>NC_086199.1:7167583-9567583 GCF_035770615.1 Melospiza melodia melodia
TAAGGAAAGGCTGTCAGGGATTAAAAGCCTGCTCAAAGTGAAACTAGTGCAGGTCATGTCTGAGCCTCAGTGAAAGTGATTCAGGGGTGAGAGGAGGCCAGCAAGAGGAAAATGCCCAAGCCCTTGCTTGCCTTCTGCTGCTCAGTTTTGCTTTACAAGCACCTGAGCTTGCAGCTGCTGTTGGAGCTCTTCTACAAAGCTGCTTGTCCAGCTGCTGTTATTTCCTTATCCATGCTGTGGGTTCCAGAATCCAGACCTGGCATTTGACCAGTATGCTGTGTTTCTCAAGCTTCTGCTGTGGTCAGCTGAGCAGTGTTTCTTGGCAGGTTTCTCTCACACAACTTCTGAGAAATACAGCCAAAAGTGAGATGCCAAGCTGCTGGTGAGACACAGAGTGTGTGGGAGGCACCAGCCAGCCTTGGAGCACAGGGCCAAGCTGACAAGACTGGTGTGGTCTTGACTGCAGGCTCATTACAGAGCTCTTATAAACACAAGGGCTGCAGGTGTGACAGTCCAAGGATAGAAGGGATATTATTTTTTGTTGGACTGACTAATGTAAGTGAAAAAAGTGGATAAATGTTTGGGTTTAAGATAAAGGGATTCTGAATGCAAAACTTTGCCTAATTCACTGATAAGGTTAGGTTAAGGTCTTGTGGGCTCCTAAAAGTCTGTAAAAGCTTGACCTGATCTTATCAGGAGTCCAAGAGACTCCTAAAACACAGTCTGCTAAGCCCACTAAGTCAATCAGGAATGCAAGGTTTCAAGTGGGATCCACAAAGGCACTTCAGTACCTGAAGTAGGACTTAGGTCAGAGGTAAATACCCTCAGTAAATACCTGTGTTTTGGTTTGAAAAGATATATGTCTGCTAAGGAAGGCAGGAATCTCCCTTGAAATGGAAAATGTAATGCACCTCCCTCCAAATTATTATAATTTTGAAATTAAGGGGCTTTCAGGCAAAGATATGGGAATAGGAATAACAGTTCTTTACGAGGAAAATTAAAATAAAAATGCAGTGATAAAAAAAATACTGTCAGAGTCAGAATACAACCTGACACCCTGTTGGTCAGGTTGTTGGTAGCAGTCCCATTCCATGGTGGCTGCAGCCCTCCTGCAGTGCCAGGTGTGGTTCTGTTGGAGCAGGTGTGGCTCTGTAGAAGGGTGGAGTTTTCCTCTGAAGGTCTGTGGTGGTGTAGATGGGCCTGCATTCCTCTGGAAATCCAGTAGAAACCAGCTCTCCTGGTGTTCCAAATCTCAACTTTTATCCAGGTAGGAATGCTTGGCTCCTCCCCCTGGGTGGAGATCTCCCAATGGGACGATGGAATTTTATCAGTGACATTCAATGGCCCATTAACAGAAGAGATCTCCTGTAGGGTGAATTGGTCCTGGAAGAGATAAAGCAAACCGCCCCACCTGCTTTTAACAGCTCGTCCATTATCAGAGGATATCCCCCCTGGAGTTATGAGGGATGGGTCATGGAAGAGATAAAGAACACTGCTCCACCTGGTTTCAACACATGGTGACAGAATACATACTCCTGGTTACATCTTGCATTGCAACCTAAGACAACCTGCAATCCAAAAATCCCCACTAAGATGGAACTGAGGCTTAGGGATGATCACCTTAAAATTTTAATTTTCAGGGTGAAACCTGAAGTTCCATTTCTCTGGGGTGGAAACCTTTATTCATGCAGCATGCCTGCCTTAAAAATGGAGCAAAATGAGCCCTGCACAGTTCAGATGGCAGATGCCTGTCCTCAGGAGACTAACCTGGGATGTGCCTCTGTATCAGCAGAACCCAGTGCCTTAGCTCTGAAAAATTTGGGAGCTCACACCAGCACTGTTCACTTTAAGACAGTAAACACCTCCCTAATGCAATCCTGTATAGTAAGATGTAAGTGCATGGTTCTGGCTCCTGGATGCTGCCATAAGGTTCAGGTACTAATCTCTAAGTGTAGAAATCTTCAGTTCATCCTGTTTTAGCCACAGGAACCACAATCCACAGGCAAAATCAAGGGAAAAAGAGAACTGAAGAAAAGGTGAGGATTTCTTCTTTGAGAAGAGTAGATTTGCTAATTATGGATGTATTCCAGGAGATTTCCTACAGATTTGCTGCGACTTAAGTGTTATTAACCTGTTTTTCTCTTTTGGAACCGTGCTCCTCCATCCTAAAATTAGCTGGTGACCTAACAGAGCATTCAAGCATGGGCACCTTTAACCATCCAAGTGTTTCCACTGACTTCAGCAGAAGCAGCTGGGTGCTGGAGGCAGCGTCGGCGCCCCGCGATCGGCTGGAGCCTCTTACATGCCAGGGACAGTGTCAAACCCAGAGCTTAGATCACATGGGAGGGGAACAGGGAGCATTTCTAACATGATTACTGTCAGATTTCCTTTTATGTTTTCCAGAGGAAAATAGTATGCAAATGTGGCACGTGCCTGCGTGGATTCAACCTTCCTTTCCTCCTTTTTGATCTCTCTAATTCTGACAAACAAGCTGGCTGTGACTGCTGAAGGGAAACTCTCTCTCCCCAAGGTGTTGGGCCACGGGCATTTTTGGAGGGGCACAGTGGGTTTAGGCAGAGCCCTGTTTTACTGCTTCTGGCTACACTTTCCCACTCCAGCACTCTTCCTGCAGTTGCACCTCAGTGGAGACAAGGTGAATTGTGTCTGGGAATTGAGCCAGGGTAAAAATAACTGAGGAGGGGAGGGTGCTGCTTTTTTTATGCAGTTTCCTGGTCTGTTTGACAACACAACAGCACAAAGAGCTGCACCAGCACAACAGAGGGAGCATAACCTGACTGGTCCATCAAATCGCTGCCACCAACAATGGTGCCTGCAAAACTGCAGCTGTATTTCCTCGGTGTTGCTCCACCAGCAGAGTGGAAGGTCCTTTGGAAAATCCAAAGGTGAGTTTCTACTCTCACCCCTTCTTCCCCTTTCCCAGTTGTCTCTCCTGCAAGGGATGGTGTGAGCAGAGAGCAGCTGGGCACAGAGGCTGATGTTTCTGGCACAGTGCTGATCCCTTGTTTTCTTGCTTAATGTTCCTTTCCCAGCTCCAGCCTCTGCTGTGCATTCCTGTCCCTGTGCTAGATCCTGCTGCCCCCTCTGTTGTGCTGACATACCTCTTTGTGTGGCCACGCCACAATCAAACCCTGGGAGCAATCCAGATCAAAACAAAGTATTCTTCTTCAGGGCTAACTTTCATCTGGTTCCCAGCTCCGGCACGCACACCGTGCCAGCACGGCACAGGGGGTTGCACACAGGGGAAAGAGGAGGGTCACTAAGCCAAAGGTTTCTCCTGGCAGACTGCAGGGCAAACATAACTTGGAGTATCCAAACAAAATTAGTTTACACAGCCATCACAATCATTCAGAGTGAACACTTTATCCAGACTGGGGCTGGGATTTGGGGACATTTGATCTTCCTCCAATGCTGGAATCTAGACATGCAAATTCTGCATTATGGAAGGAATATCCTACCATGAAGCTCATGCTGTTGATCCCTGTGGGAACTATGGACCAACCTTCCAATTATGATTGGAAAAGAGTTCTGAGATCATTGAGTCCAACTGTTAACACAGCACCATGACATTCACCACTAAACCAAGTCCCCAGGTACTGCATAAACATCTCATTTGAACACTTCAGGGATGGAGATTGCACCACTTCCCTGGGCATCCTGTTCCAATGCCTCACAACCCTTTCAGTACAGAAATTTTTCCTAATATCCAGTGCAAACTTCCCCTGGTACAACTCCAGGTGGTTTCCTCTCGTCCTATTGCTTGTTCCCTGGGAGCAGAGCCTGATCCCCACCTGGCTACAGCCTCCTGTCAGGGAGCTGTAGAGAGTGGTAAGGTCTCCTGAGTCTCCTTTTCTCCAGGCTAAACACCCTCAGATCACTCAGCTGCTCCTCATTAGACTTGTGCTCCAGCCTCTCAATGTCTGTCATGTAGTGAGGGGCCCAAACCTGAACCCAGGACCTGAGGTGTGGCCTCACCAGTGCCCAGCACAGGGGGACAATCACTGCCTGGATGCCTTGTGCAAGAAACATTCAGCTCTGTGGCTGGGCCATTCTGGGTGGTGTGGGAAGGTGGTGAGGCAAGCATCACTGCTGAACTGATCAAACCCTCTTTCAGGAGGGAATTTCATGGGAATTGTGAGGGCTCCTCATCCTCACTGCAGTTATATTCATCACTGCCTGACAGTGCTGCTCTCTAGGGCTTTTCCCCAGGGCCCTGTGCATCCATCCAGAGAGCTCATTCTGGACAGCCACAGACAGCAGGCAAGAGCCCTGCTCTCACAGCTTCCAGACCTTCACCTTCCACAGAGCCTGACTGTGTCAGCCACTTGCTCTCCTTGCTGGCAGCACCCATGTACCTGTCAAAGCAGTTACAATCTGAGCACAGGGCCTTAGCAGCTCCTAGCTGGAAGGCTGTGTGGAAAAAGAGATGAAAGCTTATTTTCAGTGTCAGTCCAAGTAATCAACAGCCTGAAGATTTGGATATAAAATAGGCATATATGACTTAACTCTACCTTTGTGTCCCACACCTTTTTTATGGAATTACTGTTTAATTGCTCATGTTAAACCTGTCCAACAATACCAGTTTGTGTTACCTAGTGTCATATCTTCAAAGTGCTTTACAAGCAAGTTATGAAATGTGTAATTTGAGTGGAAACAAGCACCTTGGGCTGGGACCTGTGCTGTGTTTGACACAGCCTGGCATGCCTGCAGTGCTGGGTATGCTGGGATGAGGAGCTCTGTGATTCATGGCAGGGTGAAGTCAGTGAGAAGAACATGGAGAGATAATGTGGGATGGTGTTCTCCAAGGCATAAAAGATCAAGGATCCATGAGATTTTTTCTGGTGAATTTCATAGCATGCACAAGAGTCTCAAGTGATCAACAGGGGCCTTGAAATAACTCTTCAAGTACTGCAGCTTGGGTTTGATATTGCATCTTCTCTCTTTCCTCTAGCACAAGAAAACTGACAGTCAAAAGTCATAAATGAGTCAGAAATGTTTGTTTCACTTTGACGATGTGCATTACAGTGGCCATAACACAGGAATTAGGAAACCACAGCACAGCCCAAAGGCCTTTGCCTTCAGCTGTGTCTATGGAGCACCAGATAGCTGTGTCACTATACAAACAGTAATTAATCCTCAATAAAACAAGTAAAAAAAGTACACAAAGAACTATCACGGGTTAGTTTGTTGCCAGGACGGCAACAAAGCATGAATTGGACCAGTTGTTTGCCAAGGCAGGGCAGTCAAGTAGTAGCCAGCTTTGATTGTTGCTTCTGCAAGTCAGTGCTTCTCAGGCTCCAGCTGAAATGACACTGAAAGGTGCAGGATTCGCTTTTGGCTGGAAAAGAAAAAATTTCCTCACAGAAAATCAAGGCTCCAAATCTTGCAGAATTTCTTTAGGCAGACCTGTGGGTATAAAGAGAAGCTTGAGTAAGCAGGTACATTTGGCTTTGTAGCCTTCAAATACAGGACCTCACTCACTTCTCTCTTTTAAGGTGGTTGATGTTTTACCAGCACAGACTGAGGAGAAGCCCAATGTATTGACACTGGCAGGAAGTGGCTTTTGGAAAGTTACATTTCCTTTGAATAGCTGGCTGACCTCTGGGTGTGTAAAGCACAGCTTAATCCCAATATTTGTATCTTCTCACTTTGTGAAGTCTACAGCCAAAAGATATCCAGTATCAAATAGAACAAATCTAAGGAATTCCTTCCTTTTCCTCCTCCACAAGCCCTCCTCTGAGTTCTAAAAAAGACCCCAACTTATGTTTACATAACTGGCCTGCATCTGCCTTCCAGAGTTCTGGCAGGGCATGGCCAGATGATGCTGTCCCTAAACTCGAGGAAAGTCTGAATCTGGAAGAGAGGGGTAAATGGGTCATACCTGGGGTCTGCAACTGAGGTGAGGAGAACTCAGCTTGGGGAGGGCTGTGCAGAAACTGGAGAGGTCTCTAATGATCTTCTAAATTTGATTTAGGGGTGCTGCACGTCTGTGACAAAGTATTTTATTTTTATCTATCACCTGTAACCCCAAACGTTCCCAGACCAGAAAACGCTTCCTACAGCACACAGATTTTCTTGCTTCCAGCACAAGTCCTCACTCTGAAGCACACGGACACAGAGCGCCCGTGGCCCTGCCCGGCAGCTCACGAGGGGCGGGATGAGCAGCGCCGGGAGGGAAAACACCGGGGAACCCCGCAGCCGAAGCCAAGGCCGGTGAGGGCGGGCGGGCGCGGGGAGCCGGGGCTGTCCCCTCCTCGGGCCGTGCCGGGGTGTCCCGGGGCGGGGGGCGCTCCCGGCGGGGAGGCGGGGCCGGGCCGGGCCGGGCCGGGCTGCGGGGGCCGCGGCCGCGCCGCCCTCCGGCCCGCGGGCGGGGAGCGCGCTCGTTCGCTGGCAGCGGCCGGGGCGGGGAGCGGCCGGTCCGTCCTTCCTCCTCCTCCTCCTCCTCGCTCCCGCCCTCGGCACCGCCACCCGCGCCCGCCGCCGATGCCGGGACTGCGCCCGCGGTGAGTCTGCCCCGCCGGGACCCGCCCGCGGGAAGTTGCGGCGCGGCCCCGGCTGCGCCTTTGTGCGGGAGCGGCGGCGCTGCCCGCCCGGTCCGGCCCCGGCCCCCATGCCCCGGCCCGCCGGTGCCGCCGCCCCGCGCCGCTGCCCGCGCCCTCCGCCGCGCCGGTACCTGCCGCTCTTTGTTCCCCGCCGCCGCCGCCGCCTTTGTTCCCTCGGTGCCGGCTGCACCTTCGGCACCGCCCGCGCCCCCCGCGGGACATCGCTGCGCGGGGGCGCGGATGGAGAGACCGCGCTCCCGGAGCGCGTCCCCCCCATCCCAGCGCGGCAAAACCGGGAAAAGGGGAAAGCACCGCGGCGGGGCAGCGGCGGGAGTTCGCCGGGCTTGGCGGGGGGAGCGCGGCGGGCTCGGCCGGCGGCGGGAGCGGGCTCGGAGCGAGCTTGGAGCAGGCTTGGAGCAGGCTTGGAGCGAGCTCCCGCCCCCGCGGTCCTGCCCTGCCCTCCGGAGCGGGGGCCGCGCTGCCGGACGAGCTCCGGCCGGAGCCGGCTTGTCCCGCGGCGGGGGAGCACGCAGGGGTGCGGGCAGGTGACCGGCGCTTCCCCGGGGAGCCGGGGGTACCGCTGGGATCGTTGCTATCTCTGGGATTGTGTGTTTGGAAACTGATCGTGCAAACTTACTCAGACGAAGTTCTCGGGAAAAGGGAGCGGCTGCTCTTCTGGGAGGGCCGCAGGAGGCAGCGGCATCTCCCTGCGCTGTGTTTTATTGCCGCTGCTGCTGCCCCGGTGAAGCGCTGCCCGCTGAGGAATCGCGCGCTCTGTGATTCCCGCTGCACATGGGCTCCTTTCTCTTTCCCGCCTCGCTGCCAGCCTCCCTCCTGCCTTCCCTCCCTTCCTCCCGTCTTTCCAGGGCTCCTGGCAGCCGCCTGCTGCCTCTCGGAGCAGTTTTTACGGATCTGTGTTATTCCAGCCCACGGGATGCCGCACGTGGGGCTTACTGACTGTAACTTGGGGCTGACTTAGTATCAGGTGCTCTGTGTGTGTGTTTGTGGATTTAGGGGAAAACTCCTTGTCTTCCTTTCACCTCCAGAAGTAAACCTGGGCTCAGTCTGAATCGTTCTGAATCAAACTGAATCGCTCCTCTCTGTTTCTCCTGAGAGCTGCTGGAGGCATCAGGAAGTAGAGCAGGTGCACCCTCCTCAAGTTACTGGGAATCTACAGAGAGTAAACTTGGAGCAAGTTTTAGAGTTTCTCGCAGCCTTTGTCATGTCTGGGACTGTGTGCTCCTCATGCCTCTGCTTTCCTCTCTCCCTGTGTCTTGCCTGTCCTCTCCCCTTCTTTCTGTGCTTCCTGAGTTTTCCTCCCTCTCAGCTCACAGGGTGATGTGCCCTTGCAGGACAGACAGACAGACAAAGACGTAAGTGCCACGTGCAGCATCCTGGCTCGTTATTGTGACTGTTGGCCAAGCGAGCAGAGCCGTAGCTTGGCGGGCACTTGTGTTTACATCTCTGTGTGAAATGCAATTCCCGCAGAAGCAACGCGCGGCTGCTGGCGCCTGCTTCGCTGTGTCACGGTCTTCAGCCGCTCCTGGGGTGGCTCCATAGCTCTGAGAAGGAGCGGAGCGGGGTGGTAGCTGCTAACTCTGCTCACAATAACCGTGTCTGCACACTCGGCCGCCTCTCGCTGAAATCAGGGCAGCCTAAATAATTGATTTCCGAGGCAGAAGGCAGCGTGTCACAGCAAGAGAGGATGGGGTGGTGTGAAGTGAGCAGGAGGTGGCAGGGGAGAGGAAGCCCTGGCCTCTGCAGGTGGTGGAAGTGGGGATGAGTTGAAGAGAGAGGGATGGGTGGTGACACTGGAATTTGGAGGTGAAACACCACCAGTGACCACAATAACATGCCACTGCACACATCAGTACATGGTGACAATGTTTGGGCCCCCCTCGTGTGAAATGCTGTACAAACACCTATTCAGAAGTGTGTAAATTAATATTCGTTCTTCCCTTCTTGCTAATAAATGGTAATAAATGATAATTACCTTTTTACCTGAGTTTTCTATTAAAACATGTAATAAAGTTCCTTTATTTAAACAATTCCTTACAAATACCCTCAGAAAACTCTATGTTAAGTGCTGCTGATATCATAGAGTGCTAAGATTTGAGCATGGTGGTTTAAGAGGGGCAAAGGAACTGTACTTTAATGTTCCTTGGGGGTTCCTTCCAACTCGGGATGTTACATGATTTTGGGTATTCTAAGAAATGAGCTAATCTTTCTCCTATTAAATCTGACTAAAAGTTCAGTAAAGTAACTGAGAATTTTGTTGGCGTCAGTAGCACTTGACCAGTCCTGTAGTGTGCCAGCTATTTTTTATTTATTTGTCAGGCAAAGATTTTAAGCAGAGACACAATGAAGTAATTCAAGGAGCATTGTGCATTGCTGGCTAATGATCTAATAGCTTGAAAATGCTTTATCTCCCTAGCTGCTAATTTTAAGTTTTATGTTGAAAGAGAAAGTAAGAAAAAAAACACCCAACCAGTTACTGTTTGTTTCTTTGCAGTTTTTATCTGTGTCTTTTATGTTACTCCTCGTGATATGTTTTGGGAAAGATTGCTTGCATGCTTTGGGAGAAAATTACATTGTTTTAGGGGACAAATGGGTGACATTTAGCCCATTTATTGAGTTAATCATGCATGTTGTAAAACCCTTTTACTAGTAATTATTCCATAAACAGCGAGTTCAGCTCTGCTCCGTTTCCTCAACATCTGAATATAGAAAGGAACTAAAGACAAAGTCCCAGAGCGGCTATGAAGAAGGCCAGCTTGGGAGATCAGGTATAAAGAGCCTCATTCATTTGGTTTATCTGTAGTACAGGGATATGCCCTTACTCCATGAATCATCTCCTGACATCTGTTTGCAGCGCTGTTTTCTTAGCAACTGCGGCTCTGTTTTAGATCCGGGCTCTCAATGGCCGGGTTTGTGCCGAAAGATGCGAAGAGACAATCCAAGCTCTTCCTAGTGAAGCTGTGCCTTTCAGCCCATTTAGCCAATTTATTTTCTTCCCTGAGGCACAATAAATACCGGTTTTAAAAGTCTACCAGCTGAGATGCTTTTTCTGTGTCGGTGCAGAGATGCTTATCTGTTGCTTACCACAACTGAAGTGTTTCCCCAACTCGATCTGGCAGCGTGGGAGAGGATGGCCATGGGCTGTGTCCTGTTGCAGGGATGAGCTCTGTGTGCACCACGCTTGCTCTACCTTTCCTGCAGGTTTTTTTGAGCTGTTGTGGTACTTCTAGGTGTGGGAGAGGATGTGTTCTTGAAGGAATGCTCCCAGTGATGGCAGGGACCCACTCCTAGCAAACATGCCTGTTGGAACAAGTAGCTGGATTAGGCAGTGGGATTATACACAATGTGGAGTGTGGAGCACTGCATGAGTAATGCTTTGGGATTGATCCATAAGCTGTGAATAAAGGGAAGGTGACATTTCATACACCTCTCATCTAATCTTGCCTTGCTTGAGTTTCATCCCTGGACGGTTTGGGTGGGGGACTCCTGTAACTGAGGCAGAGGTGGCCACATAGACACTGGCAGAGCAGGCTGAGCTGATTTTGCTATTTTTGCTCTCTAGAGGAGGAATCAAGACCTGACTTGGGTCAGAGGGAGTTTTTTATTTCAGCTGGTGTGGATGAATTGGTCAGGAATGTAAATGGATGGGAGTAGAAGTGGAATATCCATGTTAAGGAAGAGGCAACGTTCACTCCACTCTCTTCGTGCCAACATGCAGTTCCTGCAGGAGGAGCAGGAGTTTATACCTGCGGTAGAACATATAGCTGCTGGACTATGAATCATAAAATACAGCTTATGTTATCCCACAGGACATGAATTTGACTGCCTTACACTTCCTGGACTGACTTGCATCCTGCAGAGCATGAAGGGTGCCCAGTAGCAAGCAGTCACTGTGAAGGATGAATGTATTTTGGCTAGGGATAATGCTGAGAGGGGAGAGACCCCTCTTGTTTGGAGCATTTTCTTTGCAAAAGGACTGCAGACTAAATACTGCTGCTGAATACTGGCCAGCTTCCTGCCACCTTCATGGATCACACACAGCTCCTGGTGTTGGTGAGGGTACAAAGAAGACAACCTCTGTAGATCACCTAAGTGACAGAACTCACAGCAGGAGATGGAAGAATCTGCTCCTGTGGAGGTGCAGAGGGACCAGGACAGGGACAGAAGAGGGAATGGGGCTAAAACTGTTTAGCCCAGCTTGTGTGCACAGCAGAAAGCTGTGTGAGGGAAAGAGCTGGTGTAGAACAGGCTGTTATCTCCCCACAGGAGGGCAAATGGGATGGGGCATTGACTCCAGGCATAAGTTTGGTCTCGTAGGGAGGCATGTTTGCTTTCTAACCTTCCTGCAGCCTGCTGATAACTCCCTGCACAATGCAGCTGCACAGATTGGCTTGAGAGGTTTTAAAGGAACTGCTGACCCTGGTACAAGCAATACTGTTTGTGACCAGGGATGAGGCAGAAGAGAAAAGAATGGCATTAGTTATCTGAGCGTTAAGACTTAGGCTGCAAGTTCTATCAAAGGAAATGGCAATTAAGACAGAAAACAAAGCACTTGCAATTACTTTTGTGGAAGTGCAGGGAGGAGGCAGAAATGTGGGGTTTGCAGGAAAAAGTTTTCTGAATCTTCTGGGTTATTGGTTGCCAGGAGAAAGACCAGGAGTTGGTGAATGGTGGAGCAAAAGGTTTAAGCAGAGAGGGGAAGGAATACACTGGGTACCCCTTGGTCTGTGACACACAGCTTGTACATCCATCCATGAAGTGGTTGTAGAGACACCTGAGAAACTCTGTTCAATTTCCATTAGAGAACTCTGTGTTGTGTGGGCTTGTGTTGTTAATAACCAGCTAAATGATGCAGGGAAAGGAACGAAAGCTGACTCACAAGAAGCATGTCCAGCTTCTTGGAGGCTCTTGAATCGTGAGCAATGTGCAGCACTGCTTGCAGGAATATTTGGTGAAATATGCAAGTTAAGTAACTGAATGAAATTCTGCTAGCAAAGCCAGGCCCAATGGTGGAGGTGATTGTGTATCATCTAGTTACAAGGTGTTTCTGGGGGAAAGAGGCACAGAGCCTTGGAGGGTAACCTGAGGGGGTGCTGCTTTGTTTCCTTCCTTTCCCCCATCTTAAAAGGCCACAGTTCATCTTGCCAAACTCTATAACATAACTATCTGCACGAAAGACAGTTCTCCAGACTCCTTTCATAGTCACTGGAGAGGAGCACACGCTTTTGAGCCATGATTCATCCACACTGGGTTGGACATCTAAAAATACACTGGACAAACTGCCCTAAAAGTGCCTGTTCCTCTCCATTGTTTCTGCTGAGCTCAAACAAAGAGCACTTACAGAGGTTCTGCTCCTGTGGCTGTTTAGTGTCTGGAGAGCTGAATCTCGGCCAAAGTGTCTCATGTCCCAGCAGAGCATCTAGGAGGGCTCTGAGTGTCCTCATTTCCACCAGACTCAGTGTTGGTTGGGCAGTGTAAGGCATTTGGCTGTACCTGAGCCTGGGGAGCAGGCAGCAACATCCAGTTTAAATCCACCCTTCACCCCTGTCAGTCCCTGGACTCAGACAAGCTTTGGGCAGGACCTGACAATCTGCTCTAAGTAAGAGGCCGAAGGGGATTTGCAGAGCGGCGTTTTCAAGGTGGCACATCAGGTTAGTGCAGAGGTGGAAGCAGTGAGGACACTGTGGGCTCCCAGGGGTGTGCTCCTTCCCCTGCCCGAGCTCCTTGCAATCTGCTGCACTCCTGGAAGATGAGGCTGGCACTGGCTCTCAGTGGTGGACAGCACCTGGTAGGTACTCACTTCATCTGGCTGGAAACCTTCTGCAAAATTACATAGGCTCATCCTCCTTTCCCTGTCCTTTCTCTGGCAAAAATCCATAGTTCAGGCACAATGCTGAAGTATTGTACACCACTAGGCTGCTGAGTGTGACTGTGTGTGCTTTCAGTTGCAAGCACCTGAACCTTGGGGTGAATGTGCAACAGTTCAGTCTTGTCATGGCCCAGGATAGCAGGTGTGGCTGTTCCCTGGTGGCTGGGTGATGTGTGGAAACTCTTTAAACAGACACATCCACAGCATGCAAGAGATAAATCTAAATGCAAACCTCAGGGAGCCAGACCCTGGTCACCTCTGAGGTGTTGCCATCATTGTGTTACTTAGCAGTCTGGAAAAGCAATCACCAGCTCTTGTAGCAAAAGCTGTCTGTGGTGGTAAACCAGGTAGGCTAAGGGTAAAATTTCTCCTGTGTGGAGAACTAGCTTACAGTAGAAAGACTTCTTTTGCTAAGTGAGCTGAATGTCAAGGGAGAGACTTTGCTGAAGAAATTTGCTTGTGTAGCAGAGATACGAAGCACAGGCAGGTACTGAGTGTTAAATGGATCCTGTAAATGTCTGATTCTAGACAAATACCAGACTATTCTATTTTTTCTGATACCTGAGAAAGAATATGATAGCCATGAAATAGAAAGAACGTGTTGTCTGAGCCAGAATTTGATTCCTAAAGTTCTTCTTAGGGGGTCTGTGGGTGAACTCCAGGAGGTGAAACAGATTGCAATTTGACCCCAGGGAGAGCAACTGGGGAGAGGAGGGAAAGAGCAAATTATTAAATAAGAGCTGGGAGAAAAGCCAGTCTCCAAAAATAAACTTTAAAGATCAATTCCAGGTATTTCCTGGCATTGTCATCCTGTTTCTTCAACTGCTCAGCCTGTAACAAGTGGTTTCACAGTTAAGGCTGACAGGTTTAGGGTTGTTTGGGAGGCTTTTTTAAAAAGAAAAAAAAGAGTGTATGATAAACAGTTTGCAGTGTTGTTTCTTATGCAAAACTGGGTGGAATGCTGATGACGAAATACCCCTGGGATGGAGAAAGCAGAGCTTGTTATTGTAAGAGGGAATCAAGAGCAGGACTGGCTTTGTTTTGGAGAAGTGAAAAGTCTGAATTTTCTTCCCAATTACATGTCCAGGTCCCCTCAGGAGTTCCTCAGGGGGTGGAAGTGGGGATCTGTGCAATTCAGTGTGAGCAAACAGTGCTCCTGCAGAGCAGCTGTGCCATCCTGGTGCTGTAGGTAGCCTTGGAATGCCTTTACAGATAATGTAGGTGAGCGAAGGCATCACCTTTGCAAAGCTCAGAGGTGACTCTGAACATGTTTCTTCTTGCAAAAATTCTGCCAGAAGCCAGTCCAGGAGTTCACTGCTCTGAATGCCAGCATGTGGATTGTGAGGAAATTGAAGCATATCCTGTTCCAAGGGCTTGTGTAAGTGATCACACGCCATCTCCCTGCTGAGGTTTCATTCTGGACTGCCAGAGTAGTGTCCCTAAAAACTGTCCAGAGGCACAGACACACCTCAGTGGGCTGGAGCTGGCTGGGGCTGGGGCTGGCTCATGTCTTTCCTCACCTGCTTGGCCCGGGACAGGATGGAGCAGCAGCTCTGCTTGCGCAACACGGCCTCTGCTGCTTGACTGGGCTTGTCTGAAAGGAACTGTGGTGTCAGTAATGCTGCTCCCGTCTGCCAGGGAGATGCACGGGGCTCTCGGGCATCTCTCCTGGTTTGTCTGCGTTGTCAGAACTCCTGATTCTCAAAGAAAGCAGCCTGGACACCCCGTGGTTCATACTTGGATGTGAGGACTCTTGTCACCCTGAGTGTGCAGAAGTGGAATGCATGATATAAGTAAGGCATTCTTTAATCTGGGCTGCTTCTAATTTGGAGTGCTTGGCTTTGCAATTGCGCTTGTGTTTTATTTTTTTGTTTTGTATAGCAATAAGAGTTTATTCTAGCAGTTTACTGTGCAACACCAAGTTCTTTCTCTTGGGCTGTCTATGAGCCCTTTGGCTGTTTGGTCTTCTCTGGCATCAGCACTGGCAGGAATAACAGTGTTTGGCCAGGTTTTCACTGCACACCAGAAGTTACTCTACAAGCTAGAAACAATGCTATAAATCAGAGATGTACGTTTGTGGGTTTCTTTTCTTTCCCCTAAAGCAGCTAATTCCTTAAAAGCAAAGACAAAGATATTTTATTTGTCATAAATGGTAAAGTAAAGTAAAGCTTTTCTTAGTGGAGGAGGTCCTGCACAGTCTGTGTGGGAGATGCCACTGTCGAGGGGCCCCTTTTGTATGTGCAGAACCAGCCCAGGCATGTGAGCATGCAGGCTGTGCTTGTGGAAAGGCTGCTCTGCCCACAGACCTTGAAGTACGTGGGACAGAAGGCATAAAACAAACAAACAAACAAGACCCTGAACTATCACTTTGAAGAGAATTTTGAACTGAAAGAATTATAGGGACGTGAAAAACTCATTGTTTGGAGAGGCAGCCCCTCCAAGTGAAAGGAGAGGTGCTGGGGAAGCATAGTAGCTTGCATTGCTGTAGCCTTGATTGGACATGCTTGAGAGAAAAGCTGATGAATTCACAGCTGCCAGGCTAGGACATATCATTTAGATTGTAATTTGCCCTTCAAATTTGGCAAGCTTAATTTTCCATTTGCTTGACAAATCTCTCTTTTGTGTTTTTCTTCTGCCTGCGTAAAACAGTGAACACTGCTGGAGAGAACTACTTGCAGTAGATTCCTTTTCCCTGCTATATTTAGCTGTCACAACAAGTTTGTGATCCTTGCAAGAATACTGCCAAAAAGTAGATGGGTTTAGCTTGAGACATGCCCTTTCTCTTCTCTTTAGGCTCCCAAATCCACGGTGCAGTTGACTTTCCCCCCCTTTCCCGGCTCTGTTGTGCAAACATTGCTCTGCTGCTTCCAGGGATTCTGCTCAGTCACAAGTCCCTGCCTTAGTGGAAACTCCCGTGCGCGGATTGCCACTATCCCTAGTGGCTTTCTCTTTTCCTAACTTCCTAAAAGAGCTGGTTTCTGCTCTTCAGGAAGGTCTTTCTGAACAGTGTTAGGATTTAAGTTAGATACTCCAGGCCTTTTATTGCTTAGGAGAGCTTCACTCAACAGAATAATGGATTTGTTAACCATCTGATTGTTTCCTTTATTTGGGGAAAACGGGAATAGGGAAGGCAGTGGGAAGGAAACATTTGTATTCCTTCAAAGGCAGAATATTACTAGGAGCCTGTTTCTCATGAATATCCTGCCATTAATGCCAAGCAGGTGTAGTTGTTATATATTGCTATTTTAAATACCTTTACCATGTAAAGTGGTTCCAGCGTGCCTGTGAGTCTGTATTAAAACACTTTCAGTTGCAATTCAAGGGAGGGAAATAAGAGTAACAACTTACTGCAATGCTTCTTGCTTGGTTAGCGTGGGCAGTACAGGCCAGTCCGTTCCTATCAGGCGTGAGAGCCGTGACTCTGTGTGATTGCGGCCATTCCCGCCCCCTTCCCGTCCCTGCCCTACTGTACAGCCGGAGCCGGGCCAGGAAGCCGAGGAGGGGCTGTGGGAGCGGAGCCGTGCGCTGGGAACTGCCCAGCCCAAGGTCACAGGCCTGTCTGGGCCCCGCGGCGCTGCCCGGCCATGCTGCGCCCTTTCCCCTTCCCTCAGGAGGCCGGGCACGGCGTGGCCGCTCCGTGGCTGCGGCCTGAGCCCAGCCAGCCGGGGCAGGCGGCCAGTAGGGCTGTATGTGGTGAGAGAGGCTTGGAGGAGTGAAATGACAGCGATTGTTGTCTTGCTGCCCTGTGAAATGACAGCAATTTTGTCTTGCTGCCTGCGTTCCCAGTTAGCCCAGCTCCCAGTTAGCCCCGCATAGGAGGAGGTGCTGTTTGTGTGCTTAATGCAGTTCCCAGGTACAGCACGGATCTGGAGCCAGCCCGTGTTTTTGTGTTGTTTTTGTGATAATCCTTCCCCACAGCCCCGTTATCTGCGGGAAGCGGCCTTGGAGCTGCTCTGCCTGGCTGGGGAGTGCAAAAGCAGCTCCTGCTCTGGAAAAGTTTTTCCAGTCTGGGCTCACAGCAATAGATAAATGGCTTTTTGGACATGATTGGAGGTTTCTGGGCGTTGCACAGGTAGTTTTGGGCTGGGATGTGCTCATGGTTTTGTGTTTTGGAGCCCTTGACGTCGATCGAAGCATGAAGTCACCATGGTGTTTTTGGCTTCCTGCATAGCAGCGGACCCTGGGCTGATCAAGGTGTATGGCATCAGCCTCCTGAGCCTCCAGGCATTCAGCACTTCTCTTTTTTACCTTAACAGCTGTGATTTAAAGTCCTGAGCAGTTCTTGTGTTCATTGACAATATGGAAAATCTTGGAAACTAGTTGAAAACTGAATCGTTTCTGCAGTTTTAGTCAGTGTGCTTTGGCACTGCCTTCCCACTTGGGAACAGATAAATGTGAGATAGGCCCTTATTCTGAGGGCAAGTAATTGCATCGTGCTCCTCTGTGGGTCAACCTTTGTGACTGTGTGAACAAGGCTCAGCTCTGTTAATAAAAGCATTTCTCTGTGTGTGTTAACATCAGCATGGAGTTAGTGCAGTTTTCAAACTGTGTAATTGTACCAGGATGACTGATATATTACCACCCCCCCAAAAAGAGAAAAGGTCAAGAAAGACACTTAGCTAACAGTGTTTTAAAATTGATTAACACCATAAGAAGATCCATTGTGCTTCTGTAACAGGAACTGTTACTGATGTGTAAATCAAAGACAAACTAGCAACGTTTGCTGGCCTTAAAAATGGTGTGGCTTTTGTATACTCATGTGCTTCTCCTGGCTGATTTTCAAAAACTATAAATAGATCACTGGGAAGTCCCTGTATAACAAAAATGTGCTGCTGCTGCTTGTCATAAATAAACTTATAAGAGTTGCCTTGGTCTTGCAGCTCTTCTTTTTTGGAGGATTCCTTACTTGTCCACTTGGTTCCAGAGCATCAGGCCATATGAGACAAGATAATTTCTGTGGCAGTGGGGTGCAGCTTCATGTCCAGTTCTGAATCCCCTCAAGGTCTTATGTTCTCCAGGCTTGGTGTCTTGCAGATCTATCTAATGCTCTCTTGGCTTGGTCCTACCTGAGCAGAGCTGTTCAGTCTTTTCCAAGCTTTTGTCTTTTGGATTCCTTCATCTCCAGCTACTGATAGCATAGGAGTACCCAAGGTCAGGCTTATTTCAACTTTATCCCAGGCAATGCAGAGTCTCTCTGATGCCACATGCACTAATACCACTTATTAAAAGACTGGCTGATACCCGTCTGATGCTCTTGGGTGTTATGTAGGATCAGGAGGCTGTAGCCTCTTTTCTGTATCACCTTCAAAGGGATGGAAACCTAATGGAAGCCCTTTTCTTCCTCCAGGGAAGCACAGAGAATATGTCATTATTGCATATTGGATGCTAACAAATAATTATTTTTCTGCCAGACGTGGGGAAGTTGTCAGTTCCTCAAGAGAGGAAGTCAAGGCAGATGTGTCGATGCTGTCCTGATTTTTGCCATCCTGAGGAGTCTGGCTTTGAAGGGAGGGGGATCACCATGTTTTCTGTGTGATCACGTTCCAGTTGGGAGTGTGATACAATCTGAGATGGCCCAGAAGAACGATGTTGGCAAGCACTTTGAAAGTGGAAGGGATGAACTTCAATTTGGAGTAGGATCTTAAAAAAATGAGTGTTTAAACACAAAAGTGATAGACAATACATCTTTTAAACAGACCTTTCCCCCACCACTGAGTGAAAACATGGTGAAACCATTGTAAGTGAAGTCTTGAGGAGAAAGCAGGACCTGAAGTGCTGTGTGAACTTTTCAAGCTTAACAGAGCTGTGAGCACATCAGAAGTGATAGGAAAATATTATAAAAGAGTGAAAACCAAGCCAACTTGATGTGGGGCTTCTTGTGATAATTATTTAGGTCATGGGGTCATGGTTTGGATGCCAACAATTTGCCTTCAGGGAGGCTCTGTCAAAGTTACAGATAGATAGCTTACCAAAAAAATCTGGCTCAGTAGCACTTTGCAAGGCTCAAGACTCACACCTCCAAATGTTGCTTCTTCTTTCTGAATCTAAAATAAACAGAGATCTTTGTTAATAGCCAAAAAGGAAAGGGTCTTCAGTTGGTTAGCATTGTGGAGCTCAAATTCCTTTGGATTGGTTCACCAAAGATAAAAATCTGCAGTTTCTGTTCATGATGTTGGCTTGGCTCAGTGCATGAGTAATAATAATCTGTTGCTAGGAACAGACTTCAGTTTACATGGAGAGGCCTCTGTGGAGGGCAGGTCTTGGAGTCCCTGAGTGGGTCATAAATAATCAGTGGCACTTCAAAGGAGGAAAAGTAAAAACAAGCGGTTGGAGATGCTATGAAAAGATGTCTGCAATTCCTGTTGCAACACCAGTGGAAAGCATGCAGCCAACATAATTGGGAAAGTGTGGGGCATGGATCTCCAAAGGCAAAACCAGTGAAGCAGGGATTTACTAACAGTGGGTTATAATATTCACATCCCTCTAGCTGGGCTTGTTTGCAAGGTATCTGCTGCTTTCAGCTTTAGGGAGTGCAAAACTGAGCTAATTTCATGGCATATGATTTTCCAAGGGCCTTGAGGGTACATCTGTGCAGGGATGTGCACAGGTTAGCTGTGAACTTGGAGGCTGAAAATGTTCTTACCTGGGACAATGTGGAAAATACTAATTTGCCTTGCTTCCTAAGTACTGTGCACAGCTGCTTTGTAGAGGTAGCTTTAAATTAATTGATGGAATACCCATTTCCTGTTTTAGCTATAGTTACAGGCATTATTTTTTGAAGAAGGCAGTGGTTTAACTGCTGGGTTTTCCATGCCATGGAATCTTACCATCTGCGGTACTTGGAACAGCTGAAAGCCAAGGTTTGCAAACCACTCTTGATCTGAACTAATGTTAAGGCTGTGAAATCCTTTCTAATGAATCCTCTAAATCCATCTGAAACTTTTTTCACCCTTTCTTCTGAGACAAGAATGTCCTTATAAAGACCCTGCTTAAGAAGAGCATCTCTTAGGTCTCATTAAGACTTAAGCCTCACTGGAGACAAGGTATTTAAATCAGTGTTGTCTATTCTTATGATAATGGAATGCAAAGCCTGGGTATGATTATTTTCAGGTTAGCTCCTTGAGATTTGCAGTGTGCTACTTGCTCTTGGGTTTCTCTCTTATCAGTGTGCCTATGTGTGTATGTTAATGCCCAGGATTTTCTGCAATCTGCTGGCTAATACCAGCTGAATTTGGTAGAGGAAGGGAAATTACCCTAGAATTGGTGTGGTACCACTGTGCTGATATAATTTCCACCAATATTTTTAGGTGCCTGTTGTGGAAGTAGCTGAAGAAGTAGGGGAAGAAGGATTTGAGTGTTAGGAGTGCCCTCATCACAGGGAAAGCTTTTGGTGATGGTTTAACCATTTGAGCTGTGGATTGAGCACAGGTGGCCAAGAATTTGCCCCATGGAGAAAACCATGGAAAACTTTCTTCTCCAGGAGGACATTGCTAATGGCACCTTTCTTTTGTGACTTACCCTGCATTGGAGAAAAGATGAGCTTGCACAACAGCTCTGGTGCAATTCACAGAAATTAATCCACAGGAAATGAATCCATTGGAAAAAGGATCCCAGTGTGCCTGGAACTGCCTCTTTGACTCTGTGATACTTCACAGGCTGTCCCAAGGTGAAAGCAGTTAATGCTTTCCTACATTAACGCTAGGTTCTCCAGACAGAGGGAAGGACAAGGTCATTCTCTTCACCTTGGTTTTTATTCCCCAGTGACAAAGTGTAGTTTGAAAGCATTTGATTTATTTTTCAACATTGTGGCTATGTATTTCCTAGTCATCCAGCATTTCTTGGAGGGGAAGGGATTGGTTTAGCTCTGCAGTTCTTTGAGTCGTCATGAAACAAAATAACTGACATAAATACAAAGTAGAAAAGATGATCCTTCCTACTGCCAATGGCAACCTCTGCTGGTTGGTGGTTTTAGACTCTTCAGAGCTTGATTGTTTTGGACTCTTCAGAGGCTGTAATGATATAGTTACAGTTGACAATGCTGTACTTGAATGAAATTTGGGGCAAGAGAGGTGGACAAAGCAGGGATATTGTCCCTGTATAATCCCTTCTCAGACAATCTGTACCTTGTACCTTTTAAAGAAGACTAATCCTTGCAGGTGTGTCCTCCAGGACTTTGTGTCTCCCCTTCAAAGCACCTGAGGAGTCTTCTCTTGGGGCAGGGCAAACTGCATCTGCTGTGTTGGGTGGTGAATTGAGGGTTTGAGGGACATGAAAGCTTTAGCATAAATTTACCTGGTGTTAGCTCTGTGTCTTCATAACCTGCACTGTGGATTCATTGAGTGGATGTCTGTGTTTAAAGAAAGTTTAAAATTTCCCATCGTTTTGGGAGGGAGGCCATAAATTGACTTTAAAAGAATATAGGAGCATATGCTTTTCATTACTTATGATCATGTGCTGTAGTTGAAGTAAATTAATTCATAAATTAAGTAACAATTAAAGTTGATTCCTGCTTTAGACCTTAATATACTTTCTGCTTTGAAATCCTGGAAGTTTTATTAGCTTTAACTACTTGACTGGTTAGAGATCTGAACTGAGATTGGGGTCCCATCACATGAAGTGCAGTGAAGCAAATAAAAAGAGACACTGCATAAGAGACACTACATAAAAAGAGACACTCTGTGATGTTTTGTTGCTGTAGCTGGCAAAGGTTGGGCACAGAGGAGGAACAGTCACAGAAAGGTTAAAAATATACTTTGTGTTGTTTATGAAATGTCCATCAGACTTGCTCATGCTCTTGCATACTTTCCTGTTATTATAATGGAATTTTAATCCCAAATCCTGCTCCTTTCCTCTAGACTGTGGTCCCAGTGACTAGCATCATGCAAGTTAGTTGAACATAAATTGGCTCTGCCCATGTCATTGTCTCAAATGTGGGTGCTTTGAAATTGAACAGATGTGTAAGTTTCCACTGTTTGGAAGTTTGTTTACATACTTCCCACTTGGGCCATTTGTCATCATCTTCAAGGTGGTGATCAAAAAACCAAATGCAAGACTTAGTCATACCCAAAAAATATTAAGGCCACCTGACATTTGGTGTTTTCAGACTTTGGGTTTTTGTTGCTTCATCTTGAGAGAAAAAAGAAGGGAGTTTCCCAGGAAAGATTTCCTTGCCTTGGGCATAGCTGTGAGCACTGGATTCTTGCTCAGCCATTGCCCATCCTCAGTTCCTCTAAGAGCCCAATATTTATTATAGAATAGAATTCCAGGTTTGAAGGGACCTCAAGGACCATCTTGTCCAATATTTTGTGCTAAAAGCATGGTCCAGACATGGCAGAGCATCCTGCCCTGTCAAATCGTAACAGTGCCAATGTTGTGGAATCCACCCCTTCCCTGGGGAGATTAATCCAGTGAGTGATTGTTCTATGAAAAATTTTCCTCTTGTGTTTAATCAAAATCTCCCCAGCAGTAACTTGTACCCACTACCCCTTGTGTTTTCCATGTGATTCCTTGTAAAAAGGGAGTTTCCATCCTCTCTGTGGGCACCCTTCAAATACTGGAACATGGTAATAAGGTCTCCCCTTAGCCTTTTCTCAAGGCTCACCAAACCCATTTTTCTCAGCCATTTCTCCACACAGGCCTTCCAGTCATCTTTGTGCTCTTCTCTCTCAGAATGTCCACATAATATTCTGTACAGCATTGTCCCAAACTGCACCCAGTATTCCAGGTGTTCTGACAAGTGCTGAGCAGAATGAAACAGTGACTTTTCTATCTCTGATGGTGATGCCCTTGTTTGTGCTGCCCAGCATTTTGTTGGCTTTCTTGGCTAATTTAGATACCTTATGATTTCCATCATTACCTCAAGGCTTGGCTTGTTTATATCACCGTGTTCTTGTGCCAGCCAAAGATCAAATCAGTTGTTTTCCTCCTATTTTTGCTTGCTAATGAAGCCATACTCTTGTAAAATATGGAGTTTTTTGATGATCCAGATAGGTCTGACCTTTACCTGCCCCAGCTAGAACTCCCTTTGCTCAGATCTGGTGCCTTGAGTTGCAGTTGTAAGCTGATGGTGACTTGCAGAAGTGCTGCCTGGTCACTGCAGCAGCTGGAATCAGTGCTTCAGCCATATCAGCTAATATCTGTTTCTCTGGAAATCCACTTTTTTTGTTGCCTTTTTTCTCTCTGTCTGGCCTTTGCTTGTCATCGGTAAAGTGGTGTCCCATGGCAGGGGGGTTGGACTGATGGTCCTTTCCAGCCCAAAGCATGATGTGATTCTAACTGTGGGCAATAACCCCTGGTCTCACCTAGGTGCTGTAAATGGGAATTGATTGATGCTTGTGAAGTGTTCAGATGCCAGGGTGGTGAGTACCACAGAAAATCTTGTGGGTGACTCAATAATCCTGTCATCAGAGCAGCTCTTAGATAAAGCACAAGGACACACATTGTTCAGGGTGAGGAGAGTAAAATATTGAAGAGCTCCTCATGGAGTGCATGTTCCCCTTTCTGCTCAGTGAAGGAGACAGAGAGTGAGGAAAAATAGTATAGAGTGGAGTAAACAAAGGCTGCCTCATGATTCATGTGCACAAGGGAATGGATGTAAGAATTTCTCTGGCATTCCTTCATGTTGTATTTCCTGACTCATCTATTCACACCCTTTATTTTGACATATACTTGGTGGATGAGTTATTAATGTATGGTGTGGAAGTCCTAGTGCTTCTGGTGAAAAGGTTACAGTTGTGTAGGTAACAAAGCTTGTTCAAGAATAAGCCCTTAATTAAATTTCAGCTTAATTACTTTTGGAATTTGTTTAACTTCTGTGTTCTTGGTAAAAATAAGTCTCTATCTTAAGCTTCCAGTTCTTCCTACAGTGGCAGATTGAACAGTACTGCAGAACAAGGATCACTTGTAGTTTTTTAAGGAAGATGGAGCATATTGTTTTCTATGGGGGAGATATCCAGGGAGAGGAAAATGGAGGAGTTGGAAAAAGAAACTCCTTCATGGGGGTTGAGGAGTAACAAAGGTACCAGACAGAGACAGCAGTTGTGTTGATTCTCTTATGCTGCTTTTTCATTTCATCTTAATCTTTGCAGATTCTGCCTGGATTGTTTCTATTCTGTAACAATTATCCAGACAGGAAGGGAGGACTGAAAGGTACAAGGATTAAAAAACTTATGTTTGGCATTTACCAATCTGCAAAGGCTCTGTGGGCTTTTGTCACCTTGGCTTTCTCAAAGAAAGCAACGGTGTTTGAATTTTCCTAATCCTGGTGCTTTTGTTTTCATGGCAAGACCCACTGGGATGCTGGTTTATTGTGGAGTGCTGCTGGCCACTGTTAGAAAAGAGTCAAAGGACCAAAGCTTGTGTTCCTGCTGTGGGAAGAGTCACTTTATTCTGTATAGACTGAGGGAACTGCTGACCAAGGGAAGAAATCCCAAAACAAAATGTGTATCTTGGTGCCACATCATCATTGAACATAATCAATTTTTATGTAAAACTGAACTGATTTTCTTCTTTTTTTTTAAATTTAATATCATTTCAGTTTGGAAATTGATTGAAGAATCACCATAGAATTCAATATGGCATCACAGCAGTCATCTGCATCAACAGAGGAGCAGGCTTCCTCTGAAATAGATGATCTCCATCTAACGCTGCAAGGTAAGTCACTGAAGTTTTCTGTGTTGTTTTAATTAAGATTTTTTGTCAAAAATCTGTGGCTGTGTGTGCAAGTTGAAGGGAATTCTGAGAAACCTGTTTAAACTGGGGTTATGGTGAGTGTAGTTAGTTCAAGTCTGTGCTTCTTTGCAGATGTTTCTGTGTTTCAGGAGAGAGGCTTGAGCAGGGAAATGACAGATAAGCTCTTCTAGTACTTTCTCATGATATTTTCAGATTGGTTGCCTTTTTTGGTACTGATGTGCTCACTGGTTCTTGTGCTTTGTTTCTCAGAATGCATGTTGCTGTAAACTGTTTGGAAAGGAACCACCAGCATGAAAACAAACCAGTTTCATTAATTTCCTTGTTTTCAGCTTGCTGACACTTAGGTGGTTGCATTTTGCTGTCTTAATGAAGCTATTGACTACACTATTTTATTTTACTTTATTTACTTTTCTGTTTTTAACTACTATATCCCTTGCAAGTGGGGATAATTTTTGTGGCTTCTAAACAAATTTCTTATGGGTCAAGATTTGGGTTTTTACTTGTTTTTACATGTGTGATAACTTGTTAAGGAAGCCCTCAGTGCTGATATTTAATTATTTCAGTTTAATGGCATCTACCTGGACAGTGAAATGATGACAAGTGCATCCGGCCTGGCCTCTCAGAACTTTTGGGTTTTCCTTACTCACGTGTTGAATTTCTTTCTCTAAAGATTTTCTGTGAAGCTTTGCTTTGCTGTGAACATATTCATGGAGGCTATCAAGGAGGCTAGTCCAGGCAGCAGGACTAGCCCTGCTGAGAAGCTTGGCTTTGATGTGTTTAGAGCCTGGTCCATCCTAGAACGGATGGACTAACTCCTGTTTCCACAAAGCTATTTCCTTTTAACTCCCTTGCAATGAAATTTCCATGGTGCTTGGTGGAGAGCAAATATGTTGAAAACAGATGGTGCAAAAGAAAATTCTGCCAAGTCCCTTGTGTGATCCATATTTGCACTAGTGCTGTCGTTGAAGCCATGTGTTTTGACGAGTGAGTGTTAATAGCAGTCCAAAGCCAAGTGTCTTTAATGGTGAATTTTCTTCCGTTTTGCTTCAGTATTGCATTTTCAGGAGAACAAGCAAAAATTTGTAGCAGACAGGAGCTGCTCTGACTTTTGCACCAAGCACAGCTTGTCAGACACACATTTGTTGTGCCAGTCAAACTCAGCCTTGGGTAGAAAGGCTGAGATGGCTGTTGTTGTGAAACAGATTTGGAAAACACTCTTCAGCTTGAAGGCAGATTTGAAGTTACATGCCATTTTTAGGGCAGGGATTTACTTTCAATTTTTTTATTTTTTTTCAGAAAAGCCAGATTGGTGTTTGTATTGAAAGACAATTGAGTTTTTTGGTCAGTGTCTCATTGTAGGAGCCTTGCTTAGTAAAACTGAAATGACTGTATTCCTTTGCTGTAACAAATGGAGCTCTTAGATTGTGCTGAAATGAACACACTGCAAATCTTGTGCCCAGGCTGTCTGTGCCTGGCTGCTGTAAAACATCCAGAGATATCCCTTAGAAGTGACATGAGCAATTTTTTGTAACAATTGAAGACACAACAAATGGTCCTGACACATTTTGTGTATGGAGCTGTGGCACTGCGGCGTCTGCTCAGGGTCAAACAAGCAAATGGCAATACAGCTGTGAGGGAGCAGCAAAGACATGCTCCCTGACATGACATATAGGGACCATTAGCAGCTCTGCTCACAGATCTGTGGTAGCAAAGGTCAAAAAAGAAGAATAGGGTCACTCAAGGAAACAGGTTTTTCCATTAATAGGAATCTTGAGATGAAATTTGTGAAGCAGCCGGTGATATTGACTGCTTTAAATCAATGAGAGAAATTTCAGATTCAAGGAGTGGTTGCTTATAGCTATCAGAAAAGGAGCTTGCATTTTATGTGACTGCAGATGGATGTAAAACTTGCTATGATCTCCTTTTTCGAATTCCTGAGATATAGCTTCAAAGAATATGTCCAGCATTGTAATGCACAGTGTAAGAGGAGATGTGCATAAAGGAAAAAGCAGGACTGAGATCTAGTCTGGATATAGTCTAGATATATTTTAATCTACTTTTTAATTCTTTGTGATCCAACCTTCCATTATTCCTGAAAGGCATCCCATGGGGATAGAGCACTTGTCTAGTCTGGGTAATTAGGGCAAGATCAATTTAATGTGTCAGTTGGTTTGGTCATATAACTTTGTGAAGTTTATGCCTAAAAATAGTAACAAAATCATCAGCTTTATTTTTCTTTTCCTTCCCTACCATGTGTAGATATGTTACTTTAAGTATGTTTGACTGTTATTTAAGTTAGTCTTCTGCAAGGACAGCACTTTTGGGAAGAAAAAGAAGGAAAAGAGAGGGAAAGAATAATCCCTTTTAAGTAATTGGTGGAGAGTTTACTACTTATTAGCCTTAATTATTATAGAATCCCTATTAATTTATGGCTAGTTGGTTAATAGTGTAAAAACTTGTTAGTGGGTTTTTAGGCAGAAGAGTGTTCAAGGGTGAACATTCACTTTCCTTAATAGTGTTTGGCCTAGAAGATGCCATTAAGAAATTCACTGGAAAATAGGTAATAATGTAACTTAGTTCTCAGTGCATCTTTCTTGTCAGTTAATTACTTGAAGGAGATTTAATGAAGCTTAAAAAACATGAAGAAAATAGGTGAAGAAATGAAAGCAATATGTTTTATACTGCCCCATCTCCAGACAGTAAAGATAGTCATAAAATCGTGAGGCTGAAGTAGAAAGTTGAAAGAATATAAACCCTTACATATGAATCTTTTCAGATTTATGTATTGCTCTTTAACCTTTACCAGTTTTCAAGCTGATATCCAGATGAGAGTAATAGTTACCCTTTCCCTCCCTGCCAAGAAAATGAAAATTGCTATGAAAATGCATGATGTCAGGAATTGGCAGGCTTCTTTTATTTTCTTTTTTTTCCCCTTCCCTCTGTCCCAGATGTTATAATAAAATTTAATCAGATTAAGGTCAGCATTATCTGGCCCCTTTCCTTCAGCACCTCTCTGCTTCTTTGCAGTTTTCTGATGCAGCACATCTTACAGCAGCTGCAGAATTGCTTTGTTGCAATCCTTGCACAGCCATGTAAAAGTGCAGGTGCAAAGCCTGGACCTATTAGTGCTACATCCAGTGGGGCAATACTGTAGGGAAGGATTTCTCCTGCCAGACAATCTGCAAACATTGTGGTGAGCAGAGGATGCTTGACAGGGAGATGCTTTGTTGCACCATGGGCCATGTTTGAAACCTGAAGTCACTTTTGGTGTGGGATGGAGCAGGCAGGAGTCAGGGCTTGCCTGGCAGTGAGCATGGGAGGGATAAAGCAGGGTCCCTGTCCTGTGTCTCCTCCTCCTGGGTTTCCCTCCCATCCCTGCATCATGGGCTGGCCCCAGGGAGCCATCCAGCCTGCTGCTCATCCTTCTGTGAGCTGGAGAGGCACAGTCAACATCCAGAATTGCCTTTGGCTGCTTGAGATGAGGAGGCATGTCAGCTGCTTGGTAAGAGAAGGGTTTCTGGCAGAGCTTTGGGAGCTGTTGGAGATGGAGCCAAGCTCTGCTGCTGAGCGGGATTGCAGCGAGGGGAACGCGCGGCTGCTCGGGGATGGGTGGCTGCAGCAGGAGCTCTGCAGGGTTTGTGCACCCTGGAGCAGAACTATTTCTTGCTTCTGAAGTGTAAATCTCTACCTGTGGGCGGATTCAATCTGGATTTTTTTTTCCCATGCACAAATCCTTCCTCTGTCTTCCCTGGGATAGCAAACAGACCCCTGTGTCTGGTGCTTCCCACCACGCCTGTCCAGAACTCTGTTTTCCCTTTTCTTTTCATGCTTGCTGAGCTAATTCAATCACAAAAATGTGTTTTAGCCCTTGGAGTTTGGGATGTACTTACTCTTTCACTGTTTAGTTAACTGCAGGGTTCCTAATTTCTGACTCCACTTATTAATGTGTGTTACTGTTTATTACTGTAACCCAAAGCATGATAATACAGAAATGTGGTTGCTACAGCTGAAGAGAGTTTTTGAGGAGAACTGTTTTTGAAGAGAGTTTAGTGATAAGAAATGAATGATACTTTTTTCATGCAGTTATGTCTAATCCTTCATGAATGATTTCTCTTCAAGTGAAATTGAAAATACAGAGATGTGTACGGATAGGTTTTGTTGTGCAGCTTGTAGTTGATTGTACTCATCTCTGATTTACAATAAGGGTATTTCTTTTGGAGCACCTCTTAATTCATCCAGAGGTAAGGTAAATTAATAATCTTACCCAGCATTTTTATTTTAACTGTGTATCTCATCTGATGGGGCCACTTGCTTATTGAAGCCACAGATTCATTTTCTTTACCAGAATGATTTTTAAAAGTTTGTTAAATGTTTATTACAATTTTACAAGGGTGACTTTTACAGAAAGCTCCCCTAGGAGCTGCACAGAAATTTATTCCCAGTTTATGCAGCCTGGGTGAGGAGTGCTCTGCAGTTCCCGTAAGTGCACAGCTTCGTGGCATGTGACAGGGCTGATGGCCCTGGAGAGGCAACTGACACATGACACTGCCATGAAAAAATTCAGTCAGGGGTATTTTTGTCTGCTTCACACGCCTAACATAAAAAATAGATCGTATAGTTGCGTAAAAGCGTTCCCTGCTAGGTAAATTGCAGTTTGTTAAATGCATTGTGTGGTGTATGACTGGTTAAAAACTGGAATTAAAATGCCAAAGGAGTTGATGGCTCCTGAGGCACTTGTGAGATCACTACAGTCAGATCCCTGTTTCACTGTTCACTTTATTTAAAATGTTAGAAAAGCCGCTTGAACGTTTATCTTTAAAAGTATGTTGGTATGTAGATGATGTGACTTGGTAACTTTGAGAATTTTATCTCCACCTGCCTGTGCCCCTGAGTACTAAACATCACTTGGTGGTGGCAGTGAAGACTCTGGTGATTCAGAGCATCCTGACAATGAGAACAGCAAAAGGGTTTAAGACAGCCAGGAGGGCAAAGCTTGGTGTGAATGCACTTCTGAGTTAGCAGCACTTGTGGTGAACTGGCTTTCAAAAGGAAAAGGAGGTTGAGAGGAGTAATGTAGAAAGTTTCCACTTGCTTCACTGATGTGGTAGTAGTGATTTAGTTCATATTTATGTAGCATTTGGATTTGAAAAGACCCATTCCTCCTGTAGAGGCATTTTCCTCATCTTCATTGGGTTTTGGGTAAACTTTTCAATCTTGACAAAGAATTCTGTGTTTGTTTTTAATTGCTTAACACCATGTTGCTGAACATAAATGCTGGAAATAACCCTTTTCCCTGCTTTCCTGTCTGCAGAACATGAAACTGTTGCTGGGTGGAAGGGAAGGGACTTTACAAAGGGCTTGGGGGTTAATTGCTCACTCTCAACCTGGATTTGCAAGTCCTTGATTGTTATTCTGATGGTTCCAGTCATTTAAAGAATGTACTTGTTGGTGTATTAGTTCATACCTGCAGTGCTGTCTTGGAGATCTGGTTATCCCTGCTTCCCATCCTTTGGTTCATTCTGCTGCTCTGTCAGGGAGTGTGGGAATGGTTATTTTGAATGAAACTGAAATAAGGAAAGTACTGGGGCTGGAGTTAGCCCAGCACAGCCTCTGTCCCTGCACACATGGTGGGTACACTGTGTTGTGAGCAGCAGCTCCCCTGGTCTGTTCCTGTTGAGCTCCCTGCATGCTGCTGCAGGCATAGCCTCAGCTGACCTCAGTGCTGAAAGGCAGACACAAAAATATCATACACAAGAGGTAATTCCTCCTGGTGTAACAGAGACGAGAAGATGACAGACAGGCTTGTGCTCATTAAAGTGATTGCTTAAATTTATTTTTTTTTTTTTATAGAAGCCATAGAGTTGTGAATTGTTCACTGGCAGTGATACACAAGTTGTTGTGATAGAAGAAATCCTCTTTGCTGTTTGGTGACAGTGTTTGATGTCTGTGGATGGACAGGCTACATCTGTTCTGCCATGATTTGCTTCCCCCAGCTCCCTGCTGAAGGAGGAGGCGCTTTCCTTGAAGCTGCCATTCCCCCACCTCAGGAAGGGAGGCATGGAAGGCAGAAGAGGAGAGTAGATTAGTTTTAAATCTTGTTTTTTCTGCATCACAGTGTAAGGAAGGCTGAGAGTAAAACAGTGGCTGGCAGTGCTGCTGCTCTCCTTTTCCCTCCTGGGAGAGTTCAGCACTCCCATGGTCCCTGCAGTGTCCCTGTGCTCCTAATGATCAGCCTGGCTTGTAGCACTTGTTGGTAGCTCATTACTGAATAAAACACTCATTGTCCAGCAGTGTCTATTGATTTTTGGCTATCCTACGTGACACATTGCTTGTATGTGTTATTCCTCCCTAAAGAGCTGTTAACACAGGGTGAAACGTAATAGATTTTGGGTATTTTCAGATTACCAGGTTCTTATTTTGTTCTCTCAGATACACTTTTTAGCTTAGTGATTTTTGACCTGAAGTAAAGAGGATGATCAGGGTTTGGGGGTTTTGTAGCTTTTTTATTCTAGGTCAGTGACATTTTGAAAACTGGGGCAAGAGAAAACCAAGGTCAGTTAGAGTCCTACAAAAAGGCCTAACAAAGAATCCATTCACCCTCATAAAAATAAAAATCTGTATTAATTAACCCCATGGTAGAGATAAGAATTGGAGAGCTTGATTAAATCATTAGTGCCTCTGAGCAGCAGCAGCATTGGAGGGGGATCTGGGAGGGAAAACACACTCATCCTGAAAATTGCAATACAGCTGCCTGCCACGGTGCCAGGAGCACATCTGTACTGAGTGTGTGTGGCGTGGAAACCCTGACTGCTGCACTACAAACTGGGGAATACTGGCAAGCATGGAGTTCTGTTATTAACTGGGGAGGAGATTCTATTATTATTATTTGTTGGGGTAGGAAAAAAAACATTGCAGCAGAGGCAGCAGCTGCTTGGAAAGCAGCCCAGTGGGTTGTGTTAGGTAGCTTGTGCAGGGTTTAAGGTGTTCTTACATGTGGAATAACCACCTTGTACCTTCACTAGGTGAGACATTTGCCCGTGTGAACCAACACTTGCACTATCTGTCCCCTATTACATTATGAAACATTTTGATAGGCATGTCAACCAAAACAAGGCCAAATGGCTCATCTTAACCATCTGAACCAACCTCAAATGCAAGTTCTCCAAACCAGCAGCAGCAGTGTGTGTTTGGCAAGAGCTGCAGGAGTCACTGGCGTCAGGCAGAGCAGTCAATATTTGCTCTCTGTCCCTTTTCAGATGCTAGCAATGCCAGCTTTGCCTGCCTGATAAAATTGAGCACAGCCACTCAATAATTGCTGCTTGGGTAATTGGAATGGCTCCCACGTGGTGTTCAGCTGAAGGGTGTGGTTGGCTCCTGTGCTAACATGAAGCCAGTATCTCCATGCTATTTTTGTCCTCCCTGTGAGCGTTGCAGCGTTGTTTTGTCTGTATGCCCTGTGCACACTTAATTTTCTGTTTTCCGAACAAAATCCAATTTTGTAGTTTCGTTTCTGTCTGTTAAGATTGCCCTTATCTAACCCTTTGAGGTCAATCTTGGTGATGCTTAGAAAGAATCCTAAAACAATCCAGCCAGCAGGGGAAACCGCCTGCTTCATGCTCCGACAGGATGGTGGTGCTGCAGATTAGTGGAGGGCTGATGAAAGATGCCTTCACTACAGGATGCAAAGCAGTGCTCCACACAGGTAATGTGAATGTTTTTGTTGCTGCTCACCCGCCCAGTGAGGCAGAAAACAGCCTGTGGTGTAAGGAGCAGGAGCCTGGGTTGCCCTCGAGTGAATTCTTGTGTTTCATGAGTTGATGAAGCTTCACAGAAACTCCTTTGGTCTGTCTTGGATCACGAATAGACCCCAAGACTGCAGTTTGTGGTTACAAATTTTCAGTGCTTAGTAAAGTGTGGGACATTTTCCTGTGAGTGGCATTTTCACTTTCATGGGCAGAACAATCAACTTTTTTTTTTCCCCAAGGGCATGGTATTTTTGGTTTCCTTCATCCTGCCCAGCCTACCAAAACATACATATCTATTGCTGAGAAGTCTTGCACATTCCTTATGATGTCAAGCTTGCCTTCAATTAATCTTTTGAGCAAAAAAATGCTTTCAGAGGTAGAAGAGATGGTCTGTTCCCACCCTGTCTCCCAGATTTGTTTCTCCATGCATGCTTTTTCTAGGAAGGCAGCCCCAGTGCTTGCAATCAAGGCTGCTATGGAAAAGGAGTATAAAAAGGAGTTTGTGTTCAGGCTGGCTCTCACGTGTGACAATGTTCACAGGGGTCTTAGGAAGAGATGAGGATCTGACTCCATGTTTCAGAAGGCTTGATTTATTATTTTATTATATATATATTATATTAGAGCTATACTAAAAGAATAGAAGAAAGGATTTCATCAGAAGGCTGGCTAAGAGTAGAAAAAGAAGGAATGAATAACAAAGGCTTGTGTCTCAGACAGAGAGTCCGAGCCAGCTGACTGTGACTGGCCATTAATTGAAAACAAGCACATGAGACCAATCCCAGATGCACCTGTTGCATTCCACAGCAGCAGATAATCATTGTTTACATTTTGTTCCTGAGGCCTCTCAGCTTCTCAGGAGGAAAAAATCCTAAGGAAAGGATTTTTCATAAAATGTGTCTGTGACACTCACAAGCCTTTGGGATGGCTGCTGGTGGCAGATGTGAGTCCATCATCTCAGGGGCCAGCACCTCTGTTTGTCACCTGAGACCTGTGTTCACCCCCTAGGGATGAGTGGGTTTTGTGGTGTGCCTTGGAAATGGAGTGGTGTTTTGGGAGGGAGCATGGGCTGGCAAGTCAGGTAATTCACTGCCCCTGACAAGGCTGGGGAGCTGCTCTGGTCCAACTCACCCTCTGCTTCACCTTCTGGGGGAACTGGGCTTTCCTCCATCTCTGCTGCCCACAGGCAGGTCTGAGAAGCTGTTCAAATACTCTGGGTTTTGAAACATGGGCTTAACCAGCTCCCTGTCTCCCTGCAGAGCTGCTGGTTGGTGGCTGCTGTCTGTGTGGCACCACCAGGGCCCTGGGTGCAGAGCTGCACCTCTGTCACTGGGTTTCAGTCCCATTTCACATGATTTCAGTCCCATTTCACTTGATTTCAGTCCCATTTCACTGTTTTCTGCTGCAGCACAAGTTCAAGCCTTTTCTTCTTCCTCTTGCCTGTATTAGCATCCTGTGTCCTCCTTTTTGGCTGTGATGCCTTGTGAAGGCTGATGTAGAACAGAGGCTGGACAGACCTAAAGAATAAAGTAGGGATGTATTAAAAGGGCTCAATGGATCCACCTTGGGCAGCACAAGAGCCCAGCCAGGGCTACACCCAGGATGAACCAAAATGGTCACAAAATGGACAACTGGTCACTGGGTCTCTCACTTTTATAAGTTCTGGTCCATTTGCATATTGGAGTTAATTGTCCAGTTACAGCTTTAGCTTATGAAGTCCCATCCTTCTTGTTTTTCTCTCTTCAGTCCATGTTGTTTGTGCTCTTGGGCCTGAGATTTGGATCATTTGTCCTTGGTCCCCAGCTAGAGAAGGAATTGTTTTGTCTCCCTACTCTGTGCAGAGAGCTCACCATCCCTTAATATAAAGCTCCGACCTGCACACTAAAGCAGCACGGCGTCTGAAAAATAGAAAAGCTAAACCTGAGGCATCAGCTGGATCTGTACACCCCAGAGAAGGCCCAGCAGTGGAAGGGATGCAGGTAGAGGCTGTATTTCTGCATGACAGCCTCCTAACTCTCTCCAGCCCTTTGTTAGCAAAGATATCTCATGGTTAGGCTTCACCTACAGATGTGCATTTATCACCTAACTCCAGTCTGCATCCAACTTATGTATGGCTTCTCCCAAATTCCAGGATCTATCTTGTACTGATGATGGCCCTGAGTCCTTGAAGGAACATCTAGGAATGGACAGAGCTATTGCACACATATTTCTCTGTAGAATTCTGCTTTCACATCGCTATTTGTATTTGCTGGTCTTCTGAGAAAACCTTCATTAGTTATTCTCTGCATCCTGTAGGTTATGCTTGATGGTTGTAGAGGTCTTTGCAGTACCTACTCAGCAAGCAAGAAAATACCAGCTATGAAACAAGAGTTGAGAAAAACTGATATTAAATAGTAACTTAATATCTGGAAGAACAGACCTTGGGTTTGAGGTGGATACTGTGTGTCTTTTTGGGAAAGAGGAATAAAACCTGATCATTTTTTCCATTAACTTTAGTTTCTCTTTTGTTTGTATTTTCCAGTCCAGCGAGAGTTTACACAGAAGAAAACCTTCACTAGTTGGATAAATTCAATATTGGCAAAGGTAAATGGGGGTTCTTTAGCCAAGCCATTCAGATATGCTGGTTAGAGATTAAATTTTTTAGGAACTAACAAAATTGCTGCGAGTTTTTTTAGGCACCGGATGGGAGAAGTAGCCCTGAGAAGCATTTGTTTAGTAAGTGCAGCAGCACTGTATTGGGGCACATCCAAGGACATTTGTATGAGGTGGTTTGTATGTGGATGTCACTCTCCTTACTCATGTGGTAAAACTTGTGGTGGATTGAGGCACATGTCTGAGGGTTTTATGAGTTTCTGAGTTTACAGTTGGTTTTACTGGGATTAGGTAAGTGTTATTCTATTATGCAATCCAAGAACATGAGTTTAATGAGATGACCTGAGTGACTGGTAAGTATTAAGACAAACCACATAGTAGTGGAAGTGCTCTTTAAGCTCTCAGGAAACAGCTCCTGCAGCATGTGCTGGGACTCTGGCTTGCTCAGGTAGAAACAAAATATAATTTTGTTTTGGTCCCTCCTTGAGCAGAAACTGCTGAGCTCTTGATAAGTTGGTGTTGTGTGGGTGAAAAGAGGTTTAGTTATGCAGCTGTATACTCAAATTTGTACTTAATATTGAGTAAGATCTCAAAATATTAATAACTGCCTCATTTAGCTTTTCTTTTCTCATTTTTTTTTCTTTTGCACCAGACCTCCTTGAAAAATGTGAGTGCTTGAAAGTGAGGTCTAAAATTACCCTTTTAAACAGGATGTGACTGTTTAGATGCAAGATTTTTATTGCAGCTTAATGAAAAAAATAAAGGATGCTAAACATTATTTAACAGCAGAGTAATCTGTGATGTTCTGTAGTGTGTTGAATTCAAAATGACAGAAGATTGAAATTTATCTTGCAGCATATCCCTCCTTATGTTGTCTCAGACCTGTATACAGACATACAGCAGGGACATTTGCTTCTGGATCTTTTGGAAGTGCTTTCAGGTCAACATCTGGTAAGACAGAGTAATAAAAATATTACCTCAATCCTTTGTCAAGTCCAGCAAAGATTTCTGGATATGCTTAAGTGCAACCATATGAATCATCCCTCTGGGGTCATAGAGTTAGTTTCAAGTAACTTATTTTTATACCATTGACTCTGAAACATGCTGAAGTAAGTTGATTCAAAGTAATTTATGAATTTTTGCTGGACTTCCCTTTTCAAAATATAGAATAAAATTAATTTTTGCAGTTGAAGATATAACTTGTTGGTTTTTTTTTTTTTTTTTGCTTTGCAGCCACGGGAAAAAGGATTTAATACCTTCCAGTGTAGAAGTAATATAGAAAATGCTTTGACATTTTTAAAGAGCAGATCAGTGAGTATTAACTTCAAAATTCTCAACTAAAGCCAGTTTAGCTAGTGGAACATTTTCTTTGTTAACAATGATCCCTTTTTTCCCCTCCTTAGCTGAAGCTCATAAATATTCATGTAGCTGACATTATTGAAGGAAAACCTTCCATTGTGCTTGGCCTAATCTGGACCATTATATTTCATTTTCATGTAAGTATTTCAGCGATGTAAGAGAGTTTTAGTAGAGTGGAAAAGCACAAAAATGTGTTGACTTACATGATTGCTAAATAAGATGAATTAGTACTGAACAAAAGATTATTTTCTGACATGTGGAAGTGGCATCTCAAGGAGGAGATGCACCAGAGCAGGGCAGTGATGAACAGTACCTAGCTGCACATGGTAGGAAGGAAAGATACTGAGATTTTTTTTTTTTAAATAACCAGTTAAAAAATGGGCTAAACTTTGTTTGTCTAAGGTCTGTAATAATTAAGCTCCAAAAAGAGCAGATAGTGTGTAATGGCTCATCCAGCTCTCAGAGACAGCCTCACTCCTCAGTGCTGACTTTGCTCATAATCTACAATTCTTGTATATTTTTTTTCAGTAATAGTGCATGAAATAACACAAAGGCTGTCAAAGTCATGTTTCTTATTCAATAAGAGTGTGCACCTTGCATGGCATGAGGTTATGGGGTGGTGTGAAAGTCCAGGGCCTTGATTTAATGTAGGGCTGCAGAGGGTGCTGGAGCCAAGCTGGCTTCTAGGGAGAATTGTGCACCAGTAGGTGCACTGACTAGTGACTGGGGCTCAGGAGAGCACTAAGAAACAAAGTTTTCCAGCAATATTTAGCCCATATTTTTTTGTGGTAGAGATACTTTGATGCCAAAGAGTCTTTTGCTGCTCATGGCCTGTGCAATTACCTTTTAACCAAAACCAGGCTTCTCTAACCAAATAGAGATCTCTGAGGTCTGTCAGGTAGGTTTTCCTGCACTCTGAATGAGCAGGCAAACTCTGACTATGCCTGATATTTGTCACTCCTGACAGCAGAAACCACAATGCCATGGGCTGCTGTCAGTGGTTAGGGTAGAAATTGACTGAGAAGGTCCCTTGGTGTCATTGCTGGTACCCACAGCATAACACACAAGTCTTTGGGTGAATATATCCTGCCAAAAAAATTGGCTAAAGATGGGAATTCAGCATGAAATGGTTCAGATTGTGCAGATTAAAAAGCCTGGTTTGAGTTTGGGGGTCAGGGAAGCTACTGTTACATCTGTGGCTGAGTCCTGTCTAATTCTCTGGTGTTCTGCCATTGATGCCTTGGGAGTCTCTCACTGAAGCCTCATTGAGTGTCCCATCTTCTCTGACAGATTGAAGAACTGGCCAGGACACTTGCCTGTACCTACAATCAGCCTTCACCTGATGGTCCAGGTGCTGCTGACTCCTCTCCAAAGGCAAACAGATCAGCTAAAAAAAGTGCTAAAATTAAGGAACGGTGGAAGATGTCTGCTACAAAGGCTCTTTTGTTGTGGGCAAAAGAACAGTGTTCACTGTAAGTTCCAACCAAAACTTATAATTAACATGCTACACTTTGTATTACTCCTTTCCTCTAAGTGTGGTGATATTTCTCTCTGTTTTTTAAGATTACTTAGTGACAGCTTAGCAGAAAATGGTTACCAGTACTTTGAGCATCTGTCAGGCCCCAAATGTTTTGTCATGAGCCCTTTAAATATAGTAAAGTGAAGCTCATCTTACTAATTAAACACAACAGTGTAATCTGAGTTGTTTGGCTTTTCCTTTTTAAGGGCTCCTGTGTGGTAAGTCTAGTGAAATGTTTCCATGCTTTACTTGTTTTAATCCTCATGGTTGGCTCTGATTCACACAGTCTCATGGATTTTTAAATTTTTTTTAATGGAAAATGTAGGATTTCTATGCTAATCCTGGTGGTCCTAGTCCCTAATTCTAACAAGATGTTTCCCTGTTCTTGATGTACAGATAGCACTGCTGCTTTCAGGGGGAGTGTTCACAGCACACAGTCTAGAGCAGATACAGATATTTACATTTTCTTCAAGGGCTGCTGCTTCACTCCAGGATCTTCCAAATGTGCTTTACAGTAATGTCAGCTCTTTCTCCTCAGCTCTTTGGGTTGTTTTATTTGCTAATAAAATCCTACTAATATTCCATGTTATTAGTGGGAGATAAAGGCTTTCATCAGTACATCAGACACTTTCTGCCAGTAGAATGGCACTGAGGTTTGCCTTCTAGCTGTCTTTTATCAGAAGATTAATTGGCACATCAAAACCAGCTCTTTATCCGTGTAATCTTCTTCTTCCTTTTGCCTGTTTTTCAGCAATATTGCTGTCTGGTTTGCAGTCTCATTTCTGAACTGGCATTATGTTGAAATATTTTGTTACCAGTGAATCCTGTAGGTTTTGGTAAAGAAACAAATCTTGTAAGATTTGGCCCGTTGTTCTGTGACTGAATCTGATTGCCTGAAACCCCACATCTTTTCCATGCTGTAACATACTCATAATATACAGGCTGTTTTTGGAAAGCTGTCCCAGAATTCATTGTGGCCTGCATGGCTGGGCACCTCACAGCACTGTTCAGGCTGTGAACATTAATAAAAGATGATTCAAGGACACTAAGCTAATTAAGAGAAAAATAAATACTTTTTCCTGCACTAATAACAATGCTTTTAAGATTTGGATTTTCTAAAATGCCAGTTCTTGGTGTCCTTACAGACAAATACATGTTCTGCAGTGCTTTTCTTGTTGCTTTTCCACCCCATAGAATGCATAGATGTTGAGCACAAAGGTGATGTTTAGAGAGGATTTGGATCAGCAAGGCTTTATTTTCAGAATGCAGGTAGAAGACAAAAAGAAATAGTCATCTTGTAAAAAGAAGTAATTGTTGGGGTTGCTAGTACTGGCTGTGTTGTTGTCTGCCTTGTGCAGAAGTTCAGTGCTGAGATGCTTTTGGATTTGGTTCATATTCCATTTTACTGAATTTATATTATATTTCTAAATTGGTACTTAAATCCTGTTTCTTCAGATATCCTAACATTTTGTTTCCACTCATTGCTGGGACAGGCACAGCTCTGTCAGTGTCACTGATTTCAAGTCCAGCTGGCGAAGTGGACTGGCTTTTTTAGCCATCATCCAAACCTTGAGGCCAGGTCTGGTTGATCTGGAGAAGGCAAAAGCCAGAAGCAATAAAGAAAACCTGAAAGAGGCTTTCAGAATTGCAGAACTGGAGCTGAATATCCCACGGCTTCTGGAGCCTGAAGGTAAATGATCAGCTTTTTAAAAATCTTTGTTATTAGGAGTGAGATTAATGTGATCTATAAGACTGTGCTTAAGTTTGAAGTGGAACACTGATGTTTGCTGTAATACTCAAACCTGAGGGTCTTTATTTTATAACATCAGCTGTACTTAGGGACTGTAAGATTTTTGAATTGGCAACAATTGCAGGAGCAATATGCAGAAGAAATGATATGAAACTTTCCTGTTCATGGGAGAAACTTTTTCATTACTTAATCATGTTCTATTAAAATATTCCCAAGGAAAAAAATGCTCATATTAATTTCTGTCAATGGCATGTTAAGTGAGCTGTTGCAAAATAAACATGTTTATGGTAATGTGTTTTAATAACTGCAGCATAGTGTGTAATTATGTGATCAGGCCTAGAAGGCTGCATAATTATGTAAATGTTGTATTGGCTCTCATAGATGTTGACACTGTGAATCCAGATGAAAAATCAATCATGACTTACGTGGCTCAGTTTCTGCAATACTCCAAGAATTTGCCTGAGTCTGAGGAAGACATGCAGGTATGTTGTGTGGGTTATCACTGAGGCATTTTCAAATGAATGTGCTTTCTTTGCCCAGTTTATATCTGAGTCAGTAGCACATATAGATCCTCTGATTCTGCTAGTTCAAACTGAATTGGTTTGAGCCTTCTGATGCTCCTGTGTGGTAGAAAAAACTCCATGTTGCAGATTTTTGTTTGGTCCTACAGGTGGAACTGCTGTGCAGATTGTTTTGTTTTCATTTAACTATTGCAGAGTTGTCTTCATGTGTGCTCTGAAGTCTGTGTAAACATTGGAGGAAAAGCAGATTTGCAGATGCACAGAACAACCAGCTTTAAATTTAGTGGCTGAAATGTAAAGTGGACAGAAGTTGCCTCTGACAGATAACACTGACCAGGAACCCACATTTTGTATTCTCTATATTTTTTTTATGAGAGTTTAATTGGTTTTTCACATGCTGATAATCTCCTTTCAGTAGAACTGCAGTCAGGTCTTTTTTTGATGTCTTCGTATATTCAGGTGCCAGGTTTAAAACTTTGTCCCTGCAATGTAATAGTGCCTGACTCAAAACTCATCAGGGTCCCCAGGAGTTATTATTTGTTTTTCAACAGATTTGAATGGACTGTATCATATGCCCAATGAGTGTTGTTTTATGGCACAATGTAAATTAAAAACAATGCTTGCAAAATGGAAAAATGAAATTTTCTGCTCTAATTACCAGGAGAAAGTAAGAGAGGCCATGGGCTGGTTGGCTGCACAGGAGGAGAAGTTAGCAAAACTGCTGGTGGAAACAGAGAATGAAACATACTACCAGAAGTACAAAGTAAGTTGCATTTCATGTTCTGTGAAAAGAATCTGTTTCTGTGAATGTTTTTAATATTTTTCATCTTCATTGCCTGAAGTGTTAAATCAACTTTTAAAGAAAACTTGGAAATCTGACAATGTAATTGGTAAATCCCTCATATGATTGAAGGAAAGGTAGGCTAAAATTCTCTCTGTTATGAAAAAGAGATATGTTATTTCGTTTTTGAGCAAAGGTTTTGGAAAGAGTAAAGTAGTGTCTTCATTAATTGACGTAGTTGAAGACTTGGACAAGATTCAAGCACGTAGGCCCTTCACAGAGTAACCTTTGCTATTTCTGTGCTAATTACTACAGTAGGTTTTACCCAGCAAATGTTGTAGAGGAGTAGTTGAATTGCTGGCTCTAGGTTGTGCTGCAGCAAAATTTCCTTTGGCTTATATTGTAGCCAGAGTTTGTAATAAAGTGGCCCATGGGGAACTGTGAGAGGAGGAATTTTCCCTTTCTCTTGCTGGGAGGGGAGAACTGTGTTCTCACTGCACTAACATTATGTTAAATAGAGACTTAGGGAATGGCACCTATAATTTCAGACCCAAATATTGCCTGGAGACAAGAATGCCTCTTGCTGTCTTGCCTTTGCATGCATCACACCCTTTGAAGTTAATGGAGCTCCTAGCAGTGTGTTCAAAGGCAGGACTTGGCTCTGTGAGCCTCCATCCGACGTCTTCTGTGAATTGCTCTTCTATTTTATCTCTAGGAAATGATGTCATTTATGGAAACATTTAACCAAGAGAAAATCCCCTTTCTGCCTGTGTTGTCATCAAAAAGGGGTGAAGCTGAGCTGAGTGAAGGCCAGCAGCAGATGAGGGAACAGTGGGATAAAGTGATCTCTCAGGTCAGAGACATTTCTCTCTCACTCACCCCATTACCAGCATGAGCGTGTGGGATGGATGAAGAAGCCTAAGTCTACCTCGGGAGCTCACACTGGGAAAAACGGGGGGATGATGCTTTATTTGGGATTATAAAAGAGGTTTGGCCCTGAACCTGAAGTCCAGACAGTCTTGAGTGGCATTCAGTGCCCAAGAGGAGGCAGAAGGTGACTTTTTGTGTGTTACCCTTCTGCCTCCTGAGCCTCAAGATCAAAACATCGCTGGAAATGCATCTGGTTATCTTGGAGCATTCTTCTGATCAACGCTTTTGGCCTATTTATACTCAAAAGGTTATTTTGGAACACAGTCATGACTCAGAGCACAGACACTGATCTAGTGGGGCCTGGTTGGTCAGTGCTTTGCAGTGAGGTTGGTGTGTTGGCTCAGATTGGGGTGTGTAGGGCCATGCTGGGAATTGCTGTTTGTGGAAGAGATGTTCCCCTGTCAGCCCCAGCTGTTCATCTCTCTTTCCCCCACTATTTTTGCAGCTAGTTCACTATAAATTTTCCTGTTTCTGGGCCTTGGGGTGGTCACCAGCAAAGGAGAGGAATGCCAAATTCTCTGTTGTTGCAGAGGTTATGGGCTGGGAGCAAACCTGGGTTTGAGGTAAACAGGGCTGATTTTAGCTGACTTCATTGGAAACCCTTTTTTTTTATTGACAGGCCTGAGGGAGTGGGTTCCTGGGATGTCTTGAGCACCAGCTTATGCAGCTTATATCAGCATCTTGGTGATGGGGAAGAAAATAATAGTGAGAGATTTAATCCACTTGTTTTCCTTTTAAAGATTAACGAGTGGAAAGCAAAGCTGGACCAGATGTTGCCCTCCCCTCTGGATAGCATTGAGGCTTGGCTCCAGGAGGTGGAACGTCTGCAGGCAGAACATTTGCCTGATTTACAGGACCCTTTCAAAGCAATGTCTGTCTTCAGAGAAATAATTGTAATATTTAAGGTATGCTGATCACAAAGGAAATTCTGCTTCAGTTTGACCTGGCAAAGCACTTGTTATGGAATTGCTGTTTGACATTTTGGGAAGTGGTGTGCATATGTTTGTCTTCTGAAGATGAAAAGCTCTTCTGAACATACTACCTTTGAAGAATTATGAGTTTAATTAAATAACTGCATGGGTCTATAAGGCAGGTTTCAGACTTCACTGGGGGGAGATTAAATTTGAGTACTGCCTCAATGAGTAAATTATGCTATTCTTTTTTATGTGGTTCCTGCAACTTGTTTGTTTGTTAAGTAATATCACAGGATAATTGCATATTTATCTTTAAATCTGTACTTAATGCATACCTATTCAGAAAAGCACTTGAGCTTCAGGTTGCATTCCAGGGAGTTCAAGAAGTTTGTGTGTTTAAAAGTTAAATAGTTCAAGAAGTTTGTGTGTTTAAAGTTAAATATTTGCTGAATCACTCTGTAGTTCCATTCAAGGCAAGGATATTTTGATACCTTTGTACCATGCAAGTTATTTATTCTGATCTTCAAATATTTGTATAGATAATAGTTTAAGCATCCTTTTGAATTTGAAAGTTCTGAAAGAGTATATGTGTTGATGCCTGGCTGGTGATCATAATGCCGTATTTTGGGTTTTTATAAAGAAATTTGCTGGTTTTGTGACATTGTCCTTAAAGTGAATTTGAAAGAATGGGCAGTGGAGTTCTTGCAAGTGGCTTAATAACACCACTCTGTTGTACTGTTTCTAGTCAGTTCCTGATAGGAGAGATGGCTTTTTAACTGGTAACAGCGTTGTCAGTCTTTAGCCATTTGTTCAAAGATTTTTGTTGTGCAACTTAGGTACTTAAAGCATTTTTAAGAGTAAGACAGAGACTGATGTCATTTCTTAAGGCATTTATTTTTTCCCATTAAACATATAGATGAAATAATGTCATTTCTTCAGAAGAAGAAACACATTAATGCTTAATTCCTGCCAAATCCTCTTTTCTTGATGGGAAGACATCCTACTGAAATTTTTTCCCCTTTTAGTATGTTGTGTGTAGGGATCATACTGGCAAGATGGTACCTTATAATGCAAATTTTAAGATCTAGGAAATCATCCACCAGTGCTCATAATTGTCTGTGCTTCAGTGTTAAGATTTCAAAATCCAGTGTTGAAAATCTATGAACTATTTTTGTGGTTGAAGGCTGTTTCAGGATTTAGCCATTTCCATTAACATGCTTTGTGGCAGATTTTATAACATAGAAATGAAATTGTAGCTGGTTTTTTTTTGTATGCCACTGAGAAATAGGCTTATCTTTGTGCAACACATGTTATTTTTTATTTTCAGGTAGGGAATTTGGTGCTGAGACACATGCCTGTAAAATATTCCCCAGTCACGAGACACTGGCCATTGAATGGTTAATTTGATACCCTGTCTGCCTGGTGTTAGACAGAGATTTATTGAGCAGTCAAATGAACTATGGAGCAGGTGACATAATAAATTTATTCAACAGGTTTTGCTGTCAGCCTTTGCTAAGGGATAGCAAAGAGCACTTTAATACCCTGAAGCTGTTAGAATGATGTTTAGTTTCTCCTAAAGATGATAGTGAAAATGCAGAAAAAACTGATAGCAGGGTAGTGTAAGGTCTGTGGTCCTTATATTTAAGTAGATGCACAATGATAAGAGAAATCAGGTAGTATTGCACTAAAAGGTGCACTTTAAAAGGTGATTAGGTAAATACTTTTATTGCACTTTAATGAGTAAAGACACTGGGAGATTGTCTTGTGCTGACTAGTTCCTAATACTCCTTCCCTACCAGCAGGTGAGCTGGAGATTCCCAGATGAAATACTCTAGATCAAAATTAATGGCTTACTGTGTCTTGTTCTCCCCAGGGCTTGATGGATTGTTTTGATTCTCACTTGGACACCCTTCAGTCATTTAAGAATGAAGATGAGAAGAATATGCCACTAGTCTTGCCTGAAAAATTAGAGGAAATGAAAAGAAGGTTGTGATGCTCAAATTCCCTCTACTTCATGTTGTATTCCAGCTCTGCTATTGACTGGCTCTGCTGTTGTGAACAAAGCACATAATTTATCCATGCCTTGCAAAAAAAAGCATTTTTGACCTAAACATAGGCTGACTGTCAAGTGGAGCAGGGATCTCTCATTGGTCCAATGAATGTTTAATTGTGTGTACAGAGTAGAGCTCATTAACAGGACCTTTTCAGATGCCCTTTGCTAGTGGGGATATGAAACAACCACTAGGGACAGGAAACTTGAATATTTTCAATGTAAAAATTTCCCTGGTGGCAGGATTCTCTAAACTTTTATTTCCACCAATTAAAAATCACTGTAATCTATAGCTTTTACTACCCCAAATATCTTTTGGAGGATATTTAAAAAAATGACCAGTGAATCTGTATCCATAACCTGAGGTGCTTGAACATACAGTGGCAGATGTCCCTTTTTTGGGCACTTAAGGTTTTTCATACATTGAGCAGACAACATTGACTGCTCAATTGTTGCTGCTTTAAAAAAAATAAATGAACTATTGCTATCTTAGAACTTAATTCCTGTCTTTAAAGAAAAATGTTTACATAAATGTAATTTTGATTTTTTAGGATAAAATCCTGATACATTAATACCTTTTGTATCGAATGGTTTTGAATAACTCTTGGAACTATTTTCTGTTTGCAGATTTGGCAACATTCATTCTACAAACCCCAGCACTTTTCTTGAATACCACTATGGACTGTGCTCAGCCATTGCCAATGAGGTGAAGTTAAAGCTAAATATCTGGGACGTGAAATATGGGGCAAAAGAGTCTGTGGAATCACTGCTGGAAAATTGGAATGTAAGTTTCAGGTTATATGAATCACACCCTGATGGTAATTCCCAGCTCTCTTTGATTTAGTCTTATGTCATCTGAAGATATTATAGTTGGTAGAAGCATGGTAGACTGGTGAAATCTCAGATTTATTCAAAGAAGGGCGGGTAGACCTCCCTAGAAGCTTTTCTTGCCCCCAAAATCTTCCATTTTGCTATGAATGAGATTTCTTTCTTCAGTTTGGAGAAGTAACGCAAGCCATGACTGTAATTTTCTCTCTGCCCATTTTTATTCTTTATTGTGAAGATTTCTTTCTTTCTCTATTATTTATAGAGCCATTTGTAGCAGCCCTTCCCTAGCTTCAATCCACAGAACCCTCTCTGGGGCAGTTCAGTAGTTGCTTTCTTCAAAACCAGCCATTATTCACACTGCTGCCTCTTCCTTTTCCCAGTTTCTTTACCTCCTCATGCTTTGTGGTGAATATGAATTGTCTTGTTCTATTACACTTTATGCCCAGCTCAATTTCTGGACTCAAGTTATGAAACTGATGTAGGCTTTTAGGAGGGGATGCCCAACCCCAAATACTGACAAGGGATACTGCATCAAGAGTAGAGGCAGAGGTGAAGATGCTAATGCCTCCAGTTTTTTCCCTTCTCAAGTTAATGAGATTCCTTGTGAATTCTATCTTTTCAGACTGGCAAATCCACAGTTAAATTAGTGGGAATTTCACCAGCCTCAGTACTGTGGAAGGAGGCAACAATAGGTTGTATAAAGTAGCAGTTTCCTGAGCAGTGTCACCCTGTGGTGAGATGATCGTGCAGAGTTAATCTGTGCTGAGTTTGTTGGTTCAGTTGGTTTCATAAATACTTATTATCATGTTGTTTCTACAGTTGTGGCTCATGGTCTTGCTCAAGCTGATAGAATGCAGAGCTTTGCCAGGGAGTTTAGGGCTTGTTTAGAGTTTAGGGCTTGTCACAGTCACAAGGGAGGTTGTTTTGTACCCTGTTGGGTAGGACATTCGTAGGAATGGAAAGTGCTGAAGTGAGATCAGCTCAGAGAGGGGCTGAGGATCAACCCTCACTCCCTGTGCACACACAGGTGTCTTCCTCTGCTCCCATTTCTTCCTCTTTCACCCTCTCCATCCCCAGTTTGTTTTATCTATCAGAAATGAGGCACCTCAATATTTCTGTGCATGCAGGGAAGCCCACCTTTTGCTTTCATCACATTTTGGCTTATGTGACTGAGTTCTGCCTGACTTATTCTAGATGCCATTTCTCAGTATTGCCCTGGGGCTGTAACTTTTTGGAGCAAGCAGTCCTGACTCATGCAGGGCTGTGGCTCAGGCAGTGGCATTCAGGTATTCATAGTTCTATTTACTTTACTCTCTGAACAAGCAAAGTAAAAGAACAAGTTTGTTTCAGACTAAAGGGTGCAGCTGAGTTGCTGGGTGGGCTTTGCTCAGTTTACATTTAAACTGTAGGTTGTAGGCTCATATTGCAAAAAAAAAGTGTCCCAAGCTGTATTTCTTACTCAGTTTTGTGTCATTCAGTGTTACCCATATCAATTACTTTTCACTTTGAGCAGAATTTCATTGAAGAAAAGAAACTTGAAACACAACTAGACACTGCTACTCACATCTGTGAAGACTTGAAAAACATAAAACATCCTGACTTGGGTAAGCTTATGCACATAAGTTGGTCTGAAGATCTCTATTTTGAATATACTCTTTATTTCATTTAATCTATACACAGTAACTATTTTGAAGTAAAGTGCTGCTCCCAGTTTTAATTCCATCTACTGTTCCATATAAGCAGTGTTTCTGTTTAATTAACCTCTCTGTTCCCAAATGTGTAACAATAATGCCTATTCCACTTCCTAGCTGGAGATCCTCAAGAAATCAGCAAACTTTTGAAGACAGTGGAGTCAAAGATTTCTACATGTAAAGAATATATTTCCAATGTAAACACCACCCTACAGAAAGTCCTGTCCTCCTGGAGTAATTACACAGAAAACATCCATTTACTAAAGACATGGCTGGAAGAAAACAGAAATGAGGATCCAAAAGAGGTACATGGTTGGATTTCTCTTTGTTTGACAGAGATACTTCAAAGCCTTCTGGAAGAAAAACATTAAATCTCACAGTGGCTGCTGTTGTTGCTTTTCTGCTTTTCATTTTGGAAATAAATGTTTGACAGGGTTCTGCTTAAAATTATTTCAATGCCTCTGTCTAGATCCCTGCTGAGGTATTGGCAAAGAGGAATTCAATTCATGGTTCCTTAAATGAAGCTGGAAACCATCTCATTGAAGTCAGCAAAGAGCAAGTTGGATCAAATATTGCCAAAGAGCTGAAGAAACTGAACAGGAGATGGGCAAAGTTCATCAAGAGGACACACTTTGTGAGTTACAAGTCACTATTACTCTTTGCCATGCAGCCTTCTAAGTCATCTTTCCTAGATTTACCAGTTTGGTAATCAGAGATTGATCAATCTTTCAGTCAGCTCAAGGTTGCCAGTTTTAAAGCTTGAGAAACAGAGTACACAGCAGCATCCCATTCTAAATCTTTGTGGCTCAGTAAAATTCTCATTATAGCAGGATGGAAAATGTTCAATTTTTAAATTGAAATCTCAAAACCACTTAGAAAAGGAAATCTTATTGCAGAATGAAGCTCTTAATTCAGTGCTCGGGGTGGAAATAATCAATTTACCTGTGTTAAATTTTACAGACTCTGTCTTAGCTGGTAGAAAGTAATTATTGCTGCATAGATATTTCTAAGGTTGTGCAACTTTTCACCAGCTCACTTGACAGGTTTTTAGGCTGCTGTAAATCCCTATAAACCTGCCTAATTTTATACATATTACAGTCCCTAGAGTGCTTTCACAAAAATGACATTTTCACTCTGCCTGGGAATATTAGAACTCTTAATTTTCTGAGTTGAGCCTTTCATTGACATTTATTAAAGCTACTGCTGTGACAGTAAACGGTGGCAAAAAATTACTGCTACATTTTTGTAGGAGATGAGCTTAGTGAGAATGCAATAAAATCAAAGGAAGCAATCAAAGGGTGAGGGAAATCCAGAGTTTGCTAGAAAAACCCTTAATAAGAGATGCTTCAAGGAAATATATTGAGGAATCAGATAAGTGAGGTGCAAGAAGCCTGTCTAAGGTTTTAAGGGCTTCCTGAGTTATTTTTGTGGCATTGCTGTGGACATTATGGCTATCAAATATATTATATTTATTTTTTAATATAAAATGCAAGACCAAATGCTGGAGCTCTGGCCTGTGACTGCCAGTACCATTAATGTCAGCACACTTCCTGACCTTGATTTGGCCAACACCAGCTGCTGTTCTTGGACAATTCCCTGCTGTGGGCTGGGAGATGCTGCAGCACAGGAGTTTTCTCCATAGTAGTGTGGCTGCTTGTGGGGGAGGGGACAAGGGGACAGATTGTGCTGTCCCACCTGCCCTCAGGGCTGAGGAACTGAGCCTCACTTGGTTTATTTATCAATATGTTTGGCATTTATTTCTCCTTTGGTCCCTGTTGAGTGCTAAAGCTGGGAAGTGACCCAAGTGGTGACTGTGTTGGAGGAGGGCAGTGGGGAGATGATGGGAGTGAACATCTCACCTTGCTCTTTGTTGACAGCTTGGAGAGGAGAGCACAAATGCTGCTGAAGAGACCACGGAGCTTCCAGGGAGCCTGCAGAAAATTGAAGAGCTGCTTGGAAGGGTGAACAGCTGGGCAGCAGAGATGGGACATCTCCTTAGCAAGATCAGTCACGAGGAGCCTGTGGAACCTGAGCTGGAGGAACATTTGCAGGTGAAAATGCTGCTTAAAATACTTGTTCCTCAGATTCTCTCATCTTGCAGTACGGATTTGTGGCTGGGGTAAAATGAGGCATCATCAGTGAAGCAGAACTTAATGTGGATTTTGTGCTGTAATACTTGTAAAAAGTCAAGACAGTGGTTGTGCCTTGTTGTTATTTCCCAGGATCACTCCCAGATGAGCTGTGAGTGAATCTTCCACCCTCAGTGTGTCCAGCTGACCAACAGGTGCCAATGAAATGCTGTTGGTGCCACTGATCAGCAGCTTGTTCTTGAGTGATATTAATTACTCCTGTCCAGCAGAGCACTTGGAGCAGACCAGAGCTCTGCAGGTTGCCAATTTGAGTAGTTCCCCTGGTCACACAGGGCTGTTATCATCTACTCTCCAATGCAGGGAGGAGGTTTGGGACACCTTGGCTGTATTCAAGGCTTACCCTCAAAAATTTGAATGCTTGAAGTATTTTCAGCAGCACGTCGGGTTATTTGGGAATCTCATCTTATAGCTAGTTGTTAGAAATATCCTCAAGGAGCACAAATTAACTTCTAACAATAAATTCCACTAGTCAGTATTGTTTCCCTGGGATTACCCCCAGCTCCCAGCAGATGGCAGATGAAAATCTGTGTATATAACTCAGCAGCTTCAATACAAAGTCTGATTTATTTTCTTCACCTGCCAGTGAAGGTGAGATAGAATAAAGATGCCAAGCTTTGCAGTGAAGAAGTTGAAGCACTGTCTTATGTTGTCTTTGCTACTTCTGCAACAGGGCCTCTATAAACTGATGGAGTGAAGGTGACCACCAACTCCTTTGTGTAACTGCTGTAAATAAGCAGAAATACTCTGTATTTCACTTAATCTATATATGGCAACTGTGCACCAGAATCAGTGTTCGTTTTTTCATGATTTGTGCCTTCTTGCAGAGAGCTTAGCTGTTGCATACAGGTAATGCCTTAGAAAAGAAAAGCCTTGTAAAACTGTAGTTTAAGCCCTACTACTCTAGGTAAGCTAGCAACTAGCTTGTAAGTTCCCGTGTGAAAAAACAATGAAAATGACAATCAGTTAACACAACAATCTATTCTGGTAAGAGAACTGTTCACACCTACAAAAACAAAGAGTCTGTCCCATGAGAATCCATGAAGAAAATATGTAAACTAGCCAGAAATAGAGAAGTTTAATAAACATGCACCCTAGCCATTTACCAACCAATAAACTGAGTATCAGTGTATTGTTAACCAATTAGATTGATCACAGTGCCTTCTGATATTCCCATGAAAATATGAACTATGCAATAAAAATTCAGCTTTTCTGCAGGAAGAATCAAAAGTCCTGACACTTTTTACTGCAACATTCACCTGACAGATTGGGAAGTGTGAGAGACGAAAAGGATCTATTTATCTTTTTGTAATCACAGGAATATATTTATAAAATAAGCCTCATTTTGCAGTGTGACTCTAGTTTGTAAAAAAAAAAAAAAAAGTGAAATAACAAAGGACATCCTGAAATGCAGCCTCCAAACATGTGGCTAGCATTGTACCTCCATGTCTGGGGGCAGGAGAGACCAGGTCACTTGTTACCTGCAGTACAATAGGTCAAGATCCAGAATAAAGCTCTGATTATGATTAGGAGAATGCTAATTGACAACTTCAGACAGGACAAATGTGTTGAATATTCATAGGTAGAAACAGCTCTAATAAGGACTTTTCATGATAAATATTCAAATATGGCACACTACTCCTGCATGCAGGGCACCCAGCTGCTTTCCTGCCTTGCAGTGCTGAATACTACAAGGAAATCTGAGCCTTGCTGTGTGCTCACTTTGGATGACTTCATGATCAGATGCTGCATATCCAAATGTGTGGTTTCATTTGGGAAGCTGCTTGGATGAGAGAGCATGTTTTGAAAACACATCTGATTGGCTCTGTGGCAAAGACACAGGAGGTGTTGCACTGACAGAAAGAAATTGCTTCAGCAAACAGAATCCCCTGTGGATGGCAGCAGATTTCTTTCTCTCCACACAAAGATTTTGCAGTGCAGTACACTGACCATCACTGGAATGTGAGGCTTTCCTTTACCAAGTATCAATCATCCATGATCAAAGCTGGCTTTTTCACTCTGTTTGTTTAAACAAAAATACAAATAAACACTTGTAAAGATTTCTAATGCTTTTTGTTCAAACCAGAGTTTGGCTGCAAGAGGATCCTCGTGCCAAGACCAAGTTGTGGCAGCAGAAGAGATACTGCAATCCCTGAGGCAGAATGTTTCAAGTCAGGTCTTGCAGCAGCATTCTCACACCACTGGGCTGGAGGCACGAATTAAAGAAGCCAGAGGCAAAGTAGAGGTACTTGTTTATACACACACAGATATCTCTGATTTTACCATTGCAGAGTATGGAAAACTCTTTGTCAGTCATGTGAAATAGAAGAGATTCTGTACTCAGTCTCCCAGACTCTTGTCAGGGCAAAATCTAGAACATTTCCAGGATCAGTATCTCAACTTGAAAAACTTGAGTGATGTTATGAAGCAATAACTCTGTCTAATTACTTACTCTCAGGTGTGTTCTGAAAAGTCTCTTTCTTCCAAGGCTGTCATGGGTGACCTGAACAAGATCTTGTCCAAATCTGAGAAGAAACCCTCAGAGAAGGAGGCTTTGCTCAATTTTGAAGAATCACAGAAAGAACTTGAGGCCTCCATTTCAAAGGCTGTGCAACTTGTCAGTCAAAAATTAAGTCCTGAAGAATGTATTTCAAGATATGAGGTGGGTCTGTGTTCTGAACCAGCTGAATCTAAGTAGTTCTGAGGGCTATGTGGTCTCTAAAAGTCCGAAGTAAGAAAAGTACTGACTTTTTTTTTTTTTGGTAGCGATTAATGCTTTGCTCAGTTTTCTGATTTAGCACTTTATTAACTTGGCAGACAACTTGAATGAAGAAACATAAATCTGTTTGGCAGTTTATTCAGTGCCCTGTCCAAAATTACTCCATCAGAACTCATAATTTTCAGAACTACAGCCTTTTTTTTTTTTTTTTTTTTACCTGATCAATAATTAAGCTTCCCATCAAGAATGACATGCCTGAATTCTTGTGCAGGTTATTATAAATACTAAATCTCCTCTTTTCCCCAGAGGGTAGTTGGTAAATCAAATATCCTGTCTCAAAATGTGGATCTCTTAAAGGGATGTTGGACATGGAAGTGCCCAAAATCTGTTGCCTGGTCTGGCAGAGAGGCCTGGGTGATCATGTGGCAGGAGGGGCAGAGAGCTCATTCCAGGCCATCCTGGAGGATCCCTTTCACCTTTTCTCTGCCCACATCCATGGTACATGGCCTCAGGTATTCCCTAAGGAAGAGGCAGAGATCAGCAACCTTCATCTTTTGTCTTTGGTACCAAATTTTCCCCTGAAAGCACCTGAGGAAAGCACAAGAACAGCACCTGCTTTTCTCCATAAAGCATCCACTGATTCTGCAAGCTTTTGCAGATAAACAGGGATGGAGAATGCCCTTGTACCCACCCACAGCAGAACTACACACCCCATATGTGTGATGTATACATTGTCATTTTCTTGGTTAAATAAGTTATGTTCACTTCTGTTTGGTTTTCATTATGATGTCTGGGTTTTGTTTTGGTTTTTGTTTATTTTTTTTAGGAAGCTTTTAATGCTCTGGACAATAAAGTTCTTGACAAATTTTTGAAAGCAGCTGAACTGCTGAAAAATATTTCATCTGACCATGAGAAGCTGTTGGTGGAAGATGATGTGCGTAGGAGATGGGAGGTGAGATAATGCAGGAATGAGAATCCACTGTCTGGTCTCATTAGGCCTGGCATCTTTGAAAATCAATTTTTTCTTGTCACAGTGTGTTCTGGTGTTTTTATTTGCTGTGTAACATTGTCTCACCATCTCATGGGAACAATGCTTTGTATTTTGCAGGCAGTTCGTCAGGAAATTCTATCCTATGTCCAGCTCATCATAGAAAGGGAAAAAAAGAAATTTAATGCAACTTTAAAAAAAATCAATAAGCAGTTAGGCAAAGAAAAGAAACTCCTAAGTATGGATAAAACCAAAGGGCTCATGAAGGAGCATGAGGTACCTGACACATTCCTTTTCTGTCTCTATTTGTGGATGCTTTGCTGTCCTTCTTCCTCTTTTTTTGGGTTCGTTATCTGTGGAGCAGGGCCCTTGTGCTCTGTGTTATGTAAACACAGAGCAAAGAGGCCACCAAAATTATTTCTTTACCTTTTTTGACTGCAGATATTAGTGTTCTTGCAAACTTTTAAAATTAACCCCTTGTTGAGTAGGTGGTATCCTTTTTCCATTTTTTCCCCCACATTTTTAGTGTATCTTGAATTCACTTTAGAAAGTATAATAATTGACAAGGAATATTTAAAAAATATTCTACTTTTTATGTAGTCTGTAGGACACTTCTATCTGATGTCGGGGTGAAGAAGACTTGGGACCAAAATTAAAAATTGTAGAATATAATGAATTTCTAAATCAAGCGAGAGTCAGTGTAGTCGTGTGAATATAGTTGGGAACATGTTGCCAGAAATCCTAATTTACTCTCGGGCTCTATTTTAGAAAGAACCAAGAAAAGATAAGTGTGTGTTGGTTTGACAACTTAGACTTTTAAGAGCACTCAACCAAGATAATGGAAGTATAAAAAAATATATGAGAATAATTTCTTATCCTGGTGTTTTAGCATGGGCTTATTATATTGTTTTTTCTTTGTTTAGGCCTTTTTTTCACATGAAGGCAGCATGAAGGAACTTAACAAGTCTTTGGAAGACCTTAAAACATTGGCAAGACTCTCAGAAGAAGCTGTCCCAGGGCTGCAGACACTCACTGCAGACTGTGAGAAAAGGCTAGAAAAGGTTCAGCAAATGGTGGCAGACACTTACACAGCACTGCTGGCTCGTGTTGGAAAAGGACAGCCCCCTCAGAAAGGGTGGGTGGCTGAGCCATGGGGTGTTGTAGCTTTATAGAAATCATTTTTACACATAAATTTTGGGATACTCTAATGTGTTTTGGTAGTACATTATTGTGGCCAGTTGTGCATTTAAACACTTAAAGTATTAAGTTTCATAAACTGGCAAGTACAATGATTGATTATCCTTCAACACAGCTGCACTGTTTTAAACCTTGAGCTAGGATATTTTTTTCCCTTTGTATTTAATATTTTGTTCTTGTAGGAACTCCATTTTGGCTTCTGAGAATGGAGAAGAGTCTGGTTCTTCTCAAGAAATTGACAGCCTTATGGTAGAGGAGGTAAGAAGTCCAGACTTACTGATGGAAAACAGTGCTCTGTCAAAGGGAGGTCATTGCCAGGAGGAAAAGGTGTTTATTTCTCTTACTGTTTTTATTGTGATAAGACCTTGGGCCTCTGGTCAGAAATCCAGACCCCACTGTGGTTGTGAATGTAGACTAAGTAAATAATAAAAATTAACATGCAAGCAGCAGTGCTGGGCACCCTGAGAAGATGTGAGCCTCCAGCCTGGAATTATATTTTGCAAAAAAGTCATTTTCAGGTGGAAAGGTTATGTGGGAAGCTGTGTTCCAGTGAAAATCCCCCATAGTGTCCCAGTAACATGAACAATTTTCAGAGGACAGAGAGAGTCCTAGTGAAGAGTTGGAGGCATTTGTCTGTATCTGTGAAAAGAATGAATGAGCTGGCTGCAAATATTCCAAAATTTCTTATTTGGGCTCGTGATTGAGTTCAAACACATCTTGAATTCATGAATGGCTTCTCTGATGGCTTGATGTGTCATCTCTGGGACACATCAAGCCATCCCTTCCTTCAGGAGCTCACAGATGATTGTTAGGCTTTGCTGTGTATTGCACAGGGTATTGTGGAGGTCACTGTCACCCTTTTTATTTTTCCTCAGACCTCAAGACCTGCTACAGATGCAGTTTTGGAGCCAGATGTGAAGCACCACAATGGAGAGAGCTGTGCAGATGAGTTTGAGGAAGATGGTGGATTGGCCATACCAGCTTTGTTAGAGAGGTAATTTTTAAAGGAGAAAATGCATTGTTGTTAAAGTATGATGCTGTGCTAGACAAATTAACTCACAAGTTTATTTAATGTACTAAACATAAGGTGCATTTTTGCTATGCAGAACCCTGTTCTTTTTTCTGCTGCAGTTTACTGAATATTGATCTGTAATTTATAGGGAAGCACTACAGTAACTAAATGCTTCAAGCATTAGGATTTTGAAGCAAGAACATTTTTAGCTATGAATGTTTTACTCATTTTCTTGGGCTAGGAAAGTCTGCATCTGCCTTACTAATAACTTCAAATATTGCAAAATAAAGAAATGTGTCAAGTTTTTTAGAGAACTGACACTTTTACTTTTGTAAAACTGAATTTAGAGAATGCAGGCTGGCATTTAGATTTGAAGATTAGCCATATGAGCAATCTGTTTAATATGTTGCTCAATTATGCATTATTCATTCATTTTGGACTTAAATAAAATACGTACTTGCAATAGACTGTGCTTATTTTTTTATGGCACTCTGTTGATCAGGGAGTCCCATACCCTGAGATGTTCTGTTTAATGAAAAGTAATATTCTCTCTGAAAGTGTTTGCATCTCTTCTTAGCTTTAATACACAGAGAAGTAACCTGGAGGAACTTCTACGTCACAGCAGAGATAAAGTAACATCTGACTTTACTGATGAAATAAAAGACACTTCATCCCTTACGTTTAAGCTGTTTGAACTAGAGGCAAGTATTCATCTTTTAAAAATATACCTGGTGCCTAAATTGTTATTTTCTCATGTAGAGCACTCACTTCTCTGTTACATATATCATATATTGCCAAGGGAAAAGCAGCATCCTTGCAAGCATATGTGTTGGAAGAAGGTAAATCAAGGATTTAGGATTCAACAGAACTGCATTGCTGCCTAGCACTGGAGTTTTGCAGGTGTTGCTGAAAGAAAAGAAGAAATTGGTGGCTCTGGGTTTGTTGTCTGCAGGCTGAAATAGGTGTAATGGGAAAAAAACTGCAAAAGGAGCTTTTTGTTTGCCAGCAGAGATGGCCAGGGCTGCAGGAGTCATCAGAGTTGAACCACCAAATGGTGTTTGTGCAGAATGAAGCTGTTCCAGGACACACAAAACTTGGTTAGGTTTGTGAGATCCTTGAGGCGACAGCAAAAGGCACAGAGTTGATGTTGACAAGTTTATTACTGCAATTTTTTATTTCCTTTCTTGAAAGAACTACAAAGCCTCATCAAGAATCTCAGAACTTGGTTCAGTTCTACATTTGTTTTTCTTCTGAACATAGCTAGGTGGAGGTATTTTCATTCTTGTAGTAAGAATGCCTGGCCCGTTATTTTTTGACCCTTTTATAAAATGTAGCCAAGGCATATATCAGACATGGAAATTGTCACTGTAAAATGTTACTGGAAATTTGCATGCAGCTAAAAGCTGGGTCCTGAAGGAGAAAAAAGGCAGTAGATACTCTTTACTTTCAGATGATGTTTTCACTGTTTTTGTAGAGACTCTTGTGACTAGTTTTATGAAATGTCCACTGAGAAATACAGGATCATATTAATGCATTAGAACTGCTTGTCTTCTAGTCAATGATAGACATGGAATTCACGTCTGGTTGGAAAGAATTGGAAAAGATCTCATCTGCCTTAGAAAATCTTGTGTCTGAAGTGCAGCAGGCTGCTCTCTCTGAGGCAAGGAACAAGCTACAAAGCGAGTGGAAAGAACTTCAGGATGTGATAAGTATCAGGTATAAAACACTTTATGGTATTAGATAAGGAATTGTAACTAATTGTGTATGTTGTGAAGGGAATAATGTCTGTTGGAGAAAATAGCTGCACATTTTTAACCTTTTCTTCATTGCAAAAATTAGGCTGTTCTTAATTTTTCTTTATTCATATACACATGGAGATAGTGTGAGTCTCCCCAAGATCAGAGACAGATCTTTGGGACATAACTGTGCAATATTCCCATTTATTGCTGTTATTTCCTTTCATCTTTTGGTTAAATTCACAATGATTCACATTGCTTTTCTCATTAATCAGAGAAAAACTCATCTAACCTTGGGAGGGGGAGGATTAGATCTGTTAGACAGTTACATTATTTTTGTGCCTTTTTGTGCTTAAAAATATTGAGTGCCTTTTCTTGCTTGCTTTCCCAGTTCATGTTTTGTTACCTTTCTTGCAGAGCAAGTTCTTTAAGGGCTGCTGTGGAAATTATTTCGGCAACAGAAAGTCAATCCATCTCTGTCTGTCAATTAGTAGATGAATGGCTGAAGAAAAAGTACATCCACCAGTTTAGTCTGATGGACTGGAACCCTCCTGAGAGTGAACTGAAGGTAAGGGAAGATGCAGAGACCACACCCTAGCAAGGATAGGTATTAATATCTAGGAAGCAGAGAACTTCATGGGATTTTCACTCAGGAGGTTAGGGCTGCTGACAAGACTTCCCAAACCTTCTAAAATCTGTAATGGCATTTTAGTCCCTGTGTTTAAAACATTGTTGGTCCTGTAGAACAAGCCAGGGACCCTCAGTAGGTTGTGCTGTGAAAGCCATTGTTGTGAACATTTCATTGTAGGATAGGATCTTTGTTTGATGCAGATTTGTGGTGTTCCCACTTGGCCTTATGCAATTTTGTAGAGTCATGCACATAATGAACTGTTAATTTATGAGCTCAGCCAAGCTACCTTGTGTCACATCTGCTGCAGTACCTGAGCACAGCTCAGGATGGCTTTGGAAGCTCAGTGTGGCTGCAGTAATTGTTCACCTGCTATCAATATCTGATGTCCAGGCCCTGGTCCACTGGGCAGGGTGAATTCTGTTTTATTCTTGGCTTGCCCTCTGGGCTGAGCATACTGACAGCGACACAGAACTGAAAGTTTGCATTTGTCTGCCCTTGGCTCTCCAGTGAAGTAGGGTTTAGGTCTCTCAGGCTGTAGGGCAGACAGCATGTGTGCTCTGTCTGACCAGTTTTGGCTGCAAGGGCCCAGGATTTTTGCCCAGCTTTCTGCACATCTGGGCTTTCACAGCCCTGAGCTGCTGCCCTTTGAGGGCTGCAGCCAGAGAGCCTGCAGGCTGCACCAGGAGATTTTTAAATGCATGGAAGTCTGCTTCAAAAGTATAGCACAAGGAACTGAAAGATGGCAGAGTAATAAATATCTCTGTGGCTGCTCTGGCTGATGTCCTGCTGTGAGAGCCTGCTGCTTTCAGTCCCAGGACTATCATCATCTTTCTCTCCTTCTTGTCTGATTCCAGAAAGGAGTCTTGAGCTTCCTGTAGTGCTGATCAAATTTCCTGTGTGTGGAATACCATTTTATTTGATTATTTTGTTCTTTTTCCTTCCCTCCACTGACATCCAGAGTAGGTTTTCTATCTTACCCATCCTGTTTAGCATACTTTTTTACTGCTATTACAATTTGTTTTTCAGTCACAGGTTCAGCTTGAATGCAGGATATGTGGTTTTTTTTCACTAGCTAACATTTTTGGTCATTCTCTAAATTTCAGATGCTGCAGAGATGCATATTAGAACAGATTGAAGAGTGCAAACAATTGGAACACCTGGACAGTTCAGCAGGGGATGAAGTTAATCCATTAGACCTGCAAGCTGCAAGAAAAGTTATAATTAACTGTCAAAAGCAGCTTGAAGAAATGCGCCATAAAATGCAGATCCGTGAGGCTGTCCTTAAAGATCTGGAAACTTTTATGGCCTCCCTGAAGAAGATCCAACCTTCCATCACATCTCTCCCAGATCAACCTGAAATGCAGGGAAAAGTTTTGAGGGAGGCTGCACAGGAAGTTTCTCATCTGGCAGAAGAGGCCAAAAGTCTGGATGAGCGCCTGAAGAGTGTTAATATCCGTCTTGAAGACGCTGATCATGGGAGAAAAACTTGGTGTGAAAAACTTGTTCAGGCTTTATCTAAAAAGCTAAATGCCATCTATGATCCCTCAAGAGAGCAGGTGCCTACAGAAGAAAAAGACTTGTACAAGACTTTTTCCAGAAAAAACAGTGAACTCCTTAAAACCATTCAGGATCTACGGGACAGAATCAACAAAATAGGCTTGAAGGATCCAACAATTCCAGCTATTCAGAAAAGGTGAATTATTTTTTAAAGCTCTTCTAATTTCATAATTTCAGTGGAGTCAGCCTGGGTCCCCTCTGCAGGAGAGCACTGAAAATTTAAGTATCTGTAGAACATTGACAGTAGCTGTGAGTTTGTTTTATTTGCTCCATCACTGCCTAAAAAAGGATGCCTTCTCCATTTTTTTTTCTTTAAAACTTGTGTATATGTGTGTGTGTATATATATATATATATATATATATATATATATATATACACATGTATATATATGTATATATGTATGTGTGTGTTTGAAGCAGCATTGAGGAAGAAAAAATAGGAGATGAGTTATTGTGATCTTAGTTTTCAGTAAGAAAACTGTCAGATGGGGAGATGGGCCCCCTTGCTGGGCACTGATGCACCTGATCTGAAACCCTACAGTGTAAGATGGACAGACTGCACTTGCCTTTTAATACAAATTAATTTCACTGTGTTCATACAGACCCAGCTGCCCTTCAGATTTTGGATTATTTTCTCACAGTGTTGAGGTCAGCATAACTCATCTGAGGGCCTGTGTCAGATTACATGAATTGAAGACCAAATTAGACTTTTTATGAGGTCATTTAATACAGTATGTGGAGCTCAGGATGAATTTCTAGGAATTTAATAATTACATTTTGAACCAAATCAAAGGCTTATTTTAATATAAGGCTGTATTTCATTTTTTTTTCTAATAAAGGATAAAATCATTAACAGAATTGGAAAAGGAATTGGATCGTGCTGCTGCTGAAATGAAATCTCTGCAAGAAATTGCTAATAAGCTCCCACAGATCAATGAGGAGAAAGCAGAGGAAGCAAATGAGCAGTGCAGAATTACAGAGAGGTTATGGGAGGATACAAAGCTCTTGCTTGCTGAATGGTAAGGAGGAAAATTGCATTTTAAAGTAATATTGTTCTAGTAAGAAGTTTGCTTGTGAAATCAAACAGAAAAAAAACCCCTAGACTATACCTTAAAGGTAGAGTGGAGACATAAACTATCATTAAGCCAAGAATTGCGCATGGAAGTTTGCAGCCAAAGCTAATCAATTTTGCATATTTTAAAAGCATCACAGTCCCATCATTTAGCAGGTATGCAGTGATGTGCTGGACTTAATTGGCATCCAGGAGAAAACCTGCCTGCTGCAGGGAATGCTGTGTCTTCTGTATTTGCTGTGAATTTCCTGCCAGCACACCAAAAAGGAAAGGACAAACTGAAACAAATGGAAAAGGACAGCTGGGAAAACAGTCTCTTATGCAGCAAAATAAAGGGAGCTTGGGTTGATAATTCTGAGAGAGGGGACTGGGAGGGGCTGTGATTGGTTGCCCAGGGTATCTGTGCTTCAAATATGGTTTTTGAAGATGCCCAGAGGTTTTGCAAGTACTGGCACAGTTCTGGTTAATTCTCATGCCTTGCACAGGAGTTAGTAACCCGTTTTCATGTCCCACTGAAGGATGGGCTGGAATCCACCATCCAAGCTGCTGTGAGCTCTGCTGCATGAGATATTTCAGTTTACTGTGGCTGAGCTCACCTCTCAGGTGGAGAGGATCATATGAACACAGCTGCTCATCACAGCTAAATGTGGATCAGAGGCATTTGATGGTGAAGGGCATTTCTGATTCCAGAAACTGTCTGGATACCACACAGGTATCGCACACGCATTTTTGCAGGATTTAAGACTGGCACAGTTCATCTCTCCTTTTCTCTCATCCCAGCCTGGTTGTCAAACTTCCCACGTGTGTGAATATAGGAGAAGGGAGCAGACAGGAGGTTGAGGCTGCAGGTTTGTGCTTGGGCCATAAATAATGCATCTCTTTTTAACAGCCAGGAGCAGTGTGCAAGGGTTCTGGAGCTCCTGAAGCAGTATCAAAGCTGCAAAACGAGTCTGACCAGCATCATCCAGAAACAGGAGATTGTGCTTTCCCAGCAAACTTCTTACATGGGGAAGGAGAATTTGAACAGACTAATAGCAAAGGTGAGTAACAGGAACTTACTGGAAAGGAAAGAAAAGCCTTTCCTGGGAGCATTCAGATGCAGGGTTGTCCTTGTACCCTCAGCCTTCAGGGCAGATGTTAAGGCCTTGCTTTCGCTTTGGCTTCCAAAATACCTTTAGGGACTCCATATTTTTTGTTTTAAGTAGGTTTAAGGCTGTTTTTTTGTAGTGAATCAAAGTCTTGATAATGGAGAAGGATTACAAAAACTAAACCAAACCCCATGGAAGAACTAGGATCTAGTATGAAGATGAGATTAAGTCCTGTCCTTTTGCTCCAAGCTGTCTATGACAGCAGTTAAACATTTGCAGTAGCTTTTACATTACTGATGAGCTACTCATGCTGAATGAGCAGGTACTTCTGGACACCTCTTCATTTAGTTTAAAGCTTTCCACCTTTTCTGTCAGAAATGTGACAGCCAGCTGCTTGGCTAAGTGAATACAGCTACTGGAATAGTTGTCCATGGTTAACAGATTAGTGAGCAGCAGCATGGCCATCATGACCATTTTACTGCACAGGTTTCACATGTCCTGTATGATGTAACTGGTTGTTCAGATCCTATTTTAGGCTTTCTGATGAGGCATCACCCATAGCATCCAGGAGAGTTTGCTCACAGACAGTGCCTGGGCTGGTTAGATTGAAGAAGGAATGTGAGTGGTGTTTCCTGAGGCAATGGGATGGTGTCTGCTTGTGCCAGCCCCCTTTAGCTGAGGCAGGGTCACTTCTTGGTCCCACCAGTGAGACTTGGGGCACTTTGTATCACCTGGGCTCCTGCTGCAAAGGGGGCATTGCTGCATATCCCAGCCCCTGCTTTATGGAGATCCCTCTGTGGGAACAACCCTCCCTCCTCACCCTGAGCTCTGCAATTTCCACTCCCAGAGCTCTGGTCTGAAATTGCTGTGGCACAGTCCAGGCATGTCCTTGAGTGCTCATGATTTGTTATATAGAATATACAAAATAATAGCAGGGAAAGTTTTCTGCTTTGTTCTGGTTTGTGAGAGCAGCTCTGCCATCCTTCCCCTGAGCTCAGTGCCCGGTGGGGTTGGGATGGGAAGAAGTAATTTCCCAGGACGTCTGTGGGAAATAAGGAGAGAGCTGTTCACATCCAAGTGCCTGGCACTAGAGGTCAGTGTTTCTTTTCCAGGAAGCTTCCATGTTGTTTGTAAACACTGACATTCCAATGAAACACAAAGAAGCAGCTTGGTGTTTAAATAGAAAGTAGGAGAAAGAGATGTTTCACTTTCTGGCTGTGACATATTTTGACAGTGTCTGTGTTTAAATCGGATTTAAGCTTTTTTCTGTAAATAGTTCAAAACCTGGGGTTCAGAATGCAGTTGTGATAGTATCTCAGATTATTATCACACTCTGCATTGTTTATCTCTGTAATCAAGGTTCTGTGTGTGGATGTACAGTCCCCTTGGATCTGGCACTTAGGACTTTAAAAGCAAACCGTGGTTTTGGCTCTCTTAGAAATAAATTATCCATATTCCCACTCAGCTGTTCTGCAGCCAACAACAGAATGATATGGATTTCTAACAGGGAAATATTCCTGTCAGCATGGCAGGGATAGAACAACACAGAATGCATTCCTAGTCTCATCATATTGTATAAAATAGATTATTTTATGTAATGCTGTTGTTTCTCTAAGCAAAAAAAAAAAAAAAAACCACCAAATCAGTTTAAAAATATTTTGCTGAATAAACAATCATAAGCAAATATGCTCACAAATATCCATGTGTTTTTTTTTTTCACAGATTGAAGAGGCAAAAGAGGAATTTAATGATCACTCTGAAGATGTAGACAAAATAAATCAGATCTGCAAAAACTTGCAATTCCAGCTGAATAAAATGAGAAGCTTTGAGGAGCCTCCGTTCGAGAATGAGGCTAACATTATTGTGGACAGATGGCTGGATGTATGTAAAAAGTAAATTATCAGGGTGGTCTTATCTGTTATGCATTATAGTAATTGATTCTGATGTGGGTGTAATATTTCAAATAAATTAAGTGCAGTATGGCAGGGATTCTTAAGAGATAAATCCAAGTGTTTACCAGAGCAAAGCTTGCAGAGTATCTATGGATGTAATGTTTCTGATCTCTCAGGTAATTTGTCTCTATTGTCTCTACTCCTTGGCAGTAAATAATTCTAGAAAATGCAGAAAAGGCAATATTTGTGTTTTCTGCATGAATTTATAAGCTTCCATAACAACTTCTATGGATTTATACTTTGGAGACAAATCTGGGAAATTATGGTGCTGGTGCTTTAGGTGGGAAATGTTTGCCACTGTCGATCTAAGCAGAGCATCAATACTGAGATTAAATGGTATTTACTGGGAGTAGATAAACATTAATGAGCAAGGCTCCTTCCTAAACCTGCCTTAAAACTGGCAAGCTGCTGTTGTGATTGGTATGTTTGGTGACATGTGTGGCAGGGATTTAAGTATCTTCTCCATGACCAGTTCACTGTGAAGACATGAGATTTTTTTTTCTCCCCATTTTCTGCTCTTGTTTTTGTGGGTGGTTTCATCTTGCTCTGATTTTCTTGTGCTGCTTTTGCTTCTGGAATATAACTCAACATTTTTTGAAATCTTTGTGTGTTTTCTGCCTATCAATCTAATGGTAGATCAATGAAAAGACCGAAAATTACTGTGATAATTTGGGGAGAGCTCAGGCTTTGTGGGACAAACTCCTGAACTTATCTGGCACAATTGAAGTTTGGGCAGATGAAGAGCTCAAGAATGCAGAAGACAATTGCCTGACTGAGGAGTACCTTGCTCAGTTGAAGGTAATTTAAATGGCAATTTTTTTACCTTTTCTTTATACTATATTATACTATACTATGGATTTTGGGCTATAAACATGATCGTTGCATAGATAAACCAGGAGAGGAAGTTGTAACATTTGCAGTTGTATCTGCATGGGTGGTTGCACTAAGGATGTTGCCTTTATTTGGGGAAATATCTTTGAAAACTAATGCACAGATAGTGTATGTGTGTAGTTAATGGTTTTCAATCAATGCAACACTTCAAATGCTGTACAGAGATGGAGCAAAGAGAAAGCCTGTGATGCTGAAGCCTGGAGTGCAGCAGTGCACAGAGAAGAAAGAAAAGAGTGTGTATAGGCTAATGATCAGTTTTCCAGGTAGAAGTGGCCTGTCAGTGAAGATGTTGGAGCCTCTGGCACAGCTGGGCAAAGCACAGCTCAAGGAGAGGTTTCAGAGGTGGTTTATTTTCCCCCTGTGTTCCTCACTGTAACATATTGCAGCCTCAGCAGAGAGGGGCTGCAGAGCTTCTCCAGGGGCTGCACGTGGGCAGGCAGCAGCAGAGCCTGGGCTGTCTGTGCCCCTTTGGCACAGATTCTAATGTTAATTCTTGGTGTCAGGGTGCAGCTGGGTGTAAAAACACATGCACTAGGTCTGTGCCACTGAAAGCTTCATGTATGGGGGTGAATATTTTAATTTCTAACTTCAGGGCCAAAATGGACCAGCTGTGTTGCTTCATTGTGGTCATAACCAGTGTCTACTAAGTAAAAATAATTTCCTGCTTGAAATTGAGTGATTCAGACATAAATATATAAATACATCCCATATCCTCTTGTTTGAAAATTTGCAGACAGTTTTTCCTCAGTGTTTACAAGCTACAAATGGCCTGGTTTTTATTATGGTTGTTTGCAGCTTTCCTCCTACTGTTAGCACTGCTCACTTGTTTTAGTTTGCAGAGAAGTGAAAAGCCAAGTTGCTCTTTGTGTATGGATCTTCACCAGGAAACAGGGGCATATCCACTGTGCAGCAGTGGATATTTTGTCACATCATTGTTGTCTCTACCATTGTATTGTCAGAATTTTCCTGGAGTAGTTTAGGTCCCTGGAGGCTCCAGTAAAAATGCACTAGCTGGAAAATGCATCTTTAGGGCCATTTTGTTACCTGGAAACTGCTCAAGTCCAGCATGATGTGACTGTGCCCCCAGTGTGACTCTTCTCCTCCTTAGGAAGGGCTGTGCTGGAGGTGGCTACAGTAAGGTTATTCTGCTGCTTCCTTGTGAGAGATAATTCTCAAAAGAGGAGGGAGAAGAGGGCAAGAGACATAGAAACCACATTCCCCTGAGCAATTATTATAAAGCAGAATAGAAAGAGAGAAAACTGAATCCAACGTGCTTGAATTTTTGTAAAATTATTCCAAGTGCAGATGGCATCAGGTTCATTTATCACTTTATTATTATTCCTTTTATTAATCCTGAAACACCTCTGCATTGATACTAATTCCAGAAAGACCCCCAACTGTTGCAATGTGTATCACATTACACAGGGTTGAAACTCAGGGTCTTTTGTGAGCTCTGGTGCATGTGTTTTCAGGGAGCCTGTCACAAAAGAGCAGAGCAGTGGATTATTGGACTGTATATTTAAGCATAATTTCAGTATATATAAAAATGTGAGAGAAGTTCTGCTTCCCCCTGTAGCCTGTATGCAAATGCAAACTCTTTTAAGGGCTGCATCACATGAATGGGTTTTGATGATTGCTTTTACAGAGACTACAAAAGGAAGGCTTGTCCTCAGGGAGCTTGGAATATCGATTTGGGAATATGAGACAATGTCATTATCCTGTTCAAAAGCTGAAGCTGGCATTTTACCTTCACATCACTGACTTATTCCAAAGTACATTCAAAGGAGTGGAGGTCTTTTCATATGCAAAGGATTTACATTTAAAAAGTGCTTACAGCCTGTGTTGTATTTTATCACTTCCATACTAAAGCACGTGCCATCAGGATGCCCGTTCTTGACTTGAAATCTATGGCATCTGAAAATATCCCTTTTAGTAGAAGCAGCAAGACATAAATGCAAAATTAAAATTATTTTCCTGCAAATTTACTTGAAGCAAAATAATTAAGATTCTTAAATATATGCTAAATTTGCATTATCAGCTTCTTTGCCTGAGAAACAGGGTGTTTCTGACTCGAATACAAGATATACTTAATTGCAAAAATGAAATTTGGGAAATGAACAAATGGTGTCACCTCTACATACCAAAATGCACAATCAGAATATTTTAATATCATTTTCTATTGGAGGGAAGCACAGTTACCAATGTGTTTTTTCCACCTTTAGGCATGCTTACGGGCCCAAGAGCAGAAACTCCAGAAATTCGACAACACGGTGGCTGAGATAGAAGAGCTTCTGAATAGTAATGAACCTCCATTGGAGCTACAGGTACAGAGGAGCTTTTACAGCTGATACACCAGTCCTCCTTACTATAGCCCTGCTGCTAGTACTGCCTTTGCTGCAGTCAGTTACTGGTTTTACTTATATCTGCTCAAGGAGAGTTGGAGGCATTTTGTTGCCAGTGGGCAGTGGTATTTCATTTGTCGCATCTCTCAGCCTGCTAAAGGTTGGTAGAACCAAACCTGTCATTTTAAACACAAAGGTCTTGCTCACTTCTGAGCCTTTTTAGGCCCTTGGCCCTGCCCAAAGAGGCTGATATCAGTAATATCTGGTGTTTAGCTGGTGGTCAACACCAGGGCACAATGGACCTCATCACCCTTTGGGATCCCAGGAACTCAGCTTTACTGACTGTCCATTTTAAACTCTACCTTTGCCTGGACAGTGTAGCTTGGTAATGTGGAGTTTCTTACACAGAGTGGTGTTTTCTTTTGGAGTATCACAAGGAAATCTTCATCTTTCTGTGTTAATTTCACACAGCAAAGAATAAATTGTTTTTTAAGACCGTGTTAGTTTGATCCTGTAGCAGTTCTATAATCACCCTCTCACAGTGTCTGTCAGATGCACCTTGAGCTTGACCCTGTTGAGCTATTTCTGTGTTTATCCTCAGCAGGCAGTGAACCCTGAGGAGTTTCACTGGGTGAAGTGATCTAAGGAGCTTAGGGAAGGACTCAGCAACCTTGTGCAGTGCGTGCTGTGCTCCTTGAGAGCACCCCGAGTCCCTGGGGTGGGGTTGCCCCGTGGTCCCACCCTGCTGCTGCCTCATGCAAGTCAAAGATGAGGTCCAGGACCTGTTTCTCTTTAGTGAATAGTCCCAAGACAGAGCTCCCAGCCTCTCTGCTGGCCTTTTTATGGGTTATTGTGGGGAATTTCCCCCAGTGGAATCACTGCAGGGGGGGTGTGTTACAAAGAGAGCTGCAACCCTCTTTATTATGGCAGCTGAAGCTCAGAGTAGGCACTGGAGAGATTGATAAATAAAATAGAACAGCACCAGTAAAACTACTAATAAAGATGAGCTGAGATCACTCCTCCTCAGAAAAGCAATACTTTAATGTTTTTCAATTTCTGGAGTGGGAGGGAGACAAGTCAAAACAAAATGTAATTGAAACATCTGGACTTCAGACCGCTTAATTTCTTTTTATGTCTATCATAGATTTTTATAATGTTCTGAGAAATCAATCCAGTGTAATTGATGTATGTTTATTTCCAATTTTAAGGTCATCAGATCATCTGTTGTGCAGAAAATGGAGCTAATAAAAGAGCTCTTGTCAGCCAAGAGGGGAACCAGTGAACTCACTGTGAATACAGCAGAGCTGAAAGGAGACCTTGATCTGGCCAAGACACAGATTGGAATGACTGAATCACTCCTCAAAGCTTTATCTCCTTCAGACACCTTAGAGATCTTTACTAAACTAGAGGTAGCATGCCACAGATTGTGTACATTTTATACATTTGTTCATAATTTCTCTCTTGGTCAAGTGTTCATAAGTGTTCATCCTGTGTAAATTGTAGACTGCTGGAATAACTCAAGTGAAGAGCCTGGCTTGAATATTTCCTTAAGCTGCCAGAAACATGGAAGAAAAGCCTATTTTTCCTGGAATTCTCAGATATATTTAACCCTTGCAGCTGTTGGAAATGGTTAATCCCAGGCACAACAGCAATATTGCCACCCAGGATATGTTCAGGCAGTAGTGCCTGTTTGGATTGTCTGTTCTCCAAAACTGGGTAATACAGAGGATGCCTTTGTGCCACCTGAGCCTGGCTGCAAGGGGAGCTCCCAGCAGACAATTTCAGCCTAATATTTGCTGAAACTTGAGCTTGGAGGCTTAGGCTGGCAAGATTTAAACCTCCTGTGGAGCAGTGAGTGGATTATGTGCATTGTGGGTGTCAGACCTCTAGTGTTTGGGGCAGTGAAATCACAGCCATGGAGGAAAGACAGTTTTTAATTAATTCTCTAGCTCCCTCTAAGCTATCTGTCAGCCCACAGGCTTTTTACAGACAGAATAAGGAATTTAGGGGGTGGAATGATGCCTATGGCATTATATGCTCTGAAACATACAATGGCACTATTCACATCTCTATTCTGTGGGGTTATTTGTGCATACAGGTGTACACACACTGCTCAAGGAGAGTTTAGTGCTTATACCTACCTACTGATGGCCTTGCTAATGCCAATATAATTTAAGAAATTGTTTTGACACACAGGAAGTGCTAAACTCTTTTGCAAAACTCTAGTTTGTACTAAAGCAGCTCTGTACAGTGAACTTCTGTTTGGCCTTCAAAACTTACTTTTTAAAACTTCTGCTTTGTTGTTTTTTTTTTTTTTTTTTAACCTTAGGAGATACACCAGAAAATTCTGCAGCAGGAGCACCTTGTGGCATTACTCCAGGAAGAGACAGATTGTCCTGATGTGGATGAATTAAATAAGCAGCTTAAATGTGTCACTGATTTATTCAATAGCAAGAAACACGTGCTTCAAGATCACTTCATGGGTGTTTTGAATCGTGAGTGAACACATTTTAATTATTTACCTTTACAGGTTTGACCACCACAATGACTTAAAGGCTGTGCAATTAATTGATTAGGTGTCTGAAACTGCTTTGATATCCCAAACTGCTTCAGGGTTTCTGAGCAAGATAAAGATTTGCAGAAAAATCGATTTTGATCCCAGAAAGCCATTCAGACTGAATCAAAGTATTTGGTTTCTTATTTTTACATTAAAAAAATTAGATAAAAGAAGTGCAAAACATAATTCAGGAACAAATATCAGAGTATTTAATTTAAAAATACAGAAATCCAATGGTTTAATTTTTTCCAGTTGTTTTTTATCTAAAATTATTTACAAGAATAAACAGTGTTATTACTCTTTGCTTTAAGCAGACAGAGGATTATGCAGGTGGGAAATCTGGCCCAAAGATAATCTCATGTCTTCAAATGTTTTTTAAATAGTATTAATCTGTGTGGAAATGAGAAAAGTTTCCACTAGGCTATTCCAGGTCTTGTTTACCTAAACTGCTGTGTGTGTTAGCTAATGTTAGCTAAGAAAAATAAGAGCTGCAGCATTTTCAGTCACATGTTCTGTAGTAAAAAGCAACCTTTGACAGTAGCACTGATAAATGTAATTGTAAATTGTCTGAAATCTTCATGTTAAACAGGATTTTCTTTTACAGAATGCAATTAATGAAAAAAATTGGAATGTTCCTTTTTTTTTCAGGTCAGTGCAAGAATTTTAATGACTGGTTCAGCAGCACTCAGCTGTCTCTGAAGGACTGCTTTGAGCCCTCAGAAACAAAAGCCATACTGGAAGAAAGACTACAGAGGCTAAAAGTAAAGTATTAAAATATTGTAATTTCTAAAGCTGATTGTTCTGGCAGTTGCTCTTTCCACCCTCAAGGCTATTCTTGGGACTGAATTCACCGGCGGTGGTTTTATAGCTGGAGGCTGGAAGAACATCTCATGTTACTTAAAGCATTAGGAAAATAAGGGCAGTGAAAATAAAACTTAATTGAAATGTTTAGGTTCAGACAACTTGGGCAAGTGAGAGGCAGGATAGTCGTTGATGAAAATCAGTGGACCTTGACCAAGTACCTCAGTGTGCAAGGCTGCAGAAAATCAAATATGTAGAGAGTAGCATGAAATTCTGACCCCCAATGGACTCAAATGTGGAAAAAATTTGCATTTAATTTGTTGTAGCAAGATTTTCTCTCCAAATCAGACAGAATGAACAGAAAACAGATGGAAAAGCCACAACATCTGCAAGAAGCAATCACAGTTAAGCAGCAGAAGGAGATAGAGTGATGTCAGTGCTACATTGGGATGCTGCTTGCCTGTTTCTGTGTGTACCAGTACTGTAGAGAAAATGAGTCATCAGTTCCACTTTTTCCTTATTTTACAAACAGCAGCTTTTCCATTTACATGTGCAATAGTCAGCAAACTGGGAATTAACATAAATTCTTTTTCAGGAACTGAAATTGCTGGGAAAAAAAATACTGGTGGAGATAACAGGAGCTGAAAAGCTCTTGTAACATAAATATCTATTACACTACAGCAAATCTGACAAATAGATCTTGTGTTTGTGTTCTTTTTCAGCACTTCCTGACATCTGAGGGCAGAGATAGAGACATCCCAGAGGTTAAAGCTTTACTGAACAAAGTGAAGCCTTACTTGCCCAAAGGCAGCATTAACCACCTCAGCAGTCGTGTGAGGGATCAGGAGGCAGAGCTGCAGAGGTTGATCTCCAAATGTCAGAAAAGGGAACAGGAGCTTGGTGCCTCTCTCCAGCAGCTCAGCAGGTAGGGAGCTAATCTTGTGCCTGACATTTTAATCACAAGTGGTGTCAGATGATTCATTATTAAACAGCCATAGGGAATGGCAAGCAACCCTTCTTTTTACAAGAGATGGTATTTCAATCAAATGTTTTGTTGTAAGTTCCATGTGGGTTGTTTTTTCAATTTCATAGCAGACCTGTATGGAAACTATGGACAATTTCATTGTCATGAACAGCGATAGTTAAAATTAGTCTTATGTTTAAAATATTGCTTGATATTGCAGACATATTTCTGGGTTTTTTTAAATAACATATTTTATGTTATTTTAATTTTGTTTTAATAACATATTTCTGTTATTTTTTTCAGCAAAGTCCTGCTGCCAGCAGGTTTTAGCCATATGATGCCTCTTGTTTTGACCTGAGTCTCTATTTGTACCTCCTTTAGCCTTGAAGAAAGCAGCATGGCCTTGAAAGAATGGCTCTCTGCTCAGGAGGAAAAAGTGAAAGAGATCAATAAAGATGATACAGAACTTGAAGATATCTATAAAACACTATTAATGCAGAGGTATTGGGTTTTTTGGTCACTTTCTAAGAACTGTCTTCTAAACAAGATTGTTCTATGTTGTTACACCAAATAGATGTTGATTAATTATTTTATTTTTATTTTTCAGGAAACCATTTGACTCCCTGGCTCAGCTGTCAAATTCCTTGGAGGAGGCTGGGCTGACAGAATATGAAACCCTTTCAGAAGCCAGTAGCCTTACCAGCAGGTACCATGCACTGATAGCACGTGTCAGTGAAATGGCAGGGAATGCTGAGAGACTTCCAGTGGAAGGACAGAATTTTGAAGACCTTGCCCAGGACGTTTCTTGCTGGATCAAAAAGCTTGAGGAGGCTCTTAATAAAATGAGTTCACAAGGAAGTGAGTTGTCATCAGATGAAAGGATTAATCAGATAAAGGTATTGTGTTAAATATATTCCTTTTCACCTCAAGCTAATGCTAGATGAGTCAGTACCCCCTGAAAGGTACTGCCACTGCTCATGGCCTGTAGTTTTGTCATTTGAGCATTTTTTTTATTTGTCAGTACAATATGAATCTTCTTTGTAGAGAATAATTAATAAGTCAGCTTAATTGTCCCAGACTTTGAAAATTAGATGATCTATCTGTTTATGTGTTGCCTATCTAATATATTAGAAGAAGGCTTGAACAGCAGGGTGAAAAGTATGAAAAAAAATGGTAATACCTTTTATTTTGTAACCAAAAATAATTGTATATGCACTGCTTCTGCTTTTTGTTTAATATAGGAAATCACAAGTCTCAGAGAGGAAGGTGAGGCCAAAATACAGAGCATGGTGGCTCTAGGAGACAGTTTATTGAGAAATGAGAAAAATAAGAAGCCAGAGGTTCAGCAGACTGTTTCTGAGCTCCAGAAAAAGTGGGAAAACCTCTGTCAGCTGGCCACTGAATACAGCAGGTAATGTGGAATTTGCCAAGAGGCATTGGAGATCACTTACTTTTATGTAGATTTTTTTCTCTTCTTCCTGCATCCATTCAATTTACTTTCTGTTCTTTGCGGGCAGAACAAGGTACCCACACAAACAGTTGTATTTCTGCAGAGTTGTGGAGGGGCTGGTCACAGTTTGGCCTGAATTATCAGGTGGGGAATAGCCAGAGATACTTTCTGGTGTGGCCATGAATAGCCAGAGAATCTTCTGTGTCCTCTTGTTATTACTGAGCTCTCAGTAAAGCCAGCACAAGAGGTGCTCAGGAAGATGGAGCGTTGTGGCTGTGTTGGGTCCAGCACAGCAGAATGCAGAGCAGAATGCAGAGCTGTTCACACTGTTAAAGACAGGAGAGGAGGTGCTCTGCATGCCTGAAGAGATGCTCAGGACCTTGCAGGATCAGCCTTGTGAACAGCAGATGCACAGGAAGAACAGCAGTGAGGAGCTGGAACGGGGAACTTGATGCAAGAGCACCTCACATATGTGAGGCTGTGCTTTGTTTATTTGCCAAAAAATATGAGTCTTGAGGGGCAGAACCCAAAACAATGGAGCTTTGTTTTTGTCCTCAATTATCCTGCTGTACTTCACAGAATTATATCCAGACTGTTTGTTTGGATTTGTTTGTGTGGGATCATATTTTCCAATGTTGGCATTTAAGTTCCATCTGAAAGATATCTGAGCTCCATCACTAAATGTGAACACACAAATGTTACTTCTGTCTCATTGCATACTTCCTGTGGACAAATGCAACCTGTTCACCTGCAGCAGATCAGCAGGCATGCTTATAAAGCACACAAAGAGAAATCCAATGTAAAGGTCAGGCAACTAATCACTGGATTGTACTCTCATACCCCATATTGTGTGTGCTGGTTGTGTTTTCTGTATCTCTAAAACACTCCCCCGCCCAACTAAATGTGATGAGTTTCTTTTACAGAACATTCCCTTTCAGGAGGCTGTCAAGGGAAGTCAAGGAAAGCAGATTCATAACCATATTGTAATTTTTTAAACAGAATTTCTGCATTGAAAAGCAAAAGAGTACAGAGCATGCGCATCACATCTCAGATTCTAGAAACTGTGGGTTTATAGGTTAAGGTTTAAGAGGGTTAGTAGTTTGTCCTGCATTGAAGTCTAGTTCATCTGTAATAACTTCAGTGTTTTTCATCACCTTGAAAATTCCAGTCTGATCAGTAATTTAAAATCTGGGGGGAAAAGTGTTCAGTACACTCAAGTTCCTTCTAATGGTTGACTTGTTCACACTTTGACATTTCCTAGGTAATCAATACATTTGGGTTTTTTTGACACTATTAAACACAGCATTTTTTTCTTAGCCCTCAAGAGCAACTTCAGTGCAACAGGGAGCAATATGAGCAAAGCAAAGAAGATCTGAAACAGGCTCTAATGGAGCTGGAGAAACAGCAACAGGAGATTTTTGCCCTTCAGCCTGGTTTGGAGGAGAAGCAAGCTCAGCTGGCAAACTATGCTGAGCTCCTGCAGAAAACAGAAGCCTTGACTTCCCAGTTTAGCAAATTGAAAAGCCAGGAGAATCTGCAGGGCCACACTGTTGATCCCTGCTTCACAGAGGCAGAATGGTCAGAATTAAAGCACCAACATGAAAATCTGCTCAGCCAGCTCCAGGTGGGGACCTCACTCTCTTTCCTTTCTTGTTGGTTGCAGTTCTCACTGTTCAGCTGTGTAATTCAGGTGGGGAGGTTTTGGGTAAAGCTGGGAGTGGAGGAAATTCCTCTGAAAAAGGGCAGGGAATATCTCTCTCTCTCTCTCAGGGATAAATACTGAAACAAATGAGACCAAAGTAAATGTGAAGAACATTTTATACCTGTATAAACAGATTTGGATAGCTGTAATATGAAACATTTGCTCTTACATTCTTCAAGCCACAGTAGCTTTTCTTCCTTTGGGAAGGATGAATTTGGAAAACATGTGAAGGATTATCTTCCAGCATCTTGCTTGTTCTTGGTTTCACCCAAGGTGGTGCAAATTCCATTTATACCCTGTGTGGCATTCTGCCTCTAATGTTTCATCCATTTTAAGAGAAAGCATCCTTTTTACAAGTACATTTCTATGAAATGCCAACCCTTCTGTTTCCTGCTATTCATTAAAATTTTGTTCACGATGCAGTTCATGATGTGCTGGGAAGAAAGCAAAATGGTTTTGTGTTTAACCTGTGGTTAGCCAGATATTCTATGGGAAAAAAGCAAATTTGTTGTGCTGGTGAGTCCTGGAAAAGCTGTAACAGTCTGTGAATGACTGTTTGTGATAATGGTGCACTAATCCTAGAAACTCCTTGTTTCTTGACCATCATGCAGACGTTGCAAAGCCCTGTTCAGGAGCACCAGCAGGTTCAGGATATGCCAACAGACCTGAGCACTGAGCTGAAAACTGTCTCTGAGAAGCTTTCTGAGTGTGATGGTCCAGCAATGGAAGAACCATCAGCTGAGGAAAATCAGTTGAAATCACAGGATGGTCCAGCAATGGAAGAACTATCAGCTGAGCAAAATCAGTTGAAATCACAGGATGGTCCAGCAATGGAAGAACCATCAGCTGAGGAAAATCAGTTGAAATCACAGGATGGTCCAGCAATGGAAGAACCATCAGCTGAACAAAATCAGTTGAAATCACAGGTATGTTGCAGTTCCTGTGTTATGGAGCCCATCGCATCTGTAAAAGAGAACTACTCATGGTATCAAACTAAAAAGCTAAAAAACCTTTCTAAAATAAAAAGTATGTAGTGCTCCTTTATTGAGATAATTGTAGGACTCAAACCACTTTTCATGAGCTGGAGAGAGACCTTTACTATTGGCTGAACTGAAGGTTCATGAGGAATTGTCCTAGCTCAAGCACACAGGATTATTCAGTCTGGTTGGTTAGGATTTTTGTTTTTTTTCTCTTGGGGCATAATAAGGAAAGAGATTATTAAATTTGGTATTAAGTGTCTTTAATTTAGCCAGTGTGAAAAAATTTTTGAAAAAAGTCAGTGAGCCAAGTTCATTTTTAAGAAGTGTTCTTCATGCATAAATAGACATTCTTCTGCTCTTTGGCAGAGTGGAAATCAGTCTTGTAGCTGTGAGCATAGAGAGCTGCTGTAAGCTGAAATCATGGCTCAGATATGGATCATTGCAATTCCCTGTCCTTCAGAACTTGCTATATCTCTAAGAAGGAAAAAGGGAGAGGAGGTGAGGGGGGAGTTACCTGTTCAGAACTTGGATCATCATGTGTGCTATGGGATTATTTTATTACCATAATGCTTTTAGCTTCAGGTGTTCTCTGTGCATAAAAATGGCTGATGAAATTATTGGTTTGGTAATTGGCTTCCTGCAGCAAATAGGTCTGCATGTACCTTTCAACATGGTTTGTTGTTCAAAACAAGTATTTATGATTTTAGAGGTTGAGTTTAGATCTTAACATTAGGTCTATTGAGTGAAGATACTTTTCAAATAAAATGTTTTCTTCATGTTCAAAGGAACAACAGGGACCTCTTAGCCAAAGTGAAGACACAGCAAAGAAAAGTTTGGTTTTAGCAGAAACTGTTAAACAAAACACCTCTTCACCAGAGCAGGAGTTTATTGAGGATGAGATGGAAACACTTCAGAGTGAACACAAAGAAAGATTGGAAGAAAGACTTGAAAATGTCAAGCAAAAGAAGGAAAACATTTCCAGTGAAGCCCTTGAGTTAAAAGATGAGTTTGGTAATGAAATCAAAAAGGAAGATAAGGCAGATACAATGCTGAAGAGAGAGACACAGATCACTTCTGATACTCAAATCTCTGCAGAGGAGACCCCCACAGCAGTGGAGCTGAAGGAGCCTTTGGAATTGAGTGATGTGAGTTTATTTGTTGACAGTAACAACAATGGAAAGCTGGCTAAAGAGACATCTCAAATGTCGTCTGTGTATTGTACTCTTAATTCCACTGAAGTTAAGCCTCCTGTAAATACAAGTGTATAAATCAAAGAAGTGGAAGGAACTCTCATAACTTTTTATAGCAAGTCTGTAACAAGCCAATAAGATATTTAAAATACCAGTTTAGCTTTTAAATACAATTCCATTTAAATGCATGCCACTTTTTCTTGCCACTTAATAGAGCAGGTATACTCAGACAGGACACGAAGAGAAGTTAAAGAGATGGGAAAATTGCAGATGAGCCTCTCTGCCTAAGAGCTTTGAGAGCTTCTCTTAAACTAGAGAGACTTGTTTAGAACTGCAGCACAGTGTTTGTCCTGTTTGTTTTCAGAGAGAATCATTTTTACCATTCAGAGATTCAATGTTAAAATACAATGTTTATGGTAAAACAAACAGATTTTCTTTTCTATCACTTCTCTTAGGGTCAAGATGTAAATGGAAATATGTCTGAGAAAGAGAGGCAGAATGCTCCAGTTTTGGAGGAAATCAGTGTAGTGTCAGAAAGCCCATTACAGAATATCCATCACAGCAAGGACAGATTGGGGCAGGCTGTTCAGGTACCTGACAAATGTGTTTTAATATAAGTGTGTGTATGTGTGAAATTGATATGTAATCCCTTAAAATTTCTTGGCTTATGAAGGCATGTTTTCCTTATCTGATGAAAGGAATCATAAATTATATTTTCTCCAAATCATCCCCTCAGCCTTGCTCATGTGAAGAGTGCAGGAAATCCAAGTAATGGTCTCTGCAAACCCCCAGGGCTTGGACTCACTTTGTCCATGATGTAGAATCTACCTGTGATTTCATAAAATCCATCAAAAAACTGTTTGGGTTGGAAAGGGTGCTCAAGTTCATCTAGTTCCAACACCCTGCCATGGGCAGGGACACCTTCCACTAGACCAGGTTGCTCAAAGCCCCATCCAGCCTGGCTTTGGACACTCCCAGGAATGAGGAATTAAAGAGGTTTCATCACTGCAGGTAATGAGAGGTCACTAACCTGGAACTGCTGATTTTTATGGGACCTCAGGACATTGATACTGTAAATGACTTGTAAAAGTGTAAATGTAAATGTGTGCAAAGCTAAGGGAATGGTTTGGAGTACTCCCTCATTGACCTGACCATAGAGAGATGATTACCAAAATATCACAGTGGGAACTGTCCATACTGGGATTTCTGGGGAAGGTGCAAGCTCAATAGTTACCAAATGTGTCTAATCAGAAACGTCTAGAACTGTATTAAAAATCCTGTGAGCAGTTGCTCCTGTTTACCCTCTTCTGAGACTCTATCAGAGTGGGTGAGATCCCACTCTGGGATGGCAAACTGCTCTAAGCAGGGGCTTCCAGCTCTCTGGGTTTGGGTTACCTCAGCATTTTCCTTCATTCATTAAGCTAAACTGAAGATAGAGTAGACAGATTGTGGAGTGGGAAGTTTCTTAGCAAATTTTGTACTGTGACTTTCACTGGTTGTAAACATTTTGCATTTCTCAAATCAGGAGGAGGCTGATAAGGAGAACCCAGATATGGACAGAGCTGACAGGTTCCAAGAGGATGTTCTGGACAGTGCAGATCTTGGTGGTGAGGCAGAAATGGAAAGACCTCAGGATGGTGTTGGTATTGAAGGTGATGAATCTGGGAGAGAAGCCCATCCAGCACAGGTAACTGGACATGAGATTACACCAGAGGGGTTGAATTTGGGGGTGTTTGTATCCAGTTCAGTTGCTGTGGGGGTGATACTACTAAGAAATGAGTGAGAAAAGCCTCAAGTTTACACTGAGCTGCTTCAGTCTGATGTGATACTTAGTATGTGATAACTCACTTCTTTCATGTCCATTCAAAATTAGTGTAGAGGGAGGTTTTTTTCTTTAGTGGTTGTCTGAGGATCATTCCAAAGGATATTGCATTTCAAGTCACCTGGATGTATTGTGAAATCTGGCGACCATTTTGCTTGAATACTGTTGTTATGCTTGACTTGCTTTCCAGATTTCTTATTTACATATTTACTTTGCATGTGTGAGGCTGCATTTGAGATGCTGTGCCCTGTTGGTGCACCCTGGTACAAGGGGAATCTTGACACCCAGATCAGTGTTTAGGAGTTGGAGCCAGAATGAGTGGGAAGAGGCCAAGTTCCTGTTGGAGATGAAAAGGCTGACAGGGGTGTTGTTGCTGTCATCCCTTCCCTGAAGAGGGGAAGTGTTATAGAGCCAGACTCTTCTCAAAATTTCAATTTTAGCAAATTCTGAAACCTCCATCCAGCAAATTTCCAGGTTACCCACAGGACTATCCTGCCTGAATTTCTAAACAGACACTCTCTGTCTACAGTACAACTCCTCAGGAAAAAGCTAAACCTTTAAAAATGCATTCAAGACTATGTCCAGGAGCACATAATTCAAGGTCCCTGCTTAGAATAATGAAATATGAACAGTGTAGGTCAGAACATTTGGCAATTTATTCTAAAAATTTATAACAAAATTACAGCACTGCTTCTTATAAGTGGTTTCCTTTGCAATAACCTTGCTCACAGTAAATTATGAGGTATAATTATGGTTTTCCTCATCTACCTATAATTATGGGCTTCATAGCTTTCTCATCTCAAGCACTGTAATTACTACTTGGCAGGTTTGATTAGAGCTTTTTGATTACTGGTTGCTTTTGTTTTTCTTACACCAGAAGGAGGAACCTGGTGATGTTGAGAATCAATCATATAAAGAAAATGAGGGGCAGGTTCAACAGAAGCTGTGCCAGAAGGGTCAAGTCCTGGAATCTGCAGCAGCTGAGAAGGATGGTCTGGGATTGAATCCCCCAGCTCCTGCACATGAGGTAACCCACAGCCTGTTATTTCAAGTGAAATGTGCCAGTTGTTCAATTTTTGTTCCCACCTGGCCTTCAGCTGAAGTTGTTTTAAAAGAAGAGACAATTACTCACATCAAAATCAAGACCATTGCATATAGATCTTATTTATGTCTGTGATAGTTTTGAGCTTCATCCAAAGTGCTTGCCACATCATAATTTTCTGTGGCTCTGTTCAAAAGAGAGTTCACTCTAGTTTTTAGAGCCATCATAATCAGTCTTTATGGTATTTAGAGTTTCTCTTCAATCTGTTAAGCAGCACAACCTTCATTCCATGTTATTACAGTCAGCTATGATAGCTTTGCCATTATAAGGAAGACAAATCAGAGAACTGAAACCCAAGAGTGATCCAGCAAAAGAAAATAAATGAAATAAAGTAGAGAAAGGAGAAGGGATTCAAGTTCAATTAATGACAAGTTACATTACTGAATGACTTTACTAAGTCTACTCTTCTTTAAGAGTAAAGGAGTTACATCACAAGTGCCCTGTGACTGTTGGACACCACATTCTTAATTTGAAGGTAGGGCTAAATCTGATCTTCCTGGTGAATCTGTAGGCAGCTCCACAGCTGACCTGTCCATGGGCAGGTCTTGCCTGGGACTTGCACACCTGAAAAATCTCCCAAGGTTCTTGGGACTTTGAAGAAGTCCCTGCTGACTGGAAGCTGGCATTGTTATTTAGATTTACAAAAAGGGTGTGAGGGAAGATCCAGTAAACTACAGACTGTTAGAGTAACCTCAGTTCCTGGGGAAATTATGGAGGTCATGCTGGGTACTACTGAAAAGCATTTAAGGACCAGTGCAATCATCATTGAATCATTTAGGTAGAAAAAGACTTCAAAAACCATCAAGTCCAACCATTAACCCAGCACCAAGCTCACCACTAAACCATGTCCCCAAGTGCCACAGGGACATCTCTTTTAAATCCAAGGATGGAGACCCACCACTGCCCTGGGCAGCCTGTTCCAGTGCCTGACCACCCTTTCAGTGAAGGAATCTTTCCTACAATCCAGTCTAAACCTCCACTGGCACAGCTTGAGGCCGTTTCTCCCTTTCCTGTCACTTGTTACCTGGGAGCAGAGACCAACCCCACTCAGTTACACCCTCCTGTCAGGGAGTTGTAAAGAGTGATAAGGTCTCCTCTGAGCCTCCTCTCCTCCAGGCTAAACAACCCCAGACTTGTGCTCCAGACCCTTCCCCAGTTCCACTGCCCTTCTCTGGACACACTCCAGCACCTCAAGGTCTTTCATGCAGTGAGGGGCCTGAAACTGGACACAGAATTTGAGTGCAGCCTCCCCTGGCTGTATCCATGGAGGCAGTGTGCAATGAGAACTTCACACAAACAAGCAAAACAAGTACACAGCAAGGTTTTTCTAAAAGTCAGGACACTTCTCTGTGTCTTTTGATGTGTTGATATTTCAATCTGGTGAAGTGGATTTCCTCCTTTCTGTGTGATAGCTTAGCTGAGTTTTAATGCTTACTTCAGTTCTATGGCACTCCAAAGTGTCTTGAGATTAGATCTTATGTCTGAATTGATACAACTGTTATGGTTATGTACACAGAGAAATTGAAAAGTTCTCCAACTGACTACTTCATGAGTGGCCTCTTCAGTTTTGACTGAAAATAACCAAGAGTTCAAATGAAGAGAACTATTCTTCTCTGAGAATGTACTATGTGCTGTATCTTTCCCACACTTGAAAGCAGATATATTTTGCATAGCTCATGACCCATGAAGGGACAGATGACAGTGACAGCTTACAGTGATAACTGGCTGTTTCTAGTAAAACAGTGTCCAAAGTAGTAATACGTGAAGTTTATCAGACAAGAATCTTTTTACTGTTGCTGATTTTAGATGTTAGTACCATGGAGAAGCTCACACTGCAGTAATAGCTGTGTATTTGTATGCATTCACTCATATAAATTTTATACATGGAACAGATCATCAGATAGAGACAAGTACTGGGAGAAGGGAAATGCAGAAAGATTTTTAAGGGATCATCGTGTGATCCAGCTAGCCTGTGACCTTTCATTTCTGATGCTGTCTGCAATAGCTGAAGGTGATGTTAAGCCTGGCCCCAGCCCAAGTGACTTGTCCCTCTGTCATGGGAATCCCAGGCAGTGCCAGAGACTGGCTCTGGAGCCTCCTGATCCCTCCCCACCCTGACTGAGACATGACTCCCTACTGCTCTGATCTCACCCCAGATTTTGGCCAGCACCTGTGCCAGTGGCAGCCATGGCTTTGTGTCACAGCCAGGCTGCTTCATGCATGAGCTGCCCTGAAGAGGTGTCCTGGTGAAGGAAACAGCAGTGTTGTCAGGCAGATGCTGAGCAGAAGGAATGTGGGTGTGAGGAGAGGATAAAGTTCCATGAATATGTAAGGAACAGAGGTAGAAGACACAACAGGCCTGTGAATTTATCAGGAGCAGAGGTGGGTGCAGGGAGGATGTCAGAGTTTCACTAGAAATGATGGGCAGAGATTTCAAAGCCACCTGAGCAGTGCTGACAGGAGGGGGTGACTGCAGGGATGGGGGACAGTGATGGAGTTTCCAGTTTCTGGGTCCTGATTGATCCACAGAGGCTGTGGGAGAAACCACAGCAGGATTTAACAACCCCAGCATGGCTTAAACACATGAAGCAAAGTGCTGCAGTCAGAAAACTTATTGGTCTAGACCCTTCAGCAATAAGAATCTTGTTTTTTGTTGTAGGACACAGGTGCAGAAGTGGTTGTCCAGAAGGAACTATTTCCTGCAGTGCAAGTAAACAATGAATATTTTGAAGAGGAACAAAAGGTCAATGAGCTGAAAAATGAAGTGGCTGAACTGGATATGGTGCTTATAAATGAACAACTAAAAGAGCTGGAGGTATGGAAACTGCAAAGCCATTCCTCATCTTTTTATGTAGTGGTACACTTGCAGAATTGTGATTCATTTGGCTAACCAAAGCTGTTGCCCACAGCCTTATCTGAGTTTTAACTGCACAATTAGTCAGTTTGTCTGCAGACACCATGCCTTGCTGCATGTCCATGTAAATCCCACAGCTTGTACTGCTCTTCCAGAGTGCAATGATACACCTAGGATTGCTTCCATGATGTGCTGCTTTGCTTGTGGATGAGCAGGAATATGTTTGTAGGTGAATCAGTATTTAGCTGTATTTTGTGTTGAAAGCTGAGAGTCTTTAAGATCATCCTTTAATCCCTTCTCTCTCTGTGGTGGGCTTGATTGTAGAATTTAAAAACTGAGCTGGAAACGTGGAAAGCAAAGTCTCTGTGCCATGGTGAAGGAGCAATTCCCAATGGAACAGGATCAAACAGAGCAGAGCTGCAAAGCACAGAGCCCTGCTGGGACAGGCTGCTCCAGGAACTGGAAGCTGTTAAGGCAGTGAAGCAACAACAGTGCTGTTTAATTAATGAATACCAGAAAAGTCTTTCTGCTGCACAGTCCTCCATGAAAAATTTGTCAACAGAAAAAGATAACATAAAAATGTAAGTACAGTGGAGAGGTTTGGTTAAGAGGTTGCACAGCAAATATGGTTCTGCACTGAATTTTGTGACATGCTTCAGTAATGCTCGGACAAGAGTATGGGGTTATATCCACTTCAAGAGAACTCTTAGAGGTTTGTAAGTTTGTGAACAGACTTAAGCAGAAGAATTTCTGGTGGCTCTCTGCTATCCTTAAACAACATCTACTCTCTTTATTCTTTAGGCAAAACAAAGTAGTTGCTGGGCTAAAAACCTATAAAAATCCATCTTAAAATATATATTTTTTTAATGTGGCAGATGTGAAATACTCATTTTTCTTTAGAGACTTCTTAATTCTAGGTGTTTTCTGAACAAAATATCTCTTTATTCTGAAAACTAACCTTACTTGATAGGAAAAATTCCATGGCAGTAAGTAAAGTCTACATTGTCAATTCAGAGGTAACCAATGCACAACAAATATTTACTGTGTTTTGTGAATTAGTCTTCAAAATACAGAACTTGTTTGTCATGGTAATGTACCAAAATATTTTGAAAACATTTAAAGCTTATGAAATTGTTAATTTACAGCAAAGAGATTTAAAAAACATAAAAAAATCCATCTGCTAAATGTATTTCAGGTGGGCATTTTAAGATACTTGTGTAAATAGAAGATAAATAGATTCATTTGGAAGAGTTTAACTTGCATGAATGGAAAACTCTCAGGATTTTTATAACCAAATTTTATCTTCATTGTCAACCAGAAATTATTATAAAATGCTAATTCACTTAGAGACGATGTTACACTCTTGCTGATTTTTAAAATGAGGGCTACATTCTAGATTAGTAGACACTGCAATTTTAGAGAATATACAGTAGAACATATCTTTTTTGCACAGATATCTATGAATAGTGAGTGCTCTACAGATAAGCAAGAAATAATGATACTGCAAGGGTGGTTAGGGAACTCCTAAGAGAACATTGAGAGATATGTGTGATTACGTGAATAAAGTTAGTGAATTTTGCTCTAAACAGTGAAATTTGTTTTTTAAAAAGTCTCTGTATAAGGAGAATTCATTATTTTTAAACACCACTCATGTTTTTGCCAGGGGTCCTATGAACAACACAGTTCTTCTGGAGAAAATTAAGGCATGCATAGAGTCCTTACGGAAGGAAAGAGATGTCTTAAACCAGCTGCAAAGCCAGCAAGAAGTTTTATCTCAGCATTTGACATGTATGGATAAAGTGTTGACAGAGAGCCAAATGAGGCAGCTGGAGCACTGGTGGCAGCACATGGAACAAGCAGTGCAAAAGAAACATGATCAGGTTGTGGCAGAAATTGATGAATTTAACCTGCTTATGACCAAAGCACGGGATATCCAGAGGCTGATACAGGAACAGTATTTGCAAGCAGAGTTACATTCCTCAACTGCAGGAAAAGCCAAAGACCCTCTCATTTGGACCACAGAGCTACAGGACATTAAACATGGTCTTTGTCTATTAAAAAGGAGGATTGAGCTGCAGATGAAAAGAATTTGGAGTGATCAAGAGAAGGTGGCTTTGGAGAACTCTATACAGGATTTGCAGAGCAAACTGGAAGCATTATCAGCACAGCAAACTTCTCAAGAGGATATCCAGACCACTGGTCCTGCTCTCATGAAACATGAGATGATGAAGAGGCTGAAAGAAAATATTTCCTGGGTCAAAGACTCACTGTCCCACCTAGATCAGAAAGCAGCACTTTTCCCCAGTGATGTCAAATCACAGATCAGAAATTGTCAGCTTATGAACACAGACATCCTGAGCAGAGAGCCTGTGATTCTATCCCTGGATTATGGGCTCCAGCACATCCTTCCCAGCTTGGAGCCAGAGGAGGGCTCTGATATGACCTTCCTTTTACAAACATTGAAGAATTCATACAAGGCTCTTGTTTTAAAGTCTGCTCAAAGATTGCAGCACTTGGAGCTCCAGCTGGAGGAGAGACAAAGGCTCACTGCAGAAATAGACAAAGTTCACTCTCAGCTTTGCAAAGCCGAGCTGATGGCCAGGCCTGACCCAAACCAAAACAGCAGCTGCTCAGAGCTGGTGAGCCAACAAGGCATTCTGAAGGAGATGCTAAAGGACATACAGGAAATAGAAGAGCTTATCTCATCCCACTGTAAGGAGAGTCAGGTCACAGCTGGGCAGCTGAGCCTGTCTGAACAACTCTTCTTGATTGATCAGTTAAGGAGTCTGAAGAACAGAGCAAGGAAGACACAGAGGCAAATTCAAAGTAAACTTCATGAAGTAGAACAAAAGACAGCTGTCTCCAGAGAGTTTGCTGAAGGAATTGCTTCATTGGAGCAGGATCTTGATGACCTGCAGGATGGTGAAATGAACCTGAAAGATGGTGAATTAGTAGGTGCCAAGCAGGGACTGAAGGACAAATGCAAAGCACTGAAAGAAAAAGTGTTGGCTTTTCAGTCAGGTTTGTCACAAGTAATGAAGTACAAGGAAATATTTGAATGTGTAGGCCTGAAATGGGACTCACTGCAGCTGGATGAATTGCAAACTAAATTTTCTAAAATTAAAAACAAAATTAAAGAGAAGATAATGCACTTGGAAAATATTGTTAGGGAATGGGATAAGATTCAGGGATTGCTAGATGAGATCCAGACTGTGACATCCACTGTAAGAAAAGAAGCTAATATCCTAAATGATAGCTCCAGCTCTTCTCCTGCTGAGAATGTCATATCTGCACAGATTCTATTGCAGGCAGTTCAACAAATCTTGTACTTAACCCAGGAGGCAGCAAATCAAATAAACAAAAATGAGGTGTTTGATTCATCATTCAAAGAATCTAAGAGGAAAGAAATAAAGAGCCTGGAGAAAAACGTTGAAGAATTAAAGCAGTTTCTTCAAAACTTGGTCTCTGGGCTACAGAGTGCAAACAAGGAAGGTAGCCAGGATGAAGCAGAAAATATATTCCACATCATAAGGCATATTCAATTAGAACTTCAGCAGCCACTTGTGATAGACATAAATACAATGCAGGATGAAAAGCTGCGATGGGAAGCAATTCAGAATATGATGGAAGGGAAGTTTTCTGCTCTTAAATGTATAATGGAAAAAGAGAGGGAAAAACAAGATGAGAAATCTCCTCCTGCTGCTACAGAATTAGAGACACTGCAAGGCTGTGAAGCACAGCTGAAGGCAGACATTGCTGCCCGTGTTGTAAGTATATTCAATGAAAGTGAAGCATTGGCATATGCCTTTCCCCAAGAATTAGATTAGGTGTCTGTGACTGTGGCATTTTTATTTTCATGACTCATATCCTCATTTATTCTAACACCTGAATTGCCCTGTGATCATCTCCACGTTGGTGGATAGGATGGGAATCATGACAGAAACTAAGGATACAAAGAAAGTTGTGTTCACTTTGATTATAATCAATCAGTGGGGATTAGCACAAGAAAAGAATGGTAAAGAGGAGGAAGGAAAAGGCTGTGTTGAAATATTCAGCTGAAGAGAGACTGGGTGCAGTCATCTTGAGAGGTAACATTTTCAATAGTGAGAATGATAAAAAATCCAAGCACCTTGTTTCTACTGTAAAGAGAACCTTTAGCAGCTGGGAGTGACTAAGAGGATTAAAGCACAGGTCAAGCCAATGTGAACATAATTCCTGGAATGGTGTACATAATTCCTGTTCTGAGGGCAATAAACACATGGGTTACAGGACTGCTCTGTGACTGCACAAGTAACAAATGTGTTTGCCACATGTCCTGCCTCACCTCCTCAGGCAGTTGGTCTCAAAGATAGCCAAGTGTAAAATTTTAAGACCGTGTGGTGATCCAGAGGAGCACAGCAGCATTATTTTATTGCTCCTTTCTCTTTTCAATGCTTTCAGAATGCTCTGGAGGAGGCATGCAGGGCTGGTGAGCTTTACACCAAGGCTCTTCAGAGGGCTGCCAGGTTCCTGGAGGACTGTGAAGCTCCAGCCCAGGATGCTGCAGCAGAGCTCTGTGGCTCAGGGGAGATCTGTCAGACTCCACACTGGAAAGAGGAAGAGTTCAGCTCTGCAAAGGCTGACTTAGAAAACCTGCACTCCAAGCTGAAAAACCTAGTGAAGCCAGAAGACCAAGCACGTCTGGAAAATGCTGTAGGAGAACTGGTGGAAAGGAGTTTGGCATTAAGGAAGAAGGCTCAAAGAAAGGAAGCTGATGAGCAGAGGTGGGTCTCTGAGATCTCCATAGATCTTGTTCCTTATTGTGAGAAACTTGACCAAAAATAAATCCAGGGCTGTTTCTGCTCTGATAGAAATTCAGGTAGTCAGAAATTCCAGCAGCAGAAAGGGTAAGCCTTCCTTGTTGTTCTCAGGTGTGGTTATTAAGGAAGGAAAATTGCCAGACAAAAGCCACATTGCTACTAATTTACAGTGCAGTCACTTCTTGTGTATTCCAAAATGTGGGGCTTGAATGGGAGTCTTAGAGTGCCGAAATCAGAAGAAAGCACATTTCTAGTCTGTAGTGCAGTGCTGGTGGAAGTCAGAATAGTTTTCTGAGGGTCCCTAATTCATGTCTTCCATAGGCTGTTCTGATAGCTTGGGAGGGTAAAACCCAAACAAGGCAATGGCTGTGGTTTCCTTCCTTCAGATACAGAAGAAAGGGCCTTCAGATATATGCAGAGAAAAAGTTTGGGAGAGAGAGTAAAGGATTTTTAAACTGCTTGATCATGTTCCAGTGATCAGTACCTCAGATATCAAACCTGAATTGTTTACCAAATGCTAACTGACTATAACTTGGAAACAGTTAGGACTAGAAGTTCAAAAGGCTTTTTTAAAACTTTTATTCTGTTGGGCCTTATGGTTGGAGAGAGGAACAACAACAACAAATTTTAATTAATCCATTCATTGTTTCATGCAGGTATTTTGAAAAACACAAAAGCTACACAGAAACCAAAGATAAAGTGTGTGATAATCTTAAGAAACTGGAAAAGATGCTTAGACAGTCTTTGTCTAAGATTCCAGTGTCTTATAAAGAAGCTTTGGAGCATTTGGAAGACAGCAAGGTAAGAAGGGCTCTGAAGAAGTTGAAAAGCTCATGCAAAACTAATACAGCTATGCATACATATGCATAGCATATGTGACATCATAGTAGGGAGAAGTGGAATTCTTTATCCTATATTTATGTATGTGTAAAACCATAGAATATATTAATGTATTAATATATTTATAATCTTGTTAAAAGACCAGTAGGAATATATTTATAATCTTGTATAATAGATCATGTGAAATGAGTCTGTCTTACTGCTCTAGAAATGAGACATTTTATTTACTCCATCTTTCTCCACAGTCTTAGCCAACAGAACTCCCTCATTATGACCATATTTTACCAGCTCAGTGCAGTGATTGCCATTTTCCTAGAGGATCCTGGACATGTTACTGAATACTTCATTAGTACTCCTGACTGCAGCATTTTATTTATTGATGTGTTTGTTTTTCCTGTAAGGTTTTAGTGTCCAGCATTGACTCTGCCGAAGAGGATCTGGTGAAGCTGAGGCAGATCTCTGGAGAGATGATGAGGTTGTGCAGAGGAAGTGACAGAGCCCTGGGCAGGATTGTTACAGTGCTGTGGGAAAACTGGCTGGGTTTGCTTGAGGCAGCCAAAGGGCTGGAAATTGCCTGTGAAGAACTAAAGCAGGAATGGAAATTCATCAATGAAGAGGTGAGTTGTTCAACATCTGTTAGTTTGGGGGGGAGTTGAGATGTGACTGTGAGAACAATGGTCTGTAAAGGGCTGAGATCAGGGCAGAACATGATTTCCCACCCTTTCTTGAGCCCAAAGTCAGAAAAGGTGGGGATATTTATTCAGTCCTCTGAACCCAGGGCAGCTCTGCACAGGGTTATGTGCTTTGTTAAAGCAAACTCAGAGATTTTGTCACTTTTCAAAGGTTCAAGTTCTGACTGTGTAATTCCCAGGAGTTAGTCACCCGTGTGAGTAAATGAACAATGTAACTTCAGGTGGTGGAACAAAAAAGCACTTTATCTCATGCTCTGCCATGGTGTTCACTTAGCTGGAACGAGAAACAATCATTCTGGATAAGCTCCAGGAAGAACAGCCAGAAAGCCTTAAAGAGAAGGAGAAGGCCACCAGAGAGGAGCTGGTGGAGTTACTCGATTTTGTGAACTCATTTGAAGAAAACATCAACCAGCAGCAGCTCCTCTTGCTCTTGCTTCTGCACCGGATAAGAAACATCCTGAATGCCCCTGAGGATGCTGAGGGGGAGGCTGCCCTCCCTGCCCTGGCTGAGATAAAGGCAATGCAGGAGCGCTGTAAGAAGTAAGTGGTGTGAAATTTCTGTCGAAGGTATGAGATAAGCACAGGATTTTACTGGATAGCAAAGAATATCTGAAAGCTGTAATGCAGTTAAAGTGACAATAAATGCTCTCCTGGGTCAGACCAATGCTCCATCTCACCCTTCTGCTGTCTCCAGTATTGGGGGATGTTATTTAGGGAGAAGACCTGAGCCTGGCCATATCCTTTGTGGGCTGCAATTTGTTTTCAAATGCAGTAGGAATCAAAGAACAATAGTCAGTTTTATACATTCCATGTGCTTATGAATTTTAAGATTTTCTGCTCTTAGGAAAATCAGACCTTGTGCTTTTTGCAACAATTCAGCTTTCATCTGAGTGCCACTGTCTAAAATTCTCCACAAATGTTTTTTACAAATCTGATTATTGTATTCACCCTTCTCTGGGTTTGCTTTTGGGAACAACATTTGCTCTGTCAGCATCTTCAGACTGAGAACCTGACCTCTGCTATTTAAATATGCCTGCTCTCTGGTTTGATCTATCAAATAGAACTGTCTGAGGACTCACTTAAAAGAAACTGAAATAAAGTGGCATAAAACTCATAGATTTAACAGCAGAAAAACCCCCTAAATTACAGACAAATGTGGTTCTGGATATATACCTACATAATATCTGTATTAAGCATGCTCTTTGCTCCTATTAGAGTTTAAACCATGTATTCTTTCTGGTCATCTTGCACAGGTTGTACAAAAAAGCTCAAGACCATAAAGATTCTGTGAAAGCTGAGATTCAAGAGAGGAACAAGGTCATTGAAGAAATAAGTGCTGTGACAAATGCATTACAGAATGCTGCATCTGTGTTGCTGCAGGATGCTGATGGAAAGGCAGAACAGCTGGAGGTTGGTGACAGCTCTAAACCCATGAGCCAGCATTGCTGTGGTGGGACCTTGGATTTGTCAAAATTGACTGTTTTTCTATTTAAAAATATTTATAATTAGAATTTAGAGTTGTGTCTGCCTTTTTACTGAGTTATTTGTGTCCAGAAGAAAATTTTCCTTCTGCAGGTGCTTTATGCCTGTTCTTTCCCCTCACATCCAAGCTTTGCTACTCTGAGCACCTAAAACTCACCCAAAAGTGAGTTAAGACCTTGTTCCTGTTTCTGACAGCAATGGAACAAGTAAATGCTAGCAGCAGTCCCATCAAATTATCTCTTTTTAGCAGTGTCACAGCAGGCCTGTTCCTTTTGAGAAGGCTGAGCTGAAAGGATTGAAGAATTCATTAATTTTACATAGTCCAGACAGCAGCGAGCCAAAATCTGCAGGGCAATTTCCTCCCTTACTTCCAAAGAAAATCTTGTTCCTATGAAATTTATAGCAATAGTCAGGACTGCACTGCATCTGTTGAGTGGAAATATCTATTTCATTTTGAGATGACAAACCTGATTTAGCTTGGCAAAAGTTTTAAATTCACCCACAGAGATGAAAAGGGAGAAGTGTAATTGTCTTGTCCCTTAGGAAAAAAATTGGGACAGTTTTGATAGGTATCTGCTTTCCAGCTAAATAATCTGTGAAATGTGAATGTGCAGTAATACACAGAAACCAGTTTGCAGGGGACATGCTTTGTTTTGGAGACAAGAGTTGTAACTGATTCTTTCCAGTTCAGGTCAGGGAATCTGTGAACTCCCATAAATATTGGCACAATCTTAATTGGGCCATTTGACAGCAGCAGCCTTCTCCCTGAGAGAATGGGGCACACAGCTGTTTCATGGCTTTGAGGGTTTGGGTTTTTTTAATATCAGACCCAGTTGTTATGGGATGACAGGAAATAAATCAATCTCAGTGACTTCCATATTTCTTCTGTCTGTTGCATTTGTGTGAAGGAAAAGATTCCCAAGGGAAGACTATGAATTAGTGGATTGCTATTACTCCTGATTGAAAAAGCAAAAGCCGTTAATTTTAGTGTCTTTCATTGCCTGGTAGGAGGTTTGGATAATTTTCCCCAATAACCTGAGTTAACATTTGAGTTTCTCAAACAGCTGAGCTCAAGAGAAAGGAACCATAAAGCCAGCAAACAGAACATTCCAACTTGAAACTCTAGAAAACCTTCCAAACAAACGAATTTCTTCATTCTTCCTGCAGGAGGACTTAGCTTGGATTTTATTTCTAGGCCACAGGCTGTAGACAGTTGTTCAAGTTTCTTTTATCTCATAAAACCTACATTCTTTGTGCAGAACTGGAAACTACTGTTTTGAGAGGAGCCTGCTGTGCTGCTCTGCGTAATTGCCTGAAAGGAGACACTTCAGCCTGAAACCTGTTGCTTTTTGTGGCCTTTGTGTTGTTTATAATAATGAAGGCATGGATGTTGCCTATTAGACTCTTTCAAAGGGGAAAATGCACTTTTGGAAAAAAGGAGAGCACAAAGGTTAACATTTAATCATAGGAGCTCTTGAGATGGTCCCTCTGCTGTGGCTGTCAATGAACATCAGTGCGTCACTTCCCCAGTATGGAGCAGTATCAGGTTTAATTAATTCTTACAGATTGAAAAGCATCATTTGATTAAATGAGTCACTATTGCTTAGAGTTTATCTGCTTGCAGAGCTAATCAAATCAGGTTTGATATCACAAACCAAATTTTTCCAAACCATAATAATGGTAGGAAATATAAAACACATCACATGTGTGTGTATATACACATATATATGTACATATACACACATGCACTCAGTAAAAACTGGGTGAAACTGTTGAAGTTACTCTTAATTTTGTAGGAGCTTCAGAATGTGATTGGCAGAGAGAGAGAAGCTCTGGAGGATATCATGGAGAAACTTCGGATCAAGTACTCTGAAATGTACACAATAGTGCCTGCAGAGATCGAAACGCAGCTGGACGACTGCAAGAAAGTGTTGCACGACCTAGAAGAGAAGGTAACTGTTGAGGTGGTTTTCATATTCATCTATTTGCAATGTATAAATCATTCCCCATGCTTAGGTCTCTTTTTAGGGTAATCTTATGGTAAGCAATGTCAATATAAATTTTTATTTTTTTATTAAAAATTGATGTGGCAGAATCTTTTGCAATGATTTTTAATCTTATATGGATGCTGTCTTCTTTCCAATCTGACTCTTAAACTGGGAACTAGCAATCAAAGTTGACTGCAAAGTTTACATAGCTAAAATGAGAAAATATTTTCAGAACTAGGGTAAAAATGGATTTTGAAACAGGATTTTTTAAAATGTAATTTGCACATATGGTAGGGTATCATGACATGGTTCTTTTTGCCACCTCTGAGAACATGGTTGCCTTCCTTTAAAATCAGGGAATTTAAATAACTGAATCCCATTGCATCAATTTTTTTGCAATATATTCCATCTACAAGGAATATAAGCAGTTAGCTGAAAGCAAAATTAAGCAAAATTGGAGTAATACTCTCAGTTTGGGGTCACATTTTTAGCCTGATACAATTACCATCATTGTTACTTACTCATTTGTGTTATTTTAAAAATGGAAAAAAAAAACCTTTCAGTTCTCATATTTCAGAAATAATAATGTTCAATCCTAATTTTTAAGGTTAAATCTCAGTTAATTTGATACAATTTGAAAGTTTAATAAAGCACTTTTGAAATCCAGTTACTTTTTAATGTCTATCAAATTACTCATTTTATCTTATGTAATATATTAAGCAGCATATTGACTAAAGCTTATGAGTTCTAATTTGGTTAACTTTATGGTTTCTGTTTCAAAATGAGGCTAGTCTTTTCAGAACCAGCAGCTGGGAGGAAAGAAGAGAAGGAAAGCAAAACAGTATTTATTCTTTGAGGTTTTTTTTGTTGTTTACTGTTTCATTTACCAAGATATAAAAGGTTATCCCAAAGCACACATTACCTGTTGGAGTGAAAGAACTGGTTCTGGAAGCTAGATAATGTTTGCTTTTCATATTTAGGTATTGGAAAACATTATAAAGTGCTAAACTGCCTTGAAATTTTTCAAAATTAATTTAGGAAAAAAAAAACCTTGATGGAAGTGGAGGTCAGTTCAGTAACATATTAAGAGATACCAGTGTGTGTTAAATTGAGTTGTCATATTTTAATGTCATTCTGCTTTCTTCTAAATCTGCAAACCAAAAAATGAAAAGAAATTGTCCATTTGATGCCATAAATAATAGATTTTATCCCAGTAAGAAGTATTGAAATTAAAACCCTGCTTTACTGATAAACAGAGCCTTGACAGATGCAGTGTTTTTATCCTGAAGAAATAGATGAAGTCAGAGCTTGATCTGTTTACTCATTTTCAGCTGTGTCACATCATTCATACATGATTCACTTTTATTTTGGAAACTGGCACCACAATTACAGACAATTTTCCATTTTTGGTATATTCCAGGATAGTGATGATGGTCAAGGATTCAGTGATTACAGCCTGAATTCCTTTTTCCAAAAAGTCTTAAGCACTAAGTGCAGACTGACTTCATAGGTTTTGTGGTATAAGCAGGAATATTTAAGAGGAGCCCTCTAGTTCTTTCTGTATATATTTACTTTGATTAATTAAGTTTTATTAATACAACATTGTACTGTGGGTACTTTTTAGAAAGGTTGGTTGGAATCTATAAATGATGTTAATAAAATTAAGAAATGAGTAGATAATATATTAACTAAAAATGGTCTTAATTCCTCATCCCACAACAAGGATAAAGTATTTCAGTACTAGGAGCTTCAGACTAAAATAACTATTAAATTAAAAATCTTTCGCATCAAGGCAGCATGAAACTGTTCAGTGTGCATTTCCCCATAAATCCTAAGGCTGCAGCACACAAAGATTTTACCACAATTTAATGATTTCCTGGTGCTTGGCTGACCTTGGCAGCTAGCAGGGTTTGGTGAGAAAAGATGTCACTTTTGGGCAAGATGAAGGACTTTTCTCACTCCCTGCACTTCATCTAGTCCCTGGTAACCTGGTAGCTTCTGCTGTGCTGCTCTGTCCTGTGCTCAGGCAATTACTCAACTTCAGCTTTGAGAGTTTTTCTCTTTCCACAGAAAATCAGGCCCTCCAGTGCACCAATTTTTCATTTCTGTGGAGTCCTGCAGAGTGAAATTAAGTTCCTCAGACCTTTCTATTTTGGTGATAAATCTCCAAGTTTATATAGAGAAATTGGCTGTGCATTGATGCACTTGGATATTCCCTTATTTGTTACATGGAAGTCACAGCTGCCAGCTGAGACATAAAGGTGCCATTCTGGCTTTCTTACAGCATAAATCCAAATGTGACCCTTCCACCATGCAGCATGAGCTGCCTCTGTCAGAGATGGGAGCAAAGCACCCAGGGAGCTGCAGTGCTTCAGTGCTTTTTCCTCAGGGGTTTCTTTTCTGAGCCAGGCATTTCTTAATGAGAACAAATTAGTGAACAACGTGTAGATATTGAACCTGCCCATGTTAATGCTTCTCCCTGCAAGTGTAGCCCCATTCCAGTGTTTTTACCTGACTTGTCAAGAGAAACAAAAAGAAATGGAATGTTTTTGGTAAGGTGGTGCACAGAAACAAGCAGATCTTTGTAATCTCCCCTGTTGTTTTCTCTTTACTCTGTCAGGTTAGCTCTGAAATCTTGCAGAACTCTCCTCAGTATGTGCTGAAAAGAAAAGCAGAAACTATTAACAATGGCCTTCAAGCTATTGAAAAGATGTTACAACAGAAGAGTGAAAACATTGCAAAAGCCAAAGAAGTTCAGAAGGTAATCTTGCCAAAAAATAATCTGTGGGTGTTAAAAGATTTTTGATTGTTTTTACAGAGCCTAGTTTAGCATAAAGTGGTCTTCCATTCTTTTTATGTCTGTAAAAGGAGAAGTACAAGCAAGCATTTAACTGGTGAATATTTATCAATTCTTTCTCACAGGAAAATCCATGCTTTTTTCAGCTGTGAATCACACCAGTAGATGCAAAGTGTTCTCTTCTCATCATGTCAGTTCTGAAACCTTTGCAATTCATGTCCCACACGCAGAACAAATAATGCTGCTGTTTATCTTTGAGCCTGACCTATTTCATTTCCCTTCTCTCCACATGCAGCAAATCTGGGATATGCTGGACCTGTGGCATTACAAGCTCAATGAGCTGGATGCAGAAGTGCAGGACATAGTGGAGCAGAATGCCTGCCATGCACAGGAGCTGATGGACATCCTGGTGGCCCCCCTGCAGCAGTACCAGCAGGTGTCCCAGCGTGCTGAGCGCAGAACTGCCATTCTCAACAAGGTACCTGCAGGTGGAACAGCTTTTAAAAATCCAATCCTATCAAAAACAGACTGAGGGCTTTGCATGGAACATCACCAGGGGCTGTCAAATGAGTAGGGTCACCAGCCTGCTGTGGCAAGGCTGATTCTAGCTGGGGTTTCTGGAGTGGCTGCCCCAAAGGAATGACTTAAGACATGGTTGAGGGATTTGTATGGGGAATTCTTGTCCCCCTGGGTGGGTGTTGAGGTGGTTTTCTCACTCTGCTAATGGGCTGTCTATTAAGGTGCCATTGCCATATAAATTGTGACAATGCTCCCATAAAATGTAAACATGCAATCACCAAAATTACTTTGGTGAGAAGGAATAGCCCAAAATCATGAAATTGTTTCAGAAATTACTTTGATAAGAGGGGATAGCCTGAAATCATGAAACTAACTGTTTCAGAAAAATGTTTTTTTATTTCACCATGCTAATTTAACTGACCATGATGCAAACGCATCCTATTTTCTTTTAGTCTCGTTCATACATGCATTTATCTTATACAATGAAGCAATTGACGTGTGACTGGCTGTAACATTCTGTCATTTCCTAGGCCACCAACAAGATGGAGGAATATGAGGAGCACTTGAAGAATGTGAAAGATTGGATAGAAAGCACCAACAGTTTGCTAAGAGCTGATGCTCAGCACGACTCTGCAAAAAGCTTACACAAGCATACTGATGAGCTCCAGGTAAGAGCTGATGCAGAGAAATGCTCCTTTTAGCACTTGTTGCTTTGTACAGATGCAGTTTTCCATTCTTAATTGTTACTGACATAAGTAATTTACCATTTTCAGTAAATCCTTTCAGTGAAAAATAATTATAGTTGAAACTCATGAAATACAGGGGGTTTTTTTGTGCTGGACGCACCCATTTTGTGCAAATGCTGAACTGTTGTACAATTTCCAGAAATGTGTGATTGTCTTCTGTAACCCTGCTGAGTGGCTAGGATCACTGCCTGCATCTATAGGATTCTTTCTATACTGTGAGCCAAAAAGGCAAAGTGCTGGTTTATTGATGTCTGTGTGTTAGATGGAAACTTTGAATTGAGTTGTGGTTTGGAAGGCTGTGCTCACTGTTTCTTGAAGGTTCTGATTGGTAATTTTACAAATTAGATGCTTGTAATATTACAGGGAAGATCAGGGCCAGTGCCAAAAAATAAATTCTTGGAATTTTGTACTAATTTGAGTTTTCTGTGCATCTACTCCTTGGCTTAGACCAAGTGAGAAAGCTGCTGTTCTAAACACAGATTTTTGTAGTAAGACTAGTAAGAATTGTTGACAGGAAGTAGCTGCCCATTCTGGGCTGATATGGTACAAAAGCATGTAGCCACAATGGGGGAGAACGTGATTTCCAAGAGCCATGAACGTTTTTTGTGGCAAAAGCTTATTGTCTCCTGTGCTTGTGAAATGGAATGTTTTGTTTGTCCTGTGTGGCCGTGTTCACAGGGGTCTTAGGATGAGGGAAGAGATGAGGATCTGACTCCATGTTTCAGAAGGCTTGATTTATTATTTTATGATATATATTATATTAAAATTATACTAAAAGAATGGAAGAAAAGGTTTCATCTCAGAAGGCTAGCTAAGCTAAGAATAGAAAAGAAAGAATAACAAAGGCTGTCCCTGATTCTCTGTCCAAGCCAGCTGCTGTAATTGGCCACTAATTATAAACATCCAATTTGGGCCAATCAAAAATCCACCTGTTGCATTCCACAGCAGCAGACAATCATTGTTTACATTTTGTCCCTGAGGCCTCTCAGCTTCTCAGGAGGAAAAAAATCCCCAGGAAAGGATTTTCATGAAAAGATGTCGGCGACAGTCCTGGACTGTGAAACCAGTGGGTTTGGAAATGCACCCTGGGCTTGCATTAGAGTTGAAATTGCATTCAGTCCTTTCCTTCACACACCACCCAGATAAATGGATCGTTTCTTGCAGCCCTCACAGCTCTTCATGACAGTGTTCACTGCAGTTCATCCAGTTCATTGCAGGGAAAGAGACTTCACAGCATGCTCAACTGGCCTGATACTTCCTACAGCATTTTATTCCTTCTAATCCTTACCTCTACAACCACTGTTCAGCAGTGATGTATCAAACTTAACTCCTGTTTTGTCTCCAGATGGCTTTGGAAGACTCAGAGCAAAAGCAAAATCTTCTGCATGGTATCTGCATGGAGCTGGAGGAGCTGTCAGCAGTCTTTGAAACTGACAGTGTAATGCAACAGCTGAATGAAATAGATGTTCAAGTAGCAGCTTTACAGCATGAGATTGCAGAGGTTCTTCCACAAATCCTGCATGTGGCTGATGTAAGTCTGGGTGACCCATAAATGCCTTTTATCAGAGCTTCATCATATGTTAGGAAATGCAGATTATATCACCTGCTTGGGAAGCAGGATGTAGTGCTGGTTGTTGTAGGTGTGCCAAGCAAGGAAATTAATTTTTTGTAAACAAACCATCAGAAGGCATTTGGTAACTAATTAAGCTGTAAAGTTCAGGATTAGCACGGGAGGTAGGAGGAAAGGCTGGGATGGGAGCCTGAGATGGTTCAGCCCAGAGAAACTTGGGTTGATATTGCTGCTGTTTGCTGCTACATGATGGGAGATGACAGACAGGATTGGGCCAGGCTCTTCTTGGGGTGTTCAGTAACAGATCTCAAGTGTAACAAAGGAAATTACATCTACATAGTAGGAAGGATTTTAACTTTATTTTTTTGTGTGGTGAAGTTGGTCAAACACTAGATCAGGGGCTCCAAGCAGGGGTAACATTCCCACCTCAAGAGATACCAAATCTCAACAGGATCAGACCCCAAGTGCCCTGGTTTGATGGGTGGCAGAGACCTTTCAAGGTCCCTTCCAGCCTAACCTACTCTGTGGCTGTCTCTGTGAGAATTCACAAACTCTGTGAACTCTGTGGGTTCCTTTTCCATCTGACATAAGTCTCTTCCTACTGGAAGCTGCACCAGTGTAATTATAGCACTTTGCTATTCTGATAATTATCACCACTGGAAAAATGTCTTCTCACTACTGGTAATTCCTAATGTGAATTTTTAAGGATATTTCAGTTCTATATTTAGGGTTTAAAACCAGACCAGATGATCTTGATGATCTTGAATACTTAATTCCTTTAGAAGTTATGACTAAAAGTAATTTATAACAACTAGCCTTTTGGTTGATAGCATCCATTAACAGCCTGCATATGCTGCACTCATTTTTCAGTATTTCTTTATAAATTTAAGTGAAAGACAGAAATGCAAGTTGGCTTTTGTGTTTGGGCTAGCTGCAAATATTCCCTTTGTTCCCAAAATCTAGGAGCTGGATGCCATTGAATCTCATGTGAAAGTGTTTGAGAAGGATGTTGCAGAAATGAAGACAATCCTGTCATCAGAAGATCTGTTAGAATTTTCTCCTAAAGACCAACTTAAACATGGACAGGTCTGTGAAAACTCCTATCTAGGCTTTTTTTCCTGATCAATGTAAAGCCTGAAGTGAGACTGTTGAGGGACCTTTTCAAGAAGCACAGTCAAGGTTTGAACACAAAACACTTGAAATTAAAGCACTATTGAGAATATGTGCACAGAGAACTCGAGTGTGTAACTGAAGCACATGTCAGGCATGGCTGCCACATTTGAGGATCTCCATTTTTTTGGGAAGTTTATGGCCTGATTTCCAAGAGACACTTGCTGCACACTGCTCCAATTGGCACCAAATGGAAATCTGAAGTTAGAAAATTAGGCTTTGTTTTTCCAAAAATGGAGGCAAATTTAGCAGAAGATTCTTTTTAATTCACACCAGTCCACAGTGTTATCTGCTTAAATACAAAAAGCATGGGTTCAGTTTCATGTGAGGAATAAAAATGTCATCATACCTCTCATCATAATTCTCATAGCAAAGCTGTGCAGCTTGGTTACCCAGAGAACAATTTTGTAATAACTACATTACATGGAAAAACTAAAGTAATATTTCTTCTGGAAAATGATGTTCCCCTACTTCCTTACTGTAAAGCAAAGCCTGGATAGTACAAAAAATTCCTGATACAGTCTGCTTATGAATGAGAGAATAAGCATCTCTATTTCCACTGGGGCATTTTAAAATAAAATCTACCTGAGAAGGAGTTTAACAAAAGTGTTAGTAATTAAAAGTTCTGTAGATGGTTTGTATTTATATATTTTTTTTTTCTGGAGTTCCCTGCTGACTGGTTGGCTGGACAAAAGACAAAAACCAGAATTTGCCTAGAGAGACATCAAATAATGGTACCACTTTAACTGTCTTCACTGCCAATGATGTTCTGCTTTGAAATGAGCTGCTTAGTAAATAGCAACTGATCTGAATGTCAGCCTTTTCTGTCACTGTGCAAACTTTGTATATACAGAAAAAACAGAATTGTAAATATAACTTATATCTTTGTCTTGCTTGAGACAGCCTCAGTGTGGATTTTCATTTATTTGTTCCAAGAACAAGAATCACAGAATATTCTGAGTTGTGAGGGACTCACAAGGATCATAGAGTCTAGCCCTTAAATTAATGGCCCATATGGGGATTAAATTTTCTTCCTTTTTAAATAGGAAACTCACTAAAGAGAGCTTTTGTTCATCATTAGTGTAGTATAAATTTATGGTGTTGATTTTTCTAACTCAATATCACATCCATCATCTCTGTTCTATCCTGACAGGTTATACTTGAGCATGTTGGTCCAATGCAGAAAACCATTGTTCATATACAGTCCTATGAAGATGCTCTTCAGCTGCCAGGGCTGAAAATGCAACCTTTCTCAGTCTTCCAAAGAGCAAGACAACTCTTGAGAGAACTGAAGAAATTAGAAAAAATTACTAAGGAACAGAATGAGCTACTGGAGGTAATTGATTTTTTTTCCCCTATGGTCACCTGTACCTCCTTTTTTTAAAGTAATTTTGATCTTTAAACACTACTGCTTTTGCAGCCGTACAGTTACACCTACTGTGTCTTCTGTTTAATGGTTTGGGGATTTTTTTTTTGTTCTTTTTTCTTAATGAATTTGATCCTGCAACAAAGCACACTGAATAGTCTTGACATACATTTCAGATTTCCAATTCAGCCACAGCTGACAGCATACTGTAGAAGGAAGGAAGGCTCAGGTGTTGCACTGGTGATTGAAGTCCAGTGTTCCATACAGGCACTCACCAACTCCTGAAACTCACCTTGACCATGGAAATTCTGGTTGACAGCCATTAGACAGCAATTGCTAGCATCAGAAAGTCTTCTACTAATCCAAATCAGTGAGCCAGGAAGTTTGCCATTCCCTGCAGCTGTGTTGTGGTTAATTCACTGTTTTGGGGCAGGCCAGCTTGTGTTGGGGTCCTGGAGCTGCTGCTGGCCAGGCCAGGTTTGGACACAGAAGGGAAGCAGCAGCAGGAGGAGGCAATGCTGGCAGGTCAGGGAGGGTTAACTCAGGGCCAGGGTGAGTTATGGAACAGCCCCAGACCTGAGGGAGCCTCTGTGCAGCACTTCCCTGAGCAGTGAGGCTGTGCCAGCTCAGGGAAGTTGTAATTCAGCAGCTGGGCATGCTCCAGTGCCCAGGCTGGAGGAAGTCTGGGGTTCTGTAATGCAAGTTCCCACGGCAGCAAGGAATTAAAGTTCTCGTGTGACCCACCCATTTCTTGGCAGGATGCTGACAGCACCTAGAGAAATGTTACATTATCTTTGCTGATTTGGTTTTCCTAAGCTATGAGGGTGAAGCAGAATGCTTTAAAACATCTAACTGGGCATTTCAGAGGCCAGGCAGAGAAGTGGCAGCTAAAAGAGGGAATGTTCGTTTTTGATTTTCACTTTGAGAAATGGAGAGCAGAACACAAAGAGAAAAACTCAAACATGCCACATGACTAGTGCATGCTTGGAGTCAGAAAAAAGCAGTGACTATATTAGATCTGTATAACCCCTGCATTCTCTTTTTTTTCTTCAGTCCATACAATTTCTTATGTCCAAAAAATGGATGTGGTAAAATGTGCCTTTTTCAGAGTTACCAGATCAAATAATGGAGAATTTTCAAAACACTTTAAAAGCATCAGAAACAGGGTGCTTTCCATTTATCAGTTGTTGTAATGACACTTGTAACTGGTTTTTGTGCAATATTAGGTCAAATTTTAGATTTTTCTCCTTTTTGTAAAGCCGTGACCTTTTTTTGCTCAGCATTTGCCTTTATCTTGTAGACACCCAACAATCTGTAGCTGACTGAAATTTCTTTGTGAGAAAACAGATTGGAAAAATTGCAATTCTTGGCAGCTAGTGTATCAAACTGTGCAAAAGAGATTTTCCAGTGCAGTTGAATGGGTTGAAAGCAGCAGCACTACAATACAAATGTAGCAGCAGCTGAGGTGTAACAAAGGATAAAGCCATTAAACCATGGCATTTTGAGTGCTGCATTAAAAAGGTGGTAAGAATTCTGCTTTTCTGAGGAAAGCAAATGGGAGCCAAGCCTCCTGTACAAATATATACATTTTTCCCCCCTGGGAATTAGTCTTTGGATGAGTTTGCCCATATTTTGCTATGGATGAGGCAATGGAATATTGCACCAGTAACTTTTGTATAATTAAGTTGCATTGTAACACCTGAAACAGTAATTCAGAAACAAAGCCTGCCATAGAATCTGACAATGCTCTGGGACAGGAGTTTAAGTCACTTAGTTATCTGTTGAATGTTGCCCTCTGGTTTTTTTATTATGGCCTGTTAAGTTCCACACCTAAATAACGTCATCAGGAAGAAGATTTGGAAGCCACATCTGCCTCTACTGGTTTTCGGTGCAAGAAAGTGGTATTATTTGCATATCTGATGATTTACTGGTGTCATTTTCAGTAAGCTCTTCCAAAACAAATATTCTGTGGGTAGGTGGGCCTTTTCCATGGGTAGGTCTTCTGGAATTAGCATGATATAAAAAGTAAAGAGCAACTGCTAACCAGGAAATAACTCAAAAGAAAGGCAGAACTTGTAGGAAGAAATCCAGTCTCACATATATGGCATAATTTGTTGTATTGGATAAAGTATAGAATCAGATTTTCTTTTCCCTGAGTAGAAGGCAGAAACTAATTAATTATCTTCAGGTAAGTGAATATATTCATATATTGGTCCGTGACAGAAGACATTGGAGTCTGTATACAAAATATTCAGACTCTTTAGTTAGTCTAGGAAATTTGAGGTAGAACGCAATTTATTACTAAACAGTCCTATTCATATCAAATTAAAGCAATGAGTAAGAGAATCTTCCTTTTAGGAGGTCTTCTTTTACTTTCTCATCAAAGCTGAGCAGAAGACCTATTCCTTTTTCTTTCCTCTCTGAATCTTTGCCTGTGGCACTAAGATTATAGGCCACAAATATCTTCCCCTTCAAATTGGTTTTCTTCTCTTTTAAGTGAGGAAAATATTTTCTTCTTACTTTTAACACCTGTAAAATAATAATGATTATTTAGAACCTTATTAGCCTGCATTTTCTTGAGAGGGAGTGCTGCTATGAAGAAGTGACTGAAGAAATGGCACTGTTGCTGTTGATAGCAGGAGACTCTCTGCTCTGTGAACACTTTGCAGTGAGATCTTTGACCTGTTGGGTCACTCAGGTGCTGCTGGCAGCACAGGAGGATCAAGCCTGTTGACTTCATTGTTTCTTTATTGCCTTTTGCAGGAAGGAACAGCCCTTTGTTGTTATTTGTCAGCCTCTGGGTCCAGAAACACAGAGCCACCAAGTGCTGTGCATAGTCAGTGTTTTCACAAGATATTCTGACTTTAGATGTGACAGTTTCCTAATGACCTGAGACATCATGACAGGCTGTGGCTGACAAATATGAGTGTGTGGGGAGATTGCCCATTTCTGTATGGACAGCAGAGCCTGAGGGGCAATGAGATTTTGCTGTCATTGTCAAATGACTAAAAGTGAATTTGGCTGTTTATTACATGTAATGGGTTTTCCTGTAAGCCATGTAAACAGAAGTTGTTCATATGTTGGGATTGCTTATCATTTTTATTGGAACTATTCAAATAGTCAGGCAGTGTGGTTGGGTTATCCTCTGAGCTGCAGTGTTTGCCTGGTGTACACCACAGTTCATTTTGAGCAGTTTCATTTTTGATTTTGCAGAACTAGCTGGCACTAAAGACTTGAGCACCAATAAAAATTAGTTAGGCTTTCTACTTGATACCCTTTACCCTTTAATTTCTCTCTTTTTCACAACCTTTTCTAAGCTGTAATGGATGTGGTGAAATCTGCTCCATTTCCATTCCATAGCCAAATTCATAGTTCTGCTTTGGGGCTCCTAGACAGAATCCTCCACCATACTTCACCTTGTGGGTAGAGCAGCTTGTTTGTCTTTAGCAAGTGAATAATAAACTTAGTGAGGGATGGGGTTGTGCAAAGTTAGCAGGGCAAATACAGATTGTAGTACACAGAACTGCAGGTACAAAGGAGGCTTCAGTACTCTTCAGTTCAACTGTGCTTCCTTACTGACTTGTTTGTTTATGTACTCCTTATTTCAAAATTATTTATGGAGATTGCTACTTCACAGGAAACTGTAAAGAAAACAGAAGAATGTGAGCAAGAAATTGAGAAGTTGAAACAACTCCTTAAGAACAATTTGGGTGAAATATCACATGAAGATCAACCAGAGGCTCAGAAGATTCCCTGTCCAGAGGTGGGTTTCATTCTTTTAATTCCTTATCCTGACTAACACTAATCATGATGATGCAGAGCACTGAGAAATAGGGGTGTGCTTCCCTTCTCCATGCAGGCAATTGAATGCCATAGTGTGACCATGCAATGAATTACAATTAATATTACTTTGCAAGTTGGGTATATCTTTCATAGTATACTCCTTACTGATTTTGGTGTGTCATTTGTGCCTGTATCAACTTGGAAGAAGAATTGAGTGCTGTTTTGATGAAACATTAAAACACTTAGCTGTGCTCAGCATCCTGCTAATTTTCCTGAGGTGGCAGCTTGGGATAATGCCTAAGGAGAGAACCAGGTCCCTTTCTGATGTCTGGTCATGCAATGCCACTTTTGGGGATTCTGGTTAGGGTTAGATTCATTAGACTCCTTTCTTTGTCCTCACTGCCCCACTGTGTTTTCATCTCTGGGAAACATCTGTTGCTTTTCTCTCTACAGTCAGCTGTTTCTGTAATGGATGAATTGATGTTTTTAATGCAAAAATAAGATGTGTTTTAAGGATAGCACTGCAGAAGTCAGGAAATTACTAATTAAATGTAATAACTATTTATAAACTGCCTCTGAAATGCTCAGTTTTTTTCCAGTCAGTCACAGTAAAGTTAATACACTTAGATTGTACTTGCCTAATAACTATAATCACTCAGTAGGCTCCTAAGTACATAGCTGCTCTGCTGTCAGCTGGTTGGATGTTGGAGGCTTGCTGTAGTGCTCAGCATGATTCATTTCCTGATTCTTCCTTGTTTTTGTCTCTGAGTGTAGGATTTTATGGCTAATAGTTCTTGTTTTAGCAGAAAACTTGGCAGATACAGCATTGCATGAATAGAAGTGGGCAGTGGAATCGCCCATCTTCCTGGAGGATTTCAGGAAAAGAAGTGATTTTAAGAAAGAGTTGGTTTCTGAGGAGGTTATGGCTAATTAAGTTTGCAAAAAAGTAGCTGGCAAATCTGTGCTGGCAAGTGTCTGCAGTGAAATAAATAGATATACTGTTCCTAGTGGACATTCATAAATCATGCCAAATTTTCATGGATGTCTGTTACTTCATTTCAGTGATGTTTTCTTTCCTTTACCTTTGGATGATTTTATCTTGTGGTTTTGAGTGTACAAAAGGAAGAAAGCATTGTCAGAGCAGAGTTCCCATGCCCTTTGAAAATTTGCTGGAGCTCTTCCCTGCACCTTTCCTGTCATGCTGCCACCCCAGAGCTATTAGCAGAAGCTGTAGAGGAGACAGGAGCAGCAGCCTCACTGCTTTCATCTGCCACAGATTATTACCTGCATCACATCCCTAATGACAGAGCCTGCTGTGGAGCCAGGGCTGTTCTCACTTCAAGCCTGGCATCAAAGCTTGCTGTGATCAACTAAGCCCAGTGTGCAAAGGGATATTTAGCCAGGTTTCACTCTTCTGAGCAAGTAACAATGCTTCAAAGAGCTTTAGCACTTTCAGTAATGGAGGGAGTAGGGCAATTCATTCCACGTCCCTCCTTACTCTGTTATTTGCTGGGATTTCTTGGGTCACCTGGAGGCTGGGTGGTGAGGAAGGCCCTGGAGAAAAGTCTAAGGGCAGAACACTGGCTGGAGGAGTAGTCGTGGCCAGGAAGGAGACCAAGATTTATTTCCCCCTCTATTAGTGCAGTTACTTGGATTATTGTTTAGTCTCTGCAGAATGTTAAATATTTTCTGTCAGCTTTGTTGGGGTCCATGTATTTCTCCCAGTATCACATTCAAAGACATGGCATAATTTTGGCCCTAGCCACATTCCCAACACCCACCAAATGGTTTCTTTCCTTTGGGCCATCTTTAGCAAAGACTGAGCCCTGAGCTACCCTCATTTGCTGGCTTTGCCCTCCTCAGGGCTTCCCAAGTGTTCAGGCTGCCAGGGAAGGTGCTTGGAAGTAACATCACTCTGTGACACACAGAGCAATGTAGCCCATCTGCATTCCCTTGGTCCTGGAGGAAGCTGCTGCTGCTCTCATGGATATGCAGGACCTAGTTAGAATTTGTTCCAGCCTGCCACATTTCCTTCCTCACTGCCAACTTCTGCTTCACAAGTGGCAAGGGCTGTCCTGAGCTGGATCTGCTGCTGCTGGTTTGCATGCACCTGGACATCTCCTGCAGTGACAATGGGGAACTGTCCCAAAGCCCAGAAAAAGGAGAAGGGGGAAATGGCCCCAGTACCAGTAAGAGGCATCCCTGGTGTCATCTGTAATGTTGCTGTTTGGTTAAAAGGGAAAAATGGATGCTTACGGATGTTGTTGCTCCTTAGGGAGAAATGGAAGCTGTAAAAGAAGAAATCATAAAGCTGTGCCAAAGAAAGGAAGATTTGCTTACCAGGATGAAGAATTCCATGTCTGAGCTTCACCAGTGCCTACAGCAAGAAGTGCCTGAAGCAGCAGATGAATCCCCAGCCTCTGCATTGGCCCAGAGTGACCTGATTGGGACTGAAGTTTCTCCTCAGCAGGTAAGTGATCACTCCCCCGAGGGCCAAGAGGGGAGGTAAATACCCCTTCCTGCTCCTGGGGGAGTGGCATGTGACAGAGGAGCACCCCTGCCCCTGTGAATCAATACTGTCTCTCCTCCCCTTTGTGTTCAGAAGGACTGAGAGTGAGGAGAAAATAGGAGAGGTGAGCCTCTGGTTATTTCTTAGCATTTCACTTCCAACATGATGTTTGCATCAATCATCAGCAAAGTGCTCCATGTGTAGTTTTGTTGATGACCTGTTGTTCTGGGATTTTCAATAAATTATTTTCATGGGGCAAAATGAAATTTGTCCCTTTTGTAGCTGTGCTGTTGATACCTAACAGCATCAAATCCCAATTTTCAGAGGTGCTTAGAACCTGCAGCTTTCAGTCACTTTAATGTAGGTTGCCAGATGTTCAGTGTTGCTCCAAAAGCAGATCTCAAGTGGTAAATTTGTTTTGGTTTACAGGCAGAAGTGAAGAGGCTTTTGCTCTTCTTGTCATGATTAATTGGGTTGTCTGTGTGTGTGTGTTTTTGTAGTTGAAAAAAAGAGGAGTGATATCTCTTCTGCCTTCCTTAGATGAAGAATCAGAAGACTGTTCTTTACACAGCAAGGTGAGTCCAGTGTTTTATATATATATATATATATATATATATACACACAGCTGTGTATGTAAGATAGAAGATTTTGGTAAAGCAGAAATGATGAAAACTGTGAAAATCTGGAATACTTCAGAACAATTTAAATTATCTGTTATTACTTCAGTGCCAGTATTACGCAGCACCTTGTTCTGTGAGGTGTGATCCTGCTTTTGGTGAGATTGCCTATTTGCTAATGCCCTCTTTGTGGAAGTGTTAAAGGCAAAATATAGCCTTAAATACCAATGTTTCCATGTGGAGGTGGATTTCAGAAAGAATTAGCCTCTGAAATACCAAAACATAAATAGCAAAATTTATTTGTATGTTTGAACATAAGAAAAAAAGGGTGAGATTAGACTAATGGGAATGAAGTTTGGATAGAAGAGATTTCTGGTACATTGGGAGGCACTGCCCTACTGGTTGCTCTGAATCTGAGGGGTCTAAATGCCCAGGTGAACTGCAGAGGGGCAAAGCTAATTGCTTTTGGGAAAAAAACCTCATGGCAAGACAAAGAAAAGAAGTCCAAACAGCCTGGGGAGCTTGTGCCTCACTATTGATCTAAGCAATCTTCAGTTTCAGGGTTTCTCACTCTGCCCCTTCACTGGTGCAATTTTCTTTACATGTAGGACATTTTTGGAGGCAGGACTGCAGAAAGACAGTGTTTTGTTGGTTTGTTTGGGTTTTTTTTCTGATTGTTTTTTTTTTTTTAATATTGTAAAAAATGAGAATATTCTAAAGAACATTATCAGTGTCATCTAGCTGCCACTCATCTTGCAGCAGAGCTATAGAGCAAGAAGAGAGGTGGGATTGGGAAACACAAATATGGATAGATAGACAAGGCAGAAATAGAGCAAAGTGTCATTAGAGGTTTGCAGTGCTTTACATTGCCTGGAGGAATATCTGAGCTTCCTGGTCAGAAGCTAAAGCTGAGCTGTTACTGCTTTCAAAGGGAAGTACAGCCACAGAGAAAGATGCAAGATTTTGGCCTTCAGAAGGAGATGATGAAAGGCCCAAGGAAGACAGTGCAACCTCCTGGTCCTCTGGTACCTTGTCAGATGGCATTGTTCAGGTAATGCACTTGGGTTTAGCTCTGTGGAGGTGGGAACTCATCTTTGTGGAAAAGATCTACACAAATCCTAAGTATTGCTGAAGCCTGCACTGCAAGAGAAGTTTGGAATGCAGGACAAGGTGGCCAAATTCATATCTTCCATCTCACACTAAATCTTGCCATTTAGAATCTCTTTTTCTGTTGTACATACTGGTTGGACTCAGTGACCTTAAGCATTTTTTCCAATCTAAATGATTCAATGTTTGTAATTCCTTTGAGCTTCACAAAACCCCCAAGGGCAGAAATGCACATTTAGTAGCAGCAACTTGTTCCACTGATTCCTGAAAAGGCTCTAAAAATGAGGGGGATGATTTGTGGAAGAGGTTCACTTTGTACATAAGAAAATCAGTGTCTGGAACACCCAACCAGGTACAGTTTTGGTGCTGTTCTGCTCTTCATGGTGCCTCAGTAATGTTGTGACAGCTGCAATTGTTTGTTTCTGTACATCAGTGCCTCGGGCATAAGGAAACTGCTCTCTGTGAATATTCTTGGGCCAGGACCACAGTAGGTTGAGGGGTTGCTGCTCTTTCAGGCTTCTCTAGCACAACAAAGCAGTGGAACATAGAATCATAAAGTCATTTAGGTTGGAAAAGACCTTTAAGATCAAGTCCAACCATAAATCAAACACTGCCAGGTCCACCACTAAACCATGTCCCAAAGTGCCACATCTCCACTACTGCACATCTGTATGGAAGATAAGAAATATTTCCACTATTGCCTCTTTCTCTCCAGGATGAGGATGTTTTAACTGAATCACACAGCAAACATGATGGAGACACATCTCTGCAAACTTTGGAGGGCCCTGAAGGTGCTGGCACAGGCGATGGCAGTCTGGCTATGGTGAGTTTGCAGGCCTGACCAGGGTGACTTCCTGAGTGAGTTGTGTGCCTCCCTAGTGGGCAGAGGCCCTGGTCCAGTGTGGTTTTGCTGCTGGAGTTTGCTGCAGTATGATGTGGTGGGATACCTGCAACCCTTTGTGGGCCTGTTCCTGTTGGCTCTGGGTGATAAATTTTCAATTGCTCCTTGAAAGTGCAATTTTCTAGGGAAAAAAATGGAGCACTTTCAGCAAGGAAGCTGCTGTCATTCATACAGGCATGAATGGGGAGTTTGAGTGATGTAACTAACATCAGCCATGGAATTTATAAATGGCAGCTACAGGAGGAATTGAGGAGCTTGACATGTGTTGCTGCTTTGTGGAAGACATGCAAAGGCTCAGAGAAGAGTGGGCAGCAGGTTAAATACAAAAGAGTGTCTGCAGACATTGGTGATCCAGGATGGCCAAGAGCAGCAGTTTGGTGGCAGAGCAGCTTCAGCTTTTGGGATCACAGAGTCCTGGAGTTGTTAAGTTGGAAGAGACCTCCAGGATCACAGAGTCAACCATTAACCCAGCACCACCGTGCTCAGCACTAAACCATATCTCTAAGTCCCACATTTTTTGAACACTTACAGGAATGGAGATTCCACCACTTCCCTGGGCAGCCTGTTCCAATGCCTGACAAAGCCTTCCAGAGAAAGAATTTTTTTTTTCTAATATCCTGTGCCAGGGGGATTGGAAATAGGTGACCATTAAAGGCTCCTTCCTAGCTAAACTGTTCTATCATTCTCTGATGACACTGATAGTTGGAACAATGCATTTTGGCTCTCTTTTTTTCCCTGCCAAATCTCATTTTAATATGAAGTTTGTGCACTAGCACTGGCCATCTCAGTTGCCTGAATGTGTGCTCTGGAGCCAGGGGAGCATTCTGTTCTTGTAGTGTTGCTTCATTTACTTACTGAGTACCAATATTTGCATATGTGGAGGCATATACATCCTGTGCAGCCTTCCAAGTCACTGCTCTTTATCTCCAAGTACTTTGGACTTTTGTTATGGACATGTGCAGTGCAATATTGCTTCTTCAAGGAGCGTGTTTAAGAAGAATTGCACAAGACGTCCTTAAAAATACACCATTTTTAAATTGTATGATCTAGAGCCCAAGTAAAGCATATTTAATTGCTGGAACTGAACACACGCAAGTAGCTTGTAAGCGTTGTCCAAGAGCTTGTTTTGCAGCTTCCAACTGCATTGCTTTTGTGTGTTACTCCCACAGAAAAACATCTCTCCTCAGGGGAGAACAGGTTAATGGTGAGTCATCACTCACAGGTATAGCTGTGTGCTCGGGTAGATCCCTGCAGATGCAAATTGCAGCCTGGAAACCTGTTACACCAGATCTTGGCTCACCTGCCTGCTGAGTTTCCCTTCTTTCCTTCTTGGTTCGTGGCTCCCCCCCCATCCCGCAAGGCTGGGAACGCGGCGACGGAGTTGTTTTGGGGTTTGTTGTTTCCACACTCTGTGAGTGTGGAAGTTAATCATCTCTCAGTGCTAAGGGGAGGGGAGGGAGATTACAAAAGCAGGTGGCTCACCAGGCTGCTTTGATGTGCTTTCCTCCAGAGCCAGCAGCCGCCTCCAGCGCCCAGCGCCGCGCTGGGCTCGCAGTCAGCGCTGGATGGAGGGAGGCCTGAGCCAGAATCCATCCTCCTGGTGTGCCAGGCCCAGGTGGCAGAGCTGGAACAATGGCTAGCCAAAACTAAAATGTCCCTGGGCTCAGCCCCTCAGACCCCCCAAAGGCAGCAGATGGTGGAGCCACAGCTTGCTGATTGCCAGGTAAGGAGGTGACACTGCTGCTGCCATCCCCTTCCCTGCGCTGTGTCTGCAGGAAGGACACTGTGCCTGCTCCTCTCTCCTGCTTCAGCCCTCCCTCACCCTCTGCACTGAGCAGGTGACTGACTGCTTGGCTTCAGCTTTGCCAGGGTTTAGTTAAAATATCTGATTTTAGAGTTGGGATCTGTATGCATCCAGGGGATTTAGGTAGAATTCTGGAGTATATGTGAGGCTTTGGTTTGATTTGAATTATTTCCAAAACCATGGCTGAGTATAGTTTGAATCCTCTATTAAAAGGCAATTTTTCATTGGTCCTGATCATAATAAATCAGCTAGAAACAAAAGAGTCTTTTTTTTCTTTTGACATTTTCACTTTCTGCTTGTCAGAATGATTTAAAAGACTGGTCTAAGAAGCCTTCCGTGCTGCTAAGTTCTACTTCTTCAGTTTTTTCATAAACTACCAGCACAGAAAAATAGTGGCTTTCCCCCTGCCCTCAGTGAGCAGTGGTGATATTTGTACCTATTGCTGTGCACCTAGGGCAGCCTCTTGCCCCCATGGCAGCAGAACAAAAGGGGTGGGTGGTACCTGTTGGTGAAAATGGGAGGAGGAAAACAGGATTGGCACGAGGGAGCCCTGGCATGCAGCATGTGCAGATTAAAACAGGGCTGAGGCTCCCTGTGGTGCCAGTTGGCTTCAGGCATTGAGCCTACCTAGAGCAACAAATTTCACTCACAATACCAAAATGTCCCCATTTTAAATTACTGAGACATCACCAGCTGTTTTGTTGTTGTTTTGGGTCGTTGTTTTTAATTGGAGTGCCTCTGGGTTTAGGCTGTGATTCAGCCAAGTGCTCAGGTGCTGAACTCTGTGGGAATTGGGATCCTGAGTGCTTTAAAGCAGCTGGCTGTGTCTGGATCCCATTCAGGGTTCCTGTCAGCATAGGCTTCACTGGGGCAGCTCCAGCTGGTGAAAACAAGCAGGCTGAATTCTTGTCAGCTTCAAACAATCTGGCTCAGTGTTAGGACATGAACTTGGGCAGGGGAAGAATGTTCTCTAGTCAAGATCTACACAGAATGAAAGAGAAACAATCTCTAGATAAGGGTGTATGGTGTAAAGCAATTAATTTATTGCAGTTGATTACTTTGCAGTTGACCCATGGTACCTTTCTTCATGCTCACCTTAAGAATGTGAGTTTAAAGTATGCAAGGATGCACTTTGATTCACAACAGCTTGGATCAAAAATCAGATCCCAGCAGTTTACAATGGCCTGGCTGTCACATGGAGACCTTCCTATGTGTTGGTAGTTCAGCATCATTCCTCCCAAAGAGTGATGTGAGCTATGTGTGCATTGCCTTTCTCCCCTGCTGAGGCGTGTTGTCTTCTTGGTTGAATTCGAATGGAGTCTGTCATTTCTGCTCTCCTCTTTTATTACTTGATACCTGAGTTAACATAGCCTCCTGCAGATGCTCTTGTTTGAAACAGTTTTAAAAATAACTCTGTATAAAATAAAAGGATAAAAGGACTACACTGGAGAAAATCTAGGGGGGTTGCAGCTATTTCTCTTTTCCCCTGCATGTTTCTCTTCTCTTCAGAGAGGGGAGGTGTGAGCATTGACTTCAGAATGTTGTCAGAAAAGGAGTGTTTCACTTCTGAGAACGAGTAATTATCTGCTGTCCCTTCTAGGTGAGGTTATCAGAGATTGAACAAAAGGTCCTTTCTTTACTGGAAGATTGTGGAGATAGTGCAGACTACCAACAAAAGACAGAGGCTCTTTCCCTGAAGCTGAAGGAGGTGAAGCGCAATTTGGAAAATGTCCAGATGATGCTTCAAGACAAGCACAGTGAAGAGCAGGTAAAGCATGTGAATGTTGTGCAGGGCAAGAGTTGAGAGTCCTGCTGCTTTATTGGTCTGTGGTTGCAGAAGAACAGTTAGAGCTCACCCTGTGAAGCAAGGAAGGGAGAAATGTCAGAGTTGCCATTATTCTACTTTACAGTGCTGTATAATTACTTGTAGTTTACAACAAGTAGTGGACTTTTAATGAGTCTCTGAGCAGCATCTTTTCTGCTCTAAGTGCTCAGTGACAGAGGTCAGCATTCTGCTAAGAGCACAGGAAAATGACTTAGGGTTTGATTTGGTTTTAAATGCCTCAAAAAGTCCATGATGTTTATCTGTGACAGTGTCAAAGCACGGAGACCTTTTAGTAATTTTCTCTTTGAAGAATGCTTAAATGCAGTGATTCTCTCAGCTCTCCTGCACCAGAGCAGCACAGTCTTTGCTGAGTTTCCCAGTGGGTGAGATGGTAACTCCTGGCTTCAGAGCTCATTCCCTCTGTTGTGTGAGGGATCAGAGGAGCCCACCTGATGTGTTTGCTTAAGAGCAGCCACAGTCCCTCTGGTGTGAAATAGCACTGCTAAAGGCTTGTTTTGAAATACTCTGTGAGCACAGGTTGAAAATCCAGATGTGTGACCAGATTTATAAGAATAAATTGCACATGCCTGTATTTTGGTGAAACAAAAAGAAGGGAGTGTTAGTATCACCTAATCTGCTAGCAGGAAAAGCAAAGAAAGCAAAGTAACTGTTGGGGAACACATGTGAGGACCTTGGCAGAAGGTTAGAATGGTTAGGATGCTAAAACTTTCAGTAAATTCAACTGGACAAGAGTCTTTGCAAAAGCAGCAGTTGTGTTTCATGGCTGCTGATTCTGTGTGTGGTAACTCCAAGGCAGCTTTTGCCCTTTCCCCAGGCTGCACCTGTGGGGTTCTGCTCTCTTGTCAGGTCCAGAAGCCTTCCCACAATGGGTGTCTCTTTACAGGTTCCCAGCAGGGAGAGGATGGACCCAGAGCCCCTGGAGATCCTGCACTCTGATGGTTTCAGCCCATCCCAGGTGCCCCTTGCCCAGCAGCCTTGGCACAATGGGCTGCAGCAGCCCCAGGTAATGAATTCTCCTCCAGGCCAGGCTGCTCCACGTCCCCTGTGGGCTGGGGAAGCTGCTCTTACACTGCTGCAGTTCTCCCTGTGGGATCAGCTCTGTCAAGGGCTGGTTTCAGCTGCCCATCTCCTCCAGGATTTGGGGAGTTTGTCAGGATGGAGAAAGGCCTTACCCCTAAAATCCCTTGTTCAAAAGTTTTAGTAATATAAAGCTAGGAGATTGGAGGGATGAGTGATGCCATCTGAATCACTGTGAAACAAGGCAAGAGTCCTAGCTTTAAAACACTGATACATATGAAATCTGAATCTATACACTGATATTGTTATTGAAGGTAAGTTTAAAACTAAAGTTTTGTGAACATATTCCCATGGGCTAACTCACTATGACTTTTAAGGTTGTTGTTAACACAGTATAAAAATCTTGTAATGTTCTGTGCTCTGCAAATTACTTCTATTTTGCTAACTGTAAATTAACTTTTGCCTTTTTCATGCTATTGGAAAAGAACTGGAGAAAATGGTCCAGCTTGAGCTGCTAGAATTGCTCACTTTTCACTCAACACTCTCCTTTTAACTAATGGAACTCAAACTCATATCTGAGCAAATCCCCATTTTCCCTTACCTGTTTCTTTATGTAAGGATTGCAGTCAGTGGTGTTTAAATTTCTATATGTAATTTGTTTCTGGTTGGGTTTTGCTTTTAAAACTTTAGCTCAGGTGGAAATATATTCCATAAAAATGCATGTTTGCAGAAAATGGTTTGTTCTGTAGATTCATGTTCATACATAAACTTCATTTTATTCTGACAGAGGTCGTTTTTTTTTCTTTGCTAAATGATTTCACACAAAATGTGATTGAAAAAGCCCAATCATCACTTCAGATTATAACAGTTCACATAACTGTTCATGCTATTCTCTGTGCACAGGACCTGAAATTAAAAGCAGCTGAGCAGAAAAGCCTCATTGACTTTATTGAGTCATGTGTGGAAAAAATGCAGCCGCAGCTTGAGGACAGCATGACTCCAAAATCAGAATCCAGGTACAGAGTAACACAATCAGTTACCAGATTCAGTGATGTAAAACTGCCTAAACTTGCTGAAGTGGCACCCCTGGTTCTGTTCTTTGGTTCTGTGTGCCTTTAGAAGAAAAATGGCAGATTGGGGCATCAGTAGTCCAGAGAAATGGAGGCTTATTTTGGTGACAGCCTCTGTGATACTGAGCTGACTCCAGAGTTCAGATCTTTCTAGCAGACAGGACTGACACCTGCCATGAGCTAAATCAGGCCCATCTGTAGGCAGGCTGGGTCCCTCTGTTCACAGCCATGGCTGTACAAATGCACAGGCACACCCAGCCAGTGTAAAGGCAGCAGCTTTGAGAAAGGGGACATTGGGACCAGGCACCTTCCAGCACAGAACTAGCACTTCCTACAGGACTGTGCTCCCCACGTTGTCATTCCAGAGGTGGAGGCTGCCAGCAGGCCCCTGGCATATTTCATGCAAAGGGGAAAGTCCAGGTTTATCAAAGCTTGGATTAATAATCATACATGCACTTGGCTTCACTTTGCTTTTGAGGCACAAACAACAGAAACTAATCTTATACAAGAAACCTAGTTTTACTCTGCTTCAGTAATTGTCATTCTAACAATGTTTTCTCAATACAGCAATGGAGAATCTGCCTCAAAGAGCAAGCAGGCTGATGCCACCTTAGCTCCAAAGGATCAAATGGGTAATAAATGGCAATATTTACAACAGGAACTCTCATCAAAGATGAAATCTCCTCTCTGCCAGCTTGTGGAACCTCAGGTTTGTTTAAGTTCCATAAAACACTCTGATAGTGTAGATAGCAATTAGTTTATCTTTCTGTCTCATAGTAGCATGGCTCTCCATCAGATAACTGAAATCTGTGCAAGGGTTCTCCAGAGGAGATTGTTACTGCACAGTGTTTTCATAATTGTCTTTTAATTTTACTTTGAGGTAAATCATGTCTCTGAAGTAGTGACTGCTGAGCACAGTGTGGGAGCACTTAGGTGAATCCCTGTGGTTAATTTTCAGAGTAGATGTTATCTGCTTACTTCTTCCAGGAGCACTGAGGTAGTTATCCAGCAAGCTCACAGCTGGTTCCCGTGGATGTGGGTGAAATCTCAGTTCCCACAAGTGAGAACATTTTGGTCAAAGCAAATCTCTGGCTTAAATTTTGTTCTGCCATTCACCATTGTGTTCTCTCATTCTCATACATCAAAAAACAGAGTTTGAGCTGTGTGTTCTGAACAGACTGCTTGGATAAAACTATAATTCCTGTTATTAACAGTTTCGTTCATAATTAATTAGAATTATTAGATTTTCTGTCCTCTGAAATTGCTGCAGTACGTGGAAGAATATCTGACATGTAAAAGGGTGAATGTCAGCTCTTCCTCAGGCAAGACTTACCCTGCAGTGGGCAGTAGGGTTTCCTTAACCAAAACTTCAGCTGTAGCCCATAAAGCTGGGAATCAGAGGCTCATTTTTTAGTCAAGCTCCCATCAAGGCATAGCCTGCCCAACTTCTGCCAGTGAAAAGGGAACCTTGCTATCCAGGTGCTTTATATCAGTGCCTTGAATCTTTTAATGCTTTTTGACAGCAGTGTTACTGTGTCGCCCATAGCCTGTCTTCATTTGAGCTGTTCTAATTGCAATGTTCTTTTTCCAAATGTTAGATCACAACAAAGATGAACATGCTGCCTCGAGGCACATTCTCAGGTGCAGGAACCCCAACTGTGGAGGAGCTGAAAACTTACACTGTCCAGCTGGGAGACCTGAGCCAGGAAGCAAATGTGGTGCATGCACAGGTAAAAATGGCATGTCCTAAGCATTGCAAAAAACCCCAGGGATTCTAGACACAGGACACTGCTTGGACACTGGGAAACAGCCAGTAATCCATTATTGCAAATGGCATTCACTGTAGTGAGCTGAGTGTTGGGTATGGGCTGTAATGTAGAAATAGGTTGAGGATTTTGAAAGGAAACATAACAAATTTTCCATTATGATACTTCTGCCCGAGTCCAAAAGTTTGTTAGTGTGGGTAAAAATCCTCCAACTGTATAAAGCAGGATGGGAGTTGACAAGACAAACTTCTTGGGCTCATGCCTGAGATTAGAGAGCTGTAAGAGCACAGCCATTGTCCAGTACATAAAGGGTCATTGTCTCAGCTTTGCCCTTGACAGCTCTGAATGTTACATCCATGTATCCAAGTCTGTCCCTCAGTATTTCATTAATTCCATTTCAGTGTTAGCTGAGCAAACCTCTAACCTTATTTGAGTGAATGAATCTTAGCCATGCCTTGGGTGGAAATACTGAAAACTGGCTTGCATTTACCCAGGATAATGTGGCAGAGGAAGTCTCTTCCAATTTGGACAGAAAGTTGTTTGAGCTGCTTCTGGCAATCAGCCGGTGTTTGAACAACATGGAGGAGATGCTGAACACCTCCGTGCTCTCCACTGAAGAGGCAGCTGTGCAGCAGGCTCTCTATGAGGTAACTGCCCCAAATCCCAAACCCCTGTGGACTTCTGTTACAGCAGAATATATATGGCCTGGTATTTCCTCTCTGTTCTTCTGGCTTTATTCAGGAATAACAGTGCCAAACTATTTTGTATTGCTCAGATTTGGGCCTGTTGCTTTTAATAATTATCAACTCGAGTCCTGCTGCCTCTTATAGGCAAGAGTCCTTCCACAGACCATTTTCACTCATTTTGCTTTTCTTTCAACCCTTTAGACTCTGTCTGTGGAGCTGCAAAAACTTCATGCTGATCTGAGTGATAAAAAGGATGATCTTCTGAAGTCCATCAGCTGCGCTGGTGGGAGCACAGATGTGTTCTGCGAGTGCTTTAACAACCTGCAGGCACGGCTGGAACAAACTCAAGCTGCCACTGCTTCAAGGAGCAGCTCCATGAAAGCTGGGCTGGATCATAATAGCAATTACCTGGTACTCCACTGCCAAATGCACATCTTGTTTCACAGCATCTGTTAGGCTTGTCAGTGTTAATGCATTTGGGTTACAGATGAACAACCTCTAATGGGCTTTCTTTTTTCTTTTTTCTTTTCTTTCTTTTTTTCTTTTTTTCTTTTTTTTCACTACTTAAAACACTTGTCTTGGCCTCTCAAGAAGCAGATTAATTTTGCTGGTTGCAGTGCTGTTTGCAATGCTGACTGCCACAGGGGCCTGGATCACAGTAGATAAAATTTGCATGCAGAAAGTGTGGAAGTAACCTGGGATCCATGCAGGCTGAGCTGCAGGCTAAAGCAGTTTCTGTGTGTAGGGACTAGGCCAAGGGGGGTTTCATGTATTCTTTCAGCTGCTGTGTCCTCAGGAGAGGCAGGCTTCCTCCCTTGTGGTGCCATGTCTGACACTGGGCTATTTTTAGCAATGTGTTGGAGGTTGATTTGACCCCACTGCATTTACTGTTCCTTTAGGTTTTGTGCCACAGAAGCAGAAGCAATAGTTGCACAAATTTTCCTTCTTTTGTTCTTTGTTGGAAAAGCAGATAGTGAGAAACTTTTCTTTAGATTCTTGTGATGTGCTAAATCTAAAACTATTGCTGGAAAATATTCAGATCAGGTCTTTAGTCTGAACTAAGGAAGGAAGAGTCTGGTCTTTGAAATACAATTTGCAGTGTCCAGCAAAACTCGAGTGTGCTCATCATCTGCAAGTCATCCTGGCCCTTTACTGCTGAATAATAAAGCAGCCCTTTTGAGGAACACTGGGATGTTGTCTCCAAACAGCCACAGAACTGGTCTTGCAATGTTTATGTATGCAGAATCCATAGAGCTCCATCAGCCCCCAGTAATGGGCTCATTTTCCCATTTTCAGAAAAGAATAATTTGATTCTCTTACCAGTTTCCCAGACTTTTACAGTCACAGAGGATCATTGTGACAGAGTAATCTGTTTCTTATATCCTACACAGACTCAGAATTTCCCCTGTCCATTACTGCTTTAAGCCCATAATGTATATGCTTTATTTTGGTGGGATTTTTTTGATTGTTTGTTTGTTTAAGAGAAAAAAATAGCATTTACCTAAAGAGGTAATAATTTTGTTTGCTGTGTAATTTTGTCTGGTCATTACTATACTCCTGTTAACGTGATATATTTCTGATGTTTGTTTCTTTTGCAGAATCAAACCAGGCTACTCTATGATCAGTTAACTGAGAAAAAAGCTGCTCTGCAACAATGCTTGAATGACCTACGTGGACATAATGTTTCTGAACAGCTCCAGGTAATTTTATTTGAAGGAAATGAGAGGTTTTACAGCATTAGCTATTATTTCTAGCCTTCTGCAATTTGTAAAGTTTCATAATTTTTAAAGTTTGAGTCTAACTTAGGTTTTTACAATGGGAAGAGGAGAGAGTTCAGTATTTGCCATATTCACCACCACCTCTTTTCCTTTTTTTTTTTTTTTTTTAACTGGACCCCAGTCCATACTCAGACCTAATTCCAGACATTTTAGTGGTTGGAGTGGAGGAACCAGTCTTTCCTCAACCTCCCAGAGCAAATACCCCCCTTGCTATGGCAGAGAAGGAAAAGAGCTACACGTTACACCTTTTCTTATGCCTAACTACCTTTTCTTTGTGGGAGTAGGACTCTGGTATTCCCACCTTCTCCTGCAGCATTTATGAGCACTTTATCATATGGAATTTGACCAGTTAAGCTATTTTCTTTGATCTTTATTGGGATTAGCAGAAAATTAAAAATTAACAGACTGCATGTCCTCCTCAGAATGGTCATTGGCCATTTACCTACTTATTACCAAAGCAGGGATGGTATTCTGAACCTTTCTTTTTACAGGCTCTAACCTTGCTTTGAGGCATAATTTTCTACCAGACTGAGAGCCGTGTTCCCTGCTGAATTCCCTAGCAAAGACTGGCTATATTCTGTTAGGTAATCACCCCTGGAAAAGGAATGCCAGAAGTACATAAGGAAGCTTTTCTTCCTTCAGAGGGATCCTGTCTCAGTCCCTGAGTGTTTCTGATTCATAAGAAAAACCTGTTTTCTGACTCCATGATTCCTTTTAATGGCTGCTCTTGAATTAGTAAATGGAAAGGCATATTGAAGGTTGTCCTGAGACACAAGACCTGGATTCCCTTCCTGGCTGTGCTGTGTGAACACAATAAATTATGCCATATTTTGTCCATTTAGTTTATAAGCTCATGGGATTTTCTGAAGTGCTAGCACAGGAGAGATCCAGCCACTGGATTCACTGCACCACCAGTGATAATGGAAAGTTTATTTGAATGGAACTCTTCCTAACAGTTAATTTTGTCCTTCATCCAGAAAATTGGTGACTGTGCTGTGGAGCTGCAAAAGTTTGAAAACCAAGTAGCAAAATTGAGAGGCCATGGAGAAAGATTGCAGTTACCTATCACCTTAATCCAGGAAGCTTATAAATTAGAGGTAAGAGCACAGTGCAGCTTCCACTTACTCAGCATGGTTTGATTCTTCTAAGCAATGCATTTACAGCATCAAAAGGCTGATGGTTATTTTGTATTCTGTGGGTTTATGGGATTCATTTCTGTTCTTCATGGATCACTGCACAGTGTTTGCATTTTTAGGATGTTCTGGATGACATGTGGGGGATTCTGAAAGCAAAGTATGTGGAGCTGAACTCCCCTGCCATCAGTGAAAGCCAGTATGAGGACTTGCTTCGTGGGTTTGCAGAGCTGGTAGCTATTGGAAGGGAGAAGATGGCACAGGATCCAAAGCACCTAACAAAGAGCAGAGCAGCTCTGCAGTCCCACCTGAAAAATCACAAGGTATGAGGTGTTGTCCACAGCACTGCTCAGGTCACCATAGCGAGGAGAGCACTGTTTTCTGGGACTGGTTTCTCTTCAGTGTAGTGGAGGAGAGTGACTGGCTCCTAGCAAAGGGGAGGGACTGGTGGATGTGCAGAAAACAAAGACAAGTTTTTCAGTAGACCAAAATAATACCAGTTTTAGTGATAAATTGCTATTTCTCCTTACCTCAGAACACACAGCTGAGTAAGGAAAACACATCTTTCTTATAGTTACCCAAAGAGTTACTGTGTCCTGCCTACTACTTTAGCCTTAGAGCTCCTGCTGTGGGAGTGTGGTCTCTCTTAGAGAGCAAGCTTTAACTTGGGGCTTTTTTCCAGGATTTTTTCCACAACCTCATGACACGTATGGCTTACATGGAAGCGTTTTCCAAGAGAGTGAGTCCTTCTGTCCTGCAAAAAAGAGAGGAATTCTGGAAAGAGCTGGTCAATGAGGTCAAATTGCTGGAGCAGAAGGCCTGCCAGTATGGTATACACTTAGAGAGCCTGCTAAAGGTAATAAATCAAGAGACACCCAACAGTAAAATCTGGAGGGAAGGAGAAAAGTTGCATCTGGAGCAGCTCTTGTCCTACCAGTGATTCTTTGGCTAGCAGTTGTCCTTTCCTGATTTCACTGGACAGCAACAGTCTATTTATTACTTATTCTGTGTGTGCCAGTAAACCAGCTTTCTTCTTGAAAATCTCTGGAAGTGGACATTTCAACACATCACACTTTATGACTTCTTGCTATAATTTCTGAGTGTCTGGACTGACAGAAGAGCCCTTTAAGGCAAATAAATACCAGCACCACTTTAAAATAAAACTTTAAAAATTTAACCAATAATCTCAGAATATCCCTAGAGAATAAAAAATTGTCCACACCACTTAAAAATAAGAATCCTTAAAGATTTTGAAGAGTGCATAATTAATTCATCTGTAGTGAAATCATGTCTCACTTTGATATTTACATGTTATTCACTTATTTTTGTGTTATGTTTCATTAAAGCAAGAGCTGCTGATGTTTTAGAAGGCATTAAGGTCTGAGTCTGGTGTATTAAAATGCAAATGGATGTGTGCTGTGTAAACAATTCAATGTATTTTTTAGGATTGGATGGTATTTGATGAGGAATGCCTGGTTTTCAATAAGGAGTTAGAAGCACTTGCCTCTGCATTGCCTTCTATCAGTCTGGTTGAAGAAACTGAAGAAAGATTAATGGAAAGGATTGCACTTCTAGAGGTATTTATGTGTTTGTCACTGCTCTTCTTCATGCATCAGTAGAACTGGCAAAAAATATTTAATTAGTATATGAGGAGATGGCTTGCAGGGCACTGCCTCATCTCCTCAGCTGTGTGTGGATGCAAGCTCAAAACTGACTTTTAAAGGAGTAGAAGATTGGGCTGCTAATTTCAGCCAGGGGCTGAAGTCCATTTTAGTGGGAGTAATGACTAGAACTACTTTATAACTCAGTCTTCAAAGGAAAGTATTTGGGGTAAGATGGATGTTGTGCAGGCTCCATGGATCCTAAGGACAGCAAGTGCCCCTTCTCTGTAATACAGAAATTGTTTTCATGCCACACAGTAAAACCTGTAGGAAAGGACAATCAACTAGTGCTTTCAAATATCTGAAAATACCAAATATTTGAACTCTTACTGTAACACTGGTTGCAGCTGCATCTCTGATGACAGAGATACATCTTTATTTACAACCTCAGCTCCAGCTGGAAATATTTTATCCATGTTTTAAGCACATTTAAATATAAGGATATAAAGGCAGCATTTATGGTTGTTTTATAAAATTAAGAAGAAAGCTTTTCAGTAACCTCAGTGATGTATTTTCAGAGAGGGCTCTGCATTCCTCACAGGTGTGACCTTTCTCAGTTTTCAGAGGACATCCTCTGTTACAATTTTTTGAATTAATAAGTGTTTAATAAAAGCAAATTAATAAGTGTTCAATAAACTAATGAGTTTAATAAAGGAAAAAAGTACTATAATGATTTAATCTAGTTGACTGCAGGAAAGAAATCACTGGACATTCCCAGGAGAATCTGAGCTACAGTAAAGCTTTTGTAATAAATCAACTGTAGATGTTTAGTCATAGTGGCCTTCTGGTGCTTTTGATTCCTGATGCACTGAGACAAGAGACATGCAAAATTTGCTCAGCCATTGATGTGAAGATGCCTGGTTTTCCTTGGCCCTTTGAGTTCTTCACTAGCTCTTCACTCTTAAGTCTTTATTTTTCTTTAAAGGCTTCAGAAACAAAGTCATAAAGCTTTAGCAGATGTTTGGTGCAGGGTGAAACTGTGGAGCTTCACAGTTTCAAAAAGAAAGCAGAATAAAAGGAAACAAAGAGGAAACAAACAAACAAACCCACAAAAACTGTGTCCCTTTTGCATGTAATGATTAAGAAGTTAGAACAAGTGATGTGTGTTCTTCTAGTTGTGTTTTCTGTCTTTAAAATGTTACTGTTTTGCAAACTTCCCATATTCTGACAGAAAATCAAAAGCAGTGTTGATGAAAAGCATGCCAGGCTGTACCAGATGGTGAAGGAAGGGAAGAAATTGCTGACTGCTGTGAACTGTCCAGAAATAAGAAGCCAGATTGGGAAGCTGGAAGAGCAGTGGTTGTCTTTAACCAAAAAAGTTGGCCATGAGCTACACAGACTTCAAACACTACTGAAACTCCTGGTCAGGTGGGTCCAACACAAAAACCCAGTTTGAAGTATCAGCTAGACATTAGTTTGTGATTTTTTTAATAGATGTCAGCTGAAGCCATGCTTCTTGCAGGGTTGTGCAGCAGCAGAGGTGCCAGAATAGCACGTGTCTTCTCACAGAGAAGACAACTGGGAGGGTGAGAAATGTCTCCCAGTCTCAGCTAGAAATGTGTTTCTGTGTTTTGTTTCCTCCTGTAGCTACAACCGGGACTCAGAGGAATTGATGAAATGGTTGGATTCTGCTCAGCAGAGAATGAATTTTTGGAAGGAGCAGTCTCTCAATGTGTCACAAGATCTTGCCACCATCAGGGACAACATCAACAGTTTGTTTGTAAGTAATTTCTGCTGCCAGCTTTAGATAAGACATTGTGAACTCTGGTGAAAATGACCCTTTTGAGAGGGTTTTTTTGTTTGCCATGCCCTTGAGCCTCCCACATCATACAGCACTGAAAGGCTGTGTGCCCCAAAGCCTCTCAACAGCTGACCCTGGAGTGTGGGCTCAGGGTACAGGAGTGAAGGTGGTCAGCCAAAGTCAGGAAAGAGGAACATGCTGAATTACATTTCATGTCTTTTCCTGCTCCCCCTGGATGGCTAGCCAGGAGGTTCAGTCCCAGTGTGAGGCCAGACAGAAGCAACAGTGCACAAGGGGAAAGCAAAATATGAGGAAGGTTGACTGGTAGATGTGAGTTGGCCAGAGGTCTGAGGACTGGGGTTGCTCCACACCTCTGTGTGAAGTGGGGATCAGGATAATCTCAATCTCTGTGGGAGCAAAAGGTGGCATTCAGCACTATATATCAAGGTGGGCAAAATAATGATTTATCTGCCAGAACATGTCTAGATTTTCTGATCTTTGCCATCTTGATAAAATCTGTTTGTTGAGGCATTTCATCCTGTGAAAATATGGCTTGTCTTCATTTCAATAGATATGTAAATATTTACCCTCTTTTAAATTTCTCCTGTGCACCTCAGACATTTTCTAAGGAAGTTGATGAAAAATCTTCCCTGAAGTCATCAGTAGTGAGCACTGCCAGCCAGCTCCTCCATGTGAAGCAAGCTGATACTGCAGCACTTAGGTCATCCTTGGCAAAATTTGAGCAAAAATGGGGAGAACTGATTACACAGCTCCCAGCCATCCAAGAAAAGCTTCACCAGGTGAGTGAGAAACTCTGCTGCCATCTCTCAGTTCAAGCTAAATAATTATGTTAAAATGCTGCTGCTGGAATTCAGTTGACTTTTTCTGAAATAGCTGTGCCACGCTTTCAGAATCACCCAAATATTGTTCTGCACTTTAAATATTACTGTGTTCTTCCTGGGCTATTCTAAATATATTTATTATCTTTATGATTTTGCACGGAGTTCTGTTACTTAAAATTAGAAAGAATTACTCAAAATTAGAAAGAATTTTATTTCAGATTCATGAATTCTAAAACTGAAGTCATTTGCCTCTCTGGAGCACAGGGTTCAATTTCAAGTTCATGCCCCCAATAATGCGATTATAGTGCCTGAGCCTTTCTAAATATAGAAATGCCATTTCCCTTGGTATTTCTAACAAGTAGAGTGTAGAGGATTCATGATATGCTTTACCTCAGCTTCAGATGGAAAAGCTTTCATCACGAGAAGCTATTGCTGAACTAATGGCCTGGCTGGACCATGTGGAACAGCAGCAGGAACGTGAGGAGCTGATAAATTCACAAGGCAGTGCTGCCCAGGTCAAGACCCTCCTTCAGAAGTACAAGGTAAATGGGAAACTGAGAGTCCAGGCCTGCTGTGAAAAGCATGGAAGCAGCTTACAGGCACTGTCATATCCTTCCCCTTGCTCTCAAGAGGGTTCCTCAATCTGAAACGTGCTGTAACATCCTCCTTTATACAACCTTATGCTTCCATGACACACAAACCACTGCCTGTTCTGCAATACAGCTACTGCCTGCTGGGCTGTAATCTCCTTTTATCATGCTGTCCCATCTGTCTCATCTGTTCTGTCTCTTGCATTTAGATGGTAAAATGTGACGAGCAGGAAAGCTTTTCTTCCTTAGGAGGACAGTCTTTGTGTTTGTGCTATGTTCTAGTCTGCCTTTCCAACAAGGAATACCCTAGTGGAGCTCCATAACCTGAATCCATTTAACTAGAGAATAGGGGGTGTGAATATTATGGGTCATCAAAAGAAATAACCTGCTAGGAAAGAGAGACAAGATGGACATCCCTGCAGGGAGAGAGAGAGGCTGCAGCAGACTCTGGGCACTGTTCAGATGTTGGAGCATGAGTGGCAGAGGCTGATTGCTCCAGCCACAGGGAGGATTCATGCTGTGTGCTCCAGAGATGCCATGGAGCCCAGCCTCAGGGCATGAATCCCCACAGAGCCCTGTTTTGCTCTGCCCCTGCTCAGAGCTCTGACAGGCTGACAATTCTCAGTCTGGAGCTGCAGCCACTTTGGTGCTGCACGTAAGGCAAGTGCCAATGCAAACATTTCTTTCCAAGTGCCTTGGTATAGCACATATATAACATTTTGGTCTGTATCAGCTGGATTTGGCAGTTGGGACATGTAGGTGAGGTGCTGTTCTTAACACTTTGGATATTTAGAGGTGGGTTTGTAGGTGTGTCTTTTGCACTTGTCAGCAAGGTGGGGTTGTGTGTGCTGAGAAGAAAGCTGGGATGACGGCCACAAATTCCTGCAGGGAAGCAGCTGTGGCTACTGTGGTATTCCCTAGTGACTTTTCTGGGCACTACTGGATAAATATGGAGCCCTTTCCTACTCTCTTCTAATACCCTCTGAAATAAGAAGACATTCCCTTATGTTTTCACTTTGCTTATAGTTTCTCCCTTCTCTCTCTGCACAAGAGATGCTGATGCTGGAGGACACTTTTTCCTCCCAGATATTCTGATATTCTATTCTGACACCAGATGTTTTGTTAAAAAGAGTAGAAGCTCATGCTTCATTTTCCTGTGAGTGTGGGAAAGCCTTGATCTTGGCCTCATCTGGCCCATGGCAGTGTGATGGTTTTGTCCAGTGGATTAAGTACAGGGTCTGGTTCCCCTGGGTTTTATTCCCTGCTCCATCTCTAGCCTGTTTTTACCTTGAACTGCCCACGTAGTAGTAGAGATTTTCTGCAGAAATTTTAGTGGATGGAAACACTACACAAATACAGAATGGTAAAATCTGAGAATTATTCCTACAGACAACTCTCTTTCAGAAGAATATTTTAGCTCATGATTCAAACAAAGCCGTCAATGCCCCATTGCCACACCTTGAAGCATCATTGGAACCATTCAGATTAAAACCACAGAACGGATTGCTTTATTTATATTTTTGTTCTTTCTCTTTTTTCCCCTGCAGGAATACATGATGGAGATGAACTTTAAGCAGTGGATGGTAGATTTTGTTAACCAGTCCCTGCTGCAGATGAGCACCTGTGACGTGGAGAGCAAGCGCTACGAAAGGACAGAGTTTGCCGAGTGCCTGGGTGAGATGAACCTGCGGTGGCACCGCCTGCAGGCAGCCCTCAACAGAAAGGTTGGATTGAGCTCCCATGCCTTGCTCTCTTACAGCTCTGGTTTTGCCTGTGCCACTGCTCTGTATTAGGGATATATCAAGCTACCAGCAGTTTTCCTGTTGTAGCAGTTGGATTTGTGCAAACAGTGATTATTAAATAAGTAGTGTTGACAGGCACATTCAGATGGGGACATATGAACCCCCTGGACAAGGCACAGCAGGGATCAGTTCCCAGCCCTGCTCCAGCCCTCCTGGGTCACTTGAAATTAGTTCCTCTGTCAGTGTCCTCCTCCTGCAGTAAATATGCTTTCCCAATGCAGTGCTTTGAAGGTTAGCAGCTGATAAAGTCAAGTCTACATGCAGAATTTTCCTATCAGCACATAATCTTGTTTCTCTGGAGAAGATCTGTTTCAGGCAATGCCTCAGAATTATTCTATTCTAGTGAGGCTAGAAATAATCCATGCATCCACAATTAGATGCTGCTGCTTATGTGCCCCAATGCCCAGAAAAGCTGGTGTGACTCATATGGAAAAGACACGGGGGAGCTTAGAATCCCAAAATGCAACCATGATCCCTCTACCAACACATTTCTCTTTCATCTCTGTGTCTCAATTTATACAGCTTTGGGAGAAGCTGGCCATTCTGAATCGAGATACAAAGACTTCTGGTCAGATAGAAAATTGCCAGTGTCTTTTACTTCAGAAAGTCTTCCAGAAACATTTTAAGTGGAAATTTCATTTCCCGTACAATTGAAGATTCCCATGATGAAATTTCAGTTTTGTTGGGGAAAAGGTTATCTTCTCTACCATTTTCATGAAATTCAATTCTAGGATTTAATGGATCTTCAGGGCCAAGATTGAAGATAGGAAACTTGAGGTCCCTTTCTTACTAGTAGCCTTGTTGGTGGGTTTTAGTAAGAACGAGATTTTTCAGACTCCATAGGAATGTGTCCACATAGCACAGGATCTCCCAACTTGTCAGGTCTCCCAGCTCCAGAACACACACTGCCTTGTTTCTTCCAAAGGAAAAAGTCAGATCCTAAAGAGCCTGCAAAACATTTTAGGTTTTCCTTTCCAAATATTTTCTCTAAAGAGTATTTTCAGTATGGATTTTGTAATGTCTAATATTGTCATGGAAGGCAAAGCTCTGTTTCTGCCCACTTGTAGGTTTAAGTAAGTTAAAACATTTCTGTAACTTTCAGATACAAGACCTGGAACACATTTTGGAGGATATTACTGAGAATGAGAACAAAGCCCAGACTCTGCACAACTGGCTGGAAGCTCAGAGTGATCGACTGAGATCCTTACAGACTCCAGCAAGTCTGATCTCTGCACAGAACACCTTAGATGATTGCAAGGTAAAACATGACATGAGTGGTGTTACTGTAAAAACCCTATTTAGCCCACCTTGCTGAATCCAGACTAAGGAACTGCACAGATTTTACGAGAAAGAAATGTAAAGGAAGCTGCCATTTCCCAGAAGAATTCTCCAGTGTCATTTTAATTAAAGCATGTTGCATTCAGGTGATAAAGAGACAGAACCACTTTTAATGTGAGTGGTTATTCTGTGTTTTTTCCCACCAATTGAAGATGCATCTGCTGTTGCTTCATGGTATTTGGAGTGTTGTGCAGCAATATTGTATTCTGAGGTACTTCCAATAGAAGTAGTTCTCAGTTCAGCACAGCCATGGCAGAAATTATGAATTCCATTAGTCTGAAGAGCTCTGTGATGGAAGTGTCATGGAAACTACTCAGTCCCATTTGGACAAATAGCAACCCTCTCTACTTCTGCCCTAGACTGTAGTGTAGTCTCTCTGCAGCAGCCTCAAGGATCTGGGTGTCCTTTGTTATGTTTTTCTAGGCATCAGATCCCTCAGAATTAATACAGGTAGCAGCCAGCTAATAACTGGTTCCTGTTACTCTGATAGTCTGCTGTTTCCATTGAGTACAGTGTTCCCTCTCTATTTTTAACATGGAATATTTGTTCTTTCATTGCCATGGTTACATCTCTCTCTTGTAGTAGGCTGCTTTTATTGTTGGAGTGCTCTGTTACACACTGAGTTACTTGCATCTCTGAAATGTGTGCAGGGGCCAGAATGGTGGAAAGGCACGAGGGTAGCTTGGTCTAAACACTCACCTGCTCTAAGCAACACACAGTGCTAGGACACAGGTGGCTAAAATGTTTCATTAAAATTCATTTAGTCAATAAAAATGAGGTCCAAATTCAAAAATGTTTTGGGGACAATCAGTGAGAAGTGAAAAAAGATCATGGATTTAAGTGTAGCATTACAGGAAAATGTTGTGGCCCATTGTGGGTATGGGTAGTTCCTCACATTGTAAAGAGCTCCCTGCTGAGCTTTCCCCAGCATGTCAAGACTCTTATAATCATTCTGGTTGTGCTGGGGAAGGAGTCTCAGGTATCTCCATTCATTAGAGATTGTTCTCACTTGATTTCACTGGAGTTGATTTCAGCGGAATTTCTGCCATGGAGGTCCCTCTGAGGAAAGGGACAAACTGAAAATAACTTTCCAGAAGTTGTTAGGATGTCAGGGACTTGCCCATTGCAAAACCAGTTCCTATCTTACCCTTGCATGACTGAAGAATTGCACAAAATTGATTTTAAAGTAGGAATGTTTACCTAAGCGCCTCACAGAAGTTTTTTTTTATGATCTCATTAAAAGATCTTACTTCTCTTCTTTTCTCCTGTATTAGGAGCTGGAAAATCAACTCGTGGCTAAATCCGAAACTCTTGATGAGCTCAAAAAGAGTTTGGCTTCAAATGGTAGTGCAGAACAAACCCCAGAAACTCAGTCTCTGAGGATAGCTGAGCTGTGTGAAATGAAGGACAGCATTGTAAACCAGGTAAAAGCTTTGCTTGTGCTCAGGTTTCCTGCACTGCATGTTCTGACCACCAATGTCATTAATCTTCTTCATGGGACGGCAGGAGCTGGTACAAAAAAGATGAAAAGTATTCCTTACTCCTTACCTTCCTAAGAATTCCATTTTCAGTCTTTACTGTAAAGTAAATTAATGTATTTCCAAAGTTGAGAGAGAAAAATTAGCCTGATCTTGAAGCAGTTTGGGTACAAGGGGAGGAGGAACAGATCCCCGTCTGCAACTTAAGAAAATAAAGAAAGAGCTCTGCTATTTTTCTGTCAAGCTGCAAATGGAAACCTTAAACTCTTTTACTTTATCTCCTTCTCTTTCATACCCTGTTCTTTCTCTCTTGTAGTGCAACTGGGAAGCTGCCTACTCTGGCCCTGTTCTCACTGCAGCTTTTCCACCTCCCAGTTACTTTCATCCACACACCAGGGTGGCTTTTGCCATCATCGAATCCTGTGTAGTTTCCAGTTGCTTCAAGGAGAGTCTGGCAGATTGGTTTCCCATGCAAACTGACTCCCCAGCAGTTTGTATTTATAGTCATAATATCTTTATAATTGGAGATGATCTTTTCTTTAATGTGGATGTAATTCATAGGTGCAGGAGAGATAATAATGAACACATTTAAAGATTTGAATCTGTGATAATAAATAACCACATACTGTAGAGAATTCTACATGATGGAGTAGTTGTGTTTCTAGTTAAGATTGCTTTACACTTTTTATTATAGATTCTTTGCCTTTTTTCCCTCAGAACTTTGTGGAACTTGAGCCCTTTTGCTTGAACTCTTCCACAGGAGATGTCGATCCAGTATTGATCTGCTGCTTCTTGGTTTAGGTTTCAGCAGAAAGGATGTGACTGTTTCTTTCCAAGAAAGCAGGAAAATTTGTGTTTATGTACACGAATAAAGTTTTTCCTTCTGATGTATAGCTGGGGGTAGAAATTGGCAGGATTGACAGCCTGGTGCTTTTTCTCTTCTTACAATCACTGGGGATCATGTTAATTTTAGGGATTTTGTGACTAAAGTACCGAAGTTGCAAACTGCAGGATGTTCTTGGGGCTGAGCTGTCTGTGTGTGCAGTGAAACAGAGAGTGCAGGTTCCTTCCCACGGGTGACTGCTCACATCAGAGCCAGGCAGAGATTTCTAATACAGGGCTAAGGAGATGGAATACCTTGATTAAATTGTCCGTGGGTTGAGCTCAAGCCTGTGAGTCTGTGGCCCTGAGACATTTCCCGGGAACGATGCCTTTCCATCTTCCTTGTGTGGGCAGTAATTAGCTACAGGCTACAAAAAGCAATTAGAGATTCCTCCCACCTGTACCATGATTCAAAAGAGAATAGGGATGATTAATCCACCAGCTTGTGTGTGCCTGAAACTTGGGTACTAGGATAAAATTATCTATGCAGTGTATTTAGGGTGAACCACAGCGTGGACATTTTTTCATCTTCCATTTTGTGCCTGCATAGTCAGAACCAAAATCTGGCATCTGGCTTTTGTCAGGGCTCATGGAGATGTGGTTGTCTGCCTGGTTTTCATGCTTTTCTCCAAGCATAACTCAAAATAGGTATTGAACTAGGTGAATGTTTTATCTAACCCAGGACATGCCTTAGGTACTTCACTGAAACAGAAGGATAAAAATGATTGAAGGATGAATGTGCTTTTGTGTTGGCAGTGTCCAGGAGCCTGTGGCAAATGGAAACCATGCCTGCCCCTTGTAGATTAAATTGTAATAATGAAAGAGACAGAAAATAAAGGGGATATCATCATTAATGAAAGGGACAGAAAATAAAGGGAATATCAATCGTTTAATTTTGTATGAAAATCCTGAACTTGCTAGCCTGGGGTCCAGGTGGGCCTGCATTATTAGAGCACAATGGCATAAGAGGAATGACAGCTCTCAGAGTATTGCAGTAGTGGCTTCTTCCATGCAAACCAATTTCTGTTCAAATTGTCCCTGAAATGAAACTTGATCTCTGGATCAAACTATCTGCTTCCTAAGAAGATTAAGGCTTCCAACTTCCTCCCACTTCAGGTTGATTTTGGCAGGAAGAAATAAGCTGTTCATTATTTCAGTACTTCCTGGGGTGTTCTGGCAGAGTAGTGCCACCTTGACCTCCAGTGAAATTTTGATTTCTAGCAAATTCTTACACTTTACTCTAGATATGGTTTACTGCTTTTTTTGAAGCCTGGTAATTCCTTACCAAAAGTATAGTAAAATAATCCAACTTGGCAAATTCTTGTGGATTGTCATGGATTGAGCATTTTGTTTAGATTTCTAAGTCAATTTAAAGGTGATTTATATGTCAGGACTACCCAAGAAATATTAACAAAAATGGTTTGTCTGCAGGTTGCACAGCTAAAGGCCTCAATGGAGTCAATACTGGAGCAATGGAGAGCATATGATGAAATTTATGCAGAAGTCAGCCTGATGACAACAAGATATTTGTACTGCATAGACCAGTGCAAACCTTCTGAGGAAGAAGCTTCATTGGAAGCTTTGAAAAAACAGGTCAAAACTCTCCAGGTAAAGTTGTCTTATTTCTGTACTTTCTTCTTTCCCTTTAGGCAAACAAACTCCATTGAAAAAAGACTGAAAAAATTATCTGAACAACTTTTTCTTTCTTATAATGACACTGAAGTTAGTGCAATATTGCTATTTTTAAATCTCCAGAGGCACTTAGACTTCTTATTTTATGTAGTGCATAAGTGAAACTTGAGTGCAATTTAGGTAAAAGGTTCAAGGAAAAAGTCCACCAAGTCCTTGTGCTCCCTTGCACCTTGTATTGCTGCTGAGCCTGGCATTTCTGCTTGCTCCAGCACCAGTCCAACTATTCTGTCACCCTCCAGAGAGCTGGAGTCTCCTGCACAGCCTCTGAATGAGTCAGAATGCCAGACATGAATGCTCTGGATCCTCCTGCTGCTCTGCTTGCCTGTTACAGAGTCCAAGTGGAGCATCTGGATTAGGCTGTTAGGCTGGCCCTAGGTCTGGCATTTCACAGCTCTGGCTAAAATCCTCTTTCCTGGCTCTGAGTGTTGAAAGGCTGTGAAAGCATTTCCTCTTTTCCTGTAAATAAGGCCTGATTTGAGGTTTTTTGGAGTTGTATCAGAAGTGATGCAGGACAGACTGAGGCGTGAGTGCTGGGTATGGGACTCTTGGCAGTAAACCCTGCACAAGCTCTTCCCACCCTCACCTGGGCTCATGTTATAAATAAAATAACTGGGCACCTTCTTCCTTCAATCATTCTGTTTACTTTTAACCTGGAGCAGTTCACAGATATGCTGCAATGGCCTATGGGGAGCTTGCAGCTGAGGGCAGGAGATACCAAGCCAACTTTACTGCCAGTAGAAACAGTGGCTTAAAATAAAAGCATTTTTGGTTTCTAGCAAATTAATTTATTCAGTTCAGAGGTGTGGGTTTGCTAAATGAGCTTTTTCTTTAACAGCCAATAAATTATCTCAGTTTAAAACAGGTCTCCTGAATTCTTTTTTTTATTCCTATTTCACCTCTCTTAGCTTCCTGATTTTTAGGAATTGGTGTTACATTTTCTGCAAACATTTTAATCTGTGCTGCAGAAGTATGACATTATTGCTGCCTTATCCTTACTAATCTATAGGGGAAGTTACACTTGGGTCATTTATCCCTCACAATTAATTGCAATCATCCATTCTGCAGGCTCTTCAAGATGAATCAGAGAGCAGTGAAGAAAGTTGGGCCAAGCTCCAGGCTGCTGCCAGTAACCTGAAGAAGATCTGTTCCCCCTCCTTTGCAGAGATTATTGACCAGAAGTGCATGGAGGCACACACTAGGTAAGCCTGCAAAATCAGACCCCAGTTATTAGTATTTAAAAAACCCAAGTTTTTGAGGCAGGACTCAAACATCTGCTGCATTGTCAAATCTCTGCTAATGCATCTCACCGGTCTAAGGGCATCTCTGTGAGGAGTAGAATCACAGAATCATAGAATGGTTTGGGTTGGAAGGGACCTTAAAGATCATTCATTTCCACCCCTCTGCCACAAAAAGGGACACCTTCCACCAGACCAGGTTTCTCCAAGCCCCATTGTCCTGGTTTAGGGCAAATTTGGGAGAAAACCTCCAAAGGGGGCCCCTCCAGAAAGCAAATCCACACAGCTCCTGCCCACAACCGGGTCGGGAAGGATTCCTTGGAGAGAAGTGGAAAGAACTTGTTTATTTAACAGGCACAGCACCCCCAGCACACAAAATGAACAATACTGGGTGACACCGCTCTGAAAAAGATGACAAATTCAGAAAGTCTCTCTGGGGGTGCTCGCTCTGTTCTCAGTCCCTCAGCGCTGGGGCAGCTGCTGCCCAGAGTAGGCCCCGCTGGGCCACAAGGTGCAAACTCTCGGGGTTTGCCAGGGCCCAGCCCAGAGCAGGCTCGAGTGGTGCCAAAAAAGGGAAAGGAGAAACAGTCCAGGAAGAAATTTGGACTGTTTAGCTAAACTAACTAATGAGCAGAAGCAAGAGCAAGCAGAAGCAAAACGAAAAGCCCAGCAAAAAGCAAAAGCAGTACCATGTACTGCCCTGTCTGTGTGTCCCGCTAGCCGTGGCGGGGCGGCTGATAAGAAACCCAAACAAAACTTTCACTCTTCAGAGCCAGTCTTGAAGGCACAGAACATAATATCCAGCATCAATAGAACACATGAATGGGGATACAAGCATCATAACGACACTCTAGGACAGCCATCCATCTTTGAACACTTTCAGGGATGAGGAACCTCTTGTACTTTTTACTGCATGCTTTTCATGTGATAGGTCTCACAGCACAAACTGTGGCTTTCAGGAACATGGCTGTGGATGCAAAGCAACTCCCTCAGGAATCCTATACCAAATCACATTCTGCAGGAGAACCTACTGGGAAAACACTCTTAATCTTTTGATACTTTTGATATTTTGGCAGGTGGAACTCAGTAAATGAAGACATCACAGATCAGCTGCGGGCAGCACAGGCAGCTCTGCAGCTCTGGGAGCCCTTTGAGGCTTTGTGCTCTGAGACAGCAGCCAAGTTAGAGCAGTACAGCCAGCAGTGTGCTCAGCTCCTGGATGCTCACGTGCCTGAGAACTCCATAGAAACCCTGGAGCAGAGGATACAGGAGATGAAGGTACGTGAAGAAGTTTCTGGTTAATAAGTTCTAAGCTGCTGGGTACAAACCAAGATTTATTTTTGAGAAACAAGGCAAAAGATTACCAGCAATCCAGTCAGTGGAAAAGATAAAATCTTTTGTTTCAAAAAGATAAAATCTTTTTGTTCATGGTTTCTCCCATGAACAGGCACTTTTGTATTTCCTTTAAGCACTTTGACCAGAGACCAAACCTTGTATGGTGAGAAAAGAGCAGAAGGGAGTCATATTCCATCTCTGCCACTTCCTGCTCTACCCAAAAGATCAGACCTGTGTTGGAAGGAATCACTGAAAGAAAAATTATTTACCTTATGGAGAGGAGGAATAATATCTACAAGAACAATAGCAGAGAGAAAAAGAGCAGTTTTCCTGAGCACATCACCATCCTGAACTCTTCCACAGCCTTCAAATTGTTTTTAATTGGATTTGGTGCTGTGTTTTGGTCTGGTGTGATGAATTCACAGATTCCTGAGCTCATTAGATTACTCTAAATGCGTTTAATTTTAGGCAAATGAGATCTCATGCTGAAACTACATGGCACATTGGACTCTATCAGGCAGCAAAGCTGTCATTAGGTTCTGGCATTTTTGGTTTTTTCAGGCTGTGACAAAGAAATATAATAATCCTTATGTCAGGATAGAGCAGTGATTCATTGTGCTTTATAAATTTCTAGCCATGAATTGGAAGAAGTGAAGAATATTCCATTTTGCATGTGGCCTTAAATAAGAAACTTTACAGGGAAAAGAACTCATGTATTTTTCTTCGTCAGAAAAAACTGACAGCAGCAAAGTCTAAACCAAAATATTTTTACTTTTTTCTGATATATTAATGGCTGTGACAGAAATTCACCAATATGTCGCAAAAAGGAATTGCATTTTCTGGAAATTTTTGGGAAGAGTGCTACACCTACTAAAGCAAGGCCTGGCCACCTAAATGCCATTGGCACTGTAGATCCTGTCGTGTGTGTGTAGGTAGAACACATGGAATTTATTGTGGATTTTTTTAAGTGGTGAGTTAAAAGAACGAGGATCAATGAGATGGCATATGAGTTATGTGTATTTGAATATACATGTGCACCACAAAATTTTATTTAAATCCCTCTAATCTTTTCCTCTCTCTATATAAGGAAAATTTATGGTTTTATGGATTTTTGTCACCACCAAAAATAAAAAATAAATTCTTATATAGAGAAAAAGAAATCAAAATGGGTTCTTTATTAAATGGCTGGAGTGGTATTTTATATATAACATGATCCTTTCATAGAGGTCAGGAAGCAAGGACTGTTTTGCTTTTTAAGGAAATGTGTGTGTTCTTTGCTTTTGATGAGAAGACTTTGCTCATTGTTCTCAGAAAAGACAATACATAGTGGCAAATTTCAGGGGGTTTCATGCCTAAAAGTAAATTTCACTTGTCAAAAAAAATTTAAAAATATCAGGTACATTGAATGAGTCTAAAATTACTCCCTTTGTTCTTGTACTGCCTTTAGAGTATAATTTCATAGCATCTTTCTAAGCAAACGGGAACAAATAAAACCAAACCCATAGTCCTCAGTCACTGAGGGATCCAAAGTACTGGTATGGCTGTAACTAAATAGCATTCCTCATCTGCAGCATGGGCCAATTTCTCATCTTCTAGTGTACACACATCTTGTAGAGAGGGATATCCCAATTTCCCTCCCTGATTTCCTCTGGAGCAGCAGTGCCTGAAATCACTGGTGTTCCATTGAACTCTGAACTGTGCCTTTCCCAGCACTGCACTCAAAGGATGCAATTCCCATTATCCTCCAAGTAAAAGACTGAAGCTTTCACCACAGCTGAGCTTGGCTCCCAGATGGGCTCAACAAAAAGAGTTTAGTTACAGCAACAAAAGATACCAAATGAAAGTGGCACATGAATGATGATCTGATTGATTTACTGACTTTTTTTTTCCTCTTTCCCCTTCTCTCATCAGAATTTACAGCATGGCCTTCAAAACCTCGCAGGATGCCGAGCCCAGATTTATTTGCAGGCTGACAGGATAAAACAGCAGGCTGGGGCAGCTGCTGAGGCCATTCTGATGGAGAAGCTGCAGCCATTCCAGAGAGCAACCTATTTGGAAAAGATGTTGCAGAGGAAGTTGGATGAACTTCAGGTATTTTTTTCTTTTAATATTAAATTAGCTGTTAGTGTGGGGCAACTTCACTAGAGTCCTGTGTGAGCCACATTCCTCATTAGAGCACTGTAGTTCTTGAATTGAAATTTCAATTCATTAAAACTCACTATAGTTCTTGAATTGGAATTTCAATTCATTAAAACTCAGCAGGATTATAAACTATATAAAGAAACAATACATGAAGCCAGAGGGACAGGTGAAGGATTTCACCCTCACCTGCTTGTGTTGCTGCAACAGCCTCTGTCACTGGGCCTGTTATCCCCAGGACCCTCAGATGATGAAAGATTAGGAAATTTATTTTTATTTTTTGGAACATTGAAATAAGCTGTGAACTTTCTCAGCTCTGCCTTGAAAAAAAAAATCATGGGCTTCAGTTTTCCTTGGGAAGAGTTCATGTAGTGAACCTAAAACCAGAGAACTGTGACCATTTGATGTAATTCTGAGGACCAGATTCACATTCATGTTCAGGCCAGGTGGGGAGAGACCTGGGTCCAGGAGCTCTGCTCAGAGTAGTAGTAGTAGTATTCCTGAGAAAGCTTCCAAGCAAATGTACTGCTGGACATTTACTGATGTAGAATTAATCCATGGAAAAAGTCTGGTTTCAATGAATTGTTCTGTTTTAAAGTAAACCCAAATTCATCAAGACATTTGAAGCCAGCTCTATTTATGCCTCCATCTACCAGCACAGTTAATGGCAGGAAGCCAGAAATCTTTGTGAAGATAACAGGTTTCTCATATTCCCTGTGAACTTCTCACTGCATGAAAAAAAAGCATTTCTGGGGAGTCATTTTCTCTGGTTTAACCCTGTGGTATTACCACAGCAATCTCTCTCCATACACCAGTTTTTGCCATTCATCCCTTAGAAAACTGTTGTCGTCGAAGTGCTCTCAGAGATGTGGAGTTTAATTCTGGAAAGAAAAAGCTTTCCTAGTGCTGTTCTGCTAAATGAAAGTTGAAATCCAGCCCTACTGATTTCTCCACAGAGCTCCTGTGAGCTGCACAGCTTTGGTTGTGCAGGATTTGTGTGTACTTCAAAGGAATCTCATTTTCACAGGTTTCCCCCTCTAATAGGCTGAGTTTTGACTTTCCAATTTCTCAGTAAGTTAAATAGCACAAAGCTACAAAAGGTATCACAGAAACTCCTATTCCTTTCACATCGTTACAGCTGTCTCAGAATTTGGAGATGCTGTTTCTTGCTCTCTGCTTTGGGTTAAATTTTCCCCTTGTCCCATTGAAAAATGGAAAAAATTCATTAGAGAGTTATAAATACATTAGAATTTAGGTTTAATAACTGTTTTCCTAAAAATATTGCTCATTGCCCGTTTTTGTATAAGTGTAATTCCTTTTGAATAAGTGTAATAAATAGTAACTAAAGTAAATTTTCAATATTCACCCCAGTTCAATCTTTTACAACTGGAGGATTTCAACAACTGCCTGGAAACCCTGGAGGGTCGTGTCAAGAATTGCACAGACACCTTTGATAGCCTCTGTCTAGAGGAAGGAGACAACTCAGAATTGCTCATGGTATGTTTGCATTCCCAAATACAGAAAGATATTACTCTTGCCCACTTCAAAATGCTCTTTGTGTCCTAAATGTCACAGTTGGAGTGCTTCTCTCAGAGTAACTATAATTCAGCCAAAACACAAAAAGGAATTATTAAAGTTTAGAAACTCTAGGTCTACATTTCAGGCCAAATGCCTGCATGGAAGGGAGGAAATCACCAGATTTGGGGTTGATGGGAGATATTTGCCCCCAGCTTTGCCCTGGAGCTTCCCTATTTCCCTCAATGTAGGGTATGAGGTAAATGTGGAGGTTCCAGGTCTTGAGTATCTGTTCAGTACTGTTGGAAAAGTGAGCCCTGTGTAAAAAAGTTACTACTTTTTATTCCCCTGTATTTTTTGAAGTTAGCATGGAAATGTTGGATGTTTTCAAGTTGTGAAGAATAAGCTTCTATACTTCTTTTACATGAAAGAAAGGCAGTACTTTTCTGCAATAATTTATTTTTTCCTTACTTCCAGAATCAGACACTGGAGCTGGCTGCACTTTCTCCAAGCATAGAGAGTTTGAATGAAGCAAGCATAAAGCTGCCACTCAGTGACTTCACCCTGAAGAAAATGCAGAGCCTGACTCGACAGTGGAGTCAGAAAACAGCGGCTGCTCTGGAGTGTTGCAGGTCTGAAATGCAAACAAAAAAACATCACTAGTAACAATTCCCTTTTCTGTAATTGAAATGAAAACCATGTTAAAGCATAGAACATCTTGCAATCTGTTCTCAGCTTTCTCAGGGGCTTGCCAGGTGGAATTCTGCCCTTGCATTTTACTTGATTTTTCAGTGTCTATTTGTATTCCAAGTCACTTGAAGCAAAAACCTGGATATTTGTAGGGGAAGAAGGGAGCAAAGTGCCAAGTGAAACCCCCATATGTTAATTTTAAAATGAATGAAAAATATTTAAAATAAATACTAAAAATATTTAAAATAAATAAAAATTTAAAAATAAATATATAATAATTGTATTATATTATTATATATAATATAATAATATGATTATTCTATTATATAAAAACTATATATAGTTTTGTATGTAATAATATTATTATATAATATAATTATATAATTTTTAATATATATATAAACATACCCAGAAAAACATCCAACAACAGAAGTTTCTGGCTATTCATTTTGTTTTACAGTATGCTTGAGGGAACCCAAAATGATGAGAAGAAATTCTTCCAGAAATGTGAAAAGTGGATGAAATTCCTAGAAAAAATGAAAGAAGCCTTAAAAACAGATATTCCAGGACGGTTTGAAGAACTGCAAGAGCAACAGAGAATATATGAGGTAAAGCTAACTCTAAAAATGGAAGCATCATTTTGAATGATTAGGCCAGGGGGAAATCACTAGAAAATGCTGTGCCTTTTGAAATTAGATCTGGGCAGGATTTTACAGAGCATTTCACTCTTGAAATGCCTATTAAGGTAAAAACTGTGAAACATGAAAATCCTTTTCCAAAGGGACAGATCCCTTTTTGCAAGTATCAGACCTTTAGGAGTGCATCTTCATGTGCTGTGTCATGGAAGTCCTAAATTTCCCCAGCCCTGAGGTGCACTTGTCTGCCTGTCCCAGAACACTGGAGCCTGTGTCAGCTAACTGGATAGTTTGATGGAGACCTAGCAGCAATCTTAACAGTTTCTGGAAGAAATGCATTTAAAATAGTGTTTTCACAGTATATTTGTGGTTTGACCAGTTGTTAGATTTTAGTGAAAATCTTTTTTCTCTGGCATTTTTCCAGACAGTTGCTATTTGTTACAGAGAAACAGTCAAAAAACTTTAGGTTTCAAATCTCTATCATCCAGCTCATGGTGGGGTCCACTGTCACATATGTGTAAATTCCTCCTGGAATCCAAAAACTGTGGAGTCTTAGGGCACATTTGACACTAGCAATTGAAAATTATAGTTTTCAGCTTTTACAATTAAATAAATCCTGTCACTCTAGAGGAGCAGAAGCAGCTTTCATAGCCAAGGTTGTTCACAGCATAGTTAAAACTTGTTCTCTTGGTATTTTCAGATGCTGCAGACTGAGATTTCCATAAATCAGCAGACATTTAATTCTATCATAGAAAAAGTTCTACTCTCCTTGGAATCTGGAGAAGCAGAGAAAAGGTACTTTATTTGGTTTTCTCCTTAAGATCTTGGTTATTTAGTGAATATGCTGTATTCCTTGGAATTGCTATTGAATCTTTGCTCTTATGAGGACATAAATCCAAATTCTTAGCTGGATTTACTCTTTGAATGATCACCTGTCACATTTTGCAAAAGTATGAGAAGGTGCAGTGAGAAAGCAACTCGGGTGCCCTGGCCAGACTGCATTTGGGATAGTAACAGGCTGGGCTGAAAACAAAAATAATTGCTCCTGAAGAGGAGTCTTTTGTTCTGTGCCTGTGGTTGAGAAGCTGCCTGCCCACAGAGCATAATGAGGATGCTGCATATGAAGGATGCTCTCCCTCTTCCTGGACCTCTCTGCTTCTCAGAGTGCACAGGTGTGGACTGTCCACATTGCTCCTGGCACACATGGCAGGGCATTGACTCACTGGCCATGAAACCCTAAACCTGTTTTTTATCAGTATGATCTCAGACCTTTCATGAGAAACAGCAGGTAATGGCTGTGAGCAGGGGTTCAGCTGCCTCAGGTGTTTGGGGTGAACACATTTCCCTCCCTGCCAGACCTTGCTGCTTCCAGAGACTTAGCAGGACAGTGTGTGTGTTCCCCTCAGACATGGCAGTATGGAATCCATAGCTGCCAGGGAAGGTAGGGCTGCACTAAGCTGAGCTCCTGGATTTTGTGTTCGGAACTACCCACACGAAGGCAGGGGTTTGTGTGAGAGTAAATCAGGGACAATGGCCTCCTGCAGAGAAGCAGAATTGATAGATGGGGTTGCCTTAACCAACCAGCCAGATCTGCTGGATCATCTGACCATGTTGAAGAAGAGGACAAAATAACTGCTTAAATGGGTTCAATAACTACACAATTTTCCATTGTGCAGATCAATTTTGCAACATAATCAGTGACCTTGTCTCACTTGGACTGACCTTTTTGTTCTCCAGAGAAGTGTTTAGTGCATATTGTGTCTGATTGCTGTATTATGTATGTTGCTACACCACAATTGCAAGATTGACTTGCCTTACCCTCTTTTGTATCATGTAAAAGGTTGTTTGGATTGCTTAAAAGATGGAATACAGAGAGCAGGGCTGAGCTTAGGGCTGCAAAGAGCTTTCTTGGATTGCTGGGTATTATAACTGAAAAGCAACTTTGCAAATGGAGCTCCATCACAATTACTGTAATATGCAGCCTTGAGATCAAAATTAATTAACACTCAGGCCTTGTAATTTTCAGGACAGAGTTTATTTCCAAGCTGACACTGCTGAAGGAGCAGTGGCAGAATGTTATCCGGATGGTTCAGCAGAGGAAGAAGGACGTCGATGGACTCGTGAGCCAGTGGCAGCTCTTCAGGAGTTCCCTGCAGAGCCTCAGCAGATTCCTTGATGACACAAACAGCTTCCTTGCAGCTGTGAAGAGCCAGGACTGTTACAGCCTTTACCAGCTTAGAAATGTAATTCACGATTTCAAGGTACTGTGTTTATTTCTCATAAATCTAAAATGTGTGGGCTTTTTCCCTCACACTGAAAAAGCTTCTGTCCAGTCAGGCAAAAAGCTTTAAAATCAGACACTTTTCTTGGGGGAGAAATGATTGGTGATACTTTTTTCCTTAGAGCTGAGCACAGGTAAGAAAGCAGCAACATTGCAAAAGGCTCATTGTACTCAGAAACTTCTTGATCAGCATGGCCATTTAGCAACCTTGCATGCTTTAAAAATCTTATGGATATGAAAATGGCAATTCAGGGTGCCAGATGAAACAGACACACTAGTCAGCAGGTAACCTCTAGGTCTGTGTGCATCTTACTGACATGACTGCTGAATTCAGGCCTTTTATTTTGCCTGAAGAAAGGTACTTGTGTGGCAAAACAGGCTCTATACATCCTGTGTGTTCAGGGATGGGCAGGAGAGGCCAGAAACTAAGAAAAAGCAAGGGAATCTCTTCACTCAAAGATATACAAACCTTATGATCAGTTCTTCAGAACAGCGAGTTCTGCATTTTACATGCAGTGGAAAAAATATTTTCCTTTGTTAATTTTGGATGTTTTAGTTTTGCATTTAACTGTGGAGCTCTTTGTTTTATAGGAAGGTAAAAACAAGCAGTGAACTTGATGGTTGCATAAGGCAATCTAAAACCTTTTAAAATCCTACTACTGAATGCTATTTGCACACTCCAAGATTTATATTGTGTCTCCACACACCTAGTGTTGATGGATTAACACATTACCAGTATTCCATTTGGTGCTTGCCCTTTTTATTTCATCTGTATTTCTACCTGCTGTGTAAAGGTGATTTTCAGTAGATTTTACAACTTAGTGCTCATGCTTTTTTCTTAGTGAGAAAAGCCAGAAAGTCTTCCCCCTCCTACTCCAAATTGCCCTTTTCCTCCTGCTGCTGTTCTACATAAAGAAGCTCTGATTATACCTCCTTGTGTTAGGGATCAATTTGTTGTGGAGAAATTATTATTGATGGCTTACTTCACTTGGAGTGCATCATGATTAACAGGGCTGTTATGTCTGAAAAAATGAGCCTAAGATGTTGACCTTAGAGGTGATCACAGAACTTAGTTTGTATTTTTGACTGCTACACTTTCAGTCTGGCACTATGGATTTGGTCTGGGGAAAGCTTTTGTAGAGTTTTATAAAACAAAATATCAGAGAAAACATGATTTTTCTGAAATTAAAGAAGCACATAGGAGATCTATTGATTCCTCTTTGGCGACTGTGAAAAAAGCTGTACCTTGTGAGTCATCTTCCCAAGTGAAATACCAGCAAAGCACTTCTGGAACTTTCTAACAACAGCTTGGAAAGTTAACTTTGTTTTCCTTTTCAAGAGTAAGGCAGTGATCCTTCAGAGGTGGGAAGCCATGTACACCTTGGTCATCGACGTCGGGGAGAAGTTGCGCGCTGTCTCCGATCCCAACACCAGCGCTGCCCTCCAGGAGGAGCTCAGCCAGCTACAGCAGCGCTGGGGGAAGACCCAGGCCCTGCTGGAGAAGAAGAAGATGCAGTTCAGTGGCACCCTACAGGTAGGTGATGCCCTCCCCACCTGCTGCTCTGGCCTTGGGTCTCAGGAGCTTTCCTGTCCCACCATCTCCAGGCAGGGCTGCTGCTCGCTGCAGGGGCACTCTGGAAAGTGCTGTCATGTGTCATCAGGGCTTGGGGAATGCTGAAACTGTGGTCCCCTGATTCTCCAAAGGAAATTGAGTTGGATTTCATTTGTTGCTACAATGGATGTTTCTGCTCTGTTTGTTCTGAAGCTCTCCATGGCCTGGAGCTCACTCCTGCTTTGGGCTGTAAAGCTGAAATTTAGCTTAGAGTCAACATGACTTGTTCCTCCTCATGTTTTTCAGCATATAAATAGAAGGGCTGGTCATATTTATTTCCTTACAGCAATGAATTTGCTTTCATGGCTAGGTAGGACATTAGGTATGTCTTAAAATTGAATACTGTCACTGATAGACTCCAAAAATCATGCTTAAAGCCTCTTGGGTTGAACAAAACAAAGTGAGCAGAAATGCTCTCTAAGGCAAGGCTTAAATAAGAGAGGCTTGAAGTTCTGTAAATGCAAGCACCAAAATCTTGTGGGTGGCACTATGTATCAAAAAGGAAAATTCAAAAAAACAGAGCACAAGATAGATTATTGCAGTGGGTTGAAGATGCTATTTTGTAACATATCCGTGTGGTTCATATGTTTTGATAAAATATCCTCACCTTTTATATTTCTTTGGTTCTCCCTGGGCAGACTTGTGACCGCTTTGAAAAGCAAACCAAGGAACTGGAAAGCAGGCTGCAGGAGCTAAAGGAGAAAGTGAAAGATCCACTCCCTGTTGAACATGAAGAGCTCCACAAAGCCAAGGAACATATTAAGGTATGAACAGCTATATTGTATTTAAATTGATGTAGTCTTTGCACAGCACCTCATCCCTGTAAAATCAGTTTTCTTTCTTACCTGCTCTTCAGTGACACTGAATTTCTCTTTATACCATCCTGATTGCTGCCCATCTCCAAAGTCCAGCTGATCAAGAAGATTGAGTAGTAGTAGTAGTAGTTGGAATTTCTTTTCCTGCTTCTGCTCCCTTTACAGTCTGAATTTATAAAATAAGTAGTTTCTCAAACAAAAGGGAAAAAGCTCCCTTCTCTCAGCTCAATTGGCTCCTGTCTCATGACTGAACCTCCCTTTTTGTTTCCCAATCCATTTTGCACATGGAGCTCCTTAGGCAACAGACCTTGTAATTCTGCAAAGCACCATACATACCTGCAGGATCTGGGAATAATTAAAGAGAAGGAAAATTAAGAGTAAGGGAGTGGCAAAATTCCTTGCAGCCCATAGTGCACCATGAAAATTAAATGGCTAGAAAAACATTTCCAAGGAATAGGAGACATTTGTCTGGAGTGGTCAGTCTTTCATCATCCTTTTATGAAGTGAATTGTTGACCTATGTAGTGGGAACAAATAAGCTTATTAACAAGCCAAGGCTTTGAACTCATTATCAGCTGTCTGAAATCTTCTTTATGAGTGCTGGCTGTCTTTCCCACAGCAGCAGCCTTGCTGTAGCCCTGACTTATCTGTGAGATGGAAGCACACAACTTCTGCCTCTTATCCCAGCAAGAGAAATTCAGCTGCAGAGGCAGCAGGGTCAGGCAGTGCCAGTGCAAGTGCTGCTAGTAGGTGTTGTAGTACAATAAAGGACTAAAATGGCATGGCATGCTCTTCCTGCTTTGCATTTCTATCTGGAATAAAGCTATTTTTCTTTCAGCCCTGGACCTTCTATAAGCCTAGCAAAGTCCCATGAAACTCCATAGTTAGCTCTGTAATTTCTCTGGATTTGCCCCTTGTTAGGAGACATAAATGCAAGTGTGCACATCTATAGGAGTAGTGTGATCTCAGGTTTGTTTGGTGTTTTCCTCTAGTGTTGAAGCTGGGTCCAAGACCTGTGAAAATCCTTACAGGGTTTAGACCCAGCACACTTCTGACACAAACACTCACAGTTTTTTTCCCCTTCAAAATGAGACAAACTGGATTCTCTCTAAGAGGTTATTTTTGTTGTTGTTGGATGAGCTAGTGACCCTTCCCAGCAGCTTTTTTGCAAAATGGGACCTAGGACCTTGTGTGTGTAGACTGTCATATTACCCAGCTGCAGGCAGTGGTACCTCTGCCTTTTAGGTGACAATTTTAACAGTGTTAAGGAAAATATGTAACTTATAATAAAGAGAAAGGAGAGTTGGGGGAGCAAAGCAGAAAAGAGAGCCTGTTTTCTGTGAACAAGCAGTTTAAAAGCTCCACATTCCTCACAAATCTGAGGAAGTGCCTATGACATCATTCATTAGAGAAGGCAACTGATTTAATCTTTTTGTGTGTTTAGAAAAATAACCTGAAATTGGAGCAAATACAGGTGGAAAGCAACTCGTCCAAAGCAATTATAACAGGAATAAAGGAAACCCTGAAGAAGCAGGCATGTGCTGACCTGGGTGTGAGAGCCCAGATGCCCTGGAGCATGGGGAGCTGCTGGGGCCAGGCTGTCCCAGCACTTTGGGATGCAGGGATGGACCGGTGGGTCAGTGGGGCACTGCCATGGGCTCCAGTGACTTCCAGTGGCTTCCAGTGGGGTTCCAGTGATCTCCTGGGGATCCTGGCCAGCCCAGCCCCGGCACAGGCGGCGGCACATTCCCTGCTCTCCTCCCCCACAGGCCAGGCAGGGATTAGGCAGCAGGTTTGGAAAGCCGAGGAGCTTAGTGCCAAGGCTTGTGCGGGTGCATTTCCATGCAGGAGCTGGAGCAGTCGCTGGCAGACTGGGCCCACGACATGAAGGAGCTGCAGGCCATGAAGGCGGAGCTGGCACACCTCATCCTCACCGAGGACATGATGGTGCTCAAGGAGCAAGTGGAGCATTTGCACAGGCAGTGGGAAGAGCTCTGCCTTCGGGTGAGTGTTCACCTCCTCCGGGCTGGTTTCCCTGAGGCAGGGCTGGGGTTTCCCCTGGGGCAGGACTGGGGTTTCCCTGGAGCAGGAATGGGGTTTCTCCTGGGATAGAACTGGGATTTCTCCTGGGGCAGGGCTGGGGTTTCTCCCGGGGTAGGGCTGGGGTTTCTCCTGGGGCAGAACTGGGGTTTCTCCTGGGGCAGGACTGGGGTTTCTCCTGGGGCAGGACTGGGGTTTCTCCCGGGGTAGGGCTGGGGTTTCTCCTGGGGCAGGGCTGGGGTTTCTCCTGGGGGCAGGACTGGGGTTTCCCCTGGGGCAGGACTGGGGTTTCCCCTGGGGCAGGACTGGGGTTTCTCCTGGGGCAGGACTGGGGTTTCCATGGGGCAGGACTGGGGTTTCCCCTGGGGCAGGACTGGGGTTTCTCCTGGGGCAGGACTGGGGTTTCCATGGGGCAGGACTGGGGTTTCCCCTGGGGCAGGACTGGGGTTTCTCCTGGGGCAGGACTGGGGTTTCCATGGGGCAGGACTGGGGTTTCTCCTGGGACAGAACTGAGGTTTCCCCTGGGGCAAGGCTGGGGTTTCTCCCGGGGCAGGACTGGGGTTTCCCCTGGAGCAGGACTGGGGTTTCTCCTGGGGCAGGACTGGGGTTTCTCCCGGGGCAGGGCTGGGGTTTCCCTGGGACAGGACTGGGGTTTCTCCTGGGGGCAGGACTGGGGTTTCTCTTGGGACAGGAGTGGGGTTTCTCTTGGGACAGGACTGGGGTTTCTCCTGGGCTCGGCCCCTCTGGCACTTCTGGCTGGGAATGGGGCTGCTCCCCCACAGTCAGCCCGGGTGGAGTTCACCCTTTGTGTTCTGGACAACAAAATCCTGCCCAGGGTTTAGTTGCAAACCCTTTGTAAGAAGTGGCTGTGTAACCCTGTGTAAGGCTCTGACTGCACAGAGCCAGATGCAGCTGTTTGCTGGAATAGGTGCCTTTGTTCCTGGCTGCCAAAGGCAGGGAGGGATAAGCACAGGAATTGCCTGAGGGCACGGAGCAAGGAAAGGAAGAGGGAAGTTGAAACAAAATGCCAGCAGAAAGGAAACTTAAATGTGTTTAAATACTAACTCATAGGGCTTGAACACATTGAGAACTGACTTGTCTTCTTTGTAGCAGGAAAATGCTGTGAAACATTTGCATTATTTGTGGCTTGTTGCTGTGTTGCACTTAATTTAGTGTTCGAAAAATTGCAGGAAAACACAGCAAGGTCACATGGACTTGCTTCATTAGGTTGTTCTGCAGTTTGAACGTGTGTTTACTTTGTCCTGTTAACAAGATTGGAAGAGGTAAAATACTTCAGGGTCTTAAGTCACTCTGGGGTACTCTACACACCAGCAAACCAAATTCTTGCATCCCTTTACTTGAGTAAAAAGCTTTTATTTCACAGTTTGTGAAGAAGTACTGAAGCCAGTTAGTATTTTGTTTCTAACCTTTCCACAGGCAAAGGTCAAGCAATCTTGGTGGGGATGTTGCCAGAGTAATGAACAGCTGTGCTTATTTCACAAACTATGTTGTGATGAAATAGTTATTTAGTTTGATTGGAATAATTAATTTTTTTTTGCATTGCAGTGAGAAAGAAGAATTTAATTTCTTAAACTGGATGGCTGTTATACAACCAGTGTTTTCTCTGTTATTTTTTCTGAACTCTGAAAATAATTCCAGAGACATCCTCTCCCCTTCTGAGAAATACAAGCCATTATTTTTTAAATTAAAATGCCTGAACCATTTTCCTAGTGGAAATCTGCAGTTAAGCCTATAAATGAGAGAACTTCGTTGTTTTTCATTCTTTTTGTGAGCTACTGAAGCCTGCTGTCCCCACTGTGTTGAATAGCCCTGAAAATTAAAATTTTTTATATGTGCTCCACTACAGTCTATCCAAGTAGTAATTTCCTGTAGTAATTTAAGATCAGATTTTATTCAAAATTTCCATTTTAATTTCCTGAGGGAGCAACGCTGAGTTCAGTCTGTCTTGGAGGCAGGAAAGAGGTGACAGTAATGTAACTGTGTTAGGCACACAAAATCTGTAGTGGGAGGAATCTCTTGAGTGCTGTAGGGAGGGAGATTCTGAATGTTTGCACAGCCCTAATGAGCCTCAGGAGAGCCCACAGTGGGGCTCAGTGCTGGACACAGGCTTGGAGAGCAGACTTGATCAGCTCTGCTGTTGGCATGACTGCTTCATTTTGGCTAACAAAGTAGGGTCAAGATGCATTGTGTGGAGCAAAGTGTGCAGAATAAATGCAGGGAGGTGAAAGAGCTGCAGCTGTCACAGCCCTGGGGCAGCCAGATGCCTGTGCTCCACTGGGCAGGGGCAGACAGGCAGAGGGAGCAGATGCACTCAAGGGATTAGCATTTACAGAGCTGCCCTTGCAAGGTGCATGTAGGTCAGAGATTTAACCATTCATCCCAGCCAGCATCTCTGGGGATGTTGTTTTAGCTTCCCTTTGGAATGCACAGGATGCTCACACAGTGGGTGCAAAATGGGGGTGGTACCAGGGCAGCTGGGCAGAGGAGAAAGGGCTCAAAGCAATGGCTTGAAGGGTTCATGTTCCTAGAAGCTTGTCTGGGATTTTTTGGGTTGTTCCTGTTTTTTACTCTCAGCCTGTATTGCTTGGCCAGCTAAATCTGCTTCTTGCTGTTAAAATCCTGCCTTGTCCCATTCTGAGCAGGCAAACATGGAGTCAGAATCACACGAGCATTTAGAGCTCTGACAAGCAGAGTCTGTTCTTCCACTGACCAAGAAAACTCATCTCCATACATGGGAGATGCTGCAAGTGGTAAGGAAGGATGAAGGGCTCACCCTCCAAACCTCTGAGGTTGAGGGTACATGGGATCATCTCAGAGCAGAGACACTCTTAGAAAGTTTTTGAGGTCCCTGCACCTCCAGGCTTTTTCCTATGGAGAACTTGGGAGATTGTTTCCCTGTGTCCCAAGATAGTCCTTTTATCCTCATGTTTTTGCTCAGATTGTCATGAAGGATTCAGAAATCCTTTTCAGCTCTCCATCCCCTCCTGGAAAACAAGTCAGAATTTAGGGGACAAAAGCAATGTGGTCAGAGATGGCTTGGTGCCTTCTGTTTTGGTCCTGGTGTTACATGGAACTGGCCTTGCTTCCACACTACACATTTAAACTTCACTCTGGGCTACAAAAGAGTGTTAGATATTAGTCTAGAAGAATCAATAATGGAATTTTGAGGAGTCATATGCTGTATAAAGTGCATGTGGGATGTGAAGAAGGGAGTGTTTCCTGCCATGGGGAGACATTTAGTGTGGCCATTTACAGCCAAGACAAGCAAAATATTATGCACAATCTTTATAGACAGAATTTATTGGTGAGAATGAGGAGTTACTTGTTTCTCTTGCTTCAGTAGAGCTTGAACCATTTCTCACTTCCTTTGTCCCATATATCCTGGTACAGGAATCCATCAAGGTTAATAAATAAATACATATTTAAGAGCCTTAGGCTAGAGACAGGTGCTATTAGCTAGTTAGAAGTGTGACCCTGCTTATTTCTGAGATATTGGAGCAATGATAATAACTCAGCTTTTTCAGGCAGTCTCAGACCTTAATTGCTCTATCTAGACAATTTGTTTATCCATTCTGGAAAATGTATTTTTGATGGGGGAAAAAAAAATCCATAGTTTTCAATGAAAATGATAGATTCTTGATGCTCATTTTTTGGAAGTTCTCCAATTACTGCTGGGCAAATGGAAAGAAAACAGGGAGGCTTTTATAGAGATAAAATAATTGCAGTCAGTAGTTGCAAAGTTTCTCTTAGAGTGGCAGAAAAATAAGAACTTACCCAGGTGTTATTTCTCTTGTGTTATATACGGGGCCATACTAAACAATATGTAGTAATTATGTATTTTATATTCTTTCTGTGTTTGACATTTTCAGGTTTTCACTGAGTAACATTTAAATTATTATATAAGCACATTATTTATAAAGCTGTCACTCAGTTTCTTTCTTCTGAGGGAGAGAATCTGGTATTTGCAAGTCAACTTTTTGCCCTGCAATCCAAAATAAGATGTAATAACAATCTGCTTGATGGCTTTGGAAAGGAAAGTAGGATACTTGATAACTGCTCCTGCAAAATGGAATAAGATCAAATGCAGACTAGAAATTAGAAGGCTCATAATTGCTGGCTTCCTTCCAGAAAAAGCTGTTGCTTGAATTTCTGGTGTGTGCTTTTCCACAGGTGTCCCTGAGGAAGCAGGAGATCGAGGACAGGCTCAACACCTGGATCGTGTTCAATGAGAAGAATAAGGAGCTGTGCTCCTGGCTGGTCCAGATGGAAAGCAAAGTGTTGCAGACTGCAGATGTTAGCATTGAAGACATGATAGACAAACTGCAGAAGGTAAGCAGTAATGCCACTCTTCTTCAATTGCAGCCAGATAACTCATTACAGAGGCACCATTCCTCATGCATTCATTGCTCTTGGAAGTGATACATGATGTAAAACCAACACACAGGGTTTTGTGAGATGAGCTTTTCTATCATTAGCTCTTCTTGATGCTCAGATTTGGAGCTTAAAGCAGAGCAGAAATGCCACTGGACTGCATTTATTGCATTTATTCAGTGTGAGCTGTGTTGGTGGGTCTGGGCTGTTGGGGCTTTGGGGCACACATGCACACCCAGCACTGCTCAAATGGTGTCCTGGGAGCAGCTCACTGCTCTCAGCACCTCCATCATCCACACAACTGGTGAGCAGAGGGCAAGGAAAAGGTTGAAGGATGGGGTAGTTCTTATGCCAGGCAAACAAGAAATTACAACAACCAAAAAACAAAACCTAATTCTGCCCCTTCCCTCATGGTAGTTGGTGCATTCTAATACTTTTGTATTAGCTTGATTTTAAAGAAAATCAACCATTATTGTTCTGCTGTTCTTCCCCATGGCTAAAATGTCTCAGTATCTAATCCCACATCTCCTCTGGGTAAGAATGCCAGCAAAATAAAGCCACCCTAAACTCAAATTTAGGTTCTTTTGAGGTAGCTTCATTGAAAAATGATGTTAAGTCAGGAAAACAACAGATAAAATTAGAACATTCGATTGCTATTTTTAGGAATACTTACTCCTGGCACTTGCAAGTCTTTAAGCTGCTTATTTTTTCATGGATTGTGAGAGAGCTTCTTCACTGAGGTTTTTTTTTTGTTTTTAGTGAGAGCTCTACGTGCTAATGTAAAACCTCAGCAAAACCTGACTTCACATCACACACGTGGGAAAAGAAACACATATTTTTCTTTTGGTATCATTGTTTTGTTTTGCCCTGTAATTAAAGCAATGTTTGTGTATGTTTATCAGGACTGCATGGAAGAAATAAACCTGTTCAGTGAAAATAAGCTTCACTTGAAACAAATGGGTGATCAGCTAATCAAGGCTAGCAACAAGAGCAGAGTTGCAGAAATAGATGATAAACTGAACAAAATCAATGATCGCTGGCAGCATCTCTTTGATGTCATTGGAGCACGGTAAGAAAATTATTTTCAATGTTTTATGTGAGATAAAAGTCAGAGGTTTGTGTCCTTGACCATCAGAAACAGAGTGACATGACTTTCCAGTTAAGTTGGAATTTATTACTGGGAATTAAGCTGAAAGGAATGTTTTTCTTTTAGAACTTATTGCTGTATTATGACACCAAATGTCTTAATTTATCCAATGGTAGAGGGCAAGATGTAAGAATTCATATGAAATAAAATTTTAATGATGGGAGCTTTGTAAAAGGAAGAGTCAAAGTGATCTCTCCATTCCATGTGTTGAATTGCAACCTAATTTTAAGGCAGCGTGGTAGTTCATTTGGGCTTTTTAGGAGAGCCTCCTATTTTAACACAAGCCTCTCTTTCAGTCTGTGTCTGAATGCACAGAATTTAGGAGTAGACTCTATTCTGTCTCTGCAGACAGATTTATATGATAATGTTCCTTTTTTACATTCACAAGTGTTTGAAATTTCATTTAATACCAGTGCTATTTCTTTACTCAGTCTCCCTCTTAAAAACAACTGAAAGACTATACGAGTTCCTTTTAAATTCAGGATTTTCTGTATGATGGTGAAGTGAAAAATACTGTCAGTTGAAATGAAAGCCAAAACCTGCCCAGTCTAGGCAACAACCTCCTCTTAATGGATTAAGCATCTTTATTATAGTTGGCAGAGTTAAGAACATCATGATCATTTCAGTATTAGCCTTACTGAGACTATCCCATTTCATTATTATCTCTGAGTTTCTGCCACAGCTTGGGATGAGGATGCTGGGCTGGTCTTGCCTCCTGCTGAGTTTGTTGATAATCCAGAAATAATAAGGCCAACACCAAATTGGCATTGGTCTCAACTTCTCTCCCAAGGTTTTGTTCTGCCTGTGATCCCCACTCCGGGCTCTCAGCAGCTCTGTTGCTCAGTTAAATTTGGGACAGATAATGCAGGTGGTTCTGCTGTGACAATGTAGTGCTAAATGTGCTGGGCCTCAATCAGGAATGAGATCTGAATTAATGGTGACACAGGAGCTGTGAATGGTTAAGCAGAGGCTGCCTTCTCAAGATCTGACACTGCAGATAGACTTGCAGTGGTTGTCTCAAGGTGTCTCGTTTTGATCTGGTGTAGGAAGGCAAGCTTTACTTCAGTAACAGCACTTTTTCTGTTCTCATCTGATAGTAATGTGTCACATTTAAAGCTTTTTTGTGATCATTTTTCATTCTGCTGTGTTTTGGTTTTGAATTGTAGCAATTTTTAAATGCAGATTAAAATGCACTGTTTTAAAAGTGAGGTAAGCATGACACATTTCTGGTGATCTTTAGGAAAACATGCTAAAGAACTGATGGGGCATTAAGAGAGAGATCTGGCAAATGTATTCCAGTACTCTGTAACAAGGACTTGTCTACTTGGTGTCTTTTAAATATTTACCTTCAGGCAAGTGTGCAGTGGTGCTTTGAGGTACATTATTGTGAATTTGTCTAGTGCATCAACAAGGCTCCCAGTATCTGGTTTCTAAGTGGATATTGCAGCTACTGGGGAATTGGTGTGATGCTGTATGAGTGTTCCTGTGTAATTAATTCCAAAATGTCTGTAACATGCCAGCTTCTGCTTGTGATTTCCATCATTTTGATGCTCAGGACCAGGGTAATGAACTGGAAGGACCTGGTAAAATGTGATTTTAAGCAGCTCCCTTGGTGGCCCGAGATTATCAGGCAGCCCTGTGGGCTCTGCTGGTCCCCTCTGAGTTAATACTGAGAGGTTCAGCATATGGCAGTGTTTTGCAGCACCTCTCCTCCCTCACCTAGTCCACCTTGCTGGGGCAGGCTCTCAGCTGCTCAGCCATGAGTAACCACCAGGCCAGACACTCAAAGCAGACTCTGAGTACACTCCTAAGAGTTTGTTTTGCCCTGCTATAATCTTCCAGCTTTCTGCTTTGAGTTTGCTGCTATGGTGCTGGCTTGCCACTGAGATTTGATGTCTGAAGGAATTAAATTAGACATCAGTTGACTGAAGTGTCCACCTCACTGAGGTGTGTTTTGGGGCACTCAAGATGAGGCTCCTCCCCTGCTTTTGAGTAGCCTCTCTCAAGCTCAGGTGATGGTGGGGAGGCAGCAGCTCAGCCCATCACCAGTGTGACACAAATTGGGCATTTTTGAGGGAGAGCAGAGAGGAGCAAAGAGCCTTGGGCTGGAGCTGAGGTGAGGTGTGGGTTGTGATGCCCTGTGCTCACAGACTGTCCCCTTCCTTCTCGGTTTGTTTTTGCAGAAACTGTTAAAAAAATTGTATTGAGGCTGTGTTGAAAGAATACCTGCAAAGGATAGTGGCAGAATTGTGTTGTCCCTGCTGGATTAAGCCATCATAGTCCAGAGATCCTCTCACAGAGTGTGGAGGCTGGAGGGAATGGCACAGGGGCTGTGCATCCACTGCAGCCCTGCAGATGAGACTGGGGCACTGCACAAGTGCTGCCACATCTGCAGACCCGTGCAAAGCCCTTTTTATTGGGCACTGCTTCATTGCCTGGGGAAAATAAGAGGAATGGAGGAGGTGCCTCTGGGAAGGAGTGCCACAGGGCTTGGAGGGTTTGAGGATAGGGGAATGCTCCTGGAGAGAAGTGACAAAGTTTGACTGGCATGCAGAGAAAACCTTGTCTTTCTCCTGAAAAAAAAGTTGCTTGTAGGAACTTATTTTCACAGCACATCCATGAAATGAGGAGGTGGTTTCACTCCTGTCTTTTCAGATTAGTAGCTGTGGCAAGTAAAATTGAAGTGAAAATTTTCTGAGGTTTCAGGTGCCAAATCTATGACCACTTGAAGCTCTTTTTTTGACAACTCCAACAATTTCTGTTAAACACACAATGAGCTGCTACCTTTATTTGTACTTGCACTTGTCTCCCAGTGGCCCACCCACCATCACAGGGACCAAATTTCAGTATGTCCTCAGGCAGGCCAAGATTTGGGAAGGAGGTGAACTACAGAGCCAGGCACTGAGTAGGAGGAAAAAATGTATATAGAATAGCTGTGTTCAAGACCAATTCTTTGTTTTTGGGCGTGGAATCTGTTTTGTAGATGGGCACTTTTTGATCCTGTGGTTCAAAAGTGAAAAACAACCTGTATCCACAAAGGAATCTAATTGAGATTTATTGCCAGCTTCAGTTCTGTGGTTGCAGATATCCCCATGGCTGTCCCTGCAACCTGTGTAGGATTTTGTTTTCTCTGCAGTGCAGTGCGTGGCTGTGTGATACCAACATGAAACCAAACCAGCCTGGAAGCCAATCAATGCAGAGAATTCCTCCTGATAGCTTATTTCACCTTTTTAAACCAATAAACGTCCTGGGACAGATGGGCAAATTAGGTGAGCTCCCCATTTAGTCCTTGAAGTGATTCTCTTAGTTCATGGTGACAAGCTCAGATTTGCCATATGGCTGCACTTGCAGGACTTAACACTTTCATTATCTGCCTGTGCTCAGCCTGTGTGGTGACAAAAGCTTTGCCTCGTGTGGTGCACCAAGCCACCGTCTGGCTGCAACTTGGAAGAGTCTCAAAATGTTAATTTTCATGGGATAAAGTAACCATCAAGGCATTAGCATGCCAGGAGAGGAGAACAAATGAATTCTGTCCTGCTCAGAAGATACTCTTACCACAGGGGGTTTGTGCCGGCTCTTTGTTGAGCGATGGGGAATAGAAACATACTAACAGGGAGAAGGGAGCGTTGTGCTGACTGTAAGATGGACACAGGAAATCTCTTGTTTTTGTTACTGAAGCAGTAGGAGGAGGAGTGCACAGGCTGCCTGAGGGTGGTAGACAACCAAAATCTCATGGAGTGGGATTTACATCCTCAATATGCTCTGGGACAGCACACCAGTGCCAAGCACCAACAGGCAAGGACTAGCAAGGAACTGTGTGCATGGCATTTCCCTTTCCTGGGCCATCCAGCACTGATTCTGACTCCTCACTTTGCTTCCCAGCCCGGTGAAAAGGAAATGTTTTCCTTCTGCATTGCTGTTTGCTTGGTGCCTGCAGTCAGGCTGGAGGAGCACCCCATGTCCCTGGAGGGTGTCTGCACTGCCTGGGTCTGTGCAAAGCTTTGGGTGCTGCTTGAGCCTTCATTAAAGCCACCAGCTTCATCAGGGGCTGCCTCCAGGAGTTTTGGGTCTGCAGACCAGTTTCTGCAGTAGCTGATGCTGCATTTCTGTAGCTCTGGGCATCTTGCAGCTCTTGCCACTTGTTGCCAAGCTGTGAAAAGGAGATGCCGTTTCTCAGCTGCTCTGGCTACAGGCACACTGATGTGTTTTCTTACTTGTTGGGTCTAGTCCGTGTTTTCAGCCCTGTGGCGGAAAGCAAAGTTTTTGTGTATGTAGCAGGAATGGGTTCAAATGACTGTGACCTTTAAAGCAAGCATGAAAATTCAGGGAAGCAAGCAAGGTCAAATGTGCCTTCTCATTCTTTTAAATGCAGCTATCCTTAAGCTGCCAGCATCATTGAGTTGTGCAGAAATCTTAAACTGCCACACTCAAGTCAGCCCTTACCTTCCTTAATAGAACTCGGAAGATTGAAGGTGTTTTCAGCTCATTTCCTGCATACCCTGGGGCACTGAAATTCCCAAACAGACTGAAACTTCTCAGGTTGCAAAAAAAAAAAAAAAAGGAAGCAGTTGAAACTCTCCAGTGACATCACCTTGTGCTGTGCTGGGGGTCCAGGGAGGCTTTATGGGGAGTGCAGGGAGCTGCCAGTTCCCTCTCCTCCCTTGCACCCTCACTGTGTCTGGGTTGCCCCAAAAGTCACTCCAGCACCAGCAGGCCCCAGATTATGGGTTTGGGGTGCAAGTGAGTTCACAGCACACCCTTCAGCTGGTCTCTATTTATTTTCCACCACATTGGTTACCCTTTGGCAGGACAGACAACCAGGCACCAAGTGTTGGTGTGCTGTCCTACCCTGTGGCAGCCCACAATCAGTGTGGGTGCACTCTGGGCTCAAAGGTCTTTTTAAATTGCTGCAGATCAATATTGCATGGCAAGGGAAGCAAAATATGCTGCAGGGAGGCCTCCCCAGGTAAACAAGGCAGCAATGTCCAGCAGAATTGTGTTGGTTTGTGGCAGTAGCACTGTAAAATCTCATTCTTGGTTTTGGTTTTTTTTTGGTATACAAAAATATGTGGATGGTTGAAATCTCACTCACAAAGTGCTTGCTTTCTTTCCATGTTCTCTTTGTCCTTTGAGGATTACACTTCTCTTCAGTGTAAAAGCTGTGACAGAATTCATTATTGTCTCAGGCATGATGGTTGGGCTTATTTTGGTTATGCAATGAGTGCAGGGAGCAGGGGGAGCTGGCAGTGCAAGGGGAATCCTTGTCTTCTGCACACCATCTTCACTCCCAGTGTCTGCCTGCAAAGCTGGGGGTTATTTCCCCATTTATTCAGGTCAACCATTTCAGAGTGGTTTTGAACCACTCTGGACAATAAACTGTGAAGGTGACTGGGCATGGTTTACCTATGCAAATGTCCTGAGCCCTCTCACAGTGTGCTGTGTCCTCGCAGGAACTGTGTGTTCTGCCATGTGAGCCATCAGCAAGTCAGTGCAGGTCTGTGGAAAATTACCTGAATACTGAAAAACCTTTGATTTCAAAATCATTCTTTGCATTTTTTGTGGGATTATCACAACTTCTTTATTTTTTTTCTGATCTTGGCTGGGTGGGGAGCGACTTGTAACCCAAGGTTCTCCGACTTCCACCTTTTTTTTCCCACCCCGTGATCTCTGGCAGTCATAACACACAGAAATCATGACAGTGTGTTTTTCCACAAACGAATGATATCATAAATGAAGATTAGGGGTTATTTTGCCTTCTGGCATAACAGGCTATTTGCAGTGGAGGCCTTCTGCCTGGTCTGGAAGGTTAAAGAGAGGACAGGTTAGTGTGTGGGAGATTTAATTCGTACTTAAATACCTGGGCTATAATGGTAAAGGCGAGAAAGCAGAACACGGGGGAAGTAAGGATACATCTTTGTGCGTGGTGCCTGTGCGTGGATGTACGTGTGCTCGTTTTTTTGGGCTCGCTTCAGACTGACTCTGCTGCAAATCATCCGGGTCTGAGGCTCCAATAATCCCCGTTTCTCCCAAGAAATGAGCACCGCATCCACCTTTCTCGGTGCTGGAGGCTCCAACCCGCAACCTTTCTGTGGCCAGCCGCGGGCAGGCGCCCGGCGTGCGCTTCCTCCCGTGCTAACAATTCTCCCGTGTCAGAATAAAGCCCGGGTGGTTTTGTTCTGAGGAGGGATGCGGCCGTTCGCGAGGTAAAATCCCAACGCAAAACGTAAGGGTTAAAATAGGGGGGAGAGAGATAGAGAGAGAGAGAGAGAGAAAGAGAGAGCGAGCTCCGGTGTCTCCCCAGCTCGGGGTCGGGGAGGAGGAGGACGGGCGAGCCTCCCCCCCACAGCCGGGATGCTAAAGCGGCGAATAAATAGGGCATCTGTGGAGGAGGGGTTTCCTCTGCCATGCCTGCCTGCTCGCACAGACGGTTTCCCCCTTGCAGCTTGGGATTTGCAGGCTGAGGAATGGTGTTCCCGTGCGAACCGTAAGTGCCGTGAGGGTGCCGGGTGCCGGTGGGGTCTGGCGGAGCCGCGGGGGGAGCCATGCGATGGACGTGCCCCGCTGCTGCGGCTCCCTGAGCCAGCGGGTCAGTGAGTGCAAGTGCGGCACGGCAGCAGCAGCAGTTGTGCTCACGGGCCCCTGCCTTGCGATCAGCTGTGGCTGGGGCTGGCATCCGAGGCGCCGGAGAGCCTTGACAAGAACCTTTTCCCCCCCCAAAGCCTCCTGCGCTTCTCCGTGCCCGCACACAGCCCGGAGCACGGGGCTGCTGGCCCGGCCCCGGTACCGACCGGGAATGGCCTCGCCTTCCATGGAAAGGCCTCAGATTTGCGATCACCTCTCCAGAGCGCGGCTATTGTCCCCCGCACGGTTGTTCTCCCTGCGAGTCACCGAACAAAGGTTCCTGGGCTGTGCATCTCATTGCTTGGCCGCTGGTAAACAATCCTGTCAGCTGGCTGGGCCATTTCAGCCCCTCCTCCTCCTCCTCCAAAAGACATGCACGGAGTCGCTGTTTCTGGTGACATTTGCCTTTGTGAAGGAGAGTTTGGGACAGATGTTAGCATGTTTTTCGTTCTTTCAAACGCTAAAATTTGAATGCTGCTATTTACCTTATTTGAGCTTCCCCCCTACCTTTTCCTGCAGGACTTTGACAGCTAAAGCAATACAAAATGCATGTCCTAATGCAATTCTTTTTGTTTGTGTGAATACATTTCAATCAACCTGGAAGCTCCTCCTACTGCTAGGTAATTCCTGGGTAGTTACTACAAATACACTGTGCAATGAATTCTGCCTGAGACACTTTAATGCTTTTCCCTTGTAACCCAATACTGGCAACTTCATTGTGGGTATTAAGACCCAAATCCAATCTCGAGTCGAGTCAGTTAGTCCTTCTGTTCACTTTTGCAGCCAGCTTGTAGTTATAATCTCCTACTTTTGTTCTTTTTTCTGCCACTTCTATTGTGGTGTAAAGATTAAAATATTTTAAAACTGGCTTTGTTTGGCTTATTCCAGGCAACTTAAGCATGTGTCTGAGTGCTAATCAGGGTGGATTTTTTTAGCTTGGCCCATTCCAAAAGACAAGGCAAATCTGAATATGTCAGGGTTTTTTTAGATCAGTGGTGATACTTCTATTGTATTTTTTTGTATTGTTACCTTTTTTTTTTTTTTTTCTTTCTGGAGGCATGTGGAATTGTGGCAGGTGAGTTCTCAGTGGGAAGTGAACAATGGATAAGTAGGAGTTTTTCCTGTAAACAGGAAGTTTTTCCTGTTGGACCAGTCTCAATTAGCTTGAGATTCACACTTCGTAGAGAAAGAATTCAATCAACAATGGTGGCACCTTCCACCCTCAGCAAGAAGCTGGTTTTCTTTGCTGCACTTGAACTTTTAGTGCTGTTAATTCACTGTGTTGGGTGATTGGTACCTGGATCTGGCAGGAAGCTTTTGCCCCCAGGCTTGGAGGCTTGCACCGTGCACTCCCACCCAGCTTCCAGAAGGGCTGTGTTTCCCCAGAAATGGTCAGCATACATCTCAAAAGAGTTCATGAAGTTTCTTTCATGCAAAGATCAGGTGATTTGTAAGAGTATTTTCAGGGTGCAGATATGCATCTGAGAATGGTGGTTGCAAATGAAGACTTTTGTTGATTTGTTGATGTAATTAATTAGTCTGTTTCACTCTTTTCTTTGAGCTGTAGCCAGGCAAATGGCAGTTGCCTGTGACTTTTGTGCAAGCTGAGGATGCTCATGTTTTTCATTCCTTTACCTCTCGTTTCAGTTTAGACCCCTGCCCTTTTCCTTGGGCTCTGTGTCTGCTGACAGGAGCAGGTCAGCCAATGTGAATGTCTGGACAAGGCTGCCTTCCCATTTATGCACTGCACTGCTGTGAACTTCTCTGAGGTTTTTGTCTTCTTTGGCTGCTTAGCTCAAGTTTGAGATGAATGGCTTAAAGCATTAAAGGTGTTTAAATGACTGGCAAATGCCAAATTCTATCGAGAATAAATAACAGATTAAATTACTTAATTACAATGGTGTTTCTAGTGGCAATTGCTAGAAAGTAAATACAAGCCCTCAGTTCCACAATGATGCTGTCTTTGAGACTGTTGCTTCTGGTAACACTAGGAGATAAAGATCCTCATGGTGATATTCATAACTTGAAAATCAGAGTGATTTCTAAGCCAAAATAATACTGGAGTGGTGGTGCCAAAAGCCACACTTAGATTCTAAAACTGTTCCTTTTTAAATATATCAAATGTACTTTCAGTCATAAATACATTTATTTATAGTCTAATATCCTTTGGTTTTGCTTTGGACTTCCTTGGCTGTGTTCATCTATCCACGATAGGCAGACTGAAGAGAGATGTTCAGCACCCTGTGAATTTTTCTGTAATTCAGCTTAGGGATGGGAAGCAGGTGGACAGAGGCAGAGAAGGGAGCCCAGGGAGGCAGAGATGATCTGAGCAGCACAGTAAGCTGTGGTCTCAGCAGGTCAGCTGTGCCATCAGATGGTCCCTACATGTGCCTGTCTCCAGAGCAGCTGTGGGAAGCACCACAGGACATGCAGGAGGTGAATTGCCACAGAATACAGTCAGGGACAGGGCAGAGATCAAGCCTTGCTTTCCTCCTGGCTGGCCTGAAGTCATGCAGAGTTAATAATGCTACAGTGTAGATGTTTAGCTCAGACACTTCCATCCTGTGCTCAGCACAGAGCCTGTATTGTCCATCTCTCCAGGGAAAAGGGTTCCTGAGCCACCTGCCTCTGGAGGGCCACATGCCTTGGGAGTCACTGGCCCTGCTGAGTGTTGTAACCAGCCAAAATAACTGATGGGAACAGGGCAGAGGGAGAAGTTCTCCTGGGTAAAATAACTGCCAGCCCATGACAGCACAAGAAAATGGAGCAACAACATGTTCATTGAGTATTACTTAATATAAGTAAGTAGTACTTATATTAAGCAAAATCAAAAGCATCAAGGTTCATACAGCAGCTGTTTGCTTGGGAGGCAGATGCTGTCTGCATACAGGGTTGAACTTGGGACCAGAGTTCTGAAAAAAAGCTTGTTAAGAAAAGCAAGAGCAGCTAAATTCTTTTGTCGTCCCCTGGTTTCCTCTCAGTCAGCTGCAGCAGTGGAAGATAGAGTCTGTGTAAAGGGGCAGAGGCAGGTGCTTTGCACCAGAGTCAGCAGCCTTGTGGGTACAAGGCAGGAACAAGGTGGACCATGGACTTGGGCCAAATCCTTCAGGCTGGCTTGCAGGCTTACATCAGTCAGACAATACTGATTTTACTTTTGGAGAGTGCAAAGTTGCTAAATACTTGCCAGGAGCTTCAGTGTAGGACTGTGTTCTTCTTGCCCTCCTTGTAAAACAACTGAAAGTACTGCCTGGTGCTTCTGGGACAAGAGGTGTAGGGGAAACTTTCCATGCTGCTAATCCATAGGAGACCCTGAATTTTCTGGCCTTACTGTGTAAACAGTAGGACTGAAATCCAGCAGGATCATTCCCACATCTCCTCCATAAGTGCTTTACTTTAAATCAAGTATCTGGCTGACGTGTGTATCCTCTTTGGTTACCTTAAGGTTGCTAATAAGATCAGTTGTTGTTTACAGGGTGGCATATTCATTATGGATTAGGTGTCCTGCATATCTTCTGTTGTTGTATCATCAGGCAGTTGCAAAAGCCATTCATTACAGACAGTTTGGACCACTCTCCTCTAAAACTTGCCAGGATAGTTTGGCAGCAGGCAGGACAGTGGGCCAGGAAACTGTCCAGGTGCCCTGTGTGGGCACTTCTGCCTTGGAGCAATCTGTCCCTGCCTGCATTACATGAGATCACATCCCTCAGCCTTTCCCAGTCCTGTGTTGCCAAGTACACCAGGGCTTAACTCAGACCCCTCAGCAGTCTCCTGCATTTGGGGACATGCAGTGAACCCCTTGTACAAGCTGTCCTTGCAGTGCCACTGCTGGCTTTGTTTATATGGTGACATTTCCCAGCCTCTGTGGCCAATGAATCAGAAATGTTTCAGCCTTTTCACAATACAGACCTAACTTTTTGTGCAGCACTTAACTTAAACAATTGAGACTCATCTTGATAGTTGTTGGACTTGGCAGTAAAGGTTTGATTTGTAAGTTTGCATTTTAGAAATCACATGCAAGGTTCAAAAATTGATCCTAAGGCACAAGGACATAACTAGAGATCAGGAGACCAGCACAGGGAAGCAATGCTGGCTAAGAAATGGGCTCTCCCTAGGACATGGGTGGAATGATTTCATCTGACTTCAGAGTCTGCAGTGTTGATATTTATAGTACTGCAGGGTAGCCCATTGCAGTTCATAGGGAGAAATATGTGCTTTTTGGTACAGTTCATCTCATCTTGTGATCTGGATGTTTAAGACAGGTCTGATACAAGTAATGATTTTTTTTTCTTCATTATCTACCAAGGTCTGGATGACAAGCTCTGAAATAAGTCTGAAGAGATAAGTGTCACCCTGGTGTTGCCCTTCTAGTAATTTTTGTTGGGAATTGCAGTAAATGAGAATTTCAAGAAAAGTTTGAGAGCAGTGAGGTAGTTCACCAGATATTCCTCCAACACATGGAGACAAATTTGCCAAAATATAAAATACCCAAATGCTATGTGGGTAATTTGAGGGGCTGATATGGGGGTTTGACATGGGAATATGCTGCTAAGGCTCGAAGTAAAAAAAAGTTTGCCTGCAGTTTTAGAGCTGTGCTACAAACAACTGTAAAAAAAGTAAGTGGTCTCAATGGTTCATTTGCTTGTCCACTGCACAAGTCTCCCTGGCCATTTGATATTCTCCACCATCAGGATTGGTTTCTTAAATTATTCACCTCTCAGGAGAGTCTGGCGTATCTCTGCATGTTTGTGTGATGTTTAGCTGAGCTTTAACATTGTGGTGCTACAAGTTCTATAGTAGCTGTTGTTCAGGCCTTCTCTCCTGTCAGCATCCAGAGGGTGCTGAGGTCATGGCACAGGTTGCCTGGCCAGCTGTGCATGGCCCATCCCTGGAAGTGTTCAGGGCTGAGTTGGATGGGGCTTGGAGCAACCTGGAATAGTGGAAGGTGGCCCTGCCCATGGCAGGTTAGAGCAAGGGCATCTTTCAGGCCCTTCCAACCCAAACTGTTCTGTAATTCTGTCAGGATGTTGGACTGGTGGTTTGTGCAGATTTTGCCTCTCTTGGCAGAGTGGTATCTTGTTGATTAGTGTGAGCCTGTTGGTTGCTGATTATGACACTGAGCAAAATTCACGGCAGGAAAATTAAACCATAGATACCCGTTTTAGTTTAAGTGGCAAATTATGGTACAAATTTCCACTTAGATTAATGTCCAGTGCTCTCTAGCAGATGAAAATTCACTTGCTTATGTAGTTTCATTAAAGCCTTCACCCAAGTCCTGCTTTCAGCTGTAGAGCAGGGTCCTGCTGAGCCAGTTTAGGTAGGTTTTGACTAAAACACGGCTCTGATTTACAGGCAGCAGCTTGATGAGACATGGCTTCATAAAGCCATGGCTGTCATCAGCTCCTGCCAACATCTTTTCCACTGATTGACCATCTTTGTAACAAAATGTTCTTCCTGATTTACTTAGGGTGAAGAAACTGAAGGAAACATTTGCTTTTATACAACAATTGGACAAAAACATGAGTAACCTTCGCACCTGGTTGGCCCGGATTGAGTCTGAGCTTTCCAAGCCTGTTGTTTATGACATCTGTGATGACCAAGAAATCCAGAAGAGACTGGCAGAACAGCAGGTGGGAAATAGCAGCAGCCAGAGTAAATGAGCTAAGATGCTGCTGATTTGTCCTGGTATAAAATCACCTGTTTCTTTTCTTTAGTGAGCCTTTCTGACTGTTTGCTTTGCATGGCATGTTCCTGCCAAGATGCGTTACACAGAAAATTTTTATTTGCTTGCAATTATTTCAGTATTGTGTTGAATTACCCCCACATCTCCCTGCCCCCCTTCACCCAAGGAAAACATGCAAAATACAAACAAAAGCCAATTTCTCAGTTCAGTACAGCAGACTTCCTGAGGACTGGGCAGGGCACAGACAGTGGGCAGAGTACATGAGGATGACTTTGACTGACAAAGCGTGAATGCTGCTCTCTGCAAAGAGATGGGATTTGCTGTGTTTCCCTCACTGGCTCCAGCTCTTGTCCCTTCCTTGCAGACAGCAGAGCAAACTTGGCAGAGCAGGATGCTTGGGCTTTGGAAGGTGGATTTGTGCAGACACACCTTTGGCTGAGGTTTGATCAGAGGCAGGCTCTGAAGATCCCTCAGGGCTGGGGGAGCTGGCGCGTGAATCCTGCTGAGACAACAAGTGTGAACCAACCCTGCACTGCTGGCTGTTTGTGGGCGTTTATCCAAGGCAGTGGCTTACTGGGGGATCTTAGGAGAGGAGTTGCATAGTCCTGCAGTAAATTTTGTCTAGCCAGCAGCCAGGCAAGGAAAAGGAACTTCTCCAAAGCACAGACTTGTAGGTGGAGTCATCCTTTGCTCAGGGCTGTGCTGTAAGTCTGGCCAGGTTCTAAGTGCTTGGCTGTCATCTAGCCTTTGTGTTAAACAGCAAAACTTGCCCAAAAACTAAAGATCAAGAATAAGTCTGTCAAGTTTGGAAGCTTGAACTTTTTATGGCATCTGCCTTTAGGAACACTTGGTATCCTTCCCATCCTTTCCATCTTTTCTCTCTGGTTTCTGCTTTTGTGTCTAAGGATCCCTGAGTGACCCAGACCTGGGGACTCTGTTCTCTGCTGGTTGGTGTGGCTGTGCTTGTACTCATGTCCCAAATGTGACAGGAAGGGCCAGCTCCTCTGTGACAGGGTTGTAGGTGGCTCTCACTGGGACTGCACTGCAGGAGCTGGTTAAACACCAGGAGCCTTGACCCTGCACCTCTCATGGTTTCATCTGCATTGTGAATGGTCATGTAAACAACAAAGAAATATTTTCTTCCCATTCAAACCTTTTGCATTCTCAAAGGCCATGATAAATTGCCAGGCAGAGCAGAGCATGAAGCACAAAGGAATTGTGTCCAAACTAATTTATTTTTATTATGAGCATTCAAGATTTAGCTCGCTATTAGAGCCATCATTTGCTGCTCAGAGCTACTAACTGCTTAATTTTTTTGGATGCTGTTTTTAAATACAGACCTCTAGGCACCTCTAGACTCTGTCTACAGTAGCTTTTTAGCAGGCTGAGTATGAGAAGACTGTGCTGACTAAAAAGACCACAGTAAAAAGAAAAGCTGTTTTTGTTCTGCATTAGTGAAACATTTGTCTCAATGAGACAAGTAAAAAGATCTTTCCTGGCTTTAGCTGAACAATTATTTCAGCAAGAGCAGAGCAATGGTGAGAAATATGCCCTACAGGCTTCTTTTATTTGACATCCATGACTGGAAAAGCTTTACCTGTGCAGTCTTGAATAATGAAATTTAAAGGCCTTGTGTATGCACAGAGGTGTTTTATGGCATGTTTGTTCAATTGAAGGATGACGATTACAACATGAATAAAATTAATTTTAAGATTGCAAAGATGTTTCACTAATGCAAAAATCTAGCAGTGTGTAGTCTGTTAAAGCTCTCTGGGCAATGCTATGCAGAGCTGAGGGAATGGTACCTCTTGGAGCTCCATGTGTGTTCCTCTCCCTTAGTTTGTTATGTTTGTCTCATTTAATGCAGTCAGGTCACTTGGAAAACAGCAAGGATTCTGTCTAGGCTCTTCCATGAACCCAGGCATGGCTTGAAGTAATGAGATAGTGTCAGCAACATTACCATTAGAATTAATTAAATAAAATTACATGTTAGAATTAATTTAATCTGTGATCAGAATTCTCATTTTTGCTAATACACCTGTAAATCCAGTGAAATTTAATTAATTCAGAAGACGTTCTTCAGGTACCAACAGTGAGACAGAGCCTGCTCCCAGCTGTGGAGCCTGTGTTGAAAAGACACTGATGCATCTTGCTCAGTAAATAGCTGTGAATCCCTAGTAACCTGTAAAAAATTCTGTTGGACGTCCTTCTGGCATTCTCATCCATGTAAAGAATTTCACTTCTACATTTTTTAAAGCTGTTCATTACTAGAAATCCCAGAAGCCATATTTTGACCATTTCATGGCTCAGCCCTTGATTCAGGTACCCATGTAACCACTGAGAACTGCCATTGAGTGATTCTCAACTCCTTGCAGCTTGTTGACTTCTGGGAAAAATCTTCCTTTGCTCATTTTGTATTTACTACAAGCTGTGTCTATTTTGGATGGTTTTATTTGTTTTATTTTGTTTGGGATTTTTTTTTTGAAGTCTAGAGCAAAACCAGTTCTGCTTCATCTGTTGACTGAAATCAGTAAATACCATTTAATGGGAACTCCAGTTTACTTTTGTCAAGAAAATACTCATTTGTGTTTGTTGCTCTAGTGTTATTCAAGCAAAAGTCTCTTCATGTATCCCTCATTAGAGAAGCCAGAAATGGGTTGAAAAATGGCATTGTAGTGGCTATTGTCATTTTATTAAAATTTAAAGTTGGTTGCATAGTACAGATTTACCTTTTCAATAAAAAATATTTAGATAAGGCTTTTCTTTCTGTCTTTCAATTACACTGACTTCAGGAGTAGTGATGGGTACAGGATGAAAGGCCAGACTATTGTGGAGGGAAGTGCAGGCTTTGGAAGAGAATCCTGTAGTCTAGATTAGTCAAAAGGTCTTTTCCAGACCCTTTAAAACACTCTTGTCAGAAAAGAAGCCCTACAAGAGGGATTAAGAAAAGCAGTGTACCACCAGGTCCTTGTGTACTGTGTTTGTGTTTCATGCTGCAGCCTGTGATCAGTCAATAAAAAATGCAAGTACTGCTCTAGGAGTTCTCTGATGAGAGAACTTTCAGTGTAGTAACCTGATATAAGACAGTCATCTTGTGCTGTCAAAATTAATAAGAATTTATTTATGGTATAGATAAGGTTTGGATTTTGAATGCACATTAAAATTGTCCAGACTGTTAATGAGAAGATTGAGTTAAGACCGAGACACCAAAGGCGGACAACCCTTTTTTTACATGTTGACTCTCTCCTGACCTGTGTCATCTGCACAACTCATCCTGCAAGTCTTTTTTAAAGCTAAATCAGCTTTTCCTGACACGGGAGTTGCTCTTTCCCCATCCTCTGCAGCATTTTGAAAGGGCATGGGTGGCATGTAGCCACACGTTTCCTTCCGCTGGCACTGTATGTTTCCTCCCACTGACATTGTATGTTTCCTCCCACTGACACTGTATGTTTTGTATGTTTCCTCCCACTGACACTGTATGTTTCCTCCCACTGACACTGTATGTTTCCTCCCACTGGCACTGTATGTTTCCTCCCACTGACACTGTATATTTCCTTCCACTGACACTGTATGTTTCTTTCCACTGACACTGTATGTTTCCTTCCCGTTGACACTGTATGTTTCCTCCCACTGGCACTGTATGTTTCCTCCCACTGGCACTGTATGTTTCCTCCCACTGACACTGTATATTTCCTTCCACTGACACTGTATGTTTCTTTCCACTGACACTGTATGTTTCCTTCCCGTTGACACTGTATGTTTCCTCCCACTGACACTGTATGTTTCCTCCTGTTGACACTGTATGTTTCCTCCCACTGACACTGTATGTTTCCTCCCACTGACACTGTATGTTTCCTCCTGTTGACACTGTATGTTTCCTTCCACTGACACTGTATGTTTCCTCCTGTTGGCACTGTATGTTTCCTCCCATTGACACTGTATGTTTCCTCCCACTGGCACTGTATGTTTCCTCCCATTGACACTGTATGTTTCCTCCCACTGACGCTGTATGTTTCCTCCCATTGACACTGTATGTTTCCTCCCACTGACACTCTATGTTTCCTCCCACTGACACTGTATGTTCCCTTCCAGTGACACACTGTATGTTTCCTCCCACTGACATTGTTCTTTTGCATGGCAGGACCTGCAGAGAGACATAGAGCAGCACACGGCGGGCGTGGAGTCCGTGTTTAACATCTGTGAAGTTCTGCTGCACGACTCAGATGCGTGTGCTAATGAGACAGAGTGTGACTCCATCCAGCAAACCACCAGGAGCTTGGACAGACGGTGGAGAAACATCTGTGCCATGTCCATGGAAAGGAGAATGAAGTATGTCTCCTCTTCCTACCCTACAGAAACCTGTGGCAGCATTTTGAGGAAACGCTGTAGCTTTTGCCACAAGCTGAATTTTAAGGAGGAAAAAAGAATCCAGAGTTGATAGTTTGCTTGTGATAAAACCTTTCTGTTTTTGCTCTCTCAGAATCGAGGAAACCTGGCGTCTGTGGCAGAGGTTTTTGGATGACTATTCTCGCTTTGAAGATTGGCTGAAAGCATCAGAAAATATAGCAGCTAGGCCTAACTCTTCAGAGGTCTTGTACACACATGCAAAAGAGGAGCTGAAGAAATTTGAGGTGAATTTTTAAACTGCCTTTTTTATGCTCAGCATCAGGATGCTGAATACTTGCTGTCTGTACAAAATGCCTCAGTCTCTGGAAAACACTGGTTTGGCATTGGTAGTATAGGGAACATAAATAATTTGGTGAGTGTGCAGCTGCTAAATGTCTGTTTGTTTCCAGAATTTGTTTCAATGTGGAGAACACAATACTTTGAATAGACACTTAAAAGTTTAAAGCCTTGCTTTTTATAGGCAAGAGACTTTTGTCGTGTGATATTTATTCTTTCCTTTTTTCTAGTTTGAGCAGATGGTTTAAAATATGGGTCTATAAAATCTGGATTTAGTTTTGTAGTTGGAAGGTCTGTTTTTGAGGGGGAGGGCACCATCTCTCTTGATGGATAATACCCACATCCTGGCTGTCACCAGGCAGTGAGCTGCTGGCTTTGCCTTGCAGGCGTTCCAGCGGCAGATCCACGAGCGGCTGACGCAGCTGGAGCTGATCAATAAGCAGTACCGGCGCCTGGCGCGCGAGAACCGCACCGACTCGGCCAGCAAGCTCAAACAGATGGTGCACGAGGGCAACCAGCGCTGGGATAACCTCCAGAAACGAGTGGCCTCCATTCTCAGGAGGCTCAAGGTAGTGCCACAGTGGGGTGAGGGACTCAGGAGCACTCAGGGGATGCTGGTTTTCAGCTTCTTTTTTCTGCTTCTGTCAGGGTTGAGACTGAAGCGCTAGAGACAGTATTTCGTGTTCAGGCTTAGGTGTTTATTATTTCTCATTTATATAAGTGGTGAGTTTTACAGCATTCTACTAACAAGCTACAAAATCGCTAACTATCTTTCCTTATGAGGTCTTTTAACACTAAACTATCTAATTAAGAGATGACACCTAAATTATTTTTACTTTTAACTCAATAACTGATCACTCAAAGTCTGCAATGCAGACTTTTCTGTCCTATTACCAATACGACCCAAACTCATGAAAAAGAGGGACCAGACTCCACTCTAAAACTTCTATCTTGCTCTCTATATATATGTTACTGTATTCTAAAACTTTAAGCTCTAAGTTTTCTATTTAATGATATTACATACTTCTAATCAAACTACACACCCGTAATCCCAGTGCTATTAATCAATTTTGGAAGCCTTCTCCATGGCCTCAGGTCAAATGTAGTGTTCTCTTGTGGGTCTGTGCCTTTCAACATAGAAAGTTTAAAATTCTCAGCATCTAGGGTTCTGCAGGAATTACTCATGAGCAAAGCCTACATCAGAGCAGCTCTCTCTGTCCTATTGGCATAGCAGGGGAGCTCTGGAAGGGTCACTGAGTACGTGGCATAAACCTCACCTTGGTAGATTGGTTTATGGTAGCTGAAGAAAAGCTTAAATGAAGAAGGAGTGCAAATTTTGAGAGGTCAGTTGCAATACTCACTGCCCCTATCACACTTTGCTCTTACCCACTTGTAATGGGTGGATGTGTTCATGCACTTGCACCTTTCCATAGATAAGAGACAGACGGACAGAAGGGCTCCAAGTGCAGATATGAAGTTTCCAACTCAGCTCTACTTCGTGCCAAGTTGTGATTCACCAACAAGGCATTAAAGATGGAGATGTGATAGAAAGCAGCTCCTGCTGTGCTGCCTGCCTGATGAGGAATGTTGGAGTGTATTACAAAGAAGCATCTTGCTCATCAATTAAACTGATCTCTGGGCAGATACTCTGTGCTGTGCCCTGGGGGAGACTTGTCACTGCCAGATTTTTAAATATAGCAGTGCTGTAAGCAACTGGGAGACAGGGAGAACTGTTAGCTCCCCAAAGTTAATGGATGAGACAGTGAAAGCAGTGATGGGGTTTGATCTGTGCAGCTATGAATTGTTATATTTGGGATTTACATGATCCCTTTTCTGAACAGTAAATCTACCCATGAGAACAGGCAAGCTGCATGTCTGTGAGCAGCTTCTGTGGGACATGCTATGCCAAACAGTGCATTAATTACACTGGCGTGGTCATACATGATCCAGCCTCTCCATTGTAAAATCAGTAAAAACTGATACTAATCTCATAGTTTTAATTACTTTAATTAGAGATGAGGGTTGCTTCCTTTGTTTATCTCTGTTTTAAGTTTAGAACAAATTAGATGTTAAGCCTCAGTCCAAGTAACTGTTGCTGGTATAATGATGTGGGAGAAGAATGTGTGGAATCAATAATGTTATTTTATAGAAGCATCTTGAACTGCAGAAATTTTAGTCCCTCTTTTGTACAAATAGTGTGCTAGTACAGGGCACTGTTCTAGCATTCCTACAGGAAGAGGACAGGTTTTATACATGGCATGCTGCTGTTTGTGTCCTGATGGCCTTTAAGGTGAACAGGAGTTTTGAAATAAAGCACTGATTGCAGAGAGCCCCTGTGACCTGTCTCTTTTAGTAGCTGAAGTGATGTAACACTGACTCCTCTTCTCCATCCAGCACTTCACCAACCGGAGAGATGAGTTTGAGGGGACGAGGGAAAGCATCCTTGTCTGGCTCACAGAAATGGACCTGCAGCTGACAAACGTGGAGCACTTCTCAAAAAGTAACTTTGATGACAAAATGCGCCAGTTAAATGTAAGTATCCTTCTGAAGCAGTTGTTTACTGTAGCCCAGTGATCCTGTTGGGCTGCCCTTGCCTGGCAGAATCATCCATTTTCTGTAACTTCACAGTAGCCACCACATCTCTGTAGGATTATATTTGTTTGAAGACAGCAGTAAATTTTAAAGACATATTGTCTGAATCAAGATTAATCTCTGCATTATTTAATTCAGATTCAGTGTTCAGGCTCAGTTCTGTCCTGCCATTTTCTCCTGACAGTATGTGTCAGTGACAGTGGTATCTGGCCTGGAAAGCAGCAGATGCTCCTTAACAGTAAGAGCTACATTCCTAAATTCAGGCATTATTTTCTGGTGCAAATCTTTTTTGAATTGGCATTATTTTACAATCTCCTCAGAGATCATGTTTGTCGCTGGGAATTTCAACAGAAATTAGACACCAGGAATGTGCAGTGATTCTAAGGAATATACTAGTTCTTTCCTACATTATCATTTCTCCTGTCTCCCTGCACTGCTACTGATTTGGGATGTAGATTTACTGTTGTGTAGGCTGCAGACCCAAGAAACCAAACAAACTTCTTGGCTACTGAGAAAAAGATTGTGTGTTCCAACAGAAGAATAATCTCTGATTAGCTGAACTCTTGTATCATGATCCCCTGCAGGCTCAGGACACTGCAGCCATAGTGATGTACACATGGGTGGAAAATGCCACTTCATTTAGAGCTGTAATTCTGCTCATAAAACGAACCTTTGGACCTCTTGAGTAAAAATATATTTGCCAAATTAAATTAGACAGCAATGTCAATTGTTGCTTGTCTTTCACTGCCGTGAGCTAGAATATAGGGAGAAACCTTGGGCTAGAAAGAGGCAATGGAGAAGTAATTATTTTTCTTGTGTTCCAAATAGGGTTTCCAACAGGAGATAACGTTAAACACCAATAAGATTGATCAGCTAATTGTTTTTGGGGAGCAGTTGATTCAGAAGAGCGAGCCTTTGGATGCCATCCTGATTGAGGATGAATTGGAGGAGCTTCATCGATACTGTCAGGAGGTGTTTGGGCGAGTTGCCCGCTTCCATCAAAGACTGACTTCAAGGGATCCTGTAAGAAGCAACAGTTGTTTCAAAGCTTTGACAAGATTTTGGTGTTTGAGTTGCAATGCTTATTTTGGTTTTTGAATTGCAATTGCTTACTCCTAGCAGCTTGACTGAGTGGTTTAATCTCCAGTGGCTCAGGAGCTCTGCAGTAGATGTGCCAGCCTTGCTAAATCTTTGTTGCCAATCTTTTCATGCCTCTCCATCTGCAGAATCTGGATAGTAGCATGGAGGTTGTTCATAAGGTTCAGAACTATATAGTTGTGCCTTGAAGGCTTCAAAACATTTTTGGTGTTTTTAATATCACTTTGTTTTCCTTACCATCAATAATGTGCTTAGAATATCTCTTTATGTATTTGTTTGTCCACTCCATCTGTCCAGTTTGTTGTGAGAGCCCTGAATGGGGAACAGCATGCACCTTGCTTTTCCCTGGGAACTTTCAGATGATTCTCAGTTTGCTTGGCCTCAAAAAGAAAGAACATCTGTTAAAGCTGGGTAAAGGAAGGAACATGAACAAGTAGCTATTCACTCCTGCCTAGGCATCATTTCCTGACTGACCTTTTAAACTCTATTTGGAACTGGGCACTCCTGCAAACTGGACAGATGCTATGGTGGTGGTTGAGTGCCTTGAAAGAGGAGAGGTAGCTGCTGATGTGAGGATTGGATTTGGCAAAAGAGGAAGAAGGCAGAAATTATGTTTCCCTTTAATTTTAGGCACATGGTTGCTGCAGCTGACCACAAAACTGTCTTCAGTAGTACTGTGTGGTTCAGTCATTATCTCATTAAGATCTCTTGTAAATCTTATTAATACACAATAATTACTTGTAGGGATTGGACGATGAAAAAGACAACTCTGAAAATGAGACAGATCAAGAAGACTCCAGAGAAATCCAGAATGATCCCTGGCATAAGAAAGCCATCACTGAGGGGCCCTCATCCACACAGTCCCTCTGCCACCTCGTGCCCCCGACTCAGGGCCATGAGAGATCAGGCTGTGAGACCCCTGTCAGCGTCGACTCCATCCCACTTGAGTGGGATCACACAGGTGATGTGGGAGGTTCTTCCTCTCATGAAGATGATGAAGAAGCAACATATTACAGTGCTCTGTCAGGTGAGAACCAATGTCCAGCACTTTGGCTTGACATGGACAGCTGGAGGATGTCCCTGTGTGGGAAGGGAGGGGGATTGAAGTCTTGCTCCCACCTTGTTGGTTGGTTTTCACATTTATAGATGTGAGCAGGCTCATCTCTTATATGAAGGAAATGGTACTGTCTAAACCAAGCTTTTGTTTTTAGAAACATAAGAAGGTTTTAGAAGCCTTAGTGTTTAAGAATATTTGAAAATGGTACCAACCACTTTGCTCTTTGTCTTTGCTGTCCTTCATTGTTTCAGTTGTTTTTAATAGTTGGAAGATACTGAATAGTGAGGAAAATGACATTATTCTTTTTTCAGATGTAGAAATCACTGAAAACCCTGAGGCATATCTTAAAATGACCACAAAAACTTTGAAAGCATCTTCTGGTAGGCACCTGCTAATGCATGTGTCTGAACATGGCAATCTCCCTGTGCTGCACGCTATATTCCTCAACCTCTCTCATACGTAATGTCTGACTTCCTGCCTTGTGTGGGCACCATGTCTCATCCTGCCATGGTGTTCTTACGCTGCAGTATCCACATGGACATTAAAAGCAGTCAAGAACACACCATTTAGATTTTGCCTGGTAAATGCCAAGGTGGTTAACGTGCATTTCATTGTACTGATCCAAAGTCTTTTGGTTCTTTCTCGGTGGTTTGCTCTGGGTAGTATCAGTTTTTGGTTGTTTCTAATTTTGGTTGCGTAACTACTGAAGGCAGTAGCTCCAACTCTGCAAGTATTTTTTTGTGGTTTGTGCATGACAGAACTATGTGTGTCCTGTCTGTTAAATCCAGAACAAACATTCTCCAAACCAGGACATGTCTAACTTGTCCCCTCTGACATGTTGCAGATGTGTGATAGTTATTGTTGGGATGCAAACTTTACAAAACCATGGTGCAGCCTTGTCTTTTGGTTTTGGTGGTTTTTTGTTTTTTTTTTTTTTGTTTTTTTTTTTGGTTTTTTTTTTGAATACTCTAACCTGTATTCAAGCATTTTCCAGAAGAAAACAGAATGTCCCATAACTGCATGGCTCTCATCTCATTACCTTGAAACACTGTTGATGTTTTGCAAATGTGCATGCTTTGCAAGGAAAGCTGCAAAACTGTCATTTTTATGCCATAACTTGATGCCATTTTATTCAAAGCGCTTTCTAACTTAATACAAAGCAACAGCTTCCTTGTGGAGGTGGGATCTTGCACTCATGGTGTGTGGTTTTGGTTTTATTTGTTTCAGGAAAGTCTGTTTCAGAAGCTCGTCCTTGGCATTCTCCAGGCAGCCCAGTCTGCAGGAAACACAGATATAACCAGGCAGAGATGGTTGGAAATGTGTTGTCTGGGCCAGAGACAAGTACTCCCTATAAACCAGACTATGTGAGTTGGAGGCTCTGTGGGCACTGAACCTGTACTACAGAGTCTGTTTCTTGTTCTGGGTAACTCCACCCTCTTCCCTTCTCCAGCATCAAGGAAAAGAATAGTTGAGGTGGGGAATTTTCACTTCACACAAACTTAGACATTATTTCTGGTGGTTCAGGTTGGACTCCTGGTCAGGGTCCAGAGGAACTTCTTTCCTCTATTGTCATAGGACAAGTCTAGAAGAATTTAACCCCCACAAAGGACAGGGTATGAATCTCTTGATACTTACTGACGTATTTACCTTTCCTAAGCAAATTTAAAGAGTCTTAATATGCAACACACCATTTAATCTGCTTCTAGGCACTGAAAAATGTACCAAAAAGGCTGATTGTCCATTGGTGCCTCAGCCTTGGTGGCTTTTTGGCAGCCATGGCGTCACCAGCAGCTGCCAGGCTCAGTGGATCTGGACCCACTATCAGCATTCTTCCAGGCAGGGTGACACTGATATTTGGCTGCTTTTGTCATCATTAATCCAGTCTCAGAGCCTTGGAGTCAATATTACCAAGACTCACAATCCAACAAAGAGCACCAGCAATTGTACATTGTCTGGAACAGGTGGTGCAAAAGCAATAAATCTGCCATGTCCACTCTTGCAGCCATTGGCATCACCATGGTGTGTGTTTGTTTGCTGGAAAGGCACAGAGAGCCAGTGTAAACTGGCAGCAAAGCTGCAGAAGCCCAGTGCTAAATGTGATGTGCAAGAGCTCAGCAGCAGCCCAGCCACCCCAGAGTAGCACAGATTAGGCTGGACCTTTGACCTCCTGTTAACCTGCAGGGCTCACTCACTCACCAAAATGTCATTCCAGGTGAAGCAGCTCAGCTCTGCCAGCAGCAGCAGCAGCAAGGAGAAAATTCCATCTGCCAACATGAGCGATGAGGAGCCCCAGGATGATCAAGAACTTGTGAACATAGCAGCAACAGAGAAGCAGCCAGGTACAGAGCATTAGGAGTGACTTTGGGGCTCTGGTGTTTGTCCTGTGACTCTGGGAAGACAAAGCAGACATGGCACAAAGGCAGCATATTTGGGAACAAAAAAAACCCCCAACAAATTAATATATTTTGCCAAATTTCCAAGCCACTGAGCTCCCTTCTCATGTGGTTCTGTCCAAGCCATGTGTGCTGTTCAAAGCTTTCACATTTTCTGCCAGAATTGAGATTTTTCTTTCATAACATACTTCTGTCTCTTTGCTGCTTGTAGTAAATGGGAACAATTTCACTTTTGTCTGATACTGAACACTTCAGGGGCTTCTAATCAGATTTCAAACTCAAGGTTCTGTCTAAAAGAAGATTGCTATGTGGAGTTACTGGTACTCCATATAACAAGATGCTGCAGCTCCCATTTGCAGAAATATTTGTTCAAAGCTGGTAATGCATTCTGTTCTCCAGTGGTTCTCACCTTTACAGTGGTCCTTTCATGCAAACAGACCAGCAAGCTGGTTCTCTTCACCTTTTAGGACCTAATATCTGGCTTCAGGTGCTTGAGATTGTAACAGCACATTGTACTGCAGTCACAAAAGCAAATCATGGGATGAAAAGAAGGCTGCAGCTACATGCACCAGATCACTTATTTTGTTTCTCTGGTCTCACAAATAGTCCAGGGTTGTGCCCCATGTGTGGGATGAATAGGAATAAGCTGAGTGGTTTGGATGTGCTTTCAGAAAGTGTCACTGATCACACAGGTGCCATCTCCATGTCCCTTAGCGTTGAATTGATGAAACAATCATTAAGAGTCATTAGAATGGTTTGTGTTGCAAGAGACCTTAAGGTTATCTAGATCCAACCCCCCTCCCATGAGCAGGGACACCTTGCACCAAACCAGCCTGCCCAGAGCCCCATCCAGCCTGGCCTTGAACAGTTCCAGGGATGGGGCAGCCACAACTGCTCTTGGCAACCTGTGCCAGGGCCTCAGCATGGCCACGGTAAGGAATTTCTTCCTAATCTCCAATCTAAACCTGCCCTCCTTCAGTTTAAAGCCATTATCCATTGTCCTATCACTCCATGCCCTTGTCTAAAGTCCCTCTCCATCTCTCTTGGAGCCCCTGTAGGCACTGGAAGGGGCTCTAAGGTCTCTGGAGCCTTCTCTTCTCCAGGCTGAACAGCCCCAAATCTCTCAGCCTGGCTTTACAGGAGAGGTGCTCCAGCCCTTTCATCACCTTTGTGGCTTCCTCTGGGCTGTCTCCAGCAGCTCCACATAGACATAAAACACAAAGCCAGGTCCTAACTGCTGGATCATATTTGTCCCATGCTGAATTTTGCACCGAATTGCAACTGGGCTCACTGAATTTTATCTCCTTAGTTTTGGTCTCTTCTTCCAAGTGAATTAAAACATCTCCAATTGATATCATTAAAATTCTTTGTAGCATTGCTGTGTGGGTAACTTGACCAGCAATATGAAATTTAGACACTGCAGAATCTCAGGAAAAGATGTGGTTGAATGACAGTAATACATTACAGCAGTTAATTGATCTCAAATAGCATGGGAAATAATTTTCTTGCAAAACATCTTGCATCTGTTTTACACACTCTTTCCTTTACTGAAGATTTAATTTCTTTCCCCTGTGATTTGCAGGCATTATTGATAGGTGGGAGCTCATCCAAGCTCAAGACCTCAGAAATAAACTCAGGATGAAACAGAAATTGCAGCAGTGGCAGCAGCTGGACTCAGACCTCAGTGATATCTCTGCTTGGCTTGATAAAACTGAGCAAGAGCTGGAAGAGCTGCAAAAGGTGAAGCTTCCAACCAGCATGCAGGCATTGGAACAAAAGGTCAAGAAATTGAAAGTAAGTTATGGCTTGCTGAGAAGAGGGATTTCAAGATGCTGATGTTTTTTTAATCAGTGCTCTCCTGGGATCAGTTGGCAGCATGGATGCCAGCAGCAGCTCCTGTGCCACAGGGGAACTGAACTGCTCTCAGCTGAGGGCTAAAGAGGGTCTTAGGCAAGGTGCTTCTGTCTTCATATACAGAGATTGGCAGGCAGAAGTAAAAACCTCTTCACTTCTCCCTTTCTGTTTTCTTGCACAGTGATATTGACATCTTTTCCTTGTGCATTCCCCAAACCAGAAATAGATTGAAAATTAGCCAGGTCTACAGGCTGCAAAGGCTAGGCTGCTTCTTTTTTTTAACTTGAAGTAAGGGTGGGGTGTAATTCCAGCAGGACAGACAAAGATCTGCTCTAAAGCTGTGGTTTCTGCAACATGAGCCAGCAGGTTACCAGGGCACATGCAAGTGCTGGGGCCCTGGGACTCAGGCAATGAAATGCCTCAGCTTCAAGTCTGAGAGAGCAAGTGTTCCTAAAATTTGTGGAAGTGCAAAATCCCTGTGTGCTCACCCCTCACCAGCTGCCCCATGTGGAGTCACCCTGAGGCTACTGGTCAGTCTGGTGTCCCCTTGGGGTGATGCTCACAAACAGGACACTGCAGGACAGAGGAGGGGTTTCTTAGGCATGCTGAGAGTATGTTTAAGCCTGCATGTCCTGGAGTAGTTATTAGGCCAGGGACAATGACTCTGCACTCCAGTAAGGTCAGCTCTGACTCCTTCAGCCAGTGTGGATTATCCAAGCCCCAGGAAAGGATGGTGCCTCCAGAGTGGAGGGAGGTGTTTCCCTCAGCCTGGAGTTGGGTGTCTGACCTCCTCAAGGAGCAGAGCTTCACTTCTCTCTTCTGCATCTGCTTAAGAGGAGTCCAGCTGGCTGTAAATCCCATTTTCAGACAGCTTGGTTTTAGAGGGGTGTTAAAAGAGCTAGTGTGCTCTAAGAAGTGAATTTCATGAGGTGTCAGGACATCCCAAGTGCCTGGGATAAGGATAAAGCCAGTCTGCCTGCAGAGTGGCTTACTGGTGTTCAGAAGTCTGTTTGCTTTGTCTGATATTGAAAGAAACTTTATTGCCTCAAGGAGAGGGGGACAGGATCCTTTGATGGGTGAAAAAAAAGTAATTTAGACCAGCAGTTTTCTACAAGTGGAACTCAGATCTTGAGATTGACACTCTTGGATAGATAGGTGCTGAGAAAAGCAATCTGAGCTTTGTGCCTTGTGGGGTTCATCCTGCAGCTCTAACTTCCCTTCTGCAAGAGCAGCTTGGGAAAGATGAGTACCCTTGATTCAAACTGTAAACTGGATGGTACAAGGAAGGTATTGTTTGGCATTCTCTTTTTTTAAAAAACCTTCAGAAATACAGGGTCAGCCTTAACATAAAGGTGGTTAGATGATATGACCATAACTGCAAATTCCATATTATTCCCCCTGCAATTTAAAGGGAGAGGAGGAAAGCAGGGAGGACTGCCTTCTGGGGGGACCTTGAGAAGTCAGAGAAGTGGGCTGACAGAAACTGAGACCAGAGAGAAGAAAAATAATTTCTCACAATGGGGTGGTCTGGTGTGGGAAATAGTAAAGGTAAGAAGATTTTCAGAAAGCTGGGAAAAGCAGGCCTTAGAAACAGAAAGAGCAGAGAAAACTCAGAGCTAGATGCAGCTGCAAAGTCTGAAAGTAGAAAAAGTTATAATGACTTTTTATAAGAGAAGCAAGCATTGTGTGAAGGGGTGCATGTGTACTTTTAGTAATTGCCTAGAAAACTGTCTGTAAGCTTCAACAATATACTGTTAACTAATGTTTTTTAAATTTTCTGTAGCCAAGAGATCTTTGGCTGCTGCTGGCTGTACATGAGCTTTGCCATCTTTCTATTGTCTCAACCATGTAATGAGGCAGATGCTGCAAATAAAATCTCAAGGAATGTACCCCAACAGTCCCATCCTGTTTGTGAAAAAACAAACCTCCAAACACAGTCTGGTGTGGGACCAGGGGCCCAGAGGGGGTGGGGAATCTCTATCCTGTGAAATACTGAAAATTTAATTGAATGAGGCCCTGAGCATTCTCCTTGGAGTTTGAAGTTGGTCCTATGTGAAACAGGAGAATGGAGTACAGCCCTCCAGATGTCCCTGACAGGATTATTCTAGGATTCTGGGGTGGCAAAACCTTTATCAGTTAGAAGATACTATGTGATGATCAATGTGAGTATTTGTTAAAATGTCAAGGAAAGAGACCACTCAGAGGAATTGAAGGGCAGATGTGGATTAAGCCATAATGCCTGTGACTTAGGGAGAAGCACAAGCTCAGTCACACTTATTTTCTTCAAAGTGAAGGTTTTGGCTTTAAAAAAAAACCCAAACATAAACCTTGCTCAATATGTTTCTTAGCAGTATTGAAAAGCCACCAGATTCAAACATCCTTCCCCAACACCTGTGATACTTTAGAGTGCATGGTTTTATTGTAAATAAACATGGTTTTCATCACTCATAAAAACTCCTAATCTTCTTCTGCCAGGACATGCTTAAAGCATTTGACAGCTACAAAGCAGTGTTGCTTTCTGCCAACCTGAGCAGCAAAGAGTTCCAGAAGGCAGACAGCACAGAGTTCAAGGAGCTGCAGAACAGGCTTCGGAAGGTCAACTTGCACTGGGAGAAGGCAAATCGTGCACTGGACAGCTGGAGGAAGGGTTTGCAGCAAGCCTTGCTGCACTGCCAGGTACATCCCACATGCCAGCTTGGAAGGGAAAACCCTTTGGGATTCTGTGGAGGAGAGGGCAGAGGGGTGATTCCTGCACATCAGTGGAATGGTCACTCACAAATCAAGGCACTTTGTTTCCTGATGAAGTTGCCTCTGATGGATTGAAACGGTTTGGTAAAAATATCTTTGAAGTGGATAATGCCCTTTACTACATAGGTGGAATACTTTAGCAAAGTTTCTCTACCCTCACTAATTGTGAATTTGTAGGTGAAGGCTCTACAAAGGTGTTTTTCCTCTTATGGGCCACTCTTTTTGTTTCTCTAGGATTTCCAGGACCAGAGCCAAAAGCTAATCCTGTGGTTAGCAAGTGCTGAAAGCCAGAGGAATGAGGCACAAATCACAGATCCCAATGCTGATCTCAATACAATACTGGAATGCCAGAAGGAGCTGATGGTGAGTGTAGTCTTACCTGCAGCACCTCACTCTCAGCACACACTGAAGAGCAAGATGTTTGTGTCTCACAGTGTCTGCAGCCTCTCCTCAGACCTGCTGTACTCAGGAATGTGGGCGGCTTTTGAAATGGACCAAGATATTGCATCTACAAGGCACTTCTTCATAATTACTCATCATAAAAAGAAAGTTGCTTATGAGTAGTCTTTATGCTGGAGCAAGACTTCCAATTTCCAAAATTTAATCTCTACTCTATGTGAATTACCTCCTGCCAGAACTATTTTTAAATGTTGTTTCAAACAGGTAGAACCAGTCTCTTCAAGAGGACTTCATTGCCTATGTAGCTGTAATAACCATTCCTGTGCCTTGTTGGTTCTCAGGCAGGTTGTGTTGTTCTTTAAAGCCTTCCAGAGTTCCTCCTTTTGGGAGAACATCCATAAAGTGGAGGGTAACAGTCTGTTGTGCTGTTTTTTGTTTATTCTCAGCAACTGGAGAAAGAGCTGCTGGAGCAACAGCTTAATGTGAACTCCCTCCAAGAGCTCACTGCTTACCTGCTGCTGAAATCAGATGGTGATTACATTGAGGAGGAGGAGAAGGTCCATGTAATTGGAACAAAACTGAAACAGCTGATTGAACAAGTCTCTCAGGACTTAAAAACAATACAAGGGAATCTGGTGAGTTGGAATTTAAATATCTGTTTGTGGATCTTCCTTACTGAAAGAAATAGCATATTAAGAGTGAAAGTATTTATAAAAAAACTGACTTAGAGCTTAAGTACTTCCACCTTGATAAGCTGAAAAAAGAACATTTCTGGCTGTAGGAACAACTTCAGCACCCCAAGGCTAGTACAGTATTATAACAGAGGGATTGTTCTGCCTCTGTCCTCAAGGGGCTTGAAGAGCAGAGAGCATACAGCTCTGAGTAAGGCTTTTGGCAGGAGGTTGGACCAGATGAACTTCCTGAAGTCCCTTCCAACCTGAATTTGGGTGATCCAAACCAGGTATCAGGCTAGGAGTGTGTAATGAACGTGTAGGAGTTGAAGGTCATAGCAGTGGATTGCTTATCCTGAGGCCTGTCAGAGGTATTTCCAATTTAATTCCTGTATGCACCCATTCTATTGCAATTCCTTCATGCTGGGCACTGTAAATTCCTTTATTCTGGGGGACAGGTTATTCTCATGTGAAGGGGCAGTGGGCTGTGCACCTACAGAGGCAGTGAAAGGTGGTGTTATCTTTCAGGATACCAAAACATTCCTGCTAGTTCCAGATGACTTGGACTCAGGAGCCTTTAATGCAGAAGAAGAGAAATCCAGCCCTGCTGTGAAGAAGGCAAGTATTTTTTTTCCACTATTTTGCTATCAGCATATAGTGTATTTTGACATATTTAGTGTGGAAGTTCCTCAAGTATAATCATTTTACCTTTTAGGTCCATGTACCTTATTACAGTATTTACAATCAGACCTTAAGGTCTACAGCTGGCTTTTCAGAGAAATTCCTTGTAGTTTCTGAAACCTGGATACTAAAAGCTTTTCTTTCTCTCAACAGATGGCCCTCAGGAGAACAGCTGAAGGCAGGAATGGCAGCAGCACAAGGTAATATTTTATATATGCCTGATCTCTTGATAAACAGTGAATATGGCAGAGATGAGCTGTGTGCCAGCAGAAACCTGGGCAGCTGTTCCTTGCAGGTTCACACATGGGTGGAGGTGATTTTTGCCTACCTGTAGAGTCCCCTCTACCTACCAGCTCTGGGCTGCTCCTTAGGGAATGGTTTCCTTCAGCACTCCTGCTCCAGGACCTCTGCAGTGATGTGCAACCCTGGCTTGAGAAAATAATTTTTCTGCCAAGTGGGGGATATTTTAGGTTTAAATCCTCCTTTAATTCCACCAGCATGCCTGGAAAAAGAAACTTGCCCCTGAGAGCCACTTGATACAAACAGACCATGAAGGACTAAGGGAGAATTTAACCCCCAGTCTAGTGGGGTCTGTTCAAAGGGTAGATCTCAGTAAGCCAGGGCAGAGAAGAACCTCATCAGTGTGAATAATGTGCTTCAACACCTATTTGGAATGGTGTGTTTGCCTCCTGGGAAAAGTTAAGTTAAAGTTTGTTTGTGAAGTAAAAGTTGAGTTTGTTTCCTGAAATTAGGGTAAAAAACAACTTGTTTAACTCAAACCCTGAAGTGCCTGTTGATCTTTGTTTCTCCTTTCCAGGAGCGAAAGCCATTCAGAACCTGTGCAGGCAACCCCTCGCTCTCCCTCCTTCTTCTACCGAGTGTTGAGGGCAGCTTTACCCCTCCAGCTGTTCTTCCTGCTGCTTCTGCTGCTGGCTTGCATGATCCCCTCCTCTGAGGAAGACTACAGCTGCACCCAGGCCAACAACTTTGCCCGCTCCTTCTACCCCATGCTGCGCTACACCAACGGGCCCCCGCCCACCTAGGGCAGCCTGCACTCTCACTGAACACTCTTGGGTGGTGCTTTTTTCTCCCATGCTGCTCTAGCATCAGTCAAGCAGTGAGTTTCACATCTCAAAATGTATATCTTGACAGAATTTCAGCGTTTTTTGTACGGGAAACAAAACTTTTTCTATAGATTTTTTTTAAACAGTAAGCAGCACACTTTATACTTTGATGCAATAGATACACTATTTTGTAGGGACAGTGCTCTTGAGTTTGCAAGGTGTTTGGATACTGAGTTCTTAGATGCAGAAATGACATCACAGTAATGTTAAACATAGCAGTCTGTCTTGGGTGAGCATGACAAACAAGCAGGTGAAGAGGGACTTCATTGAATATGATTTCTTCACACACACACTTCACATTATTTGTATCTTTTGGTACTGTAGTCACTTGGTGGAAGCAAAAAAAAAAAAAATTGCATATTTTTGAATCTTTGTTGTTGTATTTTATTCATCTAACACGTTCAATATCATGATGCACATTTGTTTTGTTTGACATAAAGTGTTCTAGTAGTTAGGACTGCTGTGTTGTCTTTTTATACCACCTTGGAAATAAGGAATTGCTGCATTGCATGGAAATGGTTTATAATGCACATATTTTCTAGATGAACATGATTATGTAGACTATCCCTGATGTATACAAATAGTGCAATGACTTTTTTAATGAAAGTTTTTTTTTCAGTTTTTAACCTGCTGAATAGTGTACAGTACCTTGGGAGAGAATTGTGCATTTTTATAAGCTTTGTTTTTAAAATGAAACCGGTGTGTGGGCAGTGGCTGGAGAAACACTGTGTACAGTCAGCATTGCCACTGCCCCTCTGTTGTACAGTTTGAGTACTGTCATTAAAATTTTGCCAATGTCTGCAGGACTGTGGGTGTGTCTAGTGGGGGGCACCAGATTCATGTTCCAGCAGTGCTGCCCCTCACACTCCATTTCTTTGCCTGCTAAAGGAGTGGTGCTGGAAGAAGCACAACCACTCCCTTGTTTGTCAGAGCAGGAGATCACAAATCCAGCAGTGGGACCTGTTCCATGGCACACATCCTTCCCTTTGGAACTGCTTTCCTGGAGGAAGAACACAAAGCTGAACCAATTCATGCTTATTACTGGTTTGAAATGCTGAACTATTCCCACTCTGGAACTGCCTTTCTACAGTGGGAGTGCTGGAGTGGGGAAATGCATGCAGGGAGAGAGCTCAGTGCTGTAGTAAGGGCTTTGGTGAACAGCTTTTTGTGTGTGGCAGTGGATCTGACCCAGGAATTAGCCACTTTGTGCAGTGCTTACCCATGGAAAGTAAAGGTCTCTGATTAGTCTGTGAGAGTTCTCCCAGCCTTTCTGCACTTGTCACCACTGGTGGTTGCTGATTCCCCCCTGGCAGGGGGCTTTAGCAAGCAAACTGCTTTGTCCTTATGGTCAGAGAATGGCCAAACCAGCAGCTTTTTCCCAGCCATGGTGGCAAACCCACTGTAGTTTATTTCCAGGACATTAAACTAAACTCACAGGGCTGTGTTGAGGAGCCAGGCTTGTGCTCTCACACTGGGGCTGTACCCAGAGATGGATCCCCTCACCCCTCACTGCACACAGCCACACACACTGTCCTCTCTCCCTCTGCAATCATGATTTGATATTTTCAAAGCAATTACTTTAGGATGGAGCTCATTTAAGTTTCTTTCTCTGTAGAAGTGAGCCAACTCCAACCATTATTTCATTGCCAGGTTGTCACAAGTGCCCATGCAGACCTTTCTGCCAAGAAGTAATAGGCAGTTGCTGACGTGATATTCAGTTCTTCTTCCATTAAAGAACCTATGCAGGGAAAAAAATTGAACAATGTTAAAAGGTCTAAGGAAAATTTCATAGCCTACAATTTCCTTTCATTATGAACAGTTATATCAAATTGTTGAGCTGATGTAATATATAAAAAGAGGAGCTTTCAAGAAATTATCTCAAAATGTCACTAAAAAACAATGTCTGGGAAATAGCTTAAATCTTTTTTCTTCTACACCTATTTTAAATAGTTTTATTTCCAATTGATTATAATCACTGCACTGCAGACTGACACTGAAGTCTGCTTTAAACAAGTCATTTTATATCCCCAACAATTTCTTTGTGTCATCATCTCTTTTAGGACTGGGTTGTTAGTGTCCAGGGAAGGATAAAAAAATATTTTAAAGAGAGAACAGATGCAATAGTGAGAGCAACCCATTATGGTTGTGCACCTGCATTGAGAAATCAAACCCAGCCAAAACTAGTTTTGAATTGAAGTCTTATTTTTTGGCAGTGAGATGAGGCCTTGGTTTGTTTTCAGCTATACCCACCCTGCTCCAGCAGAGTCAGCAGCAATGAGAAGGCTTCAGGGAGACTTGGGAGCAAATTCTGGTGCCTGAAGGGGCCCTACTGGAAAGGTGCAGGTGGGCTTCTTGCAAGGGGGTGTAGTGGTGGGACAAAGGGTGATGGTTCTAAACTGACAAAGGACAGCTTTAGATGAGGTGTTGGGAAGAAATTCAGTGCTGTGAGGGTGGGGAGGTGCTGGGGTAAGTTGTGCAGAGAAGCTGTGGCTGCTCCATCCCAGGTTGGATGGGGCTTGGAGCACCCTGGGATGGTGGAAGGTGTCCCTCAGTCACCGGGCACACACATGAGACCAGGCTGGGCTCAGCTGCAGGACAGAAATGAACAAAAAGCAATATATTTACATTGCACGGTGCCTGTTTAGTCAGCTGCACCAATCCACAACAATGAAACACAGCAACAGACAAATGCCATCAGTTCACAGAACTAAAGACAGCTGGGGGAAGGGGAGGGGCTGGGGTGCTGTGGGGTTGTTTTCACATTACCATAACAAACATCAAGTGCTTTAAAAGGCACCACTTTCAGTCAGGAACCTGATTCCATTACAAACTCACAGAATGAAATGGTGAAACTAAAATGACAGGACTGAGAACAAAACCTTTTGTGGAAAACAGGCATAGGAGATGTGGAGTAAGCACTGGTAATGGCTGTGCCAGCTCCTCTGTGACACTGATGAGTGAAGAAGGTTTTGTCTGTTGAGGCAGTAGCAGCAGATGTTGGCATTTTTATAGCAAAGCAGTCTCTTTTTTGTGCACTTAAATCAAAATTGCTAACACTCAGCAATACATGAGGAGTGTAGGTGACTCTTAAATGCAAAGATGGAGTAAAATAATACACAGATCATAAATAAAATGAAGCCTTAGCTATGAAAGCGCCATTTAACACATCACACTTCACTTAAGTAGTAAAATACTGTGATGTAAATAATGTAAATAATACTTATGTTCCACATTGTAGCACTTGCTTTTCATGCTCCCATTTGCAGCAATCTCTTTAGAATTGGTTTGGGCACTGGATCAGCACAATAGATCACACCTTACCTGCTTTGCTGACCCATCATCTCACAGGACCTAAGTAATTCAAACCATTTTTTCTGAGATGGATGGTGATGATAGCAAAGGTTTTTCTGTGGCTTCTAGGACTGACTTGAGGGAAGTGTGAAAAGATGGCCTGGGGTAAACTTAGAGGAAGCTGAGAAGTTGTGTTTACATCCCAACAGTACAGAAATTGGAGGGTAAAGTGCAGTTGCTACTCCCTGCCTGGAATATGGTTGGATTTTTCAAAACCATTCCACAATGAGTCCCAACACCCACAATCTGCAGCCAAAACCTCCTAAGGGAGGGTGGAATGGAGGGTGGGGTGGGTTGGAGACACCTGGCCAGGCTCTGTAGAAATCCTTGCACGGAGGGGAGACTTGGAGCAGCTTCCAGTACCTGAAGGGGCTTCAACAGAGCTGGAGAGGGAGTTCTGACAAGGGCATGGAGTGCCAGGACACTCTGAGGGTGTTGAGACAGTGAAAGAAGTTGTGGATGCTCCTTTCCTGGAAATCTTCAAGGCCAGGTTGGATGGAGCTCTGAGCAACCGGATCTGGTGGAAAGTGTCCCTGCCCATGCCAGGGGAGATGGTCCCTGCCAACCCAAACCATTCCATAATTCCATAAAATAGGTTTTTATCCTTCCCTGGACACTAACAACCCAGTCCTAAAAGAGATGATGACACAAAGAAATTGTTGGGGATATAAAATGACTTGTTTAAAGCAGACTTTGATAAAAGCCCAAACAAGACAAAAATTCTTACCTCAGAAGAAGAAGATCACTGGTGACAGCTCAAACAGGATCAACAGGCAACTTTCTGGGTCTCACTGCATTTTAGGCTCTGCTAAACCACTGTAATGATGCAAATACAACAAATATCTTTCATACTCCCCAGCTCATCAAGAGTAAAATTTAAAATTCCAGCACTTAAAACACTTAAAAAGATGCTCTCCTTTCACCATGATGATCCCTGTATAGATCTATCATTTAGTCAGCATGGAATTAACATAATCTGACCATGGAAATATCCATATTTATTAAAAAAATCTTCAAGTGTTTAGCTTGCTAACCTGTCTTAGTTTGCTATTTTATAGGAGCACTTACCCTGTTGGGCACTATGTCAAGTGAGAACGTTTCAACACATCTACATATCCTTCCCCCACACTCTCCTCTCTGACTGCAAACATTACAGCACTAAAAATGGGTAATTTGAAGGAAGACAGAGGTGTGGAAAAGTTCTCATATTCCTGGAGACAAAGCATTTCACCTGTCTGAAACCACATTTCTTTTTTTTTTAAAAAAAAGAAGAAAAACAGCCAAGGTTGTTTTACCATCTGGTTCCAGTTCCAGGCTTGAGAGAGGAAGCTCAGCATTTTTTCCTTGTGTGTGCTGTTAAAAAGTTTGACCTTCCTTCCTTCCTTCCTTCCTTCCTTCCTTCCTTCCTTCCTTCCTTCCTTCCTTCCTTCCTTCCTTCCTTCCTTCCTTCCTTCCTTCCTTCCTTCCTTCCTTCCTTCCTTCCTTCCTTCCTTCCTTCCTTCCTTCCTTCCTTCCTTCCTTCCTTCCTTCCTTCCTTCCTTCCTTCCTTCCTTCCTTCCTTCCTTCCTTCCTTCCTTCCTTCCTTCCTTCCTTCCTTCCTTCCTTCCTTCCTTCCTTCCTTCCTTCCTTCCTTCCTTCCTTCCTTCCTTCCTTCCTTCCTTCCTTCCTTCCTTCCTTCCTTCCTTCCTTCCTTCCTTCCTTCCTTCCTTCCTTCCTTCCTTCCTTCCTTCCTTCCTTCCTTCCTTCCTTCCTTCCTTCCTTCCTTCCTTCCTTCCTTCCTTCCTTCCTTCCTTCCTTCCTTCCTTCCTTCCTTCCTTCCTTCCTTCCTTCCTTCCTTCCTTCCTTCCTTCCTTCCTTCCTTCCTTCCTTCCTTCCTTCCTTCCTTCCTTCCTTCCTTCCTTTCCCTCCCTCCCTCCCTCCCTCCCTCCCATAACAATTGTCCCTCTTGCCTGAGCCAGGTTTCCAGGTGTGCTCACTCTGTGAACATCCCAGAACTGCAGCACCATCTCTCAAGCAGCAGCAGCGCTGAGAAGCTGAGTCCCAGCCAGGCAGTGAAGGAAAGCAGTGGAGCAGCCCCTCCTCAGAGCCCCTGCAGGTCCTGACTCCCCTCATCCCCCCTGAGACTGGAACAGCCCCAGCATCCCAATGGAAGCACAGTGGGACAGCTCTGCTCCAGGCTGGAGGGACGGGGATGTGCACACCAGGAATGCACACCTGGGGCAGTCTGGGGGATCCAGACCTGAGACAAACCCAACATCTCTCTCAAGAGAGCCACCCTCCTGCAGCCACTGCCACACACCTCCCTGTGCTGTTGAAAGGAGCATTTTCCCCTCACCCCAGTATGAACACAGCTACATTAATCCAGACTCCACAGCTGGTGACTTCTGCCCATTTCAAAACATCGTTAGTAACTTTTAATAAAATCATGTTCAACAAGACAAAAAGTAGGTTAAAATCACATCATTTTCCCATTTGCACTGTACTAACAGCAACATAGATGAACACCACCACGTAGCACAAAACTGCAGCACATCCCTTTTACAGAGTCAGTCCACAGCACACTTTCATCTAGAAGATAATTTCATTATTTATACCCAGTCTTTCCCATTTTCTCTTCAAAAGGTTTGTTCCAAGATTGTACACAAATTTAGCACTTTTAAAGCAAAACAAACAAATCACTTAAACATTTCTTTGAAAAATGTATTAAACCAAAAGATTGCACAGGATAAGGAAAATCAGAGAAAGAGCAACACAACAGGCAATGAGGCCAGAACACAATCAAGCCCAAGAAATACCGAGACAGGTTTGTTTCACAGCAAAACATCTCTCAAAATGAAAGTACCAATAAATTCCAGACTGTACTCACATTTTTTCCCTTTTTTCATTGTAAATATTACACATCTTTAGAAGGACACAGCTATATTACAGTTTCTTAAAAACAATAAAAAGGCAGAGAGTAAAAATTTAGATCAGCAGCAGCATCTGGTATAGTTAGTACAAGATCAAAACAGACAATAGATGTGTAACTCACTGAAAACCTCCTATAAAAAATACTGTCCTTGGCTTTAAAAAACCACCAAGATTAATGGTTTGACTAATATTCAAAATATGCAAATGGCATACTAATCAAAGTCCCTAATGCAAAAGACTTAGGGGCTCAAAATAGACTTTTGGTGTGATCCCAATTCATTTCACCATAATGCCCAGAACATGCATGTGCTATATTTAAATGTTTCCATGTAGAGACAGTTACCAGAATGAATGATGCCACCCTGCTATCTCTGAGGTCATCAGCCAGGCCATTTAATCTGGTTTGTTTTTTTGTTTTTTTGGTTTTTTTTTTCTCAGTGCAGCTTAAACACATGCAGAAATCAGCACAAAATGGAAGTTTAAACCACTACATCTTCAGTGTAATTCAAACAAGTCATCACACCTGCAAAGCAAAGCAGTGCTTTACATTATCCCCATCTTTACCCTGTCTTTACATTTACCATTATCCCCGTCTTTACATTGTCTTCACATTTACCATTATCCCCATCTTTACACTGCCTTTACGTTCACCATTATCCCCATCTTTACCCTGTCTTTACCATTATCCCCATCTTTACACTGCCTTTACGTTTACCATTATCCCCATCCTCGCTCTTTGAGGGCTCCTATAAAGATATGAAGACCACAGCACAAGGTGCCATGCATGCTGAGAGCAAGCAAGCAGCAAACCTCAGGGCAGCAGACAAAAACAGATCCCCATCCATGTTCCCATCCAGTGCCTCACCCCCTGCAAGAGGTTTTGGGTGGGCAGGACGTAATTCCACACACCAGTCAAAGGGGTGGGAAGATTTTTTTTTTTTGTTTTCCTAGCTGGTTTCACAAGGCCTGATCAGCAGATCATATACAAATACAAACAGTTAATATTCACAGAGCAACTTCTTGTACCTAATTATCAGAATAGATTTAACATCATTAATAAATATATAAAACAACATGATAAACTCACAGACAAAACACATCTCAAAGGTCAGCATTGACTGAGATATTCAGACGATTTGGTCGTTGCTTAAAGCACTGAAGAATTATAAGCAGATAACAATGTGAGTGTTAAGAACAGGCTCACAAAATACAAACTTAAGATCAATTTAAACTTTCTGCAAAGGCTCTGAACTGACCCTAGAAGCTATTTCAAATGACCTTCAAACGAAGGCTCCTGCAGCCATTGCATATTTGAGAATAAGCTCCTTTACGCTGTCTGTATCTCGGCACTTTATCCAGACCAGCTGCAGAGCAGGCATTCCCCAGGGACCAGCACACAGAGGTAAACATCTGTCCCAAATGATGCTGTCCTACGTTTCACACCATCCCGTGCTGAAAGAGGACATTGTTCAGTCAGTTCTTAAAAGTCTTGCTCTGGGAGACAGAGACCAGCGTGCTCTCTCCAGGCTTCTCAGACCTGTCCCTTTACCTCTCCCTCTCAGTTGTGCCTCTGAGAAGGAGAGGCAGCAATCCCCTGTCCCACAGCGCTGTTCTGAGGCTTGATTTCATAAGGTGCTTTTGCAGAGTCTCAGAAAAGGCACTAGAGCAGTGCAGCTGTTGCAATGTCAGACACACAGACTGAGGCGAGCGCCCGCAGCCTCTCCCGAGACACCCACGCGCAAATCCAGAAGGGATGAGAGCCCACACCGGGTCACACTTCTGCAGCCCCATCACAGCAGCTCTGTTTTCCCCCCACAGCTCTCAAAAAGCCTCACATTTCCAGGCCTTGCACAATTACTGGGCTGCCCCATTCCTCAGGCTGTCTGCAGGCTCCATTTGCTCCAGTGGGCCAAACTCGGGGTGTGTGGCCAGGGACTTCCTCTGCCCCCGCAGGGTGTGAGCATTCAGCATCTCCAGCAGCAGGTCATACACTGGCACCACGTTCTTACACTTCATGCTCAGGAGATGCTCCATTCCCTTGTTACTGTGCAGGAGAACAGAAAATAACTCAGCAGTCTGGTGCCAACAGTGCAGAGAAGAAAAACATGCTCATGGTTTCAAGTGAGTCCCTTTTGTTAATTTGGATTTAAGAGGATTTAGCTGCTGTGGTCCCTGAGATCACTTACACTACCAACAGTCACAACATCCCAATACTTTAAGGCTGAATGTTCTGCTGTTTAGAGAAGCAGGTTTTGTTTTACACCACACAAATCCTTTCAGGAAATAATTCAGATGTATCAACACTATTGACATGAAAGGAAAACCTCTTGGATGCTGTAGAGGCCCCATACTGAAGCTTTATGCAAAACAGGGATTTACTACATGCAGTTTACTAAAGACTACCTACCTCTCCTACCTCACTGAGTAGGGAGCCCTAATTACCCAGTTAATTTCAAGCACTTTGTTTACTCTCTGCATGTCCAGTGAGAGGATCTTGCAGTGGCTGCAGACTTTAAAATAATCTCTCTGTTATGCAGTATCAGAGAGATTATTTTACAGAGATTACACACCTTGCTAGCTTGAGCACTCAGTGCTGTATCATGGTTTGGACTAAAAATGTCTATTGCCATTGCAGCCACACATCTCAAACTCACCCCCAGCCCACAAACTGACTGTTAAAAGCTGGATTTCAGCACCACCAGGTCCCTGCTGCTGCCTTTGCTCTCCCAGGGAAGTTTATTGCAAAGGTGGCCATCCCCTTCTCAGGGTCCCCACAGATGTGCCCAGCTCTGCTTTGTGTGCTCCAGCCTGGTCCCAGGACATCTTCCCTGGACACACAGTCCAAAGTCAAGCCATGAGACAGCTTAGTCAACAGCTGGCCTCTGGGTAATAATTTAAAATGACAAAGAGATTGAAAATCAAAACTTCTCTTTGCAGGATCCTCATTTCGGTCTGCGGTACCAGACGCAGAGATGGACCTCTCAAAGGAAATTCAGAAACTGGAGACACTTCCCATGGGAAAAGCAGGAGCCTGACATTGCTGTAGTATGAGCCATTTGGCAAAACTCTGTGGCTCCATGTAAAAGACAACAAATTTGGTTGGGAAAAACTTGGTCCCTAAAATCTCCTTTGCTCTACCAAAGCCCACACTGCAGATCAATTTTGGAAAAGATTTTCATTTTGAATGGAAGAGTTTTGATGGCTGGATGAAAGGCTCAATTTGTGTTATTGTTAAACATTTCAGACAGACACATAATGAATAATTTGATGTAACAAGGTTAAGACAGCATTTTCATATCATCATGTCTTTGAGTGCCAGCAAGCACTTGAGCTTACTGCCTATTTTGTTGTGCTGGGAAGGAAAGCCTCACAGTGGCAGAGGTGCAGAGCAGCACCAGGATTCCCTCAGGAGTGCTCTGGAGCTCGGCCACCTCTTTTTTTGCTGTAATGAGCAAACAGTGCCATAACCCAAGTGCTACACTCGCTCTGCAGACCGTACCTGGCGTGCCTGACGTGGGAGAGCAGCATCAGCAGATTGGCCAGGCGAGTGGTCTGCTGCTGAGAGGGGATGCCACTCTTGGCAATGACCCACACCAAAGCCTCTGTGACCACGTTGAGCAGGTGGTGCAGCTTCCTGTTGCTCTCAGGCTCCTCTGCTGACAAGGGGAACATGCCTAAACAGAGAAGAGGAGGAAATATTTGCTGCTAGTGAAGAAGGAAAAAAGCTGCGACTGTAGATTATTTTAATATATTTCAACAAAATTAGAGAAGATACATGCCCTGACACCCCACTCAAGACTGTACAAATGATGCTCTATATGCCACATCAAGCTTGAATTTGATGGCCCCATCATTTGCAAAGTGAGAGGTTCTTCCAAATCCTCCCTGGACTTGTTGCACATGGACCCTTCAGTCAGGTCATGAAGTGCTCTCCATTCTCCAGGGTTTTTTCCCTGTACCTTGTGGTTTTTTGTATTATTATGAACTATAATATTATGCTTGTTCTAATCCTTTCTTGTTGAAAAAAACCCTTTTTTCCTGAGTATATAATAGGGAGGAAGGAGAACATGTCAGTGACACTGGTCAGAGTAAGGAGAACATGTCAGTGACACTGCTCAGAGTGACCCACTGGTCATGGTCTCCCTTCAGATCACTAAGGGTGTCATAATAACAGCAAAGGTCTGTAGTGAGAAACCTTGGAAGTCAGCAAAACCAAAACAAAACAAAAAATAAAAAAAAAACCAAAAACCAAACAAAAAAACAAAAACACTACAAAAATACAGTTAAAAAAAAAAAAAAGAAGAAGAAAAGAAAAATAAGAGGTTTGGGGATATGGACAAGGAAAAAAATAAATCATCGCTAAGAGGGTCTGGAAACACACAATAACATTATTGATAAAGCAGAAGAGACCTGGGACAAGAGAAAGAAAAAAATCTCAACAGTCCCTCCAGAGATACCTATGGAAGAACAGAACTCCAAAGCACTTTGAAAATCAGGGGCAAATTCAAGGAGGGAGAGTAGAAGAAGAGAGTGGACTGATCTTTTGAGACATGAACTTTGAAGGAAATAAGGCTGATGAATGTGGAGTTTGGTTGGGGTTTTTTGGCTGGTTTTGGGAGTTCTATTTGTTTTGGGTTTTGTTTTTGTTTTTGGGGTTTTTTTTGTTTGGTTTTTTTTTTTTTTTTTTTTTTTGTATTGTTTTTTGTTGTTGTGGGTATTTTAGGGGGGAAAAAGAACAGCTTTTGTTGTCTGTTGAAATAGTGGTCTCCACAGAACCATAGAACCATCTAGGCTGGAAAAACCTTTAAGGTCAAGTCCAACCTTTGACCCAGCACTACCAAGGCCATCACTAAACCACATCCCCAGGTGACACATTTTAAATCCCTCCAGGGATGGAGACTCCACCACTTGCCTGGGCAACCTCTTCCAATGCCTGACCACCCCTTGGCGAAGAAATTGTTCCTAACATCCAACCTAAACCACTCCTGGTGCAGCTTGAAGCCATTTCCTCTCATCATCATCATCATGGCTTTCCAACCACTGTTCCCCCAGCCTGTGTCACTGCAGGAGGATTTTGTGGCCAAAGTGCAGGACCCAGCACTTGGTTCTCGTGCTGTTGGTCCTGACCCATCAATCCAGCCTGCCCTGATCCCTCTGCAGAGCCTTCCTCCCCTCCAGCAGATCAACACTCCAACTCAAACAAGGGGCAGACAAGTGGGATTGCAGCTGGACTGCTCCCCTTCAGTACTGGACTAAGAATTATGCAGCAGCTTCTTGCTGAAAGCACCAGATGTAAATAGCTTAGCTGCTGTTTTGTTGTGGAATTTTGTTCTTTGTCAATATTGACTATGAAATGTTCTGGGGAAAAAAGTAATTTTTACAGCAGGCTACCCTAAACTAGCAAAACCACACCTGGTGTGAGAGGCTGCAAAGCAAAGCTCCTGTCCTGAAACTCACCCTGCAGAACTGCTGAGTACTTCCAAGCATTTCTAACAACTCATCACCATTAAATAGGAACATTAAATAGGAACATTTAAGCCCCATTCATCATCACTCAGTTGAGTAACTAGTAGTACTAGAATTAAGAATTAAGGACAGATTTGTAGGACTGTATAGTAACTTCACATATGACAAGGATCCACAAAGATAGGACCAAAATTTCCCATCCAAAAGGACAGATTCACAACCAGAGCCATGATCTCCATCTTGTGAGAAACTATCAGAACTTGGGGTCTTTCATGCAGAACAGGACATAGCCCCTAAATACAGCAAATTTTACAGCTTAGAAGTTTCCTGAGCAAAAATCTTTACAATCTATCAGAGACAAGTCCTTTCCTATTATTCTCTTCCAGCAGTTTTTTATCATTTGACATTTTGGGTTTTTTGAGGCTGGTTTCTCAGCCACCCTCAGAATGAAAGGTGCGGTTTTGGTGAGTATTAGAGGCAGGCACATACTCACTGGAATTGAGGAGGATCATTGCCTTGACACACAGATACTCCTTGTGCTGCAGCTTCAGCTCTCGGAACCTCGAGGTCATGGCCAGGAGCATGTCAAAGATCTCCAAAATCCCCTCTACACATTTCCCCTCATCCCTATGGAAACACATTCAACACGTTACCAAAAAAAGGAGAATTAAGGAACTGGCTCAGACAGATCAAAGTCAAAGCATGAAGGAGGCTGCAGAAGGCCCATCTTATCTCATCTTTTGGAGGATTTAAATGGCTCTGTCATGAAATCTGAATTGAAAATTACACTGGTGTGAAAGGTCAGCATTTACAAGAAACTGATTTTCTCAATAAAGTGCAAGCAGGATTGGCCATAAGTGTGATCATATTTCTGTGTCCTCTCAGCATGTATAATTCTGGATAATCAGTCTGAAATCCTGTACTGCAGGGCACAATACCACCTTGAATAATTTTCCAGATTTGTTTCATAAGGAGTTACCCACAACCAATAACATAATATGTGTACAAAATGGAGGCCTCGAGACTTGGTAAAAGAAGAAGGGTTCCCAAAATAAGCTGCTTGGAATAACAAGACCTTTTTAAAGAATAAAACAACTCTTGTCCCTATCTCCTGGCACTATTTTCTGGGGAGGTATTGAAAGTTATTTGGGGTTTTGGTGGTTTTGTGGTTTGGATATTTTTATATCTGCAAATATTTACAGATTGCAACTTTCCCCATCTTGGACATGAGAAGTGGTCTTATTTTCAGATCTGAAAAACACCCCAAACAAGTCATTCCTATTTGTTTAAAATTCAGCAGTGGCAAATCTCAAGCTACTGCAGTTGCTGTTTCAGTTTTTTTGTTAGTTTTGTTTTATATGTACTGGACTAAAAAAATTGATTAAGCTCTACAACAGCAGTATTCAAAGGGAGGCTCCTTATCCTCTTTGTCACAGGAGATTTTTTTTCTCTGTAACATTTTTAAGACAAGACAGATTTAAACACAGCAGTGCAGGAGAATGAAATAAATTTACTGGATCCCAAGAAAAAGGTGCTGAGCCTTCGGGCTGGAGGCAGGAACATGCAGGTTACACCACCTGGGGCAGCAGGTTCTGCCTGCAAAAAGTATTTTTTATTGCCCAGTTTCCTGTGTTCCTCATAGCAAAGAATATTGAGCTTTTATTAAGGGAATGAGATGATTATTAAGGTCCCTTCCAAGCCAAACCATTCTGGGATTCTAAGTTCAGCTTAGAACTTATCCTCTGTAAGATAAAAACAGTCAAGTTACAGACCAGGTTCATATAAGGATGCCCTGAATACAATTACAGCATGCCCAGACTGTAACTTGTAAGCTCCCACTCTGCCATGTCTTGAGGAAATGAAGAAATGCATCAAATATTCTTAATCTATTCAGCACATATTAACTCTTGAGCAATTAAATGTATTGTACATTTTCATCAGTTTCTGGTCATTGCACTGAACAGTGCAGCATGTCCTTGCATTGAATTTTATATGAGCAAATAATATTTATTTCCTCTGTTTTATAATTTTTTTCTTGTTAACTTATTTTGCCTATTGTATCTACAATGATAATTATTGATTGCAAGTCACAGAACTGGTGCAAATCTGAATTTCCCCAGGTTGAAAAGATATTTTAAAACTACCTAAGAGAGTAGATTGCTTCAAAAAGTTTTTACCAATGTGAAGCACAGGTCAAATCTTTCTAAGGTTCTGTAAAAAAACATCCTTACTAATCCATATTCTTCCTTCCTGGTACATGATGCTATGGAGAAATAATCTTTAAACTTGAAAACATTCTGCTGGAGCTTGAAAAAATATTCTTAGTATCCAACAGCAATCCCTCTCAGCTAGTGCTCCAATGTTCACTATTACAGCTAACTATGAAATCTGCTGTAGTGGCAGGAACAAAACAGGCATGAAACCTATTTAAAATAATTAAAATATTGCCTGACACTGCATCTTCTTTTTAATGAGGGATGTAGGGACAAATGGACAATGTAGTAGTAGTGTCTTGTGTTGCTGTATTGACATTCAGCATATGAGACCTGGAACAAAGGGATCAAAACCACCAAAAGATGGGAAAAAATTACGAGAAACTTCACACTCAGTGCTAGAGGAGTTCAGGAATTTGCAAGTTCAACAATGCTTTTAAAGCTTAGCATTCCTTAACCCCTGTAAGGATGTGGAACTTCAGGACATGATTGTTACAAGCACAAGTAAATTATATTGTTAGGTGAAGTATTAATAACATCTGCCATGTTTAATCCTCTTCCCCACCTTTAACCATGCTATTTTGCAGTGTTCTCAATAAATTTATTCCTCTTACCTGTCTAATACAAGGTCTGGTGCAAAAATCAGTTTCCCAGGATGGTCGATGGATCTCCACATCAAACCAATCATCAGAACTTCCATCCAGCAGCTCTCCAAGAGCCTCACTTGGTCATAGAGGCTGAGATCAATGAAGCCTAAAGTGATGCAAATAGCATAAAATAACTTGTTAAATGTCTGTTTTAATAAAGAAAAATGAGTATATGAGAAACAAAAAAAAGCCAGAAAGACCTATGGGTTGTGAAGATAAGGGAGCACTGACATCCACAGTGGCAGGCTGCCACTTCAAACAGGAACCAAAATATTTGCAATTATCATCATCTACAAAATATCTGGAATAAAGCAGAGTGGTGTTTTAGTGCAATTAGCCCCATACACCTGGTGAAACTCAAATGACTGCAGAGTCACCTGCTTTATGTTCTTGTCCTAAAGGAGGAGAGATGCTAGAAGAAATACTGTGAGGGTGAGGCCCTGGCACAGGTTGCCCAGAGAAGCTGTGGCTGCCCCATCCCTGGAAATGTTCAGGCTGGATGGGGCTCTGAGCAGCCTGGGATAGGGGAAGGTGCCCCTGCACATGGCAGGGAGTTGAAACAAGGTGATCTTTGAGGTCCCTTCATTCCATGATTCCATGATTCATTTCTCCCCAGAACTTTTAGCAAGGCCTCAGATAACTCTGCAGCACAGCCAGAGGGCAGAGACAGTCACAGCCCACCTTTTCTCTTCCCCTGGGAAAAACAAAAAAACAAACAAAAAAAAAAAGACTGTGGAAAAATAATGCTTAGAAGTCAAAAGACAAAATAGGAGAAATAAAATTCATACGCTCCAAACCAAAAGATCAGAAGTGTAAATTATCAAAACATGGGTGGGAAAACAGACTAGAGGAAAACACAGATATGAGGAAGAGCTGCTCAGTGATCAAAAACAAGATCAGGCCACACTTTTCAAAGCTGAGCTTCTTTAGCTTGGGCCTTTGGCAAAGGTGCTCCATTTTCAGATGAGCTGCCATCTCTGACACTGCTTGGTGACAAATCCAGGCACAGCCTGGCCATGGCAGATTGGTTTCCTGAAGTTCTTCCTGGCTGTCTGAGGTGTTAAAACACACACAGGACATTTGGGCTGCCAAAGAATCTCTCTGTCAGTAATTTATACAAATGCTCCGTGCATTTTAATCTTATTACAGGACTCAGCTGGAGGACAGTCAGTGACAGCCAGGGCTGACATGAACTGGGCAATGCTCACTTTTATCATCACTGAATGTGCTGCTTTCCAGAGCTGGGGCAGCCTTGCCTCTGGTTTCATAGCAGGGATAAACAGGAGCCAGGAGTGGTGCCTTCCCTCCTGGGTTCCACTGTCACAGAATTTACTGCAGAACACACAGCCAACAACAGATTATCTGCCGCACACACTCATCATTTAAAACTGCATTTAGGGAAATATTCATGGAAGTGTGAAACGGTTCAGAAACTGACAGTGCCAGTTTCCTGGGAAACAACAGCCCAAAGACATTTCAGAGTCTATTTAAATAAACATTTACACTGCCATGTACTGATTTCTCTAGCACAAACAAGGAATTATCAGGTTTAAAGACTCTCTCAGTTGAGTGATGTCAGACCAAGTCCCAGGGTTCAATCTCCAGGTTCTTGAAGATCCAGATTTATCACAGGTGTCATCTGCTAAATTCACATTATCAGTGGCAGCAGCAGGAGCTGTGGCCATTGAGCACAGCTGTTAGAAGGACTCTAATTCTCTTTTTCCTAACAAATCTCATGCTCCAAAGGTGCAGGACAGCCACCACAGCTTTCACTGCAGCCTCAGGAGCCCCATTTTATTTCCTCCAGACTACATTAACCTAATAATTTTTCTCTGGTTGTATTAGACATCCTTTAGATTGTGGGCTCTATTTCTTATAATTTAATTATAGATTGCTAAGACAGAGAAGAAAAAAAAAACCTTTCGCTGGATGTGTAAAACCTAGGAAAAGACACAGTGCTCTGGTCAGCAACACACTGGGCTGCATAATGAACCCAAATTTCGATATTGTGACAACATCTTATTGATCTGCAATACAGCTTCAGCAATGAACCATGTAAACTCTTTTAGACTAGGTCAGCAAAGCAAAAGGCAATTACAGAAGCTGTGTTCTGCTGCCTGACAACTGAGAATTAAAATACTTGGAATTCAGAAGGAAAAAAATCCAGATGTCAGCTTCTATTTGAGTGAGCAACAAACAAATAAACTCTATTAGGCTGAAAGTCCAGAACAAAAATACAGCCACAGAGTAAAATTCATAACAAAAGAGTGTCATTAAATATTAAACACTAAAAACCCACAAAATACGAACATGCTTTTTCTCCTATTTATGCAAAAAGCTACTGTTAATACAATAATATTTTTTTTCACCTCCAATGAGTATCAAAATAATATCCAATAATAACTTTGAGAGTATCAAAATAATATCCAATAATAACTTTGAGATGACAATGGACTTCTAACCTGAGTACACAAAAGCAAATATTCAGCTTTTCAGAAAGTAAGATTACTGCTCACTGGGTCATTAGTCAAGAGCTCTCTATTTTTTCCTAAAGACCTTACCTCTAGGAACCAGGCAGGGATCGGCATGATTACCTACAGGCAAGAGTTTTTGAAAAATAAAATTCCATGTCCTCAGCGTTAGTCATCACAGTTTTTTAATGAAAAACAAAAAAATCAGTCCACATTGAAGCTAATGGTCCGACTGCCATGTGATACAGCAGTGTCACTTATAATTGGGTGTATATTAAACATCCCATCTATTTTTGGCATTGCTCTAAAATGCTGTTTATTTCTGTTCTCCATAACAGGGGTGAATAGAAAAAACAAACAGAGACAACAAAGTGTCAGCATTCCCAAAAACTGTTTTGAAGGGGTTTGACTGCTTCAATGGGTTTTCTTCATACAGTTCTCTTACTGCCAATAAAAAGTTTTTATTTGCCCCATTATCAGAAGAAATTAACTTCTTCCTGCCTCGCTCAGCTATGATGATACCATTAGGATTCAGAGGAAGAAGTTGACACTGACCAGACAGAATCCTGTGTTTGAATGGAATTTATGCATCATGTATGAGGTGTATGAATACGCAACAGGCTATTGTTTTTAAGGGTTAATTTCTATTAACGGGTGTCCTTTTTTTGGGCTTATTTTGCCCAGAAAAGGTACCCAGACCGTCCGTAACTCTTTGTTCTTATTGTCTCATATTGTCCTAAATCCTAATTGTCCAAATTTCTATTACTCTAATTATATTACTATTCTTATAACCATTTTATTACTATTAAAATTTTAAAATTTTAAAAACAAATGATTGGTGTTTGTCACATATACCATGCACCTACTGTGCTGCTCTGTCACGTCAGAGCAGAGGACACATTGCTGGGTAAAACCATTGACCAAAACAAACCAAACCATGGACCAAAACCAAACCGAACCATGGACCAAAACCAAACCAAACCATGGACCAAAACCAAACCAAACCATGGACCAAAACAAACAAAATTCCTCACCAGGAATCTTCTTGGCCCAGCCGATCATGTGCACCAGCTCTTTGTCCGCCAGCTTGGTCAGGGACATCATCATGGAGGCCTCGGTGAAGGGTTTGCTGGGCCTGCTGACCAGCACGTGGGGCGGCTCTGCCTCCAGCAGGGTCAGCACGAACTGCTCGGGGCTGAGGGCGCTCAGCAGGATCTCCTTCACCCTCGTGGCCGCCTCGTTGTACCTCCGGGCCCTGCCCAGGCAGTGCGCGCGCTCCTCGGCGCTGCGGTGGCTCCGCAGGATCCGGTACCCGCAGCGTTCCCTCCTGGAGCCTGCCACGAGAACCACACGTTGCATTGGAGAGTTTCTCCCCACAGAGTTTTCCTCCCCTGTGTAAACCCAAATGTCTCAGGTTTCTGTGGTCGAGATGACCCCAAGGTGTTAGAAAGTCTCTTTTTTCCAGTCCTGTGACTGAAGAAGGCGAGATTCGTCGGTTCTGCTCTTCAAGGTTGTTTATTTTTTCTTATCTATTATATTCTTTCTCTCACCACCAGGTCAAGTTGTGGCACAACACCTGCCCTGGGGGTAGTGTTAACTTTTTTATACTAAGAACTACATGTACTTTATTTACAATAAGTTTCCAATACCTATCACCTATGTTAGACAGCCTGTCTCTACTCTAAACCAATCCAGAAGTGTCACCATCACAGCAGAAGATGAAGGACGAGAAGAAGGAGAAGAAGGACAGGAGAGGCTCAGATTCCTCCATTACTTACCTCTTGAACCCCCTCATTCTAAAACCCCCAAATTCTACTTTTTCACCCGGTGACAAATTCACTATCATTCTACTCAAACTCCTGTGGCTTGTAACTCTTCACACAAAGTTGGTAATTTTTTCCATGGGCTAAGATTGAAGGCACAGGTGTTTTTGACTCTGTGCCAAGGTCTCTGAGCCCCTTGCCAGGGTCCTGAATCACCCAGGGCAGCCAGAGGAATGTCCTGGGTCCCAACACAAATGTTTGGGGAGAAGGAGGAAAACCCTTTAATATTGGCTGTTGTAATATTGAACATTAAGTTTCTAGGACATTCAGCATGGACTTAACTTTGTCCCTACTGACTTCAGTTGAGGGGTTTTGTTTATTCTGCTAAACAAAAATAAAGTTTTAAAATGTTTGGTTTTGAACCTCAGTTAGCTCGGTTCAAAAGTCCAGTGGACAACTCCCATGGACATCAAAAAGATATAAATCAGATCTTTAAAGGAAAATAAAGATAGCTGATTTTAAATTTTACTTTATATATAATCTGGAGGAATAAAAAACTTGAAAGTCTGGGCCAGGTTACAGATTAAAATGCCTCAGGAACAAGCACAGCTGGGCCTCAGAGTTAGCTGGATGGTCAGCCAGGGATTCATAAGATTCAACCCATTTTCTGCCCATACCCCAAAAAGCCAGCAGGAGTTTCTCCAAAGGGAATTCAGATATCTACAACTAAGAGCAAAGACCCTGCGTGGAGTTCTGTCTGCAGAAGGCTATTTCTGTTGCAAAAAGCAGTCCTTTACATTCCCAGATTTAATTAATTCAAATCTAAACATTGTCCAATTCTTGGTCAGTGTTTTTGGTAGCATCACTGTTACCTGTTTTTGCGTAGCTTCCATGGAAAGAGTCTAAAAGTTTCTCCAAAACCATAATATTCATAAAATACTCAGCTATAGTTCTACTTCAGCTAGCAAAGAAGTCCTAACATTAGCCAAATAAAAATTAAGGGCAGTGGGGACACAAAAAATTAATTTCAGATGCTGTTGACAAGGCTTTGTCTTGCTCAATAAGATGCTGGGTGACTCTCAGGCTCAGGTGGAGGTGGCTTTCAGGTCACAGTCCTGTCACATCTTCAGCAGCTGCCAAACAGCATCTGGGTCAGTGTGGGGAGGTGAATGCAAAGGCCACTCAGGAACAGCCTGACTGAATAAGGACCAACTGAGTATTCCAGGATTTTCAGGATGTGAACTTTTCAGTTGTCCATGGCTCTCATTCTCTCACTTGCTGCCTGTTCAGTAAACCATGCTGGATGCACGGGAAAGTTAAAGAAGTCCTCATTAAAGAAGTTCCCAATATTGGAGAACATTCTTTGCCTGGAAATCCAAGAGATTGGAGAAGCCCAACAGGCAAAGCTGGTTTGATGAACAGACCTCAGGCACAGAGCTATCCAAGTGGGACCATTTGGAATTAGTCCAGCTTCAGGTCTGCACCATTTGGAGAAAGGATGGTTTTTCAACTTTGAAAGGGATGTGGGTAGGATGAAATGGGCTGAGTGCAGACAGGAAATTTGCACAAATAATGGATTGAAGGAAATAAATAATTTGTGGAACCAAATGTTTAGCCAAATGACAACTAGCTAGAAGCTGCCAGAGCAGATGAATAGCAGCTAAGGGAATATAACATACCAGCAGAGACAGACAGAGCACGAGACATTACCTTATGTAGATTCATGGAATGAGACTTGATGAAAATACCCAAAAAATGTTCCCTGAACTACAGAAGTAACAAAGCAATTTCTCCCACCATCAGTCTGGGCAAATCCTTCCTGAGGAGAGTCAAAGGCCACCAAGGCATAGACTATTTTCTACAAAGACACCTGGATCATGTAGTGAACTCTGTGCTAAGCCTCATCTCTTGCCTAATGCACAAAGGTCAAGAGGAAAATCTTGAAGTGGTTTGTAAGCTTCCAAAAAATACTAGAATTATTTCTGTTCTGAAATCATGCAATGCACAGAAAGCATGTATTTTCCATCAGGGAACACAAAAAGTAAAGGCTGAGAGGGAAGTGGGCAACTGGAATGAGAGTGCAGCTGGGGACAGATGAGGAGATGCCCAGGTACCAGGTGCTCTGCCTACAGAGATGCAGGGCTCTGATCTCCACAGCATGGGAGGGACCATAACCACAAAGAAAGAAATCACATTGTTTTCACTGTTTAGAAACCTGAAGCACATTTCCCAGGGGCACCTTGAAACACGGAACAAGAAAAATAGCAAAGGGAATAAAAGCCATGGGCAGAATAGAGTAAAAATTTTCTTGGGCTATGCAAAAATACCAAATACTCTGTGACATGCGTTATCTGAGTTACCCTTTCCAATTCACTGTCGTAAAGATCTTTAAATAACATTTTGTAGCCTATAAATATAACTTTCAGCTTATATAAAGTTTATACAGACAATATAAACACACAGATAATTGAGCAGATACTTTGATGAATATCAAAGAAATTAAACTTAGAAGCAATTTAAAAAGAATTTCAGCATTCTGTTCTAATTGAGAAAATTTTGAACAATTTCCATCTGCACAGCTGCACTCAGTGCTCCATCTAAAGATAATTCAATCAGGTTATGATTTTGAGAGTATTAAAGGTCTCACAACTTGTGGAGGGTTCTTACTAGGAACTAACAAACCCCTTTAAATTACTTTATGTTATTTAACTGCATCAAGTTTCTTATATAACCAATTAATTATATAAAATATGCTCAATTTAAAACATTTACCAAATTTCTATAATAACATTACCAGTCCAGAAAGGCAGACTAGGAGTATTACATCTCTGCATAAAAACTTGCTACTAAAGAAAATATAACTGATGACAAAAAACAAATGGGAAAAAACCCAGCCAAAGCAGATTCTGAGTTATTTGTGGTGGTTTTTATTCACCATATATTGCCAAACAGAAGTAGGCTGAATGAATGAGCAGTGTGCATAAAAGATACTTAAAAGATATACCATTTATTAATGCTTTCTATTTTTTTCTGCTTGCATTTAAAGTAAAAGAAAGCTACATTTACATTTTCTAGTCAGCTGACACAGCAGAAAACACCAGTCTTTCCATTTAAAACAACCACTTACAACAACAAAAAGGAAGTTCTTTTCTTTCTATTCAAATTCAAAGTTTAGGCAGGACCAAGAAATCTTACTTATATATATATATATTAGCATACTACAGACATGTATAACTGTTTATAAAAATATATGTTACAAATAATTATTGACCAGCCTAATGTTTTGCTTAAGCAGATACAGAGATGTGGATCAATGTGTGCAAAGGCAGAGAAATAAAATACATCTTCCCAGATTAGGGGCTATCTTTAACTTTACTACAAACTCCCTAACTGTTTTTAATATCAAATATTCATTTCTATAAAGGTAATTCAGCCAATTGCAGGAGTGCAAAGTGATCAAATCCCTCATTCTTCCTACCACAGTCTCCTTATTTAGAGCTGTTTTGTGCAAGAAAGTTGCTGAATTCAGCTGAGAATGCTGGGCCAAGGGCAAGACCTTGAGCTGCAGCACCACAGACCATCAGTAAATGACCCCAGGATATAAGGAGTGAAGCACATTGAAAAAAGGTCATTAAAATGAGCTTGTTGTTCACTCAACCACAGCAGGTATTGCTGGCAGAGAAACACACCATTTTTCAAGCTTTGCAAATTCTCTGAAAATCACAAATGCTGTCTGATATGGTAGGAAGCTATGTGGCATGTTGCCCTTCACACTGATTTTGGTCCCTGGCAATGGCTCATAAAACCAACCAGTTCTGTAGCAAATGCAGATTCTACCACTGGGTATTTTATAGTCAGTTTTTGAAAGAATCTGAGTATAAACCTGCTCCAGTACACACTGGTAAATCATGATCACTCCAGCCACCTTTCAAAGCAAATGCAAATGTTCTGGTGAGTACACACTCCAGAGCAGGCTCTCAAATTGAATTCTCAAGAGTGGAGCCACTGACAAAGGAGTTGCTGTCTGCCTATGTGCACATGAGAATGTGAGCAGAAATTCTAGTGATTGCTATAAAAGCTGAAATTCAATTAGTACATCTGATGTCCAGAGAATGCCTTGAAACATTTTGTCCCCACTTATTTTCTGTGTGTAAAGTACTTTGGAGTATTTCAGCTGCCCACAGACAGGAGAAAGGGCCAAATCCTGAACCAGCCCACAGAGAAATCTGTTTTCCTCCCTGCAAACTTGTGAAATGATTCAAGAGCAGCATCTCTCCATCACTTGAGTGTGGCCTCTCAGCCTCCTCGCTCAGGGCTGAAAGGAGCTTCACCTTTGGAGCAATTTCAACATGCTGAGAACTGACACACGGGGGAAAAGATACAGGAGCAGTGCAGAGGAGGGAAATGAAAGTCAGGGAAACTGAAAACTCCTTGTGAAAGAAGGAGTTTTATTTGAGCCTATTTATTTTATTCTATTTGAGCTTCAGGAAGCAAACCAAAAGCAAAGCATAACTGCTCCCAAGAGTGAAAAGTGATGGAGCAACTCCCCTCTTCTTCACTGCCTTTGACAAACAGTCCAAGTCCATTTCAGCTCCCCAGGTAAACACCAGAAGGCTCCAAGGGAAGATCAGTTTTATCCTGTCTGTTTTATTCAAATTTTCTGGGCAGAGCTTACTGCAGTTTTTCTGTTTTCTTTGTTCCTAATGATAGTGCAATTTTTTTGTTAATTATTTTTCTACCACTGTTAGGAGTCCTACTGCCAAACTTTAGCAGTAGCTTCCTTGTTTGGAACAGCAGGGAATGTAGATTTCCTGCAGAGGAATTGGCTGATGCAATGTCTATGACCCATGTGCTTTTGGCAATGATATATGAATATTTTCATATTATATATGAGTATTTTCTATTTTTCATAAGAAAATCCAGTATCACCTCAATACAAGGCACCCCAAGCTGGCCTCCACCAAAATACCTGTGGCTTGTTGGGCTGAGTTCTTAACATTTCTGAAGGTGATGATAAACAAGAGAATTTCAGACCAAGAAGATGTAGAGCAACACTTTTCTGCCTTCTCCTACTGCATAGATGACCTGTACTGCTTAATCAGATTTAAGCACACAAACTTGTTTTAAACAAGTTCCTAAGTGTGTGTTTTCTCTCGAGTTGTCTATTGATAATATGCAAAGCAAGGATTTAAAGTTATGATGGGAATGGTGCACAAATTTTATGAAGAGCTCTCAAACTACAAAGTGGCAATTGAACCTCTTTTATCACTTGTGCTGGACACAAATCTCCACTGAGCAGAAATGCACTCACAAACCATTCCATCCCATCCAGGGCTTTAGCAGATGTGAACCAATGCTTTCACTAAGTGACCTCAGAAAGGAGCAGAGATGCAAAAAAGCCTTCATTAAAAACAAAGTGTTCTCTTTTATGGCTTTCTACAATAAAAAGTTTTTATTGAAGCACGATTCTTGTGAGAAAATGTCTGGGAGATAATCACTCTGGTTTGTAGGAAATGGCATTTACATCTCATGCAAGAAATATTGCCTTAAAATCTGTCTGCTTTAAATGTCTGTCACCATGTGTCCATACACCAGCATTACTCACAGCTGCCACTTAACTCATCAGGTGACTCAGACAGTTCTGAGTAATTTTTTTGTTCTTTTTCTGAAAATAAATTGTTTGATTCTCAAATTAAATTCTTGAGAGTTTCAAGCTTTACTGCTACTATTTTAAAAACTAAATATTTAAAAATACAGGGGTTTTTTTCAGTTATTGTTTCAATCTTTTTTTTTTTTTTTCTGGCAAAGTCATCAATATCCTGCAGACACTCATTATGGTAGAAAAAACATGTTTATGAATATGTGACAAGATTCAAGGGAACACAAGCTAGGACATAAGTGCACACTATAATTTATTACTTGTAATACCATAGTGCCTATGAGGTCTAGTCACACACCAGGACTTTTTGGACAGCTAGAATAAAAGGATTAATTTAAGGCAAGCATGGTGGAAGTCTACCTTATAATATCATTATGGAATCAATTTTTACCAAACCTTTCCAACTCCAAAACTGGGGTTTTATAGAAAACTCCCTTGGAAAAACTTTGAGCAAAATTCTGAGTCATAAAAATGACCAAAAGACAGTGGCACCATTCAGAAAGGTTTTGAAAGGAATCTTAGTTGCATAAGGCATAAGGCATAAGGCTTTCCTTGCTGGAGGTAAGACCAAACACCAATAAAGTTGAGATGGACCATCACTGAGGGAAAAGACAGGAGCTTCACATAGAAAGAAGCCTCTGACTTGAGCAGAAGAAACTAAATGTACTTGAGGAGTACAAAAATAATTCAAGGAACAGTTGAAATTTCAGTTCTGCTCTGGGAGTTGTCAGCTAGGAATGAACGGGGTGACTGCAGTCACAACAGATCATGGAGTGATTATGAACTGCCAGCAGGATGTTACTTTGGAAAAGGCAAATCTGATCCTGGGTGTGAGCAGAGGGAAGCTCCTGCAGCAGCAGCAATGTGTCAGTGCCACTGCAGGGAGGAGAGGCACCAGAAGGCTGCCCATGATTCTGGGCATCCAAGTGCAAATTGGGTTATCTCTGCCTGGAGCAGGTGGAGGGACAAGCTACCCTGATGATTTCCAGATTCATCTACTTTCCTATTTTGCAAAAGGAGAAGTTTTCTTGCTTTATTTAGCCAACTAAAACAAAGGTTGTGAGGCATATGATGCAGTCTTTAAGCAAAATCAGGCTGTTAACAACAAAGAGAAGAGGAGCCTCTATGGTAAAAGACAATGTTGTTGCAAGAAAAAATGGACATTGATTGTTCAGCAATAAATGCAGGCTGAAATTCTAAACAATGTTCCCAATGAAAAAAGTCGTATTTTGCAAACAGTCTGCAGATCAAAGCTGTGGGAGGATGAAAATGGTGTCTAGTTTTGAAACAGAAACAGGTGTCTGCATTAAATGGGATGAAACAAGATGCATGCCTGCAAATCATGGAGAGCCAAGCACAGGGACCTTCTCCTGGGCACTCCAGTGTTCTTATGGGTTATTTTCCCGGCCTGTTTCTATTACATACATAGGGGAATCTACAAGAAACAGCAAACTTTGACTGTAAACATACATTAGATTGAAACGTTTCTCAAATAATTTTCTTCTTAAAAGTAACTTTGAAAATATAATCTATGAATGATCAACTGCATTGAAGTCACATTGCTGTAAGTACTAGACAGGGATGAAAGAAAAGGCTGGATAATTCTGAGTGATGCAGTGACAAACAGTGGTGGTTCACTATTTCTTTTGGTGGAAGAGCTGTGGGGCATCATCTGAAGATAGCTTGTTCTCAAAAAGGAGATGCCCTCCAAATGCCTTTCCCTCACTGTCCCACCAAAGCCCCCCACAAAAACCTGGCAACCAGAGAGCTGGTTCTTCAAGGGATGGCCGAACTGCAGAGGAATGTTGTAGATTCTAAGCCTTTGTAGGATTAAAAAGAGAAAATGGAGAAATCCATCATTTTACTAATGTCCCCCACCGCTAATTTTTGGAAGCTGAGAGCTGACAGCATCAATTCCTCTTGGGTGCTGCTCTCATTCCTACACTCCTCCTGAGGCACCCACTCTTGCCACCACCAGAGGTGGAATGCTGGGTGAATTCGCTGCTGCTCTGATCTGACAGTGCTGCTCCTGCAGTGCAGGCAGGCAGCAGAGCACAGCACAGGCTCCTTTACCCCACATCAGCAGAGGCTGCCTCTGGGACGTTCTGGAAGCAGCAGCTCTTTATTTCCCATTCTGCACGGCATGGAAGCAGCTTGTGTCCCCAAAGCTCTGCAGAGGTTATATGGTTTTCACTCTTAACCTACACCTTCCCACAGGTTTGAAAATGACAAGTCGTCTTCAGCTTTAAGAATCAGTTAATTCCTTCCTATAAAACCTTGCTTTAGTTGTCGAGCCTTCTTAGGATTCCAAAGGAAAACAAGATAGGGGATTGGCTGAGGGGAAGAAAAAGCCAAAACCAGCTAAGAACAAAACAAAGCTAAGAGCCAGCTACAGCAAAACAAAGCTAAAACCCCAGCTGAGAGCAGAGGCATGCCCAACTCACCACATTTCATCATCCCCACTTCGTAGCACTTGCGCAGCCGGCACGCCTGGCAGCTCTTGCGCCGGTTTTTGTCTATCGTGCACTGGTTGGTGGCTGGGCAGATGTAATCGTTGTGTCCTGCAGCAGGGCAAGAAGGGAAAATTTAACATCTCCAACCATCTTGGTCATTTCCCAAATCAGGAGTGTTCTCAACTTTAAACAACTCAGCTTTTTTGCGTGGATGTATCTAAGCTCCGTTAATTTAACTGATGCAAAAATTAATATTTATCCTATATATTAAACATCAGCCAGGGGCCTCAAAATTAACCAGACATCATTACTCAGCTTTATAGTGGTGACTGTCAGACAACCAAGTATCTTCCAAAACCAACTCATTTTTCATTTTTTGAAAATAGAACATACACTCTTGTGGAAATTTCCTCCCAACCTCCAATTTTGTACTGTATATTGGGAGTCTGTAGCTGGCATATACCTGTCACAGATATATTTTATGAAAAATTCTTTTGCTAGGATCTTTTCTCCTGAGAAGCTGAGAACCTCTAGCTTTTCCATATTTTGCTGCTTTGGAATGTGATTTGGAGAATTGTTACCCAGCATGTGAAATTGTTTTTACTTGATGGCCAATGACAGCCACCTGTGTCGAGGCTGTGAGCAGTCACAAGATTTTATTATCATTGCATTCCTTTTCTATTCCTTGCTAGCCTTCTGATGAAATTATTTCTTCTATTATTTTAATATAGTTCTAATATGTAATTTTCTTTTAATATAATATATATAATAAAATAATAAATCAGCCTTCTGAAACATGGAGTCAAGATTCCCATCTCTTCCCTCGTCCTGGGATCCCTGTGAGCACCACCACAGATACCAGATTTTCTTTTTTTATTTTTTTCCTCAGCAGACTTGAAAAGAGCAGTCCTGCAAAGATTTAAGTAAACTACAGCTCTATTTACTGAACTCTGACGTGGGGAGTTCCAGGAATGAAGAAGCCTTTGGAGGATTGACCCTGGACCAAAGTTAACAAAAAAAAAAAAAAAAAGGCCAAGATAAAAGGAGACCAGTAGGAAATAATGCATGCTGTAACTACAAAGAAAAGCACAAGGAGAGGATGTAAGTTTCAGATATTCTGGACAAGTGTTTATCTTACTTTGATCAGTTCTCACTGCAGCCTCTTTTGCTCTCTTCTTATTCTTTCCCATCTCACCTCGTTCCCACCCAAACCCCTTTAGGTTACTGTAGTTCATCAATCAATAATCTGGTCCAAAGGTTTATTACTGTAAACTGGACTTGGGTACACTCCTGGTGTAAATACAGTTGAATAATCTCCTGTCAAATAGTGGAACTATCTCTTGCAGCAATCACCAAAGGATGCAAAAAATATTCACTCATTTACTTTTCTTAATATCTTTTCTCCCAAGCTGCTTTTTAAGTTCATTTGGGTTTGGGTTTTTTTCCCCAACCAAGAATAAGATCAGACAAAAATACAGCTACTAGAGTGATTTTTCTTTTTTTTCACTTGGTGAAAATCCAAGAGTTCATGTCCTCGAGAGTAATTATTTAACTGAACCATTGTGTCTATTGCCATGCAAAATTAGAATTATTTTAACCTTGAATTTTTGAACTGACAGTTTTAAAAAGAAGAGATCTCGTTACAGTTTGTCCCATTTCTTGCTAGCAGATACGACTGAGAAACAAATTACTGTTTATCACTCTTCACACAACATGGAGGGAGAGGAGGAAGAAACTTTCTGTTGCACACAGGACTATAAAATGTTTTAAAGCTCTTGTGGCCTTGGGATAATTTAACTTGCAGGCAGATGTTCAGTGATGTGGGACAGACTACACTACAAACTCAGACAAGCCAAGGAGACCACACACAGTTGCTCAGTCATATATCTAATTTTAATTTCATTAATAAGGCCAACATTTTGCTCTATGGCATGCCCAGAAGTCTTTTATTTTAATACACAATATCCTGCATAACAACTGTTGCAACTGAGTGCTTGGTAAGTGTTTTATGCCAATAATTGGCTTTATTTTATGTGCCTTTTTTATTCTTTCGTTTGAATTACAAACACCATTACCTGACAGGGTACACTGAGGTGTACAAAAGACCACAGTGGGTAACTTGCTCGTGGCCCAAGTACATGTGAGCAACACAGAGCAGGCAAAGCACTGGCTTGACAGAAAGCACCTTGAGATCAAATTCAATCTCCATTTGTGACAAAATGGACACAAAAGTCTCTTCAATTATTTTAGAAATCCACAGTACTTGCACCAGCTTGTAGAAATAACTGTTCACCCGTGCAGAATCTGCACAATGAATTGAAAAGGCAAAAACAAGTTGTGAATTAAATTTGATTCTCCTAGTGGCACCATCTCTGCCATACTGAGCGAAAAGAAAATATCTGAAGATTCCTAAAGGCTCTGCAGGCAGAAGTGGGCGAGGAACAGTAAAGATCAAACAGCAGCAGGATTTTCTGCATTGGCATCCACGTGTAGCAGCCAATGTCAATAGAAATGATTTTCCACCAAAAGACCCGAGATGAGGCCAAAGATCAGGATAACTGGGCCAAGGTTAAAGAAAATAAGTGCCCCAAATCTGCAATGCAGTGCCTGTGTGACTTCCACTGGCTGTGACAGCAAATGTGGAGCCCCACATTTACTTCACACTGTAGCCATGAAGCAAACTTGAACTAAATAGCAAATATTTAAGAATTTAAACATGGAAGTGGAAGTCTTAGATAGAGAGGCCTGTCAGGGTAAGAGATACTGCAGTGCAGGCTCTGAGGGGCTGAGCATTAATGATAACCAGGTTAGCACCTGATATTTGCTACACATATTTTTCCATCCTCCTCAGTGTGTAGATATTGTACACTGTGACTCAACAGCTCCAGGCAATAGACTCTTGTCAAGAAGAGCTCCTAGCAAGCAAAGTCTCCAGATAATTGCCTGCTCTTACTGTGCCTATGACAATTAATTCTCAATTACTACAACTAAGCTAGGCCACAACTCCCATCAGATTCACAGGTCTGCAGTGTCATCCCAGTGCTGCAGGGCCTCACTGTGCTATGCACTCCACCTCTTCTCTAAAGAAATCAATTCCTCATTCTGTAACATTTCCAGATCTTGATAACATCAGAGCCAAGAGATAAAACACCCAAATCATGTGTTGCTCTATTTTCAGCATGGAGCACCAGACACCAGGATTTCAGAGCAGCTCATTACTAGGTCAACTGCTGCAGCCCCAGGTCACATGAAACTATTTATTTAAGCAAATGATCACAACCTGTTTGTCTTACCTTGAATGCTTCTTTTGAAAAATGCTTTGCAGCCTTCACAGGACCAGACCCCATAGTGGTATCCTGAAGCATAGTCACTGCAGACTGCACAGAAGTGGGCATCCTTCTTTGAGCCAGGATTATTTGCAATTGGGCTTGTACAGTCACTGCCATTAGTTTTCCTTTTTAATGTTTCTCTGATAGAAGAGAAAAAACATACCTTATAAAAGAGGAAAAATTTAAACTGCACTGCAAAGAGTTTCATAATTTTTCATTGTCTTCTATTCTCTCTCTATAAAGAGAGTCTATATAGACTCTCTATAGAGTCTTCATATTCCTGATGACAGGATAGTGTGAAACATTGCTAAGCCTTTTCTGACAAGATAAAGCATTTAAAGCATGTAGTCTGATCCCAGTGATGACACACTAGAAGGATTTAGGCATAAACCTGGTCTGCTGCTGAATCAATCAATGAACCCTGGGAAAAATCATATGGAATGCTGATGGGTCTTGAAGAATTATTGGAAATAGGCAAGTCCAGGAATTTGTGAACCAAGTGGATTTTGCCTCTTGAGAGCTTCACAGGAAAAGGAGAACTCAGGCAGCTCAGACTGATATTATAAATGCTACAATGGACAGAAATGCAGTTGCTTTGTCCTGTTAGTAAGGCAGAATTACAACACACATCCATTCCCAATGCTTCATCCTTTACATGAGGCTTAACTCGTTCAATGACATTCTGCAGACAAATAAATGAGGTGTGAATCTCAGCCTATAAGATCAGCTCATGATGTTTTCTGTTCAGCCCACGTTGATCACCCTGATGCTAAACAAAAAGTCAGAATACAAGAAGAATGAAGAAACACAATGAATAAAATACTTCCATATGTTAAAAAAATTGTTGCTCTATATAAATTAGTAAGATATAGACATCCCTGAAGTGTTGCAAACAACTTCAACATACAGGAACTATTCTTCATGAGGAGATTAAAATTAAAACAGGAAAAAACAGGAAAAAACAGCCAATTCCTGACACCAAGATCCTGTAAACAAACAAAAGAGGAAAGGAGCTAGGATTATCAGTAATGTTTGGTTTAGGTATAGGAAATAAATCCATTGTATCCTTTTTATCTGGACTTCATTTTCTTGGTAGGTTTTGCACAATGTGCTTTCAGGGTCAATGCAATTTCTAGACAGAGAGAAAAGAGTGTTATGTGCAAACTCTGAGCAGCTCAGAGTTTGAGAAAAGGATTGGTGTATAGTCAACTTAAAGGTATAAATTCAAGCATAGAGGCAGAACTTCAGAACTCTAGAATTTTCCTCATCCAACCTTCTAGAAGGATTAAGGAGGAGAAGAAAAATCAGTTGGGATAAGACAGCAGGCAGCATGGTTTATGACTTCTAGAGAACAAGGGCAAGTTTAAACAGAATAGTAGAAACATGCTGAAAGTGCTGTCAAAGAGGCTTTAACTAATATATTAAAAGTAGATTTTGTGCAGGTTTCATGACAGGAGGTAAGGACAAACACACCCACATGCCAAGTGAAAATCATCAAATTCCTAAGTTTTTGAGGAGAACGTTCTCCAGTTTCCTGATAAAAAATTTGGAAAGGAGGAAAAGGTGCTTCTCAGAGCAAATTTCAAAACAGAAAAATTAAGATATTTGTTGTGCAATTAAGTTACTGAGAGATTTTTTCAAAATGTTAATTCATTCAGCTACAGCAGGGCAGAGGAGTGTTTAAGTATTTAACAAGCTGGGTCTTTGATTACACACACACCTCATTAATGGGTTGGTGAATCACTGAATTATTTCCCTCTCTGCCATGCTGGGAACACCAGTGAGGAGGAACTCTCCCCAAGAGTAAAGGGACTGTATCACACATTCCTCAATTGCTGCAAATGAAAGGAGGGAAGAGCATTCCTACTCCTTCCTATTCCCCTGTGTTTGGAAGCAAAAGGGTTTTGGCGTTTCACATTAGTAAAATAGGTATTGATGCTGGGTTCTATATAGAAATACTACCTTTCTAAAAAGGAATTAAGACTTCACTTAAAGTGATAAATCACTGATTTTCTCCTGGTCACCCTTCTACTCTGAGCAGCCGGCTCTAGAGGAAGGTGTCCCTGTGCATGGCAAAGAAACTAGATGGTTTTTAAGACACCTTTCAATTCAAACCATTCTGTGAAGAAAAGGTTATACTCCAGAATTTTTTCATTCTCTTTAAGTTAGGTCATCATCAGCTGCATAAGCAATAGTCCCTATATATCCATAAAAATAGCTGATGACTTATTTATTTAAACTCCAATGGGACAGGTTCATCTTTCCTTCTGTCTGTTCTATAGAGGACACTGCAGAGCATCAGACAGGATGCTCTTGCTCCTGTGTTATTCCAGCTGCTGTCCCAACATCTGGACAGCTTCAAACCCTAAGCTTCCCAGGGTTGTCAAAGTTTTGGAACCTTAATCAAAGTGGAAAGAGTTTGGATGTGATCCCTGCTCACATCAAAGCTGCTTGGGGAATTCTTCTGTATGTAAGTGCTGCCCAAAGAATATTTCCCAATGCACACACCTACACTGAGAGCATATTTGCACTCCATAAAGCCCACCCATTGCAGGAGGAGTGTGGGTAGTCTCAAAAATAGCACAAATCCTTTGTTAACCATTGACTAAAACTGTTCCCAGGACACACTATTTTTCATACTCCAAATGTTGCTGAAGTTAAATAAGGAGGCTATGAATAAACATCCAGCTGCTGAAGCAGGAACAGCACCTGCAGCCCTGAGCTTTAATCCATCCAACAAGTGTGTGCCCACGAATGGAGCAGTTTCATCAGATGATGACCCAGACCCTGGTTAGGGTTTCCAACGTCAGTAAATCTGCAGAACAAGAACGTGGTTTTGCAAACAGAGTTTCCTGACAGCTGAAAGTTTAGCCTCTGACTCTGCTCTTCACAGCAACTTTACAAAGTCAGTTGGGAACAGCAGCAAGAAAAAAAGTCAGGTTTTTTCAGCAGCAGCCACCTTTTAATGTGGTGCATGCTGCTGTGTGACTGCTCATACTAAAGCCAAAAAGCAAAGAAAAACATTTTCCTCGAATTCCAAGTTAACAACAAGCCTTCACATCTATTAGAAGCAGTAAAAAAAATAATCTGGGTAAAAATTAATTCAAACAATATTGTACGAAAAGGCAAAAAGAATTAGCATTTACCTCTTTCACTCAAAGGACTTAATCTGCCAAAGCAAAATTAATTTTGTTGCACAAAATAGTGTCTAGCAGTCTTGAACTTTTGTTTATGCAGTGCAAACTGTTCTCACAGTGAAGGTATTTGTAATGCTCTGTGTTGGTGTATAGGACTCTAAGGAGGTATTGGGGAAAAAAATCTTATTTCAGAAGATACAATAAAAACAAACAAATAAACAAACCACACACACAACCAAATAAACCACGCACACAAACAAATAAACCACGCACACAAACAAATAAACCACGCACACAAACAAATAAACCACGCACACAAACAAATAAACCACGCACACAAACAAATAAACCACGCACACAACACTCCCTGGGTGATTTGGTGTCTCATGGAGGTTTTTTTGCAGCGTTTTGTTTTTCAGAGGGAGCAGCACTTTAATTCAAACATAAAAAGCAAAGCCTTGAGCTAAGGAAGCTGTAGACAATATTTATCCAGGTGTTAAAGCAGCAAGCATCACTGACCTGGTGGCGGGCAGCACGGGCTCCATGGGGCGCGCCTCGCACCACAGGCTCTTGGGCTGCTCCGCGTACAGCAGCGAGGGCTGGCAGTGCAGAGCCAGAGGGGACAGGTGGCCAGGAGCAGACCACAGGGCGCTGGGGCTCGAGGTCTGCCTGGCTGCCATGCCCTCCGGGTCCCCAAAATTGCTGGCGATGTTGTAATTGACCATGGCGGGGCTGCAGAAGGCCATGGTGGAATATTCGTGCCTGTTTTCCACGAAAGATGAGGGAATGTAGACTGGGCTGTGCTCTGCTGTCAGCGTGGACTGATTGCAGCTGTAAGGGACTGGAGAGATGACGCCAGCAGGTGAATTTTTAATTTCTGTTTTATTGCATCCAATATCCTGAAGTGGCAGCAACTGAGAAAAGTCCTTGTGAGAAGATGTGCACAGGGACATTTTGAAGCAAGATTGAAGAGGGCTGTTTAAATATTCATCCTAAGAAAATAAAGAATTAAAAAAAAAAAAGAATTAAAAACCAAAAAGGCTCTGCATTAGGTCTTTCAATGAAAGAAAAAAGGAACCAGTAAACCAGAAAACATAAAACGTCTCGTTAAAACACATTGCATTCCAAATGCACTTAAATGGTCAATGTACAAATTTACTGCCTTTAAGTAAAAGAAAGCTTTCTAGAATATCCTTAAAAATAAAGGCTAAAACACATATTGAGTTCAGACTCCCTTAAAAAATAATAATAATTTTAAGAACAAAACTATTTGAGGCCTGCCTGAAACAAAGATAAAGATGACAAATTACCAGGAGTTACAAACAGGGTAAATCTGCTCTCTATCACAGATAAAATTACCCCAAGGTCCACAGCTATGGAGGAGAAATCAATTCTCTTCATAACAACTCACCATCTCCTGCTGCTAACTGCACCACAGCCTTCAGCCTGGAGCTCCAGGGTGCTTCCCTTTTCCATCACAAACATGTCACAGCAGGCATTGTGAAAGCAGACAAACACACACACACATCCCCTACACCCTCCAAACCCACAACTCCACTGCACATCCCTCTGCACAGAGGAGGAACACAGGGAGTGGATCTCAGCAAGGTGCAGCTTCATCACTGAGAGGTACCTGGGTACAGCTGCTCTGCACAGAGCCATTAGAAAAGCAGAAGTCATAAAATGCAGATATTTCCAAAGCTGACAATAGAACTCAAGTGATTTCATCAGGTTCAGAAGTTTTATAATTCCCTGCAACTCTCCATCCCCATCCCAACTACCTCCTGTTCTATCTCCCATCTCACTCAGCCATCAAAACAAGACCTTAAATTGCCCACTGTAAACACTCTTTGCCAGATTCAGGCATACAGAAATTATTTAAGAGAGAAAAGAAATTTGAAAAGATAAAAAAAAGCCCACCAAAATTATCCTCCTGAGACAGACCCCTGTCCTAGAAGCATTATTTTACTGTATCATTAAAAACATTTTTCCTTTATTCTTCACTAAGAGTTTAATCTGCAATTCATTCCAGCTCTGAAGACAGACCTAGTTTGCAATTCAAAACAATTCTGTATCCAAAAGAGCAAGTTTCAGCCCCAGAACTGATATTGCAATGTACTTTTACGTATAAGATTCTAACATGAGAAAACACAGGATAACTAAACATTCACCCACAGCTATGCTATTCCACAAGTGGCCAAGGTATAGATGCTAAATGTTCTTACCTTTTTTTGCCTCACATGACCATGAAGAAGATGAGGAAGATTCAAGCATGGGTTTGTGGAAGTACCAGCAACCTCCCTGTCCCCAAGGCATTTCTAGTGTGCCACCTTGGGCCGTTGATACATCTTTCTCCTCTAGGGTGAGGACTGAGAGCAGAAGCTTTAACAGAAAATGTAAGATATAGTCTTTTTTGACTAAAATGGATTTTTGAGAGTCTTTCCTTCCTCCTCACTCTGCATCTGGCAATGAAACTGAAGATATGTGTAGAAATAACCAGAAACTCATTTAAATCAGCTCCGGCACTTTAGACCCAGCTGCTATTTTTTCCTTTGTGGGAAACAGGAAAATGAGATATCTCAGCAGCTGTTTGTGTCCAGCAGTTCTTGGACTGGCCCTCCAGAGCAGCCCAAGCAGGGGATTCTGACCTCACCCCTCACAAACCCCCACTCTTCATCTGCCCCCAGCAGATGCTTCACAGCCTCCTCCATCCAGGAAAAACCAGGCGTTGTGCAAATTCACCACAAAAAATCACTGATAAAACCAAAGGTGCTATCACTCCCAGGTTATGGGGTGGGTGATTTTTTTAGAAGGAAATGATGGAACAAAAAAAAATCAGGAGTATTTTCAGGGGTTACTAGGGGTGAGCCAAATGAGCACACCGGATTCAACGCACATTTAAAGATTCAGTGTAAGCCAAGCTGAATTCCCCTTGCAGTCTCAGAGGCTGCAGGTATTCAGGATGAGCATGGGCACTGTGCCAGAGGATCTGGCACGTCCAAGGAAAGCTGTCTGTGCTTTCTTTGTGCCTCTGCCTCCTTTGGAAGGACACACAGCACAGGGGAACCCCAAAGCCTCTGCAGGGAAGGGCCTGAGCAGCATCACAGCAACATCTCTGTTCCAGCCAGCCAGGGACAGTGTGCTGTGCCAGCTTTTGCAGCAGGCAAACTGGCTGTGTGGTTTCCCTCAGCATTTAGCAAATGAATGCCTGCACACTGCAAAAGCAGAGAGAACACAGAGCTGCTACTACGGAATTTTACGAACAGAAATCAGCTGAGATTTGAGTCATGTTTTTTCTGCAGAGGAAATCCACTAATGAGTGTGAGCTTAGCAGGAGGAGATATTGTCTCCAAAGGGCAACACAGAGCATTTAGAAACATACACAGAAGTTGCCAGAAGCAAGAGTGAAGCTTGTTTTAGGGGAAGAGTTCACACAAGCATAAGGAGTCAGCACAGCCTTCCTGAAAAACATGCTGCTCATAACTTATTTACAAGAGAAGGAGACTCTGGGGTCCAGCAGGTTAAAGAAAACTGTACTCGTGGTCTTCAGCAGGCTGTAATGTAGTGAAAAAATAACAGTATTGACCTGAGATTATTAACTTGGGTAGCAGAAATAGTCTAGCCACAGTACACTGTGGATCTGCATGAGATCATGTTGATCACATTTCTTTACACCCAGAGAATTTCAAATGGGAAGCCCAGAGACTCACAATAAAGTGAGACTGCTGAAATTATGCATTATTGCTCAGAAGGTCCTAAAAATTGCCTGCTGAACTGTGAAGTTATGTGTCTTAAAGAAGAACTGAAGAATGAGGGAAACAGATCTCAAGATCCAAGACTCAAGAAAAGCTCCACAAATACCTCAAAAGGAAGCACAACCACATTTAATGCAAGGATTACAATAAGTAGAGCAATAACTAATAAATTTGTTCCATCCTGGTATAATGTCATCATATTTTAAACTCTACTCATGAAACAGAAATGAGCTATTTCCTAAAGTGAACTCCTGTCCCAACACGCCCTCTTCATCTGAAAAAAAGATTTTAAAAGCAAGATTCAATGATAAAATATATTATTTAGATGCAGTCTGTCAGCTCCGCAGTAGATCTGTGCCAGACACAGAAACAAAGCAGGTGTCTATTATTTTTATATCCCAGTCTCCTGGGAGCCTGCAAATGTTTCAATCCACTGAAGTTAGTTTAGCTTAGCGAGATATTCAACAACTGAAATGCCAATTATTAAGTAAACCATAGCCATTTTGGCCAGTTCCTCAAGTAACACTTACCATTCACAAACCTAAGGCACTACAGGCAGGATTCCCTTCTGACATAAAGCAGCTTCATTAGCTCCAGCACCCTGAGGATGACACCACTATCCATGAGGATGTAGGGAAAAAATTAATGTTATTAATGTTCTCCACAAAAAAAAAAAAAAAAAAAAAAAAAAAAAAAAAAAATTAAAAAATAGGTTTCTTGTCTTTGAATAACTCTACAACAACTGAATGTATCTTGAGTCACCATGCAAGACATGCCAGATGAGGCACAAGGGCTGGTTTAGATGTCACAGTCAAACAGACACATGGGTAAATAATTAAGCCATCTGACGTATTTCAACAAACTCGAAAGCCTCTTACTGCACATTACCTATACCAAGTACCTCTTTAAAAGCCTTGTGGGAAAAAAACTAATTTTTTTTTTTTTCACTTTTATGTTTGTTTGGGATGTTCTTTTAGTTTTGGAAAGGAGAAAAGTAGGTAGAGAAGGCAGGGTGCCTGCTTGGGAACACAGCACAATAGCTTTTCCTCGAAAAGCACAACACTTCAAAATGCAAGGCAGTGATGGATGTTCTCAGGCACCCTTCCATCAACATGCACTACAAACTGCTTAGCATTTCATATATATTTTGAGTAAAGATTTTTTGCAATAGGGAATCAAGATGACATTTTTCTCTCTGCTAGACTTAGACTAAAGTGCAATCCTGGTGCCTTTGGGTTTAATAAGGGTGATTCAGCAAGCGTGCATTCCACCACCCCACAGCCAAAGATCCTCAGTCATCTCACAGAGTATTCTATTAATATTCTCTTCAGTTCCATTTTACACAGCTCCCTGCAGCAACAAACTGAATCATCTTCTGGAAAAGTGATTACTAAAGGAAAGTCATTCCTGATGTGGATGATACTTGTGCTTCAGGTTTTGTGACAAGCTTATTACTCATTAAACACAGCAGTGCCAGATATTGCCAACAGAAGGCAGGCAAGTAAACAAGTTTATTATTACCTGAGAAGGACTGGATGCAACAAGTAGGAGAGAGACAGGGAAGCAAAATGGAAAATCCAGCTGTCTGTCCAAGCTTCAGATATTGTACTCATCCTCCAAAATTAATAAATTAATAACCTGTTCTCAGTGGCATCAAGACCTACTCTAAATAAAATAGTGCAGCTCAAAATCACACAGGGAAAAATACTTTGAAACAAGCAAAATGAGCACTCTTTAGCCTATTTAGCCTTTAAGTTACTCAACTCCTACATTATTCTAAACGTTCATAAATACATTTCAGAGCCCAATGGATGTGACATGGGCGCACCAAAGGAACTGGATTTGTTCCACTAGGGGAATACACAACTCCAGTCTTCTACCCCCTGAATTGGAGTTACAAAGACAAGGAGTCCAGACTCTTTTTCAGGAGATCACAGTCACATGTCAGTGCAAGGGAAATCCCAGTAAAACATGAGGGAAAATCTCCATAGTGAGAATTAGGAGCAGGAATAGGGTACCCAGAAAGGCTGTGAAATCCCAGTATTTGGAAAGATTTAAAAAGACTCACTTTGAGCAGGATGTTTGATTGATTGGTCTCTAGATTTCCCTTCCCATTACTGAAAAATATTTTCAGATCTCAGTTCAAACTAGAATTAAGGTTGACTTTACTAGTTTTTAGCCTTTAAGTTTGTGGATCATTAAAATGTTACCAGATCCGAGAGTGGATTTAAGCTTTCTATGATTTGCATCTCTTAAGTATGTTTCATAGACTTAGGGTTTCAGACACCAGAAATGAAAAGCCACTGACCTGCTCAAGAATACAAATGCAAACTGAGACACCTCAGCTTCTTTACTCTCCACGCAATTATTTCAATTATTTTGAATTTTTGGTCAAAAAGAATATTTGCATTTCGGCATGAAAATTTTAGTGTGCTCAATTAAAAAAGAAACATCTATTAAAATTATTACAGAAGTTATATTTACAAGGATCTAGCTGAGGATTTTGTTATAATGCTTCAATCTGCCGCAGTGTCATGGCAGGAGCCAGTACAAAGAACAGCACCCTTTTCCAGTAAGAACTTCATTATTTAAAAATAAAGCATCTGATGCTTTAAGAAAGGGCAGGGAAGACCAGCATGGGGATTTAGATTTTTGTGGATCTGGGATGTGCACCTGCATCCAGCATCTCTGAAGCACACTTGGGTCTCTCAGCACATACCAGTTAGGGGAGCTAATTCTAAAAATATTATTCTTGTTTTGATTGCCACACCATAGCTCTGCCCCAACAGCATGGAATACATCTGTTCCTTGGATCCAGGAGGAAATAATTCCTTCAGTCAACATTTCCCTTCTTAATGACAGTGTCCTAGAACAAATGCACATATGCCTTCGTCCACTCCATTTCTTTCTGGTCATTTGCAAAAAGTGTATTCATAGAAATATAACTGAATCCATGAATGGTTTGGGTTGGAAGGGACCTTGAAGATCACCTAATTTCAATCCCCCAGCCATGGGCAGGGACACATTCCAAGAGACCAGACTGCTCAGAACTCAATCCAACCTGGCTTTGAACCCTCCCAGGGATGGGTCATCCACAGTTTCTCTGGGAAACCTGTGCCAGTGGCTCACCACCCTCACAGGAAAGAATTTCTTCCTAATATCCAACCTAAACCTCCTCTCTTTGAGTTTGAAGCCATTCTGTCTTGTTCTATCACTACACATCCTGGTAAAAAGTCACTTTTCAGCTCTCCTGGAGCCCCTGTAGGCACTGGAAGTACCAGAGCTTTCTTTTCTCCAGTCTGAACAACCCCAGCTCTCTCAGCCTGTGCTCGTATGAGATGTGCTCCAGCCTCTGATGAATTTCATGGCCTGGACTCACTGAATCTTATTTTCTTTCTTCCTTGTGTTGAGGGTCCCAGAGATGGATGCAGCACTCCAGGTGGGATTCCACAAAGGCAGAGCAGAGACTGCACCAGAGCTTGGTGTGCTCAGCAAACTCAGTGATCAACACCTAAATCCCACAGCCCACATCACAGCAAAGATGTTCCATCACCCCAGTCTGCTGAGGAGCAGAGTGCCATGCTCAACCCTCTGCCCTCAACAAGAGAAAAAGCACATGGATAAAATTCCTCATTTTGCCCAGTCGAACTTTAACACAGCTTGGAGGGTTTCTGAATAACTCTCTCTGTTATTGGCAGGGTATAGACATGAGCTGGCACAGGGGCTGAGATTTTTTGATTCAAGGCAAGTTCCTTCTATTTACTCTTACAACAAATCAGCAGCTCTTGTATGATAAATAAATTGGGGACTGAAAATTCCACCTCCTTTATTCCCTTTTCCCACAGCATTTTCCCCACTGAGGGCTGTGAGGATATACAGCAGCATGAAGAGAGCAGAGCCTGCAGCAATGCACTCATGCCAGGCAGAAATTTGAGAGGAGAGAGATGGTGGCTAAAAAAGTCAATATGTGAAGAAAAACAAGTAAATCAGGCAATAGGGATAGAGCAGGAATTGAAAATTCCTGCACTCTCAGGGGAGACACTATCTCATTGTTGATGAAAGCAAAGATGAGACTTTCCCTGGGAGCAGCTGTTCTTCACTGGGCATAAAGACCAGTGCAAAGATTAAAAGTCCTTTTGCCAATGCAGAAAAGAGAAAAGTCCTCAATGCCCCTTAAAACCCCTGGCAATCTACAGGCAACAAGTCTGGGCACACAAGTGGGTGGGACACATCCCCAAATCATGGGAATTCATCCATTTCTGCAGTTCATGCTCCACCATCCTGGCAGATCTGACCTGCCAGAGCTCCAAACCCAGGGTGGGAGGTTCTGTTTGGCATGGATGTCAGAAATGCAGGATTCATTGCTCCTGGCTAAGCTTTCCCTTGGACATGCCATGCCTCAGGCTCCTCAAATAACCTCCTGCTTTGTGAGGCTCAGGAGCAATGGTGATAACCAGAGCAATCTTTGGCAAAAGAAAACCTTCCTTGCAGAAATGTTGTCAGGGAATAATCATTTCAGATCTCAGTGACCTAAAGAGTGAAGAAAGAGCAGTGGACTTTTTTCCTGTCAGACCAATTTGCAATGTCTTATTCTACTTTCTCCTCCCCCCAAATAAAATGGTGTTATTTACAGTGTTTTTCTTCCAGACAGCCTCTTTACAATGCAAATGATTCATGCTATAGGATTAATTTAGGTAGCCAAAGAGTAAATTAGAAGTGTAAAACTTTTGTCTTTTTAGTCATAAAACTTGAATAAGCAATCTTATCTACAGTGGTATAGAAATGAAATCTATGTCTGAATATGTACAAAATGCAGAACTCCTCTGGCTGCTTATCTGGCTTTAGCTATAGTAAATTGATTTTCTTATTGGAATTTCTGTAAAAGACTATTCCAATTGCATTAATTTTGTTGTGCACTTTCACATTAACAGCAAATTCAAGATTAAATATCTTTGCCTCTGCAATTTTATTCTAACTTCTTTAAAATAAAGTTTTTTCAATGCAGTTTTTGATACCTGATTTTTGATTACTTAAAATACTTAAAATCACCTCATAAATGAGTCATTATGCCTTTACTTTTTCTCCACCATCACTAAATCACTGAAAGAGCACAGAAACCAAGGCATTGCTTATTCCTGCCTTTCAAGCTCTGAAACAATCTTGTAAAGCTGCATGAAACCCCAGGTCTGATTTATTTAGCACCATCCACAGGTAACAAAAGTTTGTGCATATGTTTTAGTCCCTTAAACAAAGCAAGCTGTTCCAGATTTGTCTCATCATTAACCCAGACATGAAAACCTGCCTTTTATTGCGAGTAAAACCTGTCTCAGCTGAGTCAGTTGGAATTTTGTTGATGACTCTCACAGATGGACATTTGTCTAACATATTAATTAAGACAAAATTGTAATGCCCTCCTAGTCTTATTAAAATGAAATCTTAGAAAATATTCTGGAATTTCTGCCTGCTGAGCTTATGTCCTGTCTCTCAAGGAATGGACCAGCAAACTCTTTTGTGTGAGTATTTCTTTCCTGCTAGCAAAAGCATGCAGATAGCTGAATAGGAGCACAGTAAAATAGTGGATATAAAACCTGGTCAGCCCCCTGGATCACCATCCCTTATCACTGCAAGCTTTTTGCTACTTTTACCTTTAAGCCAATATTCAAGAACCAGAACTAAAACTAAGAGCATTTAAAGAAATCATATACTAACTGGATTTATAGTTGTTTTAATTAATATATTTTAATCATTCTTGATCAGAACATCATTACAGACACATTAACTGACTTCTTGAAGACAATTCTGCAGTTGCAACATTTTAAGAACACCTCTAAAACTATGAGCATTTTCTTCCTGTGATATTTAAAGTTTTTCAGGTAATCAGCCAAAAAATTCTTAAGGATATAAAATAGTTTGTGTGTTTCCACTTTCTCCAGCAATACTTGAAGCTCCATACTGGTTCTCCTTTACAGCACTGATGAGATAAACTGCAAAGAAGCATCAGATTTGCTCCATCCCTTCAGGTCCAAAATTTTTATTGTTATTTCTCCTTTTAGAGCATGAGAAAGCTGAGCTGTTCACTCACACACAGAGTTACCAGCCTGACAGGGAAGACACTACAGCTGTCTTCCACTAATGCTGTGTTGCAGTCACTGTGTCTGCAAAATGCAAGATACATCTTATTTTAAAATGTACAGAGAAGTTCAGAAAGGAAAGCAAAACGGAGGACAGCCACAGAGAAGTGCTTGAACTTTGCTCATAAACAGAAAGAAGACTTTTAATAAAGTTCTCAAACACCAAATAAAAGTTTTCAAGCTTCAAATCAGAAATACAACGTGTATTTGTTGCTTCAGTAAAAGCACCAGTCTTGGAACTCCCCCTCTCGTGGGGACAACAGATGAGCAAGGAATTTCAAGGATATGGATGAGGAAACACATTGCTGGTAACACCGAGCACATCAGAAGCAAATGGTAAATGACTTTATGTCCAAGAGCAGTTTCTCATCCACCCATAATCATATCAAAACTTCCTCTACACACAAATTGTAATTGTGCATCAGTCTCTGTATGACAAGGCTGAACCCTTTCCCAGAAAGAAATAGCACATTTACCAACCATTCCAAGGTATAAACTGCACAATTTGCTGTTTATCCTCTCTCCAGGCTGTAATTTATTTTCTCTAATAAAACCCTGGTTATAAAGCATCCAGGATTAAAGACCAGATCATTCTTGCCATTTCTAGCCAAAAGTGTTTTATGAGCATTCAGGCAAAGTCTCTGATGGGTTTGATGAAGATTTACACATGTGCTGTCCAATCTTTAGTTATTGTTAAATAAACCTTTTAGCAGTGCCAAAAGCAAACTTAAAAAACAGGCTTGGATCTTATTGTCTAATGAGGAAGATCCTTCTTAAAGCTGAAGATTTTAATAAAAGAGTGTAAATCTATATCACTGACTCCAATGGGAAAAGTACTTCAGAACAGTCAAAACAAAACCTGAGACATTTATCAGTGAGAGACTTGGAATTTCAAAAGTCAAGTCAAGAGAGCCCCAGTAACCCCAATTTGGTTTGGATCAGGTTTTACCAATTGCTATGATGCTTGGAAGAGGCATTTAGCTTTTATTAGTATATTTATCTGTGGAATTTCCCAAAAACCTTAAAACACCATGTATGTACCAAAATACTCCTTCTGCTCTCAGTGCAGCAATCCTATTCTAATAAGATTCTTAAGCCAAAGACCTAAAAAATAGCAAACTTTCATCATTTTCTCTGTACCCACAAATATTTAAAAACCCCAAGCCCATTGGAAGATCACTTAATCTGCATAAACTGATAGACTTTAAGAACAGATTTACACTGGAACCAAAATTAACACTCTCAATAATTTACCTATCTCATTTCCCTCACAAAAGCTATTGTTCAAAAATCCAGAGATTATCAATTGCAGACCTTTGGCAACATTTACAACAACAAATATTCCATTCAATATAGCACGTACCTGAATGACACTGAATGGGGTTTCTGTTCTTTATAAATGCTCTGACAGCATTACATGTCAGCAAGATTTTCTCATAGCAATTCTGGATTTGTTTTCCTCCTTTCCTTTATCTCTGATTCTAAAAGCAGCTGTGCCCACCACCACTTAGTCATCAGATCTCAAATATGAATCTTGCCAAAGCAATGTGGTGCCTGCTCATCAGTGCAAGGTTACAGGGATACTATCAGTGTTTCCTTTCCCTCTGAAGGCAAGACCTAAACACAAGTTCCTCCTCCTCCTTTCTGACATAACAAGCCTCTGAATTTGTCGTTCACTGCAGTTAAGGCTCTTACATGATGGAATCATTTTATAAGCCAAGCATTCTCATATGTAGCACAGAAATCTGAAGGTTAATTAACCAGCATTTTCTGGCATCAGACACTGAGGTTTTTAAAAGGCTAAATCAAACTTTTTATATCTTTGTCACAGGAAAACCTGAAACATAATTAACATTTGCTCAGAAGCAGGAATGTACTCATCTTAGACATTTTGGGCAGCATAATAAATAAACTCCTTTGGCATTGTTTTTTAAATACCAGATGCACAAACACAGACGGGGGGGGGGGGTATTTTTCTTCAATGTAGCTACATTCATTTTCAAGAAAAGCAAATTAACTGGAACCCATTTGGGATAATGGCTTTGTTTTACTGCATGTAAAACAAAGTTTTTATGCTTTAAAAAAAAAAGCTTATGTATGCTTTAACCCCAGCCTGCAACACAGCCACTCACACACTTCCCCTCAGTGAGATGGGGGAGAGAATTGGAAGAGTAAAGTGAGAAAACTCGTGGGTTGAAATAAAAACAGTTGAACAGGTAAGGCAAAAGTCTCCCACACGAGCAAGGCAAAACAGGGGATTCATTCATCACTTCCCATGGGCAGGCAGGAGAGAGGGGCTACATCACACCCAGCAGCGACTGGAGATGACAAATGCCATCATTCCAAATGTCCCCCTCGCTTCCTTCTTCTTCCCCCAGTTTTGTATGCTGATATGACACCCTGTGGTCTGGAACACACCTTTGGTAGCTGAGGTCAGCTGTGCTGGCTGTGTCCTTTCCTGGCTGCCTGTGCAGCCCCAGTTTCCTCACTGGTGGGGTGTTGAGAAGCTTGGACTCTGTGTAAGCGCTGTCCAGTGATAATAAAATCATCCCTCTGTTATCAGCACTGTTTCCAGCCCAAATCCAAAGCACAGCCCCATACTAGCTACTGTGAAGGAAATTAACTCCACCCCAGCCCAAACCAGCACAATCTCCACTTCTTATCCCCAACCATTTACATCATACACATCATCATCACCTACCATCTACATTCTCACTCTTTGATACATTTCACAGATAACATTCCCTTAGCCTATGGAGCACCCATGTGAAATGGCTGTAAAATGTCCATAAAAGACCACAAGCATCCCCAAAATGCCCAACAGGTTCACTGAGCCCATGATTTTGTGTTCCACCTGGTATGGTGCTCACTCAGGACACGAGAGGTGCTGTGTTCTGGGGTTATCAGAAACCAAAGGCAGCTCAGGTTGGGCGTCTGCTGCAGCTGTAAGGATTGTCCTCCACTGCTTCTGGTGGCTCCTGCTGTAGCAACTCCCATAACATACAAATCAAGTCATGGATCACAACAATTGAAAGGTATTTCCATCACCATGTCCGCTCCCAATCCCTTTAGTGAGGTTTTATGGTTTAACATTGCTCCCTTCCTTCCTGCTCCAGCTTGCACTTACCCACAAACTGCAATGCCTTAGGGTTGGACCTGCTCCAGCACACCTCATGCACAGCCACTGATGCTTCCAGATCTGCCTTCTCCAGCACAAATTCAAAGCATAGTCCATGCTAGCTGCTACAAACAAAAATAACTCTACCCTAGCCAAAACCACCATACTGAGTAAGCATTTACCAAAAAATCACACAAAACCAAACAAACATAAAACCAGAACAACAGAAAATCTCATAAAATTTGAACACAGCCAGCAAGATCCATTTCTCACTTGTACATTGTAATGTCTTCCAAAATCCTTGATTAGTTGTTAAGCATTAATTTAATTTACTCAAGAGAAATTAATAAATTTGCTTATAAATTATCTCAGATAAAGCCATATACCAAGCTTATAAATTTGCTTGGATAAAGCTTCATGTTATTTTGGACACCAAAACACCTTCAAGCCTACACAACTTTCCAAAACTACTTGTTAGAATTAGGAGCTGAAACAGCTCTGCCTCCTTTGCTATCAACATCTCTGCAAGCACAGCCAAAACCAGACCAAGGTAATATCACTGTTACTCAGTCAGCCTTTCCTATAATTACTTTTTGCTAATGCAATTTTTCTCAGTATCAAATTTGTCTCTACCTTGTTTCTCTGTGCTTTCCTTGAGCCTCCTTGTCTCCTCACATCACTGTTTTGCTGGCTCAAACACTGGTGCTTTTAATTTGAATTTCCTTTTGTTTTAAAAGATAAAGCCTTTTGCAAGCTAGGGAGGGGATTTAAATGCCAGTGCTTTTTGATGATTAGTTATTACATGGAGTGTGACTGGTGTCTATGTAATCCCATTTATGTCTGTTTAAGGACCAGGTCATGTTCCCAGCCACCCTCAGGGCTAATGGGACAGATAATAAAGGTTTCCTGCTAGAAGTGCAACTTATTTTTTTGCACATAAAAGGGCTCCATTCTCTTCACATCCTGATGTATCCCCTCAACATTCTGTGGACCAGACCCTGGTCCTGTAAGTCTTTTACTCCAAATTCCTGGGAACCAAATAAGCATTGGGAGCAGCATGAAAGGGGTTACCTGTGGATTGTATCCTTCCTCTCCATTCACATCTCCACTCTCTTAGGAGCCACGGCTGTTTTGGGTAATATGAACAAAACCCTCCAATGAAGGAAAATTCAGATTGTTTTAAAGATTTTATGTGTTAGATAACCAAATGGAATGAAGAGCATCTAGGTAAACAATCAGGACCTGGCTGGCAGCAAACAAAGAAAAATAAATCACATTCTCTTCTCTCTCTTTTATATATTTTTTTTTTTTGCGTGTGTGTATATATATATACATATATATATATATATACACACATATATATATATAATGTAAACTAATATTTTCAACACTTTTGCGGGGGGTTGTTAAGATGGGAGTGTCAAGATAGGAGTTTCCACACATAAAAAGGAGTGATTAGACTCCAAGCTGCAGCAGTTTGTAAGTGAAGCAGCATCTGCTTAGCAGACATGGGGAGCAGCTACAAGGAGCCTTGAGGCAATACACAAGATAAAAATAATCCAAATCAGATGCAGTTCAGGATGTTATGCTCCCCTGTGTGTCCAAGTACATGAAGGAAAACACATTATTGCCAATAGATTAAAAAAGCAGTTCCTTTAGACAAAGGTGGTGAATAAAATGGATAGATTTATCTGCTTGACAATGCAGGCCCATCCTGGATGACTGTCCTGTCCCTGACAGAATAATTTACCTACATCATTATCACCTGAAATTACTGCAGGCTGAGCAGCTCCTGGGACCACAGGACAGGCTGTGCCCATCCCATGGTGTGCACTGTCCATAGAATCCTAAAAAAGCAGAGTTTTCTCCCCAGCACTCCCTCTATATTTAGCACCAGGTCTCGCAGTCACGACTTGGCTGTCCAGCAAATTCACACTGTGTAAGCAATTTGAAGAGTGGCTTAACTTGAGGATTCACTTAACAAAGAACATTTTTACCACCTCTAACAAGTTTTAGAGGTGTTACAGTAAAAGCATCTCTCTGAGGGAGGAGTGAAGAAGCAGGGCCAGAGCAGAACTGCAGAAAGAATCTTCCTGGACACTGTTCATCAGTGGTTACAGGTTCTTATGGACCTCATTACATTGCTGTGGCTTTGTCCTTAAGGACACTTGCTGATAGCTGTAAAATAGCTCCACATTTTTTCACATATCCATAAAATGATGTAGATTTTAAGGAAAATAAGGATGCAATATTACATTAGCAGAAATAAATAGCACAATTATGCCTAAAAGAATTTGAAGGAAACTATTCAATCCTGTGTTGTTTTGTGCAAAGGTATATTCTCCTCATTTGCTGTGAGTACACAGTGGGTGAATACCTTGCTTTGCTACCACAGCTTCTACCCCAGTACCACACTAAAGATTTAAATTCTTTCATATTAAATTATTGCAACGTTCATTAGGATTGAAGATTGCTGCAGTATTTCATTCTCTTCTCAATTAGTTGTACTCTTGGCAAGAGACAACTAAAGTAAAGAACTGAAAGTCACTGGCTGAGAATGTGAAACTTGTGTTCCTTGATTCTGTGTGACTTTCTCTTCCTCCAATTTACCTCATTAAATACACATTCAACATAGGTCATTTTGAATTCAAGCTGGTTTTTAAATGTAGAAAACCTGGGTTTCCAGACGAAACTCAACATGGATCTAAAACATCTATATAAATCACACATGAAAAACCCAGCAGTCTCCATATCACACTCTCACTGTGTAGACACATTAGTCCTGAAGTAGCAGTTAAATGAAGACATTATAATAAACAAATATTGCTTTTCTTCTGAGATCTTAGCTTACTGGCAGGTGTTTTGAAGGAGGCAACTCTGCTTCCCCAAAATCAAATCTTGTTTCTCCAGGCTTTCTGCTTCCAGAGAAATTGGGGAATAGAGATTACAGAAATGAGCCCTTTTATACAAACATTTCAAACATAAGCTGTTTCTTGCCAATACACAACCATGGTTTGGTCATGGGGAAGGAATTTTTTTTCTTGCTGTCCAGGAAATTAATATTCATTTCCTTCTCCTCCTTTTCACCTACCTCATATGCCCTCCAGGGCCCCAACCTGCGACTTCATCCCTAAAGGAATTCCTCCCCAAACACTAAGGACTAGTGACAATGGATTCATTTCCCATCTACCCTACAGTTAACACTAGTCAAAAGTATTTTTGAGAAGGCTTTTAGTTATTCCTCTTCATTTAATCTGGTTACATTTAGCCTACTAGACAAGTTTAGGCAACAAACCCCAAAAACACACATTATAGTGTAGGAGTACTTGGAAAAGGCTGCTCTTTCCATAAAGCCACAAAATTCAGCAGAGAGAATTAACAACCTTACAGACAGCTGACAGGTGATACAAAAAGTGAACCATGCCATTCCAGAAGATAACAGCTAATGTCATATACCTGTTTATGAGATCTGCTCCACCTAAACTTGAAAATTACTCCTTTCTGCCTCCTCTCTTTGCAATGATCTTACCAGAAAGTAGGCAATGGGAGGGGGCAAAAAATTGGGCAAGACAGACAAGGCTTGCTGGCTTAAAGCAGTCTCTAATGAAGTGGCTTTGGTGTGGAGCTGAAATGTAATTGGTCACACCCACTGCCCTTTAATAGTTTAACAGACATCCAGAACAGCTGCTCTGAATTCAGTCTCTCTTAAAGATAACCAATATTCTCAAGTAAGCTGAAATACATTTTCTGTCCGTAGCAGATAACCCAAATCTAACTGGCAAAGCAAAGTTCAAACACAGAAGATGATGCCAGCAGAACAAGAGAAGAGAGTTACAAAGGCACCTGAAGTGGCTGAGAGGTTCTTAAAGTTTTTACAGCAATTGAAGCAACTGAACTTCATTTTTTGATCTTTGTAGGTACTTAAGAACAGCTTGCCACCTCAAAGATCACAGTGGTGAAACTGCTGTTTCTCTTTTCAGCGTCACCACAAAGAGGTAGATAAAGAACCTGGTAGCTCTAACTACATATCTTTTTAATGTACAGTTTTTCTAAATCAGATCTCATTTTGCAGCAACTTTAGTTCAATTTCCCCTCAAAATCAATGTCCTTGATGGCAGCAGCCACTGGCAGTGGTTGGCTTGGACATCTCCTCCTGTCTGACAGGTTGCTGCCATCACCAGCAGCTGTGTCCCTCTCTTGCCTTCTCAGGTCCACATGGTCCTTCCCTGTCCCTCAGGCTCTGGAGCACCCCTGATCCAGGAGAAGCCACCCCAGCTTGGGAATTTCACATGGAAGTTATCCCAGCAAAAGGACAGGGAGGGAGGGACAGAAGGGTGGGTTTTCTCCAGAATAATTAGGAATGTAGGCAAAGTCTTCAATTCAAATAAGCTTTAAATGCAATAGAACATCAGAGAAAATATGCTGCCAATGTATTAGCAGAGAACATGGCACCTATTACTTTGCTAAAGGAATCAGAAGATTCACAGCACCTAAATAAAGATGGTCTGGATGAGCTCAGGTCCAATCTACCATGGTTTTAATCTGAGTGCTCATCAAACCATTTTTTGGTGGGTGTTCATGGTCTAACTCTGTCCTAAGCCCATGCTTCTATACTGTGGGAGGTCTGCAGTCACCTCTCTCTGGCTGTTTATTTGCAGAACACACATAAACCTCTTGTTCTCTGATCAGGGAAATAATCATGTGGAAGTTGATTTTATTCTTGCAGAAATATTTTTTACAAAAATGCTCCAAGCAATTTTTGTTCTTCTCTCAAGTTCATACCAGAAGCACTCCTCTTTTTAGTTGACTCTTCCTTGGTTATTTTGATCACACACCCACTCACTCACAAGGAGATCAACAGTTCCAGGTTTTACTGGCATTCAGAGTGGTCTCTGAAGGAGCTTCCCATGTTCCAATTAGTGTTAAGCAGAGGGGCTCACTGCTATTCCCACTTTCTGCTAGAATGGAAAGAAACTGGCACACCCATCAGCCTAAAGAGATTTTTAACAAGGAGAATGTGGAAAGCAAGAAGCAACAATGGCTCGTTTTCAAAGGGCAGCTTCCATCTGAGAGTCCAATAATGCAGAGTGCACTTGAAAGGATTGGGGTCTGGACACATAAAATCAACACCTAAAAATGAGAGAAACCTGACATTTTAACCTTAATCTCTTTCTGACACTTTCCTCATGAACGAGATGAGGAGCAAAGCTCTGAGGGATCCTCACATGAAACAAGGAGGCAGGAAGAAAGTTGGGAGAGGATATTCACAGAATCCACAGGATTGTGAATATTGAACCCAGCAGAAGTTGCAGTCACTTTTGCTGCACCAGTCACAAATGTAATAAAAAGGTGTCAAAAACTAGAAATGGTGAGTGCAACTGAATGCAAACAGCATTCCTACTTATCACTCAAAGCTATTTTATCTTGAATAGCCAAAAAAATAATGAACATTAGAGACATCTCACTAATTAATTTTCTATTTTGTGAAGAGATGTGGTAATAGTAATGGTAGGAATTAGGAAGGAATGGAATAGGGCTCTCAAGAGAGGCCCATGGCTGAACAAATTTTACACATAAAATAATGACTCTATGCAATTATTCTATATAGATGAAATCTTTGTAACATGCAAACTAAAACCATCTGGCTAATATACCTCTTTTGGGAGATGTAGAGGGGAAAAACCACCAGAAGTGTGCATGTACAAAGACACAGTCACAAGAAAGAAGATAAAATACATGCAGTCTAGGGCTAGTGGGGAAATTGCCAAGCAGACAACACCAGAGCCTGAAGAATCAGAAATGGATTAGGAGAGAAATGAGGATGAAAGGCACAGATTTTCTTTTTGGTGATTCTGTGCATGAACCAGAAAACAAAACTCTGTTTTCCCAACTCCCTGTTAGGTGTGATGGGGCCCTGCTCTACTGGGGATGGCTGAACACCTGCCAGACTATGGAAAGCAGTGAATTAATTCCTTGTTCAGCTTTGCTTGTGGGGGTGTCTCTTGCTTTCCCTACCAAACTGTCTTTATCTGAACCCACAGGTTTGCTCACCGTTACTTTTGCAATTCTCTCCCCATCCCACCAGCTGGGGGGAAGAAAGAGTGAGCAAGGGGGGTACGTTCTGGCTGAAGTTAAACCTCAGCTCTGCTGGAACTCCAGCAGGTGCAGGAATTGGGAGATCTCCATTTGTCACTGCTGTTGCTGCTGTGCACTGGTCACAAATCCAACAGGGCCCACACCAGGGCTAAGGGACCTCAGGGACACTCTTGCCAGCCAAGGTGGCAGATATCTTCCCTACAACACTTTGAAAGGTACCAGCCTGTCTTTGGCAGGCACTCCTCAAGACTGATGATTATTGCATGAGTACCAGAGAGAAATGACGAATACTCCTGGTTAATCCACTCTCCTTCAAATCCTAAACTCTATTTCTTTTTGAGTGTGCTCAGCACTGAAAGAAGAGCCTGCAATTTCTGAGACAGAGCCTACAGACAGATTTCTATACAATTTATTTGCTCAAATTATTCCTGACAGTGTCTTCTGCACTCTTGGAAGAAGGGGAAAGAGGCAGCACAATGCAGGATCCTTTTGTGTAATTTGCATAGTTAGTTTCTAGTTGATATTTAAACTATTTCTTGCACATGCACTGTATATTCTGCATCACTGACCAGCAAATTGCATTGAGCATCTAATTTGTTAAATGGTTTCCACTATCAGGAGAATGTTCCCACTGTAATAGTGATATTTTAACCTGTCAAAGAAATGATTAGACTAAAACATCTAAGTAAATAACATGAACTACCCAATAACATCAAAAATTGAAGATGTACAAAGGCTATCCAATTACGTGGGAAACTTCTAAATTTCCAGGTAACAGAACTCATTTTCTGCTTGAATGAGTAATCAAGGAAATATAATTTTCTTTTATATTGATCATGGTATAAGGCATAGCCTAAGGACAGGAGCATAAAATGGACTATTACATTTTCTTTATTAGTGTTGGAAAAATCATTTTCAAAACTATTTCAGTGATTCTTTTCTGGGAATGTGACCTCCTTTCTATATATTTTTATGACCTGCCCCTAAATTCTTAGTAATATGAAGCTGTTACTGGTGGAAGGGCATGGTCTTTCTGAGAATTCATGTTCTTGCTGAAGTCAGTGGAATTCTTGCCATTAAACTCACCAAGGCCAGGATCACTACTTTCATATGAGATTAAAATGAAGAAAAACCAGCATTCAAAATCCAGAATCATCCCAAGACTCCATGGACTCAGCTTTTCTCGCATTCTGTGCCAAAATTAACCAAAGAAGAGCAAAGACAAACAGCACACTCAGGTCCCCAGGACCTGAACATCCTGAAGCCAGTTACTTGAGCTCACCAAAACACCTGAGGTTTTGATAGGAAGGCTGCTTGCAGACAGATTCTGTGCTTCAGGGAATCTAAACCCAGCCCAGGGGTGCCAGGGGGCTGCCAAGAGCAGCCCCAGCAGTGCCAACCATCTTCTGCCTTGACTGCCCCCACTCACCAAGATCCCCTTGTGCCACAGGGCGAGGGCATCCAGAGCACTGTCATGCCCAGCTCCTCTCTCATTAGGGAAACAGCCTTGGTTAAACACATTTTCCAGAACTGCGATGAACTACTAACATATATAACCTGAAGTATTTCAACTTAAAGGTGGTCCAAAGGCAGCCAAAGTAATTTTCCCTACAATTCACAATTATGGCTCTGTGGAAATAGACTGTTTAACATAATATAGCAACCAGTAGGGCTGGACTTACCTACCACTCCTTCAGTTACATTTTTGGGAAGAAAAAACACGAGTTAGACCCACATGTAATTGAACTCATTATCTCCTGACTGTACTTTGCACTCATTTTTATTTTTATTTCCTTCCAATTTCCCATACTGTGAAAAGTAGATTAAACAATTTATACAACCATTAATGGGAAAACTACACTGTAAATATTTTCTATGTAATGGAAGTGAGATGTTAATCTATATACAAGTTTCTAAACTGTAAGCCTTTTCTTGCTGCTTTATAGGTGATCCTAAAATATTGCACATAATTTGTAATCCCCGTGTTTCTCTCTTGGGAAACAACTTTGCATCTCTTACAATCATCATTATCCACCTGGATCTGAAGATGCCACCATCTTAACAAAAAGGCTGCTGGAAACTTAAAATTTAACATACATATGTACACACACATCTATATGTATTTTTACTTCCTTCTAGATATATTTAAACATATATTGCTGCAGAGCAAAATGAAAGAAATCCACCTGGGAGCTTTTATGTATGAGAGCTACTCTCTGTATTGCAAATAAGAGCAGAGCCATTCATAGAATATGGGCTCCTGTTCTAATCTCTTGAAACTAGTGCCCAAATCATCACAACTCTGATTTTATTGAATGGATTTCCTAGTTGTTCTGATGCTAAAGAACCCAAAGATGACAAGTTGTAATTAACTGCAACTCTATATTACTCTATGCATCTAATGTTTGCATCTGATACCAGCAATGCGTTGCTATTAAAGCACATTTTCTTCATAACATGTTCTGTGATGCCTGCATGCTGTAGTGAAGCACTGAACATTTCTTTCCCAGCAATAATAACAGCAGTGGTATGAAAGCAGTGAGACTGTTACTAAAATAATTTTTAATAAAAAGATCAAAATTGATTTTAATTAAACCTCTGAAATTGTTGTTTGTTCTTTTTTTTTTTTTAACTCTCAGTAAACCAACTCCTGGTTGCTTTTTAAAAAAACAATACAGTTCTTGTGACTCCTCTCTTCCAAACAGTTCTTTTGTTCAGTTCCTGCAATGCATTCTATCTCTTTTTGTGGCAAAACTCATTCTTTCAGGTTGCTGAAGCAGTCTCTTAAAAACTCTTTAAGTTACCATCACTCCAGCAGAGAGCCAGCTTGCATTAACTAGAGGACCAAAAACCTGTTTAATACGGTTTTAAAGAGTGTCTTAAGAGACTGTGATGATTCACTGTAATAGCAATAGAGAGGAAAAAAAGTACCTGGCTCTTTTTTTTCCTCGTTTTGCTATTTCTTCAAGTGCTCTTTTGGCCAAGTGCAGCTCATCAGTGACTGATTCCAACATATGCTTTCTTCATATTTTTCTATTTCATAGCCTGTGGAGCCTTGATCTGTTTTCAAACTGACCACCTTTCCAGATACTTCTTTTTCTCTAGCCCTCTAAAATCCTTCCAAAACACTTAGGGTTCTGCTGTGATTCTTTTTTTTCTGCAAAATACATTTAATAAATAAAGGAAATAAGTCAGAAATTGTACTCAAACATTCTAATTGTTCACAAGGAGCTAAGTTCCCCAAGCTAGTGGTTTTGTCAGACAGATGTGGTGTAATTAATCAAATAATTTGTTTATAATCAAATAAGATGTTTATTGTGGAAAGAATGGGATGGGGAAAGTCTGCCAGTGATTTTCTAAATTTTGTGAAATATGTAGGTGCTGGAAGAAGTAGCTCTACCTACTGATTTGCTTGAAGCATCTGTGGTCAAATGAAAACATCTTGTTCCAGCTAATACAAATTACAAATTTGGGTTAAAATGTTAAAACTGCATCAGCTGCTAACTTTTGTGCACTGGTCTGACTTGGGTAACATTGTGCTCAGCCATCTGACTTGAAAAGAGCTGTAAAAAATTGCCTTGATGCCACTGTGCTAGCAATCTGCAGCAATATGCTCTGCCTGGTCAGTAAAATAGGATTGCTGTACTTACTGTTCAGATTGGAAATTGAGGCTGTTGACACCATCCTTTCGCTGAGCTGCTCCTGAAGTTTCTCAGCACCATGGAGAGTTTTCAAGTTCTGAGAAACTTTCTGCATTGAAACAAACTTGTTTGCCTCTCTCAGGCTGGTTACATTTCCTCTGATATTTGTTTATATGCTGTTCTGCACACTTATTTCCTTTCCCCCAAAGGAAGCCTTCCCCATATTACAAGAATTAATTGTACAGAGCATGTCCCCTGAACATCTTGAATTCCTCCTGTTTATATGCCCTAAAACAAAGACTGATGAGCAGATTTGAATACAAGGCAAGGGTGGCACAGTTACTTCTCAACACACCTAAATTATAATTCCAAAGTGCTTTCCTGAATGTATGAATTGACTGTTTCAGCAACAGTTAATGACTTACATGATGTTTGGGAAGTAAACATCAGTGGAATTGTTTCTGAGTACTAAAAATGTCCTAGTGCTCCATCAGACTCTGAGTGACAAAAGCAGTTTGTTGCTCTTGTAAAGCAGTAGGAATTCCCAAGTCCCCCATGATGAGGCTCACAGGAAAATATTGCCAGAGACCTGAGTGACATCCATGTGTGCTGTGCTCCCTCCCTGCTCTCAGATGGGACTACCAAAGATGGGTGTCTTTTTCAAATCTACTCACCAGATTTTTCATCTGAAGTTTGCTTCAGGAAAACCTGCATTAATATATGGAACATATTGTTGCCTTTACTAGTACTTTGTGGCCCAATATTGTATCTGAAGTACTTGCAGATTAAATTTACAGATTTCTGTACCCTGTAGGAAGAGTTTACTATTGGAATAAATCACACAAGAATCCATTTTCTTCATGGTGGAAAAAGCCCATTCTTTACTCACACAACTCATTTTTATAGACCTCATGTGTGACTCCAATTGGTTAGCACTTTTCTTGCCAATTACTTTATTGGTTAGTAAAATAAGTATTTTACTTATCCATCAAATCTCTCTACTCTTAAATTCTTTACATATTTTCTCCACTGGTTCTCATGGGATGGATTTAATGTTTATGCACGTGTTAGTTGTTTTTCACCCAGGAAGAGATTTTTATGTTAAGGAACTGCTCACAGCAGGATTGCTTTCACATGGGAACTTGCAAAGTGCTAGCTTGACAAGGCCCGCCACTGATATATAATATAATATAATATAATATAATATAATATAATATAATATAATATAATATAATATAATATAATATAATATAATATAATATAATATAATATAATATAATATAATATAATATAATATAATATAATATAATATAATATAATATAATATAATATAATATAATATAATATAATATAATATAATCAGAGCAGGCCTGATTTTATGAATCCTTTATTTAATTTTTCTACCTTATTGCAACAGTCTGTAGTGGAAAGGGGAATACATAGTTGTATTTTTAATATTAATTAATGAGTATTCATCTCACTGGATTATGTTTCTGCTCATTCAGTTATTGCATGGCATCCCACAGAATTACAGCAACTGAGACAAGATTGCAGCCTCCTGATACCAGAATTCATCATCCTAAGAGAGGAGGAGTCAATCACACTGAATTTTGCATGTGAAGTTGAAAATTTACACTGACTTTCCCTGCAGGTCAGATGTGCAAGTAGTAGTGGCAAGCACAGTCTGGTCTTGTTCATTAAGATGTTCCACTTTTTCAAAAACACCATAAGAACCCAGAGCACTGATGAGCTCAATTTCCTTACCTTCAGCATCCACCATTCTTCTACTTTGTGTTGTGCAGAAGTCATAACACAAAACATAATTTTTCCATTGTTGTAGCCAAGGTTGCTAAGAAATCAGTTATCTTTTGAAATCTGTTTAGAATCTACCTTTTTTTTTTTTTTTAGAATCTATATTTTAGAAATCTGTTTGGACTCCCCTTGCCTTTAAGGCACTTTATCTCAGATTCAATGTACAAAGACAGAGATGGTGTCTTCTATATCTATAAGCAATGTCATCACAGCTCTAATCCCAAAGCAGCATACAAGAAACAGAAATACCTCAATTCCATTTGATTATTCAGTTAATTTGAGGTAAGAGCTGTACCTAGGCATAAAGAATATAATTGGATGTTTCTTTATACTCTGTACAGCAGCAAAGCAACCAGAGAAGATGGATCCTGCCAGAAGAATTCTGAAATCAACAGAAGTACCAAATGTATTTATTTCTTGTCTTCTCACAGACCATGTGTAACATCCTAGAAGAAATGGATATATGTGATTGAAGGAAGCATTAGAAAAATTAATAAGCAAGAGAAATTAGAACAGTCAGGAATAATAATTGAAAGAACCAGTAAGAGAAAGAACATAATGAAAAGAAAGAGCAACTTCCCAAGTTATTTGCTCACTGGGCTCTTCTTCTGCCTTGTTAAAATCTGTCACTTCTCCCCTGGAAGTGTTGAGTGCTTTTAAACCCCTAGGAAATCTGAGACCTGCCAGAGCCTTAAGAGCTGGTCCCTTCCTGCTTTATCCCCAGTGCCACTGCCCCATCAAGGCTAAATAAAGTTTAAATTAGTCAGCAGGGTGTCAGGGCTGCTACTGCCAGAATTAGACAGTGCCTTTAACATTGCCCACTATTCTTTCTTTTCAATCTTGTTCTCTCATTTCAGTCTTTTCCTTGTATGCAAGTTTTCTTCTTCAAGCTTTCGTTTTCCAACATTTCAAATTTTTGAAGTACATCTGTGCCTTTACAAGTTGTTCTCAGAGCCCTGTGGTAGGGATGTCACTGCTATCATAGGTATCAGGTTAGTGATGGATTTTTTTTTGAAAAACTGAATAATGTAGATCATCTGGTCCAACTCCACTGCTTAAAGCAGTTACATTAGGTTCCTCAGCACAGTCAAATTCTGAGTATCTCCAAAGAGGTTCCAGAACCCCTCTGGGATACTTGTAACAGTGCTGGTTGGGTCTCATGATGAATTTTTCTCTTTATATCTGATTGGACTTTGTCTTGCTGCAATTTTTTCTGTTGCTTCTTATCCTTTCCTTTGCTCACATGAATGGAGAGTCTGGCTGTGTTTTCTAGTGGGTGTTCACTTTGAATTGAAAAGATCATTCCTTTCTCCAGGCTGAACAAATTCCTGCCCAGCTGGCTTTTCCCCATGGACCAAGACCAGGTTGGATGGGCTCTGTCTGAGCAGCATGGTCTAGTGGAAAGTGTTTGTGCCCCATCATTGGAATTAGATGATCTTTAAGGTCCCTTCCATCCCAACTCATTCCAGGATTCTGTGATCATTTGCTCCATCATCTTTTTTAACCATCTTTTTTCATCTCTTTTAATCACCTTGGTGACCATTTGCTGGGATCAGTGTAGGGTGACTACAGGGTTACAGCAATTCTGCAGTTCCCTCTGGTACTGAATGCTGGTTCCTTCATGTCTTCCCCCTTTCAGGCTGTTCACCTCTAGGAGCATTTACAGATTGTGTTCCTTGGGAACAAATCCATGCAGGAAATGTTAGCATGGAAGCTTTTTGCCACCACTGATAATATTTCAGCAGGGCAGTGCAGAGGATGCTCTGCAGAAGGGTCAGTCCATGTGTGCCTGCATCCAGCTTTGCTCACAAAGCTGGGCAGCTCAGTGACTGAGGGATTGTGACACTTGCCAAATAACAAATTCTTCACCTGAGACTGCATTTCATGAGGCACTTTGGTGGCCATTTGCTCCCTGAGGCTCATTAGCAGCAAAGTAAGAATGCTGCCCTGCAAAAACATTGGATAAAGAACTGTCCTTTGCCTTTATTAATCAGCATTTACAAGGGCTAGAGAATATCCAAAGCACTCTTGTATTGCTCCAGAAGTCAAGGAGTTCAGGAATAGTGGCCTGCTGCAGTGAGGAAAATCAATTACCCATTATTTCATTTATTCTGCCTTAAAACAGTCATCACTTTAACAAATTGTTTGCCTGTACTATACATCCAAAACAGCTTTATTAACTGCAAGTTCCAGGGGGATGTAGCTGTGACAGCCTGGTGCTTCACACAGCCCTCACCACCAAGAAGCTCCAGCCTCTCATGCCACAGCCACTTGGTTTCCAGTGGGTTTGCATGAGCCTGTCATGTGCAGTACAGACAAAACCCAAGGAAAATAAAGCCTTTCACATGTTTCAGACTGGCTGTCCAGTATTTAGCACTACAGTAGTGTTAAATCAGTGCAGTATCTTCCTGGTTACCATCAACTTATATTGTGCACTCTGAAGAGAATTATTTTTAATAAAGGGACAGCAGACCTTATGTTAACTCATGTAGGAGTGCATTTTATTCTCAAATTTCACGGAAAAGTGGCCATGAGTTGTTTTTAATATAGAACTTTTGAGAACAACAGCAAATGCAAGAGATTAAATGGCAAAAATAATTTAAAGGTCTTTTCTCTAGAATGGTTTCATCAGAATTATATTACACAATTACTCATCTGTTTGTTTTATAATACAGTGTGGAAGAGGAGACAAAGAACTCCAAATAATCATTGAGAAAAATGTTATTTAAGTACTTTGAGGAAAAATATAATTAGTTAAGGGATCTTTCCACACTCTGATAGAACTAAAATAAAATCAGTGACATTTCACCAACTGTGAACATTATTATTCTAGACTCACAAAATATTTTTAAAGAGACATTCTTAATTTAAGGCAAAGTGATTCCATTACATGTTAATGTCTATCCCTTCCCTAAAGTAAAGAGTATGTAATTTGAGAGCAAACAGTATCTGAACTGACCTAATGATTGTATTCTATAAAGTATTTTAATCCAAAAACTACAAGGAAAGGGAACAAAGTATTTTTTTGAGAACACTATAGGAAAGCAACAGAAAAAAATGGGGTAAAAACTGATGGTAGGAAGGGAAAGAAAGGAAATTTCCTGACTTTTAGGAAGAAACAAGAAGACTGAATGGTTTTCTATGAAAGGAACTAATTTATTGTTTTTTTTTTATCTGGGGTTTTCAGGAAAAATTAATCTATCTTACCTTTTCTTCATTATCTGTGAAATTTAACTAGGGATGAATTCAACTCGTTGTTGCTCAGGGTCATTTCAAAAAGTAGCAGGACAGACATTTGGAGACAAAGCCTTTTTCAACAGAATCATGTATCATGCAGGATATATTGCTTTCAGATTTATCAGAAAGGCTGAAGAGCAGCAGGGATGTCTGCCATACCTGTGTAAAGTCATTATGTTCAATCTGAATCTCATATGTGGAGAAAAAGAAAATAACAGAACTGCTGTAGCAGGTCTAAAGGAAGCCTGAAAAGCAAGAAAGCTTCACTGAAGTAAATGTCTCATATTCTACTCAAATCCTGCTTAAATCTGCCCACTGCTCATATTTAAACAGCTGGAAGTTCATTTTTCCAAAGTTCAGGGTCCTGACTCTGCTCCTCACCGGGCCCATGTTCCTCAGGATCACAAACCCCCAGGGCACAGTCGCTACAGCCCAGGCTGCTCCACTCAACTTCTGATGAGCTTTTTTGTCTATGTATCACCAGGTCCAGTAGTGTCACCCTGTTCTTCTAAATTCTTCTAAGCCTTCTGATGTTTACATTCTTGTAACGAACTTTCTCACGCACATTTCTGTAAATAATTATTGGTTTACATCCTTTTATGGAGGAGGAGAAATTTGATAAACTGTTGGTTTGTCCAGGAGAGGTGGCACTGTCATCCTCCAATCCACTGTCACTTTTGAAAATCTATAAACGTTGGAGTCAGAAATTAAACTTCCCTTCTTTTTACTTTGGAGGTTCCAGTGTCTGTGTTGCTTTATTTCGTGTCCTATAGGGACACAGTAGCACTTCTCCTCTGGCAATGGCTGGACCAAGAAGTGTTCCCTGACACTGTCTGGGGATTGCTCAGAGCCAGCTGTGGTCCCTCCCTGCAGACAACCCAGAGGACTGAACCCCCCAGCAGGATGAGAGCTTGGGAGCGAGATGCTGCTGGAGCTGAAACAAGAGAACCAGCAGGGCCCACAGGTCAGACCCCTGAGCAGACCCAGAGCATGAGGTGCCCTCTGTTGGTCTGGTCTTTGATTTGTGTCCACAAGCTCTCCGCCTGCTCCTGGCTGTTCCTCTTCACAATCAATCCATTCCTTAACCAGAGCACAACACACACACACCTCCTGCCCAGCCTAGCTCTGTAAATGCACCTATTTACAGGTATTTCCCTGTGGTTCCCAAAATGTTGGAGTTTCCTGGCTCCTCTCTGACACTTGGGAGTGCATCCCCTTTCCCTGTCAAATCTGATTTAAAGGTCTGCTTCTAAGTCCAGGCAGAAGGCTGTAGCCAAGGTGGGAGTTGGTCTCTTCTAGGTAACAAGTGATAGGACAAGGAAACAGCCTCAAGTTGCACCAGGAGAGGTTTAAGCTGGATACAAGGAAAAATTTCTTCCCCAGAATGGTTATCAAGCACTGAAGAACAGGCTGTCCAGGGAAGTGATGGAGTCACCATTCCTAGAGGAATTTAAAAGACATGTGGCACTTGTAGGGGCATGGGGGCATGGTACCCCCCATGACATGGGGGCATGGTATAGTGGTGGTTCTTTTAGACTACACCAGGGAGACAACTGACTTTTTTTTTTCTTCTTTTACAGCTGTGGGGAGTTTGCTCACTTTGTGCAGAGCCCCTGGGACCTCACTGCTCAGAAGGGTTTGCACTTGCTGTGATGATGCCCTGGACCTGCTGAACGGGGTGGGACAAAGGCTGGGGCTTCCAGCTGGGTGATGTCCAGTGGCTGTGACACCACTGGAGACAGCTCACAATGGGAGCTGTCAGCAGGGCCACCATCATCTTGTCAGCCAGGACATGAGGCTCTGGTGGTTGTGACATCATTCAGGATGGGCCACAATGGGACCCATCACCAGGGGTATCCACAGGGAGCCTCAGCCCCAGTGCAGCTGGACTTGGACAAACGGCAAGTTGTCATGCAGGGAAAAGGCTGAGCTGGATGGGGGACCAGGGTGACCCCCAGGGTGTTTCTAACCCAGAGAGAGAGCTGAGTGCCCAGAGAGACTCTGAGGATGAGCTGGGTGCCCTCAGCTCCCTACTCCCTCCCACCTGATGAGCCCCCTCTCCTCACCTCCTTCAGGCCATGTCCTTGATGACAACGTTGTTTCTGCTTCTGCTGGCTGTCCAGCCTGTCCTGAAGGAGGATAACACAAAAGACGTGGCCATAACCAGAAAGATGCTGGAGCGTGAGGTGCATCTGCGGCAGGAGATGATTCGCCTCATCCAGGAGATTGAGGAGAACACAGAGGAAAACACATTCTTTTCCACATTGAGCTGGCAGTGTCTGTTCTGGACAGCTCTAGCAGCCCTGGTCCTGGTCACTGTGGTCCTCTGGCCAGACAGGCCAGGGATGCTTCATGAGCCTCCTCAGTTATTTGTAGCCCACTGTTCTGGTGTCCCACAAGATGTCTCCACGTTTGAAATCAAGCTGATAATAGGTGAGCAAAATGCTTCCACTGGAAGCAAGAAAGCGTTGTCAAAGACCTCTAGTCTATGATCCTTTGAATTATTTGTGCACCTTCACAAGGTTAAATAGATCTGTGCAGAGCCAAAAGGCACAAATTTCTATGTGGTGGCAGTGGTAATTTGCCAAAGAGACTCCTCTCTTTGGAATAATATAACCCTATAAATTCCTCTCTTTTTACAAGTGTCATCAGAGTGTCATCTCTATCCAGCCAGTCCAGTCTCCCCATCTCTGCTATGTGAATCTTGAGATTTGCACTTTGCCAGGAATATCATTATATGAGAAACAACACTTGTTGTGAAACCCAGGGCTGGGTACTTGGGCACACAGAAGCATCAGCACTGCAGACTGTGAACAGTGCAGACCTCAGACTCCAGTGTAGCCCTTTTTCTGGCTTTTGGAGCACACTGCTCTGCAGGCATGGCATTGCCACTTCCTGCAAAGCCAGAATGATTCCACAGGGATCAATGTGGAGGCCTGTGGGGCTGCAGCTCCTGTTTACAGTGATGCTTTTGGGCAGCAGGGAATGAACTGCAGAATGAACTGGCATCAAGGATGGAGCCATGCCGGACACCAGGCTGCTGTCACACTGGCTCAGGTCAGGATATGCCCAGTGAGGCTTCCACTCATCACCTCATGATGGTGCCTCAAGGGAGCTGCCCCCAGCTCCTCCTGCAGCCCTCAGAAGGTGCTGTCAGAATCAAGGTTTGCTTTTCTCTTACCTCTGCTTTTTCCTCAGGCGCCTACGAGAAGCAGGACAACGCCTCAAGACAATGAAGGGAAAGGGTTTGGACTGCTATGTAAATAAAGAGCTTCCTATTGGGAAACTGAAGAAAGGGTTTTCATTAAGAATTCTTCATGAAGAAATCTTCATTAAGAAATTTTCACTAAGAGGGAGTGCTGCTGTAATGAGAAGGTATCTTAAAAGACACCCCAAGTAGTGCAGGGTATAACAAATATCTGCAACAGCAAACACCAAGAAACCTGGGAAAACATCCCAGGCTGTGTTATTCCATCCCTTTAACTGCTTTAACCTTGCTGCTGGAAAAGGATCAGATTCCTTTTCCACCCCAGAATACACATCTCAATTGAGATTTTTGTTGTTGTTGTTGTTTTGAGACAGAATGTGCGCTGTGGGTACAGGGCTGTTTGTGACAGCAGCAAACTCAAATGTTGGTAACAGCCTTTCCAAAAAGAACAGACCCATTTTCCTGCTCAGATTTCATGTGGAGTTTTGTCCAGCATCTCCAGCTCCATACCCCTGACACAGATGTGGGAGCAGCCCAGGAAGGGATGCTGTGGACCACAAAGGGATGCTGCTGCTCATGAAGGGATGCTGCCTGCTCCTGGCAGCAAGTTGCCATGGCTACGAGGTGAGGTGCTTTGGGGGAAAAAAGGAAAAGATGAACTCTGACAGGCCTGCCAGTTTGCAGCCTGCCCTGGGAGCTACACTGATGCTTTGTGTGGACAGGACAAGGGTAGGAGAAGCTCTAACCTCTCAAAAAGCCACTGCCCACACCAGGGCTTCCAGCTTGGTTGTCAGATGCAAATTTAAAAGAAGAAAAAATTATTAGTTCAAACCTGATTAGTTCATTTTCTCATTCCTCACATACACTCCTTACCCTTTCAAGCTTAATTAAAAAGGGGCAAAAAGATTTGCTGGCTAGGGGAGCTCACAGAATTCTCCTCACAGCAAACACCAGATTTTGTGCTACAAACAGGGGAAAACAGCCTGTGTGTCATGAGACTGCGAAGTGTCTGCTCCTTCCTTATGCTGGGTGTCCAAACCTTGTGCTGCTGATCTTCAGGGAGACATATTCGAGACTTTTATGCTTTATTGGGGGATTTTTTTGTAGTTATTTTTGTTTGTTTGGGGTTTTTTTGTTTGGTTTTTTGTGCGTTTTTGGTTTTTTGTTTTGTTGTTATTGTTTGTTTGGGAATTTTTTTTTAATATTGCATTCTAGAATCTTTTGAGTACTGTGAAAACTGCTCCAGGGGATTGCAATACTACAAAAAATTTTCTTCACTTGAAAGAGTGATTAAGCACTGAAACAGTCTCTGCAGGGAAATGGCTGAGTCACCATCCTTGGAAGTATTCAAAGAATGAGTAGACATGGTACTTCACAAAATGGTTTAATGGGCATAATCATATTTGGCTTAAGGCTGGCCTTGATGATCTTGCAGGTTTTTTCCAACCTTAAGGATTCTCTGATTTTATTACTGGCTTGAGCTTACATTAGTTGACAGCTCAGCTGGCAATCTCCTGATTTGCTTGCTCCTGAAAATCCTTTGGCCATGCCCTCACTGCAGGACAAGGTACTCCTGCTCCCTAGAAGTCCTTCCTGGGGCAGGTTCTGGGAATGGCCAGCTTTCCCCAAAACTATGATAAAGAATGATGGAGAAAATGTGATTTTTTAGAAAAAGGTATATGGTTCTGTATGCTCTATTTTTCAAACTCATGTAACTGTAGCACTTCAAATCCTATTGAAAATTATTTATACTGTAAAATAGCAGAAAAGTTATGTACACAGAGTTCAAATGGAATATCTAAAGTCTGTATTTGAGGACTTACTACAAGGCCTAAGGGAAATGGCAATTTAAATTGGACAGATCCATCTTGCAAATTTCTGGAATATTCATTGCCACAGAACCATTTCATCTTTTTTCTTGAATTTTTTTTGTCTTAGTTTGTCAATAATCTGTTGCATACAAATGTAGCCAACCAAGGTAAAATCAGAATTTTAAGTTAGGGGTTTCTTTTTCTTTTCCTCTTTATGTGGAATTCTGTGGAATTAAACCTTGGGAAATATTTTACCTGCCTCTGTAAAAATATTACTGTTCCATTCAGTATTTTGCATGGTCAGGACAGCCTCATGTCTGTCAACAGGACCAAACTACATCAAGGCATTGATTCTCAGGCTGTGAAGGTGGTCATGATCAACTAACACCAGCTACCAGCTTCACTCAGAAAAACAGCAATTATTTTCTCCTGCCTATTAAATACTGCATGTTACTTGTGTTTTCAAAGAGAAAGATTGTGACTTTTTTTGCTCAATCTTTTTATGACTCCTAAATATAATGGTATTCCCACAATGCAATTTTTATAAAGGTACTCTGTTTTCTTGTAAGTTGTTAATCTCCAAAGAGAATAAAAACCCTTTTATATTTCACAATATTTTGATTTTTGTTTGTTTGTTTGTTTCATTTTGTTTCATTTGAGTAAACCAGAACAGTTTGCTCCTGTCTGTGGCAAGGCTGATACCTGTTCTTTGTGCTCCTTCCTGAAGGGTTGGTTTCAGGGCCTGCATCATCCAGTACCCCAATAACTTTTTAACCAGGAAGAATTTGGGCACTAAAGCCCAACAACAGTAGAAAGTGACCTACTTTTAAATTTGAGAAGAGCAAGTACTTTGCCCTTGATAAGTACTTCCTTGAACATCAACTGATAGGAGTCCAAGGTATCATAAATTAATGCTATTTTTCTCATAAGGAAAAAGGGGCATCATGCTTTCCTTTTATTGCTAAATAACATGATTCTTCACAATGAGGTAGCCAGCTGATAGCAATCAGGAGAGATCAGTAAGAAGAATTTGCTACCATTTCATTGCATCACTTGTTCAATGAAGCCAGCTGCTGCTGCTTGTTCACTTTATTTCTCAAGATAAAGTCACTTTAGCTTCTCTACTAACTTTAAATTTAATTTCCTGAATAGTCAATGCCTTTTAAAGAGGGCAGTGCTGGTCTTCCCCAGCCAATGTTCCTTCAAGTTATTGTGAATCACAGAGCTAGAAAAGGCAGATGTGCAGGGAAAGTGACACATTTTGCTGTCCTACTTATGGCTCGAGTCAGGGAATAAAAGTAATGAACAGGATATAATGCAATATGGGAACACCATTGTCACTTAACAGCAAACTCCTTTCATTATTTACAAAAAGCTTTAATGTACTTGTGGATATAAAAAGTGAGTGGCAAGCCAACAAAGGAGTAATTTTGTACCTCTGAGATGCCATTGATTACTCTGACCTAGAGCAGCTGGTGAGAATGTATTTTCTAGGAACATTTCACCAGAATGGAAATTACCGTACAGGAACATGTTGGCTGCAGTGAGGAATCCATGCACATAATGCTTCAAAAGGTTTTCCTAGAACCTTTTATTTCAGCACAAAAAAATGTGCACCATGGATGCCCGACCAGCACTGTCACTTTTTCAGCTAGAGTTCACCTCAGGCAGGAAGTGAGGCATTGCTTCAGATTTATAGAGGAGATACTACTGGTTTCTAGGAGGAGCTGTTGACTCTCATCACACCTACTGAGGTCTTGGTCCCAGACACAGCATGGCTGCAGCTGCACTGCAGGTACAGGAAGATTTGGAATGCTAACCCACAGCTAAATCCACCTGTGCACTCTTAGGGAGCACTGGTCTCAGCTGGCACTAATAGCTGAGAGGTGATGAGGAGCATGTTTGCACATTTCCATTCTGCTCTTCCTGCCCACGGGTGTGTTTACTGAGCATCACTGCAAAGCTGGAGCATGAGGCTTTAAATTCACCTGTGGCTTTACCCAAATATCACTCACAGCTGGGTATCACAACTCACCTCAATAGCCAAGCCTCCAGACTTCAAATCCCCACAGGAGGGAGCATGTGCTCAGTCCTTGTCACCCTGAAGGATCATTATCTCAGCTGAAAGTCAATTGCTTCCAATGACAGAAATGAGCTCCACATCTGCTGGAGTTTCTGAGCTGGGCACAAAAGTCCCCTCATTATCTACTAAATGAGAGATGGATCTGACCAGAGACAACAACAAAAGCATGTCCCCTCTGGAAAGAGTTGTTTAATGGACAGAAGTTGCTTTCCTTTGGCAGTGCAGAAGAGCACAGCCATGAAAACTACCACAGCAAGCCACTGCAATGCTTCCCCTCGTAATCTCTGCAAAAAAAGAGGGACTTGAATACCCTCACCTTTATTAGCAGAAATCCCAGCAGATCCTCTTGTCCTTAACGTCATGTAAGAGGATAACCTGCCTCTGGCTTCTCAGACTCTTCTTAGGCTGTTGCTGCTCTTCTTTTCCTCCCTCTACAGGGATATCAAGAATAAAATATGAATGAGCACTCTCCAGAACAAAATTGGCTGAAAATGGTATCTAGGGATAAGCAAATATCAAGAAAAAAAATTGCACATCTCTTGGATATTTATTGGCTTCTCAGGGTTAAAAGAGCTGATTTAAGTTAGGAAAACTTTTCAAGGAATAACTACTTTCAAGGAATAACTAACTGCAGCATAGCCTGTGTGTGAGGGCTAGAATATCTTTGAAGTCTAGATCTTCCCAAAGATAATAAATACTCTTATATATTGGACAATAAATACTCATATATTGGACATAAGATTATACATGACAGTCCATAGTAGTTATTTTTTAATTAAAATATTTGAAAATGCCTGTCGAGATATTGCTTTGGCCAGTGTTGAGAGTTTAACACTGTTCAAATTTCATCTCCTTAGAGGAAACAGTAAATTAAACTGTTCTCATATTGTTCTCACAGTCACTTCTATTAGTCAGAGACAATCCCTTGATATTTTGGTAGCACAACAGTTCTTAAATGCACATAATACCACTCAGTATCAAATTATTAGGTATCCATATTCTGAAAATTTTGAAAGAGTATTATTGTATACCTCTTGTGCTGCTTTCCATGGTGTAGCCTGGATCTACCCAGTAACATGCTGTCATATTGTCTCTTAAAATGTCCTGCTCTTGGAGGCTGCCAGCATTATTTGTGTTGATGTACCACTCCAGGGGTAGGGGAGGAGGCAGGAGAGGCTGTGATCAGGTAGAGAATCAAGAAGGGCAGGGTTCCAGTGCCCCCAGTCCAAACTTATAGTGCAGCTTCCAATGCAGTATGAAATCCCCAGGAAGGGTCCTAGACTTCTACTGAAAGAGGGTGTCTTGGTTTGAAAAGACAGGTGTCTGCTAAGGAAGGCAGGAGCCTCCCCTGAAATGGAAAATATAAACTCCCTCCCTCCAAATTGTTATAATTTTGAAATTAAGGGGCTGTCGGGCAAAGATATAGGAGCGGGAATAACAGTTCTTTATTAGGGAAGAAAATAAGAAAATAAACAATGCAGTAAAACAAAACAACACGGCCAGAGTCAGAATACAACCTGACACCCTGTGGGTCAGGGTGTTGACAGCAGTCCCATTCCATGGTGGCTGCAGCCCTCCTGCAGTGCCAGGTGTGGTTCTGTTAAAGCAGGGATCCTGTAGAAAGGTGGAGTTTTCCAAATGAAGATCCAGTGGTGGTGTTACGTTCCTGGTCTTCCTCAGGGAATCCAGTGGGAAAGGCTGGCTGTGGTGTTCCAAATCTCAGCTTATATCCAGGTAGGAATGCTTGGCTCCTCCCCTTGGGTGGAGCATCTCCCAATGAGAGAATGGCATTTTATCAGTGACACTCACTGGCCCATGAACAGCAAATGTCCGCCTGGAGGGAGGATTGGTTGTGGAAGAGATGAAGAAAAACTGCCCAATTAACAGAAGATAACTGCCCCACCTCTAACAGACAGGAATAGAACACACCCCCCATTTCCAACCTAAGACAGACCTCTAACCTACCATCATCTGTTCTGAAACACCACTGAAACCTGCCTAGTGGCACTGTGACACTGTCTAAAAGAATAAAAATGTCACTAATTATGATTATTACTCACGGCATTTAAGACACTAACCACAGGAAAAGCTTGGATGATCCACATCTTGTCACTCCAGGGGTAACCATACTCCAAATCCCATAATTGTGCACATCCCTCAGCCACTCCCTGCAGCCCCATCACATCTGCATTGGGGCTGGGTGAGGCCTGAGCTCTGTCCCATCTCCTGACAGAGACACATCATGGGTGGGCTGGATCCAGACAGGTTCTGATGGTTCCCCTTCATTTGGAATACCTCATGTCACCAGATGGTGCATCTGAATTTTTAATACCTGTAATAGCAATAAAAAGGATCAATAAAAGGTTGGGAATATTTTGTTACTGCAAGGAATTGCATCAATTACCAGCTGTGAAATATCTCCCTGCAAAAGCAGCATGCAAATGAATTATTTGTAACCTCAAGGCTTTAATCCTTTTTTCCTTGAGGGTTTTTCCCTTTGGGAAAAAAGAAGTTGCCAATTAACTCAATCCTGTTAAATGTGGCATGGAGCAACTTATTGAAGAATGATCTTAGGAAAAAAGATGGCACAATTAAGTACCTGTAACCAGATACAGGAAAAAAGGGGTTTATACCTTCACACAAAAACTAAACTCAGTTTAAGAAGTAGTCATAGCAAGGAAGGATCACTCCATACAGGAACCCTTCCTCACACTTTTTCATGGACATCAGTTATTGATCAACATTAAAAACAAGATTTTTTCTAAGTAGAACTTTATTCTAAACCATGTATTAAGTCATAGGTGTTATGACTCATAAATTATGTTTTTAATACACTTTCTGGATGAAGGAATTGTCTATATTTCTTAGGAGAGAGAGAGAATTTGTGGAAGAAGCAGAAAGCTGTCATGCTCAGTTCAGGACTGCTCAATTCTGATACTTTGCAAACATTCAGAAATTCTGTACAAATGTCCCACAGTTCCATCTTACTTAGAAAGCATCTAAACAACAACTTCCACAGAAGTACCACACTCCATCGTGCTGGGGGTCGTCCTTTCCAGATTTTACAGTATTGCCCAACCAAGTAGGAATTCATGTCCAAGTTTTCCACTGCAAAACACTTCTGGTCCAAGAAAATATTTAGGCAAATCACATAGAAAAATAAGACTGCTCAATGTAATAAACTCCAAGTAAAAATATGATTCAGCAATGTACAAAAAGATGTTTCGCCAGCACATATTGAAATTGATTCTAATGCAACACCATTAAGGAAAGGATTTGATAAAAGGCAAGTAAGTGTCTACCAAGCAGTTTTAGAGACACAGAAAAATACAATAATGTTGTTACATTAAGTGTTTCTTTTCCAAGCCTCAAGTTATGAGCTGCTTGAGAGGTGCAGTTTTTCCAGGCAAAATGTACTTCTCATTGATAATTTTAGTTTTAAATTGAAAATTACCTTTAATTTTTTTAAGAATAATAGTAATATTAGCTGTAGGGAGTTTCCTATAAGTGTGTTAAGGGATTTTAACACACCATGAAACCTTCCTCTTCTCCTGGTAACACTCTGCTGAATGGCCCCAATGCCTGTATATGATATCTCCAGTTTCCTATGCCAGTGCAACCAACAAGAACTCCAAGGATGCCATTTCTAGCTGCTGCTCCTGTTGTCATGGAAACAGGTGTCAGAAGTAGGTACTTTTAAACTAATCTCAGTTTCGTGTAAAAAAAATGAGAAACTGTGATTACATATGAGTGTCGCCCCTCTTCTGTTGTTTTTTTTTTTTTTTTTTAATATGATCTTTGATAGATGTTTTCTCTCCACTGATTATTTGCTACACTTTTGGTGCACTCATTGGAGCGAGAGCTAATGAGTTCCAATCCATGCTTGTGTGAGGTGCTTGGTACAGTCTCCAGGTAACAAATTACAAGTCCTTACCATATCTTTATATAATTGATGTAGTATGAATCTGCTAGTGCTACTGCAATTGTTTTGAAATTCAAATCTATTTTAGCACATTGCTGAACACAAAATCCAATCAGTCACTCCTAGTTATTTCCTTGCTGCTTTTTTGATGAAGTGAGACCAGTGTCATACCATAATAGATTGGCTTTCCTCACTTGCTGAGTATCCAAAAGTCATTTCTGTTTGGATCAGGTCTGGCTGGGTCCCACCAGTCTTGGCCAGTTTGGTAATGTCCACTGGCCAGTGGAAAGAAAAGCAGCTGCAGATGATCCATTATTTTTTGGCCCAAAAGGTAATACTGGTCCAGTTTCAAAAGCAAATGTTCTTCTCTGTGGGATCTTTTTCAATAAGCTGATCTAGCAGAGGAGACAAACAATTAGCCAGAAAGAAAAACAGTGAAATTCTGATTTCTGTGATGAAATACAACTTTAATCTTGGAGATTGTGGGTGTGAAATTGTCCATCTAATCTTAACGTAGCTACATACCTGTGAAGAGCATGATTAGATTGCAGAAAACCTAAAATCATAATGTGAAATGAAGCATCTGATTTACTAAGTGGGCAGGTGCAATCCATATAACAGGAGCAAGTAATCATGGCTTAGTATCAGAAATAAGAGGTGTGTAACTGGAAATGCAGGATATCTAAAACAGGGAGGACACAAGCAACCTAATTCATAGGTAAAATTCTCATTTGCCAGAAGAACTAACCAGGTTTTCATGTGGACACTATTAGCTCCCCACCTGTTACCTGCCCAATCACACAGTTCCACCTGACAAAATATGAGAACTATGAAACTCACAGGAAAATGTCAGAGACCTCCTAGAAGCGATGAAGATAGCTAAACAAGAAACCACCACATCCTTTTGATCACAGGCTTTAGAAATGTCTTCCACAGATAAAAACTTTTGGTGAGACCTTTACACTGAGCAGTATCTTCCTTAAACAACCTGGACAGTCAGAGGAGAGAAGTGCCACTGGGCTGAGGTACAATAATATAAAAGATAACAAGAACTGTGTTAATTCACAACAAAGTATCTGCCACACCAAGAGGTAAACTGATTAATATCCTGCTCAAACCTCTACAGATGCTGCAGGAAGTGCAGTTAGTTCTGTAAAAGAACTAAGTCCTAAGTCCTACTCCTTCATAGAGTTTGTTTCTCATGAATTGTGCTCTTTGGGTGAAAAGCAAATGAGAAGTATAAGCATGTTAAGTATGGTAATACTTCTTATATTACTTATAAGAAGTATAAGTATATTACTTATATTTCTTATAAGTAATATAAGAAGTATTACCGCTCAGGTGTAAATGAGGAAACAATTTCTGGCATTCAGGCTGCTGCTAGGGAAAGCCTGCAATGCAAATTGCAGTGCTTTAAAAGCCCAATGACAAAAATCCAGAAGAGCATGATTAATACTAATTTTTCACTATCATGACTTAAACTAATCTTACAGAAGACCCGAATGACGATTTTTTTTTCACCAAGTCTCTGAAGGATCTGTAATCCACAATGCAGCATATCAATGACAGGCTGAGAGAGCTGGGATTGTCCAGCCTGGAGAAAACTCCAAGGTGAACTTAGAGCACATTCCAGTACCCAAAGGTACTGGAAGGAAGAGTGGCCTTTTACACAGGCAGATAGTGATAGGATAAGGGGCAATGGTTTTAAACTAAAAGAGAAGAGATTTAGATAGGATGCTAGGAAGGAATTCTTTACTCAGAGGGTCGTGAAACACTGGAACAGGTTGCCCAGAGAAGCTGTGGATGGCCTATCCCTGGAGTCAAAGGTTGGATGGGGCTTTGAACAACCTGGTCTACAGAAAGGTGTCCCTGCCCATGGCAGGGGGTTTGGAACAAGATTGTCTTTAAGGTCCCTTCCAACCCAAACCATTCCATGATTCTAAGTTCAGCCATCAGTGAGGACACTCACCAGGCTGGAATCACCCTCTGCTCCTGGCTCACCTTCCCTTATGGAACAACCAGCCCTTGCTGCTCCCTGACAATTATATTGCAGTGCCCAAAAATTTATGCAATTTTTACCTTTCCTTCTGCCTTTATTCTGCCCATAGGTAAACAGAAAAAAAATAATTAAATGATACTATTTTGTTTCCCTTGTGAAAAACAATGGAACAATACATATAAGATCATTTTATAACAGGACCTTCATAAAGTATGTGCCCTGTTTTTCAGACTTAACACAAACTAAGGAGTTGCAGGGACTGAACTAACTTGTAATCAGTAAAACCGGGGATAAACCTAAAGATGAGAAAGACAAAAAGAAATCCTTTGTCTTCAGCCAGACAGGCAGGAGCTCCGTAGCACACAGACACAAGCGATTATCTCACCAGCTGCAGAGGCTTTAGCTGCCTGCACAAAAAAAGCTCTTTATTAGCAAATGAGATAAATACACTTAGGTTTTGCAAATAAAGCCATAGGACCAGACTAACGCTGGGAGCTGCCTCACACCATCCTTTCCCGTTCAGTGTCTGCAGATGATGCAGGGCAAGTTTCTCTTCTCTGTTACCAGAGCTCCCCTGTGTGTCAAACATCTGAGTAACAGCTTTGGCTGCACAATTCACTGAGCATCTGCCTCGGGTCCAGTCCCTCAGGTTCTGGCATGCAAGGGCCATGTGGTCACTCAGTGTACAGTGGAGCATATTTATTAAATGTTGGAGTGTAAACTCAGTACTGAAATACTCTGATAGAAAAGTGTGTAACCTATTTTATTCTTACAGCAGTAGGAGGGTTCTGAGGAGAAAACCAAAGCACCTTGGCAAGAAAACCCACTCTATTGTCAGTTCTCAGTCTAAAGATCTCACATCAGGCATTGGGAAACTGCTTTGCCTTTTGACATTTTCAATTTTACCAGATGAATTCCACAAACGGTTTTGGCACTAGGGCAAAATGGCAAAAGAAATAGTTAGATCCACAAAGTTCTTGTTCAAGTTAATGGAAATTATAAATATTCATAATGCAGGTTTGAGTGGCAGGTTATGCTTAATTCACAGGCTGTTGAATTCAGTCTAACATGTTTCCTTTTTTTTTTTCTTTTTAATGGTGTAGAGAACTCTCCAAATAAGCCATAGGATATCTGGACTCTTCCAAGAGAGACTCCTGACAATATTACCTCTTGCAAGACACGGCACTGCAAAAACATGTCTTGAAGAGCAATAGTTTGCAAGGGAGAGACTGACACAGGAGAGCTCACACCGCTTTCTATAAATAACTGGCTCCCTCAAAGTAGAATTGGGAGCATGGAAAGGCCTTGGGCAAAATGCTGTCTGGCCCAGCCAGTTCCACTCCTGAAGCTCAGGGGAGCATGTGCTTCACTGGGAATACTGCCACTGTCTGAATGTGTTCAGCAAGTGCTGTCACTGCACTTGTCATGAGAGGGGTGGGAAAGGTTCAGTTCATACCCATCACTCCCTCAGAACTGAAAACACAGCACTGCCTTTTACCAAGAGAGTCCTTCAGGATTGTTTAAACACAGCTGTTGGTGTTTTGTGTAAAAGCACTGAGATACTGAGCTTGTGACATTTGTTACACAGCTTAAAATGTCCTTTCTGATCTGTGCAGATTTTCAGCTTGTGCAGACCTTCACCATTACCAAATGCAGTATCTGCCATGCCTGTGCAGTCAGAGACATATCCAGAAAGCCTAAAACCACATTTGAAGTGATTGCTTTCAGCTGGCCTCTCAGGGAATAGCCTATGGATATAGGTGGCATGTAACCCCATCTAGATCTCACAGAATAAAATTAAAGAAGTTGTCTGTGGAATTCATATTTCTCCAAGAAAGAAGCACTGATTCCTGCTCCTGATGGGTGAGGAGCATTTATTTTGAACTTGTGGTATAACCAAACTGTTTCTCATTATTTAAGAAAAGATGACTAATTCTTCTTCAGAGATATTTAGCAAGAATAGAAATTCTACGTGCATGTAGAAGTTAAAAAAATCCTAAGCAATTTACCTTCCTCCAAGTTTTATTTGCCTTGGCTGGCAGCTACTGTTACTGTATGTTTGCTTTTATTTCCCACTGGGTCAAGCACCTACATTGTGACGTTGGTATCATTGTACCACAGATGTTGCATCACCTGTGATAACAGAAGTCACTGACAGTCACAGGACAAATGACAAGGTTCCACCCCCTTCAGTGGGCTGGGATGTCACAGCGTGTTCCATCACAGCACCACAGCAGGAACAGCACTGTCCTAGGATCCTGCCACAGCAGAGTGACACCCAAACCCAAACAAGGGACTTTTTAGCCTGTTATCTTGGTCAAGGCTTGAATGGTTGGCCCAAGGATGGGGTTTGGTGCGGGTACTCTTCACATCACTCAACTCTATTTGTTCATTTCTTAACCTGCCACAAGAAAGTATTTGAGATCTGTGAATTATGGGGAATGGGACATAATTTTTTGACTTCAGCACTGTCATGAGCAGTGTTTGCTGTCTGTATCTTCAGGAAAATCCCTCTTCCTCCCATCAGAACATTAGCTCTCTCTGGGCACTTAATGTGGGTATACAAAGTCTCCAGTAAACTCTAGATTAAAAAGTAATCAGGCTGACTTGAATTTTAGCCTCCTTCCTTCGTGATAGCAACCTTGTTGTAAGAAACACCAGAAAAGAAAACAAAATAACATACTGCATTTCTAAAAATACAGTGCTGAAAAAGTATGAAATTTTACAAAGAGCAACTGATAGGAGGTTATGTTGTCCTTTTCATGTACTAATTAACTGCTCATTCTACCCTGCAAAGCTGACTCAGAAAGGCTTTATTGATAGGCAATGCTCTGGGTCTATAAAATAAACTCTGTTTCCTTCTGGTTTGGCTCAGAGCTTCCTAGCATGAGCTGGGCTGAGGAGGGAGAGGTGCAAGTGTTAGAGATGGACAGAGCAGAGAGCACAGTCCAGCATAAGTGGTTCAAGGAAGCAATGGCTGAGACAAAAGGGGAAAAGCAACCACAATAAATGTGGGACATGAGGGTGGCTGGACTCTGGAATAGGTTGCCCACAGAAGTTATGGGCTCTGCATCCTTGGCCATCTTCAAAGTTCTGGGCAGACTGATCTTGCTCACCCTGCTTGAGTAGAGCAAGTTTGACCAGCGGTTCTCAAGAGGTCCCTTCCATCCTCAGCTGGCACTACAGCAGAGAGGTCTGCTGGATCCAGAGGTCAGGACTGAAAAGGAGAAAACATTGCCAAAGCTTGCTAAAATAAGGCCAGGAACCATTTTTATAAAAATACTATGACATGAATGTCTCATATGTTCCAAGGGACCACTCATACAATCAAATTCCTCATGTGCAGCAGCCAACTCCACATAAGAAGTGCTAAAAGTTCCTGTCTTCCTTAGAAAGGAAGTAACAGGGACACTTGAACTATGCCCACATCTAATTCCTTCACACATGAAGACACCCCCCTTCAGACTCTTCCAATTGTATATCTATAGGGAGCACTGCAGAAACACAACACTGGCTCATGTTCATAGATTTGCCCTTCCAGACCAGAGTATTCTGACTGATTAAGAACATGCAATAGGCACCTACAAGCACTGTTACCATAAAAACCTGGAAAGTACTCCTGCTAACAGGGGTTCCAACACCTTAAATTTTAGATTAAACAAAGCACAGTGCCAAAGCTGGCAGTTGTTAGAGCAAATTGTCCTCACATCTTCCATTAACCCAGAGGACTGCAGTGATCAGCACAAGAGACCATGGGCTGGGAAGTTTGGTATGGACCTGCTGTATTAGGTTTGAATGGCCTGGTTTTGGTAATAGGGGTGGCTGCCCAGCAATCCCTGGCAGCTCCAAGCTGGATGTGTTGCTGGACAAGACTGGGTCAGTTAGGAATGGTGATAACACCTCTGTGATAACATACTTAAGAAGAAGAAATAAATTATTGTGCAGATGTAACTGCAGCAAGAGAAGAGCAGGATGAGAATATGTGATGGGAACAGCTCTGCAGACACCAAGGTCAGTGGAGAAGGAGGGGCAGGAGCTGCTCCAGGCACCAGAGCTGGGATTCCCCTGCAGCCTGTGGTGCAGACAATGGTGAGGGAGGTGTGCCCCTGCAGCCCATGGAGGAGCACAGGGATGCAGAAATCCACCTGAAACCCACAGGGATGCAGAAATCCACCTGCAACCCCTCAAGGAAACCCAAACCAGAGCAAGGGGATGTGTGAGAGGAGGCTGTGACCCCATGGGAGCAGGGTTCTGGCTGGAACCTGCAGACCTGTGGAGAGAGGAGCCCAACTGGAGTAGGTGTCCTGGCATGACTTGTGACTCTGTGGGGGACCTGTGCTGGAGCAGCCCATCCTTGTGGGGCTGACCACATGGAAGAAAGGCCCACTCTGGAGCAGTCTGGAGAGAAGTGTTGCCCATGGGATGATCTCACATTGGAGAAATTAATGGAGAACTGTCTCCTGTGAGAGAGACCCCATGCTGGAGCAGGGGAAGGACTCCTCTCCCTGAGCAGTGACAGAAACAATGTGTGATGCACTAACCATAACCCCCATTCCCATCTGTCTGCACTGCTGGTGGGGAGGAGTTAGAGCTGGGAAGGGAAAAAAGGTGGGGAAGGTGTGTGTAAGGTCGTACACTACATCTCATTATCCTACTCAGATTTTGTCAGCAATAAATTCAATTGATATCTCTGACTGGAGTCCAGTTGGCCTGTAACAGTATTTGGTGAGTGATCTCTCTCTGTCCTTAACTCATGAATCTTCATTATTATATTTTCTCTCCCCTGTCCAGGTGTGAAGGGGAGTGAGACAGGATTTGATGGTGTCTGGCACCCAGACAGGGTCACCCACTACACCTGTGTAATGTTGTTCACTCACTCTAAGCCAGTCTGTTCAGCTTTAAGCCCAAATTCATCTTGCAGTCAAGCTGTCTGGTTTCCAGTCCAAGCTCAGAAGCACATATTTATGTCATGGTGATATTTGGGACAGTTAGAAAGAAGCCTGAGCTCATCCAGATGCTCAGCAAAGGCTCTGCCACGTGTTCCCTGCAGTGCAGTCTGGCAGGACACCAGCAGCCCACCAGACTCCTCCATTCCCAACCTCCCAGGGCTTTCAAGAGATGTCATTTACCCAATGGCAAGTGGACAAATTGGCCAATTCTCCTTCACAGAATCTGTCTGCCAGTCCTATGCTGCTCTGGTGGGCACAAGGGACACCAGCAACATCCCAGCTTGGCACAGCTCCTCTTGGAGGGATTCTTCATTCTCTTCTCCTGGCTTCCAGGCCATAAAGAGGAATCACAGGCCAAGCAGACTTCTGCCTGCTGAGCTCACTATATTTCCATTCCTCAGCAAGTCTACAGGCTCTGGATCTTCCTGTGCCCAGGAAGCATCAGGCACTGTCTCTGTCTCAGAACAGTTTGGAGCACAGGCTCATCACATTTTTATCTGCAAAACATTGGGGTTCCAGAGTAGAATTACTACATCTACAAGCATCTGCACTGGGTGCTCAGGCTACAGATGTCAAAATCCAAAGTTTCAAAACAACACAGAGGACCAGAAAGGTCCTTATTGTGCTTCTTGCCAGCTATGGCTGACATAGGACAAAACATTACCACTGCCTGGCTGGATTATGTAAAGGTCTTGGAGACAGGAGCAAAGGATGGACCATTTCATGGCACAGACTTTCTAATGAGATCTCCAGCTGGTTTATGAATCAGGAAGCTCAGAGAGAGCTCACAGTAGCAGACATGAGCAAGCCTTGCTTTTTTTTTGAGAAATCTTTCTCCCAGAGATGTGCAGGACAGGCACTGGAGCTCTGCAGACTTGTGAGATTAAAACACTGGAATCACTGCTTTTCTTCCCTGATGCAGCTGAGCATGAGGGAAGGGACACAATCCACAGCTTCAGGGCAAACATTAGCAATGTGTCTCTGGACAAGCTCTGCCCCATTTATTAATGGAGCAGTTCTTGGTACAACTACCAGACAAGTCACTCAGCTCTCAGGCAAAAGAAGGGAGAAGTCCTCTGTAGCCACACACTGTTAATTAAAAATTTTAGCTAAAAGAATTAGGAGGAGGTGGAAATGTCAAGGTAGTTAATCACAGCTCCATTGCTTCAGTTTGTATTCTGCTTTAGGCAATCAATATTCCCTTCTTTCTCAGCTTATCTGAAAAATGTGGTAATACATGACTCACAGGCAGGTTGGGACAGTGAATTAGGCTTTTGTTTACTGCATGGAGTGCCCCAGCATGCTGCAGCAGTATTAGGAATGGTGAGAGAGGGAACTATTTCAAAAATAGTCTCTTTGATCTGAATTCTCTCTTACCATCAAAGAGCTGGGATAACCTCGGGCCTACATTTATCAAGCACTCTGGCACTGTTCTCAGTGGAATCAAGTGTGACATAAAATTCCTCAAACTGTTACCAAGACCTTATGCAGGATCCATAGGAGGTCAATGAGAACTGTTGGGTTTCTGTGTGAAGGTAAGATGATGTAGCTAAAGGAAGCTAGCTGGAAGAATAAGAAAAACAGCCAATGGAAAATTCAGTCAACTAGGTACATCTTTGTGTCATTGGCATAGTAACACATGTGGAAATTCAGAGATAATCTGAACTGTTATTGCTGTCTTTACAGTGACATATAAACAATGGTCAATCCAAAACCCCTGCATGATAGGCAAGTGATCAGCAAGCTGGAGACAGGGGTCAGGAGAGCATCTGAGAGATCTGTTTGTTACTGTAACTTTGTGGGGCACAACCAGCTTTACCTCCTCGCCAGAAATACCTATGATGAAAGTACCCGTCACAGGTTTTACAAAAAAACCCAGTTTGTTGGAGTTAAATCTGTGCTTGGAAGTGATTTGGTAATTTGTCTGCCTTTGCACTGAAATGGACAAAGAGCACTCCAAGTATCTGTTCTGCTGGTTCAGCCATCAGACCAGGAACCACCAGGAATCCAGAGAGGAAACACCACGCAAACCCAGGAGAGCACCTTCCATAGCGACTGCCCAACAGCTGGCCGTGTCACCACCTTCCTATTTCAGTGATGGAACACATGATAAGGCTGCACAGAATAGGAGACAACTACACTTGGGGACCATTTTATGATGGAACAAATCATAGCTCAGGCCATCTGCTATTTCATTAACACAGCTTAGCTGTAAGGGCTGTTCCAAAGAGCATAGACTGAGATCAGTCTCAAGCCTTACAGTCAAAGTTCAGCCATGCTCTGATCAAAGGGAGAGTGGACCAAGAGCATGTGATTAAATGTGTCACTATTACCCCATGACAAAGCTGTGTCCCTCACCATGGTAGATAAAGGGACATTCTTGGGTAATGTCATTCATTGTTCAGTGGGGCATCTTTAAGCACAAAAAGTTTCCCATAAATATTTGAATATCAAAGTCTAATACTGATTTTCTGGTGTGCTCCTGAAAACAGGTTTTCTCAAAATCCCTTTTCTGACCAAGATTTATAAAACTAATCTAACTTGTCTGTTCCACCCCTTTACTAGAGACAATGTCCCATCCTAGCCATCCCACCTAATGGGTAAAGCAGCTTAAAGTTCTTCCTCACTTTGATGGTTTGGGATCAGTTTCTTATGACAAATCACAGGTTCTGTGGCCCTGTGTCATCAGAGGCACAGCTCTTAGCTCACCAATAACATTGAAAGTCTTTCTGGCATGTATTTTGCAGCCCTCAGGGTTTTTTTAAAAGAGCAAGCTTCATAACTTTTGACATGTTGGGTAAGAGGGGGTGGATGCAAAGGTAAACAGTCACACTGTGGGAATTGCCAAATCAAACCCAGGGATCCTGGCAGGGAGGTGAGGGAGGGAGAAGGACCATGCTGGAGCAACACTCAGAGCAGAGAGAACTCTTACACTGAGGCTTCAGCCTATCCCAAAGTAACTGTTCTTATCCCTATCCCAACAACCATTAAGTAGTAAGCCTGCTTTGATACTGAATGCATAAAACACTGATTTTTGCTGTCCACTTTGTAAACATTTTCACAATGTTTGTCTCATTTGCACTGTGTTTCTCTGACAGTTCCTATACATGAATAGGAATTTTAATTTTTTTACTGCATTTCAGGGCTGGATGTGGCTCTGAGCTGGGCAGAAAGGTCTGCTCAGCCATTTCTCATCACATAATCCCTTTTCTGTTTCTTTCCCCCTCCTTTTCCAGCATTTTGATCTCAGGATGAAAATTAAGAATAAATGTTATAGAACACGTTCTTACTTAGAGACATGATGTGCATAACTTCTGAGGAAAAATCCCAGCTTGACTGCCACATCAGACAAGTTAGAAATACAAAAGGACTTCCTGCTCTGACAAAAGAAGGTTAGTCTGATTTTCTGGCATAAGCATATTTAGAATTCATGAGTCTGTCCCTTCCTGAAAATTAGAATCTGGATCAAAACTAAAGAAGTGATAGAAGAAGTTGTTTGGAAGTATTCTTAGTTCCTCCCCTGCAATAAATTTGGGTAATATTCAAAGTTTTATCTGTCATCATGGCATATGTATTATTCAAAAGCTGGGGCATTAAGAAAAGCAAGAAGGGAGGATTATTGCTCACACACATGTAAATCATACAAATTAGCAGTTCTGGGTAGGAATCTCCAGCTCCTGATGGCAACAGTGTCTTCTGCTCACTCTGCAAGTAAGGTCACTTGAATATTTTGAACAAAAAGGCTTTCTTTTTTTTTTTTTTTTTCTTTCCCTGCCTGATAATTTTACACTGTAATCCTGGGTGTTAGGTCTATTTTTGACAAAAATTGTTTTTGTGAGTTTATCCAGTCCTTAGCTGAAGGAGTTCATGATTTGTGGGGATTTTTTTCCCTTACACTGGGTTATTTTGCCCTCCAAGAGTTCGTTCAGGCCTCAGATAAAAGCAACAGAAGAAACAACCAAGGCACAGAATTTTAAGCAGCCTAGAAAAATCCCTCCTCTTGACCAATTGTGTAATCTGAGTTTTGACTGTATAATACTGCAAGTGCCTGTTGCTGCATTCCAGGAGTACAGGGAATACATTATAAAGGGGGGAAAGAAGTTTCTTATAGCTTTTTGTATTTATTTCTATAGTTTTTCTTATTTAACATATAAAACCTTCAAACTATAATGTTTTCTCTGGTTTCCAAGTCACTCCTAAAGAGAAATTTCTGACCTTTTATCCTACAATTACAACTGTGTTAACTTAAGGTAATTTAATCACCCAAGGTAGCAATCTCTACCCTCAACAGAAAAAAAAAAAAAAAAAAAAAAAAAAAAAAAAAAAAAAGAAGCAGAAAATATGTCACTTTTTCGTGTAATAAAGGAAACACAAAGGTAACTTATCCTCAGTTGGGTTTTGGACTATGTATGGTTTACATTCCCCTCCTAGAATGTCAAAGAAGCAACCTTAAAGCCTCTGACCTTCTAAAACAGAAGGGTCTGTATATTTCTGTCCTCACAGCTCTGTACCCTAGGTGGAAGCAAGACCTGCATTTCATTCATCTCAAAATCCTAGAGCTCCCCAAATCCCTTTGTGAGCTGATTACATTACGGAATAGCAGGATTGAAAGTTTTCTCAGCAAACTCTTCAGAACAGATACTTCGTTTCTCCAAACCTAAGCATTCTAGGTAAAGCAAAAGTCTATGTGAAAGCACTTCACACAGACCTTTTAAGCCTCAAATTCTCAGCAGGAGCACTGCGGTTCTAGCATTCACTCCTGATTTCCACAGCTTGATGATTTGCAGTAAGATTATCCCATTTCTTTGCTGTACTGCCAATATGTGGCAGATGTTGCTAGATCCCAAAGCAGAAAGAGCACAGATTTACTGGAGGCACAGGAATGTGCTACCACTCCCCAGCAGCAACCTAAACTGTGGGGTCAGCCCAGCATCAATCCCCACCAGCCAGTTCTCTGCCCCAAAACTCTTTATCACCAGTTTCTTGAGTCATGGACCTGTTCTCTAACTGTGTGCTAGACATTAGCAAGGAACACTGATGAGTTCCTTGACAGTTCTCTGGGTCACAGCGTTATCTTGCCTGGGCCAGTCTGCCTCAGTGATATTCAACTGCTTTTCCCGTCCCTAGCTCTGGCTGGATGCTAATCACTTATTTGCCAGATATGTGAGAAAACCACTGACAATTCTCTGAGAAAGGTCCTAAAATGTGCGCACTGGTCTGCAGAGTAAGGAAAAACATTGGTCATGCAAATAACAGTGCATGTGGACAACTGCATGGATCTGATGGGAAAATACCACCTTCACCAGTTCTAATGGGATTATTTAGTGCTAATACATCCCTTGGAGGACACTGTTAGGAACCAGTTTCTCACTCTTGAAAACTTTTATGAATTTAGGCCACAGTCCCAACCTCCTTTTCATTGCCTTCCTTCTGGTCAGCCACTGGTTTGGCAACTCTACATTGGACAGATGTGTTGAAATCCTGAAAACTAAAATTACTTTATTTTATACAAATGAGGGATGCTTTACAAGGGCATGTAGCAATAGAACAAGGGGGGATGGCTTCAAACCGAAAAGTGGGTAGATTTAGATATTTGGGAAGAAATTCTTTACTGTGAGGGTGGTGAGGCCCAGGTTGCCCAGCTGTGGCTGCCCCATCCCTGTTCAAGGCCAGGCTGGGCAGATCTGGTGGAAGATGCCCCTGGCTTTGGGGCGAAACTAGATGATCTTTTAAGTCCCTTCCAACCCAAACCACTCTGTGAATCTATAACTCCACTCTTAATTTCTACTCTTGGCATGACATGTTATAAGAACCACAAGAGGACAAGGAACAGATTATTGTGACACCGATGTGGGATTTCCGTATTTATTCTCTGCGCACAGCCCAGCTCAGCTGAAACGCTCAGCTCCCTCCGGGGCTGCCCTCTCCTTCCCGCTCTCCGCGGAGCAGGGCCGGGCACGCCCGGGAGCGCTGCCTCAGAGGCGTTTTGGAGGCCGCTTTGGCGGCCATTTCAGCACAGCGCTCGGCCCCGCTCCCCTGTACTGCAGCCGGGCCGCGGGCGGGACATGGACAAGCCCCGGCCCCGCCGCCCTCGCTGAAGGGCGGGATGCGGACTGGTCCTGGCCCCGCCGCCTGCACTGAGGGAGCCGCGGAGGGCGGGACATGGACGGCCCCAGCCCCGCCGCCCTCTCTGAGGGAGCAGCGGAGGGGCGGGACGGGGGCAGCGCCTGCGCGGCGGGCCCGGGGTCGGGGCCGCGGGAAGTTCGCGCCACGTGGGGCGGGAGTGAGGCGGCGGCGGGCAGAGCGCGTCCCGCAGAGCGCCCCGGAGCCCCGCCGCGCTCACCTCTGCAGGCCCGCTGCTCGCCCGCCCTCCGGCTCTCGCCATGGCCCCCGCCGAGATCCTCAGCGGCAAGATTGTCTCCGGGTACGTAGCGGGGCCGCCCGCCCGCCCTGTCCGCGGATCGGCCGCGTTCCCTCGCCCGGGAGCCGCGGGGCTCCTGTCCTTCAGTGTGGCCGTGGAGCTGAGGGGTGCCCCGGCAAATCCGGGTGTGCTGGCAGAGGGATGGGACTGTGGGGGCTTTTACTCTGGCTCTGCGGACGAAGCAGGTTTGGAGACACCCTACAGCTTTTTTTCTAGCTTGCAGCCAAAGCTCGCTTCTTCCTGGCTGTAAACTGGGAGTTTCTGGACGAGGTACGGTGTTAAAGGTCTCAAGGAGAGTGCAAAGTGCCCCAGAACGCACCGGGTGCTGCTCAGCATGGATGAGATGAGAGCCCAGGCAGGTGTGAAGGCACGGGCTGACCTGCGGCTTCTGTGCCTGCAGGCTGGGCTGGTGGGATGCTTTATCAGCAGGAGTGGGGAACGTGTGCTTTAGGTATGGGCTCTGTTTTCATACTCTACAAGCACTTACTCTTCCTCTTTAAAGGAAAATAAGTTGATTCACATGTTGGTAACACATAGCAGAATGGTCACAGGTGTCCTGCCAAAGCTATATAAAAGGTTTGGGAAACCTTGAAAGAAAAAGTGTTCTTGTACTTTTCAGCATTTACTCAGCTGGCAAGCCCTCGGTATAGGTGAGCCTGCATTGTGTCTTTAAAAAAAACTTTTGCTTGTCTTTTCTGCTGCCACTCAACACACACATTTGGTAAGAAAGCCAAATGAATGTCCCTAATCCTGGGGGAAATGCAGTGCAGTGGTTCTGTTGTATTCTGTGGAAACAGAGTTCGGTTAGGTAGGTTAGTTGGGTATCTCCTGTGGATATAATCAGGGAATTCGGGTAGAAAGGTTACATTTGAAAAGGTATAAAGTAATCTCAGCAAAGCAGTTAGTCTTCCTCTTAGGTATTGCTGTGTATGACACAGCTACATCTAACCAACAGTGGAGCAGTACTGAAAAGTAGGCCTAATGTGCCTTGAATGTGAATATCCATGAGGAAAGGCTGCTTACATGTTTTTTACCTGGTATTTTTGGAGCCAGTACCACCTGTGTGTTGCAGTCTCTCAGTCTTACATGCTTCATTCCACCTGATGCTTTTGGCAGTGTTGGGGCCAGCACACTCTGTAATGCCTGTGCTTGCTGCTGGTGGGTAGGTGATGATTTGTAGGTTTTTTTCCTGTCATAAAAAGTCACCCTGAAGTGCAGTTGGTCCTGGAGAGATGCTATTTGGGGTACAATGATAATTCACATTAAAACTTCTAGCTTCCTTGGCATGGCATGTTGCATTACTTAATTTTAAAGATATAGGGGTGAAATTTTTTATTTCTGTTTGTTTTCTGTACTATATAGTAGCTATAAACTACCAGCTCTCAGAGGACATTCATGATGTGCAAATAGCGGGGAGGAGGCATGAGCTTTTAATAGGCACATGCAGGAGAAAGGTTTGATTAACTTCCAGCACATCTCTTAAGGTGTTTGGCTGAAGTCTTCTTCCAGACTCATCAAATCTTGACCTGAAGACACCACAGAATAAAAAAAATAATTGCAGTTGCTCAGCTGTCCCTCACTCCTTTTATTTGTGCTGTATTTATGTTCAATACAGCAAAAGCATCACCTGCTGCCTGTGGGCCTTAGGTAGTTCTGCCTTTTTCTGGTGGGGTTTCTGAAGGAGTCATGAGGGATTGGGCTGTCCAGCCTGGAGACAGCTGTGCCTTTCCTCCAGACCCCTGGAGAAGTGCTGGTCCAAGGGATTCTCCCTGTTCAGAGTTCACCTCCAGGCCAAGAGTGGCAGCAGCAGAAGTGACAGACATGTGGTTTTTCTAGGAATTTTCAACTGAACTGCCTGTTGTAGAAAGGGAATGTCCCTGACTTTGTATCAGCTGCAAAACGTTTTCAGTTACTGTCTTGTAGGGGGTGGGTTTTGTTACTTTACCCTTTAATTAAGAAAAATGTTTATTTGTAAGTCAGTCAAATATTGACAAATGAGTTGAATCAAACAAGTAATGTTCAGCTATGTAAAGCTGGGCTACTGTGTGTGTTTTAAATCAAAGCTCATAAGTATTGTGAACTTTCTCCTCCAGCCACCAAGCACCCCTTCCTCAAAATAGATGTAAAAATACCTAATTCCCAATCATGCCAGCTATTTAAACAAAAATCAGGTGGATATTGGCATTCTTATTCTTGTGAAACATGTAAAGGGAATAAGTACTTTGAGAGAGTTTCCTTGCCTCTATAAGTAAGGAAAACTTAATGAAGTGATAAAGGCAGTTCACGCCTTTGAAAGGCTCAGAAGAGGTACAGAGGAAAATTGACAATTTCAGTGGCTTTGAGTATTTCCTGTGAGGATGGAAATGTGTTTAGGCTGGGCATGGGAAGGGGAACACAGCAGGCATTGTTTTCTGTGTAGGATTTTGGTGTTGATATTAATGCATCAACATCAAAATGCATCTAGTCTGCTTCTGTCAATACAAACAAGAAGCTTGCACAGTCTGTGAAATATATTAAATATTGGATGGGTTCTGCATCAATCTGAGTTGGCTGGTTACCTCAGGATGGATTTCCTCTACTTCTCTGAGTGGCTGTTTAGTAATTCTGCCTCAGATCTTGCTACAAGTTAAATTTGCCTCATTGGCAAATGAGTTACAAAAGATGAGTTACTGTATAACAGCACAGTAAACAAATGACTGATGGGAGGAGGAAAAGCAGTGCTTTAAGTGTGCAGGATATGGTGGGTTGAAGGTAATAAAAATACAGTATTCTACACCTTTTATTGCTGGTATTCCCAGAAGAAAAAACAATCTCTGTTTCTTTGTCTAAAGAGATAATCAGAGCAAAACATGGTAGTGACTCTTCTTTACAGTTTGTGCCCTGCAGTGAGTTCAGACTTTACCATCTGAAAGAACCCAGGTTTGGAAAACTCTGGCTTGGCCCAAATTGGTTGGTAGGAGCAGGAGTGGACCAACATTTCTGCTGTGGAAGAGTGGCTGATGAGTTGTGATGGCAGGGAAGACTTGGCCCCTCTCACAGCTCCTAGGGGTGGGCCGGGTGGTGCTTTGGGTTTAGAGTGCTCAATTAAGTGGTGATCAGGCTGAGCTTCCAGCTGGGGCTAACAGTGCAGTAAACAACTCCTCAGCCTTTTCAGTCTGGGCCTTTTTTTTTTTTTTTTTTTTTCCCAGAGTTCCTATTGTAACTCCAAGTAAATCTAGTCTGAAATGGAAAAAATTCCCTGATCCCTGAGCTTTCTTTTACCAGATCCTACCCACAATGTTTCAGGCTTGCACTGAAGGGTCCCACACTGTGGATGGGCTGAGTTAAAGTGAGCTGCCAGTGCTGTTGGTGGCCCCAAATATGAGCAAGAACCCCTTGTGTTCAGTGCTGTGCAGACTCAGTTTAAAACAATTGAACCCTGCTCTAAAGAGTTGATAAGAGAGGAGAAAACATTGTCTGGTGGACAGCAGGGCCACAGGTGTGTGATCTGTGCACATCAGCACCAGCTCACAGGGAAGGCAAAGAACATCTGGGGACTGCTGTGCCCCCTTTGTGGAATGAGTAAATTCTCAATATTGTTCCTTCAGAAGGCAAACCTTTGCAGATAGGCCTAGAATATTGTCTGGAGTGCTGGCAGCCACTCAGTCCAAAGGTGGATTGAGTCCTTTCTTATTGCTATTGTGTTTTCTGATTAAATCACCTGATAGTAGGTATTATATGCAAGTATCCATTTTGGGAAGCAGGCCTGCGTGCATGTTGCAGCGTGGGAATGTGGTCTCATAACTCATGTTTGGGGCAGACTTTTCCAAGTTTTAAGGACTCAGCTTTGTGTTAAACTCTGTTGTTCTATTGTCAGTCATCCACATTTGCAAAGTGCCTCAATTGCTGTCTCTCAGACCCACCTTGGACATGATGAAAAAATATTTAAAAATCAGAAATGTCTTTGTGTGTTTATCTGGTCTGAAGAGAGCTCATGCATGTATTTGTGCTGACCCAGCCAATAAGGTGGTTAAAAAACCTTGTGAGTGTTGAAGTGGTAGAAAGTAGAAGGCATTTTTCCTAGGAGATAATGACAGTGTGTCAGGAGCATGAGACAAGAGGGTGGGAGATGTGAACTCATTCCAGCTCTCAATGATGTCTGGAGCCAGCTGTTGAATTGCCAGCAGTGTTCAGATGGTCTTTCCCAAGGTATTTCCTATCCCAGTGCCACTCATTGAGCCAAGCTGTCACTTCCCTGAGGAGAGACTCCTCTGTGCCTCCTTTGGGTGCAGTGGAATGTTCTGTGACATTCTTCTCTGCAGTCCCCTCACAGCATTTTAAGACAATGCAATTGTCCTGACCTTGGACATGGTGCCATGGTGGTTCGGAGATGGGAAAGTTTGTTTTTTCACATTATGGTGTTGGTCATGGGAGTGCTGGTGGCTGTAAGGAGGAATGGCTGCAAGGGCAACAGCTCTGGCCAGGATGGAGCAGGAGCTGGGGAGGACCATCAGCCTCATGCAGCTGTCTCTGCAGGGCTGCAGCAGGAGCATTTCTGCTGCATGGTTATGAAACCCTTGGGGAATCTGTGAGCCAGACCCTCCCCTTTGGGGACAGGCTTCTTCTGGAGCATCAGTGTCTCTGAGGAGGTGTTTCCAGGTCCTGTGTTTGGCACTCTTTACATAGACTTCTGACCCTGTTACTCAAAGGAGGAACAGAAACACACCTGGTGTCATCTTCAGTGTGGTGCTGTGTGTCCTAATCCCACAGGAGGGTGTGAGGTTCTGCTAACATGGGAACCATGTTCTCTCCATTTCCAGCAGAGCTAAAGGAGTGTGGTTTGTCCTTTGTCTGAATTACTGGGAAATTCACTTAATAAATTTAAATTCAGTTAACTGAATTGCAGCCCACAGACAGAAATGCTAACAAGTCCTTTAATCTCTGGAGCTGGCTGTTGCATTGTATGCTTAGAACCATGTGCTGTCCTTAACCTGTGTGGACCCTGGACTTTTGTTTGCTGCATGAATTTGTTTGTGGAAGGGCACGTGGGCACAGGAGGGGGCTTAGAGTCAGAGAGAAGGCTTTTGGGGAAGCAGACACATAGAATTGCAAATTTTCTATTTGAAGACTTAAAAGCACCTTCATACAGCTAGTAAAAAGTAGTGTTGATTTATCAATATGAACTTTTATCTTTGGGAAGGCCTGAGGTCCACAACAGAATTTTGTAGACTGTATAACTAAATAGCTGCTGGTTTGCAAAGATAATTTTTATGGCTTTGGGGAAAAACAATGATTTCTTCTTTTTTTCTTGAATTTTCTCTTAAACCTTTGCCCGTGTGGTGTTTGTGAGCACTGGAAGCAGTGGCACCCAACGCTAGGTGGCTGTCTAACAAACGATTCCTTGATTGAAGGCTCCTAAAGAAAATCACACGGACAGCACCACGTTTGTGTGTTTGTGTGTGTGCTGCCTTTTTTCGGGAGCTGAAGGGGAGGTGACCTGGCACCTAATTAGAGAGAGTGACAGCAATGCCGTGTGTGAACAGCTGTGGCTGCTGGGGGTGAGAGCACACCACAGCCCTGCTTCACAGAGGAAGTTGGGTGGGCTCATTTCTCTTCAGCTGAGCAGACTGCAATAAAAGTAATACCTAAACCTGGGGCCCTTTCTAATATTTCATGTTTGTTTGTATTTCTTTTTGTTTGCTGGCCGCAAACCAGTGCTGGAACTTACTGGAACACCAGAGATCTCAGAAATAGTTCCCTTGAGGAGTTCCCCACAGCCCCCACTCACTGGCCACGTCCAGGGGGTTTGTGATGCTCCTCGAGACTGTTGTGTTGTTAGAGGCTGCTCATGAGCCAGCTCAGGTGCTCCCTAGGGCCTTACAGCTGCAGTGTAAGGAGAGGCACTTGGGGATTTTGCTGCCCAGCAGATGATTTTTTGTCACTTAAGCACAAAGAATTGCTGGGCTGTGACTGTGGTCACAAGGGTTTTCAGGTGAAGAGACATGAGAATGTTGATTCTATGATCAGTAAGCTTGATTTATTATTTTATTATATATATATTACATTATAACTATACTAAAAAGAGTAGAAAGAAAGGTTCTCAGAAGGTTAGCTAAGCTAAGAATAGAAAAGAATGAATAACAAAGGCAGCTGGCTCAGACTGAGAGTGAGAGCCACCTCTGCCATGACTAGTCAGTAAATTTAAACATCTACAGGAGACTAATCACAGATCTACTTGTTGCATTCTACAGCAGCAGATAACCATTGTTTACATTTGTTGCTGAAACTGCAGCTTCTCACAAGGAAAAATCTTAAGAAAGGATTTTTCACAAAAGATATCTGTGACGCTGGGCTAAGGTTTGCTATGAGACTTTCTGACCTCATCAGCTGGTCCTGATGTCAAGTGTTCTACTGAGGTGACAGCCAAAGAAAGGCTCAGATCTGGTTTCTTAAATAAGGCTGAGAACAGTCACTTCCACTGAGACTTTGAACCACTTGGCCAGATGCAGGTACCTATAAATACTCTGAACCCACTCCTCAGGTGCAGCAGAGCTCTGGCCACGTGATTCAGGATGCAGCAGGAGAGATGCATGATTTGGGATGTAGCTGGAGGCTGTGACTCCCTCTGAGATGAGGCTTCAAACAGCCTTAGGGCTGCTTCCAGCTGGGCCAGCTGTGCTGTCCCTGGGATCAGGCTGCTGGGCTGAGGAGCTGTGTGCTGCTGCCATTCTCCTGCCTCTGGCAGCTCTGATTTGGAGCTCAGTTGCAGGGTGGAGTTGCCTCACTGGCTGTTTGTTTTCCTCTATGCAGGAATCACAGGCTCCCAGCTGGCATCAGCTGTGTCCCCTGTCCCTGGACCCTTGCCATTCACATTTTTAATGAATTGGCACCAGCAGCACCTGCTCCAGTCTGGGAAGTCTGGTCCCACTCGGGCACTAGCAGATTTGATGATACTGATGTGTGGCTAAATGAGCATAAGGAGAGCTGTGTTTTACACAAAAGGCTGTTTGGGGCAGGGTGGATTTGCTGAGTGTGGTGGTGGCACCTTCTCATCTCAGAGAATGGGGATGGGACAGGATGGAGGTCACATGGACAGACCTGTCGAGCCTCCCATGTCCTGTGAGGTTTTGCTTACCTGGCTTTTGCTTCTGAGGGTCTCTTAGATTTGCAGTGCAGTGCCACAGGCTCCTTCCAGTGCCATGAGCCTGTGAGATGGACAGAACTGGTCAGTTCTTTCAGAATCCTGACTGCCTCTGGTGAGGAGATGGAGCAGTTGGGCCTCCCCTTCCCTGGTGAAGGATTCTGCCTGTGGGGCCAGAGGATGGTTGAGAAATTAGAGAGGAGCACAAGGCTGGGGAGAGGTGATGACAGTGACTTTTGAGCTGTCTGTGGCTGATTGCAGTGCTGAGTACTCGTTATTAAAATGTTCCATGGTGAGCTGGGTGTGAGTTCACATCTGAGCTAGAACAACCAGTCAGTGCTCTGTTTCAAAGTTGTGAATTTTTACAACTGTATCCTTAAACCTGCCTTTACTGAAGAGTTGGCCTGAGCTGTGAACCAGGGTTTGGTGACTTTTCCTTACTCCTGTCCACCTCCCATTCTCCTCCCTGCTTTATCTTTGGGTACCTCCTGCTTTTTTAGTTATTTCCCAGAATTTTACCATTGTAGGTTCATAATCCCTTACCAGGACAGCTTTTGTGACAGTGACAACTGGTGCCTCTGGGATTCAGGTAATTTTAGTACAGCATAGGTGAAAAGAGGATTTCCTTTTGAGAAATGAGTTTGAAGTCCCAAGAGTTTCCATGCCAAATTTTGAACCTTTTTTTTATCCTTGTATCCTCTGACAGCATGAAGAGGCACAATGTAGACTTCAAAGAAATAAAGTTATTTAAATAAATCTGAATGAACCTGGTTCCAGAGTGTCTCAGTGATTTTTTTTGACATCAGTTTTATTTGGAGATTGCTGGGAGCTGTGTACTCAAGGCATAAGTGCATGTTTGCCAGTCTGCCCATCTGTCACTTTTACAACTCCTGACTGTATCAGAATTCAGCCCTGTGATTAACTTCTACCTTGTATTTCTTTTCATTTTTTCCCCTTTTCAGACAAGTGAGAGAGAGACTAAAGCAGCAAGTTGTTGAGATGACTCAGAAATTTCCAGGCTTCAGACCAGGACTTGCCATTTTACAGGTATTGTTTTCTTTCATGCCAACTACAGAAAATATGAGTTTCTTTGCAGTGGTAAAGGCTGATGAGCTTCATCAAGGCTGCCTTGAAGTTGGTAGCATTTTATTAGGAACAGTGTTCTCTGTGAGATGGTGCCACAGTCCTGCTATGTCTTTTTGCTAAGTTTCAGAGCCCAGCAACATTTTTGGGTTTTTAAGTTGTTTTATTTCTTTCTTCAGACCCTGTTCTCTGTTGGAGTGTTGTGTTTGTGAAATGGTAAAATCAAGCTGTTTGCCTGTTAAGAGCAAGCAGTGCTTGTAAACTCCGTTTGAAATCTCTGCACTTGAGTGAGCCCTGAAGTTTGGCAGCTTTCAGAGATGTGTTTGTACCAGAAATCCTCCAAATGGGATGTTTATTAAGTGATCTGGTCTGCTTTTATGTCAAAACATGGAGAGAAAAGAGGGGTAGAAGAGGGGAGGGAACCCAAACAAAACTAAAACTACCTTTGGCCAGGATGACTGTGAGTACAAGGGATGGAACAACATTCTTTTGCTGAATTGAATGTCCCTCAGAAGTGAGCAGGTGTTAGAGTCTACCAGAAAGGCTTGCAGAGGTAAAAGCACTAAAAAGCACATAACAGGTACAGGGGTTTGACCTGTGTTTGGCATAATATTTTTCTTTGCAGCTATAAAAAGATGGAAACTGTTCTTAGGTCAGAAGGTGACCAGCAGTAGCAAGTGTCATGCTACAGGAAGGACCTGTGTGTCCACAAAAGATAGAGGGAATGGAAGTGGCTGCTTAGGGCAATGACTTTTGTCCTTTTTCAGTATTTTGAGCCCCTGCAGAGCCTTTGGTGCCTGTCTGTGGATTCCAGTGCTAATACCACCATAGCACACAAAGGCCACGCTCCTCTTTGATGCCAGGAACAAATTTGTGCTTGTGTTTTGTTTTGGGTTTTTTTCTGGTTTTCCTTTCCATTAGCTTTAAGCAGATTGTCTCTACAGAAGCTTTGTCTGCAGATGCTTGGGAGGAAGGAGGGTCTAAAAATTTAGTTGTGCTTTGATGAAAGCTGCTGAACTGTTGGCCTTATAAAATGTGTTGAAAAATTGCTGTCTTGTGGTGCTATTGGGTTGTTTTCCTGGTGGGCCTTGTATTCAGTCCTGGATTGTCTCAGAGTCCTTTACAACCTGTTTGCTCTTTGGCTATCTGACACTTTTGTAAGCTGTCAAACAATCGGGACTTGGAGTTCTCCTAATATTGGTGTTTGCAGCTGTCTGTTTTTCAGTGAGGTCAGGACAATGAGCTGTTTTTATTTGTAGCACACCATACATTGTGCTCTGTTCTTGGAAGGCGTCTGGTGTCCTCTGAGCTCAAAGAATAAGTCAGTTAATCTTTATTTTTTTTGTCCTGTAGTCAGTAATTCCTTATTCACAAAACATATTTGCTGACATCTCCTGCTTCTCTTCCCTTTGTGAAGCAAACCTTTTCCTAAATCCAGCAGACTTTACAGGGGGAGACTGCCACTTTATCTGTACCTAGGAGGAAGAACCAATGTGTTCTGGGTGATCAGGTCATTCCTGCAGCTTGTAGTCTATGTGAGAACCAGGGATGGCTCCTGAGTACCAGGGAACAGAATTTCAAGAGCTTGCTTATCAGCTTTTCCTTATTTGATCCCTATTTTCTTAAGGTTAGAAGAAATATTACCTTTAACAAAAATACTGGATGATGGAAGTGGTCTCCTGAAATGCAGTTGTACTGTGAGTGCTCAGTGCTGCCAAAAACTGCAGGCATTTGTTCCACTTGCTGCTTTTTCTTTGTGCACCACTTTGTCCTTGTTTTGGTTTTTGTTTGGCAGGAAAATTCCCAAGGTTCAAAACTGCAGGGGAAGAAATGTCTCCATCAAAGCACACACGTACATAAAATTAAGATTCCCGAATATCAAAGAGGCCCAACGTTTTTGAAAGCCTTAATCAGATAATTGAATGTTATCAGCACCTGCTGATGATGTTAATTAGCTAAGGATTTAACTTTATCACATCAGATGGCAGGCAGTATTTTCTGCTTTGGGGATCACTGTGTTTTTAAGGTTTTTCAACAGATGCAAATAGTTTGTGCAGGAGATCAGAAACTTGTCTTTAACTGCCTTGTTCTTGAAAGAACTTTCCTGTTAGTTCCAGCTGTTCATATCCTCTATCAGTGTGTTTTACAGTAATTCAGGAATAACTCTGTCTCCTTGATGTAGATCCAAGGAAGCTGAGGGTTAAGCCCATCTCAGCCTGTGTCTGGGTCTCTATTCTGTGCTGTAATTCAACTGTCTTTTCATCCTTAGGTTGGAAATCGGGATGATTCAAACCTCTACATTCAGATGAAGCTGAAGGCTGCTGCTGAGGTAATCCTGGACTTTTAGGACTACTTTTTACCCTCCTAGAGTTGGTCAGATCTGAATATGAAAAACCAGATGCAAGTCAATAGTTTTGTCTGAGTTTTTCCAGTATTAGAGAAAGCAGTGTTGACCTGAATTCTCAGTCACAAGAATTGTGTAGGTGTGTAACCTGAGAGCCAAGGGGGGTGCTCTGGTCACAGCAGTGTGCCTTGGTGCCACTTTTTGTGTGATCATCACAGATTACATTTGTCTCAAGTGCTGTGTCTTTCCTGACCCTTGGCCTTTGTTCTTATCTTCCCTGCCTGTAGGAAGATAAGAACAAGGTACCTGCAGTTGCTTTGTGCTTGTCACAGGTAGAACATTACTTGCTACAACAGGGCAGGGACACAGATCAGTGCATTTTCCCCTAGATGATACCTGGCATTTCTGCTGGTATTTTAAGGCAGTGTGCTCTCAAGCAAAGCTGATGTTGTTCATGTCAAAAGGTGAATAGGACAGTTAGAGGACAGAGTCAGTAGGCAAAGCACTAATCTTTCTTTGATGGTATTTCTAAATCGTGGGACTTGGAGCCTCGGGAACAGGAGAGAGACTTGGGAAATGTGACAGAATGCAGCTGTGATTTAGCTGGATAGAGAGATTAGCCAGATCAATTGGATGTCAATTCAGAAATCAGATAATTTGTTGTTATTCTCATTTGCAGATTGGGATCAGTGCCAATCACATAAAATTGCCAAACACAGCAACAGAAGCTGATGTAAGTAATACAGCCAGTGATGAAAAAATACATAACTTCAGTGTTGTGCTGAAGATATCTTTGCCCTGTCATTGTATAAAAAGGGCTACTTGCCTATTGCTACTAACTAATGAAAAAAGAATTGGAAACTGGTGAGGTGTTTTTGTGTTTTTTTTAAAGAAAACTAAAGCCCTATAATGTAAAATTTAGAGACTTTAGGAGCTTTTTTTTTAATAAAGAATGTAATTGGTTTATACTTTTGGGTGGAAAAGCTAAACATAAAGTTTGTATATTTTAATCCAGATAAGATTATGTTTTTTCTTTTGCATCAGTCATATTTCAGTTCATGAGCCATTAGTTTTTGATGTTTGCTGTTGTAGGTGCTCAAGTGCATTGCCTCTTTGAATGCAGACCCAGCTGTTCATGGCTTTATAGTGCAGCTGCCACTTGACTCTGATAATCCCATCAACACAGAAAAAATAACCAATGCTGTTGCACCTGAGAAGGACGTGGATGGGTAAGCTGGTTTCACCCCTGGAGAGCATGACAGCTACTCCAGAAAGAAACCTCTTTTCTTTATTTTCTCTTCAACAGTGAGGGTGGGTAACTTACTTGGCCTTTATTCTTTCAAAATACAGCTTAAGTAGCATCAATGCTGGGAAACTCTCTAGAGGGGACCTTGGAGACTGCTTTATTCCGTGTACGCCAAAGGGATGCATGGAGCTCATCAGGCAGACAGGTAAGGAGGTTTCCATACATTATCCATGAGTGCAGGATCTTCAGAAATCACACATTGTGAGGCTCTGCTTCACAGCTCTTGCTGAGATACCACATTTCATCTCTGCTGCCCTAGATAGTGGAACAACTAGGTTAAAATGGTCTTCCCTTCCTCCCTCCCTCCCAGCTGCAATTCCCTACCACACACAACAAAGAAAAGCAAAATTCTGAAGTACCAGGGCCAGAGTTAAACTGACCAAGACTCCAGAGCAGCTTGAGTTAGTGTGTACCAGGCTGCACAGTGACCTGTCTTTGCTCTCTGTGGCTGTGTGTGGGGCAGGTGTCCAGGTGGCAGGGAAGAGAGCCGTGGTGATCGGCCGCAGTAAGATCGTGGGGGCTCCCATGCACGACCTGCTGCTCTGGAACAACGCAACAGTCACCACCTGCCATTCCAAGACCTCCACCCTGGCTGAGGAGGTAAGGGCAGCCTGCAGTTATTTGTCCAGGCCACTCTGCTTCATGTACTGTGCTGCTGCTGTGAGTCATTAGGTCTGGGGTGCCTTTCATCTGAATTGGTTTCCCAGTTGTGCTCATTGCGTGGTTGTGTAAATACTTCCGCTGGAATTAGGATCTTGATTATTTTTGGCACTTAATTAGAAGGGTTTAATTATAACAATAAAATTATTATTTTTGTGGTCTTTGAGAATTTAATCATCCCTTCCTAATCTCCATGTAGGGGTTGGCAAAACAGCATACGTTTTTGTTGTTTTGATTATTTTTTTAACCAAAAAGACCAGGTGGTCTTCTGCTCTAATGGCTGAGAAACGTTAGGCCAAATGATTTCTCAGTGGGTTTATTTTTTTCAGTCGATTTTCTATGACAGGGAGTTGGTACCATTTCCCTCTTCAGCAGTGAGAGTGACAGAAATAGTGTTTTGCTGTGCTGCCACCTACTTGGATTTCGTAGAGCCATCAGCACTGCCAGGCTCTGTAGGCAAGTATTAAAGCTGAAAAAGGGAGTAGGAGTGTTTGAATATAACTCACAAAGTAGATCAGAAACACTGCAATGCTTCACACTGTTAAGTTGCTGTGCAGTAAGACCATCATTAGCTTGATTAAAAATTGAAGTGCTCATATTTAATGATATCTTAAAAATAGTTTATCTCCCTTGAAGATTAAAGGAAAAAAATCCAAGGGATAGCAGCTTCCTAAGCAAATGTGAATGAAACAGTGCAGGAACTGACAACGAGCTTTAGCTGGAGTCTTTAACACCAGCTTCATGACTGGATCTGTCAAATTTACTGAATAGTCCCTGAATGAATATTAGTGCTGAAATGCAGTCGGCTTCCCCTGGAGTTGTGTGTTATGCAGTCCTGGACATGAAAAGCACAAGACAGTGCTGTCACCAGTGAAGTGCTGCTTAGTTCTGTGCAGGGGTTGTTCTTGGCTGAGCAAGATGAGTTCTTGCTGTCTGATGAGTGCTGGGTATATTTCTAGCACTGAATGTGCAGGGATATTTGAAGGAAGAGAAGAATATTCAGAAGGCTTTAATTTTATCTAAATGTAGCCTGTGTGATCCACTTGGGAATCATGGAGGAGTTCAGAGGAGGTTGTGAAGTGTTGACTAGCAATAGTTCAGGGTAGGAGTGTGAAAATAGGCCATTATTTCTAGCTGCAGGAATCTGTCCTTGCCAAGGAACTGGCAGCTACCTTTAAATGCTGAGAGTGCCCTTCCATGCCTCCAATGTTCACTGCAGCTCAAGCTGATTTTACTTGCTGCAGAAGCAGCTCTGCATTTTTCCCCTACCAGTGTGGTACACAGTTGTTTGTTGTTGTTAAATTTCTTTTGTAGGTTGGCAAAGCTGACATCCTGGTGGTTGCAGCTGGTAGAGCTGAAATGGTGAAAGGTGAATGGATCAAGCCTGGTGCCATCGTGATAGACTGTGGAATTAACCATGTGCCAGGTGTGTGGGCAGTGTGTAACACGTGGGGATGTGTTTGTTTGTGTATCAATGCAGTTGCTAAGCTCATGAATTCTGTTTCCTTGGTGTCTCTGGTCCACATGGACTTCTTTCTCCTCTAAGTCTGTCTTAAGTAGTGATGACAACCTCTGGCAATGCCAAAGTAACCACTGGTCTGAAGCACTCTCCTAAAGCAGGTCAGAGGCAGTTTTGATTCAGCCTTCAACGAGGCTGATGATTAATAGAGGAAAGAGGAGGCCTATGAAATACTGCAACAGAATATCCATTTAATTTGCTCCAGCTACGTGGTGAAGTCTTGTCACTGTTGTCACTCTGGAGCTCAGGGCTTTGCTGTCATTACTTCATGCTTGGATCTGTTGAAGCAGTTCCCTTTGAAGTACAGAAATGACAAGCAGTCTCTTAAAGTAGCTGTGGATTTGTTGAATCACAGCATTAACTTCTTAGGCTTGAATGGTTGTTGTCTTGAAACAAAGCAGATTGTGCAAGAGTATTGGTGACAATGGCTCAGGCAGAGAATAAAGTGCTTTAACATAATGGATTTTAGGGTAGGGTTTCACTTAGCTGCACCTTCCTGATAAAGATGCTACAGACAGTCTGGCAATTTCTGTTTTCATCTCATTTTAAATCCAAATTACAGATATTGAATGATATGGAAAATTAGTCACTCTTACTGTGCTACACCCACAAGGCTTTTAAAAGGTAGTTTTCATAATTAATCAGTCATTTTGTTGCCATTATTTAACAGAATGTAAAGAAATTTCTGTACAGTGGTCTTGTTACTCAAAGTTGACATTAGGCTGCTTTTAAAAACATTAGTCCTCTATCTAATTAAAACTAAAAAGTCATCTGCTGTTCTGTTTGTTGCTTGGTGGTTTTGTTCCAAACAACCCAAACTTAGGCCATTTGCCAAAACCCACAAGGTCACTGCTGATGTGCATGAAGCAGAATGGGCTGGAGTCTCCCAGCTGACATGTTGCAAATAAAACCCCCATTGTGTTTCTGATATATGATGGTTTGACCTTTTCTCAGGCTTTATTTGAACCTGATCTCTGAGGACACACCCCTGTTCCTTTGCAATCAGCCTGCCTTGAGCAGTGCTCTGACATCTGAGCTTCTTGTGCACCCAGCCCAGTCAGTGTCACATGGAGTACCCTTAATGGCATTGAGATTTGATAATTGAGGCTTGATAGAGTTTCATGGAAACTGTCACATTTTAAATGATGGGTATTATAGGCTCTGGTTTGGTTTTTCTTTTTCCTGTGGTTTTCTGAAGCTGCTGAGTTTTCCTGACTTTTTTCCCCTCTGTTATGTTGAGAAAAGGTTTTCAGCTGAATCTTTTGGGAAATGAGTACCAGAATTGTAGGAATTGCAGTGCTACAGCAAGAGCAGCAGCCAGCTTGCTGCCTTCTCCAGCTAAGTCACTGTGCAGATAGAATATTGCTGCTGGCTGTGATGGTGCTTTGAATGTCATGGGGTGAGAGCACATGCATCTTACCACAGGTGTAAGTGCACCCAGCTCTAGGTGCCTCCCAGGTGCAGCTGGAGGACATGGCAATCTCTGGGTATGCCTTTGGTTTGCTAGTCAGGGTACCCCATGCATGCAGATCCCAGACTGATTTGATAAACCAGGACATTTCCTCGTGCTGTCCTGCCAGGCTGGAGTTAGCACAAGTTATAGCCATGTAGCACCATACAAGTGCAGCTGCTGTGCTTTTGAATGGAGGATGGCCTGAATGCTCCAAGGGTGCTGGTTTGGAGGCTGGAAGAGACACTTGAGCCACATCTGGCTTGGTGTACTGCAATTAACAGAATTTCCTTCAGGTTGACAGAGAGGAACAAGCAGTGTCCTGATACCTCTACTAGAGCAGGCAAGTGCCTCTTACTTTCCAAAGTGGGTTGTATTGGTCTCTCCCCACTGGTGCAGTTGGAGGGCTGGTTCAGCAAATACCTGGGTGCCTTTTTCCAGGCATGTAGAAATTGCTTAGCTGCAGAAAGGGAAAGCAGTGCAGGTAGGGGATATTCCCAGAGATGGCAGTCCCTGGAAAGTCCCTCTCTGAGTCCTGATGGAGGAAGCACCTCTGCTCACAGTTGCCTGCTGTGGGATTTTGCAGCCCTGGCTAACAAGAAGCCATGAGAGCAGCTTTTTTGCAACATGGTTATAGTGTCACTGAAACTCCCTGTAAGTTTGTATTTTTTAAGAGTGGGATGATGAATATTGAAAAGGTGAAATTATGGGGAGAGATGGCAAGTATTGTGTGTGAGCTTTCTTTCAAAAGAATATTTTGCAGGTAATTGAAGAGCTCCTAGGCTGTGCTCTGCAGTGCCTGTGTGAGGTGCAGATGCAGAAGCAGGGACTGGGGGATTGTTTGGCCTGTGCTAATCTCTCTGTCTGTGGAACAGATGAGGCAATTTGGAGTGCCAGCTTGTTTTCCTTGTTCTTGGGCTGAGAGCCTTCCTGGCCAGGATGGCTGATGAGCCTGCTTGGCATCCTTGGAAGAAAATAAAATTACATTATTTACTGTTTGCAGCCTTAATTAAATTGGTCTCTAGGGGGGAAGGCCAGGCTGGTCTGCAGTTCAGGCAGCAAACTGACAGCAGGCTGCAGAAACACTGGTTACCAGCTGTGATGTTGTTCAGGCTTTGAGCTTTAGGGAGAAGCAGTGTTGCTTAAAACACACAGCAAAGCATCCAAGCTGCTAATTGTCAGTAACAATGCTGCTAAAAAATAATGTTGGCTTTTGTTCTCTCTTTGGTTTTAACATAATCTGCTGTTGGGGAGTTGGGTTTCTGCTCCACTCCTCCCCCTCACCAGATGTATATGAAAGTTAGTGATTGTGTTCTGTTCAAATACACACTTATTGTATGCAATATAACATTTCAATACAACAACATTAGAATCTATTTTCAGATTTTCACACTGGTTAGAAGCTCCCTAGAGTCCTTTATCTGAAGTGAGAATCTGCCATTCCAGGAGCAACTTCAATTTTCTGGTTTCATGTGCTATAATCAGTGACTTCCTTAGGTGACTGTACTAGTTTATTAATTCATTTTGTCTCTTCCTCTCTTTATTGGGTGAGTTTAAAGGTCACCACTGGAAAAAAGGACTATGTCTGCTTCTGAACTGTCAGGTCATAGAGTGCAGCAGGATATAGCAAAATACATTGCCTGAGAGAAAGCCTCAGTAGGATAATCTTTCTTAAGGCATCTGTGAAGTTTGTTTTGACAAGACTGATCTCTGAACTGCAGTATTTACTGGGCCATCATTAAACTGGCAGTGATAACTGAAAAGCTCAGCACTTTCTGCCTTCAGTTTCTGTAAAACCAGGTGATTTTATTCAGTAGTAAGGCCCAGATGCCCTCCAAAATGGGACAGAGCAAATGTAAACCTGGGGGTTTGGAGCAAGTCAGCCATGTTTCATCTCTCACCTCTTCATGACTGTTGGTTTATATCTCATTGAAACTGCCCTGTGGGCAATGAGCCACTGAGAAAAGACTTGCATCCTCCAGGAAAGGGAGATCTGTCTGGCTGAGGATAAGTGGTGCTTAACAGGAGGATGTGTTGCATGAGCTGTTGACACTCTGCAAGTGAAGTATGATGATAACAGCTTCATCTTGTGATGTTGTCTTAGCTGTTTTATCTTTCTTTGCAGCTTCCTGGGTACTCAGCTTCTATTTTGTTTGCTCCAGCAGAATTAAAGACTTCAGCTTCAGTCAGTGCTGTCTCCTCTGTTGCTGTGCTGAAATGTGATGTGTAACTTACTTTTCTCCTTAAATCCCCAGACAGCACAAAGGCCAGTGGAAAAAGAGTTGTGGGAGATGTGGCATACAATTCAGCAAAGGAAAAGGCTTCCTTCATCACCCCAGTTCCTGGTGGTGTTGGGCCCATGACTGTGGCCATGCTAATGCAGGTACTGAGCAGACTGTGGTCATCTCCTCTGTTTGCTTTGGGGGGTGTTGCTGCTGCTGACCATCAGCACACTGCCAAAGCTGCTGTGCTCCCTTCTTGCTCTTGAAAAACCTAGTTAGGATTTCCAGCTTCTAGTTCAGATAATTTGGATTCAGTTAAGTAAAGAAGATGATGGACTTCAAGGAAATGTTAGAGCAGAGGTTTCTGGTTGGTAAGTTTTGGGAGGTTTTTTAGGGGTTTTTGAGTGTGGTCTCTCAAAACCATAAGAAATGGGACTGTCTTATAATGCTCTGGCTGTAATCCTGAAACCTTCCTTAGGGTGACTGGATAAAAAGGAGAGTAACGGTATAAACCAGCTCCCTCTGTTTCCATGCTTTGCTGAAGAAACCCTGTTGACACAGAACATCCAAAAAATCCAGCACACTGAAAGATCAGGAGAGAGATAGATATGGTGGGATTGTTTTCTTTTTAAGAAAACAGCAAGCAGAATCTCATTTTGTATTATTAGCAAATGCTTTAATAAAAGCACTTTTGTTTAATCCCAAACTGAGACAGATAGGAAGGGCAAAATTTTGTCTGGTCTCTTTGTTAACCAGTGCAGTTCATGCAATGGTGGTTGCTTTAATGCATTCACTTGCTTGTTTTAGAGCACTGTGGAGAGTGCACAGCGTTTTCTGGAGAAGTTCCAGCCTGGAAAATGGACCATCCAATACAACCAGCTTACCCTAAAGGTGCCTGTTCCAAGGTAATGCTGTCAAATTAAAGCAGTCTGAGGTCTTCCTGAGGAAGCAGAGCTAAGCTGCAGTGGTGCTGTGATATCTCTTGAATTGCCTTGAAGTCTTCTTGGACTTTCACAGACTTTAGGCCAGCTAGATGGTTGCTGATTCAGGAAATAGTGAAAACCTAGTATTTTGGAAAATTTTCAGTCTAGCATGCCAAAACAGTAGTATCTTCAAATAGGAGTTGCTCAAATCCCCAAGGAGCAGCTGAAAATATGCAAAATACCATATGGGATCATAACACATTGCCTACAAAAGGCATTTGGGGAAATGGAGAGGTTGAGGAGAGGGGTTGTTGTTTGTTTTGGCCTTTTTTTATTTTTAGAAAGGCAGCTCTGAGAATGTGTCTGTTGTAGTGTACCTGATACTCGTGGGATTGATTTATTTAACTAGTGGGGGTTTAAAGACTGACTTCTAAAATATAGATTAGGTGTTTGTAGTTTATTCCACACAGAAGCTGGGAATTTGTGGAAGTCTTTCTCTAATAAACTCATCTTGCTCTTTTTCTTTAAGTGATATTGAAATCTCCAAGTCCTGCATGCCCAAGCCCATTGAACAAGTTGCAAAGGAAGTTGGCCTTTTCCCTGATGAGGTGGAGCTCTATGGCCAGACCAAAGCCAAGGTCCAGCTCTCAGTGCTGAAACGCCTGCAGAACCAGCCCGATGGCAAATACGTCGTTGTGACTGGGTAGGGGCCTCCTGAACTGACACATCACTTACAAGATGAAAAGAAATTTTATTAGCATGGCTTGTTGTTGAATTGTCTTTTGGTGGGGTGACTGTATGGGGTGCTCTGGTTTTAGTAAATCACACTGTGAAAATGTAGTAGCTTGGGAAGTAGATGGATCACTTGTGGCAAACAGTGGGGATGTAGCTTAACATTTCTCTCCAGCAGATGAATTGTTTTGGTCTGCAGGTCAGGGTTATGAAGGGTAGACTGGTTCCTAGCCAAACTTCCCCTGGTCTAGTAGTCTGCTTTCAGTAGGAACTAATAAATTGTTTCAGAGCAAAGTTGTCAGCAGTTATGTGATAATTTTCCAGTCTCTTTCCAGTTTTGAATTGATGAAGATTAGCTGAAGTGTGAGCCAGTTCAGAATTTGAATTCTCATTAACTGCAATCACTGGATGACTGTTATATCCCTGGGATTTGATTCTCACCCACTACAAGGGTGTAATTGTGTCTTTTTTGCTTTGTTGCTGCAGAATAACTCCTACTCCCCTGGGAGAGGGGAAGAGCACCACCACTGTTGGCCTTGTCCAAGCCTTAGGAGCCCACCTTCACCAGAATGTCTTTGCCTGTGTTCGGCAGCCTTCTCAGGGGCCAACTTTTGGCATAAAAGGTATGATTGTTCTGTTGCTTGCAGTTGGCCTAAATAGACAAAGATGGCATTCAAAAATACTTTTCTTCTTCTCTGCACTGTAGTTTTACATTATTTCTAGTTACAAGTGCATTTATTTTATGAAAAAAGAGCTTTGGGTAAGTTCTTCAGTTTTGTCTTCAAGGTACTGTGTTGGGACTTAAACTCAGCTGCTCAGTGGTAGCTGCCCTGTAGGAGCCATTAAGCAAACAGATGAAATAGCACTGGGCTGGAGACACCTGGATTGGTGTGGTCTGACTGTTGTCTCTCTGCAGGTGGAGCTGCAGGTGGTGGCTATTGTCAAGTTGTCCCAATGGAAGAGGTAATTCTTTATACAAAGCCTCATTGCCCTCACAGCTCACAGACCCTGAAGAGATACTGCAGTCAGATAACTTAGAAAATGTATGAGTTTATGACCTAGTGTAGCACTTGATAGAACTGGGTGCTTGATTTCAGCAAAGCTTGTTTTTTTTTAGGAAACAACCATCCTTGTGTTGCTTCAGAAGTGTGCCTTCATGGTCAGGGAACTTCATAGAGCTAGGAATTCCCAGTTCCTCTCTTCCTTCCCCTTCTCTGCCTTGAATTGCTGTGTACCCTGGAGCAAAGTACATCCTGTGCCTCATTTTCCCAGTGCTGAAATGAAGATGATAATGGCTTAATGAATTTTGGAAGAATATTGCATAGTTCTGTCAGCTGTAGTGGCCACAGACTCTTTCTGTGAGCTATTTTGGAGTATTTGTGTTTTAGATTACTAACATGAACTGGGAAAAAGGAATTTGGGAATCAGCAATGCCAAGACCTCAGCCTGTGGGGGGCTGGCACTGGAGCATATTTCTGGTGTGACTTGGCAACAAGTAAAATTCTGTGTTTGGAGGCAGGGAATTAAAAAGCACGTGTAGCATGTGCTCTCGTGCCTCTCTCAGCTCTCAGAGTAATTGCCTGTAGAATTCTGCCTTTGTCTCATGCATTGTAGATTGACACGGGACAATTTCAGGAAGAAAAGTAAAAACGATCAAAAGGAGCTGTTTGTTCTAATTGATGCAGCAAGTCCATAAAAGATAAAGATGTTCAAGAGGCAGAATATTGATTTAGTCACGTGCCAAGAGCATGTGTGAAGAATAAATGTGACAGGAAAAATAACCTCCTCCTCTTTGGGACTGTTAGTAAGACAAGCCAAAATACCTGACTGTGTGCTGCAGTGGGAAACAGCCACACTCTAGGAGCCAGAGTGGCTGGAATGACTTTTTTAAGTATGATCCACGTGATACAAATACACAGAGTTTTGTGGGAGTGGTTTAGTCAATGCATGCCTGGTAAAACTCACAGTATCTGGAGTCACTAGTTAAAATAATGACCTTGATACATCATTTAATAATTCTGCATGCAGTTTTTATCCTATGAAAAAAATAGCAAGTGAAAAACTTTTGAGTTCATACTGCAGAACAAAGGTAATAATAATTGCTTCTTGTTGGATGTCTGCAGAATGAGAACACAATTATCATTTACTGATTAGGATTTATAATCAGTGTGTGACTAGCTGCATTTTGTTTTGGCTTTGTGGGTTTTGAGACCACAGTAACAAGGCTTCAATAAAGCAGTGTTGTAAGGTATTCTGTCATATCACCTTTTCTAATATCCCCTTTTCATCTTCTTCCTTTGCTGTTTGGCTAGAGATGAAGAGGATTGTTTTAACCACACCTTTTACTCACCTGCCATAATCATTGGATCATTTAGGTTGGAAAAGACCTTTAAGCAAGTCCAACCACTCCTCCAGCACTGCCAAGCCCACCACTAAATTGTGTCCCCAAGTGCCTCTGCATGTTTCTGAAATACCTCCAGGAATGGTGACCGCACCACTTCCCTGGGCAGCCTGTTCCTGTGCTTGACAACCTTTTCCATGAAGAAATTTTCCCTCATAGCCAATCTAAATCCTTCACCAGCTTCACAGCTACAGTGCAGCCAGATAACTCATGTAGGCAAACCCACTCAAACTATGTTTTAATGAGATAGAACTAAGAAAACTACTAGCAGTGTCACTGTGTAGTACGTGGTCTACAAGCTCTGCCTGTGATTCTCTGTTTGGGTGGTTACCTTAAGCAGAGCTCTGTGCAACCACAGAGCTCCACTGCTAGTGCTGCACAAGGTTGTTAGTTCCAGTTTAGCTCAGACTCCCTTGTGGGAGCAGCAGCCACTTCAGCTAATGTATGTGTGAAACTTGCTGTGCAAATGAGGGGGTCAGTAGGAGGGTGAAGGAGGAGCAATGCAGAACACAGAGTCTTCTGAGTGGGGTCTTTTAAGTGCCAAGGAGCCTGTGAGAGCTGTTATGGTGGAGGGGAGAATAAAAAAAACAAACAACTTTTTATTTGGGAGCTTTGTTTTAGAAGTTTGTAAAATGACATGAGTGTGGGGGAGGCATTTTTATGTTTTAAAGAAATTCTTTCCTCTCTTCCACATACTGCACTGAGCAATCTCTCCCCCTCCACCCTCACCCACTTTAACATTACTATTAATACTCCCCTTTCCATCTGTCTACGGTGAGTTGGAATAAATGAAAATTGCAGCAGGATGAGGTAACTGATATGTTCCATGTCCTCTAGTTTAACCTTCACCTCACTGGTGACATCCATGCCATCACTGCAGCCAACAACCTGGTCGCTGCCGCCATTGACGCGCGCATGTTCCACGAGCTGACTCAGTCTGACCAGGTACAGTCCTTCCTTACCACGTGTGTGACCCCAGCCCACTTTGGCCAGGCTGTTCTGGGTGTGCCAGCAGTGCTGATTAAATGCTTGGTTCATTTTGCAAGGCTCTCTACAACCGTTTGGTGCCGTCTGTCAGTGGTGTCAGGAAGTTCTCAGACATTCAGATCCGAAGGCTGCAGGTGAGCTCGCTGCTTTCTCCTTGGTTTCTGGTTCCATTTACTTATCCTTTAGGTAGGCAAAGCTACATTACAGAAACCCCTGTGTTGTCCCTTAGGTCATTCTGCTGGCATTTGTTTTTTGCACAAAGTGTGCAGAAGTGTGGTAACCCTTCATACAGCACAGAAAACAGATGTAGGAAGGGGAGGAATCATTGCTATAACTCTGTCAGATACTCTATGATTACAACAATGGGAAGAAATAGAGCTTAGTGTCCTTTATTAGTGGTGTCACTTCAGTGTCCTTAATGCAGTTTAAGAAAGGACCAGAATCAGTCTCTGTACCTAACACACAGTTACAGCTAGAGATTAGTGGCTCCCATGTGACAGTTGTGTAGATAATGCAGCACACAAAAAAAATTGCAATTCATAAAATTCAGCACAAAAAGAGAACATACAGAATTTTCTTTGTTTTACCCAGATTGAGAAAACAAAGAAAAATGAAAACAACCACCTGTTCTCTACGTGGCCAATTTCTCCTCTACAAAAAAAAAAAAAAAGACAAAACCAAAAACCTAAAACAAAACACGAAAAAACCCACAAAAAAAAAATTTAAAAAAAACCCCAGAGAATTCCCAGTTAGATAAGTAGCCCTGTCATTGAATGGCAGTCCCTGAGCAGCCCACAGCTCCTCTGATTCTCAAAACTTAAGGGCATGTGCAAGTTCACATTGGCTTCTGCAAAAATGAGGATTAGCAGATGAATAGTTTTGCACTGGGCTTGAACCTTGCAGCTGGGAGGAGAGACTGAGCCCTGCTGAGCTCATTCAAGGTACAAGCCTGTTTTGTACAGTGTTCAGGCTGGATCAGTTGCCCATTTGGAAGTCAGGAGCAATAGTCAGACTACTTGGGAAGGTAAAACTGATATATTAACTGGCTATAATGTCTTAAACCATTAGAGAGTGTGTGGTTTGCTTCCATTGCTGAGCAAAAAATGATGTCATACTGCTTGGTGTTCCTCATGGATTGCAGGGAACTCTACCCTAACCACTCTTCTGGTTATTAAATGTCAAGATGTGAACAGAATGCTAATACTCCAGAAAGATGGTATCTCTGTCATTGTTGTTGTTTATTTCCTTTTCTAAATGATATGCTTGAAGAGGAAAAGAACAGACTTTCTTCTTCCCTGCTGTTCTTCAGAAGAAAAATATGACTTAACTGTCTGGTTAATTAAAAAACCTTGCTCGTTCATAAATCAACTGTATCGTTTCCCTCATGCCTAAGCTTGTGCTTCTATCAGGCTTCTTGAGATAATTTTTCTCTCAATTAAGCAACTTGGCAAAGTGCCCATCCTCTCAGTATGTTCAAGATCAGCTTTCTGGGATGCTGACAGCCTTGTGACTGAATTGTTTAATTCCTCCTTTGTGCTGCTTTAACCAGCATGCTGAAAGCAGTGCCTTTAAATCCGTGTGGCTGTGTGCAGTGACCCCAGGCAAACTGAGGAGAAATGGATGTGAGCATGTGAGGCTAATGACAAGGACAAGGCGTGGAAAGAAGTGCAGAGCTGTCTCTTACTCTTTCTGTGGGTGCCTTGCACAAAGCTTGGTGACACCCTGCCCTAATGAGCTCCATTGTCTGCCTTGTCCTTCCCAAGCTGGACAGCGGCAAACTCTGTCCAGTATATGCTGATATGGATCATCTTAGGTTGTTGTGGGGTCTGGAACAAAGGGTCACAAAAAGACAGCCCCTCCTTATTTCTGAATGTACAAATGCTGCTGCCAAATCCTCAGTGGTGCAGTAAAAGGTTCATTTCTGTGAATATTTTCACTCTACCTCTTATTTGTCTTTTCTTCCCATAGAAACTGGGCATTAACAAAACGGATCCTATGGCTTTGACAAAGGAAGAAATAAATGCATTTGTGAGACTGGACATTGACCCAGGCACCATAACATGGCAAAGAGGTACTGGAGACATTAAAGGAAAGAAAACATGTCAAAAGAGACATTTGCAGTTGCAGCTGAAACTGTGTTTCCTGGGAAAATGGGAAAGGGGGCAGAACTGGTTCCTCCTTCCCTAGGTTTGGTGGGATAGTTGCCTGCAGCTAGGATCACATATCTGAAGGGTCTTACACAGGGGCTTGAATCTGCTCTGAATTCACAAACATTGAGTTTGCTAATGGTGACGGTTTGTGTTTCTGGATTTGTCAGTCACTGAGAGAGTTGAATTTGGCAGCTGTAGCCAACAGCCTTTTTACCTTACTGCTCTGTGAGTAAGAGGGTTCTGCTCTGGAATTAAACTCAGTTCTAATCTGCCTGCTTGCTCTATCAGGGACAGCAAACAAGACCAGATTTTTTTAAAGATTTTTAAGGATAGTTGAAGGTAGAATCATTCTCTGGTCTGGCAGATTAAATATTTCACTGTCAAAAGAATTGTAAAAGTGGACTTTTTTTCCTGAGCTAGACTCCAAATGTATTGCTTTTTCTTCTTTCTTTTAAAATACAGTATGAAATGTATTCTCTAGAATTTGCTTCATAACCTCTAATGAGACTAAAGTAGTCTGCCTCATGGGAAATACTTCATAAAACACTTGGAATATTTCAAGCATATAGAAGGAAACAGCAAATTTAAGCCAGTGTTTCATAGTTTGTGTTTCCAAGGTAATTTGACTTAATGGAGCTGTGTAAAACAATTCTCACTAAATAATAGTATCTGACCATTTTATCACTTAACTTTTAAAGTGTTAATTTTATTTCTCTTTGACTGCAGTAGTTTCCTGGATTTATATTGGTTAATGATGGTGAAAAATCAATTGGAATAACATTATCAGTTCTGCTTTTCAGAGAAGCTTTGGTCTGGTGGTTAATGCAAACAAAGGGATGCAGACTCCCTCTGAATGCAGTGCAGGCTCTGGTGTATCTCTGGGTATCTTAATTTCATTGCAGTTTTTGTCTAAGAATCATGTTGAGAAGCACTTGCCATTCTTTAGGAGAGGATGATTTCTCAAACTGCCATCTTCTCTTCATTGATGACCTGGCTGGGTGTTTGTCACAGGGCAAAGATGAGAATTTATGGCTTGGCAATGTGACATCTTACCTCTCTGCATTCCTTGCAGTACTGGATACAAATGACAGATTCCTTAGGAAAATCACCATTGGACAGTCTGCAACAGAGAAAGGCTTCTCACGGACGGTAATTGTTCCCTTTTCTCACATGTTTAAAAAGTGCTTTGAAAAAGGTGTTCCTGAAGGAGGTTTAGCTGTAGCTCCAGTTATTTTCATCTTTGACCATTATCTTGTTAAATGGAAAGCAGAAAGTCTCAACTGAACAGTTAAATTTTAACTGTTCAGTGCTTGATTTTCTCTTCCCTCCTTCCCTGTTGTCTCCCCAAAATTGGCTTCCCAAACTGCGATGTGTGTGGCATTACAGTGGTGCAGGAGTGCCCTTTGTAAAGCTGGTCATGACAGTGGTTCATCTTCACTACTGCAGGTGTTTTGGGTGGGGTTTATCCAGCCAAAACTAGACACAGAATCTGAGCTTGTCTAGATTTATTGTATAATCAATAGAGTAAAAGAGGAAATTGGGCTGTGACTCCCCTCATCCCTTAAGTAACTGTCACATTTATAGTTCAAATGAATTGTGCTCAGAAAAGCCTCTTTCTTTTCACTTGAAGTGTCCTTAGGGTCCTTAGCTTCCCTAAGGTGGAAGTGTCTGTATTTTGTCAGATGAATTTTACCCTACATTTCCTATAGAATCTGGTTTTTCTGCTGGTGGGCTTTTTGTCTTTTACTGTATTGTTTAGCAATGATCAGATGAGTTAGTGAGCTCAGTCTTCAAAAATATAATTTGTTAGTGTTACGTGTTCTTACATGAATCACTAATGTTCGTGCCAGGAGAGACACGTAATAGCAACAGAATGAGTAGGTTTTGTTTAATTTTGCAGGAAAAAAAAATCCAGTTTAAAATGGCCAAATGAAAGTGTTCTGAGAGCAATGCTTTGGATTACTTGTATATTCTATGTCTGTATTTTTTTTTCTTTCTTTTCTTTATTACAATGGTGATGATTTGCCTTGTTTCAAGAATTGAACAGAGGCAAGAATTGCTGGGAGGGAATCTTAACGAGTTCACATCCTTCATTCATCTCTTGCAGGCTCAGTTTGACATCACAGTGAGCAGTGAAATCATGGCAGTCCTAGCCCTGGCTGATGGGTTGGATGATATGAAAAAGCGATTTGGCAGAATGGTGGTAGCTTCCAGCAAAAAAGGACAACCAGTTACAGCTGATGACCTTGTAAGAGTCATTGCCATTAAATGCCTTTCCCTGTTATTTCTGAAAGTCCTTGGATTAAAAAGCAGAGAGATAGTTGTATGAAAAATTAAATAAATTAACATATAGAAGAGCAAAGATAAAATCCTGGCCCCTGCAGTTAATGAAGGTTATTTTCCTTCAGTGTGGCACCTTCACACCTTATCCAGAGAAGGGGGTGTATGTGACCTGGGCAGGGACAAGGGTCCTGTGGGATGTGCTGTGTGTCAAGTTGCACCTGGCACCAAAGGAGTTACAGGGAAATACGTGGTGGCTTCTACATAAAAAGCATGTTTATGAATCAGGACTCAAAATGCATCCTGCTGGCCATCCTGTTTCTTAGGCTCCCTGGAGTGAGGAAAACATTGAGCAGGAGCAAAGTGTTTGCATATTCAATTAGAGACAATGAAATATCTTCTTTTGGGAGTCTGTGAATGCTATAAAAGCCAAAGCATTTGCAAAAAGTGTGTGTTCTCTGTAAGGCAGCCTTTGATGAGGGACACAAATGTTTAATTTCCCTTCATGAAATGGTGAATGTCATAGTGCTGGTGATGCCTGTTACCAGTGTGTAAAGCAGCCCTAAGCAGCCATTTCCAGCTGCAGCACTGTTTTGCAGCTCTCCCTCCAATAATTGTTAGTTCTTGGCAGGTCTGTGGAGTGTGTCAAACAGCATTTTCCCAAATGGTGCTTCAGCATGGTGTCAGGGCAATGCCCTGTGTCCCAGGCACTTCTTCCTGACGTGTGTCCCCAGCTAGGTGGGACAGGGCATTAAGGCTTACCCAGCTCTTGCTATCTTGCTGCAGGTTTTTTGTTTCCTTATATTCTGGGGGGGATGTGGGAGTGTTGTTTGTTTTACTTCCTCCCAGGATCAGACTAAGAAACAGTAGATGGATGGCCTGACTCTGGCCTTGCAGGAAAAATGCCTGGCTGGAACAATTTATCTGTAAATCCCTATGTGAGACATTGGTTGGGAATGAGAAAGAACATGAGCCAAAGTTCTGTAGGCAGCTTTGAGATTTTAATTCCTACACCTAGCATGCTGCCAGTTTAACTTGAGTAACTGAGTTAAACCCTTTTTCTGGAAAACAGGAGTGTTTCTTACTGCCCATCAGCCTTGTAGGCAGATGGTGCTTGGCTTGGGAGTTTCTTTGACTTTTCTGTGGAGTCCAGGTGATAGAAGTCTTTCATCTCAAATTTTTTTAACTTTTTAAAAAATCTAATTTAATTCTGTCCATTCCAATTGCAGAAGGGAGGATGGTATCAGACATCCAACTTGTTCTCTGGTTTGTTATGTTTGCACTTGATGGCAGCCAGTGGCTGATGTTGTTAGGACCATATTACCCTCTCCTCATGCAGGCAGAAATGTGATTGCAGAGACCAGGCTGGGTCCTGCTTCTGTGATGCAATCAATGTCATGAGTGTGCTGCCAGGAAGTGCAAAAAAATCTGGGAAGGAACATGGAATCAAAAACTGACTTCAGGTTTTAGGGATGGGATGTATGAAGTGTGCTGAGCAACACGGGTCTGAAATGTCACCACGGAAATCCTGCTCTGCAGTTTTCATTATTGTGGAGATGAGTGAAGTTTAAAGCTTTTCCATTAAATGTTAAATAAGCTTTCATGTGGCAAGATTGAAACTAATGAAACAAAGCAGTGAATGTCTTAGAAAGAAATAGTCTTTCATGTCTTTGAGTGCTGCAATTCAGTTGAAATTGAAAGGGAAGAAAAAGAGATTATGGGTCAAGGTTTTCATAACTGCTGTGAACATTTGGCTCAGGACTCACGACAGCAATTTTAGTTACTTTTTCAAGTGCTGGATAACAGCTGGTTTGGTTTCCACTGGACTGTCAGTCACAAAAATGGCCAAACCCACATCTTTTCTTCCCAAAGCACATGGGGATGAAATCATAAACTTTCATTGCTCAGGAAGCAGAATTCAGCAGGGTACGTGGCTGCACCTGGGAGGAAATGTGGGCTCCAATGTTTGCCTTTCATGTCAGTCTGGTTGTTCTCATCAGCATAAAGGTTCACTTTCAAAGTTATTTCTGCACAAGAGACTTGAGCAGGATGTAGCAGGTTGTTATGACATTTTAAGGCCAGTATGTAGACAGAGTTGCTGAAAAGAAGGAAGAAAAATCCAGGATAAATGGACCTACAAAATCTAAGAACATTGCTTTCTGCTGCTGCATGGGCTGCAGTAAACCATACTTACTGAGAGGTTACTGCCTTGCTGCTCTTACCTGCTGACCTTGCCATAGCATTGAAACGTGAATTAATTGTTCTTTATGCCTTTGCTCCAAAGTCATGGCCCAGCAAGGTCACAACCAAGAGGCTGCCCCCACCAGAAATCACAGCTCCTCTTACAGGAATGTAAAGGTCATTTTTGTGCTTTGCCCTGACTGGAGTTCGTTCTATGTTGAGCAACTTCTGGTACCAAAAGCCCTTGAGGACAAAATCAGAGCCTTTACACTGCATAGGAGCCATCTCAAGGTCTTGGTACATCTGGGAACTGATTGTCCTTTTTTCTTTTAGGGAGTAACTGGAGCTCTGGCTGTCTTGATGAAAGATACTGTTAAACCAAACCTCATGCAGACACTAGAGGTGAGCACAGGTTATTTGGTTCTTGGCTCTGAGAAGGCACTTACTGATTTAGTGAATTCATCACAGTCAGTGTGGCTCTGCTCAGCTCAGAGTTGGGGGTTTGCTGTGGTTTTGTGCTCAGGGCTGGGTTCCTCCTAGGTCTGCCACTGGCATATGGGATGACCCTGAGCAAATGCACTAAAATTTGCTGTGTCTTTGGTCTGTTGTCTTTAATGTCAAGAAGTGTTTTGGGAATGTAAATGGTGTGGATGAAGGAGAATGACAAAGAGTTGCTGGGATTTAGCCATCCTTTTCCTAAGCGGATTAATACCTCCACTTGTGGAGATTATTATAATCCTGTTTGCCCTGTAGTCCTTATTGCTGATAACAAATGTCTGATCAGAAGGCTTTAAGATCTGTCTTCTAGAAGTGTTTTTCTTTGCTTTCAAATACCACAGTACTTAGCTCCTGACATGCTGTGTATTTGCAGAATTGCACTTTCTGATTTCCTCTTTCTCCTGCATCCCCCTTGTTCTAGGGAACACCAGTGTTTGTTCATGCTGGACCTTTTGCCAATATTGCACATGGGAATTCCTCTGTGTTGGCAGACAAAATAGCATTGAAGCTTGTGGGCAAAGATGGTTTTGTTGGTAAGTGTGAGGTATTTTGTTTGCTTTTTGTTTTGGAGGGATCTGCCTTTTTTATCATTACTGTCTTTAGGCTTTTTAAATTTTTTTTTCCCTTGGAAGAAGTTTCTGATTTACATTCTCAGAGTATGATTTCTCCACCCAGAAATCCTTCACAAAGTTCTTTTTATTTCCTACTGTAGTTACAGAAGCAGGATTTGGTGCAGACATAGGCATGGAGAAATTCTTCAACATCAAGTGCCGCTATTCTGGTCTCCGGCCTCACGTGGTGGTGTTGGTCGCCACTGTCCGAGCTCTGAAAATGCACGGGGGAGGACCTGCAGTAAGTGCTGGGGAAGGTTTCCAGTGGGTCTGAGGGGGTTTCCTGTTGTTCTGTTCCAGTCACTGAAAGCCTTGTAGCATTTGAGCAGCTTGAAATTCAGAGTTGTAAAGGAATTGATATTTCCCTGTTGGTCAAGAGCCTCATTGTAGTATGTTCCAGGTTCATACCTGTTTGTTTTATTGCCCTAGTGAAGTGCCTGCATGCTGGGCCACTTGTGACAGTTCCAGAGTGAGTCATGTATTTTATCATGCAGTCTTTTTTTTTTCTTCCTTTTATTTTCTCTTAGAAATAAAAAGGATCAGCATGGAGTAGAGTGTTGTATCTTGATAAGAATCAAGTGGGGATTGCTGTCACGGATAAAAGTCTTACGGGACTCCATTTCTTTCCCTTTTTCCACAGGTCACTGCTGGGGTACCTTTGCCAAAGGAATACACAGAAGAGGTAATCTTTAAGCTGTTGTGACAGTGGACCAGCTAACTGTGGCCATGACATGATGGTGTCATGCAGTGCATGCCTGGATTACTAGTGTGTCACTTATTTAGCTGCCACAGAAAGGCTTCTTCATGCAAGCTGTAATGTTCTTTTTTTTTTAATGTTACCTTGGCTCTACTCTTTCAAATATTTATTGTCCTTGACCTAGCCAGTGTTCAGAGCCTTTTTTTCTCCTTAACTCACTCTGTATGCTCAGTTTTTCATAGTAGTATCTCTCTGTTTCCCCAACCCTCTCAATGTGGAGTAATTGCTTAGCTGAAATATTGTCTCTGAAAATATCCAGAGTGCCTCTCTAATTACTCTCTTCTTAGCAGCAGATTTTGTTTTTATACCCCCCTCATTTGCAAGCAAGGAAAGTGAACTAAAGTCTCACCTTCCATGCCTATGCCTTGAATGGTTGTGTACCCTTTGGATAATTGATCAGACTCTTTACATTGCTGCAGCTCTTTCTCTCATGGAGCTTCTGTATATATTATCCTTTGCATAGGAAGGGATGAAATGTCTGAATTTCCAGGAATAGTCTCTGATGCTGCAAAATGTAAATATATGTAAACTAAAAGCTGTTGCCACAGACTTCAAATGGATTTGATGAAATTCACTGCTGGTGATATTTAATATATAAAGAGAAATGTGTCAGAGAGGAAACTGAGGCTTTTCTGTGGGGAGTTAATGAGAACAGGCATTAACTTTTTAAGCATAACAAAAGGTGATAAAAAATGTTTTCTCTTACCTTGACTTGGGAGCTGAAACCAGTGATCATCAGAAGTAGTCACTCATTTTCCTGTCTCCTGTCCAAGAGCTTGCAGTGGTCTGGACTGTTCCAAAAGCAGCACTGGGGATTTGCCTTTGTGGTTTCATTCCCATTTGACATTTTTACCGTTAGTTTCTGGTTTAGTGGGTTTGGAAAAAAAGTTTCCCTGCCCCTGATAAAATACACTTTCTGCTTGCTGCTTCTCCACAGAATCTTCAGCTGGTGGCAAAAGGCTGCAGCAACCTCAACAAGCAAATCCAGAACGCGCGGATGTTTGGTGTCCCGGTGGTCGTGGCTGTCAATGCCTTCAAGTGAGTGAGCTGGGATGGGGAGGTGCAGGGTGTAACACTGTGCCACTTCATGTTCTGTGTTTGACACAAACTCTCGTTCTCAGTGCTGTTGATGTGTTGTTGGCAGCATTTCCATACAGTCATAAAACCACAGAATGGCCTGGGTTGGAAAGAACCTTAAAGATCATCCGGTTCCACTCCCCTACCATGAGTAGGGATACCTTTCACAAGACAAGGCTGCTCAGAGCCCCAGCAGCCTGGCCTTGAACAGGAACACTTACAACACTTGGGCAACCTGTCCCAGTGCCTCAGCACCCTCACAGTAAAGAATTTTTTCCTAGTATCCAATCTAAACCTACTCTGTCAGTTTGAAACCATTCCCCCTTGTTCCTGTCACTACGTGCTCTTGTAAGAAGTTTTTCTCCAGCTCTCTTGTAGGCTCCCTTCAGATACTGGAAGGTCACAGTTTTGCATTGTTGGAAAATGCATGAATTGGGCTCTGCATGTTGTACTGCACAGCAGACAACCACTGTGTGGTCTTTTTATGCAGCAGAGGTACTTTGAGCTGTGGTGTTAGAGCTGAAGACAGCCAAGGAGGAGGCTGTGGTGGATAACCCCTGTGCAGCTTTCTGCTGGCTGTGATTTCTTGGGACACATTTTGGATCTTGTCAGGAATGAACATTAAATTAACTGCGTGTGCATCCTGGTACAAACATGCAAACTTTCTCCTTGCAGGACAGATACAAAGGCTGAGCTGGCCCTTGTAGTCCAACATGCAAAGGAGGCAGGAGCATTCGATGCTGTGGAGTGCAGTCACTGGGCAGAGGGAGGGAAAGGAGCCCTGGCCCTGGCCCGAGCTGTTCAGAGAGCATCCCAGGCACCCAACAACTTCAGGTTCCTCTATAATGTGGAGGTAGGAACTTGCACTATTGCAGAGATGCTTTGTTTATATCAGTTGGTTTCACTAGCTTAAGTTGTTTAGAGCTAAAAGGCTGCCTGAGAAATTGAGAAGAAATGTGGTATTAGAACTGAAACATTGATTGCACGAGTCTCACAGACCTAGTTAGTCAGTTCTTACTGTTTTGGGTACCCATTGAAATATTGAAACATGTTTTGAAAGCTCTCAAATTACTCTGTATTTTGTTCTACAGCAAATGCAATTAAGCCTTATGTCTGTAGAAGTGCACTTGATGATGTGTGGAGGATCTGAAACTGCTGTGATGCTGCAGGGCTTTGTGCCCTGGCCACGCTGACTTGCCTGTCTTTTTTGTTTTTCTAGCTACCTATTGTAGACAAGATCAGGCTTATTGCCCAACAGGTCTATGGGGCAAGAGACATTGAGCTACTTCCAGAAGCACAGGAGAAAGTTGCCCTGTACACCAAGCAGGTGAGTTTTCCACACCACCTAGTAGCAGTGGTGCTTTCCATTCAAAATCATCATACTGAACAGGGGTGTTGAAGCTGTGTTACAAGGGAATCTTCACTCAAATCATGTCCTTATCCAGGACTCATTAAATGCTGCTATGGCAGACAAAGAAAAGGATGTAGGAAAGGAGAAATTGACTTTGTCTTCTCGTGAAGAAGACAGAACTCACTCATGTGGCCCAGTACCACCCATCTGTGATAGTTTTGGGGAGAAGGGGTAGGAGGATTTAATGATCTTTCCCTGCTATACTCTCCAGTCTTTCAGTATTTAGAGAATTAGGGAATTACAACTCATTACGCTGGTTTTAAATAGTCTCTGATTATTTTTCTGTCTTGTTCCATTGAGATCAAGTTCCACTAATCAGTTTTTGATTCCATGTGGATTTTTCTCAGTTTTTCTCAATTATTTTGGGGAAAGAGTTCTGTGGGTTATACAAGACTTAATGTAGAAAGTTTTTTAAGTTTTGAACCTACCATCTGGTTGTTGAATTCAATGTTTTCAGGTTGCGGTGTTGCTTTTGCTCTTCTTAAATGTGAAATTGTTGTCAATTTACCTGCTTCTGCATTATTGAAGGTCTTTGAAGAGAAAAGCAATGTGAGGCCTGGGAGTTCATTGGCTTCAGGGTGCTGTAACCAATTTTCCTTTTGCAGTCCATTTACTACTGGTATATAGAGCTTCTCACTTTCGTGCTTCTTATATATTCCTTTACAAGTCCATCAAAATCCCAAAGGCATGCAATTGCCACTTCCTCACAACCTGCAGTTTTATTGATCAAACACTTCCAATTAACTGACTTCATCTGAACAAAACTTTAACTCTGAGCTGTTCAACATTTTGGGAGGAGAGTAGGCTGAAGAGAGTTGGCTGTCAAGGTTGTATATCCGACACTTCCATGCCACTAATTTTTTCCTCAGCTGGATGTGCCAAGGGACATGGTGGTTCTTTCTTTAGTACTTAATGGAGGATGGGGAGAGAATTTGAGAGAGAAGCAATGGGGATGTAGCATGATCAGTGGATCTGACAGGCTGAGGATGAAGCACTTGTTGGGGAATAAAATGCCTGATGTCTGCAGAGAGTGGCACAATAGAGCAATTAGATTTTTGTACTGGAAAAATTACTGGTTTTTCCACTTATGTCATTCATTTTCTTTCTCTTTTCCCAGGGATTTGGAAACCTGCCAATCTGCATGGCTAAGACTCATTTGTCATTGTCTCATGACCCTGAACAAAAAGGAGCACCTACAGGTTTTGTTCTGCCAATCCGAGACGTTCGGGCCAGCGTTGGGGCTGGGTTCTTGTATCCCCTGGTGGGAACGGTATGTGGCAGCTGTGGGTGAGGGAAAAACCTCATGTGCATTCCAGGAGTCACTTTCTGTTAAGTGTCCTACATTAGGAGAGCCCTTGTCATTTACACTTGGTGTTTTAACAGTCCAGTGTATCAGGTGCCTTCATAGGGGCTTTTCTCAGGGGGAAGAGGGAGGCTGAAGTAGACCATTTCACATTTGAATAATTAGCAAGCCCCTGCTGTATTTCTCAGGTCCCACATCTCTTTTCCTCAGTTTTGAGAAAAGGGTGAGCTCTGTAGTTTGTGAGTTGCAGGAACAGCAGGCTGGTAGAGGGAGAAATCCTTGGCCCACCTGGTTGCTGTTGAGGCTTTCCTTTCTTGGTGAAACACTTTGCAGGTGACCTCTGTGTACAGCTGGGGATCAGGGCACAGCAAGGCAACCCCTCCTAAGCTTACAGAGCAGATGTCTCTGGATGAGACCCCTCCAAAGCAAAGCTGAGCTCTGCTATCAATCATTCATCAGGCTCCCCTCCTCTTTGGTTCTCATGGTTTTGCTGACCATCTGTTTGCTGTTCAGCCTGCAACAATTCCAGCAACTCATTTCACTGTCCCCTTCAGTTTTTAGTTTCTGTTCTTTGATATGATTGACATATTGTCAGCAACAATGGAAACAGGATCCTGGAGCAGCTTTGTTATGAATTGCCTGGCAGAAAGAGGAGCTGTGTGCAAAATTAGCCCACCTTCAGGTTTGCATCTCTAGAAACAGCACTAGGATGAAAGGATCCACTGGAAATCTTACCTGGGGAATCTCTTCTGGGCAAATGTTGAGCAACTAGTTAGATTACCTTAGGGCATGAGGCAGGTGGAGCAAGCAGCTCTTCTTCATGTTTACTAGCCCTGAACCTTTTCCTGAGGTCTTCATTTCAACATGTTTGTTGTAATAAAGTTTTAGAAGCATTAGGGGTGCATGACTCAGTTGATGAAGTTTGCTGATTTAAGAGTTGGATCCTTTCTTCCTTCAAATGCTAGCTAGAGCCAAATATTGGCTGCCTTTTTCTTTGTTTTTTTTTTTTTTTTTTTTTAAAGGTAGTTAAGGTTTCCAGATTATCCAGCATAAATAAGGTAATCACATCCTGATTAAAGTCTGGCTCATCCACGTTCTAAAGACTAATGTGTGTTTTGGGATAGAATGAAAGATAGCATGCCTGTTCCTGTTATAAATGGCATTTTTTGCAAGCCAAGATTTAGTCCAAACAATGATTTATTTTATTATTTATTCCATAAGCATTGGAGAAGGAAAGGGTACACTGCATTAATGAGTAAACAAGAGGGAGATGTTTTCAGACATTAAAACTAACATTTTGGCTCTTTTTCTGATGTCTTCAGTTTCTATGGAGTTGGACTTTTTCCTTTCTGCTCCTGTACCCATTTCCTAATGTTTTCTTGGCTATGTAGCAAATCATGGTGTTAATTCTGCCAGAGTTAACAATAAGTCTTCTGGCTGGGACGTGATCACTCTTCTGTGATGTCTAAAGCCCAGGGAATGGATGTCCTTTTGAGAAACAATCTGGGGCATTTTGCATCAGATCCTTATTTTAAACCCATTCAGCAGGGGTTGTGTTAGCCTCAGAATAAATTTTAGGCAGCAGCCATTGAACTGTGAGCTGAAAATGCAACAAATATGTAGCTCTATGCAGAACCTTTTAGGATAAATGTGAGGTGAAATTAATCACTGGTGTGTGCCTATTCTTTTTATCTGAAGTTAATCACAAAGGCACATCATGCTTTATTTTTTTCTCAGGTTCTGAAGTTTGGAATTTTCCTTTCTGGCTTAAAGTTGAAACTGTTATACCTCCATGAAATACTGTGAAATTTTTAAGGAAATATAATTTCAAAGGTTATCTAGATTTAAATGAAATAAATCATTGGACTCAGATTGATTTGGTTCTTTTCTGGTGCTGCTGCTGAATTGAAAACAATTCTGTTATTCAGCTCTGTTTTTTAGATCCTAAATGTCATTTATTTTGAAAAATCCACAAGAGCAACAAATATATGTTTGGTTGGTATTGGTTTTATTTGAAATCATGCAAGGGGTTTGATTATACCCAGGTGGTCTAAATTTTTCTTAGAAGTAAATAGTGTGAATTGCCCTGTGTTCCTTTTGAGCACATGTGGTATTAAAGGGGAGGAGGATAAATGAGAAAAAGTTCATTCCTTCAGCTCTGAAAATAACTGCATGAAGCATTGTACAGAAAATTAGTAGCCTGGATGGAAATTATTCTGCACTGCATGGAAATTTGGGGTTTGAGCAGACTGCCTTGAAGTAATAGATAGCAGAGTAGCCACTGTGGGCTGCCCTCTGGATAGGAAAGGAGGAAAAATTGACTGTTCATTTCAAAATAGAAAGTGCAAGAAATGGCAAAGTCAGGCACATTTTCAGCACCTCCTACTCTATTGAATGTCACTCTCTGAGCTCCTGCTGTGGCCCTCTGAATCTGGAGGTGGAGATCTGCAAAGCTCCATGAGTCTCCAGTGGTACATAAATAAATAGGAAGTTTCTTGCTCTTCGTGGCCAGAGACTGAGAGCTGAGAACAGGAAAACCCCTCTGGGCACTTTGAACCTCTTAATACTTCTGTGAGATGTTCTTGAGAGCAAAATATTTATACAGCTGAGCACAAGGACAAGGAATGGGGGTCCTCTCTGTGACCCTCCTCTTCTCTGTCTGGGAAGGCAGTGGCTCTCATAAGAAGCTAATGCAGCCCCAGAATTCATTACAAAGAGGGGACTTTAGTGATTGTTACCTCTGCATAACCCATGAAAGACTTGCAGTGGTACAGTACATGGGGGACTGGTGTTAGCACTTGTAAATGGCTGAGGAAAATGGGCTGGGACTCCAAAAGCTCCCTGACCAGTTTTGAGAACTGCAGAAAAGACCTCACCAACAAAGCTTTGCCTTCTTGCTGCTTAGCTTATTATCAGAAGGAAGATGGGGAGGTAATTTGATTAGCGTGCAAAATACTTGCTCAGGGAGAAAATACCAGGTTGCCAAAGAGATGTTTAATCTAATGGAGACAGGCATAACAATACTGACTGTGAAAGCTGAGGCAGGGTGATGCAGATAGAAAATGAGACCTTTCAAGTTCTCCCTTTTTATAAAAGCATTTAATGACCACTGACACAAAGTACCAGACATGGTCAGGGACCCTTGTAGAGTCCATGTTCAGCCTGTGTGTGCTGCTGGGCTAAATGCTGCCCCAGGGGAGGGGAAATGCTGTCAGCTGCAAGGATAAATCAGGTCAGGTGTAGTTCCTGCCAGCCTTGTTCTGCATCCCTGAAACTGGGAACTCAGCAGTGGGACAAGTGTAGAGGACTGGCCTGAGGCAGTAGTGCTGGCAGCTGCTTTGTGAGCTTCAGTTCTGCCTCTGAACAGCCCTTCTGAGTGTGTTCAGTAATTATTCCTAATTATTTAACATGTCTAGTTCTAGATTCTCAAGGAATTGTAATCAACTGAGCCTTTACAGCTGGCAAAGTTGTATTAAAATTTGTATCTTCACTTTAGTACTCAGAAAACTTCAGAAGTAATTGTCTCATCACAGCAAAGTCCATAAACACTCCTCCAACAGTGAACTGGTCAGCTGCATAGCCAAGTATTTTACCAGATCTTGGGCTCAGTTACTTGCAGCTGCAGAAATCAAACTTAATCCTCAAAAAAAGCAAATCTTCATATCTGTTTACTGAGCCAGGAGTTTCTGGTTCTCATGGGGTGCTTCAAACAATCCACGGCCATCATTCTCTGGTGTGTTGGTGTTCAGGAGCTGTTGCCATCCAAGTCTTCAGTGTTGGATCTTGTGCCCAAAAATGCTGCCACTGCCATTTAACATTGTGTCTCTTGTTGTCCAGATGAGCACTATGCCAGGACTCCCTACAAGACCCTGCTTCTATGATATAGACCTGGACCCAGTGTCAGGAGAAGTAAATGGGCTCTTCTGAAAGGAATGATTAAGGTCGGTGCCTTCTTGAAAGCCTTCAATATTTGGGCTTTATTTTTGCAAAGATCTTGAGATAATGGAGTTAAGCCAATCCCATATTATGCCATATGTTTCCAAATGACATTTCATTATAATTCAGCCTGAAAGTTGCCTGCAGTACTATATAATAGTAATTAAATTTTATTTTTGTTTTTAGCTCCCAGAAGAACACCTGATGAGTCATGTAAATGGAACTGTGCTCTGATCTTTTTTAAAGTCAGAATAAGACATCAGTGAGAATATAGTGCAAGAAGTGACTGTAAGGAGGAGTACTGAAGAATCAACCAGTAACTTTTAATCTGTAATAATTTTTAAACTACTGCCTTCCAAGATAGTTGACACTGAGCATATAAAGCAAACTTCCTCTGCAAACCTCCCTCTTCATGATTGTAGCTGAAGCAGAATACAGAAGCTTGGCTTTAATGACCTCTTTTGATTCAGTGACATGATTTTAATAATTAAAAATCCTAAAGCTGGAGCTGTTTGAAACAATCTTGGGACTTTAATTGTCTTAACCATCAGGGTTTTGCACATGTATTATCTTTAGAAGTCTTGCTGGCTGCAGTTTCCCCTTTGTGGAATCCTCTGTTCCTGTTCTCACCACGGGAGAGCTGCTGTGCCCTGGCACTGCTCCAGTGTCACTTCAGAGGAGCAGGGAGGATCCCCTTTGCTCCCCAGGGCTCTCCACAAGTGCTTCCCCTGCCTTCTGCTGGGAGCTTCTCCTGCAGGCACCTGAGCCACATCAGAGACAGCCCAAGCCCAGCTGTGACTGCTGTGCTCTTCTCTTCATGGAATGAAAGCTCTGCAGAGCAGATCTGGAAGGACTGGCCCATATCTGTGGCTTCTGCCAAATGTGTCCTTGGAACCATTTCCTGCTCAACCATAAGTGCAGTTACACCATTGACAGGCCTTGTTTCACATGGTACCTTTCTGATCAATAGAGAATGTGAATAGTGATCAAGTGATTTGTAGCAGGTTTTATCAGCAGGCCAAAAATCATTTTGTAACATGAAGATAGCATTGCTGCCAATTTTTTAACTAATACAAATAAACTGGCAAATACTTCAAGTGCTTTTTGGGTTTTAATGTATGCACTGAGATTACTGAATTAGGATTTATTTCTGTGATTAACTACACACAACAGCAATCATTGTATTGACATGTAGGAGTGATTATTGCAGTAATAAGTAGCCTGCAATGCACCAGGGTGTATGTGTTTTAATCTGGTTTCCTTCCCTGGATGATGTATGTTGTCTGTAGGAAATAAACTACCTGAATTATTCTGTGAATGTGAGATCCTTGCATCTGACTGCAGAATATCTGAATTAACAGTCATGAGGCCCATCTGCTTGTATCAGAACTGAATCTAAAAACATTCCAAATTTGGTGAGAACTGGGAGGATCAGGATGTAGGTGTGCACCAACGTAGGAGAGCATTTGTAGTACACAGATACTGTGTGTGAATATATATATATGGATATATATATATGGATATGGAGAGAAAGATCTCTATCTCCTCAGTTATGCAGGAGGGAAGAATAATTACATAAAAGTTACCTGGTTGTGACACAAGCAGACAGAACACTTAAAATGGTTATGAGAGCATTTGAGATGCATTCACAGCCTCCTGAAATGTTCCTTTTGATGTAATCCAGCCAAGGGCTTCCTGGCAGGCTCAGTCCCCTTGCAGGGGGTCAGGAGGGGCTCCCCCAGTGCTGCCCAGCCTGGCTGGGGGTCCCTGCAGCCCCTGGGCCCAGCCTTCCCTGGAGCAGGGTGCCAGGGAGGATGCTGCCAAGGCTGCTGTCAGTTCCTACATTTAATCTTCCCTGCTACACTGCTTTTCCTGCAAGTGCTCTGTGTTCCACCTTCATTTTATGCTTATGAAAGATGGGATAAGTGCAAATTTATGCTAAGATTAGCCTCCTTTTAGTTTAGCATGAGATCATAGCCATGTGCTTGAGAGAGATGGTTCAAGAGGTTGCTAGTCCCCCTCCTGCAGTGAGGCACAGCGCCGGATCAGGCACGAGCTTTGAAGGGTTTGCTGCACAACAACAAAGCACAAGGGCCAAAAAAACAGCCCCAAGCATCTCCAGAGATCAATGGGGAATGTTTTCTAACCTGCACTTCCAACCTCTCTTTTCTCCTGCAGGATGGATACATAAATAGGTTATTTTTTTAATACTCTCCTTTGCAGTTAAGGGTGCCAGCTAGGTCTTGTCCTATCAAATAGGACACAGAGGACACTTAATTTCTCCTAGCTAAGTACTCACTGGTTCTCTTCTCCTCCTGTTGCTTGGAGAAAAAACTAATTATGTACAAATTTCTTCTCTGTGGGCTATTTGTGGGCCTGCTCCTTAGCTGGTGTTCCAGCCATCCGTCCCTGTGCTGTGCTGTTGTGAGAGCACTGCATCACATCCTGTAAGAAATAACACAGACTTATGGTTTTAGGTAGTGCTGGGGACAAGAAAGAGGAGAAGGTGTTGCTTGGTTGGCTTGTTGTGTGTCACCAGCACCCCAGAAAGAAAACAGGATCCAGCTGGGCCAGGATCTCCTGTCCAGCTTACCCAGCTTCTGACCTGATGCCTTGTTTGGCTTTTATTTCCCTTTCACCACAGCCACTGGTGCTGCCATCTGCCCCTGGAGAGTCGGCAATAATTGGATTCCATGCAAAGTGCTCCCGAGGGGATTCATGGCAGCTTGCCTCCATCACACCACCACATTCCCCAGCCTCACATTACCGTCCTCATTGTCTGCTTCCCTCCCTCCTGCCTCCAACTGCAACGAGGGAAAAGCTCCTTGCATTGAAGGGCCTCACTTGGCTTTAATAAAGCAGTGGATCATAATTAGAACCCACCACCCACCTCAGGAGAGAAGCTGTTTCCAAATGAAGTTTATTATCCTGAGTGAATGCGAGCAAACACATCTCAGAGGGGAGCTTTTAAAAAGGCAATTCCTTGTGATGCTCAATGCACTTTTTCAGCCCTCCTGGCTGGCGTTTCAGCCCAACTAATCCATTTTGTACCTTTTTTCCCATGAAGAAGCTGAGGAGGGGGGAGGCCATGTGTGTTTTTCTAAGCCTGGCCTACACTGGAAGCCACTTGCAAGTTCAGAGTGCTGCTTTGCTCAGTTTCTCGTGTGCAAACACGCTGTGAAGCAGTTAATGTCTGTAAAGCCTTTGTGGGCGTCAGCTCCCCGTGGAGATGAATGGGGACGTTCGGGCATCTCAACTGCAGTTTCCTGTAGTTCATCAGCTGCACTGGGAAGTCCTTTTTCTGAAGGCTCTCCCATCAATCATCACAGCTGGAGATGTGATTTTTTTAAGTCAGATCTCAGCTGCTTTGGAGAGAAGAAAGGCTCCGATGAAAGAGGCACTTTCTCTGGTGTTTTGGGCATGGATTAGTTTGAAGGCAAGAGCTGGCTGTCCTTATCTCCACCTCCAAAGGTGTAGCTCTTGCAGCACCTCCAACAGTGAGTGCTGAAGGCTGCGAAGGTTTTAGGTGGGACACAAAAAACAGCTGCCAAGAGCAAGCCAGGAACCTTTCCCACCAAGCCAGGAAACCCCCAGCGGTCCCTCCTCCCCGCGGGGCGTGCTCCGGGCTCCCTTGCCGCTGGGATCCGAACTACAAACCGCAGCTCGATAGCTGGGAGGACCTTCACCCCGAGCTCAAGTTGGCGGTTTTGGGGTCTGCAGCTGCCGTGCACAGCCCGGGAGGGGTCGGAAGGTTGCTGTGCCAGCGGGCGGGGGATCCTGCCCCGCCAGGGGAAGGGATGCTGATCGGCGAGCGGGGAGCGGCGCTCAGCCCCCGGCGGCAGGAGGCGGCGAGCAGGTGCCGGCCGGGGCGGGGGGCGGGCCGGGGGCTGGCGGGGGGCGGGGGGCTGCGGGAGCGCCCTCCCCGCCGGCCCGGGGGGCGCGGCTGCGGCGGAGGCGGCGGCGGCAGCGCAGCCGCGCGGAGCGGAGCGGGGCCGGGCCGGGCCGGGCTGCAGGTGAGGGCGCGGGGGGCGCGGGGCCGGGGGCGGCTCCGCCTCGGGGGCACCCGCGGGGGCGGCGGCGGCAGCGCGGTCCCGGGGCCGCCTCGGCGGTCGCTGCCCTGCGAGCCCCGCGTGGCCTCGGAGGGGTCCGGCCGTGGGGGGACCCGGCGGGGGAGCGGCGGTGCCGGGCGGGTCCTGCTGCGCCCCCGCGAGCGCCCCCAAAACTTGCCGGGCGCGGGGGCGGCGGAGCCGGGATGCGGGATGCGGGATGCGCTCGGGGCAGCGGCTGCTGCGCTCGCACGGCTCTGACAGCTCCGCTCGGTTCCCCTTAAAATAGCCTCATTAAAATCATAATAATCTCTTAACAACCCAGATGTGCTGCGGGGGAAGCGTGCCCCGGAACCCCCTTTTAATCACCCTACTCCTGAAAAGCAGAGCACGAAATGCCGTGTAAAGCCCTGCCCGGAGCCCCCGAGCCCGTCCTGCAGAAGTTGGTCTGTTTGTGGTAACACCTTTTTGCATCGTTCTGTCTAAAAGGTTCTGGTGATATTTCGAGGCAGAGCTTTTTTCCTTTTTTTTTCTTTTTTTTTTTTTTTTTTTTTTTGCTAAGGTTGACACACATCTTACAACATCATGTCTTTGATGAGCACACACGGTGTTAATTGAGGTTGCCATGGGAGGCATGCACGTAGTATAAATAAGCTCCCTTCTTGCCATGTGATTTCGCTTTTGTATTCCTCAAGCCTCCTTTTTGTATTCTCTGTTTTTGCATATTGTCATATGGTGCATTAAAGATAAAAATATCTGCTGTCTCAGGGTGTAATTTCCCTAGCTGGAACTATAAGTGCATATGGAGCAGTGGGGAAAGGATTTAGCAAACCGTAGGAGAAGGAAATATGTGTGTGCCTGTGTAATAAGTATTCACCATATTATGGGCAGTTATATAAAAAAAGTCCTTTTTTACCACATAAAATAGCCAAATAGTACTTTCTGTGGTGGAACATCACTGGGTTGACATCTTGTGGCCTTATTTTGCCTTCGGGTATTGATGCTAATTAGTGAAAAAAACGTGCTATAGTGCATCCAGCCCTGGTCTGCCTCCCAAAATGAAATGTTTAGGGAGAAGAAACTTTTTAGCGCTTTTAAAAAATTTTTCTACGGGTCTTATCACTCATTTATTGTGTTCCAGATAAAAAGATGAAAGCCTCGGTCATGCTTTGCAGCAAATTTCATGTAACACGCGAGGGGAACTGAAGCAGAAACCAAAGCCAAGGCAAAGCAGCGTCTGACCTTGTCACTGGGGGGCAGAAAACAGCCACTGCTTCCACTGGTGCTTCCATCAAGTTCCCTGGGCAATGTGGAATTGCAGAGAGCTCACAAAGTGCAAGTTCCTTCCAGGTCCGTGGGGTGAATAAAAATTGTTAATTCTTGGCTTGATTTGTCATCCTTTGGGGGAAAAAAAAGGTATGTCAGCCTGGCCATTATACAGTTAGACCAACTGGAAGTGGGTTGCTCCAGAGATGAGAGTGACTGAGGCCAGCAAAGCCAAGGAGAAGCCTGTTCAGCTGCACATCTACCAGGGATTCCTTGGAGAGGTGATAAAGTGAGTAATAAGGCAAAGTGGGAGTTATAAAGTGGATGCGACGGCTCCAGCAGAACTTCTTCTCACTGCCACATAGGCTCGTTACAAAGCAACAAACGTTATCTGGAAATCCGTTTGGGGAAAAAAATGCACTTTGAGCATCTCTGCAGTTCTTGTGTCTGAAGCATTGATCAGGAAAATCGGCAGCACAACGCCAACAAAGGAGAAGAGAATATGGTGAAGGCAGCTAAGGAAATTGAAATGGAGAACCCAAGAGAGGCAGAGACTCCCAGCACAGGGGCCACATGTTCCCCACCAGAAGAACAAGCTAAAAAACCCTCCATGCTGTGTTTTAAGAAGCGAAAGAAGTCCTGTAAGAAGGGGCTGACTGTGAAGGATGCGTGCGAAGGAGCCTCAGAGGAGAAAAGCCAATGTGTCCGTGCTGACCAAGGGGAGGCCAAGGCTTCCAATCCACCACGATCCTCCAGAGGGACCTGGGCAGCCATCAAAAACCTTGCCAGGCCTCAGAGAAGGCAGAAGTCCTCCTCACGGAAGAAGGTGCCCTCTGATTCCCAAGTGCAGCTGGAGGTGGACGCTGAGGAGAGCTGTGCACAAGAACTCCCAAAGAAACGGGCGAGTTCTGGGGTGAAGATGCCCTGTGTGAGGTTCTCCAGAGGTAAGAAAAAACCCAGCCCCTCAGAAGCAGTGGAGGAGTCAGAGGGCAGTGCTCAAGCAAATGAAGTGATGGGTGTTGTGAATAAGGCTATTGAGGAGCCAGAGGATTTGGCCCCGACGGACAAATCTGAGTCCCTCAGGCCAGTCTCTGCACAGGAGGAGCAGGATACGGTGAAGCAGGAGCAGCATAGAATGAAGCAGGACCAGGATACAGTGAAGAAGGACCAGGATGCAATAAAAAAGGATCAGGATTCAGTGAAAGAGGACAACCATACAGCAAAGGAAAGTGACACCTCTGTTGGGAAGAGTGAGCCCCTGACAGAGCCCACACGGGATGCAGAACATTCGGAGTGCACTGTTCAGCTGGAGATAACCAGTTCAGAGACATTTGATGAAACAGCCCAGGACAAACTGCAGGAAGAGAGTCTGCCCTCAGCCACAGACGATGAGGAGGGCAGGGAAGTTGCTCCTGAAGTGCCTGCTTCTAAAGATCAGCCTGACAATGCCCCTGAAATCACAGAGTGCCAGGAAATCCCTCATATCTCCAAAGAGATGCCTGAAAGGGATGAATTGGAAAAGAGCATAAATCTTTCTAAGGAGTGCAAAGCTGAGGAGACTGTAACTGATTTCAGTGAGTTGACATCCAGAGGTGATGCAGCGAGTGTGCAGGAGGTGGCAAATGTGCAGGATGCTGTGAGTGTAAAGGATGCAGTGAGTGTGCAGGAGGCAGCAAATGTGCAGGATGCAGTGAGTGTAAAGGATGCAGTGAGTGTGCAGGAGGCAGCAAATGTGCAGGATGCAGTGAGTGTGCAGGAGGCAGCAAATGTGCAGGATGCAGTGAGTGTAAAGTATGCTACAAGTGTGCAGGAGGCAGACAGTGTGAAGGATGCAGTGAGTGCACAGGAAGCAGTGAGCATGCAGGATGCCACAAGTGTGCAGGATGCCACAAGTGTGCAGGATGCAGTGAGTGTGCAGGATGCAGTGAGCATGCAGGATGCCATAAGTGTGCAGGATGCAATGAGTGTGCAGGATGCCACAAGTGTGCAGGATGCAGTGAGTGTGCAGGATGCCACAAGTGTGAAGGAAGCAGTGAGTGTGCAGGAGGCAGCAAATGTGCAGGATGCAGTGACAGTGCAGGATGCCACAAGTGTGCAGGATGCAGTGAGTGTGCAGGATGCAGCAAGCGTGCAGGATGCAGAGAGGGTAAAGGACACAGCAAATGTGCAGGATGCAGCAGGCACAAAGGATGCAGCAAGTGTGCAGGATGCAGTGAGTGTGCAGGATGCCGCGAGTGTGCAGGATGCAGCAAGTGTGCAGGATGCAGAGAGTGCACAGGAGGCAGCAAGTGTGCAGGAAGCAGTGAGTGTGGAGGAAGCAGTGAGTGTGCAGGAGGCAGAGAGTGTGAAGGATGCAGAGAGTATGCAAGATACAGCAAGCCTGCAGCATGCCACAAGTGTGCAGGATGCAGTGAGTGTGCAGGAGACAGCGAGTGCCCAGGATGTAGCAAGTGTGCAAGAGGCAGCAAGTGTGCAGGAGGGAGCAAGTGCACAAGAGGCAGCAAGTGTGAAGGATGCAGCAAGTGTGCAGGAGGCAGCAAGTGTGCAGGAGGCAGCAATTGTGGAGGATGCAGCAAGTGTGCAGGATGCAGCAAGTGTGAAGGATGCAGCAGGTGTGCAGGAGGCAGTGAGTGTGCAGGATGCAGCAAGTGTGCAGGATGCAGCAAGTGTGCAAGAGGCAGCAAGTGTGCAGGAGGGAGCAAGTGTGCAAGAGGCAGCAAGTGCGCAGGAATGCTCCAGCCGTCAGATACTAGAAGCAAATGCAGGCCCTGGTGTCAGCATCGTCATCACCATCACCGAAGCTGAGGACTCTGACAACACCGACTCTGACCAGGCCTATGAGCCATCCCCAGTTTTGCGTCAAAAAAAGCAAAAAGGGAATAAAAAATCAAACCGGAACGCTGATGTTGGTCCAAAAGAGGGCCCTGAGGCTGGTGGCGGTCCCCAGGCAGAGGAGAAAGGTCTCGGTGACCAGGGGCACAGAACTGGGGAGCAATATGAGCTGCTCCTCATAGAAACCGCCTCCTCCCTCGTGAAGGCGGCCATTCAGTCATCCATAGAGCAGCTGGTCAATGAAATGGCCCTGGAACAGAATAAGCACAACAGCTTTCTGTGATGGCAGCCTTGCCCAGAGAGAAAGGGCAGAGGGAGTGATTTCAAGCTCCGTTTGGCCTGCGGGGTGTGTGGAGAACTGGGAGAGCTCCCGGGGCCGCAGTGTGGTTCATTCTGCATGCCCGTTCAGTTGTGTCCATGTGAAACGATCCCGGGACGTGGGCAGGCCCTGCTGAGGGCAACGTGTCCCCTGGGCCTTCAGACAGCGCCACTGGCCACAGCTACGGAAACATTAAGGTGTTACAGTGACTGTATTTCCACTTATTGGCACATTTCTGTCACGGCCACATCTCTGCTGTCCCCCATGCCCTGTTTCCCCACTGTTCTCGCTGTAGATCTGTGCATACCATGTGTTGGAAGAAAGGCCCTGAGAGGCAGCGAGTGGCCGACCTGCTGCTGGGGTGGATTCGGGGCACGCTGAAACAGCTGGAGCCTCGCTGGGCCTTTATTGCAGATGAGGAAGAACGAAGTGTCTGCAATATTAACAAGAAACCATCAATGCCAGGCTGTGCTTTGTGCTGTGACCGGCCCTCGCTAGGCCCGGGCGCCAGGAGCCGCGGTCAGTGCTGTGGCCCGAAGCCGGCAGATTCCAGCGAGCTCTCTCCTTCCTTCCCTCGGCCTCTCCCCTGTCAGGAGCAGCCTGTGCATCTCCAGACACGCTAAAGCTCAGCATCAGCCTCGCCCTGCTGACCCCGGGCTGAAAGCGACAGCGCCTCGTCTGCTGGGGGAGCCTTTCTCGCACCATTGAACTCGACGGGCAGTATTCCCTGCGGGATCACGGGCTTGGCCCGGCAGGAGCAGCCCTGCCGCCGGCAGCCCCTCGCCCCCCTCGCCTTCCTCCATCCCCATCCCGGTGTCGTGCTGAAGCTCTCCTCGGATGTAGCATATTTTTTTATCCATGGCATGCGATATAAATAGCAGTGAGCTGCATGCGTGTTAGCAGTCAGCAGAGTTGGGGAAGCTGCAATGTGCTGCCGGCACAGGCTGGGATTGCTTTGGTTTGGTCTGAGTGCCGCTGGCATCCCCGGCTGCTGGCGGAGCCTGTCCCGCACCGCTCCCCCGTCAAAGCCCTCCCGCCTCCATCCAGCCCAGGCATCCCTTGGGAATCGCATTGTGCCCGGCTCGCTGCCACCAGGCTCTGGCACGCCATGGAGCTCGCTCTGAAACATGCAGGGAAATGCTGGAGCAATCTTAGCAAAGTCCTCAGGGAAAAAAAATCCTGACATGAGGACATGGCTGGAAAATGCCTGGACAATCCTACTGCTGTCAGACCCCAGAACTGCCCTGCCCGAGGGGTTTGCACCGTGTGTGTGTGTGAGCATCACCTCCAGCTACCAGCACCCCAGGAGAAAGGAGCCTTTTAAAAATATGGGATTGCATCTGCATGGCTGGGATTTGTGTCCAGCTGTGGGCAAGGCAGTGTGTTCCTCTGAGAGAATTCTCGTGCGTGTTCCTCAGCTGGCACAGAAATAGCAGCCGTGCTTGGTGATTGCTCACTGACCGTGCACTGAGATTTCCCTGCCCAGCACAGGCTTTGGATTCCTGCTGAAATACAAGGGCTGTACCTGTCCCTCCTATCTGGTGCACAAACATGTTTTAAACCTTGATAAAAAACATCTCCTCGATGTCACGAGAGGACTGCCAGCAGCAAGAGCCACAGCTCATCTCTGTGCAAGTAAAACTTAAAAAAACCCAGAGGGTGGTAAAGAAAAAAAAAAGTGTCTTTTTCTTCCTGTGAATTTGTTTATTAAGTTATCAGCTATTGATAATTCAGTGTGTACAATTTTAATGGCTTTGTACTTCATACTGGTCCTTCCAGGTATTTTGCCATAGTTTTGAAAAAGGGACTTTTTAAAGGACTTTTTAGACATACCTTTGGAGCTGCCACAGCTCACCCTGGGAAAAAGCCATCCTGGTGCTGGGAGAGGCTTACAGGATTACACTGGGCACTGTGGCAGGCTGGTGCTGAGCAGAGGGCTGCAGCATTGCTGTGGGATCCCACTGGAGTCAGCTGCAGAGGAGGATGTCCAAGCTTTAGTAAATAAACACAAAATTACCCCCCAGGGCCAGGCTGTCAGCCTCTGTCAGCCTGCTAAGCTGTTTTGGGAGGATTTGGTGTTATTTCAGTACTGCCTTCTAGGTGAAACGTCTTCAGAGAAGGAGGAGAATGGCAAAAATGCCCAGTCCAGCCCTGCCCTGTGACTTGCTCCGTGTCAGGGGTTGGGTTTGCATCCTCTCTTGTATCTGGTTTTCCCTCTGTTATAGCTGTACATAGAACTGATGATTATTTCATTAAAGCTGAATGTACCTGTTGTTTTCTTGCCTTGTGATTGAGTGGGCAGCTATGGAGAGATTTTAGATGTGAAAGGATTAACTCACAGGGGTGCTCCATTGTGTCCAGCTTTTCCAGGCAGTCATACAGTGAGCAGAGAGAAATCTTAAATGTTGGTGGCAGATCCAAATTCCTTGGAGGTTTGCTCCTCCTCTGCCCTTTCTATGACATTTCCTTTGGGTTGCTGGTCAATCATTTCTACTACAGAGTCCTGGCTGCCCAGGGCTTGCTGTAAGGAATTTGTGAAGGATCACAAATCTCTGGCAGCTAAGAAAAGCCACCCTGCTGCCCCATGGTTAAATTCCCTGTTAAATGCCCTGTGGCACCAGAGGAAAATGTTTGAGGCTCTGCAGACTGACAAGGGTGGTGCTCACAGTGTTCAGGTTTGGGCTGGCATTTTGGGAAGGGGAGCAGCACATTTGGTGCTTTGGCACTTTCAAATCAGTCCCACACCCTAATTGTTTGGGGGTTTTTTGCATAATGTCCTTCATGTAATTTCTTGGGACAGTTTAAAACATGCACAAAATACGACAGAAAGGAGTTATAAATTTTTAATGGTGTTAATACTATCTATTCTTTCAGGTTTACAGAACAAAATATAGGCTCATAACAGCTGCTAATGACTTAATTAAGACTCTCTGCTCCTTCCTTATGATTAGAGAGTAGAACATTAATAAAACATTTATTCTTTCATAGAAGGAATGATGAATTTACTATTGTGAAAGGGAACCAGGGAACCTGTGAGGATGTGGCTGTGCCTGAGCACCAGAGCACCTGACTTTAGGACTATCATCCTCACCAACAGCTAAAATAATCTGGAGTTATCATAGAATCACAGGATCATTCAGGTTGGAAAAGACCTCTGAGATCACCAAGCACTGCCAAGGCCACCACTAAACTGTGTCCCCAGGTGCCACATCTACATATTATTTAAATCCCTCCAGGGATGGTGACTCCACATTGCCCTGGGCAGCCTATTCCAATGCTGGACACTCCTCTCAGGGAAGAATTTTTTCCTGATATCCCATCATTTTTATGGCCCTATTCAGCTTGTTTCTGAGCTGTCTGGCTCCTTACCCAGAAATTCATTGCTTGCTGCCCTCCGAATAATGGAAGTGGTTCTTCTCCTCACCCCACAGCCTGTGCTGCTGCTTTTGTCCCAGATGTTCCCAGTGCTCTCCTCAGGGGGGAAAATTCAGCTCTGCATCCAACAAGTTCCCTGTCCCTGCTTTGCTGTGTCATTTTGAATATTTTCATCTCCCACAGCTTTTTTTATGTTAGCAGCAAAGAAAAGGGTGTTTAAGTAGTATAACTCATACCCAAAAAGGCTTCCAGGGGGATAAAAAGCTTTTCTGTTAAGACAACACTGAGCCCAGCAGAAAACAGGTGTATCCATTGAAAAGTTCCTTGTGGAAACTGCCAGTAGACAATGATGGCACAAACAAATATTGCATTTTCTTTCCTGCCCTGGGACACCAGAAATGGATTAGAAATGCACAGGGGCAGATCTCCAGCTGCTGAAGGTCATGGCAGCTCCATGGGCTTCAAAGGACTGACTCTACAGCAGCAGGAGCCTGGTGTTTGAATCCAAGGTGCAATCCCTGCATAAATCGTGGACATTCTCATATGCAACATGTATAAAAGTGAAGATGCAGTTGTGGGGGGTTTCGTTGTTGTTTTTGTGGAGTTTGGGTAGTTTTTGTTGGTTTTTTTTCCACAAATGTATGCAAGAAATTGAGTAAATTCACAAAACACGTGGGAATCCTGGTTTGCTCTTGGGATGGATGGATGGATGGATGGATGGATGGATGGATGGATGGATGGATGGATGGATGGATGGATGGATGGATGGATGGATGGATGGATGGATGGAAGCCAGACCCACATGTACAGGCAGTGAAGCCTTAATATTTCATGTGTTATAGATAGAACCTTTCAACATGAGTAACTCAAAATGAACTGCTCCAAGGAAAGAGATTGATTTAAATAATTGCTTTAATATGATTTTACCTCTGCAGTTTTATTTCCCAGAGAAATGGTTCTTGTCAGCTCTTGTTGGGTAGTACTAAAATAATGAAATACTTTTCATTTGCAAACGGACAAAATCTTAACATTAAATATGACTTTAAAAAACACCTAATCAGAGGATGTTATTTCTTATACAATATAGGTTAATGTTTTTTAGGAGGCAAAGCTTTCACATGTTTTTCTTTTTGCAGAGAATTGTGAAGAGTGCAATTCTGTGCCAAATGATGGGATTTTTCTGCTGTGAGGTTAAAGTCCACTTAGCCAAAAAGTGGATTTCAGCAAAAATACCCAAACCCAGCATTTTAAAGTAGGTTTCGTTATATAAAAACTGACAGGCTGGATACAAAAGGGAGGGAGACAGTAAGAAAACATGTTTTGCAATTCAGATTGTTCAGATGAAAGTATCATCTGCAGCTCGAGCTGGCATTCACCCTGTCAGTCCTCAAGTTAGACCTCGCATTGATCTGCCTTCCAAAGCTCTTTGGTCTGGAAGAGGCGACACCCCCCTACCCAGCAGGGTCCCTTTCGGGCGCTGCCTTTCCAATGCCAGCTCCTTACCGGTGCACGGACACACCGAGCACCGCTCTGTCCCTGAGAGATTTCCATCTGGAGAGGGATGGGTGTCATCCCTGCGCCCCAGCGCCCGTCACTCGTGTCCCGTTTGCTCTCACCATTTGCCATTTTAATGAAGACTCGAGGCCGCGGCGTGTCAGGGCTCGGCGCGGTGACAGCTCGGCGTGACGGGACCTGCTGAGATGGCAGCTGGGCGGGAAGGGCAGGGGGAGCGGCTCCTGGGGAGCATCCCGGGAAGGGCAGGGGGAGCGGCTCCTGGGGAGCATCCCGGGAAGGGCAGGGGGAGCGGCTCCTGCCGAGCATCCCCGGGAGCGGCTCCTGGGGAGCATCCCGGGAAGGGCAGGGGGAGCGGCTCCTGGGGAGCATCCCGGGAAGGGCAGGGGGAGCGGCTCCTGGGGAGCATCCCCGGGAGCGGCTCCTGGGGAGCATCCCGGGAAGGGCAGGGGGAGCGGCTCCTGGGGAGCATCCCGGGAAGGGCAGGGGGAGCGGCTCCTGGGGAGCATCCCGGGAAGGGCAGGGGCTGCGGCTCCTGGGGAGCATCCCGGGAAGGGCAGGGGCTGCGGCTCCTGGGGAGCATCCCGGGAAGGGCAGGGGGAGCGGCTCCTGGGGAGCATCCCGGGAAGGGCAGGGGCTGCGGCTCCGGTGCCGCTGCCGCCGGCGGCCCCCGCCGTTCCCCGCCTGCCAAAGCTCGCAGACTGCGCCGGCCCAAGGCGCAGCCCAGACAGCCTGAAACCCAATTTGCATTCCATTTGCCAGCTGGAGCAAGGCAGGGCGGCCGAGGCGCTGGGAGGTTCGAGGCTCCCAGCCGTGCGTGGGGCAAGGAGCGGGCTGCGGCCGGAGCAACAGGCACGGCAGGAAGGCGCGCCCGCAGCCCGGCCATGAGGCGATGAGTAAGCGAATGGGGCAAACAGCCCGCTGGGGGATGCTCGGCCCTAATGACAGGCCGGGCCGCCCGCCCTGCTGGCTCCGGCGGCGCTGCGGGAGCGGGGCCCTCCCGGAGGGATGGCTGCGGGCACAAGTGACGCGGAGCATCGGCCGCCGCTGCCGCTGCTTGGGCTGGGGCTCGGCGAGGCTCACGCCCACCGCTGGATCCTGTCTGGGTGCCTGACACCACTGCCTGCCTGCCATGAGGTTCTTCTCCTGCATCCATCACCCTCCATGGCTCGCTGCCCTGGTTGCCCTGCCCTGGCGCCTATAAGGGGCTTTATGTCCTAAAACCAATGGGTAGCAAATCCCGGGGACTGCCAGGAGGGACAGAGGGCTTTAGACAGCGTTTCCGTACAGCGTTTGTGCCAGTGACAGGAGGATTCACACGGACTGAACATTGCTGCATCCCGGCGGGTACCCCCGAGGCACCCCCAAAGCTGGAACCCCCAAAGCTTCCCAGCGCCACCTCCACCCAGTGAAACCCAGAGAAGGCTGACAGCTCTGCCCTGCCTTTGTTCTGAGGGTGCAGCCTCTGGTTTAGAGCTGGTGGAGATCATTTCCTCTCCTAGGCTGCTTTTGAAGTTGTGTCATTACTTTTTCTTAATGAAACATGCAAATCCCGTAGATGCCGAGATTGCATCTCAGGGAGCTCAGTCTGGTTGCAAATATTTAACCAGCATGTAATTTAGGACATATCCATCCTCATTACCTTTTCCCTCATGATTTCTTATTCCTCAGAATATATTTTCTTAGTGCTGGACTGCTGGGAAGCCCACTCTGTTGCAGTCGTTTTGGCAATCCTGGACAAGAAGGGAAGAGTCTGAGTTTTATTAAACAGGGAATCTGCCATTAATCATAGCAGAGGTATGGCATTACCTGTGGGCTGATTGCTGTGGGAGGCCTTCCATAAGCCATGAAGTTTGGCCACTGATAGCCCATGGTCCCCTTCAATGATGCTGAATTGCATATGCTGAGGTCACTTTTCACTGCAGTTCTGAAGGCTTCACTTACACAGGATAAATACTTTCCGCCTCCAAAATACCAGAAAACTATTCAGTATCAGCATTTGACTGAAGAAATGAAATGTCATGATAGCAGTATTTCATGGCCTTATTTTTAAATGTAATGCTCACTGCTTCAGGTTTACATCCCAACAGCACATTTCATTTCCCTGTTCAATCTTCTCAGTGGGCAAAAAAGCAACATTCTCCAGACCCCACACTGCAAGGAGTGATAAATACAGTTTTGTCCACACATTGTAATGCATCTTAAGAAGCCTGAGAATCACAGACCCTGTTGGATCCAGCAGCATCAGAGCTCAAAATATTTCAAATTACCTATCTTGAAATTGTTTCTCGTGCTCTGGTGGTTGAGCCAGCCAAGATAGAGCCAGCATTTTGGGGCCAGCACCCAGATACATGATGACAGCCTTGAATGCACTTTGTGGCATTGCAGAGGCTCACTTGAGCTGGCTGCAGAGTCGGCTCATGCTCAGGGGCTTTGGCAGGGGGGATCTGAGCCCCAATCTTCCCATCTTTACATAAAATAGGAGCTGCAGAGCCCAAAGAGAAGTGGTTCATCAATGACTGTGGTTCATCAGCTCAGTACTCCTAATGATGGGACTTCTCCAGAGCACATGGCAAATCTCCAAGGATCCCCTGGAGCTTTGGGACTTCCATCCTTGAAGTATTCCCACCCCAGGGCTTTCTTTGCCTAAGCCCATGTGCATCTGTTAACCAATCACAGATATCTGGAAAGAATCACTAGTATAATTATTCTGCAGACTGTGACAATTTTTTAAATGTTTTTATTAAAAAAAAAAAATCAAACCACAACAAGAAATGAGTATTTGTCAAACCCAGCTGTGCAAGTCAGGCAGATTTCCAAGCATGCACCGACATAAAGGTTAAGCACTCAGTAATTCAAGTGTCTTCCACATACAGTAATAAAACTTCTCATGATTTATCCAGGAGCAGCTGCTGCCCTTGCTTAGCAAATGTAACTGCCCTGTAAAATTATTTTCTATTCATAAGGCTTGGAGAGAATTATGTTTTTATGTTAACATAACTTGGAGCTGATGATTTCTGTCTCCAGCTTTTCCTGCTGCTTTAATTATAACAGTGCTTTAACACTTGCAGTAGGAAACTGCTGAAAATGCATTTCTTGTATTGCAAATGATGCAAAAAAAAAATAAAAGGCCTTTGGCAGACGTTTGATGTCACAGATGTTCAGTCCACAAAGGTTAACCAAAGCACACCTTTAAAAGGGGGTGTGAGGATAACAGAAAACAATTCTCTAGAGTTGTATCTTCAAGGATACACAGGAACACAGCCCTGGTTTATGTCTCATTTCAGCTTTGCTGGTGTCTTTGCAGTCAGTGCCATGGAGTCCCTCCTACAGCACACAAGCTCAGTGACATTTGGCTCTTTCACCTGAGATCAGAGCTTTTATAAAAGCTCCCTTTTTAATGGGCAAGAACAGAACAAAACCGTCCAGCCCACGCACCTGAGGAGGAGCAGCGTGTCCCAGAGATGCCTCGGGCACTGCTGCTTGCTGTCCCTGCTGCTGTCCTCTATTACCACCACCCTGTTACCTCTGCAGAGACATCCAGAGCCCTGTGACTTTCAATACCAATTACTTCAGGCAACTTAGGCACCTAGTTGACAATCCGAGGTGCTCACCTACTGACTGAATAGCTGATATTCAGTCCCTCTACAGCTCATTTCTACAGCTCCAGCCACCCCAGCAAAAGCTTCTCTCTGTTTTTAAATTAAATGCAGGAAGCCGAGGGAAGCGAGCAGCACCCAGAGAAGCCAGCCCACTCAGTAAAGTGTCACATACAAATAAGGAATGACCATAAAATACCTCTTTTTTTTCCCTTTTTTTTACCCATCATGTAGAAATAGAGGTCAGTGGAAGCCGGAGGGCATTTGCCCAGTTATGAGCAGCCTGTGCTGGATGTGATTTAGCTGATGCTATTAGGCTGGGAGAGAAGCAGAAGCATTTCTCTTCTAGGGAATGCTCTGTGTGAATGGCTCCGTGCTCAGATGCAGCATTCACAGGCCTGGGTGTCGGCTGGGCTCTGTTTGTTTGTTTGTTCCAAAGAAGGGCTTTTTAAGCAGGGTTCAAATGTGCTCACACCAGAGCAGCTTCGATGGGTACAAGCAGCAAGAGGAGCACTGGGGCTTGCAGGGAAGCACACTCCAAACCACAGCCTGCATTTTGCAACTCGGCAGGCTCAGGGACTGGGTGTTTTGCCCCTTTGTCTGGAAACACAATTTGGCAGCTCTCAGTGGCCAATCCTGCCCCTGGAGTGAGCAGTTCCCTGCCCAGGAGAAGCAGCAATCGCCCTTACAAAGACCTCGGATGGTCTTTTAATTCAGCAGTGATTTAATTGCAGCTCTTGCTCCAGGACAATACCAAAGACAGCTCAAGAGCCCCGACTACAAAGAGCTTTGGAGCAGGCATTCTGACAGCAAACTGTTCTCACACCATTGCTGAGGCTCCCCCTTTCCAAAGGCTCCACCAGGACTGGCAGGAAGCCTCCAGCTTCTCAAAATCTGGGTAAGGAGATTACGGGAGCAGCTCACGAGGCTTTTGCTCTGAGCTGCAGGAGAGACCTCTGCTCTCTAAGAACTTGGTGTCCCCTGGGGCCTTCTGAGTAACAGCATCTCTGAGGGGTGGGCTGCAGGCTGGGATGAAAACTAGAGAGGGACAAACTCTGAATTCAAGAGGCATGTGTATAATTTTATTGGATATTACCCTTCAGATAACAAGTAATGATAAATGAAAAGCTGGATGGGGCTTTGAGCAATCTAATGGATGGTGCCCCTGCCTATGGTAGGGGGGCTGCAACTAAATCATTTTTAATGTCCCTTCCAGCCCAAACCATTCTGTGATTATATGAAAGGCAAAAAACTTGCATGTTACCATCTAACACTGGCTCTGCAAACAGAGAAAAAAATAACACGCTCTGTATTTGCTCTGAGCAAATATACAGACTGTAATATTTTAAAATATGTTTACTCCAAGCTGTTTATAATCAGAAATCATTTTCCCTCAGAAAATACGTGCGTGGCATTTAATCCTGTAAAGATTTAAGCCAGGGTATGTCTCCTCTCAAAGAAGAACACTCCTTTGCAGCTTTCCTTCCTCCCTGCAGAGAAGACAGTCCAAAAATGAAACATGGTCCTAGAGGAGCATCAAAATCTGTCTTTGCTTATGCAGTAGTGGTGAATGAGGGAGGAGTAGGAAGGAGGAAAAACACATGCAAATCCCTAGAGTTTAAAAGTAAATTTAGAAGACAGATGAGGACTCCAGGGCTTGTCAAAATGAAGGTTGCCACCCCTACATCAACACTGCCAATTCCCTTGAAAAGAGCAGCCTTATGGCTCCTGCAAATATTTATGCAGAGATTTATTAACTGCAGTTACATGAACAACATGAACTTCAGGATTCATCTCCTTGAGATATTTATTTTCATTAAAAACAAACTGTTTGGGAAACACAGTAAGTATTTCCCTCTACACTTCCATCCATCTGGTTTCAGAAGAGCAATTCTATGGGATACAAACAGTCCTAGGCACCACACAGAGTACTAGACAATGTTTAAACCTCACACCCAGCAATACAGCCTTTACTCCAGTAAAGCAGAGTAGGAATAAGTTCACATTCAGGAAAAGCATAACTGAGTTACACGGAGGCTTCCAAGGACTTAGATGGGAATTAACTCGAGTTTAAAAGTTAGAGAAGTAAAAAAAGCAGGTACACAAGTCAAAGTACACAGTCCTTCACAGTTATCTCAGCAGTGAGGGGAATGGTGGCTCAAGAAAATCAGCTGCACAGAGCAGCCACTCCCTAAGCGGAGAATGCCAAAACATCCAGTTTCAGATCTGAGGGGGGAGAATTACTCTACCAGGATCGTATCGACGCTTTCTTGGATGAGATCTGACTCCAGTATGCATTCATCCAAGTGCTCCTGGGACAGGCTGGAGCTCTTCCCCACACTCTCACTGTCACAGTAGGGGTGAAACCTGGGGGTGCTGGGGCTCTCCAGCCGCTGGCAGCGGCCGTACTTGTGCTGCTTCCCTCGGTGCGTGTACATGTGCTCCAGCAGCTGGCTCTTCCGGAAAAACGCGCGGCCGCACACGGTGCAGCTGACCTTTCTCTTTCTCGAGAAAGAAAAGTTACAGTTCAACTCCACTGGCTCGTGGTCCTTGGAGATGAGGGAGAGCTGCCCGATCTGCAGAGGCTCCAGCTCGCTGCAGCTCGGATGCTCCAGCTGATGCTCGTCCTCCTTGAGGAGGAAGGCGCCGAGGCGATGGCCGTCCCCGGGCTCCCTGTCCTCGGCCAGGGGCTGCACCTCGCCCAGGTCGCCGCTCTCCAGGATGGAGGCGGGCACGCCGAAGGGCAGCGAGCCCGAGACGTGTGTGTGCAGGTGCTGCCGCAGCCCGTCGCGCGAGTCGAAGCGCTCCCCGCAGTAGTGGCACAGGTGCACCTTGAGGCCGCCCTTGGCCAGGATGGGGCTGGCCACCCCCGGGGAAGGAGGGGTGCAGCTCTGGGACACCACGGGCTCCGAGTCGCAGCGCTCCTGCTTTATTGAAACCGAGAGCTTCGGGCGCTCCTCGGGCGGCTTGGCCAGAGCCGCGGGCTGGGCCGGGGCGCGGGCCGGCTGCTGGTCCAGGGGGCCCTCGTCCAGGCCGATGGCCAGGGACAGCTGCAGCTGGGGGGGATCACCCTGCGCCGCAGACCTGCCCGCCTTGGGCAGGCTCTCCTTCGCTCCCAGGCGCTCCTTTGCCAGCTTGTGCGCCGTGGAGATCTGGATCCCGTACAGGTTGGAGGACTGGACGGGCTCCGGGGAGAAGGCCTGGTTCATCTCGATGGCGATGTGGGACAGGTGGTCTGCGTGCAGAAAGCGGATGCCCTCCTCCAGCCGGCTCTGGCTGACGGTCTGCTTTGGCCCTTTCCCAGTGTACATGATATGTAACAAGTAACTAAATATGTCAGGCTGGATGTCTGTAGGCTGAATTTTTATGCACTCGCTGAAACAAAACAGATGATTAAGTACATACAGGGATCCAAATCCCGATCCATTACCTGCCCATTTGCTGTGAGAGCGCTTTTACAAGCAGCACTCCCTGCCAAGCCCTGCAGAAGTGCAGAAGCTTTGTTTGCAAAGCCAAGTGCCTGAGTCTGCGTTTATCCCTGTGATTCCGAAGGCCACGTGCACAACTGCAGCTGAGGCTGGTGCTGGTGACCAGCCCTGGGCACCCCATCCCTTCCATGCAGAGCCAGCTGCAGCCACACAGCACCGCAGCGATGCCACGCAAGCTGTGCATCACCAGTGTGTGCCACTCCATCTATCTCAGTAATGAGTTCAGCTGCCAGTACTGTCTAATCTTTATGAGTATTGCACTTAAGTGTCAGCAAACAACATCCTCAGGGAAGGGCAGTTAACTCATCTCACTTCCAAGGGGTGATGCAGCTGATCCTAAAGATTATCTTGCAGAGGTGCTGGAGGCCACGACCCTCAGAAAGGAAGGGGAATGAAGAACATTTAATCCATCACAAACAGCCAGCCCCAGGTCAGAGGCCAGACCTTGGCACTGCTCTTGTTATACCAGCAGAACCACTCCTGACCTGGCCAGGTGAAGCATGTGAACAGCTTGAAATGAATTGATGATCTCAGTCTCGGCCCTTATCTCCAAGAGTCTGAAGCACAGAACTGTGATAAGGCCACAGCTTCTTGATTGTTTCAAGCCTGTGGATTCTGCCAGAAATGACAGTCTCACCCAGCAAGCTTGACTAGGACCTAAGGCTAAGTACTGGACATATTTCACACGGGCAGGAGGTACCAGGATATCCCTGGGTTCCAAATCTGCAAGGCTCTCACTGCAGGAACACAGTGGTACTTATATGCTTTATTTATCTGAATATACCTCATCTCCAAAATGCAGGGTCTGATGTTGCCATATGCTGACTAAGAAAGTGGTTCTAAAGGGCAGTGCTTTCTGGTCTGGGATAGTTTAGAGAGCCAAGGCCTGTGCTGGGTTAGGAAAATAATCTCAGGCCACCTAACGTCCCCATTTATACTCTTTTTAGACTTTCATACCTTTAGAAAGAACAAAAAGCAGAATGCTGAGGGTGGTAAAAGGATAGGAGGAGAGCTGTGTGTTCTTACCTCGTCTGATGAATAAATATCATCTTAAAATAGTTTGAAAAAGCAGCGAGCACCGCTCTGTGGGCTTTGAAGTAAACATCTCCAATGGCAACTGTGCAGTCACACAGAAAGCCAAACTCCCGCTGCATGTTCAGCTGCTGGAGGAGGAGGACGCTGTGGCCGGTGGTATCCATGGTGTGCTGGGAGCAAGGGAACAAGATGTTCATCTCATTAAGAAATCGGAGAGCTCCCAAAGGCTCAAATGTTGACTTCTCACCACCGAAACGAGATGGACGCCTGGCATGGAGCCTCTTCCCTCCTCCAGATACTCCCTGCACCCCAATTTAACAGTTTCTCCTTCCGATACACCGCCGGTGCTCAAGACCTCTCGGGGACTTTCCCATCTGCCAGCCACACTCAGAGACGCTTCTCCCGCTGATTACCCACGCTCTGCGGGGTGTCAGCACTAACTTTAACCCCGGCTGGCGTTTTCCCTGCGAGCTGACGGCGCTTTCTGCCGCCCCGGAGCCGCGGCGGAGGCACGGGGGAGCGGGGCTGAGCGCGGCGGCCGCGGCACAGAGGAGCCCTGTGCGCCCAACAAAGCCCCCATTGTGCGGGCCGAGCCGCCCGAGCCCCGCCCCGCCCCGCCAGCGGCCCCTGCGCAAATAAACGCCGATATTTGCTATTGTTTCCGCAGAAAATTATTTGGGGGGGGGGGGGGGGGAAGAGAGAAACACGGCGCGCATCGGGAGGCGGCGAGCGCAGCGCGCCCGTGGCGCGGGCCCAGCGCCCTCCCTCCCTCCCGGCCCGGCCCCGCCGCTCCCCCGCGCCCGCGCAGCCGCTTACCCGCGGAAGCGCCGCCACCGCCCGCCCCCGCTGCCCGCCCGGCGGATGGGGTGGGCGCTGCCCCCCCGCGCTTCCTGCCGGGCGGGCCGGGCCCCGCCGGGCCGGGCAGGGCCGGGCAGGGCCGGGCAGGGATGGGATTCTCCCGGGAAACGCGAGCGCGGCCCCTGCGCGGCTGAGGGCGGCACTGCCCGCGCTGCTCTGCTCGCCCGCAGCTCCGGAGCGGGCGAGGGAAGGAGCGGGCGCAGCCCCGTGGGGGATTTTTGGGAGGGTGCATGTTTTCCCGTGGGCTGCCAAAGGCACCAGCCTGGGCGGGGGGCTCGGCTTCTTGATCGCCTTGAGCGCCTCCGCTCTCGGCAGAAAGTGCGTGCTCTTGGGGGGTGTTTGCTGGTTTGGGATGGGTTGTTTTTTTTGTTTGGTTTTGGGGTTTTTGTTTTGTTTTTTACAGGGAAAAAAAAAAAGTAAAGGAGCTCCCCCGGTGTGGCCAGGAATGGATGAGAAGATACGATCTGGCTTCCTCGCCAATGTCTGCGGCCTCTGCGCTGCTTTAAGCACCGCGAGTCCCGAGGACGCAGCGTTTCTCTGTCAGGCCTCCTCCTCCTCCTCCGGTCGCTCCCTGATGTTCAACCAGGGGTTATTTTGGGCGAGAGCAGCTGTGCCGGGTCCGGTGCCAGGCGGAGGAGGAGGCACAGGCGGCACTCCCACCCTTGACCGCGATTGCCCGGCCACCAGCAGCCCCTCCCGGGCAGGGATGGGCAGGGATGGGCAGGGATGGGCTTCTCCCGGGAGCGCCAGCGCGGCCCCTGCGCTCCCCAGCCTCCGCTCCCGCACTCAGTACCACCTCCGAGGAGGCTTTCCGATGAATGCTACCAAATTGCGTTCAAACGTCCAGTCTTGCTGCCACCAGGTTCACTTGATGCTCACACGTTGTTTTTCCAGCTGGAAAATGCAGTGAAAATCACTATTTGTGCACCTTTGTCATGATTTTGGTGCAGTTTCCAAGATCTATCACACCCACCTCCTCCATAGCATCTCTGCTGACTCAGGGCCTCTGCAGAAGATACTCAGTGCCTCGGATCATCCCTCTTGGTTTCCTCTCAGCATTTGATAGTTTGTAGTCCATTTTCCTTTTACATCCCCATAACTGCAATTCTTGAATATTAAAGGCAAATAATGCCCCTGGCCACCAGAATGCATCAGCTTATGGGGCTGTTTCCAGGCAGCCTGAGCCTGGGTGGGTGATGAAGTTGGGCTGAGAGATGACAGACCATAGGTTCCAAAGCATTTTCATCCATGTGTTAGCTGCTTATCCCACTGACCAGCACAGCTTTATCTTTTCCATTGCCTTATGTTTTATTTCTTCTATTTTATATATAAAGTTTGCAGGACTCAGGGACCATCTTTCCCTCCTGTGTTTGCACAGCAGCAGTATTGAGACACCATGGAGCTATAATCTTGCTGCTCCTATAAATATTAGAACCCACTTTTCTTCCCTAAAAGAGGGTGGCAGTAGGTGGCTCAAGGTTTTGTACTCTGTTTTGGGTTATTTAACATATTTATTAACCTGTGTACGGAGCGAGTCGCTATTTGCAGATGGCATGTTATTTATTTAAATGATTAATTATTTACATGTTATTTAGGTTGACTCTGGTCCAAAGAGGACTTTGAAGAGCTTCAGAGAAACCAGAGCCAAACTGATGAAAGTGGTGGTGAGGATTGAATTTGGTGTTTTGCTGTAAAACACAGGCAATGATATCACTCACAGCCAGTACAAAGTGACACAGCCTATGCTGGTGGGTCAGAAAGACATCAGCACATAATCACAGCTCGCTCCATGTGTGTTTCTACTCGCTCCTCCTCTGTGGTCAGGAAATAATAATTAAAAAAGTAAATTGTAAATGTAAGTGTGGTGGGAAGGCAGTAAGAGAACGGGGTGGTGAGGAAGGGGGACTGCCTTGGGCCCCACCTTACCGGAGGTGGCAGGAGCTGTGGTGTGACACACATGGGACAGAGCAAGAGGCTGCACAAGCCCCTCACGGGCGCTCTTGGCTTGTGCTGCCATGGGGCGTGTAAAGAGGTGGGGAGAAAAAGACTCTTGAACCATAAGAAAAGCAACTTTTCAGTGTGATTTGAAAACCTCGACTCTGTGGGCTTGTGGAGGCCGTTTATTTAACTTCCTATAAAACAGGAAAACCTACAAAGCAGCTGTAATGTGGGGGTCCCACCACCTTCTGTGCCACAGAGGTTTATTTCCCTTGAACTGCTACAGACCCCTGAGGCAAAGCTGAAGCAGAGTGAGAGGGGAAACGGGGGTTTTTTAGACACATTCTGAAAGCCATATTTTGAAAGCTCTGCTTTTATTCTGTAGTGGTTAGAAAATCCCCAGACAGACCCAGAAGGAAGGGCTGATCCTCCATTTGGAAACTAGGATTGTGTTAGTTGGGTTTGTCCTGTTTGCTTACACAGAGGAGGGATGCCTCAGGAAAACCTTCAGGGTCCCTGAAGCAGGGATGGATGCTGGTACATTTTAACATTGTGGCATTTTATTTTGTTGCCTTTTTTGTTACTTTTTGATTTTCAAATTTGTAATAAAATCTCTTAGTTTTGCTGTGATTGCCCCTTTGGCTTGTCAGATACTTAGAGGGATCTCAGTTGCAGCAACATAAAAACAATGGTATCTCCAGAAACTGAATGATGGAGCTGTGCGGATTAAGCACTTACAATGCTAGTGCTGAAGGACAAATGTCACTTTGGGGGTGGAAAAGTCAAGTGGTAAGACCTGGAGGAAAGCCTGACCTGGCTTATGTTTTCTCTCAGATCTGCGGCAGATGGCAGGGGGGCCGGAAATCCCACTTACTCACATGGGATAGTTCCGGAGAAGCTGGATGTTGTCACACAGGAGAGGTCCAGACACTGGTGGGAAGAGGGCCTGGAACAGCTCCTGGAAGGATGAGAAAAAGCGCTTTTCTCGGGATCTGTGACAGAGCGTGGCGGTGGCTGCCAGCCCTGTGCTCCTGCATCGCCGTGAAGCTCCAGGAGGGAGGGCGGAGGTATTAACGTGTGAAATTGCTGCGAGAAGGAAATACTCGCTCACGCAGCTCGCAGTGGTTTTCTCGCAGTTGCACTGTCCCACGCGGGGGCCGTGGGGCTGCGGTACAACGCTCCATCGCCGGACACCCACAGGGTGACCGGAGCCTCCCCGTTAGCACCGCCACGGCCGCTTCGGGGGGAGAGCAGACATCGCCCGTTCCCTGCGGCGAGCCCGGGTGCGCGGGGAAGGGGCGGGCTGCGGGGCCCGGGAGAGCAGCGAGGGGTCCCGGTGGGCGCTGCCCCGCCGCGGCTCCGGGGGGCTCCGCCGGAGGACGGGGAGGAGCCGGGCCGAGGGGGCCCCGGCAGCGCCAGCCCGCGCCGCGCCGCGTCCCCGGCGGCATGGGAGGAGAGCGGAGCGCGGCAGGGAGCCGCCCGCCGGGCCCCGGCATTGGCGGCGGCGCAGCAGCGCTGGCAGCGGCGGCGCCGGGAGCCGCGGCCGCCGAGGGGAGGGGTCCGGCTCCGTGCGGTCGCGGCGGAGCCGGCGCTGCGGCAGCGGCAGCGCGGCGGGGCGGAAGTCCTTTGTTGCAGCCGCGGCGGCAGCGGCAGCAGCAGCAGCGGCGGGAGCGGCGCGGGCACAGCTCCCCGTCGGCGGCCGCCGCCTCTCGCCGAGCCGCGGTAAGCGGGGCCCGGGGGCCGCCGCCGGGACCCGGGGAGGAGGAGGCGGGAGGCGGCCGCAGCTCCGCCGGCGGCGGGAGGTGGGAAGTGCCGAGCGGCGGCGTGGCCCGGCGCGGCCCGCCATAGTGGCGGCGGCGCTGCCAGGTAGGGGCTTTCCAGCCGCGGCCGGTCCCTGGCCGGCGGCCGGAGCGGTGACCTTGCGCCGGGCGGCCGGGCAGGGCACGGCGCGGAGCGGAGCGGCGCCGCGGGGACCGCGCGGGGGCTGAGCGGCGGCGCCGCGGCGGCGGCTCCGGCTCGGGCTCGGGCTCGGGCTCGGGCTCGCTCCTGCCCTCCCTCCTGCCCTCCCTGCCTCTCTCCGGGGGTCGCGGCGGGCGCGCTCCCCCTGCGGGGCGGGGGTCGGGGATGCCGCGCTGGAGAGCGAGAAGCGGCCTAGGGAGGTGCAGGGGCCAGAGGCGGGGAGGGAAGGGAAGGGAAGGGCACCGCGCCGCCCGCGTGGCTCCGGGGCTCGAAGTCGCGGTAAACATCTCGAGTGCCGCTATCGCGCCTGGCCCCGGCCCCCGCCGCGGGTCCCGCCGCTTCTCTTCCTTTTGTCTTCACAAAATAAACGCCCCAAAACTTCGAGTGAGTTGCTGTAGTTTAGCGAAAAACGGAGCGGAGCTGCAGCCCGGAGGGAATGCTCCACCCTGCCAGGCGGGAGACTTGGGTTTCACTCGGGGCTGGCAGTGCGCTGGATCGCCGTGCAGGCGGCTGGAAAGGAAGGGGAATACTTTTGTCACATAAAAAACAAACCCTGTGCCGCTCTGGGAGCGGTGTTGAAAGTCTCGTTCTTCAAAGGACTCCTCTTTTCTGCTCGGATAGAAAGGTAGTCGAAGAGAGTAGAGGAAATGGGACTGAAAACGCTGTGAGTTTGGGGCTGGGCTTTTATTCCTCTCTATTTTTCAGGATTTTTTGTAAGTCATTTTCTCAAGTTTACCCCCTGTTTCGGCTGATACAGGAGTGCCGGTTCCTCTTGACACGTAGGCGTTGGTAAACGGGTAGCATGGCTTGGACGCTGCTTAATATTTGGGTGTTTACTGCCAGGTTGTCACTTGCTTGCATTATTTCCCTCGCACTCGAGTATCGCAAGGTACAGCACGCACTGCAAAACTACCCGGGGTTGCAACAGTGCGGTGTTCCTTAGGCATTTAATTACACTAAACAAACATTCCTTTAATTAAAGGTGTTTGTTTAACATTCCTCATTACAGCTCTTGGAAAAACCCACAGAGCAGCCGTGAGCAGGGGGATGCGGGCTTCTCGTTTTTGCCGAGTTACAAGTTGAGCTTTCATGGCGAGCGGAGGAGAGGCGGGAGAGGCGTTGGGACCATATGGCCGTGGGGAAAACCGGCCAAACGCGAGCGGCTGCAGAGATTTTCCTAGGCAGCAGCAGCAGCAAAACGAGTTGACAAGATTGTGGAGAGATTTTTGGATGACTGGCCAGAAAACCTAAGGAGTAACAAGTAGTATTAGGTGCAGTCTGCTGATGTTTGAGGTCGCAGGGAACCAGCACCCATTGGGGGGGTTGGATGCAGGTAATGAAGATGTGGGTTGGTGCTGTGTGGGAGGCTCAGAGAAGCAATAGAAGCCACTTCTTCCTAGTAGCCAGAAAGTTTGGTGTGGAATAAGATCACAGACTTAACAGATGCTTCAGCTCTGCTTCATCATCTTGCACAAGTCTTCATCAGACTCAACCACTGTTGTCACTGGCACAGGAATTAGCAGTGATTACATTGAGAGTGCTCATACCAACCAGGGATTGGGGTTTTTAGATGCTTTCTTACTTGAATGTCAGTGGCTGCTTCTTTCACAGATTCCTGTTCTTGCTGACAGTGGAAAGCCCTGAAAATCCAGGATGGACAAAGCTGCAATAGCTGTTTACTTGCTGGATGGAAGTAGAATAGCTGCTCAGAACTGAGATAGTGAAAGCTCCCTGATACAAGCCCGGTGTCCTTTCCCTTAGTTGTTACAGCTGGGCCTCTCACTAGAGTTGTTCTGGACCTACACACATGTAGAGTGAGAAGCCATGTGTTCATTTTTCAGTCTGGGCAGTGGTTCTCCAGCAGCTGGGTTATTCAGCCCTGCCTTTGCTTGGGAATGGTAAACACCCTCACCCAAAGAGTTCTGCTGTGGACACAGTGTGTGGGCACAGCAGCTGACATAATTTGCATGAGGACCATTTATATCCTCAAATTGATCTGGTAATTTTTAATTTGTGCACACAGTGTCACTGCAAAACTCCAGAATTCAGTGGCTCTTGCTTTTTCTGTCCCATATTAGACCTATTTCATTGGATAGAGACCCTAGTAGCCTTATTTTTATTTTTAGTATGCTGAAAGTAAAATGTGAAACATTTGAGATCAGGAAGAGTCAAGAAAACCTGTAGTCTGATCTGTGTGTCACAAGTCACCATGCTTCATTCATGTGCATCCAGCAGCTTGTTACACCAAAATGCAACCTACATTTAGCCAAGGGTCCTTTCCTGGAAGGCACCTGGGACTTCATTTGAGGGTCTCAAGATGTGGTTAAACCACCAAGATGACTGCAGAAGTTGAAAGTTGGTGTAACTCAGAGAGCTGAGATGAACAGGCTCATCTTTCTGCTGCAAAGCATGAATTGGGTGTCATAGTTTTTTCCCCACTAATAGTTTCTTTTAAACATATCATTACCGTGTTGCCTGACAACTGTAAAGGTGCCAGATGAAAGATAACTGTGACTTTCTAGAGTCAACCTTTGTGGCTAGCAAGTTACTTTAAAGGACTGCATAAGGTCTCTCTAGGACTTCTACTCCCTAGATCTGATCTAAAGTTGTTTGAAGTTGAGATGGGGCTTTAGCACAAACTCAGTTTTCTTATTTTTTTCTGTCAAGCTGTATTCCTTGTCTTTTGAGGAGTGTTCTGATCTAAGACCATGAAAGGTATCTTAACTAATTTTTACTTAGCATTAGAGAAGCATAACTTGCTAAAATTTGATGTCTGTTTCTCATTTGTGGGCACAGATGCTGAATCAGCAGAGAACTGCTGGCTGAGCAATGGAGAACAGGGCATCCAGGAGCTCTGACAGCTCATGCTGGAGGCTTTGGAGCATCTTCCCGTCCCCTGGTTCAAATCTAGCCCAAATGCCATGAAAGCTGTTCCTGTGCATTGTCCAGGAGCCTTTTAAAATGAGTTGATTGAGCCATCAGGATGTGTCTGAAGATGAATATCTGCCTCACTGGAATCATCTTCCCAACTGACATGCCTGAAAGGCAGGCGATTGGAAGGGCTGGGAGAGGAGGATAAATTATACCTTTAGTCCTTCACAGCCTGAATAATGGAGCTTAATTACATTTTCCCTGGCAGTACATGGAATTCCCACAGCTGTTTTAATTTATGATCAAGGCTGTGCTTGCAATGCAAACTGATGCATGCTCGCTGTTGGGGTGGACAGTTGTGACCTGGCCCCAAGTTCTTTGTTGCTTTTTCAGTGTTTTTTGTGTAAACTGAGGCACCCAGAGCAATCTCTCTGGCTTCCCATTGAGTACATCTAGGTAAAAGGTGTAGCCTGTTGACAGCTCTGTGGTCAGTGCAGTAGCAGAACACAAAAACTTCTTGGGTGTTGTGTGGAGAATTTGTACATGTTCTGTAGGATTTTCTGCAGCATGTCAATGCTGTCGTTTGGGAATCCAGGCTTTTTGGTAGATCTGACCCACAATGGCAAAATTAGGGGGAAGAGTTCTTGGGAAGCCACACCAGGGTGGGGTATGGAGACAGACAGTGATGGGAGATTTGCTTTCTGATCCTCGTGTGCTTGTTTTTTGGATAACTGGGCGTTGTTTGCTTGAGGTTTTCCAGCCTCATTTTCTATTAGCACCAAATTCTCCACTCATTTATTACACTTTTGTCCAGCCTGTTCTTGGTTTCCAAAGAAAAGGAGCCAGTAAGTAAGCATGTAAGTGCTATGTTTTTGCCTGCTCAGCAGTGGAAATGCTGGGTTTTGAAAACCACCTACTAATTTTAGGAGCCGAAAGGCTCCTGAATTCTGAACCTTGTGGTATGTCTGTTTTAAAGACAGAGAAGTTAGCAAAAGAACTTCACTACTTCTTTGCTTGAGGACTTCTTTGACTTCTTTTGTTTTAAAATGTCTCAGAAAACTTTTGAGTGTGAGGAAATGATGGCATGGAGCTGTAGTAAAAACCTATTTTTTCTTCCTTGCAGACTTAAAAACAACATTATTGGTTAGTGTAGTAGTGCAACTTAACCTTGTCCATGGTCACATCTGAATAGTATCTGAGTGGTGCTTCAAAAGAAAAGTCTGGTGGCAGACAAGTAGCTTGAATCAAAGCTTGGCTGTGTGAAAATAAATGTTTACTAGGGAAATAAAATGCATATGGAGACTTGGAGTTTGAAAATCAGAGTGAAAATGCCCAAGTCAATGCCTTCAGTTTTCATTTTCATATCAGATGCTTTTCTAGCACATTTTTTCAGAACACCTCTGCATCATTCAGGATTGCTCCCAACGTGGCCTTTGCTGCATTTACCACACACATCAGTCACTGCTGAAGATGGAGTCACTTGGGTTCCTTGTGGACTGGTGAGGTTGGTGCCTCCAGGATTTGGATGCTTCACAAGGTGTGCTAGTCCACTGGGCAAGAGGCTGGTGATTCTCCTCTTTTTGAAAAAGAGGATCAGAAATAATTAAAAGATTTGGATTGACAAACTCACCTGTATGGAGCTTTAATTTTCCAAGATGCTCAGTGTTTAATACCTACAGAGGATAGCTCCCACTGGCCTCAGTTGCCACCAGTGGTGTTTATCTGTGTGAATAAATTGGACAACCAAAAAATGCAATCCAGGCTTATTAAAAAAAAGCAAAACAGAAAGATTGAAATTACCTGTCCTGGCATTGACAGCAATGGGTTTATGTTCTCCAAGCAGTGGTCATTGCTGTGAAATCCTCCTTTTTGTCCCCCACTTATCATTCACTTCACATTCTCCAAATGCTTGGCCAAACGAGCAGGGATCTTGTCTTGTACTGCTCAGATCCAGGCCTGGACAGATCCAGAGCATGTGCTGAGTAAGGGAAATTTTGGTAAGAGGGATGGAAGAATATACTTTGGTATATACATAATATATGTGTATACCTTGAATTTTCTGTAAAAAGACCTGTTTTCATTCTAATAACTGGAGGTTTTTTTCTAAAGCAAACTTCAAAAATAGTTTGCAGTACGGATCCACCCACATGAGTGATAAATGCAGATTGCTGCCATTTTAGCAATTAAAGTAACAAAGTAATGATGAATTACCATTTTCTGAGAGGTTGCTCTTGTTGGGAAGGAGTTTGTCAGCAAGCCTGTTCTGCTTGTTGATGCAAAGGGATGGCAGGATTGGGAATTTGGGGTGCAGTTCCTGCTCTGAAGGCACGAATGCTGCAGTTGTTTTCCACCCATCCCCCAGGAAGCGCCTGTCTGTGGCTTTTACCCCTCCTGCCCTAGGCCCTGCAGCCTGGCTCTTCCCAGCCCTTTGCCCAAATGGCTTCTTCCCTTGTTTAGACCCTCACTGCACCCATTTTTAATTCCCGCTGCTGCTTCCAAATCCCAGTGCCATTCTTTTGGCTCAGCACTGTGCTCCCAGCCTGCCCTTTTCTTCTCTCCAGATTTCCAGAGGGTTTCCATCACATCCCCCTCACATTTCCCAATCTCCCTGTGTTTTCCCTCCTGGCTCTGGCTCTCCCTGAGCCAGAACTGGGCATCTTCTCCATCAGCTGCCACGAGGGAAGCTGACACCCCTTGGCGAGCCATGCTGTCTGTGGAGCAGTCTCCAGGAGGCTTTGCCATCAGCTGGGACATTGTGGAGGTGGCACATGGAATCATGGAATGGTTTGGGTTGGAAGGGATCTTTAAATGTCATCTAGTCCAACCCCCCTGCAATGAGCAGGGATATCAACAAAATCAGGCTGCTCAGAGCCCAATCCAGCCTGGCCTTGAGTGTTTCCAGGTTTGGAGCATCCATCACCTCTCTGGGCAACCAGTGCCAGTGTCTCAACACCCTCATAATAAAAAATTTCTTCCCTCTATCTGAATCACCCCTTTTGTGTAGTTTGAAACCGTAGCAGAGCTCTGTGCAAAAGGGGATTTCACTGCGGATGGCTCAGGCAGGCCCTTGTTTACTAAGCAGCTGCAAGAAGATGAAATGTTCTCAGCAAGGCTGTAATCTGAAGTTTCAATAACTAACAAAGTCTTAAGTGTGAATAAACTGATAATTTGTATCTTCTCCCCCTGAAGCATGTAGTTTGGCCAAATTCAGGCAGATTTTTATATTGTGACAACATATCTAAGGCATATCGCTTTCTCCCACATAAAGCGTCTCCTCAAAGATTTTGGAAGAGAAACTTTTAATTTCTAAATGAACAAATAATAATCTGCATGCATGAAAGCTTTTTCTTAGCCTCATTTTTGGAAGCCTTTTGGCTGAGGTTTTCTGTGGAGGAGGGAAAAAAAGTAATCAGTCCAAGATTTCAGAAGGAAAGTTTTGCTGTTGCTGGTTGAAATTTGTCAAAGTTTTAAATAGCCCAACACAGGCTCTTGTGGTGGGAAGTTACATCCAGCAGGTTAATACAGCATCCAAGGCAGGATGCCAGGACTGTCATTAACATAAATCACCTCAAAAACTGCTATACCTACTACTAAATGTAGTACAACTGTGGTAGAGAGCAAGAACATGTCAAATCCAAAACCTTGCCATCCTGCTCAAGCAGCCTCATGCTCCACCTGTTTTTCCCTGAGGGGTGGCATTGCCAGTGGGTCATTGTTGCATGTCAGGATCCACATGCTGAAAGCTTTGCAGGAGTTCATCTGTCAAAAGGAGAAATATCTTTTCCCATTTTCAAAGAAGAAGACTTGAAAAAGGCCAGTTTGTGTGCTGTCACTCATTGTTTCCACCATCTGGAAATGACCCCATCTGCAGGTGCCTGCAGATAGTTTGTGACCACCTGTTTTGCTGGTTTTCTATTGGAGGGCACAGTGGAGTGTATCTAGTGTAAAAAAACCACAGTTAAATAAAACATTTTGAACTTGCCACTTTATGAGGATGGGGAAGTCAACATGAGCTGTCCTGAGCCTTTTCTTGTTGTGTTGGCAGCTCACACTGAGAGGCCAGTGGTGCCTTAGATGGGATCATCTCATTTTCTCGTTGGTTTTCACCCTTAGAATGTAGAAGTTGAAGTTAATTCCTTATCATTATGCAGCTGCCATTCTTAATACAATAGATTGAGTAACATTTAAGCATCTAATGAATTGCCTCAAATCCCAAACACGTTACCACTTGGAAGAATATGAAGTGCACTTTTATTATTACTTGATGTCAAGAGCTTTGCTGTTCTTCACAGAAACTTCTGAAATCACCCAGTGACACAGACAATAATCAGTTTCTGTCAAAAAGATGTGGAGTTGCTTCAGAGGTTCTCCTGCTTCCAAAGCCATTGCCTTGCAAGTTAGTAAAAAAAGAGAAATTAATTCCATGCAATGAATTACACTTCTGCAGTGGAACATCAGTGGGCAAACCAATTTGAGAATATTATGGCAGTGTGCTAGCCTGGAGTTCTGGGTGTGGAGGGTTGGGTTGAGAGGAGAGGAGCAGCTGCCATTCAGATGCTCCTTGTCAGGATAGTTAAACCCAAATCTTGAGGTTCCTGTTGCCAGACAAGATCTTGTGCTGGGGGTGATCCACAGGAACTGCTGTGTGGGTTGGCAGTAGGGAATATTGCTGGGTGGGGTGAGCATGTTCTTTTCTTGAGATCTTGGGAGCCTTTCTGCTGTGGCAGTCCTTTGTGGAATGAAGAACGGGGACTTAATTCTAGGTTTGCTGCTTAACAAGCCAGGCAACGCCTATGACTTGTGAATTCAACACTAATTGGGGAATTTAATTTCTCTACCTATTTTTTCCCCCTAGGAGATGTAAGCTGTTAGGAAAATAAGAAGAAAAATGGAGCATTTGTGTGTGTGTTGTGTTTAAATTTTGGGCAGTTGAAAGAGTGGTTGCAAATCAATCCATGCATTTCATTGAGTCATAAAATGCCCTTTAGTATATATTATTTGCTAGCCTGGTCTTTATTTGCTCAAACCTCATACAGTTATTTGTACTGTTTGCAATAACCTTTCAAAATGTTAAGAATCCTCATTACTGCTTTATGTTTTTCATTTCAATTAGGGTATTCTCTATACCCTCTTTTGGTTCCTTACCCCCTCAGCCTGTGCAGTTAGAACAGCTTATGTGTATCAGTAAAGGTTTTCCAGAGTGAGTCGTGATTAGGTGCTGGCCCCACTTGGTGAAGTTTGTCTTTAATCAAACACTCACCTCCTGTATACACTGCATTTCTTCTGGATATTTTTGTTAACATAAACCATGATATTTTATTCCTCTTTTCTCTTGAGGACGAGTTAGTCCTTTCACATAGAGCAACCCTCAGCACTGGCAGACCTTTCTCTCCAGGCTTTGCCGAGGCTTCATTTCACCGTGGCTCCACCTCTGGCTCTCTCAGTTCTCCATTGCTGAGTTTTTCTTTGTCCGGTTTCCCATCTACGTGTTTTGGTTACATTTCAGCGCTCTCAACGAGTGGTTTTGAGAGCAGTTGGAGGCACGGCGTGCACCACTTCCTGCCTCTGCAGTCCCTGTGGCTGTCACGCAGCTCGCCTGGTCACCATCTGCAGCTCTGGGCTCGAACGTGGGACGTGCCACCGCAGCTGGGCTGCCCTCTGCTTCTGAGAAGGCGTTTGAGTTTGCAGTTCCTGGTTTGCAGGACGCCTTGCAGAGAAGGTTGAGATGGTCCCTCAGCTGCCACAAAGAGCAAAATGTGTGGAGTAGCTTGTGTGGGTGCTCTGTTGTCTCTTAATTTCCTTTAATGGGGAGGGAAAGACCAGTTTGAGCCTGGCCTGGTTTCCAGTGTGTGTTGCATCATGTGCCCGTTGGACTGACAGGTAAAAAGGCAAGTTGAGACTGAAGAGTGGTTTCTGACAGCCTTGTATAGGTGTTGTCCTGGGGCCATCTTACAGAAGTCTACCCTCTGAAGTTTTTGAAGTTCTGCGTTCAGAATTCATATCTGAAAACCTTGGCTGTAGGACTTGGAGATATATTTGCTAATTTATATTCTAGCAGCTCTGATTGACATGTGTGCTGGTTATGTTTATTAGTTTACTAGTCTTGTGAGTCTAGTGGTGAGCACATGGAATTATGGATGCTTTCACTGGCATCAATATTCAGAAGCAGTTACCAGCAGAGATCTCCAGACAGGAAGCTGTGCTGCAGACTGGCAGAATAGGAAGATCTAGAGAGAAAAGAGGTGGCAGTTCCTCCCTACGTTGAAGTAGGCTTTGGGGTTTGTGCTCGTGATTTAACAGATACCTTTTTCTTTATGCAGGGCTGTAATCGAAGTACAAGATGGCAAAAACCAGCCATAGCAACTATGTCCTTCAGCAGCTAAACAAGCAAAGAGAGTGGGGCTTTCTGTGCGACTGCTGCATCGCTATCGATGATATTTATTTTCAAGCACATAAAGCAGTCCTTGCTGCCTGCAGCGCCTATTTTAGGATGTTTTTTATGAACCATCAAAACACTACAGCCCAGCTGAATCTAAGCAACATGAAGATTAGCGCTGAATGCTTTGATCTTATTTTACAGTTCATGTATTTAGGAAAAATTATGACAGCCCCTGCCAATTTCGAGCAATTTAAAGTGGCCATGAACTATTTACAGCTATATAATGTGCCTGAGTGTCTAGAAGATATACAGGACACAGACTCATCTAGTTTAAAATGTTCATCTCCTGCTTCTAGCACGCAGACTAATAAAATGATATTTGGTGTGAGAATGTATGAAGACGCACTTGCTAGAAATGGCAGCGAAGCAAACAGGTGGGGCATGGAACCACCAAGTTCAACGGTAAATACATCCCATAACAAAGAGCCTGAGGAAGAAACTTTGCACCTCAACAGCTTCCCCGAGCAACTGTTTGATGCCTGCAAAAAAAGCACCACGTCCAAATTCTCTCACACGAAAGAGCGCGTGTCGCACTCGCGCCGGTTTGGAAGGAGCTTCACCTGCGACAGCTGCGGGTTTAGCTTTAGCTGTGAAAAGCTACTGGATGAGCACGTGTTAACATGCACCAACAGGCATTCCTACCAAAGTGCCAGGTACTACAGTGCTGAGAAAATAGACTTTAGTGAAAAGAACTCTACTTCTAAAATGATCTCCACACAAACAGAAAAATACAAGGGGGACTCGAACCATGCTGCGGACGATTCATCGTCTCCCGTGTCAAATATCACGAGCAGAAAAAGCAGCACTGTTGCCTCTGAAACATCAGGTGAAGAAGGAAGTAGAGCCTCTGAGAGGAAGAGGATTATCATCAAGGTGGAGCCAGAGGACAATCCTACGGATGAGCTGAAGGATTTTAATATTATCAAGGTGGCAGATAAAGACTGCAATGAGTCTTCTGACAATGACGACCTAGACGATGAACAGGAAGAGCCGCTTTACAGATACTACGTCGAGGAGGAGATGAGAGAGAAGAGAAATGCTCGCAAGACTCTAAAGCCTCGCTTATCCATGGATGAGGATGAAAGAAAGTGTTTGAAAAGTCCACGGCACCTTAACAGCAAGGCTTCTTCAGTGCAGGAAGATGTGGAGAATGCTCCCTGTGAACTTTGTGGGCTAACAATCACTGAGGAAGATCTGTCCTCTCATTATTTATCCAAACACATAGAAAATATATGTGCTTGTGGCAAGTGTGGTCAAATACTGGTCAAAGGCAAGCAGCTACAGGAGCATGCACAGACCTGTGGAGAACCCCAGGATCTGACCATGAACGGGATCAGAAATTCTGAGGAGAAAATGGACTTGGAAGAAAACCCCGAGGAGCAGTCAGAAATAAGGGACATGATGTTTGCAGAGATGCTAGAGGACTTCAGGGACGGTCACTTCCAAATGAACAGCCTTCAAAAAAACCAGTTATACAAGCATTCTGCCTGTCCTTTCCGATGCCCTAATTGCGGCCAGCGTTTTGATACAGAAAACCTAGTGGTTGAACATATGTCAAACTGCCTGGAGCAAGACCTGTTCAAGAACTCCATGTTGGAAGAGAATGAGAGGGATCACAGGCGTAAGCATTTCTGCAACCTTTGCGGGAAAGGATTTTATCAGCGTTGCCACTTGCGGGAACACTATACCGTTCATACCAAGGAAAAACAGTTTGTTTGTCAGACATGTGGGAAGCAGTTCTTAAGAGAGCGCCAGTTGCGGCTCCACAATGATATGCACAAAGGCATGGCCAGGTATGTCTGTTCCATTTGTGATCAAGGAAACTTCCGAAAACATGACCATGTACGGCATATGATATCTCACTTATCAGCTGGAGAGACTATATGCCAGGTCTGCTTTCAGATATTCCCAAATAATGAGCAACTGGAGCAGCACAGGGATGTTCATCTGTATACATGTGGAGTATGTGGAGCAAAATTTAATTTGAGGAAAGATATGAGATCTCACTATAATGCCAAGCATTTGAAAAGAACATAAGCATAAACATACTGTTAAAGCATTAAGTTGGCAGCAGAGAGAACACCAAAGCAAAGCATAAGTATAGTAAAAAAATTTGAAAAGGAAAAAAAATTGAAAATAAGTCTCTTTTTTATTATTTTTTTAAGACCCTCCTAACCATAGGTGTCTATTTAGGCTCATTAAGTATAAAGCTTTGAAAAGCATCATGTGTTTAATTATTACATTTTCACTGTTTCCTAATACCAGTTTCTGTTCTTAATTTTATTGTTTTACTACGTAGATATACAAATCATTATTTTTAAACTGTAGATTAAAAGCACAATGTTACCCCTTCACTGACTGCTATTAAACAGTTCTCGGATCCATGTCCATAAGATGAGTGCTTTAATATTTCCATGTGTTGTTTCTTCATGTGAGAATTTTAGATGCCAGCGATTAACGTGCAAGAGCATAATTGTTCGTAATCCCCAAATTAATTTTCGAAATGAAAAAAAAAAGCCAAACCAAACCCAAACCAGCCATGCCAAGAAATAATCCTTTGGGCTCTGCCTCTGCTGCAGGGGCAGAGCTGGCTGTCCTGGTCCCCTGCTTCTTGGCTTTGTTGGAAGCTGCTTCCCAGGGGTGAGAGCACATAGGCTCAGTTAACCCTTGCAGGCTGGGGCTGCTGTGCACAAGGGGGAAGGGCATTAATGACTCTTGGGATAACCAGTTGGGTTCCAGCACAGTGGTTGTTTTCCGGATGGGAAGTCCTAGCAGAGCTGTTCAACTGATGTTGGCCTTTCTTTCACTGTCTGTACCTCTGTGGGTATATTTAACCTGCTTGTCCTAACATACAAGGGAGGAGTGGCCGTGGTGGGTTGCTAGGAATGCAGGATGGCCATGTGCACTGAACACTGCATTTTCAGCCTAGATGTGAACTGTGTCTTGCTGCTTGTGTTGGAAAGTTAAAAGCAGGGTGAGTGTGGAGATAGTCCCATTGCTTGGGACCTTAAGGTTTTTTTGCTTCTTGTTTTCATGATACTTTATGAATGTTCTGTTTTTCAACAAAAATATAACAAGAAAAGACTGCAGAGTTTGCTTAATAAATGTAAAGATATTTTATGCCTTTTAAGATTTCTTTCTCATTCTAGCAGAGCCCTAATCTGTGCAGCTTGCCTCTTAATTTAATTGAATTTAAAAATCCTACTAAATACCAGCTGACACCAATTCAGTGAGGCACTTTGGCCTTTGAGAGAGCAACTGGCTTTGACTTTTAGGCACCAGCTGTCTAAACGTTTGTTAAGTGTGTGATTTGTGATGGGGTGGAGGAAAGGATCCTAATATGTAATTGTGGAGAAAACAATTTAAAAATAAAACCTAGTTGTAGTTTCTCCCAGCAGATCTCACTTTATCAAAGAGGGTGGTAATGCTATTTCCTGCTGAGCTATGGAGGGAGGAAAGTAATTTAGATCAGCAATTAAGGCAGTTGGATTAGATGATCATTGCAGGTCCCTTCCAGCTGAAATGTTCTGTCACCTCATGTGCCAGTGGTGGGGTTGAGAATAGGAGCCAAGAGCTGATGGTCTAGTCCAGGGCTTTCATGTGCTTGTTTCTGTCAGAGTTGAGTTTCATTCCTCATTTCTTGGGGATTATGAAGGGTATCAAGTTTTAATTTTAGACTATTCAGAGGAGTGAATCTACAATTCAGAATCTCCACTTCTACTGTTAAAAGTAGTGTGAGTTGCCTTGCATTTATTCAGTTTCAAATGTGCATTAGGGTTTCTCTTGGTTGGCAGGCGTGTGCATTTCTGCAGTGATGGAGAAGGCTCCCCCACCAGCCCTTGGTGCTGAGCCAGCAGCTGCTCTGAGGCACCAGCTGCTTTGGGCACAGTTTAGTGGGCTTTTAGTGTTTTGCTTTAACTGCTCAGTCCTTTGTTTTCTTGTATAATGCTGAAGTCAACCGAGTCCTCAACAGCACTGGAGCCAGTAGAGCAAATGCACAAATACGTGAATATTCCAGTGCTCCAGAGCTGGGGCTTCATACACTGCACACAGTGATTCTCTGACATGCAGTTATCCCTCACAGTATCAGCTGCATTGGGAAAAGCAGTCAAGGGAAGTGAAGGAGAACTGGAGAGCACTGGGGGAGCTGGCAGGAGGGTCTGGTGGCACTGGAGGAGTGGAAATACTGAGTGGGAGAAGAGATCCTGAATGGGAGGGAGTGGCAAAGGCAGGCAGGCAGGATTAGAGCTGTGCAGTGGGAAGCAAATCCCAAAGGTGGCATGGAGGGGGTGGCTGGAGGAGTGGATAAAATGTCCCGGCTGTGAGAGCAGAGTGAGGATGACTCAGCTTGGCTGGGGAGCCGTGGGCCTGAGCCATGAGCTCACAAACCAACGCCGGTCGCGTACCAAGCACGGCCGGCCCCGCTGCCCCAGCGCTGCGGGGACACGGCACGGCCCAGATTAAAGACCTTGCTGAAAGGCAGGAGGTGACCTCTGCCATGTAAGGGATCACTCCTGAACTCGGTGAAGGGCTAAGGGTGATTTATAGAGCCTCCTGCTCAGGATCAGGAGCCCTTGTTTAGAGTTGATTGGTCTGAACTTGACCCAAAAATGTTTCTTAAAAAATGTGACTTCCTAGTGCAAGTAGACCTGTCAACTGCAGAAGTTAAATGGAGAAACTGGGAATGATGGTATTTACGTGTACTATCTAACTTTATAAACACCCTGAATACCTCTGTTTTTCAATTATAAGCTGTGTCGTTGTAGTAGCCTTTCAAAGTAAAGTTTGTTAAACCTTTCCAACTGAACTTGAATTGATGTTTTTTCCTGTTCTAGGGAAACAAAACCCAGTGCCTTGGAGTTCACACGTATGAAAGTCCATGCTAAGGCTCACAAAGAGCATGAATTGCACTGCAGGGAAGCTTCAAAGTAGATCTACTTACATGTAGGCAGAAAAAATCAGAATGACTGAAGTAGCCTGAGAAGTGATCAAGGGGAGTATAGGAGAACATAAACAAGTCAGCCTGGCTTGCAATGAGATGGGTATTTAAATAGATGAGTATTTGAGATGAAATGTAAAAGTGTGGAGGGGAACAGCATGGCACTGTTAGAGAAAAGGCCTGGAGTGACAGGAGGAATTTGGCTGCTGTGGGAGGGGAGAAGGTCTGGGTGCTGAGGCAGCCTGGGGCTGGCCACTCCTGAATGTTCTCCCCAGAATGGGACAGCATCTGCAGGAGAGGGAAATGATGGTGTTTCAGTGCTTCTACCATACATAAATGATTTAATGTGGAGACAGAACAAAAACAGACGTGAAAAAAAATCAACAGCAGTTATCCTAGAAGTTTTGCAGTTACTTGAAAGATCATGAAGGGGAAGAAAAAATATTTTATTTAGGAGTTATTCTCCTCTAATTTGTGCTTTTCTGTTGCCATAACATTGTTCCTTTCTGTCTCCTTAGTGAATATTAGCGTGTAAAAACACTTAATGATCTTTAAAACTGAAGGTGTAAGCATTGCACGAGGCGTAGACAGAAAGAAAAAGATTTGCTGGATGCCATAAGTTATATTTTAAAGTGATTTGCTATTCTTATTTTTGGAGGACCTCTCTGTGTTCTGTTGTTTTTCCCATTTTGGGAGTGCTATGGGCTGCAATCCTAAGAATTTTTAAGTGGCCAGCCTAGCTCTTAGCTTTCAAGATTTACTGAAAGTTAAAAAGAGGGAATTCATGAAGACCTGGTATGAGCTTTAAAATATCACAAAAGCTCTTGAGCTTCTTTTTCAGTTTCAGAGGAGATGTTTAAAATGTTAATATATATATACTTGTAAATGTTTCCTGCTGACTTGTTAGTTCAAAGAGTATTTACATTTGTGTATAATGATATTTGTAGCCAAGAGGTCTGTGGAGAAATCTTGATTTCAATAAATAGAGTATCATGGAATTCTAAGAATTTATGCTTTAATTAGGGGATTTCTCTATGTAATACTTTCAGTTGGTGTAAAACATAATTCAGCGTATTTTTTATTCAAAGCTGTAGACAGAAAATATATTGCCCTGGAGAATGTATTAAAAATACATTGTTATAAAAGTGAATAGTTTGACTACACGATTGTATTTGAATACTCTAGTGCTAAAACATCAAATCTCAGAGCTATTGGTGAGGACATAAATTTGCTCCTGGAGGCTGTGCCACCTTGAGCCCTGGCAGCCCTTTACTTCTCCCCATTAGTTTCAGCTCTCCTGTCCCCTGTGTGCCACCCTCTCCATTGTCAAAGAGCAGTACCTATGGAGCTGCACAATGCTCTGAATCAAACAACAGGCTTTTTTCTGTTCCCTGTGGGGCTGGTTTTTGGCTGGATCAGTTCCCTGCCGTGATTCCCTCTCCCTCTCTGTGTCAGATCTTGTGCAAGCACAATAGAAGGGGTGGCACAAGGGGAGGAATGACTGGCTGGGAGGGGGCTCCTTTGCTGGAATGAGCTGTACCAGAACTCAGAGCATGTCCCGAATTTAACTCGGTCTCTGTCTCCCCCCAGCATCCTCGGGGAAGCTGAACTCTTACATTCATCTCCTATTTCCTGATAAGGAAAAAGGCAGCCCAACCTCTTACAAATGAGACACATCTCTGCTATCTGCCCTCTTCGTGAGAACTGGAAACCTTCCTGCATTCAGCTCATCCCACAAATATGCTCTGGAGCTTTCTTGGTGTTTCTTGAAGCAGACTGGGTAGTGCTCTGCACCACTGGGTTTGTGTGGTTGGCCTGGCCCAGGGCCAGGAATGAGCTGGGCCCCTTGTCTGGCCAAACCCCAGGAATGGCTCCCACCTTCCTCTGGCCTTCCTGCCCTCCAGCTGTGGGCCCAGATGCAGCTGTGGAGCTCCTCTGTTGCCCTGTGCCCCTCTCTGCTTTTCTCAGTAAGGGGAGACAGTTGTCTCATTTCGGTCTAATGCTGAAAGCTCAGGGTAATTCTCTGTGTAAGTTAAACTGATGCTGGCAGTATCTGTTACTATCCCTTCTTACTGTGCTTCTGACTTTTAAGTGCTTCTCAATCTCAGAGGGTTAAAAATCAAATCTTCTGACTTCCCTAATTCTCAGCTGGTTTGATGCTTGTCGCAGACTTAAAGACCTACAAGATGAAACATGACTAATTTGACTTTATAAAGTCTGCTGAAAGCTAGAAATTAGGAACATGTTTTCAAAAGCTGACATTTCTGTAGTTCTCAGCTATAAACCAGTTTATTGTATTTTCTTCCAACTTCCAAAAACTCCTAAAATATTGCTGTGCGGTGTATTCTTGAGACGTGTGAGTAGGCTGAGATTTTGTAGGGGAAAGATACCAAAAATCAGGACACATTTTATAAATTAAGTCTCTTTTGCTACTTTTACAGTCACTTCCACAGTTCTGGAATTAATTCTCATTTTATTTTTTTAATGCAGAAGGACAAATCTTAATTTGTAACAGGGCAGTAGAGCTCATGACTCAGGAATCACTTCATCATGACTATAAATATTCAGCCCTGAAACAAACAGCCCATGTTCCTTTTCATGTACTTGAATGGCCAGTGCCAGCTTCATAGGAGAAATGCTTTCAGAGCTTTATTTGGGTTATTTTTACTCTCAGATATCTTGAAGGGTGCGGATTTTAAAATTAATTTAAGACAAAAGAAAACAACATCGTGCATTGTGCTTTTAGAGAAATGGTTGTCAGTAATTCACGCAGATTCCCTCTGTAAGAGTGGTTGGAAGTACATTTCTAAAGTTTCTTATTAATATGTTAAAGGGAACATAACAACTGTGAGATGAGAAATCCTCAGATGGTCCAGGGCCAGGTTTGACTGTCTCTTTTGTGTAGCCAGCGTGGCACACCTCACCCCAGCAACCTTGAGGTTCAGACATGGTCAGGATCTTTGATTCTCTTGCAAGAAAATGAAAAGGTTTAATCCTTTCCTGTGCCTTCTGGCATACTAAAAACCATAGTAAATCTTCCTGCAGCTACAACCACAAAAACAATGCTGCATGTAGAATTTCCGGTGGGAGGAAAAAAAAAGAAATGGTTCAAGAACTTCCCTCTCTCACAAAGTTCTGCATTTATTGTTTTCACTCAAACTCATGTGTGATTTGCATCAATGAGATTTTGGGGTGTACTTATTTTTGTTTGCAAATAAGACATGACTTCAGATAAATCTGTCTTGTAGTTCTGTAGACATGCCCAGACTCCTGACAGGGAATGAGTGCATCCCTTACAGGCCTCTAAATCCTGGAAGCTGTGTAGTTTGTAGCAAATCCACTGGAAATCAGGACTGTTGTAAATCCTTAGTTTCTCAATTTGTCTGTCAGGCAAAGTGCCACCAGTGTCAGCAATTGCCAAGGTCTGCAGCAGCTGTGTTGCCAACACAAAGATGCAAAAATCAGTCTTTCCCCCTCACTTTTCCCCCATCTCCCCTGATGACAAGGTTGCTATTTTAGAAATGCATCCTTTTGGCTCTTTATTTGTGTGCTGGTTTTTGAAAAGGAAGATTTGCTTTCTTCCTATTTTAAATCAATGATTAGGGCTAAGAAGTTGCTTTCTTTAATAGCTTTCACATGTTTGGTTGAACCTACACAACTCAGTAATACCTGTTCTCTCCTTTTTAGGTAACCATCCCACTACATTGCGGGTGGTCACCAGAGGGACTTCTGCTTCTGACTCCCCAGAAAATGAAAGGGAAAAATAACATATTATCCTTCTCTCCATGGCAAAAGCCCCAAAGACCATGAAAGTTTGTGGAAATGCAGATAAGCTGGCTAAAAATAGAGTTTGCTGAATACCATAAATTGCTTTTGGTTTTGGCAGCAGATACACCAGACTTCTGGTGTTGGTTACGCTCCTCTTACACAAGTCGTTGTTAGGGCTTTTATTTAGGATGCTAAAGATGGTGCCCTGCTTTCTTCTCTGCCTGTGGGTTTCCTACTGGTACCTACTGGTAGAGTCCCAGCTTCCAAATTACTGAGGGTTCTGGTTTCTAGCCATTGGTTATTGAGTTACTTAGAATAAATCAGAAACACTTTTAAGAGACAAAATCCAAAGTATTCCTCCTTTGGGAAAGGGATAGATACAGTAATATTTTAGGAGGAAGAAATACAGGGTAGGATCTCTTGGAACTGATGAAGAAATTGTCTTGGTATGCCCCACAGCCCAGGAGAGAGCTCAGATGTCTGAGCTACATTGTTATCAGGTGAATTAAATAGAAGTTGTGTACACTTACATATGCTGTAAAATATGACACTTAATATTCTGCGTGCTTGGAAGTCTGAGGGTTAGCCCCACCTAGTCTGCTTTCAGATGGATTGTGTTTCACTTAGATTTTACTGACCATTGCTGACACAGTTCTGCCAGAAAAGACAAGACAGAGGTCCTGATGTACAGTAACTTAAAAACTGGAAAATAACTCAGTCAAGACGCAAGAGATTTCACAGTAATTGTCACAGTTCTTTCAGCTTTAGTTTGTTGTGCAAAGAGTTAAATAGTTCAAAGGCAGTTTCCTTTGGAGAATGTTTATTTGATCAAGTTCAGTGTGGCTTAGACCCCAAATAGAAATACCAACTTCAAACAGAGCTCTGCTATGAGAGAAGGAATGAATAGTCTGTGGCCTCCCAGACCTCACAAGCTATGTTGGTTTGTTACACAGAGTCAAAACAAAGATGTCCCTTAGAACACATATACATTAACTCAGTGTATTTCACACACCACATCTTTTATCTCCCATCTGCTTCTCTCCCTGGTCCTTTGGGCTGTGACAAGGCCACTGAGATTCTGAATGAGCTGCAGTCTCCTCAGTGAAAAGCATATATGGTGTGATGGGACCATCCAAGCTACTTAGATTGTTAGAGAGCGTTAGGGGAGCTACTGCTCCTGTTTACTAAGACTGAAGTACTACATCCTTTGGATTTTGGAACAGTGCTTATCTTTGCTTCTTGGTTCCCTTTACATTGCAGGAAGCAGGGTGAGGAAGAACCCAGTGGGTGCTTCTCTTAGATGGAGCCTGGAAGATCTTGTTGGCTGAGGCATGTTGTTGTTTTGTTTCTTCAGGTCCTTAGCTGGCTGAATCTTCAGACTTCTAATAAATGCACTAAGCCTTGAAAAAGCATTATTAATGCATGATGAGATACACCAAGTTCAGCCACTGAACATAAGAGTGAAACCCATGCAGATGCTGTTAGCGCAGGAACCTGGTATCGAGCCAAATCTGGAGAGCCATCTTTGATCTGTCTCCAGGTCCTCCTTTTATTTGTAAACATCCAGCTAATCACAGACTTCCTCTGACTCTGATGAAGTGGAAGGAGCCGCATCCCCTGTGAGCGCTGGGAAGGGCTGGGATTCTGCAGCGGCTCAGGATGCGGGACGGGGGCTCCAGCGCCATCTCGTGGCTCGCTGGGAGCCGCCTGTCCGTGTTCCCAGGGCTGGAATGCTCCGCTCTGCTGGGAGAGGGGGAGCAGATCCTCCCTCGGCTGTGATCCCCAGTCAGTTCTGTGCTTAGGGCAGCTGCGCGGTTTCAGTCTGCGAGGAGGGCACAAGGTTTTATCTCTCATCTCCCTTCCTGTGGGCTGCAGGCTCCCGGCAGTGCCGGCGGCTCTGTGTGGGCTACACCCCACCCCACCACAGCTGGCACTGATTAGCAGTGTTTCTGCTGTCTCATCGGAAAAATGTGATTTAATATGCACAGGCAGCCCACCTTCCTGCACTCAGAGGTGGCCCCACACAGCACAGCCCGTGTATTTCAGAGAGGTGGTGGAATGAAGCTCAGCTGTGTGTGTGAGTTGTCCCTGATTTGGAAATGACAGAGATTTTGGACTGCAAAGTGCAGGGTGACATGGTAATCAACAGCAATGGCAAACACTGATGTCCAGGGGAAAAACAGTGCTCACATGCATACTTTAGTTAGAATATACTTTTTCCCTCCTTTGTTAGTTTACCAAAAAAAAAAAAAAAAGAAGTACTTCCTGACTTCTGAGCTAGTCATGTAAGAGTTACTTTGCAATAACAGCACTGGTCCAGTGAATTCCCCTCCAAGATTTTAAGAATGTGGTAGGCAGACATATGGCCTTGCTGCCAGAGCCAGCAGTACTTTGAAGGTAGCAGTTTGCCCAAGACGTATTTCCCCTGTTCACATTGCCCTCATGGCACAAAACAAAAGCCTTTTGTCCCAGCTGCCTTATTGCCCACCTTAAGCATGTGACATGGCACAGAGGGCAGATGAAATCCCAGACAAGCCTGGGCCTGGCACATGCAGTGAGTGAGGGCCTGGCCATGGTGCACACCGAGGTGTGGAGCATCGCTCGAGGCTTTCCTCTCCCAGGTGTGCCAGGAAATTCAGCCCTGAGCTGGCCTCGAGGATGCCTTGGCAGGTAAGTGATGCAAAGAGCTGCTGAACCAGGCTTCATGTGCAGCCTCTGCATTGTAGACACAACCACTTGGGCCAGGGCTGCCACAGTCTCATAGGAACACCAAGTGTAAGTTATCCAGAATTGGCACAATCATATACTGTGTACAATGTGATTCACATATCCACAGAAAGAAGTCAGTGTGCAAAAAAACAACCCAACAACCCTGAGGATTGTCCTCAAAAGTTATAAACATGAATTTATAGTTTCTTGATTGTTCCTCTCCGACACAAAGCTGCTCAGATTTGTCATGAACTAGTGTGGTTGAAGGAGACTTCCAGGAATTGTAAATATTTATAAAATTTATCTGCATTTAACCTAAAATAAGAATTTGGGGGGTATGTGGGGGTGTGTGTGTCGAGTAAATACATAACAGTTACCTCTGAGTTAGGCAAGATAAAAAAAAACCACAACCAAAAATACAGTCAAATATGAAGCAGTAAGAAATATTCCAGAGTGGGGGTGTTCCATGCTGTGAGTGGCTGAGGGGAAATAATACTTGTGCAATTTTTTGAGCATCCACTAAGCCAAGCCATAAACCACTGCTGGAAAGTAACACATACAGTATGAAAACTACTTCTGGGAGGTTTGGGAAGTGAAGTTTTTCTTCAGCAAATCTGTAGCTGTTTTGAAAACAGAAGGCAAAGGAAAAAGAAGCAAAAGTTTCTGAAACAAGATGACAACATTGTTTAAGGTCGTGTTCTGGTGGGGTAGGGGTTGAAGGAAATGTATGGCTTTTTAAAAGAGTTCCTGACTGTGGTGGGTGCTCTGAATAGAACTGAAGGATGGGTATTTAGAGCAAAACCACACATGGTGAGGTGGGAGGGACCACATCATGCTAGCAAATACAGTACTGCAGTGCGGGCTTCTGACTTTTAATATTTTTCTTGCATTTCTTTTCTGCATGGCAGTAGTGAAATAGGGACTTCTAAGCTTCTGAACAACTGAGAGAACCAGATTTGGAGAAGACATGAGGAAGAACTGGTCGGCAAAAGATTTCATAAAAACTCAGAACCTCGTGTGCCAGATCTGAATTGGCACCACCTTTGCTTTTTTGACATAACTGCAGCAGTCGCAAAAGGCACCAAACAGTCAAATTAGAACATGCAGTAAAAGCTGTTTTGGACTCTTCTATGTATCATAAATCTTACTTCTTTGTGACTATTACTTACAGCTGTAAGAAACAAATTCAAAGTCTTTCATGGAGCAGACAGCCAAAAGAGGCAGATGCCAGGTGTTAAGGGCTGCACTGAAATGAATTTGCAAAATTTCTATCCACATGCTGGAGTGCTCCTTTTATGAAATGTGGCTTCTTAGAGTTGCTGTCAAAAACTGTGTAGATTTTTTAGTTCAAACATTACAAGTGTATACTCATGCACAATGCTAAACTATCAAGTGTTTAAAAAGAAAAAAAAATAGTAAGAGGTGAAAAAAAAAATCTTAAAAACTGAGGACAGAGGGTCCCAGAGAAAGGACAGGATGGTGAGAGAGATCCAGCTGACTTGATTTCCCCTGCTGCCATCATCATCATTTGCAAGCTGAAGAGGACCTTCCCTGGAGCACAGTGCTTGTATGTGGAGAGTAAAGAAATGGTGCTCTGGTCTTTTAAAAAGAATGGTGAAAACTTTTTACCAACAAGGAGATGAGTAAATGTAAAATAATCTTCACAGGGCACAGGGTGCACCTTGTTCTGGAGCTAAGCCTTGCAAAAGCTGGCTCGAAGAAGAGAATCAGATGCTCATGTTCAGATTTGAACATTTTAGGAATAGTAATGTTTCCAGCTAAATTAATGGGGGGAGGGAAAAACCTTAACTAAAAAAGCAATAAGGCAGTAAGTGTTCCAAATTAGGGCAAGCATGAATTATAAAAATACCAGTTTCTTTTGCTTCCCTCAGACAACAGTGGATCAAATTAAGACATGTAAGCAGACTAAACATGCTGATTATATTCTGCTGTAGTTACATATTTTACTAATTCTACTCATGATTATAAAAGGATGTTTCATTGTTCACTATAACTGTTATCTCAAGAAGAGTCTGTCTATAATTTTATTTATAATTGGCATCATTTTCATTACTGTTGTTACCAAGTGTGTACAATATTGTCTGTATTGCAGCTTGTATAGGGCATGTGTCTGTGCTTGCTTTACTCTTTTTGAGTTTATAAAGTTACTATACAAATGCAAGAAAAGATGTTCAGATATCTTTGAATGTGGTTCCTTCATCTAATTACGTAGCCCCCAATGTTTCAGCATATAGATGTTGAAGGTATCAGCTCTATTAACACATAACACCTCAAACATTAATGCAGGTATTTGAAAAGCCTCCAGTGCAGCACTGGGATGCTGACACTTCAGTCCCAGTGGCTGTATGGAGTAAAGGGGAGGATGGTGAATATCTGGGCAAAGCTGGATACCACTGAGGACTCTGCAGGGAGAAGGCACAAGATACCTAAGAGCAAATGGGATGTGCTTTCTATAGAAAACATGAAGGACCTTAAGAGCAGGACCACCACAAAGCAGAGGAGAGAAGGGAATACATTTATAGCATCGCCTTCAACAGTATACAAAGTGTAGGACATCTAGAACAGGCTGTGACTGTTCTGTAACTTAGCAATTACTTCCAGTCTATGTAGAGAATCAGTAAAGACATTCCAGGTTAGTTATCATCATCTTTAAAGCTTATTCTGTGCTTTGCAACAGTATCTTTAATAAAATACTCTTACAAATCTGCTTATTATTCTGATTTAATTCCATCTTATACCTGAGTTGATAACAGTCCTGGCAACAGGGTGAAGGTACCACCTGCTTCATCGGCTCCTGCGTTTTTCCCATTCACCTGCTAATGACAAGAGGGAAAACAGAGATGAATAATTACCAAATAATCACAGAAATGAGAAAACAAGAGGAATTCATATCATGCTACCATTCAATTATTAGAAAAATTGTTCACACTAAGCATATCAGTAAATCTGAGAGATTAATCACATACTGATCTCTGAGTAAGAAGTATTGGTCTTTGCCTGTGTTTAACTACACCACTTATCTTGTTTAAGACTTAGCATAATTTTCCAGCTTTACAGTTACTTTCAATAACTGCAGTATATTGTTTAACCCCATCACAGCAGTTCTAGATAAAATTCTCTGTTTTCATTTATTTAACCCCTGGACCATATAGAGTATCCTTTTAATATCTTCAAACAAGACCAAGCAGAGTTCAGGGACATTAACAGATAAGATTGGAATTCAGAATAATCCTGGCAAGGTGCAGATGGGATCTGAAAAGATGTTATTTAATAGGAACAAGTGCAAGCTGGAACCATACAAGTAAAGGAATAGCTGCTTAATTTCAAAGAATCCTAGAATGGTTTGGGTTGGAAGGGACCTTAAGGACATCTTGTTCCAGTGTCCTGCCATGGGCAGGGACACCTTTCATCAGACCAGGTTGTTCAGAGCCCCATCCAACCTGTTCTTGAGCACTCCCAGGGATGGGGCAGCCACAGCTGCTCTGGACAACCTGTGCCAGTGCCTCAGTCATCCTCACAGTAAAGGATTTCTTCTTTATATCTAAACTAAATTTACTCTTTCAATTTCAATAAAAAAAAATCAGTGCATTATTTTAGATCATACACTGAAAATTAATCTGCAACATCATGATGTTGCAAATAAAGGTAAAAACTGAAATGTAGAAACTGGAGTGTCATCTTCTTCTTCAGAACCACCAAGGCAAGAGCTAGTAACATCTCCAGTTTTGAGCATAGCGCTTGAAAGCTAAAATACAAGGTGCATGCACAGAATCCAGGAGAAAGCAGTGAATGGCTGGAAACCAAGAAGACTTTGCTTCTGAGTACAGGCTGAGTAATTTTAAGTCATTTTACAGAAGAGATGGTGGAGGGAAAACACAATGATTTTCATATAAAAATCTGGTTGCAAAGAAAAATGGCACAACTGTTTCTCATATCCAAAGTCAACATGAATAAAAATAATTGCCTTAAATTACAAGAAAGGAAATCTTGGTTAAACACAAAATGAGACTAAATGACCTGTTGAGGTAATTTCTGATCTGATTCTATGATTGCTGGAAAATGTTTTGCTTTAAAGTCACTTGCTAAGGACTCAGTAGAGCTGGTAGTGGCTGCAAGAAAAGGAGGCTGCAGTTAAAGGAATAAAGAACTCAGTGCCTAAAATGCACAGCACACCAGTTTATCTATTTAGCACTAGTGGTACTAACTTCAGCTTTTAATCATACCTTAGCAAACTGGCAGAAGTCTATGTAAATAAATGTGCTTAAAACCCACTTAATTACAAAATAATTATTCCTTGAAGCATCAAGCATTAGTTTAATCAGTGTTGACAACTTCCATGATTTTATTGAGTCTAATCAATCTGAGGCTGCCTGATTTCAGTTATAAGATGGTGTAATGAGCTATTTTGTTTATTTAAAAAAATTAGACCTGCAAATTACATGGAAAATCCTAAAAGTGTGATCTGAACATATGGTAAAAATGAAAAAGCCAGAAGGTAAATAAAGCCACTTGGTTTATAATTTTAGGAATCTGACTCACGAGTTTTGCACTCCTGGTTTGGCAGTATGAAATTACAGTGCCCTGTATTCTGCTGTTCTGACTATTCCATAGTACTGATCATGCATTTGTGTAATTTCCCAAAAAACACGTTATACAAATTTGCAGAACTTTATTTGTTAGTCACAAAAACAAAGGAGCACTTATATAAGTAAGAGGATGTCTTGTGGCTGCCCTTTAAATGAACAAGGAGCAGCTGTGCACAAAACCTGGAGGTATATAAATACAAAGTAAGTTACATAGATCCCCCACATACACTATGATTTTTAAAACAACACCTTGTTAGAAGAATCTTGTCATTTTATATGCTGGTAGTTCTTGTCTGAATTCCAAGTACCAGACTTACATGCACAAAAAAACACAAGATGAAGAATTTTAGTGGTGAAAAGGTATTGTGACAAAGTATTACTAAATCTTTGAATAGCAGTTGCTTAGACTTTTCTGAACATCTGATTGCTGTATTATGAAATAATCCATTCTCACTGATACAATCTGATCTATGCAATTTTGGGGATAGTTTTACAAGGGAAATGAATATTAGGGAAATGGATACCAGAATTTAAGATCTAAGATCTTCTGACTGCCAAACCTGAAAAAGTCATTCATTGCATTTCAACTTTATCTTAATGATCCAAGTGGCTGATGTCTGATTGAACTGTAACTTGGGTTCAGTCCTATTTTTATACTCCATTGCCTTATGAAACATGTGGGGGGAAAAAAAATCTTCCTTTTATCATGATAAAGATAAGGGTTGAGTTCTCAGTTCTGCTCCAGATACTGAGCTCTTGCTTCACTGAAGAAATCTAAATGTCATCTTCATTTCTGGCTGGGTGGTGTAATGGAGAATAGCCTACAGCATATTACATAACACTGCTAAACAGGAAACATGGGTGCATAATCAATCCTAAACACAAATAAATGGATCAGAAAGAGGCCTGCCACTGCCAGAGGTGCCCAACTGCTGCTCTGGAAGTGAAAATATGGCTTACAGATTCAGGAGGAGGGAATAACAGCCAATGTTTTGTTAAGGGGAAAATCAGACTTGTGCAGAAGTCCTCCCCATAAAGCTCACTCTTTAATTTCTGAACCAGTTGGTTTGGCTCACCTGTACCATGATTGCATATGAAGCAACATGAAAGGGAATCATGTGGCTCTTCCCATATGAGAGGATGACTACATGCATGAGTTGGTTCCCAAAGTGCTGACAAAAAGCAGGTTGGTAATGGCTCTGCTGAGAAGAGAGAATATGTCTAATGAGGTTTTGGGGTTGCTCCCTCTCGTTAGACTGGACTTTCTCTGAGGACATCAGTAAGAGGTGATGGCAAGAACGTCCTGTGAACTTCTGACTGAACAGGAATGAAAGTTAAAAAGCAGACCTAGACATGTCATTGCACAGAAGAACGCAGCACCTGTGTGCCCAGCTGGAAAAGAAATACTCCTGCAACAGCAGGCTGAACAGCCTGAGTCCTTTGGATTTTTCCTTAGGATGTCTCTTTACACCAGTAGCATTAAAATGGAGTGCTCCTGTGTTCCTCCAGGATCTTTACTCCAGATTTACTACAGCAAAACAACTCCCATGATGAAATAAACAGGACTGAGAGAGTACTCTCAGGGTGAGTAGTAATCCAGTCAATGCAAACACCTCTTCAGCAGGTTACCAGCACATGTGGTGTCAGCACAACCATATCAGGGCCACACTAGTTATTGGGCAAGGAAGCACCAAACGAGTTTTGTCTGGAGCTGTTGTATATATTTTGTGCCTGGGCTGATAAAACATATAGTTAAAAGCTTTGGGCCAAATAAAGGAAATGTCACTTCTAAATTGGATAATCCTTGTTAGATTACAGCTATAGTTAAATGGGACATCAGATTAATTTTGCTGCAAAGACTGTTTATTGTGTTAATCAATATTGTGTTATTTCCTACTCCCCTTGTTCTCTCTATCTACTGTTTCTATAAATATGTTTTTGAGGCAGGAATCTTGGTTTTACTCTGGAATAACAGGGTCTGAGTTTGTGCTGCAGCTATTAAAACAGGTTTCTTGTGCATTATTAGTGTTCCTAAGGGACAGTCCTCACAAGGATACAAATAAAAAACAACATCAACTTTTCAGCTGAAACAGAATTTATTATGCACCTCTCTTTGTATTGCCCTGGCATTTCTCCCTGTCCCACATAATACAATCAACTGAATGAAGTGGCAGTGAATTACAGGAAGAGATGGTTCAGTGATGAATCAGTCGCTGGTCTAACTACAAGAGAAACCGACACCCTTCCCATCAAAGAAATATGCACACAGGATATACAGAGCAGCTCCTGTAGGCAGAGACAGCTGATGGTTCCCATTTTCCAGTGACTTCTTTTGGAGTGCTCCAAGGTCAGAACCCATGTGAAAAAAAAAAAAAAAAAAAAAAGACCAGGATTCACGGAAGACTAATAGTTATTTAAGCATGTACAATATGTATGGTCAGAAATCCAGGCTCTTCCATCACAAAACTACACTACACACATAATGCACAGAAGAGGTGGAGCTCTCACGTCTTGTACAAAAGGCTTTGAAAAATACACTAATGGAAACAAGGATGTTTTGGAACAGGAGTTACAGTGCCTGTAATAACTGTGTGAATACAAATCACTCTGGGAAAAGCTGTAACATGTTTTCTATGAGGCCAGGTACTGCTGAAAGCTGGGGACAAAAGTAATGAAAGAGGATTTAAGTATGCAGTGACATTAATCCTTCTCTCACACAGCTCCTGAAGTCTGTGGACAGCAAACTTAGCAGCACTTTAAAAGGAGCTGAAAAGGAGCTACTCACTAAGACTCTGTAGAAAAAAAAAAAAAATCTCGGGACGTTTTGCCCTCCTTACTAGAACTGGAATATTTTGAAGTGTTTGTCTCAGAGTACGGAGGCATAATTTGGAGAAACCACAGCGGATTTTCATGTTTAATATATTTTCATCAAAGCACTTTCCTACCTCCGAGTTAATAGCTCCATAGCTTTTGCTAAACGTAGGCATGACGACATCTCACATTAGCACAACAGACAAGAATTTGGAGGCGGTTCAAGAATGGTCACCACGCAGGAACACGCAGCACCAGGGCCCCCAGAGCCCCACCGGAGCCACTCCCGGAGCTCTGCCGGGGCAGGGGGGACAGCCCGCTGCCATTCCCTCAGTTCTGAGGGGGGACAGAACCCGGTGCCACTCCCCGAGTTTGGGTACCGGGACAGACACGGGGCGGGGGGGTTGTCAGCCGGCCAAGTTCGGGCGAAATAAGGCTAAACACGGGCTCGGCGGGACTTTCCCTCGGGCACTTTCCCTCAGCGGGAGGGCGCGGAGCGGTGTGAGGGGAAGCGTTCCGCCATGACAGCGCGGGGGTCGCCGCGGCGGGGGATGCGTGGCGGCCGTTCCGCCCTGACAACCGTGGGGGAGGCTGAAGGGAGGTGTGTGTCTGTGACAGGGAGGGAGGGAGGGCGACATTTCTGCCTCCCTGCGACCAAATAAGGGCAAATTCCCCAGTGCCGGGCTGAGCGCTCAGGAATTACAAACACCGCACGGCGCGAGCGGCGGCGAACCCACAGCCCCCCCCCCCCACCCCGCGGGTCCGCGCGGGCGGAGCGCGGGGGCGTCCCGTAGCAACAGCACAGCCCCACCCCGCCGGCCCGCCCCCGCCTGCCATTGGATAGCGCTGCTGTCAATCTCCGGCATAACGTCATGTCAGCTGGAACTTTCTAGCTGAGGTTCGCGCCGGGGGCGGGGCGAGGGGACAGCACCGGTGCGGATTGGCTGAGCGCGACAGCGCACGAGAAAAACCCGGAAGAATCGCGGCTCGCTAGGGGCGGGCTGGCGGGTAGGCGCTAGCGGTTCTGATTGGCCAGAGCGTTGGGGGCGGGCACGCCCCGGCGGCTCGCGGGGGCGATTGGCCAAACGGCTGTTCCAGGGGCGTCGGGATTGGCCGTCAGGGTTCTGGCAGGTTCCAGAAGCGGCAGCGGCGGGTATAAAACGGGCGGCGGCGGCGCGAGCTGGGCATATCGCGCCGCGGCGGCAGCTGGAGCGGGCGGGGTGGACACGGGCGAGCAGCACCACAAACAGCCGACACCATGTCTGCCAAGGGGCCGGCGATCGGCATCGACCTGGGCACCACGTACTCCTGCGTGGGCGTCTTCCAGCACGGCAAGGTGGAGATCATCGCCAACGATCAGGGGAACCGTACCACACCCAGCTATGTGGCGTTCACCGATACGGAGCGGCTCATCGGGGATGCTGCCAAAAACCAGGTAGCAATGAACCCCACCAATACCATCTTTGATGCCAAACGCCTCATCGGCCGCAAGTATGACGACCCCACGGTGCAGTCAGACATGAAGCACTGGCCTTTCCGTGTGGTGAATGAGGGAGGCAAGCCCAAGGTGCAGGTGGAGTACAAGGGGGAGATGAAGACATTCTTCCCTGAGGAGATCAGCTCCATGGTGCTGACCAAGATGAAGGAGATTGCTGAGGCCTATCTGGGGTGCAAGGTGCAGAATGCTGTCATCACAGTGCCGGCATACTTCAATGACTCCCAGCGCCAGGCCACCAAGGACGCCGGCACCATCACAGGCCTCAATGTGATGCGTATCATCAACGAGCCCACTGCAGCCGCTATTGCCTACGGCCTGGACAAGAAAGGAACCCGGGCTGGGGAGAAGAATGTCCTCATCTTTGACCTGGGAGGGGGCACTTTCGATGTCTCCATCCTTACCATCGAGGATGGGATTTTTGAGGTAAAGTCCACAGCTGGTGACACCCATTTGGGTGGGGAGGACTTTGACAACCGCATGGTGAACCACTTTGTGGAAGAATTCAAGCGCAAGCACAAGCGTGACATTGCTGGCAACAAGCGAGCGGTGAGGCGGCTGCGCACGGCTTGTGAGAGGGCAAAGCGCACCCTCAGCTCCTCCACACAGGCCAGCATTGAGATTGACTCTCTGTTTGAGGGCATTGACTTCTACACCTCCATCACTCGTGCCCGTTTCGAGGAGCTCAATGCTGACCTTTTCCGTGGCACCCTGGAGCCGGTGGAGAAGGCTCTGCGTGATGCCAAGCTCGACAAGGGCCAGATCCAGGAGATTGTGCTGGTGGGTGGCTCTACCCGGATCCCCAAGATCCAGAAGCTGCTACAGGATTTCTTCAATGGCAAAGAGCTCAACAAGAGCATCAACCCCGATGAGGCCGTGGCTTATGGTGCTGCTGTACAAGCAGCTATCCTCATGGGAGACAAGTCTGAGAACGTGCAGGATCTGCTGCTGCTGGATGTCACCCCTCTGTCCCTGGGCATCGAGACAGCCGGAGGAGTGATGACTGCTCTCATCAAGCGCAACACCACCATCCCCACCAAACAAACTCAGACCTTCACCACCTACTCAGACAACCAGAGCAGCGTCCTGGTGCAGGTGTACGAGGGTGAGAGGGCTATGACAAGGGATAACAACTTGCTGGGCAAGTTTGACCTGACAGGCATCCCCCCAGCACCCAGGGGAGTCCCCCAGATCGAGGTCACTTTTGACATCGATGCCAATGGTATCCTGAACGTCAGCGCCGTGGACAAGAGCACGGGTAAGGAGAACAAGATCACCATCACCAATGACAAGGGTCGCCTCAGCAAGGACGACATCGACCGCATGGTGCAAGAAGCAGAGAAGTACAAAGCAGAGGATGAAGCTAACCGGGATCGGGTGGCAGCCAAGAACTCGCTCGAGTCCTACACTTACAACATGAAGCAGACAGTGGAGGACGATAAACTGAAGGGAAAGATCAGCGACCAGGACAAGCAGAAAGTGCTCGACAAGTGCAAGGAGGTGGTGTCTTGGCTCGACCGCAACCAGATGGCTGAGAAGGAAGAGTACGAGCACAAGCAGAAGGAGCTGGAGAAACTCTGCAACCCGATCGTCACAAAATTGTACCGGGGAGATGGAGGGGCCGGTGGTGGCTCTGGTGGCCCCACCATCGAAGAAGTAGATTAAAGAGGACTGAAGTAAAGACTGGCTTATGGACAGTCACTCCATTCTTTGCTTTGTTATTTTTTTCTAACGTTTAAGGAAAACGTCCTTGCCGATAACAGAGTTTATTCTGTTGGGTGTGTATAAAGGCAGATCTGTCAGCTTGGTTTTGATAAGAGGGAAGGCACGTCCTGCTTTATAAGGTTAGTAATAGACAAATGTTGTTAATTCAGATACAGCTGTTTGTATTCTGGATGTTTGTCTCTGTCTCTTCTAAAGTAACCACTTGACTGTTGCAGTTGACAAGTTTCAAGTTATGCATGAAAACCTTTACAAAAGATGAAAAAAAAAATTTGCCAAATTTGGCTTCTGGAAATTTTGGTAATAAATAAAATGTTTTAAAAGCATAAATCTATCCTCTTTCTCCTTTCTGTGAAGGGGCAGTAGTGGGGTGAGGGGGTGAGGAATACTTTTCTGCTGGTGTCTGTGGCTCTGGGGGGTGACAGCAGTGGCGCGGGGGGTGTTGGGCTCTGGAGGGGTGGCTGATGCCCCTGGAGTGGCAATGGGAGAGAGCATGGGGGCTCCCTGAGGGACCCCAGCTTGGGATGGGTGATGGGGAGGGGGTCTCCTGGTGTTGCAGCCCCCTGGTTTCCTGGCAGGGGCAGTGGGATTGCAGCTCCCGGGACTTTCACAGCAGGGAAAAATTCCCTGGAGTTCTGTGCCCGTGCTGTTTTGGGGCAGGACCTGCTCCTACCCGCAACCGGTGTCCGGGGCTGCAGTTCCCAGCTGGGGAATGAACGTGGAATGACTCGATGATCTTAAAGGTCTCTTCCAACCTAGAATTTCTGTGATTCTGTGAATGCATCGTGTGCGTGTGGCTGGGAGAGAAGAGCGGGGAAATGAGGACAACAGAAATAGTCCTGCTTGGCAGGTGGTGGGGCTGGGTAAAATAGAGACCGGGTTGTGGGCAGCTGTAAAGTGCTGAGTTATTCTTGGGTTGCTTGTGTGCTCGCTGAGCTTTCAATACTTTACTGAGTGTTTTTCTCCTCTTCAGACAATCAAAAGTAGAGCCGGGAGTGCTGAGTAAGGAGCTGGTATGCTGAACTTAATAGAATAGGCAAAATCTGTAGTAGTTAAACTCGTCTGGCTTTGCTGCAAACGGTCTGCAGAGCTCTTCATTTGTATAAGAAAGCAAAAAACCTGGCAGGCAGCTTGGGAGTCCGAGGCGCTGCGAGTTAATGAGCTCTCCTGCCGCAGCCCCATGGCACGCACATTTCGGACTGGCTTGTCCTTTAAGGGAAAAAACTGCAGAGCAGTGGGCAGCTGAAGGGAATCGGCTGCCGTGGTTTGGTTTGTTGCTTGTTTGGATGTCAGCAGCGTCGGTGTCCTGGGAACCGTGGTGGGTGCTGCCCTGCCAGCTCTCCCCACTGCAAACAACTTTTAGGACTCTGATTGCTTAAGCTAGTAGGTGATGTATTTAAAAAAAAAATCTATAGGGAGGGGAGGCAACAATAAAGTTGTTTAGTATTTAATAACCAGCAGAGATGTAACACTCTGGTTTACTACATGGATTTCTCTCAGCTTTCCAGGGTACTCACTGACTGTGGCTTTCCCTTCACTAGATGCAGAAAAGGGTTGCAGTCATCACAGGGGAGAATGTGAGACTTGTAAAAAGCTTGTTTGATAGCTGTTGTTGCAAATGACTCAAAACCACTTCAGGTTTATGGGGCAGCTCGCAGGTAAATGTCAGTGCCATCACCGTGGGATTGGAGAAGTCGATTGCGGCAACTTCAGCACCGGCTGAGGGCTTCAGTGAGATCTGCAAAGGCAGCAGTCAGGCTCCTGGTGTTCAGGTACACAGCACTTTCCTGGCTTTTCCAGGCCTCTTGATTTCCAGGCTGTAACATAGAGACGGCCCTTGGGAATGAGAAAGCACTGTGACTTTTAATTTTATTTTTCCCCTAGGAATGAATAGGTAATATGTTTATGAATGGCACTAGATTATCTGTAAATTAGAAGTTGTTGCTGCAAACTGTAATACTTTGTCAGATAAACTCTTCTTAACCAAAATCCCACTACTATGAGATGACAATGAGGAATAGGTAGCATCCATTTTCATTGTAAATGCAGGTTGAACTATTTTTTTTTCTATTAACCAACTGGTAATTGCCCTTGCCACATAGTTTCCTTTACTTTTCAGCCCTTGGTTTGCATTCCTCAGCGTCGCTTCCTAGTTATTAAACACAATTTTTTGTTATTTAAGTGTCTTGCAGAGCTAATGGAGCTAAATGCACCCAGCAGACAGTTTGTCCCACGCCTGTGCTGTTTTCTGTCCTTCCTCTCACCTCTGCCACTGCTGCTCTGTGCCTGTTCCAGCTGTGTGGCAGTCAGGGAAAAGAGAGCAGGGATGTGGGGTGTCCATCTAAATGGTGAAAGTGGCTGAGGACAACAACAGGTTAACACTGGGAGAGTTGTATTTTTTTTTCCTACAAAAGAGGTGGTTTTTTTTGGAGTGACACACCTAAGGCTGTGTGTGGGGTACGTAAAGGATTGGAAACTTGTGCTGACTTATGTGCTTGGGAAAAGATTTATAGTCTCGAGGCATAGAGTAGCCTTTCAAATATGTGAACAAACAAGCCCCCAGAACGCAAGAAGCAGAAAACTTGAAGAGCTCAGAGCTAGATTCCTTGCATTCATTCACTTAGTTTATAAAACAGAGAAAAACTTCACGTTGATTTTCAGTATGTTGTACTGACTGTAGAGTGAACTCTGATCCTGTTAGTGGAAACTTCCCACTGACTCCAGTGGGTCTCTATTCCCCCCTCCCCTCCCCAGTTTCTTAAAGAAATAAAGCCAATTTCCCAAATGCTGCTCCTCATTCGCAAATAGGTGCATTTGGTGTGTCCATGTCCTTCTGTGGAGCAGTTGCACATTTCAAATGAATTTGGCAAAGCCAGGAAAGTAATCTTGTTTGAAATCTGCAATTTCATTGCTTTTGCTCTCAGCATCTCTCATCCTGTGCATGTTCCTGACTCACAGCAAAGCCAGCTGCTCCTGTCAAAATCCTGGGCTGGCTTTCTGAACTCTGCCACGCTCCAACAAGGCTCTGCAAGAAAGACAAAGCCCATAAGGGAGAACGTAAAGTGTGTGTAACTTCCTAGCACTTGTGCAACTCCTGTATTAACTTTTGATGGCTCCATAAATTTTTCTGATTGAGTTTGAACGGTGTTATTTCAAACAGAGCAACACCCATGGCATTAACACTGGAGAATTTAATCACCCAAATTAAACCCCTCAAGCCAAGCCGTGTCGCGCTGCAATTCTCCGCTGTAACTTTGCAGGGGAAAGAGCCAAAAAAAAGAGACCAAGCCAGAAGTATCGTTAAAACACCATGCAGTGTGAGAGCTCTCGGAGGGAGCTGAGGACAGGGAGCTGTCTGAGGGCAGCCTATGGGAGCCGGGACGTGCTCGGACAGGCTGTGTCCACCCAGCCGGCCCGGTGAGTCAGCCCGGCCCCGCCGCTCCGCAGCGTCTGTTTGAAGTTGTGCGCACAGACAGGCTGCAGCCCTGCTCATCCCTTGTGATACCATCTTCAAGGCAGGAATGAATACATCCCAGCAGCCTGCCTTTTATCTCTCGAGAGGCACTCCGTGCAGCCCTGCAGGCTGGGGAGCATTTCTCTTGGGAGCTGCCTGTCATTTGGGTTCTCCTTGAAGGTTTGGTGCAGCCAAGGTGCTTCATCCTGAGATGAAGGATCTCAGGAGTGCACCATAAATTCTGTCTTCCCCATTGTGAGCCACTCCTGCAGATACATAGGAGGAACAGGAAGAAAGAGAAAAACTACTCAGGAAATTCACATTTCCAGTCTTGGCACTCACATTAAATGCAAGGCATCACATTAAAAAGCACGGGCTTACACCCAGCATGCATACTTAAAGTTCCTTTTTTACAGCCTTGTCAGTGCATGGTAACAGCATTTTAAACTTGACTTATCTCAAAGGTGTTCCTTGTTTCTCCTCCTTGGCCCTGTGCCTGGCATGAGTTTCCCTTACTGTGTCCCTTCAGGAAGCACACAGTGGTCTGATCTCTGCTGCACCTTGGCACCTGGGAGTCCTGGGATGTTAAAGCAGCAAAGCATGTGGATGCTCTTACAGCAGCAAAATTACCTTCTGTAGCTGTTCATCACAGGAAAGTTATCACCCCTCCCTACCCCCCAGCGAAACAAGTTATGCTAGTAAAGCCTCTTTAGCACACCTATGTGGGTCAGGTATCACATCTCCCTGCTGCTCTCCTCCATGTATTTATGCAGGCAGAGCCTATAGCACAGACCTGCCTCTGGAGCAGCGTGGTGATTATAGAGTTGGGCAGGCCAGCATTTCCAGATGCAACAACATATTTCACTTCCACATATGAAATGGCAGCATTAAAACCCCCTGATCCACCCTTGCATGACCCATTTGCCTTTACTCTCTCCTGCATCAAGAGGGTGGAGACAGAGACAAGCTGGCTCACCTTGTCATCCCAATAACAGCACCAGCCAGGAATTTCAGAAAGGGAAGAAATTTCCAAGAGCCAACATTTCTTTTGCAGTCTTAAAGAAAATCGAGAGTACAGGAAATTTTTGCCCCTTTTCCACTGCTGAAGATATTCTCTCCCACCATTCAGGAGTTGTTTTTTGACTGTTTGCCTCTGCAAAAGTTGACAGATTTCTGTTGCATCCCAGACCAAGCAATGTGAGGTTGTTCTTGCCCATGCTTAGGTAGCAGTTGGCAGCACCTGTACCTTACCTGCTGGAGCAGTTAAAAATGCAACTGCTCCAAATAATTTGCAGGTCAGCAGTTAAAAAAATCTATCTTGGCTAGGATTAAGGGGACAGAACCACTTGAAGAAGTGGCAGTGCTGTGTACTTTGGCAGCATTCTATAGAAACTTCTATGGGTTTAGGAGGTCTTGGTTGCCTTTCTATATTCACTGCCAAGCATCATGAAATGCTTTCTGTCAATCCTTGTAAGAGCTGCTGCACAGTTGCACTGACAGTCTGGCAATCACATGTAATGGATGAAAGCAGAATTTCTTTTTGCCAGGCTGCATGTAAAAATGTTCATAAATTTCTTTCAAAACCACATTGCTCAATTGGATGACTCGTTATTTCCCTGCTGAAGACTTCATTCATTTGCATTTGTGTTAGCAAATGTTCCAACACAGCCTGGTTAAAGACATTAGATGGTAGCTAGTCCTTAGTCCTACCCCCAGCACTACAGGTGGGAGATAACTAATTTTAAAATTCTGATAATGTAAAAAGCCTCTGTAATCCATGAAAAACTAAAAGTCAGACTGTCTGCCATAATTTCCTTCAAAGCTCACAGAATTGAATAGAGAAGATCTTGTCTACAGCATTTCTATATTAAGTTTTCACCTTTTTTTCCCTATTTCTGTAGCAGGAAGATGGTTATTATATCCTGAGAAGAATTAGAAATTAGGCTATGAAATTTTTTTGGTAAAGTTCGTAGATTTCTGACCACCTCAGAATACAGAATCGAAATCAAAATTTTGAAAATACCTTTTCAGTGTGAGGTACTTTTTAGCACTTCTTCCTTTCTGTCAGAGGCACTTAAATAACAAAAGGTTGATTGTTGGGGGTGCAAGGCTGTGTGAAAAGGGCTGACAACTGCTCATGTTCAATAACCTCACCTGATAAAACCATGCAGGGGGAGTAATGGCATGAGGAGTTCACCAGAAGAATGTGCAGCTGGTTTCTCTGGCTTTCCAAAATCAGACTGCAACCAAGGGGAACTCCTGGGTTTCCCTCAGACCTTTGGTGTGGACTCAGGACCTGGTTCTGCCTTTGCCTTCAGCGCCTTCAGGCAGGCTGGAGCTGTGGATGTGGCTCTGAGGGCTCTGGTTCTGGGAAAGGATGTGAGGTGGACATAATGTGAAGTGGATATAACTTTTGGTTCCTCTCCAGAAGTTACACTGCAGCTACCAAACTGCCATTTGCTTTGGGTTATCCACTGTTCAAATTGCTGAAAACAGGGAATTAGGAGCTTCCACGATGCACAAAACTGAAGTGAAAAGCTGCACCAATGTTCATGGTATCTTGCCCAAGGGACAGTATTTATTCCATTCACACAGCACGATCCAGTTTTTAATGAGCAGGCAGAGCACTTGGCAGGTGAATGGTGTAGTCATGGACAGCATTAGCTACTGTGAAATTGAAATCTGTGCTTGTGTGTCCAATACAAACAGTAATGCACACATGGAGTCTGGTATTCCCAGAGAAACCAGGGCTGACATTTAACAGCCCCTGGGAAAAGAGGAGGAAATTAATACAGTGGGGATGGGAGACAGAGGCTTGACACAGCAAGAGTAAAGAGGCAGAGAAGAGGTGGATGACTGGATGGTGAGTCAGTGATATTTTTGTTGAGTTTATGCATTTGTTTACTTTCTGGGTGTGATATCCAAATTAAACATTAGATATACCTAAAGAATGGGCACATCTACATATTGTTGAGCGTTCTCAGCTACTGGGACACTCATGGACACACAAACACCACAAGAAACAACACTAAAAGAAGCCTATTAAGGGTTCAAGGTCAGTTGTTCAGAATTATGACAATTGGAGCAAGCCTGTTGCTTGCTTTCTTTGTGCTTATGCCTCACAACCCAGTTTTTAATTATGCACTAACAGGTTTTTAAATTTTTTTTTCTTCTGCAGGGCACCTGCCTCAGCCACTGCACACAATGGGCAGTGTAAGCTCTAAGAAGGTGGTAGTTTCTGATTCAACATACACCTTATTTAGCTCTGAAGACGAATTCTTGCTTAGGATGTTGCCTGTGGAACTCATCACCATCACATCTTGATTGCTTCACGTTATCTATTTAGTTTTTAACCCTCAGATGTGTATAATTCCCACAAGGAAGAAGGTGATAAATCAGCAATAACCAAATGCCGTGTGTCTATTATGGCATCTTCCACTGGAAATGCTAAGTTTTTTTCAGAGAGCTTAGTGTTCTGCTTTTTGTGGGCTGTTCAAAGCAGATTTCCATTACAGAGGAAGGTTTCTCTCCCCTTCCTCCTGCGCTTCAAACACTAACACAGGAAGCCCTGGATCTCTGCAACACATCCCTTACTTTTGCCAATTCTTTTAGCACAACTTTTACTGAAGTCAAGATGGGCCAGTGGTCTCCTGAGGCTGATGACAGCCCTGCTCTCTAAAAACGAGCCAAAGAGCCATCAGTTCCATCCATTCTCTTTTCCCTTGAGCCTGTTTCTACAGTGCTGCCTGGCTGCCGTGGATGAGATCTGAGGTTGTTCCCAAACCTGCTTCTCTCATCCTCTTAAATATGTAACTTGGCTGCCAAGTCATAGATATGCACTTGGCAGCTGGCAATAGCAACTGGAAACACAACATACACAATGCATTTATATTTAAAAAAAGGAAAGAGATGACTGCAGAGAGCAGAGCCAGAGAACAATTTTCATTTTCAGGCTGTTCTGAGGTCTTTGCTTACCTATCCATAGACTCATTCTGTTTGCATGGATATGCCTTTAAATAGTACCCACAAGAGAAAAGATGCAGTGTTTGGAAGGCTTTGGAAATAAGGGAAGTTAGGGACAGGTTGCTTTATGGAAATTTTCTTGCCCCACATGGTGTTGTCCATTTGTTCTTCCATGTGGTCATGAGCACCTGTGATACTTTCAGGACTATTTTCCCTAGTTAGCAACTACTGCAAAAACTGTTGATGCCATTTTCAAGAGATGGAAGCACAGGAGATGTTCCTTCTGTCTTACTGACCTGACCTGTCTAGAAGTCTTAGGTTAAGTATTTTCATCCTTCAAAGTATGCAGTAGTGCAGCAACATTTTCTTAGGTTGTAGCTGACCTGGTCTGCTGCAAGGTGTGATCCTTCCCTTGTCCCCTTGTATTTATCTGTATCTCCTTTGGCCCTTGTCTGACTCCACCATGAACTGATAGAAAATGCTAACTAAACAGAAAGCTTCTCATTTATTTTTGCTGGATGACTTCTTTTGACAGTTTAGGGAGCCGCCTTGCTGTGGGGTCAAAGATAAAGAATCGTCACACAGGTAAACGATGGGAAAATTTTGATGGGTTCAAGAATGCTCCTTCCATTAACAACTGGCTCTTAGGCTGGTTTAGCTGCAATGTGAAACCTCACCCTTGATGGAGACTTGACTTCTCTTGGCAAAAAGTGCTTTTGTCAGCATAACTTGTACCAATTTTGGGTGTGAACTAAGCAATACCAATTATACACAACATTGACCTGCTGTGAATGATGTGTGATTCTCTGCTTGAAAAACCAAATGTTTCACAATATCCCAAGAATTCTAGACCTCAAAATCATGCCCTGAAGTGACCTGCCTTAGTATATGGGAATTATTTGCAGATGCAGCTTCCAAATCTTGAGCTGACTGCTCATGTAAGGACCTAGGTTGTGCCACATATTTGTGACCTGATATAGTTTGAAATCTTGTAAAGCCCAAAGCTAAAGTGTGTTTAACATTCAGAGCACTGTCACTGCCCATAACAGAAGGACCAGGACCAGCTGCCCTCTCTGCTGCCAGTCCTGGGAAAACCAGGAAAATCTCTGCAGCTCCTGACCATCAATGCCACAATGAGCATAAATAAATGGCTGTGGAGATGTTATCACATGGAAAAAACTCATTTCTCTGTTTGGACTAAAATGTTGCCCAGGGAAGCTGCTTAGCAGAACTGGGAGGAGCAGAGCATGTTGGCCATGAGTCCTGGTGGCCAGAGCAGGCTGCAGGGGAGGGTCTGTGCTGGGATCCGCAGTTCCTAGGGGACAGCAGATGGTCACTGCTGTAAGCAGTGTCACCCCTTCACTCCCAGCAGTGTCCTGGCAGCACTGTGCCATCTGTGAGCCTCCCCAGCTCCATCCTGTTTGTGTTTGCCTCTGCAGCAGATCCCAGGGGCCACAGGAGGCCCCACGGGTGGGCAGGACCTGTCCTGCTGCCCCAGCACAGTGGCTGGGACAGTCATTCAGCCATTTGCATTAGTGAGGAGCAGCTGGGATGCATTTTGAAGACACAGGGGTGGAATTTTCTCCTTCCTGTGGTGTGCTGGTAGGTCTTGCTGTACTGGATTACCATCTTTCCTATTTTTCTTTCATGGCTCATAATCCCTTGTGTGTAACATAAAGGTACAGCATTTGCGTGGGCCTTTTCATCCAGGAGTGGCAAAACACTATTAGAAAGCTGGAACTGAGACTGGAAGAGGCAAGCTGAAATAACCACTTTTTGTCAAAGGATTAGAGCCATGATTTCCTCATATTCATCTCTGTGGTCTAACCACCACATGGGCTGTGGGCTGCTGACTTGAAATTATTCTGTTGTCCCATATCCAGCCTCTGCTACCAAATTAGATTGAGTAAGAATCTCTGAGAGCCTTGTGGCTGCCTGGCTGAATAGTACCTGGCAAAAAGTCACAGGAAAGCATAAAGTTTCACTCAGTTTAAATTTGTAGGCAGAGGGATTTCAGCAGTAAGAGTAATTTTGCTTTAAAGGTGACCTGCAAATAATAGTTAAGGGTTTGCAAGTCTCTGTTGTTAATTAAGAAAGGAGTAATAGACCTCATTTATTTCCAGGGGATATTTTTGTTTGGAATTCTTAGAAATATATAGATGCTGTGAAATGCTGTTACTAGTAGTTTTGTCCAGTGTTCCCTTAACAGTCTGTCTGGTATTTAAAGTTCTTAGAATATCAGGAGCATGCATAATATATTGCTTCTTTTAGTAAAGGTTTCTTTTCTCCTGATACTTAGATTCTACAATTACATAAATATTATTAAAAACCCCCAAAGCAATGTGCTGTTTAATGTCTGGTTTCATTCAATTTCTCAGTCTTTTCAGATTCACTGGCAATCAAAGAACTGATTCCTTTAGCAAATTTCCCATTAGTTTTTCATAACCTGAAAGACAAAAAAAAGAACAAATACACATTTTTCTTTCTTACACTTGCAATCTTTGAGAACTTCTGTTGAAATAACTCGCACACAAACAATATCTAGGGGAAAAGCAGGCTTAAGACTGATGGAAAGTGCCCAACATGCACAGAATTTGCATTATAAATATTTTGTTGGTCTGAGAACTTTGAGCATAGATTTATGACAGGCACTCTATACACTGCTTCCTTGCAGAGGATAAAACTGGCTTGAGATGTGTGGTACTGAAAAGCTGATACTAACACCCTTGAATCTGGAAGGCAAAATAATGATGTTTGCTTTCAAATTATGCAGCTTTAGGCCTTGATAAATACAGAAGAAAAATATAAAATTTGGTCTAGTATTTTTTTTACCCAAGCATCGACTACAGGACAAATTCTTACATCAGGCTAATGGAGTAAAGGAGAAATGCACATTTACTCCATACTCCTGTCAAGCTGAACTGCAGGGGGACAGCTAAAATGGTGTGTCCTGTGTCAGAAATGTGTCCCACACCCTGGGACAGCTGTGCTGGATGTGAGAGCCAAATGCCACCCCAGGTGTCCCCGGGTGATATCCATGGAGTGATGTCCCTGTGGTGTGTGTGACTCTGCAGTGGTGGGCAGTGGAGCACTGCAGACCTTTAGGGAAACCACAACTCTGCAGGAGATAAAGTGCACCTGACTCTGCTTTGAATGTCTGTGGCAGGTGTGGATTAGGGAATTATCTGGCCTTTTAAACCATTAGGGAGAAAAAAACCCCAAAACCTAAAAGCACCCAAACTATCCCCCCTGCTCTTTTCTCAGGGGCAGGGAGCCAGTGGAGTGTTGGCAGCAGTGGGTCACCCACGCTGCCTGCTGCTGCCTCCTGCCCTGCTGGGCATTTCCCAAGCTTTTGTCTGGCTGGAGCCAGGCTGCTCCCCTGTGTCCTGCTCACACAGCCACAGCAGGCACCTTTCATGGGCTGTGCCACAGCAGCTTCAGCCAGCTGCTCCACTGGGGCTGGGATGCTGCTGGCTCTGCCTGGCAGCTCTCCAGGGAGAGGTGTGGGCTCTGTGGTGACCTCTGCCTCATCTTCCCTCAGTGATCCCAAAGAACAGCTCTGGAACGGGACAATTGGCATCTGAAATCTTCCTAAAGCCACTTGAGACACTGCTGGAAGGGTTTACCTGTCACAGGGCAAATGAGGCAGGAGTCAGAGCAAGAGAGCCTCAGAAGCCCCTTTGTTCTTTGCTTCTGTATTCTTGAAAACATCATCTCACAATAGCCTCACCACAACTCAAATATTTTCTTAGTGTCAGCTGGAGGTCAAAATAGATATATCTTCATGTTCTGGGATGTTGACCTCTCCCAGTACTGCTGTTAGTAATTGAAAATCATACTGCTGCATGCTCATACTCTGTATTGCAGCTCCAATCCAGCAGCTGAGGAAAAACCTCAAGGAAGGAAAAAATGCTCTCTTTCAGGAAATGCATGTTAAGACATTAAAGAGGTATTTCAATTCGACTAGCCTAGCTCAAAAAGAAACAAGATCATCTGGGTGGGAATATTTTCACCCATTGTCTGAGGATCATGTCTGAACAAAGCACATGAAGCAGGAAGCCAGCTGTCATTTCAACAGGGTGGATGAGTGGTCTGAACACAAAAACAGAGCCAGACATGCCTGGTATTGAATGCTAGCTCAGGCTCAGCCTGGTCTGACTTTGGTAAAGTCATTCAGCATCTTTGTTGCTGTTTCCAGATCGTTCACAATGAGGTAATAATTCTCATCTACTCCAAAGAGTATTGTGAGGTAATTAATTCATCTGTGTAAGGCACTTCAAAGATTAAATTATTATTATTGTTATTAATTTTATAAATTCACAACACAGTAAAGCTGACTTTCATCCATTACTTAAATCCTCTTTGATCTATATAATACAGTTGCAACTTATTATATTAGCAACTAAAGGAGCAACTTCAGATGCAACCTTAGAGGTGAAATGTCCTGTTTCTCTCAACATCCCCAGCCTGATTTGTAGTTCTAACAGTTGAAAGTTAGTTCAGGATACCTGCCAAGCACATTTCACTGCCTGTCCCTCTGAAACTGAGTGCAATGAAGAGAACATGTGCCAGGCAGACAATATTCTCAGACTGGAATGACCACTGTGCCCTTGAATGTTACATATTGGTCAACCACCAGCATCTTCCAAGAGGATTGCAGTGCCCTGCTCCCTGAGAGAAGGCTGGCTGACAACGGAGGGAAATTGCATAGGCTGTGCAAGTGGGTACAACATGAATAGGTGACGTTGGATGATGTAAAATGTGAGTAATTGCTGGTGTTTCACATCAGCAAGGCATTGCCTCTACAACTTAGAAAGCTCTTTCTGCTGACACTAGTAATTTTTTGAGGAAGTACTGTTTTTCTCCTCTGTATGCTCTCAGATGCTGCTCTGCTTTTGAAAGAAGCGAATGACTCACATCAAATTGCCTTTTGTAGCTGGTCTGAGGTATGTCATGCAGAGTTCATTTTGAGAATTTTGTTTTTAGCTGGATATGGAGGGACCTCTCTTTTGATTGAGAAAGAGAATGGGAAATATCAGAGGTTTAAAATCTCTCAGCTGTGTGGTTCACTGAGAAACAATACTGAATTCGTGTTGTGTTGAACACTTGCAAAGAAATAATTTTATCACCTGTTTGAAAGCTTTCTATCCTGTTACCTAAAGGAAGGTGAAGTGCAGAAAATAAATATGTTTCTTGGAAATAGCTCTGGTAATACCCAGTTCAATCCACTCTTCAGCATGTTTATTGGACTGTCAGTAGTTCTCTAAAAACCTTCAAAATCCTAGTGTGAGGTGGAGTGCTTGCTACAAATAGGTCTCAGCCACTTTGCTCATATTTGGTGTAATGCAGCCCTTGAGCAGAGACTTTGTTCTTTCTCATAATGGTCTGGTGGTGTCTCTATCTGCAGATCTGGAAACTTCACAGTGACCATTCCACCTTAGGAATGAGAAACTAGATGAGTTCCTCATGGCCCTGATCTTCCACCTGCCTTTTCACCTGGGAAAAATTGCCCTGGAATTACCTGGAAAAGGAATGCAGATCCTTGATTTTGTGAGTACATTAGGGGTATAAGTACACAGAGCTTGCCTCAGCAAATCTGGAATCATAGATCCAGATAGATCCATAGATCTTTTGGGTCAGAATCAGTGGAACTCTGCTTGTGAGGAGCTGCTGGCTATGTTGGGATATATGGGATACTACAGAAACCCCTTGGTCTCACATTTTATGTCTCCCATCTCCCTGTCCTCTGTGCTCTCCAGGGCATAGGTTCCTCTGGCTGGGGAGAGGCAGATTTTCTGGCAGGGTTTGAACCCTGCTTTGCCTCAGCCCTTCCCTGAGTTCTGAGCTCTGTTGTCCACGTGCCACAGCATCACCAGAGTCTCCTGCTCAGGGTGCTGGCAGGGTCCAGTCCTGCTGCAGTGGGGCCACCAAATAATCTGGGTCCACAAGGTGATTGGAATAAATAATTTCTACTACCACTGATGTTAAATCTGTGTCAGTCCTCTGGACCAAATGACCCTCCCTTAATGCCCTTTCCCAGTATTAGCATTAGCATCCACACATTTCTGCCTGCACAACAGAGCAGCAAACAGTCACAACTGAGTCTGCTGTGAGTTAATTTGTGCTGTGGGTGACACTGCTTGAAGACTTCATTTCTAAATACTTTGCAAAGCAGGTTCTGATGACTCTTGGGTGCTAGAAACATGTTCCAGCATGAGGAATAAGTGCTAGGAAAGCAGTTCCCAAGTTAGGGTGTGTGAACACATTTGCTGCCTTGCAGAGTGAAGTGGGGATGCCAGGGGAGCAGATCAGGAGCTGCTGTGTTAGAGGGTTCTGTGCCTTGGGAGAAAGCACTGCAGGATTACAGGCTGTGATTGTAACAAACTTCTGTGATTTTCTGGACTCTAATAGTTTCTGGAATTGGTTCACCATTCTCCTAAATCACTTAATGATTAGCTGCTTCACAGTTCATGGAGCCTTGATGCAAAGACAGACAGATTTATCTGGTTTGAAGAATAGAGTGTGGGAGGATTGGTGTCCCTAAGGAATTGATTTGTTCTACATCCATCATTTACAGATGTTTCTTTCATTGCTGAAGGAACAGTTTATAAACAAAGAAAACCATCAGCACAGTTCAGTACACAAAGGTCACAGACTCAGCTGAGGTGCTCTGGGCTGCAGCTCACAAAAAGATTTCCTTGCTCCTGGCTGGTAAAGGACAAGGAGGCCATGCCATGGGTCAGGACACCTCACTCTGCCATTGACTGGTGTGGCAAATGCAGCAGGAAACTGAAACAAAGGGGAGTTCAGACCTATTGCAATATAGGGTTGTGTTTCCTGGATCAAGGGACCTCTGGTTAGCAGGGATCAGCTATAAGCTGCTGGATAAACCCTGTCAGATGAGACTTTTCAGTGCATTGTGCCATGCAGTGCTCTCAAAGTGAGTCCTGCCTATTGGTGGGAAACATACACTGAGTACTGTCCTTTTCTACAACAGGGCTTTATTTAGATTCATTACCATCCCTGAAGGGAAGTGCTTGCTTGTCAGGATTATCTGAATGGAGTGTTAAGAGAAGATTAAAGAACAGGCACTTACCATGCAGAAACAGGAATTCAGGATATTGAGCTACTGAAATATAAATACAAGTAAGGAAAATAAAATTACAAAAGGCAATTTTAGGTCCTATTTCATGTTGAAGTTCAACTTTAATTGTTTTAGTGTCTTAGCTGAATTGGAGAAGCAGGGGGATGTTAGTCATGCTGTGAAGAACTTTCTGGTATTACATCTTCTTTCCCTATTCAAGACCTCCCATTTCTTCTTGTCCACACAGTCCTATTACAAACTTATATGTGTTATATTTCAAATCAAATGTATCAAGGACTGTCTTTCCCCTCCTGTGGAGTAAAATTCTGGAATGATCTTCCACTGGAAAGTAGTGGGGACAAGCAAGGAAACTGCCGTGTTTCTGAAGGTGGAGTTCTGAGAGCTTGTGAAAGGGATTTCGTAACTACAGAATAGAACTGGAATGACACAAAATTACACTTGTGATAAGAATCCTGGGGTTTGTGATATGCTGATGTATTTGGGCAAATGGGAAAGAAGATTGCACAGTCATTTGTTTTCCTGTATCTATCCCACATAAATCCCATGCTCAGGGCTGCTGCTAGTGGCCTGCTCAGGGAGAAAACTCCTCCTCCTCCCTCCAAGATATAATTTAATTTCAGAGGCTCTTTTGCTTCCCTGCCTAGTGCTGGCAATGTGCCACAAGGAGAGACAGGCTGGAGGCAAGACATGCCAGTGCCACTTCAAATTTCTCCTTAGTGATGCCTGTAATTTGCTCCCAGTTAAAGCAACAGACAGATTACTTGGAGACAGGGCTTGCTGACCCACCCAGTCCTTTATCAGCCCCATGCTCACCCATGACAGGCACATCCAACACTGTGCTGTCCTCCAGCAGCTCTTCTTGCAGGCCCAATGAGATAATCCAACAAGACAGAAAACAAAGCTGGCTATTCCTGCTCCTCCTTGGTGTGTTTGGGGGTTCCTGCCATCTGGGTTGCCTATTTGAGAGGTTTAACTCATCTGTTGGGTCTAATTTTGTCCATAATGAGCCAGACTTGATGGTCTGAATAGCTCCTCAGCTGTCTTGAACCTAAACCACTGATACTTGTAGAAGTATCAGAGTCCACAGTCCCTCAAGGGACACCTGAGACCATCCAGGCTTCAGAATTCATTGCTTCTGTGCATTAAACTTTGGAAAATAAAGTATTGGAAGGGGGTCCTGCCAGAGAAAGTCAGGATGAATCTGGACATCTTTTGCTTCTTGTGGCTTTGTCCTTTGTTGATGCCCTGCTGATTCTTTTAGAAATATTTGGTATTTATCCTGAGGCTTTCATGATTTTTTTTTTCTAAATTCAGGAAGATCTTGTAAAATAACATTAAAAACAACTAACCAGTTTTCCAAAGCCGTGAGCATGAGACATTTCCCCGAGACAGCTTGGGAGGATTCATCTCTGAAATATGTGACTCTAAGAACAAAAACTCACCAGCAGTGGATGAGACATGAATGGAACAAGGGCTATTATTTCTGTCCTGCATTTTCTTTCTCCTTTAGTTTCTGGTTCTGCTTCCAGCCCTTTCATGTCTTTTGGGGGAAATCTGCTGAATTTTATTAGCCATTATCCTTGAGAAGCACAGAGTAATTGTTTCAATTTATTAAGGAAGGGTTGGGTAGGAAGCTTTAGAGCTGGAGCCCATCAAGGAAGGGCAGATAAACACAATTCTCCCGTGTGTGAGGGGAGGCTGGAAGCTTCCAGGCCAGCAGCACTCCCAGGAACTGGCAGACAGTCGGCTGGATTACAGGGGAAGCAGAGGAAATAGAAAGCTCTTTGGTTTGGAATTTCCTTAGTGTTTGATGTGAATTGGTTTAAAATACAGGCTTGCAGTGTCAGCCTGTCCTGTTTGGAGGCGCTCCCGAGGGCTTCCCGGGCCCTTTTGAAGAGCAGTAAGTGGTGACTCCGGGAGAGCCAGGCCCACGGCTCGGGGCGGACAGAGTGACAAAGGCAGCCGCCCGGGGATCCCTGCCCCCAGGGCTCCATGCTGCCTTCAGGAAGGGCTCACAGGCTGTGCAGGATCAAAGGCAGCAGCCTGGCTGCTCCTTGTGCGCTGTGTGGGTAGGAAAGGCTGGCTGGGCCCAGGCCCCAGCCCCTGTGGCCCAACCAATCTGAACCATGAGGGATCCCTCATGGTGGTGCCAGCCAGAATGTTGGTTTGGGTGCCTAAAATCCACACCAACTTCTCAGGAACAGTCACACTTCTGCATCCCTATTGTCCAGAGCCTCTTCCCTGAAAACATTGTTGCCTTTTGTTTTAAAAAGTACGGTGATGTTTTAGAGAACATGTGTTGGTGAAGTGAGGGGTGTCCAGGCCTACTTTGCCAAGGTGTACTGTATGTTCATCCCCAAGGAATGGCACAGCAGCACCACAGCCCTGTCCAAAGCAAGCCAGTCCCTTCTGGGGTCTCTGTCAGGGGCCTCAGCAGCCCAGGGTCAAGGTCTCTGTTGCAGGACACAAGTAAATGCAAGGACAATAAATGTCTTGTGAGCCAAGGGGTCACAGAGACTGATGGGATCACGAGACAGAGAAGTGTCCTGATCTTCCTGCAGCCTGTCTCATCTCATAACCAATTCCAAAAGTGTTTCTGGTGAGCTGCTGACAACTGATTTGGCCACAATGAATTGCAGCAGAGCTCTGGATACCAGACTGGAGAGATGTAGCCCTGGTATGCAGAAGTGTTGATGAAGACACAGAGCAGAAAACTTTAATGGACTCAACATGAAAGTCAGTGCAGCCCTGAATCTTACCCCTGCCTCTTCCACTTGATCTTGAAAGCAAATCATTGGGCGCCTGCTGGTTGCCATTCATAAATTTTCTCTCCTGCCAAGTCTGAGATAGCACAAAGACAAATCTGGCAAGGGAGGGAGACAATGTACCTGAAGGGCAGCAAGTGCAGGGAGGAGGGGTAGGAAGGGGCTGTGCTTGGGCATTGGAAGTGTAGGATCCCCCCTCTGAGTGGGGAGGGTGGTGCATGGCTATTTCAGAGTGTGGGGACCAACCAGGCTTCAGCAGTGATGGTCCAGCCATGGGCTGAAAGGGAGACAAACTGATAGTGAGATTTTAGAAAGATCCAGAAGGCAGGAGAAGCTGAGGGTCCCAGGCATGGGCTGAAATGGGAGACAGACTGATAGTGAGATTTAAGAAAGAACCATAAGGCAGCAGAGGCTGAGAGGGTGTTTGAAAAGGGAGAGAAACTAAGGGAATGATGAGGACAAGAAAGGGGGATTTTTAACAGGTGATGAGGACCCTGTTAAAAATAACCTTGGCCAGCAACTAAACCCCACAAAAAATGGTTAAATGGAAGGAAAATGTAATGACAGAGATCAAACACTGTACAAGTGTTAAGGACTCTTTCCTCAGCTATGCATGTCCTCACACAATATTTCCTTTCCCTGGCAATACAAAGGAGCAGTCCCCACACAGCACTCCAATCCCTTGGGATCCTCTCAGAGCAGTTTCATGAAAACTTTCAGTCAGCTGGTGTGAAACTGCTGCCAGTGCCCCAGAGGAGTCACAAACATGCACCTGCCTTCCTGCAGCACTGCTCCAGGCAGCCTGGCTCCTGGCTGGGTGGGGGAACCTGGCTTTCTTTGTAATCAAGAGGAGAAGTGAGCCACAAAATGGAGTCAAAGGGGGCTGAAATTGCTGTCCCAACAGGGCTCCCATCATAGTGTGTCCCATACTAAAAGGTGCTGGACACAGAATAAGAATGTGTTTCCCCTGGATCCTGACACATCAGCTCTTCACGAGGCACTGTGGGAGCAGCCTTCTCTGCCAAATTCTTGCTCCCAAATCCTGATGAGCAGAGTCAACCTTCTCTCTGGTTGGACAGAGAGGGTCATGGCAGCATTCCATTGCTTATTGGGTGGCCCTAATGGCTGTGCTTATCAGAATCAGTTGGAGGAACCTATTGCAATAACTTGGATTTGAGAGCTGTGTAAAAGAGGCAGTTAGCTCTGCTGCCTCCTCAGCCACTCCTGCTGCCTGCTGAAAGGGAGGGATTGAGACAAGCAAGAGTTCTAGTGGTGAAAAACCACCAGCATGGGAGTGAAACCATGTTCTTCAGTATTTCCATTGCAGTGGGGGTTGGAGGCTGGGTTGGGTTGGGATGTTGGTGTCCAGGCTGTGGAAAGACACAAGCTGTGTTTTAAAGGCCTCATGATGTAAGGCAGGTGCTGTGTGAGGAGAGGGCTCACTGAGTTACTCATACAGGGTGGCTGACTACAGCTGCCTTCAGAGTTAGGCTAATGCTGAGCCTGTTAGAATATAGGGCACTTCCCATACCATGCTGCAATTATATAAACATAATCTTTTCCAGGCTGACTCATTCCAGCCTTAAATGTTATCTGGATCCTCCCAGACCATTATATGAACAGCCAAGTACAAGAGCTGAAGGACAGAACTGGTTAACACTCTTAATTATAAGATGGATAGGAATTTTTTGAGCACACCTGGGTTTGGATGAAATGGAAACTGTGGGGAAGGTTACTTTTGATGACTTATTTTTTTAACATGAGAAATGTTTAGATTAAAAAGCTGAGACACTCTTGATGGTGTATCAGCCCCAGTTTTGCTGTATTTCCTTATAACCCAGCTGTGGGTTCATGGTGGTGTTGAAGCTGTTGCTTTTCATTGCAATTCACCATAGCAACATTTTAATGAAACCTTATACTATGGTGGTAAAGTACATTCTCTGCCAGATCTGCCAAATATCTGTGTGTTTACATTAAATTATTGATGTTTCACAGAAGAGTTTTCCCTGAAATTGTAAAAAGGGATGCTTAGGTGGAGATCATCTTCAGCTTAAACACTTACATGATTTGTAAAAGGCAGCATTAAAATCCTGTCTTGACACTATTCCAGACTGGAATTTGAGAGTTCCTGCAGACCTGTTATTTGTATATGCTAGCATTAGTCCTTTTGTGCCTCCAATGCTAAGGAAGGAATAGGTGTGTCTGGCTTTCTCCTTTTAAGTTATGAGGATTGTGCAACTTTTCTGTAGTGCCAGTTTCCTTATGGGCATTTGTCACGATGGGAACAATACAGAGTGTTCCCAAAGCTGCAGCAATGGGGCAAACAGGGCTGTGCTCCTCTTTCTCTTATGCATGAACTCACCCCATCCCCTTCACAGCTCTGAGGAATCAATACTGCTGTGTCAATTCTAGAACAAATATTGTTTTGTTACTAGAAGCCATGATGCTTTTTGCTCACTCTTTCAAATTTCTTACAAGTCCTGTCCTGAAGCTTGTTGCTCCAGGATGTTTTCTTGACCCTTTTTTGAATTTTCCTAATTAGCAACTGTGCCCTAGACATGGGAGGTGCCTTCTAGTTCAATTCTTATTTTAGGAAACTTTACTTCACTCAGGTCTTTTGGCTTAGTGCCTCACCTCAGGGAAGAAAGCACTGGGTAAAGAAGGGTGAAGACCCCTGGCCTTCTTTGTCTCTAATAATTAGTGTTATTTTTTGTTCCTGGCTTCTACATAGGTTTCTCTGCTAAACTAGGAGCTTAGACACTACAAGAGCTGTATAATGTTAAAAGGAGAATCTGGGTTTCATATTTAGGTGTGTCTGGGGTCACTTTAGGTTTCTGAAGACAGAATGCTGCTCTTTACCAGAATCCATAAGGAACCCAAATCATTGAAGCTGTTTTGGGAGTTTTCTTTGGCAAAGGGCCATGCTGTGCACGCACAGTCAAGCCTCTTTTCCCTTGTATATATGTGAGGCATCAGCAGGATTGTGGCTGATGGGAACCAGGTATGGAGATAAGTGGTTTTCTTGATCAAAAATCAGTAAATAGAAGTGCAGGGATGGTAAATAGAGCTAAAGGGCTGAAAGGTACAATCTTTATGGACTGCTCTGCACTGATGTTTCTGGGGTGATTTGAGCTGGCAATCAAGGTCTTGATGTTATCAGGAAGGTGAGGGACACATGAGGAGCTGGTGAGCTGATGTGGGGACAGGCTTTCCTGTGCAGCTGGCAGGACCTGTGGGGATCTGTAGGTTAGCAGGGAAAATGTGTTTGCATTCCCATGAGGGTGAGATGTGCCACCTCCAGGAGAGCAGAGTGGCTGCTGGATGTGTGCATCACCCTCTGCTGAATGTCCCCTTCCATGAGGGACGGTCACTTGGCTCTGTGTGACCATCCTGGGCTCAGGAGGGTGGCGACAGCTTCTCTTTGGCTTCCACTGGGCAAATTGCTGCTTCTTTAACAAAGGCTCTTTGTTGTTCTTGGGCATGTTTTACATTTCTTCTTGGAGATACATCAGGCACCTCCTTCCTGGTTTTCAAGTTTATTGTCTCAGTGTTATCCTGGCTTTTTGCCCCCAATAACTCTGCTTGTTGCTCTTCAGTGATGTCAGGAAGAGTTTTTTTATTGATTTCAGTGGAAACTGGGTTAGATCAGTGCTGACCACTTTTGAGGGGCCCGTGCAGAGAGCTGAGTCTAAAGGGAATAGCAGGGGAGCCTTGCCTGCTCATCACAACCAGCTTTGTTCTCTGTCACATTTAATTAACTCAGCCATACCATATTTTGCATTTTCTTCTTCTGAGGCAGTGCAGAAATCCTGTCTTTCTCCTGGACAGTGGGTCTCTGCATGCTGCTAATGAGGATCCACCAGCAACAACTTTATTGCCCTGGTGCAAAGCCAGCTTGGCATAGCCCCATGAGTCATATCCAGTGCTCTGTTCAGAGAACTGAAAGGACGACTGCTGCTATTAATTTTGTGCTCTTGTTTGCTGCCTTAGGAGAAAAACATCATTGCACAAAGATCGGAGCTTCTTTGAGGTAAAAAAGTCACAAAGATAAACAGAGAGTGTGCCTGAGTGGCAGCCCAGAGCGTGTCCCTGCCGTGCACATACACCCAAATGCTCCTTTCCCTTTTTGTTCCCCCAGTAGTTCATTTGTAGGGCAGAGTGGATAGAATAAAATTTGACCTCCAGGTCCAGGGTGTCCCTGTAAAATTCCATTTTTGCCCTTCTCTTTGCCCTTCAGCCCAAATCTTTTCCCTTGGAGCCCTAAGCTGGGGAGTTTCAGTCTCTTGGTGGCTCTTGGACTCCAGACAGTTCCCACCGCAGCCTGAGGTCCCTCTGGGAAGTCTGCTCTACAGATTCTTCTCATCATTGGCCTCATTGTTTCATCTCTGCAGGTGAGAAATTTTACAGTCTTTCATTTCCATTGCCCTTGGTGGCATTTCTAGATGCCAATAAGCTCCTTTGGCCTGCCACATTCAGCTCCAGCAGCCATTTGTGAGACTTGCCATGAAGCAGGGCTTCAGCAAAATCAATACAGAATATCTGGGCCCAAATTATACTTTGTACTTCATAAACTAGGAATCTTTTCCTTGAAAGAGTGGAACTGTGGATTTAGCTCCAAGGATACCCAGCAGTCCCAATGATGCCATCTTTTCAAGAACAGACTTGGTAGAGATCAGATTCATAGGGAGCTGATTCAGTTTATGCCAGGGATGACAAATGTTACATAGGAGTGAAAAGCCAGATTTTGTTTTTTTTTAATCAGCAAGCAGACACTTGAAGGTGAGATGCAATGAGCTGGTGTTTGGTAGTGATATTTTCTCTGATAAAATGCTGTCATTCAGGGTGGGGATCATCTTGTCTGCCTGCAGCTGCCTAAACACTCTCTGTCCAGTCAGACCATGCCTTCAGCTGCCTCAACAGCCCCTGTGGAATTACGAAGCTCAGCCAGAGGGTGAATTGTTGCCTCTTGAGAGAGATGTGTGTGATAGAACCCCCACAGAGTGACTCATCCCATCAGTCTCTTTCCATTGATTATTGAGGGATACTGAGTGATGATCTTGGGTTAGACCAGCCAAGACTATGCCAAACTGGTCAGAGTTGAGCAAGGTGGAATCCATCTGAGCTCACTCTGTTTCTAGCTTCATCTGTCTGCATACCTTTAAAAAACCAGTGCTTTCAAATCTTCACTGATCCATGTATGGATTTGGTAGTGCTTTAAGGAAGGATAAAACCTAAATCTTTCTCACTGGGAGAGGATTTGGTCTGCACAGGAGGAACAGGAGGGTAGGTTCTGAGAGGCCTGAGAGAGCCTGAAGCTTGCAGAGATAATTCTTTTGGTTATCCAATGGCAGAGCACCTACCATAGTGCTTGCTTAAAAATAATAAATTTTCTGTGGAAAGGAAATATGCCTTAATATAACTTAAGCATAAATTAATCAACACTTCTGAAAACCAAAATGGGGTTTGTTTCTTTGCTCATGATTCATTCTAACTTCTTCAGTCTTCTTAATTTTTAGTTTTTAATAGTGTTTTGATCAGAAATTATTGATATACTTTATTCTAAAAAAGGAATTTTGTTACTACATTGTACTTTAGAAACACAAGTTTGATGGTAATAAAACCAGAACCTTTTCTCCTGATTCATGATAAACATAAAATCTTTCAGGCCTGGGTATGCCACAGGAGAAGAATTCCATTTCCCATCTAGCAGTGGTTAACAGCAGTATCACTGCATAGTTTTAAATGCAATAACTCAGGACTACTGAGTTATCAGTAAATCACTTTTGCTCTGTTGAAGTGTATGGAAAGCTCCCTTTGAGACTTAACCCTTCTTTTGCCTGGAAATGAGAAATTAAGAATTGCCTTCATGAATGCTACAGCCCTGCATATGCAAAACCTTTGGACATGTCTCCAGCACATGACCAGTGAGTCTGGTATTTCTTGAGAGTGTGAAATTTGCTGCACACGCTCCTGTAATTGTTCTGTGCATGTTCTGGGACAATGAGGTGCATCCCGAGCATCTTGGCTTTATACTTTACACACAGAGTCATTTAATTGGTATGCAGGGGAACCAAACTCTCAGGGAGCTTCAGTGGGATGTCTGCAATCCATGCTGTGTGCATGCTCACTCCAGACATGAACACAAGGGGCTTTCAAGGTGCTGAGGGTACAAGCATGGTTATTTGCTTTCCCCTGGGGCAGAGCAGGAATTCTCTGCTAAAGGAGGGAAGGTTCTCTGCTGCTTTTCCTAGGAAACATTACAGACCTGTCCCACTCTCTCCTGTTTTTCTTTTCTTCATTGTGTCCAGCAGATTAACATGATGTTTTCTAACAGGGCAGCACCACTGGAGCTCATTGTAGTGAGTTAAAATCCTGCATGCACACACCCCATGGGACAGTGGAGGAGAAGAGGAAGAAGAACAAGAACAAGGATGAGTGGCTCCTCTACCCTGACAGATGACTTCAGTTTGCCCCCCTGAGAAGCCCCAGAGGAAGGCTGAGCAGGGGCAGCACTGGCAGAAGGTGGCTGCAGTCAGAGCAGCTGCAGCAGTGGTGTCTGTGGGACAGCATGGTTTCACTTTGCTCAGTAAATCACTTTGAAATTGCAGCTTGAGATGCCCAACTCATTTGTCAGAGCTGGGGAAGTCTGACACACAGGAGACTGGGCTGGGTGACTGCAGATCCAGGCTGTAATTCCTGGTCCTTCATCTTAATGCCTTCATTGGGGCCATTCTTGAGAAGATTATGTTCCTGGCTGATTTTGACAATTGCTTTGACACCTGCAGATGAATATGATTATTGATTTCAATGTCAGCCCTGTTTGTCTAAAGGGTTAGCAAAACAACCAGAATACATAATTTAGTAGAACCAAAAAATTGGTGAACTTTTGCTTCTGAAGGAAGCTATGCTATTCCAGAATCTCTAATATATTGTGTTCACATTGTTTTTTTGGTTTTTTTTTCCTTTCTTTTTTTTTTTTTTCCCTTGGATAAAATTATCCTTAATTATGACTATTTTACCTATAAAACTATCTGTACCTGCCAAATATTAAAATGTTAGCATGGAAATTTTAGCAAGGATGAAATCCTGACATGGTAATAGCAGATAAAAATAAATGGAAAAATAATGGATTTTTAAACAGTGGAAAAAACCACAGGTGTAATATTTAATCATTGCTAAGAAGAGAAATTTGACACATTAGTGCCAGTGTGGAAGTTTTTCAGTAAAATATATGAATGCAAGATAAGAAGAATACAATTATTTTACCCTTGCAATATGTGGTTCAGTTTTTAAAAGGATGAAAATTTGCAGCACAATTATGATGAGAAAAGTACATTTTCTGCAGTTACCAATACCCAGGGACTGGATCACTTCTGTGGGGTGGCCCTGCACTGCCTGATGGAGACAGACACTTGGAGTGCAGGTTAACAGCTAATACTTAGACTGGCACATGTGATATTAAATGCCTAAGTAGCATTGTGGCCTAGGCTTTTTTTTCATGTGTCAGGTGAGTCCTTTTACCATTGGTTGAGGCTGCTGTGGTCTGCAGCTTCTCTTTAAGCTTTTCATTAGACATCCATTCTGGTAAAAGGAAAAATATTTAAATACGACCTCTTAGAAATTTTAGGGGATGGAAACCTCCCAGAGAAGAATAAATATAAAAGATACATTTAGAACTGTGTGTAGCTTCTATATCTTCCTCATATAAATGATGGTACACTCTTTATTCTCTGAACAACCTGGTCTAGTGCAAGATGTCCTTGCCCTTGGCAGGGGAGATGGAACTAGATGATCTTTAAGGTCCCTTCCAACCCAAACCATTCTGTGGTTCTATTCAAAATTAACACTTCTAGGTTACACCTTCATTCCAGGCAGACAGGTTAGTGATCATATGATCTGAAAAATGGTGGTGAGATGCTGGGTTTTGGCTTCTTTTTTCTTCCTCTGTCAATTCAGGACTGGAGCTCTCAAGATGATATTTCGCACTCAGGCTTAGGTGTTTATTATTTCTTATCTATATTACAAGTGGTGAGTTTTACAGCATTCTACTAACAAGCTACAAAATGGCTAACTATCTCTTGTTACAAGGTCTTTTAAGGCTAAACTATCCAATTAAGAAATGACACCTGAATTATTTTCACTGTTAACCCAATAACTGATCACTTGAAGTCTGCAATGCAGAATTTTCTGTCCTATTACAAAACACCACCCACGAAGAAGGAAGAAGAAGGGAAAGAAGAACAACCAGCCCTAAAACCTCCATCTTGCCCCATGTATTTTGCTATATTCTAAAACCTTAAACTCTAAGTCTTCCACCCAGTGATATTACACACTTCCAATCAAACTACACACCTGTAATCCCAGTGCTATTAATCAATTTTGGAACCTTCTCCATGGCCTCGGGTCAAATATAGTATTTTCTTGTGGGTCTGTGCCCTTCAGCACAGAAAGTTTAAAATTCTCAGCATCCAGGGTTCCAACAGTGAGACCTTAAGATGGGGCTTTAGCTGCAGTTTTTCTGTGTCAAAGCACGTGTGAGTGGCTTTCCCAGCTGCATGGGTGACTCCTGGAAGGTGCACACCTGGTGGGACACGCAGGAGGCAGCTGTGCTGTCACTGCCCTGTGGCAGCACGGTTTCCCTACGTGATGCAGAAAGATGTTGGCCAATACCTGGAGCTGAGGAAGGCTATGGAACATCTTCCTCTCTTAGTCTTGGGAGAAACCTGTCAGCTCCTGCATTAGGAGTTCTCTGTGTGCCACAGGACAGGTCAGCTGTGTCCCTCTAGCTGCAGCACAGGGCCCTCTGGGACCTGCGGGCTGACATCCCAGCACGCTTGTCCTTGCAGAAGCACCTTGCTTTGTCACAGCATGGCAACAGACGGTGCATGGAGCCTTCCCAAGGTACAAGGGCAAGGTGTCCTTTGTCACCTGTCTGCAGGGCAATGCAGACTGTGGTATGTGCTAATAGCTGGATTTGTTATTAGTGCCTGGGGCAGAGATTTCACACAGTTGCGAACTTGGCCTGTGGTGGGCCCGGGATGACAGGAGGAGACCAAAGGGTGGAGCACACACTCACGTAGGCAGCAAAGCTCCTGGGTGCAAAGAAGCTTTTTGTGCACTTACCTGCAAGGTCCTTGTCAGTGCAGAGAGAGGGGAGCGCTGAGCAGCTGCTGGTGCTGCTCAGGAACACTCAGTGAGTACATCAGAGATGATGTTCAACGTGCTTTGGTTGCCCCTCTGCAGATTCAAGGCAGGCTCCTCACAGGCTCCTTGAAACAGTGAACAACAAGGAGCTGCTTTTTTTCATGCCATTTTCCTTGGACAAAAGGCAGCTCTAGAGCAGGCAGAGTCTTGGTTATTTCTGTCTGCACCTAGAACGTGCTGGCTGGCTCACTCCCTAGGAGTTACCTGGTAAACCTTCATGGTCCTAGTAAGCCATGGCTTAAACACTGCTCTCACCAGCCGTGCCTTTGCATCTAAGTTTTCTGTGGTGATCTCACAACAACCTTGAACTTTTCAGAAAGGGTTGAGAAATACCTTGAAGTTCAGGTCCTTTAGTCAGCAGAGTCCTTTCCAGGGCTGCCTTCTCAGTAGCAAGTATCTGCTTTTTTTCTGAGGTTATGTGTGTCTAACACAGAACCCATGCTTGTTTCAGCATGTAAGGAGGACCTGGCAGCTTTTCACACATGACAGTGAGTCACCCTTGAGCAGGAGAGAGTGAGTCAGAAAGGGCAGTTGACAAGCTTTATTTATCACTCTCCTGTTATTTGGCCCAGGAGAATTTTATCCTGAAAAACCCACCCTTGCTAATGATAGGCAGAGCTCAGACATATCATATGACTCCTGGCTTCTTTCCCCCATAGGTTCTACATGCAGTTTCAAATCAGGAAATCACGACAGTTGGCTGCTTCCGAGAATTTTTATTTTTCAAGGAGTTCTGAACGTACCAGCTGTATTGGAATAACTCTCCTGAGCTAGGGTCACCCTAAAGAGAACAAACTGAAATGCCTCTGAGTGATGAAAAGAGCCTGGGGGCGTTTACAGAGTTCCCATTTACTTTCTTCTCTTAGGGCTGCTTTGCTCAGAGCCTAATTGAATGCTGCTAGCACGGCCTGGTGTCTTGACTCTCTTTTGATTATGGTTCTGCCACTCACAGGCTCCATATAGGGTGTGTCAGGCTTTCCAGTTTAAGTATCTATTTTCAGAAGTTATATGGCTCTGTTGTAGAAATTCATTCCAAGCTGAACATTGGCAGGAGATGTTGCAACTCAGAAATGGAAAAAGAGACAGAGAAAAGAAAAAAAAAATAAATTCTGCCTGATGATTAATGAAGGAAACTCTGTCCTTGGGAGTTTCAGTCTTTGCAGCTGTGAGAAAGGGAAGGCAGCTGGATTTGGGGTGACCATCATGGGTAGTTGGGTGTCTTGAGGTATGAAAAGAAGTGAAGTGAGCTCACGTCCATGTTACTTGTACTGCAGGTGGGTTTGGAGCAGCAGCCTGTGAAGGCAGCACCCCCTGTGCTCAGCAGGTTCTCTGCGAGCCAGCACGGCAAGACCTGGAGGTGCTGCAGGTTCCCTGTCTCCAGTCTGTCTGGTTCAGACTGTTCTTCTTGTCCTGTTAGGGGCCAGTACCTGATATACATGGAATACCAAGGTAGTCTGAACAGCACATTTTTCTGTGCAGGCTGAAACCAGCATTTCATCAGCAAAATAACAGTATTTGTCCATTTTTGCTTGTAATCACAGAGACATTTTAGTAGTGCTAAGCTCTAGTGAGACCAGTGACCTAACACTTCTATATGTGTTAAGGAATGTGGCTTTTTGTCCCTAAAAATGGGGACTCACTGAGTGCTCATCCCACCAGTGTTTCCTCCCCACTGAGGGACAAAATTATTTTTTAGCTCATGCATTTAGTTGCCCTCACAGATAGACAAAGCACTCTTTGACAGAGCTGTAAAGATGCTTCTCACTGCTCGTGTTTATTCTGTGGTTTGTCTCCCTTAGCCTCTCAAAGCCAGAACTGTGCCAACCAACCAACCAACCAACCAACCAACCAACCAACCAACCAACCAACCAACCAACCAACCATCCTCCACTCAAGGAGGACCATTAGCAGCTCCTTTGTACAGACACAGCTGCACCATCACCTCACTTGCTCCTCACCTGGAAATGGGTGTGTTGCTTGTATTGCTTTTTTACCTGCAGGTGTACTGCAGGAAAGGGCAGCAGTCAAACTGGAAACTGGATCAGGCAGTGATTTGCTTCAGGAAGAGAGGTTGTCAGTCTTGATTTCCTTAAAATCTGGATTTTCTTTCTGGATTTTCCTGCTTCCAAATATTGGTGATATGTGCTCCTGTGTTGGCTGGGACTAAGACCTTAATCCTTTAAAGAAACTGCACTGGAACGACAAAACACAAACTAGTTACAGCTCCTGTGGCTCAAACTGATTGTAAATATCTGCCGTGAGATTTTTACAGCTTGAAGGAAAGAAACCAAACTGCAATTTGAAGAATTTCAGGATGTTCTTTCCCTAATTATTCTTCCATGTGAAAGAGATCATACTAAGTCTCAAGGAACAGGCTGTAAGTATGCTGTCACCTGTCACAGCCTTTCTATTTGGAAGAGACAATGCTCGTGTAAATGTAGTGTATTTCTCCCTGCGATCGTGTTATTTACAGAAGAATAAACAGTCTTTTCCCCTTTCCTTGAATACAGCAGAAATAAACAGAAGTCACTTCTGGACACAAATTCCCAAGTCTGCTGGTCCTGACGAGGTCTGACCTCAAATGGGTTCCCTTCTGTTGGCTCCTTCCTTTTTTCTCTCCTATCTGAAGCCAACAAAAGCACATAAACCATATCTGGGCAATCCGGGAAGTCCTTGACTTTGTGAAGGAAATGGAAACTAGACTTTTGAGAGGGCTTCCATTGTTCATCTGTCTTTACCACATTGGAAAAGAATAGTTATTCTTTCTACTGAACCTGAGTATGCATGGCGTGTTTGTAACTATAATGGGATGTGTGGGGAACGTGGATTAAAGCCTTGCCCCAAGGCTATTATTATCATTTTTTCAGAGTAATAATCAAGAGATGAAGGTGCACCATCTAATTTAGATGTTCCAGCAAGTCACATTGAGGCAGTGCCTGGATCTCCATATTGACTGGATTGGGAGACACAATATTCCCAGTATTGCAGACCTGGATAGGCAGGGTACTGACCCACCCATTGCTTCTTTGTACTTAGACACTGTGAAGTGCTGTGATGGGTGGATATGTGCATTTTAGGAGGAGGAGGGCTTCTACAGGTACATTAGCAGCGAAAGGAAGACCAAGAAAATTCCACTGCTGAATTCCCTAGAAATGTGCCTTAAATTGTGCAATGTTGAATGCAGCATGTCCTAAATGCCACAGAGCCCCCAAATCACCATGTGACATGGGAATCTAAATGAGAGGGTGGTGGTAGTAGCAGTGGTCCAGGAAGCAGAGCAGTCAGGAAGGTCTGTAACCTGTGGTTGTGAGGATTACAGGGTTTAAGCAGCACTCTCTGCTGCTCCACTCTGATCTGCCACCCTTCAGGTGTGCTGTAGGAGCTGCAGGACTTCCTGCCCTGAACCTCCCAGTGCTCACTCAAGGTGCTGGTGAAGGACCTCATGAGGCCCTAACAGATCTAATAAGAGTCCTGGGTGGGCTGAGACCTCTCTGAAACTGAATTTACATCAACATGATCAACTGTGGCAGCTGACAGTGGATCTGCTCTTCTCTCACTGAGCTGGCAGAGGTTACAATGGCAGCAGAGTGCACTGAAGGACTTGCTATTGGGAGTTAGCAGCAGACAAGCTCTCTGAAACACACCCCAAGCAGGTCTTGGATTTCTTGTTATGTTTTTACTTTGTCCCTGTATGGCTGCTGCTTCAGATGTTGCACAGTTGCTGGTTCAGCAGGTTCATATGCACAGAAGGGCTGCCATAACTGCTTCAGGATTAATTTGGGTTTAATCAGTGTTTTGGACATGTTAACATTTTTTATTTCAACACTATTGCAGAAGAGTTTTGCTGGAGGCTACTTAATCCTCTGGAGACTGCTGGCTGGAAGCACAAACAGATTTTCCAGGCCTGAAGCAGCAGATGTGTATCTGGACAAGCAAGACACTGCATCCCCTGCTGACTGAGTACATGGAGTCATGAATGTCCTGGAGCAAAACTCACAGTATTTCTGAACCATCTCTGGGGATGATGAAATCTAGTGAAGCAAAACCCAATAAGAACTGAGCTTAATGTTGTAGTGAGGATGTAACTTTAGGCAGGACAAAGTTGCATGTCCTTATAAGAAATGAAATAGACAATTTAGATCATCTCTTTGAAGAGTAGTACTTCTGCTTAATGTTGAGTCTGAACTATTGGTTAATGACAGTCCAAATATCCCAGGTATAATTTTTCAGCAGAAGTTTTGTGACTACAGAAAGGTGAGAAACCTAGCTGAGAGCATATCTGCATTAAAATAATTGCTTTCTGTGCTAATTTCATTTCCAAACTGGACTTGATTGCTGTGTTACTATCCCCTTGGCATGAGTAGAACTATGTTATTTTTAAATTTCTGACCTTCCCTTCACAGTCTGAAATACTGACTGTTGTGACTAGAATACCACTAAAGAGAGGACATTATCTTCAAAGGGAAAACTGATGTGCTACACTGAGCAGAAGGTGTGTAGCAAAGCAGAGAAGTCAGGTAAAAATCCAGGAATCTAGCTTTAAAATAATGAGGAATTTACTGCTTAAAAAGGCTTACATGTAATACAATAACTAATGCAGGATATGAATTGTCTTTCTTTCATTATTTTGTAATTGGAAAAGATCATTAAAAGATTCCTTTCAAAATAAACATCGCTGTACTGGGGTGAGCAAAGCAGATGAATTGGCTTTGAGTTCTGGTTTTCTCCAGAATGTTCTACTTTAAAATAGAACAAAGAAAAAATGAATCCATGGAATAGTAACTTTGTAGAGTAAAATAACATAATTCAAGTGCTAAGAGGACATTTGCAAACACCAATATAAATGCCAAAACATTGTTTTAGCTTTCCAATGAGTTCTAAATGTGAATCTTTGTCAGTTCCATTGAAGATCAGGAACTTGTCCACGTATTGTATTTTGACAAAATACTTCTCTGTGGTTCTCATCTGAGGTATCATCCAAGCCAAGCTCATCCTTGAGGAATTAATTTCAATGGTGTCACATGCCAGGACTGTGGCTCTTTCAACATCCATTAGTGTAGGATCAAATTGGTATTTAATTGGTCCATTTTGCAGAACAGACCCCTGGCTCTCACTCAAGCCCCCCACTGCATCAAAACATGGACATTATGGACCTGTTGCATCCTTCTCTCTCCTCACAGCCCCAAGCACCCACCCTTCTCACCAAGATTGGTGAGGTACACTGAGGGAACATACACAATTGACTTAGCCCAAATCTTTCTGTCATGCTTCTGCCTCTCAGTGAGATTATTTATATGTTTTAGTTCCCTTTTGCCATCCACAAGCCTCCTCTGGGGGTACAGAGCATGGGAAACCCCCAGACTGGACCCTAGCAGAGGGGGCTGCTGAAGAGACCCTGTGACTGCAAGGGAGGGAGATAAGGAGTCCATACAGGTGCTGGTAATTTACCTGAAATCTTCATAGCTCAGTGTCACCATCTTGGAGGGACAGAGAGGAGCCCCATGGCTTCTGAAGCCACACATGCTTTCTGCCTTTCAGGAGAAGACAAGGGCCCTGGCTGGAAATAGCCAGTACATGACAGCCAGGGGAAGGTACTGTCAGTGAACAGCATGGAGTTATTTTGGTCTCACACAATGCACTACCTTTGCTATTTATCCTTGAGTGTCTTTTCCTAGCACTGTGTTTATTTATGCTCACACAGCTAGAGCCCCCTAGGTGGCAATGTCAATAATTCTCAATGCAATGGCACTTGGAGTGGTGAGCAAAATGCAGGAGCTGGTTCCTCTCAGTGGCAAAGTGTCCAGGGACAACAGCAGAGAACCAGAGAACTCTGAATTCTTGACTTGCTCTTACCTGGAAAAGAAACAGGAGTGAGACGGAGCTCAAAAAGGCAAGTCACCAATGCACCCCCATAAAGGCTTAGTGGTTTTGCCAAGAGAATTAAAATGTTTTTACAAGGAATCAGGTAAGTTTATAGGAAATTTGGAGATCTGTGTATGTTAAGGGCTCTTCACCCTTACAAGGCAAAGCTGTTGATACTGCACTTTTTAAAGGTATCCTGAGCTATCCCAGATCAATTCCCTCAGTGCTTTAGAGATGACATTCGAGTGTGGCACAAGGAAAATTCATTGTGTCTGACAATGTATCATTTTACTCTCTTTGGGAAAGAATTGATTCTGTGAGAAAGCAAATTCAACAGCTTCAGTTAATATTTACATCAAAGAAATGAGCTGATCCTTTTACTGACCTCTGAAAAATGAAGCTGGATTTCTTTGAGCAGGGCATTTTAAAGGTTTAAAAAAATCCCATTTGGTAATATTATACAATAATCAAGGCACATGGAGCATCTGGACCTGTATGCTCTGTTGGTAAGTGTGCCTGCCTGTTTAGAGTGGCACAAATTTCCTGGCACCAGTGAGAGTGATACCTCAGGGCTTTTTGAGGATTAAGCCTTGGTTCCCTGTGCTAACATTCTCCATAAAGGTCAGTTAGCTTTCCCCATGTTCCCTGTCAAACTCTCTGACACTGAGCCCCTCTCCTTTGCTAAAGATGATTCAAGCCCTGGAATATGCCCTTGACTAAGGAGCTATTTTGGTTTCAGAACCAGCTGTTTTTCTAGTACAAATCGTTGTAGCTCTGATTTAAGTCAAATGAGATGAGTTTGGCTTTGATAGTAAAACCTACACCCTCCTCCCAGGTGGGTCTGTCATCCCTACAGTGCTAATGTTCCTCAGCTCCAATTCCATGCCACCTGCAGGGATGAAACCTCTCCTTCAGCCCCAGGCTTGCAAGAGCTGTGCTTTGCTTGTTTCTTGGATCAAATCACATTCATCTCTGAGATGATTCTTATCCCTCCCTTCCTTCATGGTCAAAGAAATCTCCCTCTTGGTCCATGTCTCTGTGTAACAATATAGGAGAACCAACCAAAATGGAGTGGGGGGCTTGAATTAAACATATCTTCATTGTATAGCTGGGTAACTTGGAGCTGGCAGTATCTGGTGAGTAGCCCAAGGTCATAAAGAAAGTTTTTGTCAGAGCCTGAAATTTTATCCAGTTCTCCTGAATCTTAGACCCTTATCTTAGTCATTAGAGCACCTCTAACAGCTCTTTTCTACACTTCTCCCTGCATGTACTAATGAATAGTGCATATTTAACAGTTTCAGTCATGAACTCTTTATTTTGTACTCAGATGCTGCCAGAAAAACTCATGTTTTCCCTTTACTAAGGCAATGGAAGCATATATAAATCTGATGAAATATGACTTCTTCAGCCAATGGATCAGCAAAGTTTTTTCTGTGGCTGCATTTTCCTTAGTTCTTCAAATCAGTGCTGAGACAAGTCCATTTGTGTGACATGCACTTATAAACTGGGATAATGAATATAAAATCCAGACTTCTTAGATCAGTCTGAACATACCAGACATTCTCTAGGTCAGTATTTGGGAAAAGCTGTCACAGGCAGCTTATAGCACAGGAGTGGATTTCATACATATGACTTATAATCTAGTTTTAGTGTAGGAATATCTCAAGCATATATCAGTGACTCATTTGTTCAAATATTGAGACTTGAAGCAAGAAAGTGGTCTTGCTGATTGTGTTTTTGTGCTTTCTAGTGTGTGTCATGGAAAAATTTGACTGTCATGCCCAACTTTGCCTACAAGAGGTCATATTCCTTTAGCACCTGTTGATTAACACAATACCTGAAACGCCCTTCCTTACTGTTAATTATTAAGCATGATTAAAACCTATCTGTTTATTTCTAATAGTTGCTGGAATGCTGAGATAGTAGATATTTACCTGTTCTGGCCTGCTGGGCTGGAAGAATCCAGAAGTAGTCATTTGTTTACATTAAGATTCCCATTCTGATGAAATTTTCCCGGAAGAATTGACAGTGTTATATCAGTGAATGTCCTGATCAGCACTTTTCTGCTCTCCCAGACCTCCTCAGGGCTGGTTAATTTTTGTCATTTTGGTCTCTCAGGACCTTTTCTAGTAGAAAACCTCTTACACCTAGGAGGAGATGTCACCTAGAGGGGATTATGTGGCAGTGACAGACTGAAGTGGCAGCATTGTGGATGGTGGAGAACTCTGATGGGTCATCATCCTGTGGCAAATTAGAGGTTGAAAACCATGCATGAGCTACCCAGTGGAACTGCATGGAGATAGATGACACCCTGGCTTTCCCTCCAGGACCCCATAGTGCAGAGGTAGCTGGCCATGGATCGTGGGGCAGGAGGGCAGAGGTACAGAAGGAAAGAGGCCATGGCCTGGTACCTCAGAACGTGTGCCATGAGCTCATCTGCAGAGGAGTTTGGCTGGAAAAGTCTCACCTTCAATCCCAGAAGTTGCTGGATTGGATTGGGCCAATGAAGACATGCAGGGGGCCCAGGACAAGCTGTGCCCCATGGCAGCAGAGGAAAGCAAAGCTCTGTTGATGTGGAGAATAGGTGTCTGGAGCCAGTTACATCAGCTCTGTCCAGGCTGCCAGGCCTGTCATGGCAGAAATGCAGGATTTCAGCAATGCTGCTCAAGGTTTTTGGGCTTTTCAAGAGAATTCTCAATGCAGGCCAGTGCTGTTTTCACTGAGTGAAAAATGGTGTGGAGGGAATATAAATCAGGAGGTTGGGATTTATTTCCAAACTGGAAAATGAATATTTGCCTTGTGATTTCCCAGCTTATACTTTATGTGCACATAACTCAATTTTTTTTCCATTATTGCTGTCATTTAATTGTGGGATTTGCTTTTACTCTTTGGAAAAAATCAAACCAAACCAAAACACCACATCAACCTTTCAGTTCTGTTATTCAAAAGAAAATTTGTAAGCAGGATATGTGCACTTATTAAATTAGAATGTTTATTAGTTGCTCATTTGCCCCTTAAATTATGAGAGGAAATTTTCTTTCTACCTTCTTTCCCAATCTGGTTCTGTCTGAGAAAGCTGATAAAATCTCACTTTTAAACTGCAATTTCTCCTCTTGTTTTTAGCAGACTTGATGATTGCAAATGAAAGGTGACCACAGAGGGAGTGGCTAAAGTGTCATTGTTGTACAGGCTGATGATCATTAGTCATGGTATATGTTGGGAAAGGCTCCTCATAATTTTATATGCCATAAAAATAATTTGGTTTTGCTCTGAGTCCACTAAATTGCTGTTTCAGCTGGATATTTGTTGCAGCTTGCTGCATTACAAAATCTTTGGTCATCTGGATAGTATTTCTGCAGCATGGGTGAGAAGTCATGGTAGTAGCTCTAAAGCTTTATTAGGAAGAAAGTTCCACAGTTACTGTTTAGAATGGGATAAACGAGGAAGGGAAGATAGTTTATTTGTTAGAAATGCCAGCACTATAATTTTATTCTTTTTTTGGAGGTCCTTTCTACAGACTTCATATATAAAAGCCCTTTCAGTAGGGGCTTTCCATATGTAAAATATCATGGGTAGAAAATGTATGGGGACATCCTTTTCTAGCTTTCCCTTCCAAAGGAAAGCATACAGTAGTTAAGCTCTACATTTTCTGAAATGTTACATGTATGTGGATGTGGAATTAAACATGCTAAGAGCTTTCTGAAATACTTCTCATGCTGCTATAAATATAGACACTTCACTAACCACTTGCATTATTGACAACATTGTTGTCTACTGTACTCATTTCAAAAATAATGGTTTTGTGTAATTCTCAGCAATATGATACAAACATAACCCCTGCAATGAAAACTGGTGCAAAAAGGGACTGAAGACCTCATTGTCTGGTCGAATACATAATCTGCTGACTGCTCTGTTCAATTTGGGCTCCAGACTGTAAACTCCTGGGTCAGGTTTTTTATAATCTTGGTGTGAGCTGACTGATTGAAGCACAGACAATGGAAGGGCAAGCCAAAGGCTCCAGATCTTACTGGCATATTGTTATATCAGATTGCCACTTTTAATTTACAGGAAAAAAACCACATTTTAAACTCATGAGATGGGGAAGAAGAACACAAAACTGTGATTTTGATGGGGACAGGTGGCAGTGGGAATCTGCAGCACCTGGAAACAGAGAGCCAAGAGATGTGAACCAACAGATTCTCCCAGGGAAGTGTTAATTTCCAGACCTGTCCCTCACTCACACCATCAGTTCTATGGCTCCCAATTCCCAGCTAAGTAAGGTGAACTGTAAAATACAGAGGAGAGAGGTGACCCCAGCTCTTTCTGAGTAAAGCAGAAATTGGCATGGCTGTGGTGACAGCATTCCCCCTTTGGGCTACTGATGTGGTCTTTTTTCTGAAGAAATGGCAAGATTGCCTCTTTGGGGATGGATCCTGTTTAAGAAACTTCCCACCCTAGGGTAAAACTGGGGGAGGAAAAATGTGCTTGCACAGTACTAAAATTTTTCTCTTCAACTATATCATCATTTTAAAAAAAATACACTCATGGAGACCTAAGCTGATGATAAATGTCTCAATTTGAAAATTGTCACAGATTTTACATTTGATAACTCCACACTTAAAGAAAATATAAGTGATTTTCTTTTTCTTCTTCTTCTTTTTTTTTTTTTTTTTTAATTTAAGCTGACTCAATTTACTGGTATGAAACAACTTGATTTACTCAAGACATTTTTATGTCTGCCCTCTGAAAAATGTTACTTGTCTAATTTATTCTACTAATTCAAACTAGGAAATCTGCCAAATTCTTGAAAATTCTCCAGTGACAGGAAATTATTACACTGTGACTTCTCTAAGTTGAATGGTGTTTTTATTTAGCCTGCTGATAGTTTTAGACAGTAGACAGCAACTTGCAGTTTTGACTGATGCTTTCTTTGGCACTTGGATAACTTTGGCATATTTGAGGCACTGGGACTCTCCTGTCAGAAAAGCAGGCAATGACACACAGCTCATCCAAAGGACAATTCTTTGATGTCCTCTATGACCCAAACAGGCAAGAAGTGGCCTCACCCAAGCTGCTTGCTCCACCATAACTTTCCCCAGTGCTAAGGGGCTGTGGGAAGCAGGACACTGTGTTCTCACCCTGATTCCAGCCTCTCCTCCATGCTGGCAGGAGCAGAGGCTTGAGTGTGAATGCAGGGATGTTCTCTTATCCATGCAAATTTCAGTCTGAAGGGAGTCCCTGATGGCCAAAGGGGCTCATGACATTAAAAAATACACACTTTTGAGTCTATGTTGACACACAGGCATTTCATGTTCTTCAATAACACTTGACTGGCATGCTCTCCTTCGATGCCAGCACACTCATTCTGGTCATGGCAGACTTCTGCCTAAGAAATGCCAATAAATTTAATTATTAATACTGCCTGGTGAGAGCAGGGTTTATAATGTCCTGACTCAATGCTACTGAGCTTCTGTTTAAATAGCTGTCTTTTCTCCTAATCCTATTTGCAACTTGCCAGGTATAATTTAGAAATGCTCAGCACTATCTTAAGTACTTTACAGAGTTTATAGCATATATACTTTTTAAATTGCACTGAATTTACTGCATTGAATTTACCTCAATGCTAAAGGAGATAATGAACCACTGCACAGCTATTTTTTCAAACTTATTCTTCAGAACTAAAGGAGGCTCATATTTACTTTTTGATGCTTCCAACTCATTTAGTCTGAATTTCTGGCTTTCTGTTCCAAATTTGGCAAAACAATAGGAACACTCTGTGAGATCTGTGGTTTGCTTCTGTGTTTGAGTATGCAGAACCATTCAGTGTCAAGTCTCTGTATTTCACCCTTGCACATGAGTATCAATATTTACTGAAGGCCTCATGTTAGGCTCTACAGAAGACATATCTGCATCAAAGTATCAAGTGTACACACAAAAGTGAGACCTGTGACCTGGAATTTCTTCATTTCAGTTCAATTTCCTTATGCAGACAGTTGCTTAAACAGGCAGTTGGCTGACTGGAATGGTTCTCTGATGGTGAGTGATGTATCCATTAGTGTTACAATAAATAAATTTCAGAATACAAGAGCTGCAGACAGTCAGAATTGCATTTTACAAGAATATTTGCCTGTGCTTATATTCCCAAGTGATGGAGGCCTGCAGTTATTCAGTGCACAACATAACCAATGTTTCGCTAAAAGGGGTTTCCTGTTAAATGACTCCCTGAACAGATTATTTTGTGTTAGGACTGTCTGATCAGCATCACATTATTTATCTGGAGAAAGAGATGCTCTTGAGAAGTGATCATGATTGAGGGAAGCTATAAAACAGGAGTTTTATAACTTATGACTGGAGCACAAGAACAGGATTGCCAAGTGAAATGTTTAGGCCATTTTCAAACTTTTTCACTTGCTACCCAGCTATATTGTGATACACCTCAAAGCACCAGATGTTGTAGTTCTTGAAAACATACACAGACAAAAAATTGATTAAAGAGATAAAAAGTCTGTTAGTGTGTATGAGTCTTCAGCTGGTGAATCCTCAAGTTGCAGATTGCTAGAAACCAGGAGGACACATCTATTTTTACTTTGCTTACATCCTTCTTAAAAGCACCCACTGACAAGTCATGCATCTTCAAGTGGTGTGTTGGCAGGGGCAGATGTTCAGAGCAAAATAGCTGCTCACAGCTTCCAGCTCATGAGAGACTTCCTCAAGTGGGGGTAGCTTCTAGATCTTTGTGTTCAATACCTTTGGACTTTTCCTCTGCTAATTTCTCAGCACATTTTCTAAGTGACAGAATTTGTGCTTTCTGCTGTCCTCATGTACTATGAATTGTACCAGGCACAGATCCTGGGAAAGTGACTGGGAAAGCCACGAGGTCTCTGCCACACACGAATCCAGCTGAGCCATCAAGTGCTAGATCTGGTCAGCAGTGATGTGATTTAGTAACGCCAAAATCTTTTCTTCTCGGAATGTTCCCCTCAAACCTTTTTCAAGTACCATTCATTGATGAGCGTCATTAAAACAATGTGAGGAAATAATGACAAAATACACAACCCCCCCCCCAAAAAAAAAAAAAAAAGGAAAACAGATGGAAAACCAGCCTGAACTTTGGGAGCACTGCAGCTCCTCGACGATTTCATTTCCTTGGGTGCCCCCTCGTGTCCATCCAGTGTATCCGAATGCTGCTGAACTGAGACAAAAAACCCCAAGTATCCACTTGCTATCACCTTATAAGGTTAATTCATTTCGAAATCCTTTTTTCCACCCCTCTGTCTAGTAACCCTATGACTTCATCTCCAAAGTGTAAACTTTCAGGTTGAGTGCGTAGCTTATGCCTTATCTAGGACTGTCCAAAACCAAAAAAGGTTTCCTCTGTTTGTCTTTTGCCTCAAGTTTTGTGCATTTTCAAACTTCTTGAGAGACTTCATCAACACTCTTAGGCATGATTTTAAGAGGAACAATTCCAGCTGAAATGCCAGAAAGCTGAGGATGCTCACAGAAGCTGATCAAGTTAAAGGATTAAGTTTTGTTCACCTCAAATATGAAAATATTTCCGATGCAGGCTGGTGCGTTGGGAAACTCAGTGCCCAGAAAGTTGAGTTACAACCAAAAAGCCAGAAAGGCTTTTCTGTTTTCTCTGGCTTTTCTGTATTATGGCACTGAAGTATCTGCTTCCAATCTTAATGTTCACAGAGAAGGATCTGTGTCTTGTGGAAGTTCATCAGCATGCCCTGGTACATTTCCTGTTGTGCTGCACAGCATTTACAGGAGCAGAGCAGGATTCCCTCACACTCCAGACTGGATTTGTACAGCCCATTTGCGTTCTTCCTGATGCTGTGAGAGCAGTAGGGAAAAAAATATAATTTTCAAGCAAATGAGAACAGTTCTTCTCTTTGATACCTCAACAGCTGGATGTACTGGATGTCAAAACCATACACCCACAGGTGGATTGTATTTATGCTTTTGGAGGCACAGCAGGAAGGAAATTGGTCGGTCTGGGCTAACAGACATCCAGGTCACCACTTTTTGGCACCCTTAGGAGTCAAAATAAGAGATATCAAACATGAGTAGGTGAAATGGAAAACAGGTCCTTTCCTCCTCTTAACTAAAAGGACAAAATAATGCAGGGAAAGGAGCTTTGTCAATACATATTTTTAAATGACCAGTGTCACTCTGGTTTTTTAAGGTTTTCTAAGCTTTCTGATGTTGACATTCTTGTCGTGAACTTTCTCACACACTTTCTGTAAATAACTCATTGTTTGGCATTCTTTTATAGAAGAAGAGAGAGTTGATAGACTGTTAGTTTGACCAGTGTCATTGGAGAGGTGTCACTGTCACCCTCCAATCCACTGTCACTTTTAGAAAACTATAAATGTTAGAGTCAGAAAATAAACTTCCCTTTTTTCTTCACCTTGAGAACAGCTGTGTGAGCTTGTGTTCTTTTGTGTCCTATAGTGACAGACCAGCTCTTACTCTCAGGCTTAAGACAATTTACTAAAAGGGTATTTTTTTAGCCTAAATAAACCAACCTAGGGGTTATTAATTCAGCAGGCTCAATGCTATAAGTCAAAAGAAGTTTCATTAATCCTCTAGCAAGCAGAATGGGAAAAGAACTTAAAGAAGTGAAAAATTACTTCTATTTTGGCTGGTAAAAATAGTCTTATGGAATGTTTGAAATATTTAAGGGTATTGTATATGAAAGTTTTCATGAGTGGGAGGCAAAGACTGAAGTCTCCTGGACTGGGAACCCATTTTATTTCATCATCATTAGCCTCAACTTATAAGAAGATAAAAATTAAAACAGGCATCCTTCTTCAGTATGGCATTAAATGAGATTCTTTGGACAGCAGCTGTATCTTAGGCTTTCACAAGGGCCCTCTGCTGCTCACACTCAAAGTGAAACACTCTGAACTTGTTTGAGATTTTAAAAAAAAAGTCTTGCAACACTTAATTGAAGCACCAGCTTCAATTTTCAAAGGGATGTAAAACCTGAGTCCTCATGGGACAGGACTACATTAGTCTCTACCTAAATGAGGTAAAAAGAAACTTTTAAATGGAAAGGTATTTCAAAACTGCTCACTGCAGGATTTCTTGTGTTCACGCTGGCCTTTGTCAGAGGCAATCAGGGATTGCTTATCAGGAATATAATTTTCTCCTGATATTATCTACACAGTGTATAATTTTGTGAGGTCATGCTTGGCTACTGTGGCACTCATTACCTCATCATCAGCAGGAAGAACTTCAGGAAGGAAATAACCTCCAGAAGCAGAAGGAATTTGGAGATACCCAACATTCTTATTTTTTAAAAAAATACACCTCTGTGAATAGAATAAAAAGAAAGACCAACTGTGTACATAGTGGTACAATCTCATTATGATATTGCTATTTTTCTTTTCTAAAGCTCAGAACCTTAAGATTTTTAGGCAAATGACATAATTGGAGGCCTATAAAACGCTCAGCTTTCTGGATGGAAAGATATTGCTTTAGTGCGTGTCTCAGTGTGCCTCTAAATGAACAAGTCATTTTGTACCAGGTACAAATGGAGTTCATGGAGGTCCTGATTCTGATCCCTGGCTGCATCTGAATCATTCAGTGGAAGACAAATACTGACAGTATTGAATTTTACAAGGTGAAAATTTCTGCTTCTGCATTAATTGTTAATTAACTCTGCATTTCAAAAGCCGACAGATGGAAGTCTATACAAACATCCAGCTACAGCAGCTATTCTGCTCAGCTTCCTCCCCATCTGTGTTATGGTGCTGATTTGCTGCATGTGGGCTGAGTGCTAAAGTGAGCAGTAACTTGGATGGAAGCTGAGTTCTTTGATTCAGCGATTCTGTGAATCATTGAGGACATCGACCCCTTGGAGCAAGTCCAGAGGAGGCCACCAAGACAATTAGAGGGATGGAGCACCTCTCCTACGTGGAAAGCCTGGGAGAATGGGGATTGTTCAGCCTGGAAAAGAGAAGGCTTCGGGGTGATCTAATTGTGGCCTTACAGTACAGGACCCTACAAGAAAGATGGAGAGAGACTAAAAGGGCATGTACTTTCAGGACAAGGGGGAATGGATTCTAAGTGAGACGCAGTAGGTTTAGATTAAATACTAGCAAAAAATCCTTTACTGTGGCCATGCTGAGGCCCTGGCACAGATTGCCCAGAACATCTGTGGCTGCTCCATCCCTGGGAGTGTTCAAGGCCAGGCTGGATGGGGCTCTGAGCAAGCTGGGATAGTGCAAAGTGTCCTTGTCCAAGACAGAGGGATTTGAACTTGATGATCTCTAAGGTCCCTTCCAACCCAAACCATTCTGTAATTCTAAAATAATAAACATGAGTTCCAAAACACCACACTTCAACTTTATGCTGCCTTTGTCAGGCAGGGCTCAAAGCACTGTAATGGAACAAATTCATTAGGCCTCAACAACTTTCATCTCAGCATTACAGAACGATTGAATAGATTTAAGAGATGAATTTGATTGATGAATTTTATTAATGAATTTGATTGATGCCCAGAGGATGCTGAGGCCCTGGCACAGGTTGCCCAGAGAAGCTGCGGATGCCGCATCCCTGGGAGTGTTCAGGGCCAGGGTGGATGGGGCTCTGAGCAGCCTGGCCCGGCGGAAGGCATCCCTGCCCGCGGCAGAGGGCTGGAACCAGGAGCGGGGGTCGAGCAGGAGCCGATTCCCGAGGGACGGGCACCCCGCGGGCCGTGAGGGAGGAGCGCTGCGGAGGGGCGGGAGCGGCGGGAGGAGAGGGAGCGGCGGGCGAAGCCTCGCGAGAGCGGGCGGGGTGGCGGCGGCTGCCGCGCTCCTCCCCGTGCCGGTGCCGGCGAGCGAGGCCTGCGCGGGCCCGGGCCGGGCTGTGCCGGGCGGTGCCGAGCGGCGGGAGCGGCGGCCGGGCCCGTCCCGGGGCGGCGGGCAGGATGCCGGGCGGGCGGGTGTGCGGCGCCTGCGGGTGCGCGGAGATCGAGGTGGACGCGGCGCGCGGGGACGCGGTGTGCACGGGCTGCGGCTCCGTGCTGGAGGACAACATCATCGTGTCCGAGGTGCAGTTCGTGGAGAACAGCGGCGGCGGCTCCTCCGCCGTGGGGCAGTTCGTGTCGCTGGACGGTGAGTGCGGCCGGGCCGGGGCAGGGCGGGGCGGGGGCCCGGGGGCACAGGGAGCGGCGTGTGGGGAATAGCGGGCGGTGTACGGAGAGAGGGTGCTGCGAGGATGGGGCACATGGCAGGAGGGAAAGGGCGCTGGAGGAGGCGTGGACAGGGACAGGGCGAAGGGGTTGCAGTGTGGGATCAGGGATAGAGCACAAGGATGAGCGACCCAGCGGAAAAGGACCTGGGGATGCTGATCGACAGCGGGGGAACATGAGCCCGAGGCGTGCCCAGGTGGGTGGGAAGGGCAGTGGCATCCTGGCCTCTGTCAGGGATAGTGTGGCCAGCAGGACCAGGGCAGTGATCGCACCCCTGGGCTGGGCACTGCTGAGACCGCGCTTTGAGTGCTGTGCCCAGCTCTGAGCCCCTCGGTTCGGGAAGGACATTGAGGGGCTGGACCCCATCCAGGGAAGGGCAGCGGAGCTGGGGAAGGGTCTGGAGCACAAATCTGCGGCTGTTTAGCCTGGAGAAGGGGAGGCTCAGGGGCACATTGCCACTCCACAGCTCCTTGACAGGAGGGTGGAACCAGGTAGGGGTCGGGCTCTGCTCCCAGGGAATAAGTGACAGGACGAGGGGACAGTCTTCTGAACCAGGGGAGGTTTAGGGTGGACATAAGAAAGAATTTCTTCGTGGAAAGGGTGATTAGCATTGCAATGCACTGGCCAGGGCAGCAGTGGAGTCGCGGTCCCTGGAGGTGTGTAAGGAAAGGCTGGCTGTGGCACTCAGTGCCATGGTCTGGGTGACAAGGTGCTGGTCAGTCATAGGGTGCACTCAGCGATCTTAAAGGTCTTTTCCAACCTCATTGATTGCGAGATTCTGTGAGTTCAGGGGCATGGGAGTGAGGGAACAGTGGGCAGTGTGGGGAAAGGGATGGGGAGATGCTCTGCCAGAGGGTGGGGTTATGGGGATGCTACAGGGGAGTGAGGACCATGTACAGGGGAGATAAGGGCACTGTGCTGGGAGATAAGAAGGACAGTGTATAGGGAAAAGGGTGCTGTGAGGACAGACTGTGGAAAGCCATGTGGTGCAGAGATGGGATATGGATGGTGCATGTGGGAACTGATGCTGCACAGAGTGGGAATGGGAGAGACAATTCATGGGGAGAAGGAGAGCATGCTGTGCAGGGTGAGAGAGAAATGGGGTGGGGGAGGCTGGGATGAATGGGAGAAAAGAGCTGTGCAGGATGACAGAGATGCTCTGAGTGTGATGGAGTACATGTGTGAGGGACTGGGGCAGGTGTGTGAGAAAGTTTGGGGCTCTGTGGAAGGGTTGGGTGCACAGGAAATGGGGAGGTAGATGAAATTATTTGGGATAGAGGACAGGAAAGGTTGGGTTGGGTATTTAATTGAGAGAGGGAACAGTAGGGGCAACAAGGAGGAGAAACAGGCTGGACATGAAGGGTCAAGAGTCTCTTGTCAGTAGTTGAGTTGGGGTGATGGTGTGAATGCTCTGGAGGATAAAACATGGAAAAAGGCCACATCAGGAAGACAACAGTGTTTAGAAAGTGAGAGAAGGAAAATGGATGTGGGGAGGATGTAGTGTTTGAAAGGGGAGAGATGGAAAATCTGTATGGGGAATGTGTATAAGGAGAAAGAAACATAAGCAAAAGCATGGGAAAGAGCTTAGCAGTGAAACAAGTGGCTCTGATGGATTGTATAGCTGTGGGGAAGAAAGGAATTTTTTCTGTGGTGGAGAATGCAGCTCTGCAAATTGGAGTTTGGGAGTTTACTGTAGGCTAGGAGTTGTCTGATGCCATTCCTGTCTTCCAGCTCAGGGTGCTGGCATTACTTTTTTTACAGCTTATAAGCAGCTCTTGCATCCTTCACTTTTTCCTGTTTTGATGTGGAGATTACATTTTTAAGGGCTTGTTCTGCTTTTTCCCTCCCACCCAAAATTATGCAGGACAGATGGCATGCAAGCTAGAGCTCATTTTGGAATGCCTTTATCCTTAAAAAATAAATCTAAGGAAAAGAAAAAAATGCACCATACTGAGGCTTTTTAATGGATGAATTGCACAGTACTTAATAAAATTTCTTTAAGGTATACCTTTCTGTTTTATGTAAGTCTTGAGATGTGATTGTAAGTCTTGAGTCTGTGATTTTGTGAGTGCAGGCCCTGTTTCACACCAGAAATATTTTAAGGAAATTAGGATATGGATGACTTATGCTGGTACAGTTCTTTACATTCCAAAACAGATGCTTCTGTTGTGAATATTTTTTCCTCAACATGAACTGAGTGATGCAAGCTAATCTGAAAAGATATATTTGTGCTGCAATAACAGTGTCTTCATCATGCGTGCTTGTCTATTAATGTGTTTATGACTGATTAAAATTCCTCTGGAATGGAGAGAAAAGTAATTTACTGTGTAAGAAGGACTTTGCATCTCCCCAAAGGGTGGCGAATTTACAAAGGAATGTAAATTTCTTTTAAGTCAGAAACCATTTACATTCTGAAAGCAACATTTTCTGGTAAGTTACACCTTTCAGTGACTTTTGATTATATTAGTAAATTTCCACTAAAATTGAATGAAATGCCTTGGTCAGAGGCTCCTTGGACTGTGGTGTGATGATCTCAGAGAGTGTTACTGTGTGCAGCATTTGCAGTGTCAGAGGTGCCTGGGGTGCTGGTTTTGAGTCCCTGGCTCATGGTTGGTAGGGCTGGGTGCCTTGGAGAATGTTATTGGAGGTTTGCAAAGGATGAGGGATGTCAGGTTCTTTATTGCAGGGCTGGGAATTGAACAGGGCTTTTGGTATTCGTGGAGTTCAGAGCTACTAAAAACATTCCTCAAATCCCTTCAAGATCCACAGCAGCTTCTGTTGATGTGCTATTACATGTTGAATACAGATGCATTTGTTAATAATTAATTTTCATCTTCATCATAAAAAAGCCAAAGGGAGTGGAAAACCCTGAGACACTGTTTTTTTTTTTTTCTTTTTTACATTTAGAAAAACCTTTTATTCTGCCAAGCTGCATGTTAAGATTTCAGAATCTTGAATTTCTTCACTGGAGTGAGTTCTCCACTTCTCTATATTAATATGAAATGTCCAAGTCCTTGCTAGTAAGTAATGTAGAATCTCTATAAAGCATTGGAAATCCCTTCTTTTATCCTCTCAGGGTTGGAGGAAGGTGTGATATCACAGTTAAGTTTTCTCTGGCAGGATTTACATTGATCTAATTATGTGCCTGTTGTAGGAAGCCTCAACACTGATGCCTTCCAAAGAGAAGTTTGGTGTAGCCAGTGTTTTCCTGTGCAGATGTGTGAGTCCTTTGGAAAGTTCCTTTCCATTTTTTTTTTTTGATGTTTTAGCAGCTGAGATTTTGGTGTGCTGAGAAAGCCTGGGCTTGTGCTTGGCTGTGAATGAGGGGGTTTGCTTTGCTCTCCATGAAGTCTTGGGAAAATGCAGCATAGTTAAGTGTGTTGGACAAGAGGGTAGGATCACAGAATCATTTAGCTTGTAGGAGAAGATTTTTTTAGGGTTTTTTTAGGCTTTTAAGATTATCAAGTTCAACTGTTAACCCAGCACTGCCAAGTCCATCACTGAGCCGTGTTCCTGAGTGCCCCATCTACGTGCACAGGATGAGCCAAGAAGGTAGAAGTAGTGAAGGACAAAAAATATATGTTCTGCACAGGTAAATATAGGGTAACAGTGCTTTTTGGCAAAGTGGCTTGCCTTGAAGATCCTTTGGAGCTTTCTGAGGAAGTGGTAAGTAGGAAAGCAGGTGGTTGGATTTTCAAGGGAAGGTCAGCAAGTTCTTTCACCAGAAGCTTTTTTGGTAAGTGGACAAGGCAGAAAGTTGGATTTTCAAAGGAAAGTCAGCAGAGTCCTTCACCAGAAGCTTTTATAGAATCTGAGCTGTCATTGATAAGGAAAAGTCTTTACAGAGCAGAGTAGCTCTTCAAATGACAGGAAATATACTCTAAAGAGTACAGAAGGAGGTGCCAGTGAAATTCCATAGAATCTGGACTGATGATCTGGAAAACAGGTGACTGGTGAGTTAATGGGGTTTGTGAGCAGTACTGAATTATTTGGGGTAGTAAAGACTGCAGAAGGACCTGTTGCTTTTAGTGGATGGGTGGTAGGATAGCAGATGGGATGCAGAGTTGCTGTGAGAGTTAGCATTGTTCCTTTCTTCCACATGTGGGATGGCATCCAGACTGGCTAGGGTAACATTGGAAGGAAACCCCTAGGTCATAATGGATAGCTTTATAAAAACAAATTGCTCAGTGTTCATTCATGGTACAAGAACCTGACTGGGGAGGGGAATGTTAGAAGCTAAAAGAGCACATGCACCATGTCTGTACACTGTTACACATCCACAGCATTACCTGCAGCTGAAGTGCTGTGTGCAGTTCTAGTGGGTTTCTCTTTTCTTTCCCCCTCCCCAGGAAAACCTCTAATAGAGCTAGAAAAGATGCAGAGAGGAAGATGGAGTGATTAAGAGGAGAGCTTCCTGAAGAGCTTCTCAGTTAGGCTGGCTGAATAGACTCAGCCTCTTCAGACTGGAAAAGAGATGATTGAATGGGGCCACAGTAGAGATTTGTAAATGCAGTAAAATAACACAGCAAGGATGAGCAGCTGCTCAGGGTCACATAATGCAAAAGCTGGGGAATGCTAAGAAATCAAGCAGCTAACTGATTGCAGAGGTAGTGGGTAGGAGGTTCAGAAGCATTAGGAGGTTTTGTCTGGTTGGTTTTGGTTTTTACAGAAACCCCCATGTGAATGTGAAGTTGTGGATATTAAAAGTTTACATGAGCTTAAGATGATTGGGCAGACAGAATAAAAATGTGTCATGGCCATTGATAAAATACATAATTTCTGGTTCAGGAAATCCTTGAGCCACAGATCTCTAGGCAGTGGGAGATTTTATGAGAGCTATCACCACAAACTTTCCTCCTGTGTTTTGTGCTGCCCTTGCAGGCATGTATATTGATGGGCTTTCTCATTCAGAGGTAGGATACTGGACTAGTCTTTCAGTCTGATTGGGCACAGGTGTTCTTTTGAGACTTCACAGGAAGATCATGTTCTTTGAGCTTTACAGAGCTAATCCCACAGAGCTGTCTGTCTCAAACACTGGCAAGTCAGCTCTTCTTGCAAGGTACCTGTCACTTCCTGGGTTGTGAGCTGGGAAGTTATTTCACTAGTAAAAGGGAATAATCCCTTCTAGAAGGGGCTGCTGTGTATTGTTGTGTTGATCTTTTGAGAGAAGAGCCCTCTGAAAGCTTTGATATGCCCCATACTGGTCTAGTGGTTTGTAATTCTTAATTCTGTTGTGAGTGGTCACAGTCAGGAAAGAATCCAGCCTCAACATTCCACCCTAGCTATGTTACTGTCTTGAAGCTTCTGAAGGCTGCCTTGAAATTTGGTTTGTGAACTTGACTAATTTGACCCTGGATAAGTCAGGAATTAGTGGAGATGGGTTATCATGCCTGTTTTAGCTCCAAGGAACTCTGCTGATTGCACAGAAAGTGTTTGAGGCATGTACTTTTCCTAGCTGAGTCTAGTTTTGAACAATAACTATTCACTTTATAATTGATAACCAGCTCAGACTAGCCAAATAGATTGTTTGCTCTGATTTCTCAACTTAAATTTGGAGAGCTTTTGAATCCTGCTAATTGGAATGAATGTGTCTTGCTTTTTATTTTTCTTCGTACCCAAGTTCTTAACAGCCCATCAGTTACTACATTTGAACACATCCCAGCAGGAAGTGCAGCAATACAGGGTCTGAGAGTGAGCTACATTTCTGCCTCTCCATTATGCTATAATTGCATCCTGGAGGATGGAGTTACACTGAGCCCTTTGCCAGTTTGCACTGGTTTGATGGCTGCTGCTTTTGTAGAAAGGCAGGTTAAGAGTTGTGTGCCATGTCTGGAGTTCTCTGGTTGCTCTTTCACTGTCTGGGTGTCTGGGTGGGAGTCCCCTGTCCTGTGGTAATTGTTGGGAGGAACTGTTTTCACAAGTTTTTTTTTTAAGCTGACAGGAGAAAAACTGAAGCTGAAGAGAGTGAGAGAAAGCTGAGCATGGAGCAAACCTGACAGCCCAGATCTCTCTTCAGGTTTTTGTTTAAAGAAGCTGAGAAAGGTGAAGGCTGGGACTTCTGACATTAATCAAAGGAGAAGAAAAGTCCCACCTTGGAAGGTTGATGTGCAGGCAGCATAGCAGCAAGCTGGAAGATGTGACTGAGAAATACAGCACAAAGAAACGATGCTGCAATGTGTACTGAGCTTGTGATCCTCAAGCATGCTGTCTGGGGAAGCTCAGCTTCTTTTCTTCCAGAAATTCCCCTTAAAAGCTTGGCAGTAAGTTGAGAAAAGCAGATCTGATAAGCATCTTGGTCACAGCCCAGGTACTTCTGGTTCCTGCTGTTCCTGAGCAGCTTCTCCCTGGGCTTCCCCCAAGGCTGCCCAGGGCCCAGGAGCCCATCCCTGCCCCAGGGACTGCACAGCTGGGCCAGTCTCCAGCTCCCCTCTGCCTTGCCCTGCCCACCCATGGACCCTGAAGAGCCATGCCCACGTGCTGTGTGGCCTCAGCCCATCCTTGTGGCCCTGTCTGGACATTCTGGGGCTGTGTCTGACCTTGTTCCCCTTGCTGGGCCTGACCCTGACTCCCCTGTGCAGCCTGATGTCCTCAGCCCATCCCTGGACCCATGGAGGTGCCTGATGCTCTCAGCTCTTCCTGTCCCTGCCCTGCTGTAAAATTCAGTCACATCTCTAGAACAAATTTAAATAAGAATTATTAATAAATCTTTTAACTTAGTGACTAAGCCTGGAGGTTTTAGAGCAGTAACAAATACAGAAACAGGATTCTGCAGTGGGCACTGACAGCATCAGTTCTGCAGCACTGAGTCAGGCTCTCTGGCTCTGGTACAGCAAACATGCATTAAGGCTCTGCATCTCCAAATGTACATGAGCTTGCACTAATTTGAGGCTGGTGGGAGGTTATCTTCTTGCTTTTCCTCATAAATGGACAGGGAAGTTGTGAACTGGTAATTCTTAACACACCAACAAGTGTTGTTAAAGTTTTTGGTGAAGGAGGTTCTACAACATTGGTAAGTAGCCTGGTTCAAAATTTAGAACATCAAGAAGAGTTTATTTCTGCTATTACAGGTTTTTTTTTACAAGTGAATTATAATTAAGTTACTACAGAGACCCATTAGCACAGCCACAAATCTTGAATGTGTACTCTCACTCTTCAGTGTCCCATGACAGATTTAATGTATCTTTGGCTCTTTAGTAAAGCTGTGGTATGCTCAGTGTTTTAGGTATATCTGTGGAACCTTACTGAAGTACTTTCTCTACTATTTTATCCTTAAAATCTTTGTTTTTACATCAAGGCATGTGATGTAAAAACATGAGCTACATTCACCTCGCATGCAGAACTTGACAAGAGTTTGCCTTGATCTAAATATTTGTCTTTTGAGAATTGTGGACATAAAAAGTTATGGTCAGCAAACTGGAAAGAAAAGAGGGACTGACTACACAGAGAAAAAAACTTACGTAAAATTTAAGCTGAGCTTATTAGTCATTCATCTTCTCTACCTTTTTGTCCTGTAGAACTTTTTAAGATGATCAATTACTGTCACAGTGAGTGCTAGTGAGACAGTTGGGAAAGGAGATGAACTCTATATTTGTGTAGGATTCTGTGCTTTTGTCTACTTGGCTCCTATGTACAATAAAGGATTCCTGTGTATTTTCAAACATTAAAAAAGTGAAAGGAGTAAGGGTTTTGTTTTTAATTTGTAGTTGCTAATCAGTTTCCCTGTAAGGTATTAATAGACCAAGTCCTGACATTAAATGTTTCTTACGGTGCAGCCTCAAATAGTCCTGACCTGGGCTCTGCCAATAACACACATGCTAAACTTGAAATGAAAACATTTGGTACTGAAAAGTTAAAATAATATTAATACCAACAAGTTTCCTTATATTTGTGGCCCAGATTTTTAGAGATGACACTAATTCGTGGTTAATTTTAAGTTATGCAGAGTGATCATGATGTCAGTTGCAATACAGAGAAAGGAAATATAAGTATGCTGGATTTGCAAACCCTTTGATGGAAATCCTGAAGAGTATTTACCTGATTTACCCTGTGCCAGATTACAAAACTAATTCATAATCATGCTGTGTTGGGAAGGAAGAGGGGAAACTTCCGTCTAAAATAATCATCTGCTGTATGCTTTAGTGAGAGGAATGAAATCAGTTTTGCTTCTCTCCCCGAATCCTCCAGGTGGCAATCGTGCACCAGAGTTAATATGAAGCTTTTTCTGGCTTTGAGTCTTTTCCACACTGGGATGGCAGCAGCAGAGGGTGCTGCTGTCAGCTGTGGCAGTGCAGAGTAGTGCACATAACTTGGATGCAGACTGATTTCATAGACACTTGGGCAGTCCTAAGTTGGGTTTTGGTGGATGCAACTATATTTATCTCTACAGCTGGTAGTTAGGAAAATAAGCTGTGATGGAATAGATTTAAAGTTTGTCTATGTAAGTTTATCTGGCAGTGCTGTTTCAGCAGGCTCTGGTGCCTGCAGACCTGTTCACTTCCCTGGAAAAATGAGAAAAGAATTCTTTCAGTTACAAACTTAAGAACTTGAATCACAAAATTTTGCTTTTATTGGTATGATTTGTAATGGGAGGTTTACTTACCCTCCCTTTTACTTTTGTGGTCTAACTTCAGTAGGAAGCTCATTAATTTTTTTTATATTAGATTACTTTGTGTTCCCCAATTATGAAACCATTGGTGTGATATAGTCTGCATTCTTTACCAGACTTTACCAGATTTTATGCTGGATCTGTAAATACATATATTTGAAATAGAAGGTTTGCCCCTACCATGGCCTGAAGAAAGGACTGGTGGCTTTTGGGTTTAATTTTACAGGAAAGGATTTTGGTAGGATTGGTCCTGTCAGACAGCAAGTGCCCTTCAGTTCAGGTTACAAGCAGCTTCATTCCCTGTCTTCACTTGCTCATTTATGTAGAGGAAGCAAAATCTGTAATACTGGGACTGAATCTGTTTCTCCTCCAGGTGCTGAATCTGAAACTCATCATGTCCCTGACATGACAGAAAAGTGCCCTTTAAGCTGCAGATGCCCAAGTGGCTGCTCTTTGCCTCCACTGTGTGGAGTGATAGGTGCTGTTCCTGTTTTTTGTTGTTGTTCAGGATTACCCCAGACTTCAAGCTTTGCTTGCAGCTTTTACAGATTGAGGAGCAGTTTTATGGAGAAGCAGAGTGATGTGACTTTGTTAGGGAGTTGGTGCAGCAAAACAGAAGCTGCTGAGGTGCTTGTGCTGTGAGCAGCAGTGGGAGTGGCTGCTTTTGGCTGATGGAGGGATAGTCACTGTAGAACCATGTAATTGTTTAGTTGGAAAAGACCTTCAAGATTGTAGAGTTCAGATGTTAACCCAGCTGTGACAAGTAGTTTAACACTCAAATGATGTAGGATTATGATCTGTGTGAGCTTAGACTGAGTACCATCAAATTTCCAGACATTATCTCCTGCATCTTCAGTTCTGTTGTGTTAGGGCAGTGTAGCCCACTGAGAGGACCACACAAAAACTGGAGTAGCTGTGTTTCTGAGCTGCCTAACACATCTCTCCACACCTTCTGGTGTCCAAAATTTCATGTAAATGTCCAAAGCAAACTTAGAAAGGAAGCTTCAGTTATGTGAAGCTGCAAATCTGAGTGAGTTTCTAAAAGAAATCATAGAGTCATAGAATATCCTGTGTTGGAAGGGGACCCACAAGGATCCTGCACAGGATGCCCTAAGAATCACAGCAAATGTCTGAGAGCATTGTCCAAATGCCCCTTAAATTCTGCCACTCTTGGTGCTGTGACCACTTCCCTAGGGAGCCTGTTCCAGTTCCCAACCATCCTCTGGGTGAAAACCTTTTACCTAAAAGCCTACAAACCTCCCTGTCCCCTTTCCCTTCATGCCATTCCCTCAGGTCTTGGGACAGGTCACCAGGGGGAGCAGCTCAGTGTGTGTCCCTCCTGTCCCCTGGAGGAGGTTGTACCTGCAGTGAGCTCTCCCCTCAGTCTCCTCCAGGCTGAACAGACCAAGAGCCCTCAGCTGCTGCTCATGTGGCCTTCACTGTCTTCATGGCCCTCCTTTGGACACTCTCATGGCTTTTTAACATTGTGGTGCCCAAAACTGCCCCCACGACTGGGGGTGAGGCTGCCCCAGTGCAGAGCAGAGTGGGACAGTCCTGACCCTCACCTGGCTGGTGATGCTGGGACACAGCTGTTCCAGATGCTGTGCCTGATGTCCCCAGGACACAGCTGGCCCTCCTCAGCAGGTGGCATGAGTAGATGGCAGTGGGCCTTGGAGCAGTTCACCACCTCCTGAAGGAGGGCATTTGAGTTGCCTTAGGGAAATGGTAGTGTTAATGTTGAAGTTTTGGCAGGCAGTACTTGAAGACACCAAATACTTCTCAGATGTATTTTTGTATGTCTTGAAAGCTGAATGTGAAAAACCAAAAGCCTGCTTAATTCACTTTTGAAGTTGTGGGGGAAGAATGGAAAAGGTCAAGAAATGTAAAAATTGCAGTTAAGCTGGGATGTTAATTTGGTTGTGCCTAGCAATTGCTGTTCCTTTCCTTTGTACTTTTTAAATTGCTAGCTTTGTAGGGATTTTTGTCTTTAAATGAATTTGATGATTTCAGTTTTCTTTTTTTAAGAGTTTATCTTTTTATTACCCAGCTGAACAGTTATGATAATGAGTTTGGTTTGCATTTTGCTTGTAAGATTAAAGCTGATGGTGAGACTACATAGTCAATGGCAACATTAGTTTGCAGTTCTGAGAGTGTAAGTGCTCAACAGACTAGTTCTCTGTCAGTTTTCAAAGACAAATGCTAAGTAGAGATGTTCAGCCTTTCCAGTTAACTTGCTGAAAAATGGGTACATCAATTCTGATAGCAGAATCTGTCTTTCAGAGAGCTCTGCTGGTATGTGCTGCAGTCTCTATAGCTTGGAAAGAAATTACTTTATGTATGATGTTAGAGCTTGATGGCTAATGAAAAAGAGTCTTAAAGAACAAATAATTGAAATCTCAACTTAATTCCATTTTGTTTATATTATTTTGGATTTTAACTCCTGAGTAAGTTAAATTATTTAGTTGTTAGTATTGTTTATCACCACTGTAAGATTGTTTTGTGCAAGCTTTTTAGTAGTAACAGGGAAGCATTTTAAAGTGCTGTCTTATCAATGATAGTCCAAAGCAGTTCAGTATTTTGGTATATTCAAGGATAGAGGGGACTGGGAAGTGGATGGAGCTTTTGTGTACAGAACCAAAAGTGCCTTTGACCCAAGTCCTGGGTGATCCCCCTGCCTCCAGCCTGCTGCTCCTGCCTTGTGGGTGGTGTCCTCCTCCCATGCACTGATGCTCGAGTGTGCTGCAAATCAGACTAGTGAGGAAGCTTGTAGTAAAGCAAACCTTAAAACAACAACAAAAAAAAAAGGAAAATGGGAGGTGGAATTTCTGTTTAGATTTTCTACTGAAGAAAGGAATGTAAAACTATTGCCATCATTGATATATTTCCTGCCAGATAAACCATTCTTACTAAATGTACACAAAAAATGTTATGCCTTCTTTTGTAGCTTGGTAACCTCTCTCTGTTTTGTTGCATTGGTTTGTTTTCAAGTGTTTGTGGAAATACAAGGCTGTACCTGTAAGAATGGCAAAAGGAGACATTGCTGCCTCTGGTAGTCAAACACAGAGTTGGGAGAGTTACCTCTGTACCCAGTAAGGTGATCACTATTAAATGTTTTTCACTTTTTATTAGGATTATTATTAGATTAAGATCACTTAATCTGTGGGGCATTTAGGTGAAAGCTTGTTACGTGAGGGACGACACAAACTCACTGAGTGTCTTGGACAAACAATGCGTTTTATTGTTCAAATCTTCTTTTTACAGGGCATTTGAATTTCCCAGGCTCAGAGCTGGGATCTCTCTCTGCCCAGATCTCTGGCCAGTGGTGTTTGTGCACCTAGGCTTGAACAGGGTTGGCTGAGGGTCCCTGTATAGGTTTGAATCCAGCCTATCTGGGGACTGTTTATCTGTTTTTCTGGAAAGAACCAGGCTAGCAAATTGGATTTGTGTTATATCTAGATTTACCTTGTCCAGCTGCAGTGTGACAGCACTGCCACAAGAGCTGATTGTTGTTTGTTAAAGGATCTGTTAACAAAGTGAAGTTGGTTTCTGTTGTGGATAGCACTGGAAACCTAATTTAAAAGTTATATGGAAAAATAAGCTTTGAGGGCTGATATTAATTCTGCAGGAATATTAGCTTATTAGCTTTTCTGGGTTTTGGTTTTGTTTTGTTTGTTTGTTTTTCTCAGTATTAATGTACATTAAGTGCAACTGAGAGGGGACTAGAGCAAAAAAAGTCTGGTAAGAGTGAACAGTTTAGGTCACAGTTTTTCATCAGTTCTACCTGCCATGGAAATATCTTATTCAGGTGTGTACCAGAAATTCCCTAAACTGCTTTAAAGAGCAACTTCATTCCCCTCTGTGTCTATCCCAAAGCCTTTCTAGTTTGTTCTGAAGAGCCAGTCTGAGAGGAGGAAACAACCACAATAACCTGAGGAAAAGCTGTAGGCATCATAGACCACAAGATGGCTTTTTCCCCTATCCTGAAGACTTGAATTAAGTAGAACTCCAAATTGAACTAACAAATTGCTTGTTTTCAATCCTGTGCAATTTAGCTTTTTGGTCTCACTTGCTGTTGAGCTGATAAATTCAGATATCCTGCTTGAGGTATCCTGATTGTTTTAAAAAAAATCTTCCTGCTTTAGTGGGAGACTATTTTTGTCCTTGGTAGTTTAATTCCCTGTTCTGCAAGATTGGTTTGCATGAGTAGCTCCACTGACTCCCAGCAATCTCTGCATTCAGGCTGCTTAGCATTGGCATGGATGGCCAAACCAGCCTCTAGTTTATTCTGATTTAAAGCTCAGACTTCTTTTAAGTCTCCAACCTTTCAGGGTGTGAAAGTGGCAGTTCCAGACTTGCAGTTTTTGTAGCCTGAGTGTTGCTGTGTTTACCTAATGACAAACTGAAGTTACTTTAAAATAAGTGCTATGTCTCTAGTAGCCAACACAGTCATTTTTGAATGCTAAACATGTTTTATATTCTGTAAAGCCAATAATTACCTATTAGAATTCTGTAAATTCTTCATTGAATATTCTTCAGACAAAAATACTGACTAAGCAATTTTTTCCTCCATTATTTTGAGAAATGTTTTACAGTGCTGATTTTCATGTTCTGCTTAAAATTGACATTGGGAGATTTTTTGTAGTTTCTTTGGAACTGAGATTGGGAGGGCTTATGGAGCCATGTAATTCTTATGGTATCTCAAGAAAGAAATAATTTGCACAGTATTGGTTCTTGATGTCTTAAGTACTTTTAGACCTTCTTAATGTAGTTTGGCATGTTGTAGATGATACAGATACCGACTACATTGGCAAAATAAGTTTTATTTTAATATTTTAATTAAGTTATTCTCTTTGACATGTCTGGTGTTTGTTTTTTTTTTTCCCTTAGGTGCAGGGAAAACACCGACTTTAGGAGGAGGATTCCATGCCAACCTGGGAAAGGAGTCACGAGCAAAAACTCTACAGAATGGTACTAGCAAATTTTAGTCTTGCTGATATGAATTATTTTTATTAATATGGTTGAAACAATTAATTTTTAGTTTTGAATGTGACCTCAAAACCTTGGCAGGCCCCTCATTATTCAGTGGACAAGTCTGCTTAGTGCTGATTTTTCATTCTGCTCTCATTTGGCTGCTGCACCTGATTTATGAGTTCATGCAGCTGACTGACAAAGGGTAATGGCACCTGACAATATTACTGTGGTTTAAAAGGGCTTTTTCAAGGTTGACATGCCCATTGCACCTTTTTATTATCTGTTAAACCTATTGTGGCTTTTTATTTAGTCCATTTTCAGGGTTCTTGGAACACTTTATTCATGTTTATTTAAAAGTATAATTCTTCAAATATTTTTGGTCTTAAGCAATGCAAGTGTGGGATAATGCATATAAGTAATCATGTGCTTAATATGGGATCATTGAATAGAGAGAGGAAAAATGGAAAAAAGGTTTTAGCGTACAGATGACATTGAAATAAATATTCTCATTACATGCTTTACATTTTAATTGAGATCTCCATATTCTACACTCTTTAAAGAGGGTGAATAAATCCAGCTTTTATTCCAGGAGCAGAATGGTCTTGCAGTTTGCTGTTGCTCATATCAAGGGACAGGAGTTGTCATTTTTTGGTTAATTAATACTCCTGTCTCATGACTCCTGGAGATGACAGCTGATGGACTGTCATAGCAAAGTCTCAGAAGCTGACATGTAATTAACTATGGATGTAAATGGGTTTTATGATAAGGTACTCATTTGGGGTAGATATTTTAGAGAAAGGTATTTTCCTAAATTAGTCTTGCATTTGCAACTCAACACAGAAAAATCTTGCTTATATTATGCCTCTGTAGGTATATGAAGAGTAAGATTGATCTGGTATTAAATCTTCATAGGTAGAGAGGCTAGGATTGATCTGTGTGATTGAAGTATAGTCAGATTTCTCTACTCAGCATTATTCAGCTGATATATATAGAGGTTGTTTTATATACAGAATGTTGTATTCAGCTGTTTTTACTTAAGAGTATTGAGCCCTGTTTGTTTGGCAAAGTAAAGCTTGCACTTTAGGTGAGGTAGTGTCAGTGTCAGGTCTGAAGTTACTATCTTTGGAATTTTAAATTTCCTGTCTAACATGTAACCTATATAAGCAGTTGGATAAAGCCAGTAAACTTAATGAAGTCTGGTTTTGGATTAAGGCACTTTAATCAAAACTGTAATTTGGAACAGGCATTTTAAAAATAAATTGGCTTTTTGTGCATAAGAACTTCACAGTTGTCTGTAATTGTAAAAAGTAAAATGCTGATGGAAGGAAATCTGTCTTGTTGCTTCGTGGAGTGTTTGAATCCTTCACAAGCCCTTTTGGTTATGCCAAAAGGTAATCACAAGTAAAGAGAGTGTAGGCGTTTTTCTAGAATCTAAACACAGCTTTTTCTTGGATGAGTGTTTGCTGGGGAATATGTCTGAGCATCTTCCTTCCCCACAGCTTTTGTGTGGGGGGCCTCCCTGATCAAAAACAGTGATTGTGACTAGGCTAAAGTAAATCAGCATAATACACAAAAACATTTAGTTGCTTTACATGAATTTATCTCCCAAACAGTCTTGAAACAGGAAAATAATTTGTCTTTTTAGTTACACCTCTCTGAAGCTCTTTGCAGGTTTTCTTCTATTTTTTTCCCCTGTTTCTATCCTTTATATAAGGAGCAAGTGTTTGGTCTTTGATTTCTGTAGCCAACCTGCATTTGTCATGCTGCCAATCTATCTCTGGGAAAGTTCTTTTCAGTGAGCTAAGTGATGTTCTTGCTCAGTCCCAGGCATGACAACAGCAGCTGATATTTCAGGTAGAGCAATTGGTGTTTGAAAGCCTTTTCTTTTCTGTCGCTGAATAATGAGCCGGTTGTCTGCTGCTTTTAATCACACTTCTGGCTTTACATAGTTTTTAATTGCAAATTGAGCTATGGCAATGAGCTTATAAAATCTCACCCTGTCATTGTGGGCCCACGATCATGGCTTTTTTTTTTGGGGTGAAATTATGTTAAATATCCATCATGGTTAGACTTGAAAGTGTAGCAAGGTAAGTGGACGTATTTTAAAGGAGAGGTATGGAGTTGTTCATTCAGTGAAACTGAAGTGCACTGCTAGTTGGCTGTATGAAAACTGAACAGTTATAAAAAATGCTGAGCTACTTATTTATTTGCTGGTGCCACTCTGTTGGCATTTCCAAAGTTAGCTGTGCTGCAGGTGAAGTGCTGAACTCTCTCCCCTGGGGATGCTGGCACAGGACATCTGCGAGGGCGGCCACTGGTGGCTCTTACATCAAGGCTGCTGCTGCTGCTGCTGCTGCCTTCTTCTCTCCTGTGCTCTCAGTGCTCCTGCTGAAGGGGAGAGCCAGGCCTGGGAAGCAGGGTTGGGCAGTGGATGAGTCCCCAGAGTGCTGGGGAGCAGCTGAGAGCCGTGTGTGGTCCGGGAGCGCTGGTAGCTCACTCTGCGCCTGCTCTGCTTGCCAGCAACCTGCAGGGAAAGTCCAGCCATGGAGCAGGACGTGCTGGGTTTTAAAAAAAAACACCTCCCCTGCTATCCCTCCATCCCCCCACTCCTTCCCCGTGTGCTTTGGGCCAAATTCTTCTTTACTGTAAAGTCTGTCTTTCCAGGGGAGGTGATCTGGACTCGCTGTCTCTTACTTAATTACCAGCAAAGCAGCTGGGCTTGGCTGAGTGTATGATGCTGCTCTTTTTTGAAGCTTTTAATGAAAGGATGTTTAGAATTAGATGAAGAACAGTTTGGCATTAGAATGCTTAAGGTAATAACTTTTTTTCCATGCATTCTAAAGTGAAGAAATGCAAAAGTAAAATCTCCCAGCAACTGCTCATCAGTTCTGGACTCTTCTACAGAAATCGTGGTGTGTGTTGGTGTTTTTATAAATATGTGTATTTATGCTCTAAACAAAGCCATGGGCAAATCCTGACCATTCTGTAGTTTTCAGGTTTGTGTAAGAATGTCCATTACACAGAACCAGTCTCCCTTACCACATGTACCTTTCCTCACTATTTATAATGCAGCAGGGCATGGCTGTTCAGTTTCTCCCTTTATTTCTGAACCAGCTGATGTTTGTGTGTGTTTGTTTGGGAATGGCTGCTTACAGAAACTGGAGTCTTGTTTACACTTGCTAAAATATTTATGCAGAGAAGATTTAATACTGTTGTATTTGTTCATAATCACTTTGATTTTCGGAGTGCAGTACTGTGCTAATTGAGTGTATGAAGCTCCACAAGTTCAACAGGCTCAGGCCCACAAAATGTTTTGCATCTGTACATACAGACGTCATTTTTGTAGTAAAAACCTGGACATCTGTGAGATGATGTGGTGTTTCAGCTTCAACTTTGTTTGAATGGATATGGCAAAATAGCTAAATACTAGTGTTTTTCTGAAAAAGAAGAATTATGAGTAAAATACCAGCTCAGAGGGGAGACTCTTTGACAAGACACCTTCCTCTGTTTCTGAGCCTCTTCAAATTTCTACAGTATTGGTCAACACTTACAGTTACTTCCAGAGCTGAAATGCAGACTGATGTCTCTTTAAATCCCATTTTACAGTTCTGTGCTGCATTACATAATCTCTCTAAATAGCCAGTTTATTCTTGTTTCCTTGCAGGCAATCTGCTCTCGCTGTATCAGTGTCAGAGTCGTTGTTACAGGGAAGTTGTTCTTGACTTGGAGCTCTGATATTTTCAAGTCTTCAGTGACCAAAAAGAAAAGGACAGAGGAAGAAGGATCAATAGCATGATTATATATATGATATGATTATTAAAAGTTTCAGTTGCAGATACTCAAATTTGGTCTAAACTAAGTTTGAAGATTGCAGCTGCATCTAGCTTAATCCAATTTCTGAACTGTTGTGCTGTGGTTTTAATTATTTCTTTAAATGAATGTGTGTTTTCCCTCAGTCCTCTTAAATACCAAAACATAGCTAACAGTATTTTAATGCTAAATGGGAAAGTGTTTCTGAAGATGGTCTGTAATGCATTTTTTACTGTTTGCATTTAAACTATTTGTTTAATTCATTAACATTTGGTGTCATCACTCATTTTATAGCTGGTTTGTTACAAGTGATTATGGAAGGTTCTGCTTCCTCCCAGAACCATACATTGTGAATTAAAAAAGGACATAATATTACACATGTGAAGAACAGAAGTATTCAAAAGGGAGGAACAGAGAGCAAAACTAGAACAGCAAGGCAAGGGAGATTAGTGGAATTCTAGAATAACTGAGATTGGAAGAGACCTCTGGAGGCTGACAAAACGGTGGCTTTGAAGTTGCATTAAGCTGCTGAGGGCCTAGAGCAGCTGAGCTCCAGTTTTTACCAAGGAAGGATATGACAGAATTTCCCTGGTCAACCTGTTCTCCAGTGATTGGCTACCCTCACTGTGAGGAATTTTTTTCCTTATGTTGAGTCAGAACTTATTTTGATGAAATGCAACTCTTCCCTCTTGTCCTATTGCTGTGCATCTCTGGTGATGCAGCTCTGGCTGCATCTTTATAACCTCCTCCTGCAAAGCTGAAAGCAGCACAGAGAATTCTCCCTCAGCTTTCTTGAGACTCAGCAAATTCATCTGTCAGCCTCATCCACGTGCTGCAGTCTCCAAATCATCACAGGGACTCTCTGCTGGACTTGCTCCAATATGCCAGTGCCTCTTCTGCAGAGGAGCCCTGAGCTGGACAAAGTACTCTAAATATAGTCCATAAGTGCTCAACAGGGGATGATAATCACTTCTCTGGACCTGCTGGCTGCAGTTTTAATAATGTTGCACTGGGATGAAATTAACCTTCACCACTTTGACTGGGTGCTGCTGAGCCATGTTCAGCTTTTTGTCCGTGAGGAACCTAGACCCTTTTCTGCAAGAAAGTCAAACAGTCCCCAGCCTGTGTTTTTGCCCTGCAGTTTTTCTGTCCCAGGTGCAGAAAATTTGCATTTGGCTCATGAGGCTTCTGTCTTCTCATTACTGCAGCATCTTAAGATTTCTCTGAATAGTGGCTCTGCCCATCAGCATATGGCCACTGCTCCAATGAGATGTCATCTGTAGGCTGGCAAAGGAAACCTCCTGGCCTGTTGTTCATGTTGTTAATGAAGGCATTAAACAGTATTGATCCCAGTGTAAGTCTGATGGTGAACGTGCTGAGGACTACCTTTGAACCAGGCCAGCCTCTCACACAAGTTGCTGTTCACTGGCCCAGTCCAGATCTCTGCAATTTGGCTACCAGGGAGAAGGATGAAATGGGATGAGGGAAAAGCTGTAGTTAAAATTTCTCTTGACTGCATTCTGGTTGTGGCTGCTGGGCATGATCGGCCCTCATTGAATCTGTGCTGGCAGTTCCTGGTTACATCCTTGGGTTTTGCCTGTCTGGAAATGGTTTCCAGGTAGATTTGTAGCCTTCCAAGAGGCTGAGAGGAGCCCGACTCACCTTTGGAGTCTGACTTCTTCCTCTGGAAGAGAAGCCTGATGCTTGCTGCCTTCAAGTCAGAGAGGACCTCTTTAAATTCCTACACCTTTTTTAAGATGTCAGAGATTACTCTTTTTACTGTCTCCCTTTGCATTCTCAGATGTATGCCATCAAGTCCAGTTAACTTGTGTGTGTAGACTGTGCTTAGGGAGCCCTTGCTCAGTCTTTCTTTACCATGGAGGGTTGCCTACCTGTTCTCTGAACAAACTGAAGCTCTCTGAAATCCAGTGTTGTGATTATGTTACCCATCTTCCTCACACCCCTCAAGATCTTGTTTATCTTGGGTTGCTGTAACCAAGCCTGCCATCAGATTTTACACCCTCCACCACTTCTTCCTTTCCAAAGAGTGGTAGGTGTATCACAGCTTTCCTTGACCTGTTGCTGATGTACTCTGGAATTCCACTGGATTGCCTGTGACCCACTGTGGTTCCTCACAGCAGCTGCTGGGGTGGATCCAGTTCACCATGAGAACCCGGAGGTCTTCCTGCTTTCCAAAGAAAGCTTCATCCTCAGATTCAGATGGTCTATGGCAGGTGCTCGTGACTGTTCCTCTTGGCCTTGCCTCTCATCCAGACCTATTTACTTTTTATTGGCCTGTCAATCATTTTTCAGCAGAGCTTCACACTTTCAGGCAGTTCCTCTGAGTAGAATGAATCCCTGTCACCTTCCCTGTCTGTCCTTGTGCAGCCTGTCACCATCCATCTCCTTACTCCAGGCACGTGAGCTGCTCCACAGCGTGTCTGTAACTCCCCAGTGAATTTGTAGTTTTGCAGCTGTGCATAGGCTTTGAAGTCTTCCAGACTGTTTCCTTCATTAGATGCAATCTTTTCTTTTACTCTTCCTCCTGTATCAATTCCTGTCCTTGGCTTTGATTTCAATAATGAAACTTCTGGTCTAGGCTCTCTGCCATCATCTTGTCCTTCTTGCCTTCCTTTCTGTTGTGATAGAAGCTAATCCTAATCCTCTCATCTCTGTGTTTATTAGCACACCTCAAGATTTCTCTTGTTGTCTTTTAAACTAATCATTGCTTAAAGTTCTCCTTTTCTGGTTTTGCCTCATATCTTCCTCAATTTCTTTACTCACTAAGGCTTTGAAAGACTTCCTCTTCTAGCCAAACCATTGCTTCAGTTTTACCCTTTGATCTGCCTACTGCCTTGTCCCTTACAATTCCTTTCCTACCATTAGCAATTTCTCTCTCATCCATTTCCTTCATCTTCACATTTCCTGTTAACTTTGCCCATCTCCCTTTGAGGATAAGGGGGCATCTTCTCCTTTTCATTTGGGATGATATTACATGTTTTTCATGTATGAGTGTGTTTGGTTGGGTGGTGGATTTTTGTTTTTTTATTTTGTTTGCTGGTTGATGTTTCAAGTGCAACCTTTTCCCTTGGTAAACTTCTTCAACCTCAACATACCTCTTCCATCTAGTCCCATGTCATGGCTGGACATGGGTGGCAAAATTTGGATGTCTGTGTGAGCTCCTGTTTCTCGTCTCCTTTCAGAGGCTGTGCATAGAGGCAGACAGATTTAGGGTGTGATTAATTTAATCCGAAAGGAAGTCAATGACTCATTCTCTGGAGCGTCTGTTTCTCTTCACTCACTGAAAGGAAGCCTATATTGACTAAGCCCAGTCACTCATCTCTGAAGATAAGGTTGATGGATTGTAGGCTTTGGTGTCTGCTGAATCTGTCTGTATTTGTGTATCTCCTTGTTGACATAGAGTTAACATGGCCAAAACCAAACTACAAATTGCATCCAACTGTTCTGGCCTTTTGCATGTTAACAAGTTCAAACTTCTTCCCACTGAGGCCCCTCACAGCTTTCTTTCCTCCTGTCTTGTAGATCCACCCTCTCCAGCATCTGCTAAACCATGGATGTGTCCTAGCCATAACACTCACATATTTGTTTCTTGAATAAGTGTTTCTTGACTTTCATTACTCTTTCTGTCTCATCAGAACATGCTCCAGAGCCAGGAATGCAGAAAAGTTGTGACCTGAAATGCTAATTCTTTGGTCCTTAACTTCTTCATCAAACAATTTTTAAAGGAATGTTGTTTTCCCTGCTTGTTTGCTCTTTTGCATTTGTGATTGCTGTTACTGATCAGACAACAATTCAACAGGGAACTTCCCTGGTGTTACTGGGCTGTTGTGTTTGACCCCCAGCTTGCTGGACCTCTGTGCTTCTGAGGCTTGCTTGGATGTCAGCAAGTGTGGGCTTTCCTGGTCCTCTGCTTCAGTGCAGGCTCTGGTAAGTTCCACAGCTTGATGCTGGACTCCCTGGTGGCTGAATCTTCAGGGTATCTCAGTATCTTGCACACTTTTCTCAGTGCTTTGTGTTCCAGGGTTTGCATACAACTGCACTAATCAGCAAAGACTTGAAGAGATAGGAAAAACACTTAAGGAAAGCAAACAAAAAACCTCAGGGGCAGAAAACCTACTCTTTAGCCAGCATGAGTTACTGCAAGAATTTGGGTAAAAGCAGAAAATTGTGTTTCCCTACTCTAGAGTTTGATTCAGAGGCCTCTGAGGAAGCTGGGATCCTTCTGGTTGGTACTCTGGCTTCTCTTCAGGCACAGGGAGAACCTCTTCAATCTCATTTTGCTGATGAGATTCTGTCCTTCATCATCTCCAGTTACCTTTGTTAAAAGACCAGTTGAGTTCATCAGCTGATCAGGGATGACCTTTTGGTTATACATTGATTAATTAGTTTCTACTTGAGTTGAAATTTGAAAATTTCTATTGTCTTAAATCTTGGCCATTTTTGTGTTTCGCTGGGGAATGATGAACGAAGTACCTGTCTTGGAGATGCTTTTGATCTGCTCTTTATCCTTACAGGGACAGTTTAATGGAGAAGAGTCCATGTGTACTTTAATGAGTTCTGTTATTTTCTAAGAAGAAGATCTGGGATCCTTTAAGAGTAGAGGATAATGCCCAAATTTTGCCCAGAGGCTGACTGACAACTTAAAACTTTAAGCACAGCAGTCCACTGGGTAGAAATATGTGAGTCAAGCTTTGCTGGTCTTCCTAACTTTGTTCCTGTGTTTTTTTAGCCAGAAAAGGGAAAGATTAGAAAAGACATTTCTAAAATTCCTCAGAGGTGTTGGTTCAGTCTGTATGTGTCTGAGAAACTGAGGGATTGTCCTGTGACTGAGAACAGTCTCTGTTGTTACTTTTTCTTTTAATTTTGAAGGTCGTCTTTGAAGTTGAAAAAAAATAAAACTGCCGTCTTAATCAAATGGGTTAACATGACTTGGGTTGACTTAACTAATAACTAGAAATATTTGCATGTTCAGCTGCTTTGAACTGGCCTGTTTGTGACTCTGGAGTTAAAAGCATCTTTCATGGTTCCTTTGCTCTGTCTCCTCTCTGGTCTCTGCTCTGTCTCTTGGTTTATTAGCTGGCTGTGGGCAAGAGAGCTCTTCTGGCAGGGAAGCACAAATCTCTCCTTCATTTTATCAAACAAGAGAAGAAATGCCCTCTAAAGTTCTGCACACTTGTGAAATTTCTGGCTTGGATATTAAAGTTTTGGCCTTTTTTATTTCCACATTTGTCTCCTAAATTTGACAGTTTCTCTATGCACAGAGTAGCATAATACTGATCCCATTTGTGGAATTCACTGATGGAGATTCATCTCCCTGCAGCCTTGTGTAGGTAATTGAAACTTGTCATTTCTCTTGAGAGCAATTCTTTAGTTAAAGATAGTTTACCTAGTAGGCTAATGTTTTTTAAAACATTTGCTTTTTATAGTATTATTCACAAGGAAATGAACTTGGATATTAATAGGTTTATCTTCCTTCTTGTACAGTGTGGCAGAAAATAGGTGACTGCCTCTCTCCTTCCTCCCCCTCTAGTAATATCTATAAATTTCAGAGCTAGATTTCTTCTAACAAGCATCTGAATTAAGCCATTTTAACTTTGCAATGTTGTCAGACAAGCAGGTAACACTCCAGGTAATACCGCTTTGGTTTAAGTTCCATGTAACTGCTGCTTTCTTTTTTGATAATGAAAGAATGTGTACGTCACTTTTGTGGCATAGGGCTGTCTTAAACATTGAAATCTGAGTTTTGAAGTGTCTGTGTCATTTTATAGGCACTGTGGCTCAAAACTTGAGAGGAGGAAGGTTGTTGTTGCTTTTTAATGCTGTGATCTCTGATAGTGCTGAGTTCTTGTCATGTGTTTAAAGTGCTTTTTGTTTTGCTGTGTGGAATAAATTGGAGTGTTGGTGATGTGGCAGCACAGGAAAGCATTCCCTAAGCCTGAGGGTCTGCAAGTGTGATTTGCTTTTGAAGCTATTACATTTTTTTGGAAGATTGTTTTTCTGAAATAATGGCCACAGCATTAAACTTCTGAACCTCTGTAGAAATAACAACAGAAAAAATTCAGAAACTGCTGAGCTTCTGTATCAGGTGTGAAATGTGTGTCAGTGGGAGCGTCCTGTATTCAGTACAGCCACACCAGCAAATTTATTAGCAGACTGACCTCTGTCAGCCCCCTGAAACCACCAAAAACCTCAAACCCAAACTCTGGCCCCAGCCTGAACAACAGCTCTGTGCACAAGTTCTCTTTGGGCCGGGTGGTTGCAGCCCTGGGCTTTGCTGCCCTCCCTGCAGGTTGTGCTGTCAGCCCAAGGGCTGCTTTGGTGCAGTGTGTGGGTGGGAGGAGCTGTTGTGTAAAGGGCTGGGAACTCCTCTGGGTGGTTTTGCCATCAGAACCTGCAGCCCTGGAGTCCAGCCCACCTTGTTAACAGCAGAGCCAGTTCAATCCCAGCCCTTCCCATCCCTCAGCTGCCCCTTCCCACCCCCTTCATCCAGATATGCTGTGCTGTAGCTTGGGCAGTGCACCTCTTTATGGGGCAGTGAAAAGATCTGGCTTTCACAAGCAAAATAAAGAGAGAGAAAAAAAAAAACAACCCTTGTTTTCCTTTTATCATTTCACTCCTCCACATGGCACCAGAGATTGGAGGAGGGAGTGGGTGACGCAGAGATGAGCAGGAGCCTCCTAAACCCGTTCTGCAGCACGAGAGGCTGAACGCGGAGCTGCGCACTGAGCTTTTCTCTCTTAGTGTTTTTTAAACATTTATTTATAACCCACTGTCCTGTTACGTTCAGTCCTGCACAGTCAGTGTGAAGGAAGGTGTTTTCTGTTCTTTTGGCTTGACTTAACATGAGTGGGAAGACTTTTTAGCAGTGTTCTGTTCATTGACTGCTGCTGGCAGATGGATGCTCTCCGCTTGAAGTGCCTCAGGCCTTGATATCTTCCGTTCTCTCCCCCTCCCTCCTCCCAGCACACACCCCCGAGTGTGCAGGCTGTGCTAATTTAGTCACAACTTAAAAGGAGTGATGAAGAAGAAATGCTCAGCTCTAATAGAATTCTTGTCGCTCATGACATCTTTGGGGAGCACATTTTCACTTCAGGATCCCTAAGGATTTTTTCCAGCGATGTGTATTAGATGTTCTGTGATGCTTCGCTGGAGCAGCAGGAAAATTTGTAATGCATTTTAGGACCAAGATGCAAATCTATTTATATATTAATCAGTTTAGAAAATACAGCATACATGACATCCAGTTTAATATTTTTCAAATGTTTTATTAACCCAGGCTTGACTGTTTCTGGTTCTGGGGCAGCTTTTCTATCTGTCTGAACTACAAAGCAAACCTTTAAACAATCATTTGGTTAACCTAATATGTTAACATTTGAAGCAATTATTGTATTTTCCTAAACTGAGTGTTTCTATGCCAGGAGTTTTCTTTACTTACCATCAGAAGTCAGCTGATGTTAGGTCTGAGGAGTTTGATTAATTTTTCAACAGAATCACAAAATTGTATCATTTGCTGGTAAAAATTGCATGTATTTTTAATGGAAAAAAAGCCAAATTATACCCAACCAGACTTAAAAGCTGTTCTTCTGTGCTGATGATTATGCCTTAACTTAGTGGATGTTTTCAAAATCCTGTACAGCCTCAATCACCAGATGGTGCTGTTACACACTGCTCAAAACATGCCTGGAAAATTAAGTTTCAATTCTACCATTGCCATACTTACTCAAGTGTAATTTCATGGGAGGAGTGGTGAGAAAGAGAATTTCTTTCTTTAACGATGTCTTTAAAGTAGAGCCTTTTCTGAAAATTTTGGGTTTGCTCTTGTGAGAGCTGCTCAGAGCAGAATTTTCTCTCACATGGTTTATGACCATGTTTGATGTAAAAATGTTTTGTGGGGTAATTTAGGAGGTTGGGTGCTGGCTGTGTGGGGCCATGTCTGGGCTGTAGCCAGCGTGATTCCTTCTTGGGTGCTGAGATTATGAAGGCTTGCAGTGAGGAATGAAGGAGTGTAATATGCAAATATTGAGTGTTTTAGGAAAAGTGAAATGCTGAAAAGTCTCTTCATAAGCTGGATATAATCTGTTTAATGAATGAGATGTAATTTAACCTGGTGAATTTGGACGGGAAGAACTCCGGTCTGCTGTGGAAAGACTCTCTTTAAAAAAAAGAAATCCAGGCTCCTAATGCACCATTTCTTTTCAATGTCTTCAGTAAATGTAATGCTTTTTCTCTTATTTAGAAAAAAACTTTGCAACATACATATAAAATGTAGTCATTTTTCCCCCTCAGCAGTTGCAAAGTAATTAAGAGTTGTAAAGAAAGTTGCTTTTTTCCTAAGGCTTTGCAGAACTGGTTGTTTATGGTTAAATGTGGAATGGGAAATCATGAGTTTAAAGTTGCTAACTCTTCCTTTAGATGAAGATGTTTTCCCCCTCTTTGTACTCAAATAATTGAATCATTTTGGAAAATAAAAACAGCTAAGTACTAGGCTGTACTACTTAGACTAAACCTAAGTAGTGTTAAACATGTAGATAGAAATGAAAGAAGTTTAAGTAATTGCAGGAGGGGGGAAGAATTCTCAAATGCATACCCCTCCTGAAGGCATTATTATTGCTGTAATTTTAGATGTAATTTCCTACATTAAGAACGTAACACTTGTAAAATGAATGAAATTATTTTCCTACACAGTGATTTTTCTTTTAACTTTGTTTCCTAATAGACATTATCAGCAAATGACACTTAAAAAACAGAGAGAAGGTCTCCTCAAGCCCAGGCTCCAGTGTGGCAGGCTGGGTTTAGCATACTTAAGCCTGGTTTTGATCCATGCTGTGTAAACCTGCCCTGGCTGTCGGCAGGAGCTGTATTTGCTTGGCATTACTGCTTGGGACACCAGGTATGTAGCTAGAAGATGGCTTTAATCACCAAGATTTAAAGCCTTCATGCTGTTACAACAAAGCTGTCCCAAACAAACACAGTGAAAATTAATTGGAAAGGCCATTGATTGCTTAGGTATTTAATGTCAGTTCAGAGGATTCCTGCCTTTTCAACCCAAAGAGGCTTCTCTTAAGTTTGAACAATAGAAAAATCAAACGTGGATCTTTCTTCAAAGAAGGGTCATTAGCACTGAATGCCACAGACCAAGTGGCTAATTATATTCAAATGTGTGACTCCCTAAGAAGTTACATTATGTGAATGAGCATATAAATGCATTTTTAATAAAATCAATTAGAAATGGCATTTTTAGAAGAAAACTGTAAACTCTTCCTTTATGTGCCCTAATGTCATTCAGTTGATTATTTGTGCTTTTGGGTAATATGTTATGAAATGCATAATATTAAGAAAGCAGATTAGGGTCACAGTTCCAGTTTCTGAGTTTCTGGGTTTGTGGAATCACTTAGGATGTACAGGAATTACACCCACACCTTCTCCTGTATGGCTGTCATTCCTTAGAGAGAAAGTATTGATTAGTGTTTCCATTGTATCTTTATATTATATATATATTTATATTAGATGTGCTTCTTGATTGCTCTTATAAATCAGTAGTCAGGGAAAGCACTCTGTGCATTTTTACAGTAGGAATCATGAATTTGCTACTTTGTTTTGTAGTCCATCCACTTAGGATGAATTTCTGAGAATGGGTTGCTCTGCAGACACTGGTCATTAGGTCTGGTCTGAGGCTTGAGGGCTTTTTTTGGTAACAATATAGACCTAAGGAACCTGAGATTGCTTTTTTGTTTCCTGTCCTTACAAAATTGATGTTTAAGACAAAGCCACCTTCAATGTTCTTCCTTTTTAGAAAGCATCACATTATCTTGTCTAAAAGGGAAACATAAACATTGCAGTTTCCAGCCACACTCTGATGGGTTTGCACAGGTGCTGAAGCATGGGTGATCATCCTTAAAAGTCATCCTGGTACTTCTTTCCAGAGTTTGACAGAGCCACTTGATGCATTCCTGCTTTTATTGGGCACATGTGCATATGTGTGCAAGCTCAGATGCACAGAAATAGTTTTACATGAGAAAGGACAATTTGTAAATTAGATCAGGAGATGGATGTCTGTGCTCATGGCATGTAGTGACAGGACAAGAGGGAATGGCTTTAAGCTGAGGGAGGTTAGGTTTAGATTAGATTTTAGGAAGAAAATCTTCCATTTTGGAGTGATGAGACAGTGGCTGATGCTCTTGGAGAAGTCGTGGCTGCCCCAGCCCTGGAAGTGTTCAGGGCCAGGTTGGATGGAGCTTGGAGCAACCTGGTCTGGTGTCCCTGCCCGTGGCAGGGGGTTGGAGCTTGATTATCCTCAAGGTCCCTTCCAGCCCAAGCCATTGTGTGATCCCATGATGTTCCTGTAACCATAGAAGCTGTGTGTTACTGATGAGCTTCACTCAGGGCTTGTGGCTGCCCTTCTTGCCAAGGCTTGTCTCACTTCTCTTGCTTGCTCTGGCTGATGCCTGTAGAAAATAGAGTGTTTGTCTTTTTCCTTGGGTTGTGTCTCAGCACAAAATCTTCAGAGCACTGGGAGCTGGTGCAAGGGGTGGTGGTGGGATATATGGGGGGTTGTTGGATTTCCCCTTTCAGTTGTCCCCAGCAGCTTCATCCTCTGCTATTTTTACCTGATTTGTTATGAAAGAAAAAATTAGATTTCTTCTAATCCAAGAAGGATAGGGAAAGTACTCTTACAAAAAATAAAATGATGAAAAGTACAGGCCTAGGTGGTCCAGTTGAATCTAGTCTTCAGGCTGAGGTTTTTGTGTGTCCTCTCCTGTTTTTTACCGTACATTTGCTGTGGAGTGAAAAGAGGAAAACAGACTTTATATGAAAATGCAGTAAATCACTAATAGCTCTTAATTTATCATTCACTCCTCTCTAATTACCAGCCTCCATTTTAAATGTGAGATGAATCCTCACAATTTGCTAATCCAAATTCATCCTCATTTTCAAAGGTGAGGATGAAGCTGTCCTCTTATTGCCAACAAATCAGCATCTATAAATTAGGAGATTTTAGAGGGGTTGCCTTATTATCGTGAACCCCATGCAACTTGCCAAATCCAAGCAGGTGTTTTGTTTGCTTGCTCCCTCATTGTGAAAGCTCAGGGAAAATAGTTAGAAATAAAATTATTGAATGTCAGCAGAAATCTTGTGATTTCACAGCAGTGCTAATATGGGTGACTAGCTTTGCAAATGCAGTCCCTTTCCACCTTAAAAAAAATTTCTATATCTAAAGGTTTCTTCTTTTTAGAAGGTAGGAGGTGGGGAAATAATCTGACATATTTAGCTACATGAAGTCTTGTTTTTAAAATTAAATACAAGGAAAATAATTTACAAGGTTGCTTAGTGATACTGTGGGAAAATGCGTATCTTGAGACTATTCAAAGGCATCTCAAAGTAGATTTAGAAACTATGGTTCCTGACAAGCACTAGAAAAAAAAATACTGCTTCTGGTGCAAGCTGAATCAGTTCTTGAGTGTGTCAAGAAAGAATACCACTTTTCAAGTGATTTTTGGAACAAATCCAGGGTGCTTGTGAGGTGATGTTTGTTGTCTGAGTGGTCTGTGTTGTTCCAGCTGGCCCTACACTAAAAGTTAACTCTTGCTTGCTGCCAGCTTCTTTCTAGAGAGCAAAGGGGTATCTATCTGTAGCTTTGGTCAAAATAAAGTTGTTAGACACCCTGTGGATCATAAACACACTTCTGTCTCTTTGTGTTCTCTGTCCATGGTGAGTCCACCATGCATTGATGGCACATGGTCTCCTCAAGGGTAGTTTGCACCCTGCTATAGATCTGGGGGAACTGGGAATAGAAAAAATGTTCATTTTGCAGGATTACAGCTGTGCTCAGATGCTCTTTTTGCCATCAGGTACACAGTTTTCCTACTGCATGTGTGGGTAGTTTGTTACCCCCAACATTGCTCTTTGCTTTTTGATCTGACATGTACGATAAATTTTATTCTGAGATCGTTGCAGTGTTTGCTTCCAGCTGTAAGAAGAAGAGGAAACTTGATGTTGATCAAGGTCTTTGACATAGAGGGAAAAAAGCTTTGAGGTTGTTTTGGATTTCTGAAAAACACTGATCTGTCATGCCAGCAAAGTCAAGTTGTGGGATTACAGTGACACTGAATATTGCATACCAAATTCAATATCCTAAGAAAACTTCAGCAGAAGAAAAGGGAAGCATAAGGGAATGTAAGCAGCCACATGGAAATGAAAATCAAGTTCTTTAAAAAGTACATTTGAAATGAATTGTCTCCTCTGCATTTTGCAGCAGAAGTCAGGGGCTGTCACCTGCCTCCGTGGCTCGGCACAGGGGATTGTGTGTGGTTTTCCATCTCCTCCAGGAGCACTTGCTCCCTGTTAAGCCAAGAAGGATCCTTGTGTCCCATATCCATTCCTGATTCAGTCTGCAGAAAGTCTGAAAGGGAGATGATATAACAACAGCCACTTGCAAGAAGATGTTGTTAAAGTTTGAGAGTACTGATTTCAAAATGAGTACAGGCACTGTTTCTAGAGGGTAAAACCACAGTTGATTTGAGGCCCTCAGAAATGTTTGGTTGTGCCAAGTTCAGCTTCCCATGCATGGGGGCATGGCTTTCAGTGGGAGTTGAGTGCTCAAGATAATTAAAGCTGGGTTAAACAAAGCAGCACCTCTGCTTCTTGTTGTAGGACAGTGCAGTAGGCATTTGACCATAGGAAAATGTGAACTTGGCTGTGTCCTGTTGCTGTTGAAGCTGCCAGGGACAAGGATACCTGGATGTAAGGTTGTCTTGCACAAAGCTAGGCAGAATTTCATCAGCCTGTCTGCTTTTCATAACACTCCAGTAAAATACAAAAGGTAGGAAGGGCCAGATTATAATTGTTTTGCAGAGGGAGAACACGGTCCTTGAGGCTGATTAATGTAGCAATAGAACTTCTGAGGCCTTCAGTGAGGAACTGCTTGTAGCATAAACAGGTGTGAGGCAGGCAGCTGATTGAAGTGTTTGTTTATTTTTGTGGATCTTGAAATAGGTCAGTAAATAGAATTTACTCTGCGGACTGTATTGAAGCAATATGTTAGTTAGGTACAAGATGATGCTGATGTTAAGCGATTCCTTAGGGCAGCTTCTTTGATTACAGCTGCACACAGTCAAAGAAAAAGCTCATTTTGGTGTTCACAGCACCTGCCTGATTGAAACACTGAGGCAGGTTGTGTTTTATAGTCAGCTTATTAAAAAAAAAAATACTTCTAACCACTGTCACCAATCAGAAAATGCTGTGAAATTCAGACCTGTCTGTAGTCAGACCCGGGCAATATTAAATTCAGATAGATCATTGTCTCAGCTGGTCTCAGAACTGTTTTGGGGGTTTGCTGCATCAATACTCTTTCTTGTGCTGAGCATCCTGTAGGAGCAGTGGCAGTATCAGGGGAGAAGAATCCATGTCTCCTTTAATGAGATCTTTTAGGATGCTACATAGCAATCATCACATAAATCCACTGATTTCTGTTTAAGCCTTTAGTAGTCAGTATGTTCTCTGGTAGCTATTTTTCACCATACCATATTACCTAGAGGAAAAGGAATTAATAATGCATCTAGTCTTGGATATGTATGTTTAATGGATGATCTCACATCCTATCTTGGAGTCAGGCTGCACAGAAAAAGCCCTTTTGAAATTGATCTTTGAGGTCCAGCACATAAAGAACAGAAAACTGTAATTGTGCTTACTTAAAATTTTCTTTAACTACTAAGGACTGGCACACAGGAGGTAAGCAGATCATCTAGAAGAGCAAAGGAAGTTGGTATCTGAAGATTTGGTTATGGAGAAAATTTCTCAGATTTTGTTGCATGAGCAAATGTTGAGATTTTTGGGGTTCTTTTGGTGGCATGTACTGTTAATACAATATTTAATAAATAATGAATGCCATTTAATACTTAATAAATATTTAATTCAGGAAAACTAGAATGGAATGGTGACTGGAAAAAGAATTTAAGAGGCAGAAACTTGAGTAGGTGGATCTTTGCAGTCCAGGTCAGGCTGTTCTGTGTGACTGACAGTGGCTCTGTGCTGTTCTGGGTCAAACTGAGCAGGCTCAAGGCTGATGAAGAGTCAGCAGTGGTGGCCACTTGGGGAGGAAAGGGTGGAGGGATTTCTTCCCTTGTTCTGACCATTCAGAATACAGAATAATTCTGTCATGCAAAGCAGCCTCTCTCTGAAGGTTACAGTTTTGCAAAAGCATAAGAATTTCCTTTAACCTAGTAAATAATCTTAGCCCATTTCTCTTATACAGCATCATACCATATAATGATTTTTTCTTGTGTTTTGCCCTTACTGGATTCATATGTTCCAAGCACTGGGAGTTTCCACCAGTTGCCTTGGGAAAATATTATGAAGTCCAGTGAGTTTTGTTGTAAGGTCCTGTTAACATAGTGCTTATATTTTCCTTTAATTTCATGTTATTAGCCCTTAAGCATGAACTCATGCTTATATCAATTTATGGCTTAAACTTCCCTCATCTTCCAGAGATCTAGTGATCTTCTGCTTTTCTCTTGATAAATCATGTCTGATAATTAGATGAAGGTTCTAAGTTCAATCTCTGGGTCTTTAAACATCCACCCTCTATTTCCCAGCCATGCTCTCAATCTTTTATTCTAGGGTGATCAGGGCTCCTCCAGAGAAGGCCAAAGTCTGGTGAGAATTTCCTCATCCCAAACAGTTTTGATATATGACATCCCATACATAAATTGTAGCCTCATATAAATGGAAGGCATCACAAACATACAAGTAACTATTATTATGCCAAATACTTTCTAAGAGAGCCACGTTGGCTCACTAGAAATATGTAAATGGCATCGTAGTTTTAATTCCTTACTGAAACAGTCTGTACATCTCACTTATACAAATGTTATTGTTTAAAGAAATACAAGGCTGTTCCTGAAATATGTGCATTCTGTCTTTGAACATAAATCTCTTTCCAACTCCAGGCTGAAGTAGGTGCCACAAGAGACTGACTTGATAAATGGCATCACTGATTCACTACATGGTTTAGCTGAGATGTGTGGCAACCTTCAGTTATGCTTAGTTTAAAAGGGAAGGAAATGCAAAATAGAGGCTGAAGCCCTATCCATAATGTCTTCTGTCATCTCTGGGCAGGACAGAGGTGCAATTACCAAGGGCAGCTGTAGCTTTGATCTAAATGGGCCGTTTGTGGTGCTGGGGGAGAGCAGCCCCTGCACAATCACTGCTTGCATGAATGCTGTGGCTGATGGACTCAGCTGCCAGCGACAAGCTAAGGGCAGAATTTAATTCTTCAGCTGCAGCCTGGATAAAGATTGATGCTGTCTTACCTCACTGCTAGGTTTCTTATCCCTTCTGTATAAAGGAATAAGTATTTGACCACTCGTCAGCTTCACATCAAAATGCCTTAAATAAGCATTAACCTAATACAGTCTTTCTTGCTTTTGTAACAGCTCTGTGCCTTTCCCTGCTTGATTTCAGTTCTCTGTTTCTGCTTCCATTTTTAGATCATGTTTTATCTCTTATCCCTTTGATATCTTTAATAACTCCCTCCTTTTCTTCACCCTCTCAACTACTTCTCTCTGCATCCTTTTACCTTGATGCCTTCTCATTGTATTTCCATCTGTTTTGATGATTTAAGAAATTTGACAATTAGTTGATATTTATGACATTTTTACTTTGGAAATGACCGTGTCATCTTCTTTGACTGCCAGCTGAGTAGGGTCTGGATGTGGAGAGAGTGTCCTTTGTTGGATGTGTATGTGGAATTACAGGGGAAGAGGAAGGAAAGAAAGCCTCAAAGCTCAAAAAACAAACCCCACAATGGAAATCAGAGCCTGAAAGTAGCTTTGGGCTCTCAGGCCTTTTTCAGTCCTGAGGAAGCAGCAGCAACCTTAAGCAGAGGCTGAGAGCAGAGTGGGTATTAGTGCCTGTCTGTATGGTCCTTCCTGCCTGCACAGTTGGATGATGGAGAGTGGAAATAACTTAGCACTGACAGTTGTGTTTTGACAGAACAACCGGTGTGCAGAGGAGCAGGCCTGAACTCTAGGAGAGGAAAATTGTTCTGCGTGTGTCTGAGGACAAGTAAATTCTCAGACATGTTATAAAAGGTGAGTGTTAAAGGTGGACAAGGAAAGCAGGGAAGGTTCACAGGGATATACAGGGGCCCCTTGACAGGAAAAGGGAAAGGCTGGACTGGCTTTTATAGCAGGGAATATGGATTAAACAGGAAGGTTGGTTTTGTTGTTTTTATTTAAACAATCTTAGTATGTGTGACCTTATCTAATGGCTGCTGCAGTGCAGCTGGGAAGTGGTAATTGTTCAGCTGTGGTAACTCAATGACTCCTGCTCCTGTCCCTGTCCCTTGGCCTCAGTGGCAGTTGTGGCAGGGATGCCCTCAGCCCCTGCATCCTCCTGGTCCGTGAGGCTGCTCCTGTGGGCTCTGTGGCACGGGCAGGGCTGAGGGATGGCTCCTGTCAGCTCTCACTCTGCGGGGAAGGCAGCAGAGCTCCTGTCAGCGAGCAGATAACACTGCCCTGATTTATATGCTGCTCGCCTCTGCAAAGTTTTCCACTGCAGCAATGGAGCCCTTTGTGTTCGCTCTTCATTTTGGTTTTGTTTTAAAGGTTTTGATAACTTTTGGGATTTTTCTCCTATATTGTGCTGTATTCATGAATTTTTCTAGCTGGGTAGATTGATGATAGTTTTTTGTTAGTTAAATGTTTTTTATGTTGTAAAAGTATGAAATAGGTTCTATCATTCTCAAAATGCAGGTTTTTAAAACTTTTGAAAATGATTTTTTAAAAACTGTCAGATTATGTCATGAGCTAATATTTTTCTTTTTTTTTTTGTAGTGATGTAAAAATGATTTTGGGTGGTTGAAGGTAGTGCTTGGATCAGCAGTAATGCTGTGTGACAGCAGAAATGTTCAATTTCTTGTTGTGACAAGAGTAAAAACTGGTAATTGATAAGTGGAAGGGAAAAGATTTACATGTATACACATATAGAAAAATCTCTAAGAATAGCTGTCCTTTAAAATGTAACTTAAAAAAAAATCATTGTCCAAATAATTCAGAGGAAAATTAAAGCAGGGCCTAGCTAGTGGTGCTTTCAGAAGGAAATCTTGCATGTCCAAAAGCTACCACTGTCTAAAAGTTCTTGGTATTTTGATTTTTTCTTTCCAATTCCCTTAATGTGAGACAGGTAAAGGTTATGCTACATTAATCATACATGTGCTCACAGTTCTTGCCAGTAGTGCAGCTTTCCAGCTGTTTCAACTTTGAAACAGCTGCAAATCTTCTGTGAGTAAAAAAAGTTCAGTTAGCTAAACTTTTGGATATAAAAAAAAGCCCATATTTGCTTTCTTCCAAAATGAATCTGAAATGCTAATAGACAAATAACTAATGAGCACGATAGCATTTGTTTAAACTGTGGTAATCAGAGTTTTGTGCAAGCTGCCTTGCACAGGAGGAGCAGGGAGGGCTGGCAGCAGTAGCAGGGAAGCAGGAGGAAGCGTAGGGATAGTGTGTACTTTTCTCTTTGACCCATTTAGGCTTCAGTCTCACATTTCTTTAAGTTGATCCACGTGTGTGTGGCTGCTGACAGGATTTCTCCTCGCCCCTGCCACATTCTGCCGCCGTCAGGGCCTGCGAGGCTGCTCGTTGAGTTACATGAGGGAGCTGGTCCAAATGGAAATTCAGCTTTTTTGGTGGTTTGGGTTGATTTTCAGCACAGCAGATTCCCTCATCTGTATCAGTGTGTGGCCGTGTAAATGTCACATCGGAGGTGGGAACGGTGTCTGCAGGAACTTCAGCTTCACTTAAAACAGTTGTGATCCAATTCCTTCAGTGCTGGTGAATCAACAGATAAGGGCTTTGTTGGGGTTTTCTTGCTTTTGTTTTCTTTTAATGTCAGCATTGACTGTGGTTTCCCAACATGACACCATAAATGAAGTTCAGTAAGGACTTTATGAGCAAGCAGTTCTTGAGCTGTGCTGAAAAGAATAATTAAGCAGGGTTAAGAAATGAGCAAGCTGCTGTCTGGAGGATGATGGGCAAGATTAGCAATAGGTTAAATGCAGCCCCTGCATCAGCTGTGTGGCTTCTAGTCTGTAGTTGAAGCGTGGGTAGCAGTTATAGATGGATAATGGGAATGAAATGGCAGCAGGAGAAATGCCACCTGTGAGGGAAGCAGAATTCCAGGAACTGCATGCAGAAAAACAGAGGAACCACTTGTGATGCCAGATTTTTCAGAGTGGTTAAAACAAATTAATTCAAATGGACAGTTGCTGTATATGCAAAGAGGGAGTGGTATCATAGGATGAGAGAATAGAAAATGTGCTTGAGGAGGAGGGGTGGGAGAAGTTATGTGGGTGCTTTGCAGGCCTGTTTTGGCATTAATGGAACACAAGGGCCAATTTTGAGGGATTAATACTTAAAGAAGTACAGGCAAGTGCTGAGAAGAGATGTTAACAGCAAATTTTCTAGGTGAAAGAAAAGTAGCTTAGTATCAAATATTTAAAAAGTGGTTGCAGCAGTGACCACCATCTGAATTTTTAAGACATTAATCTTAAAGATGCATGGTTGTTCTCTTTAGCTGAGTGAGTGAATGAGCCTTTGAGGTGCTCTGGAAGGGCTTTACCAGGACAGAAGGGACCTGCACCTGGTAGATGGGGAGCTCTCTTGGGAGGCAAAATGGATGGGTTGGATTGTTGTCAGCAGGCAGAGAAATTGAATACAGGTCTCTGCACTCAGCTAGTCTGGGTCTGGCCATACAGAGATAAAGAGGAGGCATCAATCCTTCAGTAAACAGGTCTGGATTAAGTCTTTTTTTATTTCACAAGGTAGTTTTTATAACACAGGTCAGTTTACTGGTTTGGTTTTCTGTTCATTGCCACAAACAATTTTGCTGGCACAGTTGGTGAAATATCCCAGGGAAAGGGCCAGGAGCTGTTTTATTCTGCTGAGATAAGAGAACAGAGTGTACCCTTGGGCAGCCCCTGGAGCAGCTCTGCCAGGTGACACGGGCACTGGGATGCATCCATCGGAGCAGGGCCAAGAGTTCCCGGGCTCCAGGGTGCTCAGCCTGGGCACTGACACATCCACAGAGGAGCTGGGGAGCTCTTGTGTGGAAGAACTGGGTTTGGGATGTGGGGTGCACCCACAAGCAGATGACAGGATAAGGATTTGGAGCCAGGCAGAGCATGGGCACAAGGCCAGCGTGGTCATCACTTTGCTCATGGGCAATTAGGTGTTACTGGGAATAACTCTTAGCTAACCTTGATAAAATTAAACTTGTTATTGTGCTGGCTCAGCACTGCTGCAATGTCCTGCTGTGCTGCTACTTTTACTGCTCATTGGCCTTTTTCCTTACAGGCTCACAGGGATGGAGCTGTTCCCTGCTCCCAGTATTGCGTGTGTGGCTGGAAATGCTCAGTGTGAGCCCTGCAGCCTCACTTCCCTCCCTTCAAATGTGTTCTTGTCTTTGATCCCAGGACTCTCCCCTTGATTAGGCTGCTGGGACCAGCCTTCATGAGTGTAGCCCCACTGATCTGCCCCTTTTGTGCCTTTGTTTGTTTGTTTTACTGATTTGTAATACAAATAACATAGAAGCCTGGCATAGAGCAAAGAGCAGGAAATTCATTCAGGCTTTGAGCCGGGAATTGCTGAAATTGAAACGTGTGACAAAGCATGCAGGGATGCTCACACATAAAAACTGCTCTTTTCCCCCTTTTTTTGGAGTTCTTTTGGGCAGCCTTTTCGAAGAAAGAAAAGGAACGAAAACCCAAATGCAGAACAAAATCTGCACATAAAATTCAGTGGGTAAAGTAATTCAAATGCTGGAAATGCATATCCGAGTGCAAACCATCCAAACTGTTTCTTTTAATAGAATCTAGTGTTTGTTACCATAACAATCCTTTTTGCAAAAGAAGGATTAGTGCTGTTAACATGTCTCTGTTCCCTGCTTCAGGTGGCACTTGTTTTCAGGGCGCCTTGAGCAAATTGCAGAAAGGGAGGAAAATCCATATGCCTCCTGGATTTTGATGATGCACTTTAGTATCGTAATAACAATTCATTTAGGCTCTGGCTTTGTACTGCCTGTTATTTCCCTAGAAACTTATGATTCATCCTGACAAATATATGAAATAGCAGTGTCACAGCCTGTGTCAGACTGAAGGGAAGGCTGCAGATGAGCAGGCAGAAGCCAGATAAGAGTAATGTAGAGCTGTAGCTGCTTGACATTACTGACTTTTAAGGGGTCCAAAAAAGGTATGATTCCTCTTCCATAGGGGAACAGAACAAGATGTTTCTGTAGTAACGAGATCATAAAAGAAAGAAAATTGCTTGTAAAGAAGATGTCTGATTTTCCCTCTTTTTCTACTTTGCTTCTATTATAACTTAAGCTGCAGTTTTGCTTTCAGCTGTCTCTTGTGTAAGCATTTAATAGAACCAAGATATTCTGCAAATCTATTTTTTTTTGACAGTGATTTCTGGCCTACACATTTTGTTTTATAATAACCACCGTTTCCTCTGTCAAAAGCATGGAAATTATCTGAAATAAAAGGATAGTAGTGTTCTGTGGTCCTATGTGAACTTGTCACTTCAGGTTCTGCTGTGCCAGTTCAAAGCATTGAGGTTGGCATGGGATGAGAAGATGATGGTGTTTCTTTCAGCATGCTGGGAGTAGATGGGTAGAAACACTTTTTTTTTTTTTCCTGTAGGCTTGGAACTAAAAGCTGAAAAGAGCCTTTTGTTTTTTGCTGCAGATTCAGGAGCGTGATAAACTTTACTACTTGGTAGCCTGGGAACTTGATTTTGTGTGTTGATTACAGCAGTGCAAACTTCTCTCTTTCTCTCACTTCCCCCCTGCTTCCCCCTCTGCCCGATGGCATGATGAGCCTTTGAGAAATAAATGGGAATTGCGTGGTGTGTGCTCTATGCATTGCAAAATTTCTGTCCTTTCTAGACTTCGGTTCTTTTGCTCTGTAGAAGGAAATTTATTGCTTTATACTGGTGAGGGAAAGGGGAGGATTTTTCAAACCTTGCTGTTGGGCTTGTCCTGCCTTTTTAAAAAGACACTGTTCCCTGCCCTTCTCCCAAAGGTACTTAGATACCAATTTTCTTGCCATCACTAAATTGCAAGGGCAGCATGAAGTGTAAGCTTTGACCTCAAAGGTGCTATTTCTTGTTTAAAAAAAGAATCCCAGCATCTGTCAGAAACCTGTAAGGCCCAAAAGAAACAATGCTTATTGCAAGTTACTAATAAAAGATGCATCTACTGAGAGACTTGTTTTACCCCTATATATTTTGTCTTATGATTTGTGCTTCTACATAGCAATTCAGAAAAAAAATGCAATAATTAATTCTGACTGTTCCATGTGATGATATTCCTTTATTGTACTGAGATAGTAGCTGCAGGTTTTTAGAGCAGGGTCACATTGAAACTTTTTTAAAAGCTGTCCTGCAGGATAAAATGGATAAGAGAGTTAGGAAGATGTTGTGAGTGTTCTATAACCCGGATCATGATAGGGTTTAAAGGTGTATCAGTTCTTTTCCATCCAGTGGTGAATCTCACTTAATTGGAGTTTGTAACACTGTGATGGAGTCAGGTGAGCACTGAGTGGAGCAGATTGCTAATAAACTGCACTGTGTTGTTGGATATTCCCACTGCTTTGGCTGAGATCCTCAGATCCTCAGGCTTTGCATCCTTGCAGCTCACTGGGAGCACGCAGTGAGGGTGGCAGTCACAGCAAAGATGGGGACAGGAGGGAAACAGCAGCTGCAAGGTTCCGAAATGCCACCCAGCTAGCAGGGAGCAGTGGGAGTGGGAGGATGCTCAGGGCTGATGGCCATAATGCAGTGCTGTAGATCTGCTGGAGGGAATTGCTCATCTCTCCCCAGCCCTGGAGCTTGCAGCTGCTCAGCTGCTCCTCCCTGCCCTGACCCTGTGCTGGGGGAGCAGCATCCCAGTGCTTGGCAGGGCTTGTGGCCGCCACTGCTCACTTCTGGGGACTTCTCATGGTGAGCACTGCCAGTATGAATGAGTATTTGCACTCTTTTCTCGTTTGTCAGCAGTAACTGGAGCATTGGATAGAGAGTTTATTTTGATCAGTTGTTTTCTTACAGCCCAGTTTCTCTATGTATGAACATCTGCTCTTCAGATAGCAACAGATTAAATCACTGTATTATAGTTAAATAAAATGTTATGGAGGAACATTTTTGAGCTCTGGAAATGTCAGATTGGCCAGCTAGGCAGAAGAGGTTGGAAGTCACAAAATGACATACATTTGGTTGTCATCTGACTAGGGTGAGGGCACTCTACAATGGCTTGGCTGTGTATTGCACAGCCATCTCACTGATACCTGCCTTTTCTTGGAGTCTGTGAAGAGCATTCTTGAATCTGGGAAGGAACCAGAAGGAGTAAAGGGTATCTTGAAGTTTCCTGCGGAGAAATCTAGAAGCACAGTTGCTAATGCTAACTTTTCCGGCTTTTTTTTTTTTTCTTAGTCTTACATAAGATACCAGAAAAATAGAATTTTGTTGTCATGTTAAATTCAAGGGGCGGAGGTGGTGATGGGGAAACAACAAAGCTTTTGATCTTTCTTTGGTAAATAGGAGACTGGTTGCAGAATGTAAATGTTTGTCTTAGATGATGCTGGAAGCAGTACATTTCTTTCTCTCTTTTCACAAATAAGGACAAAACCAAGTTAGTCATCAAGATACACATAATTTCTAGGATGATTCTTGTCCTGAATTAAGTTGTTCATTTTGGAGACAAGCAGCAGTGTAACAGTTGTCTTGTTTTTCCACAGACTGTATGACTGGTATAATACCACAGGGCAGCTTGAGGGAGTCCTAACACACAGAATTAAAGCCTCCTCTGGTCTGCAGAAGGCTGAGTAAAGCATTCAGTAACATTTCCTAAGTAGACAAGTACCTTTCTCTTAGATCTCTTTGGTATTTTTTCAGTAGACAATTGCCCCTAAAGTAATTCTACTTTAAAATATTGATGGTGGATGAAGAGTTCAGCTAAAAGAGCATGTATTACTCAAACAAGCATACTGTTTTCTTAGGATGGATTATGATGAATTAATTATATTTTAACATTTGAAATTAGGAAAAGGTTAAATACTCAGAATATTAATGGTAGCTTGAGGATGGGAGCAGCTCAGTGCTGAAAATAGCTTATGAAAGAAATTAATTTCAAGTATCTTCCTCTATGTTATTCTTTTTTTCCTCTTTTAGTATGTTCTTTGTTTTTGAAGGGAAGCTGGTTTGCTGCCACTGCAAAATGAGTTTTTAGTACTCAAGTACATTTATTTTCCCCCCCAAATAAGTATAAACTGATTTTTTCTTAGGGACAGAAGAAACAGCATACCAACTGTAGAGTGTCAAATAAAGTTCTGGAAAGACCAGATGCTAGTTAGAACCTTAATTTTAGGAAGAGGTGGTATTTGTATTCGAGGCTGGTGAGTGCCAGTCCAGGGCCTGCTGATGGCAGTGGAAAAGCTGCTCACCTGCTGGGCTTTGGATTACCCTTGAGTAGCTTATCGTGCCCACACCTTGCTTGGGGGGTGATGGATCCTTCCTCTGCTCTTAGTTCACTGTCCAAACACGTTACACCTGGCTGACCCATGTGCCTTAAAGGATATCTTGGTGGTGAGTGCAGTAATTTCCACGTGTGCAGGAAGGAGAAGCTGCTGCTTTGTGGCAGCTCCTGTTTGGCTGGAGTCCCACTGGCCCCAGCTGCCTGGCTGGAGTCACTTCTTGTTAAAACCAGCATCTTTGGCAAAGGGGTGCTCAGAGGTGAAGATTTTTTACCATGATGATGGTGTAGGGATTTGCATTAAATTAAGATGGGTTTGTGCAGGAGCTGGTGGTGTTCTGGGAAGCATTCTGTGGGTGCCATTGCTTCCTGTGAGCAGTGGTGGGCATGGCAGGCACCTTTGTGCCCTCCACAAGCTGCTCCTGACATCTCTGAAGGGAGCAGATGAGAGTTTCCTGTAAATACACGTGCTGGAAACATCTGCCCAGCACATTGAATTAAAGGATTTTTCTTGATGTGCTGTCTGACCCCGTGTGCTGAGGAACTCGAGTGCTCAGTTTTCCTCATGACTTCCCCCATCTTTTTCTTAAGCTGTCTTTTCAGCACATCCTTCTGAAGCTGGGGCTGTGGGGACGGGCTGGACCTCGCTTCCCGCATCTGTCCCAGCAGCTGGACCACTTCCTGCCATGAATCATCCCAAACACACTTTTTTCTTTTTATTGTTTTATTTAAGGGTGAAGGCACATTTGTTTCCTGAAGCCACAGGCTGATCTAAGTAGTCTGGCAGACAAGCCTCAAATGAAGGCTGGGGTGTGAACGTGTTTGGAGGAAGGAGGTGCCTCCCATCACTGGGATCCTGGGCAAGCCAGGAGCAGAGCTCTGTCCTTGTGGACTTCATTTGTGGTCAGAGGAACAGCAAACTCCATCACTTCTTGGAGAGCTGCAGCAAAACGTCTTCTCTGTTTGCACGTCAGTGTCAAACACACCATGACCTCTGGTTTTTAGCTGCAGCTAATCAAGTGCTAATTGGCAAGTGATGCTAAGGGAGAGGGGCGTAATCTTTTGTCTGAGAAGTCTTGGCTATGGCTTGGATCCTCTGTTGGACCGATGTTTGTGGCTTGGTTTTCCAGAGTTCATTGATTGCATGTGTTTCAATTTTAGCAGTCCAAAACAAGGCTTTTTTTCTTTTTTTTTTTTTTTTTTTTTTGTCCTGAGGAGCTCAGCCTGAATAGTTCCTGAAACTTGAGAGGTCATTGTGTTTCACAAAGAGATGAAATCCAAAATCTGCCCCCTTTATTTTGTCTTAAAAAACCGCCCCAACACTAAAAGACCCCAGCCTAAAAACACATTAACAGCATAGTTGTTAAGCAATTGTTTTCCTTGTTAATTTTCCTAGGGAAGCGTCAGATTCACCACTTGGGAAACCAGCTCCAACTCAATCAGCATTGCCTGGATACTGCCTTCAATTTTTTCAAGATGGCTGTGAGCAAACATCTGACTCGGGGCAGAAAGAGGACCCACGTCATCGCTGCCTGTCTCTACCTGGTGTGCAGGACAGAGGGAACTCCTCGTATCCTTTCACTGTTAGAAAATATCAATAAATAGAAGACTCACTTTTAGCAAGTCAACTATCCCAGTCAGACCTTGTTTCGGAATGTGGAAAGGTAAGTGTTCAAGAGCTAGCTTGGTCATGGCTGGGTTTATACATGGAAGTGAATAGGAGTGTTTCCTGTAATTCAAGTAAATTCATTCCCTGTCTAAATGTGCAATACTTAGTATTTAATGCTATAAATGTCCCTCTGCCTCTCATCAACTCATTCAGACTTATTCATCACTAACTCTGAATTTCTTCTTTCACAACATTTGCTTCAAGTATAAAATTGCACTTCCCCTATGCTTTGCTAGAGTTTATTATTTTTATTATTATGGACTTTTTTTTTGTTTATTTTGTTTTTCTCTTTTAAAGTAAATGACAGTTATCCCCAAAACTTCTGCAGTGTCAGCATCAAAGAACAGATTAGAATTCCAGTGGGTTTTTGATCAACATACTTGGATTTCCTTCTTCTCATACTTGCAGGAAGGACAGTATCACTCCTGTTTAGGTTCTTGAAAAAAAAATTTCATAAATTCTGAAATTTGCTCAAAAATCATACAGGAAATCAAACCTGTACACCAGGCTGGAGGTGCACACAGGACAGATTTCCAAGTGAGTACTCCCTGCTTTACCATCCCTTTTTTGTCTTGGGGAACTTAATTAAAATCCACATAAGCTTTAAATACTGATGACCGTCCAAATTAATTTGTTTTATAAATTTTTTATTTCTTGTTTTATATATTTTTATTTCTTTAATGTTGTATTTTAGTTGCTGGAATTCAGAGTTTAATATCAAGCAATCATTTCTGTTGCTCTGGCTCTGAGCAACCTGGTCTAGTGAAAGGTGTCCCTCCCTATGGCAGGGGTATTGGGACTGGATGTATTTTAAGGCTCCTTCCAACCCCCAAACCATTCTCTCATTTTATCATTCTACAATTCTGTGTTTGGTTTCTTTCTACTTTAAAATAATATATTCACATCTTCAGTATTCTGATTTGATGCTTTTAATAGATTGCTGCTCTCATTCTATATTTTTGCAGTTGAACAGTTTAGCTTTCTTTTTAAGACTGAGATGATTTTTTTGTCGTTTCAGAAAATATATTCAGTATTCTAAAAGTAGTACTTTCTGATCTTGTAGTAGTGTTGTGGTAATTGTATTTGCATGTTTTAAAAAAATATGGTTTTGCAGGAATAATGGAATTAAAAGGCAGGCTTGCCTATTACACTGGTTTTTTCCTACTGTAACGTCTCCATGTGAACTTTGAACATTAGCACTCTATCACTGCCATAAAGATAGTGTTGATTTTAAGGTGTTACCAGTATTTTGATAATGTATCTTCCGGGTAACTGCCTGAAAGAGGGTGGAATTAGATTAGCTATTAAAAAATTCTTTACAGTGAGGAAACTGAGGGCTTGGCACAGGTTGCCCAGAGCAGCTGTGGCTGCCCCATTCCTGGGACTGTTCAAGGCCAGGCTGGATGGGGCTTAAACAACCTGGTCTGGTGGAAGGTGTCCCTGCCCACAGCAGGGATGTTGAAAATAAGTTATCTCAAAGATCCCTTTTATGATTCTGTCTTATATTTATGCTCATGTCATGTTCAAAGTAATTTTTTTACAGTTGTTATTTGATACTTCTGAATGATAGCCCAGCTGTAATTTCCAAATCCATTTTTCCCCACTGATAGGGATAAAAAGCATTTGAAGAAGTGAGGGCTGGAAGAGGCAGGTAGGTGCACTGCAATGTTCAGCCATCTGTGCAGCAAGTGCAGCTAACACAGCAAACAAATAAAGCAAAAATAATTTACTTCTTTTTTAACCTTCTCCAAAGTATTTCAGCGTGTATCTCACTTATGTGCAAGATGTACTGATCTGGTTGACACGTAATAAATCCCTAAATGAATTTCCCAGCTTTCTTTGTTAAATGGAGATAATGTCCTGTGTGACACTTCACATAAAATACTAGGAGTAAAGTATGAATAAAACTGCAAAGATGAGTTCTGTCTTTCTCTATCAATAATGCTCCACCCTCATTTGCACAGTTACTGTGCTGCCTGGGAATGAAAAGGTTGTTATGCATGTCCATAAAGCTCAACTTTTTTTAGGGTTTTTCTTTTTTTTTTTTTTTTTTTTTTAATCCATTAGATAAACCTCATTTTGTCATTGATATTAAGAGTTTAACCTTTGTCACTTTGGGAGAGGGAGTTCATTCAGCTTCTGCCTCTGTTCTGCTATGGTTTTTTTGTTTGTTTTGTTTTGTATTACTATTTAAAATCCAGTGTAGTTTAAAAAACAAAGTCCATAATTTAAAAAATAAATTATGGACTCTCAACACTGAAATACGAATTCCTTTTTTGGTATCTTTTCCTTTCAGAAGAAACTTGAAAACCTGAGGGCCACGGGTGCAAATTGCTGACCTTTGAAATTTGAATATGTTCAAGGCTCTGTAGATTAATTATGATGATAATCAGCATGTTATAATTGTTCCCAGCTTAAATCTGGCTCTACAGGCCTGGGCCATGGGAGGCAGGGGTGCTCCCAGGGCCTTTGGAGCACAGGGGCCAAGAGCAGGTGTAGGGAGGATGGCCATGGGACAAAGTGCTTTAACAAAAATTAAAATCCATATTCAGGGTAATGAACTTGGCATTGGTTTTGTTCTTCTGGAGAAGGTGACGAGGAGGGTTTGGAAAAGGGAGCAGTACACTGAATAATTCTGTACAAAGGGGAATTGCAGTATTTTTAACACTTCAACATTTAAATAAATACTCTGCTCAGCCACGTTCCTGAGTTAAAGTGTTCATTGGTATTGTGTTCATTTCAGAATTCTAACAAAGAAATGGGAGAGAAATTTAGAAAAGGAAGCTAAAAACTAAAGATTGGTGAAGTATTTTAGAGGAAAGAGGTGACATGGAAGAAGTAGCAAAGGGCAGCAGCATGCTCAGAACTGAGGGACAGCTCAGTAATTTTGGGTGGCCCAAATGAGTTATCCAAGTGACCTGGGAGTTGTGGAGGCAAGAGATGTTACCTGGGAACAGAACAGTGTTAGCAGTGGGAGACATCACATTTCTGAAAAAGTTGTGTGGTAGAAGGAGCAAAAATGCCTGGGGAGGTACGGGGAGATGTAGTAGGGGACTGAAGTGACAAGAAATGTTGTGTTCTTGTGGCAGAACCAAAGGAGTGGGAAGCATTTGGAGAGGGAAAAGAGAATGTAATTGTGTCTGCAAGTTCACTTTGAGGGAGTGGAATGTATTTATCTGACATGATTATCTGCTTAGTCTTCTTTTTTTCATAATGTACATGTCGCCAGCCAGCCTCTGTGAAAATGTGAAGAATACTTTGGCCAAGTCTGCTAGTGCAGTCTGAATTATGCCTGAATAAACCTCAGCCTGAAACAGGAAAACATTATGTTCTCCTTGGTTCTTATGTATTATTTCATTAATGCAAAAATGCAAAATATTCTGGTAACTCAAGTTTTTTTTGATCTGAGAAAATAGTTCCACAACTTAAGGAGAAAATAAAAATTTATTAATCTGAAGAGCAGCTTTTATTTGTAATCCTTTGCAAAGTTTTGTATGTATTAGTTGAGATGTGAATTGATTTTGCATCAGTTTATGGTTTTTATTAGGTTATGTGACACAAACCCCCATAGTTTTTCATTTGCCTTCCTTTATTGCTTGTCAGTGTTAATGTTTTCCAGGGAAAACAGCTTGCTAACTGTTAGCTGGATCTGGGAGGTGTTTCATCCTTCTGATGAGTTGCCTATAAAAACTTCAGTTTATTATTCTCTGTATAAAATGTGTGAATGTGTCTGTATTATCAATGTCAGAAGTACAGATACAATGCAAAAAGTCCATCTGAAGGAGCCAGTGGTTTTCAGACCCTCAGGTGTGATGGAAGCTGTTGTCCCTGTCCCAGGGACTGAGTGATGCTGAGCCTTTCCAGTGACATCTGACTTTGTCTGGCACTGCCAGCGCTCTGGGCACTTCAGGCTCTGCCTTTTAATTTGCTTCTTGGAATAGCAACAGCCCAGAGTTGTTTCTCTCTGATGTTTTGAGCAGCTTTTCCACCCCTGCCCATGTCAGAATGGAAACAAAGGGCCTTTAGCTGGTCCCGACGTTCCCGAGAGAGGGAATTTGGGAAGAGCCAGGCAGGGTGTCTGAGTGACCTATGGGCTCAGCTGTCACCTGTGCCTGCCCCAGGCTCACTCAGGGACAATGACAGCCTGGCCAGCGTTTTCCAGGTGGGACATCAGTCATCAGTTTGTTTTAATCAAGGAACACTTCATTCTGTTTGTGATCCTGTTACTGTACACAGCAGTTAGAAAAACTGCACAACTGTCCACTCCTTTGTGTAATGTTTTCCAGTGCTACCACCTGGGGTCTTTTATAGCAGCATTTTGCATGGAAAGTGTCTTTTTTCCCACACACACATACACCTTTTTTATACTATTTATTTATTCTTTTCCTTTGAAGTTCACTGAAAAATGCACCTTTAGTTGTAAACCAAATCCTGTCTTTTCAGAGCCTAGTAAATAAAACCTTTTCCACATGAGAAGAGTCCCTGCAAATTTCCCTCACTAGCTATCTTGTGTAAATATAATAAAGGTAAATTCAGGGCAGGTTTTTCTCCCTCCAGTAAAGCTGATCAGTCTCAATGGTGGGGGCTCTGGGCTGGGCAGCCTCTGAGACTGAGGTTGAATTATTCAGGGGGTTTTTGGTAGCATTTTTTTGTCAGAGAACAGAGGTGGGATCCTCCTGGGGTCAGACCAAGGCAGCCAAGTGAGGCCTCTCTCCTGAGTTGTTTGCAAAAGAACATTTCTGAGAAATGTATAAGAAAAATAACCTCTTCAGTTTGGGTGTGGGGAGCAGATGGCTTTCAGGAGAACCTTTGGTGCCTACAAGTCTTTGAGATGTAAACTTGAGCTGGATGGGAAAGCACAAGGAGCTTTTCCTCCCTGGCTTCCTGTGCCCTGTGAACCTCCCTTTTGTTTGAGGGAGGATCACGAAGGCATTGCCAGATCCCAGCAGGCAAGAAGGGTTTGGGAAAAAGCTGGGCAGCTGAATGGGGCAGCACTTTGTTATTTCCTATCTGTCTGCAGTACTTGTACTTTATTGCCAAGCTATTTGAAAGTCTCCTGCTTTAATGTGTTTATTTTCATGTCACAGAAAGGGAAGTTGCGAGTATTTATCTTCATTTCCAGGTGCAGAACTGAGGCTAAGTGACACGTTCAGAGTTACCCAGAAAATCTGTGATGGAATGAGGAACTGGTCTCTTTAATCCTTGCTCAGGCAGCAGCTCCTGGGCTTTTCTACCATGTTGGTCTTTGCAAGAGGAGTTCAGCTAATTCCCTGCAAGCTTCAGCAGCTCTGTCAGCTCCATGTGGTCTGGGGAGGCTTTGTACAGCCTCGCCATGAGAACCTTTGATGGATTCAATCTTTGTTTCTCTACTAACACTTCAAGGTCTGTCTTTGCAAGGAAAAGGGCAAGACTTCCTTTTTTATTAGAAATGAAAAATTATATCTCCAGCAATCTTTTGACCTCTACTAAAACTTCCTGGAGCTAGCAGGCCTTAGTGTTCCTGATTAAAAAGTTAACTTTTGAAATTAGGCTTTAATCAAGAAAATTTTAAAGCTGTGGTTAGGGAGGTTAATAAAACCAGTTTCTATTTCTCTCTGGTTAAGGACTTTCTTTTTAGTAACTGACCTTTTATTTTTTTTTTTTTTCTTAACTGGTCTTGCATTGAAAATGTGTTTTGTTCAAGTGTGCAGTGTGACAAGGACATATGAGAATAAAAATGGATTTTAAATTGCATGGTTAAAATACATATAATATTTACTGAGGCAAATTACTTAATTTCAGTGTGTGGAAAGAGATGCCAAGATCTTCACAGTAAGTTAAATAGAATATTTTCAGTTGGAACTGTCCAACTGCTTGACCAATTCAGGGCTGACCAAAAGTTATACCATGTTGTTAAGGGCATTTTCCAAATGCTTCTTAAGCATTGACAGCCTGGGGGCTTTGACCATCTCTCTAGGAACCTTGTTCCAGTGTTTGACCACATTCTTGGTGGAGAAGTGTTTCCTAATGAAGCATTTGCTTGAACTTGAAGGCTTGCAAAACCCTTGTTCACTTAATTTCAAAATGAAGCCTTAAAATTGCTGTGTTTTTAGCAGATGGATTTTAGCTGGAAGAGCTTCATCTATTAAGAAAAAATTGCTGCCTTAAATAGGGTGTGTCTGTTGTTGCCCCATGTCATTTACATAGATTTCCAAAGAGTTAGGTGTTTAGTAATGCTTGGCTTTTGAGATCATTCCTGTTTAGTACCACATGAGAAAATGCTGGAGATGTAGGGAAGAGGGCAGCCAGGGACAGCAATAGAAATTTAATTTCTGCACCTTAATTTCTCCCCATCACCCTCTCCTCCAGCCAGGGCTAGATCTGCTGAATTTCAACAGCAGGGCTCATGACCTGAAGCCTGCATATCATATCCAGTCTGCTTTTCTATGGAATGAAGCAGAATCATACAATCTTTCACTTGCAGTGCTGCCTCACACATTTTTTTCCCTGTAAAGAAGGATGTATACAGCAAGTGTGGTGCTGAGAGAATCACGTGTTTTGTGTTTCCAGTTGCTGGGAAAGTAAAATTTTCCTTTGCATGTGCTCATTGACATCATGTATTCCACTGTGTGGCTCTGTCCTCTTCCCTGCTGCATCCCCTTACTGCCAGGGCTGCTCATGGGTGGGCAGCAGTGGGGCAGAAGGAGCCTCTCAGATATCTCACCTGGCCTCCAGCTGTGTTGTAGAAGAGCCTGTGTTTCCTCTGGATGCCTTTGTAGCATCTGAAGTGGTGCTGGGTGCTTGAATTGCTCCACTTGTGTCTGGTGCTTTGCAGTGTTTTTAATTTTAAAGAGAATTCCTTCTTGAGGAGATAATAACCTGAAGCCTTTCAAACTGGTTGTGTGGCTCTGCACCCTGGGGGACAGGGCTGGGGACATGATTAGTGGCCCTCAGGTTCTCCTCTCATCCCTTGGAGGGGAAAGGCATAAACCTGAGTCGGATGTGGCAGGAGAACAGTGAGTGTGATTGCTGACTGGAATTATCCTGCAGGGTGCCCTGCTCTGGAATCATCGCGGCTTTCTGCTGGGAGCCTGCAATTTTAATGTGGAGATTCTGTACTTGGGTGATTTCCTTTGTTCCTTTGAGATGCTGAAAATATAGAAGGGGAAGGGAACTTTACATTGTGGTTTGTGTCTACTCAACATCTGACTGTTTAAATCCTTGTGCTAAATGCCCATCACGGATGCTGCAGGGAGGGAGGGGAAAAGCTGCTGTAAGTGCAGTAGTGATAATTGACCCACTTAAGAGAGCTGCTCTAATTTTGCATGTTACAGCATCCTGGAAATTCAGATAAGAATGTTGATCTCTCCAGCTAATAGGATTTCTAAATATATCATCCAAAAGAAGCAGGAGGACTGCAATTTTGCACGCATATGTGTGTGCTCAGGCTAGTGTTTTGTTTAAGAACTGCACACTCTGGAAATTTGCTTTTCTGTTCACTTGTTACTAACTGTGGATAAAATAGAGCTTGACCTTTGGTCCTGCCAAGGGGAGACCTGATCATGCTCCATTAAATTCACTGATGAAATTCTCACCAGCTTTTGTGTAGAGGGGTGACCAACTTTTTTCCTTTCAGGATGTTGGTACACAGCAGGTGGCTCAAATTGTCAGCTTTTCCATAATGCAGCATTAAACAAACCATCTGCAGAGATGGAGAGGGGGACAGGGTCACAAGATGGCCTATCAAGATTACAGGTTTTGGCTGGTGTTGATGGCTTTGTTTTCCTCATTTAAGGGAAATTTTGAACAGTAGAGGTCAAAATATTACTCTTTTGAAATCTGTCTGCAGAAATACTTTATTGCTTTGCAGAGCAGAGTATTTCAAGCCTCTCTCTGGGCAGATTTTTCTCAAAGTGCAGCACTGGAATGGCCTCACATCCATTCCTGGGTGCAGTTTTGGGCACCACAATATAAAAAAGACATGAAGTTGTGAGAGTGTCCAAAGGAGGGCCACAAGGATGGTGAGCAGCTGTGAGGAGAGGCCACACGAGGGACAGCTGAGGTCTTGGGTGTTGTTCAGCCTGGAAAAGAGGAGGCTGAGGGGAGACCTCCAAAAGAGGAGCAGGAGGGGCAGACATTGATGTCCTTTCTGTGGTGACAGTGACAGGACCCAAGGGAATGGCCTGAAGCTGTGGCAGGGGAGGTTCAGGTTGGATATCAGGATCTTCACCTAGAGAGTGACTGGGCACTGGAACAGCTCCCCAGGGAAGCGATCACAGCACAAAGCCTGGCAGAGCTCAAGAAATGCTTGGACAGTGCTCTTGGACATATGGTGTGATTCTTGAGGTGTCTTGTGCAGGGCTAGGAGTTGGACTTTGATGATTCTTGTGGGCCCTGTTGAACTCAGGATGTTCTGTGGCTGCTGAAAACCTTGGGGTTTACAATCAGTAGAGCTGCTGCACTTACATTGTTTTAATTCTGGAGGTCCTTTGCCCATCATACCTTCCCAAACAAGAATCACTGTTGCCTTTTGAAATGAAGGGACAGGATTCTGGGATAGGTTCACTGCAGCCTTTGTGGCTCTGGGCTTGAATTACATGATGTGTGGGTAGAAGTGTTTGGCAACCCTGTGCTCCATCACCACGTCAGGCCTTGTGTAACTCATAAATACTTAGAGCAGAAACATCTGAGCCAGATTTTTAATGTGTGCAATACTGGACTGTTATTGCATGAATAAAAATAATAATTAATGAAATGAATTGCATGATCTGTCTTCTTAGTAATTAGCTTCCAGTTTGGGGTGTCTGAACTGATGAGACATTCTCATGGTAAAGGTGAAACAAGGAGAGAACCAGAAGCAGGGAGTGGGAGAGAGACAAACACATCAGTAATTCTGGGGTAGAAACAGAAGGGGCAGCTCTCACTGGCAGCACTGAGGGGGTGAAGCTGAAAGGTGGTGGCAAAGGCAGGAGGGATAACACAGGAACAACGTCAGGATGAGTTCTGGGTGATGGATGAGGGGAGGGAAGTGTGATGGCAGAGAGGCCTCCTTCCAGGGAAACAAATACAAAGGAGGGATGATAAGGAAGGGATCACACCTCTGATGTCTTTGACCTTCAGCGATCCTTGCATGCTTGTGAAAATAAATATTTAACAATCTTCTTAAAGCTTGTTTAAAAGAGGAAATAATTAAGTTGGCTCTCTGCTTAATACGGTTTATCTCTGCATCTGAATTTTGGGGCTTATGTCAGCAAAAGCAGAATTATCACTGGGTGGTGTTTTGACCTGATGGGAGCTAATATGTTGCTAACACCAGCTGAATAAAAACAGTGGGGTACAGCCTGTCATTGTGCAGCACATTCTTGCTTTTGTCAGAGGATGTGCTGGATATGGTGTGGAATGAGGAGGAGACTCTTCCCCTTCCTTCCCTGCATGGCCATGCTCCTCTTAAGAAAAAAAAAAGAAAAAAAAAAAAAGAAAAAAAGCATTACCTGATGCTAAATCCTGATAGCAAATGTGATCAATTATGGTTGATTTTTTGATTCGGTCACTGAAAAATATTCCTGGTTGTAGCCATCACTAATATTTGATGCATTTTAATACTTTAAAAGTCAATTAGAGAATTAAACGCTTTTTTCATTAAAATACGAGATTGTGTATTTGAATTTTAATGCAGTAAGAATGCTGCCTCAGAACACAAATTCATTTTATTAGATTAATTAAGATCAGTAATGCAAAATAGGTTGAACAAAAGCCAGTGCTTTGCGACCTATAAGCCCTTCTGTGCTTGCTATCTGCAAATATTTTAGCTTGAGGTTTTCTCAAATTGTGTCCACTTTTATCCTATTCTTAAGTCTTATGCAGTTTTTTCTGTCTTGGCAGTTTTTGATGTCGTAAGAACAAAGTGAAGGTATATCAGAGAAACAATATTACCTGTCAAATTTGTTTTGTAAAAACAGGATTCATTCTCGCACCTGACCCAGCCTTATATCTTGAAAGTGGTCTTGATAATGATTTCTCACATCCTAGTAAAGTATAAGTCTTTTAAAAATGGGTAAAGGTCCTTCTCAAGAGCTGCCTCTTTCCTTCAGATGTTTGTCACTAGGATTTTGTTTGCATGATGTAATTTTCTTAAACCTCCCACTAGAATTGCTTGTCAGTGAAACATTTTTAGCATTTTGTAGCTCATGCCAAGTGCAGTGGGGAGCTGAGCCTTTTCTAACTTTGCCCTGCTCCTCTGCCTTTACGGCGAGCCCGTGTCCTTCCTCGAAGGCAAAGAAAATGTCTTTTCAGTTCAGCTGCCAGACTGGCTCAGTATTGTTGTGAGTATGAATGATGTAATACTCAATCACATGGTGGTATGTCTGCTATTTTCCCCTCTTTGAGAGAGAGAATAATCTTTCCATCTCATCCAGTTTCAAGAGTCTGGGAAAATAGCAGCCTTAAATGAGGCCCGAAAGAACCAAAATCTTGATTTCTTCCAGAGCTTTTCTTTTGAAGCCAGATGTTCCCCATGTCTTCTTTATTTTGACTTGCTAATTGGAAATAAGATGTTAAAGATAACGTGTGCTCTGAAGCTTGTGTATTGTGTATTTTATTTGGTTTTAATCCTTTAAACATTTGACAATAAAACATAAATTGCAGAGCTCTCATCTTTACATCAGCTGTAAGTGAATCATTTTAAGTTTTCAACATCCTTCCAGTGTGGGAGAAACACAGTAGTCTCAGTGATGTTTTGGCTGCATGTGTTAGTAAAGTGCTATGAGATTTGCTAATCAGTATTTTTTAAATAGAGATATATTGTTGTTTCTTCAATGAAAGAGCAGCTTGGTTCCCAAATAGAAAGTCTTAGCTTATGCCTAGGCAGGGAGTAGAAATCTTAGTGCTCTTCAGATTCCTTTTGTGTTGATATGCAAGGACGAACAGTGGACAATATATTTTATGTTGTCATGTATCATAATGAAAAGCAAATTTTGAAGAGGGGGAGATACACAGACTGAAAAAAGAAGGTTTTTAGTGTGGACAAAAAATAGCATGTAACTTCTACTGGGCTATAATATTTTTAATATGGAGAGAAGACTGTGCAGTGTAAATGCATATTCAGCAATATGACATGTACTAACTGAAATGGAAAAGTCCTTATTACATAAAAACCAGAACTCCAGACATTGCCTCTGTCTTATTGTCAGGAGAAATTCTCACCTTATCTTTTAGGTTTTATAGTATTTTGCCTTCTGCAATTGCTCTTTTCAACTTTTTATTGTGCCTGTAGTGGCCTTGCAGCTTCCAAGGGAAAACAAAGTTGGTTTTTCATTTCAGGGGCTGTAATGTGTGGCACAACTCTAGGGCAAACAAGGAGCTGGTGTTTCAAATTAGACTGCAGAAAATTGAGAGATTACCTGAACCTGCTTGCTTCTGAGAAAGCACCACTGTGCTCTTGCTTTGCAAGGAATTTGCCTCATTCTAGTTCACTTGCCTTAAAAATACACTTTTTTTCTTTCCGTAATGAATCCATGGTTTCCAGTGTAATGCTTTTCTGCCTGTCCATCTCTGAAGGCTCTGAGATTATAGATGCTTTTCTTGCTTTTGGACAAAAGAGCTGGGCTGTCTAAATTGAGATTGTTTCTTTTGAAATTTGGCATTGAAATTACCAGTGGATCATCCTTGGTCTCCAGGGAAATGAGGAAAGAAATGCAAAATAATTTTCAGTCATTACTGAGGAACTCTTCTTTTAAAGAGACTCTGGGAGGTTGCAGCTGCTGCCTCTCACTTGGTACCTGGGATCAGAGAACATTCAATTTGTATTTATCTGGAGATCAAAGTTTGGTTTTCCCATGTGAGTGCTTTTAACTTCTGCAGAATCTAGGCTGAATTTTCTTTTCCATTTGAAAACTTCTGGTCCTTAAAGGATCAGTCTTCTAGAGGATGCACCAGCTGGGGTGCATCTGTGCTGCTGTCTCTCAGGGACTCCCAGATCACTGCATTCTTGTCACATCTGGAGGACCCAATTCATTGCCAATAATTATTTCCAGTGCATATTGAGATTATTAATATTTTTCAGTGGAAAAATATTTTTTGTCAGTGTCCAGTTTAATATTTATTATCATTCACTTTGACTCCAGACTCTCCCTGTGGCAGAGGAAAGCAACTCAAGTGTTGAATTCTGCTGCTGTTCTCATTCCTCAGACTTTGAATGGGTGGCTTCAGTGTCTCAGCTGTTTCTCACAGTCATTCAATGGTGAAACAAGAGAATGCTCCAGTCCTTGATTTCTGCTGATAATGCTGGCAGCCCTCCCAGCAGAGCTGTGAATTGGTCACTTTTCCTCCTGTTTCAGCTGGGGAATTTGGGAGCACCATCAGAAGCAGAGAACATTGCCTGAGAGGCAGTATCCACAACGTGAGGGCAGCATCAAAAAAAGAAGCTTCAAAATGTAGCTTGACAAAAGTGTTTTATTACAACAGTCCTGCCTACTGACAGGCTCTAGGGTAGGATGAAAGACAATACAGGGTATTTTCCACTCCAGCAGTCAGAGGTGTGATACAGGGAAATGTTTGTACAGGTAATGTATCTGAAGGTGATGAAATATGTAGAAAAGCCTGTGCCCTATGCAGGATTGTAGAATAATTTAGATTAGAAGGGGCCTATGGAAGTAATTTCTCCATTCCCTACTTACATCCTCAGAAGATTCCTGAAGCCCTGCTCTGGTTGAGTGTTGATTGTCTTTAGCAATGAACATGTCATGTTCTCTCTGGGCTTTACTACCATCATGCCAAAGGGTTTTTTTTTTTCCAAATATGTAAACAGATTTTTTTTCATGCTACAGTTTGCTTCTGAGAAGAATTTGGCTCCTTGGTGCCCTCTCATTAGGCAGACAGTGTTAGTTGTCCCCTAAAGCCAGGCTGACAAGCCAGGCTCTCTCAGCTTTTCCTTGTAAATCCCATGTTCCAGCCCCTCAACCATGTCAGTGTCACTCTGATGTTCTGCTGGAGAGCCCAGATCTGACCAAGGCTCTCCAGGTGCAGCCTCACTGGTAGTCAATAGAGGGGAATATCCACTTCCCTGGGCTGCTGGCTGCACTTTTGCTAACACAGCTCAGTGCCTGTTTGGCCTTTCTCAGTGCAAGAGCCCAGTGCTGGCTGCTGCTCAGCCTTTCTGTGGGATGTGCAACTCCTTTGTGCCAGCTCTTCTTCCCCTGCTCAGCCCCAGCCAGTGCTGTAGCAAAGGGTTACTCTATCCTTGCATGTGAGGCTTTTTAGGCAGTTGGAATACAGATGCAGCTCCTGTCAGCCCAGTTCCTCTGCCTCTAAGGTCCCTTGTCAGGACCCAGGACGTCCCTCTGGCTGTCCTGAGCAGCCCAGACCCTGCCAGGGGGCTCAGAGACCCTGGCACGGAGCCCAAGATGCCCCTGTGGTTTTGATTATGACCCATGGTCCAAGTTACCAACCTTAGATGAAGATCTGCAGGCCATGAAAAATTAAATAGAATGATAGTGAATTTATCACAAGGTGGAAAAGTAGATTTTGGGGTTTTTTAGAATGGGCATTCAGGGGGGCAAGATGGAGGGATCTGGGCATGTCCAGCCTTTCTCCTTCTTCTTCTTCTTGGCCTCCATCTTCTGCTGTGATGTTGGCACTTTTAGATTGGTTTAGAGTAGAAGGTCACTGTCTAACATAGGTGATAGGTATTGGAAAGTAATTGTAAACATTGTACATGTAGTTTTTGGTATAAAGACATAACACTGCCCTGGGGGCAGGCAGAGTGCCTGGACTGTCTTGCTGAGCAAACCTCAGCAGGACAGGAGAAAGAATTTTATAGATAAGGAACAATAAACAACCTTGAGACCGAGAAATGAAGAGCTCTGACTCTTCCTTCAAGCTCTGGGCTGGGACAAGAGACTTTGCAACTTTTCTCGGGGTCACTGTGACCAGCTGGATGCCCGACAGCCCCTCTGAGTGCAGCTCCCCCTGTGCTGCAGGGCTCTCCCAGCTCTGTGCCGTCTGCATCCCTTCCTGGGGTGCCTCCCTGTCTCTGCTGCTGGAGACACCATTGTCCCCAGGGGATGCCTGCAGCAGCTCTCTGCTAATTGCACTTTGTGCTATTAACCACAGCCCTTCAAACCTGGCAGTGCAGCCAATTCAGTGCTTGCCCAGGCCAGCCAGCCAGGCCGTGGTGTCTGAGCAGTTCCATTGCACGGCCCCAGTGTCCCTGAGCTGGTGTTGGCTGGGGCCATGCAGCACTGATGGGTAGGGGACACTTGGCACAGGGTGCAGCTGAGCTGTGTCTCTGCACAGGGCAGGTTTTTTGGTTGGTGCTCTCCATGGAGAGTTTCTCTTTGCTCAGAGTCTGGAGCTATCTGTCTTCTGATGGGAAACACAGCAGGGCCTCATTGATATAATTTCAGGTTTTTTTTAAGTACTGGTGACTAAAACCTGTTGCTGGCTTGCACAAACCCCAGGTTCACATCTGTAAGGGGAGTTAAAAGCTGAGAGGGGAGTCAGGGCTGAACACTGCCCATGCTCCTTTTGAAGCTGTTGCTGCTGTGCAGTCTGAAACAGGGGAATTGTGAGGCCAGGAGAAAGGCAAACAAGGGGAATCTTTTGTAGGTGAATGGCCAAGCTTAGAGAGGGGGTGGGTGTACCTGGTTCAGCTTCTTTCTCTAAGGTTACTCCTGTGTGTTTCTTTGTTCACAAATGTATTAATTATATCTTATTCTCTTGACCTAATGCATAATCAGTTGTGGCAGTAGGACTGTAATTCCAGTTTGCCTCCTCCCAGCTCCTGTTGGTGGAGGTGTAGAATTTATAGTGTTTTATGGAGAAGGTCAGTATTCTCATGTTCTGATTGGAGAAACCGAAGCATAGAAAGGAAGCAAAATGACTTGTTCATCAAGATGTGCATATTTTTGTGTCCTGTGTGCATCTGTACCTCTTAGTGCTGCCTCCCATAGTGTAGGAGCCCTGTTGTACATATTGCTTTGTATTTAATTCTTCTAAGATGCTAGACTATACTTTTCCAAGTATACTGGCTAAATACATTGGAATTTTTAGCTAAATTTTCCAAGAGGAGCAAATTCTGCACTGAGCTTGTTAGCTAAATTCTAAGCTGAATTTATAAATCTCACTAGTGAGAAAAAAGTTATCATTTTTTTTGAAAGCTTTGCAAATATGACACAATCAGCGAGCAGCTGTAAACATGAGACTCACAATAGCATTCTCAGTTGTTCAGAGCAGAGCAGTATTTTATGAGCTTGCCATCAGCCTGCTGGATAATGTTATTTGAAATCACACTGCTGGGTTACAATAAAGCTGCTGCAAGACGCCCTGAAAGGCGTCTAAGGAGATCTTTCCCAGCATATCACTGGCAGTTTTTATTTTCCCAGAGGCAGATGATATGTACATCATTACTGACTTTTTTTTTTGCTTTCTCTCATGAGGAATTCCAGCCACTGAGATAAGTTTACAGCTTCTTAAAAACTGATAATGACAGAGCAGCCTCTGTGCTGTAAGAGAGACGTGAGATAAGTGCTTGCCATTGCTGCGGCGTTCAAAAGAAGATAATAAAAGGATAAAAGTTTAAAATGACACTTCAGAAAAACACCTTATTTTCCATCTTGATTAAAGCTATTTAATGAATGTTGTTAACTTTTAAGAATGTGGGAAATACCATTTGCAAGTAAATTAACTTCAGTATGTTCACTAACTGATGCTGTGCAACATTGTCTTGAGATGCTTTGAGAGTTCCTGCCTAAGTGAGGGAAACATTGACAGTAATGCCAACAGAATTCCAGTATCTTTGACAAGTGAATTGTACCAGATTGCTTAGTGAATACCCAAGTTTTCAGTAGGATATCAATGTGGATATTCTGTCCCCTTCCTACCCTCCATTCTCCCCCCACATCTTGCCCCAATAAAGAGTTTTCCTTTATCCTTAATGATTCCTTCTTAAAGATGTGTAACCAATAACAAAGGAGTTGATACTCACTCTATCTTTTTTTTTAACACTGAAAATGGATACATGTGCTTACAAAGTGATTTTAGAGCAAATTGATGCAAAATCAAATCAAATATTAAACTGAATAAAGGATTTTAAAGTTATTGTAGGAGGTGCTTAGCTATGTGTGTTGGATAATAGAAGCATGAAAATTAGGACTGTCATACTTGAAAGGAGTGACTGAATCTGTGATATCTCTTGCATCTCTTTATTGCAATAAGTTCAGGATGCCTCTCAGTTAAGCCCTTTTGCATGTTTTGCACAGGGGGACAGATTTCTTTGTTGATTTGCATAGAAAGGCTGCAGCATGGGTCTTTCAAAGGCAGAGAGCTGGTCTGAAAAAGAATTGTTGCCCATAAAGTTAGTCGCCTGCTGGGGTATTATAGCTGAAATACATTTGAAAGCTTGTTTCTGTGACCTTCTGGGGAGACTTGGGAACCCCAGAGTCAAAATAGCAGACTATTATAGTAGATAGATAATCAGGATATTTCAGAGCATTTTACCAAGGAAGGGGAAGCTGTTATCTTCATTACAAAAACATTATAAAGGATGGAATGTTTTTTGTCGGGCAGTGGCAAAAATGGAAACAGAAATCCAGAGTCCTGAGGCACAGCCAAGAGTCCCTCTGGGTTGTGCCTTTCAATTTCTTGGGAAAGATAGATTCCCAAAGGGAAGCATTTGTTTCCCATCCTTTTGTGTAGATAAAATACAAAGTGTATCAAATGCCTGTGACTGTATTTTCTCTGCTTAATAGATCACCTCAAAGATTTATTCTTGTAATTTAACTCTCTGAAAAGTTAGCTGCCTTTAAAATCTCAGATATGCAAACTCCTCCCTCCACCTGCTCTATTATGCTGGTTCAAGGACCAAATTGAATCTTGTTCTAGAGAGAAGCTTTTGAGACATAAATTTGTTTTAACTTTAAAATCCACTGTATTAGATCCTTGAAGAGAATGTGTCATGTTGAGAATTGTATTCATTTCAAAGTATGATGCATTGCTTTTCCCTAGTCCTGAAAGGTATTTTAAATTGGTATTTGGTATTTTGAAAGTTAGAAGAGCTGTTACATTTCTTTTTAGGTTTTTTATAGTTCTTATAGAGCTTTGCTCAGTTGGGCTGAACAGAAAGTATCAGTGAAAGTATCTTCTTACCCTGGCTGTGACAGCTAAAGGCAATGTCTCACTTGTGCATTGCTGGAAGTAGAAGTGAAGATGTGTTTGTGTATTGCATCTTGTCCATAGGTTGGTAACTTCACACTGAGTGCTAACTCAGTGCTTCTGTCTGTTATCATATCCCAAGATATCCTGGAGGTAATTTGAGTTTTCTCCTCTCCTGTTTCCCAAAAAACCTCCCTTGAACACTCCTCCAGTGGTACTCTAAAGGGTAAGATGCATTATTATATAATTTGGTGAAATGCTTTATTAGTAACTCATTTGGGATATGCTGCTATTTATGAACCATAAGGCAGCTCTGAAATACAAACCAAATTCAGCAAACCTCAGTGCTGCTGTGACTTACGTGGTTTTCTGCTACAGTGAGCACGCAGGAAGCTTGTTTTAGGTTTAGTGTAGGCATTTCTTAAGGTGAAAGCGTGGGCTGAGGAATTTTCAACCCACCAATGCAGTGCATCAGTTCAGCTTCATCTGTTTGTATTCATTTTATTGATAATCCCTAAACCAGGCTGCTTGGAGGAGTTCAGCCTCTGTAAGAGTGGGGTGTTTTCCTGACTTCCAAGCCCTGCTGGTGAGCTTGTCCTGAGAGCTGTTTCCATCTCCATGCTGAGTTCAAGTTCTGTAAGAAACACAGGCGATTGGGGAAGTTGCTGTGAGTTACTGTAATGCCTCTAATCAAACTTTGATTGCTGCAAGAATAGTAATGAACAGTTTGGCAGCATCTGAGGAAGCATTGCTCCACCCATGCCCCAAGAGAGAGCCAGCCATGCTTGGAGCCATGACACTGACATTTCCCAGGGGAGTGCTGTGGGTGTGAGGGAGGGTGAGAATGCACAGAGCTCTTCCACCTGCCCAGCTGAGGTTTCCTGATCAGCAGGAATGCACCCTTAGGAGGAAGGGTATTCCTGTAGTGCCCACTTCCAGAGCACAAGGGCTCCCTTTGGTGCAGCTCAGGTAATGAAAGGTTTCTGCAGCTGTGTGCCTGTGGGCACCTGATGGAGAAGGGTTTGTCGTTGTGTTGTGTGATAGATGCAGAGATGGTTCTCTGAAGGCCTTTGAGAGTGGGAAATTTAACACATCCCATTGTTGTACTTCCCACCAAAGGCCATTAAAGAGCCAACAGCCTTGGAAGGGCAAGGATGCAATTAATTCCTTTTGAAGCTGCATTTTCTCTTAAAACAAAGGCTCTAGTGTCAGAATTTTTATTTTTTTTTTTCTAAATAAGTGACAGTGTTTTATGTGTATGATACTGGATCATGCCTATGCCTGGATAAATCAAATCCACTCACCCTGGCAGAAAAGCAGCAACTGAGTTTGTGTGTGTGTCCCAGTGCAGGGACAACAGCTGCCATGCTCCCATCCCAGCAAGGTCTGCTGAGATAATTCACCCAGGAGCACTTAATACCAGTGCATTTGCCTCAGTGTGGGTATGAAAGCTAAGATGTAACACTTGGCTTCTGGTGTGGGAAATGTAAAACATTCTGTGTCCATGGAATTTGGTTTTACTCTGATTTAATTGAGCACTGTAATGCTGCTTTTTTAAGAAGTATAGGTGAGTGCTTACTGAGGGTAAAACCAGAGTGGCACTGTGACAACTCTGACACAGGAACTGTGTTTGTACTTAAAACAAGAGAGGTTTTATCAGTTTATAACATTTTGGGTTTCTATAAAGCAGTTACCCTGCAGTAACTGCTTACTTGTTTTTTCTTCTTACTTGGTTTTTTTAGGCTTGTCTTTCAGATAAGGTAGGTCTTTGTGTTTTGGAGCAAGCTGGGAAAAACTGTGCAAACTTTAAAGAGAAATTTGAGAAGGTGGGATGGGTGACGGAGGGGTTGTCTCAGGCTCCAGTTTTGGAGAATGTGTTAAGCCCCTGTGAGCTGGCACAGCCTCAGAAAGAAATTATCTTGCTTTGGCCTTGCTTTCTCAGCCCTCCCTCAGTCCATCCCCTGCCCTCTATCAGCCCAGGTGTTGATGCAGTTTCATGTGAGCTGGGGAGTTAATCCAGCTGAAAACAGGCAAAATGACAAGACTTAATTACAGACAGTTCCTTTGGCTGGTTTGCCAGGTTGCTGCACAAATAGCAGCCATGGGGAGGGGGTGGTAATGAGCTGCAATCAAGCTAGTTATGGCAGATTTTTTTTTTATTTTTTCATATTTTTACATATTTCCAGACTCCTGCATTTGGAGTTTTCTGAAAAAGCAGAGTGTCAGGCTGATGACTCTGGTGGTTTTCCTCTGCCACCTCTGAGCAGGCAGTGATTTTCCTCTGCTGCTTCTTTCAGGCAGCTGCTCCCAAATGTGTGCACTGCTGCTGTGCTGAATTCTTCAGAGCCATCTCAGAATAGTTCTTCTGAGTCTGCACCTCTGACTTCTTTGGAACTTTTCTTTCACTGTTGGTACAAGAGTCATAACCTTTATAGACTTTGTACACACAGAAAAGAGAGAGAACTCCTTTACTTTACTTAAATCTTTACTATCAGTCCTCCTTCCCAGCTCCTTTGTAAAATTCCACTTTATTATCAAATTGTCACTCTGTGCCGATTTTTGGGCTATGCACTTTCATACCTGCTTTGTTTTCTGCAGTGATTTTACAATTTATTCTGGTTTATTTTTCCCCTTGCAGCTTGAGCTTTGCTCCTTTCCTGCTGCCTCTCTCCCATTCTCATCTGCCAGCCCTGCTCTTTCAAGTTCTTCCTTAAACCTTGCTTCTCCTAGCAACCTCTCTTGTTTTCCCTTGCCAGTGCTTGTTCAATTTACTGTTCAGGGGATGGGGTCTCTCTTTCTTGTTTGGAGACTTTTTGTTGTTTGAATGTAGCCAACTGTTATTTATACATGGCCACATCATTCAAGTTGAAGATTAACCTCATGTCTCTCAGAACTTTTAAATTAATATTTACATTTTCATTCTATGCCTAAATTTTCTTTGCCCTAAGCAAATATACTAACTAGATTATCTTTCAGGGGCTTAGTATGGATATTCTTTGCATATTTTATCCCTTTGATACCCTGTATAATTGCAAGTTGACTGTACAAGCATTATGAGACAAGAAATATATTTTTTCCTTTTTTTTCTGTTGTGTTGCACTGTGCTGTAAGTTTATATGTGACTATTAAAAATTTACATGTGTCTGTGTAAATACTTGGCAGCACCCTACAAAGCAGGATTTTGCTTGAAGTCAGTAACACTGGGAGCACAGCTTAGCCCCACGTTCTCCAAGGGCAGCATTTTCAGAAGTGCTGAATGCTCCCTGCATATTCAGCCAGCCTGGGTGCTTTGGAAAACGTTCCTCTAAATGGCAATGACTCTGAAGACAATTATTGAGGAAAAAAAGCTGCAGCAATTATTTAGGAAAGAGTGAGCTGTATGTGTGTTGGAGTCTGAGGCTGATGTAGCTCCCAGGCTTGGATCCCTCCTGTCTGCAGCTGCTGGAGGGGCAGGCGTGGGGCAGAACTGGTGTCAAAGCTCTTCAGGTCTCAGGTGAGCCAGAGAGCCCCCTTGTCACCCTGCAGTCAATGCCGTGGGGTCAGACAGGCTGAATGCAGCCCCAGATGCCTTTGGTGTGCCTGGTGCTGGCACGATGCTGGATCCCTGCTGCTGACTTTGCCTTGGCTCTGGAGGCACTGAGGCTGCACGTGCTGCGAGAGAACTGCTGCACAAACATCCTGGTAGACATGGGGAAGGAGTTTTTGTTTTCAAATTGGGGATTTTAGAGTGCAGAATTTAGAGCAATACACTTTTATGAAGCACAGCCATACAGCTGTGTGCAAAGAAGAAAAAAAAGCCCTCAGACCAAAATGCAGTTCTTTTTTTATCGTGCATTAATCTACACATAAATAAAGATTGCTTTTTATAAAAACAGCATTTGTGCTTAGCAGTTTCATTTGTTAAGTGCTGTTTTTATTTGTGTACTCAAGTGCAGCCTGTGCTTTGTGGACTTCTTTGCGGAGGCAAAATTGGAGACTGAAGAAATTTTGGAAGCTGGCTCTGTGGGAATTCAGCCTTGAGGCAAAACTTTCATAAGAGTTGTCAGAAATGAGTTTTCTACAAAAGCATTGAGTTTGAGTATTATTTTCTAATTGCTTTAGTTTGGTGTCGTTGGAAAGAGAAATGTTTACTTTAAACAATTAGCATTGTCAGTCAGTCTCAATTAATGGCTAATTAAAATGGTGAAAGTTTGTAAAGCAGCAGAGGTATAATCATGATAAGTCAATCAAAATCATATGGTGTATGAAATTATGGAAGGGGGAGGTTGTGAATTGGGTGTTGATCTGAAAGGTTCTGGGCCAGACAAATGCTGTCATAGATTTTCACCCTGGTATCACCCCACTTTTGTGTTCAGCCTCCCTTTTGTCTTTCCTCCATGTGTTTGTTAAAGAAAGTGCTTCTGGGAAGTTCCCATTTGTTATGTAGTATATCCAGAACCCTGACACTGAAATTGCAAATATTTCTTTTTGTTAAGAACTTGAGAAAATTTTGTTGTAAAATTCTTTTTTTTTTTCTTTTTTGCTTTTCAGACATGTTTCTTATTAGGCTTTGCTTTTTTATTTGCAACCAGCTGAGTTGCTGCTGTTGAGTACAGAAAGTAAGAATATATTTAAATATTTTATATGTTTAATGGATCTGCTTTTAGTTTTTGTGAGAAACAGAAAGCATGTTAGCTTAAGCTGAATAAAGGTGACACTTCATTACAGTCAGCAGGACTTTCATGGATGTCAGATTTCTCCTGAGTAGCTTGCAGTCACAGTTCCTTGACACGAGTCCTCCTTCCATGGTATGGCTGCTTTTGTAGTAAGCTTGTAAAAATAAGTAAAAAATAATCCAAGGGTAACTTACAGAAATTAAATAACTATAACCCTTTGCCTTCTCCCTGATTCTTAATACTGGCCTGTGTCTCCCAGATCAAGCATGCTACTCAGTGGAAGAACTTTGGAACAGTAGCATGAAATAATCTCAAGATTTCCTGATTATTGTAGATTGTCAGACACTAAAGATTTTAATTTTTTAAAGAATTCTTTAGGAGGGGTAACAACTGTACTATAAGTGATAGTTGTTATTTTAACAGCGTCTTGGACAATTTATTCCTGCAAATGGCAGATTTGCCTCCTGCTCAATGTTATTATTGAAAATCAGGGGGATTTTGCTGCACAAGTACTTTAGGCTTGCTGGAATATGGAAAATGTAGGTCTCTCTGAAATACAAATACATGTTTGTTTTGGTATTTTGGGTTTTAGGTTTCTGGTACTATTCATTTCTTCATGAACTTTTGTTTCCTCTGGTGCTGAGAATGAGATCATTCTTGCTGTGAATCATGGAGTTCTCATATTATCCACATTATAAAGGCAGAAAAGGAACATTTTGGCCGTTCAGTCTGACCTTTTGCATCATGTTGGCCCAAGGATTCCCTTCAATTTATTTTTTTTATATAATGCCTTTAGACTTATCTTGATTTAGACATTTCTAGCGATGGACAGACAGTTGCATACCTTGGTGAAACTTGCTTAAAGACTTAATAGCAAAGGAAAAGTAGTTTAAACTGTTAATGCTTTTTCTTTTCCATTTATTTTTTTTTAACTTGGGCACATTTATAACTTAAGTCCCCTTGTGCCCTGTTATTTGCATGGGTATATCCACAGTACCAGTAGCTTTCCATCCCTTCAGGAGCTTTTCCATGTGGGTAGCAGTCTCCATATGTAAAACGATCATTGTTTTCTTCCAGCCTCAAAGAAAACATTTGTCTTATGATTGTATAATTTTGGAATACATATTAAGTATTATCTGCTGTTTTCAGCTGTTGTTGTATGTTCTCCTGGACTGTTCCAGCTCTGAAAAGGAGTTTGAAAACAACAGGCTGTTTTTACAACCACTTCCTGCTGATAATCGTGCCCACAATGCTCATAGTAAAGGCCAGCCCAGTGCTACTGCATGACTCAAGTTTCCCCTTTTGCTTTGCTGTAGTAGCTGCACATCTAATCAGGGAGGGAGATTGCTGGGGGCTACCTTAAATGAAATCCAGAAGCACCACGTTTTTATTGTGACCTTTGCTTACAATTTTGGTGGACATTTGAACTAACTTCTCTAAGGAGCAAGGGAGCTGTATGTTAAAGCCTCTATAGTGTAGCTCTAAATTAATTCAGAGTTGCTTGTGAATTTCCCACTCGTTAGCTCTGATCTTGTGTCATTATAAATGCATAAAAAGGTGGGTTTGTTTTCATTGCAGTAATAAAGCCTAAGCATTTGTAATGTGTTAATAAGTTCAGATTTTCCACCAAAGTGTGTTCAACAGTTTGAGGAGGTTGAAGAATACTCTGCTATGCAGATTTCATGACTGTAACTGAAGTGCCTGGGTTAGAAAAGCACCTCTCTGAATCACCTAAAATCAGAACTAGCATTTGGCACTGATGCTCCTTCCAGCTCCTCTTCTGTCTCCAGTGACAGCAGCCAGGCTCTAGGACCACTCAGTTATTTACTTCAGTAACCTATAAGATGCCTCAATAACCTATGAGATGCATTTCTTTTGGTGTTTCAGGGTTTTTTCCCCTCCTAAATTGTGGTGAGATCTATCAGATATGAGTGATAATTTTGCTTTGTCTCATTGGGGCCAGTATCTCAGGGTCGGCATAGAAAAATCAGACACTTCAAGTCAATAATGAGCTGGGAATATTTTCAGACTTAGAATATTTCTTGAGCACAGAATTGGCATAGTGATTTCTTCCTAGATCTGTTTGATGAGCTGACAATTAATATGGTTCCTTGGCAATTGCATTGCTAACGTCTTTCCATTTTCTCTTTTTTCACTTTTACAAAAAATTTGCACTGAATTCAGTATTGCTCTGTGTAGATTTCTAAGCTGTGTATTTTACAGATGGTTTTTGTTAGCAGTTTCCTTACTGTGTTAAAATTTCAGATTACTGTAATGTCTTGCATAATACTACCAATAATGGATTTCTGATTTTTTTTTCAGAGCCATAGTGAATTTTCAGCTAATTAAGTACCCAGCATTGCTGTGGTTTTTAATGTGGAAATTAATTTCCACCAAATAATATTAACATAATGTATTAAATTTTGTAACAAATTTGGAGTACATTCATACAATTTCGAATGCAAACTAAGGGTAGAAATGCTCAAGGATAAAAGTTCTTTGCAAGGAAAATGTTTATGTATAAACTGATTACGTTATCTGAATTACTCTCCTTCCTCAGCTGATAACGTTTAGGAGAAATGTGCACTGTATTACCCTGGATTACTTGGAGAACATTCACTAATACTTGTGTTACCACAGCATGCACCAAGCTACCCTGGTGTCCCTGCATTTTATTTAATGCTGGATTTCTTAGCACATTGCTGCATACAAAACCTCACACACAGCCCTGCATACATCTTTTATTTGCATCTCAGTCTCTCCCCTTCTCTCACACTTTACCTTGACACTCCTTTTAATGATAAAACCCTTTTACAACATGTGAGCCACACCTGAGTAGCTGATAGGATATCTGGCCTGTGCTCATTAACAGCAGCAAAAGGGCTACCTTTGCACCTTGGGCCTCGTGGTGCTTTCTTTTATTTTTTCCTCCTCTGTTTTGGACAATGTTTAGACAATGCAGCCATAAGTGTGCTTGCTTTCAGTTAAATCTGATGGAAACTTGTAGTGGCTTGGCTTGTCTTTAACTATTATGTGTTCCAAGTGTGCCCATAATGAGTAGATGGTGACCTCATATTTTGCAGCAGCACAGGATATCATGAAGGGAGTGAAAACTGAAAGGTAACACTGGGTTTGCTTGGCTGGAGAAAGGAGCAGCCAAAGCAGCTTTCCCTTCACAGCACTTTGACCTCATAGAAGACAGCAAAAGAAACTTATTTCAGTTTTCTTGGTGCTCTTCCATCTGTGTTTCTGGGCTCCTAAGCTGGCATAGGAGACTGATGATACTTTATATTCTAAAGTGTAATAAGGGTGTTCTATCTTGATGCTATTACTGTTTTTAGTTGTCATAGAATAATAGAATGGCCTGAGTTGGAGGTGACCTTAAAGGCCATCTAGTTCCTGTCCCTGCCTCATGCAGAGACACCTTCCACTAGTCCAGGTTTCTCCAAGCCCCATCCAGCCTGGCCTTGAACACATCTAGGGATGGAGCATCCACAGCTTCTCTGGTAACCTGTGCCAGGGCCTCACCACCCTCACACCCACAGATTCCTTCCCAATATCCAGTCTAACCCTACTCTCAGTTTGAAGCCATTCCCCCTTGTCACTACAAGCTCTCCTCCATCTTTCTTCAGGCTCCCTTCAGGTACCAGAAGGCAGCAGTTGGGTCATCCCAAAGCCTTCTGTTTTCCAGGTTGAATAATCCCAATTATCTCAGCCTTTCCTCATAGCAGAGCTGCTCCATCCCTCTGATCATCTTGGTGGCCTCCCCTGAACTCTGTCCAGCAGTTGAGTGTCCTTCCTGTGCTGGGATCCCAGCACTGGGGTGGGGTCTGAGCACATCAGGGGACCCCCTTACCCCTGGGTCTTCCTTGGGCTGCAGGATGTGGCGAGTGTTGTAGGTCACATACGTTGTTGGCTTGCTCTTTGAGAAATCTCACCACTGTGATCATTCTGTTACTGTCAACTTCGGCAGTAAATTCAGCAGGTGCTGGCAGGGTGTTTTGGGCAGCTGAACAATTAACTGGATGTTGGCTGTTAGCATAAGTGGTGAATTGACCTAACCCATATTTGGTTTCTTTAACAGTTAACCTGGGTTTATTTCTTCCCTTTCTTTGGCTTGCTAATGAAATGAAATTAAAAAATACATTCAAGAAGCATGTATGTTCCTTGACTTCTTTCACAGACATGTTACTTGACCTCAGCGACCTTCTTCAGGTATTGTACCCTTTTTTATTTTGATTTTTTTTTAATTGTTAAAGTTTAAGATGTTTCAGTTTTTCTCTAAAAAATCTGAGTGGAAAATCACTGGGTTTGGAAATCTGAGTAATTTTCCAGTAATATTAAATGTCAGAAAAATTTTTTGCTTTTAATGTTGCAAACAATATAGAAGGAGTTGGTATGATCCTTTCATCAGGATTCAGAGTCACTGCAGTGGCACAGGGTCAGATACTGCATATTTTTAAAACAACAGTTGTTGACGACAGAAATAACCTTTTTGGTAGGTAATGCTGCATAAATGTATTTGTGCACTTCAGAACTGTGTTTTATAAAATGTATTTTGAGAGAAATACAAACTTGCTCTGTCTGTGGAAATAGAAATGGAAATAGAAATAGAGAGCTCTACTGGCATATGTTGTCCTACCCTCATTCTCTCTGTTACAACTGTTTTACATACAATGCGAGTAGGTTACTTGCATCTATTTTTGTCCTCCCAGCTGTCTTGGTAAATGGCATCCCTCTGAAGACTATTTATTGCTTGAAGCAATCTGCTGGAATTGCAATAATCAAATGCATCTTTAATTCTGAAATTTAGTAACTTTCTTCTCTTTTTCTAAACTCTGATTGAATTATTTTGATTGCTCACGACCAAACAGTACATGTGTAGAATGGAAGGTTTGTTTTCCTTCTAAACACAGGTAATTTTTCATGGTGATGGTTTTGAAATAGAATGATCACAGTAATATGAAGAACAGTCACAATGTGAACTAGAAGAAGAGGTATTGTATCTGTAAGAAGAAAAAGAAAAATGTATTGTCAGCAGAAACAGACAAGAAAGATTGATTTGTCTTTTCCCCTCTGTGCATTCCAGCCAGAAAATATTCTGAGATGGGACTTACGGGGGACCAAAAGGTTAAAGAGAGGTAACTGAGGAGATGAGAGAGACAGAAATATGTGAGCAGTAGGGAAATAATCAACCCCTGAAAGAGAAAAATCCAAGATTTCAGTATCTTGATTTGCATTTAAGTGTCTTCTGATGAGCTCTACTTTATGGCTTCTTTAAGGTGAATCTGAGCAAACAGGAATGTTGAATATTATTGTGAACTCTACCTATCCAGAAAGTCCTGTTTAAGAATACATAAATGTGTTTTTCAGGTTCTAGCTTGATGGTTTTTCCCTCCTCCACAAGTCTGTTAAAAAAAAAAAAAATATCAAACAAACAAACCCCCACAAACAAAACCACAAACCACACAGAAAACCACAACTACAAACTGAGCCAAAAAAAACCCCCAACAAAAAAAACCACCCAAGCCACCTTGGTAGCAAAACATTTGTGGCCCAGGCAGTAAATTTCAGTACATTCAGTACATTCTGCTTTAGATAAAAAAAAGTCTTTGCTCACAAAACCTAAAGAAGAATTAGTTTGTTAAAAATAGTTCATTAGATGATACTATTTTACTTTGAAGCGCCTCGTTTTTTTAAACGACTACTCTCCTATCTTGAAGTTGGGATATAAATGTTCTTAAGGAAGAAGAGTTGAGAGCAGCAGTAGTAGTGGTGGCAGCAAATTACTTTCCAAAGTATTTAATTTGTTCATACTCATCTGTACAAAATTTGTCATAGTGGTCCAGGTGACTGTTTTTCTTGGTGAGATGAGAAATGTGTTGAATTTATATCACAAAAAAAATCACATCTGAAGTCTAAAAAAATGAACTACTGCTGAGCTGCACCAGCTCTTGCTTAGAAACTAATAGTGAATGCTGAGATTTTTCTTCAGAATGTTCCTGATGCAGCTCAGTTGCAGTGGGAGGTGAGGGACCTGCAGGGCTCTGTCATCTGGCTGCAGGAATTTTGTAAGAAAGTCACCACATGAAACATCCTTACAGATTGTCTCCATGGAGGCCACTGACTGAATTACTGAGCACCCTGAAATAGGTTTCAGTGCATTTGAGGGTGAAATAATCATAGAATCATAGAATCAAAAGACCTCCAAGATCACCAGGTCCAGCCATCAACCACCACCATGTCCACCATTTAACCAAGTCCTGAATCTACTGTTACTCTGGCTCAGTATTTGTTTAATGACACATCCTAAATTCTTTCTCTATTGCTGCTCTTTAGGAAAAAAGTGGTAGAGGAAATCCTGTCTTTCTTGAATTGCTTTGGGACTTAAAAATATAAAAAAAAATAAAAAGCTGTCCCCTACAGTGTAATGTGCTTTTAGGATAGTATCGTGCTGCTAAAACTTAGCAATAGAGGAGACTAATTTTTACTGTTAATGGCAGTCTGTTTAAAAAGTCATATCAGTTTTCCTCTTATGCTGATGACTGAGATGTGGGAGTTTGTCTTGTTCCACTGGGGAACTGCTGCATTTTCATAAGAATTTTTGGAGCTTCAAAATTGCTGCCATCTTGGGAAAAGACAAAAAGTCTTTTTTTTTTCCTTTTTTTTTTTTTTTTTTTAATTGGAAAGGCAATTTCCTTGGTGTTTAATCTTCATGTAAAATACATCTTACATCTTGGAAATCTCCTGTTGAAAGTGTTGTTGGATCCAGAATGCCTCTGATCCATTTGGACTTCAAAGCAGGATCTGAAATGATCTGAAAATGTCCAGAGCACTGCTGCAAATCAGGCGCCCTCCTTGTGCCGAGCAGTCGTGCTGCTTGTTGATTGAGTTGGAAGGACAGGGAAAGTACTTGCTTATATTTTCAGATCCTGCAAATTTTACTTGCAAATATAGTCCTTAGAGAGGTCTGCAATCAGGCCTTTTGTTTGCTTTTTTGTTAGTCCAATCTAAGCAACAGGCCTGGCTTGTTTAGGAGAGCTGCAGAGCCTGTCTAGCCTTGGCCAAGTTCTGAACAGTTTAGGTTTTCTCCCATCTTTCCAAGCATCCCATTCCTTGCACCTGGAGAACTGTTTGGCTGAAGTTTCATCTCACTGTGATCAAAGGCTGCCTTTCACGTCCTCAGAAATGGCTGGGGTTTTTTTAGTCTCTTGTCATCTCCAGTGTCATGGTCTTTGCAATGGGGTCGTAAAAGACTTTTGGGAAGGGTTTGGCAGTGCTCTGACCCCCAGTTTCAGCCTGGTAGAATATAATTTTTAGCATGCCTTGTGGTGTGTCCTGCTGTTAAACAAGGCTGGTGTTCACTGAAGAGATCTCAGACATCTGAAGAGCCACACTCTTTAAAGGAGTGTGCAGGAAAATCACCAGCAATGGATGTCATTAATTAAAGTGGGATGTCTCTACTTGATACGAAGAAAAGGTTTTTCACTGTGAGGACAGCCAAGTGTGGAAACAGGTCATTTACAGCAGTTTTGAAGTTTTTATCCATCAAGGCTCTCAAGATCCAGAGCAACCTGGTCTGAGCAACCTGGTCTGTTCTTGTGGCTGAGCCTGCTTGGAGCAGGAGGTTGGGCTGGAGACCCGATGAGATCCATTCCCACCTGAACCACACTGTGGTTCTAGGTAAGGGAAGAGGATGCCCTTGCAAGAAATGAAAATCAGTGACTAGTACTTGCTTGGTCTCTCTTCCACTTCAGAACACAACTCTCACCACTATTTCTTCATCTGCTGTTTGTCTGGTACTTGCTTGTCTAGGAGGATTTTTATTGTGAATTGCTTTTGAACAATTGTTTTCATTTATTTAATGTAAAGGCAGCACTGAGCTCCTTGACTCCTCTATGATTATTGCAAATTATTGCGCTTTGACTTTCTTGCATAGATGGTTTCATAATGGCTTATTGTACTGCTGTGGTATTGGAGGAGGGGCTCCAGGACTGCCATGGATGTGATTAGCAGAAGGAGTTTCCTTTGGAATCCCCTTACTGAGGCCATTGCTTTAAAGCCAGTATGAGAGAAAAGCTGCTTAATTTTGATTTGTGTCTCTTTTGAATGACAAGCTGAGTTTGGTACTTGTTTGTATTTTTGTGTGTTACCTTTTGACTTCCCTAAATAGAGTATGGATCAAAAAAATTAGATGTTTCAGTTTATTGCACGGAGAAAGGTAAAATAGAGTATTCTTTTAAAGACTCTACTGGTTTGCTTCAGTTTTTGATACCCTTTGTTCATTTAAAGTTATTAATATGTTGACTGTATTTGCCTTTATTGCCCCTATGCAAATTGCTGTTGATTGAGTTAATTTAAACAACCTGTTTGGGACCTTCAGGCATTCCTACACTAGAAATGTTAATAATGAATCAAATAACCACAGGTGCCTCTTTCCCCAGCAACAGACACTCTCCTTAAAAACTCATTTGCTTTTCATGCTTGCTTAATTATTTAGGCAAGCAGCCATGGATGTTTCACAGTGTGAATTCTCATCGTGTTCCAACTGCCCGGTCTTTGTCTTTCCAGAGGAATATCTTAACCACTGTCACCATTTGTTGTACTCTGCCAGAATGCCACACTATGGTCTTGAAAAGCCTTTTTGGAAATTGCTTGTAGAAGGGTTATTGTTTTATAACTTACAGTCCAACAGAAACTTCCATTCAATGGTAGCAGCTTTATTTTTTGCTACTCTCCAGAAGTTAACGTGACCTGGTAACCTGGTAACTGTATGAATGGGAGAGTCTCTGCTTCCCCAGGAGAGTTTAAAATTCTGGAAGGTGTTAGACTGATGAATTCCTGTGTTACTGGAAATGAGGTGTGTGTTGTTATTTCTGAAAGTGGAAGTATATTGGTATTTGTGAACAGATCAGGCATGATGTGAAAGCAAGAGGAAATGATGAAAGGATAAGAGTCTCTCTGGAAGTGTCCCTTTGAAATCAGTGTCTGATGACTGACAGATGTGAAATGAAAAGACTGTCTCCAAAAAATACTGTGAAGGGCAAAGAGCATAACAAGTAGAAGGATCTTGTTGTGAAGATGTAACTGAATAATTGGAAGCCATTCCTTCACTAAATGCCCCTTTTAATTAACATAATGTGTTTGATAATGAGAACAGAAATTAACTATTGGTAAAGGACAACATCTTAGAGAATCTTAATGTCTCCTGTAAAAAGAGGTTTTTGCAGTGAGCACATACTTTGTCTGAAAAATGTCTTCCTGCTAAAGAAGCTACTTGTTTTTTTGTTTTGCCTTTTTTTTAATAAAAAAAAAATTGTGATGGGTCCACATGCTTGTAAACTTATTCTGTTAATTATGAGTTGAATATAAGAGAATATGGTAAAAACTATCAGAGTATGCAGATATTTTAAAATCTCCCCTCTAGCAGAGGTTGACACCCCTCTTTTGCATTAGGTGTTGATGCTTAAACCTAGTGATTACAGCAAATTTAGGAAATTTTAATATATGGTGAAAATCTGCAAAAAAAGAGCACAAGTCTTATGAAAGTACATAGAGCAATTGTCTCACTTCAACAGTTTTGATTGGGGAGAGTGGAGAAATACTGTTTTTCAGTATGATCCTTTTAAATTAAGGGGAAAAGAGGCTGAAGTTGATGTGGTAAGCTTTAAAGCTGCACCAATTCAAGTTTAAGCCGGAGACATCCTTTCAGAAGGGCATTTTTGTTTATTCACCATTCTAAGAACTCATATAAAATTAGGTTTTATAAATGCAAATGTCATATGATTCTAAATTTGGAACGTTAAGCTTTTGATGGATTGGAGTATATGAATTTTTATAAGAAGTTCTTAATGAAGAAAGAACTAGAAATTAAAGTAGGCCTCTAAATTAATTCTCCTAATTTTCTAAGCTTAATGGAGTGCAGAAAAATCAAATGATGAGAGTAAAGAAAGACCTCTCTAAATGCCTATTTTATATCGTATCTCCTCTGTCACGGGATCTGTGTGTGCATGTGAGTAATAGCTGAAATCAGTGATAGAGGAATAAAATTTTAGTGAAAGGGCCACCTTCCACTAAACCCAGGAGATCTTAAATATCATGTTTCAGGAGTTCAGTGGCATTACAGATTTCTGAGTGAACTTTATGCCATCTTTAATTTTTCATTTATGAGAAGTGCCTCAGAACCTGTGAGTATCTGTTAACTTTCAAAGTTGAGAAGCATATTGTTTGAGGGGGCCTGAAGTCATTTTTCCTATTGATTTGCCAGAAAAACTGGAAGCAATTAAATATTCCTGATTCTTTTTGTGACCCTGGCATTAAAAATATGTCAGCTTCATGAGGAATACAATACAGAACATGGACTGTACTGTATATTTTGCTTTCTTTCTAAATAGGTAGTAACCAGAAACTACAAAGAAATGGGCTTGTAAGCAAAAGAAATAAAATCCCTCATTTACCATTTCTATTTTAATTTATTATTTTGTGCAAATACATTGCCTGCACCTTGAAGTCAGTCATGAAACACTGATGATGTGGGTGAAGTGGAAAAGCAGGTTAGCTTTAAGCGCATTACTTCTCAAATAAACCATAGATCAGGAGACTTTTAGTTAGTCCAAAGAAAGAAGGATAAATAGTAATTGAGCACATTTATTATTCATTTGTCTTTGCTTTAGATTTAATTTGGAAATCTCTTTGATTGTTAGAACTTCACTAGAAGAAAAAATACATGCTTCTTTATGTCTCTTCATATTTATTTGCTCTTTATTATTGGGTTTATGGAAAGTTTACTTGGGAGGAGTTTCTTAGAGAGTGACATGGTTTGATGGTGACAAACATCAAGTGATAAGGAAAAAGGCTAGAAGGAAAAAATACTTGTTTGGATTAGAGTTTTATGTTGTTTTTTTTTTTCCCTCTAGACTAATATGAGAGAACTAGTTGAGTTTGTGAGGCCTCTCATGGAAACATCATATGTACTTGGCTCCACTGAAGTAACTTTATTGATTTGTGCAGTGAAATCGTCCTTGCAGAACAAGATCTAAGTGATGAGGTTCAGGATTTATAGTAACTTGGTCTGCCAGCTTAGAAGGCTGAAATTACAGCCAAACATTCATTCTTTATGTTAATATTTTTTAGACAAAAGGTCAAAACAACCCTTTTTGAGCTTGCAGTGAATCTAAAGCCAGCTGAAATGCTGCAGACATTTTGCTTTAGTGATATCTGTTCTGTTTTAGTGGCTCGTGGAAAGTCACACACACTCAGGCTCCATATCAATTGCCAGATTCTGTAGGTATTTTTTTTTCTGCATAAAATTTGGTAACTTATTTCCTAGAAAATAGACTTCTCATTCAGAGGGTATATTTTGCTCTTTTCCTTCCCGTAGAATAGTGCTTGAATGTTGTCTGCTATTTCAGGAAGAACAAGGGCAGTGAAACTTAAAGCTATATTTTTGCATCTTGTAGGCCAGTCCAACCATTGGTCAGACACAGCATTTCTCATACACTCCTTTTTCACTAAATATGGAATGAATTACCATCATCTCATGTATAATTGATTGCACAGTCACTTTCAGGATATGTGATCATTCTGAGGATATCTTTGAAGTTCTAATTTCTGATTTTAAAAATATATTTGAGAAAAATACACATTAAGAACATTTTCATGTAAACATTTTGAAGGGCTAGGTGAAAATATGTCAGTTGTTTGGGGGTTTGGTTGTTGTTGAGATAGATATATTTTAGTTAGGTTGGTAGAACCATCTGTACACATGGGAGGAAAGCCTGCTTTTAACCTAATGTTGGAAAAGCTCTTTGATGAAATGGAAAGAGCAATAGTTTTCTAATTCCATAGGCTTGTGCCATAATCATCACTCAGTTGTGTAATTGGCTGCTAAGTAAACACTTCACTATCCAGGCATAGGAAAGAGAGGGGCAGTTTTGTTCCATAAAAGCAACAGAGTATATTGCATTGTTCAAAACAAACCAAAACCTACTTGCTTGGAGTGTAGGAGGATGGAGTTTTTATACTAACCTTGACCTTTACATATGCCTTGGGGGAAGCAAGGTGTTCATGGAGCTCCGTGGGAATGTTTGAGGCTGATTGGGAGCTGGAGTGCATCCTGCCTTTCTTGCTGACCACAAAAACACATCTTAAGATAGAGAACGAAAACTTCCTCAGACTTGTAAAATACAAATATGGCTGTCTGTGCTATAAATTGCAAATCAGAGTATGAAGAGTAACTCCTACCCTCAATTTACATCCTCCTGCGTGCAGCAGTGAAGGAGGGGATGGGAGCAGAGCTCTGTCCCTGGTGCCTGAGCAGGTTTGCTGTGGTTTAGAACTTTTCTGATTATTTTTTGTGTTGCTTTTTGTTTTGTTCTTAATGTTTTTAATGTGATCTGAGGCAATGTCCAAACAGCAAGATATGACAAATAACCCTTGGGGCATGCAGCACCACTCCTTGATTTGGTGAAAAGTTTGGTGTGTGCTTGTGCAATACTTAATTATGCCACTGCAGATGATCATGCAGAACCGAAATTTGTACTGACTTGTATTTGCTCAGGTTTTGTAATAGTGCAAGATAAATGACACTTTATATATACTGATATTACATTTAAGTCTACTTAATGCTTTATGATGTAATGTGAAAAACTGTACTACAGAGTAGCACTGAGCCCACTGAAGAGCATGATGAACAACTTATAATTTTTTCAATATAAACTTATGCTTTGATTTACAATGCTAATTTGTGCAGATTTTGACAGGCTCTCTGAGTATTATCCTGTACATATGAATATTGCTTGTATAACTTGAATTTTTTTTAAGCAGGTTAAGATTTTGAAAGTTGAGGTTTTCTCCTTTCCATATAAATGTTCTATTAAAAACATTTGTGGTTTATGATCTACATAATGCTTTTTTTGTCTTTTAATAGGTGAATGTCTATGTGCTGGGAAAAACCTTCCTTGTGTTGGCCAGAGAACTCTGCATAAATGCTCCAGCCATAGGTATTTTTTTCAATGATTTGACTTTTGACTATTTTGAGTCTTTTATTCCTATGGTTACTTGAAAAGAAATATGTATGTATGTATATATACACAGTGTTGTATGTTAATACTCAAGTAGAAACTTTACAGTGAAGCTGGAATCAATCCAGGCCGAGGAGCATTGCTGACTGTAAGAGTCTGTTCTCCTCTTTGGAAGAGCTTTTTTGGAATTAGATGCTGTTTTCTTTTGCAAATAGTTTTGTTGCTTTTTCCAAGAGTAATTTGGGCTATACTAAGACAATGGACTGACGTGTAACAAATTAGTGTGTGTCAGCAAGCTCCTGCAGGCCTGTCACGCTTCAATTCCACAGATGCAACATTTGATAAGTATTTGCCAAATTTACTATCTGTCGATCACCTGTAGCTGAGCTGTTCATTGCTTGAAATACGAGTGGCTTGGTGGAAAATGAGCAACTTTTTCCAAACATGTGAATAACTTCTAACAAGTCAACACTGAAATTGTAACTGTGATAGGAAGGTGGGGTTTAACCTGTCAAAAGGGTATAGAAGCCATTCTCTAGGTTGTGTGTCGAAGCCAAGGGAATTTGTGCCAATTCCAGTTAAAAGAGTGCATTTATAGTGAGGTCTTGTGACTGTTACCCACCTCTGTGTGGGAATTATCTGCCTGCATCTTTACCCACTCTCACTCCCACTCTCTTTCATCAGTACCAAGAGAATCAGATGGCTGTGTTGCAGAAGGACAACACAGGCACAGCCCTGGAGCTGTTCTGGGCTGGCACAGGGCTGCTGCCTCTGCAGCAAGGGGAGCAGCAGCTCACACACAGAGCACCACACAGCTCAGATCTGCTGCAGAGGTCTTCTTCTCAGTAATCCACTCCCCTTCTTACTTTTCATTACTTTTTTTGGTCCCTTTTTTAGAGAGAGAAAACAGGCAGGATTTGCATCGCAGCTTAGTTTCAAGGTGAAAATTAATGCAGCTTGGGAAAAGGCAAACTTGTTAGATGTAGAGGTACTTGTTATACATGGAAAAAATACTGGTTTAGACTGCTGTTCTCTTCCAAGCCCATCCTAAGACTTACAAAATACAGTAAATATTTCTAATTGGCTCAGCTATCATCATGAGACCTTTGAGAAAAAACTTCTATTACTTTCTGAGCAAAGTACTAACCTAGAATGATTGCTGATAATGCCTGAGACTGTGTTTTCCAAAAAAAGAGCAAGAGGAAAGATCCAACAGCTTTTTTCTTTTTTTTTTAAGGTGGCTTATTTCTAATTAGTAATCTTAAGTGAACGTAAACACCATGTTGCAAGTATTTTTCTAATGCCTGCTGTGCTGTATAAAGATGGGATGTAAATTCAGATAGTGTCTGCCAGTAACACAGCCCTGGGCTAAATCTGTGATGCAGGCCTGTCACTGAATTAATTAACTTCATCTGTGTGTCTTGACTGGCCATTCAAGGGGGGTATAGTTTGACAGGTGCAAGTGGCAGTGTTGCTGTTTGGTGGGCAGGCTGGAGGATAACAGAGATGCTGCATGTGAAGGGGCATTAGGAATTTTCAACTATAACCACAGGAGGATTTTGATCAGCTTTGATTATACTGATGGTTTGTCTATCTTCAGCTTGGGCAACACACAAAAAAACCCTGAGCTTCCTCAAATGTCAGCTCCTTTTCTCATGAAGGGAAAATAAAGGCTGCTGATGGATAGTTGCAGTTACCAAGAGAGGGAACCTTCCTACTTGCTGGGTGTGGATGCACACAGGGACCAGACTACAGTGTCATCACCCCTGTTAGCTGTACATGAATTAACACACACGAGCCATAAGGTCAGCAAAGATCAAGTACACAGGATTTAGGGCAAGTAAAAATGTTTTTTATATTTCACAGATTCGTAAACTGCTCTAGTTTAGAACATTCTGTTTGAGTCAGCTGCAGTCTGCAAGTTAGTTATCTATATACAAAATAAATGCACAGTACGTGCAAAATTTAACATTTTTCTGCATGTTGCAGTCTTAATAATTAAGTCAAATAGCTTATGAATAAATAAAATAAGATTAAATTCAAGAGCATTCCTTCACTTATTTGTATAGCCTGATGTAGCAGATAGGTAAGTAGCATAACATTCCATACTGCTGCAGAGTTCGTAGTAAAACCAAAAAAATCCCTTAATGTGCATCATTGCAGCACTGGAATACAATCAAGGTGAAATGCATCATGCATAGAAAATGAGCTCAGGTATCTGTCCTCCTTGTACTCCGGTCCCATTGGTGCTGTCCGAGGAGCACTGGAACTGGAACGTCACTTTCCCGCACTGCACTTCAGTCATTCCCTCTTGTCCAAAGTAACTGAGTTCGTTCCCATCCAGAATAGCACTTACATTGTAAAACGTGTCTTGCTCGACCTGCACGGGGTGTTCAAACCACACCGAGAAGGTGTTGCTGGAGCCGTCGGAGGTAAACTTTGTCAGGTTCTGAGCAAGGACAACGCCTAAGCGCTTCAGTTCGATTTTGACGCTGTATTCAGCTTTGCCACAGCTTGACCCATACAATCCCAGTCCCGCTATAAATATCCGTTTGTCTACGGCAAACTGAATACTGTCACAGCGGCCTCGGTACCGCCACTGATTGCTGCGATACGCAGACGACTGAAACCGGTGGCAGCGCTGAGGCACGAGTCCTTTCCTTTTCGTCAGGGGGAACTCTAGTTTGGGTTTATTTGCTGCTGTGTACCATAGGAATATGTTGTGAGTCTCCTCAAGGGTGAGGATGTCGGACTGGGCAGCTCCGTTGGCAAACTCTTCCAAAGTCATGGTTGGAATCCGCACCAAGTACAAAGCTTTCCCTAATACATTCCTCTTGTTGCGAGGCGTCACCGGCAGCCCTTGCCTTTTGCATTCGGCCTCTGCCCAGTTGAGAACAGCCTCGAAAACTACCACTTCCTTGGTGTTGAGTGCTTCCCGGGTTACAATGATCTCTAGTGTTTGTTGATCTATCTCACAGAAGCCCTCTGACTTCAGTGCCATTTCTGCCTGAGCATCAATCACTTCCCAGCAGCGCTGTGTCAGCTCTGGCTCCTCGAAGAGCCTGCTCTGAGACAGCAGGACACAAGCGTTCTTCGCCTCTAAGCTGGTCTCCAAAAAATTGACGCAAGCCTTCGCTAGGGCCGGCACGATGTACTTCTTGGCAGCATAGAGTGTAGCCAGAACTGTGTCAGCTTCCAGGTCTATTTCATCGCTATACATGTATCTAGACGGAGGGGTGAAAAAAAAAAATATTAGTTTCTCAGGGAAAAAAAAAAGTAGGCCATGAAAATAATCTATATTCGTCTTTGCTGGCAGTGAATCTGACATTCAATATTTGTCAGCACATTAAGTAAACAGCAATAAGTGCATATTGCACAATGTCAATTAGGAGATGTATATTTTATAAGCTACTTTGATTCTGTCCATGTAATTAGCAGACTTGTAGTGGCCACTTACTTTAATAGGATTAGAAAGGCTGCAGGTTCCACATCTGGTATATGGATTTCAGATTTGACCTCTGCGAGATCGCCATAAAACATAGCATAGAAGACAGAGCTACCAACTGCCAAAACATACTGGAAAATAAAGAGAGAGAAGCCTCAGTAACATGGATCAGGAACAGCTGAGCGTGCTGGCTTTCCTGAAAGCTGCATTTAGCGAAAGTTACAAGCTGCAGTGGAAGCAGAACACTGCCTTAGACTGCTCCCTTTAATTGCAGTGTATTATGCGAATTACTTCTGGGATTAGACAAGAGCTATAATTAGGAAACAAAAAAAGTGGAACCTAGTTGTAAGGCAGGGGGAAAAGGCGACCTGCGCAGCAGCATTAAAAAGCCAAAAATTATCTGCACAAACCTTATGGGCAGGAACTTTCTTGGATGCCCCTGGCGGGCCCACGATGAAGTGAACGTCAGCCATGAGTTCGTTATTGAACATCAGCGCGTTCCTGCAAGCAGGGGAGGGGGAGAAGCCGCGTTAGCCGCGGGCTGCGCTCGCCCGGTGCCCCAGCCTCCCGCCGGCGGCCCCGCGGCTCCAGCCCAGCCCTGCGCTCTGGCCGGGCCGGCCGCAGGTGCACAGGGCGGGCGGGCGCCTCTCGCTCTCTCTCTCTCTCTCTCTCCCGCCCGCCCGGGGAGGGTCCGGCGGGCCTGGCCCTTACCTCTCCCGCAGCGTGGGATGGAAGGATTGCCAGTTGGCGCTCTCCAAGTTGTTGTTGTTGAGGTTTTGGAGCTGGGGCGGCGGGGGCGGCTGGGCGCTCTGCTGGAGCTGCAGGGCGTTCTTCTTGCTGTTGGCAGCGGTGGCGGCGGCGGCGTTGCTGTTTGCAATGTTAGTGTTGGTGCTGGCAGGGTAAAGTTCTGCAGCCATCTTCTTCTTCAGGGACAGGGGCACTATCTCATAGCATCCTGGCACCTTGCCGTTTGACCTCACACTCTTTTTGGACTTCTTTAAGGTCTCTGGAAGCAGAAGAAAAAAAGTCAAACACTTCATGATCCTGCCATTGAGGCAACCAGGGGGCAGTGGCATGAGCAAGAGAACTAACAGATCCCAAATGCGAGTCCCACTATCAGGATATTTTGTACGCTTCTAGATGCAGGGTGGCCTTTGGTTTTTTTTAGAGTGTGTGCCCGTTCTTTGGTTACCGGCCCGACGCACCTTTCCGGGGGGAAAGGGGTGATGCTGTGTCGGATCAGTGCCAGCGCTCACCTTGGCTTGTGGGGGGGTCCCAGCCTCCACGGCACTGCCACGACTGCAGCGGGGAGCCCGAGCGGGGCCGGCAGGCAGTTCCTTCCCCAAGGAACGGGGAGAGAAAAATAAAAATAAAAAAAAAAAAAAAAAAAGAAAAAAAAAAGGAAAAACCAAAAAAAATCCAAAATCCAGCAACAAAACCCCAGGAATCCGGCAGAGGCGGTGGGTCAGGAGCGAGAGTCAATCCACAAATCCTCCGAGTGCAGCAGCCCGGCGAGGGTGAAGCGCAGCCAGCCGCCCGATCCCCGCTGCCAGTGCTCCGCTCCGTCCTTCCCGGCCCGCCGGGGGCACATCCGCGGCGGCCGGGCCGAGCCGAGGCGGCGGCTCCCTGCAGTCCCGCTCCCGGGCGGCCCCGCCGCCGCTCGCACCAACTTTGCTCCGGTCCCCGCGGCGGCCGCCGCCGTCGCTGCTGCTGCTGCTCCTCCGCGCTCCTCCCGCCCGCGCCAGGGGCGCTGCTGCCCGCGGGGCGCCCCGGCTCCTCCGCGGCGGGCGGGAGGGATGCGGCGCTGCCCTGGGCGCTCCCTTGGCGGTGGGATGCAGCGCTACGCGGCCGGGTTCGGCGCGGCTCTGCCGGGCCTGCCTCCGCCTCCCGCACTAAGAGGCAGCGACCGCGCCGCGCGTCACGGCCGCCCGCGCCAATGGCGAGCGCAGGGGCGCGGCGGGGAAAGGGCCGCCCCCCGCCCGCCCGTCATCGCCCCCCGCGCCTACGTGCGCAGTGCCGGGCGCCCGCCGGGAGCGAGTCCCGCGGTGCCCTGCGATCGGTGTCCCCGCACCGCCCGGTGTCCCCGCTCCGGCCGCAGCGGGACGGGCGCGGAGGGACGCGGGGCAGCGCGGGGGCAGCGCGGCGGGGCGGAGGGGGCGGCCCCGAGCGCGCAGCGCCGTTCCCGGGCGGCCCGGGCGGGGGCGCCGCCGCTCCGCGCTGCGCTGGGCGGGGGAGCCGCGCTGCCCCGCGGGGCCGCCCACCGGGCTCGGGGGGCACGGCCGCGGCGGGGCTGCTCCAGGCTGGGGATGCTGCTGGGGTTCCTCCCCTCTCCCCGCAGCCCTGTGCCCGCTGTCCCCGTCCGCGCCGTCCCGCCCATCCTCCGGGATCGTTCGGAGAGGGCTGTCCCCCTCTCTGTGCCCGTTCCCTGGGGGAGACCTGCCGCGGGATCGGCGCTCGCCGCTTTCGGTGGGGAGCACTCTTCGGAGCACAACTCGAAATTGTTCTTACATCCCTCGTAGTGACTGTGTGGCATCAAAGTTCTTCCAAAAGTCCAAGTCAGAATTGGGATCAGGAAAGAAGAGAAAGTCTTGAGCAGAACACATGCCCCTTGCTTAAAACATGAAATAATGTTTTTCTTGTGATCTGCTCCATGGCCCCCAACATCCCCTTTGAGGAAAACCAACAGGGTTTTGCCTGATTGTAACTTGCTCGCATGTATGGAGTTGCATCCCCAGAGGTCGCCCAAACTCAAAGGGGACCCTCCTGCAGGCAGGTGCATCCATGCTGGTTTGGTGCCCCTGGAACGAAGCAATGTGTTTGGGGTTTGCAGCTTCTAACAGTTATTTACTTATTTTCAAATATTTACCTCCATGCAGGGCCTGTATATGCTAACCCGGGCTTGGTCTCTGACTTATATATTCACTGTCCTACTTTTTTTGGTTTCTTTGAGGCTTGCTATTTAAAACCCACCCACGTATTCATTTTCTGACTGTTTGGTAGCTTCAGAATTCAAATTAACGATGTGCAACGTTTTGTCAAATGACCTGTGGGCATGAATGCCAGTACAAATGTCTGAATAGCTACAATGCAAATGTGTAAATGCTCCCGAAATTCAGCTCTGAAACTCAGCTCCAGAGACAGAGCTGAGAGTTGCTCCTCCCAATCTGGTGAGGTATGTGGTGAATAGAATGGAAGTAATTCTGGTCCAGTTGGTATTATTCTTAAACTGGCCAAAGTTTGGTCCTGTGAAGTTTGACTCCATTCAAATAATAGATTGATTGAGGAGTGATATTTGAAAAGGGGATTTTCCTGAAGGTGAGCCTATTTGTTTGCACTGTGTATTACTGTTATTAATTCAGTTCAATTTCTAGAGAGTGCCCCTACCAATGGTAAGTGTAATTGTTGTACCTCTTCAAAGTGAGCTATTGAAGGTTACATGATTTGTGCTAAAACTAATAACAGGGTTACAAAGAAAATTGTCAGGGGAGGGAGGTCTTGGGCTGTACGTCCCTTCCAAAGATGCCAGGTAGATTTTACCAAAATACCCCAAGTGGTAAGGTTTAAGTATCTTCTGGTAGTAGTATGTCAGCTAACAGGGTGGCCAGAAGCATTTCCAACTCTTTCAGCAACTTCAGGATTAGTTATTGAAGTGTTTTTGGAACAAATAATTCCAAGATATGGTACTGTGGAAGCAATAGACTCAGATAGGGGAACTCATTTTACAGGAAAGACCCTTCAAAGGGTGATGACTGCTTTAGGAATACAATGGAACCTCCATATCCCCTGGCACCCCCAGAGCTCGGGCTGGGTTGAAAGAATGAATGGAGAAATAAAGAAACACCTTTTGAAGCTGGTGATAGATACTAAGATACCATGGGTACAGCTCTTGCCACTGGCTTTGGCAAAAATAAGGGCCAGACCCAGAGGAGATAGTCAGTTATCACCCTTTGAACTGATGTTGGAATTCCTTACCCTTGTAATTCTCAACCTAGTGTGGGGATGGAAATAAGTGATTATATTTAAAGTAATATGTGGCCAGGGTACTGTCTGCTCCATTCTGGCAGCTGCAGGAGCTGAAGCTGGGCACTCTCTGGATAAGAAGAGATGGAAGAGCAAACCAGGCATTGCTACATGTTCCTGTAGTACCAAGAGCAAAGTTTAAATGTATGTTGAACCCCAGGCTGTGGCTTCTGAAAGGTTGGGGTTTTTGTTGTTGAATTTGAAATATGTCATTTCTCTAGAGCTTCATAAAGTCATACTTGGAAGTGCAGAACACCTGTCCTTAGAATCATGGGGCTTGATAAAGTTCTCCTAAATCTTTGATTTTTCAAGTCATGTTTGGGTCATGTTTGCAGCCTGGAATTTCTTCAGTTTTGAGGGAATTTGAGGTTGGAAGTTCTTGCTTTATAAGTGCTTTCATTTAAATGCTTCTGCAGGGCTGACAGGCATTATCACCTACGGTGTGATCTTGGTAATTATGGATAGCAACAGGGCATCATTGTTAGGACTTGGTGCTAAATGAAACTGCTTTGATTAGTTGTAAATCCCTAAGATTTCTACAGTATTTTGAGCTGAATTTTCATCTTTATAGGTTTAAGTGCCCAAGTAGGGGATCAGCAGAGGAAATTGAGTTGAGACTAATAGTTAACAATTTACCGTACGTCATGGATTTTCGGTCAAGTGATAAAAGGCTGGCAGGAAATGAGAAATTGATATCTCAACTAAGAGTAAACATGTGTTAAGTGTAGCTTTTAAAAGATTGTTTGATAAATTATAAATTGGTTTAGGCAGAGCACAATCTGTACTGACATATTTTGGTTAGTTTGAAGCTGTTAACACCAACGCTTGAAATAAGTTTATACATCTGGAGGCAGATCTGTGGCTGATGTAAATTGTCATAGTGCTAATGATGTTAATTGGGTTCCAGCACTTTATGCTGATGGAAGTCTGTCTTAGTGTCTGTAATAAAGTGTTTTGTATTCTTGGAATGTGAGTCTGAGAAGAATTATCTTGGAAGGTAACTAGATTTTTGTTAGGGAGGATTTAAAGCAAATGATTTTTTTTCAAGCTTAGTTGGTTTGAGATGAAACATGCAAGTTACCTTGTTACTTTTTGAGAGATGTTGAAAGTTTTGGGAGAGATGTTAGAAGTTTTGGGCCTAAATTGTGTCCTCATTCTGCAAAAGCTTTTGTAAATGTTTCACTTTGGATGTGGTTTCCCTGATACCAGTGACACTGCTCACATGTCACAGTCAGCGTGTCAGCCTTGGATGCTGAAACACCTGTAGGAATGTTTGTGTAGTGCTTTAAAGATCTCCTGTCTAGAGAGCAAGAAATTATTTTGTTTTAGGTTATCTAAAAAAGTGCTTCTGAAGTATAGTGGTAGAGGATCTGCCAAGCAGCAGCGTCTGTGTTTGCTGAGGTGAAGCCAGACCAGCCCGGCAGCCTCGCTGCGCTGCGTTTCCTAAATCCACGTTAGGGTTTGGCATAACTGTGTTACTTTGTGTTGCAGATCCGTGTTTGTACATTCCCCGTTTTGCACACATGCTGGAGTTCGGGGATAAGAACCACGAGGTGTCCATGACGGCTCTGAGGCTGCTGCAGAGGATGAAGAGGGACTGGATGCACACGGGGCGCCGGCCCTCGGGGCTCTGCGGGGCCGGTACGTCCCAGCCTGGCCGTGTCCCTTCCCCCTTCTCACTGGTGATATCCACCAATACCCACCACTTCTAAGGGTTTTGTTCTGTCAGGCATCTACAGATTATATAGGTCTTCATGGAAATAGTTTCTGAAACTATAACTCCATTTTTGCCCTTGCTCCTACAGTATCTCAGACCCTTTGTAGCTTGCGGCTTGAATTTTTTTTTTAAGCTCCATTCTGGTGCTTTTCTTGCCCCCACTCTGCAGGCTCTAGCTGCTAAAAGGTTTTTTTTGTCAGCTAAAAAGACACCATTAGTACAAGCACTTTGATTTGTGTCTTTACACAGAGTCTTATGCAAGAAGTGCCCTCTTTGACCTGTTTTGTGAAACTATTTTTCTCTCTTTCTTCATCTTTTTCCAAGATCCATCGCTGTCATGATGCTTGCATAAAACCTATGGGTTTGGGAGGGCCAGGTTAAAAGACAGTAGCCAGTGGGGTCAGAGTAATGAGGAGTGTAGGTAGTCACAGAGTTCATGTATGCACTTTATTTTACTTGAAAGTTCTTACATGTTTATGCATGAATGAGAAGTTTGCTCAAACCTTTGAGAACCTAGGACTGTGCAATTTTTTGATATTTCTAGCCCCTTTTTGTTAATAGTACTTGATTGTTGCACATTGCTAAAAATTTGAATATAGGCTATGGGAGAGCAGTCTGCTCTTTGATGTGCTACATGGGCTGTGTCCACACGAGCAAGTAATTTAATTCTACAGACATGGATCAATAGATGGAAGCAGGTGGTGCTGAGCCCCCTCTATCCATCCATGCAATCTGCAGCTCACATGTTGGACTGGGGACTGGGTTTAGTTTGGTTCCCTGGCTTAAAATTAAGTCTGTGCCACACATAGCTCAAATGACCAATTGTTAGTTCAGCCCTGATGTTCCTGTTAGGAGCACTTTAAACATGGTACCACAAGTGGAGCTCTGGTTTAGTTTCCTCTATAAAAAACCACTTTTTAATGTTTAAAACTGCTCTGTGCAGTGAGCTGCCGTATGATGAGTGGGGGTGGTGCTTCAAAACAGAGCTGGTGCTCTGAATCAAGACACCATGTAAATGCAACTGGTTATCTGGCATTTAGAGGGTCTTGCAGGAGAGCACTTGGGCACCAGCAAGACAGGGATAGTAGTGACTATCTAGTCACTACTAGTAGCAATGAGGAGACCAAGCTTAGGCACGTTCAGTGTTTCTCTGGAGATCTTTTTATTTGGGACAGAATTCAGTGAGTCTTGCTGAAAAGATGGTAGCTGAAAATAAGTGATCATTGAAATATTCTTATGCTGTAGATAACCATGGTTTCCCAAATGTTAAAGCGCAGAATTTTCCAGGGTGCAACTTGCATTCAACTTAGTGGGTAGAAAGCAAATTTTGTGAAGTCAGGTCCATCACCAGTATTCAGGGACACAGCTGAGCATAGACATTTACAGCTCCTTAGCTGAAGGCAGGGACAAAGACAGGGTATAGTTATCTGACTGTTTCCTGCTTTTCTTCAGGAAATTTCCCTCTTTTCGATATTAACTTTCCCTGGTTGTTCTCCAGCTCTGCTAGTGGCAGCAAGAATGCATGATTTCCGACGGACTGTTAAAGAGGTCATCAGGGTGGTGAAGGTTTGTGAGTCCACATTGAGGAAAAGGTCAGTGCAGTCTTGTTGCTTTTATCTTTGGTTTACAGTATTGAACAGTGATATAGTCTAAAATAAATGTATATTGGAGAAAACCAGGTTATTTTTGTAAGTGCCGTGAATCAAATGAGTGTATGTTTTAGCCGGTCATTTTAAAGTACTAACACCTTGCCTCTTATGTAAAGCCTCAAATGCTCAGCAAAGATGGTAAGGAGCACTGTGCCTATTTAACAGGTGAAGACTTGAAGGCAAAATAATGCTGTGTCAGTAATATTAACAGTATTGTCATGTCCTCAGAAAAAATAATTTATTGATTCTCAAAGCTGACAGTCTACTGTGAGATTTTTTTTTCATTAATCCAGAGGCCAAGTGATGAGAAGTCTTGTCTTTAAGCTGTTATTGAACAGAACTTTTCAAAATATTTTGCTGAAGTGTTCATTTTTGGCAGTGTTGCATTGCTAACAAATAGAAGGCAGCGCAGTGAATCTAATGATAAGTTCAGTGAAGGATCCTCTGAAAGTGGGAATTTTTCAAGTACCTTTTGTGTGTGTATTTTTTGAAGATCAAGTAATATTTTCCATAGTTTAATGATGCAAGCGGATACCCAGTTTCTGTCATTTTACTTTTGAAATGTTGTAACATCATACAACTCTTTCCCCATAGGCTGAGTTAAAAATGACCTAACAGAAATGCCATGATTTCTGTTGTCCACAGCTGGAAATTCTTCTGTCACCAATATATTCTGATATTTGTTCCCCCAAGGTCTGCCTTTACAAAGCTTCCTTAGTGTCACTCTTCACCTTGCTGGGATCAGCTTAAGCACATCCAACTGAGCATAATACTTGTTAAAAATAATGACTTATTAATTGTGGAAAATGTTTTTCTCCCAGATCTTCACTGATGGAACAGGAATGATGCTATTTTCCAGCTATGCATGGGTGGTATAGAGATTAAATTTAAAGTGTTTTAAATGCTTCCAGGTACTACAACCATAAGGATGGAGCAGTACCAATGCCACCTTTTTTTCTCTGGCCAAAAGGTCATGTGTTTCAGTTGTGCATTTTGTATGATTAATGAGTTATGCACCACAATCTACTCCAAGATGCTTTGGTTAAATAGCTCAAGAGTTTGTACTTACTAAGAAAATAAGCATAATAAATTAGAGTTGGAAGGGAAATTAATTTGAGCAATTGTTTCAAGCGAGAAAATCTTACTTCAAAATTCATGCTTTGAAATGTTTACTCAAGTCACACACATCAACTAAAATGACAGCCTTATTTACTTTGACAGGGTAAACGTGACAGCTGAATTATTTTCAGGCAGCTATAATTACAACTATTTATCACGAATCTATAAATTTGATTGATGTTTTTCAAATAAGAGCACGTTATATAGTATTTAACGAAGGCAAATAAAAAAAATACCTTTGAATAACTCTTTCTGCACTCTACTTTTTTTCCTCATCTTTCAAGAATTCCTTTCAAAATGCCATCAAATAGAATTTGTCTAAATGAATAAGAACTTATTTCACATTCTTAAAAATTCCTTTGCTTCTCAGTTTGATGTGCAGTTTTATTTCCTTTTAATTATAGTTACTCAGGTTGGTAAAGAGTAGCTGCTGTGTTTTATGAAGGTGTTGGATGCTGTGCTCACTGCTGATGGCTTTGCCCTGACAGCTCCAGAAGTGAAACCCAACATGAGTCCAGATAATGCTGACACTTCCAGCCTGCAGGTTCTGCTGTGTGGTTTGATTCAGCTCCCAGCTGCCTTCCTGGGGAAGCACAGACCTTTGGAAGCTGGGTTTGCTTTGGTGCCCATGGCAGAAATCTTCAAGGGAAGGGCCCACATGGTGTGTGCTTGCCTGGGAGGGACAGGAGTGTGTGGATGAGGATGCAGGAATGATGCTCTTTAAGAAATCCTGATTGGGAATTCCTGGGAATGTTTGGGGAAGACCCTCAGCAAGGGGTGGTGCCTCTTCCCTGAGCAGGGCCCTGTTTCTGGTCCTGGCAGTGCAGCTGGTGGGACTGGATTAGTTCACCCCATTGTCCATCAGCTGGAGAGCACCAAGCCCTCCTGCCTGGATGCTGTGTCCTCTTTCTCTGCTCTGAGATGGAGGAGTAGCTCTAGAGGAGGTTCACAAAAATGTGAGGTATCTCCAGGTCATAAAAATTCATGACCTGGTCATAAGGGGAGTCTGTTTTGGAAGGAAAAAGTGACAAAGTGTCGCCCGTGTGTGCTGTCACTCATCCTCCAGCCAAGAGTTCTTAATCTGGGCATCAGTTTGGTTAAAAAGCAGGGCTTGTTTATTTTAATGTGAGTGGGTTTTTGGTAATACTGGTAGACAAAACTTTGAAGTCACTTTGGTGGGCCTTCTGGCTTTAAGTTTTGAAGCACACAATTAAAATGTAAAGCTTGTTGCTGTTGTTGAAAGCGAACTTATTAAATATTAATAAATGCACTGATAATTCTATCTCATTTCCAGTCTAATTGAAATTATATTAACTTATATATCACTTCATATATTCAAAGTACTGTACAAATATTAGCTAATTAGTCAAATTGTTATTTTCTATGTAATCATCCGTGGAGGTAGCAGAAATTAACTTTTAATAAACCCAGTCCTTTTATTTAGTTGAGTTCTCACATTTGTGGCTGTGTTCAATGCACCTGTCTTTGCCTCTGCATTTTTAACCTTTAAATACTTTACCCCTTCATCTTTTTATTCACCTCTTGCATGCCTTCTCTGTGTTCTACATTTTGTGTTACCCTCAGTAAAAGTAATTTTTGTGATATTTGTCCATTGTGCATTATCTAATACTGTGCAGTCCTTATGCCTGTTTAAAGACCTTAGGCACTTCTTCCATAGAATTAAAAAAAAATTGGCTTATTTTAACATTTGTATTTTGCTGCTTTGACTTGCTCACTTTATCTTTAAATTGATCTGCTTTTTGCATAAAAAATACTTCTTCTCAGTTCCATGAAGTACTGTCTGCTAAAAAACTTATTTGTGATGAACTTCAGAAGCAGTAAAGCTTCATTTAGAAGAAATTGGAATGAAAAGCCAGAATGGGTTTAAATTGCTTGGTTTTGGGGTGATTGTTTTCTTCTCACAACCTCATAGTGTTTTGGGAAGGAAGACAAGACTTGTTAGAAAGGAGCTTCACTTACCAGTTGTAGATGCTGCAGGGACTTTCATAAATGGGGTCCTTTGCTTATATCCTGGGGACCCTGTTACAGCTCTTTCAATGACTGAGGTGATCATTTTCTGGAAAAATTAATGATCTGTGCGTAGAGATAAGTGTTATGAATGTACTGCCTGCAGCTTTTCTTTTTCTTTTTCTTTTTTTTAATTTTTAAATTTAAATTTAAATTTTAAAATTTTTTAACTGTAATATGTGGCTGGCATCAACCTCGTGTCTGTCTCAGTCTGGACAGATGCATGCCTGAGAGAGAAGGCAAAGAGAGGAGCCATACAAGAGTCAGGATGAGAAGGGAAGGTAACAGGGACATGGGCAGCTGTGAGGTGGCTGTGAGGTTGTTACTCAAAACACCAAAGCCCTGTCAAGGCCAGGGCTGAAGGGAAAGGTGTGTAGGAGTCAGTGTTAGGCTGTGATCCAAGTACAGCCATGCTGAAATTCTGTGGAGGGTATCCAGTGAGTCAGGGAGAGCTTGGCCACCTGAGATGTTCCAGCATGGAGGGGCTGGGGATGCTCAGAATGTCAGAGTCATGTAAGGGCTCTTGCTTGAAGTGTGATGTGGAGAGAAGCTTTTAGAACACCAGGAAATTTATTTCATGTAAAGGACCTGGTGGTGGTGTCTGCTCTGATCTCAGCTCAGCAACTGAGCTGCTCCATTCCTGGCTGCCATAAGCTAAATTGAGAAATATCTCATGTCTCCAGTTCAGTCAGTTCAAGTGGCTTACAGATGATTTCAGAAACCTTTCTAGTATGGTGAGTAAAATACAACTTGATCCGTGTGGGCTGATACTGCATACCTTTGTAAGTTGGATGGTCTGGTTTAATAAAAAAAAAAGCTTTTATTTCTGAGGAATCCAATTTCACAGGCAATGTTCCTTTTTATAAGTGCAGCTTCTATACAGTTAGCAAGTTAATACATTAATTAGATTCCTAATATATTTTAATACATCATACTTACAGACATAATTTCAAAATTATTTGGTGACTCTTACTTTTGAAACAATCAGTAACTTGTTTGCACTAACTCAGGCTTAGATCTTGTAAATAGTTTTCCTGTGTTTGACTTTCTTCATCTGAGTGGCTGTTGAGAAATGAAACTGCTCTATTTTTCTTTTCCAGGAGATCATAGAGTGCTTTTGACAGACCACAGTAAAGGAACCATTCTAATGAAGCAGAATTTTAAGGAATGCTAACACATTTTGTTTCATTAGCATGGTGTGAGCATTTGAATCAGAGGGGAAAAAAGAACAAAAATTGTCAGGTGGTTTAGACTGACAGAATTCTGGGATGGCCAGGGAGGTGCTGGTGGGATTATCCAGTGGCTGATAGAGGGTCACAAGTGTTAATGCAAGTTAACTCTCTGTGTAAGCATTTGTAGAATGAGGGCTTTAAAATTTATGCTAATGAATTTGTGACAGTTTTAAATCTCTGTGTTAGTGTGAGCAAGTAACAGGAACTAATTCTAAAGGGTGCTTTATTTAGTACAATCTTTAGAGGTGCCTGTTCTTAATACTTAGAGAAACATCAGAGAGTTCCATAAATTACTAGTCACCTATTAATTGGAACTAAATTTGTGTGTCTATGCTCTTAGTCCATTGCAAAAAGAGGTGATGAGTATTAATGTTGGAAGATGTGTAAAGGGAGAATATTTCTCTTTAACAGTTGCATTTGGCTGGGAACAGACAGAATAATTTAGCACAGCTCAGGTGATAAGTTGTAACTTGTAAAACCACAGCAACTGGATCACCTCTGATTTTGTCCTTACCTTTAGTAATGAGATACTCATTCATGCAGGCTTAAAACTACCTTTTATATTACTGCAAATACATGTAAAATTTTATATATGTACAATGTTTCGTATCAGGAGATTTCTATTTATTTACTTACTGGTGGCTGCTGGCAAACTTTTCATTATGTCACGTAGGAAGCATTTAATAACTATTTCAGATATATGTTCTATATTAAGTATCACTTTTAGGGTATGTGTTTACATACTTCCATAAATAGTTCATGTGTAAACATTGTATGGCTTGGAAAAAAATAAGGAGAGAAGGATGATGCAACAGACTGTTGGATTTGTGGTATAGAAATAGTGATGGTTTGAACACCAGCGTGAATTCTGAGCTTCTCTGCCTTGAGTGCACAGGTTTGGAGTGGCAGGAGGCACTGAGGAGGGTTAAATTAAAACAGTGGGATGTTCTGCAGTATTCTGGTTCTTCACTAAGACACAAAAGTAAATCCCTTACTTTTCCAGAGTCTGGAATTGTCTGAGGTGTCAAATCAGCTGATCTATTACCAGAATGTTTGTAGTTGATACCACAGTTAAGATTATATAGATATCATGTAAGTTATTACTTATGGTTTTAATTATATTGTTAATTTGGGAAAACTCAGGGGAGTTTAGTTGCTAGCACCAGTTTATCTTGCAATGAAGATTCTTTTTCATATATTTCTGCTAACAGCGTGGCACATTCAGTTTATTATTTTTCTAATCCACTGATAAAATACTTGAAGTACTTTAAAAAGACCTCTCACAACAGGTAGCTTAAAGGCTGATGGCTTAGGCTAAACCTCATGTTCTTTCTTTAACAAAACATCTCTCTGCAGCTGTAATTTGTTTGCCCTTCTGCATGGAGATAGTTCTGCTCATGCTGCCTCTTTCTAGAGCTGGATGCCGATTGTGTAGGGGCAGAAGGACACCGTGGCTGTTCCTGAATAGTCTCTGCTTAGGAGTCCCTCTTGGGCTTTGAACTTGGGCTCCTGAAGGATTTGTGAGTTGGAGTCCAGAAGTCCTTGTTCTTTTGTGTTCGTTGTCACACCCCACTGCTGCAGAATTAAACACTGAACCTGAGCCCTTAGCTGCACACGTAAATCTTGTTTTTTCCATCACTGCAGACTGGATTCAAGAGTCTCCACTGGAGGGTATCCCTGGAACAAAACAAAGTAAAAAGGACATTGCATGTAACTTCATAATGATTGACCCATTTTCCCTTATTGGGAGTTAAATTAAGTGTGAATAGAATCGGTTTGCTGGTTTGTGCACAAAAGTGCTTTATCAAGAGCAGAGGTGTGGTTTTGTCTGTAAATGGATGAAACAACAACTGTGGAAATTTTTCTTTGTAAAAAAGGGTTGGGTTAGAGGCAGATGACACTAGGCTCTGGAAAAACTTTTCTCCCAAAGGAATTTTCTTGAAAGAGTTTGCTGTGAGAAACTGTAAGAGAACGATTTATACTGGAAGTTGAATCTTAGCCTGAGCTTTAGTGGTTGCCTCTGCTTTGACTATAAATAGAAAATCCTTGTCTGCCAAATTTCGGTTTTTAAAGCCTTTTTGAATTTGTGCCAAGGAAATAATATTTTAATTTGTATATCTGTTTATTTTCCCTCTGTCTGTGCATAACTTAAAGTGGCAACTCTTATTAGATTTTTTTAGGTTAACAAAAGTGAAAAATGAACTTGGATATAGCATTTTTATGTGGGCCTTAAAAAATAGCCTGTAGCTATTTTTTTTTGCATGAAGCCACTCCCTTGCCCCTGAAATGATTGTGTTTATAATTAAGGTTGTGTCAGTTTTTCTTAACTGCCAAACTAATGTTGCTTTGTTTCATGTGGTGCAGACTGCTGCAGCATCAGTTTGTTGCCTTGGTGGCATGTGTCCAAACAGTGGATAAAATTAAAGAATGTTTAAAAATATGTAGACAGGATATCAGCCAATGTAAAATGTTGAGGCAGGCGAGTGGTTGGCAAACACAGGTATTTATTTATATCAAGTTAAAGGAGAAAATGCTGAGTGTGCAGCTTGCTCTCCCACAGAGATGGTGCTCAAGCTGGGATCCTGACCATCAGGGATGGTTCCTCATTTTGGGAGAGGGGTTAGAGCCTTGGGGGCAGGACTTGAGAGAAGTGAAAAAATAACATTCTGCTCTAAATTGGCATCATCACCACCAGCCTGTGCTTAAACTGTGATGCTGGCAGTCCTCCCCGTGGGGTGGTCAGCCCTGCCCTGCTTGGCTTGGATCAGGACTGAGGAAAGGACAGAGGGCAGGTGTCACAGACATCTTTCATGAAAAATCCTTTCCTTAGGATTTTTCCTCCTGAGAAGCTGAGAGGCTTCAACAATGGTTATCTGCTGCTGTGGAATGCAACAGGTGAATCTGTGGTTGGTCTCATAGAGTTGTTTCTAATTAGTGGCCAGTCACAGTCAGCTGGCTTAGACTCTCTGTCCAAGACACAAGCCTTTGTTATTCATTCTTTCTTTTTCTATTCTTAGCTAGCCTTCTGATGAAATCCTTTCTTCTATTCTTTTAGTATAGTTTTAATATAATATATATCATAAAATAATAAATCTTCTGAAACATGGAGTCAACATTCTTGTCTCTTCCCTCATCCTTGGACCCCTGTGAACACGGTCACAGGCAGGGGCGTGGGGCTGGGTGCTGGTGGCCTGGTCAGATGGCTGAACCTTGCTGTGCTGTGAGTTTGAGCTCCCTGGCAGTAACCATGGTGTAGCTCTGCCCTGTCCTAGAGCAGCCACACTGAAGGTGTTGGGAGAGACCCGTCCTGCCTGGTGTGGGGCTGGGCTTGGGCTGGAGCTCGTGCCAGCTCTGACTCGCTGCCTCACCCCAGACCTGACATCTGATGGGTGCAGGGTACGTGACATGAGTCAGGGGACACTGTGGGCAGCAGAGGGACAGACAAGAGCCCAAGGTGTCTGCAGGCCTTAGGTGCTGACTGACACCCAGCATGGTCATCCTGTCCCCAGCCTGGCTTCATGAGTTTTGTTCCTGTTGTTTTCCTGCCTGCTCGGCACGCTCAGAGGTGGTGCTGCTTTGGTGGGGCCCTGGCAGCTCATCTCAGACTCAGAGCAAGTGTTGGATAAATAAACTGTGTGTTTTTGCCAAAGTGCACCTTGGCTTTTAACACTGGGAGGAGAGTATTTTAATAAGGTGAGGCTAGTTGGGAGGAAGAGTCATGCTGAAGTGGGGCTGCCTGAGAGTACATGATTCATTTGTGGAGAGATGGATGGCTGTTCTTTAATGATTGTGACTGGGAAGATCCATGCTCCTCAAATGATACATGGGTTTGGCATTAAGTGAATCCTGAATTTAAATAATAATAATAATAACAGTGCCCTAGCCAGGTTTTCCCTCTAACCTGATAGATGTGGCTCCCTCCTGGAAGGTGGGTAATGCATGCTGGAAGCCCGTTAACGCCAAGAAAGATTTCTAGTCTTTTAATTAAAAGCTGGGTGCTGCTGCTGCCAACAGCATCCTCCTCTCCTTTCCAATTTGATCTGAAAGAGAGGAGGAGGGAGCTGGTCCCTGGTACTCTGAGGGAAGGGTTTGGGCTGTCAGTCACTCCTAAGTACATGGCTAATTTGGGGCTTTGTGGAGATGCTTGAATTCCAAAAGCAAGTCTGGTTTTCAGAGGCTTTCTTCTCCTCAGCAGCACTAACTCTGGCTGGTGTAGCCATGCATGGGCTTGGTGTGCTGCCTGCTGTTGGAGTCACACAGAGGTGCCTGGCTCTGTCTGTGCGTTTCATGACATGAGATGCTGCCTGTGGCCTCTGGCCCCTGCTGCAGGAGTGGGATGTCTCCAGGCAAAGTGTCCTGCAGTTGCAGCCTGCCTACACCCCTCCTTATGGGCTGTCTTGTCCTGCTCCTCACTTTATAAAGGAAGAAACACAGAGACTGATGAGGATATAGTAGGAGAGTGTGGCCCTGTGCTCCTGGCTTTGACCCTGGTGTTGGCTAGAAACTGAATTTCTGTCCTAGAGAAAATTCCCTCTTCAGAGAGACTTTTATTGCAACCAGAGGTAGAGGAGAGAACTGAGGAGAAAACCACAACTGCTTTTAGGGGGGGAGAAACGCAGAAAAGTCCTGTGCTGAGAGCACTGAATCACCATTTTTAGTTCCCTGTCTTTGCAGATGGAAGCTGTTGTCAGCTCTGCTTCCTCTGAAAGATGGGAATATTCCAGTGAAGCAGCTGCAGACCCATCATTGCCATTTTCCCATGGAAAATGTTGATATTATTAAAAGGGCACTTTCTGTCAGAGAAGCATTCTGCCAGACGTTTCCTGACCTGGCTTTGTACTTAACCTTTTGTCTCATTTTCTCCATCTGTAAAATGGATGTGCTTATTCTCAGCCACCTGTATAAAATGCTGGTATTTGTGGATTAAGTTATGACCACGTGGTCTTATTTAACATTGAATTCCTGTGAAGGATTCATCTGCTTTCATGGCAATTGCCCATGGAGCCAGTCTGATCTCTCACATAGGTAGGAACTTTAAAAATGCAAACAATTAAACAAATCCAAAGTTTATTATTGTCAAATTATGTTCATCAATCTATTTAATCTGTGTGATGTGCAAATGATCAATTTATTTTACCACTGCTTCTGTGTGTCCTGGGAAGATTATTTCTTGTCTCTCTTCCAGCTTGCTAGAGATGTTGAAGAGATGTTACTTTAACGTTTGCTTTGTGTAAATTAATCATGATGACATATCAGCAAGATTTTTGAGAAACTCCTAAACCAGGATGACAGATATTTTATTTGGTGAATCCATTTTGTTGTTGCTGTTGATAACAAAAGCAACGAGAGGGGAGGAATGAGCTGCGTTTCTTGTCTTAGTTTGTCTTTGTTCATCAAAAAAAAAGTATGTTACATACTCTAATAAATCAAAAGCTAATTTGGGATATGAAAAGATACTTTCTTTGCAGCAGATGAAACAATTAGTAGCACTTCAGTTTTAATGTATTCTGTGTTTGAGCCAGAGCTGCTAAGGGTGACATGTTTATTCCATAGCTTGGCAGTTTGCAAATTTTGTTCCTTTCAAAGGAGTTCTTATAGATGTTTTGGTCATGTGCTGTATGCTTTGGTAGGTTGACAGAGTTTCAAGATACACCAACCAGTCAGCTGACCATAGATGAGTTTATGAAGATTGACTTGGAGGAAGAATGTGATCCTCCTTCGTTTACAGCTGGTCAAAAAAAATTGAAGATACAGCAGGTAAATTCTGAATTGAATGCTCTCTGTGGTTCTTTCCTCTCTCCTCCCTCTGTGCATTCCCTTTTGAATTTAGTTAATGCCAAATCCTAACTGAGCAGCCCTTGGTAAGATTCAGTACATTTATTTTGAGGTTTTTGAGAGAGGGATGAGCATTAGTGCATATGGTACCCATTAACTGAAGATATTTTTTGTTTATTGGCAAAGGAATAGTTTCCCAATTAAAAATATCATGGGATTAGAAACCATGCACTGTTTTTAAGGTGATACATGTGGTTAGGAGAGGTGCCATTACAGAGAACTGTTTTTAAATAGATATGAAAACAATAACCCATTTGCTTTAATGAGACTGCTGATGGGTGTGTATGGTACAGCACCCACTTCCACAGAGATTAGTTCTCATGTGCCTTAATTTCTTTACAAATCATGAACTAAAGCTGGCAGCAGAGGAGAAGATTTTACTGGTGCCCTAGTAAATTCCTATATTATTGGTTTGTTAGGGTTTTTGCTTGCTGTAACTATGCTATAATTTAAGGTCTGTAGGGGTGTTAGTGATGTTCTCAAGAGCCAGCTAGGTCAGAGCTTCACTCTGCCATCCCCAGTGTGCTCTGTCTGGTGTGGGCACTCCAGTCTCAGCCCTGTCCTTGCACTTCTCACATCTACAGGCACAGTCTCAGGGTCTGACTGATGGAGAATGAGGCCTTTTATTTACAGCTTGCCAGACTGGAGGCTCTTTTTGAAGTATGAAGATGGGGGAGATAACATTTTGAAATTGGTCAGTGTTTTGAGACCTGTCTGTCATGCCTGTCTGACACTACAAAGTAATTTCAGTGGTGATTCAAAACCTCCTTATGCTTTTGAAATACCCTGCCATTCTCTGTGTGCAGCTCACAAACAGTTTAAAATTGTGCATATTTTTTTAGTAATTTCATGTTTATTTTCTCTGTTGTCATTTCAGCTTGAAAAGGCATTATCAAAAAAGCTGGAGGATTTTGAAGGTATGAGTTGTGTTTAGTGTAACATATCACTCATTTCTTCAATATTGCATCGATGATCGCTGAGTTTTATTTTTATTTCAACACCACAGGAGAAATATCGAGCTACCAAGATGAAATAGAGAGTGAATTAGAAAACAGCAGACCGAAAGCAAAAGGTGTATTTGCAAATTTCACTAAAGATGGTAAGTCTATAAAGTCTTATGACTCCTTAAATAGTATTGAGCTCAGATCTGTCAGTCTGGAGTGAATGAATGTTATGGTGATAAATGTGATCATATATATCTTGCATAGTACAAGATCTCCTACATGTGGGTTCTCTCTGCCAAATAGGTGGTTCATAAATCAGTCCTCAAAACAACCACATTGTTCATTGCAGGGATAGTTCATTAATGATTTCAGTTGTTTTTCTTTCATGGGCAGTATAAGCTTGGCACTGGCACCTGGGAATGTTTCTTTTTATCACTGAAAGTGCAGCGGTTTCTAGACCCTTCTGTCGCCAAATTCCCCAGTCGACTTCCCATATGGAAGGGCTTTGTGCTGGTTTAACTGGCTATTTTTAATTTGTAATTATACCAGGAAATAGCTGACTTCTTCGCAAAGCCCTTTTACCTAATATGATAAGATGATGCTTTCTATTTTAAATAGTGACTGTAGTCACAAAAATACATTTTAATAGTCAAGGTAATGAATTTGAAGAGCATCTGGAAACTCCATGTATTCATACACTGAAGTAAAATATTGTGTATTTCTTTTACAGATTTCCTCTAAAGATTTTTATTCTTTATTTCTTTATTCTTTCTCTATTTGTTTAGTTTCTGTAACAGATGGTATGCAGTGATCTGTTGGGTTTCTTCCCCTTACAGATTCTATAGAAGATAATGCCTCTAGCATATTTGGAGAGGAGGAGGCAGAAGATGAGGAGCTAGAAGCAGCTGCTAATCACTTAAACAAGGACTTTTATGATGAACTTAATGAGAAGGATAGAAGTAAAAGAATTGAAGATGGGGAATGCAGAAATGGAAGTGAAACTCTTGTGAGACCCCCTGCACTGGAATCCTTGCTTGGCCCACTGCCCACTGCTGCTAGTCTTGGCATAACAGAGTCCATCAAAGAGTGCATATCCACAAAGGACCAAGAGCCTGGTGAGTAGGAGGTCAGCTCAGAGCAGAAACTGGACACAGGCAGCCAGCTGTGGGTTTGTTGTGTCATTTCCATGTATCCCGTTGGTCACTGTGGTAGCAATTCTGTGAATCACTGAGATGTCAGAGTACAGGAGCTGCGAGGCTGGATGGGACCAGTGGTCTTGGTTGCTGATGTTGCTGACATCTGCTCTTCTGGAAGCTGCAGGAAAATCTGGGGTGCCTAATTATTTTCTGAAGCCTGAGAATGTGTATCTCTTGGTTAAGCTGACAGTTGATTTGCAGTCCTGTGATAGCTGATGGGCATATTTCAAGCCATGAACTCTCAATTAGGAAATTGGAGGAAGCAGATTCCTGTAAATATGACTGGAAATTAAAACCCAAGTATGAGAATCTTAGATCAAGACAGACTTTCTCAGGAGACATTTTACTGGAGCCAAACATGATGCAGTCTGTCTCTGATTGAGAGTCTCTGCAAATGGCAAACATTTAAAATGTTTGCAAGAGGAAATAACTGGTGTTATGCTTTTTTCTTTGATATGAACTTCAATGTGTATTTGCTGGTTTTGCTCCATTTTTCTTAAAACCCACAGATCTATTTGCATCATACAGCTCTGTATAGCACAGTGGGAGCAGGACTGATCAACTAAAGAAGCCAGTTTTGCCAGAACCAGTATTGCAAACAGTCAGTGAAGCAGGCAGGTTTGTTTGCTTTTTCTTACATGTGCTTGAACTTTAGGGAGACAGCATTTTTTTTAAATTCCTTTTGCATCTTAATGACTCTGAAAACAACATATCTAAGGGGCATTTTATTCTTTATCACAATTAATTTTTCCATCATAAGACACACCCATCTGAATCTGTTTTGTCAGCTTACTTGGAGATCTGTGCAGCAGAACATTTCGTTACCCAAACTGTTGTGATGCTGATTTCTGTTCAACAGTAGATGAACTGAACACATTCAGATTCTTATTACTTTAGTGTTCAGTCTCCAGGAGCACAGTAGGATGATTGCACATTTTTATTTTGTACAAACAAATTCATATAGAAACAGTTGAGTGGCTTTGGTTTTGTTTTAATTACGATGAAGAAAAGGGATGGCTCATAGTTTCCCTCTCTCCTGGAAATCAGCGGTTCGTGTCGCAGAGAGGTCAGTCATGGCTAGGAGCTGTTGTTGTCTGCTTGGCCAGTGACCTGTAAAAAGGAGATCCCAGTGATGGACATTTCTCAGCTGGCATTGCTATTGACCATTTTAATGGGCAGGCTGAGGAATGGGTGTGAGGATGGAGCTAAGCTGGTGCAGCCAGGGAGGTTCCTGTGAGCTGGGCTGCAGGCAGGTGGGCAGGAGAGAGCAGGGCTGCTCATGCCATGGCTTGTCTGCCTTTGCTGTTTGTTTTCTTGCAAAAGTGGAGGATGTGCCAAATGAACTGAATTTCGAAACCAAGCAGGTTTCAGTATGTTCACTCTCTTCTCCTGCATCTGAGAAATCATTGCAGGTGTTTGAACAAGTACTTATTTTCTTAACATGTTATGAAGCACATATGCAAAATTACTGTTTTGTTTTCATTTTGATTATAGATCCTGCCCCAATCTTTGCTGGATTTGGAGTTTTTCTTTAGGTGGTGAGGAGGGTGTTTGAGGGAGTTTTGGATGCATTTCTTTGTTGTTTTGGTTTGGTTTTGTGACTCTGCTAATTTATTTTAACAATTTAGAAGTTCTGTGTTAAGTGCAATTCACTTTGGTTATGCCTGTACTGCAGGGTAGTCAGTCTGGGTGCAGTTCCCAGTCTCCAGGCCCTTGCCATGTGGTGCCTGTGTGCTGTGGGTGCATCCCAGTGGTGTGTGCATCATCCCCCTGAGGACCTGGTTTCCTTTGGGAAGTCATCTGTGCTCAGGAGCAGTTATGGAGCCTTGTGTTTTGGGTGAGTGGGAACCAGGTCTAGCAGACAGGCTGGGAGCTACACCTGGCTTGCAGTTGGCTTGTTATTATGCAGAATAAAGAAAACCTCTTGTTAGGATGCCTCATGTTGGCTACCTTGGTGTCATAGCTCTGAACCTGATGAAAACCAGTGTGGATGATTCTGACACCTCAGGCAGTGTTGTTGAGTTCTGCCTCATAGCTCTGGGAAGTCTGGGAAGGTTGTATTTTCTTCTGTCAGACCAATTGTTACAGTATCTGTTTTCCAGGTTTGTGGGCCCCTTTTCAGGCCTGAAAAAGAAATGACAGTTTTCAAAACCAAGTACAGGATGAGAGCAGTTGCTCAGAGTTTAAGTTGAGATAGCACAGTTATAGATTGTCTTGAAACAAAAGTAGTTGTAAATGTGGAGGGAGGAGGAAAAGCTCACAAAATTTCCTGCATTTATCCTGTGTATTTGAATTTGGTTTAGTGCAGTTTGTATTGTGAATTACAGCTGGCCATGGCTTTGCTGTGGTAGTTCATGTTCCAAGATCCATGTCCACTGCAGGAAGGAGAGTGCTGTCATAGCACTGAACCCTGAAGGTGATGTTTTGTTCCTTCTCCACAGCTGTGAAAGTTGTAAATCAGGAACCTTTCCCTCCCTTAGCCCTCTGCAGCCCTGAGTCATCTCTCACTGCGTGGGTCAGGCTGGCTGGAGCCCTCATGGAGATGATTTTGTATCTCCTGTTGGGCTCCCTGTGTTGGTGGATGGGTGAATCCTGTCCAGCCAGTTCAGCAGCTGGAAGCAGCAGGCCTGGTGCTGCATGCTGAGGGTGCCCAGCAAACTCTTGTGGTGCTGCATGCTGAGGGTGCCCAGCAAACTCTTGTGGTGCTGCATGCTGAGGGTGCCCAGCAAACTCTTGTGGTGATGTGCTGCAGACAGGGCAGGTGGCTCCTAAATAGGAGCAAACAGGTGCAGTGTGTGCAATGTTTGGCCTCCCTAAGTGCAGGGTATCTTGCCTCCTCTCTGTAATGATCTCTCTTCCTCAAAAAACTTCTGCTGCAGGTACCTTCTACAAAGTCTTTTCATTTGGCTTTGGCATGTGGTAATTCAGTTTATAATTGCCTACATCAGCTGCTTTGGGAAATCTTCCACCTTTGTGCTACAGTGGCAGCAGCAGCAGGTTTCTCACAAACTGCTTATGTGGATAAGACTTAGGTGCAGAGCTGAAATATTAGGGAAAAGTAAGTGTATTTTTGCTTCACTTACAATTGGTATTTGTGCAGTGTGAGCTTGTCTGTATGAATGTTTTATGAAAAGCACAGTATTTTAACAAATTTGCATTACAAAGACAGCATGTAAGGTACCAGGTTAATGAGTCTGAGGCACTAAAGTGCTTAGAATAAACACTGCATTTGACTGCTTTTTCCTACAAGTGTATTAATTTGCAGAGACTTTAGCTGAAAAGTGTTTGAGTCTTTGCAAACTATTTTTCCTCTTATTCTTCATGATAAAAGTGCTTTATGGTGAGATCTCAGTTTCAGAGATGGAGACCAGGTACATCAGTCTGTCCATTTTCCTGGCCATGCAGCATCCCAGTGTCCTCTCCACACTCTACATACTCTTTCTGATTCTTAGTTCCTCAAAAAAAAATGCACCATTTCTTTTAGGAGACTATCACAGTCAGTATCATAGAGTTTGTTCTCAAGAAATAACATCCTTTACTGTGAAATTTCTCACTGCAATTTATTTTATGCATCTTTTATACCATTTCAAATATTTTATCATCTTTCTTGGTGTTTCTGTCATTTTGCTGTTTGCTGGCTGTCACCTTGTACGCTGCCAGTTCATCTCTTGCCACACGAATAAAAATGTGGGGAAGGTCTGATAATAGCAGAGATAAAGGTAAAATACAGGGTGTAAATTACCAAATGACTTTCTATAACTTCCCCTTCATAATCTAGGTAAGGTTTGAGACCTGATTTATGTTTTGTTTTGAGTGAAAATTCACATGCAATCATCCAGGGCAGCAATTTCAGGTGAAGTGTGTGCAGTGGGTGGTAACGTGCTCCTGCACGTCCCCATGAAAGCAGGCAGCTGGAGCAGTGAGCAATCCCTGTGCAAGTACCATCTTGTGCTGCTCAGGCACCCTGCACTCACTCCTGCTTACAGAGAAGACATGGGAAAGCTTCACAATTAGCAGTTTGCTCATTTATTGCTGTTCATGTTTATGCCTCTGTTACTGCTGCAAGCATGATCTGGCAGGGCTGGGGCTGAAAGATTTTCCATTGATTTCTGGGGGTGTTAAAGGCCCCATGCAGGCAGTTCTCATTGATTGTGGTCCTTGTCCCTCTGTTCAGCTTCTTGCTCAAGGAGGATGTGAAAAATGGCTAAAGGTGATCTGATATGAGCTGGGGATGGGCTCATGCTCCTCTTGTCTTTTGCATTTCATCCCAGCAGCTCCCGCCTCATACTTCATTCCTGGCCTTGGGGTTTCACCAGTCCTTCTGTGAGCAGATTCAGCTCCCTTACACAGCAAGAACAACACATGTGTGTTCTGTCCTCCTCCTTTTTTTGGCAGCAGCAGATGACCAGTGCCAGCAGCACCGTAGGCAGGGGAGATGGCAGAAATGTGACATTTCTGGCAGGGTCTGAGCTGCTATGGAAGGATGCTTGAGGGTCTGCAGGCAGGTGCCAAGGAGCATTGTTGACCCACCTGGGACCCCAGCATGGATTGCAGGATGCTGGTGCTGTTGTTGCTCCATCAGTGGTTGGGTGTTGGATCCCTCTTTGTACTGATTTCTTCTTCCAGCATCTTTTCTTCCTTGGATTTTGTTTGAACACATCAGTGCCAACTGTTTGGAAATGTATAAATGTGTATGTTACATACAAAAGGTTGTTCAATTGTTACAATTGTTCAGTCTTGAGAACAGAAGTGTTAGGGGAGGCTTACCACCATGTTCCAGTATTTAAAGGGTGGCTACAGAGAGCATGGAGATTCATTTTGTGCAAGAAGTCAAATGGAAAAGACAAGAGATAATGGGTGAGATTTTGATTGGACAGAAGAGAAAATTTTTTCATGGTGAGATCATCCTTTGGATTAATCTCCCCAGGGAAATGATGGATGCTCCAAAATAGGACACTGATAAAATTTTCCTGGACAGAGTGCTGGGCCATCCTGTGTAGACTATGAAAAGTTGGCCCAGATGATCCTTAATATCTCTTCCAACCTGTTATTCTTTGATTCTATAATCTAATCAGTGGAGAGAACATTAGGAAGCCCTACTACAAATAATTGCTGCATACATGAGAAATAAAGCTGCTGAGTTTAGTGCTAATACTGACGGGACACTTGGCCATCAGTGCAAGCGTGCGTGTCCCCATCCTGATTGCTCTTCTGGCCTCTGGCTTCAGCCACCCCCATTGCTTCAGTGGTTTTGTGCCCCTCCTGTGGCAATGACCTGCTTGGTGCCACCTTCCTTGTGCACAGCCTTCCCTTCTTTGAGGGTTTGATCTTTGTCTCCATATTCCGTTTGCTCACTGGAAAACATTTTCTGTGGCAGCACTAGCTCTTTCCCAATTCCAAGATCTAAACAATAAAAACCTTGGTACAAGCTGATCTTTCTCCTCTGGCCTGTGTGTGCCTGTGCTTGGCAGGGTTGATAGGCTGGATCCCTGATTGAGCCTTCATTACGCCGTTAATGAGATGTGAAGAGCTTGCTGCAGCCAGCACGGTAATGCAAGACCACCAGCTGCTTTGAGTGCAGTTTTCTGATACCTGGAGTCTTGGGTGTGAATTACAGATGACAGGATTTTCTTACTTGGCTCTGTATGTCACTCACAGTGTACTCAGAGTACTGCGTGTGCGTGTCTCACTCCAGAATCTCTGTGCGTGCTTTTTCCTGCAGGATCTTTGCATTTCATTAAGGGATAGGAATGCCATAAATTCATTCCATATTCATGCCTTGAGTAACTAGAAAGGTTAAGGGATGAAAACTAATCATAGAGTTTGGCTGGAGGATTTTTAAACAAATTTAGAGAGGGGTTTTGGAGGGAGACCTGCAGTTTGTTAGAGCCATCAAGGGGATAAATTTGAGTGAAAGCATAAGCTGGATCATGTGAATTCATTTTTATAGCATTTGTGGCTGTTTTAGGAATTTTCCAGAGGATTGGTTGTCAATACAGATACTCCCTATAGGAAAATTTGTGTCATTTTTGTCAGAAGTCTTGGTCAAAAAGAAGTGCCCCAGAGTAATGGGTGCTGGGGGTCAGGAAAAGATACTGGAAATTTGGGTTCAGGTTCCTGAGCCAAGTGAAGAATACCCATCTGTTAAACCTTACTTGGCTATATTGCCAATATAGCCAATATAGGCTCTTAGCACCCAGCTGACCAGCCTGGCTGTCCTGTTATCCCCCTCCTACCCCAACTGTTTTAGACCAGGTTTCCTTTCCTTTCCTTTCCTTTCCTTTCCTTTCCTTTCCTTTCCTTTCCTTTCCTTTCCTTTCCTTTCCTTTCCTTTCCTTTCCTTTCCTTTCCTTTCCTTTCCTTTCCTTTCCTTTCCTTTCCTTTCCTTTCCTTTCCTTTCCTTTCCTTTCCTTTCCTTTCCTTTCCTTTCCTTTCCTTTCCTTTCCTTTCCTTTCCTTTCCTTTCCTTTCCTTTCCTTTCCTTTCCTTTCCTTTCCTTTCCTTTCCTTTCCTTTCCTTTCCTTTCCTTTCCTTTCCTTTCCTTTCCTTTCCTTTCCTTTCCTTTCCTTTCCTTTCCTTTCCTTTCCTTTCCTTTCCTTTCCTTTCCTTTCCTTTTTTTCCCCCTTTTCCTTTTCCCCCTTTTCCTTTTCCCCCTTTTCCTTTTCCCCCTTTTCCTTTTCCCCCTTTTCCTTTTCCCCCTTTTCCTTTTTCCCCTTTTCCTTTTCCCCCTTTTCCTTTTCCCCCTTTTCCTTTTTCCCCTTTTCCTTTTTCCCCTTTTCCTTTTTCCCCTTTTCCTTTTTCCCTCTTTCTCTTTCCTTCTTGCCTTCTTTCTTGCCTTCCTGTTTGTTGGTTTGATAAAATTCTGGTCTGGAATGGAGGATATTAAAATCCTGAAAGATTTTCCAGGCTTGGATTTTTTTTTTTTTTTTTTTTTGCCTGCTGTGTTGTGACTGCAGTGTCTTTTCTGTCTTGAATTTTCTCTAATAAAAGCATGGTGGAAAATGAGCTTTATTTTCAGTTTGAGCAGCGTAAAAGCCTTGCATTGCTCTTTGATGAGTCCAGCCAGCCTCTCAAGGCCTCATCCTCCCTTGCTTGAGGGAAAAAAGGGCAAAAAGTTGATTTTTCCCCTGGCTGCTTCAGCTGGCTGCTGGCCACGGGCCCTTTGGAGGAGGAGATGGCAGCAGGGCTGTGTCTCTGGCTTGGAGAGGTTGGATGTGTGGGAAAGGGGCTCTGTGGTGTCATTCTGTGTGGGATAATTGACATGTGTGTGCTGTGGCCCTGATCCTGCTGTAGTGGAGCAAGGAGGAGCAGCCAGCCCCAGCAGGTTTTTTACCCATTGTTTTGTGCTGATGGGAAGTCCAGGTTTGCTGTACCTGCTCTAGGTTTAGGATTAAGGAGCACAGAGCTGGGCAAGCAGGGAGGAGAAGCTCACCTGGGGCTTTGGAAACGGGCTTTTTTCTGTACCTAAAAAACAGAGTTGCATTAAGAGTTGTTGCCCAAATACTAAGGGATGGTTGTATTCTGTGGTTGACTTACATGCCTCAGCATTTGGAGGTGCCAGTCTAAGCTTTTCCTTCTCCTGGGGCTTCTTTTCAAGGTTCTCTCATCACTGCACTCCCAGGCACCTGAAAAGATGCTGGGAGATAATTTCAGGAGCATTTATAATTTCTCCTGTCTTTCTGGGGGTCAGTTTTCAAGGATTCTGTGGAAGTGTAACCATCTCAAGAATCCCTACCCTGCTCTTAAACCTTGGCTAAAATAGAATCACAGAGTTACAGAATGGTTTGGGTTAGAGAGGACCTTTAAAGTCATCTAGTCCAAGCCCCCTGCAGTGAGCAGGGACATCTTGAACAAGATCAGGTTGCTCAGAGTCCCATCCAACCTGACCTTGGATGTTTCCAGGCACGGGGCATCCACCACCCTTTCCAGGCCAACCTGTTCCAGTGTTTTACCACCCTCAGCCCCATAGACTGCAGACTGAGACAAGACTGGGGAGGTGATGTTTGGTGCTGATGACTCAGACACCTACAGGCACTCAGAAAACCTGGCTAAAACAACTCCCTGCTGGTATAAGAAGTATTTGATCCTTTTCTGCACCTGCCCAGAGCTGGAGCCCAGTAATGCTCACTATTATTTTGGTGGGTGGCCCCTTTGCAGAAGAAACAGACATTCCTGCCCTGTCCTTCTGCCAGAAAGGGAGAAAAGTAATCAAAAACCTCAAATGATAACCAAATTTTTTCTTTAGAGAGCTGTGGAAAGTGAAATGTGTGGAGGCTACAGAAAGGACAGTGAGTTTGCAGGGAAAGCTGGCTGCTGAGGGGGATGTTAGCCAAGCAATTCATCACAGTATCTGAAGTGTCAGGAGTGGAGGCCTGGGTTCAGTTCAGGGAGTCTCCCTGGTCCCAGTTGTTATTGAGAATAAAGACTTATTAACCCAGGTCAAGGAGCCCCCAAACGTGGCCTTGGAGGAGGGAAATACAGCACTGGGAGATTTGCAAGGCTTAGCTACTCTGGGTTTAACACTATGGGTAATAAATCTGTGTGCAGTGCTGTGGTGGATCCTGACCACTTGGGTTTGTCTGAAAAAGCTAAAATAATCCTCCATTTAGTGCTTTATTTTCTCGTGGTACAGGTTCAGCTGGTAAAGGCGCTACCTGGAAACTGAAAATCCACCAAAATAAACCCTTTAAATGGAGTGCTGCTTCTGCAAGGTTTTAATGGTTTTGTGCAGCAGTTGTGTTGTTTTGCTTTTGTTCAGTAGCTTTGAATTTAGTTTGAAAAACTAATTCCTATATCCTCTTAAGGATTAACTTCATCACACCCCTAAACACTTCATCTGTTTTGTTTGTTGCTCTTAAATCTGTGGGACTGTCACAGCAGGCAGGATGCATGGGCTGGACTGTGACTTGTGTAGATGACCCCTGTAATTAGGGATTTCAGCTGTGACACTGTGGGCTTGGGATGAAAACAGCCCTGAGTTTAGCCTTGTGTAATTGTAGTTTGACATTTTTAGTTTGCTAAATGCTTTCATAACTGAAAGGGATTTATTATCCAATAGGAAGAATATTAATGTTGACACTGTTGGCAATTAAAAACAATCCTGGAAACTGAATTTTACTTCTCCTGATTGCTTTTGAAGTAATTTGTTTTTCAGTGTTACTTTAGGATTGGTTCATTTATTAGGTCTTTTTTCCTTGTGTGACAATGAGATAATTGCTATTTATTTTTTATCCTGCAAGCAATTATAATCAAAGCAGCCAAATATAGAGTCTGCTTTGACCTGGAATCAGAGTGACCTGTCAACAGGGGGCTACTGTAGTCTTCAGCTTTTCCATGTAATTTTATTTCATAGACATTAACCAGAATGCATTCAGCAGGGCTGAAAAAATTATGGGTAGAGTTTTGGGTGTTCATTAATTACAGTGGTGCAGAGCTGAAGAAGTGGGCAGATAAGAACAACTTTGGGCTGGTTATTAATAGCAAAAATTGTGATCTTTTATCTGGGGTTGGGCGGACTGTGTTGGGCCAATGTCCCAAGCGGTCAGAGGAGGAGATGCTGGCAGGCTGCCAAGGGAGGGGTAGCTGCAAATTAAAGGAAAATTGCAAACAATTGCCTCTGGGGAGTTTCTGCAGCCAAGTTTTGCTGAAAGGAAGCAGAAGATACTTTATTTTTGAATTTAGCAGTTTTAAGGTAAAGCTCAGCTCTCATATTGAAACACACATGAACACATAAGAATGCAGAAGTTGTTTTCTGTTATGAAATGCCTGGATATCTACAACTGTGTAGCAGGAATAAGGGAATGAATATGAAATAAGAGTGAGTAAATAATGCTGTTAAGTAGTACCTGGAAAGAAATTTGGAGCAAGAAACAGGGCTCTTGAGACAGGTATAAGCACAGAAGCCAGCAGTAAACAGCTGTGCAGGGGGCAGAAGGGTGCCATTTCTCAGCAAATTCACTACCTACATGCCAGGTTTGATTTAGTTATGGCGGGGAAGCCACTGTGTGCTCACAGATGGGAAGGAAGCAAGATGGTGCTCAGTGATCCTTAACTCTAGCATGGGATCAGGGCAAATGGCTGATTTGGGGAGTTTTGCTCAATGGTTCTTATTAATTTCCATCTAAAAGTGAAAAATGCAAATCCACACTACCACTGAAGTCAAGTATTGAAATGCAGCAGCATCTTATCAACATGAAATGATGTCACTGGTGGCAGAATTATATTCTGGCAGCGGCTTCCATTAAATAAAACACACTTCAGTGAGAAGTTGCTTTTCCAAGAAGTCTCTCTTCTCACTTCAACCCAGAGTTTTTTGCTCTTAGTGAGAGCACTTCTTTTGTGTCTCATGGCTTGGTAGCTGCTGCAGGACTGCCTCAAAGCTCCTGTCCCAAGTTCTTTCCCTGTTTTATGCTACACTGTTTGGATTGGCCCCAGTGTAAGGCAGAGCAGATTTGTTGGGATGTTGTGGGTGCTGTTGGTTGAGGTTAGGAGGTTCCTTGTCCCACTGGCTCATCCCCTCCTATCTGCTGGCATCAGTGCACGTGTGCTTGCCTCCCTCACCCAGCTCTGTCAAAAATGTCACAGGTTTGTGCAGGTTTTTGAATGGCAGGGTTGTTTTGAGGGATGTGTGTTAGGGAATGCCGCCTTGGCAGGTGCAGCAGAAGGAAGGGGCACAGGGGTGAGTCAGGGGGGAATGAACCAGCTCCCCCAGTTCAGCTGGGGCTGGAGGAGCATTTCAGAGCATGTCTCTGCAGCAGCAGCAAAGAATGTGTATTTTGGAGGCTGAGAGTGGCATTTGTGCTTGTGCTGAGGTCCCAGGGCTGGAAAAATTTTACAGTCTGTCAGTGACTTGGAATTGGTAATTTCAGGTATGGTCTTGCCCAAGGTCACTTTACATGCAGGGTCGTTTTAGAGAGTGAGGTTGATGCTGGGAAGTTGAGCTCCTGAAATACAACATTTAGAAATCTGGGAGCAGTGAGGAAGTTTGGTTTAACAAGGTGGGGAGGGAATTCAAAAAGGTATGCTGAATTCTCTCCTGAAAAAGCCTCCTTTTAAATTCAAAGTTTATTGCTTTATCTTGACTTTTAGAAAACCTGCATGAAACTTCCTTGCCTTTGAAAGCTTGATAGAAACTCTTGAAGTACTTTGACTGAAACAGAAAATTTAATAGTGAGGCATTTTGAGCACTGAACGATGTTTGTGGGCAGGTAATTTAAACAGGTACTAATATGGAACAGTGTTGTACTTGAAAGGCTGCAACTGGTGTACACACATAAATGGGGGAAATATCACTGGGAGCAATAAAGTCTAGGGATGCTTCATACTTCTTTCATTGCAAACAATTTTTATGGTATGGTCTGTGAAGCAGTTGAAATGCAGAGAGCTGGCACATCACTAGATTGATAATTCCTCTTGCTTCTTACAGCTTATTCTCAGTACAGATGTCCCCAATTCTTTCTTTCTATCACATTAAAGTTTCTTGTCTGCTTCAATTTCATGCCTGCCTCAAACGTAGCATTTTTCAAAATTGTCCCTCCAATTTATTTTTTTTTCCTCTTTAAAAGTTTATATCAGATGAAACCTAACTGCTAGTTTCTATCCCAGGGTTTACACTTAAATTTTTAACAAGCTCGTTTTTAAGATTGGTCTTCCTTGAGAGAGCACTTGGCTGATCCATCAATAATTATGTAGTAATAAAGCAACTGTGTAAAAATGGCACCTTCGTGCTGAACAGATTGGTTTGCAGAGCCACTGACAAAGATGAATGTTTATTACGATTTACTACTTTTGGTTCTGCAGATGCAATAGAGCTATTTTTTCTTTTTGGCTTAAGTGTCACGAAAAGTAATTTCCAATTGTGGAATCTTTATGATAATAAGGATGTATAACTAGGAGAACTCAGACTAACTTTCAAATACCAGCATGAGTTTGCAATACTGGTAATTTAGGAAAAAAAATATAACCAGAACATTTTTTACTTCATTTTGTTGCTGAAATTTTTCTTTAAGAAATCACTTGGATAGAACCCTACAATATCATGCAGCTACTCTTCTGAATTAATTGCTATAATATTAATTGTTGATTCTTCAAAAATTGGCAAGTTTCCTCATTTTCTTTGCTGCATCCAAAGATTTCTAATGTTGATTTTTCTACAATGTGAAGAAAAATGTAACATCTAAAATTAACACAAAAGCCTGAAATTGTTGTTCTTGTTTCTTTTTTTTTTTAAGTGCCAGCACAATTAAGGCTGTGATTTATATAACTTTTATTGTTCAAATCTGTCCTCTCCTTTTGCGCAAAATGCAGAATAACATATTCTGTAAGTTTTTATGGCCAGTAGATGTGTCATTTCAGTCAGCCAAGCTGGCTGATTGCAGTGTCACTGCAGTGATGAAGTTGTCTCTTGGTAGCAGCTGAGAAACACCTTGAGCATTAAACTTTAGTGGCTGCAGATGTTGGGATCCGTGCCCCTGGCACAGCCTCTGGGTGTTCCTTTGCTGGATTTCCCGGGTGATGTTGGGGTACCAAGGTCCTGTCAGGGGGGGTCACAGCTACAAGCTGCTGTCATTGGCCTGCAAAGGCCAGAATTCCTGGGGTTCCTTCCCTTTGCTGCCTGAAATAGTGACTTGGCCTGGTGTTGGGTCTGTTACTCCTGGTTTGGAGGGAGGGGTGCAGGTTGTGCTGCTCCCAAAAGGCCCTTGAGTGTCAAGGCTGCAGCCTCATCCCCTGGGTCCCTGGTGTGAGCTGTTCCACAGACCATTTTGCTGCCACAGCCCTCAAGCCCTTGTGGCAACTTGCAGCTACGTCAGCAAACGCTTTCAACCCAGGTCATTCATTTCAGTTGGCAGCTGCTGACAGAAATGTTCCTTTGCTTGGCTTTGTTTTAGCATTTAATGATTTTTATGTTGGTTTTGATGGCGTGAAGGGAATTGCATGGGAGTGTTTTGTCTGGACTTTAGTATTCTCTGCTTTATCTTGCTAGCAAGATTTAAAATCTTACTCCTTCAGGAGACAGGGCTTTTGTCTGTGCATCTTGCAAGCTCTTCCCTCACTGGTCCCTTCTGTCAGATCATTATCCTGGGCTTATTTCACTGCACAGCTCATGATGCTAAAGTTTGGTGTGGAAAGAATTTGCCTAGTTAAAACTAGCATCAGGAACAATCCATCTCTTCTTACCAAAAGAAATAATATAAAAATAAATGTCTATTCCATAGAAGAGGATGGTAGATCTGAATTTGAAATCGTGATCTGGCGGTTTTTGTAATGAAATTATAAAATGTTATTCAGAACTTATTTTCAGAAGACAACTGTGGTTTCGTTAATTCAAAATAAACTTTCCTGATTTCAGAGAGATTAGTTATCTGTGGTGCTGAATGTGTTTAAATGAACTCATACAAGAAAAGAACATCACTCTCTCCCAGTGGGCTGTGGACATGTAGTCATGTTCCTGAAAGTAGGTGCTAAAATGCTGTGTATTATGGAGGACCTGGATTGAGCTCCAGAAAGTATCATTATTCAGTTAATTAAAGAAGAACAACTCTGATACTATGCCATATGCTGTACAATAAAATGGCTGCATGGCAGAAAGAGCCATGAGTTCTTCCAGACTGAGACATGATTTGTTACTTTCTGCCTCTTCAACACCATGTTAAGTAGAGGCCTAATATATTTAAATAAAGAATTAATTACATGTGGATGTGGGACCTGTCTTTTCCAGTAAGCTCTTTGAAATGCTTACTGAGTTTTTGAGATTTAGTAAAATCTTTCCAAAGTCTTTGCTTTGCTGTACATCTAATCAACATTTAAGCAGGGTCCTTTGTGTGCCTGTAACCTGGAGAGGATGGCCAGATTGAGGAGAAACTGTAATCAGCAATGCAGAACTTAGCTAAAATGACACATGAAGTATAGCCCTGTTAGTATATAAAGTTTATATACAAGTCAGATGTTGAGATTAATCATAAGGACAGGTTGCACAAGCAGATGGCTGGCCTTCCTGATAGCCATTAGCTTGAAAGGCTGGCTTTGAAACCAGCTCCATGCTTTATAGGTGAATCATGCTGCTGGGAAAAGGTTGTTTCTGCAGCTCCACCAAAACCTCCTGTGCACAAAAGTGCCTTTTCCCACTGTTCCTGGAGGATAAGACAAATTATTCTTCAGGAACTTCTCCACAACTTTCTTCTCTTGGAGAGTTGCAGTGTCAGAGGGCACTGCAGTGCTGTGATGGATGGATCTCCAGCATATGGAGTACACATGCTAATTGTGCTCTGCTTGTGGATCACTCTGTCCAAATGCCAAGGCCTCAGAGCTGCTGCAGGCAAAATGTAAAAATCCTTCTCCTCTGTCTGCCATGCACTGGGGAAAAGGCTCATTGCAGTCACTAAAGTGTAGGGGAGAGGAGGAGGAGGAGGATGCGAGGGACAGAGCCCATGCCTGTCCTCCTCAGGAGTTCCTGCAGGAGCTGAGCTGTCTGCAGCTGTGCCCAGGTGACCAAGGGACCTTCCTGTGCTCCAGTGGCACCTGGAGCCATGCTGGCAATGCCTAAACTCTGGATTGCAGACATCCTTATATGCTTCATGTATATAGATAATTGCCTGAATGGACACAAAACTGCCTTGGTCCCTGGGGAAGGGCTCCTACAAGAGCTCTGTTTGATAGAGAAGTACTTTATCACCTTCATGTTTCTCAGCCATTAGGCATGGTCAGAGACAAAGAGATAGCACTTCATCTAACAAGAAACAGTGCAACTGCTGTAATTGTTATTTAAAATATGGTCTGTGCTGGCTGCAGGTCTCTGCTGCATAATGGCTGATGCTCTCACCACAGATCTGCAATTTTGTAGCTGCCACCTTTTGAGCGTTCAAACCAAGTATCTCCTACTTCCATGTTTGTCAACCCCAGCTGGTGATCCTGATCAGCAAACCAGTCAGGATCTTATGTGTCCTTTCTCTCTGCTCCCTGTCTCTGATGGTCCTGGCAACATGGAACTCTGCCTGGTACCTGCTCTGAGTCCAGCCCCCATCCATCTCAGAGGATTTCCTGCCTTGCTTGTGATAGGGGAGCTTCTGCTCTTGTCTGTGCCTCTATTTAATAATAAGAATATTTTTTTATCTTCTCTTTCCTCTCCCCATCTCTGTAATTCCCTGCTTGCTATTTCTCATTAGCAATGAAGGAAGGAAGAAGCTGGGTAACAAAATGAGAAATTTCTTACCTAATAATTTTCTTTCAGTTAACAGCTTCTCACCATTCAGCCCGCCCGGACAGTGTGGTAAATGGCCAGGCCTCAAATTGATTTTTTTCCTCTAAATAAAGACTTGGGTATATAATTTCATACTCTATGTTTTAATGTTGTCTTAATGCTAATAATTTTCTGCTGAAATATTTCTGTGGTCTGGGTGGCTTCTGGTGGCTGGTACTGAGCTTGTCACAAGATCTACCATAGATGAGCTCTGAACCTCAAAGGAGGGGGTAGAAATCATCCCATCTTTGCTAAGAGATGGTAAGGGTGACTGGATGCAAGTTATAAGTAGAAAGTTCAACTCATTTCACTTTCTTGCTCAGCGGAGTAAGTTATCTTGGTAGGCTGTTTTTGACCTGGAGCAGCTCTTTGGTGCAGTTTGTGTTGGAAGAGACCTTAAAGATCATCTAGTTCAACCTCCCTGTCATGAGCTGCCAACCCACTAGATCAGGTTGTGTATGTTCTGTAGTTATATGGCTGTATACATTTAAATTTTTTTCCTGGTGGAACAGAAATTGATTCAAAATAAATCGAAAAAAAACCAAACCAAACCAAACCAAAACAAACATCTATAATAGTCCAAGCAAAATCCTAGGATTTGCTTTTAAGTTCTCTGTAGTGCAGAGCTCACCATTGTGTTTTATTTTGTAGGGGGGGTTACAGGAGGAGATTTGCTTCTCACTAACACATCTGCTGGGGTGGCTGAGTGCTGGCCAGCCAAGGACCCTGGGCTTGCAGCAGAGCATTTAGCGCCCGCAGCAAGACCTGGCGAGTTACAGAAATGATGCTTCAGCACTTAAACACGAAGCCAGCTGTTCCCTTTGAGGCTGGCTCGGGTGCAAAGTGCTCTTGCTGCTTTACATAGTGGTCTGTCAGGATGGGGAGAGCGAGCTGGAGTGGGATGAGAGCCTGGCTGCCTTTGCTGTCGGCTCTCGGGGGTGTTGGGCTGCCCTCGCCTCTGCCAGAGGTAGCGCTCTGCCCTGGTGGGGTTTGCAGAGGGGAGCTCACTCACATGCTCATCACTTCTTCTCCTTGGTCTCTCCCTTTTTATAAACTGTTACTCTTGGATCCCCGTGCACAGATTTTTTAAAAAATGCAGAAAATACGGGCCAGAAGGCACCAAAAAAAATGAAGGCTGGGGGAAGGGAAAGGGGAGAAAAGATGCCAAGAACAGCATAAAAGGCAAAGGAGGAAAATACAGCGGGGAATTGGTGATCGGCTGGAAAAGCACAATAAGCAGGGGAAATCTGTCTTTATAGTTTTCATTTTAAAAAGTTTAAAGTCCATAACTGTTGAGGCAGGAGGGGGTGGATGTATGGATGTAGGCTGAGGTGTGAGTGTCTGGCACTTGGGCACTAATGCCATGGTCAGTCTTGGCATTGCTGTATGCAGAAATCACAGGCTGGAAAAGACTTGTGTCTGTGCATGGGAGCTCTTCAATGTTCATGGTTTGGCATTGAAAAATGTAATTTCTGGTAGTTAGGTTGTATGTTTCTGTGTGAGTATTGGTCAGTGTGACTATTGGTTATTGGTTCCATCAGCAAAAGATAACTCTTTTGGTGCTGTTCAGAGCAGCTGTTCTCTGAGCCCTCAGTCATGGCAGTGAGATCAGAAGAGGACGACAGGTTGCAACAAGTAGGTTGCATAAACCCTGCTCTTTTTCATTGTTTTCCAAAGGTGTTGGGGGAACGTGAACGTTATTCCAGAAGAAGAACATCTGCTGCTGGTTTTGAGGACAGTGTCAAGATGTTCTTCTGTTCAAAAGCCTAATTTTCAGCTGTATTTATTTTTTGGGAGGTTGAAAGGGTTTTTTTCTTAAGGGCTTTTTATGTTGCTATGTAGTTCAATGAACATGAGCTTACCTTTTCAAAGAAAAGTCTTCAGAATCAGAAGGGTTTTGTTTATTGCTGGACTGGTTTTGTACTACCTGCTTTGAAGAAATACATATTGCAGGGAGGATTTCTGGAAAGAATGGAGAGATTATCTGTTTCTCTGAAGCATTAAGTTTAGGTTAACAAATTTCCATGTCTGTTAGACGAGTGGTATAACCTCTAACTGGATATTAAATATGAGGATGTGGTTTGGTTAGTCCTCCATGGACTATGAGGTGAAACAATAGCATTTGTTTCAGTATAGATGTGCTCTCAGGAAAGCAGCAGGGTTGGTGGTTAGGTGGTGTTTTTTTTTCAAAATTGAAATTTAATTTATAAAAAATATGTTCACTATGTAATAAAAATTCAGTGAGAGTGATTGACTGCAGGAAAAAGCTTTTCTCATAATTTATTCCCATATATCATCAAGCACAGAAATCTGAAATTCCGTTCCTGTGACGGGGTAATGGTTCTGAGACCACCATAGGAAGGTGCTGATGGGGGAAGGCTGTCGGGTGTCACTCAGCTGTGCAGGACAGACAGAGCATCTGCAGCCTGAGTCTCAGTGTGGGGAAATGGAAGCAGGCACTTCATAAACATGGGTTTCTGGTTCTGTGCTGCATTAAGGCCCAGTGTTGTAGGAAAATCTTTTGCCTACAGCATATGAGCCCAATGCAGTGCCCTGGCCCTGGCTGTTACACTGCTTTGCTTTGTGAGAAAGTCCTATTTTGAGTAGACAGCAGTGAAGAAATAGCTGATGAGCTTCTACATCCCAGCTTTTATACAGGCTGACCTTGCACAGCTGCAATAGCAGAATATGTGGAATTTCTTTTTTTTAAATTATGCCTTTTTTTGAATTGTGCCTTTTCCCTCTTTGCCCTTCATTTGCACCATCTTGGGCTTAGCCTCTACACTTCTCACAGTCCCAGTGAGAGGGGCTGTCCCCTGGGCACCGTGCAGAGGCAGGGCTGTGCCCTGGCATGCTGGCAGCTCGGTGCCAGCCGGCAGCGCTTCCCACCAGCCCTGGTCGGCAGCAGTGAATGTTTCTGGGAAGATGGGGCCTCTCTCTGTGTGCTGTGATGTGTTTGCTTTCTCTGAGGAACTAGCAGGCTGGAAACTTGGCTTTGCCTGGAGAGGACCCCTTAACCTTGCCTTGGCAGAAGGAAATAATAAAGTGACAGACTTCATTTATCTTTACGCTGCGTGCGTGGCCTCGTGCGCTCCGTGCACCACCAGAACTAAATCCCGGCACTGTGATTTGGCACTGTGAAGGAGCAGGCTGTGATTTTCAAGGTGGCTCCAGGTACAATGAAGTAAAAAACATTTTCTCTTAAATACAAGCATAAACATTGTGTTTTGTGACCTTATTTCGTCAGCAAGTGCAATTAATTTTGCACTGCCCTTATGTTTTGTTTTTGTGGAATACTTCTGTAACAGCACACGATTGTGCTGCTGAAGGTGAGCTGGGGGAAGTAGAGGGAGTGCCTGCTGTGGGATGGGAGCATGGCACGGCAGGCTGGGATTGCACAAAGAGGCTCCTTACCTGGAGCAATGGGGTTGGCAACAGTTAAACCAGCCAGGATTACCTCCCAGCCTGCTCTGGAGGGAGGCTCCTGCCCTGTGTTAGGGAAACTCACAGGGTTCTCTGCTCTTATGGCCCCGCAGACTCTGCTCGTGGCTTGATGTGTGGTGTGTTTGTTTGCACACACATCTATCCTTGTACTTCATCCTGTGCTGCTGCTGCTGCTGCTGCAGCATTTTCACATCCATTTCTCTTCCTGCCTGGTCCCTGCAGTGCCATCACCACGGCACTGTGTCTGCCTGGTGCTGCTCCCCTCCTGGTTACCCACCCTTAATGCTCCCCTCACCCCCTCTGGTAAATCAGTTATCTCCCCTGCAGATGGGTTTGTGTCCCCTCTGATCAGCCAGTCAGTGATATCCTGGTGTGGTTGTGCAGTGCCTTTTTTGACTCTCAGCCATCCCCTTCCCTTCGCACTCACTGCAGCTCCCCAGAGTGGCACCAGCATTGCTCATCAATTTGAGATGTTAAAGCATTTCTGCCCATTGGGTCTCTCTGATGGTCTGTGGGAGCTTTTTGTGGCTCCCATTGGATTTAATCCCTCCCTGGAGAGCAGCAATCAATCCCAGTGTTTCTGCTGCCCCAGGCTCAGGTTGTTTGGTTTGTTGCATAAGGATTTTTGTTGCTGAAAATGCATCTCCCAACTCTTTTCAGATTTTGTCATGCTCTAGCCCCAAGTATTTCTTGAATACTGGAGGTGCTTAGTGTCTGGTTTTGTGCCAAATAGGTGGAAAGGTTCTTTGTTTAAACTCCTTGCTGTGAAACGTTGTGGTGAAGGATGTATTTGCTCCATAGGACCAGAGGACCAAGTGCCTTTCCATTATATCTGCTGTAGAGGATTTCCTGGGAAGTGTTCAGCCTCCATTTCTGTCTGTAAGGAAATCCTCTTATCTGGGCAGAGCAATAAATAGTGCTGCCTCCTGTAATAGAAACAGAAAAACATATTCTTCACGTGGCTGTTTTTAAAAATGTGGGGTTTAAAATATATCGGGTGGAATGATTTTTCTGTAATAAATCCCCATAATAGTGCACTATTGTGCACAATATGTGTACATTTAACTGGCTGCACAGAGGTAGGGAGAGGGGCAGAGGGTGTGTTAAAAGATGATTTAGTGTGTATTTAGTAATGACAAGAACAGTAAATAATCCTACAGGTTTACAAACCTAATCCCCAGTGTCTGATTGTAGCCCTCATGTCTGCTGGAATTGGTTGGGAAGATGTTACAAGGCTGTAAAGGGAGGGCTTTGGGGGAGTTTATTTTTAAATTTTTGGGGAGCTGGCTGGATGATTGATGGTTTTAGGTAGCATGAAGTCAGCTGATTCAGTACCTTGATGGAAAGCTCTTGAAGTGCCTGTCCTCCTCCACTTGCTGCAGAGCTGTTGGGTGAGGATGGAGTAGGCTGGTCCTTGCTCTGAGCTCTTCCTGGTGATCCTTTCATTTAACAACTGGATTTGGAGGGAAGGGGAGGAGTGTTGTTGTTCTTAATGCCCAACTCATTTTTTGCCTGTGCCCTGCTGTAAAGTGGTTGTTTTTCTTAACAGAAGAAATCCATGATGTCTCAGAGCTGTGCCACGTGATGCTTCTGCTTTTAAATAAGCTCTTAAGAGGCTGGACCAGATGTTGGCCACATCTGTGTTTTTATTTCGTCGAACATTTTATTTCGACCCTTTTATTAAAAGAGAAAATGATAATTTAGAAATCACTTTGAAAAGTTTAGCAGCTAGGAAGATCTTTCTGGTATATAAAAAAGCGTGGGTTTGCTTTCCATGCCCTGCACTGAGCCATGTAGCATCAAGCACACAGATATTTGTGGCTGGTAGGGTCTACTCCTGTTGGAAACGATTGCCATGGAAATTTTCATGCCAAAATGGATGTATTTTATTTCGAATTGGCATTCGTAATGAAACATGTATTTTTTTTTTCTCAGTGAAAGCATTAAACTCAGGATTTTAAGGCACCTTCACTTCTGAAAAACCCATTTAATGAATGCCTATTGCCATTAAAAAAAGGCAGGAAAAAGGAAGATTTGCAGGCAGAGGGATATCCTGCAATTACTCCCTCTGCTGCTGTTACGGGGGTCTAAGAAATGCTTATTATGTGTAACTTGCTTCTGGATTCTTCTCTGCAATTTAACAGTTGGAAAATGAGTTTTCTGTCCCTGTTGCTAATTGATCCAATGAGAAAAACTGGCACCTAATTCAGTAACAAGTTATATTTTAAATGACAAGTGAAATTGTTCATGGTGCCTGAAATTGCATCGTTTTCAGTCTGGCATGTTAGGGCTGTGTAAGAAAACAGGCACCTACCGTACTGTGACATATTAAATTTTAAACCTCTGATCCAAAAATATAGCAGGGTATAGGAGGAGCAAGGTGTATAATGATGAAAAGCAGTGGCAACTTGATGTCAGTGGGATACTTTAGTGGGATACTACTCTTTTATTGTTTTTAAGATGCTTTGGCAGTTTTTGCTACAAGAAATATTGGGATCAATTTATGTAAAGTTGAACAGTGAGTATGTCCATGATCACTTCCAAGTTTTGGTTTTGTAACCTGTGATTTTCAGAACTTACTGGTGATTTTCAAGATTGGCTCAATTTTTCTTTGTTGATAATTCCAAGCCTTTTTAGATAGTGGCCAATTTAGTTTACCTGGTGCAATGAATAGTGAAGAAAAATAAATCCTTTATTTATGCAGGTGAACCAAATTGAAAATTTGGGGTTTTTTTGGAGTAAACAAAGGGTAGATAATGCAATGAAGGTGGAGGCCATCCCCCCTTCTGTCCTACAACTTGGTGGTACCCAGAATATGGGGGACCCAGTTGAAGTCCCATTTTTGTATGAGCTCCTTCCAGCCTTGGAGCCAGGTTATCCTGGTCTGGACTCCACTCGCACTCTGTTGTTGAGCTGTTTTATTTTATGTTATGGAGCATTTCTTGGACTCAGGTAGACCAGCTCCTGGGAAGGTTTCTCAGACAGTGGACTACAGTATTTGCTCCTTTGCTTGGTGAAAATTCATCCATTTTGCTCACTGGCAGTTTCTGTCTTGATACCAGGAGGAGAGATGTACAGTTCTGTCTTGAAGAATACCCTGCCCTCCCTTGTGTGACTCCTCTCCACGCTTTGAATGATTATTCTTTGCTAAAAAAAAATGTCAGTTTTTTAATTAGTTGCATTAAAAAGGCAGCAAACCATCAGGATGTATTTTGTCACCTTGTTTTTCCTCTCCATCCTCAAGGCAGGGAGTGCTTGGCCATGTCCTGGGTGCATCCCTGCCTGGCTGGGAGCAGGGTGCCTGCATGAGGAGCTGCTGGCACTGGTGCAGAAAGTTCTGCTCTCACTGCACTGTGCAGAGATCAGAGCAGAAGAAAAGCATATGTACTGATCAATTATGGAGCTATAAAATCTTCTGCACTTCTAAAGTATTTTGGGGAAAAAGGGTTGTGAAGTAAATCTGGTGCCTGGGACTAATGCGATTGATTTATAAATGTAACGACAGTGAGAAATGTTCTTTAAAGCTTTTTTGGTCAAATTAGCACCACATTATCTGAGCTGGTAAACTTGATAGTACTTTTATGAGACAATCTCAAGGTAAAAATCAAACCATAGTGTTACAGAGGGCTGGAGCCACCTCCGTTGTGAGGAAGGGCTGAGAAAACTGAAATTGTTGAGCCTGGAGAAGAGAAGGTTTCAGGGGGACCCATCTCCAGCCTTTCAGGAGCTTAAAGGTCTACAAAAGAGCTGGAGAGTGACCTTTTAGAAGGGCATGGAGTGACTGGACAATGGGAATGGCTCCAAACTGATAGAAGGTTTATTAACAAGATATTAATATTAACAAGAAGTTGTTTACTGTGAGGATGGTGAGACACTGGAATGTGGATGCCCCATTCCTGGAAGTGTTCAAAGCCAGGTTGGATGGGGGTTTGAGCAGCCTGCTCTGGTGGAAGGTGTCCCTGCCCATGGCTGGGAGTTGGAATGGGATGATCTTTAGAGTCCCTTCCAACTCAAACCATTCATATTCTGTGCTGTTCCTTGTGATGGGACATTTTTGGGGGCTTAAAGCCCCTTTTGCTTGTGGCTTGGGGTGGAAAGTATAAAACTTTCTGTTGGTTGTTTAAGGTGAATTCTGAAAAGAGATTTGTGAGTGCTCAGTGGCTGATCCCAGGGATGTCTGTTGAGTTGAGCAGCCATACCCTTTGCACCCCCTCAGGAAGCTCAGACTTTATTCCTAACCAGGTGTTTTGGTTGGATTCACAGCCGTGTTATTTCACATGCTTCAGGCTACTGATTTAAACCCAACTTTTGCCAAGCAGATAATTGTTTTATCTTCTGGGAATGCTCTTAATTCCAAGCTTTGCTTGACTTTGACATTTGGTTGCCATGATCTGCCATTGAATCCTGGCATCACCCTCTGCTAGTCCAGCACTGTGCAGGAGCACCAGGCTGGGGAATCAATCCATCGAAGATCTTGGTTTGTGGGGAGGCACATCCCCAGTACTGGGGAGTGGGAACTGTGAACATGCCAAACTGTTTTGGCACCATTTTGGTTTTAATTTGTTATTGTTGATTGTTGGAACTTAATTTGTTTATATTTTTCTGCTAGTGAACTAGTGAGATCATCTCTTGTTTGATCTTTATTAGATGTAATGGAGATCACCAAGAAGATTGCTTCATTCCCCAGTATAAGTCTTTGTTAAATAATTTGTTTTCTTCTCTACCTGGACTACACTAATAGTGTATTACTATAGTTCTTTAATGTGATGTGGAAAATCAGGTTTTGCAGCTGTACGCTGTTCCAGTCCCAAATTAAGCCTCAGTTCTGTGCTGTTATGCTTTTTAATGGATGGAATATTTGAAAATTTGTTTTCAGAAGTCTTAATAACTACCAAACTAGCAAAATTGCAGTGAAATTGTAATTCTAGAAAGTCAAGAAGAAAGCCGTGGTGTAACTGTCAGCAGTGGTCTGTGCTGCTTCCCTGAAAATAGAAAATATTTTCTAAGTCATAATTTACAGATAAATGACTGACCTATATGCTCTAACAGAGAAATTTTTGTTATGGTGAAAGAAAAGTGGTCATCTTTTTGAAATGGTTTCCCCAGCTTCCTGCTGAACATTTGTGCCTGTAAATTAAAATGGGTGAAAAAAAGGCGACTGGAAGTCTCTGGCAGATTTTTAGTACTGATGAAGACTGTGCTGGTTCCTGAATTTTAAATTAATCCAATGTGGTGAATTTCTGTGCATGAAGTTCTTCAGTGAAAATACTCAGCAACACATTAAACCTCCCAGATGAAGGCAGGAGGATGCAAATCTCTGAAGGACATCCTGAAGTGTTGCATTGCTGCAGAACTCAAGTTGCAATAGGTGTTGGACAAACATATGGGCTGATTAAAATGTGTTTTTTTCTCTAGGTTGCAATAGGTCTGGGACATACCAACATATGGGCTGATGAAAATGTGTTCTTTTCTGCAGGTGAGAATACAGGGGATGGAGAATTAGATCTGAGTGGAATCGACGACAATGAAATAGATCGGGTAAGGTGCCCCGCTGTCCCTGGTGTCTCTTATCCTGGTTGTCTGGATAGCTGGGAAACTCAAAATGGTTCTTACCTGGTTTATCCTCTCTGCAACTGCCTCTTCTCTCTGATCTATAGAGAGGTTTGAGCAATTTCAGTGATCTGAAATCTAATGTTCATGCAAACCTGTGAATTTGGTGTTCCTTGCCCAAGTTACATATATATTTATGAGGCTGCTGCTGCTGCTTGCTTTTAACATGCTGGAATAATTATGTTTTAGAATGTCTTTTATTCCAAAGAAGAACTTTAAAAAGTTTGGTGGAGCTCTACATTCATTATTTAATTAAGATAGATTCAACATAGAAGGCTGCCATGGAAACCAAACTGTAAAACCAGTATGTGCAGCTCTTATGTACTTCCAAAGATTTCTGTGATGTTTCCTGGATTTATTTTTATTTGTGTGGCAGCAAGAAATGCCATTTAACATACAGACTGAGTGGGACAGACACATGGCTGTGGAAAGGGGCTTGTTGGAGGCCCCACAGCTGGTCAGCACCTGGACACAGCACAGTCCAGCTCTCTGAGCCTGATGCCCTCTCCAGCTGCCACACTGGTTTGCAGTGTCATCTGAACAGATAATGCCAGTGCTAAAAACTCACTTTGGGGTACAAAATCACTGAGACTGATGAGGTTGCACAGGAATTACTGATCTCCAAAATGCAGCTGTGAGGTGGGATTTGCTAGGCTGGGCATTATGGTCACAGTCTGAGTGAGCAGACATTGAATGGAGGGAGCAAGAAGGCTGAGGTTTTGCACTATAGCCACTCCATAATTAAAACAATCACAGGGGAAGAGCACATTTTCTGCTCTTCCTAGGCTCTGTGATGAGGTCATAACTCTGCTTTTATGACTTCATGTTCATTTCTGTGGCAATAGACTGTAATATTGTAAGTCCAAGGTTATGAAATCTCTGAAAGCCTAAGAGGGATGAATAACTGAGCTAGGGAAAAGTGTATTTTACTATTATGGCCCACTTTTAATAGAAGCAGATGAAAGAGTGAAAATATTGGTCTGATAACCCAGGACTTGCACAGCCATTTGCTCTCCTGTTTAGCCCTTGGAGGAAGGACTGCATTAGTTTCATTTGACTGGAATTATTTTTCTGCTGAAATCCTAGATGTACATCTTACTTTGGAGAAAATCTTGAATGCTCAGACTCAAAAGATGGAGAAACCTCAGATTGCTTTTCTTGCACTTAAACAATTTTGCAAATCTCAGGTGCACTGCTTTAATCTGAAGTGTCTTGTTCATGATGGATTACCTCATTTGTCTTCTCCATTCTGCTGTTCTTCACTCCCAAACACCATCATCTGTAGAGAACTTCTGTTTCATTGCTAATTGTGCTGAATACTGGGCTAATTTTTACATTTAGGTCATCTACAATTAAGTAATTGCTACCTATCTGTCTATTTATTTCTGTGATTCATCTGAATGGTCCTGGATGTATTTTACAGCTCCATTCCCACTAAAGATGTTACCGAGACTGGGTGGAGTTAACTGCAAAACCTCTACATGTGGTTACTGAGCCCAGCTGTCTGAAATCCACAGGGCTGAAGCTCCAGCAGTCTGAGCTGGTTCCCTTCACACAGATGTGACCATTGAATTAATAATCTCAGTGTAAAGCTTCACAGAAACCTACCCAGAAGACACATGTTTTTGTTTTGGTCGCACAGGGCAGTGGTTCCCGTCCTGTTTTGAATTACAGACCACCATCAACACACAGAATTACTTGCAGACAACCACGTTGTCATGATAACCTCTTGTATCATCTGAAAGAGATCATAAACCCAGGATCATTTTTGTTTAATTAACAGACCATGTATAATGAGTCCTGGGTGGTTTTTAGTCACTTCATCATAGTTTGGAAGCCAAGCACTGTTTTTTGAAAACAGGTTGTTGCTTGTGCCAGCTTCAGATGTTACTAGAAATACTCTCTGATTGTCTTATATCACTCATGTTTTCTTTTAATGTATTCTTAAAAATGGGACATGGAGTGATTTTGCCAGTGTTTTTCAGTACAGTTTTTTTCTGTGATTTTCAGTTTGATTTCTGAAAGTAGATAAATTTGTTTTCTTTTTTAGTATATACTTAATGAAGCTGAAGCTCAGATAAAAGCAGAGCTATGGATGAAAGAAAATGCAGATTATTTGAAGGAACAAAAAGGTAAATGTGTAGGACTGAAATTTGCCTTTTGGCTGGTGTTGCTGAAATATGCAGTCTTGTGTAATTTTCATGCTGGTTACCCTTTTGTCATCTTTCAGAAAAGGAAGCAAGAATAGCAAAAGAGAAAGAACTTGGGATTTATAAGGAACACAAGGTATTAAATTATGTGTTAATTGTGTCTGTTTGAAAATGTCTTGGAAATATCTGCTGATCAGCTTCATGTAGATGTATGGGCATAATGGTACAGGTCACCACTAAAGGAGCAAAAGCTACAGTGCATCTAGCTGTTACTGAATTGCAAGGCTGTATTTTTTTAGGTGGTGAGTAAAACACTTTCTTGCCCAAACTTTTATTTTAAATTGCTATTATGAGAAAATTCTGTGCATGTCAAAGTCAGAGCTAGCTCTTTGCATTTATGATTGCTCTTCTAATTGCTTGCTTATTAAAATACAGGCTTTAAGACGTCTGATTTTTTTTTTTAACGTGTGCATGGGGAATTTGTTTGTACTTGCCATAAGTTCAGTGGCTTTCCTTGCTCTTACAATAATGATTTCTTTATGAACAACTGAACAGATCCTTGTTACAGTCACTTGAAGGGGTATTTTGTTCTACCTTTCATAAAGAATGCAACGGTTATGTTAACAAATGGCATATCCTGTCTCCATGTTTAGCAGTTTAAAGCAGCCTAATTGGCCGTATATTCACGATTTACAGCATTACTATTTTGTGTAATTGAGCAAGTGACAACTCCAATCTTCCACATGCAGCTAAAGCCATGTTAGTTTTTAGCTTGCATATCCTCTATCTTTTCCCTGACTAATGTGAAAGGCAGAGTTTCCTGCTTCTCCTAGGTATTTCAACAATAAAAACAAAACCAGACAATGAAACACTGTTTTAGACTTCAGAGTTTCTCATTCATCCTGCATTTATACAGACATGGCAGTCTACCAGCAATTTTCAAAATTGTATAACTCCTTGGCACTGCCAAGTAGCCCAAACACCCACTTTTTTGTTCGGACAACACAGGAGTTTTTCTCTAACCTTTTATTGTTTCTGACAGCTCGAGTAGAACTTGATTAATATGGTGCTTTCCAATTTCAAGGTAGCACTTGACCCATGTAGGTAAACAGAGGGGCTATTATCCATTAAAAAATAAATCTCCTGCAGAGCTTGGTGTTAAAGCCTTCCTTTGAATAGGAAAATGCCAAATGAGAAACAGAGGTTCTGGGTTGTTTTCTTTTTCCTACCTACCCAGGCATGGAAAAGTTGTCTGGTGTCGTTCCTGCTTGCCTGGCTCTGCGCAGCATCAGCTGGGAGAGGCAGCTGCAGGTGACAAAGCTCCTGTGCCTGCAGCCTCCTGCTCCCTGTCCCCTGGCATCCCATCCTTGGGAAGCTGCTGCTGCCCCTGCTCTGGGCCCTTGGCAGTGAGGAGGAGGAGGAGTTGGGCAGAGCCTTTCCCACGCTGCCCTCAGATTTGGTGTGAAACACGGCCGCGGTTCCGTGGTGCTGTCAGTGCTCTGGGAGTTGTGACCCAGCTCCACTCTCACTTTACAGGCAGTTTTAGTAGGGGAGGTTCTTTATTTCTGTGCTGTGAGGTCCCTATTCCTGTAACAGGAGCTCACTCCCCCTTTCTTTTTTATTTTCATACATGAAAAATGGCCCATCCTTCTTCTTTCTCTCTATTAAGTAAAGAATTTCTAATAAACTCTCTGGGCACTTGGCAAAAAAGCAAACATTCATCTCTTGGAGAAAAGAGACCCTTTGATCCCATTGAGTGGCAGGAGATGCTTAGCCTGAGCACATCACCTGCATCCCCCACATCAGCAGCACCTGAGCCAGGACTGCTGCACTCCAGCCTGCCCCTCTGCTTCGTGGAAACTTTGTTTGTACCTACATCACTAATTTTATATTTTAATTAAGCCAAAGAAATCTGCAAAGAAGCGGGAGCCAATTCAAGCCAGCACAGCAGGAGAGGCAATTGAAAAGATGTTAGAACAGAAGAAAATCTCGAGTAAAATTAATTATAATGTGCTAAGGGACCTGAACAGCAAAGGAAGTAACACACCAAAGAAAGAGGATGACAGCACTGATGACAGCACCAACACCAAGAAGCTGTCAAGAAGAAAATCTATTGCCAGTAGGAATATAGCCAACCCTGTAAACAGTGTGGGAAAAAGGTACTGCAATTGTTCATTTATATCTCTGTCTGTGAGACTGTCTATGTATCTTTCTGAGCCAGACAATGTAGGGACTGAAACATTTGTTTGAGGCTAAAATAATGTCGAGGCTCTGTTTTTATTTATTTTGCCTGCACTGTCATGGCAACACCTTATTTATAGTTCACATTTCAGAGCTTTGCTTTGGTGTGGGTTAATCATCCCAAAGCCAAAAAAGCCACAAAATCAATGGAAATTCATAAATGTGAATCTATCAGTCAGGGACACCTTTTCTTCATAAAATCCTGACATTTGCTGTCCTTCCTTTAAGTTGTGTGTGTGAGCTGATGTGACACTAAATGTTCGAAAGCTTTTCCTTTTTGCTTGATTTGAAAACTATAGTTCCCATCTGTTTTGACAGCTAGCTGCTTTGATTAGCTTTTATTTTAGTTTTATTCCAAACTTTTGTTGTTAATTGATGACACAAATACAAAGCTTTACAGTAAATATGCTTGTCGGTTTTCTGGTCTGCATTTGAAAATGTTTTATAGTGTGATGAAAGCTCCTGTTTTAATGAGAGAAATGCTCAACTTGCTGGGCAGATTTGTAGTGTGCAGTAAAATGTATAAGGAGATTGATGTGTCAAGTCTGCAATATTCAACTATTTTATCTGTCTGGGGTTTATGAAGTCACATTGAATCATCATTTGAATAATTTTGATGTATAGTAATTTCTTACTTAGATGTTATTTATTTCTTTATTGCCTATTTATTTACTGCCAGGATTATAGACCAAATGCCACAAGGAAATCTCAGTATTTAATTTTGAAATATAAAATGTTGTCTCTGCACAGTTGTTCAGATTTAGGCATGTGTTGAAGCTGGGTAAGGGACCTGGGAGGGCAGGAGAGCAGCCACCTACAAGGTGTGAGAAAACATCTGTTTGTGAAAGAGCAGGATACATGGGGTGCCTGAAAACACGATGCTGGGAAGGTTACTAAGTGCAAATCTCTCAGAAGCTGAGGAAAATAAGGATGGCAAAACCTAACCCCTTATTTAACTTCATTTAACACTGAGGCCAGAGGCACAGGCTTCAGTTTGGGCTGAGAAGCCAAATGCCAAAGTCACTGGCCCCACTGTCACCAGATACAGGTTTTTACAGTATACCAGACATCTTTTCTTCTTTACTCTGTATTTTTGGCTTCATCCTCATTCAGCTTCTCATTCTCAGTATCAAAAGCTTTCCTTTCCAGCTGTTGAGTCACTGGGGATTTTAGGCTCCCCTGTAAGTTGCACGTAAATTTTACACAGGTAAAGGATGGGGAAGATGCATTGAGGATTAACATAAGAGCATTTAGCTTATGCTGTATTTGCAGTTAACAGGTATTAATGAGTCATATTTCTGGTATTTCCAGTAAAGTGGGACCAATTCAGTTGTCTGAAATGCATTGCTGGGTGGGAAGTAGGGGCTGGGCAGGATCCTGGTTGCATTTTAGAGCTCAGCAGTGACATCCAAGCTGAAGCTCCTTTGCCACATCCCAGCCTTGTCACTGCTGGGATTTGCAGAAATGCTGAGCCCTTGGAACTCCTGTTGAATTCAGCATGTAAAACTCTTAACAGGTGTTAAACCCTTTGGAAAATCATGCCATAAATATTTAATTTAACAGTGGTGCAACTTGAAAAGGTTTCTAAATAAATACAAATCAGTATTTTCCAAAAGCAGCTAATAAAACGTATTTATTTTTCCTCTTGAGAGCCTAAAGTACATCCTTAAGATGCATAACAGAGTTTCCTGATGATGATTAGCAGATATCAGATACAATGAATTTTGCAGCAGAACACTTCAGAGGAGGTTGAGGATACATGCAGATAAGTGAGCTAAGAAGATTTTGCACTCCTGAAGTAGGCAGTGCTCTTGCTTAAATATTATCAAGGACTTTATAAACATTAGTTGGGGTTTTTTTTCCTTATAATTAAAAATTTATGACATACTTTTGATTTTTTTAAATGCCATGCCTTTTAAATGGCATGCATAAATTTCTGTGTTCTGCATTGTTCTTATATGCCTTGCATTCATTGCCTTTGTTCAGCACTGTTCCTTTGAGAGGTGAATGGCTAAATACTTTCCCAGGGATACAAAAATCATGATAATTTATATGCAATTAATAATAATAAAACTCCTGAACATTGCTCATTAGAAAATGAATGAAGCAGATAATCTGTCTTTTTCCAGGAGGCATTTGCAGAAATGGGATCATATGGTTTGGGTTGGAAGGGACCTTAAAAGATCATCTCTTGTTTTGGTTTGTAGTGATTTACAGGCCTGCATATTTATCTTTATGTATTTTAAATATTTAGTAAGCTGCATCTGACTGCAATATCACTGTGGATAACCAGGCTTTGATCCAGTCCTTTAGTTCATTGGAGTTGTAGTCAGATTTTAAAGAGCTATTTCTTTAGTCCTGATCCCAATTAAAAGATGCCAAAACAGGCAGTACCAAGTTACAGGATGGGAAACGAATCCTCATTCTTGGTGATTAAAGCAGTGCTCCTGTAATGGTATAAAAATGGAAATTTATATATATATATATAAATATCTTTCTTGCTTTCCTTTTAAGTCATTTCACTTACCACACCAGATTTGGACAGATGATGTAGCCAAGTTTGTCATGTATCTTAAAATTCATCTTCATATACAGTCTGAATCACTCTGGAAATAGGAAGTTGATATTAATTTCTATCTTTCTAATTGCTTCTTGCTCTAAAATAGTCTGTGCTGTTATTTCCACACAGGGAAATTCAGATCATCCCCAAAGAATGGGTACCCCAACTAGACAGGGTGCAATGTCTGTGTGTTTTGTGATTTTTTCTTTTTTTTAATATCACATAAAGTAGCAGTTACTGTGATAATCAGTTTAAAATACAGAAAAGCTTTTGTTTCCTGATGTGATAATGATAGGCAAATTTTACAGTCTTGTAAAAAGTTGTTGATTTGGAAGAAATTTATAAAGAGCTGAAATGCTAAGCAGGTCCCAGGAATATGCTTGAAGTGGATAGTCTTTCACTTGGTGGCCCTTTTATTAGAGCTTTGTTGATACTATAATCACTTAATGGTTACTTGGATTTCAAAGACAATATAGTTTCATCTGTGTCTTATTTTATCAAAATCCTAGTTTTGAAATATCAGAAATGTTTGGTAAATTCTGCAATTTTGGTAGGAAGGTAGTTCAAAGAATTCTTGCAGGTTTCTCCTTGTCAGGTGGGCAGATATTATATACATCTGTATTTTCAGAAGGAAACTGATGTCTTTACTGTGAACTTTTTGAGCTTTAGAAAAAGCCTGACTTTCCTCAGACACATCTCCCAGAATTGTACTCGGTGTTTACTTAATTTATCTGTCAAGATGGTAGAGGACTAGTAATGACAATGTAAGTAATTTTAGGGAACTTTATATTGTGTAAATGTATTTTATTCTATTTCTTATTGCATTTCTGTTCCAGTGAGTATCACGACTGGTTCTTCATATGCAAAATCCTTTTCATTCCCAGTGTGTTGAAGATGTGGCACAGTGGATGTTACCATAATAGATGTTGCAACTCTAATTTCAATTACTAGTTGCACAATTTATCTTCACTAATGTTTTCTGTGCATATGAAACATAAGAATAATATGTTGAACTCCAAGAAAAGAACAATTGCAGCTTCAAGATCCTTAAAATCTGAACTCTAGTTAGAGCTGTGCTGTGCACTGGAGCACTTCAGGTTCAATAAAAATGGTTTTAGGACTGAAAGTATTTGGTTAGAAGCTTAATAATTTATTTTATATTTACTTGAGCTGAATTTTACAACATTACATGTAAAGTGAAATGTGTTGTACCAAGAAAAAGTGGAAACAAGGAAGCTTTCAAGTCACTACTTTTAAAAAATTTTATGCCTATTTCTTGCTATGTGCTTGAAATTGGTAATGATATCAGAAAAGACAGGATCCATTATCAGGGGAGTAAATGTGTCAGGTTAATCTCCTGAAGAATTTGCCTTGGAAGAAATGAAGCAGGACTGTGAAGCACAGTGGAATCCCTTGTAATGAAACAAGGTTGTTCTGAATGGAACCATATGAATATATAATAGCAAACCAAATCATGCCTGCTATGAGTATGACAAAAACCCTTGGTAGTGATCTCAGATCTGATTAGATTTGAAAATTCACCTCCAGATTGTCTCCTCAGTCTCACTGGTATTTGCTGACTGTCCATATTGCCAGTCCAGCTTGGTGCATGGCTCCACCTGTGCTTTACAGCCATGGGATTTGGGTATTGGGAATTGTGCCCTTTCAGTGCCAGGGACCTGTTCTGCTGCTCAAGTTCCTGCTCTAGTTAAATTTTTAGCTCCAGCTAAAGTTTTGTTAGGTTTTCAATGGGTGTCACAACTCCAGAAAAATCTTCTTTATTAGGGAGAATGTATGAGATGCTTTTCTGCGGCCTTGCATGCGACATCTTGTTTACCCTGATAAATTGCTTGGTGCTTTCTTGTCTCTAATTGGAATCATATTTCCCTGGAGGGTAAAATATGGGCAGAAGCCTAATTTTGATGCTTTGGAGGAGCCTGCAAGGAGCCACACTGCCAGGGAACCTGGGGAAACAATGAGAGGCCCTCAGCTGCCTCCCCCAGCCTCCACCCTTGTTTGTAGTTCCCCTTTTTGGTGTCCAGGATGGGGTTTTTGCTCTGTAAGGCTGGGTGCTCCAAACTCAGCTAGAAGTGTGAGTGTTGCCCAGAAGAGCTGTGGCTGCCCCATCCCTGGAGGTGCTCAATGCCAGGTTGGATGGGGCTCTGAACAGCCTGGGACAGTGAAAGCTGTCCCTTGGCCTGACATGGTGACCTTTGAAGGTCCCTTCCCAGCCAAACTGCTCTATGATTCCATGATTCTACCAATCCTCATTCTGCATTGGCCATGGCTTGTCACTGATTTTTATAAAACCAAAGGAAATGGATTTTTCCATGTACAATATTTTTAGTTCTGCATTACAAGACTGGTATTTGTGGAGGGGAGGAGCATCAGCTCATGTTTTCCAAATAACTGAGGCCAATCCAAACCAGCATGAAACAATGCTCAGCTTGAATAATCTAAGGGATTCCTGAGCATCTTAAAACCTTTGTATTAGTTAAACCAGGTGATTACAAAAGTTAGAGCTCTTTTGATTCACTGCATCAATAAGAGTTGTTGATTTAGAACCTTCTTTGTTAAGAAAAATGACATTGCAGTAATAATTTAAAAGTTTGGGAATGGGTATTTTAAAAGTTCCTTGTCTGCAAATGGTGCAGTGGAGTCTGGGGGGTGTCTGCAACCAGTCCTTACAGGTTGGTAATTGGTGATGAAGCAAAGCTCCTGCAGAGGGACAGATGCTGTGTTTGGTGAATATGAAACTTCTGAGAGTCTTTTCCGCGCTGGCTTTGGTGATATTCTCTCTACAAATGGGTCCTTTCAGATTAGATCTTAGTATACTCTAATTTTCTACCATATATTTTTATTTTTCAGAATTGCCTTCGGCCCTTTGTCTAATTTGCTTTTGATATCCTATTTTTCTCTCTCTGCTTTGAATTCTGTTACAGGGTTTGGAATTCGTGTGTGTTTACTCAGAGTGAGATATAAGATTTTATTTATTTTCTTGTGCTACTTTAGACCTTCTTTTTCTATGTGACTAAAGGGGCAACACTGATTTCCCACCTGGAATAAAATTCCTTACAAAAGATACTGTGATTCCTTGCTGAGATGGTAGTTAGGAGTTTATAGCTTAGTTGTTATTTGATATTATTTAGTGTTTTGTATGGAAGCAGTCTCTTTTTGGCTGCAGGATTCTGGCTACACTGTGATTCCTGGGTACACATGGTGGGAGTGTGTGGAGTCAGCTTTTGGTTTGAATATTGTGTACATGGTGAATAAATTCTCTAACCACTTGGACATAACTGTTTTCTTATGTGATCTGTGCTTTGAGAGTTTCTTTGGAGTGTATTTTCATGTGTGTTTCTGCTTTGCTGTGGTATATAATCATTTAAATCAAAGGTTAATCAAAATGATTACTCATTTTGAACAGGAAAACGGTGACATTTGATAAGTACCTCCACTTTAAATAAATCCTACCAGTATTTTCCAATCTTGTAACTTTTAGAGGGGCAAGCTTATACCAATTATGTTTAGTATTTTATTTACAAAAAAGCTAATCCAAGGGAAAAAAAAATGAGTTCAAGGCTTCCAAGGTTCTGCTTTTTAAGTCATGCATCTCCTTATTACAGTCAGCTCTTTGGGGGAGAGCCTCCTGAGTGACCTTGAGAGGAGCTGACGCTGGAGTTTGCTTGTTCACAGCTGATTTGAGGAGTGGATCTGCTCGAGCCTGTCGTGGTGTGACCTGGCTGATGCTGCAGGTTACTGCTGTGCTGTGAGCTAAGCAGCCTTTTGTAATAAAGAGATAAAGGAATGGGAGAGAAACAGATCTGACCCAACATGTTTTAAAGCAGAGCGTGTGGTTTCAGTGTGTGAACGCTGAAATGTGATGACCAGCAGTCTTTCCCTCTTCAGTAAGTGAGGACACAGGAGGAAAAAGGCATCATTTTCTGCATGTTGCACCATTCTCTGAGAGGATGCAGAGCTGGGCAAATGCCACTGAGGGACTGGGAGACAGGAGCCAGCTTGGGGTCCAGGCAACGATGCAGCAGGTTGTTACTTTATCCTGAAATTCACTTCGCTTGGCACTGAGCCAGGACTGAAAGATGGGGAAGAATAATTTTTTCTTTAAAAAAATCCCCAAAACAAAACAGAAAAAGCCTCAACAAAGCAGCCCCCTCCCCAACTCCCCCCACACCTGTCCTTACAGAAGCTGTCAGGTGTTTGTCAGGAATTGATGTTTATTCTTATTATTCAGACTGTTTTGAGGATCAATTCCCTTATTCCCCCAATACAATAGCATTTTTATTTCACATCTGTCAGGCTCAGTGCCTCGCAAAATACAGCTGCAATAAACTCTGAAACATGCATCACTGGGAAGGGAGCTCCCACCCAGCCATTGCCTGGCATGGCTTGTGTCCCCAGCCTGCTGCAGGAGCTGCTGCTGACAGTCATTCCCTGCTCATTCCAGCATCTCTGAACTTTTTGTCATGTTTCTTAGGGTGAGGTTAGCAAAAAAAACTCATTCCTTCATCCCTTAGTTCTTTCCTTCCTTCTGTAGGAGGTGAATCATTTCCCCTTTCATGCCTCTTCTGCCAGTGAGTCAAGAGAAATCAAGTTTTAAAATATTTTCTAGCCTGTTATATTAGTAAAATGAGTATTCTTGGTAAAAAATCCCAGTTTGGGGCTCATTAGTTTCTGAATCCTGGAATGAAATGCCAGAATTTCAGTATGGCAATTAACCCACCCATATCCTCATTCTGTAAAATACAGTTGGAGAAAAAATAGCTTAGTGATAGGGGAAATAATGTAAAGAAGCCTCCTTGATGTGACCTGTACCAATTTATTTAAGTTCAGTGATGCTGCAAATCATCCATCCCTAGTTGTACATCATTCATTAAGAGCTTTCAGATTTTATAGTACAGATTTCTAATGCTGTCAGAATGTGGTTTAGTGTAAGGATAAGGATAAGGGAGCATTGTCTGCTGGGACTGCAGAGGAGTGTTCCTGAGCTGTCATTTACTGGGAGTTATGAGAACCTTTGAGAAATATACATATATAAACCCTTCAAGACTGGGTGAGGACACATCTCGACTTGTGTGAGTGTTTCAGGAATAACAAGAATCTGCCAAATCCAGTGCTCTGTTCCATTTATCCCAAATTATTAGAATGCCTTCAATTTAGAACTAAAAAGGCATTGATCCAGCTCGACCTTGTGGCCCAGACCCAGGTCAGGTCTCCTTATTTTTACAGCAGCCTTTTTGTTTGCTTAATATAAATTGGATATTTCTTTTCTGCCTCCCACTCAAGAAAGTCATCAATGTGTTGAATTCCAGGGGAGGGTGGCTGGGCAGCACAAAGGTGCAGAGGAGTTTTTGGTGACTGTCTGAAATAATTTCTTCTTGCATTTTAAAACCAAATAGGAGCAATTTGTGCCCAGAAGATAATTTTGTGTGACAGTTGGATTGTGAGTGCCTTGTTTATCTATGTTCTCATTTTCAGCTTGGTTATAAGAAAAGACTCTGCGAGCTTTTTTCTTCCAAATTACACTCAGTGGGTCTAATGGGAGACAATATAAATATGTATGTGCAGTCTCTTGAACTTTATAGCGTGTTAGCAAAAATAGTTATGTGGTTATATGTGGTGCAGGGATGAGGAGAGTGGGAAGAAACAAAAAATTGGAAGTGTTATGTGTCTTGTTATCAAACCCTGGAGGTGCCTGTCCTGTGGCTGAGAGGGCGTCAGCACTGTGAAATGCTTGTTCTCAGTCTGTAGATTTTTCTGATTTATTTTTTCTCCTTTTTTTTTTTTTTTTCACGGATGGAAAATGATTCGTTTCTGAATTGATTTTTCTTTGACCCCTTTTCCAGCAGGGTCTGCTTGTTGGTCTTTACAGTGTGTGTCTGCTCATTTTTCCGGTTTAAACCACGGGAAGTGAATGTCTGATGTGTTTTAGATGTGTCAGTGAAGTTGAGTCTTCACTGAGTATTTGTAAAATGTTGAAGGGAAAGGAGCCAACCAAACAAAATATTAACTTTCCCTCACTGCAATGTGGCATAAATTATTTTACCAAGGCCAATACCCAAGCCAGGGGAGCAGTCACACGGAGCTTCTTGTGGCATTTCCAGATGGGATGGCTGGCAGCCATGCTGTGGTTAGGAGTGCAGTTCTTTCACCATGGCAGGGCAAAGGCTTGGAAAGTTGCAGCAGTTTGTTACAAAACTTGAATTACTATTTGCTCACGTAATATTTAACAGCGTCCACATAATTAGTGTTAAATCAGCCAGTGTGCTGTAACTCAGTCATTTATGGAAGTGCTGTTCCATTACCCAGTGATGCTGCTGGTGCACTCGCTGAGTTCAATTTTACCTTGGCTGCAGTTGTTGCTAAATATAGGTTAAAACATTCTGAGATAACTTTACATGTGGTCTTGGAAGATATATGCAGCAAATTTAACTTTTTCTTCTGTTGCTGGATTTCCAATTTATTGTGAGTCAGAAATCTCTACCCAGCATTTTCCCTTTCCTCCAGTGCTGCAAGGCCATGGATTGAACAAACCCATTGCTGAGTTTGGGACGTTCAGATCTGAGGACACTTCCTGACCTGCTCTGGGGCAGCTCATCTCCTCTTCTCTCATACCTTCCTCGTCACCTACAAATATGATGGAGGGAAACCACCAACTTCTTACAGATCTTTTGCTCTCCCCCAGAGTTTTGCCCATGAACAGAACCCTTGTGTTGCCACACAGGTCAGACACAGAGAAGAGTACAGCATGTGTGGACCTCAGGAGCTGCTGTCCATCTGCAGAGGAGAACCTCTGGCCCTGAGCACTCTTCCCAGGCATTGCTTGGCTCAACAGCTGTCAAAACCCAGGCAATTTAAAGGATACAGTGAGGCTGTAACAGCCCACAGCATGGCATGGTGTGATAGATTTTAAATCTTTATTTATACTCAGAGTTGAGTGTAACCTTCCTGCTGAATTGGAGCACTGAAAGATGTTGGACATTGAGAGCCCTCTCAGGCCACATGCAGAATAGAAGTATTCAGATATTTATTAAGTAGTCTGTCACCTCTTTATTCTGAAATGGTTTTAGATGTGATATTGTGAAAGAAATATATGCTGTTATGGCATAGTGTTCTTTTAAGAAGTTATCAACATATTTAATCTGAGTGGTTTGAGATATTTAATCTGAAGTATGAAGGACACGCATACAGATTTGGAAGTGGAATGAAGTGGCTGGCATATTTATTTTGTAAGGTTATCTTTGCCTGTCTAGAGGGGTAACATAGTAGTTTTAGGAGAAAAATGGCTTTGCACATTTCTGTATGGATTTTATCACGGAGCAGTAAAGAAACAAAATAATTTGGAATCCTAACTAAAGCTGTTGGTGAAGTTGAGTGAGATAATCATCAGATTAAAGCTGTAGTTGAATCAATCAGTCATCTGATGAATTAATAACAGAGATGAAAGTCAACAATGAATCAAATTATTAGATGAAGAGAAGCAAGACAGAAATCAGGGTAGTTTAAAACATTGCAGCAGGTTATTACAAGGCAGTGTCACTTGCTGCCCTGTTCCTGGGGCACAAGTGGGACCATCCAGTCTGGGCTTAGTAAGTCAATGGAAGGGTTAATTCTGTGCCTGAAGGTGCTGCTTAACTGGAGGTGGTTTAGAAGCTTGTTCTTTTTCCTGCCAGATAAACTGTGTGCAAGCAATATTGGCTTCAAATTTGATATGCAAATACAGCACGTCTTAGACATGTTTGCACTTTATTCATACCTATTGAAATATTACAGAGAAATATGGTGGGAACAGAGCAGCAGAACAGTGAGCTCCTTTGTGCGGATTGTTTGTGGAACAAGATGTCTGGGAGAGCAGCTTGGGTTGCTCATATCCCTGATGGTGCCTGCTGTGGGCTTTGTCTGGGTGTTCTCATGTCAGGCTGTGCCTTCTGAGCTTTCTCCTCCACCTCTGGACAGTGTCCAGGAGATTAGGATCATCAATGGCTCTCAGTGATGTGGCAGTGCCAAAAAATTGCTGTTTGCCAACATGTTCATTTGTTGCCCCACCTCTAAAGCCATCTAAAGGCAGTGGTGAGTTGAGAGCTTGCTTTGCCTACAGCCTGCTCTAGTCCAAATGTGATTTGGACCCCTGGGAAGTCTGGAATATAAAATATTATTGGGCCTTGCTATCAGATTACATGTAATTTATTTTTCAAGTCAGAGCATAAATACTCTGAAAGTACAAGAGAGAAGCTTGCTGAGAAAGCTTTAGTCTCATCATGGGAAAACTCCAGAGTATATATACCTTAAATTTCCATAAATCCCTGTAGGAATAGAGATACTTTCTATCCATTCTTATTTTCATTTTCCTGTTATTTCTTGAAACATTCTTGTTCCTTTTCAAGAGCAAAGCACTGGGGTAATGAAATCATTTGGTTTAACTGGATTTCATGCATTGATCTTGTATGGCTCAGATAGACGTTGTCATAGATTTCATGAAAAGAAACCTAATGCTGTACCAATTCAGCAAATCTAAAAGCATGAGATGACAACAGTTGTTTCTGTTCTATTAAAAAAATAAAAAAAAGGAGGGTGGGGAAGCCATGAAGGGCAGAAAGACAAGAGGATAATTAAGGATTTAAAGCCACTGAGGTTTGGACATTTTTGCAACCAGTGAGCTGAGTCGAGTGTAAAGTGTGGTGTGTGTAAACTGTAAGGAATCATAAATTCTTAACATAAATTCAGTGTAATGCAAAATAACTTCATAGTAAATGACTGAGTAGCTCGAGAGATCTTGGCTGGAAGGGAAAGGTTTCTGTAAAAATAAACCTCATCTCGCTGACCTTTGCCAACCCCGGCTGCCTCTCTCTTAATCTAACCTGAAGAGATGAGAACAACTGCAAACATCAAAAGGAGCCGTGGCCAGCATTGTGTCCCATTGTGCTCAGGAGGGATTTCTCAGGAAGCAGCAGCCTGGCCCTGCTCCGGAGCCTTCCCCCGCTGGCACCAACAATGCAGCCCTGGCTGCAGGTCAGCCTGGCCATCCTTGGAACAACAACCCACCGCTCCTGACATGATGGATGGATGGGAAACCCGACCCGGGATGCATTTGCCCAAACTTGTTTGGAGGATTTGCTGCGTTTATTGAGCCAACATTTTTCAGGTGCTTCCTGTGTTTTATCCAGGAGTGGATAAAGAGCTCCTGTGTTCAGCGGCAGAGGAGACAAATGTAATTGCATCACATTGAAAGTTTGCCTTTCAACATAGTAATCCCCAGAGTCTGGATTTTTACAGAAATTATATATATATTTTTTTACACATGCAGTTATACACACACACACAGAGCTTTTACAGAAAAAAAAAATTCAGATATTCATTGGAGGAAAATGCAGGTTTCATGCATTTATTTCTGTCTTGTGGGGAGAGCTGACAACATTTCTGAGATCTGATGATTACTAGGCTGTAGTTTTCTGTTAGCTTTGGGTCACAGTTTAAAATTACTCCTTAAAGCTTAAGGAAGTCTTAAATTATGAAGCAGTAGGAAATCCTGAGATCCAAGGCACTGAGTGAGCTTGCAGTATAGTATATATTCATTATTTTGTTACTACTTCAGTAGCTCACAGGTATTAAGCACAGCGTTATATTAACTTTTTGGTGAAGTCCAGGCACTAGAAAACTCAAGTTTATGGTTCAGCATTTGCTGATAGGATTTGCAACTGAGGGAAGTCCAGACTTCAGATGGCTTTTGCAGAGTGCTTGTAAGAGGCCAGCCACAGGAACAGATGCATTTTTGTCTAAATTACTTTCCCTCTCTTTTCAATTTCAGTATCTGCTGATTTCATTTTAAAACCCATTTTAAAGCAAACGAAACAGCTAAGGGTTTTTCTAGCACAGTAATCAAGACCTTCAATACCCTACCTCTCTACAGACCACAGTTTTAGGAGCTGATGTTTGTGCTGTGGTTGCCTGTTGCTGGGCAGGGTGTTGGCATATGCTGTGGGGGACACAGTGGAGCAGAGGTGACCCATTTCAGGCTCTACTTCCAAGTAATTTTCAAAGTTGATGAAGATTTTCAGGCTTTTATTGGAGGACTTATCTTTTCCTAAAGCACTCTGAACAGCAGAGCTCCTCTTGCCTGTGCACTCTGCTCCACATCACTGCTCCAGAGATATCTGGCCAGCTTCCAGTTTAAATTCACTTAATAGGGTAAATTTGAAATGATTTAAACACTCTCAATTTACCACCATAACCAAAGGGTCGAAGCCAGGAGCTGCAGAAGCACTGATATTGAAGAGAATTTTTGAGGAGGTATTTAGATGCAGCTGCTTTTAAAATGTCATTAAGATGAGATAAGGAATGCTTTAGGTAAGTGATTCGTGATTCCAATCTCCCAAATCTTCTGTTAATGGATCACCTGAAGATTTTCTGTACTTACTTTGGCCTGGAGTTTGTCTCACTGACCTTGGTGGACTTTGGTTCATGCCCTCACACCTGAGCAATGTGTATTTTGGGATGTATATGGGATTTTTTGTTATGTATACAGGCACCACACAAAATGGTGAGGCTCTGTCCCTTACAAGGCAGCCCTTTGACTGAATGGATGTGCTCAGGCATTGTGCATGCTTTTGGGACAAAATGGTGAAACAATCTACTTTAAAACACCTGAATTTTTGCCAATTTGTGCTGCAGCTTTCAGGTAATTAAGTTACTGTAGATGCTGTCTATTCTATTGATGCAAATATTTCCTTTCTTGTTTTGTGAGACTTTTTAGGATGGGCATCACCCTTGTTTTTAATGATCTTTTTTCAGCTCTTACCAAGTATATCTCAATGTGATTTATTATTTTTCTGTCTAACAGGCTCCTAAACATGGTTTTTTTGACTGCAGTTCTTTCAAAATCTAGAAAAAGAACCTTTCATTTTGCATGAAGAGGAGAAAATAGCTGTGTTTTTCTTTCCCTTAGAACTTCAAAGGCATAAAAAAAATAAATAGAAAAATAGAGAAAAATAATTCAGAGATGCTGAAAGGGGCTCACTGATTTAACTGTAGGGAACATTCACGTATCTGCCATTTTGGTCTCCTGAGAATCAATACTGTGAAACTAATCTATGATGCTGCAGGAGTCTATAATAACTCCAACATATTATCTTTCAGAGTATTATTACTGGAATAAAAATTGTTGGCTTTAAATTTCGGAGATATCAGGATACTCATCCTGGCATTCATTATTTCATAAAATGGATCCACAGTGTTCTCTGTGTGCAGACACAGTTCGATATTCCTTCAAAATTGTATTGAAGGATGGTCATGCTGTTCCAGTGATCCTGTCCAGCACAGTTACTCTTGGATGGGGATGTAAAAAAAAAACCAAGAAGCCCAAGCAAAATGTGACTGCTTCATTTCTGCTGCTCATCATTGCAAAGATGTCATCTCTCAGTTGGCTGATGAAGGGAAGGCAAAGGAGTGTCTGTATCAGCCTGGTTTTTCCCAGTGAGAGCTGCAAACCCACCTTGAAATTTTTTCCTGTTGACTTATGGTCTTTGTTTGTTAGATACTGTGAGTTTGTAATTGGTTGAGGAGGGAGAAGCATCTTTAGTGATGTATTTATTGCTGTAGTGATAGACAAGTTATGAAGTTTGGGCTAATTATAATTTCCTGTATCTCTGTAAATGGATTTGAAATGACTTGTTTGCTCCTGTGCTATAGTAACTTCAGTCATTTATTATTTTTCTTTCAAGCAACTGAATCCCACATTGCCTCTAATCTGGGAAAATATTAGATTTCCTTCACCTAATCGTAGAGTCTTGGTTTTGCAATTACATTTTGAAACAGTGATGGACAATTGTCAGTGAAAGCAAAAAGACACAATTCGTACTGAGGCTGAATCTGGAAAAATGTTAAAAATATGTCTGGAAAACAAGCAGTCAGCAATGGAAGTAGCAAAGTCTAATTTTCTACTGGTTGGCATCTTATTCCCCTTGGTCATTCCCTTCCTTTCCTGAAGCAAGATCCCCAGTTCTGCAGCTGGTGGCTGTGTGGGATGGGGTTGATTCCTTCCCCTTTGGTGGGGGAACTCTGTTGAATCTCTTCGTGCTTCCAGTTTTCACAAAGGAACTTGTTTATCTTGGTGACTTCTGCCTTTATCGTTTTTTGTGGTCAGCAGATGTTTGGAGGGGTTGGAGCGGAGTGTAAGTGACATAGATGGAATGTCACTATGGATGTTGCGTAGTAATCTTTTTATAATTATATTTTATTATATTTTGCATAATTATCTTTTCTAAACAGTGGAGAGTGCACCCTGTTTATGTGGGCAAAGACTTGGAAATAAGGGATGCATTTCTTTTAAGTAGTAGCTGATTTTTGGGGATTGGACTAGATGGCCTTTAAAGGTCACTTCCAACCGAAATTGTTTTATGATTCTATAAATTAATAGGACTTTCTGAGCTTATGGTGGTGTGGGGTTTGGTTTTGCTGGTTTTTGTTTGGGTTTTTTTTCCAACTGATTTACTATCTAAATATCTTCTAACATATAGTAACTGTTGTTTTTTCAAGATGAATCCAAAATCACCGCATTGCTAGGGGCAGAATAATCTCAAAAATAACCTTTAACCCTCAAAAACACCTATGTTAGAGTTGCCCAGTATTGGTAATGAATACATAGGTGTGATGCATTTTATCAACTTCACTTGTAGAGAGCCAAAGGGAGTTTGTCATAACACGAGTCCCTTATTGATGACACGGTTGTCTGTGATTGATTAAAAGTGGCAGATTTATTTCAGCTTCAACTCTTTCCATTAGCATTCCTATCGACCATCTGGCAGTGGAAAACCTCACTTGTGAGATAGACTGGGATCTTGTTAAAAAAATTACGAGATTTCTTGGGGCCTTTTTTTTGCCAGTGTCCTGATGAGCCAGAAAGTTGTCACTTCTAGTGACACTTCTCATTGCCTGAAAGGGTTGAGACTGATGCTAGGTCAGCCTGTGGCTTGGTTTTAATGGCTTTTAATTATTGCCTTGATTGCAGCAAACATCCAGTTAATGGTTATGCAAGTATCATTTTGTGGGCTTTGTAGCTCTTCAGTAGCCTTCAGTTGTTGGTTAGGATGAGAAAGATCAACTTGCTGTTTAAGTGGGAGGAACAGAGAGAGCAACTTCTTTCAAAATGGTGCCTGCATAAAACTGGAACTTTCCCTGAATTGCTCAATTATGAGAACATCATATCATAATCAAAATCATTTGACCGTACTTAAGATGGCCTAATCAAAATAATTTACAGATTATGTGCAGGGAGGGATGCTTGAGGGACAAAAAGTGAATTCTAAATGGATTGTGACGTTGCAAAGTGTGGAGGTGCCTGTGTGTCCATTACATGGTAGATACATGCACTGATAGGAGAGAAATATGGAGATGGCTTGAGGGGGTGATCCCACCTCGGGGCATTCAGGGAGGCTTTGCAGCAATACAGTGAGTTACATCACAGCCTGAAATGCAGCAGCTGCTCTGCCCCACTGCCCCCTGATGAGTAATAGAGTAACAGGGCAGTCTTTGGGAAACAGCTTTATGGGGCTTTTCTGCTGCTGTGTTTGCCACTTGGAGTTGTAATGGCCAGCCCTGGCTTCCCACCTGCAGCATCCCCTGCTCCCCAGAAATACAGCCATTCAAAATAAAGGCATGAAATCTTATGGTTAGGACTGCTTCCTTCTAAACTTTATTGGAGGCATTCTAAAGATTAATGTTACCTGTGTTTTGCAGAGAGGTGAGTTATGACGAAGAATATGTGAGTTTCCTTGTATCTGCTGGGTTTGCTTAAAAAAATTCTTTGACGTTGTTGTTAACCATGCTTTTTTCAGGGAGGGAGGTTTGGCAGAAATGTTTCCATTTCTCAGAGTGTGATAGATTTCTGTCCAGGCACTCCAGAGCTTGACCTTGGGGGCTGTAAATATTTTAAATGGTTCCATGGGTATTTCAAGGTTGTGGCTTGCTGAGGCATAATGCCCAAGGGACAGCTCCCTAAACGGGCTCTTCATTGCACTTAGACTCACACAAACATTGCAGCAAGTGAAGGTGTTAAAAATATGCGTGAAGGTCAAAGTGACAGGTCTTATTAGGAGCTTACTGGCAATAGTTTTCTTGAAGAGTAATCTCCTAACAATTTATTCTCAATTTTGTATTCTATTTTGGGTATTGTGTTGATGCAGCATTAAGATTACAAAGATGGTAGTTGCTTGTGCAATATTTAGCATTAGAAAGGGGATGGATCCCTTCTGGTTCTATTTTGCATCATTAGATATGTTTATGCTGGGGGAGTATGCAATTTCTGAAAATGAAATGTTTTTGGAGTTAGCAGGAATTATCTGAAACCCATACATAATGTATAGTGTAATTCTTTTGAAGGTCTCCTATGTTATCCATTTTTTGGTGTGAAATAAGGTAATATTGGAGTAAAAATGGGTAGGAAATTTATTCAGCCACTTGAAGGCATTTGGTGGAGCATTAAGATTTGTTTGGTTTTAAGTGTTTCTCAAAAAGTGCTTCTCTTGTCCGCTATTTTAATTGTGCCATCACATCTGTGGAAGATCATTATCATATTCTTTTATGCAGGCACGTGTCAAAACATTACTCACTTCCAGCCATCTGTAGACTGTTTGATACAAATTCAAAAATTGAGCTAATAGCCAAGGCACCATCCTTGTATCAGAAAGTTTCCTCAATTTCATCACCTACAGGGTTTTTTTGTCCTACTTACCACATTTTTTTTCCAAAACAATGCCTTTTGGCAGCTCCTGTTGTATTCATGCCGTTGTTTTGGATAACAGGCCAGACTTTCACACACCACCATCTCCGTGCACTCTTCTGGATCCTTTGCCAGTTGTCTGCTTGAACACCATCTGTTCCTGGCAAGGAGTTACCTTCGAATACCTAACAAAACAGGTCATGGGAAAAGCCAGAGTCTTCCAGGAGCTAATGGTGATAACACTGGCGGATCCTCTGTTAGCATTTTCCTCCTAGCACTTCAGGAAAGTTGCTGTGTTTAGGCAGATTCTCTCAGCCCAAGATCTTTCCTTTTGAGGAGCAGTTCCACACCTGCCAAAGTGAGCAGCAAGGAGGGTGCTAACTTGCAAGGAGATGTTTTGTGGGAAGCTTGAACAATGCATGAAATTCAGTCCTACCCCATAATGACTTGGAGAACGGCACTAATGAAATCTGCAGGAGACAATAAAGTGAGTCATACAGCAAAGTCGACTGAAAATGGCTGTGCAAAGTAGTGCTGCTAAGGAAAAAAAAATATAACCGAGAGTAGGAAATAAAAAAGAGCATCTTGGAAAACATCCAGGCTAATGCATCCAAAGAAATACAATCTGAAATGCAGAGGAACATGGGAGCAGAAGCTGTAAAAGCCATAAGGCTGAAAAAGATAAAGAGATAGTGGACTGCAAATTAGATATGAGGCTCTACAAAAAGACCAATTTGGGCCACTCGTTGGAGGAACAGCATGTGACAGATTAGGGAGGCATTAGGCCTGTCTTGGAGAACCATTTGCCTCTGCAGATGAGAGAATGGGAGTCATTATTGTGGTTTCAGCAGGAGAGAAAATAGTGGTGTTGATCTGGAGGAAGTGCTGAAGCCCCATCCAGAGTGTGGAGTGAGGAAAAGGCTGATTTCAGTGGGACAGCAGGAGTCTCAGTGGTGGTAAGTTGGGTGCTGTGTTGGAAGACAGTGTAGTCAAAATACAGGTTCAAAAATACTGAAGTGAATTAAGATCTTTGTCTCATTTTGGAGCTGTATCTGGTTATATGAGGTCTGAATTTCTTCCTTAGTGCACTCATGAACTGGAAGAGGGATAAATGGTGATGGTGAAGCATTTACTCACTTCCAAGGATGCTCTGTAGCTGGAGGAGAACAATCACTGTGTGCCCTCAGAGGGTGCTGCATGTCCCAGCCACTGAAGGGTGAGAGGGGAGGATGGGGATGCCAGGCTGGGCCAGTTTCATCTCCCTTCATTGAAGTCAGCTCCTGAAAAGTTTCTTTTTTTTCTGGCTACTCACACAAGTAGAAGTGCAAAAGGGTTTGAAAACATCTTGAAAGGAGTTTGTAAATCACCAGGGCTGGTTTGTTTCTCCTGCATGAGTGGGGCTGTCACATGCTCTTTGGAATGGGGGCAGCTGAAAGCTCCTGCCTGCAACCCAGGCCATGCTGGTGTGAAGTGGAGCTGTCTTGACCTCTGTCCACCATGGCTCCTGTTGACCCTATTAAAGTGGGTTTAGTCCTAAAGAAACAAATCATCAGCTAATTATTTCCCCACTCTGGTGGCCCTTCTCACAGATGATTTACCATTTCAAGTAGGAGCAGTTGTTTTAAGGTTTTTGTTTGTTTGTTTGGGATTTTTAGTGTAGCAAACAGAAGGGGAAAACTAAAATCTGATGCTGGGTGCAGGTCAGTTTTCATGTTGAAAGGGTTGTATGAAAACAGGTTATGTGGCAGCTTTGAAAGTGGTCCAGCTTGCTGCTTAGTAGGCCTGCATTTTGCAGAGCCTGATTATTCAAATGAGTTTTTCTAATATTGGCATTAATTCCCTTAGAGCAGTGTATGAAGTTGCTTATTTCACAGTCCTCTTAAACGTGGGAGCCTGGCTGTGAGCAGAGCAGACTGCTTATCAGCTCAGCAGCCTCTGCAGCATCCTGAGTTCAGTAAATGCTGGGAGTCAGCCTTGAGAGTTTACAGACACTGGCTCATGTTTCCTTTGCTCTGGATTTCACTTGAAATCAGGAGTTTTAAACCCAGGCTAAATTTAGAGAGAAGAGGGAATTCCAGTTGCTGGAATTGCATGGCCAGCAAAGCATCTCCTGGCCAGGGGCTGAAGGGGATGGAGTTTGGGAGGGCTCTGCAGACAAAGCCCAGCAGCAGCTCTGTGGTGAGAACTGAGCCCAAAGGTAGTTCATGACTTTGTCAGAGAAGTGCAGGAGGAGGCAAAGAGCCTCCAAAACAGCACTTTTACTCTCTCCAGGCAGGTTTTTGGTTTTTTTCTCCTTTCAAATGGTTTTATTTTACTGTATCTGACACCAGTCAAGGAGAGAGGAAGCTCTTTAACCTTAATGCAAATAAAACAGTAGTGTTTTAGAAAAAAAAAATCTGCTTGCTTTATACCTCTAGGCCGATGGTTGTGACAGACCAGAGAATTTAACTATAAAATTACTCATTAGTTGGGGGTTTTTTTCTTAATCTGTTTAGCTGTAACAATCCATTTGAAGCCTAATTTTTGCTTAGGAGGAATAAAAAAATTACCTGTAGCAATAAATTCATCTGTCTGTCATGCTGTTTATCTGTCTATCTGTCCCCTAAAGACTAGAAAATGTTGGTTTTTATTTCTATACTCTTGCTGAAAATCAATTGTGACATTTTCTGTTTAGGCTGCTAAAGGTTTTGGCAGATAGAACATGGATTTTGTCTTTTGATGGTGAATTCAATTCAACATTTATTGCAGAGACCTCAAGTGCTTAAACGTGTGGTGATAGACAACTAAACCTCCCACTGTGCTGAACTCCACCAGGTCTCGTCAGTAGTTTTGCTATTCAAAAAGAATTGGGACTTGTTTCATCTGTTTTTAATAAATATGAGGCTTGCATGCTGTTCATGTCAGAACTAAAGCCAACTCTGAGTTGCAGTTTGACATGTAGACTCTTCACTTTTTAGCTCTTGCTGCTAAAGATACCTACTCAGGGTGTTGTTATCCTTAAAAATATGTAAGGGGCTTTTACATCTTCTCATCTGAACCGTGATGTTGAAATGTTTGAGGGAAAGGAAAGCAAAATCCAGGCTGCAAAAATGCTGGTTGTGTAAGAGGGGACACACCTGGACTTGATGCTGGCCAAGATGAATACCAGCATTTGGGAGCAGTCGGGTTTGGTTGGGTCGGAGATGCTGTTGCTGATGCTGGGGTGAGTCTGATGGAGACCTCTCCTGAAAGCTGGGACGTGGGAGGAGGGCACAGCTGGGTTTGGTTGGGTCTGAGACGCTGCTGGGGTGAGTCTGATGGAGACCTCTCCTGAAAACTGGGACGTGGGAGGAGGGCACAGCTGGGTTTGGTGGGTCAGACATCACCATCATCCTGGCCTCTCCTGCATCATCCTGGAGGATTTGCTCAGGTGATGTCTACAGGAGAGTGATCGGTGATCCCAGGGCCTGTGCCCTGAGCTTCCTGGGAGCTGGAACACCCCATGGATTTTGTGAACTAAAGTGCATTAAACACCAGCAGCTGTTACTGGGGGCCACGGGGATTGCAGGGAGCGGCGCGTGGCAGGCAAGGGGAGCTGCTCCAGGCTGGATTTGCCAAACACAAACACACTCCCTGTGCTGCCAGCAGGGCTGGTGGGCCAGGAGCCCGCTGCAGTGACAGCACCTCCCCAGACTGCTTTTGCTGGGAGATGAGAGAAATCTGCTCCCGGGCTCTCTGCGTGGTGCTGCCATTTGGTGCAAACACCACATCACTCGTATGCCGTGTCTGAAGTGTATTTTTTCATATTTATCATTTATCCTGTGAGATGGATGGGGAATCTGAAGGTTAGGACTGCTTGCATGGGCATCAGAATTCAGTGGGAAGACATAGAGGCAGTAAATGAATTCAGTATTGGATTGATCAACTTCTGCCAGTGTTGGCAATTGGTTTTAGCACGCTTGTGTGAAATGTGTTTATGGTAGAAACATGTATTTTGTTTAAGAGGTTAGGCTGCTTTCTTGTGCTCTTGTATTAAGATTTTCAAATAAATTATTAGTACTCAGAAGCCCAGAGGTAACAAGAACCTTAGAACTGTAATTTCTCCATTGAGGCCAGGCAAAACATAGCACTTCTGAACTTATACATTCTTGCTCTAAGAATGACTGTGAAAATTCACACCAAAGGATCATAAATTGCTACCACATTATTTTCTAATGTAAGTCTATTGTGCATGTGTTAAATCTGATTCAGTTTCTTTAAAGCAGTTTACTCTGTAAAACTTTTTCTATAAAAACATGCACAGTAAAAAGTGTTTATGTTGCAATACAGCACTTAAATTGCATTTTAAAAAAACCCCGCACAACAAAAAAACCCTCTTTTACACAACTATTTATTTGCTGTAACATTTTACAAACCAAGGGAGCAAAGTAACCCGGAGATCTGTGATGTCATGCTAAAAGCCCAAGTGTTAGCTTGCCAAGTACTGATGTTCTCACGATACTTTGCAGACACAAAAAACTGAGGCAGAGTGGAGCGATGCTGTGGTGCTGATAAAGGAAATCCAGTGTATGGAGATTAAACAGCTGAAGGGCGGCCGTGTGTTACCAGTGAGTCTGTGCAGACTGTTGTCTCCCTGGGGCCAAGCACTTCTTAGGCATTTGCTGCATATTTTGACCAAGTACAGAATGTAGGAGATCTAAACTTTATGCATTGAAGTTTCTTAAAAAAGCAGGGGAGTGTGTCACTTTTTTTTTTAATCAATTTTTTTTTCTGAAACTGATCATTCAGAAATGCCTTTAGAGAGCAAAATGAGTGTGGTGGTGAAAAAAAAAAAAAGAACATAAACAGCTTGCTCATTAGGCTCAGTTAAAGCTAAGTTGATCATTGATACAAATTTGCATTATTTTCCCAGCGTGGCGTTGGGTAACAACTTTTCCTCGGTGTGCTTTTGTTTCAGTTGACATTTGCTTGAATGGCCAAGCGAGTTGGCAAATTCTGTGCTGCTGGTCTTTGAAGTTGTGACTTCAGCCCAAACAGCCTGGTCTTTGTGTGCAGCAGGGAGCCCCTTGCCTTTGGAGAGGATGCTTGCAGCACAAAGCCTGGAAGGGGCTGTGCATACCCAGCCTCACAATGCTGCTCAGCACTTCACTTCAAGTAGCTCAGGTCCTGCAGGAGTATTGGTTTCTTTGCTTGGGTTTTTTTATTGCAAGGAGTTGAAGTTCAAAATATTAAAAAAAAAAAAAAAAAAAAAAAAAAAAAAAAAAAAAAAAAAGAGAGAGGCAGAAGATTAACCTGAAAGTACATTTTTTTTTATTGATCTTCAAACATAGGTTAGTATTTGGAGGGATTTGAGCTACAGTGGGAATTTGCTGTCTTCTCTGTTCAATACAATTATTTCACCATGGGGTTGGGGAGCAAGCTCTGCTAAGTACAAAGGAAAAAGCTGGGATTTACTTGAGATGGATAGAATTTGTTTAAGATTTTACACATTGTCACTAGAGTTGTACTAAAATCTGTTGTATGTCCAAAATTGTTTGAAAAACTAGACACAATGCAGTGACAAAATATGAATGCTTGGATGGGAAGGAGGAAATCTGTATAAATAAGACAGTGTATAAATATCTATTTATTGTATTATTTGCACATTTCATGGTCAGTTGAACTTCTTTTACTGTTCACAGCCCATATCTTAGTAATTGTGGTAGGAGTGTAGCTTACACAGCATTTATGTGACTCCCTCTCAGATGGAACAGCACAATGCTGAAGGACAACTCCAGCCCCTCAGTATTTCTGTGTGCACAGAGCTGAGGATGTGCATGAGCAGTTTTTTGAATGTAGCTTTGTAGCTGCAGTAATTTTCTTTTTAATACATCTTCCATAGCCACATGAAGTGGAGGAGAGGATGTTCAGCAAGAGGAATTGCTTGCCTGGCTTTTACATTGGCCCTTCTCAGAAGCTGGGTTTTTGTTGGCTGAAAAACTACACACAAGGGGCCACAATTTCTTGGAAGGGCTGAGTAAAAAATTGAGGTGGAGTAAGGTTTTTAAATGGATCTCATCACATGGGTTTCGCCGTGTTTTGCTTTGACGGGGAATGACTGATTCCCAGTTACAGAAATTTTGGCCATCTGAATATTGGAGATTGGGGTCAGCTTTCCACCCCTCCAGGTGAGGGCTCGGTGCAGAGGAGGTGTTGGGAGAAGGTCAGGAAAACATCTTCCCAGCTGAACTCAGCTTCTCTGTGCTCTGACTGCTGCCTGACCTGCTTCAGGTGCAAGTGCTCTTCAACTGATTGTGCAAACTCCAGCAATTTCAAAGGTAATGGTTAGCAGAGCTCTCCTCAGGCTGACCTGGCTTGTTTTGACTGAGCCAGACTGGGGACTGGTGGCCCAGAGCTGCCCCCTGTTCACCAGCCACGTGCAGCTGACTGTGTCCTCACCTGGACAGGTTTCCAATGGATCCAGTTAAACCAGTGTGAGCAGCCGTGAGGGCATCTCCCCTGCAGTTACACTGAGCCTTCTATTGGATAATTCTCTCTGTTAACACTAGTATTAAGCTGTATTAAAGCAAAACACTATCAAATAAGTCTGTTTTACCCATAGGTTCCCCTGCAAAACTCAGCTAAGTTCACAGATGTGCAACCTTACACACACTGGAGAAGATGTTGCTGTCTGCTCCCCACATCAGCATCAGTTTTCTCATCTTTCAAAAGCAGTTGCACTTATTGTACACAGATTTTAAAACAGCAATTATTGTTGTTTTCTTTCATAACATTTCCATTTGGAATTTTCTTTCTGTAAAAAAAATGTGGCTGCATTTTTATACTCATTTCTTGATCTGTACCAAATGCATTGAGAAGGAGACAGGACTTCTGGGTCATGAAGGGCTTCTGTGACCCAGTTCAGCAATTCATTGGTTCATAACAGAGTGTATAAGCAAGCACCCACAGTGTGTAGCAATGCATATTTTAAGCTTGTGTCATATTCAATGGTAAATAGCCATTTTCCCAGTGATTTGTATTGGTTTTGCACTTCATTATCCATGCATACTTATACCCAAGTAGAGATTGCCAGGCAAGCAGTTTCTGAGGTTGGAATAAAGAACAGTTTACTTTCTGGTCCTTTCTTGTGTCAGTAAAGATTGGATCCAAAATTGTGAGAGAGCTGTATGAACTTGCAGGAATTAGAGATGTATTCTTCCTGTTGACTGTCTGTGATGGTGTTCCCAGGGGTTCTTGGATGAAGGAAGAGACGAGAATGTTGACTCCATGTTTCAGAAGGCTTGATTCATTATTTTATTATATATTACATTAAAACTGTACTAAAAGAATAGAAGAAAAGGTTTCATCAGAAGGCTAGCTAAGAATGGAAAGGAAAGAATGATAACAAAGGTTTCTGTCTCAGACAGAGGGTCCAAGCCAGCTGACTGTGATTGGCCATTAATTACAAACAACCACATGAGACCAATCACAGATGCACCTGTTGCATTCCACAGCAGCAGATAATCATTGTTTACATTTTGTTCCTGAGGCCTCTCGACTTCTCAGGAGGAAAAATCCTAAGGAAAGGATTTTTCATGAAAGTTGTCTGCGACAACTATCCTGTTGGGATTTTGGGATGGGATGTGGGATCAACCTCCTATTAACTTTGACAAAAGCTGTACAGGTTAATGTGCATGTATTCACAGTGTATGCTGATACCTGACCAGTTCATGCACTGGGTGCAGGCTGTTCTTGCCTGATGCTGAAATGTGCAGTTTCATCTCTCTCTGTCAGGTTCCTTTTGCACAGCATGTCCAGGTGAGGCGAGAGCAAGTATCCCACAGCATCGTTGTGAGGAGCAGGGAGGCCAGATGCAGGCACTCAGGACAGCTCAGCACTGCTGCCAGCAAAGCCTGGCTTAGCCCGTGTGCCAGAGCAGGGAGGGAGACCTGACAGACCAGTCCTGCTCACTTCACACAGGACAGAAAGTACTCAGGTGCTTCATGGCAATCACATGCTGGCCTGACCTCAGCCATCAGCAGAGCATGGCTGTGGTTATTAGCTAAGTATTTCCATAATGTGCGCCTCTCCAAGCTGTAATTAAAGCCAAGCCTGCCCCTAGCTAATTACAAGCTTGCTTAGAAGTGTAGTTTATATAAAGCTTTTCAAACTCTGTATGGGGAAGATACACATCCACAGGCATAATAAGAATGACGCCTTATTTTCAAAATGAAATTTATAGGCTTTGGTGTCTGTTTCTCCCTCCCTTTAGATTTCTACAGGCTGTTTTTTGCATCCTTGTTCAAGGTTTTTGCCAGAAATACTACCCAAGTTTCACCAACATCAAGCCAGTGATTTTTTAGTTTTCTTCAGAGTGTTTTTGTTCTCACTGCTGAGAGAGTAAACCAGATGTTAAAATGCCTTTGAGCTTTGTGTGTGGAGAAGACTAATAAATAATACTTAGATCTCTCATAAAAAGAAGATAAGGAATTCTGAAAGTGGTGAAACCTTTTGTTGAACACATCACTGCAAGGTCTCTGTAAATAATGATCCGTCTATGGAGAGTTGCTGTGTGTTGCTTAGGTGGTGCTGCACCTGTACATCTTCAGCTCAGTGTGTAGCAATAAAGCTGGCAGTGCTGGCAGTGTAAGCCCCTGGAGCAGCAGTACAGGCAGGGCTTGGTGACAAGGCGGGTTGTGACTCTGACATGTTGTAGGGTGGGCTGGTGTGGCTGTGGCTCTAACAAAGCATTTCCCTAGTGGATGTTGCAGCACCACATCAGCCAAGGCCATCCTCTGGGGTGACTCTGTGGCAAAGGCACAGCCAGATGGTCCTGACATGGTCACCACTGCCCTTCCAAAGCATTCTCTGTGGATTTTCTTATTCACTTGCTCTCTTCCATTCCCCGTTTCCAGGTGCTTTGCTTAGATCATAGTGCAGCCTGGCAGGGAGGAATGCACCACCACGTTCTCTCATGAGTGAATGATATCTCAAAAGGAAAGGGAACACAGTGCAGCCTGCAGCACTTGTGCATTTTGACACCTTTGGAACAAGGGGATGTTCCCATAGCCTCCATCACCATGGCTGTTTGGGAAAAGTGGAGTGCCTAACCCAATGTATAGCTGAGGAGAGCGTGAGATAACTCCTGCAGCTGAAGAATTCCCACTCCTCTCTCTTGTCTAGCCATTTTTGAATTTGGTATTTAGTTTGATTATTCAGGTCAGATCAGATTTAGGTCAGTTGTGATGGATTTTTTCCAAATCCAGTTCCCTAGATTCCTACTGTAAACGCTTACCAGATGACACGATGTGAAGCTGGAACAGGCTCGAGCTGTGTGATGACCGAATAAAATCTCAGTGGGAACCACTTCCACGTTCCTGAGATCAGTTTCTCATGTAATAAATTCTGTATCCAGAATTGTATCAAATACTTTTCTGACAAGAGTGAGGTTTTTTTCCTAACGGACAAATCCCAGCAGAGCTATTTATAAGAAGCCTCTCTCTTGTGTTTGCACTCACATGCCTGTTACTCGGACCTACACTGAAGAACAAATATAACTAAATTTTTTTTCTGTGTCCTTGCCTGTGCTTTTGGACTGACCCTGGTTGGTCTTATCTGACATCCTCCACAACATTTCTTTGCTGGTGTTCTGTTGGTAAAGGTTGCCGTAGCAAACCACCATTAAAGGCTTGTCCCCAAAGGAAGAATCTGGATTTATTTGGTGACACTTTTTCTCTGCTGACCATTTCATTCCTTTATTCTGCCTGATTCTCTCCTGGCTGGGAGGGATGGGGAGAAGTGATCTGAGTGAGTGCCTTGCTCACGCTCTATGTTAACACCTGCAAAACCTGTGTAACAGGGAGTAGATGTGATGTTGAGCACAGGGCAGTGTATGGGGGAGTCCTTTGGCTTGGGGGGAGGAGGCCAGCTCGTTTCAAACACAAATCCAGACATGGGAAAGGCTACTTGAGTTGTTTTTTCAAAATATTAAATTTAGAGCTGTGTTCTTTCACTGTTAGTTCCTAAAATGAAACTAGACATTGCCCAGAAGTTCTTACTTAACCAATCTACAGCTTCTGCTGCCACAGCCTCTTTATTCATTTCCTGACACGTAAAGGGAATCCTTGACACCAGCCTTCCCTGAGTTGTGTCCTGGCTCTCTTATTGCTGCATGTAATTCTCCTCTACATCAAGTCAGGCACATGAGGCCTGTGCTTTCAGTTTTGAAAAGTTCTGGTGTGTACAGGTCACAGGGGAGGGTGGACTCTTCCACTTGTGTCTTCTTGGTGGTTGCAAAACCTACATTAAATCATCGTTCTACCATTTGGCTCCCTCATTAGATGTTCTGTGCATACCTCAAAATATGTGATGTTTTACAGTGAGATTTGCTATTTAAATAAGAGGTTTGCCATAATTGGCTGTTATAAATTACAAGCAAGAAGGAATGATTTATTGCTTATAATTAGAAATGAGTTACGAAGGGGAATGTTGGTAATCATAAAATAAAGCTCGTAATACATTGATTTCCAGATGGCTGCCAGTGAAATTGTTCTTTAATGTATAATAGACCAGACACAAGGAAAAAAAAATCAGTCATCCATCTTTATTCCTTGATGGACTACTTGTATGAATCTGTAGTTGCCTGAATTCTGAAGTATTAGTTTTGCCTGCATAAGTGGATGAGAGAAGCTGAATTTGCCCCGTGGTATAGGCTGCTAGAGTGTGGAAGAAGTGAGTTCCTCTTTTGTCTGGCATGATTTTTGTCCTTGTAATGTCAACAGGGAAGATCCAGCGATCGATCTGGCATCACCTCTGGGTATAACAACCTCAATGAATTGTTCCCAGAGACTGCAGGTTACTAAGGTGTTTTCTTTTTATCTTTTGCCTCATTTGAAGCTTTCATGAGGTTAAGATTGATCAAAACACTTGTCCAAAAGCAAATATCTGTAATCCTCCTTGCTTGAGTCTAGAAAAATACATTTGCACCAGAAACAGACGGCGGTGCTACTGCTGAGAATTTTTCAATAGTATAATCCTTCTGTTGAGATGATAATGTGTTCATTTAACTTTTAAAATTTCACTTCTTGTTACTATAGTTTCAAGCACCGTTTGAAATTTATTTTTATTTGCCTTATCTGCTAATAATGGCTCTTTCTGCCATAGCAGTTGCATTCTGCACTGTTGCCATTTGAAAGACTGCACTACACGATAGTTAAGGCATATGGATTGTCACCACATGAGTTGTCTCACGCCCATGTTTTAAAAGTGACACTGCCATTAGACTTGCTTAACTGAGACCATTATGATTACTCATTTACCTTCATTAAAATGCTTCATAGCTTCCTTATTTTAAGTAGCTTTTCTCAGCAAGGTGCAGATTTGCCTTGCTGCCATCATTTCATCTGGAAAAATTTCCATGGTGAAAGGAATAACATATTTTCAGCTAAATACTTTCCTGACCTGTGGAGAGATGAGCTCATCAGTATCTTTATTGACAAACCCAGGAAGAAGGTGTGTCAACCAGAAATATTAGATCAGTCAGCTTGTCTTGTCCTGAAGCAATTGTAATTTCCCATGGTCTGCAGCAATTTCCTTTAGGAGCAGATATGTGGAGATATTGTTTGGGATCTGCTGCAGAAGCATAATTTCATTTGGTCCCAATGAGGTGGCCTTAGATGTCATTCTTTTCATTTTTGCTGTTGAAAGGCTGTTGCTTTAGTCAGTGGAAAGAACAGCAAGTTGCTGTTTTCCAGCATCTGACTGAGGAAAAGGTGTTGCAGCTATGCAGAAAAATATTGCCCACTCTGAGCTGGGTTATTGAAGACAGATGTTATGGCCCCTGCCCCTCTCTGAAAAGCCTGGAATAGGTGTTCAACTCATGACACACCAGCAAAGTTCCTGCGTGGTGACTGATGCAGGTGCTTAGTTCCTCAGTGGTAAATTTATTCCTTAGTGAATGATAGAGATTCTTACTCTTTTCCAGTTTCCTCCTGCGAGTTTTGGTCCCTCAGTGCTCAGTTCAGGCGTTTGCTGGGAGAGGCTGCTCTCATTAGCACTGAGGATGTTCTCAGTGCTGTGTTGTCTGGTGCTGCACTGATGAAAGCCAAGCTCCTCTGATCCGGCATGAAAGAGCACTGAGTGGGAATCAGAAGTGGGAACAATTCCTCATTTCACTTTAGTTTTTGGTGTCAACTTCAGTTTGCTTTTTTCCTGCTTGAAGTGGCTCTTTCCGTGGTGTTGCTTGCCCAGAAACAGGATGAAGGCACTGTCTGTTAGTGGAGTTGGAGTTCACACAGGGATGTTGGAGCAGAGTTAGCAGGAACTGGCTCAGCTGTCTGTTGGTATCCAGGAGGGTTCATACCCTGCCTGCTGCCCATCAGTCACATCTGTACAGCAGATCTCAGATCTGCTCAGCAGCACTGAGCCATCTCCAAAGGGACCTGGCTGTGTGGGAGCTGAGCTTATTGCAGTTTGGACATGCTCTTAGTTGGAGTCTTTCTGCCATTAGCTGAGGTCTCTGCAGCCCTGGCACTTGGGGGAACAATTCAGGGAAACTCCTTGGGGCTTTCACAGTGATGGTGAGCTGGACAGGGTGAAGAGCCTGGTCTTGAGAAAGCCAAAACCACCTGCCTACCTCTTGTTCAGGCACACATGGTTTCAAGATGTGAGCATCACAGGTGCTTTGTCACTCTGCAGAGCATGATGGTGTCTGTGGTTGTATCTGGACTTCTGAGGAGGCGCAGTGCACCCTGAGCCCCAGCCCCTGTGTTCAGGGCATCATGCTGCTGTCCATGGGTGTCACAGCCAGCCCTGGCCTTGGCTGTGTGCCTCCATTTCCCCTCGAGTGCTCCTGTGAGCATCTGGCTCTCAGGCAGAAGCAGATGTAGAAGATGGTGGGATCCACAGCTGGATGTGCAAACCCTGAAGTGCTTCAGGGTTATGGTTGTCATTGCAGCCTTTGTTTTGCCCTCTGGAAAACAGCAGTCATCCAGGTATGGGAGGGTCACCCCTTTGTCCTGACCCAATGGCAGGACAGCAGGCAATGTCTCCTGATGCTGTTGTGTTTCCAAGAAGAGATTTACATCCTTGCAGAGAGGTAATTCCCAGCTTTCCAGTAAGGATAACATTGATGGTACCTAATTAAAGGGCACTCTTAGCCTGTGTAAACATTTATATTAATTTCCTTCTCACACAGATGTCTAGTAAACTGACCTCCTGAGGCAAAACCATTTGGCCTCAGGTGGGAGGAGGATCTCGGCCAGCGTGGAGAACCTGACCTGTCTCTTGTTGAGTCATTTCTCAATAGTTTTTTCTGTCCCTGCACATGAAAGGCCTGTGCATGGATATATAGGTTTCATGGGCAGTTGTCTTGGGTGACCTGCATAATTACACTGCAGGCTTGTGGCTGTGGGCTCTGCTCCCTCTCTGCTTCCCATTGTGTATTCTGGGACCATCCATGTATAAAATTAGTATGGGCGGTAAGCAGCAATAAGATGTTCCCTACATGGGTGGATTAAATTAAAATTCAGTAAGAAAAGAGCTTTGGGTGAGTTTCCAAATTACTTGTAGGATTGCACTGAGGAGATTGTTATGGTATTGTCAAACTTTTTGGTGGATGAACAGTCTGATGCAAGTGGGGTGGGTCTATTACCTCTCGCTGCTCTTTCTCTTTTATGTACTATGCTGTGTAATCTTTTGTTATTAAATAATAAGCAAAATAAAAACTGTTTTTTGTCACAGCCAGCTTGTTTTGCAGAGAAAAACACTTTGAAAGTTCAGTCTGTGTGATCTCCAGCCCTGTCAGGAGCTATTATATTGAATCTTCTTTTAAATTGTTAAGCTGGAGGACAAACCCAGACGTTATCGTGCACATCTCAGCTGAGAGCGGAGCGGATTCGGCAGGGAGCAGCCTCTGATGCCTTGTACCATGCCATTAGTTTTTGTCACAAACATGTCAAGATAATCTGCTTCCAGTGTTATGTGTGTTGGCTGACATGAGCATTAGTAGATCTGCATAATTTTTGAAGTAGTTTGAAGTGTGGATGTAACACACTTGGGGCTGTGTGAAATCTTTTTTATCCCCTTTTACGGATCACATTGCTGTTCAGAAAGTTGCTTGTTCTGTTTTTCCCTCCCACAAGGTACTGTGTTAATTTGCAAAGTTCAAAAGGAAAATGCCCCAAACTGGAAGTCATCATAAATAGTGAACGACAACTGACACACTTTGGAAGACCAGGAGCCCCATTATTTCCCAGTCACAACATTACATTTTAAATTGATGCCGCTGTCACTTCAGGATAAATGGAATTATACTTTAATGTAGGCTGTTATTATTTATTGAGCTATTTATTGAATTAGTGAACCTCTAATTCAGTCTGGACTTTGATGGACAGGATCTTTCTTCTGTGCATGTGTGTCCCTTGGTAGACTTCTACAGAGGTTGAGTCATGCCCAGTGAAAGTTGGATAAGACACTTCAATTACTTATTTTTTCAAGGTGCTTTTTGATCATTAATACTCAGACCTGTCCCAGCCTCAAAAGGGGTTGTGCTTTTCCATGAAGACACTTTTTTCCACCCTCTGAGGTGCAGCCAGACAGCAGAAGGAGCCTGTATCTGTAGCCATGGCAGCCAGTAATTTATTGCTCCATATGGCTGGTGTGGCAGCAGCTGCTCTGGTTTAAGGAGGTCAGGACATTGGGGCATTTAAGAAACAAAGCAACACCCCCAACTATAAAACCTTCTTAAATGGTTTTGTACTGTAATAGTAAGGCTCTCCCTAGGCATAAGGAGAGCCAAGGGGGTTATGTATTTATAACTTTTATAGCTGTATTTTGAATCAAAGCTGTTATTTCAGCAGGGAAATAAGTTTTTGTGACGGTTTTACCTTTTTCCAGTGTCGTGGTTAGTGTTTTAGGAAGCAGGTAGTATGGAGGGGCAGTGGGCTGAGCCAGTCACCCAGGTGATGAGATCCACCCTTGGATCTGGCCTGCAGCAGGTGCTGACCATCCCTGGCAGGAGCAGGATCCACCCCACTGCTCCTGGATGCATTTTACACTAAGCTGAGAGAGAAACTGTATTGCCAAATCATGGCAGAGCTGTGTTTGTAGTAAGGAAGTGAAGATGAGCACGTTGTGAGTGGCTCTCGTGGAACAGAAATACAGCTTTAATTTCAGTTTGGGTGTGAGGATCCCTTGCTGCTGAGAAATGGTATGGAAGGGTTCTTGGATGTAGCACTAAAGTTTTTCCAAATAGGCTTTTCATAAACGTGAATCTTTTTATTTTCATTAGGGGACCATTTTAATTAAAATGAAACTGGAATGTTTACTCTGCTTCCTGTAGCTGTGATTGTTTTCTTCACTGTGTGAGCACATGTATAATTTGCTCTAAAAGAAATGTCAGCAGTTTCTGATTACCTTGTGAGTCTTACTCAACAGCTTGATTTTAATTGGGGGGAGGAAATATTTTCAGGGTGCTCCAGGGAGGTCTGATGTCTTTGGGTAGCAGGAGGGAAAGGGTGCTATCTTTGGTACAACGTTAATTACAATAATCATGACTATGAATTTAAAATAAAAGTCTTTAATTTCTTACCAATGTTGGGTGTTTTTCAGTCATGTCAATGAAACACAACCTGTTTGGTAATTAGAATCCTTCAGCTATGCAACCTTTTGGCTTTGCTGCATCCGTATTTTTGTAAGCATCCAAACAGGGTGATTTTTTGGAAAACAGTGATTGAAAGTAGGTAGGTGCTCTCAAATCTCAGGAATTAAGGAAGAAATTTTTTTGTTGTGAGGGTGGTGAGACAATGGCAGAGGCCCAGAGAGGTGGTGGATTCCCTGTCCCTGGAAACATCCAGGGTCAGGTTGGACAGGCTCTGAGCAACCTGGTCAGGCTGAAGGTGTCCCTGCTCCTTGGCAGCATTTAAATGTGAAAACTCTGCAGTTGGGTTAGATAAGGAAAGAGAAGGCTGAGCACATAGGGAGGATTGTGTCCATGTTTTCAAATATAATCTCTCTGATCCCAGAAATCAACCAGGATTTGTAAGTAGTAGATATTTATGTAGGTCAAGTGACTCTCTTTCTTGAAATTCTTTGTAATATGACAAGAAGTATCTGTAGCAGAATTATGTGTTCTGGATTCTTCAGTGGCACTGCTCCTGAAACATTCCCTTAGCCTCTTTTGATCATCTTCTAGGAGGAGGCACCTTCAATTACTTGAGTTGCTGAAATGCCTTTTGGGTCCTGCAAAGCATTTCAGAGGTGATCAGTTTTTGAACCTTTCTGGAGCTTAGCTAATATCTTGTATTTTAATATTGTCTCCACCATCAGAGATAATGATCTGAGTCTCCCCTGCTCATTCTCTGGGGTTTTGTTTCCTCCTGCTGATTATTTGAAATAAATAAATAAGTAAGAAAACAACAAGTTTCTGTGTGTTAACAAGGAGGAATGACTAAGAGAAAAATGAGAGTAAAATACTGCTTATCATAAAAGACTGTATCTCTGGAGGCATAAATTGGTATTCATTAAGTTGTTTGCCTAGACTTGGTTAAAAGACGTGCTTGAGGAGCTGTCTGAGCAGCGTTTCTGTGGAAAGCAAGTCATCCTCTTTGTGACTAGATACATCTAGATGAGCTGGAGAGACCAGAAAGTAACACTAAATGATGGATTGAGAACAGCCTCCTTGGCAGTGAGGAAACAACAGACTATGAAATGCTTTTCAGAAATAATAATATTTAACACTTAGCTGTAAAGTTATACTGATCAGCTCTTCTCCCTGATGCAGGTCTCTTTCACATCTGATGCAGAGTTTTTAAAAATGTTTATGTTCAATTTCTGTCATTTCTCATGGGTCCCTGGGTATTTTTTTTATTATTTCTGTAGCTGGATGTTAACTTCTTGCCTGTGATGGTTATGGTGTCCTGCATGTATAATCTTACTGGTATCCTCTGTGTATCATCACTTGCAGAGAAGCAATTGCAGACCAGTAATCAGAGTGTGGCCTAGTCTTGCCATGTCTGCATTCTTCCAAAAATCAGTTTTCTTTTGATTTTTGTAAAATGTGACAAACGCAGCTATTTCAAAGACCTTGGGGAGAAGCTGGGGCTGCAGTTTGAGGTGAGGTTTTGCTACTGTGCTGGCATCTTTTATTGCTACCTTGATCTGGGACAGACTCTTCCAAGGGAACGTGTGTGTGTTAATTATCGTGGCATTTGTGGCTCTCTGCTCTTTATCTTAAATCATTAAAAAAGTAATTGCACAACATAACACTAGCAAAGTGCTTTCACTGTTTGGAGAATGAATACTCTGTGTCAAACTCTTGTGCAACTCTTCTGATGTTCAGCATTTTTTTCTTTCTTTCTTTGCAGATTAAGACCCTTGATTTCAACCCAGTTTGCTAAGAAGGCTGCCACTGAAGAGGTAAGAAAAGTCCAGCACTTCTCCAACCTGGTGCAACAGGTTGAGTTTGGAAATTCCCACAAGCTATTTTCAGCCTAGCTCTGGTCATGTGGTAGATAAAGGTAAAAAAAAAATCAGTCTTGTTTGTCTGATCAGGCCAGGCATTGGTTACTGTGAACACTGCAAAGCTGAGATTGGATGTTTTTTAACCTAGATTTGCCTTACTTATCCATCAGGAACATTAGCACAGCCTCATGATGTGGATAGCAAAAAAGAGAAAACTCCCTGCAAGCATCTAAAAAGGTCCATGTCAAATAAATGGTCAGGAGGAGTAGGAGGGGGCAGAGCTCATGCCTCTTTCTCAGCACTTGGACTGTCCTCACAGGGAAGAACTTTGCAAACTCCACTTTTGTGCAGCCACAGCCGACCCCAGGGATGGGCTGGGCTTCTGTCAGGGACCAGTGTGGAAAGAGCTTACCCTATCCAGCCTGGCTTACTCCTGCTTTGTTTGTCTAGTTTGAAAATGTAATAGTGCCACAGAAAAGTTGGTGCTGGTAACTGGCCACTGCCAGAAGCCCTCCTTGGGTGCCTTTGTGCACCTCCCAAAGGGATCATGATTATTTTCAGATCATTATTATTTTCAGTGAAACCAGATAACAATGATGGCTGCTTTCTTTCACTATTAATTTCACACTGTACAAAATATTCACCGGCATTTTGTATACAACAAACTGTCTACTGCATATCTAAAAATTCAGTATACCAAAGGGATTTGTCCCTCTTGCCCATGAATGTGTGACACTGACACCCTTCTGAAAGTGAAGCAGTTCCCTTGGGTAGTTTAACACATTTGGCAATTGCCCATCCATACATAAAGCTAAGTGCCAAACTCCAGTCCAGGATGTCTGGAAGTGAATTCAGGAAGTTCTATTTAAAGGTGTTGTTTGACTGCCTTTTTTTTTAACATGACTAAAAGTCATTGATTTTCAGAAACAGTTTGATATCCTGCCTAGGGAAATACATTTTCACTTCTTATTCTATGCTCATTAGAAAACTCTGCACATTTTTAGAAGTACAGCAGTCTGGAAGTGGACATGATAATTAGAAGAAGGTCACATTTTAATTAGCATGGAGCAATTTTAAAAAATAATGACTCAATTGTAGCTCCTTTATATTCACCCACTTTTTCAGAGCAGATGGATACTTTTAAACATACAAATTGATGTATATTATGATGCTGATTTGTTTCAAACTCTTGTGTCCATTTCTGCTTATACCAAGATGGGCTCAATTTGATCACAGAGGTAAAAGCAGTGGTAGGAAATATAAACTGGAGGGAAGTTCCTCTAAATAATATGATTAATTTGAGCATTAAAAAATAATGAAAACCTGTCTTTGACTGATCCGAATATCTAAATACTTGATTTTCTGTTAAAATTAATGGGTGTCTTTTGACCTATTAATGAGCTGTTGGAGCAAACCCTGAGGTGACTTTGAAAAACTCAGGCAGATTCTTTAGGTTGACTGTCATGGTGTATGACAAGTTCAGGAGCAGCTTTGATGTTTGAATAATTAGACTACCAACTTTCTGGTACAGGGATTTTCTCTTACGGTGTATCTCTGAAGTGCCTGGAGTTACAGGGATTCTGGGAGCTACTGCATCCCAAGTAAATGCATTTATAAATAAATAAATAAATAAAAATAAACTGCAGCATTTTATCAGAGCTTGCTGTCAATGGAATTGAAGAACATGCAGCAGTACATAGTTATGTATGTAATTTAAAACCTAGAGCACTGTGGCACTTTTCTCATGGTTTAGACCAGAGGAGTTGGGGTTTTTTGGTCTCCTTTGGACCATTCATTTTTAGAAGCACTTCACAACTGGTCCTTCCAAGGAAGAGTTTCCATCTTTCTTACTAGGGAAGGTGACTCATGCTGGTTACAGCTGGCTGGTGCCAGGTACTGTCAATATTCCCTTCTCAGAATTCTTCACATGACAACACAGCATTCATGAATAATCTTTAGGGTTCTTCCAGTTGCTAATTGGCTGGTTTTGTGTGCCGTGGGCTCTAATGTCTGAACCCCAACAGTCCAAGTACAGAGTGTGTGTGGAAAGTACCCTATTACAGAGCTGATGGAGGTAAAGCTCCTGTGATGTTTCTTCCTTGGATGAGAGAAGGAGTTGGAGCTCCAGACTGAGCACACCATGAAAATGAGAAGAAAGAGCAGAAAGAGCAGAGCCTGGGCTGTGCTGGTACAGGCTTTGTTGCTGCTTCCTACCCTGTTCCCAGATCTCTCCTTAGTGAGCCAAAGACAGCATTACCTGCTCCAAATTCACCTCTGTTCCCTTGTGGTGCTGCCCTTTCTCTCCCTCCGTGCTGTGTCCTGCCTAACCTTGGAGCAGCTGGGGAGGACCACGTCCAGAACAGGTCCCATCCATGATTGATTCCCAAGGTAGTGTTTGGAGATCATTATTCTGCTGAATTCCACAGGTAATGGCACAGGTGCCAGTGTGTATTATCAGCTGAGTGCTCTGCCATCACATTAAGTGCTGTCTACAGAGTGCTATTTGTTCCACAGCTCATCGCGCCGCCAAATAAATCCAACCAGAGCTGTCAAAACTAATACATGTTGGGCTTTTTCTGATTTGAAGGGTACATTTTTGCTATCATTAAATTGTCAATAACGTTGTTATTTTGTAATAGGCCTGATGTGAGTTGAGCACACCGTGGGAGAGGTTTAAGTTTTCCCACAGAGCTCTACTGAGGAGCCTTTGCTCCCAAATTTCTCCTCCTCTTGTGCTTGCCAGAGAATCCTTGTTCTGCTGTTATCATTACAGGATATTTCAGTTGCTGGTTCTGGACTAAGTGAAAGCTGGATGGTTTTGCCTGACTTTCATTCAGACTTCCATTAGAACAGCTGAACCTGTAGCACTGGACATGAGCTTCTGTGTCTCCTGTCCCTATTGTTTGGAAGCTGCTAAAGTTCTGTACAAATGTTGGGCCAAAGGAAGGGCTGTTCTACTGTTGTCTCTTCTTTTGTGCAGGTTACCTTTCCAAATGCACAGGCTGAAGCCTCTGATGTAGAAAAGCCAGCAGCTGTGCTTGTGGAGAGTGGCCCAGTAGCTTACAACCCTGATGAAGAGGTGGAAGAGGAAGAGGTAGAGGAAGATGAAGATCACTGCATGAGCGCCTTGCAGTTAATGGGAGGAAATGGTGAGCTGGGGGTACCATCTCTGCTGCTGTGGGCTTTGTCCTTGCAGGGCTGGGGACACACAGGGTTCCCCTGCTTGTCCCTGTCCCAGAGCTCCTGCTGCCTTTTCAGCATTGCCTGTTCCTGTGGGAAGCCTGGGATCGCCCTTGGAGACTCCTCCTGAGAAAAGTTTGCATCTCGAGCTTTAGGCTGAGAGGGCTTCCCAAGAACAAACTGAAGTGTGGGGTGTTTTCCAGAATAAGGTTTATTAAGGTGGATCTGAGGAGTTAGTTAGCTCAGTAACCCCTCCATTAGCAGTGCCTGGGGCCCCCTGAGCCTCTCCTCCCTTCTCCTTGTGCCTCCTCTGTGGAGGCTGCAGTGATGTCCAAGTTGTCCATGAGCCCTGGGGACGTGTCTGTCCAGCTCAAAACACAACCAATCTCCCCACTCTGTTTCTGGGGAAGGTGTTGGGAGGAAGAAGTTGTTCCCAAGTGCAGGAATGGCATTGGTGGTGCATGTATGGTACACAGATGTGTGCTCATTTCTTTGGGTTACCCAGCAAAGCCACTGGTTTAATTAGATTTCTTTGTTGGCAGGAAAAGGCAGTCTCCTCTCCACTGTGGTTTTTCCTAGCTGGACACATCCACATTTATCCTTTATTAAAAACTTCCCTTTAGAAGTTAGGCTTTGAAAACACACAAAATTATTTTTAAAATGGGAGCTGCTAATTATGGGTTGTGAAGACGCAAGATGGGAATACGTTTCCTAGTGAAATGTTATTTACTGCAATAATCTTTCCTTCACTATTCATTTAGCTTTCATGGACAATATGTATACATTTCACAAAAGTGTCTGTTGCTTTTAAATTGATTTCCCTGCTGGAAAATAATTGCTGAACTGTAGGAAAAACAGTTTGTTGCCTGCATTTATTATTAGAATAACGTTCCCAAGAAAAGGCATCCATGTGGGGGAGGGTGGGTTTATGTTTATTAATAAACCCCCCACAAAAATAGAATAAAGGTCACTGAGTTTTTTTTCTTTGTAAATGTTACTAATTTTGAACCATTCTGAGAACATTCCACTACTCCCTGTCTGGCCTGCACAACAGCTGAAAAATTAGAGTTAAAAAATAAAAATAAAAAGGAAAAGGAAAGGAGTATTCCCAGAATTCGAATGCAGGTGTACAGAGCTGTTCAGAACAGAAAATAACTCTTTCCTAGCTGCTTTCTCTGTGGATTTTAGACCTGCCTGCCTGGAATAACAACATGAATTACAGATGGTGAACTTCACCCATTCTACACAAATCATTATAGATTACACTTAATTCTGCTTTTGAGCATTTGCTTGTCTCTTTGGGTGAGACGTTGCCCTGTATTGGATTTGGAATATGAAATTTAACTTTCCTCAGTGCTCATATGCAATAATTATCCATAGGTTCATCTACATTACAGAAAGTATCTGTGTCAGTGCATTCAGAAGCACACAGAAGAGAAATAGGTGCATTAGAAACATACAGACTTGCCTTCTGACACACAGCACACAGTCTTTGCACTCAGCATTAAGAAAATAAAATTGGATTAAAAAATCTGACCAAAAATTTTAAGTCCAGAAGTAAGAAGATAAGGGAGATCTGAGTCAGATGCCTGGGTTAGGATTTGTTCCATGACTCTTTTGATGTTGATGGGAACTCTGAGCTATCTCTGAACCCTTGCAATTTCAGCTCATAAATCCATGAATAATATAAACAAACCAGCTTTTTCCTTGGTGCCTGTATCTAGTGAAAAACGTGCCTACTTGTAAATGTAATGCTGCTGCTTATCAGCCACTCTGTGCCAAGTCACTTGTGACAATCAGGCTTGATCACCTTAGCCTCTAAATTAAACCAAGTATTTCACATACACGTGTGCCAAGTATTCCTAAAGGAGAGTCTAGTGACAAGTGAGAGGAGATATTTACACATACATGCTTAAAAATAATTTTATTTCATTGAGGGAAGTACATGCAAGAACTTATTTAGGCCTAAGAAAATAGATGATTTTTAAAATGCTTGCCTAAGGCAAAACTTATCCTGTAGTTACATAGCAGGAAAACAACCTTAAAGAAGCAATACTTCTATTGTGTCTTCCATCTACCCAGAATATTTGCATTTTTATATGCCCTTGTCTTTGTGTGTTTCAGATTATGGCTGTGATATGGATGAAGATGATGGCTATTAGCTCCATTTACTTCCAGGGTACATGGACTGTGTCTTGTTCTCAGCAAATCTTTGGTCTTCAAGCTGTATGAATAGTGAAAGAAGCTGTCTATGGTCAGCAAATGTAATCAAACAATCCTGACTTTTGTAAAGTGAATTCGAGGTTGGCATTGGGTCTGGTCAGTTTACATTGACCCATAACCCAGCAATAACCAGTTTGGATTCCTACTTGAATTTATTTTTATTTTGGTGGATCATAGTTGGAGAATTAAATTAATGAGAGTAATGTTTCCAGAGAACAAAAGAAAAGAGACAAAACAGACTGTGCATGAAGCCTGTGTGGCTGAAAGCAGCACATCTCTTATTTATGTGACTGCTTTTAGGCATACTGCTGAAAGGGAGGGAGCAGGTTGGAGGACAGGGCCTGTTGATTATTTGAGTACAGGAAAATTAGTCAGTCTCATCGTGCTACAAGTGACAGAAGGAAATGTTTCCAACCTGGATTGTGAATGTGACCATGTTGCTGTATACGAGTTCCCTTACCCAACCCTGTCAAAAGTTAATGATAAGTTATATATTTGCAGAGCAGTACTGGTTTTCTGAAACAGAGTAAGTACTTCTTTATATTAGTAAATTCATAGATTTCTTAAAATATCTGGCAGTAGAAGGCAATGAAGAATTGTCTTCCATTGTGAGTCTGGTGTGGTTTTTGTGGAAGGAGGGAGAACACCTGGGTTGGGTAGGAAATGCAGGGAGGAAGGAGGCAAAGATGCTGTGTTCATGAGCTGTTGCTGGACATCCTTAGGCAAAGCCAGGTCTTCTTTAGGCTGGTGTTTTGCTGCAGGAGAGTCACTAAGGCCATCTCTGTGGAGCTGCTCTTGCCTGACTTAGAGTGAAAGTCTGCTCCCAAGAGCTGCTGGTCTCTAAAACCAGTTGAAAGAAAGGGAAAGCTGAGCTTTTTAATAAATAAGCTAGCATCTGCTTTGACTGAATTTAATTTAATGTAATTTGCTTAGCATTCACTGGGTAAATTAAAGGTCACCATGCAGCAGCCTGACTTTCATGGCTCAAATCCCATCCTTGAACAGTCGTTGCTATGTGAATAAAGCTGGAGCTCCAGCCCTGTGTGCCCTGAAATGTCAGCAGGCAGGTCCTCTGTCACAGATAGATCAGTTCTGGCAGTGCCATGAGAGCAGGGGTCAGGAGTGGAGGCCCTGTGGGCAGATCCCACCCTGGTGCCTCTGACCTGCCTTCCCCTGGCACTGCTGGGCTGAGGCTCTCGGCTCCGTGGGAAATGCACGGCACTCTGGATCACACTCTGGATGTCTGCAGCTGATGTTTCCATCTCTCTCCCTTATCTGGTGACAATCAGGAAAACTGTAGTGCTGCAGGCTTCTCCTAACACCAGGGCAAGATGGATATTTATCTTACCAGCACAGTTTCTGTTCAGCTGTGTCTCCTGGTCGGGTCTTCCTTCCTACCTTTTTTCAGGAGTGCTCGTTACTAAAGCACCATCCATCCTCCTGCTACAGAGATTGGATTGTGGCAGGAAGAGAAGCTGCTTCAGGATGCTCTGCCAGACAGGGTGATGATGGTGCTCACATCTGAGGTCATCACCAAAGAGGGGAAGGGCACACAGCCTTCCATACTTCCATTCTTCTCTGTCCCTCTTGGTAGCTTGGATCATGCAAGTCAAGCAAGAGTGAGTGCTTTTTTTAGGAGCAGACTTGATACTATTTGGCTGGTAAATATGCCTTGGTGGATTGTATCTGTGTGGGATTTTTGAGCCCTGTATAGGAGTATTTCTGTAATGACTTCTTAGAAGCAGAACTTGGTAACAAAATTGGTGTGGTAAGGCTACTGGAAGGAAAAGCTCTTCTGAACCAGATTCCAGTTACTTCGTTTACAGCACTTAAGTGGAAAGAAGAGATTCCTTATAATTCTTAGGAGAAAAGCTGGCATTTTCACTGAAAAACTATAGATTTTTTTTTCTGACATTTTATAAGTACTGCACAGAAACTGATACTGAGGAGATAAACCTTTCTACCTCTCTTTTATCTACACCATAAAATAGAAGTATGCTATAAGCAGACAGTTTTCTAAAAAGTGGTTTGTTTTATCAAAGTTTGTGCTCTGCAAGTCTTTGAGACCGTTGAGTTTGATTGTTTGGGTTTGAACTAATCTTCCATAGCACTGCTACAAATATACTCTCAGTATATTCTCAAGACTTGGGTTTTATTCCAAGGTACACAGTATTCTCTATGCAGGAAATAAACATGCATAAATAAACATGTGTATGACTCATGTAGGTCGAGTGCTTTTCTCAAATGCAAGATTTTGGCTCTTAAAGAAACCTCTAAGATGGGCTAAGATGGATATTGCTGAGGGTCTTCCCTGCAGTCTCCTGCTTTGTTCCCCCAAAGGACACCAAACCTGCTGCCAGGGTGGTGGTGTTGTGTGTGAGCTGAGAGCATACCCAAATAAACGCAGCTAGGAAATTTGAATTTCAGTAGTACATTGTGTTGCTGAGAACATTGTTTTGTGCACTGCAAGTAGAGGGTTGCAGTTTTTGAATGCTCTCATATGATTTGATTAGGAAAGGCCATCAGGCAATCTGCTGGAAGAGCAAGGGAAAAAAAAAAAAGACCTACAATTCCATAGCATCTCAGTATTGCTGGTGAAGTTAATGGCATGACTTCTGTACAGGATTCCTAAAGAAAGGATATTGGATAGGCAGACTTCACTCTGAGCTTCTTAAGCTATAGTGGTTATGTACATTTTTAATTTATTGGTGACTTACCGGGATTTTTGTAACGTTCATTCCTTCTTCATTTAACTAAGCTCAGGAAATGTAAACAGATTCGAACATGCTAGTTTCTGTTTTTATAGCTAGTCATTAAAATGTAAAAGGATTAACACTGCATTAACTCTGTTTACTACTGTTGGTATATCTGGACAATTTTGTTGTGTGTAAGTAAGCCCAAATTCACTTGGAGTAATTTGGATCCTGCTTTTTCTCAGGATTCTGATTATGATGTAAAGAGCTTATAAGGCTTCAACATTTGGTATTCTTAGATGATCTTCCTTGCAGCCACACAAGCTGTGTATCATTGGGTTTGCTGCAGAAAGCACATCTCTTGCTGCAAGTCACTTTGCTTGACAGGCAAAATTCTCCAGCTGTTGCACCCAGCTTGCCTGCCATGCAGCCTTTTAACACTCTGGTACTGTGGGAGTAGGAAAAGAAATAAGGAAAGTAATGGGCTTCTTCACTGTGCTGAGTGCATTTTCAGTGTCTTAATCATCTGTGACATTTCTTTAAAATCAGTGTGTTCAGTACAGCAACTTTTAAATGGTGCCAGACAGCCTTGTCTTGAGGGTTCAACATGCTCATCAAAAAAGTCTTTGCCATCCTGATGACTTGTTTGTGTTCTTTGGATTGCATTGAAACCCCAGTTGCAGATGTGTACAGTTAGAGTTTGCCTAATAAATGTTCTGTTTCTTATTTTTGTGTTGAATCCTTGTATTCAGTTCAGTTAGTGCCAAGAAAATGAAACCTTTTTGATGTATGCATATGTACCATCCCTCCACAACCACAAGTCATGTTAACCTTTTTTACTGTAATATATTTGCTGTAAATAAAAAATAAAACCTTTACATAGCCCATCTGTTACTATGATGCTCTCTTGATGATTTCTGATTTTTCTGTCTTAGTTCTTAAAAATGTTCAGTTTTGATTGCTGCATGATTTTGGTTGTGGCCAAAATTTGTCATTTAGAGCTTTCTTTTGTCTGTATAAGGGAAGACACAGCAATCAGGCAAGTGTTTTTCACAAGATACTGTTCCACTGATAGATGTGGATGCTTTCTGTAAAGTACATAACATTAACGAGGCTTTTCCACTGAGCTGTATAATTAACTGACTGTGGGAACAATATATGGTGTGTGTATTTAGTGGAGCTGTTCCAGTGCTTGTTTCTCAAAGTTGTATCTTGATAAATAAGGTGTGTGCTGAGTTAAAAATCATGTTATTTTATCAACATCTGGCTGCCACAGTTTGGAGACAAAAATCCACATCTGCCCTTTGTACAGATGGGTGTTTGCTCCTTTTAGTTTTTGTTGGAAAAAGAGGTACTGCTGGATCCTCAGGAGGGTCTCCTGCAAAGTTTTAGCCTATAAAAGGATGATTAACAGTGGATTTGATAAGGCAGTATGTGTCATTCCATCATTTCACTATGTTCCCAGAGTGTGATCAAGGCACACTTCTGCTCTCTTTGACATTGGGATGGTTTTATCTGAATTTCTCTTCAGCTGTTCCAGCCATTTCCACTGGGAGTTGGGAAATTCTCCAGCAGTGTCCATCACAGCTGCCCTCTCCCTGCTAACAATTGAGATATTAAAAAGTACTGACCACCTTGGCCTCATCTTTTCTGCTCTTCCCAAGCTGCACAGCTCTTGGCTTTGTCCTCTCATTTTTCTCTTCTGTGCCACACCAGCCTTTCATAACCAAAACCATTCTGCCCCCACAGCTGCATTCATCAAATGTGCCTCCTTTAATAGTCTCAGAAGTTAAATAATGCTAATAAAACTGAAATCTTACAAGGCTTTCTATTGCCTTCATTTGTCACCAGTAGGTCATAGCACATTTGTTCTTATGTTCGTGTTTTGTAATACAGAAGAGGCTGTTGCAGTTTTCTACTCCTGTCTCCTCTATAAGAAGAGTTACAGCACATTATTCAGAGGTTTTTGCACACCCTGATACCTGGCAGTGATCTTGGTGAGTGGTGGTTGTTTAACAAAAGGAGCTAAGTACAGGAGAAAGGATGCTCAGTGAGAATTCAGGACTTAGGGCATAACAAATTTACTTGGTGAGTTGCTTTGTTGTAATTATTTTTTTCTTACAGGGCCTGTTGTGCATTCTCATGGAAATTAGGGAGGCACATACAGTTCATAAAAATGCAAAATGAAATTCCCTTCTTGCCATGGGACTCCAGGAGCACCAGATTTAACAACTTGTAGCCTGAACTGCGCATTTGTTATTGTGTGGGAGGGCAGTAAGTCACCCAGTACTGGGCACAGGGATGGCAATCACTGTGTTATCCATTTCTATTGCCAAATTGCAGCAAGAATGCTTTCTCACTGCTCTCAGTGCTCTTAGTAAAGTTTCTCAATTCTTTAAAAGCAGAAAAATAGAGCAAATTAAAGGAATTTGAACAGAGCAATGAAAAGAAACAGCACCAGCACTCTGATTTCCAGGTAATTTTTCTTCAGTACTCTTCTGTGGGAAAAGTAGAAGGGATTTGTACACAGAGACTAAGGAGGGGCAAAAGCTGCATCTTGGCAGCAGCAGAGGTGAGGCAGTGTTAGCCCTTTTCCACACAAGAGTTCCAGACCCTTTTGTTTCATGGCATATCATGCATGATATTCATCATTTCTAGCCTGAGCAGTCCACTGGAGGGTATTGAAAGAGGTAGGACACCAAGCCACATGAGGAAGAAGAGATGGTGAGCTACCATTGTTTCTCAAGTGAAAAAAAAAGTTAATTATTTTGAGTGAGTTTAAGGGTTGTAGTTTGATGTTAAGGAGGAAAGCTGCATTAAAACCAGAAAGATGAGGGAATATTCTTTGTTATGGTGTGCACTGGACTGTGCAATGAGCAGTGAGCAGGAGGCAGGAAGAGCTTTGCTGGTGTCCATCACTGGAGGATCTGTGCTGTTACCAGCAGTCTCTAGAGGTGGTAGCAGTAGTGAAGGAGGGATAGAAGTGGTCTGGGGTTAAACCAGAGTACTGTGGGTAAAACCAGTCCTGGAGTAAACCAGATACTGTGCTAAGTCCCCTTCTTTCTCAAGCCATGCCTAATTAAACAGCAAAGAGGAGTTATCTGTTCTGCTGCTTTTAATAGAGATGGGGATGGCTGAGGTTCTCAGAACTTTCTAGGTGGTCACAGCCTTACTCTGAGGTGGATGTGCTGTAATTGAGTAACAGCTCTTCAGCACAGCATTGTGTCTGGGAAATAGATTAATCCTTGTATTGGCTGTGATCCCTGCCCATGCTCTGGGAGCTCAGCAGAGGAGAGTCCAACACACACCAGCACATTCAGGTAAGATTCATGGCTTGGCATGGCATAAAATACAGCTGAAGCAAATGTTTTCAAAACTCTACTCAGTGCTTTCAAGCAAACTCTTAGGCAAGGCCACTGAGAAATTGTTAGTTACTGCTGCATGGTGCATTAAATCAGGAGGACCTACCATAAGCTCTGAGGTCTCCAACAGCAAATCAGCACAATGTGAATCACTGTGTTTTCTTTCTGGGCCATCAGGCACCACGAGGAAGAGTCTGAGTGTATTTTCTGCCTGTGGTAAGATGAATGATCTTTCATCTTGTTCATCTTCCCAGTATAATTTATGTTGGTTCAGAGTTGCTGGCTGCACTGCATGAATAAGATGCCATCTGAAAAACTTTTGGCCAGGGCTCTTGGCACGTGTGCAAGTGTGGACTTGTGATCTCCCTGGCCTCTTGGGGGGCAGAAGGTCCAGCACAGCCCAGGTGTTGTCACTGCCTGTGGATGTGGCACAGAGTGAAGGGGCTGCACCAAAGGTGGGATGTGACAGTGCCTCAGTTAGAAGATTACAAATTTTGTGTGAGTGGGGAGAACCATTGCACTAATCACTGTGCAGGAAGGTGGTTATGGGGTCCCAAGGGCTGCATTCAGCCCATTGATCAGTCCCATCTGTTAATCTACCACAGCAGGTATGAAGCTCAGAAGGAGATAAGCAATTAAGGCCATCTGTGACACCTCAAGTGGAGATCAGCAGCAGGCAGGATGAAGACTCAGCCATTACAGGACTTAGCAGAGCTTTGGAAGGCAGGCTGTAGCTCTGCCAGTTAATTTCAAGCCTGCTTTCACAGTCAGGCTTAGCTGTCATTAAATTCTTGGATATATCTTAGGTTGATAGGGCAATAGGGTAGCTTGCTATCCAAGAAAGTGCTTTAGGGGGTTTGGGATGGGATGTATGTGTTTTTTTAAGTTACTCCTTCTATTGCCATATTTTGCAAGGACCATGCTGAGGATTGCAGCTTTCCTTCTGAGCAGAGTTCTCGGTGCTCAGCAGGAGTAAGCAATCACTGCTGAGGAGCAGGGATGTTAAAGGAGACAAAAAACAGGGTAAAGCAGCACAAACAGAGAATGATGGTGAGACATGAAGTGTGAAAATATCAGTTGATCCAGGTATCAGAGCCAGGGATGTCCCACATCAGAGGTGAAGAAGCGAGCAGTAAGTGGAGGAGACCTGGTCTGGTAAGCTGTGACCTGAAACTCCTCCTCATCTCAGCTCTGAGATGGGCTCTCTGTTCCCTAATACTGCTGAGGGGGTGGTGGAACCATCTCAGATGGCTCCCCATGACTTCCCTTACTCCTTGCCATTAACTCACAGGGCCATGAACCCAGTTTGTTCTCCTCCTGCTGGGGATCACAGCCAGATCCTGGAAAGAGCAGTGCTGTCCCTTGGGTTTGGCCCAGCCTCTGCTCTGACTCTGGCTGATGATCTCACCATGATTTCTCATCCCTTGTTCAATTTCTGCGTAACTCAGGGAAGTGAATGTGAGGGCTGAGGGAATCTAGAACCACCAAGGGATTTTGGCAAGGGCACGCAGACCCTGAGGAGAAATGTCTGCCCTTCTCTGCAATGTACCAGTCACTGGTATTTTTGGAAGCATGCTGAGAAATAGTTCCTGGAAATGTTCTTTCAGTTGCTGTGTGTTGGGCAAGTACCATGAGAATAGGAATTGCATTATTTGTACAAGGAATATTCAAGGGGCTGAAGTGTTCAGTCACTTTAATTAGCCATGGGAGTGAACATCATCAGCTTTCTGTGGAAGAACAGCAGATTGTTTCCATTGTCTTTCTAAATACCTGTCCTGTTTTCCCCTTTGTATATTTCATTATAAAATAAAATATTAAAGCTTTAAAAACTCTTCATTAGCTAGCAGATGGTTTTGCAAGTCACTTTAATGAGATGAAGAAAACTTTAATGGCAAACATTTAAAGTTGTGTTTAGACAGACTATTGCCATTGGAAAAATCTAGTGAGTGTTTTCTCCATGTTTTTGACAGAACTTGGCACCAGATTATGTTCTAGGAAATAGAAGGGGGTGATTTACACCAACCAGTTCCCTCCCAAATGTGCTTCTACATCAGTGTAACATTGCTGAGTCCCAGTCACGTGCTGATGGACAGGGGTGCAGGGGGGGAGGAAAATATCATTAACTTGATGCAGTTCAGGAGAAATAGTACATTTCTTGTATATTCACCTCACTCCCTTGCTGCAGTCAAGGCATTTTTGGGAAGCTTAGAGGCAGCCCCCTGACAGGCAGTGCTGCAGTGTGCCAGCTCCCTCTGGACATCTCTGGCTGTCAGCACCGGCAGCGTGTGGGGATGAGATAAATGAGGCTGGAGAGCACTGAGACCCTGTCCATGAAAACCTGGCCTTCTTATCCCACTCTGGCTGAATTTCCTGAGGCATAAATGCTTGTGCTGAAAGCAGGTAGGAACATGGCTGACAAAAAACCCTTTCCAGGCCTTGATGGCTCTTCCAGTTCTGTATTTCTCTCTTGAGCAATCAGTGCCATGTTCTTAGGAGGTGCAAGCTGCATTACAGGAATATGTTCACATCCACAACACCCAGTCCATGACAAGAGGGGTTTCTATCCCTTCAAACATGTGAATTCTTGTTTGTGGTGTTGTGAGCAGCTGCTGACTCTCAGACCTGCTTCCTCCCAGGGCTGGTTTGGGCTGTGCAGGGTCTCAGCCTCGTGGGAGCAGGGAGAGGGGAGCGTGTGCTGATTCATTTGCACAGCCAGAGGATCCACTGTCCATGCACATACTGAGAGATGAATCATGCTTCACAAAAGCAATAAAAAATGCCTCCTAAGTGAGTAATTGCCTGGCTACCTCCTTAGACTGTCCAACCCTTTGTTCCTCCTCTGCACTGCTGACCATGTCCCACCTGGCCAAGCTTCAGTGTCAGCTTTTTGCACTGCTGGGGACCTTTGTCCTTCAGGTTTTTCTAGATCTGGCTGATCTGATCTCATAAGGGTTTTTTGTTTTTTTTTTTTTTTTTTTCAGATGTGGAAAAGCCTCACAGCTAAGCAAAGGTCCTCAAGGAAATCCTTTCCCTTTCTCTCCTCCTGTGTAGGATTAGCTATACACCAGCAAGAAATAACATCTCTAATGTATGTTAGGAGCTCTAGTGATGAACTTGTTAGAAATGCCCTGACCAATGCATAGAAGGGAAAACAGATCAGTTTGCTGGGATATTAACACTCAGCAGAGGAGAATTTCTCTACTTATGAGCCCTGAGGAAAATAACAGTTGGTCTGAAAAGCCCTGTGAGTTCAAAGACTTGTCATGAAGTTTCCTTCCTCAAAAAGCAGTGTTTCCATGCCAGCTGCTCAGGAGGAGCTTGGGAAGTGGAGATCAGGGTGAGCTGCCCTTCAGGATCCCAGTAGGGAAGGGATGTATCAAGGGAAGCACCAGCTCTTTATCTTCTCCCCTGTTTTGTGATATTAATACCAAATAGAAAGCATTCTCTGTCATTTTGTCACCATCCCCGCAGTCATCCCCATTAGCTCCTGAGCAGCTCTGGTAACACAGCCCCTTGTCATGTTTTGCTGCTTTCTCTGTCCAACAGTGGGTATTTCTGTGGAGCCCTGTCCTGAAAGAAGGGTCTCTTGCCAAGAGAAACACAATCCCTCCCTTTGCCAGGGACAGACAAGAGGCATCTCTGCCCCCTGCAGCAGATGCCCTACACGATGAGGGCTTCTCTCAGCCCTGGCATGCAGCCTTCAAGTGGCCATGGGGCTGATGAGCAGCAAATTGCCGCCCACAGCTCTGTGATTCCTGCAGAATTCCAGTCAGCCCACTCCCGACAGCTCTGCCAGGCTTGGCTCTGCAGAGGTTGCAGTTTCCAACTCTCAGAGTGCAGTGCTGGCTCATGTGGTGGCCAAGGGGACAAAGGGGCAGGAAGGAGCCCTGCATTCAGGTGGGTGAAGGAACACCTTTGCAGTTGGGAAGGTTTCCATGCCAGGGGGTTCTTGGCAAGAAGCAGACCTGTGTTGCCATGGTCACACAAAAACATAGAGGGACTCGTGTTCTTGCCCTGTTTTGACTGTGCACCATTGATGTGGCCCTTTTATCTCACTGGCTTCCAAATTCACCAGTCTGTGCTCTCAGGTGTGGCAGTGCCAGCCACACCCACAGAGATACATATGGCAGTCTTCTCTCTAGGAACATTTTCCTTCATTTAAAGCCATCCATCTTAGCTTGGTGACTCCCTGGGCTGTCTGTTTATCTTCACTGAATGTAAAGGAGCTGCTGATGAGTTGTTGGGACAGTGTCAATCTTGTCGGCACCAGGAATGAGGTGAGGAAATTCCTTTCCCACCTGCCTTGCCTTTCCTTTATAGTCCTGATTGTTCTGAGGAAAGGAGAGGCTGGAGTGCCTCCCTTCTGCTATTAACCAGCCACAAAACAAAACAAAAGAGCTTTTAATGTATAGCCAGGCTGACTAGTCATTGTAAAATGTTGCACCATAAATATCTCAGATTAATAATTTGTTTATTTTCCCCACCACAATAGGCAGGGAGAGTATTCATGAAGCTGTTAGGCAATGCTCATTGCAGCTAAATTTGGCATTTAGAACATGCTCATGAGACAGGCATCACAAAAACTTTGTGAGGAATGAAGACAATGTGAAATGTCTGAAGCACATGCAGAATAAATTGCAGCTGGCCCGTTTGCCCTGCACATTTACTGATGCTGCTGCTGGCTCCTTCCTCTGGCAGTTCCCACACTGAAGCTTTATTACTCAAGTTGTGTCACATCCTGGTGCCTGTGCTTGTTTAATGTGGGCTCCATCAGTGAAATCTGAAGTTCATGTGTGCCAAGTTAAGCCACATCCTGAATGCTGTGGGTCTCCTCCTGTCCCTTGGCTCACTGCTGTGGTGCCTGTGTCCATGTGCTGCAGCTTGGACTCATCAGGAGCCCTCCAGGGAGATCCCCAGGATGCTCTGATCCCTCCAGTGCTCCATCTGCCTCTGGAGCTCTTTTTTAAATGGTGCTTCACCTGAAAGATCTCATTGTTTCCAGGCACACCAGAGGGATGGGGAAGGGAAGGGCAGTCAGTGCCCTTCCCTGGGCCAGGGGGTCACTGAGGGGCAGGGCAGGTACCTGAGGCTCCAACAAACACTTGATCCCACTGAGAACAAGCTGTCCTCATTTCAGGGGAGTATAACAGGATATCTCCTGGCAGCAGGAAGGGACTGAGTTTCTGAGTAAAAGACAAAGTTTTTAGGTCCCCTGGAAGGCTTCAAAGCTGTGATTTGGGCACATGTGGAGGGCTCTCCTTTCCACAGTGAGGTGTGTCATGGGGTCAGCTGGCAGGGGTGGCACAGGGTTCCCATGGCAAGCTAGGGATGGTAGATGCCCTTATTTTTTTATTTAATTGCTCCCTGGATTTTACAAAATGATTTGTGATGGTGCTGCTTGAGTAAATAAGTCTGTTACTGGCACTTTGCTTCACCTGGCCTGTGTGAGCCAAGCATGGATAGAGGCAGCTGTGTAACCCCACAGCTGATCTCCCCCTGGAGCTGGGCAAACCTGTGAGCAGGGCTCCAGGGCAGGAATCCCAGTGCAACACCTTCCCAGGGCAATGGGAAATTCCTGTGGGTTGTGGCAGAGCTCTGACTGCAGGTTTGTGAGAGGACATCAGCAAAGTCAAGGAAAACAAAAGAAGTTCATTTCCTCCCCAAACAGCTCTCTGGCAGAGCAGTGCCTGTGATGGTGAGGATGAGTTCCCTGGCACGTTTGTGACTGTGGAGAGCAGAGGAGGGTGTGAACTGCCCTGGAAAGTGGCAGGCAGGTGCAGGAGCCCTGGCTCTGGATGGATGGGGAGCATCCAAGTTAAACAAAGGTGTGAAAATCTGTGGGGAGACTCATCCCAGACCTTTGTATCACATGGAAGCTCTCATCATCTTGTGCTTTCTTTTTACATGACTGTTGGGATTTGAGACTTCTCCCTGCTGTTTAGGACTGCTCAGTTATATGGGGAACACAGGACTCAGTTTTCTCAGGAAGGACAATTGGTCCCCCATCCAAGTTCTACAGCATATTAATATTTCTTTTATAATTCATGTGTGCATTTGTTTATGAAGTGAACACATTAGAGCCTTGTCAAGGCTGTCATCTGGGTCTCCCTTGACACCTAACTCCAAACTCTGCCCCTGCAGCCAGTGACCCTCATTCCAATATCCCTTCTCCTCCTTCCTCTCCTTCCACATGGAGAACATTTTCTCCTTTGCTTCCCTCTGGGTATTTCAATTGCAGCATGCAGCATGCCTGGATTGACCCTGGGGCTCCTCTCTGGTGCTGCAGAGCTGGGCCTGGATGTGCTGCTGTGGGAGAGGAGTCCCAGTTCTCCAGCTCCTGTCCCAGGAGAGTCGGGCTGGGGAGGCTTCCAGGGAGAGATGCAGAAGTCCCAGGATGTTTCCTGCTGCTGGAGTGTTCTCTTTTGTGCAGAAAGGCAGCAGCTGCTGTGTTTGCTGCCCCCAGCTAAAGCTGTTTGGGTAGATACAGACTGCATTTCTAAATGGGCAGTTTTTATCCACTTTTTAACACTAAACTCAGGCCCAGGGCGAAGCTGCTGCAGAAATTCCCATGGAAATTAGTGCAGAGTCAGAATGGGAGAGTCTTGAAACTCCTTATAGTGTTTTCTAGAGCAGCACTGGAAGAGGATGGCATGTCAGCCCTAAACTGAGATTTCCTGTAATTTGTCAGTTTTCACAATTATACAATTATTAAAAGGAGAATTTTCTCCATGTTTTTCCTTTGCATTTGCTGGATGCCATGAATCAGAAAGTGGCTGGAACAGTTATCTTGCTCCAATGTAATTTGATTCTCTTTCCCCAACCCCCTTAGTATTTGATGAGAAACCTTTGTATTTTCATGCTTTAATACAATCTGGCACATAATTACAAATGACTCATAGATAATCTTGGTCATGGAGCTCTCTGAAATTAGATGATAATTTAGACTGGAATTTCTGTAGAAAGAATGAAGGAAAAGACAATTATAATTATTCTAATCAAGATATCTTTTTCTTTGCCTGGGGTATTGCTCTGTGAACTGCCAGAAGCCTGAAAGTATTTAGACCATTTCTGCTGCTTGCTGTTTCCCAGGCAAACAGTGCTGAGCACCACGGAGCTGCCTCGCTGTGAAATTCTCAAAAATGCTCCTGACAAAGAGGAGAAGATGGGATGTGCAGGGGCAGGACCACAGAGCTGAGAGCTGCTGGGGTTTGTTGAGTGGGGCAGCCACTAAAAGGGTCTGGGTGAGGAGCTTTGTGCAAACCCTGGGGCATCCTGCTGGGAGGGACTGGATCCTGAGGGGCAGCAAGAGGGCATTTGGTGACATCCACCACTGATTCTCAGAGCAGCTGGCAGAAAGGAGGCCTGGGTTGCATCCCTGAATTTTGTGCTTCTTCCCTTCCTCAGCTTTGGTGTTGGTTCAGGAACTCCCAGTCACCTGCTGGGCTGTGGACACAGTTCCACAAGGCCAAGTGCAAGGTCCTGCATGTGGGTCAGGATAATCCAGGGACAAATTCAGTCTGGGCAGAGAATGGACAGAGAGCAGCCCTGAGGAGAGGGATTTGGGGTCATGGCTGACAAGAAGCTCACTGTGACCAACAATGTGTGCTCCCAAGCCCAGAAGGGCAAACATGAACTGGGCTGGATCCAGAGCAGCGTGGGCAGCAGAGTGAGGGGGGGTTCTGCCCCTCTGCTCTGCTCTGCTCTGCTCTGCTCTGCTCTGCTCTGCTCTGCTCTGCTGAGACCCCACCTGCAGCACTGGGCCCAGCTCTGGAGTGCCCTGTCCTGGGTTTTATATGATGCTTTTATCCCCAGTTGTCTTGTTCTGTTGATGCTGAATAATAAGTTTTGCACCTTTAAGCCTTGTTCCAGAGAGTGAAGTAGGGAGAGGAGAAGTGCGCAGTTTGTTTTCTGACACTGCACTCACTCCTCCACTTTCCTGCTCCTGGGCTGTGTTGTCTGTGGATGGACAGACAGCAGGACAGAGCTCTTCTTTGTTTTAGTTAGTTTAGCTAGCTGAGGCAGAGACGTTCCCTGGACTGTGGGGTTTTCCCTTTTCTTTGGGCCTGTTCAAACCTGCTCTGGCCTGAACACCAGCAGAACAGCGGCAGCTCCACCTGAGGCCCACTGGGCCGGGCCTGGGCCGCGACATTTCCATCATCAAAAGACTGAGTGAGCTGAGCTGCAACCTGGGGAGGGACTTTCTCAGTTTGTCATCTCTTTTGGAGCAGCAAGGGGTTCTATTGTTTAATATTGTTTAGGTTTTATTGTTTAATAAACAGGTTTTTGCACTTTTGTCCAAGGAGGTATTTTTCTCCCGCACCAGTTGTGGGGAGGGGCCGATTGAATCTGCTTTGCTAGAGTACCCCCTTTGGGGGGTTCTCTCCTAAATTTGCCCTGAACCAGGACAGTGCCCCAACACAAGAAGGACATGGAGCTGCTGGAGCAAATCCAGAGGAGGGCACGAAGATGCTCAGAGGGCTGAGGCACCTCTGCTGATGGAGACAGGCTCAAAGAGCTGGGGCTGTCCAGCCTGAGCTGAGCTTACAGCACCCTAAAGGGGCTACAAGAGAGCTGGAGAGGCACCTTTTATAAGGACATCTTGACAGGATGAGAGGGAATGGGTTTAAACTGAAAGAGGACAGATTTAGACTAGATATTGGGAAGAAATTCCTTGCTGTGATGGTGGTGAGGCCCCGGCACGGGGTGCTTACAGAAGCTGGGGATGCTCCATCCCTGCAAGTGTTCTCAGCCAGGCTGGATGGGGCTTGGACCAACCTGGACAAGTGGAAGGTGTCCTGTCCATGGCAGGGGGTTTGGAACTAAATTATCTTTATTGTCCCAGTCCAAACAATGCTGTGACTTTGTGACAGGACCACCTTGCAGAACAGAAATCCTGTCCTTATCCTCTCTCCAGTGCCTGGGACACTTTTGCAGAAGGGATGTCTGGCCCATGGGATGCTGAGCAAGAGAGAGTCACCATGAAGTGCAGCCCAAAGGGAAAGGAGTTGGTTGTGTGAGACTGACCCTGGATTAGCAGATCTCATGTCCTGGTCACTCCTGAGATGTGGCTGTTAATGAGAGCTGACTGGTAAGAAAATAGAGCATTTATCTTTAGGAGACACTCTTGTCTTACCCAGCAAAGGAAAAGAGGGGATCTGAGTTCAATCTAAAAATACTTCAAAGGGGCAGGCACCAGGGAAAATAGAAAGCAAAAAAACCCCAAGGTTGCATAAGAATAAATAAGAATAAATTAACCATGAAGTAATCTAGGCTGAAAACTGGAAGGTTTGTTGGTATTCTGGGGAGTTTCTCCTGGTTTTATGTTCTGTTTATTCAGGAGAGGGAGATAAAGGCTGCTCTCTCTGAATCCCAGAGGATGAGTCTGGAATGTAATGACCAACATGTTAATGCCAACATCACTGGCTGTCCTGCTGCTGATTGCTTCTGGCAGCAACATAAAATGAAAGTGCTTATGAACGATCCTGGGGCCTGCCCTGCACCCTGATAGGCATCACCATCCCTCCATCCCACCTCCAGGGCTGCCTGGGGCTGGCTCCTGGAAGTGTCTTCTATGGGGTCAAGCACTGGTGATGCAAAACCTCTCCTGCCTAGAAGCCAAGAGATGTTGGGCCAACAGCAAAGCCAATTAAAGTGGATGCAGCAATGTCATGGGAAGAGGGATGTGATTGCACTGATTTTCATGATCACTCTTGGCATTAATTAGATTAAATACTGGTTTTGGTCTGTGGTGGGCACAGGTTTCTCAGCCAGCTGTCCTGTGGAGCAGTGTCCAGTCCCCACAGGGCCCATACACCAGGGGAGTGGGATGCAGGTGGCTCCAGCCCCTGGGAGATGGAGGTCTCTGGCCTGCAGATCTCCTGCAGCACCCAGTCCATGGGTTGTACATGGATTTTTTCCTTGATTGTACATGAGCTTTGCCTTGATTGTGGCCCCAGCAGAGGGGCAGGGCTGGTGGGGTGACCTGTGAAAGCAATGAGCACAACTCCCACCCCTCACACTGTGGGTGCCAAGTGCTGCTTGCACACATGAAACTGTGTGTTAACAGCTGAAATCTCACCTCCTTTTTTTCCCCTGCACCTTTATAGCTCTTGGCTTTTTCCCTGCCAGCTCTTTTCCCACCTACCACTTGCTAGCACACATCATATTGCAGCCTCACACCAATCACTCAGTGAAGGAACTCACTGATGGGGCCTGGGCAGAAGTGTCCCTAAAAAGAACTTGACCTATTTTGCATTTATTTCTTTTCCAAGCAAAAACTTTGCCTTGCTTCCTCCGTTCTGATGGCATTTCCAGGTGTGTGCCAGGGTGCCATGGCAGCAGAACTGGCAGACAAAGGCAAGGTGAGATGCTGTGGATGGGCAGGGATAAAACTCAGGAATGCTGATGTGCTGTGGAAGCCACTCTGAGGCCAGGAAGGTGATAACACTCAGTTAATTCTGTTTGCCAAGCCACCATCTGATTTTGCAGCTGTGTCCCCAGCTTTGGTTCAAACCCTGCCAGCAGTGATATCCCGGCCAGAACTCTCCCTCCCTGAGCTGCCACAGGCTCTGCAAGGGATGAGGGCAAAGGGGCTTTGCTGGAATGAATGAAACAGGAATTTCCCAACTTGCCTTAAGATCCTCCACCCTAAATGAGGTTATCTTCCTTTTGTAGGAGCTCAGGTTCTTGGGGATAAGCCCTGCCACCTGCAGCCTTGATGCACTGGGGTAGCATCTTCCTGCTGTGCCAGCTCAGTTTGTGCCTGCAAAACAGTTAAGCCTGAATGTTTACTCCTGCTGTAGGATTATGCAGGCAGCACTGTTATTCTGATGGAGCTCATCCCTTTACCCCCAGGAAAGCAGCCAGAGGAGGCTCAGATGCCTGGGAGAAGCATTTTATCCTTATTTTGCTATGATGTTGTGCTGCCAGCAAGTGGGACAGGACTGGCCTGGGGCTGGGCCAGCACAGAGGCTCGGGGAAACAAAAACAGTGGTGGATTTCATGTTTCCCCCTGAATTTATGAATTGTACACTCAGGGAAGGCTGTGAAGATGGAGGGGCTATCAGCTCTGCCATGAGGATGGGATGTGGATGAGCTGGGATCCCTCAGGACACTGCTCTGCCGCAGCACCATTCCTGTGAGGAAAGGCTGAGAGAGTTGGGATTGCTCAGCCTGGAGGAGAGAAGGCTTTGGAGAGACTTTACAACACCTTCCAGTGCCTGAATAAGGGGAGCTGCAGAGGGACTTTTTAGAAGGGCACGGAGTAACAGAACAAGGGGGAATGGCTTCAATCTGAGAGAGGATAAGTTTAGATTGGATAGCAGGAAGAAATTATTTACTGTGAGGGTGGTGAGCCTGTGGAACAGGTTGCCCAGGAGAGCTGTGGATGCTGCATCTCTGGCAGTGCTCAAGGCCGGGCTGGATGTGACCCTGAGCAACCTGGTCTGGTGGAAGATGTCCCTGCACACAGCAGGGGGGTTGGCACTAGAAAAATCCTTAAATTCCCTTCCAACACAAACCAATCTGTGATTCTCTGGTTCTATGATGCACTGGTTTTTATGTGCCTGCAAACCCTCATTAACTCAGCAACAGCACAAACAAACTGGAAAGCAGCTTGCAAGAGCAGGGCCTGCCCTGCCAGGGGTTTCTCAGGGCTGTCCTGCTTCCTGAAGCCTGTCAGAGCCAGGTTTAAGATCCTGTAGAAGTAGCAGGAGACTAAAATCTCTGATAGAAGCAAAAATAGCAAGATCAGAGAAAAATGCAATTGGATTTGGAGCAGCTGCTGGGAAACAGATTCTTTGCAATAAACTGAAATGCTCTTAGCACTTGATGTTTGTGCACTACAGAGAAAACATCCCTGCTACAGAAGGTTTATTTTAACTACAGAGGACACAACCTGTCAAACGAATGCACAGCTCCTGATTTGATCTAGTTCATTTTCATGTGTGTGTTATTTCTGCTCCTTGGCAGCTCTTGTGGGGCTTGTTGAGGCTGATTTACTTGTGCTTTTGGAAGGTGGGCTTTATGGGAAGCCACAGCTTCTGATCCCCATGTGGAGAGGCATTATCAGACAGGACGGAAGAATAAGCAGGGTGATGATGGATGCTCAGATTTGCCAGCTGAGCTAAAACACTGAAGGGAAAAAAAAAAAAAAAAAAGCTGTTCTAAACATTTTGTTTGATCTCAGTCCAGATATCTGATTTCACTTCAGAGAAACTTTGTATTTTTTAATATTTACTACACACACACACACCTGAAATGGAAATTTCATTTAATGCACACTTGCTCTAGCATTTATAGTGAGGGATCATGTGTAAACTTTTAAAACACTGCTTCACAAGGAAAAGTTAATTTTTAAAAAATTGCTAATGCTGTAGTCAATCTCCCCTTTGTCAGCCAAACCTTCCAGCTCCCTTTTGCTTTAGCCAGCCTGACATGCATCTGTGAACTCCTTGGGTCTGTCTGAATCTGCATTTTCAATTGCATAAGCTCTGAACAAAGCATTTCCTTCCTGCACTGGAGAAAGCTGCTCTGCATCCTCTGCCCCCAGCACCACCAGATGCCCCTGCTCCTCTCCTGCCTTTTGTTCTTGTCTGGGAAGTTTTTGCTGCTCCTTTGGTGCAGCAGCAATATCAGAGTGTAAAATAAGAAATCGCTGTTCTGTATCAAAGCACTTGTGGTTTTGGGGTGCAGCTGGGGCCTTACAGTGCTCCCTGCTCCTGGCTGAGCTCACATCTCTGCAGGGTTAACTTCTGCCTGTCCTCCTGATTCAGAAATCTCCTGATTTCTGAAGGAGAAAATTAATAGGCAGGGAGCCAACAGCTTTATAGAGGTGGGACTTTGTGACAGAAAGGGACTTTGGCAGTGCTGTGAAAGGAGAATTATTTCTATACAATTTAACATGAATCAATGTCTTTTGAAGATGAAAAAAAAATCCACCACAACAAAACACCACCACCTGAGGACTAAAAAAAAGAAAATGTGTTTGCTTTTAGCATGGTGGTGGTACTGCTGTTCAGCAGGGGATACTGGAGGCTGATTTTGCTGCCCAGGCTGGAAGTGACCCACGTCTTCTCTGATGGAGGGATCTGAGCAAAGCAGGACTAGGGGAGTTCTGTAGGCATGGCTGAGCTGGGTGTAAAGCCCACTTGGCCCCAGACTGGCTGCCCTGTGCTTTCATAGTTTGGTTTGAGATGCTTTTTAGAGGTGTGGAAAAGGAGGGTGGACAGGTGGTCATCTCTTTCCTCTTTGTCTGAGGACAGAACCACCTCTTCCTCAGGAATCCTCCTCTGTGTGTAACTCTTCCCTCTGTGGGAAATGTAGGGGGATGTGCACGTGCTCAGCCCACCAGACACAGATTTGGGAGTGAACTTGAGCAGCCTGGCAGCAGGGAATACATTTTGCCACTCTGTGGACCCAGCTCCATATTGTGCAGAAGACAAATCCACCTGGTGTGCATCTTGCTCAGCCCTTCTGTTACCCTCAAATTCCTGTGATTAATCAGCTTTTCCTATGAAAATCCTGCCCAGAACATGGAATGAGGAAGTGATTGCTCATAGATATGTATCTAAATTGCTGAACTGATACCAACCCAATAACAAAAGTGATTTTGACTAATGCTCCTACAGCAGGCAGAAGCTCCAGTGCTTGGAGGAGCAGAACAGCTCAGCCAGCAGGTACCTGACTGCAAAATTAATGATTGATTCTCAGGTCTATATTTATTTTAAGGTGTCACCTTCATTTTGCTTTTCCCTGTACCTACCAGCTCGGGGATAACTGGGTGCAGAGGAGGTGACCCTCACTCAGGGAACAAAACCATAACAGCCTCTTGCAGCATCACCCATGGACCTTGGAAAGAACCATGGAGGCACCTGGTCCTCAGGCCCAGGAGCAGATGCTGAGGGATGCATTTCAGAGGGAAGAGATCATGGCTGGGCAGATGCAGTATGTTCCCAGGCAGAGAAAGATTTTCTTTTAAATTTGATTTATGATAAGTGGAGAAAGGGCGGGACTTCCCAAAGCAGCTAAGGGAATTAGGTGCCTGATTCCCATTGATTTCCCTCTGACAGAGATTAATGCACTGTTTTCCACTTTGCCATGTACCCAGATGTGTTGGCAGGGCAGGATAATATATCAATCAGTGAGTCATCTGTCTGTTGCTAACTCCCATGAACGGCAGGAGGATATTTTACATTAGGCTCTGGATCAGGCTTTTGTCTGCTAATCATATTTTGGGTCCTGTTGTGTTGGTTGTTTTTGTTTTTGGTGACTGCAAGTTGTGTTTGCAGGGGTTCCCGGGGCAAGGCTGATCCCTTGAGTGGGTTTTTTCATGGGGTGAGGCAGCAGCAGGTTTCAGAGAAATGAACATCTCAGGTTCATTTTCATTTCCCCAAATTCACAAGAATCGCAGGAAGAATAATGGGACTAAACGATATTTTCCAACCACCTTAGGCACTTTGCTGAGGCTGCATTTGCATGACAGAGCTTTTCATTTTCCACCTTCTGATACTCAGCAGGAGAGGGACATTATTGTCACTAGAATATTCCCAATTCAGTGAAATTTGAGTGGGCTAATTAAATAATGTAAAAACCTTGCCAAAGCCCAACACTTCTGTGTGAAAGGAAACGGCATGGCGTCCCCTCTCTTTATTTAAATGGGAGGAGAGGAAATATGTGAGTCTAATGAACTCTATAAGTTCCTGTGGCTTTTTCTGAGCAAAGCAACCCTTAGCACTATTTGCATTATTAATATCCCAGATGGGCAAACTGGCTGATACTTGACACCAAATAAAAGTCACATGGAAAAACTTTAACTTCTTCCTGTTGTCTTTGTGAGATTTCTCCTCAATCTCAGGCAGTGAGCAATGCTCCTTGAAAACATGCTGAAAATGGGGAGCACTTTCTGTCTGTATTTCATATTCTGTTTGTTTAAGGACTGGAACTTTTGGCCTTAGCAGTAAATACCCAGCTCCCATTCATGGCAGTTGACTTTGGATGAGGCACACACTACTCCAGGTATTTCTGTAGAGGGATGTGAACTTCCATCTTGGCAGAAGGAAGCAACCAAACCTATGCTCTCACCAGAGCAGTTTTTTGCTTTTTAGAGAAATCCAAAGTTCTTTCATGCTCCTCAGTGTCTCTGCTAGCTCTGCAAACCCCTTCTGCTCACCAGGTGCCTTTGTGGGACCAATGGTTTCTGCAGGGGGGAGTTCAGCTGGCCAGGTCTAGATGGGGCAGAAACAGGGACATGCCAGGGTCAGATCATAATGCCCTGCTCTGCCCTGACAGTGACTGAGTACTGAATCTCTGACCTGATCCAGGTTAAAGATATCCTTTTTGGATACAGGTTCTTAACCCTAGGTTAAAACCAGATCAAACCTGGGGTAATTTCAGTGCCCTGTTTGCAGCTGGAGCTGTGGGGTCCAATGGGAAGGAGGAACTTTGGAAACTGGATTTCAAAACTGAGGGCTTAATCTTCACTTAATCTTCACTTCTGCAATTTTCCTCACCCCTCCTTCATTGTCTGGGTTGCAGACTGTAAACACAGGAGACTGGATAAGGTATCACAGGAGGGGCCTGTGGACTTGTGTGGAGCATTTAGAACCCTGCTATGTCCAGGCAGGAACTATAAGAGAAACTTCAAGCATGGATTTACAAATAGCTAATGGAGATCCCAAGATTTCCCAGAGGATACATGTGGGATCATCCCACCCCCTGGTGTATCAGGTGTATCCTATGGAGAAATTATGTCCCTGCCTATCCAGAGCTCTGGATCAGGAGCCTGGCAAGTTAGATTTGCACTAAGAAGATGTCTCATGGTTTGCTGCTTTGTTTTTTTTTTCCCCTGTACAACATGTGAGATGTGGTGAGAAGAAATGCTTGAATTGTTCAGTGCCCAGATTGCTGTTACAAGTGAGTGCCTGAGGCTGAATGTTTCTGAGTGATTTCACTGTCCAGTCAGGACTGTTGATTCTGCTCCATCAGGTGCTGGCAGCTTGCTGGATGTGCTAAGAATTGCTGGGCTTTTAAAAGGCCTTTAATATATAGCCTGTCCTTGCCAGTGCTCTGAGAAACTTTGTGAGGTTCCCAGAAGGTCAGACAAAGCTTGGAAATGTCATGAAATATTTGTCCCAAAATCTTTGCTGGAATTAGAGCTGCTCCTCTGCTTCCAGGCCCTGTCCAAGAAGGCTCTGTAGCTGCCTGCCAGCCCCTCTGGCTGCAAAGTGTGTGTGTGCTTGCTTTTAAATGAATGAATAACATTGTTAGAGCCAATAAGGACATCCATGTGCCTGGCACTTGGTTTGTTTTATGCTCTGCTTTCAGTTAGGGGTTGATGTTTTATCAGCCTCCCTTTGTGCTTCTGCAGACTCATCCCTGCTCCTGTGTCTGCACCAAGCCCTGATGTCCACGTGGGCATCCCTGGAGGGCTGTGCATCCCTCCCTGCCTCCCTCCCTGCCTCTCTCCACCAGCAGCAGGTCCCCCTCTGCCTTCCTTGCTGCAGGACATTTTGTGCACTGCAAGGGAAGAGTGAGCATCACCCCTGCTGCTCCCCAGCTCCACTCAGTGACCACAGTGCTGAGTTTGCTGGGGTCCCCAGGATGAGGGAGGAATTGAGAATCTGACTCCAGGTTCTCAGAAGGCTGACATTATATTATATTATATTATATTATATTATATTATATTATATTATATTATATTATATTATATTATATTATATTATATTATATTATATTATATTATATTATATTATATTATATTATATTATATTATATTATATTATATTATATTAGCTATACAAAAACTATACTAAAGAAAGAGAAAGGATACATCAGAAGGTTTTACAAGAATGATAATGAGAGCTGTGACTGACTCCTCAGAGTCTGACACAGCTAATGGTGATTGGTCATTAAGTTAAAACAATTCACATGAAACCAATCAAACATGCACCTGTTGGATAAACAATCTCCAGACCACATTCCAAAGCAGCCAAACACAGGAGAAGCAATGAGATAATTATTATTTACATTTTTCTCTGAGGCTTCTCAGCTTCCCAGGAGAAGAAATTCTGGAGAAAGGATTTTTCAGAAAATATGACAGTGACAACCACATCACTCAGCAGAGAATGGATGATGGTGCAAACGTGATCAGACAGGAGGTGATGAACTGAGGAGAAGCATTATGAAAACTGCAGCAGCTGCAGGTTGGGCTGTGCATAAAAGTTTGCAGGGATCTTGCTTCTGGCCTGTTCCTGAACCAGGCAGTCACCTTGAGGAGCCACATAATACCCTGCCATGGGTTACAGAAAATTCTTGACACCCTCTATGACCCAGGACTTTTTTTTTTTTTTTTTTAACAGAAGAGTAAATGCATCAGAAAAGGTGCAGAGGAGGTTGAGCAAATCAGCAATGCTGAAGTCCCTGGAACAGCAATTTCTTGTGTAACTCACCCCAGGAATCTGCCTGTGCTGCAGAGGGGGCAAGAAATCCTTGCAGTCCCTGCCTGTCTGATCACTGGGCTCTGCAGACAAGTTTAACTCCAACAGACTTGGAGGCTGAAGGAAAACTTTGTGTCCTAAAGCTGCCCTCTCTGCTGGGCCAGCTCTCATCCTCCCCTTTTATGTGCTTTCTGCTATTTTTATCTGGTGCACAGGTTTGCTGAGTAAGAGTGCCCTCAGTCACTACTAATCAGCAGCCTCCCCAATCATGTCTGGATAAATAGAAGTGTAACATATGCCCCAAATGGCAGGAGAACTGGAAAACTTCGGTGACTAATCACTGTGAGAGGTGCATCACAGCCACCAGAGCCATTTCTGCTAAGCCCAGGCTAAAATCCCAGGGCAGATGCTATTTATGTTGTACAGCACTTCAGAGGCAGCCCTGCAAGAAAGCAGATAGAGATGAAGGTCAGAGCAGGCCTTTTAAACACGACATTACTTAAATGGCTTTTCCTGCCTCAGCTGTCCTGCTCTGAGATTAGCCCAACTCCAAATGAGAAGGGTTTTTTCCCCGTCACAGTAAATCCCATGCATATTTCTGTGCTGGTTCTGAGGCTGGGAGATGCAGAGCTATCCTGTGCATTTCCAAACAATTCCTCAAGCTGAACACTTGGCTGGGAGATCCCTTCTGAAATAGTTAATGATTACAACATCTCCCCAAATTGCATCAGTCCTTTGATCTGCTTGGTGCTTGAAAAAACCCAGCAACTCATTTTCTAAATTGCTGTCAAGTCTTTAATTTTTTAGATACCTAAAGCTGACATGTGAACACACCCATGTCTATAGCATAACCTTGGCTTCTCTGAATTTATGAGGAGCTTGGCGAAATTTGAATGATTGAGTTACTAAAATAACTTTCTGTGTAATTACCATGCATTGCCTTTCCAGGTACCAGGGAAATTGGATAATTGAAGTTCAGGTGATGGAGGCTTTGTAAAAGCACGGAGTGTCCACTGCAACTCTTTGAAGAAACCTCATTAAAATCAACCCAGCAGCATATGAAAACACAGAGTGGTTCATGGTTTGGGAATACTTCTGCTCTTCTCTGGCCATTTTTTTTTTCTGATAGGCTGGCTGGAAAAGGGGCTGGGTGCTCATGGATGAGGATTGGGTTGCAGAGGATGCTGCATTCAGTGCAGTCCGGGGATGCTGCAGTGACTGTCTGAGTGTTTGCACCCCCTGACACTCTGCAGGGGCAGAGACCAGACTCTGCATTTTCAAAGCAAGTGTAAACCCAGATTTAGCACCCTATGTGTTACAGATTTAATCCAGTATAACAGAGAGCAGCATGTGGCCATACTTCAGAGCTATCACTGGTTCTCATGTAATAAAGCAGTGGCACAGACCCGAATGCCTCAGAAACCATCTTTTCCTGACTCTGACCCCACCCTGACAACTGTGTGCCACAAGAATGCCTGGACCCTGGGTTAAAATTGCACTTACCAGCAGATAGGTTAACTCAGCACTTTCTCAGCATTCACAATTTGAGTGCCTTGTAAAGGCCTCCTTGTACCAAAACGAGCATGTCCTTGACCTACTGCTATTTACAGGGATTGCCAGATTATACATTTAGTTATTTTTTCCTGTGCTGCCTTGAAGAGCTGGAGAAAGAACCATCTCTCCATCAGCTGAGAGAGGCACCCCACAGATCTTTGTTCCAGGCTCTCAGCACACTCAAGGAAATGTTTCTGCGTCACCTGTGTTTGTTCCACACTTTTAACTTTTCTTTGGAAACAGAATTTCTAGAGGCTTTTTAAGACATTTGAGACACTTGCCTTCCATATCCTGAGCAGAGCAAGGTGGGAGGCACAGGTGCTCCCTTTCACCAAGTATCAGAGGACTTAAAGATCTTTTTTGGGTCAGAACAAAATAGGACGCCCACACGAACACAAGGGAACTGTGCAAATGCTGGATTTCTATTTTTTTGTTCTTTGGCCAAAATGTGAAAGAAGCTCAGGTTAGATCAGTTCAAAGTAGATTTTTAAAAGTATTTTTGCAAGGTGAAATATTAAGCAAAATATTTTGTTTTACTGAGAACATAAAGTCTGAGTGCTCTGGTACTTGACTTTGTTATTTTTTCATTATGAAGCTTGAAACAAAGCCATGTATTTCATGCCTGAATTTCCAAGAATTCCACTCCCCTCTTTTTTATTTTTTTTAAATTTGGAACATACCCAAGAAGTTCAGTCCAAGCTAATAAAATCTGGCCATCTTAAGAACTTAATTAAAAAAAAAAATTTTTTTTTTTGCACCTTAATATTTCTGGCTGGTTTTCCTGTGTGGAGCTCCCAATCTTACACCCCCAAGTCTTGCCCCTGGCACCATGCCCCATGTGAAAGCTGTGGGTGAGCTGACATTTGTGCTGCCAAGCGTGACTGTGGCTTGAAGAGCATCAGGTCCTTCAGGATGGTCTCCTGTGACAGCTCAGGGCAGCTTCCCAGAGACCAGGAATGCTCTGAACAACAGAAGGACTAAAAAATGTTGGGAGGGACAAACTTTGAGGCTCTGATCTACATGACCATCAGAGTGACAAGCCTGTGTGTTGCTGTAGTACTGCGTCTTATTTGGCCAGCCAAGTGTAATATCAGATCCAATTGGAAAAAAATAAATATAAAAATAGAAGAGCTCAAGTCCCAGCTCAGATAACAGTTGTGAAGTTGAAAGAACTCAGCCCAAGCTAGGACAGCGCTTAAATGTGTTCCCAGCCTTAGGAATGCACTTAAACTGGATCTAAGCATGGCCCTAAAAATGCTCATGTGTTTGTTGCTGTCCCAAAGGTTCCCATGAAAGATGTTGCCTCCCTGGGTAAAGAGAATGAGCCTAGTGCACAGTTCCCAAAAATGCAAAAACTACAGTTAAATAAAATGGCAATAATTGGATTTATGTCATCTAAATACTCTTTGGTGTGAAATCTCCCGTCTGTATGTGGGTGAAACAATTTCTTTCATCTTTGCATAAAACCAAGAAGTTATAAAAATGAGAAGGTATAAACATATCCTTCAGCAGCAAGTGTTGTTCTGAATTGGCAATCCTTCTGGAGCTGAAGGAAAAAAGATGTTGAATATTACTATATTGTAGTGTACACATTAGTAGAATATTATCCAAAACCAGCATTCGCTGTTCTGCATTAAACAGAGGTATATATGCATTTAAATAGGCACATCATGGCTCGGGTTTATTGCACCAATATTTTATTTATCTATCACAAGCTTATTTTTACTGCTGACAAATATTTTCTGTGTAGTTTGAAATTCAAAAGAAATAGTCACACACAGTCATTAATGTTTAAAGTCAGAGGATATTATTTAGTGTAGTGCTAGTTGTATTATATTATACATTATGCATTAAATACTTTTTGGTGGTACACTTATTAAATACAAATTGAGGCAAACCAATCCCTCAGTGGAAACAGACCTGCCAAATAACTATTTTCTTTTTACTTTCAATCTCACATACAAATGAAGATCTTTTGGATTTCAAAGCTGGTGCTGTTTTTACCCCCCTCTCTCAGTTTTCAGTGTGAATTTCCAGGGCTATGGGGACTTGTTAAGGAAAGATCAAACATAATATATATATGTATTAATGCATGAAACAGATATATTTACCTCACTGGGGCATTGAGAATTAATTAGTTGCTGATTAGAAAGTGGTGGAAAGTGAAAACCACTCTCTAAGCACTCGATGGTGTTTTTGCTTTGAGCGTGCAGCTGGAGATGGAGCCAGCCAGAGACGGTGCCATGGGACGTGTCTGGGTGTGGGGGCAGCCCCAGCCCAGGCTGGCAGCCCTGGCTGTGCCCTGCTCAGTCCATCTGATGGATCTGTGCCTTTCCTGCTTTGTGTGGGCACTCCTGAAGAGCCAGCCCCTGCCTGGAATGGCTGGGATTTACACAGCAGCAGCCCCAGGATCCCCCAGGGATGATGCCTGGATCCTGGTCATACCAGGAGAAGGGTAAGAGCAGAGCAAACGTGAGAGAGGGGCTCCCCTCAACAACCCCCCGCCCCTACCAGGCACTTCCCAAGAATTTATTTGCACCCCCAGATTTATCTGGTGTGGATATGTTCATTCTTTCATTCTCCCCTTCAAGCCAGGTAAACCCTCAGCATGCCCAGGGCAGTGCTGCAAGGAGCTCCCAGAGCTGGTTTAATTCCCTTTTTTTTTTTTGTTTGTGCGTTTCTTTGTGTTTTTTGGTTGGTTGGTTGGTTGATCGGGGTTTTTGTGGGTTTTTTTCTTAAAGCCCTCTTTTTTTGTTTGTTTTTAACCTCCATCCACTGGTTTGATGCCATCCTGTTCCTGTGCTGTGGAAGGCAATGAAACACCAGTCCCTGCTCACCCTCTCCAGACTCCCGAGCTCTCAGAGCCTTATCACATCTCCCTTGTCATTCAACTCCCAACAAGAGCTGAGAGAGGCAAGACAAATCCTGCTTAGCAGTTTCCTGTGTGGGTTAATTTCCCTGAACTTTCCTCTAAGGACAAGGCCCATTGAGCCAGTGCTGAGGGATGGTAAAAATGAATTTACAAACCGTGAAGTTTTCTGCAAAGCCTCTGGGACGGTGAGAGCTCTCATCCCCCTGGGAGGGGAAGGGGAGGCACCAGGAGAGGAGTTTGGAAAGGAGATTTTTGTAGCTAACTCAGTGTCTTGAATTACTGCTCCTGTGTGAATTTTTGTTTCTGAGTGCTGTGGCAGGTATTAGTATATTGGGATTGTAATTAGGAGGCAGGACAACCAGGGGTTTTATGTATGTGTCTTTTGTTATTTAAATCTTCTACACACACTCATAGCAAGCTCTGGAGCTGCCTGTGCTGGCTTTGCAGCTCTTGTCTGATCAGTGAAACCCATTTAAATGGGGATTCTTGGGTCTCCCAGCTGCCACAGCCCCCTGCTACCCCAGAGAACCAGAAAAGCCTCTCTGCCACCTCTGGCTCAGCTCAGCAAATATAATTTGGGTTTTTATGTGGGCTGGAGGACGGGGTTCTGTTGGGTTGGGTCACAGATATCCAGTGCATCCCCAAGCATACAAGCAGCAAGTCTCAGACCATCTCTAGAGAGAAAAGAATGCTGCAAAATCTGGGGGGAAAAAAATCAAAGAAATTAGGTAAAACATTAAACTGAAGAAAAGTAATAGCTTGTGATGGCTTTGTGGGATTAGAAATACACTTCTTAGGCAGCCTTTAACCCCTTAATTCACTACCAGTGAATTAATTTACTCAGAACTTGCACATGAGCAGAAAGCAGGACATGGAGAAACATGGCACAAGGGGGTGGAATGCTGGGGTGCTGTCATCACCCCTCAGAGCAGCTGTAGGTGGGCAGGGGTGCCCTTGCAGAAGCAGCTGAGCCCTGGGGTGATGGCCAGCTCTGGCCACAACCTGGCTTCTTCCTGCCTGTGGTACAGATGAATAATGAGATTATTTGCTCTCACAATTAAAAGATAACTATTGTGTGAATATTAAGAAAAGCTTTAGTGATGTATAGTTATGTTATTGTATTTAGATGCCCTCTGTTCTCCCCATAGTTCCCTTTCCCCCCTGTATTGTGAACGTCAGACAGCCAGGGTGGTCTAGGACAGGTAAAAGAAGGCTGTGCATGTGTCCCTTGCATGGGACAGTGGGGAATGGGAAAGCTTGGTGCTTAGAGGGGTGGCATGGCAACACCTGACCTCCAACCAAGCTACAAGAAAACAGTTTCCACTGATAAATGGCAAAGAAGAGCTGACTGACAGACTCTGGGAAGAGCCAGGGCTGGCTGATGCAACCCCAGGGGTACAAAACACTGAGCATCCATCTTGAAGATGGACCGGCCACATGGTATGCATGAGGGCAGTTCCCAGCACTGCAGCTTTTTCCTTATGCAGTCCTTTGTTGTATTTTTGTTAAAGTTTAATAAGCCTTTTTAAATTTTCAAAGTGAGCAGTTGTTTCTCACACCTGTGTGCTGAAAACAGCACAGTAAAAGGCCACTCCACAGAGCCAGGCTGAGGCCTGCCCTGAACTCCACTGGAGTTCCTTGACAGGCTGTTTTCCCTTCCCTTGGGGAACATATAGAATGTTGTAGGGCACATGTCCCCCTTCCCTTGGGGACATATACAATCATTTCTCCACCAATCCATGAGGGCTGCTGAGGGAGAGTGTGTCCCTGTGTGTGGCTCCAGGCAGGGCTGTCAGGGACTCACTGGCACAAGGCTTCACACATTTCAGTGCATTTTAGCCAGGACCCCTTGGACACACTTCCTGACCACACAAACAGCATTTTCTCAATATTGGTCTTTCTGCTTCAGCAGCAGACGGATTGAGCAGCGACTAATTCCTCTTTTCTTGAAAGCAGACCAAGCCTCAGCACCCGAATCTCTCATTAAACAAGCAGATTTACTGCCCTCTAATTTCCTATAGATTTTGCATTAGCCTCTTATCTGCCGTGCCTCCCACAGCAGGCTGGATGAGTCTGGTCCCCATCCGGGTGGCAAACAGTGTCAGGACTTTAAGCACATTTGCAGGGCCTGGTGGCTGCTGGCTGGCACTGACCTTAGGTGAGGGGACAAGCTGTAGCTGCCATAAAGGAAAACCTCCAGGCTTAGGCTCATTTTATCCAAATCTGTCAGAGATTTAACATCTTTGTCTGCATGTAATTAAAAAGGGGACACGAGAGGACAGGGAAGTAAGTGGATGGGCTGCAGCAAAAACCGATGGGATGACTGCTAAGACAACCAAGAGGAATATGAGAAAAACAGGCAAAACCATCAAAAATAGCTCCAGCTTTTAGGGCCACATAGAGCAAGCTCTATAGAAATGGAAGGGAGGGTCATAAATCCATTGAAACTATTTATAACACTATATGGGGCAGTGTAATATTTTCCCCTGCTAATTCAGCCCCCTGTCATGAGGAAAGAAAGAGGATGGATGGTGGATGGGGTCTGTCAGGCAGTAGGATGGGGTGCTGGGAGGGGGCTCAGGAGAGGTGGGTTTGCTGTGCTGGTTTGCTGTGCTCTTGTATTTGCAGGGTTTCCAGACGAAGGAAGGAATGATGCATCTGACTCCATGTTCTTAGAAGCCTAATTTATTATTTTATGATACTATGTTATATTAAAGTATACTAAACCAAACTATAATAAACTATACTAAAGAATACAGAAAGGATACATACAGAAGGCTAAAAGATAATAATGAAAAACTCATTACTCCTTCCAGAGCCCTGACACAGCTTGGCCCTGATTGGCCATTGAGTGAAAACAACTCACACCAGAATGCAATGAAACAATCACCTGTGGGTAAATAATCTCCAAACACATTCCACATGAGCAAAACAGAGGAGAAGCAATGAGATACTATTGTTTTCCTTTTTCTCTGAGGCTTCTCAGCTTCCCTCAGCAAAGGGATTTTTCCAAAAAATATGATGGTGACACTGTGCTGACTGCAGCACTGCTGGGAGCAGAGCTCACACAGACCCTGCCATGGGCTGGGAGCTGGAGCAGTGCAGGCATTTTGGGCTGGCTCCACTTCTCTCCCAGGAATGGGGATGGGGATGCACAGGGCAGTGGCTCCTCCTTTCATCCTTCAGCCCCATCTGACCCCGCAGGGAGAGCTGAAATTCAGTGTCCTGCTGTCCATTGGGAAGAAACCATGAGAAAACAGCAGTGCTGAGAGTCAGAAAGGAGTCTGTTTACATCTTGGTAGAGTGGATGAAAGCACCCAACCAGGCCTGTTTATTTTAGCAAATGTTTTATGCATCGTCCGGAATTTTCATTAAAGTGTTATTTTAAAATTTGCTTCTCCTCTTTCTGAATTAGGAGATAGTGGAAAGCCAAGGAGGCCCTCCTGAGACCTGGTGTGGAGTGTCTAACAAGGTAATTAACCCATGTTTCTAAGAAACTCTACTTCAGGTCTCACAACTTCAAAGAAAACCCCACAGTATCCCTGGCTGCAGGGTGTCCGTGTTTTGCTGTCTGACATTTGATGCAAAGGGGATTCATTCTCCCACATCCAAGCTGAAATTCCCCAGATACTAATCAGTGATCTCACATTTTCAGCTTGAAATGATTTGTGTGAAAGCCATTAGACGGTAGGAAGTGGGGTGTATGAGAGAGTTCTCACTCAGCCTTTCCAAAGAGGAAGTAATTTTTTTTTTGCATTCCTTGCCTGGTGACATACAGGATTTTTGCCCCCAAATTTTAAGCAGTAGAGGGAACTGCACCAGCCTGTGCTCCAGCAGTGTTAGAAACAAAATCTGGCTGTTGGGTGTTTGTGTGTTGCCTTAGACCTGAGGTTCCATGCTGAGATATCTTCTTTAGTGGAAATTAAATAACATACAGTTGCCCCTGTCTACAAGGCTCATTACTGTCTGTCAGTTCTGACCATTATATCCACTTAAAGTACCACAGGGAGAGCATATTGGGATTCTTCTGATATACTATTCCTCCAAAAGTCAATCAAAAACCAATCTAGTGCACTTAAGGCTTTTACTGCTTTGCTGAAGACAATCTCCCGGTATCGGCTAATCTGCACAGCCTGCTCCGATAGCACAAAGATTTTTGAGGCCGTGTGAGAAGAGATTACCTACCTGTTTGTAAATGAGAATAATGGCTCACTTTCCCAGGGCTCTGGGTGTGCCCTCGGAGGTGACAACGCAATTACTGCTCCTTCTGCAGCCGCAAGAGGGGAAAAACCCAAGTGCAACATGTTTGGAGTGTGCCATAAATGCAGCAGAAAGGGACCCATCAGTGGGATCAGCTGGTCAGGGGGGTGAGCAGCAGGCCCTGGAGCTGAGTTATTTCCCCGAGGTGCTGGTGTGTGAGGCAGACTCCAGTGTAGGAGGGGAAGGGTTTGTTTGCAGGGCAGCTCAGAGTCCCAAAGGGAATCCTTTGCTCTGCACTCAGGGCAGGGAAACGGGGAATTGGGAGGAGCAGGGTGCACGGAGAGAGACAGCCTGCCAGAGCAAGGGGACAGACTTGAGTGATGCTTCCTGCAGATGGAGGGAGGGATGGACAGATGGACAGGCACAGCACTGTCTGGTTAGAGTGCCAGAAGAGTTCAGAAAACATTGTGTCCCTATTTAGGGTCTGTGAACTTCTAGGACACTTCTCAGGGGTGGAGGGGAAGCCAAGGCACAGAACAATTCAGCAATTAGCACTGATGGTTTAGAGGAAACCAAAGGAGAGAGCAGAGGAATCCTTCTCCCTGTCCTGCTCTAGTGAAAACTGTGTCCTTTTGCTTCCTCAATTTTAAAGTAAGCTTCACATCTACATTTTCCAAGACATACAGTGTCCCTGAGGGTTATGTACTGGAAGTTAGCATCAGTCTGGCTTCCAGATGACACAGAATGCCTCCATGGATCCCCTTACCACCAGGTATTCCAGCAGTACTGGTGCTCTCACTCACCCTGAGAGGCTCAATGCCTCTGAGGAGAGACAGCCCATGCTCTGTTCCCTTCCTGTTCTATCCCTCTCATAAAGCCAGGGCTCTCCTCCTGTGCCAAAACTCCCAACTGAAGCATCAATTTATGCACATTTCACGCATAACTGAGGTATCCTCTGCACAGCTGTTTAGAGCTGTACACAGTTGTGCAGTTGTGCATCTGAACAAAGGCAGATTTCTCCAAGGATAGCTGGTACAGAGACAGAGGAGTGCAGTGGTGGGGCTTAGTACAGCCTAAACACCAATATTCTATGGGTGTACCAGCAGTGTGTGGTCATTTGGTTGTTAGAAATGACTGGTGTCCTTCACAAACTCCTTCAGGGGTTCAGGTATGCTCCTCCCTGCCACAGAAAGACATTTCTTCCTTCCCTGAGCTCTGTTCTGACAATTTTCATGCCAGGGGGTGCATGTGCTCTGTTAGCACATTTAGTGGTGTTTGAATGTGTTAGGGAGCTGCACACTTACTGTGATGTTCCAGGGCCCCATTTTTAATATCCAGGCTTTAATCTCCCAGTTTCTTTTTCTCTTTCCCTTAGATGAACCTGGAATCACCCTTATTAACTCAGGGTGGAGTTTCCTTGCCATAGGGATTTTTCTAGAGGACAGAAAGGCACAGAACAAATGAAGGGTCATCTGAGGTTAAACTGTTCCAGACCTGCCTTCAGAGTCCTTCCCTCCTTGCTGGCAGGGATGGGCTGCATGAGACCATGGAATACTTTGGAACCAGAGAGGGATGGACTCATCTCACCTGCTGGGTTGCATGACACCACAGAATACTTTGGGACCAGAGAAGGATGGACTCACCTGCTCCTTGCTTTCCTCAGAGATTTGTTGAGTAATAGTTCCTATTTTTGGTGATTTAACTATCAGTCTGAACATTAGGCCATTTATTTCTCTAATTCCATTCTAGCCATACTCTTGTAAAACCTCACACTCTGCATTAAAAAATGTGAAATAAACAGATTTTTGTCACACTTCTGTGTGATGCTATTGTGGAAGCACAATAAAGAGATCAATGTATTCCAGGTGGTTCAATGATGAATGTGGCTCCTAATTTGAGTAACACCTCTCAGCCCGTGCAGAGTTTTCCCTTCCAGCTGTGTGGCCTGGAAGCACCAGGGCAGCAGCAGCCCTGGCAGAGAGAGCAGGTGAGCAGATGCAGCCCAGGCTGCACTCCCAGCTCATCGCTGGGGCTCTGCTGCCTTCAGCAGAGGAAACAGAGCAGCCGAGGTTCCTCCCTTCCTCCCCAGCCTGGAGGGAAGTGTCTGTGTCTGGAGCTGGCAGAGGGGGAGACTGATCACTCCTGTCCTGCTGATTACTCAAAAGCAGAGGCTGGCTTTCTAAGCTGCTGATTTTGGGTGTCCCCGCGCAGACACCGCGCCTGACAGCGCGGCAGGGCTTGATGTGTTTATCCACAGCTCCCTGGGACGTACAGGAGTGTGCTCCTCTCTTCTCCTCCTGTTTTATGGATGAGGAGTGCAGTAGGGATGCGAAAGCTCAGCCTGACTGTCTTGACAGCAGCCATCAAAGAATTCCACAGTGGAGGTAAGAGCCTGTCACTGAGTATTCCTGCTCCGTGCAGAGAAGCCCTGCAGCACTGGCCAAAGGGCCTCAGTGGGCACCAGGAAAGGCTCCATCTGGCTCTGGCCAGCATCTCCCTGCTCAGAGGTCACCCACCTGGAGTTCATGTCCCAGGTGTTCACAGGGGTCTCAGGTTGAGGGAAGAGATGAGGATCTGACTCCATGTTTCAGAAGGCTTGATTTATTATTTTATGATATATATTACATTAAAGCTATACTAAAAGAATAGAAGAAAGGATTTCCTCAGAAGGCTAGCTAAGAATAGAATAGGAAAGAATGAGAACAAAGGCAGCTGTCTTGGACTCTCTGTTCCGAGCCAGCTGACTGTGATTGGCCATTAATTACAAACAACCACATGAGACCAATCACAGATGCACCTGTTGCATTCCACAGCAGCAGATAACCACTGTTCACATTTTGTTCCTGAGGCCTCTCAGCTTTTCAGGAGGAAGAATCCTAAGGAAAGGATTTTTCATAAAAGATGTCTGTGACACAGGTGCTCCCATCCTGGTCCCTCCACCTGGGGTAGACCATGACCTCCTCACCTCCTTTCTGCCACCTTCAGCGCATTCTGCAGGGGAGGGTGATGCCCCTGCTCTGTGCAGGATGCAGGTCCAGCTGTGGGAAATGCTTAAAGAGGCTGAACTGGGTGCTCACATGTTGGGTTTGAACTGCTAAAGCCTGCATTTGCAGTTGAAAACTCAAATAGTGTAAAAATTGTAAAGTGACTCATAGAATGACTAACATGACATCTGTGTAGACTTCAGGAGACATTTTCTACCCTTTTCATACCCAATCACAGATTAATTCATCAGTTTGATAAAATAAAAAGTAATTAATATATTTCTGTCATGTAATCCTTCCAGTCAGGATGATAAAATATTCACAAGAGAGGTGGCTTGGAAACATGAATTTGATGAAGATGATTTAAAAAGAAAGAAACTTTAATTAAAGTCTAGAAAGGTCATTGAGTCCTACCATCAGATAATGGTGAAATTATAAAACAGATGGCAAATGTCCCCAAGAAGAAGAGAAGCAGTGGTCTGGAAAAAAAGAAAGAGCTACTGCTAACAAAGTAAAACTCAACTCAGCACTGGCATTGCTTTAACAGCCTGGAGAAGAGGAAGAGGTGGCCAGACAATCTGGACTTGTACTAGACTTTTTGACTGCTATTAAAAATATTTAACTTTTGGAGAAGGATGCTGTATTTAGATTTGTCTCAGCCATTTCACTGATCTCCTTTTTTCTGATGCACTGTGGCAGAGGAGGATCCTCTGCTGTCTGAGCTGATTTGAAACCTCATTCCAGAGGAAAGGTAAAGGTGAGGACCCACAGACCCAGATAGTCTTAGACAACTGTTCAGAGCTGAAGCTTGGAGTTGAAAGGTCCTATTGGCAACAGATACCTCTGGGTTTTAATCCCACTGCTGGATGAGCTGTGTGTGCTTGGGGAGGGCTGTGGGCTGAGCCATGGCAGGGTTATCCCAGGGGCACTCAGACCAGGGCATGACACCTCAAACTAACCTTCCCCTCTAACCAGAAACCTTTGCTTTTTTGGAGGAAAGTCAAGCAGATGAAGAAGCCCTAAGACCACAGTGAATGCATATTTTTTGGCTGAAAAAGCAGAGATAGCCAGCTTGCCCCATGCCTTAGATGTTATCTGGCATGTTGTAGGACTATGTGACCTGGTGTACTGCAATATTTTTTTTGGGAGGAATTGTGTAATGTATGTGGCAACATGGTGCTATGAAGGTCTTACATCCCTTCTGTCTTTGAGGGAAATAAGGAGGTTTCAAAAACCAGAAAATTGGAGTATTTTATTCACAGTGTGATTACTCTTACATGAAGTGTGGGCTGCTGCTTCCCCAGAAATCCCACTGCTGCTCCCAGAGCCTTGCTCGGGTCTCAGCATCAGGGAAGGCCAGGCTCAGGGTTGCTCATGCAACCCTAATTCCCCATGATATCATCTTCACTTACTCTGTCACAACCTATTTCTTCCACTGAAGCCCGTCTCAGCTGAGGAGAGGTGGTGCTCACTTACTGAGCAGCTCTTGCAGACACTTGGCTCCTGATTGCTCCACACACAGCCCCAGGCATGAGCTCCTGCTGGCTTTGAGCTCCCTTGGGTTTTCCTTGTGCCTGTTGCTGCCAGGTGAGCGATGGAGGGATGGAGAGGTGTTGAGAGGTTTGCAAGAGGCTCAGTTCCTCCCTGAACTGTCAGAGGACTTCACCTTCCACAGCTCCCACTGTCCTGTGGTACCCAACAGGGTTCAGCCCTCATCCCCAGCAGACCTCTGGGGACTGAGCTGTGCTGAGCACATCCCCGGTGGTGATCACACCACGATCCCAGCTAGAACAAATGGATTTCTCTTCTCCTCCCAGCTTTCTAACCTTGCAGACAGAGGAGGCAGTAAATGCTCTTCTTGGCTGGCTGGCATTGACTCAGTGCTCAGACACCTTTGTTCTGGTGAGCAATGCTGTTCTGGAGGAAATGTCAAGTGGCTGTGTAATAAAAGATGCCAACAAGATATATATACCCCAAACAGTATTCCCAGGGTCTCATGCTTCACAAACAGAACTGTAGGGTACTTTGCAAAGGCATCTCATTGATTTCAGCAGAGGACAGGTTTCTCTCATCATCTGAGTCAGCCTTGATGTGGCTGACTATCAAACAGCATCCTTGGCACCTGTCTCAGGCTCTCAGCAGGGGTACGTGAGATTTGAATGGTCTCAGACATTTAAATCACAAATCCTTCTCCCACATTGTAGATAAAAGCAGGTGAAGACAGGCAAAACCAAGCTGTGATACATGCAACCTGTCAGGGTGGGCTGAGGGAGGCAAACCTGGTTCTACCCACAGTTATCCACACAGCTCCCCTGCCTGGTGTGACTTTCCTGAATCAGGGCTGGCTGAGCAGGCTGTTAGACCCTGAGCTACCATATTTCTCAGAGATTTCTTCAATAATGAAAGCATTAACAAAGAGGAACAACAATGTTCAAGGATATCATGGGCTGTAACCTGGCAGACACAGAAACCTACACCCAATCCTAATTGTGGGTCAGTGGGCAGCACTGCAGTAAAATTGGTCTATGAACTTCAGCTGTAGCCAGGTTCATAAAATGGTCTTTAAATGTCCCTAGGGAAGCTCTGCATCCTCTGACCCAGCACCCTCTCTCCTCCAGTCATCTCTGTGCTTCAGCATTGCCTCTCTATCACAGAAAATGGGAAGAACAACCAGTTTTAATGTGCAGTGTTTTACTTGTGTAAGTCACATGTGAAAGATCAAAGGTGGGCCAGCAGGGCTGCTCTTTTCCCTGACATCCTCAGCATCCCCTTGGCCAGTCGAGATGCTAAAGATGGATGACAGCACAGACCAAACTCTCTTGGTTATCTTTTGGGCACACATTGGATGAACTGAGGCAGACAGAAACCAGATCTACATGCCTCTTTATTTTCTCTTTTTGAAGGAAAATCGTGCTCCCAGGGAACAGGGATCTAACACAACAGAGTTTGAACGTACTTTTTTTTGTTTTCTATAGCAATTAGTTGAGTTTCTTTGGGTTTGTCTTTTATCTGTTATCTCATGTCTACTACATTTTCCAGAAAGTTTCTTTGATTTACAGTGCATTATAGTTTCTAAAGGAAATAACTTCCCTTCCTTTTGCCTATTTAAATTGGTTAATGTGTTTAAAGATTTTCTCCCCCTGCCAAAGGCAGTATTATAGAAGGGCTTTTGCAGTGGTGTCCTTGGGGCAACTCACTGCTTTCATGTACAAACCCAAGTGTGCAGTTTCCCTCCATCATTTATAATATTCCACTATCTGAAATGGGTTGGTTAGTTACACTTCTTTGCAAAAAATGGAAATTTGAAAGCTGTTGCTTAAGGGATCTTTTTGTCATTTTAACCCCTGGCTAATGCTCTTAAAAGAAAACAAAACTTACTATTATTGAATTCTAAAAGAAAATTCTTATTTCAGAATTACACCTAAGGAGAACGTGCCAGGAGTTTTGAGATTTTTGAGGAAAGAAAGTTGAAAATGAGCACATTTTTTTGCAAATTCCCCTTCATGCCCTTTGCAGATCCCCTTCTTGCGCCAGGAGGAAGAAAACCACGATTTGCAGGAAATGTCAAGAAGACTTCAATAAAGAAGAAAAAAAAAAAAAAAAAAAGAAAAAAGAAAAAGAGGTTTTTCACTGTAAATGAATGACAAATGCTGTTTGAGATGGACTTCAAAGGAAAATACAGGCGGGCACCCTTTGCAGGTGTTCACACCTGCAACACATTTCCCAGCACAAGCCATTCACCTCCAACAGAGCAGGAGAATTTGTCCCAGATAAGGATGGGGGTATCAGCCCCCTCCAAGGGCCATTTGCATCCAAAAGGGACAGATTGGGTCCAGCCCGGAGGAGAAGCATTTGGGAGCATTAGCATATGTGCATGCCCGGGGACAGAGCTGAGCCCGTGTTTGCTGTCCCGGGACAAAGGATGGGGAGGGATGGGGACAGAGCTGAGCCCGAGTTTGCTGTGCCGGGACAAAGGATGGGGAAGGCTTCCCGCAGGGTGGGAATGAGCATCTTCTCCTTCAGGACTTACATCACCTGCTAAATGCTTCCCAGCACAGGAGATGGCTGCACCTGGCCACCCAAGCGCGGATTTGCATTTCCAAAGATTGGAGAATCCCCAGCCCCGCGGGGAGATTGGCGGAATTGCCTCCTCTTGGTGGGGCATCACTGGTGCTGGGACCAGAGGGAGCTGGAGTTTAAGGAGGGGGAGCAACAGGCTGCACCAATTCTTGATTATTCCCCTCACCCTTGTTGTGTAAATGCATTTCTACATTCTGAGTTTGCATCCTGTGACTATAAGAAGTGACTCTATCTATCTATCTATCTATCTATCTATCTATCTATCTATCTATCTATCTATCTATCTATCTATCTATCTATCTATTCTACCTGTTCTATTCTATTCCATTCTATCTATTCTATTTATTCTATCTATTTTTAGGGGTGGTGGATGTTTCTATGGACTTCTGAAATATTATGGTTCATTTTGGAACACGTTGTTTGTTTGTTTGTTTGTTTGCTTAATTTAACCTGGATTGTGTTAAGTGTGATTAAATCAGGCTATTCATTTCTCTGGTCTGGTGAACCCCCTGGCAGTGCTCTGAGCCCAGCGTTTTTGATGCGATGTGCAGGTGAAATTTCCAGCAGGGCATGTTTAAATCCTAAAAGGTTTGAATAAGTCTGCAAGAGGGGTACAAATTCATGCATGCAAACAGAGAAAAGTGGATGAAATGTAATCGTTGTGACACACGTGCGCAGTGAATGCCAAATAAATACCAAGTAAATTATAAATAAATAGTAAATAGAAAGTAAATTTATGTCCAGAAAGAGTACAGTGTGTTGCTAAAAGAGGCAATGCCTTTTAATCTGGTTATATGGGATGTAGAGTTTAGCCATCACAATGTACTTATCACCACCTGGACGTGAGAGATAGCCATGTAAGCACATCTTGTTTATTAACTCATCTTTATGGTGTAAGGCCACATAAACACAACGCATTCATAGCAACGTGAAATCTCTCCTACTTATCAGCTCATCATCTCACTCCCTATCTCAGCAGAAAATGCCCTCTTTCTTACTTGAAACTTCTTGGCTCGCACTTCTTATTTAGGTGACTGATTCGGCCCTTTAGCTTATCAGATGTGATGTGGGGATGGAGCCTGGGTGAAAATGCCTGGCCCAAAACAGACCAGAGAAAACGAGTCTGGGAGGGACTTTATGAAGTTTTGGTGTTGATTCCCGGGCTGCGAGCCAGGACTGGCAATTCCTGTGCCATGCCGGTGGAAATTTCATTACAACCCTGAAAACTCTTCGGTAAGGGAAGAGGGACAGACCAGAGCCAAGCTTTGGATCCATCCCAACATCCCCAGAGAGGGATTAAGGCGGGCTGGGAATGAGGGAAGCAAGCCCAGGGCATCAGGCACCTCCAAGGCTCCAACTGCAGGACAGCAGAGGTAAAGGAGGGCTGGCAGCCATCGGAGTTAAAGGAGGGCTGGCCGCCCATTTTTGCTCTTTATTTTATTATCTTCTTGCTTCTGGAAGTGCCCAGGGTGCCTAAAGGACAGCTTGTCAACACCTGTGTGTAGAGATGTACTGAATTGCTGTTTTTTTCATTGCAATAGCAAATTGTGGAACACTGAAGGCTATGTGACAGCAGGAGATTTGTCATGGTCACCTTTTAATATCAGTGTCTGTTTTCAAGCCCTTTCTGAAACTGTGTTGATGCCAATATCCCCGTTTTATAGTGGGGAAACTGAGGCACAGGAGCTTGCTGAGGTCTTGGGCCAGGTCCAATAACAGAATAGGAATTAAGCTTTCTGAGTCACAGTGGTACCAAATAAACAGAGCACACAGAGTAGCTGATTCAGATGAAAGATGCTTGTCTACTTTATTGATTTACACAATCATCTGTGACCCTGATGCTGCAGGACAGATGATGCTATTACTACCTCATAGAAAGGAGAAATTACAAAGGCTTTGTCAGGCTCATTTTGGTCTGATCACTTACTCAGGAGCATCTGAGCCAGAAGTAATTCATAATTTGTTCCTCGGAGGCAAATTACCATTAAAATCTTTTCATCTTGCTCTTTGCTGTGAGGAGTTGTGGATATGCAGTATATTTCTTAGAAAATCATGTTCTGAAGCATTTTCAGAGAATTTAATCCCTTCCACTCCATCTTTAACCTGCTTTCCTAAGGGAACAAGGCACATACAATTGCAGGAGTTATCCACCTGCAGTCTATTTTCTTGACCTTTAATAAGGGTGAGCCTCTCAGCTGATTCCAACTGACAGAGGTCTCAAAGACACTCAGATCTTGGGAGTTTTGTGGAACTGGCAGCACAAGGAAGCCCTTGGGGGATCACCACCAGAGACTCCAGTGTGACCCTCCCAGGAGTGGCAAAGTTGGGTGCTAGAGAGGGGAGCACCTGAAATATCATGGGTGTGTTGCAAAGGAATGTATCAAAATCACAGGAAAAATCAAGAAAAACAACCAGCAGTGGTTCTGCTCTGCTGGGCTATTTTGTTGCCTCTCTACACTCTCGTTTTTGAGGGATCTCTCTGGGAATCATGGGCTCCAGTTGCCTGAGGAAGGGATTGGGGAGTTCCAAGCCAGCCAAAAACATGCTCTGAGTTTCTGGCCATCTATTGAGACTTTGCTGGGCCACCTTGGAGGGATGTGGATGAGGACCAAAACCTGCATGCCCTGGGCACTTGGGATTTTGATTCCTCATGAGATGATGTCCCTTCTGTGTTGCAAACCACTGGGACTCAGCTGGCTTCAACAGAGCCTCAGCTGCTTTCTCTGGGTGAGGAAACCTCCCCTCTCCAGCCCAGAGGGCTCCTGAGACACTGGCTGTTCATTCCTGATGGCAGCTCCTGGGAAGGGCCAGCTGAAGTAAGATGAAGTGACACATCAGCATGGTCCCAAATGAAATGCTCTGGGGAAATGCAGAAATCTGCCTTATCCCACCTTGTGTTCAGCCCTGCATTCTCCTGAGGCACTGAGGTGTCGCCAACCTTTGGAACACACAAGTTATCAATTCCTGCATGGGGATGGACATCTGTGGGTCAACACAGTGGCTTGATTTTATTTAAGAAATAGGAGGGGCAGAGGGGAAGACTCAGTTTGAGGCTTTTCCTTGAGAAGCACAAGAAGGGAGCTGCCCTTCCCTAAGGAAAGCCCCAGTGATGTCTGGAAGAGCAGGGTGCAGCTGAGATGATTTTTCAGCTCGTCCTGTGGTGCTCCAGCAGATGCCCGGTGCATTACCGGGTGTTGAGAAGTTAATGGCCTGGAGAGAAGCTGATATGCCTGCTGAGCAAAGATGCAGTGCTCTTAAGCGACTGGCAAGGCAGTGAGATGATGCTTGAATTACACCTACTTGGCCTCTCCTTTTTTTAATAATTTTTTTTTTACCCAGCTCACTTCCATGACGTGAAAGCCCAAAAAGTGACACTCAGCAGCTATCAACAATTTTAATATGGACTTTTCTGAGGGAGCCAGGAAAATAAAAGCTTTTTCCAAGGTCATTAGCTGACAATTGCAGCCTGTTTGAAAATTGCTTGCACTCTCTGCTAATTGGTCTACCAGACCTGTTCATTTGTTAATTTGATGCCATTAGGTAACTGGCACATCTCTGCTGCAGACAGAGTAAGACAAGGACTGAGGGTGCTATTTTGGTCTTTTCCTTTGGATGTTTTGACACGATTTGATGCAGAGCAAAGGTGCTCCCTGTGGGGACCATCCTCAGGGGTGGTGGGACCCTGCAGAGCGCTCTGGGCTGGGTGTCACCCCTGCTGGGTGCTGTAAAACCTGCAGTCTAGGTGAAGGGGAATAGGTTGAATGAATAAATTGCTTTAGGTTGAGTGAATAGCTCAACATTAAACCAATTATTGTAATTGCTTAGATTGGCCCCAAATTGACTGGTTTGGGATTTGCAGAGTAAAAGAAAAAAAGGTGTTTCAGGGTTAAATGGATGCTTTATTTGACCAAAATTGAGTTCTATAAATAAGAGTGAAAGGTTGGACATTCAGAACAGATACTAAGACCTGCCATGACCCTCTCCTTTCTTACCATACCCTGGGAGGAGGGCTTGGGTCTCAGTGATTGCCCTCCATGAGGAATTGGGCTGCTTTCCATCTCTTCTGCCATTTCTGTGAGACATGAATGGGCAGAGGGTGAAGAGGCAGATCATCTCTCTGTCTGGTGAGCCAAGCTCAGGAAAGAAGCTCTGATCACCCTGTGTGGGAATACCCTGCTGTGCCCACCCCTGGACATGCCCTGTAGCTGCATGATCAGGCTATTTTTGGAGGAGAAAGACTTTGAATTCAACATGGATGCGATTTGAACTGAGATTAATGCCTGAGATGCTGCAGCAGAAGAGACATCAGCTGTGTCTCTCAATCTGTGAAAGGTGCCAAATGCCCTGAAACTATTTATACATTTAAGAGTACTCAGTAAGTGCAACCCAAACTGTTTCAGGTTGGCTGAAGCAGGATATTTTAGCAGCTTCCCTGTATACTTGGAAAAAAAAATTGCTTTCTCACATATCAGGTCTCCCTCCTCCAGCCTGTTGCACTGCTGTGCCAAGCAGAAATCCTCAAACTCATTTTACTGGTTGATGGTATCTCTGTGTTAAGCACCTGCTTGTTTTGGAAAATGGCAGCCAGAATTTCTCTGGTGTAGAGAAAAACTAATGAGCCCAGACAGTGCACAGAGTTGCTGGGCTCTACCAGGAAAGGGCTCAGCTGAGCCCCCTGAGCTGAGCCCAGCGTTTGGGAAGTTGTGTCATGGTCAGGCTGGACTCTGTCCCTCACTCTCCAGCACCTCTGCCTTGCTCTGATACCAGTCTCCTACTTTGGTGCCCTAAAAACAGCCTCAGGACCAAGTCCTGTGTTGATCATCCCATGGGAGTGCTCATAAACCCCTTTGCATCCTTCACTTTTATCCATCATCCTCAGCCTTCCCTTGTATCCTTCATCCTGAAGAGACCAGAAACCTTTCAGTCTCAGCAAGACAAAAGACAACTCACAAATCCAAATTTTGAACAGTTTTTTTGCTTTTGAATTAGGTAGGGACATTATTGCTCTTGTTACAAGGTCACCCTTGGGTCCTGGCTCTCACTGCCTGGACTTTGCAACTGACCACTTTTAGGTAAAAGGTGCTTCTTTTACCCTACAGACCTAAGAAAACACTGGGTTTGTGTGTGATCTAGGTGCTGGGCACACCTCTTGGAGCAGATCCCAGGAGCCAGGATGCAAAGTGAAAAGGACTTTCAATCCTACCTTGGATCTGCCCCTGTTTGGAAAGCTGGGAGTGGGGAACTGGTCAAGCATCCCTGGAGAGGGACTTGGCTTTGAGCAGGTAACCTGTGTTTTGGTGGGGCTGGATGGAGGAAAACAAGGAAAAGCCTGTGTAATTCTCCCTGGATTGGAACTGGTCAAGCACCCCTGGAGAAAGACTTGGCTTTGAGCAGGTAACCTGTGTTTTGGAGAGACTGGATGAAGGAAAACAAGGAAAAGCCTGTGTAATTCTCCCAGGACTGGGGCTTTCACCAGCCCAGCTACACTGGTCACAAATCACACCTCATTGAGGCTGACAGTCACAGCTAGGCTGGAAAAACCTTGTCATCCTGACCCGGCCTCAGGAGCCAGAGGATTTAGTGAGCTCCTCTTTGCTGTGTTTTGAGAATTTCTTAAGAAAACACTTTGGTTCTGTGGGTGATTTCACAAGTTGGGAGAAAAGCAGCTGTTGGTGCTTCACAGCTCAGATTTCCCTGAGAAGTGTAAAGTCTCAGCTGGACACCACGATGATAGATTTTATAGATTTCCCCCTCCCTCCACATCCAGCAGGCAGCTAAACCCAACAGTGAGCTACAGTGCATTTCTCTGTGTTTAACTTCTCCTTGAGATAATCCATTTGCCTCTGTTCTTTGAAAACTTACTGAATAAGCCACTTGTTTCACACTGGTGGGGAAATAACACTTTGGGGGCCCCTTTTGTGCCTGTCTTATGTACAACAGAAGCGTGGAGTTTTATAAAGTCTAATAAATACCCAGCTCTGCCAGATGTTAGCTTTTCCTTTTATTTTTTATTCCTTTTCTTTTTCCTTTCCTTCTATTTTTTTCCTACTAGAAAGGAGGTCGAAATTTGAGTTCCAGACTTTGGCTGACTGCAAGTAAAATGGGACTGTTTCTAAGAGACATGTTGTGACAGTGTAAATTATCACATTTTAGATGGTGTTAAATATAGAAATGCCACTTAAGAGGGGATGCATTTTGTTCAGCGTCTGATATTTGTCTCGTCAAGACATTCCTGGGAGATGGTGCCTGTTTATTACCTCCCCACCTTTCCACTGCATTATTCTGCTCCCTGTGCTGACAGTGGTTAATGGAGAAGTTGGAGCCTTTTTCTCTGTGTTTCATGGGGCTTGAGAGATGGGGCAGGTCACTGCCTGGCTCCAAACGAGCCTGTGATGGAGAAATTCCCACTTGCACTCATCCTCCCTGGGATAAACCTCTGGATTAAATGCAGGGAGCAGAGAGGGGTGAAAAGGCCATGCTCATACACAGCCCTGAGTCCCCATCCAGGGCTCAGGGGCTGGAGGGTCCACAGGAGGCAGGAGGAGACACAGCCCAAGTCAGGAAAATAACATTTCCCTTAGACTGGAACAGGCATAATTCACTGCAGTGAATGGTTTTGAAGTTTATTCAGTAATTTTGGTTAAACCTGGCTCATTGATGGCTCTATTTCCTCCTCCCAGTGGAAAAGCATGTGTTTGGTCTCATTTATTAAATCAAAAAGTGACATTTTCTTTATGCTGTGTGCTCTCTGTGCTCCTCAAGAGTGGTAATTGTGTGGAAACTTTCCTAGTTTATACCTAGAGGAATCTTAATTTTAATACAAACAAAATTATACCTGTCTAAGCCTCATTTAGTTAGAAGCAGTGCAGTTTTCCATCAAACACGTCTCCAAACAGAAGCTGGCTTTGCACTTAAAGTGGATTCTCAGTTGTAACTTTATCTTCCCCACCTTGGACTCAGCTCCATTAAAGTTAATCACCTTCATATACCACCACCCGTTCACTTAATGAAAAATAGTTTTCTCCAAAGGTAAAGTATTATAATTAAAGACTCTGTACATCAACAATAGCTTTTTTGCCTTCCACCTTTTTCCATTTTTGAAACTGGTTCATTCTGTGCAGAGTGAAATGCCAGAAATGCTTATGAGACAAAATAATTCTGCTCAGACAATGAGAAAAAATAATCACACAGGATTACATGGCCACAGATAAAATTTTGCAAGAGGTTCTTGTCCCTGCCATGGATCATCAGACAGATCTGATAAAACTCTTAAGTAGGCCAGTGTTGCCCAATGAGTTAACAGCCATGTTGCTTTTATTCAGAAATGATACCTGGCTGATTTTAAAGCACTAATGAAACTTGTGCATGACTGGGCATGTGGTCTGGCCAGAAATCCCAGTCCGTGGCAGAGAATAGGTCCATCCCTCCATCCACCTGAGGCTATGCCAGCAGTTCTGAGAGGCAATGGTTCAGGCCAAGTGATATAAAGTGAAATAACTTCTTTTGTTATTTACAATATCAATTTGTTTTGTCAAAATTACTATTTTCCCCCCTATGCACAGAATTAATTTCGTCCTCTCTTCCTTACCCTCTAAATTAAAAAAGTTCTGCTTGGAAAATTTCTGATTTGTGCTAAAAAAAAATATGTTCTTGTGTATGTTCTTAGGATGCACATCCAGCTATATAAATATAGATGATTTGCAGCTATTCAAAAATAAAGAGCGGGATTTTCAAAAGCAGTCTAACTACTCCCAGCCTAAACTAGTTGGAGCAAAAGCAGGGAGAGTTTATAATTAAATTCACTGGGAGCTGTGCTAGTCCCCTGCTGAGTACTTTAAACATTCCTCTCCTTAGAATCTACTGGGAGAAAAATATACTGTATTTATAGCCATCTTGTTTCAATATAAACATGTCAAACTGTAAATCTCAGACACAGAGATGGGCTCAAGCTGAAAACCTCAAATCCAGATTTCCGACATTCTCTGTTTCAGATCATCTCCATTGTGGGCTCTGGGTTTGAGGATTTGGGGCTGGTTTTTCACTTAGGTCCAGCTTCCCTCCTTGCATTCGGAGAGGATCAGCTCTCACACCCCATCTCCCATTGCACTCCAGTTAAACTTCATGGGCTGGGTTAGCTCCTGATTTCTCTCAATTCCAACATGCTTTCCTGGAGTGAAACATCCTTTGTGTTTCAGCGCCTCTGTCCCTGATAACCTTGGCTCCCTTCAGAAGATGATTATGCATTTCCTCTGTCGTGGGAGCTACATGTACCTGTCTTTGCTCTCACATCTTTGTTCTGTGTGTCCCTGTGTTTTTCTTTCCGCGCCCTGTGCTTGAAGACAGCCTAATAATACAACAGCAACAACAAAAATAGCATGGTGGCTATTATTATCCTTGCACAGGTTTCTCACTGGGAGCAGATCCATCTGTGAAATGTCCGCGTGCTGCAGGACGGGCCCCGCTCCTCTCTCCTTGGGCTGCGTTGGAGAAACGCAACCAACTTTGGCTAATTTGGGATAAGACAGCAGCTATTGGTGTGTTGACAACCCCAAGCTTGTTTAAGCAGTGGATCCAAGGGAGAAAGGAGGGGAGAGGAGAATGTTTCCATAATGACTGGCACGTGAAGGCTGCGATGTTCCCGTGAGGTGCTCGCGGCCCCGAAAAAGGTGTGTGTGCTCTGCAGATGTTCTCTGGGAGCAGGAGATGTCCTAATAAGCAGGTACATTGTTCCACATGTTTAATCATGAGCAGCAGTGAATGGCTGCTTCAATTCTCCTGACCCCTTTTTTTCTTCCCTCTTGACCTTTTCCTTTCCTAGCCTGTCACAAATGAGGAATGGTTATTAACTGAAATAAAAATTAAAAATAATAATAAAAAAAAAAAAAACAAAGAAAAAGAAAGTAAGGGGATTAGGCTTGGGGGAGAAGGGGGGTCTTGGGAACATAAAGGAGAGTGGAAGTGTGTTGTGTAGTATTTGTTTTCTCTGCTGCCATTTTATTGCTTTTCTGGGAGCGCTGCCAGGAAAATGGCGAGTAGCACTTTAATTAAAGAAGGCTCTGTGTGCACTCCAGCTGTTCCTCATGTGACCAGCCTGTCTATGGGTAAAGCAAAGGATGCTCCTGCCAGCCTGCCCCAATCAGTGCTAACCCAATTCCTGAGCCCAGCGCTGGTGCAAACGTGGCTGTGTCTGTGAGCCAGACGCTCGCTGGGCGCCCTGTCCTGCTCCTCGTGTCCTCATGGATCTGAAGGCACAGCCTGGCAGCAGCACTGCTGGGGCTGCAGGAGTGTGTGGAGGGAGTGTTTTTACACTAAAAACATTTCTGTGCCTGTAGGAGTATGCCTTACCCATAAGCAGACTGTGCTGCTTGGAAGGAAGGGAAGTTTGGGGCTGGTGAGCTGTTACTGAAGTATCTGGGAAAGCAGGAATTGAATGTATATGTGTGAATGAATATGGCTGATTTTTCAGAAGTAACCTAGATCTGAAATGCCCTAAGCTCAGGGAAGACTGTGGCATTGTGTGTTTTAAGATATTTATATGAGTTCTGTTGTAAAGTTGATTATTCCTTTTATAAGTTAAAAATATGGTTTGATCCTCGGTTCCCCCACTGCATTTATTTATATATGTGTATGTAAATTTTATTTTTTGAATTTGCAGGAAAACAAGTTCAGCTGGAAGAGTCCAGCTATACTGATGCCCCTAAACTGAAATACCAAGCTGCACATCTGGAAGGTGCTGTATGGATTCATCAGCAATGTTAAAAAAATGCCAACAAAGCAAAGCTGCACGATGGGATGGAAATTTTTGTGATGACCCAATGAAAAAACTGACATAGCATCTTATAGCTTATATATACACTAAAGTTTTGTCTCTTGTGAAACCAGTTTTTTATGGAAGAAAATATGTACCCTGGCAATTTAGGCTATATAATTCCTTGAGACAATAGGTTGGACTGAGGTCTTGTTTTTGCTGCAGGGCCCTTTTGCAGCCCTGTGCCAGTGTGGAGGGCACAAGGATGAATGTGATGTTGTTTGCACCCACTGTAGGGCCATTCTCCAGTGCCAGACAGGCGTAAAGGGGCCTCTCTGTAAGCGAGAGCTCCATAAAACCCTGGGTAATAAAACCCTGAGCTTTTGTTGCAGCAGCTCAGTGGCATTAGTGCCATTGGAAATGTCACTTCTGACGTGTGCTAATTTAGGTGTGACATGAAACGTCCCCAGTGTAACCTGAAGTGTCCCACAACTGAAGCATTTTATTGTTCTTTCACACACCTCACCTATCAGTAACACGAAGCTGCTTCCTCCCTCAGTGGTGCAGAGCTGAGCCTCCTGTGCTGACCTGCACGAGACCTTTTTTGGGAGCTTTCCAAGCCTTTTCCTTTCATAGCCTGAGAATTGCTCCTTCTGTATTTGTCTGTCTCCCACACACCGAGGCCCATTCACAGGGTTTATGGCAGTGGAGGTGAATTGATACAACACATTGAGGAGATTTGAGACAAAACTATTGTATTTCTGAAAGTCAACTTCAGAGAAGTGGGAACAGGCTAGACTTCCTCCCCTTTCCAGCAAAAAGGGGGAAACACTGGCAAAACCCCATTGAGAGATGTTATCTGGATGTGGCAAAAAGCATTAGATGGAGTATTGGTGTGCAATAGGTGGGATGTTGGAAATCTACCTTGCATACTTTGTCCAGCCTTTATGAATTTGTGGAAGGCCTCAGGGATCTGAGCAACTGTTGATGCATGTTGACAATATTTTATAAAGGGGCCATCTCAGACTGTCCTGGTGGAGAAGCTGTGGTGTCAGCCATGGGTAGCTTCCATGCAGTAGCTGGATGAAGGCTCCTGTGCAATGTTTTCTCTGTGTGTTTACTGTGAAACCCAAAGGATACCCTGGGGCCCCTCTTTGCACACCCACCAGGTTGTCATTGTCAGGTTTTGGGTGCCATTGATTAAAGCAGTGAGTTTTCCTCAGGTATGGAAGTAATTCTGTGTGCTGCAGGGATGTGGGCCCTGCTCTGGTGCCCCTGGGTCTGGGCAGGGTCATCTCCTCTGTTTGAGAGCTGGAAATACATCTGTGTGTATATACATGGATGTGGGCCCTGCTCTGGTGCCCCTGGGTCTGGGCAGGGTCATCTCCTCTGCTTGAGAGCTGGCTGCACACTCTGGTCTGGTCTGAAACCCTGAGGAGTGCAGGGCCTTTTCCTTCACACTCAAATGCTGATCTCCTTTCAGTGGCACTGCCTGTTTGTTTGCACCCCAGCTCGTTTCTCTGAGGTGATTTATCGGTCTCCTGCAGTCATTTCCCTTTGGGTGAAGTCTTTATGGGACTCTCTCATTTATCTGATGCTGTCTTTCAGCTAAATGCCAGATTGTTTCCTCCATCCATGCCAGTTTCTTTTTACAAGAAAACTCACAAAATATCTTCCTTTCCCTGGACTTTACTTTTTGGCTTCCTTGGCAGTTTACCTTCTCTTCACGTACATTTGTGTGAACCTTGTTTGTCCTGGCTGCTTTGAAGTTCAGGCTCAGAAGCAGCAACAACTTCATCATCTAAAAATGGTCTGGGCAGAGTTGTTGCTTTTACAAGGGGCCCTTTGCTCTTCTGTGCATCAGGTGCTGGGGAATAATGTGACAGAGACTCTCTTCTTGTACAATAACATGGGTTCCTTATTAGCAGAATTTTCCAAAATGTGTCTGGAGAAGGCATTTGTTCTGCCCTGCTTTGCTCCTAACACTTCTCACAAGTTCTTTCCATTCTGCAACCCTCCCAGTTAGAAGCAGGTTAATGTGTATTTTGGCAGAATTTATTTATTTATTTATTTATTTATCTATTTATGGTACAAGTTTGTGTTGATTTGCTGGCCACTCTAAGGGCACAGCTTTTACTGTCATTCTGTTGTGGTCTTGCAGGCACCCCTGTTGGAGCTAAGGCAAACTAACCCTGCACAGGAAACAAACTTGGGTTTTGGACTTGTATATCAATTTTCCACGTCTGGATGTCTTTTTCTGGTGGAAACATGGGTGCTGCAGGAAGCTGGATAAACAAGTTTCATTCCAACACAAGGTCAGGATGCAGCCAAGGTACATACCCAGCTTGGCAGCTCCAGCACTCCCTGCCCTGCTGAAACAACAAGGAGGGACAGTCCTTGTGAGAGAGGAGAGAAGAAGGGCATTTGAGATGAGGAAAAAATACTGCAGGCAGAGGTGACCCAAATTCATATTTGCTCGTCTGACTGATGGCATTGAAAGCCCTTCCAGGCAGGATCATGGCTGTGGCTGGCTGAGAGCACGTCTGCATCAGACAAACTGATCTGAGTCAGAGCTCTCCAGGTGCCTTTGGGCAGGATGACACAGCTGTTTGGCACAGGGCTGCACAGCAGCTCAGCCTGGTCCTGGAAAGGGGATGGATGGGTCATGCTGAGGGCCAGGACCTGCTCAGAAGCAAAAATGTTCTGCCTGGTGCAGCTCTGCACTGCAGTGCCTGCTGGTTTGCTCCAATGAGGAGCAGTGATCTTGGCACTGTGTAGCCATTGCAGCCACCCCAGTGATCCTCCAGATCAATCCCTGCTACTGTGGGTCCCACAGAAAACAAACTGACAATGTCTGATGGTGAGTGGATGGAGCAGGAAGCAGCTGGGTTGGGCATGCAAAACCAGAATGAACCTCTGGCCTTCCTGGGCCCAAAATGAGAGACAGATACTGGCCAATCCTGAGCTTGAACAGCTTGGCAAGACCCAAATTGGATCTATTGCCAACCCTAAAAAAATCAGTTTAAGAACTTGGTCTCTGCTCAACTCTGTGTGTATTGAAAAATGCCTGGTGGTGCGGTACTAACACACTGTGCATCATGAAAATGAGTAACAGTGTTTTGGACACAGCCTAAAGCAGTGTCCAAATTATTTCCTGCCCAGGAATGACATTGCTGCAAGTGTGGTGACTCATGAAGCTCCATGCCCAGCACACCATCAAAGCCCATAAAATGTTATTTAGCTGTAGGACAATAGCACCTTTCCCAAGCAGGACAAGGCAGCTGGCTGGATTCCCATGTAGGAACTTTCATGGATACTTGGGAAATGCTAACAGGACACAGGATCTTTGCCTCTCCATGATTTGAGTGCAGTGCAGGTGGGCATGGCCACGGTTTCTGCTGTGATTCCACTGCTGATGGGCTCCAGGAAGCTGCACTGGGACCAGAGTGGTGAGTTCAGGATAAAGTGCTTTAGGGAGGCAATGGAGCTGATAAAATATAAAGTGCCTTAAAGCTTTTTAAAGAACTGAATTAAGTCCAGTAATGAGGACAGATGTATGATGATATTATTATCAGTTGATTTTCCTAACTCAGTCAGGACTTGGTGGTGTCAGGTTCTGAGTTTGCAGCCTAAATACAGGATTAGCAACAGTGGGTGGGGACAGACAGATCAGGCAGCAGAAGGGATCAGTGCCACGATGCCAGCCAGCAGAAACCTTTGAAGGATCCAGCTTCTTGGAGGTGTTGTAGCAAAGAAGAACTAGAAAGATCAGCTCAGAGGTGTAAAGCATCAGGTCTGAAAGAGTGGCTGTGGAAAGCTGTATCTCAGGCTGAGCTCTTAGGAGGTGGTGTCTTGGCCCAGGGATAATAGTAGTGGGGAGAGTGGGTGAAAAAGAAAAGAAAGTGGGCTGTGTTGGTGCTCTGGGGTGAGTTTTTGAGGGCACAGAGATGCAAATTGTGTGTCTCTGCAGCAGCCTTCAGAGTGGCTCTGGAAGGGGAGAGGATTGCATTTGTGAGGGATGAAAGAGATGATGCTGCAGTAACTGGGAAGCTGAGAATTTGGCCAGGTTTTTGGCTGTTCAGAGTGGCAGAAAAGGACATGCCTGTGCAGTGGTATCAGGACTAAACCTGGAAAGTTCAGCTTGTCAGTGCTGATCCTGGGGGAAACTACAGGTGGAAATGCCCTGTAAGAGTGACCTTGCTGTGGAAAGCAGAGGCAGCCTCGAGCCTGTCTCAGTGGTGTGGTCTAAGCTTGCAGCTGAAGGACAGAGCATGGCTTTGTTAGAGCAGTCTGGGGTCAGGGCTGACCCAGGAGCCACCTGCATGGATGGGATTGCTGAACTTGGGATGGGAGTGGTCTTGGAAAAGGCAGTGTTGAGAGCAGGGTCCTCTCATCAGGAGACAAGGGAGGTGAGGAGGGTCTTCAGAGACATTGTGAGAGGTATGAGTAGAAACAGGACAGAAGAGTAGCATGGAAGCCAAAGGAAAATTAATCCTCAGGAAGGTGAGATGTCTGAGTGAGGATGCAGGGAATGCAAAGAGACTGGAGGCAGAGAGTTGGATCTGAGATTGTGAAGACAGTTGTCTGGAAACTAGGCTGTGTCTTCGGCCAGAAATGTTGGTTTCTGTATGTCTGCTTTTGATCTCACTATGAGCATTAGTAAAATATTTCCATTTTTCTGGCAAGTGGATGTCCCTAGACCATGCAGCTGCTCAGTAAAGCAGCTTTGTTATCAGGAAGGTGGCCAACATTGCAATGACATTATACAGCTGGCTGGGGCCCTGCACTTTTGCCTGCATCCATCACCTGCTTTTGAACTGGTCCCAGTTCTCATTGCTGACCTACTGGAAACCTCTGCCTTGCACCAAGCTAACGTTTATCAGACTGAAGAGGCTTTGAATAAAACAATTCCTGTTCCAGGGAACTTAAATGTTTTGACAAAACTTTAGTCTCATCCCAAAATCTCCAAGCAGCTCCAGCCATCAATGACTTTGACATCTGTGCTCTGAGCTGAGCACAAGGAGAAGATGCTGAATTTCTTTAGTTGGTGCCAGGCTATTGTGACGGCTGATGCAATGTTTTGGCAGCTAAGCTGTAGCAATGAAGGTCTGTGCTGCAGGACCCAGTCCTAGTAGGAGTTTTAAGGCTGTAATATTAAAAAAAAAGGAAAAAAAAGCCTCATGGAATTGGCAAATGGCCAAACCATAGTACATAACCTCTGAGCACTCCAGGAGTATTTTCCTAGCAGCTGGATGAGGAATGAGTTGATAGAGACAGAGCAGGGGGAGTTTGAAGTGCAGCCCCTCAGATCATTTTTCACTGTGCTGGATTCTCCCTGCGCTCCCTTGGCAGGAGCCACAGCCCCTGCTGCTCTGTCTCCTTGGCCACCTCCACACCAGAGCTGCTGCTCTCCATGTGCTGGGCACGGGCTGGGAGGGAGAGGAGTTTACACTTCTCATCCACCGGGAAAGCTGGGAGAGAGCACAGGCACTTCAGAGTGTAATGTGATAACAGCTTTGCCCCCATCACTCACTCCTACTGCTACTAATAGAGCGGGAGAGGGAAATTCCTCAGGCATGTGGGATCTCTCAGCTGTGGAAAAAACACCACCCTGGTCTTCCCCACTTCTTCCAAGTCAGAGGCTGAACTGCTACTCCTAATACAGAATAATGCCCAGGCACCTAACGTAGAAAACAGGGAGGATACACTGAATAAATCAGATCAAGGTTTCCCAGAGAGGGCTGCAAAGTCTCACCCCTCTGTTATCACTGCCTGGTGTGGCTGTGTGGCCTGGGACAGGAGGGTGACAGGGAGAAAATCCCCATCCCTAGCACAACCACATCTGCCCAGGGGCAAGGAAATAACCTCCCACACTCAAAGTGCACTGGCTATAGATGAATGACTTTATAGTTCTCTTACTTTTGTGGCAGAAAAAAAAAATTTCTGTGTTTTTTAGATTTGGGTATGGTAGGACACGTGGTGCTGCAGTGGCCTGACAAAGGAGTTTGGATGATCTGAGTGTGTGGCAGCTTCGTCTTCAGTAAATCCATTGGTGGATGAGTTTCCTGAAGCAGTAAATTCATGTGAGCACCCACCCAGCTGAGGCCACTCCCAGCTTCCAGCAGCACACATCCCTGCTGGAGCAGGCTGGGATGGAGCAGGCTGGGAACAGGAGTGCCTGTGTGGTACAGCACTGCTGGAGCCATGGCAGAAAGCATTTGTCCCCAAGTGCTTCCCTGTCCTCTGCTCACCCACACTGCCTTCTGTGTTCAGCTTAGATGCAGATGTTCCACTTATGTTCCAGTTTGTCATCCCAAAGCTTTGGGATTTTCTCTCCACTCTGAGGCCAGCAGACATGGCTAATGGGTGGAGGCTGTTCTTTGACTGGCCATTTTGGTGATGTGAAGCTACTTGGGAGGGTCTTTCCTCCCTGTAAAAACAACCTAATGAGTTCCCCTTGTCCTTTTCTAGGTTTTTGGTCTCACTGACACAGTCAAAGGCTACTTGGGTGGGCTGGGAGGTGTTGCTGTGCTGGGGAGGGAAAACTGGAGATATAGTCTGGCAGAGAGAGAGAGGGAGAGACACTGCTCATTTTGGTGAGCCCTACTTTCCTGCGTGCTTGGGGACCCAAACCAGCCCATCTGGGTGTGGGGGCCATGCTGGGAGGGAGAGACACCCCTGTGTGGGCTTTGAGGCTGCAGTGCCCCAAGGAGCAGGGCTGAATAAATGGGCACGTCTATATGTGCATCCACTTTAATCACTCTGAATGTGCAGCTGTTCTCCATGGCAAAGTATTGTACAAGAGCAACGGGGTGACCCCAATTCCCCTTTTGCTCCTGCAAAAACCTGCTCATATTCTCTCTCTCGTGCCTGAGAAACTACTGCAGAAGGGATTTCCCCTCTCTCACTCTCTTTTTCACTTTGCAAGGAGAAGAACAGTCTTTCATTGTTAGATTTCAAAATAATCCTTTTCTGTCAGAGTCTGACTCCTACATCCAGCAGCAGGGCTGGACCCTGCACCAGAAAACTGTGAAGGAGGTGATGCATGTCTGGCCACCCATTGCTTTTCCTCTCAGTTTCCCAGGAATTGCTGTAGAGCCATTCCCTACTGCTGTGGCCAGTAGAGTAATGCAAAGGAAGGTCTGGCTCCAAGGCCATTGAATGGTGTGCAGAGGCTTTTGGACAAAGTCTTAAAGGAAAAGGCTTGGTGGGGATTTTCAGGGGACAGTCTGCTGCCAAGGAGAGCGGCACCAGCCTGCAGCCGGGGCTGTCCCCAGCCTTTGTTCCTGGGGGTGGTCGGCTTCCTCCGCCCAGCAGGGCACAAAGAGCCTTTGGGAACGGGCCCAAAACTGAGGAGTGGCAAAATGCACTTAGTTCCCCTGCCTTTGTGAAAGGCATGTCTGGATGCCAAGGGAAGTTTCCATATCCTGCTGCCTTGTGTTCTCTGGGGCTCGTCTGGGCCCTGCTGTGCCTGCGAGTCCCCCGGCTGTGACCGGAGTCTGGGAGCTCTGCTCCTGCCTTTACACGGCGTGGAGAAGACAACGGGCAAGTGTTCTCAGCTTTTCTGGCTGGTTTGTGCTCGTTACAAAGCTGGCTGCCTGGGCTGGCTTTCTGACGTGGGTTGGGTGTCCTGGGGACATTTGCTTTGCTTCTGCTGGGGCTGGGCTTGTTCTGGAGACAGAAGGCTTGGTCAGAAACGTGGGGAAGGCTCTGAAAAGATGGATCTGAGCTTGAGGATGCCCTCCAAGAAAGCCCCAGTCCAGGGTGAGGGGGTGAGTGAGCTCCCTTGCTTAGAAAGCAAATGTAGTGTGGGGAAAAACTAAATCCTAAAGACAATTGTCTCCCTCAGTGCATTTTGGCTTGAATAAATTATTAATATTGTCAATAAATAACATTTTTATCAGGCAAGATGGGTTCTTTGGTCCACATACTTTCCTTGTGGTTAATCTTGTAGTGAAGGGGTTTTGCCAACACTCAGGGCACAGTATTGGGACAAACCATAGCATAGGCTTTGTAAAAGGGAACTAAAGAAAAAGACTGAGATACAGGTGATCAAATGACAGTTTATTGAGAATTATTGTCATGTGGAGAAACTTTTCACAGATTGGTGCAATTACCTGATATCAAGATGGTGCTTAAGCTGTAAAAACCATCCATAGTGGTACGATGGGCAGCGGATTATGAGGATGAAAGCAGGCTGTCATTAAAATAAAGATGCAGTTACAGGAGGAGGAGTTTTAATTTGAGTTAATGCAGCATGACAATTTGTATGTAAAAAATTTCTACTTTGGGAGAATTTGGGCATATAGTTTTGTTAATTTTCTGTTAAGATGGCGCCTTTGGTGTGAGTTCATGTACTGGACCACTTTGGCTGCCTTCTGCAAGCACACCTTTCAGGCCACCCAGACAGGGCTTGGGTCCATTAGACTGCAGCAGCTGCAGGCAGCTATCATACTGGATCAGCCAAAAAGCATACTTAATCTTAATCTAATATGAAAATAGCAGTAAGTGAAAATGTGCCATTTGTTTGACAAGAGCATCTCCCAGTCTGGGGGAGCACTCCCCTTGATGGCCACGTTTCGTGCAGAAGAGAAGCCAAAGCAGGCAGAGAAACTCTGAAATGTGCTATGTGCCTGATATGAAAAGCATGTGAGGCTTTTTTCCCTGTCTTCTGGAAGGAATTAATATAATGGAGCTGCCACCTTTCATCAGTCAGATTTGGTGGCAGCTGAGCTCAGGGACGGTAGCGGAGAGGAGGGCGTGTGAAAGGTGTGGAGAGAACTGGAATTTGCATTGCAGAGGAAGGGATTTTTCTGTGCATCTCCAGGAGAAGTGAAGGGCTGTTCTTTGGTGTTTGCTTCTGTCAGAGGCTCTGACAGATTTTGGGCTGGGCTGAGCCTGCTGGGGTGGGCACAGGAAGCATCTGGGTGTGCAGCAGACGCTGCTGCCAAAGAAAACCAAATCCTTTTATTCTGAGAGCCTGTCAGGGTTATTTAGAGGTGGGTTTAAAATGCACTGCTGTTTTCCCTGCAGTGAGGAATACCTCTCTCTGAACTCTTCCCTGAGGATAGGCTACACTGCCGAGTAGGAGGGAAACATCCCAGCCTGAGCTTGCATCTGAGTGTGTCTGAAACACAGTGGAGCTGACACATTTCAGCAATCTAGGGGGAACTCTAGTGCAGAATTAGGTATTCCATGTACTTAATGTCCTATATGCAGCTTTACAACCTATATATTCATTTTTTTTAATTGAAGATGTTGATGTACAGTGTCTAGCACACTAACATTTGCTCTTACTTGCTACAGCCAGAATTGTTCTGGATACTGAGTGTCCCTGCTCCTGCTTGCCCAAGTCTTGGCCTTACCAGTATACAAGAACCCCCTGGGCAGGGATAAGGATCTGGAGGTCTCACAAGGGGCCACACAAGCAAAAGACTCTCATCAACTCACCAGAGATTACACATCCTCAGATCCTGTCCCACAGGACATTTGGATAGGTCCTGAATGGGATTTTGATTTGATGGCTTCCCTGCTTGCCCCTGTGGAGCTCACAGCACTGGAGCTGCTGCTCTGAGACGCATTTCTATTGAGCAGATTTTTATATTGGCTCAGTCTTAGCATGTCTGAGGCTCCTGGGATGGAGCTGCCACAGCTTGCTGTAGGCATGAACCTGCTGTTCTCCTGTGGCTGCCCCCAGGATTTTTGGCTGTGTGGTAACTGCAGTCTCAGGACACATCAAGCCCCTTTCTGTCCCTTTACAAGAGTTTCTCTTACCCACAGAGCAGGAGAGCTGAGCCACCTCAGGAAAACACGTGACTGATTTGAATTAAGAAGAAAGTGGAGAAAGAAACATTTTGTTTTCTTCCTAAAGTTTTTTGGAAGATGTCTGAAACATGGGGATATTCCACCAGTGAGTGATAAAATTAACAAGAGTTGAACTCAGGTCTCGCTGTCAGCGTACACCTTGAGAAGGAGCTTGAACAATTCTGTAGAACTGCACCACTGCAGATGGAGCTAAATACAGGGAGCTGGGTCTGCCCACTTGTGTGTGCCACAAGTTTCTGTCATCCCTAGGACACATTCTGAGGTCCTTGGCTTTTTAAAAGGAAGCATTTACGTATGCCAAATCCCAAGTTTTTTTCCAGAGAGGGTTGTACAGGGAGAATCAGAATGAAAATCAGGTGCAGAGCTGGGGATGTGTTTTCTCTCTCCCAAGCACTTTGAGTGATCTGATATGATGGAGAAAGGGTCTCTTTGTCAGGCTCAAACAGGATAACTGGTTTCACCTGGCACATGGGGCTAAAGAAAGGAGAGAGGTGGGAGATAAAGGTTTTGGTGTGAGGGTGATTGGGTGGGACTGTCTCACTCCAGATAGCAAACCCAAGATACTGACCCGTGTTTGCCTTTCCTCTCCTTGCTACTTAATGACAGCATCTTAAAAACACTCTGCAAGTGTTTTGGGGTATGGGCTGGTTTTATGTATCCTGTTGTAATCTGCACAGTGCCTGGCACAGAGGGGCTCAGATCCTGATAAATCCTGGGGCCCCCAGGGTGGATGTCCAAGATTTCCACCTTTGGCATGGGGACTGTCAGATGGAAGGTGCTACCTGATTTTTCACTGTTGAATCTCTTGTCCCTGCATTTTTGATTGTTCATTTGCCTGGACAGTATAAAAATGAGGAGATTCTCTGTTCTCTCCTCCCAGTGTAAAACATTATTCACAAGCTCCCATTCCCTCCTCCCAGTGCAAAGCATCATTGACAAAGAGGTGAACATTGCAATCACCCAATTTCCCACCTCTAAAACAACCAGTTTTGACTGAGTATTTGCTTGGCATTCACACACTGAACAAGAAAATATCATGGTCTGTAAGCGTCTTGTTTGAGTGAATCACCTTGTGAGTAAGGGCCACTGGGTCTCAGACTGCAGCTGGCAATTCTCCTGACAGAAAAATCTCATTTTAGTGAAAAACCTCAAATATGGGGATCTTTTTATTTGAAGCCTATCAGCATCCCATCCTTCCACCCCCTGCAATTTTGAGCAGAGATAAGCCAGGTCTCTGGAGCGTATTGTGTTCAGTGACCTTCAGTGCTCCGGCGCCGTGACCTCGGTGCTGAGCCCTGAGCAGATCTCTCTGCACCTGCCAATATCTCCAGGAGCCTGCTCTGCACAGCACAAGGTGCTGCTTCTTGGTGGACCTGGCAATCGGCTCGAAACCTCCTGTTCAGTCTGAATTTCAATCTGGCATTGAATTTGTGGTTTTTTTTTTTTTTTTTTTTTTTTCCGGTTTCTAAATGGATCAAATCCTTCATTTTCTTATTTTGTCTGGTAGGCACTTTTGTACTGTGTACATTTGTGAAGACTGGCTTTCTTATAGATTGCCCTTCTCTTGCTATCTCATCACTGCACTTACTGCAGGCCTAGTCAGTATTTTTGATTCATGGTTGAATAAAAAAATATATGTTATTCAGGACAGGACACTGGCAGAACTTGTGACATGATTTAGGAGCATTTGATGATTTCTTAGTTATTTAACCTGAAGAAAGTGTTAAGCCTGTCCTCCCACCACTGTACATGACATAAATGAAAAATTAGGGGGGGAAAGCAGCTAGAGAGCCACTCTTCCACAGATGGCTAACATACATGAAGAGTATTTTCTATTATGTCTTTGCTTAATTTAAGTAAAGATAGCATTACTAGCAGGTAGTACCTGGCTGGCATTTACATCTGTCAAGCCTAAATGAGAGTAGGGTGTTTGTGAAGTTGAATGATTTAACATACCAGTCTTTTCTCAGCTGTCATCTATTTCAGGAATTTCAAATCTTTCTAAATTCAATTTTTCTTCTTCTTATTTGGCTTCAGAGTGGGGGAAAATTTTACTGGAATAAACAAGTAAGTAAAATTTTACAAGTAAGTAAAATTTACAAATTTTAGTAAAATCATACTGGTGGCAGGGGGAAAAGGTGAAGGAGAATAGAGTAACTGCTTTAACTCAATGAAATATTGACATGGATAAGTGAAAGAAGGAATAAAAGGGAGAGAGAACATGTGATTATTCAGCATCCCAAATGTGCAGTGTTAACAAAACTTTTCATGTCAAGAGAGATGGTTAGCAATTGGCTTGGTATGTCAGCAATTGCTCAGCCTGCTGGGAAGCCTCACTGCTCAGGTGATGGAGTGAGAATTTCCTATTTGTTCAGCAGCTTCTCTGTGGGCCAGGGAATCCAGGTCCTCGTGTCAGGCTTGGGCAGGGAGAGTGGCAAGTTCTCTCCCCAAAGTCTGAAAGAGAATTTTTTTCTAAAAGCTGATTCTGCATGGTGGAAGCCAGGGTGAGTGTGCTGCCCTTGCACACAGTTCCTTTTCCATGGGTCCCTTAGGAGGGAATGACAACTCACAGCCATTTGGAAGAATGTTCTCATGACTATTCCAGATGTTTCCCTCTCACATTGAGCTTTTACCAGTTTCCACTACTCTCTCCTTGTTTTCTCCTTTTCTTCTTCCCTTTTCTGCCTTGTTCTGAACATTAAGCAGCAATTAGTGTGATCTGAGCTCTTTGCAGTGGCACAATACCAGGAAACTGGAGCGTGTGCAATTCCCACTGGTGGATTTACTGCAGTCACTTGGTGTGGGGAGATGGGGATAGGAGTGAGCTGTTGGTGACTAATCACATTTCCTCAAGGGCCTGGACTTTTCTTGAAGCTCTTTCTCAAGGCTAGACTCATCTAAGGAACTCCTGATAGCTTCTTGACAGATCACCTGTCTGGCTGCTTATCTGCTGCTGAGCTGGGAATCCCGGGTGGGATTAAGCACCCTACAAGGCAGAGTCACCAAAATTCAAAGACATTGATTCACACTTGTGGATTGTAATGTGCTTTTCAGAGGTACAAGCCTTTGAAGAAGCAGCAACAATGGATTTTGAACTGTTTTCAAGGAATAGGTGAGAGAGGAACCATGCCAGTTTTAATCCACAACAGCTACGGTTTTACTGTTGGGTGCCAGACTAGCAGCTGGAGAATGCTGGGGAGCATGTTAAGCTTTGATGTTTCCAAATTGTTGTCCTGGGGGATTTCACTGTAACCAAAAATGTTTGAAGTGCTGGCCTCTTGCCACAGCTCAGGATGAGGAATGTTTCTGAAAACCTTCACAGATCTGTGTGGAACTGGAGTGCATTTTTCCCATGCAATCCCAGGCAGGACTGAGACGGATGTACCATGGAATTGTATTACTGTCTTAGGAGATCTCTAATTCACAACCCCAGGGCAACAGAAAAGTACTAAGGACCAGATTTTCAGGACATAACTCCAGCTGAATACCTCATTCTTATTATCTTGGGAAAAAGGAATATCCAATAGTTCATATTTCTAAAGTGCAATATGATTTCCAATCCCTAGATTTTTATAGAGTGACACGAGTTTGGTGTGTGTATATGCATCTCTGCATCTTTACATGCAAAATCTACTGCAGAAAGCAATGTTTGGGTTTTTTTTGAAATTTGTTTGTTTTGTTTTGGTTTTGTTTTGTTTTGTTTTTAATAAGGCAGTGATGTGTCTCCTGTTAAGGTGGCTGTAAAGGTAAAACACAGAATGCAAGCCATTAGATTAGTTGTAATTAACGTGATTCTAATTTTGGCCTGAAAGAAATTAGTGTAACGGCTGAGGGAAAAATAGGGGTCCTGTTTTGTTGTTCTTCAGTGATGATTAGACAGAAATTGCTCACTGATATCCATTAGGAAACTGTGAGTTCTGTAACTCATGAAATACTATCAGAGAAGAAACTGTCACCCATTGATGTTAAAATGCCTTTAATCAGCAAGGTTCAGTGGGACATTGCCCATATACTTTAGAAAGAAGCCCTATGGATGGAGATATTTTCCCTCTCTCCCTTCACAGCCCTTCACCATGCTTTTCCCTTCCCAGCTTCATTTCAGGTCTGTGCCTGCGTTTGGCTCGCAGAGCTCTCACACAGGTCACTGGGAAGCTTTTCAGCCAAGAAACGGGTTAAAGAGCCAGTTTTGCAGTAGACAATTAGTCTCTTCTGGCAATATCCTAATTAATCCTGTTATTAGGCCTTGCCACTAATTGCTGTAGGAGAGGTCTGGCCCCGATGAGAGCCACCCCCTTTGGCGCGGTGCCCCCAGCGCAGCCTGACCCGGCGCTCCCATGGAATTCTGTGTGCAGGAATTCACCAGGGAGGATGGCAAAGGGAAATGTAGTGTGACCCTTCCTGGGCTACAAGGGGAAGTGTGGTGTGACCCTTCCTGCATGTCTGGGCAGTCCAATCTGGGGGCCACCACCATGCCGTGTGTGCTCGGTGATGCATCCCAGCCTTCAGGTGCACGATGCGCCACCGCAGCCTGCTGTGGATAAAGGCTTCAGATTAAAAGCCTTGATCACCTCCCGTTAATGCTTCATGCCAACGGGGCTTTTAAAAGATTGTCTCGATGATAAAATGAGTGACCTTCAGATCAGAGGGTTTCAGAAGTGCCAGCTATGCCCTCCCATTAGATTGTTATTAGCGGTTATAATGTCCTGCTATAAATTGGATGAGACTGGGTGTAACAGTGAGGCTTGGTTCATTCGTTCTCCCCAGTCCCCATCTCACTGGGACTGTGTTTCTCTTTGTGCTCACTGAACAGCAGCTCACACCTTCACAGTTTCCTGCACTTCTCCCTGAATTTTGCTCCTCGGCATTTTTAATGTTGTGTAGAGTGCTCCACCATCCAAGGAGCTGCTTGAGTGCTCACTAAAAGCAGCACTCCAGCCTCGTGTGAGTGGTTTTGGGTGCCCCTGGCCCATCAGCCAGGTGCAGTGTTTCCCCTGATGCGGCAAAAAACGGGAGAGCATTCTCTAAACAAGGGCAGGAGGCAGGGAAGAGGACAGACAAGTGTAACAGTGCTCTTGTGTTGCAAACTGCATGCCAAACAGGAACCTCTTGTTTTTCAGGAGCTTCGTGTCCTTGGATTGACTGTGCTCACCTCCCTTGCTGAGCCCTTCCTGCTGAATCACACAACCTCACCTGGATGTGCTGTGTGTGTGAGATGCAGCAGGGAGGAACAATGCTGGGTTCAAGGGGGTCTCTGAAAGTGCAACGAAACTTTTCTGAACTAAGCAGAGTGCCAGGCAAGTCTGAAAACCCTGTTTGTTGTTTCTGATGTGGGAACGTTTGGATGATGAGTTGTTATTAATAATTTTAATAAGGTGTCTGTAAACAGTAACAGAATAGATGCACAGAGGGTGAAAATCCTCACAGAAATGGCTTTTCAGTGGGAGGGAGTGACTCTTCCCACTCCTACTCACTGATTAACACTGTGTTGGTGAATGTGCTACAGACCAGAGGACAGAAACTCCTCATGAGATGAGTCTGGCAGGGTTTGGTCCAGCTCGTGCATCCCCTCTCTCTGCTGGCCTTTGCAGCTCGTCTTTCTGCATTTACTGCTGAGCTTTATGGGCTTGCAGAATGATTTCTGGAGCTCTTTCAGATCAATACACAGTAGAGGTCCCTCTCTGGAGGGCATGTTCTGACATGATATTACCCTGTCAGTGGTTCTTTTCTCAGTTTATAGCGTTCCTTAATATTTAAATGGGTTTCTTGCTGCAGCGCTTGTGCCCCGTTTACCCAAATAATCTATAACTCAATGACTTCTAAATCCACTTCACAAGTTGTTATATTCATTATAAATGAGTTGCAGTGCAACCTGCATCTCAAGTAGATACTCTCATCTGGAGGTCTGTGCTGAGATCCAGCAGGAGCAGCGAATATATTAAACCCATAAAACCCCCAAGACATCCCATACCATACAAAATGAGCTCTAACTACAGACTTTATTCTTCCTTATCACTTCTACTCGCCAGCCATTCAATGGAAATGTATCAAACACACACACTCATGTCAGGTAGCTGTTCCTGCAGCCACAGCACCTCACCAAGGTTTTGCAAGTGGCTGCATTTCCAGCAAGGCTGTGTGGAGGTGGCTGACACTGCAAATCTGTTATCTGTGTGAGCCTTCAGAGCTTGTGCAGCAAGGACCCAGCCCAGCAGCATCTCCTGTTGGGCTCCAAGCCTGGTCTCACTGATTTCAGTGGCACCAGGCTCCCTGGCTGCTTTTTCCCAGCTGAAGAGGCAGCTTGGTGTTGACTGGCCAAGGATTCAGACATGCCCCTGTGTCTTTGGGGGGTTTATTATTGTCACAGTCAGCTTTATCTGTGCAAAGGCTTTGTCTGGGAGGGTCTTAGCTACTTATTAATCTCAAATCCTGGCTGATTGCTGTGCTAAAGCCAGCTTCACTCCCAAAACATTGTTTATCTGAGAATCCTGCATAGATGCTGCTTTCAAGATTTAACTTCCCTTTTAACTCCGGTTTTGTGTTGCTGTGTGAGTTTTTTTGCTTTCTTTTTTTTTTTGGTTGGTTTTTTGTTGTTGTTGTTGTAGTTTTTGGGTTTTTTAAGCACCGTGGAGTAGTAGCTTTAAAAGGGATTTTTATAAGAGGAAATCTGGAGTTTGGAAGAGACTCCATACCCCATTCTGACACTGAACACAGGAGAAATATTAGAACTTGGCAATATTCCTTTGCTTGTAAAATCTGATAGATTTGGATTTGACTGGTTTGCCTTGGATTGAGTGAGAATGTTAATAGTGTATGAAATTCAATGAGCTCTAATGCTATTTAAAAAGTCCTAATGAGAAGGCAGCTTTTGTGTCAAATTCTATTGTTTTTTTTTATTTCCTTTTCTGCCTTCCGTATTTGAAGAGCACTAAAAATATTTTTAACAGCTAAGGAGGGAAATAGACTTTTGTCTGAAGGACCTGTGGGACCAGAGGAGTCTGGGGGAAGGCAATGGAATTTATTTGGTTGGTAGCTTTTGCTGTATGGATGTATTCCTCTGTGAACCATTAAAATGGGGAGTTTGCTTGGCTCAAAGCTGGAGCTAATTGGGATCTGAGTTACTGACTGGCTTCCTTCTCTTCCCAATCAAGAGCCATTGTCTTTCCTGCCTGTTGAGACTTTTGTGTGATTTACTGGAAAGTATCAGCTTAAAGGACAAAGAATTGAGATTATAATTTTGTACAGTGGTGGCTTTTGAAGTGATCCTTAGATTAAACGCAATATTCCTGTCCATTACAAATGGTAAAATCTTGTGCATTTTGGTTTTGGTTGGACACGCAGTTTCTTAAAAAAAAATCCATGAGGGAAAAAAGACCCCTAAAGTGGTATTTTTTCTATCCAAATAAATATATTTAGTTTGTTGAACTGAACTGAAGCTTCTTGTTTTGAACATTATTAGATTGGGTCTCTCTGTGTCCTAAAATCACTGCCCACAGCACAGACTTGGCTCCTTTACTGATCTTTCTGCTTTGACTGGGTTTTGTTCCTATAGAGGCATCATAGGAGATATATGCTTGGTATGGAGCCCAACCCACAAAAAGGATAAGAGCAATGAACTCACAAACATCCACTCTTAGCAGGCACCAAGACCATGAGCTGATGCAGTCGTGCCAAGCAGCCTCAAAGCAAGCTGTTCCTAATGATGTTAAAATAAGATCTTTCATAGTTTATATAATCTTTGAAATTAAATTCTGAAAAGAACTTTGATATTTTAGCTTTTTCTCCAGCCTGGAGAGGAAAACAAACATCCAGTGATCAGAATTCGCTGTGGAATATTAAATCTGATTTTATTGTTTTGTTTTAATACTACACATACAAGCAAAATTGATCAAGACCTGATGCTTCTGAGTTATATCTTATACAATTTTATGACTTTTCAAAAAATGTTTTGAAATTTTTCTGCTCCAAAAGCTTGACAGGTCCCTGCACAGAAAGCCTTAGGACATGGAACTCCAAATATACTGTTTCATTCATTCTCACTAGGCTTTTAAAACCTAGTACTCATTTTATGCCAACAGACAGAAGAGCCTTTTTCTAACTGCAATAAATCTGATGACAACTTACTTTTTATTAAGTCTTATGTAATGCACTGTTTATCTCCTGGATAGAATTTCTTTTTGACTTCTGACTTAGTTGGAAGCAGAAACAATTACTCCTGCAGCAGGGAAAGCTGCTCCTTCTGCAAGTGCTCCCAGCCCCTGTGCTTGCCTCTGCTGCTCTGTGTGGATGGGAGATAAGCTCTGGTCTCAAAGGTTTCTACACCAGCCAAAAGCTGGGCTTTAAGGTGTGCTGGGTCTGGTGTGCAGATTTAGCCAAAACACCCAGAAATTCCAGTTTGCACCTTCCCAAAGGCTGCCTGGAATGAGTACCAGGGCAAGGAGATGCTCTGCTTCAGCTGCAGCTGGAAACTTCACCTTGTGGCCCTGAAGATGTTTGCTCAGCTAAATCTTTCCTAGAATAAAGCAAAAATGGATCTGAGTCACATCTGAGCAGAGCCCAGCCAGGTCACTGTGGGACTGGTGTGGCCTCACCTGTATCTCCAGAAGGGAAGGAGGCTCAGCATCTTGCACAAGGGAACCATCAGAAAACCTCCTGTGACACTGCTCACAGCATCATACAAAGTACCAGCCATCAGCAAATAATCTTTGCTAATTGTGTCCAATAGTGGCTTCAAATCCACTGCTTATTTTCTCTTTGCAGATGCTCTGCTCTGGTTTCCCAAAGCAGAAGTTGTAAAAAAGCCTTGCAAAAGGCAGATCTTGCAGTATAGTGTCTCTTCCTCTTTGAAAAGGATCAAGTCCCATAAATCCTGCACAAGAGCTTGGTCTTTGTAATCATCTAGCCCAGGCTGCAGACCTAAGAAACAATAAATAATCAGCTCAGGCTGTGGATGCCTCTTCCCCAGAATTAATTGTTCACGTTTTTGTCATTATCTCCTGGCTCTTTCACAGATATTTTTTTCCAAGTTCATTTAAAAGAAATCTAAAAAAAGAAGCTTTCATTGCAGTATCAAACATATTTCTGTATACATTACAAAAATACCTCTCTGTACAGTTCAAGGATCTATCATTGTTCTATTAGCTGTGTGACATCTGCATATTGGCACAGGTTTCATGCCCTGGCTGCTCTCGAGGGACTGTGCCCCTGTTCTATTGCTGGCACAGCCATGATTCCAGGGTAACTGGTGCACAAGGGCAGTGTTATATTAAGTGCAACATATGCTAGAAATCAGAAATGGAAATGCCTCATCATTGCAATGAGAGCACTAAGCCAAGGCTTAGTTAGCAGCTGGGACTCAATATAAAAATAGTAAACCTGGGTGAGGAGGTTTCTCCTATGAGAAGGGCTCATAGGAGGAAAAAAAAGGCAATAAAAGAAGAAGGAACTTCTAATTTTAATTTTTAAAACCCACTGGGGAAAGCATTCTTGCTTGATTTTTCATCAACATAGAAACAATGATAACAAGAGTCCTGAAATCTTCAATGAAAAATCTCAAGGGTTTTGGCCGAATGCTCTTGTTCTCTTCTGAAGTGGTTGTTAATTTCTGCCTTTCATCAAACCTCAAGTTTGAGCTAAAAAGGGAAAACATCTGAGATGAAACTTCTACATATTTTCAAGTTTTGTTAGTATTTTGTTTGTTGTTGTTTTTTGTTAATTTTTGCCATAGTTGTTTGTAGAGCATATTATTATTACTGTTAGCTTTTTTTTTTCCTCCTGGGTGAAAAAGATAAATATATTCCAGAAGAATATCTTATAAATCTGTGTTACATCACAAAGGAAAACATCTTCACTAAAAAAAGTAAATACATTCCAGAAGAATATCTTATAAATCAGTATCATATCACAAAGGAAAATATATCTTCATTGGTCTTGGAATACCTCAGGAAACCTAGAGGCAGGGACCCAACTGCACTGCCACCAGACTGGGTGTGGAGCAGGGTTCTGGCATGGTGAGCACAGCAAAAATCTCCTTTGCTCTGTAGGGAGGCACCCAGCTTCATAACTTGGTGATTTTAAAGGTGTTTTCCAACCTTAGTGATTCCATGATTCCCATATGGCTCTAGGAGCCCAGTGCTGTGTGCTGTGCTGCTCCACCTGGGGCCCCTTTCTGTGAGTCCCCATCCAGACTGGATGAACTTCTGACCTTCAATCCTTGAGAGATCAATGATGATCCTTTTGGGACTGCGTGGAGAAGCTGCAAACCTGCAAGGCTGAAGATGTCTAGGTGGTTTTTGTGTAGACACTTTTGCAGAAAATTGTCAGTTTTATTAAACTGTTTGGTCAAGGGACCAAAGTAAGCCAGTGGTTCTTTGCTTAAGTTTTAGGTGTTTCTTGAATCTCTGTCCTTCTGTGCTTCTCAGATGTGCACCCTCCTTTTCAACACTTGAATCCTCTCACAAATCCTCTTCCAGAGCTTTGATGTTTTATGGGAAATACAACACATTTGAGGACATGGCACTGAAGACAAATGAACAGGAAAAAAGAAAGGGAACTAGAGTTTCTATCAGGATCTAAAACTTCTATTTTTTTTGCCAAAATACTTTTTTTTTTTTTAAAAAAAAGTTTTTAGGAGAAAAGTTGTCATTCACTGTAAAATTCTAATGAGTGGTAGTGCCATTAACAGTTTCCACTTGAAATTCTGTTTATCTGTTTTTGCCAGCCTGCTGCTCTCTTTACACTGATATAAAAGGATAGATATTCCATGGCTGGTGAGCAAACTCAGACACCTGACTCTAGTGCTGGCCCTTTCCACTGGTCTCAGGAGTCACTGGTGTTTCCACGTTGGGATATTCATCTGTCTGTTCATTCTAAAACCTTTAAGTCTGATCAACAGTGCAACTTTTCTTATAGGTTTGGAAGTGATGCTTCACTGCAGCACCAGTTTGTGGGCCCAGACATTATTGCTATAGCTGTTCTTGTGCAAGCTGAAAGGGCTGATGATACTGTTTGGTTTCCTTTCCTCCCTTGTGTCTTCAGCATTCACACTCTTTTCACAGCACTACTGCTTCTTCCAAGACATATCTAACAAAAAAAAATGTCCATAGGCTTGCTGGATCTTACCAGAGCTGTGTGGACAGTGTTAGTCTGGCCCCTGCCAGCCTGATCAGTGTCACTGTAAGAAACCAGGTGTTCACTGAGGGTAGGAAGGAAAATCTTTCCTATGCAAGCTGGAAAAGCTGCCTTGACAAATTTCTGGTCAGAAATGTGGCTGGAAGCACTGATTTACTGCTCCAGATGGTACCTGCAGCCCACACACCTCATCTGGAGCCTCCTCAGGCAGGTCTGTCCCCAGTGTCCCCCAGGGCCTGTAGCCTGAGGAGGGCTGAGAGCACAAGCACCCCTGCGTGCCTTGTGAACCTCCCTGCAGCCTCTGAGAGAGGCACTGGGCAGCACTGCCTTCTGAGGCTGGTGGGGCTGTCACAGATGTGCACTGCTCTGGATCCTTCTACTACAGGGCTTTCACAGAATCACAGAATCACAGAATAATGAGGTTGGAAGAGACCTCTAAGATCATTCAGTCCAACCTATGCCCTCTCACCTCCACTAGACTACAGCACCAAGTGCCATGTCCAGTCTTTTATAAACACATCCAGAGATGGTGATTCTACCACCTCCCTGGGAAGAGCATTCCAGCACTTTATTATTCTTTCAGTGAAAATTTTTTTCCTAATATCCAACCTATACCTTCCCTGACGTAGCTGGAGACTGTGATCTCTGGTTCTGTGCTGTGGGGATCCCATAAAAGCACTGCTTGAGGGGGCTCCTGTGGCAGCAGAGGGCAGTAACTTTGGGAATTACTTCAAGGATGCCCTAAAAAACTTCCACCATCCTGCTGTGTGGTACCAGCACAAAGAGCAGCCAATGATCTGTCTTGCTCCATCCTGATTTTGCAGACAACTCTGTTTTATCAGTCTGGTGCTGCCAGGCCTTTGAGGAGCTGATGGCTGAGGGAGGAAATGAGGCACACCAAGACTGTGCTATTGTGGTGAAGTCATGACCTTGCTGACCTCTGGCCCCCCAGCTCACACAAACAATGCTGTGACCAAATAAAACTACAGCCTTCAACAGATGGAGAGTCAATACAACATCACTGAAGGATAATATATTGATTTCGTTTAAACAGCCAGGAAAAGCCAGAATACACCAGTTATAAAGAACATGTTCTGCCCTCTAAGTTGACCTCTTAGAAAATTTGAACAGAGCTATGTAAAAAGTGAGAGAGAGACAGAGGAGATGCTCATCAAATTAGGAGAAGAAATTGCCTGAAAATGGTATTTGGGAGACCGAGCTAGACAATTTTTAAATAATAGAGTTGGAAATACAATGAAAATAGCCCTATCAAAATAGAATGTATGTGACAGAATTTTTATAAAGCTTCACAAGGCTTCTGCAAATATAATATGCAAGCTGGGAATATTGGATTCCAAATAATGAAAAGCTCCCAGTCAAGCTCCATCTCATTGCAATGAGCTGTAGTGGCTTTAGGCAGATGCTAAGAGGTTGCAAGAAAGTGCTTAAGCAGTCTTACATAAGAGATAAATGTGATGGATCCACGTGTAATAGAAACACTTTTGGGATAAAAAGAATTTCCCATAAAATCACAGCAGAGGCAAAGGTGGAAGCTGTGCTGGATTCATCTGTGTCTGCTGCATGAACTACAGCATAAGAAAACAATCTCAGGCTAGATAGTGAGTAGATTAGAGGATCAAGGATGTTTTGCATTTGAAAACCAAATGCAAGGTTAGAACTGAAAAGTTAGAACTGAAAAAGGAAGATTCTTGCAGAAAATATGCTGTGGGCATAGGATCCAGCTGCTCTGCACAGCTGTACCTGTGACCTTTCCCCGTGCTGAAGGAGCATTTGCAGGTACAGTCCTACCAAAAGGTGAGATGCTGCTGCACACACAAGGCCTGATTCTCATCCTGGGTATGCAGGCATGGGCTGCAGTGCACCCACAGTGAGCTCTGGATCTCCACATCACACACAGTTTGCTGCAAGGAGAATTTTGGGCAGAGAGCAGCACCAGAGCAGCTCTGTAATGGTCCTCCTGGTGTGTGCACACACACAGGCACACTCACACACTCCTGTGATGAATAGGGACCTACACAGGCTGCCCCTCCCTCTGACTGCTCAGTTACCCATTCCTAGCCCAGCACAACATGTGGTGCATTCTACTTTTTCATAGAATACTTCCCAAAAATAAAATGGAAAGTTTAATCCTCCCTCTCAACACTTTTTTTTAAACCTTTCCAAATGATGTTTCTTTCTGCTGTAATTTAGGATCTGTATAAATATATTCTGCTGCAAAGGGTGATAATTACCACACCCACACAATTTTATAATACACACATCTAATTGTAGTACAGTTATTTGTGGCAGCCAGGCACTGAAAATATACTTTTAGTGTATGCCTCTAAGCCATGACAAAAAAGTCTTTTTACTGCTACCTGAATTTATACTTCCAGGGCATTTCTGTTTCACCTCACTAATCTGCTTTTAGATTCTGCTCTTTGTGTGGCTTTCAAAACTTCCCTTCTGCAATTAAAAATATAGGTAATTAGTAGGGACATAAAAAGCCTCTTTAGGAATGTCTTGTCAGTGTGTCACAGTGCCTTGTGCAGATGCCCAAGCTGAATCCAAAAAAGGTGAAGGACTTTCCCATTGGTACAGCAGAAGGAAATATAGATATTGCTATTTCTTGTGGGTCAGCCTGGTCAGGGCACGGTTTTGACCAAGGCAGGGGGATGGTCATGGTCTATTTTCATCCTTTTATAGATGTCTTGCCAAAGGAAAAGCCAGGTCCTCCACTCCCTTTCTTTCCTAAGAAGCAACAGCATTGTCCTCCACTCACCCTACTCCCAGAAGTTTTATCTGCACTGTCCAACAAACCAGTGCCATGGTTTGCTCTCACATCCTCATCTCTTGATTGCCAGCACTCCATGAATGTCAAAAAGGCCCTCTGGAGGCAATCAGCTATTTCTCTTCGAATGTAAATCCCAGTATTGTTCCAGGAGCCCTTGCTCCGGGGGGCTGTTCCCTACAGGCAGTCCCTGTAGTTACCTTGTCTCTGAATTCACTCCTGATCTACCCAGCCTCTCCCTGCATGTGCCCTTGAGGGGCAGCTCATTCCTGAATCGCTTCCCTAAGCCTGGATTTATCAGAACTTGAACCGGGATTTGCTGGAGAGAGAGGCTGAGCCTGAAGCTCTCACTTCCTCGTGTAGTTTTAGCTCCCCAGATTTAGGATGCCTGAAAGGATTATGTGCTGGTGCCAGAGGCCTCCACCATCCAAAAAGTGTGATATCCCTGCTGCTCACCTCTTGCAAGGGAAGAGCACACCCAGTGCACTCAGAAAGAGCTTTGGGTCAGATCTCCAGGGGTCCTGCCTCTGGCAATTTTAAAGTCCAGACAGAAAACCAATCCCAAACATAATTAAACAAAGTCCTTAATGAGTCACAAAGTCAGGACTTGCCTCTGCTTGATGGAGGAGACAGAAGGAAATGTTTGTGACACCGAGGGTGAGACATCTGAGGGATGTGAGCAGGGTCAGGGATGCTGTGGGGTGACTCAGGCTGGGTTTAGCAGGCACAGCAGCGCCTCTCTGCTTCTTTGGGACATTCACCCTCTTGAAGTTAAGCTGCAGCAATTTTTACTGCAGAGGGGGAAAACCACAGTGCAAAGGCAGTTTCAAAGCTGGGCTCATATGTGGGATTATGGCAGAAGGAGTAGGGCTGGGGCAGAGGCTAGAAGGGGGCAGGGACAAAGCTGGCATGGAAATTGTTTGTGGCAGCAGGCAGCAGCACAGGCTCCACATGGTGCCAGGATGTCAGAGCATGCCCTGAGCCTTATCTGTGGATCCCTGCATCTCAGCTTAGTGGGTTGGAGCAGACTTTTGCCAGTCTGCAGCCCCTTCTGTCCTTGAGGCGCTCCCTTTCACCCTGTGGAAAGAACTCTCCTTGAAAGCAATGCAAAAGCCCTTGGTTCTCAAAGCTAGTGAAATGGTTTGAATGTACCCTGCTCCCTGTGAGCAGACTCCTGTGATTACACCCTCTGGCAGGGCAGAAACCCTCTGCCCTGCAGCACCTGTGGCACCTGCAGGAGCCCTGGAACTGCCCAGTCTGGTGGCATTGTCAGGAGCCCACTGCCCTTGTGCAGCATGCTGCTCCCTGAAGGGCACCCTGCACCTCTCCAAGGCTAAAGCAGGGGCAGGACCAGGCTGCCAAGGTTCCAGGGGCACAGCTGCAGCCTCCTGTAACAGCTTGCTGTCAGGAGGCAATTAGTCTAATTGTCTAATTTGAGGGACCAGGTGGAGATGCCCCTTGGGACCTCTGACCCTCTCTAGACTGGATTTCACCCTGAATTGTCCATGTCCTCCTGTCCTCATTTCTTCTCTTCCTCATTTCTCCTCTCTCTGGGTTTCTAGAACAAATCCCAGCATCAACCCCTCCAGTCCCTTCACCCCTTCATTCTTCCAGCACTTCCTGAAACCAATTTTCAAATCAGCTCTAAATGTGAATCTCTTCTCCTGGATCTCCACTGCCTATCTTATCTATCCCATGACTGTGAGCATTAGGAATTTATGGAGGTATCACTAAAGCCCAGCCCTGAGGACTTTTGTTGTACAGTCACACAACAAATTCCCAAAACACCAGCCTGGCCCAGCATCCCCCACTGTCTCTCCCATACAATGACAGTAATAACTTTGTAGTCTAGCTGTCTTCATTGATTCATTTGGATCATTTTTGAATAATCTTGCTCAGCACCTTTTTCAAGTCCTGGCTGATATTGATTAGAAAATCTGGAAAACATTAGTTCATTGGAGGTAAACAAATATGAGAGAAGTCTTGAAGAAAAATATGTCAGAGACATATAAAGATAGGTCAGGTATTGATTTTTGTCTGTCTCCATGCCAAGGTGAGCCAGGCCACACTGAATGAAGAGCTGGAGACGTGAGGTGACTGCAGAAAGCCCCTGCTCTAGGGGCTGTTACCCTGGGAGCAGTGCCACAGCACAGATTGCAGCAGGGGCTGAGTCTGGGATGCTGTGGCTGCTGCTCAGTGAGAAAGGTGGCACAGCCCTTGGGGAATACAAGCAGATGGTTTCAAGGCAACTTTCCTACAAAACTCAGCTGGAATTTTTTTCTCTTTGAGAAGATGCTGCTCCTCCTCCTTTGGGTCTGATCTGACAGATGAACTTGGGGAATGCCAGTTACCCAAATGTGGTGCCAAGTACCACTGACTCCTGTGCAGTGCAAGTGCAGAGCTGCCCAGTGCTGGGAGGGTTTAATCTCAGCAAGGATAAGTCTGAAGCAGGCTGGAAAATCTTCCTGGGTAGAAATGCAGCACATTCACTTGGAGTTACATTGCTGTGCTTGTGCTCCAAGACACAGGACCCCAGGTGTCCTGGCTTTCGTGTCTGCTCTGCATTCCTTATAAGTTATTCAGTGATTGGGAATTAAAAATATCCCTGTGAATATTCTGATTTGACAAGTAGGAGTACGTGGACAGATAATAACAGAAAGCTTTTATTATGGAAATAGTGATAAAGTTAAAAATCCAGAGCCCAGTTTATTAAAGCTTGGGTTGCACTGTGATGTGTTACACTTGGTGACTCACCCTGGTGTCGCTGGGACCTGCATGCTAATGCTGCAGGGCAGGAGGCTGGGCCATGAGCAGGCAAAGATCATTCCAGTTAGGAAGATGACCAAAAGCAGCTCTGCTCATCCACTACCTGCATCTGTGCCATGAATAATGTGCAGAGCACCTTATCTGTATCCCTAATCAGTTTAAAGGCATGACTCACACATAAGGCTGTGCCAAAAGATGATGAAGGCAGATCTGAATGCCGGGGCTGAGAAATCCCCTCTGAGCAATGGTGGCCCCTGGTCCTGGGGCTGAGCCTCTGGGCCAGTGGTGATGCTGCAGCCCCAGTGCTCGGGGCATCTCTGCTGCAATGGCAGGGCAGCACTGTGGTGAGGTCACTGTCACTGTCACTGTCTCCTGGTGGGTGACTGGGAGGCCTGGAGCCAGGAGGGAGAATTCCAGCTGCCAGCTGCAGTGTGCTTTGGAAATGCAACTGCATTTAGAGCATGTAACAGGCTGAGAGATCCCTTTCCTGCTCTAGGCTGAGCTTTGTTAGTTTGAAGGAGCAGGTCCAAGCAGCTGAGAGGCTCCCAGTGAATGCAATCTGTAACAGGGCCATTTCTATGTGCACAGCCCTGGCTATTGCAAGGTGCAAGGATTTGCTCCTCATCATCTTCAGGAGTGTGGAATTGCTGGAACTCTCTTCAGACTCCTTTCAAATAGTTCAAACCTGCCAAATCACTGGGGCTACTGAGCTCCTGTAAGAAATCAAATGAACACTCACTCTTGAAATGGCAAAGTACCAAAGCTGGTCACTGACAGGAGGGTTCAGAGATCCTTCACTCAGACAGTTGCATGGGGAAGATGGAGTGGCAGAGGTGACAGGAGCAAGGGACACAAGTGGACTCACAGACTGGGACCTGTTATTGAACTGCTGGATAACCACAGGAGTATACTCAGACATCTTGAGGTGGTGCAGGCTCACTGTGGAATATCTTGGCTCCCTCCCTTGTGGCTGCTGTTGCTTTTAACTCCGAAGCTTGCCTCTCTGAGGGATGTCTGTGTGGATTGGGGCTGGGTGATGCTGATGGAGTGTTGCAATATCTTTTCCACTGAGTGACAGGCAGCATATGAATCATCAACTGGTACTGAAGTGAGCTGGGGAGGGGTGTGTGGGGTGGGCAACCATCTCTTTCAGTCTCATTTCTCTTTTGACAGGTCTCCCAGGGCTTGTCACACAAGGCTTGTATAGCCAGGGCCTCACTCTTGGTTCTATCCTGGGAGCAGTAACAGAATAATTGCCTGTACAGGATGAGGAAATAAACACCTTGATGGCTCTTGGGAAAAGATTCAAAGACCCCTAAAAATATTTAAAAAAGGGCTTTTAAAAGCCAGGCATTGCAGCATCTAAATAAGAGGAGCTTGGCCTCTGTTGCCATTGAGCATTTGGTGAGAGCAGGCTGTGGGGCCTGAGGCAGGTCAGCCCCTGGGGCTCAGCCAGGAGATGTCTCCCACCTGCTGTCAGAGCCTGCAAGGGAAATACTGAGGCCTTTGGTGCTTAAGTGCTTTTCTGGATCTGCCTCTTGGCAAAACTTCTGCCTATTTTAGAGCACTTGGGAATTCATCTGCACTTTTCAATAGTTTCCATTTTGGGCTCCTGCCTTCACCCTGCAGTGGGCAGAGGCAGCCAGGTGAAATGGCTGAACTGAATCCATCTGGACCAGGAATTTGTAGGGGTCTCTCATGAAACAAATTGGTTCTCACATGCTGTTCAGACCTTCCAGCAGTGCTGTATTGGACACACAAGTTGTGACACACGTGTTCTTACAGGGCTGCTGTGCCACTGGTCTAGAAACCCCCCAGGAGCTGCTGTACCCTCAGTAGCTTCACTCAGCAGGGGTGAGAGCAAAGATTGTGACTGCCATTGCCTGTGCAGAAATGGTAAATACACAGCTCTCTCCCACTCCTCTTTAGTGACTGATCCTCTCCCCCTACTGTCAACAGGGGGTGGGCCAGGGCAGGGTTGGAAGTGCTGCTGCAAGGCCTGTCCCTTGTTTATTCCTCAAATAAACCCTTTCATTTATCAGCTGGCATTTTGGCCCAGCTCTCTTTCCTTAGGGTTTGCCAGGAACTGAGATAGAAATTTTAGCTTGAAAGAAGGGCTCTGCAGGAAGAGGAGTTTGGTGCTGCTGAGGGGTGGTGGGGATTCCCTTTGCAGGCAAAGAAACCCTCACAACACATCAGCCTGCTCCCAGTGTAGGAAAACACACCTGCTAAAAATATTTGTATAACTTTAGTCAAGAGGTTTTGTTGCCTTTGCCCGGGGAAAAAATAATTTTAAGTTTCTTTCCAGGGCCTTGTTCCACCAGGTGGGGTCTGATGAGATCAACACATCAACGGACTGGGAGCAGCCCAAAAGATAAAGGGACACCAGTGACCATCTATGAACATCTGCCCTAGACTCTGCTGCTGGCAGAGTTGGACACATCTCCTCTGGAAGTGACCGATAAGAAAATCAAGGAATGAAGATCTAACTAACATCAGCAGCAAAGAAATCCAGGTCTAATAGGAGACCAAACACTAAGAACTACACAACTTGGGACCAACAAACACTGACCCAATTAGTTTCTATGAGTTTTGACTGTAAAAAGATCTGAAAAATCTAGTAAAATCATGTGTCATGGAATGATTCTCTCTGCATACTCAGGCTATATATGGACGAGATGATTTCTGTGGTATATCCTGGCCCAGATAATAAAGTAATGCCTTGGCTCTCTAACTTTAAAAATGTTGTTGGAGGGTTTTTGTTTTTCCTGCAGCTTCAGTGACACTAACAGTTACCTCCTGATGTTCATCTGCTTAGACTTCAGCCTCTTCAGTGGTCAAATGGGAGTAATTTAGTCATTATTTCCAGCAGCAAATTGACTCCATTAGAGTTCAGCTGACCCATGCTCCAGCTGCTAAAGGGGTGGGAGTGGTGCTGCCTGGCTGCTGTAAATGCAGCATCATCTGGAGTCTTGGTTTGCCTTTACATCCCTGCTTTCCCTCTCTGCATCCCTTGGTCTGATGTGTTTCTAACCTTTCCTCTACCCCTGGTGTCCCTTTCATTGCCATGAGCACTGCCAGGCTGGCAGTTCTGTCAGCTTTGCTGTGTGCCCCTGAGCCCTCTGTCTTTGGGATGTTCTCCTTTCTGGCAGTGTGACATGGGCACTGCAGACATGTAATTCCATGTGCCCCCTTTGACTTGTACCTTACAGCTTGCAGCTCCCCTTTGTGTTCACAGCAAGTGGTGAGCCTGGGGGAAGGGGCAAAACCCCCCTGCCCTCATAGCAATTCATGCATGGGCACAGCTCCCACCAGGGCTTTGTGTCCAGGAGCAGAAACTCCAGTGACCCTACTGTGTTATATTGACCATTTGTTAAATCTTTAAACTCCATCTGTTTAGGCTGAAATCCTTTTGATGGCTGGGCAAGAACAATTTAGTGTTGATGTTCTGGGATAAAATTGGCTCATTTTGAACTTTGGTGCCCACTGTTCCAGCTGGTAAAGCTTGGACACTGGGTTAGTGACATGTACAGAGCTTTGCTAGGGATCATTAAGGGCTGGTGGCCAGCACCATCAGGAGAGTCCAACAGATGTGATTTTCTTATCTCTGGCACCCCAAGGCTCTCCCTCTCCATTTGCCTCTCCCTGTGCTGGGAGAGAAGCTCTTTGTTCTGCTGATTGTTTCATTAGGAAATTACAATTCTGCTGTTAAACACTTGTATTTTTCCATCCCTCTCCACATTCATCTGTGTTTAGAGTTCAAGTTTTTTCCATCCATTTTTTGTCTAAACTGCTTCCCTTTATAGCATATGTTGATGCACAGAAGGGTCAGAGCCACAGGGATCTGATCTTTGAGATGAAACAGTTCAAACAGAATGGCCCTCAAACACCTCTGCTCTGAGTGGTTCTGAACAACCTGCGGGTTCAGGAGTGGAAAAGAAACAAACCAGGGAACAAGAAATCACACCAAGCAAAAAAACCCAAAACAACCAAAAGTCCTGCTAGAGCTAAACATTTTAATAGAGGTTATTTGGGAGATAAAAGCCCTTCCCATTTCACTCTGTATCTGCAAGGTACAAGTGCCAGCAAACAGGAATGTGGCAGAAGGTGACCTGATTTTGATAACAGCTTTTCCTCAAGCATTTGATGTTTTCACTAGTTGTGTTGGGTTTTTTTGTTTGTTTGTTTGTTTGGTTTTGGGTTTTTGTTTGTTTGCTTTTTATCTTTTCCCTGTAACTCAGGAGGGTAAAAATGAAGCACAGAAATTGGAGATCTGGAGTTTGTGGCAGATCTGGTACTGATCTGGGACTTAACTGTTTTAGCAGAAGGATTAGTCTTTGGATCCTCACTGTATCCTCACTGAGGCATGGGGCCAAAATAACCTGAAAAACATTAAACAGTGAAAATTGGCATTTCACAAGCAAAAGGAGTTATCAAGCCTAAAATGAAATACATAAAGCACACAGAAATCCAGAACTCTATAGGAAAGGAGACTGAGAAAGAAAAGGGATGTTCAAAGTGATGCACCACAAAAGGTGACACACTAAGCTGAATATGCTGCAGATCATAACACTGTCCTACTAGAAGATCAGCAAAGTCTGAGATGAGTCCTGTCACATCTACTTCCAATAGTCATATTAGCTCTGACAGTGATCCAGAATTTCATGGCATAAATTTAAGCAGTCTGCAGTGAGTGCATATTGCCACTAATTTCAATTATCTGTAATTCAGTGGAGTGGAAAGGACCAATGCTAGTCCTGTGAATGATCTGCTAAGGAGGGTTACATGATGGGTTTCTGGCCTGGTTGTAGTTTGGTGAAACACCACTAGTGCAGCACAAGCTGTCACCTGCTGAAAACAGGAATGTTAGGCACTGAAAGTCAGTGGCATCTGTGTGAAGTGCCAGGTATAGCAAAGGAGATAAAGCTCTGCATTACACTCAGTGCAGTGTAGAGCCATGCTCATGGAGTGCTTTATGAAAATGAGGCTTTGAGTGTCTCAAATTTGAAACAACAACTGCAAACAACAGCAGTGTTATGAAACTGTCCCTGTATCTGGGTGTCATTGCCATTTAGAAAGGCACACATTCAGAGTAATGGGAAACATCTCCAAATCCCAGGAAGAGTGGTGAAAAGGAGCACTGAGAAAGTGTCAAATCCAACAGCCGTGGCAAGCTGGAGTGGCTGGAGCTCAGCCATGGCATGGGCAGAACTGATGGATTTACTGCTGCTGGGAAGCACTTGTGCTGACAGTACAGGCTGATCTGTGGGCACATGAGAGAGGGGCCAGAGAGAGTAAATTAATGCTGTCTGAGGAAGGCAGAATTGAGGTGTGTTTCTGAGTGCCACCCTGCCCTCCAGAGCTGCTTACAAACCTGTGTTGTGCTCTGCCTTTGGGGACATAGAGCTGGTGAGTCTGTGAGACTGAGGATGCCATGGTCAGCAGCTGGCACAGCTTTCAGTGACTCCCTCCCTCTTCTGTGCTGCATCACTTCCCACCAATGGTACAGACACCAGCACTTGAGAAAACACCTCAGAAATAGCACTTCGGGAAAGAATTTGGACTTCAAGTGATGGCAGATCTCCCGTGTTGCTGGTAGGTGTTATTTTTGTAAAACAGCAGCAGCAAAGGACTATTCAGTGCTTATTTTCTGCAGAGCTTATGTATCACTAGCTCTCCTCATGTTGGAGTCTTCTGAGCTGGATGAAAAGAAATCTTTATATCACATGAAGATATTGAAGGCAGCCTTCAGTTGCATTGGGTGTTGCATTTCTCTGTCAAGAATTCTTACAGCAGGGGCATCCTGGCAATTTGAGATGGGGTGGGCTTTTTCCTGAATTTGTTTTAAAGGAAAAACTGAGGGATGATATCCCAATAGTTCAGGTGTAGACCTCTGGAAAGATGCACTCAGTCACCATCTCTACTTTGCAGCCTCTGGAGGGAAATGGCAGTTTCTTTATTTCTTCTCTATACTTGACTTTGGCTGTTTAGGGCTTCTGATATGTCAGCAGAGCAGAGGTAATACCTGTGGAATTGGAGGCTCTTATGCTTTTCAGCAGGCCCTCCTGTTTGTGCACAAACCAAGGTGTTTTGGGGTTTTCCCTGGGTAAATCAGGGCTGGGTGACCCTGAAATCAAAACTCCTCCATGAGACCTTTCTCTGTGTCAGAAACTGGTTAAATGCTGACCAGCAATTTCTGATTTTCTCATCACGCGTTTCATTTTCACAAAATAAAGGCCCTCACAGACTGTTCTGAACTGACCACCCCCTACACCTTCCTTCTGCACTTCCTCAGCTTTCATTAAACTTTAAGGAAATCAAACTTTCAGTATCCCTATAAATAGGCACCTTTTCATTACTGATTAAGAGGGTGAAACGCAACCATTTGCTGCAATTCACACTTCTAGGGATGTGGCATACACAACTTCTCCTGAGCAACCTGTTCCACTGTCTTGCCACACACATAATCAAGAAAATACTTTAAGTATAAGAAGATGCTTGATTAAAAAAGAAGTACTGGGAAAGAGTATCTTTCCTTTCACTGTATCCCATACATTCTCATGCTGCTTTTGATCCTCTCTGTGTCCTCTGTTCTGTCACATCCATCTCCCTCAACCTGGGGTCTCCTCTTCCCTGCTGCAAGCACCACTCTCACCTTGTCCTTGCTACTCCAGAAAGAATGAGTTTATCCCTGAGTTCTCTTTGCTCCTGGCCTTTGGCAGCTCTTCCTCACTTTCAGGCTTTGCTCTCACGTTTCAAGTGAGAGACCTCTGCTTTTTTTAAGTGTGAAGGCACTGGCAAAGTTAGACACATCAATCCTCTGTTTATTTACAGGTCAGGTACAGGACAGGCAACAGCAATCTCAGATTTCCTGTGCTGCTTTACACATCCCTGACCTCTGCAATGACCCAAACTTCCATGAAGGGAAAGAGTTAGTTCAAACTCTGCATCAGATCAGCTCTTAGCCCACATAATATCATGTGGGATGGCTCAAATATGCCAAATTTTGTGTTGTGATTAAGTGGAATTGTCCATGATCTATTAAGATCTGAGCAAATTACAGCCACATTAATTAAACATAGGCACTCTGGTTGAGCCTAAGCCACAGATGGCATCCCACAGATGGAATGCCACTCTTGATATTCACAGAGCCACTCAGCCCTTTAACTTCAGCTTGTGCTGATTAGTAGAGCAATTTATTTTAGGTGCAGCTATTGGCCTTTGCTGTGGAGAGTGCTGTTAAATGGATATCACTGACAAGGGCCCAGTATACACAAAAAGGGGCAATGGAGAGCAGGGATAATGGAAACTCTAAGAGCTCTCAGCTGTTCTTCCACCCCAGCCTTTCAGAGCAGCAGGAAGGTGTTGGGAAATTTAGGTGACTAGAGAATGGAAAAGTACAAAGCCGTGGCTAATTCCAAGTTCTGCACCTGCTAGATAGTGTGTCCTTGGGCCTAGCTGTAGTAGGATAACAAATAGTGAAAGAGACATGAGAAAAGAGAGATGTAACCCCTAAGGAATGAGGAAGAGTTAATGGTATATTTTAACCAATAGATTGCTTGGCTTACAGAATATTCATAAGCTTATTATTTGCTGTATAAGTGTTTGATGCTTTCTTCAATAAATTGGACCTGTGATGAACCATCTGGTGTCCTGGTCCCCTTCCTGACAGGAAGGGAATTGGACACTGAGTTCCAACTGATATTCAGCAGCATTTGGCTATTTTACTACTTTAGGTGCTGTTTTTTAACTGATTGTAGCAGTGATCTGTTGGAGGACCTTATAATTAGGTCTTCTAGTACTCAGTGTGGAGCTCTTTTATAAGAGAAACACCCTTTGAAGCTGAGTCCTAAAATGATCCTCATCTCTCCCTCCAGAAGGCTCAAGTTATGGCTCCCTTGGTTTTGTGTTGGCTTTTTGGCAGTGCTTGTGGGAAAGGTGCACAGCAGGGTTTATTTAGCAGGAATGGCCATTGGTGATAACATTCTCTTAAGCACTGTGCATCTTCTGTGCCAGAGAGGGGAAGGATTATACAAAATAAAACTTCTTACATCCCTACACGTGGAAGCCGATGCATGGGTGTTAAATGACTTTTCCAAGGTCATACAAAAAATCTGTGGCAAAGCTAAGGCCTAGCACAAGACAGCCTAAGTTCTAGGGCAGCACAATAATGTCAATTATATTCATTAATGTCAAAGGAGGAGGAGGAGGGAAGAATACAGGAAAGATATTTCTGCAAGGAAGAGGATGGTGGGGAAGTATTTAACACTTTAGGGCATCCCAGCACTGTGTGTAAAGATGTGTGAGATTGTAAAATCAAAAGACATTTCTCTTCAAATGAACCATTTATTTCAAATAATAATTTTTAGTTAAAGAGGTGGGAGGGAATTTGCTATTACTGTCTTTAAAAAAAAGCTAGCCTGTTAAATTGGTAATTAATGGTGCTGGAAAGGCTTGTGAGCTTTTACTTCATCTGCTACAGGGCCTCTGCTCTTACTCTAAGTGGCCAGGTTTTCCTGAAAATACAGTGTTTGTCCTGATAAACATTCATCTTCAGCAATAAGTTGCAGGTAGTTTGGAGGTTCTGGTGTGGGTTCTGTCAAGGTGGATCTGAGCTGGCTCATGTCTTTCAGGCCCTTCTTGCTAAAGGCACCACTGGCCAATAACCACCACCACGTAATGGCACAGCTCCTGGAAGAGTGGGGAGCATGTTACTGCCAGGCCCTGGAAAAGCTGGAAGCTCACCTTTTGGGAGAACAAGAGAAGAGCAATCCAGTGCTTTGGCAGCTGATGATGCACATATCTCCTTTCAGGCAGCAGTGAGGCAAGAAATACCCGGGAACAAGTTGCCCTCATCTCATGAGAGAGGCATGGACTGAGTGTTTTGGGGCAAGGCATGGACTACAGAGCTTGGAGGGCAGAACACTGGAAAGACAACGTTCCCCACCTTCTCAGCAGTCCCTTCTCTCCACTGACATCTCCAGATGTCATCTGCACCCTGTAATAGAAAGTCAGGACCCACCAGTTTGGAGCTGTGACGACACAAGGGCGATTCGCTCTGGACTCCTCTCCTCTGCAGCTGAAGCACATTTAGGTTCTTTCATGTGGGCTGTGGCTGTCCTGGGAGGGCTTTCTCTGCAAACAGCTGTGGGGAGCAGGAGCTTTCTTTAGTGCAGCATCTGCAGCTGCTTCTTGCTTGGCCAGCAATAGAAGGCTGTGGCTGTGTGTCTGTCTGTCGTTGTGTGAACTGGCTCCAAGCCCAGACCTTTGGCCAGCACTGCTCCCACTTTGCTCCTCAGCACTGAAGTTTGTGATGAACCCCCTGTGCTTTCCATATTTCAGTGGACTTGACTGAAACAGAGGTGAGGTTGTCTTGGGCAGGAGCTTCTTGTGCACCTGGAGGGACTCACCCAGAGCACTCAATATCAACAGCACCAGTGTGCAGAGCTGCACTGGGGCCAAAGCTGCAGATCTGAATGCTGGGCTGAAAGAAAAACTCTCATGGTGGCATGTAGGCACACAGTTTGTGGTGATTGGGAGTGGGGCTATGGCCCAGCCTCATCCCCAGTGGGCACAGCTGTGAGCAGCAGGTGAGCAGCACTGACAGCAATGAGCCCTGGAGTGCCCAGGGGCACTGAGCAACCACCAAAGGGAACGGAGGGCACACAGGTGCAGGGCATCAACATGAGGGGATAAAAGGTTGGGATGAAGAACAAGCAGAGGAGATGCTTGAAGTCTTCTCAAGTGATATGGTGTCACTCTGTATGGGCAGACACCTGAAGTCTTCTGAAGTGGTTTGGTGTTACTCTAGGTTGAAGCTTTCTGAAACAGTATGGTGATACTCTGTGTATCATCACCATCTCAGCTGTGACAGTGGGAGATGTCTTGATATCAGTGGACAATTTAGTTCTCTCTCAATTTTCTGGCTGTTTGAAGGATTTCTGGGAGTCAGGGCAACAAACTTTTCATCTGGTCTGGAGAAAAAAAAAGGTGAGAAATATGTTTCAGAAAAAAGTAACTAAAATATTTTTCTTCCTAGAAGAAACTAAAATGTCAAGTTTTCATTTATACTCTGTATAAAAACTGTGAAATGTTGGGCTTTCCAGTAGGAGAGAAATTCTAATTTATGAACAGTTCTGACTGGAACTATGCTTTTCTTTTCTGCTTTGGCCTTGTCTTCCTTGTTAATTCTCATTTTCATCCTGAATTTTTTAGGTCAAAATTAGCTGAACTTGACCAGGTGATTTTACCTGCTTTACTAGATACCTACAGCCTTCTGAGGATCCATTAATCTCATGACTTTAGAAAGACCTATTTTTTTTGTCAGTTTGTTTCTTTGATAAGATGTTGGGGTGCTCTGCTGGGCTTAATGTTCTCAGTGAGTCCTTGATCCTGGTCAGCCTGAAGCTCTGTCATTGTTAGTTAGCCACCAGAGTTTTGCCCAGAGACATATTGAAGCCTTTGGAAGGCTTCTCCTGGTTTTATTTTTTATGTAATTAGAACTAAGTTCCTTGTTTTCAAACTAGGGAACATCCCTATTTTTTTTCTGCTCTCCATCACATCTGAATGTACAGTTTTCAATACAAACATCAGCAAAAATTTATTCCAGGGTGTAATTAGTTTTACCATCAGGAATATTTTATATAAATTCTAATTATATAAATTCCAATATAAGGCTTAGCCATCTTTTCCTTTGGAAAACATTTATCTTTGCTTTCTTCCCCAGCTTGACAATGTTGGGTGATCTATACCTTCCCAAAAGTGTGCTGTTGGTAAATATGGCTGTTTCTGATATTTACAGACTTCTTTGGGTTGTGCGCTAAAAAAATCACTGGATAAAGAGTGGTGAAATGGAGAATGCTGAAAATTATCCTTTAAAAATACTGTTGAAAGTTTTTATTATCTGCTTACCTCGATATGATAAGGGGCAATATAAGGACAATAGGGGAAAAACAGGTTATTCAGAAAGAGATAAAGATAAGAAATGGAGAGTTCCAGTATTTCATCAGAAAGCTCCTGAACACTGAGAAAACCAGTCCTTTTCATTTTGAAGTAACTGTTTCATAAAATATTCCCCAGTCTGTCCCATCTGTGTTGGTAGCAAAGCTTATTGATTATCTCCCTGTATCCATGTTGCCCTTCCTGACCCTATTTAATTTAGCTCCTGTGTGGGCACTTATCTTTGTGGTCACTGTGGTTTAATGTTAGTGACTGGAAATTGATACACAGGGCTGGAGTCTTCAGCACTGGCTCTCAGCCTCAGAAGCCATTAGGCCCTGTCACCTTTGGTCACCATCTCTCCCGTCCTATCTCAGGACTGATAAGCTTCCTGTTGATATGATGATATCCAACAGAATATCATTATGCTGTTGGGAAGAGGCTTTCTGTCATTTCTTATCTGGCTGTTTAAATTGTTGTGCCCATGGGCACAGAGTGATAGGAAAAGTGAGAATGGCTTTAAACTAGGAGAGGTTTGGGGTTGATATCAGGAAGAAAGTGTTCAAGGCCAAGTTGGATGGAGCCCTGAGCAACTTGATCCAGTGGGTGGCAACTTCATATAGGTAATTAAGGCTTTTTAAGGTAATTTCCAGCCCAAACCATTCTAGGATTCTGTGTTCTATGATGTGATGGAACACAGGGGGCCTTCATCACTGGAGCCTCACAGCCGATGTCTGTGGGGTGTTTTCCTCTCTTCCAGCATGCTGCTGCACAGCCACGTTTACTTTAGGGACTGGAGAGAGTAAACTCAGCTCCACACACACAAAAGCCCCATGCATCCAGCTCTGGGCTGGGGAGGATAAAGCCCTGGATTGTGCTGCCCATGCCCAGAAGCACTGAGGTGCAGCCAGGCATCCAGGGGAGCTCCGGATTGCTTTAAGGCAGTGGGTTTGGCCAGCGGTGGCAGGAAGCAATGCTAAGGTGCAGGACAGTGCCAGGAGAACAAGGAGCCTGTTATAAAACAGGCCCCAGCACAGAAAAGGTGGTGCTGGGAGACTCCAGAGGGGAGGTTGTTTCATGGAGAAGCCAGCCTGTGGGAGGTGAATGCACTGTCAGAGATGTGGGGATGAAGGGAGCTGTGAAGGAAGCGAGGCTACGTGGTCGCTGGTTTGGAAGTGTCCCCTACAATGTGGGTCTCCTGAGGAGTGTGTGCCCGTGGGGGCTACACAGCCCCCAGCAATACCTGGGCTGGATGCTGTTAAATAAGGTTTTAAGAGTCAGAAGACAAAGCATTATAGGCTGGAGGGGCTGGGACTGCAAGGCTGCAGCAAAGGACTCTTTCTTGCCCTGCCTGCAGGCTGCTGAGCCCAGCAGGGCCCCGCTCTGTCATTAGAGCTTACTCAGAGCCACTTCAGCCCAAATCACCAATATGATGGTTGACTGGCAGGGGCTTTGGAGGGGGAAAACGGCAATTACAAACTAAATGGAAAGGAGGAAATAATGGAAAAATGGAAGTTACAGAACAGAACTGACCACAGAGTGGAAAGGGACTTTGTGGAAACTAATAAAGCATCATTACCTTTGCTAGAAGTACATGGAGCACTGCAACTGTAGAATGTGAATCATAAAAAGTCATGCCTGCCCCATGCTGGCCAAAGACCTTGGACCAGATCATGCTGGCCTTTTCTAGCAGCCTTTTCTCTGTTCTTCCACAAAAATAGAGAGGGAAATTTATTGCTGTTCCCATATTCTGCCCATTCCCCTCCTTCCACTTGATAGCATCATCATGCAAATACATCTAATTCAATTTTTCTACCACTTGCTGAAGAAAGGTAGTCTCTATAAACTCTGAATCCCCATGGCTGTCAGAGAGTTGAGGACAGGGGACAAAGTTAATTCATTTTCCCTTCTCTCTAGGTAGTTTTTTTATTTCATTTTTCCTTAACAATATGTATTCAGTGACCCTTCTTGCTTTTCCACCAGGGATCTGATTACCTTGTAGCAGTCCAACATAGTTTTCTATGGGTATTAACCAAGCCATAAGAACTAGTGATAGAAATAAATCTACTTTAAACTACTTCAGCTGTAACAATGTACAGAAGCCCTTATTTACTGTGAAATTAAACAAGGACAGATACCTGTTTACAATCCTTGGTGTGAAGCCAGCAAATGTGTTTCATTACTATGGCTCGAAAGAAAAACATCCTCTATAGACTTTTTTTTTTACTTAAGTAAAAGAATTAAAAGAAGTGGAATGACCTGACTTCTTGTGTTAGACTAAAAACTTGAAGCAGGGAAAATAGGATGACTTGGTTAAAAAAAAGGTCTTGAATAATGTTCAGAAACAAATTTCTCAACAAGCACTAAGTTGTTCCATGTACCTGCATTTTTACTGAATATTTGGGAAGAAAAGCTTGAAATGCCTACAATCATCCCTTTAAAAGAGGGAAAAGAAAGAAGAAATAAAAAAGCCATTAGCTAACTGCTGTGCGTCAGCTGGTGAGCTTGATCAGTGGTGCGTTTTACAGGGTTGTGCACTGTCATTATAGTAGTTGATTGTCCCTCAGAAATAAAATATTAGCATGCATCTGACTGCAGAAGTTCAATAATAATAATAATAATAATAGCAGATAGTGGTAATACATTGCAACCAGGGACAGTCAGCAGCAGCAGCAAAGTACTGACTAATTGTCTGTTTGAGGCCCATCTTGTCCCTCTTAATTTAGCCAGCTGCCAAGAATTGCTTTTATGTTCTGTTCCAGATATGTGGGTTGGAATGGATGCTCTGACTTCCTCCACTCTGTCCATGTCTTCCTTGGAATAGATAATTGTGACTTTTAATTCCAACCTAAGGAAGTCTTGCCCACTATGCAAACTACTTATTCAAAAGCAGATGGTAAGCCAAGGGTATTGCTTTAGGGTGGTGCTAGTGGGATGACCAAAAGCCCTAAAGGTCTGATGCACATCTATATTGTAAACTCAGAGTAGAGACGGTTTTGTGGTTGTGGGCTCGTTTTTGTGAGACATGGGATTTCTAGATGAAAAAAAACCCAGATGAGCAGTGCAGGGTGTGCCAGCAAACAATTAGTGTCCTGAAACCACAGAATCATGGAGTGGCTGGAAGGGACCTTAAAGACTTTATTCCAACCTCACTGCTGTGGGGAGGGACGCCTTGCCCCAGTCCAGGTTGCTCAAGACATTGAATCCTGCATTTCTGATTGACATCCTGCATTTCTGATTGACACCCTGCTTACCGTTCCTTCCACTTGCCTGTACATTCTTGGTCTCTCTAGCCCCTGTGATTTTCTGCTTTGGTCTCCTGGGTGTTGGCAGTGCAGCTGGGCTCAGGGGTGCAGGTCAGCTCTGCCCCTCTCTCAGCCATTAGCTGCCCCTGTTTAAACCCCTGTAAAGGGGGAGCCCTGCTGCAGGACAGGACTCATTATCACCAGAACACTGTGTGCTAATGACTCTAAAAGCTTCTGGAGGGAGCTCGTGGTTTTCCAGCTCCCAGGGTGGGTGGAGTGCTGTATCTCACGGTATCAGTGTCCCCTTTGCTGGGCTGGGCTTGCTGAAGTGCACGTTTCAGTGGGAAAGGGAAGACAAATGGATAGATTTCTAATTTCTTGCCTGTTCCTTCCACAAACAACCCTTCCCTCGAGCCTGCAGATTTATCACAGCTGAGAGGGAATTCTGTGGCAGCTTCTTATTAAAATATTGGCAGCCTATTACTGCTCCTTACAAATGATGCAGATGGATCACTGACTGAAGCAGTGCTGAAAGGCAGCTCTGTCTGAGGTGAAGTGCTCTTTGTCCATCATGGCTACCTGCACTTTCCCTTGCTGCGAAGCAGATTTTAATTTTTTTTTTTTAGATACTTTTCCTACCTCAGCAAATCAACATCTTAAAAGTTATTCCAGAGGCTCCCTTATCTTTTAACAAATATCTATGGTCTGTGGCTCTCCTGACCTTGAATTGGTTACCCGTGCATTTCTCACATCAAGATTAGATTATTGCCACTGCCTCCTGACAGCCTGGCCTGATAAGACCCTGCACAATTTCCAGCTGGTGCTGAATGCTGCTGCCAGGCTCCTGTAATAGAGAGATGAGCTCCACATTTCACCCCTGTCCAAAGCTCTGTGTTATTTGCCAGTTAAGCAATATATTGACTTGAAGAATTCCCCATTAAAGACAAACTGCCCTTTTTATCCACATTTACACACGTGACTGCTTTGAAAAGTGAGGTGGAACAGGGAGAGGTGCTGGGAAGGGCACCTGACACATGGCCTCACATCACCTGCATTAGTGACAGATTATTTGTGGCTCACCTCTAAACAGGATGGCATGGGTCCTGCCTGTTTTCTCCTATATATTTTTAATTTCCTCACCTGAAATTGGTACCAGCGATGTCTGTAGTGTCCTGGCTGCCCTGCCCTGCCCAGTGGTGTGTCCTGTGTTTTGCAGAAGGGGATGCAGGATGTGCTCTGTGGGCAGAGGCAGCAGCTCTGAGCCCTGCACTCGAGAGCTCAGCTCGCTCCAGCCTGCTGGAGGTGGATCAGGGAGCATCACACACCCTGCACCACTGTTACTGCAGAGCCTGCAGGAAACTGCATGGTGCCAGCTGGAAAATGAGTGGCAGGGGGCTTAGCGGGAGAAAGAGGTGCAGGGAATGGTTGAAATGTGTTAAAGTGCATCAACTAATGGAAACCAAGGTGGGTGAATGACTTTTTGACTTCTTAGCTGGAGATGTTCCTTTTTTATTCTGTATTTAAAAATATTTTCAGTTTCTGTGATTGGTTATAAAAAGGAAACTAGGTTTGGCATTAAAGCTGTTGATGTACTTTCTTGTGATTGGTTGTAAAAAGGAAACTAGGTTTGGCATTAAAGCTGTTATGTTCTTTCTTGTTTCTTTTTTTTTTTTTTTTTTTTTTTAGAACGATAAAGTTTTACATCCTTGATATCTGGGACATACTGAGAGAGAGGAGGAACTGCAAGTTTTAACAAATAATTATCTTCCCTACTTCCCCTGGACTGACCTCTTTCCTTTCTGTTCCAAATAGGATAAATGAGCCTTTCTCCCCCAAAAAGGGATTAACCCCTCTTCCAGTCTCCCAAGGGCTGGGGGATTTTCCATCACCAGAACTGTCAAATATTTTCCTAAAAGACAAGTTGTGGATTAAATCAATGTTTTGTTTGTTTTCTGTGTGTGTGTTTATCCCCCAGTGGTCAGACTTACAGCAAAAAGTGGATGCTCCAGGCCTTTTAATGTTTGACAATAAAATAGGAGTGATTGAGACAAGGTGGATGCTTCTCCTCTGTCCCTTGCTGGATCCTGAGGACAGTCAGCCCTCACAACACTGAGCCTGGGGCTGTGTAAGATTCAGCACTGCTACTCCAGGATTGTACAGATACAGGCAGAATGGGTCTTCACAGAAAGTGAATTTTGCTGCTGTCGCATCCAAGTGGGGTTTTATGTTGTTCACTAATTTTGTATCATCTGGGAACTTTTTACCTGCCATTAGCTGCAAAAGTGAAATACCACAGACTTGGTAGAGTTACTTCTGCCTCTTCAAGGTTGTAATTCTGCAAGGGAGGAAGGATTTTGTGTTACTTTTATTATTTGAAACTGAAGAGTGGAGAAGGTGGTCAGTGAAATACAAATGTGTGTCACTGGTGAGAATCCTTTGGGGTTATATTAGTGAGCAATAGGGTAGGGAGAAGTTAGTAAAAATTATGTGGTGGTGCTTTGCTTTAACTTCCTCTGCACATCTTTTGCCAGTTTTTGTAGCTTTCTAAATCTCAATCCAAAGACTTCTCTTAAATATTACAAAGCAAAAAAAAAAAAAAAAAAAGAGAAATGTTTAAATGTTTCTAAGCAGAGGAGCTCAATCTGTTTCAAGAAATATCATGTTCACCCAGCATATGCACAATACTAAAATTAGCTAATTTCTTATAAGCAATGATAGCTCTAGAATGCCCTTGACCTTCCAAGGAGGAGAAATTTGTACTACTGCAGTATACAGGATTTTAATATTAAAAGAGGTTAAATAGCAAAAAAGTCAAAAGCTCTTTGCTTCCTCTTTGGTAAGAAGTGAGCTAATGCCAGCAATTTCCATGGCAACTGCAAACAGACTGTCCTGTTCACTTCCATGTTACAAATAAAACAAAAATATTCTCTAAATTACATGCTGTGCCTACATGTATTTGCTATCACCATGTTCAGCAGACACTGGGAAATATTTCTGTACACATTTGTAAGAAAAAAATTACAAGATTTATGCATACTGCGTAGCCTTGGTGGGCTGTGTTCCTTTGATGAAATAATAAAAATAACCTCAAAACAATGCCACCCGTTTTATTGCTGATACTCTGAGTTTCACAAATAATTACAAGTCCAGAACCTATATATTTCCAGCAGCTAGTATACACAATAATAAACTTGCAAAGTTTTAAACAGGAGGAAAAATAATTTTAAAAAGGGCAGGTGATGATTGGAACTTTTGCCTTTTATTTCTGTTGGGGTGCACACAATGGAAGGACAGTTGTTTTGTGTTCTAATTTTGTACATATTCCAGTAGACCAGACCTGCATTGTCTGCTTTCACTGCACCTTGTATTCTGTTCTGTTTCCCATAAAATAGCGCTATTTGAGTTCACAGTGATTCTTTAGGTGTGGACAAGCCTTCATCCTGCTCTTCTTTACGTCCAGGTGTCCTTCCCATGTGTACAGCTACAGAGCTCTGATAAAGCTTTAGAGTGGGGGATAAAGCACATGAGCTTCTTGTGCAAGAGCAGCTCAAGAACTTTTCTGGAGGTTCCTCAGCCCCAGAGGGTGCTCAGGCAGAAGGCAGCACCTGCAGAACATCCTGGTGCTGCTCACTGCCTGCTCTGGGAAGGGAGGTCTATTTTTTGTGGGGCATCCCAAATGCCACTTCCCAGCCATAGGAGAGGGACTGGGGGATGTGAGACAAGCTCTGAGGCAGCTGCTGCTGTTATCCCAAGGCTGAGGTGACCTTGGAGGAATGTCCTGCTTTAGGGCAAATTTGGTAGAGAATTTCCAAAGGGGCCCCTCCAGAAAGCAAACCCACACGGCCCCTCTCCCGAACCAGTTTGAGAAGGATTCCTCAGAGAGCAGTGGAAAGAACCTGTTTATTTAACAGGCACAGCACCCCCAGCACACAAAATGAACAATACTGGGTGACACCACTCTGAAAAAGATGACAAATTCAGAAAGTCTCTCTGGGGGTGCTCGCTCTGTTCTCAGTCCCTCAGCGCTGGGGCAGCTGCTGCCCAGAGTAGGCCCCGCTGGGCCACAAGGTGCAAACTCTCGGGGTTTGCCAGGGCCCAGCCCGGAGCAGGTTTGAGTAATTCCAAAAAAAGGGAAAGGAAAAACAGTCCAGGAAGAAATTTGGACTATTTAGCTAAACTAACTAATGAGCAGAAGCAAGAGCAAGGGATGGAGCAAAGCAAAACACAAAAGCAAGAAAGCAAAAGCAGCACTAAGTACTGCCCATCTGTGTCCCACCAGGCTGATAACAAAACCCAAACAAAACTTTCACTCTTCAGAGCCAGTCTTTAAGGCACAGAACATAACATCCAGCATAAACAGAACACATGAATGGGGATACAAGCATCATAACATCACCCTAGGACAGGGAATCACCAGTGCTGCTAAAAGCAGAGAGGGGCATTAGGCTGAACCTGTCACTCTCCATAAGGTCTTTGCTGGGACTGCCCTGCCCATTTGCTGCTTGTTGGGGATTCAGCAGTGCAATTGCTCACTGGCCAGAGATGCTGACACCTCACTGTGCTTCCAGGCTGCTGGCTGAGCCTGGCTGAGTAGATCACTTGACATTATGGGTTTTTAAAGCACTTTTGAACACTGAACTTGTCTCTTTTCACACACAGGTTCTTGGGCTTTACTACATCATCAAATACGTGTGCTCACATGTTGAGTTACTGTGAGATATAAATACAGCAAAGGAGACCAGTTTCTTCTAGTGCCATTGAATTATATCTATCTCCTAACTTAAACTAGAAAATTCTGACCTGTCCTATTGCTTTCAGGGAGAAATGTCCAAAAATGTATTATTCTTCCCATGCAAAGGAATGCTTCTTGGTTTTTCACCCTCTTTATTATAAGAAAATATTAAGTCAGGTTTGGTTGCTGAGTTAGTCACATTTTACTGTGCTTGTGTGAGTAAAGAAGGACACAAGTAGATATGGATTTATTTTTGTCTCATGGATGTATTTTCACTCTTGCTAAAGCTTCCACAAGTTGAAGAGAGACAGCAAATACAGCATAACAAACACCTTGACACAGCAGTGAGGATATAATAGATTCTGTTTATCAGATATGAATATTTTTTTTCAATTAGAATTGCAGGCAAGGTTTCTAATTAGAGTACAAATTATTTCAAGTGTATTTTGCACCATTAAAAATCTGTGTAGAGGACAGTGCTACACTTGAGTCAGAGCTGGGAATCCAGCCAGGAATGTGACCCCCTTGATCCCATCACTCTGGGATATTTAAAAGCACAATTGAGGGTGAGGCAGAGGAGGAAATGTCTCCATTTTCTGTTATTCAGTGTTGAATCCTGCCTCATGCCAGGCTTGACTCAGCTGCCTCAGGTTCCACCTTCCCCTTGCTTGCATTGGAGATCCCTGCTATTTACACTAAAGATCCCTGCAAAGCTCTTGAAATTATGCTGACAAATTTAACTGTTTTTGTGGTGTCAGACACACCATATGCTAGTCTGTGAGTTTACACTGTTTTTTAGCTTTAAGGGAATAGGGAGATGGTGAGGGCCTCTGTTAGTGCTGTACCTGCAGCAGGGAAGGAGCTTCCCATGTTGTTACCCAGGCCGTATGAAGTGAAGGCTGGTGAGGATGCTCATGGTTTGGCCAAACTGGGGTTATTTTGTGAGTCAATTAGGGATTCCATCCTGTGACTCAGCGCAGAAGATGCTCTGTGGCACACCTCTCAGTGGTTTGTGTGAGGTGGGTGCTCTCCTCATGCCACAAACTGCCTGTGAAGAAGAGGGAACAATATGACCTGGATGGTGCTGCAGGGTGTTATTCAGCAGAGAGGTGTTCATGGAGGAGGAAATTTCAAATATTGTCCATAACTTATTTCTACTGTCCATACCCCAGTGCTTCCAGACACATTGTCAAGGCTCTGAGGGAATAAATGAATCTTAATGGCTCTGTTCAGCCTCACCTGGAACTCAACCCCTGCCAGAGACTCTGTTTAAACTCAAGTTTATGCCTTCAGTCTCTGTATGAGCTCTGCTGTAGGTGAACCCACCTCCTTGGTGCTGGGCTGTAGGGATCTCCTCTCAGGGCTGGACATCCTGAATGTTCCTTGTAGGCTGTTTCTACTCTTGCATTTCACCTCTGTTTCTGGATGGGCTTTGGACCCATGTTGTAGCCTGTCACAGACATGTTTTATGAAAAATCCTTTCCTTAGGATTTTTTCTCCTGAGAAGCTGAGAACCTCAGGAACAAAATGTAAACAATGATTATCTGCTGCTGTGGAATGCAACAGGTGCATCTGTGATTGGTCTCCTGTGGATGTTTGTAATTAATGGCCAATCACAGCACAGCTGTCTGGACTGTCTTGGTTAGTCATAAGCCTTGTTCCTTTTCTATTCTTAGCCAGCCTTCTGATGAAATCCTTTTTTCTATTCTTTTAGTATAGTTTTAATGTAATATGTATCATAAAATAATAAATCAAACCTTCTGAAACATGGAGTCAACATTCTTGTCTCTTCCCTCATCCTGGGACCCCTGCAAACACCACCACAGCAGCCCTGCTTCCAGCCCTCCCTATGGCTTTATTCCATTTATTCCTGACTAGACTCCCTGGTTTTCCCCTGGATTGCTGCACCAGCTGCCTGGACTTGGACTGTGGAGAGACACCAGGATCCATCTCTGCTCACCACGTCCAGACTCTTTGGGGCTGTGCTTGGTGAGAGCACTGCCAGGGCTGGATCCCCCTTGCTCCGGGCTGTTCCTGCCTGGGCAGCAGCCATCCCTGGCCCTGCAGAGCTCTCTGCTCCTGTGACCTTCCCAGCTGCTTCCCAAAACCACCAGTGGGGCTGTGACAGCTCCATACAGCTTACTCTGGACCTCAGGGGGGATGGAGGGCAGTGTGGGAACCAAGCACTGGCTGGACTGGTGAGCCACATTTCTTGCTGTTTACCAATATCTCTATAATTTAACCTTCTTACTCCATGAATAGCTGAGAGCCCAGAGCCTCTTGAGCTCTCCTGCACAGCAGTAGGCTGCACACCAGATCCCCTCTTGAGGGGACACCTCTCTCCTTGAGGATGAGAGGTTTCCTGCCACAGCAGATTCTTGGTAAGTGATTATTAGCATGATAAACTTTGAAATCTTAGCTAAAATATATAAAGGGTTGATTGTGTACAAATAATCCCTTAGTCTTAGACTATTGATCAAGTCTAGGATTGGGTCTGGATCCAGCTGCACCTGAATTGTCCTTTGTAAAGCTGTTTAGGACATAAGGGATTCTTTTCTGAACCTCATGATTTTTCTGATCTCATAACAGGAGCGTCTTCCTGACAGTTTTGTTCCACCTATGAAGGAAAAACTTGCCATCAAATCTTGTTAAACAACTGCCTCATTTGCTATCACACTTTATTAAGTTGGTTGTTTATATCAATGAATATATTTCTCCTCCCCAATGGGTAGTGTGGCACTCCATCTGGACCCTTCCCAGTGCCCATGTCCTCACCAAAGTGCTGTTCATCCCAGCCCTGATTTGTCTCCTGAGGAACATCTACCACAGAGCAGGACCTCTGTGCTTTAGTGCCCAGACCATCTCCATCAGATCTAGAGGGATTGTGAGTCTCAATATCCGCACATGATTTGTCCCTTCTCTCCTGGCATTGCCACTTCTCCAAAAGACCAAGCACCTGTGAGTATCACTTGCCCTGGACTCTGTCACCAACAGTAGGATACAGACTGGCTTGTTCCTTCTTTTCGAGGTAATGGTGTTTTGTTAACCCCTTTATGGAGTTCTCTTCTTTGCATTGTGTGGTTGGGATGGGGAGTGTGATGAGGACATCTGGTCTTTTATCTTAATTTGGGGAGATTTAAATAATTGACATATCTCAGTGGGGATCAAGGGAAAGGGGAAAAAAAAAGATCCTTCAAGCCTCTTCAGTTGCTAAGAGACGAATGCTTCAACTTTGAAAGCCTCCATCCATGCAGGGGATATTATCCTGGCAAATTGGACTTTCAAATCTGGCAGCAAGGGAAAAAAGGTGATGCCCAAAAAATACAGGTTGCTGAGGTGATCTCATTTCAGAGACATCTGTTCTCCTGCTCTAGGAGGGCACAGGGCTGCTCTGGCTAGTGACATATGTGACCACATTATATGTAATAAGTTTCCTTGTGAGCGTTTTGCTCCTGTGCTCACAGCTTGGCCAGGTGACCTCCTTTCTTCCCTTCTTTCCGGCGTGGTTAATTTTTAACTCCTCTTTTGTGTACAAAGGCTGATTGTGCAGTCAGGCCGTGTGTAGCCCTTGCTTTGAAGCCTGGAGCAGGTTTGTATGCAGATGGAGTAGCAGTTTAAAGTTTAAATCCTGCAAGGTGCTGGATTTAAACTAAATCACCTCCCCTGGCTGGCACAGGAGGGTGAAGCCCAGAGCCTGCTCATCTGTGGTGTTTGTGTCTGCAATGGAATAGCAGCTGCCTCACTTCATAACTCCTCTGGCCCTGCAACTCCCTTCAAAAGCACTGCTGTTGATTGCCCATCAAGTGAAGCTTTAGGGAGGATGATTTAAAGGCTATGACCTCTTCTCTTTTTGATGTTCAGACTCTCTGCATCACACATGGCAGGGGAGTAAATACTAACACTATTGCGCTGCTCCTCTCTCCAGCCCTGGGATGCTCACAGCATGTTTTGCAGAGGGTTGCAAGCAAACCTCTGAGCCCCCTCTGCTCTCCCCAGCCTGTAAAATGGGCTGGGGGGTTGGTGTGTGTCCAGATTGATGCTGGTCATGGTGCTCTCATTACCGTTTCTGTGCTGCAGGATGTCCTACTTACAACACTGCTCTGCTGAGCCACAGTTACCCATCTGCAAAGTTTGTGTTTGCAGAGCAGAGTGGGGCAGGGTTGGGATCTGGGGCTTCCGAGTCCTGCACTGCCCTGGGGAAAGGCTTTTGCTGCCCTGGGGCTTTCAGGGTCTCTGACAAATGATGCCCCTGCAGAGACAAACATCTAGAGCGGTAGTTGCTCCTGCCTGGACACAAAACAGTAGCAGCTTTATTTTGCAAGCATGGCTTTATGGCTTTCAGTCTCAGCCACGGTTCACCAAGAGGTGCACTTGCACATGCTTGTTTTTAAAGCATGGAAGGACTCAGAGTCTCAGAATGTAGATTCTGCCACTTGTGCCATATTAAACATCTACATCAGGTATGGGTTTGAGTGCAAACCTTCACCTTGCTGAGTTCACCTTCAGACATTTTCTTAAAGGCAGAAGAAATTACAAAAACAAATATATTTGCAATATAAAATATATAGAATACAAAAGGCCACAGAATCCTAAAATTTTTAAGGCCAGAAAAGAACTTTAAGATGACCAAGTCCAAGTACCAACCCAGCACCACAACCATGTCCATGATTAAATCATGTCTTCAAGTGCTGTGTCCAGATGTTGCCTGCATCTCCCAAACTCACAGTAGCTTTGGAGAATGACCAGTAGTGGCCATCTAAACTAGATGTTTTTTATTTTATTTGCTAAACAGAACAAAAAAGAAAAGCTAGAAAACACATTAAAAGTGAAAACAAGAAGACGCATGGAAAAAGGGAATAAAAAGGGGGGGTTTTGATCTTCAGCTCTGTGTCAACTTTACTCACAAACACTAGCTAATGTCAGAGGCTCTTCCCAAGACAGTTTCTTTTCAAGAAGAGGACAAAGGGTCAGCCTTGCCATGGTGGCCTAGAGACTAAAGGAGGATGCAAACATCATAGGCTGTGTGTTAGAGTTCATGCAGTCCAGGTCACCTGTCCTCTGGGACTTGTGTTGGATGAGGCATCCTGCGCAGCAGTGACAGACCCATCCTGTTGCTATTTTGCTCTCTGGTTTCAGCATACCCAGTCTGGGCTTGTCACACTGGTCCCTGCCCTTCCTGTTTACCAGGTGTTATCCAAACTCAGCCATCCTCGAGCAGAGTCCCTGACCTTCCTGCTTGGGTGAAGTAAATCAGTCAATAAGTTTCATTGACTTCTCTGTGCAAAGTCACACGAGAGGCCGATTTTTATTTCTCTTGGACAATAGTGCTTGGCCACGTGGCCAGCCTCATTCTTGCTGCTTTTCTTACTGTGCAGAGAGCTCTGCATTTTCACCTGGAGAAGAACCAGCCCAAAGCATTGTAGTTTTCCAGGAAATTAAGACTCAAAGCCAAACTTTTGCAGTCTTTTTTCCAGCCTTTTTCCCCCCCTTTCCTCTACTGCTTAATTGGAATCTCCTGACAGTGTGCATTCCTAATAGACTTTTGTGAACACAGGTCCTGAACCCTACATGGTAATGTAAAACCATTGCTCTGTGCTTTCTATAACAGATGGGAAATGTAATCTTCTGGGTCCTGTGACAGGGTCTGCTCATTATTATATGAACAATGAGAGGAGAAACATAAAAGGTGCAATGTACATTTATTTCCTGACACCTTGTTTAAAAAAGACAATGGGCCCAATTCTTACTCCCTGTAAGAGCTGCTGAAAATACTTTGCTGTAAGAGACCTCACACTTAAAAGGAGGATTGCTCAATATGACTGAGATATATTTTTTTAATACTCTAAATTTCTCTCATCTTCCACCTTTTTATACACCTTGTTATTCAGGCAGCTTTGAGTATTGTTGTGCATTTATCAAAAGTGGGTGGCAAGGCAATTCGTACAATTAAGTGAATCTTGGGATATTTGTCTCAGAATCTTCTTAGCCTGAAGTTTTTTGCTTCTGTCTCAGACTTGAAGATGAGCTGCAGGGCCTTTTCCAGCTGCAGCTCTGTCTGTGACATTTATTAACTTAATTTTATTTTTTAAAAGACATCTCTTCCTGAAAATCTGCCTCATTCTCGTACCTCTGAGGCTATAACAGGGGAAGATCTCTACAGGATACTTTTACTGGGGGGAACATCTTCAGAATCCATCTTTTGACTGAGAATCTGGAATCTGCTGGGATGCAAACAATCTTCTAATGAAAGTGGATGGTGTATGGTTGCTTTGATACAGTTTGTGTGCAGCTATCCCACAATCACAGAATTGGCAAGGCTGGAAGAGACCTTCAAGATTATTCAGCCCAACCATATCAGGTCTGTGGTGTTAAAAGCACTGAGGATTCAGACCAGACTTACTAAATATCAGGCAAAGGAACCTTAGCTATGGCTAGACTAACCAAACAACAAAAACAGTGATGGCACCTTTTCTTTTGCATTCTGCAGATATTGAAGCAGCTTGAATGACAGCCTCCAGAGAACAGAAAGAACCCAATAATGCATTTTCCTGTTGGACAATGCCTTCCCTCTTCTCCTTTACTGTGTCCTTTTCAGCCTCTGACCTGTCTGCTGGCAGCAGGCCAGCTATAAAGCCCCTGGTATCTGATCCTCTGCTATCCTCTTACCTTTCCTGCAGATCCCTGTGCTATCTGACCCTGTTTGAAGTCTCAGTGTGATGGACTCCATTTCCCATATCAGCCCTGACAGTCTGGCTGGTTTCAGCATTTCAGCAATCTTCTGTGTGGGTTGGTGCATTACCCATAAGGAGTGCAGTTTCATGCTGGAATTGTTGTGCCCTACTTATTTCTAATCCCTCTCCACCATCAGCACCTTTCCCAAAAAGGGGAGTCGGGTTTTGCAAGTATTGCTTTGATCTGGCTTGTACCCCAGGTAACATCTGTATCAGGGTTTGCACATTGATTCCTGGTGGAAGGGTTCACAAGTCAGATTGCCTTTAAAAAGCAAGAGCTTTTTCCAATAATAATTCCTTGGTCTACTAATAAACACACAGACACACAAACAGGCACACCTGGGTTTGGACGTGCTTACAGCAGTTCCCTCCAATCCTGCTGATTCTCTTTGTTTTAAGGGAAAATGAATGACACTGGATTCTGATCAGGAGAAGGTAATTCATCCCAGTTTTATTTGAAGATCTTTCTAAAACAAACATGGCTAATTTGAAAGTCTAAGTGCTTCAGCTATCAGAAGTGTTTAGCTCATCATATTTCATAAGTCCTAGCTAAATCCCACATAATAAAGGTTCTGTGTAGGTATTACCCTTTCCCTTTGCTATTTCACCCAGGATGAAGCCAAAACCATTGTTCCTTTGAATCCTATTTCCAGAGGGAGGTAACATCTATTGTGAAAACTGCTCTTTTAGGGTGGTGCTGTCTGGAGACAGATGTATATTACAGTGCCACCACAGCTGTGCTGTGACATGTGACATCCTGTACTGGTAATTAAGGAGTAGCATGTTGGGTCACCTTGGTGCAGTAAATCCACTTAGCAAGTTTTCCCTGAGAGGGTTTGGTACTACCCTAACCAGCCCCTCCATGCAGGAATCAGTAGATCATTTTTAAAGCCTTCCCTTCCCCCATTTTCCTCATGTTGCTGTATGTTTATTTCTAGTTACTAGTGTAGGAGTGTTGGGGAGGAAGGGAGGATGAACACTATAAAACCCTGGCTGTTTGTATTTCACAGATCTAATTACTGCATCTTGACATGGGAATGTATACAGGCACGTGAATGTATATTAGAATTGGGCAAATACAGCACAAATATATCCATGTGTGTCCTTCCAAATGAGCTAAACCAACTGAAATGTCAGTGATTGATTTTCTAGTGGCTGCAATTGCAGCCTTGCTTATTGGTTTGTTTGTGAACAGATGAGAAAGTGAGATTTTATCCCTCCGTAATTTCTGCAGAAAGCAGAAATATAGAGTAAATAATTATCCATGAAGAGTGTTTGTACAACAAATGATGCCATGTCCTTTCTGAAATTTACTTGTAATAAGGAAAATGTAAGAGCACGGATCTACCCATGGGCAGTGACAAAGCTGGGATCATGCAGTGTCCCTCACCTTTAACAGTGTGTTATTTCCACTGCTCTGGCAAAGAAACAATAACCTTTTCTATTCAAGAGTCTGAAATATTTCCCAAGACTTTTTAAGGCCTTGTCTGCTCACATCCTGTGTGGGTGTTGGTGTGGCAAAAGTCAGTGTCTTCTGTGCCATGGTGTGAAGCTGAGGAACTCCTTGATGCAGGATTCTGGTTGTTGGGAGTCCATATGGGATTATGGGGAGTTAATGGACAAGTTAATGGAGAAGAATTCATGCAGATTTAGCAAACACCAGCAGAGAACCTCCAGCCCCTCTGCTGCTGGAAGTCTGAGCCTCAGGCTGTGGGTGATCAGGGAGTGTTCCTGAAGCGTTTCAATACCCTGTTTTAGAGCCCTCCCCTACATATCTGCTGTAGTCCATTGATGGAGACAAGTCACCACTCTGCTCTGTACAGCCTTCCCATCCTTGGATCCTCTAAGGGAACTGTGAGGTCTGTTAGTGAAGCTGGGATGAGTGAATTGTTGTGTCCAGCCAGCACACACAGGTCACTATGCAAGGAAATGTTTTAAATCTTTGTAAACCCTTCTGGGAACAGGTTTAAGTTCTCTCTTGGATCAAGGCAGACATGAGCAGGCTATTTGTGAGATAGTTACAAAATGCAGCTTGCATTCCTAAACTGATCCATTGCACGTTTAGGAAAAATAGAATAAAAGTGATGAAAACCACTGCCTTGGCTGGTAATTTGTGATCAGACAAAAAGTTTAGGATCCTGGAATGATGACTTCTTCATCCAGCTGCAGTGCATATGCAGACACACATAAAAAATGTCACTGAATATTTTATTCCTATTAAGTTATCAACAAACTCCATGTGTTGCACAGATAACAGAAGAGACCAACGTGCTGAACAGAGGTGCCTTGTCGTCACTCTCTAGCTTTGATTCCACCCCATTCAAATCAGTAAGAATTTTGCTACTGACTTTGGCAAAATCAGGATTTTCATCCTGAATTATCAAACTGCAGGAATTTAGGCCCATGAATTATTTTCACATGGTCCAGATTGGAACCAGAATGTTTCTTTCAGTCATAAAAAGAGGTGATACATTCCTACTGGCTCATCAGCTTAAATTTCCTCTCACGTATTCTAACAGCTAGGAAAGGGGAAGAAAAAGAACAATGAAGCAAAAGTAGTATGTTGAATTAATAATACAATTTATACACTTAAAGGAATTAAAAAAAATATATTTCCATAGAAATTGCTTCAGAAATACATCAGAGGCACAAATTAGGCCCTCTGAGGTATGAGTAAATGTGAGGATGTAACACATGGTAATCGAATCATGTCATTTCATAGACACAGAGGTGATCAAAGCATTAATAAAAACTGCAGGTCACCTTGAATCAAGGATTCAGTTTTGAGTGTCAAACATTTCTTTCCAACATTTATTTTTGGCTTGTGGGGCTTGCAATGACTAGGGGAAATTTTGTCCCTGTGCATGAGTCACCAGCAGTTCAGAGGAGAACAAGGCTGAGGATGTGACTGCACATCCCCCTTGGTGGAGCTGACCCGGCCTACACCAGGCTCTGAGCAGCCCCAGACAGAGGGATAATAAGGCACAGCAAAGGGATGGGTCAGGCTGATCCTGCAGGATTCTCAGCCCAATCCTTTCCCTTCATCAGACATAAACTGTGCCAAATATAGACAGCTAAACCCCTAGGGTTTCCAGGTGGCAGAAAACTGTGGCGGGATTTTTCCCCCTCTCAGTCTAAAACAAGCCTTCCTCTTTACTTCACACGAACCAGAAAACCCAAGGAAAGACTGTTTTTGTCACATCAACACACAGCGTTTCCGAAATGAAATCTGCTCCCCAGATGCTGCAGCTTCTCAGAGAAATAGATGATCTTGTCAGTTTTGCACTGGTAGCAGCTGCTCTGTGTCTCAGCAATTGTGGCTGGGCTGGTGCCAGTGCCAGCCAGGCTCTCACAGCCCCAGCTCTCTGTCAGAGACCAATCCCCTGGCACTGCTGCTCGTCTGTCCCAGCACCACTGACCTGGGGCAACCTGCAGAGGGATCTGGGCTGGTCCAGCAGCCTGTGAGGCTGTTTGGAACCTCCAAATGTCCCAAGACCCATCCCATGGCCAAGAGTTGGAAACCAAGGCTGGAACCTCTGAAGGTCCCAAGTCCCATCCCATGGCCAAGAGTTGGAGACCAAGGCTGGAACCTCCAAAGGTCCCAAGTCCCATCCCATGGCCAAGAGTTGGAGACCAAGGCTCTTCTGCCCTGGAGTGATGTGCTGGATGCCATGCCCCAGATCCAGAGCCTCAGGACATCCCATCCTCAGCCCTGCACCGCCCATCTCATGGGTCCTTCCCAAACCTAGAACTCCACAGTTCCCCAAACTCTTCAGTTCCCCAAACTGCAGTTCCCCAAACTCAGGTGTATTTCCTCAGTTCTTGGGCCACAGGGTTTCCATTGCATCAGATTCCTTGGTTTCTGCAGAGGATATTTTTGGCAAAATGTGAAGGGTTTCCTCAGATGTAGTTACAGCCTCTTGGCTGTGGTGTGGTTCCTGATTTATGTGGGGAAGAGTGAGACAAACCAGCCCCTGAAAATGCTTCAGTAGACCTAGTTAGGAGAGGCCTTGTTTTCATGTTGCAAGAGTTGAGGAAAGTAGTAAATGTAATTTTTATAGACAGAATTTGGTGAAGAACTTTTCCTGGGAAGTTACAAGGACTTTTTTGTTTTGAAGATTTGGATTTTTTGATGAGAACCCCTTGAAAACATTGAATCAAAATCTGCTCTGGGAAAACTGATTTAGAATCAGAAGACCTTCTGAAACAATCTGGTTTCCTTGAAGAGATTTTAAGCTTAGTAGAAAATCCAATTTTCTGTTGAGAAGAAAACATTGTCAATTGTTCTCAATTCTGGTGCAGCTCTTCAGTTCCCCTGGGGTGGAATAGTATAAAGTAATCTTAATAGTTATCTGAAAAATGAATTGAGTCTTTCCCAAGGACCAGGAGGTCATCTGGCCAAGAAATGAAGGAGAGAAGGCTGGAGTAGGAGACTGCTGAATCCTGCCTGGGAAGATGGTGTCTCAGTGGCTGTAGCTTGTGTTACAGTCTGTGTGGTAAAACTCCAGGCTGATGAATTGCAACTTAAATATGCCCCCAGTGGACCGTTACTAAGTGTGGAAACATTATTTATATTTTCCAAATAATTTCAAACAAAACAACTCCTACCTAATGAAAAAGAAAAATTCGTCACCAAATCCCCTCGGTGCTATTAAGTGTTCCTGCTCGAGGAATAGCATGAGCTGCACAAGAACGTGGTCCTTGTAGGAAGCAGAATAAAGTGCCTTCATGCTGCTAGTGACCTCAGCTGGAATTCCTGGTTGCTGGAGAAATATTGGTCTGTGCCTACAGGGGAGGCTGTTATGTGCCCAGCCTGCTCTCCTGACACAGGACTAATGGTTGTTTGTAAACACCTCCAGCCTTAGTGGCACAGAGGGTGCAGAACCATGTCAGGTATTAATTACCCTGTGAATAAATACAGAGGTAGAAGCTCTGGCTTTATCACTAGCTAGGCAGTGGATATTTGCTCTGCTTTCCTCAGTGCTGCTTCTCATCTTGGCACCATTGCATCAATAAGTGCATTCAATAAGTGTTTCTGCAGCCTCCTCACAGGCTGAGCTCTCTTCCATGATTCAATCACTGGTGTAGCTTATAAACAAAACAATTAAAGTAGATATTACCAATAAAAGAACATTTGGGGCATTCCTTCATTTCCAAAGTCTTTCCAGAACTCATCTTTGCCCTCACATGGATTATGTGTGTGGATGAAATGAAATGTGCTGCTGTACTGCTGTGCATATAGAATGCATATTCACTCCTCCTTTATGCCATTGATTTTTATAGTTGTTAAATTTCCTTTTCATTATATTTGATTTGCTAAAATGAAGGCTTGTTTTATCAAAACTAATTACATGGTATGTATTTAATGTTCTGTCCCTAAGGTTTTTATAGTAATAAAATTGATTGTTACTGATTAAAATGGTTCTATTACATCAGCTTAATGTCACTTGAGGTGAATGCAGTATTAGAAAAAAGGCCATTAAACATGTTGAATAGGGAACACAGAGGTAAGGATTAAAGAAAGAAAAAAGATTTTTTGAATGGGCACATTTAAAAAAAAAAAGGTCAAGAATTTAAAAACATTTGACATGGCAAGGAGAGATATTTGAGATGTGTATAAAATCTTAGTGTTGTTATTGGTTGCATGCAATTCGTTGGATTACCACTCTCCAGCTCCTAAGTAAATGTTCAATATATAACCTTAAAAAGAGAGTTTATATTAATTTATTGTGTAATTACAGGCCTGCCAAATACAGATAAAGCTGTCAATAGGACAAAGCCAATATTTGGAAATTATTTATAATTATGGGGATCCCTTATTTCTCTGTCAAAATAAACTTAAAATGTCATTAAATTGTATTATATGGAGAGGAAGGTTAAGGGCACAGCCACAAGCTGTACCAGGGTTGTTGGGAATGTCTGGTAATGGCAGCAGGAATTGTCCTTGGCTCCCTGGGATGGGCCCTGGGGCAGAGGGAGAGCAGGGAAAGCAGCATGTTTGAACTTGGAGTGGGATCTCTGAGAAAAGAGGAAGAAACAAAGAAATTAAGAAAGGAATCAAAAGAGGGAAGATGCAAGACTGAGAAAGAGAGAACAGCTTAAAGAACAAGTAATTTTTGAGGGGAAAAGTTCTGGGGCTTCCTCCACTCCTTTTCAGGTTAGAAAACATGAAGAGCAGGATAATTTTCTTTGCTTAACTGCTGTTAGAGTGCAGCTCTTTGAGAGCTCTGCATGGCTGCACTTCCAGTGAGTCATGGAATCACAGAATCACAGAATGGTTGGGACATCAGCCCTGTAGATCCAGGCTTTCCCCACCATGGTCAGGAACATCTCCACCACCCACTAGATCAGGTTGCTCACGGGGAGCATTTAACCTTGAGCCAATACCCACATGATGTGTCAAAATATCTAACATATTTTTTATTGAATCCCAGCTTCCTGGTGTCGTGTGACCAGCCAAGAGTCTGATTTCTTTCTCTGTCTCAAAACCTGGAAATAGAATCTGTATTTAGCTACTCAAAAGGTAAGGAAGAGGAACTAGAACTGTAAGGACAAGTAAGAGGAACTAGAATTACAAAATCTGCACGATTTTTAAGCTGCTCCTGTAGGTCAGTATCTCACTTCAGAGCAGCTGCCCAGAACATGTCCTATCCTCTCCTGTGATTTTTAACAAATTGGGAACTCTCTGTCATCCATGCCTCCTCTCTCTCTGATCTCTGGCAAATTTACTATAATTCCATATTCTTTTATATTTTTTTTTTCAGATGCAGCTGCTGAATGGCAGTTCCTGATGTCACTTGCAGCTGACTGTCTTGCAAGAAGGTCAAAATATCCCACTTCCATTGGATCAAATTAAAGACCTTCAGAAGAGCTAAATTCAGTTGTATGGTTCAAATTAAAATTACTTTACTTTGAGGCTTAGAAACACAGCAGAGTAGGAATGTGTTATGGAAACCAGGACTGGAAAGTGGCATGATGCAAAACCAGAGGAAAAATCTCTGTGGGAAGAGGAGGAGGGAAGGAGGAAAAGTCCTGAAAATGGGAATCTTCCAGGGGAAATAAAAAACCAGTAACAATGAGATAATAACAACCAAAGTTGTCTGATATTTCAGTGACATTTTCCTAGAGAAGTAAATTCATCCTCCCATCAACTACCCAGGAAACAATCCAGACAAAAGTTATTCTTGACAAAAAAAGGCATTTTCTTGGGCTTAACATCTCTGTAGGAGACAATGACCAATAACTGGGGAAAGAGTCTTAGACCCCAATATTGTGAGATGACAACTGCTGCACAAATACATAAGGAAGGAATAAACTTCATCTGAGGGAAAACGAACCTTTTCATACGGAACTATGCTTTTCAAAAGTTCTAAGTAGTGTGTGCACTTTTATTTCCTTCTGCAGTCAGTTTTAATCCATCCTTCACATTCCATTAAATTGAAAATATGTTTAATTACCAGAAAGGAGAGCTTTGTATCCATGGAGAGTATGATTCTTGTTATTTTCCAGGAAAGAGAGGCTGGTATTAGGCCCTTGAGGGTAGGAAGACAGAAGAGGAAACAAGGAAACAGGAGAATCTGAGGCATCGTAGCTTGCAAAGTGTGTGTGCAAGGAGAAATTATTGCACCTTTCCTGTAGCCAAGTCACAGCCTGTCCCAGTAAAGGAAGTATTTTTATACTAGAGCCTACATGTGACTGTGTTCCATACTTAGACAGTCAAGAATATAAAAAAGGTATGAAAAGGTGACAGATTATGAATTTTGCCATTCTCTGTTAAATCAGCTTTTCTTCTGAGGGGCATTTGCCTGGGTTATAGAGAAACTTGGTTCTTCAAAGTAGTCCTTAGAGGACCAGTAGTTGGTAGGAAATCATCCTTATTTGTGCACAGATTAAAGATAAGATTCTGGTACATTCATGTGTGTATTTTTCACTGATACACAAATCAGAGTGGCATGTTTTTCTTTTAAACATCCTGTTTATTTACTGAAAATGAATTTTCAGTAAAATTCATTCAGAGGAAACTAGACATGTTAGAGCTGGGTTGAGTCTCATACTTTCAGATAAAAAATGAGTCATAAGAGAACTCTTTTTAAGCTAAAATGCTACATTTTTGAGTTAAACCTTAGAACATTGTGACAAATTGTAGGAAAATGTAAATTCAAAACAACACTGGAGAGAAATCCTTTGTTTCAGGCTGAAAAAAAGTATTTAAAATAGCCAATTTCACTGAGACATTCAAACTTCCATTTTAGATCAGTCTGAAACCACTGCAATTTGCCTGGGAAATGTGAAGTCCGTGATTTATGTAATTCCACCCAAAATACAGTTTTGGTGCTGGGCAGCAGGACCTGATGCTGAACAGCTGTGCAAATCTCAAGGCGTTCATATTTTAAGAGAATCCTGGACTGAGCAAAGTTCCTCACTTTGATTCGTGTTGTCAGGCGATAAAAAGAGTTCAGGGGGGAAATAGATCTTACAGGTATTTTGAGAATATTCATGCCATCTTAAGGCTTTCTAATAAAGGCACCTAATTTATGAGCTTAGGCATGTTATATGTTCCATGGGGAGAGGTAAACTCCTGGTTTGGCTCTTAAATTGTCTCTGAAGTCTCCACTGGCTGTAAAGCAGCCTAAGCACACCACTGAGATTGGGCACCTAGGAGTCATGGATGCCTTCCTGGATTCCTCAAAAGGCCCTATTTGTGTGTTTCAGATAATATTTTCAATGTTTAACGAGCAGTGGCTCATCCAGGATCTGGGAGGAACCAGCATGTTGTTTTCCAGCAACATCTGGCACTGCAGCCTGTGGGAGGACCACGGTGTCTTGCTGCACATTTCACAGTTTGCTGGATTTAAGTATCTTGTAGAATTCAGACCTGGGATACACGTGTGATATCCAGCAAAATTATAGTTATTCCTGTGTTTACAGGTTTAGAGAAAACAGGCAGGGAGATGGAGCTGGGAAGTGGGAAGGCTGGCTGCTAGCAATAATTGCCAGCTGTGCATGCACAGGAAAGGGCAAGAACCTTGTGCCTTTATAAAAACCTACTTTTTAGAGCTGTTAAATAAAGGGGAGAGGCAGGAAGGGGAAGGAGTGGCTCCAGCAATTCTTAGCTGGATCTTTATAGCAAAGAAAGGGTAATTGTAACCACAGATTGAACTGCAACAAAACAGAGCTAATTATAGTTGGCTGCCAGTCTATGTCTTGCATTTGTGATATACCCATTACAGGAGTTAGTTGGAGATGTAAGAACAGAGAATGGCTCCTTTTCTTCTCTTTATATGGAATTTCCTCTAATGAAGATGCTTCAGAAGAGTCTGGCTCAAAGTGAAACGCTAGCTCCTCAGCTGATGTAAATCACTGTAATCCCACTGAAGTCAACACTGGAGATTTAACATCGCACTAATTGAAGTCAATGGAGCCAGGCTGATATTCACCAGCTGAGGTAAATTCCCCAGAGCATTCTGTCTAGCTCTGAGGAGTGTTTGGAGCCTGCTCTCTGGTTTGAGTCACAGAGAGACCCCAGCTGTGCACTTCTAACCAGGCTCCTTATTTAGAGCTGACCTTTCCTAAATTTCTGCTATAGTGTTGAGGCTGGTGGTTTCAATCCAGGTTCATCCCTTCGCTTAATTTGCAGGGTTTCTTTCATCTCCCTGGCCCTTGTGGTTGCATTCCCTTGTGTTTGAAGATTTTTGCTTTTTGGCCTGTGTTATCTAATTAGGCCTGATATATTTAGCTGTCACAGAGTACAACAATCTGTAGCTAGGCTTCTGTTATTATTGATGGTAATATTGTATGGAAGGATCCCCAGATGGTGTTAAACATAGTCTTATGAGCTCCTTTTCTGGTGTGTAAGCAAATGCTCAGTTTATGGAAGACCTGCTGTCTGATTTGGTCTCTCTCTTCATTATGCAGTGATCTTTGAGCAAAAGATGTAACAAATTGTGGATGGTCTTTTCTCACTCTCTATAGCTGATGATAACTCATAGGGCAAGTATTTCTGGAGGAAGCAAAACTGGTGGGTTGAATTTCTGAAGGAGAAACTTTGCTTCAGGATGCTCATGCTCCCTTCCAAGAGGAATGTTTGATATGTTCAGAAAACTCAAGCTATTTAACCTTCTGACTTTTCTACCAATGAGAGGCCAATGCCAGAGAACTTTCTTCTCCCGTGCATTGGGGAAAATGCTGAAGCAAAAGCCAAGATTACACACATTTTCTTCAATGGGTCCTTTAGAGTGTGTGCAATTGTACAGATGAATTGGTTTGAAATGACAGCAAAGACAGCTTCTAGTGCTGAAGAGGTGTAATCTGAGCATCAAAGGGTCTCTTTGCTACTGATATGAATGGTGTCAGGGATGGCAGGGCTTCTTTGTTATTCTTGTGGGTTCTGGCAAGACAGGTAAGATGTAGATAGCCAGGAAGAAACACCAGCTTAATGGAGAAGAGACTCACTTAAAGAGAGGAACTGACTTTGTAGTCTCAGGCTATAGAGAACCTCAAACCTAGAAGTTCTGTTCTGAAGTGAATATTTTAATGAGTAGTTTTTGTTTGGAAAACATATGATTTGTAATGTATCCACCTTTGTCTCTCTTCAAAGGAGATCATATGAAGACAGAGACTCCAATGAACCTTTGGCTAAGATAAGGAGAGGACAAATGACTTCTTGCTGGGTGGGAAGGACACACAAGTCACAGTTTTGGGCACATGCAGAAATTAACCACCTGATGTAGACATTTGAAGTCTCTGTTATATTTGGCTTTTCACAGAATCATGGAATGGTTTGGGTGCAAAGGGACCTTAAAGATCATCTTGTTTCAACCCCCCTTGTCCCCTTTCACTAGAAAATAGATTTTAAATCTTTTGCTGTGGAAACAGTCAAACTTTGCACCTTCTGTGCAGAGGCAGGTGCATTAAGAACAGTTCTGAGGGTTGCATTAAGTGTGCTCACAAAAACACAGACATGCAGTCAAACACAGGAGAGATTTGGGTTTCTTCCTTTTTGTGCAGTAGATGAGACTGCTGCTGTAGATTTTAGAGTCACATGCAAGAAGTGTTCTGTGTCACCACTGCCTGTATTTTTGCACTTTCTTTCAGGACATAAATGCTCAGGACATCAGTGCAACTGATGCACAGAGCCCCTGCTGCGCAGTGCCTTGTGCTGCTAATGAGACCCTGTGTGATCTCTGATGGCTGCAGGGGATGCCAGATGCCACTAGGAAGAGTCCCAGGGAACTGGTGATGAACATAAGGCTTGAGAGAAGCAGTTTGCTGAGAGCAGGAGCTCCACAAGAAACTTTGGGTTCAGCAGTCACTGCCTTCCAGATGGACAGTACCTCTGTGAGCAGCTGCAGATGAAATCTTCAGGCTGGAGATGAGGGGAAGGGAGGAGAAAATTCTGCAAGCTGCTGAGACAATGAGAGGCCAGTCATTAAAGTCATAAAATGGTTGAAAGAATGGTGAGAGTGCTCCTGCCTAAAATCATGACAAATGTTTTCTTCCTTGCTCCTTGGGAGAATTCCTGCTCTGCTGCATCCTGATATTTTTTTTCTCTCCTCAGGGGATGGTAGTCATCCTGCAATTACATTCTGGTCTTTGTGCTACCAGAGGGACTGATTTTATCTGCTGAAAGCCTTGGGAAAGGTCTTACAGCCTCTCATCAGCACAGGATCAACTCCTGAAAATAGTATTCTGAAGTAGAAGTCTGGTTGGTGTCTTCCTAACTAGTTAGAAATGGAGTTTTGCTAGGCTGAGCACAAGTTATCTGAAAGCCAAAGGATTTACCTGGGCAGTCATTCCTGATGTTGGGAATGGGAATGTAGATGGGGTTTAGATTTTTCATTTTATGTGGAAGAATTTTACCAGCAGCAAAGGCTGCCTCTGTTGTCCCAAGAGAGAGCCAGCCATGGGTGACTGCAAGAGGGCTGCAGTGCATAAAACCCCGTGTGAGTGAAGGGAAACTATTTTCCCAGGAACTCTTGTGATTAGTTTTGCCTCTGGCAGGGTAAAATGAGGAGCAATAATCTGCTCTGTGCACTGCAGGCCCTTTGGAGCCATGAGGGTCCCCCTTTGTCACAGCCCTGCCTGTGAATGAGGGGACAGCACAGTGCAGCTCAGGGATGCCATGTGTCATTGTGCCAGGCCAACCAGCCCGACCAACAGCCCATTGATGCAAATAGGTGTTGATGAACAGTGTGCAGCTGATCACCAGGTTTATCTGATCATTTCTTTAGTGTACTGAACCCTGGAGCCTTCTCTGTTGGATTATGATTTTATGGAGCCCGCTGCACGATGCTGCAGGCCAGCAGTGTGTGTCTAGATGGGCAAATTTGCAGATATTTCAGGGCATTTGAGGTGAGCTGGTACCAGATGAAGGAAATCCTGGGTCTCTGCTCCTGGGCTGGCAGATAACACCTCCCAAAAAGGGAGTCTGCCAATGTTTGTTTGTACACTGCTTTCTTGGCTGTATAAAGCCGCTCACAGGGCCTGTACAGCCCTTAAAGGCAAGGAGAAAGAGTTCTGAGGTTTACTCAGCAAGGCTAGGAGATAGAGTTGGAAAGAGAATTTGCCTCACTGGCACATCTGGTGCCTGACAAAACCCTGATTTAGCTGATTTAGCACTTTGCAATATGAGAGTTTCCACTCTGTTGGCCTATTTGGAGCAGCTCTGGGAAGGGGGACAGGATTCAGTCTCTTCCTTTGTAACTATGTATATTGTGGGCAAAGAGAAGTGCCTGCAAAGTCTGCTCTGTTCACTATGGGTTTGTCCTCCCACTGTGTTGTGACAGCCTGGCTTGGAGACAGATTTTGCCTTTATTACGTGGAGTCTAAAATTTTCTTTAACAGGCTGGAATATAGTTCTGCATTTAAGCAATTCAAAGCTTCCAGCTGGAAGAAATATGTCCAAGGCTGTGCTTTGCTGCAGACCTTTCTGCCTCTGTCCCTGCCTTTACAGTCACAAATGCACATGGGTCTGCAAGTTATATCGATGGGCTAAGTCAGAGAGCTGTCTGAAATGGTTGGCCTTGTTCCCTTCAGCAGAAACTAAATAAAATATATGAATGTCTGCTGTCCTATTGTAAAATTTTCACATTGACTGTGGTTTTACTCTGATCCACTCTGTGCTAAGAACCTTGGCTGGTTACAGAACACCTGAGTGAGTGGATGTCAAGTGCCCATTACCCACCCAAACCTGAACACTTCTCTCCATTTCTTCTTTAGCTGATTTGAAAATAAAAGAAAGTCTGTCTGATTGCTAGAGCAGCAGCTAGCAAAAATGAATGTTGAAAACATAAATCTCCAGTACAGAGCAAACCTTCATGCTGTTATCCATCCTGGTGTGGCAAGACATGGAATTGCTGAGCCCCTCAGATGAGCAGACAGGCAGTATTTAACCCAACATGGGCCTTGCATTCAGAACAGATTTATTTTGTGGATGGTGCTCTACTCACTCACATCACCAGAGAAACCTTCAGCATTTTGACTGTTCAGGTCTGCTATATCCTCTTGCTGAGGCTCTGGAAGTGCTTGGGCAGCACAAGAACTGTGGACAACGTGTCCTTTTGGATAATGTGTCCTTTTTGGCAGAGACAAAAGGTCTCAAGGTTCATATGGGCTCAGTTGGAGGGGTTCCCCTCATGCAGGTGAGCACTGTCATCGCTTGAAAACATTCCTAAGGAGAGATGATGAAAGCATCTCCTTGTCCATCTTGGCTGGTCCAGAGAGCTGCCACGTGTCCCTAGGCACCCCAAAGTCCCTGCCCCTGTTCCCACACACGCTGGGTAGGATGGATCAGAGACAAGCAAAAATCACTCTGAGCTCCCTCTTGTGCATTCAGTCCCATGCTCAGGCACAGCTCAAATCTGTGCCAAGAGGCAGTTCAGGTTAGGGAAGGGATATGCCATTTTTCTCTACCTCTGCTTCTTGTCACATTTTGTTAAACGCGGTCATGTAGCATGTAATGAAGACATCTGTTCGTTTTGTAGGAAACTGTGAAAAAGTGCCTGCGTTTGCCTTGTGCCATCTGTTGCCATTCTGATAAACACTCGAAAACTCTGGCAAACATAAACAAAAACAGTGTGCTCTGGTGCTATAACTGCACCATTTTCCTTCTTGGTGTTCTGTGTTTGAACCTTCCCTTGTGATGCTTTGAATATTTGGGCCTCTGGTCTGCTGTGAGGAGATGTGATGCTCACAAACACTGCAGTTCTGTCCGTGTCCCTCCCCTGAACCTGAGACAGTGAGGGGAAGCAGGAGGGCCTGAGCTGCTGGAATGATGTGAAATGCTGTCTGTGCCACCTGGACGGCTCAACTTTCTCCCCTCCAGATTTTTGTGCCTCTGAGTGGAAACTTGGCTGAATCAAGGAAATTATTCGAGAATATGCTAGTGATCAGGAGGGAATTAGATGTATTATACAGGATTATTATTTTTCCAGAAGTCTGTCTTGTGAGCAAAGGTTCTGTGTTACAGAATGTGTTGAAAATAAGTAGCTTATATTGGATTTCTGTGATGATGAACTATTACTGCATGGAAAGACAAAATAAAAGGGCACTTTTATTTTGGCTCATGCTGTCAGAGAAACATGAATAAGACAATGCTGGAGAGGAGAGGATGGTGGCCAGCTAAAAGCAGACAGTGGAGAAAGAACACATGCAAACTTTTCATTGTGGCTTTCAAGGCAAGACAATGTAGAAGATCTCAAATATTACTATATAAACAAATTTTTCAAAAAAACGACCAGAAGTCCTTGCACGGGAGTCTTTAGCATGTGTTACTTTGCATTTACCAGATCCAATCTACAGAAATAGTTTCCATGAAGGGGAAAAAAGACCTCTTTTTAACTCCTTCTGCTACATAGCTACTAAATATAATGTTTTCTAGTGACAGTGCATTTTTGCTGGCATATATAGACTGTGCCAGTTAATAGCTAAATTACCTTTTGTAGATTTCTGCCTGAGTTGAATATAAAGTGAGATACACTGCAGGTTAAAAATAAAATGTACTGTTCTAACAATTATTAAAATTCATGTCTTATAAAGTTCTTTAAGCAAAGAAGTTGAATGCAGAATGTCTAAGCCTATATTGCAGTCTTGGGACTGCTCTGACACAGAAAACAATATTAATACAGAGTAGTAAAAATATAAAGAAGCTAGGAAAAGATCACAGGAGAAATAGCAGGTTTTCTTTTGAGACAAGCCACGGAAATGTGAAATTAAGAAATGCTGTAATGCATACTGACAGGGAGCAGAGGCACAGCTCACATTGCAGCTACAGCTGGTTATTTTTAGGCTGGTTTCCTTAGGAAGGCTCTTGTGAGCACAGGGGGGATGTTTGTGTGTGTACATGCATGCACCTGCCTGCCATGACTTCTAAACCTGCTGGTCTCCTGTAGCTGAGTTTGACAGAAAATGTAATTTACATCCTGATGGTTTCCTGAAAGTGGATGGGGAGGGAAGATCGACTCCATCTCTTGTTAGGTGGGAAGGAATTCAGGCGGGCAAGGACTGGAATAACACCCCAGATACAGGAAAACCTTGGGAGGGAAGGTCTAGCACCTTGTTAGGCCCAGGAGAATCTGGCTGCAGGGTACCAAACCATAGGAAAAACAGGTTTCAAGAGTTCCACTGCTTATGGAACAACTTTTGAGGAGGTGGGACTTCTGGCAAAAGCTCCTTTTTGGCAGCTCCAGCAGACTCTTCTCCTCTGTGGGCCAGACAGGGCAGAGAGCATGGAGCACAGACACAGCATGGGGTTACAGCAACTCTTGGGAATAGAGCTGACAATTTCTATTTCTAATTGGGGCTGCAATTTCTATTTCCGAGAAGATGCTGTAACTTTTTAAATTTAACTTTACAGCGTAAGTGTAGTGTAAGTATATTAAAAAAAAACCCTGAACTTTCATTCTGACTAACATTTTGACAGTCAGAATGCTATTGAAATAATTTTCTTCAGAAAAATTTTCAGTAGAAATTTGTGCTCCTCCAAAAGATTCACTTTGTGAAACAACATACTTTTTTTTTAAAAAAAAAAGAACCTTGCCAGAAAGAGTTTATTGCTTGGAGTCTAACCAATTTCAGTATCAAATGATAAATCAATCTGTACAATTACAGCTCTAATGGGGATTAGGTCACAGTAAAACTCATGAGTACTCAAGACTTAATTAGCTCACTGAAATCAGTGTGACTCTACATTGACTTGGTTAGTCCTGAATCAGACTCAGAAAGCTTGATGAGCAGAAGGACTCAGTGCTGTGGTGCCTAAATTTCAGTGATGTCTCCCCAGCAGGGGCTCACTGTCATCACTCTGAGGAGTCTGAGGAGGGTCAGCTGCTGTGCTCTCTAAGCTGTGATCAGATGTGTAATTCACTTCTGTTTTTCCCTTCTCCCATCTCCCATTTTGTAACAATCTTAGGACCTTGGACTGAGATATTATTCACATCTTCTCTCTACCTGGGGGATGGAGAATGGCCACAGCCAGGTCAGAGAGTGAGAAAATGGGCTTTGTTTTCTCACAGGGACTTGTGAGACTTTTTAGAGAGTCTTTGTAGAAACCATGATAACTTGTTAGCATAAGCAACCTGCAGGTGGTGTTTTCCTACTCTGTTTTTCTGTTCTTCTCAAGGACTGTTTGTGAGAAGGATGTTTTTCTTAATCAGCCAATCAAGTAGAATGTGTCAAATCTATCTATAAAAGAGAAGATTTTCATATTAAAGTTCCCTTCTCCTGCAAACCAGCCTTTGAGTGAATTTGCGTCATTTCTGGCTCAAGGGTGACAGGAGAACCCTGATTTCCCACTTGAACCCCACTGGGTTTGGAGATTCTTCTAAGACAGGAGGTACTGGGCTCCTTTTCTTAGGGCTCTTTGTTTTGCATGGGGGATATTTACATTGGTGCAGACAGTAACTCTTGAGATTTGTGGTCAGGGTACTTCTAGGACTGAGCATCTTTTAGAGTCCTTGACAAACTGGTTTGCAACACCTTTATATGAGGCAGGAGCTCCTGGCTTTGGCTGAATTCCAGCCTTGTCCCCTCTCTTCTGTCATGATCCTACTTGAGAGACCAAGCAAGGGTATGTGAGGTTTCTGTGCTTCCAGCTGGGTCAAAGAGATGTTTTTCTTTCTTGTTGTTTGACCTTGTCCATGGACAGATGGCCCTGCTGCATGTCTGCACATTTAGATGAAGGAGATATGAGTTGCAAGCTGTTTTTTTTTTTTTTTTTTTTTTTTTTTTTGTTACTGAGCTCTGATAAGAGATTCTTTGATATGAGACAGAAGTAGTTCAGCCTCTGGGATAGAAGAGGAATTCAAATCCTGTCTTCCTGCATTCTAGCCAAAGACATTTATCCCTAGGCTAGAAGTTAAAACTTGGGAGCTTGGACCTTCGTGTTTTGGTCAGGGCCTGGTGCAGGTCTGTTCTTTGCTTTATTTCTCAAATGCTTTCTTAATTGAAGAATACTTTCATACTATTAAAGCCCCTATAAATAAATTCACAAGTTGTTTTTTTACACCGTTGCCTAACTGGGTTTTTATTTGCCTCCTTTTTGTTGTGTCCCTGTCCCCGTGTGTGGGACTCCCTGTTTTTGTTCAGTGACTTTTCAAGTCCTCCTCTGATGTGTTGTGTGCTGCTATCATACTCTGTCTGTCTGTCTGTCTGTCTGAGAAACACATCTGGAGGGGCACTGGGCTCTGCAGGTGTGAGTTAGGCTGGGAAGCACCTCGTTTGAGAATCACAGTAGGGCAAATGAGATGATGGTGTCAATCTGCTCCACAATATAAAGACTTGTCAGCTCCAGTAGTGCCCCAAACTGCTAACCTCATATCCCCAAAGTTTAGCTAAATTTATCATCACCATATTGAGGAACTTTGTGTCTTGAGGTGCCCAAGGGTTAAGTTGCAGCACTCTGGGAGCATTTCCTCTAAACAATTTTTATAAAAATAAAAATGACAGCTCTAGGCTTTAGACAAGAACAAGCTCCTAATCATGTTGGCAGCGAGAGACAATCACTACCTTGAAGTGATGACTGTCTTGCTAGGCAGCAAATGAAAAAAGAATGAGTACAGGGAGTGAGGTGAAGTAATTGGTGTATCACATTTATCAGCAGAGATGGGATTCTTGAAGCCACTGCCTTGTGCTCTTGCCTGTACTCCTTAAGAGCCATTTTACTTTTGGATCGATGTCTAGATGTGCTGGTAACTGCTGTTTGTCTCTGGGATCAAATGAGGTTCTCAGATGAGTTTACCCCATCTATAACTTGCTGTTAATCATACAGCAGCTCTACAGGAGTGGTCAGTAAGTGAGGGGCTGTGTAAACAGGATAATTTTTCTCCTCATCTCTTTATTATGTCTCATGTTGTTGGTGAAGAGATATTTGTCTTCTAGTCTGCCTTATATATAAGAGGACAAGTCTGTAGAAATAACCATCTGTCCCCTTAATAAAGACCTTGAGGCACAGATTGCTTACAAAAAGAGGCACTGCAAGTAAGACAACAAGGTCATCATCTGAGATAGTGGGATCACTTATGATCTCCCAGTCCAATCACTATTCAGATAAAGAGTTTACAGGTGATTACAGCTGACTTTGTACTCAAAACTTTTGGACTTATAAATTATCTTCATTTTTTCTTTCTTTCTTTCACTTATATTTGTATTTCCTTATTTTGCCCATAATTAGTGGAGCCTCACTGTGTTTTGATCCTTGAGTGTGTTTTGATCCTTAATGAAGTATGTTTATTTATTATAGAAAAGTACTTGTACTTTCTGTGGAAATAGATCTTACTTCACACAAGGAAAAAAAAAGTAAGCTGCTTGCTTATCTCCTGATTCTGGCTAAGGTGGTCACACCTCAGGTTAGGAAAACAAAATGTATGTTGGCTGTATTAATGGCTTTGTTGGAATTGAAGGGGGCATGTGGGACATAGTATCTTCTGTTTGTGGAAGTGAAACCTTTTGAGATGGTGGTAGTAGAGGGCAGGAGCTCACAACACTTAGGACCAGCAGCTCAGGCAGTTTTCTGTCCACCTCATAGCACCTTTATGGAGTCTGTACTTCATCAATTTGTCCAGGAGGATGTTATGGCAGACAAGTTAAGGCAAAAGCCTTAGTGAAGTGAAAATAAGCAACATCTGCTGCTCTTCTCTCATCCATCAAGCCTATCATTTCATTGCAAAAGGCTGTCAGCTTGGTCAGGCATGATTTATCCTTCTAAAATCCATCCTGGCCACTCCAAATCACCCTCTTGTCCTTCATATACTTGGAAATGATTTCCAGGAGGGTTTGTTCCAGGGAAGACTGATGGGCCTGTTGTTTCCTGGAACCTCTTCCTTGCCCTCCTTGAAGGTAGGAACAACATTTGCTTCCATGCAGTCTGCAGGAACCTCCCATCTCCCTGTGATTATTGCAAGTGTCCTTCTAGTGACATTGGCCCCCTGCATTCATGGGTGCATCCATTAAGTCCCAAGGACTTTGTTGTCCAGTTTGTTTGAATATTCCCATAACTGATCATCCTCCACATGGGTAAGTCTTGCCCCAGACTTTCCCACTGGCCTCAGGGGATTCCTCAATCTTTGCAGTAAGACCCAAGTGAAGAATGCATCAGTGGTCCCAGGCTGGGATTCCATGTTCCTGCTGCTGGGATCATCTGTTCCCATGTATGTGAGCTGTGTCTTTGTTGCTGACAGGAAACAGAGTGGAGCTTAGTTCTGTACCTTAAAAGGTGTTTAACTGCAAAAAAATAGGCCACACTCTTTTGATCTTTTTTGGGTTTTTTTTGTAAATGTGAAATCTTTTATGTTGTGTTGCCGACACCTGCGAGCGCAAGTGACAGAAGACCAAAATGTCTGTGAGCTGAGTTATGTCCTACATCCAGAAAAGCAGCTATTAACACAAAAGGAAAAACAGGACCCCCCATGGCCTGCCTTTTGCATTCAGTTCCTCATCCCCACAAACAGCATGGGAAAGTTGTACCAGGTAAATTTGCTTCTGAGGCAACAAATCACAGCGAGCAGATTGATTGTGAGTTAGCAACTGGGGAGAGGGGGGAGAAAAACAACACCCTTCAGCTATAATGTTTTCCAAAGTTAACACATCACACAGGAGGTGTAAATGATATGAGGACTGAGGGCTGCTGAATTTCCAAATGCCTTCCTGCAATATCTTGGTCTGGCAATTAATCAATTTTCTGTGCCTTTCAGAGTTTTCCTCTGAACAATGTTCTTCCTATGAAGCTCATTAGCCATCAAAACCTGTCATGTCTACACATGTTTTTCTTGCACCTCATTAAGAGATTATTGATTGTTGGCTTCTGCCTCTTTTAGAATTTGCTTCAGAAAATTAATTTCAACCACGAGTGCAATTTAACTGAATGCTTTTGCCAATGCTTGATAATGACTTCCTTTGTTTAAAACTGTTTAAAAATTTTCATCATGTTTATTTTGTCCCGAGCAAAATGCGAATCATCTTCAGCTGAAGCAAAAAAGGGAGAAAATGTACCTTGATAAAAATGTATGATGTTAAGATAGATTGAAGCCTGAAGCAGTTTTAGAAATGCAAGAAAACTTCATAATTGCTATTGATCCATTTGTAACAAGTGTATCTTGTGGCCACCAGATTTTTCTTCCTGTATGAGGTTTGTCAATATAGTCATTCCATTGAGGGAGGAACATAGGCCAAGCAATTAACATTTTTTTGGGGGGATTGCTTTGGTAATTAGACCAATTTTTCACTGGTAGGTTATTAATTATTCAGGTCTCATGAGGTTTTTTTCTTTAATAGGAAACATTGGCAAGTTCTTTCTGCACTCATGAACAAACTTCTCCTGAGTCATCAGCCAGCAGAGTCAGTCAGATATTCTTTTGCTCAGGAAGAAGGAATGAGAAAAAATGCTTTTTACTGTAACATTTCCTGGATGTTACATCCATTCTGGCTAGTGCAAAGGATAGGCTCTTCTTTTAAAGCTGCTGGGGCAGGGAAAGCAATAGCACAGGGAAACAGCTGAATAGAGAGGTGAGGGACCAGATTTGTCCAAGGTTTCTGACTGCTCTTGAGGCTAATAAGAGTCTCAGAAGGGCCCTCATAGTGGAGGCATCAAGTTGCTGTTGTTGCCCTGCTGAAATCAAGCAGAAGTGGGGTATCAAATCTTTCTGTGCTCTTTTGACATTGCAATGAGATGATTACAGCAGCTTATCCTGGAAGATGCACCACTAAGGGTGCTCCTTCCTTGGGATTCTCTCTTGACTGACAAAGCTGTGTCCAGAGGTGTTCCTTGTTTACCCAGCCTCAGTGCCTGTGTGCTCCTGCCTCCTGCTTTTATCACACAGGTTTCACAGACTCCTTCATGTCAAAATGGTCTGTTTTGGCAACAGTGGGAAATGGGAAGATGAACCACTATGACTCAAAATCAGCCCAAAAGAACTGTGCTGTACAGCTAGACAGCAGTGGTTTGTGGAAGAGAATCTTAGGATCATTGAGGTTGGAAGGCAGCTCTGGAAATTGTCTCGTCCAAGCCCCTTGCACACAGCAGGTTCAGCCAGAGGAGTTTTCTCAGTGCCATATCCAGCTGGGTTTGAATATCATAAAGAATGGAGACTCCACAACTATGCTGTGCAACCAGTTCTCACATTCAACTCCCATTGCAATTAATTCTTGGGTTCGGGGGAGTTTCTTGTGTTTAATTTGTGCCTGTTGACTTTACTGGGTACCACTGAGGTTTATCAGTCATCTCTATTTTTCCCAGACAAGTATTTATACACATTGACAAATTCTCCTTTCCCCTGAGTATTTTTTTTTTTCTCATCTAGGCTAAGCAGTCTTGGCTTTCTCAACCTCACCTCAAATGTAGGTAAGCAGCAGTGACATTTGGATCTGGCTTCACTGTCAGGAGTAAGCTTGTGATTGTCACTCTAAGGATATCTGTTAACAGGAGCATTGGCTTCTGGCATCCCAGAGCATTCTGTTCAAGCCTTGCTGGTAGTTTTTGATCTTTGGTGCCTCTAGGTAGAAAGACTAAGAATGGACTTGTTGTGCCTTCTGGTCTTCAAATCCTTCAATGGAGAAATTTTCCTCTCCATGGTGTTAGTTGAGGTGCACTCCATGCTTTATGTGGTTTCCTCCTCCCATCCTCCCACAGTTAATGATACCTCTCCACTCTCCTGGCAAGAATGACTGGGTTGACCCATCTGTCTCACTTAAATAATTAGGGATTGGTTGGGTGTGATTCAGACTTTCAGTTTATTTCAAACCAGGCAGGTTAACCTGCAATCTGTGGTCTCCCATAGTGTACTGAAAAACAACATTTTAAATTTCAAGTAAAAAATACAAATCCAAATTCAACCACCAGTAATAAGAAAACAAAACCTACAGATGCTTGTGCTCTGGTAATTGTTCTGCATATCATAGGGGAGGCATTTAAATGGCTTTCTGTTATGTTATCTATACAGTTTTAAAGACAAGTAAAATGAAAATAAATTAAAAAAAATAACATGGGAAAATGTTTTGTTTCATGGAACAGACGGGCCAGTTAGTCACCTGATTTTGTATTCTAACCCCTTGTACGATGAGCTTCTCCCACTAATTCCTGCACACAAGTCTCTTGTCATGTGGCTGGGTACTCAGGGAGTCACAGCCCATTGCCAAACCCTGTGTCCACTTGCCTGAGGATAACAAATCATCTGTTGTGGTCCCATGGTGGCCTTTGCCTTGACAGAGTGCTCTCCAAGCAGGAACAGTAGCCATCAGCTGCTCCCTCCTGTTGGCTCTGTTCTCGCTGTCCTGGCTCCTGCTCAGCTCATACCAGTGCTCTTAATCAAATTGCCACCTGTCAGTTCTGTGTTTCTGGGCTGCACAAGCCAGCAGGAGACAGCCAAGGTCAATCCCAGTCCTGCTGCAGCTGATGGCAAAGCTGCCATCAGCCTGGGGGAGATGAGATATTCCCTGGGTGTTCCATGAGATCCTACATGGTTATGGAGATCCCTGTCTGCAAGGTGCTGGGCAGGCAGTGCCCTGTGCCACAAGGAAAGTCAGTTTGGACTCTCTCAGAGGCCTTGAAGGATGACAATGACGACTTTTAGTGCTACTGAATTAAGTGAAATAGGTAGATAAGGACTTTGGGTGAAATGCCCCTTTCTTTGTACACGTGCCAGGCTTGAAAAGCATTCAGGGTACACAAATCTTACTGCAGCTGGGGGGATTCTGCTACCATAAACACCTGGATGGACCAAGCCACTGCTAACAGTCTTGTGCAGAATAAAGCAGACTTTGTGTCTGTGGGCAGGTTGGACATAAAGTACCCATTGCTATGACCATGAACAGCCATGGACCAATGTGCTCTGCCTTGAGAGCTCTGTTCCCAAGTCCAGGCAGCAATCTCTAAGCTCTTCAGAAGGTGTTCAGTTTTGTCTTAAAAGCAGCTGAACTCATTCTGCTCTGCTGTTCCCACTGGCAGGCTGTTTCAGACCCTAATTGCTGCAGTGATTAGGAAACCTCTTTTAATTTCCAACCTAAATGTATCCATGGCCAATTTCTATTAATTTGTTCTGGTGCCAGTATTGGCCATTAAGTCAAATAGCTCTTTTGTCTTCTGGTGTTTATCCCCAAGATAGATTTGTAGAGAGAAATCTCCCTTTCACCAGCTATTTTGCTAGTCTAAACAAGCTAAGCCCCTTCAGTCTCCTCTTGTAAAACTGATTCTTCATCCTGAGTGATCTCCCTTCTCCAATTTGAAGTCAGCAGTAGTCACACAGGCAGAAAACCAGAAATCTTTTCTACCTTTAGTGGTTATATCTTAAATAAGTGCATTTACTCTGTGGATTAATTGGCCAAGCATTACCATTCCTCTCATGTAACCAGTTCTTCATATGTCTCTGTGCAGAAGATAGCTGAATAGTCTGGTTCCATCATTAGAAAGATTTGTGAAGGACACCAGCAGTATGTCCTGCTGTAGTAAAACTGCTGTATTTCATCTGTGTTGGTCAATGGATAATGCTGAGACTTTAGGCTGTTTTTTCTCATGTGGTGTTCTTGATCTCTCCCTCCTGTCTCCTCTCCTGTTTTTTTGGCAGGGGGAGACCCTTAAGAGGGTAGTCCATGGGGTGGTGTGTAAGAGCAAGCCCTGCTTTCTTCCTGAGTTTTCTTCCTGTCTGCCAGCACAGTTGTGCTCAGCTGGAGGATCATACTGAGTATTTCCAGCTGCTCAGACATCTCTTTGCTTTTCAGAAGTCTGAATTTCCTCTTCTCTGGCACAGATTTAAATGCCTTTCATTAGGCCTTGGTCTTCATCACACAAAATATCAGTGGTACATTCAGTTTTCATGGTGAAGAGTGATCCTACTGGGAGAACATTAGTGAACTTCTGAGCTAAAACTGGTAAGCTTTGAGGGTTTTGTTCACTGGGGTTGGCAAGACTCTGGAACAGTTCCCTGCAGGTCTAATTATTTTTACCAGACAATCTCCCATTGCAATGAATGGGAAGTTTGGACTGTACCATGACTTCAATGGACTTTATGTTGCCAGGCTGTCGTGTTGGATAACACAACATGCCTTGAGAAGGGACTGCACTGGGAGAGGAACATGCTTGCTGCTGTGCCTCATGCAAGCAGGGCTATGATCTAGCAATAGTTCAAGGTCACATTTTGACTGTGTATATTGTCTTAATTTGCAGCATCTTGGCAGTGCAAGCAGTCCCATTTGTTAGTGTTTGAAAAGAACAAGGGAAATTAAATATGCAAGAGCATTAGAGTACGTTTCAGCATTTGACATAAACACACAAAATTAAAGCAATCCAGACATATGCCTGCTTCTCTGCTGCTCTGCATCAACATGCCCTCAGCTTCAGCTCTGTGACACCTACCCCTTTGAAGGGACAGTTCTGTGAGCTTGTGATGACTTAGAGTAATTTAAAAGTGATACAAGAATGAACTGTGGTGACAGTCTTATGCTTTGACACTGTTTCTTCCATTTTCTTTTTTTTTTTTTTCTTTTGAAATCCCTCATAGCATCAGAGCCATGTGTAGGACTGGCTTTATTCACAGAGCCTGACTTCCAGGAGATCCATGTGTCTGTTGGGTTCAGGGTTAAAACTGTATAGACTAGGAGAGAGCTTGTTCTTGGTTCTGACAGTGGTTTTTCTTGATCAGCCTTAAGTTCCTTCACATATTCTTTTTTTCCTGTGCATTTGACCTGGTAGGGGTGTGTGGGAGTGGGGTGCTCCCAAAATATTGCCTGCCATTTGGTAGCCCATGCAACAGTTGGTATATTTGTGTCACAAGTACTGCTGCTTCCTTACATATTTCTGAAGCTTATGTATTCCTGGACCTCATCTTCAGAAAGGTGTTTTATTTTTTTTTCTCATCCTGCCAAAAATGTAGGATAAGATGAGTTAGGGTTGTTTGTTTTTTTCTGAGAGCTGATACAGAAGGGAATTTCAATTTCCATGCTGCTGCTAACTTTTCATCAAAACCTCCTAAATTTCTGTGTTCACAAAGAAGTTCTTTGTGAATTTGTTCAAACTCAAAATGTTTTGCACCTCAAAAACTTAGTGAAGAAGATGTTTAACCAGCTCTCCAATATGTTCTTCTAGGAGCCAGTACAAGAAAACCTCTTCATATCCATGATTTGTATTCCTGGAGCTGCTACACTCCCTCCTCGGAGATAAGTCCTGATGCTGTGGGGGCAGCACAGTGTTCTCCTGTAATATGTGCTACACCTGAGCTGTGGGTCAAGGAGGGAGGACATTTGATCTTCAGAGCTCAGATCTGCTCTGTCTCATCTGCTGTCAATGAAGGCCGCAGTATCTTGGAGCTGAACCTTGAGAAAGAAGTGAAACCCTGCAAGTCAGGGCTGGCCACAACACCTTTTCCTGCTTTAAACTCCCAATTTAGAGAAAGAGGCAGCATAGCACTCCCTTTTTTTCTGCCTGAGTCTGTCCTATCAGTTTGGATTGCTGGATCTTTGGGACCCCAGTTATTCCTGCACACAGACTGGCATCATGGGAACACAAAAATTGCAGGGTGGCCCAGATATGATGACAATAAAATATTGGATGGAGATTGTTTGTTAAAGTCAGAGCCCTTAGACTACAATTTGATCCAGACTGCGGAGATGCAGCTGGACCTTTCATTCAGATACAATGTTGGTAGTCCCAGCACTACATTGCCCCAGTTCTGATGATTGGTGAAAGATCCACAAACAGAATAACAAAACACAGAACCTTGGAGGTTGTATCAGGGGAGTGCTCTGGAGAAGCAAAAAGGTGCCCTATGCTTTTGTTTCTGTGGACACCCTCCAGTTATTGTTATGAAGCTGAACTTATTGGCTCAATAATTAATTCATTGATTTACAAATAAAGGGTGAAAAGCATCAGGGGGCATTTTTTTTTTGTGAGAGAAATGCTACATTATAACTTTCAGATTATTTTGTACTAAGTGTACAAAGTTAAGGTATTTTCACTTTGGTCTGTCAGTCAATAACTTCAATGAGCAGAGGCTGTGGAGAAGAGAGAGAAATAAAAGTAAACTTCCTACTGACTGATCCTCTGCTTAGGAGTTGCACTTGAAAAAGCCAAAGGAGAATAGTCTGCTTGCAGAGAGAGCATCTAACAGGGCTGTTGACAACCAGGATCGTGAGAAAATAGCAATGGGTTGCTTTAATCAATTCAGAAGGAGAGGCAATCGATTTTAGGGATAGCAAGGGGTTACTCAGCCAATAATTAACCACCTTATCAAAGTTTTCTGCTAAAACCATGGATTATGTTGAACTCAGAGTCCTGGCTCTTTGAGGAGAGTTCAGATCTGAATTTTCCTCTTCCCCAGTGCTCTTTGCTGCTGACATGCTGCCACAGTCAGTGCCCTTTGTTCTTTTTCACAGGCAAAGGGATTCTCTTGTGATACAGCATCTGCACAGAGGATCTGGGGAGAGCTGCCATGCCAGTGTGGGGTGGGAGACAGAGTCAAAGCTGCCCAGGAAATGCTTCTGTTGAGCCTCTTTTACACTGAGATTCTCTACATTAAAAGGGAGCAGGGGAATTGCAATATCCTCCAGTCTCCAGTCCTTCAGAAATATTTAAAGGGCTCTTGTTGTTAATGGTGCCCCTTCTCAAGGCACAAATATTCAGTGGTGCAATTGTGACTGATGCAGTTGGTGAGATGAAGCAGGTGGAAATCCTATTGCCAGAGTTTGAGGGTTCTGGAGAGCTGTCTTTATTCCTGTGATTAACCTTCTCTGCAGACACTTGACCATTCAGCTCAGAGTGCAAAATAATTTGTGGGATGTCCTTTCTTTGTAATATCTGCCACTGCCATTTCTGACTCATTACTGTGCCAAACAAAGAACTGTGTTTAGAAAAAATATTTTGTTTCTTAAGGTAATGAGTTCATTCCATTCCACTGATGCTCTGAATGAGATTAATATGCACTCTACTAGGATCAGTTTGTTTCTGCTACAGTACTGTGCAGAGCCTCAGAAAAGACCAAGACCCTTTCAGACTTTGATAAACCAGATAATGAGAAAGTTTCTTCCCCATTTATGGCTGACTGAACATTTTTGATCAGTCTTTTTCAGCAAAAAGTGGTTTTGCCAAACGAAATATATATGGGGAAAAAACTGAAGAGGCAAAGAGATGCTCTGCATTTGTGAGAAAGAAAATGTATTTAATCTTGTTTTACAATAAGTGGACTCGAATATGACAGGGCTAAATGAAACACTCAGTATCTCTTAGTCAGTCTGTGACAGAATTAGGATCTCAGTTTTGCTGCTCTAAGCCCTAATTCCAGAGTTTTAAACACAGAATCATCTTGTTCCTTCTTTATGCCTTTAAACATAGCTTGATCCTTCTATTTCCATGGACTCTGTGTAATAGGTGAGCAGCCACAAAAATGTTAATTGTATGCTGGCTTTCCCGTTGCTGATGAATATCACTCAAGCCTTGTGCCTTGGTTTCTTTAATTATAACATAAAGTTAATGATGCCACCTCACTTTTGCATAATTCCGGAAGTATTTAATGTTGTTATTTTTCTTGCTGAGCGCTCAGGACCAAGACCTGTGGTTGTTACTTGTTAAAATCAAAGGGTTGTTTGCAAGTTAATGCATTACCTTTGTGGGGACAAGCCAGTGTCATCTGGTCTGTGAGAGCTGTGCTTAGGTCCTGCCCTAGCACAGTTTTCACATGCTGCTTCTCCTGCCTTCAGACAAGTTCTTCTTTTGCACAGTGTTTGGCACGCACTGAAATTTCTACATGAATTGGAAGGTAAGAACAGAGGATGTGACACCAACCTTTTGTTGTGTGCCTTGCAATACTCTCCTTGAGGGTTGCACAAGAAATTGTGGGCATTAACATTCAGATCCAAGGAAGATGTGTTTGGAATTCTAATGCTGTTGTTTATGCTCAGACAAGTCAAACTGTTCTCTGGATATTTCAGTATAAAGCATAAAAGTTTCTAATTAAACTTATAAATCAAGAACACATGCATTGAAAATATTTCCCACTGCTGGATGCAAAGAATATTTATGGGATTTGCCAAAGAGCAAAAGGTGTGTATAAGAAGCCAGTAGTTGTTGCAGATTGCATATTGAAATACTGAAGGCATGCAATGCAGTTGGTAAAACAATCTTTTCCATATTGATAAGCCTGGTCACAGACATATATTTATTTTTACTCTGGAGTGCATGTGTGTCTTTGCCTAATGTAAGGAAGAGAACTCTTTATATCTGGTATCTCTCCTCAATTATTAGGTGTCCCTCTATTGGGAAAAACATTGCCATTGAACTGAAATTCAAAGTCACCATTCTCAGACAAAAAACAGGGAAGGAGTAGTCAGAATAACTTGTCACAATGTGTTTGTAATCCCCAGTTGCCTTCTTTGATTCAGATCAAAATATAGGCTGTCAGGCTTTGTTATGCTGTATTAAAACATTTTATTGGACATCAGACTAGAATCAGTACCATGAGGATGGCACATAAACTTGTAATTTTCTATTGCTTAACTTGAGAAAGAGACAGTTCTGCAAACAGATCTGTCTGAATATCTCTGTGTGTTTCCTTAGAGGACCAATCCATGCACCCAGAAGGATCAGACTGATATTATGCATTTGGATTTTGTGTGTTTGTTTTTGTTATTTGGTTTGTTTTTGCTTGTTTGTTTTTAAGTGTTTTTGTGTGGAGGGGGTGAGTTCATTACTGTTTGTGGGTTTTTTTGGTGGTGGCTTTTTTGTGTTTTGTTGTTTTTTTTTTTTTTTTTTTTTTAATCAGGAGGGTGTCATTGGACTTGCTGGTTGGTGGATCCTGTTGCTAGGAGTAAACCTGACCCTCAACAATTAGTGCTAGAGAGCTTCTTTTGGCCTCCAGCTCTGTGAGGAAAGGTTAAAGTGCTGTGATGCTGCTCAAAATCCATTAACCAAACAGAGTCTTAAGGAGCCTTTGGACCTCCTGACCTTGTGCAATCTCTAACAAACAAATTCTCTAAGCTAATCAATGAAACAGAATAACTTTGTGGTCTTTACATCCACCTACTCTTCAGTGGCTCTAATCCAAAGCCCTAACAGGAGGGATTTCCTTATATTATTAACACAGAGGCTGATAACCCTCTGAGCTGTGTTTTGACCACCTTGCCCCCAGATATTATTTTTAAGACCCCAGGGATATGAAGTCCTGCTGACAAACACATCCAGCCTTTTGGAGCCTAGAAGTGCTTGCCTGGCCTGGCATTAGGTGAGGTTTTCACAAGCTCAGCTGCAACAACACAAAACCTCTCTGAGAGCAGCACATGCCATCTTCCTGCAATGCATGAGCAAAAGGAACATGAATTATGTGTAAATACTGATGGGCTTGAAGCCCAGGAGGAGGGGTGAGTGCATCCTGTCTCTGCCATAGATGCAGACATAATGAAAAATCTCAGGTTTCTTGGGGACACAGAGAAGATCCCAGTGGTCTTGGCATTACGAGGAGGCCCATCAAACAGCATTAGCAGACTAATTAAATGTGCAGCTTAAACTTAATTTTCCTGGTAGCATTAAGAGGGATTAAACATTATTCATTTGGTGATGTCCTTGGTTCTCAGTATTTTTCACTCCCCTTCCCACCTTGTCACTTTGTTTCAATCAGTGATATTACTGGGTTTAGTTTGGGAAATGCGCCTGAGCAGGATTTGGAAATAGGATTTTCTAAGCAAATCTTCATAACTTACAGCACCTGGGTTCCTGTTTTGCATAAGAAAAATACTCCTTCTTTTAATGAAAAAGGTTAATTATGCAAAGTGTGAACATAGTGGCTAAGTGGAGAAAATTTGCTAATCTGTAAATGAGGAGGAGGATCTGCTCTATAAATTGCACTTTCTGTATTTCTCTGTTTCTCTTCCTGCCATGTGAACTTGGTGAGACTCTGTATCAGCACCAGTATGAAACTGTAGGGTGCCAAGTGTTTAAATTAAAGGAAGAAAATCATCATTAGGTGGGTGGTGAGACACTGACATAAGTTTCCCAGAGAAGCTGTGGATGCCCCATCCCTGGGAGCATTCAAGGCAAGACAGGAAAGGGTTTGGAGCAGCCTGGTCTGTTGGAATATGTCCCTGTCCATGAGAGGGGAGGAACAAGATGATCTTTAAGGTCCCCTTCCAACTAAAACCATACAATGATAAATATTCTAACTTGTGTTTTCTGCTTTATTTTCTGACACATCTTGCTCTACAGACAAATCCAGCTCCTACAAATCAATGCCCAGCTGCTGATTGCACATGTGGGGAGAGCTTGACAGACATGATTGTTAATTGATTATGTGGGATCTGTTCTTTTGGACTTGAATTCTAGCATTCTGTCCCAAGGATTTGGTGGTGTCTTCAGCCTATCAGGAGGTGAAATTCTAGACATCATATTAAAACCTGTATGTTCAGTGACAGAAAGAGTTCAAACTTTGACTCCTGGGCATCTGCATGCTGACATGATCTTTAATCACATAATTATGTACTGCCTTTCCACCTGAGTCTCTAGGTAGATTAGCAACTGTAAAATCTCTGAAAGAGAACAAATTATAGAGTGACCTGAAAAAGATGGTTGTGATTATTTCCATTTTGTGAAATGAAGGCTCTGATACAGGGTAGGGTACTGGGGCACCTCCAAGCTAAGTAATAGGCTACATTTTAATTCCTTTTACATGTCCTTGAAATGTGCCATTAGTCCTTACTGCATGCATCAGGAATCCCCAAACATGTCATTCTCTGACCTACTGAATATAGCCAGCAAAATTTTCTGGAAGGTGATGAAAATCAGCATGCATGGGAGGACTTTCTCCATAGATTTTCTTTTAATGTCTATTGTAGCCTTCTTTTTCTGAGTGGAACTTGTATATTTTATTTTCCATACCCAGCTCAGCCTGCTGGATCTGAAAGGCTGCTCTCCTGCTCCTACACCTTCTTCACTGCTGTAATCACACTGTAATAATACAGAGGGAGTTGGTCAAGAGAGGCAATTTCTGTGATTGCTGCTTTTGCCTTATTTGCATTGAACTTTTATTTCTTAGTGGAAGCTCTCAGAGGTGTTTTGTGCTTCACAGTTATAGAGGAAGGGATAGCTCCACCTTGAATAAACACACAGACTGCTAGGTGGAGTAAGAAAAAAATGAGAAAATATAAGTGTTTTTCTGTCCAAATCAACAAAATTCATAAAGATCAGCAGAACAAGAGGGTATTTTTAGCCATGCTTCAGCATGGGATAGGTGCAGGCTCACAGCTGTGGTCACACAAGGGGCATGGAGTGAATTGGGGGGTTGGAAATTCTTCTCCATGGGTTTGGTTGGAGCAGCTTCTCTCCAGTCACCTCTCCAGGGCACTGTTCAAACCTTCCCTTTGTAACTTGAGGGACTGTGAACAGGGGAAGATGAATGCTTGCAGGGAGGTGGTGATTGATGCAGGTGTGTGGCTGGACTTGCAGGAGTCTTGTGCAGCTCTTGGAATGTTTCTGCCTTTGAAACCTTGCTCCTGTAATGACAGTGTGAAAAATGAAAACTTTCCTGGTACCCCTGCCTTTCAGTGCTCACAAATGCCATTCACGAGCCTGAGAGTAGTAAGGTAATGTGTCTGATTTCAAAGAGATGGACAACTTAATTGGTATATAAATTTAGCTCTAATAATGCATATTTTTCTTTGTAATATATTCTGTATACTTTGTGTGTTAGCTGGGTAATTTGTTTCTGCCTTCTACCTTAGGAGGCAGTGGGATGGTGCTATTTATCTTATTTCTTGTGGGAGACTTTTGCAAAATGTTTGTTGGGCTGTTAACTGAGTGCATAAGAAAACAGTCATTGCAATTTTTACTAATCTAAAGCCATTTTCCTTAAGAAACATAGAATGCAGAACATCCCTTGAACAGACAAAGTACATTTAGTTTGGGACTGGTGTATGAATTTTCCAAAGAGAAGAGCTAATCAAAGAGTGATGTTTATAGAATAATAATGTGATTAGAACTGTCTGATTTATTTACTGATAGAGGTAATGTTGAAAATGAGATTTTGAAAAGCAAATTGTCTGTGTGTGAAATTCTCCTTCCATACCTCCAAAGTATAACTTGTATACTGGTTATTGTAAGGACTCTGAAGGGGCTTAACAGGTGGAAAATAATTGTAGGGTCCATTAGATGAAGAACACTGTGACCCCAGGAGGAAGGAACAGAGAAGATGTGGGGGCTGATCTGAAGTTGTGGTTTGACTCCCTCTCCTTCCCGCCAAAACAAAGGCACTGCTATGAAACTCATCTCTCCCTATCCAAGTGTCAGACATGTTCCTTTGGTTTTGCCTCCTCATGCATGCACATGTACTTGCATATGTTTATATGTAAATAAAACCTAATTGCTTATCACTAGGAGACTCTGCTGTGCCTGCTGAGAGCACAGTTTATCTGAGTGACAAGTACAAGTCAGGCTATTTGAAGCGCTCCTGGAACATGCTCATTTTTCTTCAACAAGAAGCAAGGTACAAAAGGTGTTAAACTTGGAATGAAGTGTCAGCTTCATGCTTTGCCACAGAGACAACTTTTTAATTTTTTTTTTTTTTTTAAGTTAGGAAGTAATCAAAAAGCCTTGCCTCCCCAGCACCCTTTGTTCAGCATGAACCACAGATGGAAGATGGGTCTGTGCCTGACAGAGCTCTGCTTTCCTGCAGTGTTTTCTGTCTTGTTGAACAAACAAAAGGTTTTGTTGTGTTACCATCATTGCTTTTTACTTCATTTAATGGATTCCCAGTGTCCTCCTCTCTGCAACACAGCCTGTCTGTGTCAGCACTGTTAACTATTAAGTTGTTTATTATTTATTATGTGTTAAATGTTGACAATGTGACGTGCAAAGGATGTAGGCTGAAAGAGAGGCGTTTATGCAGATGTGATTTATGCTTTCTGCAAGCTGTCTTTGTAAGAATTCTGAGGTTTCATATTTGCAAATCTCAGGTTGGTGGGTTTTACAGGCTATTCAGCTAATTCAGTCCCATCTTTCAAACATCTGTCGCCTCTGAAAAGTTCCCAGTGTAAAGAGGAAACTGTTATTTATAAGAAGAAGCTGTCAAAGATCAGCTATGTTCAACAATCTAAAGCATCACTTACGTACATCAGCACTAAACTATGCTCATTTGGATAGCATGAATGACTAATTTTAGCTTAAAATTGGAAGCAATTACGGGTTCAGGAAGAAAAGTAGGGCTGTATGTCATTAATTGATTTCTTTTGTGGAAGAGCTTGAAACGAACATTAAAAAAGAAAAACATTCTTCAGTGATGTAACCTGTGGCACACAATACACAGATGTTTCACAGATTTGTGTGTGTGTGTCTCAGGTGGATGGATATTTCTGTTGTCATTCTCCCTCGTCCCTACAGCTCCCGAAAAATTCTGCTTTCCCTCCCTGTGCCTTTCAGCTTTTGTGAGACTCAAGCTGATGATAGCTCACACTGGGAACATTGGGCAACTGCTGTACAAAGAGGAGAGGGGTGCAGGAAGCTCTGATATGCTTGGAAAGATGCTGGGGGCAGTTTTCAATATTTGAAGGTCTTATAAGTAAATAATTGCTCCACCTGTGCATCTTGTGGTGAACTGCAGCAGGGGAGTCTCACAGAGCAGTGGTGCTCTGAACGCTGATGAAGGACAGGGAGAAGCATGAACACAATATCTGTAGGACAGGAACTGACTGTGGCAATGCATTCCTTCTGCTTCTTCCCTTCCCTGCTTCCTGGAACAGCATTTGGTCTTCCAAGGGAGTGGTCCTTGGCAATCTGGGGAACAGCTACTGGGTCAGGAATCCTGACCTCTCCCAAATGAGTCAGGTCAAAGAAACTGCCCTGCACTTATTTCTCACTGGAGCTTGCCTTCTATGGCAAGGAGTCAGCAGAATGGTCAGGCCAGATGCTGGGACCAAGCTGTCATTCTTTCTGCTGCCAGTGCTGCAGTCCCTCCTAGGGAATTTAAGGGCCAAGAAAAGCAAGTAAGAACATTGCCCACAGGACTGATGCTATGAAGGATGCCTTAGTTGGTGACCAGCTCTAGGAATGCTTTGGGCTAGTAAAATAAATCATATTTTCCTGCGTGGAGCCAGCAAGTGGGAAGAGGAATGATGAACTGATTTATGTGTCTGGAAATCAGAATCTCAAGGACTTTGTTGGATCTCCTCTGTGAGAAGTTACATTTACATTGTCTTTTGCAGACAGATGTGATCTGTGAGTCTGGGTTGATGGCTTTAAACTCAGTGTTGTGTTCATAGGATAATGTGGCTTTTGGATTAGTCTAGACCATGTCCAGTTATTTCGGGGTGTGGATGAGGTGAGTATCTGCACAAAATCACATCAGCCTGCTGGGTGGGATCCAGCTCCTCAAGCATGATACAATTTGAGGCCTTTTGATATGCAGGCTGAAGTAGAATTTGTAGTCCCTTTCTCCAAGAGAAATCTGTATAGAAACCAACAGGCCTGCATGTGGCCAGGAAACTTAAAAGTCAGAGGTGTTCTGTGGAGTTCTAGTTTAAAAGATAAATACATGCTGAGAAGTTGGCTAAAAAAAAGAAGAATTTCTAGTTTTCTGAATACTTTATATTTGGTTTGGCTTCAAAGCTGGCAGGATTGCTAATTTCATGAGCTGCAGAGGGATGAAAAGACCCTTACTTCAAATCTTGGAGGATATCTGCCAAGTACATCTGCCTTGGGACTAGCACACCTTGCTAGCCAAGGCAGCAGAACTGTGAGGAGTACGGGGTTCACTCAAGAGTCTTTTGTGGATTAGAACAACATTTGTCAAGACATTTTTAATCTTTTTTTATTTTTTTTTTTTACTCAGCAAGCCATTTTTGATGACCTTGTTTCAGCCAAAAATTTCTAAGAATCTCTGCTTGCAGAGTCTGACCCACACACAGGAGACATTTGCCACGACTGTTTCATTCCTTAGGACTCTTTATAGCAAGAAAAAATTACACAAATATTCCATTTGTCTCATTTTTGAAATTCATAGGTAAGATATATGAATTCCTCTGACAGGTTGTGGGCTGATCTCCAATCACTTTACCTCACTTTCCCAAAGACAGAAAAGATCTGTGCAAAATTCTTATGGAAGACAAAATACATGTTTCAGGCACTCAACTTTCTCTGGCTATGTTAAAACTTAGCCTAAAGACTCAGTTGTGTTAAAATTAACTACTTTGGTGTCTCAGTCTCTTATGACTTTCTGGCTACCTCATGGTGTTTGGTTTCTATTTCTACAACTATTTATGTAGTGTACAGCTTCTGACCATACCTAATCATGCCAAAATTTAGATCTAGTTTTAAAAAATAATACCTCTGCATATTAAAAAATATTGTATGATATTTAATACAAAAAAAAATGGAAAATATAATTTCGCTTACTACTGTTTCCCCCCTCCCAGGACCCTACACCTGAATTGTAGGCACTTCAATTTTCAATCTTGCTGGAAAAAAATCTCCAATTCCTTCTATTTTTGTTTCCCAGGGGAATGAGACTTGTGATCCTATTCTGCCTGCCTGTCAGTCATTCTCTTAATAACTTTTGAGTCCATTGGCTGGTCTGAGCCACCTTTGACCCAGGGCAGCCACCTCTCAGATATTACATTCCTACACACGGTGCAAATCAAGACCTGGGTCAAGGAGAAAAACTTTATTAGAAATTTATCCCTCCCACAGGTGAGCAGCCCCCCAAGCAGTCAGCAAGTTGCTGTGGGCCTAGGCTGGCTGTCAAGCTGGGTGTGACATGGGGAACTTGGAGATGTGAATCCAGGGTGGATGGGACAAAGTCTGGAATTGTGGCAAGGGCAGAGGGTTGGAATCACATAGGATAGAAAACAGAGAACCATGGAATGGTTTGTGTTGGAAGGGACCTGAAAGCTCACCTTGTTCCATCCCCCTGCTCTGGGCAGGGACTTCTCCCACCAGTCCAGGTGGTTCAGCATCCCAGGGGAGACTGGATGAAGGGACACCAAGGAAGGTGACTCTATGCAGGAGTGTGCCTGAAATGAGGATGTTAAAACCAAATCAATAAGGATATATTGCTCAATATTAATAAGGATTCAGGCTTCTACCAGCTCGCAGAGGGGAAGGTGAGATGCATTTACAATTCTGTTTGTGTGTTTTGCATTCCAGCTAACTTGGTGGGTGACAATGAATAGTCAGACAACTGATTATTGAGTGTTTGATGATGATCTGTTTAATCTCAGTCCAGAGTGAATATATTTAATGTCTTGATTTTTCTATTGAATATGTTGTGGCATTGGTTGCATACAATGCTTTCTAACATCTTATTAACTAAACAAAATCACAGAGTACTTTCAACAATGAGTGGTTTGTTTGGCTGCATTAATATAAATTCAAATTCTTTTTACTGTCACTGCATGCATATGAACTATCTCTTTCAGAAAAAGAGATTGATTCTCTTCATGAAAAAAATTTAACAGACACTCCCATTATCCAACATACTCTTCTACCTGAGAAAATGTCTAAATTTCAGCAGCTTTTGCAGTAAATAAATACAGCTCTTGGAATATTTCATAGTGTGTTATGGACCTGACTTGCCAGGTTTTCAAACCCTCTGCAGCAATTAAAAGAAATTATTGGATATTTTGCTTATGTTCTTAGTGTTTTGGGAGAGGAATATTTGCAAGGATTCACTGTAAGAGAGCACCAAGCTGGGTGTCATTTGGGCTTGGATTATTTCCATTAATTATGCTCTGTTTGTTAATCTGTTTTATGGTGTGGTGTGTTTATATCAGGAGGATTCTGCAAGCAGAATAAAATTGAGAGTATGAGACAGATCAACCAGCAACTGCTATTTGACATGCTCTGTCCACTGGCCTGGTTTATTACACCTGGAGTGAAACAACTAAAGCACTAGGAATGAATATGTCTCAGTTTTCTGTAAAATGAACTCCTGGGTTTTGCTGGTAGTGGCTGTTGGTTTTCATATGAAATTAGTAGTGTCTCATTAAATGAAAGGCAATTATATGTATTAGCAATAATGATAGAATCATGCAAAAAAAAAAAAGTCAACCAAAAAAATATCCCCTATGGATGTAATTTTAGAAATGCATTATGCAAGGGTTAATTTGTGAGCTGGGTTTTTTTTTCTTCCCCCACGTTTTGAAAGCTTTGCTGTAATTTTGTATGAAATTTGAGATCAGTGAGTCTATAATATCTAATGAATAATTTACTACGCCAACAGTCTTTCTGTGGAAGAATACTAAATTAATTAAGGCCTGGAGGAATTTCCATGTGTTTAAGCCACATTATATCTTCAAGGTTTTACTGCTTCAAAGTCACTGAGATGAACTCCTGGCTTTTCAGGTGCTAACAGTCCCAGGAAAACAAGATTGATGCCCTTGCTTTAGCCTAGGAAAACTAAAGGTCTTGAGCGTGTGTTTTGAGTGAATCTGTTAAAAGGATAATTCCTTGCACTCACTTTGCTCCCTTATTTTTTTTGGATGATGTATTTATAAGAAGTGCCCTACCATTTCCCACACCCAGAGGTATTTTGCTGGATTGGATGTCACACTCTGAGCCAGCTTATTAGAGTGGGTCATTCCTCTGGGTTAAAGGAGGAGGGGACCCTCTCCCAACAAGACAAGCTGTAGCTGAGCTTTCCTCTTCCCTGAAAAGCACAGAACTTACTTCTAACCACACCAGCCTGTGCAGAAAGGGATTGGTTTTGGACCTGTTGGTCAAACTTGAGAAAATCAGTCAGGAACCTTTTCATTTTTTGAGTCTCAAGCTATAAGCATCTCTCATAGCTGATGGTACAGGGAAAGCTGAATATGGTGAGAATGCCAACCTGCCACACACACATTATTTGTTTAAACAGGACAAAATAGCTGCTTTCCAGCTGCTCTGGATGCCCTTGAGTTGAAATGCAAATACAGGAAGGACATGTGCCACTGTAACCAGATGACAGCCGTTCCCCTTCCCTGGAAACCAGTCAAGCACAGAAAAGAGGAAGTCAGTCCCTCTCTCCCATGGCTAACCACACTCATCATTCTCTCCTTGCTTCCTGCTGCTGACCAACCACCCTAGGCAGGATAATTCGACTCTCTGTGAGAAACCCTTCAGTGGTCCCTCATTTAGGCTTTCATCTGGTACACAATTTATTGAACCAGCCTCCTGCTTACGTGTGTCCTGGTCTGGGCTCACAGGCGCTGTGTTCTTCTGACACCACTTCTGTGCTATCCTCACTTTAGGGTTAATGAAGTGGAGTGCAGAGAGTGCTTGGACAAAGGTTCATTAGGACATCTGTGACACATTGCCATGGGTTATTCTTGCTGAGGTGCTGTAACACACCATGTGTCTGTCCCAAGAGCATGATGGCACTTGAAGTGAAGGGGAAACAGCCCTAGAAAATACAGCAGATGCTCAGCTGCATTCTCACAGGTAAGCTTATGTTGCAGACATCTTTTATGAAAAATCCTTTCCTTAGGATTTTTCCTCCTGAGAAGCTGAGAGGCCTCAGGAACAAAATGTAAACAATGATTATCTGCTGCTGTGGAATGCAACAGGTGCATCTGTGATTGGCCCATGTTGGATGTTTCTAATTAATGGCCAATCACAGTCAGCAGGCTCAGATAGAGAGTCTGAGACAGAGTCTTTGTTATCATCATTTCCTATTCTATTCTTAGTTAGCCTTCTGATGAAATCCTTTCTTCTATTCTAGTATAGTTTTAATATAATATATATCATAAAATAATAAACCTTCTGAAACATGGAGTCAGATCCTCGTCTCTTCCCTCAACCTGAGACCCCTGTGAACACGGTCAAAAGCTTAGATCTGAGCTCCCTTCAAGACCAAGTTTTAAACTTGGTTCCTTCCAAACACTGGGTGGATTGTTTGGATCTAGAGTGCTGCTGCTGCTGCTGCAGAGCCCTTGGGCCATAAAGAGTGTTGGACTTAAACCCTCTCCTGGCTTTGCAGTGGGGTTTGGGGAATCTGCTCCCTCCTCAGCACAGAGCTCTGTCCCTTTCTTAAAGCCACGTGCCAAAACACTTCGCTGCATCAGGACCTCTTTGGCACCATGACCAGTTTGTACATCCAGTAAATCAGAAGGGAATCAGGGCAGAGACTCGGGATACAGAAAGCTGCAGTGTCTGATTAAACGTGGTCAAATTACTGACTGTGTATGTTCAGTCTACTTCAACAAATTAAAAGTGGGGGCTGGAGGAAGGATAGTCAATGAGGCCTGTATGATTGTGGAAGGTGGGGGGAAGTCAGGCTAGGGGTGCTCAGCAATACCCAAATTGTCCTGTTTGCCAATACCCAGGGATAATTTACACATCAAAAGGAGAGGGCGGAAATGGACATGAAAAGTGACAGCGATTGCCAAGTTAAATAAAAGCCCCTCAGTGAACATGAAGAGCAATAAGAGCCGTTCGGAAAGTTGGCTGGAGAAGAAGAGGTTATGTGAGAGCTTATACCCGACCGCCTTCTTGGCCCCTTGGGAACCAATACAGACATGGAATTCACTTGACCTGCAGGGCTGAGCAAAATATGGCCACACATCAGTAAAGCCTGATGCTTAAGTCATAGGCAACAAAAGCAGGACTGTGCCAGATGCCAGACGAGTGGGATCAGGTAGCAGGAGCCACAGCCTGACTTCAAAACGCCTGAGTAAATCTGGGCTGCTAAATTTCCACTGGACTGAATCTGAAGAAAATACAGGAGAAGGAGAATGCTGTTTTTTTCTTCTCTAGCCGGATACTAGAGGAAGAATATAGGATGAATTTGAATAAGCAAGAAGCAATATTTCTAAGACAGGGTGTTTTTTGAAATATGAGGCTTTATAGGTTTAGTGTTAAAGCAATTTCTCTTCTTGTCATGAATCACTGAAGGATGGACACCGTGTTTAGGTGGGATATGAAGACCCAAATGCTTCCTTGCCTCTCTGCCCTTGATTATATATTTTTTAAAACTCCTTTGCTTTGAGCAAATTCAGCAACAGTCTTGATTTTGCCCATCACATCCCAGTCTCACTTTTTACTGCTGAATAGCTGCTTAAGATACCTTGTCAAACAGAGTCGTCCTGGCTCACTTTGCTGAGAGATGGTGTGAGTGATCTGGGCTTCCCAGAGCAAGCACAGGGAGAGCAAAACTAATTGCTGCCCCAAGCAAGAATCTTCCGATGAAAAGCTGATCTATTTTACACAAGTCCAAACCTGAAATAACTCCACAGACGTCAGTGCAATCACTCTAGATGTGCAAGAGAGGCGAATCTGCCCTCGAGCCCTCTGTCTTCTTTCCCGGGGGAGGGCAGCCTGGCTCAGGAGCTGGGGAAGGGGGAGAGCATTGCTGCCTTTTTACACAATCTGCATCACTTTTGTGATCAAAGGCTACAAGTGACCAGAACAGGCAGAGTCCTGGGCTTTCCCATTCACACGGCTCAGGCAGGCTTAACCCTGCCCGCTTAGGGCCGGGCTTTGATGCGGAGAGTCATGTGCGGCTGCACTGCTGGCACTCTTTGTTCCAGGGGGAGAAGCAGAGGGGGTTTAAAACCTTGGCTTTTTGGGTTCATTAGGGCTCGAATCAGCCCAGGGTGCGGGGGTCTGTGCCTGTACACCCCTAATCTGAGGAGGGATGAAGCCTCCAGCTGCCTTCCTCTGCTCTCCAGGGAAGCGCCAAATTCCTCTCAGGGTGGCTCTATCTTTGGCTGCCGTACGGCGCGGATTGGATTACAAGCAGCTTCATGCTGACAAGGCTTTGGAGGAATAATAATATCTTGAATATTATGGAATTTGAGGAATAATAATATTGGGGAGATAATAACATCCTCTAGGGAATGAGGTTGTCTTTCTCCCTTACAGCCCTTGGCACAGAGAGGCTACAGATTCTTACATGAACTGGGAATTAGCCATTTCTTTAAGACATATGTGCCAGTTCCAGTTAAAATGTTCCCAGCATGTGTGCTGGCACAGCTGGGATGGGAATCTCCCTGCAAAATAAAACAACTGGGGCTTCCAGAGCTGCTGGAAATCACTCTGCTTCCTCTGCCTGCAAGGCAATAGCATTTCCCTTGGCACCTGCTCTTCTTTTCTTCTTCCAGTGAATTAAAGGCCAGGTAGAGTTTTGCTCCATTGTATTATCTTTAAGACCCAGACTCCAATTTGCTGTGCTTGTGCATTGCTCCATCAGTGCAGAGGAGCTATGCCAGTAATCCAGCTGTGTACCATACAGATGGTTTGGGGTACTGAACTCTGAATTCAGGACAATGATGCTGAAAAGAAATAACCTGTTTTTTCTCGCTAGAATACAGTGCATTTCTGATGTAACTGATTTGCACTGTCTTCACAAACCCTGATTACTGGGACCAGATTTAATACCTGAGGCAAAAGGAGAAAGGTTATTTTTAACAGCAAGAGGACATTGCAGCAACACGTCTGTAGGATGGAGGGTTCTGAGGCTTTGTCACAGGGCAAGGAAAGTCCCTGGGATGAAAACCCTCCTGCGTACAGAGGGGCGAGCGTGTTTTGGCATTTGTCCTGGTTGGGGAGCCCTCCGAGACTGGCAGGGGTAGCAGGCTGCCGAGCCCTGGGGCAGTGTGAGAGCACCGTGCGCTGTGGGGCCAAAGATCTGTCACCCCTGGGAGGGCCGGGACGGCGCGGCTGCTGTCACTGCTGTCACCGCTGTCACCGCCCGCTCCAGACGGGGAGATGCCACCAACTCAAGAGGCAGAAAAACTCAGCGAAGCAGCACTCAGCTCTGTGCCTGCAGAGCACCAGGGGGATTTGCTGCATAATCCAGAGGGATCAGCGGGCTCAGAGCGCGGCTGAGACTGGGACGGAGGCTGGGACTGAGGCTGGGACTGAGGCTGGGACTGGCCCTGGGACTAAGCCTGGGACGAGCTGGAGGGAAGCGCAGGGCAGGCTGGCAGGGGCACATCCGAGCTCTCCGCGGCAGCGCACAGCGCTGGCTCGGTGCTGCCTGAGGTCAGCCGCTGCCTCGCCTGCCCCGGGCCCAGCGAGGCGCGGCGGCGGCTCCGCGCGGCGGCGGCTCCGGGCTCCGCACGGCAGCTCCGAGCCGGGGCAGCCGCAGCGCCGGGACCCGCTCGGGCAGGGCCCGGATGGCAGCACCGCACGGACCCGCTCGGGCAGGGCCCGGATGGCAGCACGGGGACCCGCTCGGGCAGGGCCCGGATGGCAGCACCGCACGGACCCGCTCGGGCAGGGCCCGGATGGCAGCACCGCACGGACCCGCTCGGGCAGGGCCCGGATGGCAGCACGGGGACCCGCACGGGCAGGGCCCGGATGGCAGCACGGGGACCCGCTCGGGCAGGGCCCGGATGGCAGCACGGGGACCCGCTCGGGCAGGGCCCGGATGGCAGCACCGCACGGACCCGCTCGGGCAGGGCCCGGATGGCAGCACCGCACGGACCCGCTCGGGCAGGGCCCGGATGGCAGCACCGCACGGACCCGCTCGGGCAGGGCCCGGATGGCAGCACCGCACGGACCCGCTCGGGCAGGGCCGGCCCCGCTGCCCTCACAGCCGCTCCGCACAGGCAAAGCACCGTCTGTGAAAGGAGAGCGCTCTGGAGCAGGAAGAACCAGGGTGGCTCCTCACAGATCAGACATTGTTGGTTGGGGGCTATGTACAAATCACAAATCACCAATGGGATGGGACTGCTAGGAACGCTCCTTGAGCTGCTTTATTTTCCAGCATCAGTCTCATTACATGGTTATGACAATGGGAAGATGCCACCAGCTCACGTCCCAGGCAGCAGACCGAGAACTTAATGTTACAACTTACTTTAAAAGTTTTTTGACTAATTACACAAAGCAAAAGCATAATAATGGTAGTTCCATTCACCCACTGTAAGCACATGTAGCTTCAGTTAAAACAATGCTTGCTTATTTTGAATGCAATACCTACTTGTAAGCCTTAAAAAAATACACAAAACTCCATTATTAAGCTTAGAACTTCCTAATATCATATTAAATATACTTTTTTACAACTTAAGGAGTTATTCTAGACAAGCATTCATACACAGACCATTATTCTATTTGTCCTTTTCTATTTCTTACACAATTTTTCTGCTAACTAATCTTATAGCTACTGCTTAACTCTAATCACAATTCTACTATCTCTAAAGCCTGTCTTTTACAACTTTCCCAAAACCCTCTAATTTTAAAAATTCCCACAAGACAGACTGGCAGTTATTTATTTTTCCTATCTCAGTTGGATTGTTAAGAAAAAAACCCCATACATAGGCTGTACAAAATCACATTGTTAGCTACAGATGTGCACATCTAATGTACAAAGCTAATGGGGAACAGCGACCAAACTAATCTGAAAATCTTCTGAGCTGTTCCTGAAAGAGAAACAACCCCATAAGGGAGCAACCAAGCCATGCTGCCCAGATCTCTTTGTCACAGGTCTCAGGAGAAGGTAGACAAATTAAATCAAGCTCAGTGGGCTTTTAGCTGCCTTTGGAAGAAGTTTCTGCCTGGCATGAAAGCCACCGCCATGGCAGGAGCTCGGAGGTGCCTTTCAGATGATTGCATTAGCTGTTGCTCCAGGTGTCCAAGGCAGACAGCTGACAATTACACCTTTTGTTTTCTTTTTCATGTTTGACAGCCAGCTGCCTTTTTGATCTGCAGTGTGCATGTGTGTGTACGTGTATATTTATATATAACCTCGGTTCTATCACTCTGACAGAGTCACAAATTACTTATCTGAGCATTTTAACAAATACAGGGCTTATTTACACACTAGACCATCAAATGAAAGGGTCCCTTTTGGCACTTGTCTTCCCCTGCAGTTTTACAAAACATGTTCTTTACCGTGACACTAAAATTATAAGGCTGTTGTGCGGATTTCACTGAATAAAAGCTGATCCTGTAGCTGGTTTCCCAAATAATTGAAGAGTTATCTGGCAAAATTTTATAGCTGGACTCTGGGTTTTCGAGTCCCACAAGAAGGCCTGCTGTGACTGCATGCATGTTGTGCAGGATGCCTATCAGGAAGGGAGAGATGGCTCAGGAGCTGAGGGAGCTCAGTGATGGAAAAGAAAAGCCTGAGCAAAATCACAGAGCAGGAGCTTTTTCTGCAGCTCTGGAAGTCAGAAAAACCAAGTAACTCCTACTGACTGCATGTTGTACAGCCCTTGCCAGAAACATGAGGAAAATATTTGTATTAGTTCGGGTATTGTGAATTATTTCTCCTTGCCAAAGAAGAGTTAAAATTCAAAACCCCCAAGCCCCTCTCTTCCCTGAGTGTTTACTACTGGTCACCGCGGGAGACAGAGTATTGCCTTGGAAGGCCTCTTATTGACCTTATTACAATCTTATAAAAAGCAACTTGTTTTCTGGTTTAGAGAAGAGATTTTCTGCTCAGAGAAAAAAAACCAAAAAACTCTTTGCTGGTTATTTCTGTCTCTGGAGCCAAGGCCACTGCAGGAGCTCTGTCCTCCCAGGTAATGGTGCAGCCTGTGGGAGACCATTAAGTGGTGCTCTGAGGGCACTTCCAGGCTGGAGTTACAACAGAGGGGTTTAAAACCACCGTGCTCACCACAGCACTCACAGCCTGCAGTCAGAATTGCTTCAGAATAAGGCAGCAAAAACATTCGAGCAAACCGTTGTTGTGAACAAGAAAAAGTCTGGCTGAAGAAGGGGATTGGGCTAATTAATGAGTGACCTTATGGTTCAAGCCAAAACCAAGACTTGCTCAGACTGCAAAATTATGGACTGTCATTATGTAAAAGAAGGCTTGTTCCAGCAATTCCTTCTCTTTCCAGGGACTATTGGCTGGGGAATGAGAAGCCTGGGGTGAAGAATTTATTTGCCTCTTGGGTTGATATGGGCAGTGAGGGACAGTGTTGCAAAATAAAAATTTTCAATCTTTTTTTTCTTTACAATCTTTTTTTTTTTTTCAATTGATGAATTGGAGGGGGAAAGAGTATAATTAGCAATAAAATGCTGTCCCTGCAATGGAAGGCAAATCCTAGATGCTTTAGAGGTAACAAGTGGTACAGAGCTCTTCTGGTAACAAAACATCTGAGAATACCTGGTCCTACAGATGAGCCAAAGTGAAAGCCAGGAGCTTATATTTCATAATATAGATGGTATTGCTTATATATATTATATTAATATATTTATCCCATTAATATACTATATATATTATATTATATTATATTATATTATATTATATTATATTATATTATATTATATTATATTATATTATATTATATTATATTATATTATATTATATTATATTATATTATATTATATTATGATATTCTATATTTATTATATAATATAAATTATATTTCAGCTCTGAGAGCTGAGTTGGCTTGAAGGGAAGTTAACAGTGGCAGTGCTCAGGGTGCCATATATCCCTGCTCACCTTCCTAAGCCTGCCTCTGCACTCTCTGCCTGGGCAGGATGTGAGAACAGTGATGTGGAGAGCCACGTGAAGTCTCTGAGGAAGACCAAAGTAATGCTCCTGCCTAAGTCTATTGTGGTTGCAGTAAGTTCCTCATTTAATATTTATCACATTCAGAATTCACAGGAAATCGCTGTAAGTTGTAGTTTTAATAGAAGCTGACCCTGTAAACCAACTGATCAAATCTTGGGTCAAGATGACCTGACATATGCAAATCATATGCAAAGCTCATGTACAGCTGCATGTACAAAGATCACACTTCACCACGAGCAAACCTCCACTGACTTCAATTAAAGTTTTGACCAAGTCAGCTTGAGCTTTGTACATAGAGCTGTATGGGGGCTTTGCATATGATTTGCATATGTCATGTAATGTACAATGTGGTATTGTGTTCTGGCTGTCTCCTCCTAATTAATACATGATAGAAAAACTCTTAGAGAATAATGATTAAGAAAAAAAATTGTGCATAAGGAAATTGCTTGCAAATGACCACACTGGTAAAATTATAACCCAGTAATACTGCAGTCCCATTTATTTTCTGTTAGGTTTAATCACCACTAATAATTCAGTCGAGGGTAATTAATCTTTGCTGATCAAAGTACAGGAAAGGGCTGAAGGACTGTAGCTGCATCATAATGACATGTAGTGCTGATGGCACACAATTGCCTGTTTGCAGAGAGATGTGAAGATGTCCTCATCGGCGCACAGTCAATGAATGGGAGTTCATTATCACTCAGCACAGGAGAGAGGCTCAAATAATAAAGGAAAAAGCCCAAAAGTACATACAGAGGCAGGTGCTTGCAACTGGAGCTCAGCCTGTTCCCTGGGTTGGAGGGGTGTGGGCAGGGGAGCTGTGGTAGAGACCAGTGAGGGAAAGGACATTCAGTATTGATTTTTTAAAATCACTTTATCAGGATAAGGTTCAGCTAATGCTGCACTGAAGGAAAAAGGGAGTTTCAATTCCCAAAACTCCAGTTCCCCAGCAGAGAGTGACTTTCTCCAAGTTCTTTGTATTAGTCACTATCAACTTGTTACCTTCATGGGACAAGCTGGTACTTTCTTGGAAGGGACACCTTCTCTGGGTGACTTGCTGAGGCCTAAGTGACTTGTGCTTCTTCCCTTGAGGGAGGTGGTTGATGAACAAAGGGAGATGGACTGTGGGCAAAAGATCCTGCAATGGAAATAGCACATAGCTAGGAGCTCAAGAGAGTAGATAACTAAGGTTAATCTTTGTTTTTCCTCTGCCAGTTTTTCAAGAACATTTTCAGATCATGATTGTGCTGCTGGTCTGGGCTAGGCAAAAATCCAGCAGGACGATTTCCATCTGCATGGCCAGAGAAAATTCAGGGGCAGGTTGCCTCCTGAATTGCTTTATGAATATATAACATGCTTGAACTTAGAAGGCTTGAAGTCAATGCTGTGCTATGTTGAGTTTTGCAGGTGACATTTAAAAATCCCAACACCTAATTTATTTAGTCAGGGTTCATTTATTTTAATCTTCCAGCCAAACCCTTGTTTGGGAACTTTGATCTGAAAGCAGTGTTTCTTTTCAAAGTCACAACCACCCCCCCGCCCCTTCCATGCTTGAATATTCTATTTAAAATTCTTTTGATATTCTCTTCTATTGAAACTGCCACCAAACATCAGTGGTGTTAAAAAAACCAACACCTATTACCAAAAAGACAGACAGTATTTAGAGCTACAATGCTCCTGCAGTACAGTGAAACAAAACTGGAAATCCATCAGTTCTTTGGCTGCTAAATGATTTCCATGCTGGGCTGGCATTTATCTTCTAGAATAGAGAAGCCTTTCAGAGAACAGCAAATATCTGGCAGGGGGCCAGAGGCCTTGGATATAAGACAATTAGCACAACAGGGAAAAGAAGGGCTTCCGGAATTAGAGATGAATAAGAAATATTTGTAAAGTGCACTTTAAGTTATTGGTTTGATCACAGCAAATGTTTGTCACTTATTCCTCATGGCTGCAAATGTGCTGCATTAGGTTGTCTGGTTCTGCTTTCTTCTGTAATTAGTTTCACCACTGAGTGGTAGGACTGGTACAAACCACACTTGTTTTCCTCTACTTCATCTTTAAAAGACCACTTTGTTTGTTTCAAAAATAGGGAAAACAGCAAGTTGCTAGCTGTTGCAAAGATGGACTGCTCCCTCCTAGTCTGCTGGCTTCCTCTCCATGCACAGCTTTAATTAGATGTGGGGATTTAAGCCTTTACATTCTGAGGCATGTAACAGTCAGGCTAATAATTAAGAGGATATATTTAGATGGTTTAAAAAACCCACTCTACTTCCAAGAGTAAATCTCGACGATTAAAAGTGCCGAAGGGTTTCCAGGCTCCTCTCAGTATCGTGAGCTGTAAATTTGCTCATCTTATTGACAAAGAAAAATATTCCAATCACAGAACATAAACAGACTGTCAAATCTTGAATATTAAGAGGTTTTAGCCATCTTGTGCTGCTCTGTTAGAAAGACAAAGTGCATTTTCATTGATTAAGGTCACACCATCTGAGCTTCTGGAATTTCTTGAGGATTTATCTTATATAGATGAAGAATTAATGATAATAGCATAATCTTGGCTAGTGTTAGGGGCTGAAACAAGAACTTACTTGAAAACTAACAGAGGTGAGACATTCTTCTTCATAAGAAAGCCCAGTTTAAGCCTCAGGTGGGATATCTGGTTTTGGACACTACACTCAATGAAAAATGTAGATCAATGGAAGCAAGGTAGGTCAAAAAACTGAAAACATGACTCTGAAAAAAATTTGGGTATGCTTAGTTCAGAGAAGAGCAGATTGGTGCGTGATTCAGTGATCATCAGATGTGCAACAAGCAGCTGCAGAGCAGAACAGGCAGTCTGTTCTCCATAGCAGGCAGAAAAGGAGGTGATGGGCTTAAAGTTTAGCAAGGGAAATTTCATTAAGGCATTAGGAAAAACTTCCTGATGTAAAGGTAGTTAAGGACTGGGTTAGATTGCCTGGATTAACTGTGGAGGTTTTTCATTGAAGGTTTTTCATTGCAAGCTAAACCAGTATCTGCTCAAAACTGTTGAAGTTGCTGTCCTTGCTGATATGAGTGGCTCTTGATGTGGCTTTAAGTATTGCAAGACTGAAAAGACTGAGCCTTTTCTTCTCCAGACTGAACAACCCCACCCCTCTCAGCCTATCCATATAGAAGAGGTGATCCATCCCTTGATCATTTCTTGGGCCTTCTCTGGACCAGCTCCAGCAGGTCCAAACCCTTGCTGTGCTGAAGAGGCAGTGCCCTGTGTGGGGTCTCATGAGTGCAGAGCAGAAGGGCAGAATCACCTCCCTACACCTCCCATGCTGCTCTGGATGATGCCCAGGGTATGATTGGCTTTCTGGGCTGTGGGTACCCACTCTTGACTGTGTGCAGCTTTCATCCACCAGCAGCCCAAAGTCACTCTGTGCAGGGCTCTTTTCAACCCCTCCATCCCCAAATCCTGCATTGATACAGGAGCTTCCGTGTCCCAGTGCAGCACCTTGCACTTGGTCTGGTTCCAACCTGATGGAATTCCCATGGAATTCTCAAGCTTGTCCAGGTCCCTCTGGATGGCATCCTGTCCTTCAGCTGTGCCAACAGCACCACTCAGCTTGGTGTCACCTGTAAACTTGCTGAGCGTGTCCTTGATCCCACTGTCCATGTGTTTGAGGATGTTAGGTGGTGCTGGTCCCAGTATGGACCCCTGAGGGACACCTCTTGTCACTGGTCTGCATGTGGACATTGAGCTGGTGACCATGACTCTCTGAATGTGGCCATCTGACCAATTCTTTCTCCACCAGACACCCCATCCATCACATCCATGTCTTTTCAATATAGAGATGTGGGTATTGTGTGGGAACATGCCAAAGGCTTTACAGAAGTCCAGATAAATTACATCTGTAACTCTTCCCTGTAGGAATGTGCCCCCAGTTGACGGAGTGACAAAACTGTCCTTTGTCCCCTCAAAATGGAAATAAACCCAGAAGTTTCTCTCCTCAATTAGGTGAAAAAGGCATCTTATAGGCCCGAGGGACTTCACCCCAAACTTAAGGGACAGGAGCCAAAAAGTCTCACCTGGGCAATTTACTAGAAAAAGAAGAGAACAAAGAAACTAATGGCTTTTGTGAGGTGTTTTACCAGGAGCAAGAACCTCTTGCACCTGGCTCAGTTTTTCTCTGCAAAGAGTTTGTTATTTTGCCTTTTATTAAATTTTTTTGTTTCCAACACTGCAATAGAAGCCATCCTGCTGATTTTATGCCTCCAAAGGTAGCTGAGCTATCTTGGGTGTGAAATAGAGCTTATCAGACCTGGTACCTTGAGGAGGTTCCTATTTCACTGCCCATCCTAGAAGGGCCCTGGGCTGGTGGGACCTGCCCTTGGTGAAGCTGTGCTGGCAGTCCCAGGTCACCCCCCAGTTCTTCATGTCCTTAGCACAATTTGGGATCTGTTCCATGGCCTTCCCAGGCCCAGAAGTGAGGCTGACAGGTCAGAGTTCCCAGAGTCTTCCTTTCCACCCTTTTTTAAGATGAGTACAATGATGTTTCCCCCTTTCCCATTCACCAGGGACTTCACCTGAGTGCTGTGACTTTTCATATATCACAGAGAGAGTCTTGGTAACTACATCAGCCAATTCCTCCAGGACTTTGGGATTCATCCCATCAGATCTCAAGGGCTTATGTGTGTTCATATTCCTCAGGTGGCCTTGAACCTGATCTTCTCCTGCAGTGGGAGGGACTTTGCTCCCTGAGGCCCTGCCGTGAGGTCCATTCCCTTGAAAGGTGTGGGAAGACAGGTTGCCAGTGTATCTGTTTATTTATCATGATGAAAATGTAAATGAGAATGAAAATATTTTTCTCTTTAAAGGTTGCCATGGGATACTATCGACTATTGAAAACCTTAAAAGTCTTTTTTTTTCCCCTGAAAATCAAAGTTCCCTAAGAACCAAAATCAAAATATTTCATTTGGAGTTGAGCCAAACCAAGCCAAAAGTTGTGCTTTGGCAACTCAGTGGAGATTGTCTGCTCGCATGGGGGCTTATAAGAGTTACAGCGTTGTCTCAGGCCATGCCATGGTCTCTGTTCTTTGGCCTTTTCCTGATGTTTCATTGAGTTTCCTCAGTGGGAAGCTGCAAGACCTCCAGGAGGAGACAGTGCAGCCTGGTTTAGGACACCTCTGTGGATCTGAGGAGCTCACATTACAGTTCCCATGGGCACAACAGTGGCTTGAGGTGGGCTGTTCTTGTTTCCAAATTCTGAGATAATTTCACTTTGAAATGCCAGAAAATGTTGAATGTTGCTCTTTGCACTCTTTTCCCCCCTCTCTTTTTATTGATTTTCAGGAGATTTTTTTTGAGAGTTTCTATGTCTGACAAAAAGCAACATTTTGCTCTGAGAAGAGTAATTTTTCATATTAGAAAACACAGGAAAACAGAACATTCCACAGAAAATTAGGCTTTCAATGAAAATAAGCAAATAACCACTCCTCTCTTGCCCCTTTGCTGACTCTTACTCTGACCGCACACAGAGGGAATACCTAAAATTAAAACTCTTTTTATGGTGCCCACCAGAGAATGAAGTTCTGGGATGTAGTTAGGAGCTGCAGCAGCATCCACCCCTCCATGGAAGCACCCTGGGGAGACAAGTTCCTAACTGGAGTCTGAACAGTGGTAATGGGAATGACCTGTGGGTCGTGATCCCAATTTCTGTGGGGGAGGACAGGGCAAAGCTCTTTCCTGAGTGACTTTCCCTGGCAAACCTCTCTAAGAGGGAGGCCTCTGTGCAGGTCCCTTGGTCAGGGTATTATCACATCCTCCTGCACTGTTCTGTCAGGTGAGTTGGGTCCATCTCCTTGAGGGGACACCTTCCTTGTGATAATTCTGCTCTCTGCTCTGTTAGGAGCCCAAGGCCAGGATTCCCAAAGGAGTTTTGCTCCTTGGGTTTCATTCATGGCTGCTTTTTTTTTTTTTTTGGCACCAGTTAATTTCAGCCCCTTAATTTTTGCACCAGTTGATTTTAGTCTTTTTGCCCTCTCTGAGACTTTGGCCTACCTTTTTCCTCTTGTTCAAATGACCCCAAAGTGCTTTGAAGATCTGGATTAAAGGGCTTCCTTCCCTGCACTGCTACTAGTCCAGAATAACTGCACCACAGGACACCCCTCATTTTCTTCCATGTCAAGAAAAACAAAATAGCTCAGAGCTGTGCAAGAAAAGTCTTCCCCTGATGATGTTTCAAGCTCAGCTGGAGATGAAACACCACACAGCTTTTTGCTCAACCTCCCCCCTCTCCTCTCCCCCACCCCACTGAAATGGAGGGGAAAATCAAAGTAAAACATGTATGTTGAGATAAGAACATTGAAAATAAAGTAAAATAAAATAACAATGGTAAATGATAATAATAAGGGAAAAAACAAGTGACATACAATGCAGTGGCTCACCACCCACTGGTCAGTGTCAGATCCCTCTTGCTGAACCCAGATTGGCTCTGTCAGGGTAACTCCCCCCAGTTTATGTTCTGGGGTGTGGAATGTACCTCTGGTCAGTTCAGGTCACCTGCCCCACCCAGGCTCCCTCTCAGTTTCTTTTGGGAACCTCCTCACTGGCAGAGCATGGGAAAGGAAGAAAGAAAGGAGTCCTTGACTTCAGATGAACCTGACTTAGCAAAACCCAAAACATTGGTGTGTTATCAGCACCATTCTCATTCTGACTCCAAAACATAGCACTGCAACCACTACTGACAAAAATTAACTCTGCCCTTCCTGAAATGAGGACTTTTCTCTTTTCCTGTCCTGGTATTTCTTTTGGCTGTTTCCCAGCCCTTTACAGGTGGCACGTAGGAACTCTGTGCAGGGCTGGAGTACCAGCTCCTGGATTTTCATTGCAATAAAGCCTTGTGACATTAATGCAGCTGCTGGAGCATAACTGAAGCCTTTAAACTGCACTTTCCTTTGAATGGGGACAGATAATTAACAGGGTCTGCTATTTGATTACTGGTAAATGTAAAGCTGTATGAAACCAGGTGTCTCTGCACAGAGTAGTTCCACTAGGAAGAAAAATGGTGTTAGAATAAAATCCCTGCTGAGCTGACACTGTTCCAGAGCTCTGGAGTGACCTGTGTCCCAGCCCTGTTTCTTACAGAGATCTGGCTGGGACATTCTGAGGATCTGACAAAACTTTCTTCTCTCCTGGCTGTAACATTAGTTGGTGTTTTTGTGTCACTCCTGTGAAAGCTGCTTAAGGCATCAGGCAAATCCATGGTGAACTGTGCTGGGCCAAACCTTCACCCATCCAAACCAGCTGCAGGTTGGTGACAAATGCCAGCTCCAGGCTGAGCCTCGTGCCCCGAGTTTGGGTTGAACCATCCCTGTGTGTTATGGCACACACAGACTGTGCCTGGCCCCATAAGGGCAGCTTGAAAAACCAGCACCCACCAGGGTACTCTGTACAATGCCATGGGCTGGGAGGGGAGGCCAGGCAGCCCATCCTGCTGGGAATTTCACTGGGGAGCCCTTTGGGCATGACTCACTCTGTTGTTCTGGGTTGTAGTTCTGGGGAAGATCTGTCATGTCAGAACATGCAGGGTGGTGACATCCCTGTCATTCCTTGGGAAAAATAAAGAGAAGCTCAAGCCAAAGGCTTTAACTGAGCTTCATACTACTGTGCTGTATATTGGTACATCTTAAGCAATGCAATAAAGAATGCATTAAACCAAATAAAGGACAAAATAAAGAGAGATGCATGTTAGAGACAAGGAGGAACATTTTCCCAGCTGTGTGCCTTGATCACCAGCTGTGCATGGGTGTCCTCCTCCTGTCCCTTGTCCTCTCTCTACTGCTAGCTCTGGCACCAGCATTGTACTCTGACACCAGAACTCTGAAAGGAAAGGGAAAAAGAATACAGGAGATTCATCTCCTTCCTTCTTGTACATTGAAAAGCACTGCATTCATGTTCTGGCTGTCAGCATTTCTAGGAGTGGCTCCTTTTCAGAAAAGGGAATCAGGGCCCTGCAGTGCCCCTTCCCCTGGATGTGACCCTGTGCCTGCTGTTCCTGTAGAGCACAGGCAGATCTCCAGCCCAGAACTGGGGAGCTGCTTGGGCAAGGAGCTTCTGACTGGTCAAAGTGACACACATTCCTGCCATTCCTGTGATTCTTGTCACTCACACCAGAGCTCTTTTCACCAGAAGTGGAATCCTTTGCCTGCTCCAGCTGATCTTAACTGCTGCTGAGCTCAGACTTCCATGACTGGAAATCAGCTGTTATCCACCCTTCTCACAGCATTTTAGCTGCATGTGGGATATTAATTACAGGTTGTCATTTTCAGACCTATACCTCTGCATTACTTGTTGCTTTAGGAACTGAGAAAATGCCACAAGAGACAATGGCTCTACAGTGGCTTTTAGCCTCTGAGGACAAATCCCAGAGCTGACATCATCTGCAATTATGGTGCACAGATTCAAGCACTCTGACATAAGGTGGTAAATTATTCATGATTTGGCAGCCACCATAACTGGAGAATGTGCTTTAAGTAACCTCACAGCTGCAAGCCTGGTTTGTCACCACAGTCATGTTAGGCCAGTGGCCCAGCTCTAAAAACAGTATTTGGATGACAGTGGTAGAGCCTTGGTGTAGATGTATGTGGGATAAATAATTTCCTCTTGATTTCATGTGAGTTTCTTGGCTAATATAGGCAGAAGGATTAAAATCCTTCCTGGATGGGGCCATGTGGCTTCTGCCCCAAAGACTGCAGTTGAAACCAAAATAATGCTAAGTGTGGGTTGAACACACAATTGCAGCAGATTTGGTGGGCTAGTGCAGGGCAAAAAGGGAGTGAATTAATAACCTAGGACAGGCAATTTTCCCATCTAGTTTGATCAAACTTGTGATCACTTCTGTCCTAGCCAAAGATGAGGGACAGAGACCCGGGCCCCTTGGACTGATGGGAAAAACAACAACAATGACAGAAACAGGTAGGGACTGCAATTAAGACTTGCAAGCTTTTAAAATTTAAAGAAGTCAGGTGAGCAATGAAAATATACATAATTCCAGCTATGGTTATATATTAAGGACAACCCTCTCCCTACACATTGATATCAGAGTCCTAGCATGGAAAGTTAAAGCTGCTGTAAGCAACCAGTGTGACCCTTGTAGGTGATTCTGCATCATTACACAGAGAATTCAGGTAAGACTGAGGCCACCATGGGGGATAGAAGAGCAGGGAATGCTCTTTGTCATCGGTGTTTGCCCCTGTGGAGACTGGGGACAGGCAGAAGGTGACTTCCTGGCTGGTTGTCAGGACAGGAGAATGGCTGGAGAGAAAACCCAGCACTGCAGCATGCTGTGGCTCCTGGAGGTTTTCTTCCAGGAGAGAGATACCAGCAATCTGTGTCTCACTTCAGCACATCACTGCTGACGGCCAGAAACCACTGTCCAATCCTGAGAGGCAATTCCTGATTTCTGATAAAATGCATTTTCTTTTTGCTGTTTGTCCTGATACTTACACAACTTTGCCATACAGCACTGTCATCATCCCTGTAATAAGAACACATTAATTAATGCAGGAACCCTGGGGAAAGCAGCCATGCTCTTGTTTCCATTGTGAGAAATGTATCTTGTTACTCCCAGGAACCCCTTTGCATCAACTACTCTATTGATTACTCTGTTCATTGAAGACTTTTTTCACTCATAATCAGTCATGTTACCTAGATGTAAAGTAGAAGCTGGAATAAATTTTTCAGAGAATGCTGAAAACTGCAAATGACCATATACTCACAGATTTTCACAGCCACTGGGGGCTATTATGTTCTTTGCCTTGACCTCTTGTAAAGCTGAGGCCAGAGAATATGACCAAATAACTTATTTATATGGCTTTAGAGGAAACATGTTCTTTTTAAACTGCATTTTAACTACTTATTTCTCAAGGAATGTGTGTTTGTTAGATTGCTTTTATGTTGTGCTGGAAACATACCTTCTTCCCATTCTCATTTAAAATTTCAGTGTCTGCATTTCCTGCATTTCCATGGAGCTGGCTCTGCTGGTACCTGACAATGCCAGAGACCCCAGCAGCTTTCTGCAGTGCTGATGCAATGGCCTGGGCTCAGGCATCTGTTTGGAGTGTACCCAACTCCTCCTCATGAAGGGGACAGAAAGAGAAATTGCATGGACAAGAATTAAATGTCCTTCCCTGAGCTGAATACTGAAAAAAGGGTGTGTTGCCCATTTTGAAATTATTTCTTCCTGCTAATGGATGAAATGTGTGGTGGTTGCCTAGGAAAAAAAAAACCAACAAAATTTGATTTTTTTTGGAGGTGATGTAGAGTCGTATTCCTAATCCAAGAGGAGATAATGGAGGGGGACATGTTAGAGTTTCTGCAGGATATCACCCTGCATTGCTGAAGTGCAACAACAGCTTGGACACTGCTGTGCTCATGACCAAAATCTCCTCAATGAACTGGAAAGTCCTTTTTAAATCTGTGACAAGGCTGGTTAATTGCAATGATAGTGCCTCACTGCGGGCAATGGGGGAACCCTTGGAGAAAAAGGTGAGTGCTTGGGAAAGGAGACTTGGCAGATTTTCCTTAAGGGGTCCTGTCTCTTCTGGGGAAAATCTCTCCCACAGAAAATAAATTGAAAGGAGGTAAAAGTGACTGATTTTAGAAGCTGGAGGAGTAAAATCTGACAAGGCAAGGTTTAAAGTGCTGTTTGGCACATTAAAATGATTGTTGCAGCTATACTTGGAATGTGGTGCACAGGCTGACTTCAAAGGGAAATGGTGCTATAGTTAACATCTGAGATGCTGAGAAGAGGAGTGTCCATCAAAGGACAGATACTGGCCTCAGAGAATGAGAGTTACATATATTAAAATACATCTGGGTAATAACTTGAATGCACAATGTCTTAATGAAGGATAAATAAAGGCCAAACACTAATGCCCCTTCCTATTAAACAAGATACACCAGCAACAGCTGAAAATAGAGCCCTTTGCAGACAGGCCCTTTGGATTTCTGCACCTTTGGAGAAAAGGCTGCACAGAGATTGGTGAGTGCATTGCCCCTTTTCAGCTCTGCAGGAGAACCAAAACACAGCAGCACTGCTAGCTGCAGTCTGCCAAATCCAAATCCCTCTGCAAAACAAAATCCCAATAAAACACAAAATTGCAAGAAGTCTATAATTGTATCCAATTAGGCAGAATAAGTGAGCTGAGCCATTCTGATCTCTCACACTTGAGCAGGGTAGACACAAGTGCAGTGGGATACTGAGAATTTTTCTCCAGCAATATGTGATGAACATAATTCTTATAAGTGTGACATTTCCATGGAAGTTTGTAGGAAATTCAAAAGAAATGGTTTTGAATTTTTTTTTTTTTTTTGGCATCTCCTCACACCTGAGTCGGTGTGATTGCTCAAAGGTGGGAGACTTGGATATGAAGCAAGCAGATTCCTCTCCTCCTGCTGGAGCCATAAATCAGCATTAGCATGTTCCTGGCCTGGAGCCTGTGTCCTGCCCCCACCTTCTGCACCAGAGGAGCTGGGAATGTCACATCCACACATCCTGTACCTGAGCAGTTCTCCAGAATCCTGTCACCCCTTTGACTTTCTCATCCAAGCATGCTGCCAGGAGATGGCCGCTGAAGGAGACCTGTTCTCTGCAGCTCACAACCTGTCCTGGAGAGCAGAAACATGCTCAGTGCTGAGCACTGCAGAAGGGCAACACATTTTCTGAGCTTGCTGGTAAGCTCACGCAAGCAGAGCCAGTAGTGTTTGCACATATATGGGTTATTTTGCCTAAAATAAAAAAAAGGTCCTTCAACCAAAAAGCCACCCAGAATTCTAAAAAAACAGAAGACCAAATTTGATGTTTAAGCCTGTGTAAGTTCCTGCTGGGTTTAGAGATAATCAGTGCCAGGGAGTGGCACCCTTGGAGGAAGAGCCAGTGCCTGCAGCAAAAATCTGTTTGGGGGAAGCTGTAGTGATGCCTGTCACTGTTGAAGAATCTGATTTATGGAGGAGAGTCACAAGCTTTATGGAAGGGAATTGTGAGACGGGGCAGATAGCATGGAGAAGATGTGGGGGTCTAACAATACTCAGCAGTGCTTCTTAAGAGACAGAAATAACAACATGGATCAGCAGCAGGTAATCAGCAAATTGCCCAATTTGTAAGGCCCCCATCACCTTTTTCCATTTGCCCCTTTATACTTTGGAAGCCTGGTGTGTCTGAAAGCCAGCGCACAGCCAGCCCAGAGTCCCTTCTGACCAGCACTGCAGTGAGTTTTAATGAGAACTGGAGTGGTGCTGGTGGCAGAAATGTTGCTGCCAGAGTGACATTGACTCCTGAGCCTTGGTTTTGGTAAGAGGGGTGCCTGCTTCAGCTTACATTCCTGAATATTTTAAACCTGACATTCATACCCTGTGTTTTACTACCTGCAGGTTTGGCATGCTTAATGTACTTTGAAAAAAGCACACCACTGCACAGAAACCCCTGCAACAAGTGTTGTGTATTAACCATGTATATATGACAGAAAAATGTGTATCCAACTAAAGCCTCTGTTACACACACACACACGTGCCAGCAACACCTTTAATGTTCTCAGCATTTGGTTTCAGTGCTTAAAATTCAACGATGCTCATGCTTCAAAAACTGGAAGGATAGCAAGAAGACATGATGTGCCTTAGGGCATTGAAAGTTACTTCTTAGAGGTATTTGTGACATATGATTTGAAATAGGATGCTTAGCTTTTATTACTCCAAATCATTTCTGTTAGCCATAGATATACAGGAATAGAGTAAATCCATTCCTAGACTGGTTACTTCTTCTCCCTCACTTCCAAGAAATCAAATTTTCATTTTAAAAAATGTACATGTAATTAAAGGACATGTAATTCAGCAGAAAGTCTTTAAAATGCATAACTGATTATCTACTTCCTGTAATTGCTGGTTTGTATATTGAAACTTAGATTGAGTTGGCAGACAATAAAAGATTATTTTTTAATTAGATATACTCATCCCTATCATTTGGGAATTGGGGATATTTTCCACCACTGCTATTCTTCCTATCTGGGAACACGCACTAATCTCTTGCTTGCTATCAATGTCATTTTTTTCCTAAATGAGAAATAAACAGAAGCTCCCTCTCTTGCAGAAATAGCACAGCTAGGCTGTGTTTTCAGTCTGATAGGATGCTGGTAGCAGGATAGTTTATGTGTATAATACGACAAACAGCAAGACTATGTACCCTGCTCAGTTCAAAGATCTGAGATTCATTTGCAATCCCCAAGAAATATTTATATTCATTCTTAATTAGAAATTCTGCTATTGCATCAGAGGATTGTCAGCACAGAATTATCACCCCCAAACTATTCTATTATAGGCTCCCAATAACTAAATTTTTTTTCCTTGTGACAAATGAAGCAATTGTTAGCTGTGTTAAAAGAGATCTCATGTAACCTCTTGCCCTGTAAGCTCCATCTAAAATGACAACAACACCTCTAGAGATCTTTCTTTCCTTGATAATGAGCTCTCAATTTATAAATCTTTTCTCACATGGGGACAACATTGCAAAGCCATCAGCAGGGTCCCCACAGCTCTCCCTGCCCTGCTCCAGCTGCATGGCTGCCATGTGGTGACCAGAACAGTGGGTTTCATGGCAGTGATGGGTGGGTTTGGGTTTACTTTTAGTTGTCTTTTTCATGTAATTCAGAAGCCGGAAGATGAGGTGGTGGAAGCAGTGGCCACCCTTCCCAAGCCTCCTGAAGAAGCTGCCATGAACCCATGTGTGAGGCACAGCCAGCCCTGGGCTCACATTTCTAGATAGAAAATGATGTTTTGATTGGGGTATGTTGTGATTTGGGGTATGTTTTGATGTTGTGATTTGGGGTATGTGGCAAAGCTGTCCCTCTAACTCAAGCTACATCAAATTTTGCTTGCCCCTAATTTTTTATTAACCTTCTTTGCACATCTGCTTCCTCTTCCAGACTGTGCCTTGTCACAGCACTGCCTGTGCAATTCCTGCCATCCCTGATAGCTTTCCCTCTTGACTACTGCAAATCTCCTTCTATTGCATTTTTTTTCCCTGCAGGCCTCTCTCTCTAAACAAAAAGGATGTGATTCTTCTCTCACTCCCACTGGCTTTAACCTGTTGTAGTTTTCCATGTCATTATTCATGGTTTAAACGAGGCTAAGTGAGAGAAGAATGGTGCACAGAGATTTTCATTATGCCAAAGCCATGCTATTCTCTGCACGCAGCCTATGGTATTATATGCCCCTGTCCCTTTACCACTTTCAAAGGCTTCCTTTTCTCCTGATCAAGCTCAATAGAATGCTAAAGACTTCCACAGCTTGTTTTTTGAGCTTGCCTGACCCTGCTCCTCTGATCTCATTTCCACCCCCACACACATTTACTTAGATTTTTCTAATCTGGCTATCTCCTGTGGCTGCCCAGCTCTGAGCATCTGGGTGTTTGTGGTTATTTATGCTTGCCATTTGTCTGATGTGTCAAACCTGTGAGTCATTTTCCCTCTCAGGCTCACCTTTGCAGCTTCCCTCACCCTCCCAGCTGCCGAGCAGGCGCCGCTGCCTCCCTCCCTCTGCACCTCCTCAGGGCTGCCCTGTGATGCCTCACTGCACAGCCCTGCTTGGGGTGACCTGACTCTTCTTTCTCTTTATGATTTCACAAGACCTGGTGGCTTTTCTTGCTTGCACCAAGTGTCCAGAGACCCCTGGACACACAACCCCTGGGACATGATGCTCTTCCCTCGACGTCTTCCTCCAACAGAGCTGCTACACTGCCCTGTCAGACACTTCACAACAGACTCCTTGCTCCAGCACCCTCCACCCAGCTGATTCCCACCTCTTCTCTGCCCCAAGGGTGTCTGAGGAAGATGATGGGCTGTCCCCTGAAGGCTCATGTCCCCTAGGCACAGCAGGATCCTGGGGTGTCTCTAACTGTGGGTCTTGGGTGTGATTTAGCTACTGGTGGCACCACACAGGTTTCCCCAGTCAGGTGTGCACCCAGGCAGCTTCCTGTGATTAAATAGTGCTAATAAAGTAAGCTTTGTCAAAGTTGGTGTTTTTCAGGCTGCATTTTAATGATATTGACTCAGGATTTATGTTCCTGTAATAGGATCCTCACATGTGCAGGCATAGGCTGCTCCTTCCTTTCCTTCAGTAATTGCTCTGCTGCCCTTTATGAGGAGAAGAGAAAGTGAGAGGTGGAGAGCAGCAGAGTAACCTCTAGCTGCTGCTGCATCTTCAGGAGGCCTTTCAGGCTGGCAGGTGTAACCTTTGGAGAAGACATATGCTATCATCACTCTTCCTCTCCACCCAGCGAGCTACAGCTGAGGTGATTTGTGATCAGATGATTCAGACAAGAACCCCAGGGCAGGACTGCCTGAAATATCCAGATGTCAAGCATACCATCATCTCTATATAGCTTCCTTTCTATCAGGGAACATACAGTGTCATGTGGGAGCCCTGCTGCCCAGAGCAGCAATTTTCATGTGCATACATAACCCTGGAGAGGTTTGTGCATCTTCCCAAGGCTGGAGCAGGTTCTGTGCAACTTTTTTCCTTTGCAATAGGTCCAGCAATGTCTTTTGTCTCAATATGACAAAAATATTTGAGATTACCTAGACAAAAAGGAAGAAAATACTTACATTTCTGTATAAGTAACAGCATCACTGCTATAAATTATCTTAGGGATCTTTCAGTATCCCAGAAGGTTTGATCACAGTGACTTGGAGTGACAGCAGAGAAGCTGAGCCTTCTGAGCTTCACCTGCATTTTAAGGCTGACTGGTCAGCAGGTACCATCCTCTGATCATACATCCCTCACCCAGCACCTGTTTTGCAAAAGTTTGTGAGAGAGCTGTTGAAAGTGGAGTTTTTGTGGAGTTTGACCATAGGGAAACTGTTCTATACCTCCTTATGCAGGGATCAATCCAGGGAAATGTGAGGCAGTCACCCCAATTGTCTTTGATGGGAGTGAGTATGGCTGGGAAGAAACAAGGTTGTATTCCTGAAATCTCAAGGCAGTTCCCTGGAGCTGCCAAGTTTTCTCACAAAATCAGTTTATCACAACTCCATCCAGCATTTCTGGCTCTTAAGGCTGAGCTTCATTGTGCTGACTGTTTGATTAGAGAGATCAGAGCCATTCTGGGGTGTGGAGAGGTCCTGGTTCCCTTCCAGTGGGATCCTTTAACCAGTGTTCTGCACACTACAGAGCAGGCAGCACTCTAAGATCCTTCCTATCCAGTGAAAATGAGTCTTTTGATCTGTTCTACACTGAGAACATACACTTTCTTCCCCTACAGTATTTTAAGTTAAGCTATTCATTACTTCTGTCCAGGATTTCAGAGACTGTTCAGGCAGAGTAAAAAATGCAGAATGTGCATTTTCTGCACGTGCCCAGATTTGCTCTGGAGCACGTGTGATGTGTCCAGCATTTCCAGGGGCCTTTGGTCTGCACACTGGCCAGATGGTCTGTACATGCACAATAAATGCCATGTGTTTCTAAGCACAGACCATCTGCAGAACGTGGGCTGAGCATGACTGATGCTTCCTGAAAACCTGGGACAGAAATATGGCAGCCCTGTGGCTGATGCTCTGCACTGTGACTGAGACCAGGATTTTCAAAGGGCTTTGGCCTTTCTGCTGCTGATTTCAGCAAATCTCTCAGGGCAGATGCTGAGCAGGGCTTGGGTCATTTGGTGGGACAGATGTTGCACATGCTGGATGTGTGAGTGCTGCAAGGAAGGGCAAGGAAATGCTTCACTGGGAGGCTGCTTGAAAGCTGTGGTGCAGTGTGGAAGGCTGCAGAGTGCAGCTGAGGTCAGGAAGATATTTTAACATTAATTCAGGATGATGAAGGGGCCGTGTGGCTCTTTTAATGGAGTTCAACAGATAACAAAAAAATGCACCTACTCGTATTGAAGGCTGTTTTATTTATTCACTTATTAATCACCCTTGAAATTACACTTTATTGTAAAAGTATCACTATTTTCTTCTCCAATGGATAACTGATTAATGTCTTGTATGCCATATATGCCCTGGCAAATGACAGTGATGTGTTTCCCAGCTGATAGCTAAATAATTCTCTAAATGAGTTATTGTCTCAGTACCTCTGGTAGGCTGTTCTGCCCACTTGATGAGCCCTCCCCAAGCAGAACCAAATTTACCTTATTTTGCACTAATTTAGAATGGTGTAAACCTAAACATTCGGCAGTGAGAAATTTCCCAAAAGCTTTTCTGTTGAGTTTTCCCAGATGGTACAACTCGTGTTTTAAACTCTCCCAAATGAAAAGGTCATCCCATTTATTCCAAATCTCATTTTAGACCTTCCCATAGCCAATATTTATATAGGAGAGTACTCTCATTAGCCCTGTACTGCTGCGTCTCAGGAGTATTTTGTAGATTTTTCAAATTTGCAGCTCTCCCATATTAAGGAAGGAAGAGGTTTTGGGGCAGGCAGCCTGTTCTCAGAGGAGCAAAACACAAGTTTTGGGAATGAAAATTGCCATCATCCTACTGTGGCCTTCACTGTCTCTGGAGTTTCTGGCTCCTGGGGATAATTCAACAGCACATCACAAGAAGTTAATTTTAACCTCTTGTCTTGGCTTACCTCATTACTCTCATTTCCCATTCCCTTTCCCTTTCTCTCCCCTTTCTCCAAATCCTCCCCTATACCAACTCTCTGTTTGGATGTGCAGGGTCACTGTGGTCTGCAACACCAAGAAAATGGAGATTCTTCTGAAGGCATTACACATTTTGAGCTTAGCTTTTCTCTCAGATGTGGTCCTTGCCATACTTTTGAGACTGTTAGCTATCCTGCCATTCTTTAGCACTATTATCTTCACTGAAAAATCAGTATGTATAAAGTAACCATCTAAGTTTGCAGCTGGAACCATCAAGTCTTTCAGCTGTTGCCTGTCTGCTCCACTCCTTTTCACTCTGTTTATTTTATTCATAGGGCTGAACAGCCCATTTCTATTTACTTCTGTATCCTTTGCAACGTCTTGCTCAGTTTGAGTTTTGGCATTTCAGTCTCAAGCTTCTTGGCCTCTGAAGTACTGTTCTCTTTGCTGATTGCCATTTTTCCATTCTTTGCTGGCCCTTTGTTGATTGCCATTACACTTTGTTGAGGTAGTTTACCCATTCACTTACATTAACAGTAATTTTTACAGGCTTTATTTTTCCCTGGCTTGGGACATGTGCTGGAGGTAGTTTCTGTACTTTTCACTAAAAGGAATCAGAGGCCTTTCCCACATTCATGCTTTTCAGCTTTTTAATCCAGCTGAGTTCACTAATTAGTCCCCTTAATTTCTCAAATTTCGCCCATTCGAAATGTAGAACCTTAATTACAGACCTATTTTTGTTTACCCTTCATTTAATTTAAGCTGAATCAACTTGTGATCTCTCAGTCAAAGGTTATTTTCTTTGATCACTTCTTCTGTAATGTGCTTTCTATTTACCAAAATGAAGCCTAAAATAGCATCAGTGGTTCAGCTCTCTTTGGTGAATTAATTTGTTGGCAATTACATCTAAGACTGTCTGGGCCATGCTGCCAGTAGGAGCTTCTGTGTCCATGAAAATGTATTTATTTTCCTCAAATCTCATTCCTTAATGATGTGGTGCATCATCTGTGATATTGATAAAGAAGTAAATAAAATGCTAAAAAATCTAGAGAGGGACACAGAACACAACAGGGAGCATTTTTATGTCACTCTGTAATTTTTTAATGCTGTATGCATTTCTGGTACATCCCATCTCATAAAGAATATAGAATACATGGAAAAGGTTCAGAGATGGGCAGCAAGAATGTAATATGGAAGAGCTTCTGTCTGAGGAACAACTGACTGAGATAACAGGCTTCAAGCTGCAGGTAATTGGAGATATCAATACTGACAGCTGGATGCCATAAAAATAGTAAATAAGCAGGGATTGGTCACTGTACTCCCCTAGATAAGGGAATATAAGAGGTATGAGGGAAACCTAGCAGATGGTTAGGTCAAAGGAGGAAGAAATAAATATTTTTTCTTATGGTGTGCGGTTCTGTGAAACTTCTTCTTGCCACAGGTTGCTGTGCCTGTTTTATAGGGTTCAAAACAAACAAAAAGCAAACCAGCCCTAGGCAGATTGATGGAAGAAAGAAAAAAATCTAGTGAAGACTTTTGCCAGTATCTCTGACTCAGAAAGCCTGTGTAGGCAAGGTGTTTATCCTAAGGAAGTATCACCACAGACTTTCTGCCTTATAATCTGCCCTGGACATCTGTCTTTGACCATTTTTTGGAATCAGATGGATTTCTAATGTGTAGGAATGCTTCTATAACCCCACATACAGCGATGAGCAAAGGACTTTAGCACACTGAGATTTTAACAACTCCAAAATGATTCCCACTTCATGACTAGGGAAAACACAGGAAGATTATAGGGTGGTGAGGCACTTGAACAGGTTGCCCAGAGACATGGATGACCCATCCATCCCTGGAAGTGTTCAAGAACAGTTTGGACTGGGCTCTGAGCAATCTGGTCTAGCAGGGAGGTGGGACTAGATGGTCTTTGAGGTCCCTTTCAACCAAAATCATTCTATGATTATTATCAATTTATTTTTGATTTTCCTCTCTCTGGATATTGGTACAGGCCTGGGTTGTGCTCAGTTCTGTGTGGTATGTTCTTGCCATTTCTGCTTAATTTCCAGTCACCTTTTTAGTTGGAAACGATCTCAGTGCTTTCTCCATTCCCTGGTAGGCAGCGTGTCACTGAGCAAAATGCCAGGGAAGCATGGAATTCTGCTCCAGGTCTTCTAAGGAATAAAGGCAGGTGAGGCCAAACAATTAAGAAAATGTGATTGACTAATTATTATGACCAAGTTAATGGCCTCATGTATTGCATACTTGTGCCACAGTGTTCTTAGGTGTCAGAAATTCTGTGAGTCCACTGAGACCACTCTGCTACCAACACTTATCCTTCTCTGTCTCACCTCTCTGTTTGCAGAAAATGCTGCCAAAACTGAGTTCATATCATGCAAACCTTTAACAGCTGCCTGATGTTCCTTTAATCTTTTACATATGCTGCATTCAGCCTCCTTCCAGTAAAAAGCACATGTTTTTTAAATGCTGCAGCCTCCTATAGGAGGTCTAAGTTTTGACTTATGACCTGCAAACCAAAGGTAACCAGGAGTGTGCAGTTGTTGTACGAACTTTGGAGCTGCTCAGACAATAGGATTGTGTTCAAAGCACTGGGATCCTCCACCCTGCTTTTGGTAACTGGCTCTTGCTTACACAAAGACATAGATCTGTCTTGGCACATGTGGGGAGAATAGTCTGTCTTTCCTGGATTGTTTCCTTCTCCAACTTTTGTCTTGTCTGTTAAGGTCATTAGTTCCTCGGGCAAACTCTGTGCGCTGTTTGTTCAGAGCTTAGAACAAAGAGATCATAGCCAGGCCCCCAGACACCACCGTGAGGCTGCTGTGAATGATCCCTTTTCAAACTGCACAGATCATACCAGGGAACTCCCACTTGGATGTTTCCAGACTGGTCATATGCACATCATTCTGACGATTGATTTTTTGTGGTTGCTTTGAAAATCAACAGTTTACTATGGGTTCAATACGAACAGAAAAATAAAGAAGCAGTGTTCTTACCATGTCTCTCATGAGATAATCCTCTTTGGATATTTTCCAAGCTTTCTTCTTCCTGAGGATTTTTTTTTAGAGTTTTTGTCCCTAAAAATCTTTGATCATTGTGCCTACATTAGTCTACTTTTGGAGCATCTTAAATTAAAGCTCATCAAAAGTTGCTAATTTTTAAAAATTCACAGATGCATTTAAAACTTCTTTTGAATACCTTCCTACTCCTTCACCTCCCAGAGTTCCTATTTTTCATTAACACATTCTTTTAAAAAACCTTTTAATCTTCTTCACCTTCACTGTATGTCAGTCTATGGCTGATTGATTCAGCGTGTCCTCAAAGCTAGGACTGGAATCCTTCCTGTTTTCTTCAGCACTTCCAACTACCTTCCTGGCACTGTCCTACCCTTGTTCTGACTTTGTCATAGGTATTTTGTCCTTTCATTTGTACTTGCAATTTGAGGAAACACTCCCTTAATTTTTTTTTTCTGTAAGAAGGCCACCAGGAGCTTGCTGTGTTCATGTGGCCTCCCAGTTCCTGTCTCATTTAGTGGCTCCTGAGCCTGGTTAATAGAGTGATTCACCAAAATATTTTGCTTCTCATTGTATCAGTTGAAGGAGCCCTTTTGCATCAGCATGAATTTCTGTATAAATATGGATGTGCCATCCTGCTAACTTGGGGTTCTATTTACCTGCTCATGTGTCTGTCTATCAAGCACTGCTCTCGATGGAAATTGCATCAATGTCTCTTCGTTACTTTGGAGTGATTTCTAGACAGCCACTTATCAAAGAATATTAACATTGATGGCATATCTATTTCCTTATTCCTGCAATTAAACATTCTATCCATTGAAACAGTTCTTATGGGCCCATGACTGAAGCAAAAAAACCGAGGAAATTCTGCCGGGAATGCAGTAATACTTTGTGTAGCAGAGGGCGGTAGGACCAAACATAATCAATGTGGTATTCCAAAAAGCACACAGGGAGAGAGGAATTGAGCTCCACTGATTTCAGCTAGCTATTAACTTCAGTGAGGCAAAGAGTCCTCCTCCCACTTCTCCCTTGCACAACTCTCACACAACCAGAGACCCTGAGAGCTGGTCCTGACAAAAGGTTCTGTGTAAGCTGGGGTAGACTTAAATACAAGGGTTTTTTTCCTTCTGTTCCCCTTTGATGTGTTACTGCTTTATACATTCTGAAGTTTAGGAACTATCAGGATTTCTGGACCTGATGCTTTTACTTTGTGGATCAGGAGTATTATGGGGTGCTGTAAGACAGGCTGATTTCAGCAGACCTGTTATTTGACAAGGGCTATTTACTCTCTCTGGTTTGGGGCATAAAATATAGATAGCTGAATAAGGCATCAAGGCCCACTGTTCAGTCACAGGACTTAATCTGGCCTGTTTCACATGAAAGCTCATCCAAATATCATTCTTGAACTATTTTGGAAAATTATGGGATGCACCCACCTCCTGGAAAATTACACAGGGACCTAGTTTGCATGGGGCACACAGTACAGTATTTTTCCTTTCTCATGATTCCCAGAATAGGCAGGCACTAAATCAAGCTCTGCACAGCAGGGCTCACTGCTGCAGCTGGTATCAGTGTGACTGTCACTGTGCTCTCACCACAGCAATCCTTTCATATGATACATGAGATGTTCCTGGCCAGGATTCAAAGGGCAAAGGGGAGAAGGATAACAGTATAGGCCCCGGATTTGTGCATTTTGTTTATTGGAACATCCTTTTAACCATTCAACAGTGTACACTGCTGGGTTAGGCAAAAGTCATTAATGTTGTCCTTGGTAAGAGGATCAAGTAATAGTGCCATATGCTCCCATGTAGTGACATGCAATCACTGTCTAGAGGAATTTCAAAACTGAAAACCAGATTAGACTCATTTATGCTTATTTTGCTTTACTCTAAGAGTATTCATCATCACTTCACCAGTGTCACTGAAGTATCTTCTGTGCAAAGCAGAGATGTAGAAGAACCAGCAAATCAGTTGTTTTTCCTCAAATAACTATTTTTCTGTAGCCTGAATTTGTTTTAAAGGAAAGTCTACTTGTCCCCTTATTCATGGAGTCAGGGCTCTGTGCCATCACTCCTTGCTCTGGAGAGCTGCTTATCATTACTTCATCTCTGTGAGCTGAGATGTTCCCTAAAGACACTGCCAGGCTGGGTCCTCACAGCCATCTGAAGAGGTGAAGAGCTCCCTGAATAGGTATGAAGAGTTTTCAGCTCTGTGAAGTCATAAAAAATAAAAGGGGGGAAAAATTAAACAACGAGCAAATTGGTGACATTGAACGCGGTGTGTTCTTTGCAAGACACTCAGATCTGTGCTGGCTCCCACCTTAATCCACCCCTGCTGACATGCATCAAGACTAAATCAGCACAGAGCCTGGCCCCTGTACTGCGTAAACATTAACTAATTAATCCTCCTTACAGCCTTCAGAGGCTGCAAAGGGGTTATTATTATACTTCTCTTCATAGACTGTGTAACTGCAGCAGCGTGGATAAAAGATTAAAGGACACAGACATAATGACTGCTGAACTTGGGTGCAGAAGAACTCTTGGACCTCTCTTGAGCACTTTTTGCATAATTTTTTAGCAGTCCCAATTGAATAATAAACAGGTGGGGCTGTATAATCTATTTCAAAACAAGCTTCAGGGCCTTATCCTTATCTGTGTTACGCCTCCAAATCCACAGAAATTCTGTTTGCTCCTTGGAGGGGTTTACAGCAATGCTGAAAATCAGAATCTTTCCTATCATATTAATATAAAATGTGAGGAAAAAATACCCAACAACAAACAAAGGGCAATGCTGAATATAAGTTTGTTACAAGCAAACTGGTAATGTTTGTTTTTTTCTGCATTAATGCTGTCCAGCAGTCCCCTGTGTATTCTCAAGGAAATGACTTCGTTATATCAGTGAAGTATATTGGAAATGAAATCAGTGGCAACACCAAATGTGCCCAGACATGACAAGACTTTTAAATAACAACAGAAGAATTCTATCTCCTTTCCTGTTTGTTCCATGTTAACTTAAGGAGATTGGTGCTGACTTTCTGGAATGGGTGCAGCAAGCTGTAAATGATGTATGAAAATTAAATGAAAAGTCTCTGCCCGGGACACTGTGCACAGCAATCACTGCTGAGGCAAGTTAATAGCTCTTTGCTCCTGTACACTCTGACATGAGACAGAGCCAGAGAAGCCAGCAAAGCAGAAATTGGAACAACTACCCAAAAATATCCTGGACAGGACGTCTGCTGATTCTTCACTCAACCTCATTTTGGGTGGCAGTGTCCTTCAACAGGGTTGAAAGGAAAGAGACCCAAATGTTTATAACCCTTCCTGTCCAAGCCAGGTGGTTTGCTCACAGGTAAGGAACAAGTCAGCCCATGATGCCAACTTCTGAGGTCCTGTTTCTTCCTGCCTCTCTTTCACAACTTTGTTTACTGTCCTCCTGTGTTGCAACATGGGCCCCTGGGGCTGTGCAGTTGAAAGAGACAAATGGGCATCAAAAGGGCAGAGTGAAGCTGCTCCATGAGTGTGGGTGCAGTTGGCACCTGGTGGCTGTGTCAGTAGGGCTGGGCACGGTGACAGAGGGCAGCTCTGTGACCCAGTTACTGGAAGGCTCCCTGGCGGTCCCACTGCAGTGCAGCACCACAAACTGCGATTATTATTATTAATACCATTAAAAATTCAGGCAAGCTCAGGTTCTGCAAAGGCTCTGCCATGTGAACAGCCTCTGCGGAGGTGAAGAGGGCACTGCAGCAAGAGTAACAAGCTGTTATCTGGGTACTGATACACTGGTTAGAAGTTGCCCTTCAGAGCTTTGGGCTTGACCTACTCTGTGTCCTCAGGTGAGGGACTGACCAGATGTTTCAGCAAACATCCCTCATCTGACGTCCCCTTTTGGACATTTGCTATGTAGCTCTCTGCACCACTCCCTTTTTGCATAAGTAACTGGTGCAAGTGGAAACAAAATTCAACAGAAATTCAAAAATAATACAAATTAAGCAAGATGCCATTTGTGTGGTACTCCTTCACAGCTCAGAAGCAGAGGGAGATGGGATTTAATTTCAGCCAGTCCTCTGCTGCATTTCAGATAAAGGATTTTTAATCTAGTTGTAGGTTGATAAAAATACCCCTCTCTGATCCTGCAGGCAACTTTTTCTGCCAATTTTCTTTGCACAGAGGAAGAGAGGGGAAGAAATAATTGAAAGAACACTGCTGCATAGAAAATGACACTGACGGAGTAATGCACTTTGGAACTGCATGCTCTGCCAAATCCTTGTTTTCTACTCTTTTTTCCTTCCTTTTTTCCTCAGAAATTTAAAGCTATTGGTATTCATCAGCATGATTAGGTGCTGTTTTTTTTCCCTGAGCACTAGCCAGGTAGCAGTCTTTTAAATACAAAATGATTTGATTCCTCTATTCTGGAGTGTTATTTCAACTTTCAGAGTACAAGTTGTTCCCTTCCACCTCAAGCAGAAAATTTTCAGGGTTAATTTATTCATCTAATTGCTGGATGCACATGTGGTATTGCAGTCCACAGTGATTTTATGGACTTAGGGCTATGGTAATGACTTAATAAACATGCATGTGTACATGATTTGAAGGCAATGTTATTCTCTTGAATGTAACATTTCTGAAAACACGGCATGAAAAATAAAAGGGTAGCCAGAGGCATATCTCAATGGAGGCGTGAAATGCTGAGCTTTTAGTATTTTTTCCAAATTAAAGACTCTGTTTAGAAAAGGTACTACCTGTCCAGCTTTCTGACAATTCATGGGCATTTGAATGATCAAAAAAAACCTCACAATTCAACACCTTTTTTTTTTTTTCGGCCTCATTTGCCTCAATGCTTTTTTAAGCCCTGGTCCAGGGTCATGAAATTAGTGTGCAAGTATCCACAGAAAAGCAAAGCTCAGCTGAGTGGGGAAAAGGAACAGGACAAGTTTGATGGACAGCTTTCAGGAAGGGCATGTTAGAAAATCTCTGTTGTGGTCTGTGAAAGGGTGAGGGAGGCCAGGAGGGAGGGACAAGTTTCAGGAGCTGTTGATTGAGGGGCTGGTTAATTACACCGTGCCAGCTTAAACAAAACCCAACACAAATGCACCTCTGTTAAAGTGTATGAATTTACTCTGCTGGACTGTTGAAAGGAGGAAAGGTTGGGCTCTGTAAACGTTGGCCAATTTATTATGCTTGAAATTTAAAACTATTTTTGATTCTCCCATTGTCAATTATTAAACCTGGTGGTCTGGATGCAGATTCCCACTTGGGAATTAACCCAGCACATGCCTGGGATGCTCACCCTCTGCAGGGCTCCTTCTGTTCTCCTCCCCTGCTCACTGCCCAAACCAGGATGGGGCTTTGACTGACCCCATATGGCAGCTCCTTAGCTCTTCTCCAGTCTAACAGAGCCATGATATGTGCTGGCAGTGCTGCATGAAGTGCTAAGAGGTTTTTTTTTTCTGATGAGGCCAATTTCCATTGGCAAGCAAGCATCTTCTTGAGTGGTCCCTTAATAAATGTCTGGTGAAAAGGCTGTTTCTCTGATAACTGGGGGAAAGGAGCTGCTTGCAATGAGAGTAGTTTGTGTACTCAGTTATATTGGGTGGGAGGACTCTAGTTCTTTAAACCTTGCTTTCCCAAATATATACCCTTTTTCTTCATATATCTAGTGGAATGGTTTGTAATGACATCCAGATCATTAAAACTTGAGACCAGGTGCCAAGTGGTTGGCCAATAACAGATGTAAAAATCTTTGAGTCTTGGAAAGTTCTGGATAAGTGTTTTAGCCATTGCCTAGGCCTGATACCTGCAATACTTCAGGATATTTTTTTCCTGGAACTGGACAGGTCACAAAGTTTCCACATGTTTTAGCTCAATTTTGAACAGCATTTGGCTCACTTTTTAGTATAGCTCTGGTTTGGATGCCAGAGGCTCACCTGCACTCTGAGATCTCTGCTTCCCTTGAGCTGTGACCAGAAAAAGTCTCACTGGCAGCACTTAGCTGTCACTTGAGATGGAAAAACCCTCACTGAACAGTCACAGTGAATAAAGCTCCTGCCTCAATGGCTACTTTTGCCCTTGATCAGATGAGTCCCCTGGGATTCCTGTAAGCATTTCAGCATGCTGTGGATTTGGATGCCACCTCAACCTGCTCTGCTCAGGAGGCTCTTCTGGGACATGACTAGTTTAGGGTCTAAAGGAAGACATAAGGAAGGCCCAGAACCTTCAGAGAAACCTGTGGTTGATGGGAAGGAGCATCCTGCATCCCACTGTCCTTGACTTTGTAGTATGTATTTGCCCATCCAACCCTGCTCCTGAAAATTGTCTTTCTGCTGGAACTGACTTTCATGTTTTGTGGAGGTAAATGGTGATGGATTGTTCTTCTTGAGCCATGGCATTTCTCCTCCAAAAAAGTCACACTTTTTGGAGAAAGATCTGGTGAAGGACATGACTTTGTGTCTTGCCCTGCTGTGATTCTGAGGCACAGTTGAGGTTTTCTCTTGCTGCTTCCCTGCTCCCAAGAAGCCAAGTTTAACTCATCTTTCTATTAAAGGAAGGATCTAATGTTGAAAAATGAGCCACAGAAGTGCAAGTCTTTTGAAGCCTGTGGTGGTTACAGCTGTTGACTGCCTTGGTGAGAGCCACATCTCTCTCCCCTGTGCTTAAAGCAAAAACAACAAGAGAGTTACTATGGATTTTAGTTGGGTTTATTCAGTCTGGAAGATGTGATGAATTGATCTCCCACTTTCACATTTGCTGTTCTGGACATTTAAAAGCAGGAGAACTGTCTGTGCATCTGTCCATCCCTACAACTGCTGTAGGTCCTTGCTCATGCTGCTTGGTGTCTACTCAACCATAACAGCCAATAACACCCAAAAAGGCCACAAGTTCCCTCTGCCCTTGGTGCCTCCATTCTGACTGCAGTTCTTGTGCTCCCTGCTGCTCCCTACACCCATTATTTTTCATTTTCCCACTGCTAGTTTTAGAAGTGATGTGCCATTTGTCACAACCGCTTTATTGGAGCAGGGGAGAGATTGGGCTGGGGGTTGAGCATGCACAGCTTCACAAGTTACTGCCACAGCACCAGATCCCATCAGCAGGGAGCTGAAGGTGACTGCAAGCACATCCTGGAGAGTGTCATTCATTACTCCCACATACAAGCAAGACAAAGCTATTCCTCTTTGCCCTCTTGGGAGGAGCTATTTAAAGGAGGAAAAGGCAGGTCTCTCTTCAAAGAGCATACAAGCTAACCAAACTAGGCAAGGGTGGGAGAAAATAAATATTATCCTGACTACTGAGATCAAAAGCAAGGCTTGGAGGTGCTAAATGATTTGCCTGAGTTGGTATAAGCAGTCTGTAAAAGAGCAGAGGTGGGAAGTGAAGCCAGAGCTCTTGCCCAGCAAACAGTGTCCTCTGAAATACAATGTGGTCAAGAAAATGGCAGTTTCATCAAAATCCAGCAGTTGCCTGTGAACTCTGACACCTTAAAACAAGTGACATAATTAAAACAAAGAAATGATTCTTGTTTATTTTTCTGATAGTATTTTTCTCAGAAAAAAACTGTTTGCTTTATTCCCCCATTGTTTTAATTTTTATTTTTTGTTATTACTGTATTTAATAACTAATCATTAATTATTTTTCATAGCAACATACATCAAAATTCCTGAGTCTAAATGTTCCAGAATTCCTGCTCTCAGAAATATTTACAAGTTAATTCCTTCCTCTGGCTTTGAACTAAAAGGTGTTGGAATATATTGGCATTTGTCAAAAGACAAGTCTCATTCTGGTGAAGGATGAAGAGCAATGTGTTTTGTACTATTTTTTAAAGATTGCCCCTTGATTACCAGGTTAAAAATAGCAATGATGTTCATTGCATTGGGAAATATGCTTGCAATACACTTGTGTTGCTTTCAGAAAGACTGAGCTCTCAATTACCTATAAAAAACTTCTGCCTCATACACTCAGACACTATGAATATAACCCCTTAATTAACCACTTAATTCCTCTAAATTAAAGAAATATAATTTAGAATATTAGCATGAAGACATTTGGGTCATTAACACCAGCTTTATCTTCTGCATCAAAAATGAGAAAAATATTTTATTCTTTCTTTGATGTGGGGTGTCAGGTTTTATTTTCCTGGATGAGCAAAGGAGAGCTTGGTTCTTAACTCTTAATTCTGTATTTCTGATCAAAAAAGAAAACACTCTGCATTCATTTTTCCTCTTGTTGTCACAGGCTGCCTGGCTGTTCAGTTCAGGAGAAGGAAGTTAAGTTATTGCCCCCTTGACAGACATCTCTGTCAACTCTTCAGGATGTCAATGCTGGTTTGTTTGGTGGGAAAACACCAAAAGTCAACACCAGGAGGGACTGGAAATAGCACTCAGATGGTCAGGGGACACACAGTGGGTCAGGTGGAAGCCCATGAGAGAGCTGAGCACAGTAAGGAACCATTTAATGGAACCATTTAATGACTGAGTAACTCCTGCTCCTCTTGGGCTACCAGGATCCCCCTGGAGCCCTTGCCCACCAGCCAGTAGTGAACACATCTGTTGTTGGTAGAGATTTTTCTGTTGATTTCTCCCAGGCCCATGTGTGAAACCCCTGCTTTGGGGTTGAGGGTAATTACTGCTGCACAGCACAGACATGTGGGGCTGATTAGTTCCAGGCCAGATAGGGAGAGGGTGCTGATGGTTCCCAGGTAGAAATGGAAACAGGACAGATGCTTTGCTCCTGGCAAGAGTGTGTTTAGGTTTAGACTCATTCCAGAGGGAGATTTGGGTTCCCAAAGAAGAACAGAGGTAAAGTTAGGTCTTGCAGACAAAACTGTAACATGAATCTGCTGCTGCCTAACCCCCAGAGTGTCTGGGTTCAAAATCTGTTTAAGCATCTGCAGCAGCACTTCTGTGTGCCCAGGGCTGCCCTGCCTCATTGTCATCTGGGGACTTCACTTGAAAGTGCTTTGAGCACCACTCAAAAACGCTCCTGAGGTGTGCAGGTGCCTGTTTCAGCTGCCTGAAGAGAGGCAAAGGCCATGTTGGTCATATCCAAGGAGAAGTGGCATCCACAAAGGTTTTTTGAGGACTGTGGCTCTGAGCTGAGGTAACCAAGTTCTGCCTCTCTCCTGCTTTTGTGCCTGAGGCTGATCTGGGTCTCATCTTCAGCCCAGGAGTGAGGAGCAACTGTCTGTGATGGTGGCAGGTGATTGAAGAGGGACCAAGGACCACAGTTACCAAGGATATTCCTGTCACAAAGAATTGGAAAATTTTTAGTGATAAGAGGGAAGCACACTAGGTTCCTTGGTGATGCTAAGTGCTAGGCTGAAGCTCTACCTGTGCATTAATGAAACACTAGTGAAGTTAAACTGAACTGAGTCTCACTGCAGAAGAGCTGGTTAATTTTTATTTTTTGTTTGTTTTGGTTTGGTTTTTTTTTTTTTTGGTCTGCTTTTTTTGTTATTACTCTCTCTTTCCTTCTTTTTGGTTCACAGAGCTGTGCTTTTATGCTTTTCCATTACACAACTTTATGCCACTACTGTGGATGAATTAATCTTCTGAGAATGGCTGTGGCTGTCCTTTACTGATGGGGGAGGAGGGCAGCAGGAATGACTTCAGTGCTTCTTTAATTACTGATCTCATTAATTACCCTCCAAACCAAGTGGGTTTTTTGCTCAGGGCTGTTTCCACAAGCCAGAATGTCCTTCTGGAACTGGTTTACACCTGAAAGGGTAATTGCTTCCTGACTCTATGCTTAAATATTTCCTAAACCCAACAGCATCTCATACAGCTTCATCACACACCTCCTCCCTCTACAGCACTGGGCTTACCCCAGTTAGGAAAGTTCCTTATTTAGGCCCATCTTAAGACACCTGCCTGATAATAATCCAGACACAGCCTGTAGCAGTTTGAATTGTTTTTCCTCTGCATGCCTGATATGGTCAGGACCAGAATTTCCACCCTGTAGTTTATATCTTGAGATAAATGGGATTAGCAAAAACCACGCGGGCAGACTCAAAATGGGCAATGCTGTGCCTGAGCAGCCTCTCAGCAAACTCTCCCCCTGCAGCTCCTTCTGCTGAAATTGCTGAGTGCTGTGCCTTGGCCCACAGGATACACTGGGACAGCGCCAGAAAAGCAGTCAAAAAAGGAAAAAAACCCAACCCAACCTACCAGAAATCCGCTTTCCTCTGGAGGTCCCTGAGCAAATGTGGTTCTGGCAAGGAAGGAGGATAAAAATGATCCTCTTTGTGGGTGCACTGCACCAGCTCGGCGCTGCAGTGTTGCTGCTCCACAGGCACTTTATGAGTGATGTGACAGCTTCCCTGACTGAAGTAATTCCAAGTACTGTAACATGAAGTGTCAAGGCAGACAGTAGAAAACATTTCAATCCTTTTCGTTAGAACAAAGCACTATTCTCTTGACGGCTTTCAAATGCATATTGTTTAGCTATTATGTGCTAACCTTGACTGTTATATTCCAAGCACAATAGCAGTGGGAGCTTTCTGCTTCTTTTTGTTCATTTCTGATCATGGTAAGAGGATTTCTCTTTTTTGCAGGGTCAGTAAAATATTCAGTTATAAAGGGGAAAAAAAAAAAGTAAAAAGAAGTGTTTATGTTGCAGAAGGAACTTTGAGGTCTCTCCTTGTGTTTCAGTTATCAGGTGGGTCAGATGGGTCCCAGTATGGATTTTTACCCCAGAGTGGTTTGTACTTCTCTTGACAGAAATCAAAGACTGCAAGTGCATCCTACCTAGACTGCTCAAGTGACAAGTGACAGGCTGATGCTAAAGTGACTGCAGTGTCAGCTGCTGAGAGCCTCGGGCAATGTGCAGCAGGTAAACGGTTAATTAAAATGATTCTTCAAGGATACCTTTAAGGGAACATGGAGCCTTTCCAAATCTCCACAGGGAGTTATTGATGGAAATTGCTGCTCCATTTTTTCTCTCAGGGATACACGCAGGGTGGGTTACCTTAACAGCTTCTGACATTTCATCCGCCTGACCATGAGGCTGCTGAGATTGGAAGATTAAATTGCTCCTGAAAGAATGAGATGTGACACAGGTGAAAGCCAAAGATAAAGATACCAAAATGTGTAAGCAACACATGAAAACCCCTGATAAAGCCTGAGCTCCTTTTCAGGGCCAGGTGGGCCATGAATGCTGGAGGACAGAAGTTCTCCTTGTTCTCTCAAAGGGCTTTGTGGCCTCTGCTTGCCCAAGGGCCTGATTGATTTTTTTGTCCCATTCTCTGGAGTTAACCTTTTCCAGTTTCCACAATCTCAGCTATTCCTCATACTTTTTTCTCTTATCTCATTCTTTATTTTTTAACAACCTCTTACAAAACTTCTTCTCAAAGTAAAGCATTTTCCATCCACATCCAAATCCTTCTTCCTGACCTCTTTATCTCTTCCCATCTATTCCTACCTTCTCCCTTGCACCAACTCCCACTCTCATTTTTTCCTACCCCAAACTGGAACTCTAAAATTACCCTCTCCTGCTGCCATCCCTTCCTCTCCAGAGGATTCAGCTCTTCCCTTTCCGCTGTTTGATTTTTCCTCCTTCCTCAGTGCCAATGCCTGACAGAGGAATCCCTGATTACATGTCTTCATTGTAATTAAACTGGGCCAGAGCCCATTTGCTGGCACTAGGAGCAAGTGGCACAGCCTGGCTCACATCCATACAGCTCAACTCTCTTCCTCCCATAACAGGATGGCTTTATCCTTTCTGCCTATTGGGAACAGCCCGTGGCAAGTGCTGCTCTCTGAACCCTGCCCAGACACAGTCTCTCAGAGCACTCCCTAGGACAAGCCAAAGCTGTGCCAGGGAGCATGCTAATAATTAAACATTATAGACTGTGCTACAGGCCTTGCTGCTGTTTAATTTACTTGTAAAAGTGCAGCTGAGAGAGTGGGAGAGGCAGTGTCCTTGCCTTCAGCCCAGGTATCCATCCTGGTTTGGCCCCTGTGAGGACAGAGGTCCCTGAAGATTGAACAAGGGCCTCTGGAAGCAGAAACCTCTTCCAAGCATAAACTTGGCTAAAACATGGGCAGGGTTTTTTAATCTAATAGGGGTGTGGGAAGCATGTCCTTGGTTAAACTTCTGTCCTCCAGCTACCACTGCCAGGTTCCTGCCCCCAGATATAATCATCCAACTAAGGAATTCCTTGTGTTTTTCTTAGTATGAGTTAAGACCTAGTTTTTTTCTGCTCTGCCCCTGAGGTGGGGATAGTAAAATTCAGCTAAGGGGGACACCCACGTGGGAAATTCTAACTCCTTTAGTTAACATTTAGCAAAATTTGTATCAGCTGAAAGCAGGGTCTTATTGTGTGTAGGTAGTGTAAAGTGTTTTTGTAGTGAGTGATAACAGCTTTATCTGCCACAGGTGAGTGTGGGTATGGACACAGGCTGGGAGGGTGCTGCTGGCACAACCCCTTTGACAAATCACATTTACCTGAGACCAAACACATGCCAAATCAAGAGGAAGGTCCTAAGCACTCAGGATAAGTTTGGGAATAATGTTCTGAACAGCGTTAGGGTGAAATTGTGCCAAGGTAGAAATAGTGTTGGTCCACTAGCTGCAAATCTGATTTTGCTCTGACCCAGGGGTAAATGCCATGTGGAAATCCTCTGTAACCAAACTGTCACCCCTCATGTTTTCATACCCTGAAAGGGTTTGAGATCATTAGCACGTTCACTTCCAGGTGTGTTACACACTTGGTGCCTCTATAGATGTGTGTATATTTATAGCCAGCCAAAATCTAACACCACTACATATTGAAATGGTCAAAGTAGAGAGGTGGGTTATTGCTGTTTCCATGGCTTTGAAAGTCTCATAAGCAGCCAGGAATAAAAACAATAAATAATTACTGTGTTACTGGATGCTAATGTTATTTCTGAAATAGCCATGTATATTTTCTGAAGGTTTTGCTTGTCTTTTAAGCCTGAAATAACAGGCAAGCAACATCTGTAAGCCACTTTTTTCCTTTTTCCAAATATATATATATTTGTAGATTAGATCACTGATGGGTTCTCTGCATTAACAATGAATAAAAGGCTTGAAAGCAGCTTTTCAGTCAGTGAGTGCTGCCTGGAATTTCTTGGACTGCAATTTCAGGTTTGGCCCTGCAGACAGTAATATGTTCATCATCTCATTGTTCATGGAACCACCTCCTTGTGTACAGCATGAGTGAGGATGACTGAAACTCAGGGGTTGCCAAAGAGCTCTGTATGCCCTTCTGTCCTGGTTTTTCCTTGTTTCTTTTCCCCAGGCTGCCACCCTGGCAGTGTGTCCTTTCCCAGTGCAATGGGGGCTGTGTGGGAGGCTGGAGCTGGGTTCTCAGCCCTGTGTCTGGTTGTGTGGTCTGAGGCCGAACATTTACCTCCTGCAATGCAGCCCATGTGCCAGGCTGCACACCTCACTCATCCTATCTAGCTCAGTGATGTTGCTTCCTACAATTATTTTTATTTTTTTACTCCCTCCTACTGTCTTTGTTTGAAGCTGAAACAGATGTTCACATTACATGCATATTATCACACAGTAAGTCCATCCAAGGCAATGGAAAGAATGCTGGTGGGACTGTCTTGTGTTAGAGAATCAGTAACAGTGACTTTGTGTGCTCTGTAGGAACTGACAGGACTCTCTTGCTGAGCAGAATGGCAGCAGAAGACCATTAGTGCACAGATAAAGGAATTGTGTTATCTGCTGGTGTTGTTCAAGTCGTTGGGAATTTCCCTTTGACTCCAGCAGAGATGGAGCTGAGCTGAGACACTTTGCCTTTTTTTGGACACATTTTTCTTTTCAACTCAGAGATAAAGATTTTTGGAGGAGCAAGGCAGTGACTATCAAGACAGAAGATGGCTGTGAAAGCAGCAATTGCCTTGGCAGATCTGAGTGCTGTGGAACCCAAACAGAAATGCTTGTACAGGAGGGGAGAGATCTTGAAACTGGGACCCTCCTAGGAGAGAAATAGTGCAGAGCAAGTGAGGGGAAACACAGGGCAGCAGAGCAGAGGTGAGGGGTGGGAAAGCCAGGCAGGCCATGGGGCTCAGCACAGCACAGAGAGCACCCAAATCTCAGCCCTTTGGTCTCCCCTTGGTGTGGCACTTGAGTGGCTCAGCAGGCTCGTGGAAGAATGGTTATCAAAAGCCTCTCTGAAAGAGGGATAAAACAGAAGCTGAAACACAGTCTATAATTAAAAACAGTCAATCTGGAATCTTGCTCAAATAGCTCTAATGTCTTCTGATGATTTGTCACCCTTCACACCTTTCTAAGCTGCCCATGTGAGCACAGCAAGGCTGCACTTTGCTTCTGAGAGAAGCTGTGTTTTCTGCAAGTTCAGAGCTGCTCTAGGCTTTGTGATTTTGCAGTTTTTTGCAGAATCCATCCCATTTTCTTTCTCCTCCTGCCCTGTGTGGGTGGAAGCCCTGTGGGGAGGGGAGCAAGGTAAACAGAGCTGAGCAGGAGAGGTTCAGGGAGGTTTTCCACTGGGGAAATGGAGATCTTGTGTTGGGAGCCAAGTGTCCTCAGGTGGACCCATTCCAGCTCCTTCTGCACTCAGGGAGGATTTAAACCTTTCCAATAGAAGCCAGTGGTAATAGCTGGGAGAGATCTTGGATTTCTGTGGATTTTGGCTCACACCACACTTCTTTCCACTTCCCAAGGAAAGTGCACTGATAGCCTGATTTATGCACCCACCTTTTGCTAGGACTTAATGAACAATTTTATGACACACAGCTTTTCCAGCAGTGTGTACTGGCCTCACTGCACAGCAGTAATTACACAGCAGATGTGCATGGCCATGGGACATCCAGCTGATGACAAAAGATGTGGTGACAGGAGTGACTCTGCATTTCTCTCCTTTCTCTTCTTCCCAGGTTCTCCCAGACAGGAAACACTGCCAGTGACAGGGTGAAAGTTCACGTAGCTCTTCTGTGAATTGAACCTTCTTTCTGACTGTGTTCTTACATTTCAGGGAAGTAAATCAGCCCATGAGGGGCATTGCAGCTGGCACAAGGCTGTGGCTCTGGGGGAACTCACTCATTTTGCTTGCTGTTGAGTTGGCCCACCATGTTTCAAGTGTCTGTGTTGACTGCAAAACCTCTGTCCAAAACTCCAACAGGGCAAGTAAAAAGAAGCTGCAGCATTTTCTGGCTTTATTTCAGCAGTTTAATATGCTACTTAACCTCTCTAGCATCCTTCTGTGAGCTTTGCTTGTGTGGGTGTTGGGGAACCTGCTTTCTGCTGTGTTCTGCGTTTTGCCTGCATTTTTTACCTCAGTTTGAGAAAGTTGCTATTTCCACCGGAGGATCTGGAAATCCTGGCACACTGAGCACTCAGTACCTGTCTTTGCTGGTCACCCTGGGGTACTGAAGTCTTCAGCCCCCCTCTCAGTGCTAAGGTTTGTTGAGCCTGTGAGGTCTCAGAAGTAATTTGTGAATGGCTCTGCTTAAGGGATAGGGATATTGTGAAGGAAATGCCTCAGTTCTGCTGGAGAACACTTTACCTTGGATATCCCCAACCAGCCAGCCCCATCCAATCAAGAGGAATTCCCCTCTGGTTTTTTAATTAACCATGTTCCATATCTGGTGTTTCCTTTTTCAGAGAATGTGAAGAAGGCACAAACCTAAATTTTCTGAATCTATTTCTCTGTGCAGACTCAGCAGCGGAGTGCTACACTGGGATTTGGAATAGATACCTGGATTCTCTGAAGAGAGATAGCTGATTTTCCCTCATTTACTATAGATCCTTGTTTTTGTCAGAAAACATGAGATTCACATCTGTCCTGGTTTAGGGCAAATTTGCTAGAGAATCTTCAAAGGGGGAGATTCAGTAAGCAAACCCACATGACTCCTCCCCCCAACCAGTTCGGGAAGGATTCCTTGGAGAGAAGTGGAAAGAACCTCTTTATTTAACAGGCACAGCACCCCCAGCACACAAAATGAACAATACCGGGTGACACCACTCTGAAAAAGATGACAAATTCAGAAAGTCTCTCTAGGGGTGCTCGCTCTGTTCTCAGTCCCTCAGCGCTGGGGCAGCTGCTGCCCAGAGTAGGCCCCGCTGGGCCACAAGGTGCAAACTCTCGGGGTTTGCCAGGGCCCAGCCCAGAGCAGGCTCGAGTGGGTCCAAAAAAGGGAAAGGAGAAACAGTCCAGGAAGAAATTTGGACTATTTAGCTAAACTAACTAATGAGCAGAAGCAAAAAGCAAGAGCAAAGCAGAAGCAAGAGGGAGAGCAAAGTGAAAAGCAAAAGCAAGAAAGCAAAAGCAGCATCATGTACTGCCTGTCTGTGTGTCCCGCCAGGCTGATAAGAAAACTTTCACTCTTCAGAGCCAGTCTTTAAGGCACAGAACATAATATCCAGCATAAACAGAACACATGAATGGGGATACAAGCATCATAACGTCACCCTAGGACAACCACACCAAAAGGTGTGTCCCACCACACCAAAAGGATCATCAAACATGTACCTGTCATGGAAGCCACTGCAAACTGAAAAATGGGAGTGGTGGAAAGGAGAGGGATAATTCTGGCAGCATATTCCTAGGGATGCTGGAAGGAGGGAACTGAGCACACTGAGGTGACAGAACAGCTCATTGTCCTGGCGGTGAGGGACAGCCTCTCCCTGAGGGAGGACAGCTGGGGATGGGGGTGACCCCAGCCTGGGCAGGGAGGGGTGCAGCCCTGCAGGGTCCCTCAGAGCTCGATGGGTCCCTCAGCATCGCAGGGAAGGCAGGAGCTGCACCAGACCCACACAAAGGGTGCAGGCAGTAGGAAATGGATCCATGAGTCAGAGCTGGAGACAAGGCTCCAACATGGATCCCAACTCCATCCAAGATGTGTCGGGATCTCTTGCTGGTCAGAGTGACCCCGAGAAAAGTTGGAAAGTCTCTTTTCCCAGCCCAGCGCTTGAAGAAGGAGTCGGAGACCTTCAGTTCTCAGTCTCAAGGTTGTTTATTGTTCCTTATCTATAAAAAATTTTCTCCTGTCCAGCTGAGGTCCATCCAGCAGGACAGTTCCAGGCACTCTGCCTGCCCCTGGGGAAGTCTTATGTCTTTATACTAAAAACTATGAGTACAATGTTTACAATTACTTTCCAATACCTATCACCTGTGTTAGACAGTGAGCTTCTACTCTAAACCAATCTAAAAGTGCCAACATCACAGCAGAAGATGGAGGCCAAGAAGAAGAAGGAGAAAGGCTGGACACGCCCAGTTCCCTCCATCTTGCCCCCTGAACCTCCATACCAAAAACCCCAAAATCTACTTTTCCACCCCGTGATAACTTCACTATTCTTCTACTTAAACTGTTATGGCCTGCTGATCTTCATATAAGGTGGGTAACTTGCTCCATGGGTCATAATCAAACCCACAGGTGTTTTGGGCTTTATGCCAGGGCTTCTGAGCCCCCTGGCAGGGGTTCTGGCCATCCTGGACAGCCAGAGGGATGTTCTGGGTTCCCACAAAGACGGGACTGGAGACATGCAGTGGGGTGGTGCAATGCCTATACAAGCCAATAATTTGTACTCACTTATTTTCTAACCAGAATGCCCTATGATTTTAATCTCTCCAGGGTACTCCTGAATCTCACTTTGTTTTGGATGCTGTATGACAGGAAAACAATGAGGACAACAGCATGGGGTCTTCCCTAATATTCACTTCTGATTAAAAGAGAGATTGAAAATTTAAAATGGAATTTCACAAAGCTTTTCAATCTGTGTGTCCTCATTTAAAATAATTGATAACCATGCTGGAATTAGTAGGTTATGCATTTTATTCAGTGCACTACACAGGTCTTTGGGACAAACAGTTATACAATATTTTTCAGATAAATGATATTATTAGAACAAATTTTTTATCCAGGCAGAGATGATCTCTTTCAAGTATTATCCAATACTTTTAAGATGAAAGTTGATATTCTTGTTATGATATATATTTTCCTAAAAACAGATTTATCCAGCAATAACAGACCAGCCTGTGTTGAGCTGTCTTAAGGACTGAAGCACGTGCATTTTTTTTTTATTACAGTGTCCTTTTTATGATCAATTTTCATATTTATTTTGGTCTGGTGCTTAGGGGAGCAAAATGCACCATTAGCAATTTAGAGATACTACAGAATATAGCAGGATGAGAAATAAAAATCAACTATTCACGAAGCTCAGCACATTTCCATAGTCACAGGTAGCATTCCTCCTTTTGCAAAACACTAAAAAGGCCAGCTTTGCAAGAGAAAGGCATAGTTATTGCTGCTTATTCTCATGTTATCTCTGTTCCACACCACTAATCATGTTTGATTTATCAGCCAAATTTTCCATTATTAATGGAGAATAAAATTCAAGGCTTAATTTCAGAAGAACAAACCCTCTGCTCTTAGCACAGCCATTAGATTGTCCCTCTAATTGTCTTGTTCACCTTTCCCCTTTGCATGGTAAATCACTTCTTCTAGGCTAGCATTTTCTTCATAAATATATGAATTTTTTAGTTTTTAAATGGACAAAATTCCCTAGAAAATGACTCAGTGCCAGCTCTCTGGCTTGTGTAAGAGCAAGGAGAATGCCTGCCTCCTGAAGCTGGCACCTGGGAGGGAGGGAGTCCCCTTGGTGAAAAGCGAGTAATGAAGTTGCTCTGCGAAGCAAAAATCATCTGAGAGCAGAAAGTAGGGCAATCTTTTGAATATGAAGTTGTGAGCCTCCAAGGAGAACCTGTGAGTTAATTATTGTTAGGTTTTCAGTCTCTGGGGCCTCTTGACCGTGTCTTCCTTGCCTTCCTCCTTGACCTGCCAGGGCCTGCCCTCATGGAATTCTCTGTCCTGCAGGTCCCTCAGCTTCTCACTGCAACTTTTCACCGGCAGATTTTCACCTGCCTGCCCTCAGCTTGGCAGGGATGAGCAGGCTTGTGATATGGCTTACACTAAATTAACTTGCTTGCTCCCTGCTCCCTTGGCTCTCCCATTAGAAGGCAGTGCAGACATCCCCCGGAGATGAGAGAGAGAGAGCTCTGGAAGACATCCTTGGAAACATGAGCTTAAAAAACAGACTGGATTTTAGAATAAGAATTTAGGATGTTTAAGTGATCAACTCCTCTCCAGTGTTATGTAGATTCCCTGGCTGGTTAAGAGTTTCAGGTGTGTGAAATCAGGGCATCCAACCAGTGACTGGTGACTCCAGGTGTCTTAATACTGCAGTGCAGAAAAATGCTATACAGGGAATAAAGAGATTAGATGTAATATATGGAAATTAGACAGCTTTGACATGTCTTTAGGCACCTGACATGGCAGCAGCCAACCCTCTAATGACCCAAAATTTTGGCTCCACAAGTACATAGGGAAGCTGAGAGTTGGGCTCTCCTTTTAGAAGAAAAATGATTTATATACTGTGACTCAACTGTATTTATATATATAAAATCAAGAGAAATTTTCCATCTGCTTTTAGTTTTGCATACAGAGCAACTTGAAAGGCTTCCTCACTGTTTATTTTTGTGAGTGAACATGTAAAAACATATATACAACTGCACAAATACACAATCTTGAACAGAGGAGGGGTGTATGCACATGCACAGTTTGGTGGTGGATCCAAAACTGTGGTTTTTTGCAGCAAACACGCCCCATGTTTCAGCGTTGACAAAGGCACAGTCCCTCAGAGAGCACCATTGTGTTAAGAAATTGTATTTTTGAATAATGTGGGAAACTTCCCATGTTGGAAGGATGGGACAGGTCCCCTCCTGATGAGTCTCAGAGGTGAAAATCAGCTCTGGCCCCACAGGGGCAGCAGCCACCACCCTGCAAACCCCCCTGGGCGTCCTGCACACCCTGCACAGTGCCTGTTTGGGTCTGCCAGCAGCAGCTTTCTGATTCCAAGCACCACATCACTGCCTGGCACACATATTTCCCTTGGATGAACCAGTCAGTGCCTTGGTGAGTGTTTGAAAAAGCTGTGCAAAGCCTGGCTGAACACAGAAACTTCTGCACCTTGTCTGTCTCGTGTGCAGGATGAGCCACAGCAAATCCCAAGTCATCTTGTTGCACTTGGAGGAGTGACAACTCTCTGGCATGGAAAGGGGCCAGCTACCAGACCAGCTCAGTTTTCCTTGTTTAATCTCTTAAGCACATTTTCAGGCTTAACTGCTTGAGTGGCAGAACCCCCATCAGCAATTTAAAAAAGCAATTATTTTGAATCTCTGCAGAAAATATTTTTATCTGCATGATTCTGCTCAGTAGCTGCATATTAGAAATGGTATGAATCACTCCAAAATATTAATTGATAAGATTCAAGACTTTAAAAACATTATTAAGAGCAGGGTGTAAGGCATGCACAGTTCCGTTCTGGCCAGGGGGGACACAGCATTTTAATGAAAGAGTGTTAATTATCACAAGGATGAGAGTAAAATCTTTAGTTGAAAAGTTCCCTATATGATTGGTTGTGCTTTGTGCCCTCCACTTTACACAAAAAACACAAAAAGACATGTGAGGCGAGTTATAACTGCAAATCCCTACTGAAAAAGTCACTTTTCCAGAAAAGTATTTTTTTCATACCACTGTGCTCTTCTGAGCCACCATAGCAAAGGCATGAGTGGCAGCTCTGTTCCCTCTGATCTTCCTGCTCCTAACAGTGCAGTTTCTGTAAGAGCCATCTATTGTCTGCAGTTATTGAATGACATTTAGGAAAATTTCCATTTGTGTTTTCCTGTGCATGCAGCGAGTCTTCCAACATCCTCCACTGGTTATCATGGAGTCAGAGATAAAAGAGACCCACTGGCTTGCTTAATTTGCTGTGCCTGCCTTTCTCCTGCTCAAGCTTGTCCTCTTTTTCAGAAGTGTTTACCTGATTAGCACATCCAGTCACTGATGTGTGCACAGGGCTCAGTCCAGGTTTCGAATGTTCCCTGAACCTTTCCCTCCAGATCAAAGCTCCCACGTCCTCCCTTGCCAGATCAGCCTCCTGCTGAAGCCAGTGTGACTTTGGCTGTTAACTTTGGCCCACGAGCACATTCCTGGAGTGCAGAATTAGGTGAGGGCTCCAGCATTTTGCTGCACCAGGACCTTTGCTGGAAGCAGAATCCGAGCCTCCGTGTTTTCACATTATCAGTCATTTGTGAATTCCTTATAATTTTTTTAATGACTTTTGCAGTGAGCAGTCAGATGCTATTAAAGTTTTACTGAATTAAATTGGAGAAACTAATTTTGCTCTTAGTATTTTATTTCAGTGTGTAACTTGATTTTTAAGGAGCGCTTTGTATCGCGTGGCCGTTTGCGTTTGCTTTATAAGCAGAACATAAAGGTTTCCCTGGAGTCATGGAAAAATTGCCTTCCACGTCCCCTATCTAATTAACACCATGTATGTTGCCTAACTCCTTATAATTCACTCCTGAGCACAGTATATAGAATATGATTGGAAAAATAATTTGGAGCAATGAGGAAAAAAAATGCCTTTTGTAATATATGTGATATGGCCAAATGCACTTCCAATCAAATTATATTAAGAAAAAGAAAGGACAGCACACTGAGATATCTGATGTTGAAAAGAAACACCAAAGGCTTAATTAAAAAGTGTGCCTATGTTTTTAAAGGGCACTGTGTTTAAAGCATAGTAATGAAACCCTGCTTGCTGAACAGCTCGGTGACCTGTCTGTGTCTGGGCTGGGGCTGCTCAGCTCCCTGGTGAGAGCTCTGATCCTCCACCCCGTGGGTCACAGAGGAGCTGCTGAGCCCCCAGAGTGTTCTGGTGGGTCACAGCTTTCCAGGGGGGAGAGCAGTCAGCCAGGGCACAGTTAATTGCAGGGCTGGGGTCTGTGCTGAGGACACAGCAGATGAGCCTCTGCAGTTGAGTAAATCCAAGTATTGCCTTGCAGCTGAGGGGGAGTAAGACTTTAAACCATCCTTTAAACCATCCTAACCAGATTGTAAGCGCTGTCTGACCACGCTCTGGGGGTTTTTCATTCTTTTTTTATTTTTTTTTTCTCCCTGTGGAGCCTGAAAAGCTAATATGATTTGGAGAGAGAGCACGTGTCAGTGGACTCAATTCTTGCTGGTGCATCAGCAGTGGAACCAAATTTCCAAATGAAGGAGTTAACCCCTTCCCCTCCACAGATTTATTGAGGTTAATCAGACCATGCATGCATAAGCCAGGGCACTGCTGGAGGCAGGAGGGTGGATATGCATCCTGCATAAATTAAATGTGGAGGCAGAGCTGGAGCACATGCAAAGGGCTGAATCCATCCACAGCCATGCAGTAACAGTGCTTGTCATATCAACCAAAGGCAGCCTGGGCTCATGCAGCAAATTTGGCACCTTTCCTCACAGCAGGGCTTGTTTCTAACCTGCTCCCTTCGTGTGAGGTGAACACTCCCTCCTCCACCTTTCCTGTGGACAGAGAGCTCATGTGAGACCCCATACTTCTCTTGCTTTCAGATGTTTCCCACTGCTGGGCTCTCTGCTGAGCTTGGCCCCCCTGGTTGTATCTGGGTGTTTTAAGATCATGTTGCACTTCCTTACTAGAGGGAGGGAAGAAAAAGAAATAAATATATATTCATATTTTCTATACGTTCACTCAAAAACCCCATTCCCTTCTAAAGCTTTTTAGCATATATGGTGCCATTTCCTGAAGGAGAAGCAGGGGCAGAAGAGGGTTGAGAAGAAAGGCAACTAGGAAAAAAATGCTTTTTATTTTTAAAGAATTAATGTAACATAAATACAGATTTAAGTGTTTATTTTGCCAGAAAAAGGAAAATGTCCACCCTTATTTGGTCCAGAACAGGGGATGTCCATGAGCACCACAATGGGTAGAACTATTCCAGACTGTGAAGAAGCACCAAGTCTGCTAGGCTTATAATTTCACTTGGAAAAGTGGACTTTGGAGGTGTGTGATAGATATCTCACATGGGGTAAGGAAAGAAGACACAACATTTGACATATGGGTAAGAGCTTTTAAAAGAAAGGTGTCAAGTGCACACTTGTGTCACAGTCATAATGGTCTAAGGGATACAAATCAGGTGTTTTGGGAGGAAGCATTTTGCATCAGAAGTCACTAACCTGGCTTTAGCAAAGGACAGCTACAACAAATGCACCTACTTAAGCCAAGGCTACCAAAATTCCTCCTCCCTGTATAAATCCAGACAGCCCCACAGTGTATATTGCATGTAGGGCCTAAGATGACTTGACATCAAACTTAAAGTGGTCCCCGCCCTTTCATAAATGTAGATTTTTTTTCTTCAGGAGGAAATTTTGATTTTTTCCTTCAGGAGTCCTGCCTCCCCTTTTGCTTTCTTATTTTCAGATGTGTAGGATTTGAGAGCTCCCTCTTCCCTTTCCAGCCCTGGCATCTTTGCGGCATGGATTTCAAGGCATCTGCATTGAGTGAGTTGGTCACTCTGCCGCTCACTTGTGAGGTGCTGGAGGATTCTGCTTTCAACTCAGAAATGCTGCAGACACTTGACACACCAAGGGAGTCAAGTGAGCAGTATGAGATGTTTATTAATTGGGAAATGCAGATCTCATATGCTGAAATGGAGTGTACAGAGTAATTGGTTTAGGAAGCAAATGTTTCACTGAAACACAGGCATTGCTGCCTTTTGCTAGGGGAAGGGATCACTTGCAAACCAAATTCTTTTCTCCATTAACCCAATTGCCTATTGCATTGGACAGATCTCTTATTAAATCAAATCTCTTACAGCTCTAAACTGCAGCTGTCAGTTTCTGAATCAAAAATATTAACTATTAAACATGTCACCTGCAAAATGGCATCGATATTCTCTTCCAAATTTATAGTGGTTGTTTACAGATCCCTGAGCTGATGAAGAAGCTACAAATAAAGGCTACAATTGGGGATAACATAAAATGCACCAAGCACCTTCTCAGGTGAATTGAGATCTGCTTTCCTGGTCACTGCAAATGGAACTTTATGCCTGCACAGCTCCTCCTTTCAACTTCTCTTTTAGGGCCACTGGTATATGCTCCTGTAGTGTGGCACTAAAACTGTTTAAATGAGCTTTGCTTATGAGGATGGTAACAAATGGGCTGATTAGCAGAGCTCACTAGAAATTGAAGCTTCACAGGAAAAATCATGTAAAAGTGGGGCCAAGTTAGATTTCGAGGTTTCCCATAGAGTGGAAGTAGAAGTTAAAAGAAAGAGGGACTAGGATCTTGAAATATGTTCAAGATTTTCTTCTTTTTTGAGGCCCATTTATCTTCTGTACTTAAGAACATCCCTTGACCCTGGTTTTTTAATCTTCTAGATCAGGTGTGTATCTTGGCCTCAGTCCTGGATTTTCCTTCCATGGAAAGAGGAGTCTGGTAAGGATGTCTGTGTGTGTCCAAGCTGCTTTTTGGGACAGGGTAAGAAGTTGGGTGTTTGAAGTGTTCCCATCTCACTCTACAAACAGTCTAAATTCCTTGGGTTGCCCCAGAAAGTTTAGGGACTTTCAGGCTCCCTGTGTCTTGTAAGCCCAGTGAATCAAAGAGGCTTGGAAAGTACCCCGAGCTTCTGTGGGTGACTTCTGTTTTCCAAAAATAACTTTTTTTTTTTTTTTTTTTTTTTTTACTTTTGAAAGGACCTCTCTTTTTATATGGAAAGGTTAAATCCCAAATGCTTGAACTCAAGTTAGCGTGCTGGAGAGCCAGTTCCAAATATTTTAACTTGATCTCCTTTCTGGTTAAGATCCATGGACAGCTTTTGAGCTCTGCACTCTCAGCAGGAACCACTGCTGCAGGAACAGTCAGGAGCTGGGCTCAGGCACAGAGTCAGGCTGGGGCTCAGCAGAGTGTGGTTTAATTCCTTGAGCTGACATGGCTTTCCTGTGTGATTCTTGGCACAGCACCAAATCTTCATGGGCCTCACTCCCTGTCTGCACAATCACACCTCTCGGACCTGCTGCCTCAAGAGAGAGCTGGGGAGAGGCCATTTATTGTTGTGTACTTATAAATTGGGGGCTTTCCTTTTGCACAAGGCCCCCAGACAATCTCCTAACAGCAATCCTGAGATAAAGCAGGCAGATTATCTGAAATAGTCTGGCAGATGCTGGAGAGGCTCCAGCTATGGAGTGGTGGGGAGGTACAACACAAGCTGCTAGTGCAGCGTTGAAAAGACTCACTGTCCTTTTGTAGCTCACCCCTTGTGAGCAGCCCATGATTTATTTATTGAGGAGCAGTTTCTGAGTCACCTTCTTCTCCACATTATGGAAACACTGTGAAAGTGAGTCATTTTGAGGAACACAGCCTGCAGCACTCAGTTCTCACCCGGCAGCCTGGAACAGGAGGAGGAGAGCCCAGTGGGTTGGTTGGAAGGGAGAGAGAGAGTGGGAGATGCAGCTTCCTTCTCTGCAAGCCTTGTCATCTGACCTTGGGAAAGTCACGCAGGATTCAGGATTTAGACCATAAACAGAATGGTGGCCTGGCTTTGGCTTTCTCAGAAGGGTGTTTTTTATAGAGTGACACTGTTAGAGATGTGAGACTGCCAGCTTCTGTGGTAACAGGGTCCTTTCACAAGCCTTGGATAGGGAGAGTGATAAAAGTGGAGATGCAATAACTGACTCTGTAAGTATAAATGGTGACTGCAGAGACAGCCAGGGTCAGCTGTTCCCTGTGTTTGCAGGGGATTGGAGAAGAGTCTTGAAATTATGGCAAGGAAAAACAGAGCTTAAATGTTAGACAAAGCCTCCTTGAAGTGATGTGTGGAATGCTGAAATGGATTGTCTGGGGAGAGGGTGGACTCTCCAGCCCTGGGATTTTAACCCTGGTTAGATGCACATCTGTTTGGGATGGTTCAGGTGGAGCTGCTTCAGGCTGCATTTTTCTGGCTCTGTGCAGAAAGGAGTTGACTGCTTTCCCTGAGCAGGCTGACCTTTAGTGAGATCCTCTACTGCTAACTGCCTCAGCATATCATAATGCAGAGAAGACAAATATTTAATTTGCCTAATTATTTGCTTTGCTCCTTTCTGTCCTGCTGTTCTTTGATGTCTTCCCTTCCACTACTGGCCCAGCTAAGAAAGCTCTGCTCCTTCCCATCTGTGTAAAATTTGCCTCTCCACCCATCAAATTCTCCTGTGATTGTGAAGTTTTTCCTTGCTGCCCCCCAGACCATCTCCAGCTGTGGAACTGCCTTCACCCTACAGGCATCAGGCAGCTGTTTTCAGCTGCACACATTTTCTAATTAAGGTATTCGATAAAGATTGGCCTTTAGAGTTTTCAGGCTTTCTGGATACTGCTGCCTGCTGTTTGGAAGAGGCATTAGCAGGCCTGGGACCCTGAAATCTTCCTGAAGATTTAATTTCACAAATGGGAGCTTCCTGCTAATATAGAGCAAAGAACACAGCACCAAGATGAAATCCCTCTTCTGTAGCTGGTATTCTTTCACCATCCTCATGATGTGAGCTGGAGCAAGTGTCCCTTCTGTGTCCCCTGTGGCAGAGCTGTCCCTGCTCATTTCCAGCCCATTTATGCAGCAAAGCATCCATGCAGGCAGTTCCTTTCTCCCTTCTCCCACCTCTCCTCTGAGAGGTGGCTGCACTCTGGGTTTTGCATTCTGCTCCCATGCAGCTAACTTCCCTCTTGCCACATCTAAAGTTCCCTGTCCTGCTTTGTCCATGGCAGACCCATCCCTTCCCTGTCCTTCAGCCATGGGCTGGGGCTGCATGTCCCAAAAGATCTGAGAGACACTCAGGGAGAAGTGTGAGTAACTCTGGTGTGATGATGAGTCCCCTCTGAGGATTTTGGCTTTTCCACTCTTGCCTCTGACAGTGAGGTGATATCTCCAGCCAGCCTTGTCCCTTGTGATGGTCTCTCCATCCCTCTCCTTTCTGCTGGCTGGCTTAGCAGGAGGAACACTGGAGCATTAGAAATCAGTGAGTTGGAGCTGATGGAAACCACCAGCCTTTCATGAGCAAAGGAGCTGAAGCTTCCTGTGCTGGAAAGCATTTATCCATGGTGCCCTCTGGGGAACAAACTGCTCCCCATGCAGGTGCTGGCAGCATCAGGTTGCTTGAAACCCCAGAGATGAAGGTACCATCTGTGTTGTGTCCATGCCCCTGACAAAGTTGAGACATCAGTCCCAGTCTGGACTGGGTCTGTTTGTGAAGGCAGTTGATAAATTTGGGTTCAGAGCATTTCTCACTCCGCTCTATGCACAGTCAGCTGTCACTGCATGGGAAGACACTTGTGAGTCTGTGTGGCATTTCCTGCACACTGGGCAAGGTTGGTTAGGAGAGCAAACAAAACTCAAGGATGTATAAACCAAAAGGTCTTTGGGATACCACCTTGTGAGTGTTTCAGCATTTCACAGACATCTTCTTTCAGCAAGAGAGGAGAAAAGCATCCCTTTCTTAGATTTGCAGAGTGTCTGGAGGATGCTGAGTGCCCTCTGCATCAGCCACAGGCAGAGCTGGGGGCTGGAAAACCTCTTGGATGATCACAAGGACACAAAAATGTGAGCTGGCCCAGGGTGAACGATCACCACACTGCAGCTGGGGCCTTCCACCCGTCAGAGGTGTGAGTGTCTGCAGCTGTGAGACAGTGAGAGCTGCAGACTAGTTTTACACACAGGTTGATGGATTTTTGAATAGTCTCCTGAGTCCTTCCAATCCTACATTTCTAAAAAATATACCAGAGAAAAAGAAGAACCTCAGAGGGAATAAGAGAAACGCAAGCCTTCTTTGAAAAGAGACTGTGAAAAATTAGAAGTGTGGGATGGAGAAATGAAAGATAACATGCTACGAGTAAAAAAGGAAAAAAATACAATCCCCTGAAAAGCACCCACACCCTCTATCAAATGGAGCTGAGAAGGTAAATCAGGCTTTGCTGCTCCCCCTGCTTGTCACACAGGAGCTTCCAGTAATTCTGAAAGGTGATACATGGCACATTTATCCACTGAGCCCCTCAGAGACGCAGAGCACAAGGAAGCTGTGGGGAATGGCTGCCATAGGCATCCCCGAGCCAGAGAGCCCAGCAGGAAGGAATGGAAGTGGATAGAGCTGGCAAGACTCTCTGTGGTTATATGTGAAAGGATAAAAATAAGCTTTATAAACTTGCATGCTTCCAGGCACAGGCAACCTCAAACTCCTCAGGGCGAAGAAACTTCCCTTATAAATAAGTTATTCCATAACTGTTCGTGGCATTAGCTACTGTCAGAGACAGGATACTGGACTAGATGGGCCCCTGGCAATTCCTCTGGAGAAGCTCTTTCCAAAATAAAGACCCTAAAAAAATTCCCTGTAACAAAGGAGAAACTATTGAGTTGTTTATTAAATAAATTAATTTGAATAGGGAGAACAGCAGTTCCTTTGTTCCCCCCTCAGTTTGAACTGTGGGTCTCAGAAGGGAAAATGAAACCACTGCTCCGAGAAGCAGAATAGCATCCTCAGCTCCTGCTTCTTCCAGAATAAAAGGCCTATATTTAGAGGATGCCAAGTATTAGAGATATACTGAGCTGGCAACTGGTTCTGGCAAATTTCCAAACCCATCTGATTTTCCACTTAAGTTAGACATTTCAGTAACACAAGAAGTTGCAAAGAGAGCTGAAAATAGTGCTCTGCTATCTTTGCAGCCCAACCTGCTGCAGTTAACACAGTTTGGGGAGGAAATGGGTAATAGTTTTTGTGTCAATCAGTATTAAGCAGCATCTGATTTTAGTATGGGTGTGTTTTCATGCACAATTAAGTGCATCACACATTTAGTGTGCATATATAGGCTGTATACAGGGTAGGGTATACAGGCTTCTCCATCAGGTTCACTTCTTGCTTAATTAAGCATTCATTCATTGTCTTTTGACATTTATCTATCTATCTATCTATCTATCTATCTATCTATCTATCTATCTATCTATCTATCTATCTATCATCTATCTATCAATCATCTATCTATCATCTATCTATCTATCTATCTATCTATCTATCTATCTATCTATCTATCTATCTATCTATCTATCTATCTATCTATCTATCTATCCATCCATCCATCCATCCATCCATCCATCCTGGGGCTTACCTAGCACAAGCCTATTAGAACAAAAGTCAGGCTCTAAGTTTGTGCAGACTTCAGCCTTTTTGATTTATAAGGTCAAACAGCTGTTTTAAAGGACAAATACAGATGTCTCAGGCCATGATAAAGCATGGAAAATGCTATATCTGAATCTCTGTAACAGTTGCAGAGTTCTCTGGTCAATATTTTGCAGATACCTCACCCTGACACGACAACCATGCAAGGTGCAAATTGCATCTTTCTTGAAGAGAAGTAAGTGGGGTTTATAGCCACCTTCCCAAGCATCACAGAGGAAATAACAGCAATTTCTGTAGTGAGCCTTCCATCACTCTGTGAAATCCCCTGTTCCTTCTCTCTATTTTAAATTGATCATACATTTTGCATAGACTGTTTGGGTTGGTGATTCCTATGCTTGTTCTCCATCTGAGAATCAATCTTTTCACAGAGGAAAGTTACAGCTTAAGCTTTTATTTCTGCATTGGTCTGATGTGGTTCAGATGTATTTATCCTACCTCTTTAGCTCTCTTTAGGGGTGCCTTTATTATGATGTGGTCTTCCAGGTGCAAACTGCTGCCAGATTCATATCCTTCAGCATTTGTCCCTATGCCTTGTGTTTCATAATGGCTGCTTCAAATGTGTTTCAAAGGCTTAAAATCAGCAATGGAAAATTTTAAGCACAGAAACTTGATTGGAGTTTAGAATAAATCAGGGCTGAGTAGTTTCAATCTGCAATGAGAGGAACTCAGTGTACCTCAGATACTGCCTCATATCAATAAACATTTAAGGCTGGAAAAGCGAATCCAAGCAGACACAAAGTCAGAAATATCTAAGTGCAGTTCAAAATGCATCACAATGATTCATGTAGAAATCATGGCCTTCCTGGGTGGATTGCAGGTGCTATGACTTTATTTTGGTCACGCTGGAGTATTCCTGATTGCACACTTCCATCCTGGGCTGGTATCAGCCACCTTACCTGCATGTCAGGGCATGTGTGGGTGGCCTTCACTGCAAACCTGTTGTTAGGTGTGGGTGGAGAGACCTGAGCATAAGTCAGGTAGTCTGTCATCAGATATGATGCCAGGAGTGCCTCAAAGTCACTCATTGCTGAGTGGCAGGGCTCCTGACAGAGCCCTTGTCTGATCTGACAGCTCTGACAGCTCCAGGAGCGGCTCGGGGAGGAGCCGACCTGTCAGACCTGGGGAAACACAAAACCCAGCAATGCTCACTAGTCCAGGATGCCACAAAGTCAAAAGGGAGAGGGTGGGGATGTGTTTGAGAGATGTGGGTTTTTCCTGCGTGATCTCTGAGCACCAGGGCATCTTGGATCTTCTTCCAAGGGGTTTTTAAAAAGAAACATCCAGAAAAGCAAGTCTATTACCAGTGGCTCGTGTGTAAGGCAGCTATTATTGTTAATGTGCATGTGACAAAGATTTTACCCTCTCATTAGTAGGGAACAATTATGAGGTCATTGTTAGCTAAATATTATCCTCATTTTATCTTGCTCTTGGATATACAAGTTGACATTTCTAAACCATTTATCAATTTTAGTGCAGTGCATGAGCATAGCATAGGAAATATAGAAATGCTTCTTTTCTCCAAGCATTAATAAAAAGATTTGTTTCAGCCTATTTTTAAACATTTTGGTGGTGTTTTTTTAATATCATCTATTAAAAAACCCTGGCAAATTGCTAGAAATGTCAGCTTAGATCAAAGCTGTATGGCCAAGTGATTTGAGCAAATATATAAATGAAGGCTTCTCTTTCAGACACGTCAGAGATTAAGATGTGACCTTCAAAACTGTTCAGTGGCAACTAGCTCAGCAGACTGAGGCTGTTAAAGCTAAGCAATTGCCTGTGTATTGACTCCTGTTTGAAGGGGATAGATAGAAGCCAGGATAGCTCCATCTCCCATTTAATCCCTCCTTTGGAAATTCCTTGCCCTATTCATCTTTGCTAGGGTTTGTTTTGTTGAATGTGTTCTTCTGGAATAAGGCCTTTTTGGCTCAGGAGAGGGTCCCCCAGTACAGCCATCTGCAGCATTGCTTTTAGAGTCTTTTGTGTTGTTTTATTTTCCTGTTTTCTGCTTCATTATCTTCCAGTTTTACTCCTATTATTTTTCTTAGGAAGGCACACATTCTCATTCAAGCACTTCGCATCCCTTGATATAAAATGACCATCCATTTAAAGACCTAGTTCTGTCATCTTAAGCCATTCCATGAAAATTGTGTTCTTGTATGCCCTGTTTGCTGCTGAGTGATGTTGGAAACAAATTATACTGGCCACCAAATGAAGCACTTGGTGTTGATTTCTTTTTTTAAAATTAATACCTGAAATTTCAGCCTCACAAAATCAATCAGAGCTTGGAAAACTGGACAGTGACCTCTCTTTATTTTGCACCCAATTAAGAAATCTGCTGTCATGATATGATGACAATGATATTGAAGAGGCACGAATTGAACAGAAAGGCTCTTGCTATCTCACTGCAGGGCTGGGGGGAGTAAACATGTACAGGAGGCTGTAAATTGAACAGATGCTGTGCAGGGAGTGTGCACATGGATCACAATTTGGGATTTATAGAATCAGAGCATGGTTGGGGTTGGAAGGGACCTTTAAAAGCCATCCAGCCCCCCTGCCATGGACAGAGGTACCTTCAATGAGACCAGGTTGCTCAGAGTCCAACCTGACCTTGAATGTTTCTGGGAATGAGGCATCAACAACCTTTTGTGCTGCAATTAAACTCAGGGGGAGGATCCCATCATGTGTCCCACACAGTGTTACTGTGGGAGGCAATTCAGCATATAGAACACAAAAATTAAACTTGGGAAACAGGTGTGTTGAGTCAGAAAGTGTTATTTTTCACAGGTGAGGGGTTTTTTTTTTTGGTTAGTTTCTTTGTTTAACATCACACTTTGGCAACCCAAAGCGCAGGGTTCCTTTTGAAGCTCTGACTTGCTCTTACTGCCTTATGACAAGGCAGGATTTTGGGATAGGCAGGAGCCCCAGGATGTAAACAACATGCTAGAAAACACACTGCTCAGGGCTGGCTACTGAAAGGACTTTCTGTCTTCTTGCAGGGCTGAAAAAAAAGAATAACTTCCAAAGGAACCACAGCACAGCATGGAAAAACCTGCCAGTAATTGCACAGGATGCAGTCTGGGTCGATGCTGTATCTTTATGTGCTTGTCTGCCTGCTCAGTACGGACACTGCATGCTGCACCAATTCCTGTGCATCTGTACCTCCTGAAGGGCACTGCCAGCAGGAATTCTCCTCCTTCAGTCCTTGTGCCTGCCTGTGCTCAGATCCTCTCACCCACAGTTGCTGCCAAGCCCTATCTGTGACCTCAGCCCAGCGAGCGCCTGCGTGGGCACAGCTTTGCACTTCTGGTGCTTCAGTGGCGTGTGATGCTCACTGCCTTATGCTCCAATGGCTGAGATCTGATCTCTGATATCCCCAGTCAGACTTGAAAAGGAGACAGTTTCCAGAAAGGGCTGCAGAGCACCAGGGAGCTGCGTCACAGCCGTTTCCCACAGGAAGGGAGGTGTCTGCACTGACCTTGTGCTGATGAAATCCTTGGCTGATCCCGACAAGGTTCAGCTCCTGGAATATTAGTGACAAAGCTGACATCCTCAGGACTCTGTGGAGCATGACTGGGAACAGCATGAACTGCAGAGCCCAGGACTGGGAAGCACAATTAAATAAATATCCCCTTTTCCTGTGCACAAAGGGAGAATTTATTCTCTGGTCAAAAAGCCAAGTGCTGTTCCAGCAGTTCTTCGTTATAGGCATGTGCTTATTGGCTGTAATAAAGTGTCAGAGAGGATGTCTATGCAGATTTGTGGAACAGATATTAAAACATCCTTTAAAATGATTTATGCTGTAGGGTTGAGGTAGCACAAGGAGTCCAGCGGCTCAAATAACAAATAGGAGCAAAGATGTGAAATGCATCTTTGGTGTTTTATATCACAGCAGATGACTTTGCTCCCTGTAAAAGGAGGATGTAATCACTTGGCAGATCTGGAAGATCTCTACAAGGCACTGTAGACTGCATCCTTAAGGGAGGAGAGCTCTTTTACAGGGATACACTTAATCCTTTAACCTGATGAGTGCTCAAACCATCACCTCTATTTATCTCAGGCCTCCAAAGGAATCTTTGGGATCTAGTTGGTGAACATGCCATTGCAAACACCGGGCCTGAACCTGAGCAGAGACTGTGAGCTTGTGATCTCTCTCTAAGAGCAGCAACATCAGGCTTTCTCCAAGCTGATTACAGGAATAGACTTCCCCTGACAAGATGAGAAACACAGGCCCTTGTGACTGCAACGTGAGACTGTGTGCTTGGGTTCACTCAGAACTCAAGGGAAGGAGTGATGGAAAACACCACCTCTGCTTCTGTGCTGACCTGGCTGCTTTTCTGGGCTGTATTTGATGGAGCAATCAGTTTGGTGCTGCTGCAAACATCAGTGGAAACAGCAAGTGTGGAAAATATTTTCTAATGACAGAAGAGCTACGCTAATTTTACTGCAGAAATCTTTGTGGCTGCTGGGATGTAGGCACCAATCCTTTTAATTTTATTGTTGCAAGTACCTTGTATCACATTGTGCATTTGATGAGCAAGGCTGAATTGGGATCTGTGAGCAGGAAACCTCCCCAGCCCGAATGGTGGAGCAGTCAGTGCTTGCAGGACACAACTTTTCGTCTTGTGAAAAAAAAGTGCACAGAAAAAAAGTGCACAAAAAAAAAAGTGCACACAAAGTGCACAAACCCACAGGCTCCCAGGTGTGCATCCTCCCTGCAGAATCTGCAATAAGCTCAGAGATCAATTATGTGTCAGACCCCTCCTGGCTGGTCAGATTTATCTCAGTCTTCACAGCTACTGAAAGGGGAATCAAAGAATTCCCATAGAATTAGAGAATGGTTTGGGTTGGAAGAGAACATAATCCTGCTCCAACCCTCCATCTCCACAGACAGGGGTGATACCCACTAGATTTAGTTGCTCAGGACCTCATCCATCTTGGCCTTGAACACATCCAGGGATGGAAATGGGATCCTACTTCATCCCTTCAGACTCATCCCACTGACCCCACTGACACAATAACATGGTTGCTCCTTGGATGTCTCAAGCCTGTGAGCCAGCTCACCATCTGCTGAGTGCAGGGGAGGAGGCAGGAATGTGCAGCTGGAGGTGAAAAGGAAGACAGAACCAGCCTTGGTGGCAGCTGTGCAGATTAAATAATTTCAAAGTTAACTGTGACCATCCTAAATGAGCAGTGTGAGCTGCAGTGACTGGTACCTCTCAGCAGTGTGAGGTGAGGGCTGCTGCTTGCTCTTCAGCCAGCAGATGCTGACGGGCTGTGCCTGCTTTGAGAGCAGCACTCTGCTGCTCCAGCCATCCTGTCAGCTTTAGAGCCACACTAATTTCTCCACGGCACGCAAAGGCAGCCCTCAGTGAGGGATGTGGTCATGTCATGCTTCAAACATAAGCCAGTTTTGCTCTGGAAGAGAGATACTGCATTCTCTGGCACCCACACACTGAATGTCCTCTCCTCTGTGCTCACACACTGCCAGCTTTCTGCTTTGAATCCTCTGTGCTGAGAATAGTGACAGTCTATTATTTTTTTCCCAATATTTGTTCTCTGTAGGGGATCAGCCATTTCCAGTTTTTTTCAGAGACGAAATCTCTCCTTCCTTTAACTCTTTAGGGCTTATCACTTCCATTTGTGGAAGTGACAAATCAGTGGAAGATGGGAGCAAAAACCTGTGCTAGCTTTGGTGCAATAATTAAACTCTGGCTCCAAAAACCTTTCCCCTAAATGTATAGAGAAGGCACAAACAGCATTTGACTAGAGAGTATCTGTTCTACCTGGATCAGGAGAGGGGTCATGATGCACAGGCCAAAAAGGCTCGACTTTGAGCCAGGCTGGAGTTTCAGAGGTTTTACCTGAAATCTCATTTCTCTGCAGGAGAGAGAAGCTGGTACCTGAAATCTCATTTCTCCTTGCATGGGGAAAGGAGATCTGGTGCAGGCTGAGCCTGAGTGTTCCCTGCACTCTCACATGGAACTGCAGCTGCCCTGTAAAATTATGGAGAGGATGTTTGTCTGCATGGCCTGAGCAGAACATTTCCAGAGCAGAGGCAACTCTTACAGTAATGGACAGTAAGGCTAAAATGGTGACTGCTCCAGGACATGGCTGCTGTGTGAAGCAAAGCGGTGGTAATGAAAATTGTTTTGCTACTAATTAGAGCAGTCACTACTGGCAACCACTCCAGTCTTATCTAAGGAATTTTCAGGCAGTAACTGCATCTTGGTGAAAAGCAGCACTTCACTTTCTTTCGCTCTCTTTCTGAGCTATTTTGAGTGTAATTGTTTTTCTCCCAACAGAGGGATAGGAGTGTACCAATCCAAAACCATTCCTCAAGCTACACTTGCCTGGAAGGCATTTTGGTAAATAGAGTTTTCCACCGTGATTTCTACTGCATCAGGCTGAGCTGTTTTTCACTGATGGACTGATTTTGGCTGGTACATTTTATAGGGAAGGCAGAAGAATGGTGAATGGTGTGGCTATTGCTTTGGTTCCTATGGCACTGGTTGGGATGAAGGAGCTCTTGGTCTCTGATCCATCACTGTGGAGGTAAAAGAGAATTGTCCATGTTAATTTAACTTTCTACAACCAGCACTGTTCAGGCTAATTTACCAACTCTGTCCTACCTGGTAGCTTCTGGGACTTACGTGAGCCATGGTATGTGGCACATATTCCACAGAAGAAAAAAAATACATTTCTTTCTTTGTCTCAGGAATAACTAGTGACTTGACCTTGGATTTTCCACATCATAGTGACATACAGTATGTGAACTCCATTGTAAAAAAAAACAAACCACCAAACAATGATACTGCTCTCTGCTAGAAGCTAAATGTCTAAAGGCATCCCCTGGTCAGCAATCATGTTAAATCAATATTGAAAGAGAGAAGTAATTCATTGAAAACACCATTTATTAATTAGAGTGTGGCCTGGACCACAACAGCATGTTCTCTGAGGACACAGATTTATTTATGTTTAGTTACTGAGGGATATGTGAAAAGACTAGTGACAATTGTTGATGATGGCTCATAAGGGAGGCTGCTTGCTGGTGCAAATGCATAAATTATTGAGACAAATTTAGCTGGCTGGAACACTGCATAAACCAGCAAATGATCTGAAACTTATGTGGAATTAATTGCATTTGCCTTTGCAGATGTCTGGTTTCTGAGCAGCAGAGTTTTGGAGCTAGCAGACATGCAGGCAGCCCTGAGAAGACCTGACTGCCCTCAGGTTCCTGCTCAGCCAGATAAAGAGAGTTAATTCCTCCTGCAACAAGGAAAATTCAGCAGGATGCCACTGTTAGAATTACCTGTTCCCCATATATTATTATTTTGTGAAGCTGTATTGCAGATACTGATAGAACCAGGACAGTCAAGCTTACCCTAACCCAAGCTGCATGACCAGCCTGACAAGAACTGAAAATCATTGTGTGATATCTACGGATGATTTATTACCATTGCAAAGTGGCTGCGTCTCTCACGATCTCACATTCCTCAGCTTTGTCAGGATCAAAGTAGAGCACTCCTGCTCTGGAAAGTTTTCTGAAACAGCTTCATGGCATTGTAGATGAAGTCTTCCATGATTTTTTTAACCTGAGTCTCAATACTGTGTTTGGTGATGAACCTTCTTGTAAAATAACCCAGGGCAGAAAAGTGAGGGCTAGCATATGGTCTGATGTGAAATTAAAGAGGTAAACATGTGGCCAGTACTAAGTCCCATTTTTTTGGGCTGGTGTGAAGATGAAACAAGGCTCTCTTGTGGCAATACTGTATTTGCACTTATGTTTTGGAAATCAAGCACAGGAATTAACTCTGCTGTTACTGATTGACTGGTGATTTAATGTTTCCTGTGCTGTCCAAATCCTTTAACTAATGCGGCTTCAGCTGGTTAAGGAAGGCAAACATGGATGTTTGAGCTCAGTTCAGCAAAGTACTTTAGCATTCATCAAACATCCATAGCACAGGCATGCAGAATTTCAGGGGTCACATCTAAACACCCTCCAGAAAAGGAGATGGATATCTCTGTATTGATCTAAACAGCTCCCTCCCTTATAGAGGGTTTTTAATTCAGATTTTCTGTCAGATTCTTAATGAGATTTCCTGAGATTTCAGCTAAAGAGACACCCACATAACCCACAGGGGAACATGCCCATCTGGCAGAGGACCTGTGTGAGGCTGCCTCAGCTGCTCCTTAGCACAAACAGGCAGCCAAAGCTTTGGTTGAGGAAGTTCTCAATTAAACTGAGATTGCCTGGGGAGGTCAGGGACTCTGCCGTGTGGGGTCCTTAGGAATGACCTCCAGGAATGGTTCAGGTCAAGCTGATCCTGTGTCAGAGCAGCATGATGCACCAGATGACTGCCAGAGGTCCTTTCCCAGGGATTTCATGTTCCCAGCAGAGCTGTAATTGCACGAATGAAAGGTCAAACATTTTATACCTCATTGTGTGTGCCCCATAATGTATCAGTACTAGGTAACTGTTAAATCAGTTTCTATTGATAAAACACCAAATATCACTTAATATTTTAATGGGCTTCTCCCACTTACACTTCACCAGCCCTGTTCCCTTCTCTGGACTCACACATCAGTGTGTTTCTTGTTGTGAAGGGCACGAAACTGAGCACAGGGTTTGAGGTGTGGCTGCACCAGTGCCCAGCACAAGGGACAATCCCTGCCCTGGTCCTGCTGCCACACTATTGCTGATACAGGCCAGGTGCCATTGGCCTACTTGGCCATCTGGGCACAGGCTGAGTGCTCAGCCACTGCCAAGCAGCACCTCCAGGTCCTTTTCCACCAGGCAGTTTTTCAGCTGCTCTGTCTCAAGCTGGGAGTGCTGCCAAGGGCTGTTGTGACCCAGGAGCAGAGCTCAGCACCTGGCCTTACTGAACCTCATACAATTGGCCTCAGCCTGTCTGCTGAGCCTTCCCACCTTCCAGCAGATCAATATTCCCATCCAACCTGGTGTTTGCAAACTGGCTGAGGGGAAACTTGGTGCCCTCATCTGAATCACTGATGAAGATGTTAAGCTGAGCCCTGCAGAACATCGCTTGTGACCAGCCACCAACTGGACTTAACCCCATCCACTACCATCCCTGTTAATGATCTTCTGGCTCTTCCAGTGTTTTCCTTCATCATTCCCTGCATCTGAAAGGGTAGAGAAGAGCACGGCTTGTGCTCCTGATTCCTCAGCCAATCATCCCAATGATTTATGGTCTCTTTGAGCCAGGTCTCACAAGCTCTTGGAGATCTATATTACACCCTAGATAGCTCAGCTACCTTAGAAGGCATAAAATCAGCAGGATGGCTTCTGGGGTAGTGTTGGAAACAAAAGAGTTTTAATAAAAGGCAAAATAACAAAACTCTTTACAGAGCAAAACCGAGCCAGGTGCAAGAGGCTCTTACTCCTGGTAAAACTCCTCACAAAAGCCATTAGTTCCTTTGTTCTCTTCTTTTTCTAGTAAATTGCTCAGATGGGACTTTTTGGCTCCTGTCCAATTGGCTATCCTTGTGTTTGAGGTGAAGTCCCCCAGGTCCTATGAGGTGTCTTTTTCGCTAATTGAGGAGAGAAACTTCTGGGCTTTTTTCCTTTTTAAGGAGACAAAGGATAGTTTTGTTTATAGGAATATGTCCCCTCCATCAACAGGGGACACATTCCTATATCCCAAGGCTCTGAAATCTCTCTCGATTGCCTTTGGATGTCTTGTTGCAACTTCATTGTTGTCTACCTGAAAAATCAGTAATAGGTAAAAATCAATAATAGATAATCAATAATAATAATCTGAGGGCTGTGACAGGTTAGGGAACTTTCCCTTCACATCTGTAACCCAGGCTCTACGGAGGCAGCAAGCTTCCCTAGGAGGTGGCAGTTTCTTTCTCACTCTGTGTCTCAGATACTCAATCTCCTTGGAAAGCTTTATCACTAAATGAAGAAGTTCCTCTACCTGGGTGCATATGAAATAATGGAGCTGAGCTCTCACATGGGTGAAAGCTGCAGGTGAGCTGTGCAGCACAGCTGGGAATAAACCAGAGCTTGCCTGGTCCATAAGGGCATGGCTGGGAATGGCTCACAGCTGCCATGGTGTCCTGGAATCCATGAAGGGCAGGAATTCTGTCCCTGAGCATGAAGAGGATGCCTCAGCTCAGCCTGCTTGCAGAGTTGTTGTGAATATGGTGTTGGAGACATCACACCAAGACACACACAGGGCATGAAGTTTGTCTCAGACACATCCTTGACAACCTCCTGGAGTGAGGGACATCTCCTGAGGAAAGCCAAGGTGAGGTCATTAGGTGAATCAGGGAAAGGCAGTGACCAAGTGTGTGAGCACAAAGCATCATTGTCTGTGACTGGTAAGCTTCCTTCTTTCTTGGAATAGGATCTGAGAAACTAATGAAGTGATTTCCACCCCCTCTCACTTCTGGTGGTCTGACCTCAGAAGGGAGTGGTAGAGAAACCAGCTGGGAGTAAGTAGCTATTTAAAATGGATCAAGATTGTAGCTGGGAAACTTCCAGAAAGGACTACTGGGGAGGGAACAGGGAAACACCCAGGACATTCAGAACCAGCTAGCCAGTGAACTTGGAAAAGAAACAGTGAAGCAAAACGGTCTCTCCTCCACTAATCAAGAGAAATAAAGAACTGAAATACCCCCTGGAACTGATGGAAAATCAAGTCAGGAACAGAAATATTCATGCATTCACTCTAGTGGAGGGTAAAGAATTTCCAAACCCAATTTCTTTTGTGAAAACCTGGCTCCCTAAGGCTCTGAACGAGCTGCAGAGAATGTCCCACTGCATGTGGTGTGCTGGTTCAGGATCCCTGCCAGGGCAATCACTCCCAATAACAAGCAAAGCAAAACTGAGCTGCCAAGTTTCAAATGTTCATGGGAGAGGGAGGCTCATGACTGTAGAAAGAGCAATGAGGAAGCAAGAGTTCATTTACTTCCAAATCAGCGTGAGTGTCCTCACTTGTTGTGCTGTTGCCTCAGATAACATGGGTTCAAGATAAGTTTCTCATTGTTCTGGGAGCTGTACTGATTCACAGCCCAAGGAAAGTACAACTAAAATTGAAGATACAAGGAAGCAGACAGATATGGATGGTGGGTGAACCTCATGGAAACAGGGCACCATCTGGGGCATGGAGGGATGTGATGTCTCAGTGTTTGCAGACTCCAGAAGCAGACATGAGGCCCTTCCATGGAGGAAAGCCTTCAAGTCTATGCCATACATGTCATGGAAACAGATTTATATGGGTCTGTATTTGGATTAGAAGGCAGCTCTAAAGGTCACCCAGTCTAAACCCCATGCTTATTGCACATTGTCATCTAGGTCAGGTTTCTTATGTTCTTTTTCCCAAATTCTCTCTCTTTCCAATTCTTCACTTACCAGGGCTTCCCTCGCCCTAGTCCTTCTATTTTTTATGATTACCCTTTTTCTGACAGTCTCTAGGCTAAAGCCATCTTATATTGCAATAGTGTTGGTTCAAATGGAAGGTGGTGCTGGAGATCTCCACGGTCCCTTCCAAGCAGCATTGCTTGGATTGTGATTTCGATTTTGTGATTTTGTGACATTGTGATTTTGGGGGAGTGCCAAACTCCACTCAGCCCCAGAGTTTCCCTCTAGATGTGCAATCTCCTGATGGTTTCAGTGATTTTCTGCAGAGACTGCTATTGTCTTTCAACTGCTCTCTGCCGCTAATTCATTGCAATGTATCACAACAGGCACCAAACTGCCTCATGCAACTCCCCAACAAATTTTTGGGTAATATTGGCACTTCCTCCATATCTTTGCCTCATTCCCGTGTCAGGTACGCCTGAAGAAAAGAGTAGAAAGTTTTCTTATTTGTCTTGTTTGTCAGCCGGCAAGGCCAGTCCAGGGTTATTCACAAAGTTGTATAAAATACATGTAAATGTTTCAGGTACACTATCTGCTCTTTAAATGAAAAAAAAAAAAAAAACCAAAAAAAAAACAACTAAAAAAAGATATGCTGGGAAAAAACCCAAGAAAAATAGAGCTGACTTTGTATTTTCTGCAGACTTTTTGCAAAGCAGCCTCTCTTTCAGGGACACCTGAGCTGCTGGGGCAGCCAGTGTTGTCCCTGGTCTGTCAGCATGTGAGTACCTCAGCCCTTGTTAAACCTGAGGGAACATTTTGCTTTCCCAGCCAAGGCTCTCATTGCAGCACCAAGCATTGCTCCATCTCCCTTCAGGGTGAGACTCTCCCTGCCTGGGTGTCCTCCTGCTGCTGGGATGAGTCACTGTGAAGGTGCCAACCCCTCTCTGGTGAGTGCAGGGGCACTGGGGCCTCTGAGCTGGGAAAGGTTGTGACCTGGGAGGGGAGAATTTGTGAACACACACACATACACACATGGGCTTCCATGCCCCAGGACATAAAAAAGGATAGCAGCAAGTCACCAGCCTGGCAAACAGGACTTGTTTACAGCTCAGGGGCTCACACAGGGCATATTCCAAGGAGGCAGGCTGGGGCAGGAGCTGGGAGAGGTCTCCACAGCCCCACTGCACCCAAGGCAGACCAAGCTGTGACTCAGTGAGCAAACACAGCTGAGCCTTGACTGGACTTGCTGCAGTAATCCTGGAACTCCTGTTTGCTTTCCAAGGGGATTTAGCAGTGAGGGAACAGCCTACATAGGAAGGAGAATGGCAGATAATATTTGCTTCCTTTTGATATAAATATACTCCATTCCCACAAGAGGAAAAAAACAAACCAAGCTATCACAAGACAGCCAGTAAATGGTAACAGTAATAACAACAGCAGGAGCATCAACAACCCTTTTCAACTAATTCTTTATTTTCTTTTGTAAAAAGGGTTACTTTGACCTGACAGAAGAATGCACCAGAAATGATGTTGCATCATCTAAGGAAATGACACCTCTTGCATTTCCCCACTTCTCCTTTCTCTAGTGTTCCATCAGGATTTTGTGAGGCTATTGCAGGACACAAGAGGGGCAGGCACTGAAGAAATCACTCTGATCTCATGGTGCAACTTATTATTCTGGAAATCAATCCAGCCCCTGGGAACTGAGGGTGCTTTCTCTGAAAAGAAATTTCAACCTATTTTGTTGCTCAAGACATGCCATATAAACTAAACATATAAACATTAGTATGCTCCTCTGGCACAAACTTTAAAATGCATATCATGTGGGCAAAGACACACAGAAATGACCCCTTGGTCCAGCTTATGTCAGTATTGTCATACAGAGGCAAAAACTCTCTGCCCTTCAAAAAGGCACTGCTTGAAAAATGCAGTCCTTGAGGTTGACATTATTTTATCTAAGTTCTGTTACTGCTCTTTGTGCATTAAATGCTACATGATGTGAAAACGAAATACAAGGACAAAAGGAAAATCTTGTACCATTTCATTTCTCACTTTAGACATTTAGCATAATTTCTTATTACTTTGTGCAGAAGTTCAGCATGAAATTGCTTAGCCTCCAGACACTGAGCATTACAGGTGTTGTAAATGTTAGAGGGTCCACCTGAGAGCCCTGACTATTTTTGCAGGGATAAATACAGGTGAAAGAATCATTTGTAATGAATATCATTCAACAAACCATATCTTCCATTTGTGAATTGTCCGTGAAGAGATTGTAATTTTCCTGAGCTGCTTGGTGAATCACTTCTGGAAATCATTCTTCACTAGCAGCTTCTTGGAGGGCAATTTGCTGGGAGCATTTCATATTCAAAGTTTGCAACTTGAGATATTTTTATGAGGTGTGTCACTTCCCTGGAAGGATCCATTCCCTAGTTAGATGAGTGTAACTCCTGAAGTTTGTCTTCTCAGTGACAAATATGAATTTTGAAACTTTATAAAGGTGTCCTGAATAATTTGTTTGATATCTGAAATAGATTTGCTTTTTGCAAACATTGGTAAAACATGGAAAACAAAGCCAGCAAGGTTGAGGCAAATTCATTGCAGCATTCAAATGAACATCTTGGCTGCTCTAAACTCCTGAGGTCAGGCTCTGTGCTTTTGGTGTGGTGGCTGGTTTGCAATGAGTGATATATCGTCTTGGGTCCAGCAGTTTTTTGGTAGAAGGTGTTATTGAAAAGGCAGAGATAGAATAAAACCCATCAGAGGTCAGGCATAAACAAAAAATGTTAACACTGGTGATGAGTGTTACTCATGTGACTAATTCAGAATTACTGCCCCTGATCCTGCTCAAACACAGCCACTCTGCTGACTTGGGAAGAGCCTTTCCCTGTGTCCTTTATCTCTGCCACAGCAAAACTAATTTCCCAATTTTCCTCAGCTGAAACAGTTGACAGGCAGGAGATTAGCTGGAAATTAGGTCATCTGGGAAGAACACCCCTCTCCTAAATACTCCCAGAGATATTGTTCAAACCTGGGCCTGCAGTGGAGGCCTTAATGGTGGATAAAAAGAGAAGAAAGCTCTTTAGACAAGGTTCATGTTTCTGTTGGCAGTGCTGCACAAAGCTGTTCCAAAACATGTGATAGTGCCAAGGGTTGTGTTCCTTCAGCCCAGGCTTGGCTTTTCCTCCTCATGTCCCACAATGACAGCTCGTGTTGAAGGTGAGGGAGGGTGGGGTGTGTGGGAACCTGCTGGAGGATCATTTTCTCCTCACAGCTCCTTGGAGCTGCTCCAGGCTGTGCTCTGGGAGCAGAGATGTCCCTGAGGAGCTGGGGCACGAACCTGAGGGCCAAGACAGTGCCCAGACAATGTGCCCCTCTCCTCTCTCCCTCCCAACATCAGACACAAGTGGCAGCCTATAAAAATTTGCCTTTTGCACCAAGACAGCTGCAGGAAGGCAACTGGAAATGAGGCTTATGGGTTTGTTGAAATGGAAAGGAAACTAAGCCTTTTAATATTTGCCTCTGCACTCTTCCAATCACACACAGAGAGAAGGCCTTATCTTTCGGTCACAAAAGAAGTATTGGCAAGGCCTCAGGTAATCCCAGCAAGACCTGCTCAAATAAAAGTTTGCAGAGCACAAAGCTGTGAAAATTAAGGGGTTCAGAGAGTCTATCACTCAGTCAGGAGGATGTGCTTCCTGAGAGCCCAGAGCCACTCTAATGAACCTGACAGACACAAGGTGCCTCTGGCATCTCTCATCCACCTGGAGACGGACAGAAATGAGACAGGCACCTTCCCAGAAGGAACATGGAGTGGTTAACAGAAAATCCTTAATTATAAATGATCAGGATTCAGGGCTCCTACTAGTGGATGCACTCTTGGCCTTCCCCAACCCAAAGGTTTTAGTTAAAAAGGCAGACAAATGAACTACTTTAGCCCAGCAATGATTTCATAAATGCACGTGTCTAAGTAATGATTCCCTGAATTATGCCTTCCTCCCACTCCTATTAAGCCATCATGCCTGGATAATCTAACACTTTGAATCAAGCCCTCCTAGTTTACCCATTCTGTGCTGAGAAACTCAGCAAATTGCTGACCCCTATCAAGTCCCTACAAGTTCAAAATCATTCTTTTTATTTATACAAGTCATCCCACAGGCCAGATTTATAGGGCAGGAAAAGTAAATGCACCTGTGTTGATGCTGCAGTAATTTCATTCTGTTCTGCTGGGGAGTCTGCTTAAAAATGACACTTTGATGGTGCAGCTTGATGGGGTTTGGCTACAGAACAGCCCAGCTGGCCAGCAAGCAGGGGTGAGCAGAACAGGGCTGGAAATGAAGGTGGCTTTTGTGGCCCTTCTATTCCTAATAATGTATATTAAAAAAAAAATAGAAAAAAGAATCATTATGAAGAAGAGGGGAAAATAACTACTCATTGGCTGCAAGAGGATTAACAAGGTAGTTTACCATAATATTAGAGGGGAAGAAGTCTTTTTATGGAAAATAGTGTGGGGAAGATGATTATTTTTACTTGCAGTTGTTTTCCTTGCCTCCCTGTTGTTCTTTTTTTCAGTTCTCTAGAACAGGCTCAGAAAGTGGTACAAATCATATTATTTGCTAATGTGCCAGCCTGGTGAGTGGAGAATTTTTAGTGGTCTGCAAAGAGAACAAGCACAATTCCTGTTATTTGTTAATCACCTCTGTGTGCTTAACTTTCAAAGGCTGTTTTAAATATTTATCTTCCTTTTTCTCCAAGGATTTGTGTTTTCTTCTAAGAAGAACATTAACTCTATCCCAGCCAAAACCAGGGCAGTAATGTTTCATTCCTTCCTGAGCCCAAACATGGTGGGTATAGAGAAGATAACACTCACAAAGAATGACTTAAGGTCTTTAACTTTACATTTGAAATCTGAAAACAAAACTCAAGGAGTTCTCTATCATGGTAAAGAAAAAATCCCAAACCAATCAAGCAAAACCCACAGAAAAACAACAACCAAAAGCCACCCCAAAATTTTGTTTAAGTGAGTAGCTTCACACAAACTCACCTTTTAGCATTTCTAAGAAGTGTGGCAAGTTACAACTGCTGGAAACGGATCCATCACAGAATTAGCCCCGGCTTGTCACAAACTTTTGGTGAACCAATAAACGGCCAGTCTCAACACATTGTATTGCAGATATTGTGCAAGTCTACCAGTAAATAGACAGCCCCAGCTTGCCTGGGTCTTACTCACCTCATTTGTCTGCCCAGAAAATGGGAAACAGCTTAATGAAATTAAGTACAGTCAGACCAGTCAGACTTCAACTCCTTTTTTTTTCTGATATGTGACCTTAACTGCCTGCAATGTTGTCGAGCTCTTTTCAGTTTTTATGTGGAGCAAAGGGCCATTAAGTGACTCATTCTGCAGAGATAAGGGAAGACAGCAAAGCCCTATGAGGTTTGGGGTCCTGCTGGACCCTGGGTAGAAATCCCAGGATGGAGTAGGATTGCATGGGATGTTTCTCTGTGGAATGAATCACAACCAGCACCACAATGATAACTTTTTTTTTTTTTAATTGAAAGCATTTCTTTCAGCTTGATAAATTGGTTACTCTTTCCCATGCAAACAACTCTGATTATTCATCATGGTATTTGTGTGTTCTTAATTTCCCACAAGAGTTATATGTGGGATGGAAGTTTTCTTTTAGTATTTGATAAGACATTGTTTTAAAATGCCCATCATCCAATCAGGGAGGATAAGCCTAGTGATTGAAGTCAGCAATTATAAAATCTGTATACTGAGTACCTAAAGGTTACAAACAGTCAGATGACAAGAAAATACTGTGTGATACTAATCACTAATCATAGCTTGCTTAAGAATGATATTTCCAGGAATCAGGATCAATCTGCCAATGATTCACTAACTGTAGAAAGAATTAAATTCCTAGCATGCATTATCTGAAGTGAGTGTTTTGATCAGTTCACTATCAAAACCCGATTCCCATTGGCTACAGAGGAAGGAGGCAATCAAAGTCACCTCTGTTTTTCACATAACTTGTTTTTTTCAGTTAAATACTGACATCAAAAGTTTGTCATGCAAAGGCAGAGCCTTGTCTCTAGCCCTGTGTTACACAGTGAAATGCCAGCCCCACTGATTTTGGTGACAAAATTCCCATTCATTTAGCCTCATGTCAGAGGATTGATTTTTATTGACACACTGGGGAGTAATTAATTATTTACCCACCAGCCTGAGAGACCATTTCAAAAGGATTTATTTAAGGTGCTGTTCTTTAAGAATCAGTTATCTTGAGGCATGTGATACCTCATACAGTTAACTCTGCCTAAACACCTTCCACTCAATTAGCTCATGTTTTTATTCAGGAGAGGAGATGGATCGGTCTCTACAGCTGGCAATGCTTTCAGAGTGTGTCAGGCCAAAGGGAAGCTAATTACAGGGAGGAGAGAAAAATGTGGAAAATACTGTTTGCAGAGGGCACTGTAGAGAGGAAACTTTGTTGTGAGCAGCCCTCTCTCACATTACACATGCTGAAGCTGTACTCTTCTGACCATATGATTAATGATGCCAAGCCAAACATTATACCCACGTCTCAAGGGTCACCAGAAAACTTCTTTTTTTTATCATCTGTTTCTCATTTTGCTGGCCACAAAGGTATTTACTAAGGAATTAGTATATATCTAGGTTTAAGTAGATTAAAATAGAAACATGCCACTGTTTACTGGATACATCTGCTCTCATTAGTACAACTTGTTGCTGTTGGCATGAAGCAGTTTAATTACAGTGACAGAATAGTTTTCTGTGGAATCAGAGCCTGGTCGCAGTGGGGCTCCTCAGACAGATGTGAACAAGCAGTGCTGCAGTGGTGGCTGCAGAGAGAACCCAGGGCAGCGCTTCTCTCACCCCTTCAGACAATCCCTCCAGGAAAGAGCAAGGACAGAGCAGTTGTTCCACTTACATTAAACCTTTTTAATTTTTTTCCTCTTTCCCAGATATTCTTTATTTACTTTAGTCCAACTTTTTCCATTAATGCCCACAAATGTTGTATATTTATTAATAACTTAGGTGTAGGATGCATTGGTAGGTGAGGTCCTGAGAGCAGATACAGTGCCTGGGATGATGCAGGTACCAGCTCTACAAGAAATAAAGTTGCATCTGCCAAATACTGAAGGAAAGTCTGGAGGCACCATCTCCTCTGTTGCCCATGTGGCTGCCACAGAGGAGGACATTTCTCAGTACTGCTCTGCCCCAGGACACAGATGGGTTCCAGGAAATCCTGTGACACCTTGGAAGTTATGAAAAAGTCAATTAACAGGGTAATTTGCCTTCTGTTGCTGTGTTTTGAAATTATATTCAGCACATTAGGGGATTTAAATTATGGTACTTAGGGATCTTTTTCTGCAATGGTGGAGGTTAGAAACTGTGCTGGATCAGGAAACTACTCTGGCAGGTGAAAAAGGTGAGAGTTTGCAAAGTGCATGGTCAAAGAACACCCCACTGAAGTCAAAACTGGTGTCCAGGCCACTTTTCTGGGATTTTGAGATGAAGTGGGATTTGGGACATGCCCATCCTAACCAGTTTCCCTAGCCAGGAGCTAGTGCTTTCTTGTTCTCCTTGGGGAATCCACCCCAGGACTGAAATATAAACATCTGAACCACAGGTGTGGTTGCCCAAAGCTTCCTGGGGTAGTCACCAGAGAGAGGAAGGTTTCTTCAGGGAGTCATTGAAAGACCTTGGAGATCATTTCCCCAGCATCTTTTCTGCTATAGTTTACTAAATAATACAAATCCTACATTTCAACAAGAGGATGACTCAGTTTTCTAATGGGATGGGAGGAACTGGATGATCCAAGTCCTGCCACATCTGCCTGACAAGATAATTTCTGCATCTCTGTCTCAGCTCCACCTTGGACCAGCCACTTGCTGAAATGACAGTGTTTTGAAGGGAAAGATGCTGTCATCTCCCAACCACTTTTGTTAGGAGTGAAAATCAGCCACCTACTCCTCACCCAGCCAGCAGAGCAGTGTGGTTAAAACATTTAATAACATGAAGCTTCTGGTGAAATCTGAGGCCTCTGCTTTCTGTTCTTTCTGAGGCAAGAGCACAGTTATGGAGTTGGGTGTTTTCTGAGGTGGTTTCAGGAAAGTGCCTGTCCTGCCCTCTCTCTGGGGAGGTGCCAGCAGACACAGAGACCTGTGCTGTGCAAACACCTGGATGCAGCTCCTGCCCCAGAGGACTTCAGTGCACATCTGGCATGGGGAAACCCTCTGCTCCAGGGTGGTCCAACAGCTGCTGAAGCACTTTGGGCTGTGTGGCCATCAAAGTGCAGTAGGGGTGGGCCTGAAAAGAGGGGAAGGAAGATGTCCTGGTACTGATCAGCTCTGTGAAGCTGTGGGGCTGAAGGTGCCTCTTCTCCCATCCAAATAGCCAAAAGCAAGAAAACAGATGTTGACAAACATATGAACTCCTGCTTGGAGTCTTAAGGGTGGGCACTGACAGACCTGGGCTTAAAACCATCAGCCCCTGGACTTAAAACCAGCAGCCCCAGAGGCCATGGGACGGAGCTTCACTTGCCTGTTCTACCCTGCTCTGTCTGATTTTTGTTTCTAAGTAGCTCCTCCCTGCCTGCCCCTTGGTTAGCAGCATGGAGAAGCAGTGGAGGGGAGCCAAGAGTCTGCAGTGAGGATGTGTTTGTGTGGCTGAACACACTTTCCACATATAAAAGTAATAAAGGGAAAATGCTACATAAGTTCGCTCACTGACTGTTTTGCTCCAGTGCCATGGCCCAAGAACAATCACCCAAGCTCATCCATGTGTGAAAATTGTAATATTGGAAAAGGCTCCTGTGTTTGCTATTAGTCATATTTCTTTATAACAACTTTCCTCTGTAAGTGGATACAGAAATAACTCTTCAGATTATGGCTCAGAGCAGGGAGCTGTATTTGCTTAGTGGTGTAGCTGCATTGATTGGCATCCCCCTGCTCAGTAGAAATGTTTTTAACCAGCCAGAACAACAAAAACTGTTGAAAAACCTCCATGGGTTTCACTGACAGCATTCAAATGTAAAAGCAACTAGGTGTTTCAGGAGCCAAAACATGATTATTTTTAATTCACCGCGCTTAGGAATGGTTATTATTTATTGTTTGAACACAGCAGCACCTACTGGCTCCAGCCAGAAATCTGGACTTCACAACAGTAGGTGTCAAAGGGAGTAAAAAAGAGGTTTCCACCCCCCTGAGTTGTCTGAGTCTGAGCAGAGTGTTTGGGTAGAAGCAGCATGAGGGAGGAGCAGAGGCAATGGGAACTGGTCTGACTGCCCTGGCTGTGCTGGGCTGGCTGAGCCGGGAGATTTATGGAGGGTGGGAGCTGCTGGGGATGAGCTGAGCTGGAAGGAAAATGAAATCTGGAGGTGTGGCAGGAGCTGGAGAGGTGACAGTGCCTCAGTGGCACACTGCAGTTTGTAAGAGAGGAAGGTGAGGAGGACACAGGGGGAGAAAGAACTCACCAGTTGGCAGTACAGTGTGGGATGATGGCATGGGCAGAGGTGGCAGGAGAGTGATGTACTGAACTGGAGGAAAAACCCCCAGATTATCTACTCCTTTATTATTTTTTTTCTTTTTCTTTTTTCTTTTTTTTTTTTCATCTTCTTCTCTTTTTTTTTTTTCCTTTACTTTTTTATTTTCCTTTAATGGGAAAGGTTTTTCCAGAAAACCCACCTTTGGAAAAGCTAAAGCTGAACTTTTTGACTTGGCAGTTACCGAGCTGGGATGGTTGTGCCAATTTCACATCCTGCCTGCAGGATGCAGGATACCCTGACAGCACTTTTCCCCTGCTGGCAAAAGACACTCGGTGCAAGTGGGCATTGGTGTCTCTCCTCTTTTCTCCCCATTCTCACATCCCAAATCCAGACCTCTACCTCTGCTGAACTTGGCTGCAAATCTTTCTATTCTCGGGAAAGCTGTTGTCCATTTTCTGTCCCCTTCAAGAATAACATTGAACCTTCCACAATTGTTTTTGATACTCTGATTTTTTTTTCTTACAACAGAAAATGGAAATTATCTACAAAAGTGATTTTCTTCCACAAATATTTTGTTTTCTTCCCTAAAAAGATTTTTTGCTTAGAACAACATCCTCATGGAAAACTGTGTGGCCTTAGTGGTAAAACTGCAGTGAAGAAAATGATTTTTGCAAAATTATTTCAAATATATATGGTTAGGAAGAGTTTTGTCTTGGCCAGGAATTAGGGAAAAAAAAGTAGTTAAAGTCTGTATTCAATTCCATTTTAAGATCTCTCTTCTAGACCTGTCTCCATATAATGGCTCAGAAATGTTCGGGGAAATTCTGTCATTTATGGTTTCCATCTCAGACTGAAACTAAAACAAGCAAGAAGCCTTATAAAAAACCTTGTTCTTATGAAGGGTTTTCCAATTTCCTATGTTTTTATTCTCAAGAGGTTTAGATAAAACATCCAGATTTTTTTTTCTTTTTTAAACAGAAGCCAGACTCTAAATCTATTGAGGTTTCCCCATCACTAATTATAGCGTGTATGTGAAATTATTTGCTGTGAAGGTGAAGGGTAGTGTGAAATTAAAATTAGATGCATCAAGAATAATGCTTTCCTGTCTTGACAAGTGTATGGGCTTGGTGCTCTGAAAGATAGTTTTTGTTTTGTCACATAATTTTCCTAAATAATCCAGAAGGATGCAACTGAAGGGGGGTTGTGGGTTTTTTAGAACAAACAAACAAACAAACAAACAAACAAACAAACAAACAATATTGCTTGGGGAAAATAATTTTCTGTTTCATCATTTCATTTAATTCTCCATTAATCTACTGGGAAACATACATAGTATTTTTCCTCTCTCCTCAAAGGAAAATTCCAGCTAAGGACAGGTCTTGTTATCCCACTGGAGGCAGGATTCAGCTCAAGTGATGTTGAGGGAGTGAAGGATTTGTGTGTGTGAGCTGAGCTCCTTCCCTGCTGCCCTGGCCAGACCTCTCTGGGCAGCAAAAGGGGTTTGGGCAGCAACAGCAGCCACAACACTGCTCCCAGCTGGACTGAACGTGTTTTACTCACAGGCACCTCCAGGTCTGTGCCTCTGGGAGAGGAAGAGAGAGATCTCCAGAGATGAAACACCGCGGTCCTGGCTCGACAGCAGCCTTGTTCTGTTAAAAACCACATCCTGCATGTGTGGCTTGCCTGAGGCAAGGCCCAGCATCAAGGCAGCCTGTCCACCCTGAAAGCAGCTCCTTGCAAATCCAGGTGGGCACTTTGCTCCATCCCAGCTCCCTGAAAACTGATAACACTGCTGAGCTCCTCCTGACCCCCTCAGTGTGCCATTTCTGTGCTGAGGGCTGGGCTGGCTGGTCCCTCCGCCACTGTGAGCCACATAAAACTTATTATTGTGCAACAGCACATCTTTTTCAAAGTTATAGAGGATGGTTTGCTATCTTGGTGATTTTTTTTTAACTGTGCAAAAAGTGGTTATTTGAGTTTTTTTACTTTTTCGTGCCATGAAAGCTTCCTGCATAGAAATATCTTGGTGGCTGTGAGTTCAAGCTAAACTGCTTCAAATTATAAACAAGAATCTTAAAACACGGAAAAATCTTACAAATGGAAAGACTTTTCAGCTCTCATTTTTCAAAAATTGCTACTGGATGAGGTCAGATATGTTTCCTAAAGTGTTTGACCAGGAATAAACGCAAATGAAAATTTTGTATTTTTAAAATCTGTGAATGTTACACAGAAAAAGATACCTGGTTTTTCTATGCATTACCAACAAGATTATCCTCTGAAAATGGCAAAATGAATGCAGTTCCCTTTGCTCAGTCTAATAAAAACGGTAACATAAATAGACCCAAATAAATTCATGATTGTTAATTTCAGGGTGGCAATTGAAAAAACACAAAGCCAAAAAACACAACAAACCACAACCAAACCAACACACCCCCTCCCCTGTACAATCTGTGAGCTAAATTCCCCTGAAATTGCCCAACATTTGATCCCAGTGACACAAATTATTGTGAGCTTGGAATGATATCAATTACTCTCCATTACTACCCGAGGGCTTGCTGTGATAGTGGTTAATAAGCCAAATCCTAAGGTGCCCTTTCCATTTGTGGGTAAGGTCAAAAGCAATTAAGGAATGGAGGATCTCTGGTGAAAGCTGCACAAGTGCAATATTGGTGGGGTTTTTTATTTTTTTGTAAATCAAAGTCACATCGTTCAAGCAGTGCGGGGTTTGATCAGCAGATGGGCTCGTCCCAGTGCTATCCACACTCTGTGGAAAATCAGTTCTCCCTTGATTCCACCTGTGCTGTGGAGTTGTAACTCGTGGCTGTGCCTTACCAAAGATAGTGCATTTAGGTTGTAATTAAAGCAAGCAGGTGGCAGAAAGAAGCCAAATGATGTCACATCTTTTGAAAATTTGAGATATTTTATAGATAAGACAGATAAATCATCATATAAGTGGACAAACTGTTGTCCTACATAGATGTCTGCCATATTAAAAGCACATTTCCTGTGCCTGACTCTACCCTTAATTTCAGTTTAGCTCCATCATTGGGCCAAGGTACTCTCTGTGCACCTGAATATAGAATCCTTCTCAATAGGATGGGACAAAATATTCTCTTATTGGGACCAGACCTTCTTGAGGTTCTCTTGCAAACCTCATTGTTTTTTTTCCTAAATTCAGAGTAATTTTACAATTCAGCATGGGTTTCAACTTCTCACTGGAGTATCCAGAGGTGGTATCTGATGGCAGCAAAGTTAACTTCCTCAGACATACTTGTCCTAAGGAAGACAGCATTATGACCGGACTTATTTCCCACAAACTCATCTTGATTGCATTAATTATGCTGCTATCTGTTAATTATTTCCTGATTTTCTCCCCTATCAGATTTTGCGTGCAGTCAATTCCAGATGAACCAACTGAGAGTTATGCAAGGGTTTGCCAGTGACCTCTTCCTACACTGCCACAATGGCATCTCCCAGGCTATGTGATTCCTCTAATTTTCCAAGATCCATTACAGATTGAGGTCTGTGGCTCAGAAATTTGCTCCATGATTTTTCTTAGAGAGCAGTGATCTGCATTATCTTGGCCTGCAGACAAGTTGGGGTAATAAACATGAAGTCTTTATGTATAAACTGCTCCACACGGGGCTTCCTGTGACAAACTTTGGCTATCTAAAATCCAACATCCAGCAAAAGATTGTCAGGTGGGCTCTCAAACACCAGAGGAGAGCAGGGAGCATTGTCAGAGGTGGTTCCTGCCTTCCCAGGGGAGCAGGAGCCTCTGCAGATTCCTATCTGTCCCTAGTGATGAAAGAAAAAGTCCACTTCACTCAGATTATATATCTGGTTCTTGAATTTTTTTGTGTGGGAGGTAGGTTGTACACTGACCTCGTGCTCCCCACTCCAGAGGCTTTGAGATTCCCATCCTGTGACTGAGACATGTCCAGATCAAGACCCTTTTCTGGATATCTCTTTCTCAGATATGTTCTTGGATGTCTCACCATGTCTTGCCAGCTATCTGCAGCACTCCTCATTGGCATCAACAGCTTCCAGCATTGGTTTTAGTTCCTAAAGCTAGATTTTGCTTCATCACTGTTTTTCTTTATTTCTTTTGTAAACCAAATTTGCTTAAACCCAGGGCTTTTCAGTCTGTAGAGGGTTCTGTATGGATTTCTGGCTGGTAGCACACCCACAAGTGCCTAGACAGAGGTGTGTTTGATGGCTGTGGAGATGTCCAATTTAGAGAAATAAAAGAAAATAGTCATTCTCAGCACATTTCCTATGAGCAGAGTATTGTTCCCCTGTAAACAAGCACACTAAGCAGGCAGCACTGTGGTCAGACAAGGTCTCCCTTGCCCATCTCAGCCTGTTGTTGCCAGTCCCAAAGGAAGTTCTCCAGAGAAAGTGGCCTTTTGTCTCCTCCCAGAGCGGGTAGTTTGCATAATCTGGTTAAATAAAATGAATACACACAGGCACAAAGAATTGTGGGGGGAGACTGTAGTATAAGCAAGGCTGAGTGGTCCATCTAATCTGACATCAAAATAATAAAATCGTTTATTTGTGTACGCTGGAACAACTCCTTGGGACTGTGGCCTATTCCTGTTTCCCAACAACACTGTCATTAAAACAATGGGCACTGTAATTACTGTGATAAAAAGGCATTATTGCTTCAGTTCTTCATCTGGCCCATGTGCAGAAGGAAGAGGTTTTCTTTATAATCTCCCTGCAGAAGGAGCCCAGGGACCAGAAGGCTCCTTCTCCCACTGGCTCTGCCGTACAAAGGATTTCTCCACACCGGAGGCTGCAGTGTGAGGGCCTTTGTCTGCAATGAAAGGCCATAATGCAGCCCTTCTGCCAGCACTGGCCAGGAATGAAAGCAGAGCCTTTATGTACCAGCTAACTGCTGAACTGCAGACAATACTGTAAAATCTGTGCTCCTCCATTACCTCAGCTGCCTTCATGTTGCTGGAGTGCTGCTGAGCCTTGGAAAGGGGCTGCGGGCGCCAGGCTGGAGCTTCACAAAGTCCCTGTCAGGAGGAGAGCAGAAAACCTGCTTGCCCAGCACAGCCACCCTGGTGGGACTGAGGAGAGGGGGTCAGGAGGGAGATGTGATTGATACCTCCTGAACTGTTGCTCCAGCTATTTCTGCAGTTGGGCCATTTCATTCTGGCAGACTGCACTGGAGCTCCTGCTCAGCTCAGTTCTGTGTGAAACCTGCTAGTTTGGCAAATTGCTGCCTTGCTGTGAGCTCACTGCCCAGCTCCTGTAACACCACACTCTGCAGGAAACAGCCCAGAGGTGAGCATTTTTCCACTGGCCTTCATGAAAAGCTCTTTTGAGTGAGTCCAAGAGCTCACAGAGAATCTGTGAACACAGCCTGGAGAGCCAAGATGCCCCCTAGTTTGTGCCAGTGCCTCTCCTTGCCTTCATCAGATCTGCATTGCCTGCCACCCCTGAGGAGCCTGGGCTGGAGTCCTGTCTGGGCTTCAGAGTGCTCAAGTGATCTCTTAAATCCTTCAGGTTGCTTAAACTGGAGCAGTCTGCAATTCCAGCTTCCAAAAATCCCCTGCCTTGGGGCTCTGACAGAGTGAAGTACTGACCTGGCTAGGGACACAGGAACTGTTCTCCCTGGCTGCAGTGAGAATCCTAGAATTGTTAACGGTGGAAAAGACTTTTAAGATTGAATCCAACCATTATCCAGCACCACTTTTAGCACTGAGGACAGGCTGGCAGCACAATCCTCCCAGGCTGTCTGATGTGAGCGACTACAGGCTGGTGGTGGGGCAAAAGAATATCAATGAGGTGCTGAGATGACCACTGCTATTGCTAACAGCCTCTTTTAGGAAATGTTTACCCCACTGCAAGCATAACTGATGTAAATTGGATGTGTCAGGCTGAGTAGAAGCACCTACCCCCTTCCCCGAGCTGCTCTCCCCTTGTTTGACAAGGTACAAACAGAAAGCCCATTCACATGTGAGTGGAGAGCACCAAACATTGCATCAAAAAGCAGGAGCCATCCTGTTACAATCTGCTGCTTGTCAGGATTTGACAGGGCTGTGAAATATAAATGATCTCTGCGATAGCAACGCCTGCCTCAGCCACTGGTAAACAACTCCCCTCATTAAAGAGATGCTTTAGAAATGACAGCACCAAATTATGGTAATATTTTTGAGAAGGGCTCTTTAGCCAGAGATCCTAAAATGAGGTTTTGCCATTTGTTTGCCAAAATACCATTTCTTTGCAAGCAGAGGCAAGTGGCCTCACAATTGAAAAACTGATGCCATCAAACAGGCTCCAATTGATATAAAAATGGAGCTGTTTGGATGAATGACGAAGGACTGTGAGGGAGGAGATGAACTTTTCCTAAAGCTTCTTTTTTTTAAGAATATCCTCTGTAACCTTTTTAGCCCCACAGATTGTCTTCAATTCAGAGTTTGTTCAATGCCTAATTCAATACCCTTAGCCATGACAGTAACTCACAGGTCCAATCCTGCAATACCATCTTGCTAATGGTTACAAATGGCTAGATCTGAAACTTGCTTGATGTGGGACTATATTCTACTGTTCAGTGCCCTCTGAAACCTTGTTAAAGGAACAGATTCAGATGTAGCACTTGGGAAAGACTCCTGAGTCATTCTGCTTCCCTTCTTAGCATTGGCATTTTTCCTAGGAGACTTTTTGGTTGGGTTTTTGCCTTGATTTTGCTTATCCCTCAGATCTGGTGAGATTAGAGTCCAGGACAGAATGGCTGCAATAAAATCATTACAGATTCCACCTGCATCCTTCTCTGAGTCAGAGAGAAATTAACAGAATAATAGAGGCTGCATGTATTTCTCAAGTGAGAGATCACTGAGATCAGTCCTTGTCAGAAATATCACTGGTAAGAACAAGCTATATGCAGTGACAGATAATATTTCATAAGATTTCCAAGCTTCTTTTTTGGAGGATGAAAATATTTGATCCTCTTTCCGTCAGCAGGCTTGCTCTGATCTACTTTTATAGTAACATTCTCCACTAAAGGTTCAGTTTCTCTCATGCTGTCTGCTGCTACCCTTCAAAAAGGATCTGGGCTCCTCTTCTGCAGAGTTCTGGCTGTACCTGCCTGTGCACAGGAGCTGCACAGAGATGAGACCCTCCACTCATCATCCTCTGTACGGGGGATCCAAAGCAGGAAACTCTTCTGTGTCTTTAATGCGGCAGTGAGAGTCATTTCTGCTGTGGACAGGTCCTGTCAGTCCTGCACGTCACATCTTCATTACATTGTTCAGCTGTACATTTTCTGAACATTTTTAGCACAGTTTAACCAGTTGGTTAAGTTCTTGCAGGAGCTGATTTTCTTCTCTTCATTTTCCTTTTGCCTCTCCGAAGACCACATGATGGTTATATTGTGTATACTCTATTTAGCTGGCTATAAACTCCATATAGCTCTATATACTTCATATAGCTGGCTGCAGCAATGTTAATACAGGCAAAAATAAAGGTGATAATTTCTATTATAGGATCTGAAAACAGCTGAAGAGACTCTTTTACCTTTTCCAATGTACATGTGAGTTCATACAAGAATTTCATGCTAATCCTGTGTCTCAGTTTTCTACACATCAAGGAAAAAAACCACTTGAGTTTTTTTAAAACACAAATATTCCAAATAACCCAGCTTTCATATTTACAAGTATAGCATATGGATGTCAAGTGTAGGAGTAATCATGGTGTTGTGCAGCAAAAGAAGACCCTGCTTGATTCCATAACCACCAAAGCCTGGTATATGATGCTGTTCTTAACTCCCCCTCTCACCCTCCTTTTGGAAATGTTTGGTTTTTATCACACCCTGGATTTTTGAAGAGCTAATGATAAATCATATGTGCTGTTTCTATAAATGGCAGGTGTTCATTTGTGTTAAATAGCTTTCCATTTTTGAAATGGTCTCTGCCAAACTTCAAAATAATTTGCCTTGCAGTGGCATGGAATTAAGTAAGACTTTCAGGTGGACAGAGAATTTTGATTTGCTCCATGTGACACCCATGTCTGTTTTGATGGAGGCCACACACACTGCCCTTGCTGTGTTACAATTGGTGTCTTCAGTGAGGTGGGTGAATCATTTGGCTGACATTACAGCAAGGCTTGAATATGGTGGGAATGTCAATTTGAGGACATTGTCCCTCCAAGGTTGAGACTTTCAGGAGTGATTTCCACCCACAGGAGTTGTGCAAGTATCCTGTCAGCTTTTTAGGTGGATGAGACAAAGGAGGAATATCTATAACTAAAGATGTTTCTGCACACCTCCACAACCTGCATTTTAACAATGGCTTTAGGTTTCACCTTGGCATTTTGCAGGTTCCCCATGGACACAGGCAGCCTGTTTGCCTCCAGGGCATGGAGCTGTCAGGGGCTGCTCTGCAGCACAGCTCCCAGCCTAAAGGAGAGTTTGGATGGGATTTCTCCTCCTGCCTGTGCTGGCCAGGCTGTCCTTGGTTTGCCATGGGCTGGAAGGAGGTGCCCACATCCTAAGCATCCTAATGCATTCCTTTGGGTTTGCCTTTCTCACAGGGTGAAGGTGTTTGAAAAGCACCAGGACTGTGTCAGACACCACGGCAAACAAGCAACAACTACTGCTACATGTGATGGATTTCTTTGTGTTCCTAGGGCACAGGATTGCTTCCTTGGCTTGGTGTTCGTGATTCCCTACCTTCCCACCTTTGCTCTCATATTAATGAGATGTAATTAGGACTGTTATATCAGTACAACTATTCTGGCCTTTCTTTGCAACAGGCATGTTTTCTAATAAGCTTTTTTTAAAAATTTTATTTAAACTTGGTTTGAAAACATGCAGTCCTGATACATTTAATCTGACAAGGAAGCTGCAGCTGTCAGGAACTGTAGTAAGGTGTGAATGAAAAGCTTATGCTGACAGAGGAATCTGGGCTCATAGCTCTGATTTCCTTGGGCAGGTTCAACCGTGGCCCGCTGACAACAGTTAGACATTACACAAGAGCACAGCTCCTTGCCAGGTTGCCTTTCATAACCCTGTGTGGTTGTTCTTTCCTTTCCTCTGCCCTCAAGATGAAGGAAACAACCATCCAGAAGAGAGATGGTGAAAGAAAATCCAGCCTGCCTGACCCAAGGAATCTTTCTCTGTGGAAAGGCAGGACTTTTAGGACTTGGATCACATTAAGTGAAGTTCCCAGGGAAGGACTCTCACATTATTCACTGCAAAGCATGTTGAAAACCTTATTAAGCCAAAATAACAGGTATAACAATGCCTTTCTTGCAACAGTTTCTTTAGATTACCTTATATTGGTCAGTTCATGCATTATAACAACTGGGATTGACCCAGTATGAAGCAGAAGATATTTACTCTGTTTAGGAAAAGAATATAAGAGAGCACTCGGTAAGTTATCAGCTTGAAAGTGATTTAGTTAACAATAAAGGAGCTCCCCCTTGACTCTGGAGTAGATGGAAGATGAAGAACTGTGTGTCTGAATGAAACCATAGGTTCCAGGCTTGCTCTCCAATTCTCCACTGCTGATGTTATTACAGAGGAATGGGAATCAGTCTGCCTCTCCTGATCTGAAAGCCCTTGGGGTTTATCCTGTGTCTGTGGATGAAATCCAAGCCAGACTCTCAGTGTCAGTGGTTGTGAGGGATATGGAGTGGAACTGGAGCTTTCTGCCTGCCAGGAGCACCTCAGAGCCCTGCATTTTGGAAATCACAGAAGCAGGAGGTGGATTTCCTTCATACCAGCCATAGGCAGTGGGAGCTGCCTGTGCAAGAGAGCTGCCATTCCCCAGTGCAGGGCACACTGCAGGCAGGCTGAGAGTGGGGATTGCTCAGCCTGCAGATGAGAAGGCTTCAAGGACACCTTAGAGCACCTTCCAGTACCTGAAGTGGCTACAAGAGAGCTGGAGAGGGATTTTCTACAAGGCAGGTAGTGACAGGACACGAGGGAATGACTCGGAGTGACAGACAGTGGGTTTAGATGGGGCTTCTCTGCTCAGCCTGGAGAGGAGGACACTGAGGGGAGACCTCACTGGAGTCTTCAGCATCCCCATGAGGGGCAGCAGAGGGGCAGGTGCTGATCTCTTCACTCTCATGGCCAGTGACAGGAGCTGGGAAATGGCTGGAGCTGAGCCAGCTGAGGTTTAGGTTGGATATCATGAAAAGGGTTTTCACTCAGAGGGTGGTTGGGCACTGGAACAGGCTCCTCAGGGAAGTGGTCACAGCACCAGCCTGGCAGAATTGAAGGAGTGTTTGGACAATGCTCTCAAGCACAGGGTGTGATTCTTGGGGTGCCCTGTGCAGTTCCAGGAGATGGACTCAATGATCCCTGTGTGCCCCTCCCAGCTCAGCATATTCTATAATTCTATGAGCCAGAACAGTAAAAAATTGGAAAGAGCTGTGAAAGGGGAGTGTGGGAGAATTTTCAGTCCTTCGTTGAATCCTGGCTTGCTGTGATGTGGTAAAAATCTTCCCTGCAGCTGCCCAGACTGCAATCTCCGTCAAAGAGAACAAATGCTGGTATTCTGACTGAATTGTTACATCTGTGTTACAGTAATGCTCATGTATATTTTTAAAATACCCAAATACTCTTTATACACATCACAGAAAATTATAAATATGTGTAACATTAACTTTACAACAGACTTCTAATACACCAGTGACAGAGTGTATAAAAATATACCCACACTCTTATCATTGCTCCTTTAAAATAACATTATTTTTTCAACAAAGCCCAATTAAACCAACAAGAATTCCACCAAGAATAGAAAGTTCTCTGTCCTCAGACAGCTAATATATCTTGCTTAGTCTTTTGAGAGTCCCAAAAGTAAAATTTAGTATTTTGTTTTCAGCAACACTCTTCCACAAGGAGGAAAAGAATAATTTCTTTTTGATTCATAGGAGAAGTGGCTGAGCAGGGGATCACCAGCTGTTTTTTTGATTACTATCTTTGTGGAATATATTATGGACTCTAATTAAGTCAACCATCTCACAAGTCTATGAAGTTTAGGGTTCAGTGGTGGAACCTCTTGCCTGTGGATAGAGTTGGATAGAGCATGTATCAAAGTCAGTTATGTCTGTAATAATTCTAACCAGAGCTCTTACAGCAAATGCCAGATAAGGTCTGAAATGTGTTCAAGGGAGGGATTTAAGATGAATCTATTATCTTCTTTGCTTAGTGTGGTTTAAAAGAAACACACAGCCATGCTCCTTCCTTCCTTCCTTCCTTCCTTCCTTCCTTCCTTCCTTCCTTCCTTCCTTCCTTCCTTCCTTCCTTCCTTCCTTCCTTCCTTCCTTCCTTCCTTCCTTCCTTCCTTCCTTCCTTCCTTCCTTCCTTCCTTCCTTCCTTCCTTCCTTCCTTCCTTCCTTCCTTCCTTCCTTCCTTCCTTCCTTCCTTCCTTCCTTCCTTCCTTCCTTCCTTCCTTCCTTCCTTCCTTCCTTCCTTCCTTCCTTCCTTCCTTCCTTCCTTCCTTTCCTTCCTTCCTTCCTTCCTTCCTTCCTTCCTTCCTTCCTTCCTTCCTTCCTTCCTTCCTTCCTTCCTTCCTTCCTTCCTTCCTTCCTTCCTTCCTTCCTTCCTTCCTTCCTTCCTTCCTTCCTTCCTTCCTTCCTTCCTTCCTTCCTTCCTTCCTTCCTTCCTTCCTTCCTTCCTTCCTTCCTTCCTTCCTTCCTTCCTTCCTTCCTTCCTTCCTTCCTTCCTTCCTTCCTTCCTTCCTTCCTTCCTTCCTTCCTTCCTTCCTTCCTTCCTTCCTTCCTTCCTTCCTTCCTTCCTTCCTTCCTTCCTTCCCACTGTCTTTTCCCTCTTTCTCTCCATTCCCAATAGTCCATCTTTCACATCAATACTGCAAGAACCACCCAATTAATCTCAGTGCATCACTGACAGCCTGTCTTAGGTGTCACAGCTATCTGGGATTTTGACACATGGTGAAATGAAGATTATATGATCTTTCTTTAGCCTTTTTTCTTGGCCTGGACAACCCTGTCATAACGTTCAGTTGCATTAAATCAGAACATTTGGGCTATCACCATAAATAAGATGCACTGTACATGTCAAAACAAGTTCTTATGCAATCCAGATCTCTGTGGCTTCATTTGCCTCTTACACCCTTCAGAAGTCATAGCAGGGAATGAAGCAACCTCTGTGATATGGAAATTTCTTCTCAAGTGCATAAATTATGTCTTAATGCTTCAATTGCTTGAAAAGTGGGATGGTCCCACAGGTCACCATTTCCATTCCAGTGATGAGATTTGCAAATATTAACAATGATTTCTGTTTTATGGGCAGGATTAACTTTACAGGTGTCATGGTTTAACGCCAGTCAGCAACGAAGCCTGACATAGACACTTGCTCACCCCCAACCCCACAGTGGAATGGGGGAGAGAATTATGAGAGCAAAAGTAACAAGTAAAAGTGACTCCTGGGTTGAGATAATGGGACAGAAAAGGAAGAAAATAATAATAATGATGGTAATGATAATGGCAAAAGAATTGGGTACACAAAATTGCTCACCACTCGTTGATCAACACCCAGCCAGTTCCTGACCACTGGCCTCCAGCCATTTTTCCCCACAGTTTATGTGCTGAGCATGACCCCATGTGATATGGATTATCTCTCTGGTCAGCTGGGGTCATCTGTCCTGGCTGTGTCCCCTCCCATCTTCTTGTGCTCCTCCACTTTTAGCTGAAGCCCTTGACTCAGGGTAAGCACCACTTAGCAACAGCGAAAGCATCAGTGTGTTATCAATGTTTTTCTCACACTAAATCCAAAACAACACACAGAACCAGCTACTGGGGTGAAAATTAACTCTTTCCTGGACAAAACGAGGAAAACAGGCATGAGGGCTCCAGTTTAGTTGGAAAGAAAAGCCTTAAATGAAAATTAGCTAAATCAAGTAATGATGGCAGCTTTACTTGGTTTTTAGGGATTCTGTAAACTCCCCCAGCTCTGAAAAAGCTAAATGATGCACTCAGCTCCACTGTCAGAATTTTGTGTCTGCATTTTCAGCCTGCTTCTTTTCCACAATGGGGAAAAGAGTGATATGGACTTGTAAAGGGAAGGATGCTGCACTGGGACCTGCCCTCTCATCCATGAATGCCACAAGTTTGCCATGTGCTCTCTGACCAGCTGCCTCTCCTAAAACTTATCAACATGTCCTTGACTGCAAGCTCCTCTGGTTTTTGAAAGTCAGCTCTCCTATGGATCCTATAGGTGTTTCCATGATTGATTTCCCATGGAATTGTGATGGTTCAGCATCTCTCACCACTGAGATGAGTGTAGTTCATCAGGAACATTTCTGAACCTCCAAAAATACGTGCAGATTTGCTGTGGTGTACTCATTTCTCCTTGTTTGAGCACTAAAAACGCATTGAGGCAGCCTCTTAAACTCATACAAATAACAGTCATTGAAATGGAAAGCAGCAAAATTATGAATATTGTATAATGCAATGTTAAATTACAAATAAATAAAACATCTGGGGCCAGATGTTGCTGTTGGATTCCTGTGTGGAAATGCCATTCCTTTCAGCAATATTGTGTGTGCACTTCTGAGATTGGAGTTTGGCCCTTGATGTAGAGAAGCAGTGTTTTAATGCAATATTAATGGAAGATGATTTCTCCACTAAAAACAAGGTAACTTGGTAGATGGAGAGATTAACATATTTTAGAAAAACAGTTGAGGATTTCTCTAGAACCACAGTGTGGGGGATTGTATTTTTGTTTTTTTTAAGGCTAAAAGGACAGAAAAGAAGACTGAAAGAAATTAGCGAAATCTCTACAGAGTACCTATGGTGAGAATCGGGAACAGAGAGTATAAGCAATTTACTTGAAGCAAATCTGAGTGTTCAAACATCACTCAAGAGTTTTAAAATATAGAAGAATGGTGAAAATATGTGTAGGAAGAAAAAGACATCTCCAACTTTCCAGTCTCAGGTGGGCTTGTCAAGTACTGAACTTCTATTTTTTCCTTTAAAAAGTCTGTTGAATCTTTCACCAATGCAGAATTTACTAGTACCCCAGGGGCAATTACAGGAGAAAAATGGCAATTTAATCAGGGAAAAAAAATCCTCTTCAGAGGTTTGATAGATGGTTTTGGGCAGGTTTGTAGAATTTGACCTGTAGGAAGATCTGTAAGATCCTTTTGCACCATTTGCTGATTTCTCTGTAGGTTCCAGTGGGATGCCTGTGGTTGCAGATGCTGCTTTGTCCCTGTTTCTCCTGCTGCTCTCCACACTCCTGCCTGGACCTGTTTGCCATGTGCTTTTCAGAGCTGGCAGGAAGCACTTGAGAGTGGTGGCTGTTTATTTTGAAATGTCCTGGAAGGAGTTAACTTTCCAAGGGACACATCCCAGTTTCCAGCCTGCATCCTTGCTCCAGGCCAGCTGGGTCTGCAGAGCGCTGGTGTTGAACTTGGTGGATGACCACTGAAAGAAATTAAAGATCAGCCAGCAATTCATGGCTTTCTGCACATCTTTTTGAACATTTTATTAAGTCGCTTTTAGTCTCCACAAACAGTTGTCCACTTGCTGCTGCCAATTCCCTGCTCTGCATCCCAGGGAAAAGAGGATTTTGCATCATCCAGCCCTCGAGCTGTGCCAGCAGCCTGGTGCCCAGTGGTCCAGCCAGGGGAACCTGGCAGCTCCAATCAGACTGGGAGCTCCCAAGCTTCTAAATAAAGGCTCAAGTGTGTGAAACTACATGTGAAAGCAACAACAACATGCATCTGACCCTGGACAGCATCAGCAGTCTGTGCCTTTGGAGAGGAATTGAAGGAAAGATGCATAAAAGTCATCTAGCTTTACTAGAAGTTATTTGTTAAAACAAAACCAAAGCAATCAGTGACCAAGGGAAGATTACAGAGTGTTTTATTTATTGGTGACAGAGGAAGAGAAAACTCACTTTTCGACAATGTTATTAAAGTTTTACAGTCCTTTCTTCCTGCTGCTGCTTACTCTTTTCTCTTCTTGACCACACCAGTCTGTGCAAATTCAGTCTTCTGCTCAATGTCCTCTCTCCATAATGTCCTCTGAAAAAGCTGAATCTTCTTGGCCTGTGGTCTTAAGTCCTCAGTGCACCTACCTACAGATAACAATTTCCTAGGTCAGGGCAAAAAGCCTTCCCTTCCATACAAACAGTCTTTCAACCTGGAAATCCTTTTCTGGCACAGCAGGTGCTATTTGCTACTTTGCATTTCCTTCAAGTGAAGGAGGAGATATGAAAAAAATCTGCTCAAAACCAGTGTTTTGGTCACTGCTGTGAGAAATGACATCATCAGTAACCCAGCCAGATGGGGCTGAGCTGTGTCTGTGAAAATGTTCCTAGGAGCAGTGAGCACCTTCAGACAGACACTTTCCATTAGACTAAACACAGGTACTGCTTTTAAAAGTGTGCAAGGAAATGGAGCAGGAGACCAAAGCCAACACTTAAACACAGCTGCTCTTTAGCCCTGCTGGCCCACCCCAGTTATTTTCCTTTTCAAGGCATGGACTCAATCAGGAAAAAGGAAAAAATGGTGGGGAAGTTCTATGTATGTCCCTTCTACACTCTGGATATTATAAGGTAAGCTTGAAGTTTCTCCTCCAGTTTTTCTTATCCAAATGTTATCTATACAAAATCCAAGTGCTAAAGCTGGAGGGGGAAAATTGGATATGCCACTTTTTGCATGTAAGAAAATTGTGCCAGAGCTTTTATAGGGCCTTTAAAAATGGTGTCTCTAAATAGCACCTGCACTGTATATTTTATATGCCAGTGTTTCAATTTATGAAGTTTCCTTTGGCTATGGCTGAATGCTATCCTGATTTTTATATCTGACAAGAACTTCTCTGCATGTCTCTGGAGTTTTTGGACTTCAGGGTGTTAATAATGAACATCCTATGCCTGTTTCAGTGCCCATGTCTGACAAGAACAGCCCTGGCTTTTAAAAGCCCTTTATCTGAGCTGAGTGGAAAATGATGTTCCCATGCCATGGGACTTCTCTGCATCTTCAGTATTTTCTCTCCCTATGTAGAAATAAAATGCATGCTAAGTTTGTGACAGATCAGTGTGCTGCAACATAATTTTGGTTTTTGGTGATATCTGTTTCTTCACACAGAATTAGCTGGCCAAAAGGAAATGAAGAACTCCCTCTCCAGTGGGTGACACTGGCCAGGCAGACACAACAGCAGTGACTGCTGGTCCGTGGGTGCATCTCTCTCTTTTTTAGTGTCTCTAACACTACAAAAACTCTTTTAGTGCAAGAGCAGTGCCTTTCTTGCAGTTCCAAGGCATTTCCCAAAAGGTCTCTCACAAGCCATGAGTTTCTGCCAAAAGAGTTTGTTTTCTTGAATCAGCATTTTCAGACCGGGAAGAAGAAATTTCAATGGCTTCTGCTGGCTACAAATGGACAGGGTGAGAATCCCTGGGAGAGGGACTTTACCCATCACATCCAGTTCAGGGCCTGAGAAATACACAGTAACCAATTAGCTTAATGGAAATCTCCTGATATCTCAGCGTGGAGAAGAGCTGATACTTTTAAAACAATGTCATGTTTAAAAATACATGTTTCAGTCATCTCCAGAAGCCTCATGCTAACAGGATAGAGCTGTTCCAGCAGCATAAAAAAGAGAAGGTTCCATTATCAGACACTTCAGCTATTTCCCCTGGCTGGTCTAGAAAGAGAATATCAAAATCACTGAAATGCCCTGGGCAGACATTTTATAGCAGTACAGGCTATTTCATTGCTGGAAGCAAGTCTATAATAGCCTTTTAAGCATCATTCAGCCTGAATTATCTGCTTAAGACATGTACATAAATCTTGGTATATTACACAACATTTTTTGCCCCCTTTTTGAATTTTAGTCCTCCAGCTCAAGTTCTAGAAAAGGAGCAAATTAGTTTTCCTTCAGTTACTCATCAAAGGCAGTGGGACGACTGAATTATGCCAGGAATTTTTGGCCCAGTTTATCATATTCAGAGAAGTGAAATTCTATCTAATGAAGTGGGAGAGGTGTTACAGAATGAGGAGGCAGTAACTGACTTATTATTACTCATTTCACCTAGCTTGATTTTATGTCATTTATCTGCTTGTGCTCTACACTGTTGTACTACCTGGATGATCCATTGAGACTCATCTTCTCACTTCCCTTCTGAGGGAGGCTCATCTCCAAATGATGGGCTATTAGGAAAAGGATTTTAACCACATTAATTCCTAATTCCAGCTCAAATTTCCAGCTGTTTCACACAGGAATAGTGCTTGAAAGGGGATCAAACCCCACCGTGCCTGCTTGGGCACCTCCCACTGTGAGTGCTGCAACTCCAGTGTTTGCATAGCAAAACCAGGATAAAATATGGAAAACATGCCCAAGGCAGGGAACAGAGCTGAGACCCACCTGTCTGGATGAATGCTCTAAGCACCAGCCTGCAGGATTCTCCTGCTTTAGGGCAAATTTAGGAGAGAATCTCCAAAGGGGCCCCTCCAGAAAGCAAACCCACATGGCCCCTGCCCCCAGCCGGTTCGGGAACTATTCCTCAGAGAGAAGTGGAAAGAACCTGTTTATTTAACAGGCACAGCACCCTCAGCACACAAAATGAACAATACTGGGTGACACCACTCTGAAAAAGATGACAAATGCAGAAAGTCTCTCTGGGGGTGCTCGCTCTGTTCTCAGTCCCTCAGCGCTGGGGCAGCTGCTGCCCAGAGTAGGCCCCGCTGGGCCACAAGGTGCAAACTCTCGGGGTTTGCCAGGGCCCAGCCCGGAGCAGGTTCAAGTAGGTCCAAAAAAAAAAAAAAGGAAAGGAGAAATAGTCCAGGAAGAAATTTGGACTGTTTAGCTAAACTAGCTAATGAGCAGAAGCAAGAGCAAGCAGAAGCAAAGCAGAAAAAAGAGTGAGAGCAAAGCAAAAAGCAAAAGCAAATAAGGCAAAAGCAGCACCATGTACTGCCCCATCTGTGTGTCCCGCCAGCCGTGGGGGGGCGGCTGATAAGAAACCAAAACAAAACTTTTACTCTTCGGAGTCAGACTTGAAGGCACAGAACATAATATCCAGCATAAAAAGAACACATGAATGGGGATACAAGCATCATAACGTCACCCTAGGACAAGGATTACCTTGAGTGCCTGCCCTCTCTTGCTATGTGTAATCTCTCATTCTCCTCTTGTGAGGGCAGTGACTCAGGAAAAGGCATAGTCTCACCTGAAATTTCAACAACAGCTGAAGTCTTAGAAGTTGAGTGAAAACTGGCAGCTGTTGGAGGAGAGACCTCTGAATTAAAGCCCCACATAAAGACAGGAGGTGCCAGTTCCTAGCATGCACCTGGGGGGCAGCAGTCACCTGGCCAGACAGTTCACGGCAGCTCGGAATTGCTGAGGATGGAGATTATGAGGAAGAAGCTGTCACCCTGTGGGCTAGAGGGCAGAAGACACAAACCCAAGGAAAACTGAGTCTTATTAGTTCTGCTACACCAAAACCTATTTAATGTTTTCTTTCTGGCTGCTGCCTGTAGGTTTTAGTTTCATTATAGCTGCTGCTGGTGTCAGTTTTTCCAGGAGTTCTCTATGTCCCTGTGCTGCTGCTAAGCTGAAGCAGGAGCCATCTATACTCACATACATGCAGGCAGAGCTGCCCAGATTTGTTGTAGGACAGTTTGGTGGATCTATTCCTAGTGAATTGTGGAGTATAAGAAGTAATATACTGGGAAATTTTGGCATTGAGGCTGTGAGGCAGTGCTGCTTACAGCCCCATTCCCACTGAAGCTGGTGCCTGTCTGTAGGAATGTGGTCCCCTAATCTATTGCAGGAAAAAAAGATCTTCTTTTTGGAGCAGAGAAGAGATGTAAGTCCTTTGGCTGCCTGCTGAGCTGTGACCTGACCATGCACTAATTGGATCACAACAGCCTGAATGGGTTCAAGTCTTACACGAGGGCCCTTGGGGCATGGATGTGTCCATAATGGCTCTGGGGCCAAGAGCTGCCCATGGTTAGTGCGCCAGATTACTGAACTAATCTTCCTCCCTGGAGTCAGCACACCTGGAGGTGTTCAGGTGACATCTCTGGAGCCTGAAGGTCACTGCTGATGTCCTGCAGCACCGATGTTGAAATGACACTCTCTTCTAATGATCCAACACCACCATCAACACTGGAAGCACATGCTCTTCATCCACCCATCCTTTCCTTTCATATGTGAAGAGCAGCAGATCCAGCAGAGCTGGTAGGGGTGAGAAGACAAGTTTCTTTCCATAAATGATCAGACTGCCAACAGAAATCCCAGGCAATCTGTAGCAGGGTTTGCACGATGCTGACAAATGCCCACTGGGAGCATGGCTGCCACCACCACCTCATTCTGCAGAGGCCATTGACAGCTGACAGATAATAACAGCTTGGGATAATTAGTGTCCTGAAGGGCTTGAACTGAGGGCTCAGCAATGAAAAACAGCATTAGAGAGCAGCTATTGCCTCCTCACCCCTCGAGACCGGTTGTGTACGTTGAGCTCAACAATAACATTAATAAAAAGCAATCCTAAGGAAAGCAATATAGCAGGCTAAATTGCCTCTGCTGCGTCTTGGGCTTACATTTCATTACAAATACTTTCTTACTCAGGGCATGGTCTTTTTAAGTCATCAAGACAATTCCTGAAGTCCTTTCTCAGTTTTCACTCATACCCCGGATTCTTTCTCATTAAGTTCAGTGGATGGCTCTTTGTCTGACTGGAAAGTGAAAGGGGGTCTTGGGATTTGAACTGCTGGGAATTTTGCTTGAGTAAGCAGCAAGAAACTTGGCCATGATAATAACCTTTTTCTTTTTTTTTCTTTTTCCCAATTTTTTCATGTTGCTTTTCTGACAGCTCTGAAAGAGTGGGAGGAAAGCCGTTAGGACTCGCCACCTTTTTGGCTTGTTTTTGAGGACTTGTGAAATGTTTTTCTTTTGAATTTCTAAGCAGAAAGTCATTTCAACTGAAAAGACATCATATCTCATTTAGAAAATGTCAATTAACACTGGTAGGGGCATTTTTCAACTAAACCAACAAGAAGATATCAGGGTAACTACCAAAACATTTAGGTCAACAAAAATCTAGCCTTTGTTTTTGATTATAAAGGCCACAGAAGTTTTAACTGAAATTTTTGCCCTGCTCTAAATTGAAAGTTTGGCTGAATCATTCCCATGGAGACTGTGTTCAAACAAGGACATGTTTACATATCTGCCTCTGATCATACAAGATAGTGATGGATTAGGGGATGTGCTGGCTTTCCAGCCCCTGTGAGTGGCGTGTCCTCCCCACAATCCTGTCCCTCATCAGAAACATGGAATACTTAGATAAGAACAGCTTCACTCCTTTCCTGACCTCAGGAAAAAAAAAGCTTTTATTTTTTTCCTCAAGGAGAAAGTGAGACCAAGGGCAAAACTGTATTTCAACACTTCTGGACACTGCAGAGAAGCTGCCCCGGTTTTATCAATAGAAGGTGAAGCATTGCATGGAAAAACTTCATAATCTGGAAAAGTTTACTTTAGTCTATTTTGAATTTGGTTTGGAAATCACCAGGAGGTTACTAGAAGTCAGCAAAACTGTGGACAGATTTATCTCAGATGAAATAAAGAGTGGCCAGCTCTGGAAATGGGTTATGCAGGTGTAGGGAAGGCAGTCAGCAGTCACAGGTGTCTGGGACAGGAGATGCTCATGGGAGGGCCACATTGCCTGGGGGAATGCAGAAAGGTGACAAAAAGCTGTTGCAGGACAATAACAGCATAAAACTAACACAGCCATGTCTGCAATTATCATCTGACTATGGTTAACATTTCCTCTCCTTTACCTGTGGTTTTAACCTCAAACCTCTTCTATCCTATTCTGTGCAGTTGTGCTGCTGCTTCACAACCCCTCTGCCCGGCCAAAGGGGCTCAGAAGAAGCTGTGGCAGAAATGACCAGGCATCCTGAGAAGATGCCCACACCAATCTTCACAAAGTAAGTCCCTTTACATACACCACAATGTAATAATGTGTAATAATGGACATCAGACCTCGCTCAGCCTCATTTAATGACCCATAACTGAGTGAATAATTCATTCAGTGCCTAGAGATCTCTCGTGGAGGCTTGTTTTACCACAGGGCCCTGGGGAATGAAAACAGCAATAAAGTTCCAGCTTTTAACCCATCCATTTACAAAGCCTCCTGATATTATTGCATCCATGATCAATTTAAATGAACTTGTTGGAGGTTTACTAGTGGCCTTCCTGTATTTCATGCCTCAGTGCATATTTTTTCAGAGCATTTACAGCTTTTACTTATTGTTAGTTTGAAGGGAATAGAGAATTCTCACCACAAAGTCACACTTTTATTTAAAGCTTTAATTGTCTCTAAGAAGAGCCTGTCTGAAACCCAGCCTTCTTGGAGTCACTGATGTCATTTATTATCCAGTAAACTCTTTCAGGCTTTGGGACAGGTTAATACTCCTCAGTATCAGTATAATTTTTCTTAGGCTTGTGTTACTGTGTTTATATGAGGATCTTCATTTTGCTTTGGCAGCAGAATTTCTTTTCTGCATTTGCAAATTACAAAAAAAAAAAAAAAAAAAAAAAAAGAAAAAAAAAGCCTTCCTAAGCTGGATCGCTTTGCAGCTGTGAAAACCTATAATAACTTCAGTCGGATTACAACTACATCAAAGGTATTATATATCCCTGAGTAACATATTTACTGGGCTTTTCAACAGCTGTATAATTAGCTCTGGATGACTTCTTTTTTCCTCCACGTCTTTAAATATCCATATTCCTAATTCACAGACATTCAAAGGGAAGGTGGTTTTCCCTTTCACAGAAGGTGTGTGCAGCCCACCAGATTTTTTTCTCAGCTTTTTTTTTTTTTTTTCCTCAGAAGCAAAAATAGGCTTCAGCTTCCCTGTCCCCTGGCAACCAGACCCACCGTGTCCATCACCCCTCCTGGCTCACTGTGGCTGCCTGATTGATGAGAGGAGTGGTTCAGGCAGGGGACCGGCACAGAATCCTTTGTGGCGTCCCCCAGGGAGGCAGCTCGGAGGCAGCAGCTGTCCCCAGAGCCCCCTCGGACAATAGGGGGTGGCAGAAGGTGAGGAGAACGCTCGTGCCTGCACAAGGAAGGATAAAAGCTCCATATGTGCCGGGCCCAGCAGATGCCCCTCCGCCGTCCCCTCCCTCTGCCTTCCACAGGCAGCATCTCCATCAGCGGCTCCTGCTCACAGGGACATTCAAGGGACATTCCCAGGGACATCCCCAGCCCCTCGGGTTTCTGTGGTTGAGGTTGAGATGACCCCCCAGGTGTTAGAAATTCTCTTTTTCCCAGCCCCGCGACCGAAGAAGAAGTCGAGATTCGTTGGTTTTGCATTTCAGGGTTGTTTATTTTTTCTTATCTATTCCATTCTTTCTCTGACCTGCTGAGATCTGTCCAGCAGGTCAGGTTGTGGCACAGGGACTGCCCTTGGGGTGCTGTTAGCTTTTTATACTAAGAACTACATGTACTTTATTTACAATAATCTTCCAATACCTATCACCTGTGTTAGACAGTGTGTCTCTACTCTAAACCAATCCAGAAGTGTCACCATCCCAGCAGGAGATGGAGGACAATAAGAAGGAGAAGAAGGACAGGACACACCCAAATTCCTCCATCTTGCCTCCTGAACCCCCATTCTAAAACCCCCAAATTCTACTTTTTCACCCTGTGACAAATTAACTATCATTCTACTCAAACTCTTGTGGCTTGTAACTCTTCACACAAAGTTGGTAATTTTTTCCATGGGCTAAGATTGAAGGCACAGGTGTTTTTGACTCTGTGCCAAGGTCTCTGAGCCCCTTGCCAGGGTCTCGAATCACCCAGGGCAGCCAGAGGAATGTCCTGGGTTTGACACCAGCCAGGGTTGGGAGCTCTGGGGAAGGGACAGCTCATGGTGCCAAACCCTTCTCCCACCACACACCTCCGCTGTCATTCCCTTGCAGATGCTTTTTTTGTTATGCAATTATCTTTATTCTGGGAACAGGAGGGAAAAGAGGCTTTAAAATTCTCTTTAAGGCTAGCTGAGTTTTATTTCCAGTTTTTTTTCTTCCTTTGCCCTGTGATGAGTAGCAGAAGGCAGTGCTTGAGTGTTGATGTAGAGGGAAGTTTCTTCCCCCCATGAGGATACATCACAACCTGCTGGTTTATGTTGTGCTGATTGCTCATTCCCATGGCCACCACGGCAAGGGAAGGAGTGAGAAATGCTTTTACATGTCCTCATCAGAAATGCTGAATTTCCTCTTTTAATTTTTTTTCTCAGCTAATGGGACTTTGAACTCAGTTTTCTCCTTAGAACCATTTCCTAATGTGAGCTCCTAGCCTGGAATTGTCTGTTCCCAGTGGCCTTGGGATGTGTTGGCTGGCTGGCTCTGATGTGCAGGAAAGACCCAGCTGGCTGAGCACTTTCAGGACAAACAGATAAGACAATTTACTATCTGATTTTATGAGAGCCATTTACACTTTGCAGAATTTTTAAAGCAGCAAGCCCTTAAGAAGCATATTCTGAGCGTGATACCTGGGAGAATTGCACACACATTTCCTGTCAGCAGCCAGAGAATGGTGTCTAACACCTGCTATGAAGAGCTTGAAATATATTCTTAAATGGCTTGATTGCTCTGCATTTCCCCTGAGATGAGATGAGACATTATGGAGCAGTTTCTTTGACTGCAGACACTTCTCCAGTGGAGCTCCCTGGCTGATCCTGTGCTCTCTCATGCTGATCCCCCTGGAATTGGAGCCTGTGCTTGCAATCCAGCTCATGCTCACAGGGACCCTCAACCAGCAACTGGGAGGCAGAAGGCATGAGCTAAAGGCAATTTAGGGCAGGGTCCTGCCATGCAAGGGTTTACAGAGCAGGGATAAACACCAGTAGAGAACCCCCTCAAAGTGTCCTTGCTGTAAGCACACACCTGTGGCGCTGCAGTGTCTGTTCCTCCTCTGCATCGCACTTGGGAAGCCAGCAGCAATAGAGACCTGTTTTGCAAGAGAAGTGAAAACATCCACCTTGGTTTCCTGGCTCAATCTGCTTTTTTGAAGCATTCTGCTACTCCTGTCCAGGTGTACTGTTCTGTCCTCAGGAGGAAATCCTCCCATCCCTGGCCAGGTGAGAGCCAGCATCCATTGGGGGGTGGCTGAACTCACCTTCCCCTGCATCCCAGCCTCTGGCACTCTACCAAAGCTGCTGTGACACAGTGAATATTCAGCCACCCAAGCACTGGAGGGGTGAACCAGAGACCCTTCTAGGCTGCACCTCCCAAGAACTCAAGCCTCAGCCTCTTTGGTGCACAGCAGGTGTGAAGGAGGGGTGCTGAGAGCGAGACACACCTTTATAGGGGGCATTTTTATTTCAGCATCTTGGATAGGAGCCCATTTCCAGCCATTACCTTGCAGTCCTTGCACTCCTCTGTGCCATCTCACCCCACCACACACCCACCCTGTGGGCTGGTTTGTGGTGTTAGAGGTTTCAACTGGACTTGGTGGGAGCTGGGAGCTTTCTGCCCCCTAGAAATGACAGCACAATCCAATATCAATTTTATATGAAAAGAAAACCTCAGTGATTTTCTACTGCAGAGTGTTTGTGTTTTGAGACACCTGAATATATACTCTGCAAAGGAAAGAAGGAATCTATTAGGTATGTAAATATTAATATTTATGAAATAAATCCTGAAGTTTCAGCTCTTCTTTGGTTGTGGATGTCTTGAAGCTTATTCCATGGAGGATAATGTTTTTCTGCTAATAGGTAAAATGGTGGAAAAACCAGGACAGGCAGAAACTCATTTAGCATTTCAATTAACAGGGAAAAGGCCCTGGAATTTGAGTAGCAATTTCTTGTAGCTTTCAATGAATATTTTCAAAGCTTTCTCAAATAATGTACTTTTCTTTGAACTTCCATTGCTGGAAGTTGCCCAAGAATTTCACACAGATAACAAGCCTCTCTCCTCACTGCCACTCCTGTACCTGCAGGATGGTTCAGCTGGGATTCCTCATCCCTGTCTCACGTTCCCTGAGGTTTTGTGTGGACCCTTCCCTCCTTGCAAAGGCAGCTGGACCTGGGGGCTGCAGTGAGGCTGCTGGGATGCCAAGTTCCACAAACTCCAGCCTTAGGGAGTGTATTTTGCAAATTAAAAAAGGCAAAAAAAAAAAAAAAAAAAGAGAAAGGGCTGGTATAAGGATGTGTTTGTGGGACAGCTACAGACCTCTAATTATTTTTTGGACTGTGGAGGAGCACAAACTGATCCTTGCATAAGCTTTTGTGCTAAATGGAATTGAGCCAAAATGTCCTTACTTAGGGGTCCCTCCATCTGGCAACAACAGGAAAATTTATCCTAGATTCTGTCAGTCTTCATGAGAAGGCTCTGTCAAACATATGTGATGATGACAAAACTGCACATTTCAGTTTTACCCATGCTTCCCAGTCTAATGCAGTAAATTTTATTGTCCCTGTGCAAAATTTCCTAGTTCTTGGAAAGATAGCAGCATTATTTGTGAAAAAAGGTGGAAAAATCCAGCTTGGGAACCAACTCTGGTTGATCACAGAGGGCCCTCTTGCTGGTCAGGCTTCTCTGACCACACCACATATCCTGCATTTCACAGTAGGGCAGAGGGGATGTGGCTGGTGGAATCCAATGCCCATGATTTCTGATTTACAGCCATGAGGAATTGGATACACCTCCTTGTTTTCTCTAAGATATCTCATTAACAGGCATAGGCCAGGAAGTTTCCAGGGTGGTGTGAAGCCAGCTGTGTCCCAGCAGAGCACAGCCCTTGGATCAAGGAAACCAATCCCCCTTCCTCATGCTGGTGATGCTGTGATCTTCAGAAGCTGTACAGAACTGAGATGCCTGTAGTTCATGCTGAAACATTAGGATTCATCTGCTTTAAAGGAAGAGCCTAACTTTAAGCCTTTGAATTAATGGTCAACTTCTCTGTTGTGGTTTGACAGGCAGGGGAGAGGAACAGTGCTGTCCCTTCCTCCATGTGGCATGGTGTCCTCAGGAAAAGGGCCACACATCAAAGCAGCCCTTGTGTGCTGAGTCCTGGGTTTCTTCTTCACGCTTCTTCTTCCTTCTTCTTCATGGGTTTGAGTAGCATTTTGTAATTTGAGCAAAAAAGTCAGCATTACAGGCTCTTTAGGATCAGTTATTAGGTTAAAAAAAAAAATAATCCAAGTGCCAGTTCTTAATTAGATAGTTTATTCTTAAAAGGCCTTGTAACAGAAGATTGTTGGCCATTTTGTGCCTTCTAATAAAAAGCTGCCAAACTCACAGTGATGAGACTGAAGATGAAACCCAGGACAGCACCCTGTGCTCTCCATCTTGCTTCCATCCACAACATACTAAAAATCTTAAAACCTAAATTTTTCACTGTGATACACCTATACACTACTCTCTATAATCTATTTCACATTTTTTGGATTCTAGTTTATCTTGAAGTTTAGGAAATGTTTTCCATGGATGGGGGTCAAAGTCAGTGCTCCCCTGGGGGTCAGGGCACCCCAGAGCAGACAGAGAAATATTCCCAGTGCCCTGGGTTTCCACAGTTTGGCAGGCAGGGGAGAGGAACAGGATTGTCCCTCCCTGCATGTGGCATGGTATCCCCAGGAGAAGGGCCACACATCAAAGCAGCCCTGGTGTGCTGAGCTGCTGGGATGCTCATCCCTGGGAAGGGCTGTGTCCCCCTCACTGCCTGCATGCACACGTGGCCACAACACAGCCTGTCCTCTCTGGGCTCCTGCTCCACACATCCCACTGCAGATGTGCCACAGCTGGGCTGGGAGGCAGCCAAAAGGACATCCAGAGGGAAATCTGCAGCAGGCACCCACTGGGCTGAGGCTTCTTCAGCTGCTGTGGGTTGGTATTGGTGTCTTGTGAAGGCTGACCTAGAGCAGAGACTGGATGGAGCTAAAGAATAAAGAAGGGATTTATTGAAAGGCCTCAATGGATCCACCTTGGGCAGCACAAGAGCCCAGCCAGGGCTGCACCCCAGGTGAACCCAAAATGGTCACAAAAATCGACAACCAGTCAGGAGGTCTCTCACTTTTGTAAGTTTTGGTCCATTTGCATATTGGAGTTAATTGTCCAGTTACAGTTTTAGCCCATGCAGTCCCATCCTTCTTGTTTTTCTCTCTTCAGTCCATGTTGTTTGTGCTCTTGGGCCTGAGATTTGGATCATTTGTCCTTGGTCCCCAGCTAGAGAAGGAATTGTTTTGTCTCCCTACTCTGAAGAGAGCTCACCATCCCCTAATAAGAAGCCCAGACTCCCACACTAAAGCAGCACAGAATCTGAAAAATATAAAAGCTAAAACCTGAGGCATCAGTGTGATCCCACTGCTTATCCCAGGGTGATGCCACCTTGCACCAGGTGAGGGAATGGCCCAGCATGGTCTGATTTACAGCTGTGCATTGACCCATAGACTGATAGAATGGGTTGGGAGGGACCTCACTGATCATCTCATTCCAACCACCCTGCCGTGGGCAGGGACACTTTCCACCGGACCAGGTTACTCCACACCCCATCCAACCTGGCTTTGAACACTTCCAAGATGGGGCATCCACAGCTTCTCTGGACAGTGTGTGCCAGGGCCTCACCACCCTCACAGGGAATAACTTCTTCCTAATATCTAATCAAAACTGTCCTCAGCTTAAGCCATTATCACTTGTCCTATCACTCTGTGTCCTTGTGAAACATTCCTCTCCAGCTCTCCTGCAGACCCTGCAGGCTCTGGAAGCTGCTGTAAGAGCTCCCCAGGACAGACAATGTGTTATATACGTTATTGTGGCTCACCTGACCACGGCCCATGTTGGAGTCCCTGAGTCACCTTCATTTCCATCAAGCAGAGTATTCAGAGCGAGAAGCTCTGAGCTTTATCTTTTGTGTCACAGTGACATTTTCAGCTTCAGGCTTGGGTAGGGTGAGGCAACCAGGAGGTCCTTGCAGAGTACTTACCTTTTAATGGAAATATACTGCACCTCCCAGTCAAGGGATTCAATCTCTTTATCCATATGGAAGTATAAATGACCATATAGAAAGGTAATAAGAAGGGCAACCATGCTAATTCCATGTCCTCAAGATGTTTAAAAGACATGAGCTTTGAGTTGGTACCCCTACATAAAAATAGATTATTATATCATGTAATCAATAAAAAAAAGAAAGAAAAAAAAGCTATTAGAGGAAACAAAAACAATTCAGAAACTCTGCATGGTGGTTTGTAATGGATCTGACAATCCAGTGGCTACTTCAGTAGCATAAACACATTCCAGAATGCATTATGTTTTATACTGTATGTGTTAAAATATTTAGTAACTACATTGCAATAAACATTGTTTTGATCTCAAAGTGCACCATATTTTAAAGTCTGTTGTACTCCAGGAAGAATTATATTCTCCAACCCCCTTAATAAAAGCCACAATCTATGATGTTCTTGATGTGCACAGGCTACACAGTATGATGACATTCTTCAAGATGCCTTTAATGAATTAATGCCTCTCCAAATGGTTTTAAGCTTACAAAAGAAGATGTGTGCATGGTCCTAAACCATTTGGAGCCATTTTATTCAGTGCCTATTGATTTTAGTGCCAGTAAACCTCCCTGCTGCCTGCCTCTGATGAGTATTAGATTATATCCTCTGCAGCACACAATGGGATTTAGTGGCGCCAAAAATGTAATTTCAGCACAAAATACAGAAGTCATTATAACATCAACTCTCTCATTTCTTCTAAATTTTAGGTACCTGAAGATCTAACTTCTGCAGAAACTGGTGCTATTTCTCTCAAGTGATTTCATAGAAGTTACTCAATCTTTAAACTTATCAGTGGGGCTAAAATGGGCTTAAAAATAAGGAACTGCAAAGTAGGTGGTTTTTTTTTTCCCTTCAAATTGCCTTTGTATGGAGTCATTACTCTAATATTGGTAGTGGCACACAAGGATGTTTGTCTCTGTGCTTGTTATATGTTTTTAGTAAGAAATTCTCTCTCTTCCCCCCTTAAGGAGAAGATGCTCTGGTCAACAGAGCCAGAAATGCCATGCCATGCCTTGCCCAACCCACACAGATATTTAAGCTATTCTGGAACTTCCCCAGTGCATGCCAGCAGAAGTTTTTTCCCTTCAGTTGCTGCTAAAGGTGAAGATGCACCTCATTTCCTCAATTAATGCTGCATCTTCTTCAGCAGTGGCTGAGCAGAGGGAGGACACAGCCAGAATCCAACCTCCCAAGAAGTGCTGCTGTGGGGCTGGGGTGTCCCCAGCTCTGAAGTTCCATGGTTTTCCCACTGTGTCAGCCTCGTGGAAACAACTTTGATCATTTCCAGCAGTAAGAAGAGATAAAAAGAGGGATCTCAGAAAGAGAAGCCACAGGCAAAGTAGTTCTGTGCCATGGGAAAAGAATGGATATGAGACCCATGGAGATGAGGGGTCTGTGGGAAATGGAAATATCATCCCTTTGATCTGCTCTCCTGGTGCAGTACCTGACCAGGGAGGAAAGCTGGTGTGAATTCACCAGCCAAGGAGCCTCTCCAGTGACAGACTGATCTCTGTGGGTGAGTTTCATCCCCACTCACATCCTAGGATGGAGTGAGGAGGGGATTTGCCCACCACCTGCCTCTCTGGGCTCCTGCCTTGCAGTGATGCAAAGCTGAGAGAGGCTGGTGTAAGAGCCTTTCAGCAGGCAATTAAAGCAGAATGTTTTCTGTAATATATAAACAAGCCCATTAAGCCTGACTTTAATGGGGCTGAGATTCTATGATAAATAATTGAAAAGAAAGCTTAAAGTGAATTTCAAAGATCCTTTTTCCCCCCTTAAAATGTATTTACAATGCTACAGTGCTTTATATAGCTTGAATGTTTAATCAATTGTCATTATAGAGAGTTCAGTTCCTGGGGTTTTGTGATATATGTGTGCTAAACAAGCCACTTGAATGTCAAAGCCATGGAGCATGTAAAAGCCATGGAGTTTAATGCAGCTCTTGGGTTGAGACAGATTTGACACAGTTTTTAGAGGGGCTGTGCAGGGGGAAATCTTCTTCTCATCTCTGCTGCTCCCTGTAGTTTAAAAGGTTCTTGAACCAGCCTGAATTCCTCCTGCTGTAGCACACGGAGGGTGACTGGAGAGGGACCTGCTGATTGCTCACTGGGTCCCCAGGTCCAGCCAGCAGCTGGCAAAAGCTCAGGTTTCTTTATCTGCACCAAGGCAAAACCCCAGCCCTGCTTCAACAGGACCCGAGGAACAGGGAGGCAGAACAAATGGATGCACGAAAGGAGCAGCTGATGTTTATTGTGCACTAAACATCCTTGGCAGGTGCCTCATTCAGGTATTTTTCCAGGGCTGGTGGTGATTAAGGGATGTCAGGATGATGTGCTATTCCCTTCTCAGGGAGGGAGCATCTATCCAGCTTCCACTAACACAGGGCCTGACAAGATGGGAATGTCCCTCAGTGCCTTTCACACACACATTTACAATGTCTTGCAAATTACACTCTCGACTACTAATCCATCCGCTGTGCAGCTGCCCTCACTGAGGCTGGGAATGGCACTGCCTCAGGGACTCATGCCACTGCAGCCCCCCACCATGCTGTGTTCAACACCCCCAGCCCCTCTTCTTGGTGCTTATTGCTCCCTCCTGACCTGTGCTCAGATCAAAAAGACACAGATCTTCATTTTGCAGAGAAAAAGCTGGCTCTCTCTAAAGCCCAGAGGTCAAGAGCACCTTTAAGCCCTAGAAATTCTTTTAATAGGAGGTGTTTCGTAGAAGCTTTCACACATGTTTTAAGGTGCTGTCAAAGTGCTTTGGGACTTCAAGCGTTCACAAGTTTATTGATGTCCTTCCCCCAAGCTTCACCTCCCACTGAAATGGGGCTCAGTGGAGAGCTTTCACAGCTTTTTTACCATCACATGTCCTTTAAATTATTCTGTTTCTGTCCTGCAGTGTTTTTGCTGACTGGGAGAATGCTTGCTCCCTGACTTTACTGGGCTGTAAGCAGCAGTGACCTGCCCATGACATAGTGGGAATTGAATTGGCACTAGAAGAGTTAATCAGGAAGAGAGGCTCTCTGAGATGTGACCAGACTGGCACAGAACTCTCACTGCTCAGAAACACAGCAACAAACACCCAGATGGCTTTTAAAATAATATACATGGATATTTAATATTATAAAAACAAGCAAAGTAGGATTCAAATAACGAGATACTCATGGCAAAAGGGATTAAATCCTGCTCTGAGCAGCTGTGCTGGAAGTGGTGCAGTGTAGTCCCAGCTTTGCACCAGCGTGCATGAAATCACAGCTCGTTCCCACAGAATCCCCTAATCATCCTTCCATTAACTCATATAACTGTGTGGGACTAGAGCAGATTTCTCAATAAAAATGATGGATAAGTAAATTGGGAGAAGCACTCTATCACTTAGCAGGTGTGAGGAGATTGACAGTCCCAGCAGTGCTGAGGGAGGATTGTGTGCACTGACTCAAGGGTGTCGCTGTGTGGAAACGCTTGTGTGAGGCTGGGGAAAAACTGCCACAGCTCTTTCATGAATGAGAAATGCTGGTGCTGCAGGAGGTGATGCTGGAACAGGATGCAGGAGAGCTGCAAACACCCCCTGAGCAAACTGTGCAGAGCAGCATAGGCAGCAGGTGTGCAAGGAAGGACCAGGAGCCTCCAGATGCTGAGAAGAGAGAAGTTGCTGGAACAGGTTTCACAGAAAAGCTGTGGATGCCCCATCCCTGGCAATGTTCAAGGCTGGATGGGGCTTTGAGCACTCTGGTCTGGTGGAACGTGTCCCTGCCCATGGCAGGGGATAGTGAGGAGATAATCTATAAAGTCCCTTCCAGCCCAAACCATTCTATGGTTCTCTGTGTCCTGTCACAGACATCTTTTATGAAAAAGCTTTTCCTTAGGATTTTTCCTACGGAGAAGCTGAGAGGCCTCAGGAACAAAATGCAAACATTGATTATCTGCTCCTGTGGAATGCAAAAGGTGCATCTGTGATTGGCCCATGTTGGATGTTTGTAATTAATGGCCAATCACAGTCAGCTGGCTCGGACAGAGAGCCCGAGCCACAAACCTTTGTTATCATTTTTTTCTATTCTATTCCTAGCTAGCCTTCTGATGAAACCTTTTCTTCTATTCTTTTAGTATAGTTTTAATGTAATATATATCATAAAATAATAAATCAAGCCTTCTGAAACATGGAGTCAGATCCTCATCTCTTCCCTCATCCAAGAACCCCTGTGAACACTGTCACAGTGTCCCAGAGGATGAGTGGGAATGCTGGGGAGGAGGCAGTGCAGCAGTGTGGGAAATGGCATTGGGGAGGATGCTCTTGTCTGTGGCTGTGAGATACACTGGCCCTTGGAGAACCTGCAGGAATTCTGCAGCAGCAGCAGGCTCAATTGAATGGATAATGTAGTAAATTAATGGGAGAAACCCAAAGGCCTGCTCCTCTCTCCTGGTTAAAACCCAACCTGAGCTGCTGCTTTCTCCTCAGAGTGGGAGCTGGGGAAAGGCATAACTTCTCTGCTTCCCCAAGGACTGGCAATAGGAAGGGGAGGAGATCCCCAAGGTCCCACAGCACGCCTGCGTTTGGCTCTGCTCACACGTGGCTTCTGCTAAAAGCGTGGTTTGACACACAGGTGCCTCTGACTCACAGGATCCCCCTGCACTGGTACTGCAGCCTGCAGCTCCTCTTCATGCAGCACTTTTCAGAGAGCCACCAAATCCTCCTTGCACTGCAATTCCCACCATGGCTCCCCCATTCAGCATTTCTGAGCATTCACAATGTGCTCAGCAGCGAATTAGCAAACGTCAATGACATCACTCAGAGATGAAAACAGCCTTGCCATCTTTTGGATGAATCCAGAGGGGCAGAGATGACAGGTCCTGGGTCTCTGGAGAGGCACTGTTACTGTGCCCTTGTGACCATGTTCACAGGGGTCCAAGGATGAGGGAAGAGACGAGGATCTGACTCCATGTTTCAGAAGGCTTGATTTATTATTTTATGATATATATTGCATTAAAACTATACTAAAAGAATAGAAGAAAAGGTTTCATCAGAAGGCTGGCTAAGAATAGAAAGGAATGAAGACAAAGGTTTGTGGCTTGGGCTCTCTGTCCAAGCCAGCTGGACTGTGATTGGCCATTAATTAGAAACAACAACATGAGACAATCACAGATGCACCTGTTGCATTCCACAGCAGCAGATAACCATTGTTTACATTTTGTTCCTGAGGCCTCTCAGCTTCTCAGGAGGAAAAATCCCAAGGAAAGGATTTTTCATAAAAGTTGTCTGCAACATGCCCTGGCTGTCCCCACCAGCCCAGCTCTCTGAACTCACCTTTCCTGTCCCTGCAGCCTGGGGCAGGGGGAGTGGTGCAAGGAAATACCCCAGCTGATGGGGAAAAGGAGAGGGGGATCGGGATTAATTTTCATACACGGTGCCTGGAGAATGAAGCGTTTGTTGTAGAGATTTATTGAGTGAGAAACAATGCTCTGCTAATCCCTTGGCAGGGGGAGCTGCTCTGGCTAAGGGCTGTAGGATAATTAGTGCTGGGAAATTCCCCACTCCGTGCTCTGCTCTGCCTCCCAGGTAGCTCAGGAGCTATCAGACCTTACACCAAAGTGTGATGAGCAGGTCTCATCATCCTGCAATCCTGTCAGAGCACGCTACCAGCTCCAGAAATAGGGATTTGGGGCAGGGAGGTTGGCTGCTGTCTGTCCATCCCCTAGGCCACCCTTCAGCTGCACTGTCTGACAGAGGCAGAGGACTGCTGACAGCCCCAGGACACACGGACAGGCTGGCTGGGATGCCACAGACTTCCCTGAGCCCCTCTCCCCTGGCCTTTGCTGGGATTTGATGCCTGGAATGGCTGTTATCTTGTTACAAACACAAATATGGGGTTGTTCACCACGGGCACCCCATGGATGGGGGCACTTGCACCTGGGCAGGGTAGAAAAGCGAAAAAGTATTTCCCTAGTCCAAGCACAGAAAAAAAAGGACAAACTGCCTGTTAGATGGCTCTGCTCTCATCCTGTGAGTGAAAAAGGTGTCAAACAGGGAGTGTCTCCCTCTTTGATGGCCAGGACATTGCTGGAGCCATATCTGCTGGGAGGGAGGTGACACTCCTGTCACAAGCCAGCACCAAGTGCCACGATATGCAGGGAAAGGCAGTGGCCAGAGCAAAAAGAGACAGGTGGAAGGACTGTGAGTGTCAGGCAATGCAGGCAGCTGGAAACCACTGTGATCACACCGCATCATGTGCTGGGTCTCCATGAGTGCCACTCATCTGCTGCAGAGAGCAGTTCCCTTACAGATCCCGAGGCAAGAGGCAGCAGAGGAAGCCAAGATGTGCTCTGGGGTTGCACAGGAATCAGGCAGAGTCCTGCTGGAACACGCCCTGAGGCTGGGCTCCATGTCAGGGCTGATGTGCAGCAGGAGGAGCAGTGATGGCCATATGGTGTGTCAGCACCACACATCCCCTCTGCAGGTGTCCAGAAACAGCCAGCCAGCAAGGTACTAAAGGAAAATGACATTTGCAGAGTAATTTTCCAGTGTTGGTCCTCAGTGAAAAGCACTAATCACTTGGAGAAGTGAAGGTTATACCTGACTCTGGGAATTTGTCCTCCCCCTTTTGCTTTTTTGAGCCTCAGCAGCTCTTACCACAGAGCAGCACAGATTATCCCAGGGATGCATTACCCCATCAGTCTTACTTAAGACTAAGGTGGGTGTCTATAAGCTATTCCCAAAATACATTTTTACAGATTTTTCTCCTTCTCTATCTTTTTAAATGGCAATGCTCTGACAAAACCTTCCCCACGAGCCAAGATTTTCTGAAGTGGCTGATGGTTTGGATGGCACTGGTTGAATATTTGTGAGCTGTGGAGGGTATTACTGTTCAAATCACACTTGGGAGAGGCCTTGGCCGTAACATCAGCATTCTGTTGGTTTAAAGGTCACACAGCCAGGCCAAGCACAAGAGATTACCCTCCCAGATAAAGAACGAACCTGGGGAAGGATTCAAGAGAGGAGATGTGTCTTGGGACAAGTTTCGTGAGCACCTAGACGTGAATCCTACACTCTGACCCTCGTTTTCTTCTGACACAAAAATGTTCCCATGCTTTCCAAATGAGGCAAAGCAGCTCCTCTGGACCCCACTGTGCAGCTCCCCAGATGCATGGCAGGGATTGATCAGATGGACACTTACCACACAGTTTTTCAGTTGAACTGCCTGCTTATAGCATTTTCCATGCACTTCCCAGTATTTCTGGCGAGGTTTCCAGCTCACTTGATATATTATTAAGAGTAGCTATGAAACTAATTAACTGAGGAGAATGCTATTTAACTGTCAATAAACCTTTGGATCTCTGCCCTCTTTCCTCCAAATTTAGACATTAATTCTGCAAAGCCTTCTCTGTTCCCTACCCCACAGCTTCTCTCTCCTCCCTTTTCACAGCTCCTTGGTGGCACCTTTTTGCTTCATGTGGCCCAAGCTGTTTGTCCTCTGCAGTGCTCCAAAGCCTGGTGGCTGCCTGTTCTCCATCACAGTTTGTCAGGATATGATGTCTCACTGCTGCTGTGCCTCCTCCATCCTCTCCATCACCAAAATCCTCCATGGGGCTTTCTCCCAAGCTGGAGTCTGTCCCTGATGCATCCTCAGGCTTGTTCCTGACTGGGTTCTGCTGGTGTTTACAGTGGTGGCACAATGTGAAGGTTGACAGATGTAAGTGGAAAGAGTAGAGGGGTGAATTTACCATCCAAACAGCACTGAGCTCCCTACAGCTGCTCTTGCTGGGCTGTTTAAGCCCCTTTAAAATACAATTGTCTTGATTTTCCTGACTCAGAGAGCAACAGTTCTCATTCCTGCTCAGAACATGTCTGCAAAGCTCATCACTGCTGATGCTGCTTCCCCCTCCCCCTGGAAAAGCACTCCTGGACCAGCTGCTGTGGTGGTGCCACAGCTGAAGGAGTCCTAAGGATTCTGTGGTTGCCTGGAATGGTGCAGAAATTGCTCCTGACACACAAATAATGCCCCATTTCTCTGCACAATGGCCCCATGCATACAGTGGCCTCCCAGAGAACAACAGCAGACTGTAGCTCCAGAGCAGATGTGCATGTTGTCCATGTCAGGGGTTTTGAGATGGAGATCTGCAAAGGGAGGGGGAAAGGCAGAGCTTTTGTGAGAAAGTGTGAGGAGCCTGATAAAAAAAAGCAACACAATGTAGAGAAAAAATAGCTCTGGTATCTTCATGTGGCAGGCTTTGAGAACGTTGCTGATTCAGGGCTGTCTGGAATCTGTTAGAAAATAACCCTTTCTATATTTGAAAGGCAGAGCAGAGCCTGACTTTCAAGGTACAAAATTGCTCCTGGATTTGCAAAGAAGACAGTAAGGAACAATTTCTATTTCCTCTGGGAGAATGTATCAAGGGCTTTGCTCCCCTTGCACAGCTCCTCAAAGCCTGGAAAATGAGATAGTGACCTGAACTTTTTTGGTTTAGTTCTGCATGAACTATATTAAATCATGGCACTGTGGATCTGGACTGTCCTGAATGACAGAAACCAAAGTAGGTGCCTGGGAATAGAATTTTTTCACACTTGAACCCTGTGCTGGTGTTTCCCTGCTGGGTCTTGAGGTTGGTACATCTGAGTTTAGGATTGATAGCCTGGCTTTCTTGGACACACTGCAAGAGACAATATGGAAGAAGCAGCAGCCAAAATAGCAACAACAGAAGTTGCAGCAGGCAGATTAGTGGCTGCAGCAGGCTCTGATCAAGCTGTTCTCCTTCTGTCACCATTTTGAGTGTTTATTGTTCAGCACTCCAAACTGCTGCTGGTTACAGGGCTCTACTAGTGAGAAGGGATAAAGGAGAGCACAAAGTCCCTGTAGGAATGCACGAGCTGCTCCCTGCCAGGGCTGGATGCCTCCCCTCCCCTTCCTTCACAGCCCACCTGACTCCTGTCCAAGTCACACATCCTGAGGAAACAGTTGATTTTTCTCCTCAATAATTTGGTTACAAGCCCAAGGCCTAGAGACAAGAGAGGTTCTACCACTGAACCCCCCTCTGCCCCTGCCCCCTGCCTGTCTCAATCTGTTGGCCAATGTCAACAAACTTTGTCAGGGAGCTCTGAAATTCCTGCAAGTTTCATAAAAACAGGAGACTGCATTGAGGGCTGGTGAGCTGAATCAATGCCCCCACAAAGCTCCTGGCTGCTCCTGTCCTGAGCTTCATCCAAAAGGCAGAGGCAGAGCACAGGATCAGAGCCTCACCATGGAATGCTGAGGGGGGAAAAGTACAGAGAACATGGAGGTGATCAGGAGAGACCCCTGGGAAGGAGGTTCTGTGTAGAAAGTGCTGTAGGAGGAGATCTGATGGCTTTCTGTGGGAGGCTCCAGAGGCAAATCTGCAGGAATCCAGGTTTAATTGTTTTTGCTGCTGACAGAACAACTTAATTATGCGCTGAGGGTCTCATTTGGTTGGGACTCCCCCATGCAGGTCCAGATAAGGAGGTGCACAGCTGAATGCCCTTTAGCTCCCCGGTTATCTTCAGACAGATTTCACTCTGATGTGCTGATAGGGGATCTGGGGAGGAGCTGCAGTTCCTGTTTGGGGATGATCCTGGCCCAGAGCAGCCTAAAGCAAGGCAGAGATGCAGAGTCCCAGGGCACTCAGCTGTGCTGGAGTGCTGTGAGCCCCTTGTGCTCCCTCCCCACTGACAGAGGAACTGAACCCCCCTCCTCCTCCCTGCCGGAGCTCCTGTGGCCTGGAGTGCTGCCTTCCAATTTTCAACAAAAATTTGCATTTGTGAGAGCTGATAAGTCTTTTCAGGGTCTGCAGCTGGACTGTGAATAGGCTGTGCAGGCCTAATTTGAGCTCAGATGAGAGCTGTGTTGGGCTTTTCCCCTGAGCTGGCTCTGGTACCTCAGGGACACCCCAGCAGGCTCTGCAGGAGCTCAGCTCACTTTGGAATGGAGTGCAGGTCTGAAAGGGAAGATTATTTTTTTCTTTCTCTCAACTTTGGAAAACAAAATAAAAGACTAAAAGGCTGTAAAACATCCAGGCTGCTACCAAATTGCTTTTTTTAAATGTCTCCAGCTTTACAAAAGTTGCACGTATTGCCATTAGACATCCCTTTCTCTGTTACCTACTTACACCTCTTCAATGTTGAATGGAAAAATTAATGCTGAGCCTCCTTCCCCTCATAATCAAACATTACAACACTGAGAAATCCAGAGTGAAGATTATACAGAATAGTCATTCCATAACAATACAATTATGATGAAATCATTTTAGCATCTTTGGTCTGAGATGAGATTAAATCTATTTTAATGAGACATTAGAAGGGCTTTTTTCTCCCATGTTTTTTCCTCATGGCACCATTACAATGCAGAGGAATTATTTTTTCTCTTTAGTTGCCTCAGTTTGTGATTTTTTATTTGCAAGAAATCAATATTCTGTGCAGGGAAAATAAACTGAGAGTATTGCAAAACTTCTTTTTGTGTACCTAAATTACCGATACACTCCCTCCATTTCAGCTTCATGCTGACAGTTTCTTTTCCCTGAGAGTTTCTCCTTTTCAGGCTACTTCCTCAAAAAAACCTATTTCATATTTCCTGCATCAGCAAGGTTGCTGAAGATTCACCAGGGTTTCTGAAGCTCCATCTTGCTGAGCTGTGTTCACAGCAGCTCTGAGTCACAGAGGCAGCACGGGGTGGCTGAGAGCCCTGGCAGTGCTGGCTCTGACCCTGCTGCCTTGGAGGGCACTGCAGGGTCTGGGAATGGCACTGCAGGGTCTGGGAATGGCACTGCAGGATTTGGGAATGGCACTGCAGGGTCTGGGAATGGCACTGCAGAGTCTGGGAATGGCACTGCAGGATTTGGGAATGGCACTGCAGGGTCTGGGAATGGCACTGCAGGGTCTGGGAATGGCACTGCAGGATTTGGGAATGGCACTGCAGGGTCTGGGAATGGCACTGCAGGGTGTGGGAATGGCACTGCAGAGTCTGGGAATGGCACTGCAGGATTTGGGAATGGCACTGCAGGGTCTGGGAATGGCACTGCAGGGTCTGGGAATGGCACTGCAGGATTTGGGAATGGCACTGCAGGGTGTGGGAATGGCACTGCAGGGTGTGGGAATGGCACTGCAGAGTCTGGGAATGGCACTGCAGGATTTGGGAATGGCACTGCAGGGTCTGGGAATGGCACTGCCTGTGCCTCCTGCAGCTCAGTGCCCAAGCTGTCCCCCCAGCCTTGCCTCAGTTTCCCAGGACTCAGTGTGACACCTGGGGGTGCAGCACCATGGTTTTCAGGGTGGCCATCACAAGGCCGTATATCCCCAGGGTGTCTGTTCAAAAGGTCTTGGGCCATGTAATAGTCACAAATTATTTGCTCTCAAGTGAGCTAGAAGCTTTTTTATTTTTTTTTTAAACAAGTCTGATTTTGATGGCAAAGTCTGGGCTGTTCTCAGATATCAAAGTGAACCTAAAGCTCTTTAGGGAATGATATAATTTAAAAAGGTGTGGGCTGTCTCCATCTCTCAGCTGGGGAGGGCTTTGCTGTTTTGCTTCATTTACCACAGCTTCTTCCCAAAGGCAACCTCCTTCCCGTGGTCCAAAATAAACTCTGGGAACCTGTTCACTCATGGATCACCTTCTGTGGCACCCTCCATGATTTATCTGGCCAGCATCACATTGTGGGGGTGACCAGCTGCCTGCTCTTCCTTCTTGTGTTTTGAAGAATGAGGTGGACAGATGGAAAAGATCTTCCCAGGGAACAAATTGGTTCCTTCAATAAACTGCTCAGCTGTGAGGGCAGCTGGAGGCTTTAGCTCGGGTATCTCTGCTAGAGATGGATGCAGACACCCCTTGTCATCTCTTAAACTTACCAGCACAAGGTGCTCCCAAGGCAACACGTTTGTTGATAACTTGCTCTGCAAGAAAACAAAAAAATATTAGATAAAAGAGAGGTGGATTCATTGATCAAAGCAATGGGAAAAGGGATGGAGCTGGTGTTATGGATCATCAGCCAGCTGCCTGAGCTGGAAAAAGGGATGTCATGATTTTGCCTTTAGAGAAAGGTCTAATCAAACACGTCCAAAGGAAGGGAAAGCCCCAGTCTCCATCTGGAGGCAGAAAGGAGTTCCATGGAATTGCTTGGAGCCCTTGAGTTAAATGCATGTTGAGAGGAAAGTGATAAAGATGAAACACAGCAATGGAAACCTGTCTCAGAAAAAGCAGGTAGGTCCCAACTGTCAACAGTAATCTGAACCTATAACAAGCACTCCTGTTTGAAAATGAACCCAACTGAAAATGAAAGATTAAACAAGTACAACAACATAAGAATAAATTGCTCATAAATCTCTCTGGTATTCAGGATCAAAGGAAGATTAAAGAACAAGTTATGGAAATGTGGTAGAGGCAAAGAGAACCTATTAAGTGATATCATTTAGTGAATATACGAGTAATAGAGAGTTCACATCTAAGTTTAGAGAAAAGGGAATGAACCTGTAGCTGCTGAAAGAGAATTTAAATGATATGTGGCATGAATGATAAATTATGAGGAAGGTTCTGCAGCCCAAACCCAACAAAAATATGACCCAGGATCACAGCTGGTTTGAGAAAACTCACTTGAAGTTGTGCTTTAAGGATGATGGAGAAGGACCAAATTATACCAGTCCACCTTGCAATTTTGAGAATGTGAGGGTGGACACCAGCTACATGAATTCCTGTTATAGGAATGACATCCAAGTAAGGATGCAGGGGAGTCACCAGGGCAGGGAGAACTCCTGGGATCAGCAGGGTCCATCATCTTCCCCTAGAAGCTCTTCTTTCCCTGTTTTCCTCTGTGCTGGGCTGAGGTCACAGCCTATTCTCCAGTGATGATGCTCAGGAACTTCTTTTCCTTCAGGAAACCACACCAAAGTACTTGTCTGTGTGTGTAAGACTACACATTTTTGCAAGCATGCTCTTTTACAGTGACAAGATTAACACCAAAAGGCCCCATGTCAGGCACTTTGCCCTCATAGTTAATAATCCTTCTGGCTCTAATGATATAAATAAATCAAAATGGAAAAAGAAGAGACCCTCTTCTCCCTGCTAAGACAAGTTGAGAGTGTTTAGAAGAAGCATCTTGTCCTTCAGCTCATGCAGAATCTGCAGCAAAATCAAACTTGAACCCATCACAGAATCATTGGTGCTTTTTTAGTGCAGGAAACACTGTCTGTGTCTGAGGAAAGAGGAAGCTCTATTCAGGACAGGGGCAACAGGTGCTGGGTTGGCTGAGGGGGTTAAGGGACTTCACCTTCATCCCATGTAGATGATGATTAATGATTATCATTAAATACATTCAAGAGACAATCAATAAATACATTGATAATCCTATGTTTGTGCTAATTTCAACCATTTAATTCAAAACAAAATATATTTTTTCTTGACAATTTTTTTTATGTGTAGTCTGTAGTTTTCTTTATTAGAATTTGTCAGGAGTGTTTAGGAAAGGAAGAAAATGCAACAAGCCTTTGTCAATATTTTCCTGTAGTGAAACTAGCTGGAAATTGAAAGAGACCAAGGTGGGGAAGGTATTTGCATGTGCAGAAGATGATATAAGTGCAGCTGAGATTATATCAAAGTAAAGTCAGTGCGAGGCAGCCAGAGAGAAGGTTTTGCCTTCACTTGGCCTCCCAACCCAAGCAAACAGCCTTTGATATCTTTGAAGGTTATTTCTTGCTCACACATCAGATGGGTGTGCATTCACTAAGTGCATTGCCTGTGGGCAATCTGATTTATGTTCAAATGTTTGTGGTACATGAGGTGCACGCACATCTATTTTTATGTATGTATTTATTATCCAGGCATGCACAGCACAGACTTTTCAGCCTACACTACACAAAACAGCTCAAAGCTGTGCCTGACAGCAAAACAGCTTTGTGGAGGCCCTGACCCAAGGCATTGTGTAAGTCACCCTACACAAGCCCCAACCCGAACAACAAATGCCTGGATGTGGATGCTCACATCAGGGTCTCCACCTGTTGAATCAGGGAGCCAGGGGAGGGAGCAGGAGCTGGGTGAGCTCCAAGTCTGGGGGCATGGGTAAGGTGTAAGCATCTCACATCACACACAGAGGAAGGGAAGGCCATGTCCCAGCACAGAGCTTGGAGCTATCACTGCCCCTGGGCCCTGACCCCACAGCCAGCACTGACCCCACCAGGGTTAACCCACCCTGGGGCACTGAACACTGCTCCCAGAGAGGAAACCTGGTCATTTAGTGAAACCAGGGCACGTCTCATGAGACAAATTCTCCACTGCAGTGTTTGTCTCTTCATCCTTGTTTGGACTTGTATTTTTTTGGCTGTTATGTAGTCAAAGTGCATAAATAAAATATATCCAGCATTTTTCATCATTAACAGACTTCTCACAGCACTTTGCATTTTTAGACACTTCACCTTTTCAAATCACTCATTAAATATTAATAAATTAATCCCTCTCACAGTCTTTTGACGCATGCAAGACATTTTCATGATGATCGTCTTATGCTCTGTTTTTTATTTGAATATGAAATACATCAAGTAGATGTATCATTCAATACAATTAGCTGGCAGTTATAAACAGTGCCAGAAACCAAGCATGGCAGGCTGATTTTTCCTACATGTGTTCAATTGGCACTTAAATACAGGAAGTGTAAAAATGAAGAGCTAATGGCATGAATGACTTTTTGAAAGTTTGTGTTCTTCAACACATTGTTTACTTGCTTCCTTTCATTTCCAGGAGTGCTTTTTATGGAAGTTATTAAAACCACCAGTAAGATCAGCAATTTTTTCTGGGTTGAATGCTTGTATTGGGATTGCATGGAAAGGTTTTGGTACAGGGGGGCTACAGGGGTGGCGTCTGTGAGAAACTGGTGGAAGCTTCCCCCATGTCCAACAGAGCCAATGCCAGCTGGCTCCAGAAGGGAACCAGGACAAAGCTGAGCCCATCAGTGACTGTGGCAGCACCTCTGGGATAAGATATTTATGGGGGGAAAAAACCCCAAACAACAAATGGAAATGCAGCTGGAGAGAGGCCTGAGAACAAGAGAAACAACTCTGCAGATCCCAAGGTCGGTTGTAGCCAGTCAGAAGAGTGTCATAAAAGAGTGGATTGGTTGGTTGAGCGGAACTGGAGTCAGTTGGCTGCTCTGAGGACAAGGAAGAGTCAGTGCCTAGAGGAGGTGCCTACAAGAAACATGAAGGAGGTATGAAACTCTGGCAATATAGAACCCTTGTAATGTAATGTAATGACAATAGAACCTTTGTAATATAACAACAACAAATGGTGATCCCAACGTGATTCGGGTAAAGGACTTGAATACTAAACCATTGGTAAAATGTATCAATTGCAGCTATTAGTGTTTGTTAAATATGAGTATAAAAGACTTTGAAGATAAGTACTTTGTAAACTGAGAAAAGCTGCAAAACTGAACCAACACTCAGAAATACATATATATATTCATACTATGATATGTTGTCTAAAAATCTGTATAACTCTTAGTTCTAAGTGAAATATATGAATGTGTTATAATGTTAATTTATTTGAACATGTCCTTCTAGAAATGCTGCAACTCCGTAATTGAAAGAAAAAGGGGGAACTGTAGGGGGATAGAACATAAGTAAATAAAGGTTGAATAGAAAGTAATCTTACACCCTAAAGAGTTGCAGCTGAGCCAATTATTAAGGATTAGGAGCAGGCCTGATTTTAACAGGCCACACCTGTAGCCAGTCAGAAGAATGTTTTATAAAAGAGTGGATTGGTTGGTTGAAGGGAACTGGAGTCAGTTGGCTGCTGCGAGGACAAGGAAGAGTCCGTGCCTGGAGGAGAAGCCTACAAGAAACATCAAGGAGGTTCAAAGCTCTGGCAATATGGAACCTTTGCAATGTAATGATAATAGAACCTTTGTAATATAATGACAACAGAGATCCACCCACAGCCCCTGGAGGAGATCCACACTGGAGCAGAGCAGGAGGATGCCCAAAGAAGGTTGTGACCCCAAGGCAAACCTATGCTAAAGCAGATTTACTGGTAGGACTCACGACCCCATGGAAGGATCCCACACTGGAACAGTTTGTGAGTAAGTGCAGCCTGTGGGAAGCATTCACCTTGGAGAAGGTCGTGGAGCAATGTTTCCTGTGGAAGAGACTCCACCCTGGTGCTAGGAAGAGTGTGGGAAGCCCTCCCCCTGAGGAGGAAGGAGCACCAGAGAAAGTGTGTGGTGAGCTGAGTGCAGCCCCCATTCCCCTTCTGCCTGCACTGCTGTGGGGGAGGAGGCAGAGAATGTGGAAGTTAAGTCCAGCCTGGATTCAGACAGAGAGGGGGAGAAAGGTGTTTTAAATTTAGTTTCTATTTCTCATTATCCTACACTGATTTGACTGGCACTAATTTATACTAATTTTTCCCCAAGTCAGGTCTGTTTTGCCCCTGATGGTAGCTGGTGAGTGATTTCCCTGCTTTTATCTCTCCCTGTCTTTTGTTATGTTTCTTCTCCCCCGATGAGCAGGGGAGTGACAGGAGTGACAGAGCAGCTTTGATGGGCACCTGGCCCCCAGCCAGGCTCAACCCATTGCAGTGCTCACCTACATCTGGGTAAGATGCTGCAGCCACAGCAGCATCTCTGGGCTAAGCAAATGTCTGTGTGATGTCCCTGGGAAAGGGACACTGCCATCACCCCCTGCACTTGGGAGCAGAGCCTCTGAGCAGAAAACTCCTTTAGACCTCATGATATAGGGTATTTGTAATGACCAGTGTGGAAAACCATGCTATCCAGAGCCATTTGCAGGAGTTACAAAGAAAATGTACTTCCAGGCTCTACTCCAGGGACTAGTGGCTAAGTTGGTATGCTGAGAAGGTGAGGACACTGCTGGTCCTGGAGCCCAGCACACCTTGCCAGCTGACAGTGCTGTCTCAGCTCTCAGGACAATGATTCCTGCAGGACAGGAGCAGTAACTGGCCTCAGACAAGCCTGATCTCATTAGCTCTAATGTACATCTCAGGACTTCCAAATGGGGCAACAACAATGGGGAAAAGATGCCCCATTCTGAACGCTGGGCTATCCAGCAGGGGCTCAAACTGGCTCACATGGAGCACAGCCTTCCCTGACCCTGATGTCTCACTCTCAAACCATGATGAAATCTGCTTGTGTGTCCTGGTAAAACCCTGGCTTGTGAGAAAATGCTGAATATGTGGAGTGACAGGCCAGCAGTGGCTTCCCAGGGAAGTGTCAGCCCTGCTGCCCATCCGACCCTTCAGATCCACACAGCAGCCTGAGGCTCGTGATTCAGCTGCAAGCCAGGCAAGCCCCGTTCCTACTCTTTCTGCTTTCTGTTGTTATTTTTTTTTTTGCCACACCATTTAGCCTTTCCTTGGGAAGGTGATGTCCCTCTAGTGCTGCTCAGCAGGCTGCTGGGCAGGCAGGATTTCAGCAGTGACAAAAACCCCAGACAGCCCTGTGGCAGGGTGATTCCATGGCATCACACAGTCAGCCACTGTCCTGCCACCAGGTACCCAGTGTTGCACGCAAATAGAGATATTACAGAAGAAAGGTCTTATAAAATTTGGTTTAGGCCCTGTTATTCTAGCTAAGCTGGCAGTTAGCTTGGAACTTCCCATGTGAAAAATCATAAAAATGGAAGTAGTTAGCACAACAAACTATTCTGGTAAGAGAACTGTTTGCACCTGTAATAAACAAGAAATCTGTACCTTGGGAATCAGTGAACAAAATATGCAAACTAACCAAAAATAGAGAGGTTTGACAGAGGTACATTCTGACCATTTACCCACCAATAAACTGAGTGTCAGTGTATTGTTAGCCAGTTAGGTCTAACACAGTGCCTTCTGATATTTCCTATAAATATGAGCTTTGTGAATAAAGAATTATTCTTTCCTGCATGAAGAAACTGAGTGCTGTCTGCTTTACTGCAACAACCAGGACTCCCTCAGCAGAGAGTGGAGGGTGCCACTGCTGCAGGCTGGGCTGGAAGGTCTCTGTGCATTGCTCAGGCTGGGTCCTGCCATTTTCCCTTCTCCCCTTGCGCTTTTGGTGTTGGACTCTGGTAAGACTTGTCCCTGATCCCTGAGGGCAGGATGCTGCTGGGAGCAGGAGCAGGCACATGCTAATGTGACCCGATGGGAGGATATTGATTCTTCCATAGCAGAGATGAGGGATCTGGGCTGTCTGTGGGAGCCCCTGGGTCAGGCTGAGCCATCCAGCTCCAAGCCTCTCACTGGGGTGAGCTGTCATGTTCCTTCCACACTGAGTGGGAAGCAGGCACGTCCAAGGTGTGATACACCTGACCTCCCTCTGACATCTGCTCTGGAGCGAGACGGATCAGCCTCTGCTGGCATCCCTGGACTCACCACGGGGGGAGGAGAGGGGGACTCGCTCCAGGTTAGGTGAGGTGAATCCCAAATTAGGTGGGCAACACCTCCTTTGTCCTGCTTTTGGTTATCCTGCTGCACCAGAGCCCTGCTGGCCGTGTCAGGGTTGGCAGAAAGGTGCTGCTCTGGAAACCACAGCTGAAAGGATGGATACACATGAGGATGGAGGGAATGGGGGGGCAAAAGCTTTGTTGAAGCTGAACCAGGTCCCATCTCAGGCTCTTTGGAAGGACCAGCTCTTTTACAATTTTATTTTGGTAAGGCAAAATATAGGATAAACATGCCAAGATTGCTCTCTCAGCAATGTGGTGATCGGGAATCACTCAGAGCCAAAAAATACTCTTTGAGAATGGCATCATCTATTGTCTGAGTTTCTACCTGGTCAGCATCATGCAGGACCATGTCTGCATAATGCAGCAGCTTTATGCAGCCAGTTTTTGAAGAAGTCACTCTGTGTGCAGCTCCTCTCATCCCCATTTCCAGGCACACCATCACTCACAAGCACTTTGCATTAGCAGAATATATGAATTTCTTATGTGTTTTCCAACTCATTGGGCCCCCATCTCATGTCAGACAGTCCTGTTGGTCTCCTTTGGGTATCACCACTTCAGACCATCACCCAATTGCCTCTCCAGCTTTTGGGTGCAGTGCCACCTTGGCTCTTGCACCTGTGGCCACCTGTAATTACCTTCAGGCTGATAATTGTTCTCCTGCATCATCCCCCCTTTCACGCCCATGTGTGTTCAAAACAAAACTCCAGCACAAGGCAAGTTTTTGCCCTAGCACTTTGAAGCTGGGAAGCACAGAGCAAAGCCAAAAGGGAAAGCACTTAAACAGGAGGAGGTTTGCCAAGCTGTGATGTTACAAACAGCTGCTTTGTTGACAGCTCTGTCACAAGGAAATTACCTCCCCCCCCCCAGGCTCAGTGCTTCTAGAAATGGTGTTGCTGGAGCAGATTGTGTCTTTTTGCTTTTGAAAAGCTGTTGGGTGCTGTACTTTAGGAGAATATGAACTGGAAAAATCTTGAAACCCTACCAATATTGTAAGAGAAAGGAGAGATCTGTGCTTGCTTTGTGCCTCTTGCCCCTTTCCTCCTCCTTCAGCACTCTCACACTGACACTTGGTTCCTATTAGAGCCAAATGCTGTTTCCTCATATAGAGACTTTGTTTTGCAACTATTAATATAATCCTGAGCCAGAGAAACAACATGAAAGACTCTCTGCCCCTTGGTGGAAACGCTGGTGAGCAGAGCACTGAGACAAAGAGGAGGCTGGAGACTTAAAAGTGTGCAACATAGCTAAAAAAGTCATGGTGATGCAATCCAGCTGCTTGGAGCAGATGTTTGACCTGCCCACTGCTCGAAAGGGAGGCACAGCTTTAAGAGGGCACAATCTTGGTGGCAGATGATTAACACAGAAAGCAACAGCCTTGAGTATCTAAACATTTACAGTGAAACAAAGGGATCAAAGGCTCTGTCCTTCAGCCTGCACCATCCCACAGTGCCTGCCCTGGCTGCACATCAGGTGCACACAGGTGGGATGTATCCAATTTTGGCATCAGGCTGTTAGGAAGGGGAATTCAGAATGACTTGGCGAATTCAGATCTCCAAACTTATGGGTATTTTACTGTCCTAAATCACCTGCTGACCTGGCTCTGTCCAGAAACCATTTTGCCCAGGCCTGGAGGAGTTGGCAGAGGCAGGAGGAGCTTTTCTTCATCACCTATTTCATCTGCAGTCACCTGACACCACCCTCAGCCTTTCACTGCTCTTTGCTGCAGCTGCTGGAAGGAGCCCAGGTGTGGTGAGGGGTGAGAAACCAGCTGAGCTGCCCTGGGCAGGCTGAGGGCCTGTGGGGTGCTGAGGGTTACACTTGGCTGAACAAGGAGCCAGGTCTGCTCCTGTGCAAGGGGAAGGTAAGGGAAAGGATGTTGACACAAACCCAATTACAGGTGTTGGGAAGTTTTAAGTCTCTCTGTATTGGAAACACTTTTACAGCTTAGCTCTTTTGTAGTCATTCTGGATCATTTAATTAGTATGTCCTCTCACTCATGAGGATAATTTCAGTTGCACAATAGGTGTTGCCACAGCAGCTTTGTTTCATGGATTTTACTTCCTAGATCCCAGCTGGTTTTGTATTCCTCATATAGCTGTTCTCCTGTATACATATGTACATATTTATATGTATATCTATAGCTATAAAAGGAGGAGAGGCCAGGGTTTGTGAGGAGATGTGCTGCAATAACCCCAGTCATGGGTACAGACTGTGACATGTCCCCCTGGCCAGCAGCTCTGCCAAAAATCACTGAGGTTGCCACATCAGACTCCAGCCAGCCCCTTGCTGCCACCTCAGAGAAGGCAAACCATGTATCAGGCTTGTAAGCTGGAATGTAGCCACCAGGTGTGAAGCTTCCTCCCTCCTCTCCTATGGAATTCATACAGAATATTATGCCCAGTTGAGATGTCCTGGTTCAAGGCGATGTAGAGAAGCTTGACAGGGTTCTGTAGAGATGGACCTTGGTCCCCATGAGGAGAGAAGGCAGCTGGACTTGGTTTTCCTGACAAAGAAGGGGCTGAGGACTAAGCTGACAGCAGCCTACAGAAAATACGGTCACAGCAACAAAGGAGCCAAACTATTCTCAAGCACAGTGAGATGGCCTTGGCTGTGGTTTGGGAAGTTCAGGGTGGACAGAGGGAGAAAATGCTTTGCAAGGAGGATTCTGCAGCTCTGGAGCAGCCTGTTTCAGCCTCTGTCCCTGGAGATGTTCACAGGTCTGCTAGAAGAAGCCATGGCTTGATCCAGTGCTGGCCACAGTCCTGTTCCAGGAGGGAGGTGGGACTAGAGACCCTGAGAGGTCCCTTCTGGCCAAGACCACTGTGAGCACAGACAGAGTGCCAGCACAGCCACACCACACTGGCTGTACTTTTCCTGAATTGCCACCAACAGCTGGCTGTAAATATTTTTCTCTGTTTTTCCTTGCCTGGCTATGATCCTGTCTGTGAGGATGAGATCTCTGGGATACAGGTAATTTTTAGATTTGTATCTACCATGATCCATAGCATAGTGAGGTACTGTGTACCATTCAAAACCAGATTAATCCTGCAAAGCAACACGGCTGCAGTTACTTTCCACTGCATGAGTAACTCAGCAAAAAACAGAATTTGGACTTCACCTCGGGCAAGATTTGCTGTAACCACTCATCATCTGTGTTTTCAGGTGTGCTTTCCCTGCAGCAGGGCACCTGCAGCCATTTCCCCATCACTGAAAATCTTTTCCAGCCAATCAATCTTCTATTTATCCACCAAATAATGAATGTGTGTTGACTATTTAGCAGAGCCTGACCCTTAAATATGTTTGCAATGAGAGGCTAACTCATGTGGGCAGGTGTGTACGTGTGTGCATCTTCGTCTGGATGTGTGTGTGGTGGAAGGGAAAGCTCTGACTAGAACCAAACAAAAATAGAATCCTAATCTCTTTTCTGTGTAGAGCAAATTGGAGCAGATAGTTTCCAAATGAAACCTGAGATGATGCCAGCTGCTTGCAAACTGTACCCACTTTAAAAATAAAATCCCACTGCCTTCAAGTCATCCTCATCTGTCTTCTCAAGTACAATCTTCTTTCATCCAGACTGTCCCATAAAGTGTGGGTATTAAAAACCACCATTTTGAATTGAACAGGGCTAATTGTAACCACAGGCTGGGGGCTGTGGCCCATTCCTGTCCTGCCTCCTTTAAGGATGATCCCCTTCTTCCACAGGAAAATTGCTCTCCTGCAAAGAGAAATTAGACAAGTAAGAAATAAGGACTGCCTTTCACACCTCTTGAAAAAGCCCCTGTGTGCCACTAAAGGACCCTGAGCAGCAGAACAACTTGTGTGAGCAGTGAACAGTGGAAATGTTAAAGCAGCTTTATAGGAGCAGCAGAAGAAACGAACAAGCCATGAAGCTCAAGCATATTGAATAAATGCTCTGCACATTGTTGTAATGAGATTCAGCTGACCGAGACATTTATATGGGGAAGAAATCACAGCCTCATTGCAATCAATAGACAAGTTGCCACCGACTAATGGAGCTCTGCTTTCACCATGTTTGTATTGCAACATAAGCCAAGATGCCTGGGAGCTGTCAAAACCCTTTAGAGCCATTTGTCCCAACAACCCCACAGTATCATCCCCTAATACTCTATTATGCAAAGAGACCCCTTTTATTTTTATTAGAGCTAATTCACCAGATGGCTTCTCCCCCCTCCCCTCCCTGCTTTGATGTAGCAAATGCAAGCAAGTGATTTTGCTGACTGCAGATCAAGGCACAGATCAGTGCTATTTGCCATGCACGGAACATGAAAAGCAGAGCAGGGACTGTCGGGCAAATCCAACGTGTTTGTAAACAGCAAAGAAACCTTTGCAGACACGTGGGAGGTGAAGCAGCCCCGCTCCCCTGGCACGGGTGGGCTGCAGGTACTGCTCCTACAGCCCTGCAGGGAGACAGGTGGGGAAGGGGCTGAATTTCTGCATTTTGATGAGAGATTAGACCTGCTGGCGACACTGAACGAAAATTAATGAGGGAGCGGAGAGGCACCTTCAGAGGAAGGAGTAGAAATAAGGCAAATGGGCCTTAGAGAAATGCTGATGGGCATGGACAGACTGATGGATGTGTTCCAGTGACCCAGCCCAGGTTACAGGGCTGGTGTCATGGCTTTCTTTTCCCATAGCAAGGCTCTTAATTGCAAGTTTTAACAGGAACAATAACAAAACGCAAGTAACGGAGCCAGGAAGTCCAGCAGCCAGAAAGAATGCCATTAAGAAATAAAAATTCAAACTCCCTACCACTGTGAACACAGCCTCAGCAATCCTCACAAAAACCGTGTCCTTCACTGCAAAAACCTATTAAAAACAGAAGAGCAAGAACAACAGTCCCCAAACCTCGTGTAGGTTGTATGCAAAAGAAAGCCCCCAAAAGCAAGTAAATTTAACTCAAAATAATCCACCGCTTTCTCCAGGTTGCAATGCCATGCACTGAGGTGAGAATCAGAACCCAGGACATCCCTCTGGCTGTCCTGGGCAGCCAAGACCCCTGCCAGGGGCCTCAGAGACCCTGGCACAGAGCCCAAAATGCCTGTGGTATTGATTAAGACCTGTGGAGCAAATTACCAACTTTAGATGAAGATCTGCAGGCCATCACAGTTAAGTAGAATGATAGTGAATTTATCATGGGGTGAAAAAGTAAATTTGGGATTTTCTAGAATGGGGGTTCAAGGAGCAAGGTGGAGGGATCCAGGCATCTCCAGCCTTTCTCCTTCTTCTTGGCCTCCATCTTCTGCTGTGATGTTGGCACTTTTGGATTGGTTTAGAGTAGCAGCTCACTGTCTAACATAAGTGATAGGTATTGGAAAGTAATTGTAAAATATTGTACATGTAGTTTTTAGTATAAAGACATAACCCTGCCCTGGGGGCAGGCAGAGTGCCTGGAACTGTCCTGCTGAACAGACCTCGGCTGGACAGGAGAAAATATTTTATAGATAAGGAACAATAAACAACCTTGAGACTGAGAACTGAAGCGCTCTGACTCCTTCTTCGAGTGCTGGGCTGGGAAAAGAGACTTTGTAACATTTTCTCAGGGTCACTCTGACCAGGGACAGGCCCCAAGACAAGAATCCTCCCTGGGAACTCTGTGCTCCATTGGTGATGATGCAGCCAAACTTCCCAGCCATGCATGAGGAGCTGCATGGGCTGGGGCTGAAGCCCAGCTGCCTGCAGCCATCAGGGAGTGCTGTCTCTCCAGAGTTATTTCCCTGCCTGCAGCCAAGGGTGTTCCAAGCACAGCTGGAGTCAGGTGTGGGACCTGTGGGTTACCTCCATTTCGTGTCTGCCACCAGGAATGGTGCACATCACCTTGGGTGACAAATCCCTCAGAAAAGGATAGGCACATGCTTTTACAGCATGTTACAATGATCAATATGGTTTTAAAAATATATCTGTGCTTTTAATCCAAGGCCTTAATTTTATGCAATGCTGAAGGCAGCTGGGCTTGTAGAACCAGCAGTTGCATGAGCAGAACACAACAGCATCCTGCCTCCAGCATGGGCTCTCTGCTGTCTAACAAGGCTACAAGCCAGGAGAGAAGGTTTTCCAGCTGTTGGGACATGTTTGCTGCTGCAAACTCCCCTGTGTCTAATTAAGCTCATGGCTCATACTCCCCTTTGGTGGTGGAGCTAACAGGTTCTCCTCTCCTGCAGTGGCTGCTTATTTTCATGAGAAATGGAGTGTAAAATCACTGGGACCTCTGCTGCTCTGGGAGATCTGATTAAAATCCTGGGTTTCAGGATTTATTAGGAAGAGGGAACTGGCTGGCAGACATAATAAGTAAGGCATTGACTTTGCCCATAATCATGTTGCTCTTGTCAGGTATCAGGCTGGGGGAGCCCTGATGCAGCCCAGCTCAGGAGTAGAGCCAGAGCTAAGAGCACAGCCTTCTCAATCAAAGGGAAAGAAGTCCTTGGCTTTAGAGAGGGTGAAGCCATCCCTAAACATACATGCCTTGTTTACTGCCTTGCTCTGGAACTGTCTGCCACATAGTAAAGTCTATTCCAGTGAATCCCCTGAAGACTGGGTTTCCTGACAAACAGTTTTATGTGCACCTTGTAAATTGAGGCAAATGGGTAACATTTTCCAGCGTGCTCCTTCCTGCTGAAGGGGATATGGAAGATCTCAGGACAAAGATACATGCTACATGGAGCAGGGACATCTGATGCTGCCCAGAGCAGTTGGCTTGATTTTTTTAGGCAGTATTTGCACTGTCATAGAGGGTAAAGTGATTTGTGGGCCTGGGAACCTGCTTAAGGTCTGTGGGAAGACACAATTCTTGCTCTTCATGTTGCATAGCTCTATAACACAGCACAGGAGTGGGAATTCAGAGCATTTTTTTGGAAGGCAGGAAGGCCTCTCCACCACTGTCCATATCTGGGCGGTCATGGAGAGGTCACTGAAATCCTAAGTCATTCTCTCCACACTGAAGAGACCAGGGAGTCTCATTTAATCAGTACAAATTCTCTTTCACCCCAACAGACAAAACTGTGTAAAACTTTTCTACACTGCTCTTGAACTTGCCCCATCAAAAGGCCCCAAGTTCTTTCTCCCACTAACACCAACAGATTTGAAAGGGAGTTGCTGTTTTTCCTGTTTCTCTCTCACAGATTTTATTTTTTTTTTTCCTGGCAACATCTCTCCAGAGCAGCACGTTTTCACAAACAAAGTTAAACTGCTTGGTTTCCATTAGTAACATGAGCAGTAAAAATAGAGGACAGGTGTTTCTTAGGAGGTGTGAAAGATTAACGGGATTTTCTTGGATTGTGGATGATGCTGTCACTGTAGGCTATCTGCTTTTTCTTTCCTTCACCAAAGAATATAGGAAAATTTCCAATAGCATTTACTGGTGCTTAGTGAAGCTCAGGCAGGTTTGTGCCTGCTGTGCCTGCACTCCCTGCAGGCAAGGAGGAATTGCAGCAAATAACCCTCTCTTTTGCCCATGTGTGGATCTAGATTCTCCTTTCAGAGACATTTTGCAGACTCTCAGGAGCAATTAGCACAGGACCTCTGTGGAGGGAATTGCATGGGGGATGAAGGACCTGAGCACAAGCAATTGACCCCTGGTAGGACAAATAAACAGGAAAATACCCAAACTCCTGTGTGAGTTCAGCCCTTCATCTGGGATCCCCAAAAGAGGTTTTAGTCATCTTTAAGAAAAGGTGATGTTCTGTGTGGCAAAACATGCCTGTAAGTCATGTTAAAGATGCATTTTCCCAGTTCCCACCCTTGAGATTCTCTGCACTGGGAGTCTGGAAGGCTTTTCCATGCACCTTTCTCTGAGCATCTTCTCCCAGTATCTTTCACTGAGGGTTTGCCACAGTGGCCTACAAGTGGGAAGGGCAAGGAGACCATGATTTCAGCCCTAGTAAGTTTACCTTTTCCTCTGTGCCAGAAGAGCTGTGCCTTTGCATTCCATGGGTTCTGCAAAAGGGCATTTTCCATAATGTGAACCAGCACCAGTAAATGCCATTAAATACCCCCCTGACATCAAATGCACAGTCTGAATGAAGCTACTGGACCCATATTTGTGTAAAAATCTTAAATATCCTGCTGAACTAGCTGAAAGCACCCACCACTCACTGTGTGCTAAAGCCAGCCAGGCATTTCCCCCCCTCCCTTGCTTTGTTTACCTCCTGCTCACGTCAAATGGTGTATTAGTGTAGTGCAATATACAGCATTTGAACTTCTCCTGTGTAGTGAACAGTGTCAACAGACTGCTTTTCCTGAGGAAAAGATCCCGAGCCCATAAATATCCCCCTGGTGTGCCCCCATTGTATAAATCTCCCCACAGTGCTCACCTCTGCTCCTGTATCATAGCGAGATAAATGTGGTGCTTAAGGCCTGATTTATTTCAGTCAAAGGACAAATAGTTTGATATCAAAAGGAGCTTCACAACAATTAGCATGACAGGCAAGGAGGATTAGCTGTTGTGATTTTCGGTGTGGCATAAGCAGGCAGGTGCTGTTATTTGGGCTGCATCCCTCCCCCACACCCCTTCTCATTAAAGAGATAGTTATTGTACTGCTGTGAAAAGAGCAGCTGCTGTGCCTGAATTTCCCTATCAGCCACTGTTTCTAGTGTTGGTATGAATTGGGGACACATTGTTGGGCTTTAATTAGCCCCGGGTCCCACCACCACAGGACTGCCCTGCTCTGACACAGCCCCATGATGCTTGTGTTGAATGTGCATTAATCTCCTTGCTCCTGATGGCTGGGACACAACCTCTCTAAGAAAAAAAAAGGAAAAAAAGGAGGAATAAAAAAGAAAAGATACCTTTATAGAATTTGCAAAATGCTCGGCTTTATGCTAAGGAGCCAAATTAAATATAACCTTCACTCTTGACTTCTCCAAGTCCCATTATAATTTTTGAGATCCTAGCTGTTGGTGCTGACTCTAAGGTTTCAATGGATGAAAACCTACTTTTAAAGAGATGAAAACCAGTTTTCAAACCTGAGCCTAAACTTCATGGGGGAGCAACATTTGACAGGCATTATTTGGCACTGACTTCTTCCAGGGATTTGTGTGAAGTTGGCTTGTGAGGCAGAGTGGGCACATTAAGACAAGGCGGGTTGCCAACAAAACTAAGAATGGCATATCCCACATAATTACTGTGTTTTCAATGTTATCACCAAAGGTTAGTTTAAAAACAAAGAAAATCCCAGAAACTGTGGACTACCCAGAGGATCCAAATAGTTGAGGCACATTCATTGGCAAGATGCAGGAGTTTCTCAGCACCTTCCCTGATCCCACCCCTCTTTGTCTCTTTGCTCAGATGAGAAGAGCAGCCCCTGTTTCCAGACCTGGAATATTGCCAGCTGCCTTTTGTGATCCTGGTACCTCTGCTAAACTGACCATTTGGGCCAGGTCAGGGCAGGGACAGGGCATTTCTGTGACACAGGAGAGTGCTTGTGCAAAGCCTTCCTGGTGGCCTGACTCTGATCATGGCCAAAAATCAGTTCCTGCATAAAGCTGCAAGAGCTGGAACCAGTTGCTCCAGTAAAGCCACACTGGAATGACTTTCCAAAGCAATTATGCTGGCTGCCTATATCCAGGTGAGGATTTGACAGTTTTCTGTAGCCTAACTCTAAAAACACTCTTCAAACTCCTAGGCACATCGTGCCTACTAAAAACTCCCAACCAATGCTCTTTTTTTTAGCCTTTACCTCAGACTGCCCCTGAAAACATAAAACACCTGAGGAAAAACAGAATTCTTGCTGAGCCCTGAAGAGTTAATCCCTCTGTAAATTGTCTGCCAGCTGGTAGGAAGATCTTTGCAGCACAGCAATGTTTTCACCTGCTGTTTATGTGGCCTGTAGCAAAGATGTGAGCTGGAGTATTTTTGTGGGGAAGTTTTTCCAGCCTGGACTCTCCCACAGGGAATGCTCTCTGGCTGAGATCAGGTGTGCGCGTGCGTGCAGGGAGACAAAAAAAAAAAAAAAAACCCTTGCTAGAAAAATATTGCAGGATTTTTCAGGTTGAGAGCGCAGAGATGCTCCGAACAGCCTTGAACTTCAACCAAAATCCTGATGTTTGCTGCTGGGCTTTTTTAATCACTTGTGTCTCCATTTTGCTTGGGGAAATTCAAATTTATTGTCCCCTAACTGAGGTCTATTCAGAGTGGTGCTGGTATGGATTCAGTCACACCTGGTCCATGGGAGATGAATTTGGCTCAGAGTTGGTACAATGTCAGTTATTGATATTCTGTTATTCTTCAGCCTGAAGGTGCATGGATGTTATTTTAGTACTTCTTTCAAGGAGATCGATTCTAAATCTATGGTTTTGTGTTCTGCCCAGACCATACCTGCAAAAATAATAACAGCAGAGTTAGTGTCTTCCCAGTGACTGCTGAACTCCCTAACTCAGCCTCTACAGCCCTGTAACAGTAGCTGGCATCAGATCACAGCACTTGATTTAAACTCCACTCCTTGTTCAATAGACCAAAAATAAAAATAATGCTGAGAGATGAATCAAAACCGAGTTTGTGGGGTTTGTGTTTTTCTTTTTTCTTTTTGCTGAACATAAAGAACAAAACGTGTTTTTTAGTCTAGATGACTTGTCTTCCAAAGAGATGAAAACAATAAGAAACTAGTACCAGGTCCCCCAGGAACAGATGAGAACACTGACTCACTTTGTAACATTTGTCTTGTGCACTGAAACATCCACTATGGGGTCTTGCTGAGCAGGAGGCAATTTACCCACCCTGCAAATATTTATATTTTTTTAGATTAAAAAATAATTCAAACCTAAAGAGGGTAAAAACATCAAAACCAAAACATATATAAGAAATAAAAACCCGAAAAAGTCAGTACCCATTTCAGAAATATTTCCCTTTGACTTGAAGCATCCCTAGTTTTAAAATAACTTTAGTCTCACTAGAGTAATTAATTTTCTAGACAGAAAGAGCAACCAGCATATTTTTTTGTTTTAATATGCTGCTGGTAATTCACTGTTTCAAAACCTCCTTCTGTAAAGGGGGGGAAAAAAGGGAGGGGAGAATAAAAAAGCTGAAAAATGCATCAAAACTGACCATTTCCCACAAAGCCAGTTTTCATTTCTGCATATCAGCGTTTTCCAGCAAAACAAAGCACTACACAACTTTCTTGAGCAGCTCTATTCAAGCAGGACCCGAGGCCAGCAGGGACACTGCTTTAATGTCATGATGTAGCTGCAGAGAACAAAATGATTCTCTTTCCCCCAGCCTGTGTAGCAGAGAAATTATAAAGGGGGGGAATTACTATGGTAATGACCACATAGCTGCTGCATGTTTATGCAGATTGATGACTGACGAGCCAAATCCCAGGGTCTTTACATCAGTAAAGCTCTGCCTGCCTCCTAAAAATTGCAATCCAAGGAATTTGCCCAAGAAACTGGGGGAGAGGTAATTTTTTTTAGTGGATTTGAAAATATTTCAGTGGCTTATAGGAATAAACCTCATTCTTCTTATACAGGGAGACGTTATTTTTAACAAGTAAGAACTGCTTTTCCTAAATGTGGAAGGAGAAACTACCCCAGTCCCCTAGAAATGGCCAGTGCTTAGCTTGGGATTAAACAATACCCATTCAAGCATCAGGAATTTCAGGGTTAATATGACAGGGAAGAAAATGGGATCTTGCATTTTCCCATTCCCAGTAATGTCTAGCCAAGCTGACAGGAAAGATAAAGTTCACTCTTGCCTCCACTTAGCTGGTGCTGGGAAAGATTCACACCCAGGAGAAAAGGAGACATGGCACCAGTCGTGACTTCTTGGCATAAATGAAAGGAAATTTTGACAGGCATAAAAATGTTATTTTCTCATGAAAAGCTGCTGCTTCAATACACAAATGGGGATGTTTCTTGGGAAAGCAAAAGAAAGGGGAAAAGAAAAGAGCAGTCTTGGTCTGGTGCCAGTTTATAATAATTCACAGTATTGCCCATTTCTCACTGCATAATGATCTCGGGCAAAGGAAATGATGAACTCTTATTTCTGGATCCACATTTTAAATATCAAAATAATTGGGCCAAGGAAAGGTCATCCCTTCCCACTGCTGTTAGCCATCCTCCTTCCCTGGCAGCCCAGGGCTCTTTCAATAGCTTTTAGCACCATGGAAGGATTCACATTGCTGGCAATACCAGAATCATCCTGGGAAAGGGGCTGGGAGACTGTTGGAAATTGGAAAATGTGGGCTCCCCATGACGCTGGGCATCCTTCATGCACCCAGGTGTGAGCTACCTGTCCTGTGGTGCAGCCAGCAAGGTCACCTGTGTCAAAAGCTGATCTCAGGATCTCACTCAGCCATTTATTGACCTCAGCTCAGTCAAACATTTGATCTTCAGCTTTGTCCTCTTCTGGAGACCCTCCAAGCCAAACCTGAAGAGGTTTGTGCAGCTGCTCTGCCCTTGTTCTGGCTGGCTCTGCAGTCCTTATCACAAACTCCAAACCTGGGTCTGTGGGGCTCCTGTCACCTTCATTCTGCTTTATCCTCCTCTATATGTCTCAGCACTCACACAGTTCGACTCTGAAAATACCCACATGATCATGCTGCATGATCTTTATCCCATCAAGTCCACCTTTTCAGCTTTATCCCATCAAACCCACCTTTTCAGCTCTGTCCAGATAAACCTATGAGCCTTAAAACTAAATCTTGCTGGCAAAGACCAAAATGTGATCCAAACCCATGACAATGTGAGGTTCTACTTTAATCCTAGGCCAGAGATGACTAAACACCAACTCCCAACTTTAATAATTTAGATGCTTTCCCCTATTCCTGCCTGACTCCAAAGGAACCCATCTTTAGTTGTTTTCTCACCTTTTTCCAAGCCCTACAAGCCCCAAAGTGGGGCTCAGCAGAGCATCTATAGATCAGCCACAGAAGGAATCACTGCTGCAATGACTGAAGCTCTCTGTGAGTTTGCAGGGCTTGTGTGTGCACGTTTGTTTGGTTTGCACACACACAGAGCCTGCACAGGCACTCTGGGAGTCTGTGCTCTGGAGAGGAGACAGCAAATCTGCATTCCCTGGGAGGCCTGGGGTGAGATTAACTGCAGGACCTGTGATTTGCTGCTACCTGAATGGTGTGCACGCTGTCAGTTTGGTGTGTCTTTATTTCTAAGTGAGTCATATTATACAAATCAATTGCTAATTCAATTAATCATGAAAAACATGCAAAAGGACATCTCCAGGAGCTGATTTAGAGCATGTTATGTACGGGTGATTGAGCAAAGAAAGTTAATCTGGGTCAGGAGGTTTTGATTTTTAATTCTTAATGTCACAGATTTCCATTCTTTTGAACTAAAATCTGACTTACAATTTATTTTTCTGAGGGTGCAGCTTTATAGCTCCATTGACATTGGCATGTGTGGTCATGCATACTGAGTCTGTTCTCTTATGCCTGACAAATAAGAGCTTTTATGGATGCACAGATCAATACAAGCTTAAGATCTATAAAGAGTTGCCTGGCAGTGTTCATATGCAGGATACATCTCATAGCATTTATCCACAAAGTTGTTTACAGGAGATTAAATTATTATTTAATTGCATTCGCCTTTCCCCATTCTGTGAGAAACTACAAATTGTGATCTTTCGTGTTGCTTTGCAGTTTCTGGCCTAAATCTTAATTAAAAACCTCAAAAAACAAGGAACCCCAAACCAACTCAAAAAATCCAGGTGAAGAACATATTAGTTTGTTTTGCAAAATAATGCCTCCATCATGATTTTCATGGAAGACATCCCAGGAATTCAATGGAAAACAATTGTTTGCACTTCTTGCAGAGATGTAATAGGGACATAAAGTGACTGTAGTCCATTGTGGGAAAATCTCACAGGGTGGATTCCTCCTGGAGGCCTGAATTAGAAGTTTTCAGGGTGTAGAAAACTCAGCCATGACAAATCAAGTGTCAAAGATTTCAGGCTTAGATGCTAATGTATGCTTTAGTCCAAAATAGGATGCTGAGTTCCCTCCTGACAGCATGAGAATCTGACATTTCTGTTTTGTGGATAGCCCTAGGAAAGAAATGGGGCTATAAATAATGTGTGTGAATGCACAGAGTCGGGAAAAGGGGTGCAAGAAGCTTCTACTCATCACTGAAACTACGAGCAAACCTTCTGCTTGCCCTTGAGCATGTGAACTGCTGTCTGGCTTCTGGGAGAGCCCTGGGGACAGGGGCTGTGTCCTTCCTGTGCCAGCTGCCAGTTCTGATTCCCTGCTGCCGTCCTGGGGAGCTGCCCTGACCCAGCCAAGGTGACCTTGAGGTGATTCAGCTCCAGCCATCACCTGCATGATGGAATTCAGTGCTGCTCCATCTGAGATTCCTTGGGTTTGTTGGGATGGAGGAGTTACACAGCCTGCACTGGGCAGTGCCACAGCTCAGGTCAGCTCTGGGGTCCAGGTGGATTTATCATTGCTGTTTCTCCATCAGGCCCTTTCATTCAGTCAGGCTGATTCCCAGACTGGAGCTGGTTGCCATCCTGGCAAATCTGAGTTAACACCACTGAGAGGTGGTAAAAACCTAAAGGGATATGCAGGGAACCACACATGGAGTTTAGCAGGCAGCTGCTCGACTCCTTCCCATGTGTGACATGCACCATTTGGGTTTTCCCAGATAAAACACATAAATTCCATGATTTCAAATAATGAAATTTGAAATAACTACAGGCTGGAAGTAATCTCAGGAACCTTTAGCGTCTCCAGCAGAGATCTCCTGCAGAAAGTGGTGCCAGCTGTGAGACAAAAGGACTTTCACAATGGGTGCTCCAAGCCTAGGACAAGGCTCCAAACCTGGGTGGACCAACTTTTTTTAGGAAATATATGATAAGTAGCAAGAGATTTAATTATTCTGGGAAGAAAGCTATTAATTCCAGATGAGGAGAAATCCCTAAAGGACACAGACTGTCTTCATGACTTTGAAGAAGGTCAGCAGCAGAGAAGCTGTGCATGGGGAGGTTTCCAATTTCAGAATGAGATTTTCTTCCAACACAATTGAATATACAGTTAATGCAGGGGGTTGGAAACAAATGCATTAAGGAGGAGAGTACAGCATTACCAACACTTTATGGAGCAGAACTACTCAAGGAACATGAGCAGGTAATGCAGGTAATGGTGATGCATCCCATTGTCACACATCTGGGTGGAAATGGCTGGGATGCTACTCATCTGAAAGGCATGGGAACACTTAGATTGGATAATCAGAACACAAAAATGACCCTGCAAGAAGAGCACAAGCTGCTGCCCCTCTTTGTAGCCATTCACCTCCACTGCTTCTTCCTCAGAAGGAAGGTCAAATATATTTTTGACAACAGAGCTGGGAAAAACTTTAAAAAGCCACTGAATTCCTCTTCCTGTTCCCATTTCATGTGCAAAACTTGATTCTCTTTAAAGTAAAATTAAGCTTCTTGAGCCCACCAAAACTGATTTGTAAAACAATTAACCTAGCTGTCCCTGGTGGGCCTGTAAACCAGGATGGTGAAGAGAGGCCAAGCCTAGAGGAAGGCAAGCCTAAAGCTGTACAAGAATTTTAATCTTCTGCCTTTATATCCCTGCATTGTGTTCTGAACAAATCACTATGTTCAGGAATTTTCCCAGCAAAGTGCAGAAGTCTCACTGATTGCTTGTGTGAAGTATGTTATCCAAGAAAAGGCTTGAAGAAAGGTGCATGTTTTCCCATCAATCACTCCCTGCACACATGAGCACATTCAGTGCCTCTCTCCTCCCACAAACAGTTCACTGCAGATTTATTCCCCATGTATTTCCCATTCACTCACTGGCAATTTATTGTGACAAAGGTTATATTGTTTATTTCTTTGTAGATGCCTAACAAGATGAAACAACTTCATAACCAGGAGAATTAACCACAATATCTCATCGATGCAATAGCTGATCTCACTCAATGGCCAGTTAGGTCAATAGCAAAATTGGCCTTTGGCTGTAATTTACAGCTGCCTGCACAGCTGGAAACTGATGATTCTCTACAGAATCCTTCCCCAGTGTTGTTACAAGATGTGGTGCACTTACACATTTTCTACTTGCAAAGCTTTAGTTCTTTCATTTAGAAAGACACAATGATCAGGTTGGAACCTTCCACATTCCACCTGTTTTGCTTTGATGGATGTAGTTAGGAGAGGAGACCTTTTTTGTGAATATCTAGCTTTATGTACTTGGAGCTTGCAGTACTGCAGTGGGGTCACAAACACCTCAACTTTGGATTTCTCCTCTTCACTGATCCTTTTATAGCAGCTCTGCCACATGCAGGGATCTGCATGTTCAGGGCACAGCTCCCACTGGCATGACAGCTCTGCCTCAAGCCTGCCAAGGGAGGCTCCTGCAGAGTCCCTCAGGAATGTTGTTATTTGGGTTTTATTGTGTTTTATTAGCTTTTATGTTAATATGCACTGTACATTTAATTAAAGATCCTGCAGAATGGCTGAATGCTGAAATCAGGATCTGAAATAGGTTTGGTCTTGGAGTAAGTTTCCTGTTGGGCTGCAGTGTGATGCTGATAACCAAAATCAAGCCTGTTTCTTTTCCCCCGCCTACTTCCCAAATCTCAGCACTCCCCACTGGCAAATGTCTCCTTTGACTTCCTGGGGAGGAGGATAATTCTCCCACAATAGACATTGATCTCTCATTAGACTCCACCCTGTTAGTTAAAAGCTGTTTTTACTCAGAAAATCCAGAACTCATTTCCAATCTTAAAAGGGTACACTGTTGGATACTCACCCAGGGTATAATTTTTAGCCACTCTGTTTACTGAATTTACAAAAGTAGTTATTGGAGCTGTTGTATACAGTAATTTTTCCTTAGGCTCCCAAGAGCAAGAGCAGGTGACCCATCATTGCTAACTGTGGTAAAGCTTTTTCCTATTCAAAGCAGACAATATTATCCCATTTGACAGAAAGTCTGTTCATGCCATGGCAGCCTGAGGAGATTTTCTTAGATTTGTGCAGGGCAGACCAGGGCCAATATCCCAGCCAGGGGCTGTCCCTGGATGTCCTCTCTGAGTCAGGCAGATGCAAAGCTGCTGGATCAGCCCTTGTGGCTCATCCCTCACTGGATGAGCTGCTGCTTTCATGGAGATAAATCCTTAATTCTTAGATACACAGTAAAAAACTTCCACACCATCAGCACACATAAATGTAGAGTGATCAGCAAGGTGCAGCTCACTGTACACAAACAGTCCTTGCCTAGTAATTAACTGGCATTTAACTGAATGAAACCCACATTTTAACTCAGTCTGCATGTGCTCCTTACAACTGCATTGAAGCTTAAGCATCAGTTATTTAGTTTTCAGAAGGAGGTACTGGTGACACAGCTCAGGACTGGACAGGTGCAAGAAGTCAAGGACCTATCTGCGAGCAGAATGGCTCTTTTGGGAGCAGAAAAGCTCAGTCTGTCCTGGCTCCTAACCCTCCTTCCCTGTGCCACCCTGCCTGCACTCAGGGCCAGGGATGATGTGGCTTCAAATTAATTCAGCAAAAGGCAGAAAGTCTTGTTTCTTGGACGTGGTCAGCACTCTGTGTGTGTACATGAGTGTGAGAGTGAGCACTGGGACCATCCTTGGCAACTCCAAAGATTCACTTGTCAACTGGGGCCTGCATTTGGGGCAGGGGAGACCTTTATGGCCAGAAATTTTATGCACAGGCCCTAATTAGTTAAAAAGCTGGCCTTTTATTTTCTCCTCTTTATGAAGTGACTAATAACTTTTTTGATTAACATTCTTTTCTTAATACTTTTTCCCCCACTCTGCTGTTTCATTGTCTTTTTAACAATGCCAGCTGCTTCACTTCAAGAATTGGTTTTCTGAAAGTGAAATGCCTCTCATCCTGAAGCATCTCTGGATGGTATTCATTATTGATTTGGGCATGATGATGGCTGCAGTAGCTGTCTCTGACTCTCTGAGCCACTTAGAGCATTTCTCCTTCAAGATAATAATAAGGAGCAGAAAGCAAGGAAGAATCCAAGGACTGTCTCTATACTATTCCTGTGCTTGCCAGGCACACCTTATAGAATACATACCAGGGCAGCTCCATTCTCTTCTATTTCCCTGGGGTACTGTGGGATGTTTTTTGATCCATATTTTACCCCTTGGAAAGGCTCAGAACACATTCACTGAGCACAGGGCATACATTTTCAAAAGGGGCAGTTTTGACTGACGTGACATTGGCTCACAAAGAAAAGGACACCCTTTCCTTGCAGAGGACATCAGCTGCAACTTCCAAAATACAGATGGTACTGGGAACTCTAGACCTCTGCTTTGCTTTTTATATCCTCAGGCAACAGGGACAGCCCCATGCCAGTTGGCCAAGTACCTCCAGGCTAAAAATATCTCTTTTCAACCAGAGCTCTTGCTGCAGATGCTGTGAGAAAGTGACAGCTGAATTTGTCGATTCTCCATGGGAAATCTCCTTGGCAAGGTTTTGCTAATGGCCAAGGATGCCACACAATGTTCATCTCCTGGGATGACAGGGAAGAACAGCATGTGGGCAAGAGAAAGCTGCCCACAGCTGGGTACAAATGCTTCTAGTTTGACCTCTCATTCCAGCAGCTGAAGCGTTTAGGTGGAAAATGAAGAGGAGGAAATGCTTCTTGGCCTGTTTAGAAGTGGAAAGGCAGAATTAATAAATGCCCAGGAGATCATCTGCAACTCTGCCATCCGTACAAATGATTTTGTTACTGACTGGCCAGTGAGAGCTCTGAGCCAGAGACAATGCCCCTATGCAGGCAGCAAAGAGCTTCAAGAGGAATCAAAATTATGACCTGAACAGCAGGGAGCTTCCTTCTTAGTTTGTAAACAATCAGACTAAAACATTTCTTTCCAAAGAAATCCATCTGAATGCAGCACTCTCAAAGTGAACAGAGGATGGAGAGCTTGAGTGCTAAATATGAGTGTGGGATCACCCTTTTGGGACTTGGACACCCAGTTGGTTATAGTTGTCTGAAGACCCTGCACCCACAGGGGTGGTCACAGTGTGTGCAGACATCTCTAGACAAGTTTTTGGTCACAAAGTTAACAACAGGTTATAAACAGGTTGAATTGCAATGTGAAGCAGCTGCTGAAGTCTCTGTAGTCCTGGAGGTCCCCAAGGGGTCATGACTGAACCTGCATTGCTTCTTTGGCACAGCTGGAGGAAGGTCAGTGGGAGTATTTCTACCCCTGTTCCAAACACTGCTCCTGACTGCAGTGCAGTGGAAATACATCTGAGTCCTTTGCCTTGCTTTGTCTCTTATTTATCTGCTCAGATCTCATTAGCAGACTCAGTAGCAGGAAAGCTTTGTCCTTGTTTTTGTTTGGTTTTTTTTTTATTAACACATAGCCTTTCTATGACAAGCCCTAATGAAGGTCTGAATAGAACCAAAGACTCCTATATCAGCAATAAACCTGTCTAATGAAGTTGCAAGGTGTCTGGGCTGTGCTTTCAGAGGCTGTGCCAAGGCAGCCACAGGGCTGTGGAGAACTGACAAGGCCAGGTCTGCAGCAGGGATCATTTCACAGGCTGTAATGGACTTGCAGAGGGCTTGTGCTAGTTCATGTTTGTTGGGCATTTGGCTCAAAGCTGATAGAAGATTTCCCCAAAGGAATCAGTGTGCTCTCTATTAAAAGGAAAAAACTGATATTAAATGTCACAGTAATTGATGCTGCCTCTTTCTAATTAACTTACCTCTTTTTCCAAGTCCTTCTACTGCTTCCTCCTTCCTGACACCTTTGCCTGCTGTTTACTGAGACTGCCTGCAAGCAAGAGCAGAACAAACCTGCCAAAGATGCAACAGCCCCCCTGGGATTTCCCACTTTGTCAAAAGCTGCCAAGTTGCAGGTGGGAGAAGCACGCTGGCAATGATGTCATGGCTGCTGCACTCATCCCTGCTGATGCCTTTTAAAGCAGTATTTCCAGATGAAAAAGAGAGACAAGTGCAAACCACATGACAAGGGAAGCAGAGGATGTAAACAGGGAAGCAGAGCTGCCTCCTAAAGCGATCTGCAGGACTGGCTTCTCTGTCCCCCTGCCTCTCCCCTTAGACACACTGTGAACAGGGCACAGATGTGGCTGTGTCTGGATGCCACCTGTCCCATTCCATTGTTGGCAGAGGGCACTTCTTCCAGCTGTCACCCTGTCCTGGTGTCCGCTAGGACAGAGTTCATTTCTTCTTAGTAGCTGTCACAGTGCTGTGTTTTGGAGTCAGAATAAGAAAAGGGTTGATAGGACACTGATGTTTTGGGGTTTTGCTATGTTTTGTTTATCATAAGTCAAGAACTGGGGTTTTCCCTTGTCTTATGGACTTGTCTCTGACAGTGAGGAGGTTCACAGAAGAATCTGGGAGGGAGAGTAGCTGGGACTCAGGTGACCTCAACTGACCAAAGGGATATTCCACAACACAGAATATAATCTTGCCCAGTTTACAAACTAGGGAAGTTTCCTGGAAGAGCATCCAGTCTGGACTCAGGAATCAGTTCTGGCACTGATCAGCAGGTGGTGAGAAATTGCATCATGCATCACTTGTTTTCTCCCTTTTTATTATCATTATCATTTACCATTATTGTTGTATTTTACTTTATTTTCAATAATTAAACAGCTTTTATCTTAACATACAGATTTCACTTTGATTCTCCTTCCCATTCTACCAGGGTGGAGGGGGGAAGAGAGGGGGGGTTGAGCAAAGAGGTGTGTGGTGCCTCATTTCCAGCTGAGCTTAAAACCACATCCCATCTTCACCAAAGGCTTTTCCCAGCAGAAAGGGGAAACATGAAGGGTTCTTGTGGCTCCGAACATATGCTGCAGCAGGGGGTTTTTCTCTGATTGTTCTGAGCAGGTCTGTGTCCTACCACCGCTCTGGTCACAGCACCAAAGTTTTGTCTGTTTGACCCAAGTAAATAGATTGAAGACACCCCTCTGAGGCCCCTGGAGGGAGCCCAGAGCAAACAAACCTAGAGAAGAACATCACTGCAGTGGAAAAGGACATCAGGATTCTATGATACTATGTCCTTGTTTCCACGACACCAGTAAAACTAGAAGGAGAATGGAGAAAAAAGTCTGGATGTGTCACTGAAGTCACTGCAGAGTCCCTGTCACCAGCAATGAGCCACCTTTACAAAGCTCCTGAATCAAAGTGTCTGATTAAGAACAGTTGACATGTTCAGTGTGTTCTTATCCAGTTCTTGGGTTTACCCAAATTTTAGCATCTTTTTTACTGTCTTAGTTGGTCAACAATGTCTTTTGCTGGAAAAGATGGGGAAGGGTTGGGACATCTCGTGTCAAACAGCATTTTTTCTTGGCCGTACAGAAAAGTGTTAAATCATGGCTTCAGCAATTGACTCAAAACCCACAAGTAACAGCCCTAACTGGGACACAAAGACAATTTTTGGTCACTAAATTATTCTCATTGCTGCTGGATGGCTGAAGACCCACAATCATAAACCCAGCAGCAGGCACTGCAGACAGATTTAAGATAAATCAGTTCCTGACCACAGCGTTGTTTGGAGAAGAGCCCTATGCTCTCTTTTTCTTTTCTAAAGGAAAGGAGCAGACTGAGGTGATGGATGTTCCCCTTCCTGATGCAGCTGATTTGGTGTTCCCCAAACCACAGGTCACTGTGGTTTCATTTAGATCTGCAATCTCTCTTCTTCAGGGCTTTACCCTATGAGTTATTTCAATACAAACAATTTGCACGAAGTGTCTGGGGAGAACAGAGACCTGAGGCTGTCACTGGCATCCATGACCATAATAACCTTGCATGAGTAACACAGCAAAGCCAACAGCTAAGCTATCTTATCCTTGGACAGCTGCAGGGTCCCAATAACCCTCATTATATCACATTCTCCTCCAGGGAGTAGACAGAAAAAAAAAAAAAAGAAAAAAAAGAAAAGATAAGTAATTTATAATATGTTCAGACTAGCACAGGAACACAGACACTGTACAGTACACTATTAATGGTGGGATTCTTTTTTGTGCCATATAATATTGATTTTCCTGCAGATAACCAGGTATCATTAGTTTGATTAATGCCACCACAGCTTGGAATAACTGGCTGGAAAGTTCAAACTAGGGCATTTTTCGGGAGAAAAAGATATAGCACAGCTCAGACTTCTCTGTTCATACCTGGGAATATGCTGGCCAGAGGGCTTCAGGGGTGTTAAGCTAGACAGTTAAGAAAAAGCTTGGTAGAGGAGAGCTGGAACTGCTCTACACAGCCTGTCTGATAATGTCAGGCAGTTCAGCTGCACTCAGGGCTGAGTTTATTTTGGTACCAAACCCCTAGGTTTTCCTCCTAACAAAGGTTGTCACATTTGCAGGCAGAGCTGAGTCACACAGGCTGCCTCAGCCAGAGCTGTGCCCCTGTGCTGCTGGCTGTGCAGGCAGTGGGGCTGTGAACACTCATTCTCTCTGATTGCTTCAGAAGGGAAAGAAGCAGATGAAGCTCCCAGGGACTGGTTTATGAGTTGGCTGGTGCTCAGAGAAGTGTGTTGTTTATTGTCTGAGCATGTGCTCTGCCATGCAAAGGGAATCAGCTTTACTCTGCTTGGGGACATGGACTTTCTTGGAAGAAGGAAACAGTGAGACACATCAAGAGCCCCACTAAGACCCTACAGACTCACAGCAAAGAGGGCATCTTGGAAAGAAGTGAAAGAAGTCCTGCAAAGAAGGCCAGGGACAGCACACACTGATCAATTTTCTGAGTGAGGAATTTCTGACACATCCTAAAGTTTGTCAGTGCTACAGTCTAGGAGAAGGTATCTGATATGTGAGCTGAAGCTACTGCACCAATTGATAGAGTCTGTCAGCTCAACATCAGCTTAATAATATGTCTGGACTCCTATGGTCCCCAGTCTCAAAATTGTGGCAGAAGGAGCAGAACAGCCTCTTGAGCACCACACAGGTCAGGAAATGGAGGAGTAAATGGAGGAACCTATTTTGTTTCTTTTGGCACACTGGGAAGTTAAAAGGCATTGTGTGGGTTTTAGTCCAGGGGGTTCGATAGAAGAGAGACCAGAGAAGATGATACTGGTATTTGGCTTTGATGAGTGGATGGCCACTACACACCAGTGTAGAGTATCTGTGCAGACCCCTATATGGCCTTCTAACTCATGAGAACTACCCCAAAATAAGAGAATTCAGGAGGTCTGCTCCGAGGGTAAGATGCGAGCAATGGTGGAGCCAGAGCCTGCAGGGGGGCAAAGCCTCAGCTCTAGCAATGTGTTCTGTTTAAAAGTAGGTTAGAATAGAATACATAGGTTTGTCTTGGTAAAACTCAGGCCAGTTTGGGCAGGTAGTTCTATCAGGAGCTGGCATTGCTCTGCTTTGGTGTATTTGTTACAGAATAGTGTCATTGCCCTTAATGAAGAAGAAAGTGCTCTTGGTTTCAGAGCTAGATGAAGAACTGGATCTCTAACAGCACAATGAAAGCTTGCAAACTTTCCTCCTCATGGGACTTTATACTATAAGTCTTGTGTTCTCCTTGCTCAGGAGAAGGGATTACTAGTGCAGGCACCAGCCATATGGGACAATTGATCCCTAAAAATCTGCTGAAAATTGTGTCATTGACTTATTTCCGTTCTTCATCAGATGAGCCATCTCTGAACTCATAATTTTTGGTAAGAATCTAACTTGCAGTAACTGATGAATTGAAGTGGGGCTTGTTTATTGTTCTTACCTAAAAATGAAAGCTTTGAAAGCTCCCCCAGCATTTGTTGAGGTGTGACTGGGCAGCTGAGTGAGGGGTGTTTTCCAGCTGCTGTAGCATGGAGCAGGCATTTCTGTGGGAGCACAAGAGCACTCCTGATGAGGGTGTCAATACTGCAACATGCATGTGAACTCCGACTTCAATACCTGTCTGGATTTCTTTCCTTTACAATTTAGACAGCAACTTTCACAAGTCTTTTAACTACCTAATCATTCTAATATCCTCCAAAACCAAGAACCAAGAGTTTCTGAGTATTGTTGAAACAAAGCAGTTTCACAAACCCAAATGTACCCAACATTTGCTTTGTATTATCCTCACTGTCCTCACATTTTCCTCTTTACGAGCTCAATTTTAGCAGCTCTGACCTTATGGAACCTTTTCTCAGCCACAAGTGTCAGCAATCAACTTCTAGTCTGTCTCAAAAAAGCTGTACAATGTAGTCTGTCTTTCCTGCCAAGCATCATAAAGTGCATTGATACCTTCTGCTGTTCCATCCTCTAGGCAACCACACCTCATCGGTGTCTATTGCTGCAGAGAGAGTGGGGTGATGTGACCAACACCTTCTGCAGGCTGGATGGGAACTGCACCTGAGGATTTGTACAAGTACCAGAAATGCAGAACTGTCTGCCTCCCTTCTGGAGACTCGACTGAACAATCACTTTTTCTTGTTTTTGTTTTCCTTGTGAAGAAAAGTAAATATTTTTAATGATTTTCCAATCCTCCAAATAAGGAACTTTGAAACTCCAAAATGAAGTAAAGGCAAGTTTTGAGATATTTAACAGATACTCTTAGCAATTGTAAGCTGCCAAAAATTGATATTCCTTCTACCAGACAGGTTGGATATAATGAAAACAGAGAGTGATAAGATAGGAAACTGTTATCTAGTCAGTACAAACTGTTAACTAAATCAATAAATTACAGACTTGGGAACTTCTATAGGCTAAATTATTGCTGAATTACTTCTCTGGAGAACTACTCCAATTTTAAAGTTCATTTACTTTTACAAGATATTGGGTAGGAGTCTGCAAGGAGAATGGAGCTACTTCATATATAACAGAAGGAAGTTAAAATGCTGAAAAGAAAAATTATGAGTAGTAGAAGTGCTGAGCAGTATCTACACTTCTCACAATGTGCAATTCCCAGTGTGAGTGCAAAAGTCATGACTTACAGAAGTGATTTGTGTTTCTGGGATGCTCCGTGGAATTACCTTACAAATCCTCACTTTCATAAAGTCCTGAATGAAACTTCTGAACAATTAAGCTCCCATGACAAATGTCACAATGAACAGTCAGTGCCACTAGTCATGTCTGTGACCTCAGCCTTGCTGTTGCCAGTAAGTGTGAGATCAGTTCAAATTCCCCACCCACTTTCCAACTGGGGGATTATATGGAGTGAATGAAATAGTTCTTTCCTGCCAACTTGATTTTAATTATACATGTCCTAACCTTTAGAAATTGTATTTAGATTTTAAAATAATTGTGTGGGGGAGAGTGACACAGGAAATATAAGCTTGAGCTTACTAAAAGACAAAAGACATTTTCTCCAAGTGATAAACAGATGTGAAAATGACAATAATACACATGAGATCTTGGAACAAAGGGATCATCCAGATGAAGAATATTATGTTTCTGCAGTAGTTAAATCCTGTAATCCTTAGGTGAAGTTTTGATTACAGATTAATATGATATCAGTGAGGCCTTTATCACTTGTGGTGCTGAGATAAGATTAAGTGACCTGCTCACAGTCATGGCAAATCTCTGGCAAGACTGAAGCTGACCCCATGCTTGCTTCCTGATTCTTTATTTTTGTAAATTTGCAGGTAACAGCTTTTGCTTTTGCCGCAGTCAAATGGCCATGAAAGGAAGGCGAGAGTGAAAGGACCCTGAGGAGAAAGAAAGAATTATTTACATCCAACTGGAGCGGGGTTGGGGGATGCAAATGGGAAATCTGCAACCTCTTGCTCCCTAGGTGTCACAATCAGATCCCTTCCTTGTGTGGAGCAGAGATTTCCAGACCACAGCTTGCACTCAGATGAAGTTTTCACACAACTGAAAATACTTACACTGTGTCTGCAAAAGGGGAGAAATTGTTTTAGGTTATTGTGACATGTCACCTTGAACACCAGCAATTCAACATTAAGATTAACAAAACTGGTATCCAATTTGAAGTGTTTTGCAAACACCTTGTATTTCCATAATTTTTATTTCCCATCCTCTGTGTGCATCCATACCCACAAAGACTCCACATGGGGTGCTCCAAAGCCAAGCTATTTGCAATCAAGAGAAACAGGCTCAGTCCCTGAAGCAGGAGGTGAAGAGCAGGCAGAAAAGCCATCTTGAGCATTTGAATCCATGGCCTTCACTTTTTCCACCCTTGCTCCCACCTGTTAGCCCAGTGGTGATTCACAGCATCCATGCTGAATCAGGATTCCCATTGGTACCACAGCCTCTCGCATCTGAGAGTATTTCTATCTTCTTGACTCTAAGTATGGAGATCTCCTCTTTCCCTTCTCAGCTGGTGAAGCGCACCATGTGGCTCTGACCTGGCATCAGGACAGCAGCTGTGGATTTGGAATCACAGAATCATTGGGTTGGAAGAGAACTTAAGGATCATCTAGTTCCAACCTCCTGCCATGGGGAGGGACACCTTCCACTAGACCAAGTTGTCCAATGCCCCATCCAGCCTTGCCTTGAACACTTTCAGAGAAGGGGCATCCACAACTTCTCTGGGCCACAAAGAGACAGAAGATTTTTAAATGCTGCTCTTGAATGCATACAGCATCAGAAATTTGTAGTACCTCTGGATGACCAATTCCCACCCTTCAGCCACAATAAATTAATGTGTAGCTGATGGAATTACTAGATTCCAAACACCAGATGCTGAGGAAATATGGCTGCCTGCTTCCAACATCTGTATCCTCTTCCTCCTGTGTCTGCCCTGGGCCAAGTTGGAGGACACAAGATGGGATTGATGGGGGACATATCTCTGGTGTGACCTGGCAAAGCCATTCTTCAGTCTTGCTTTGAAGCCACTCTTGTACAACTTACAAAATTGTCATTCTTTTTAAGGAAAAGCAGATATTCACACTGGGATTGGAGGACAAGCCCAACAAATGTGAATGCTGTTTGAAGCTGGATCTAGCCACTCCAGCCAGCTGCCTTCAGATTTTGACAGTGACTTTGTTTTATGTGGCAGATATGAGGCAACCAAGAGATGGTCTAATTGCAGATTTCCATATGGCAAAAGTCTTTCTTTGAAAAGGGCATCAAAAGGAAAATATTAAAACATTCAGAACCACATGGAAGGAAAAGGAAACAATTATTTGCAGCAGATCTGGCTTCAGGGGAGCAGCAAGGCTGAGCCCGAGTCTGGCCCTGGCTGAGGATTTTGTCCCAGATCCCTTCACCTTGTACCCATTCCCCACACTCTCCAAGCAGCTCTGTTTGTTTGCTATCATCCCCAGACCTCTTTGTGGTTGTTTTGCTCATTTTTAGCACTCCAAGATAGTTTTCTGATGGCACTGAGGAGCATCTTGATATAAATGTGAAGCCAGAAATTTCCACACACACTGACTGAAGGAAAGATGAATCAGTAAGAAGAAAGAAATGTGAGACAGAAAAGCTCCATCACATTTTAAAATTTGCTTTTTATCATCCTCTGATAGATGAGATTTTCCATTGGCTTCTCCTAGAAATCTCTGGCACTAAGTACATCACAATGGTCACCAAAGGTTCAGCTAATGCAGGATTTTTTCTCAAAAAGTGGCTGAGGGTGGGTGCTAGATAAGGAATAAGATGGAGTCAGGTATGCACTGATAATCTTCCAGCCTCCAGAGAACCAAAGCCCTGTGAGGTACAGTCCCCTGCATTCAAGAGATGATCAATCCATTCTTCTGGAGACTCTCACAGAAGCACAGAAACAATCCACATAGAACCCAAGGACAGGATCCTCATCTTCATTATTGCTAGTTCATTGTCAAGGAAGAATCATCCCTTGGCTGAGTATTATAAAAGAATCATGGAATCATTAAGGTTGGAAAAGACCCCCAATATCATCAAGTCCAACCAGCACTGCCATGTTCACCACTTAACCATGTCACCATGTGCCACATCTACGTGATTTTTAAACACCACCAGGGATGGTGACTCCCCTACTTCCCTGGGGAGCCTGTTTCATTGTCCTCAAAACCACTGTAAGGGGTCTTACTGTTCCTGAAAGCTCTCCAGTGGTGGCATTCATCTGCTGAGTTCCCTCACTGAAGTGGAATGGGGCAATTTTTGCAGGGTGTTTATAAAGGTCAAAGCACATAGAGCACAGATGCAAGGCATTGAGGCTTCTGGTTTGAAGGACTGAAGTGTTCTAAACCATCCCTGTTAGACTATTGATTTCCCTGGGAGATGCTTTTGTGTGGCTGGGCATTTGCTCCACATGACCTGATGGTTTGACAGGACTTGGGAATGCTTTTCCAGAGATGTCTTATTCTAGACAGAGCTTCATCTGCATCCACAAAAAACCTCACCAGTGTAATGACAGTGTAAAACCTCCCACAGAGCCCAGTGTGCAGGGGTGGCTCTGGAGGAAACCAGTGCAGCCTTGTATCCACCAGACAAGAAGTAAGGTCACTCTGACAGTGGATCCCTACATCCTCCTCTTTGGAGAACCCCTCCCACTGGCACACAGCCATGCCTTGGCTCCTTTCCAGAACTACTTTACAGCATCTCAGCCAGGGAAAATTTGTACAGAGCCTGAAGGGACATGGGGAGCTCTGTAAATCCTCCAGGCCAGACTGTTTCTGTTGATCCGTGGCAGCATGCATTGTACATCCTGGTATCAATGTGATGAATGTTGTGCTGACTTCTGCATTGTGTGTGCCTTGTATTAAATATTGTCTGCTGGAAAGTAAATAACAGCAGATGAGCAAATGGGGCTGTGATGACATTTCAGTGTCCATAATGTTTCCATCCAGAAAATGCAGGAGTTATGCATCATTTTAACAGTAGAATAGATAAGCAGTCAGCTCTCTGTATCCAGAAAATCAAAAAGGAAAGCAACATTAGAGGAAATAGATAGGCAGTGGGTGTTCAAGGGCAATGAGTCATACTTGCCACAAATAAGGCTCAGAATGAGGAATACTAATAATTAGGCAGCATATTTCAAAAGTTCAGCTCTTTCCTCCTTTTCCAAATTATCTTTTATGCCCTGGGGATGTTTTGGAATGACAGTGTCTGCTTTGCGATGTAGACATGAAGAAAATTCATTGTGGGAAGAAATGACCAAACAGCAGAGAAAAATAAAGTTGAGCTGTAAAGTTTCTTTTTCCTGAAACTCAGGTGGTCCCTCCAGAGGAAACTGTCATGATGCAGCTCAGCCAACAGAACAAACACATCCGAGGAAGGACGATTCCTGCGGCCACTGAACTCAGCACTTGCAGGAAGCACCAACAGCACCTGCTTTTCCCTTTTCCCCATGGTACTCATTCCCCTGAGCTTGCTCCGCTCCGCTCTCGTTCGGGGAATGAAACGGGTCCCTCTAGTGGATGAATCCATCAGGAAAGAACCTGCTTCCCATTTTGGGGCACTGTCTCTTCCCCTCTCAAAGTTCACACCTTCTGTTTTAGTGGAGCTGCCTTGGGTTGAAAACAGTGAGGATGCTGACCCTGAATCAGGCTGGGTGTCACCCTAACCTAATTCTGGGCTGTCTAAAGTTGAAATTTCCAAAGAGCAGATTTAGAGAAAGAATACTGATTACACTGTGAATGCCAGTGCTCTGGCTCCTTGGAGGATGGAGGCAAAGATAAATGACAGGTGTTGTTTTCACTTACGAGTACTTGTAGGAAAGACAACTTTTTGAACCTTCAACATTTCTGAGTATGAATCACAGAATCAATAAAGTTGGAAAAGACCTCTAGGTCTTTTTTGAGTCCAACCTGTGACCAAATGCAACCATGCTCAAAAATCATATCACAAAGGGCCATGCCTACTTGTTTTTCAAATGTTTCCAGAGATGGTGACTTCACCACTTCCCTGGGAAGCCTGCTCCAATGCCTAATCACCCTTTCTGTGAAAAATTTTTTCCTAAGAGTTTCCTAATAATGACATAATTAAGATTTAGCCCTAAAACCTCTGAATCACAGAGATGTTTGGGCCTGTCCTAGGTGGAGACTAATCCCCTTCTGAACAGGAATAAGCCTTGAACCAGCAAACATGAGTTCTTGTGAAACCACAGGGCTGCAGTGTCATCCCTGTTCCTCCCCTGCTTCCCCTCTGCTGCAGAGCTCTGATTGCAGCAGCCTGACTTCAAGCACTGGCAAATGTCATCACTGACACTGCTGTGGTGGGTGCATGCCATCATTATAATCTGTATTCATTTAGCCATCCCAGCATGATAAGAGAATGATTAGGAGAATAGTTAGAGAGTAAATTAAAAACTCCCAGCAGTTTCCTGTGCGAAGGTACTAACTGACTGGCATATTTTTTCACAGCATTACTGAAAAATGCCATTAGTTATACCTGTGAATACATGTTAGATTTAAACCCCTGGTGAGAATTTTTATTAACATACAAATATGTTAGGGCTCTTATGCTGCTTAAAATGTAATTAACCATCTTCTGAAGATTAAGGGTGCATAATCATAAAAGAAGTGCACTCTTGTGCATTTAATTCTTCTAATCTGCTTTATGTTGATGTTAGTGTGGAAGAATAATCACTAGTTTGCCTAAATAGTTTGGGTTTGTGCTGTAGGAAGAAATTGTTATATGATGCACTTCTAAACTTAAAATTTGGTAGGCTTACAGTGACAGAGGATGATGAAGTGCACAGCAAGATTAGGAAAAAAATGCTTCTTTTATTCTTCTGCTGCCGTTGCAAATGCCCTGCAGTGGCAAAGCTGTGTTTCTGACAGTTTCATTCAGCAGACAAAAAGAAGGAAGGGACAGGCACACCCAGTGAATGACAAAGATAAGAGCAATAAACTTGCAGTAGTCTCCTTAAGTACTAATTTAAACACATAATGTGTCATGTGGGGATTCAACAAGATTTTCTGAGGAGTATGTGGAAAATGAGCAAGCAACACAAGGCAGAGAGACTTTTGATTTGCTGTGTTGTAGTATGAGAGCTCAGTTTGTGAAATGCACTCTAAAAAAAATAAATTATTTTATGTTGTCATTAAAAGCTGCTATTGGAGTAGTCAAGGGTGTCACAGTCCCCACAAAATGTTGATCAGGTTTATTTGAAAAATGGTGAAAACCTTCAGGGCCATAGAGTACGGCTCTTCAGGGGCTGTTTTTTCCTAGCAACATGACCCACGGAATCATTAAGTAACTTAGAGAGCTCAGCAGAAATATTTTTTGTTCCTCTTCCCTCCTAGCAGGACTTCTTGCAAAGTAAGAAGAGATATAGAAAGAACAGTGAAAACTGTGGGATGAAGACATTTGCTGATAGTCATGACTGCATGACTACACACTGAAGTTGTGTAATAAGTGTGCAGCCTGTTCCTAGCAGAGTCAGGGGGCAGAAACTCCTATAAACATGGAGTGAAGAGCCCAGGCACTCCTGCTTTTGTGGAGGAGAGAGAGGGGATGGAGACTGGCTGGTGGTCCATGAAGACCACCAAAGAAGGAGGTTCCTCCTCACTTGAATAAGCAAAGGCTCTACAAGGTCCTGTTGGAAAAGCAGCTTTCAATATCAATTTTAAACACGGAAAAACAATTGCAAAATCAGTCCATACTTTTTTTTTAAGAGTAATTCATGTTGTTTAGTACTCAGTTCTTTGTGGGGCCAATAACATTCTGCAGCAGACTGTTGTGGCCCCTGCTCCAGGGCAGACTAGTGACAGTGTGACTACAGGGAGCAGTGACACACAGCCCAAGAAAAGGCTCCTTGGCTGCTTCATGCTTGTTTTCATTATTTCCAGGTGAATGCAGAGGCCTTATTGAAAGTTGTTTGTTTTCATTACAGCTTCCTTCTGACAGGTGTGACAGGCAGCACGACAGGTTGCTCTGGGCCCTTCGCCATGCCGAGCTCTTGAGGCAAAGCTGCTTTCTGTGATTCCCTAAAGGAGGCAGCTGCCAGGCTCCTTGTGGCCACCTGGAACTGGCATGCAGCATGTCAGGGAAACCCTTCCTGTGGAGAGCACACACAGCTTTTCTCCCTCTGTGCTGACAGGGAGCCACAGAAGCTCCTGCTTCCCTAGTCAAAACCCAGCAAACACTGTTGGGGTGTTGTTGTGGGTCCCAGGATAAGGTGAGAGATGAGAATTGACTTTAAGTTCTCAGAAGGCTGACCTATTATATTATTATATATTATATTAAAAGAAAATTATATACTTATACTAAAGAAAGAGAAAGGAGACATAAGAAGGCTAGCAGAGAATGAGAATAAAAGCTCATGACAGATGCAGAGTCCAACACAGCTGGCTGTGATTGGTCATGAAGTAAAAACAATTCACATGGAACCAATCAAAGATGCACCTGCTAGTAACCTCCAGGCCACATTCCAAGCAATCAGATAATTATTGTTTACATTTCTTTTCTGAGGCTTCTCAGCTTCTCAGGAGAAAAATCCTGGTGAAGGGATTTTTCATAAAATATCACAGTGACACGACACCATAAAAGCTCCCCCAGGTTTTCCATCAGGCCCACAGACCAGGATGTTGCACAAAGACAATATTGCATTTTTAGCCTTTAGCTGGCAGTCCTTTACAGAACTGCAGGGAAATACCCCAGGTTGTTAAAGCATGAGTAGTGCTTCAGATCTGTTTGATGCTTTGTCCCAAGCTGATATTCCCCTCTGCCTGTTTCCCCATAGCACTGGGTGCAGGCTGCATCTCTGTTTCCACAGGTGCCTGCAGCACCAGCACAGAGCTGAAGGGTGCTGTCAGATCTCAGCAGGCTTCAGCCGCATGAATATCGTGGCTGGAACCTAGGCTTTCCAGATAGGCATTAAGTGGGTTAATTCTTAAAATCTTACTTAAAATTGCTGACAAGTTGAGTGCTCAGTTCCCTTAGGATTTTTGAGCAGGTGGAATATATATATCCACCTATATATAGCCAATGGAAAGGACACCAGATTCCCATTCCCAGCTTGTTTAAGGACTGCTATGTGAACAGTCTTGGACAAAGTGCATTTGAGAACCTGATTAATTCTGCTTGCCATTCAATCTTGCACTAAATAAGACATGAAGCTCCAAACACAAAACCAGCCGTTCTTCTGCTCTAACAGTTTGCTGTCAACACAAGACAATAAAATATGAATATTTTAGATTCATAATGCAGACAAATAGGAAATAGGAGCTGTATTGTGCTTCACATGCATGGCTAACTCAGTAATGCTAATGTGATTATCTCACTGAACTTTTGTGCTGTCGCTTAAGGGTAACTTTGCCTTGCTTAGCTGGGGTATACATATTTGTTTCTCACAGGCCTAATGTCTTTTTTAAGTTTGTAGAAATACAGAAGCCTGATCTCCTTCAACTATTACAAGGTAGCATCTTTCCTTGGCAATAAAGTCTTGCGCATAAAAATCATAGAATGATAGAGTTTTTGGTTCTTGTAGAAGTAAGGATAGTGGCTAACAGAGCTGCCATCCTGGACTTCCAGGCAGCAGATTTTTTTCCTTTAAGAAAAGGAAAGAGATCAGAGATTGATCCTTTAAGAGATCAATTCACAGAGTCCTTTGGGGAGCAGTGCCAAGGAGTTCAGAAAGAGCAAAGGAGTTCAGGAAGGCTGGAGATTCTTCAAGAAGGAAATCTTAAAGGTGCAGGAGTAGGCTATCTCCAGGTGCTGAAAGCTGGCTAAAATTCAGGGAAAAAACAGGAGTTCATGACCTTTTTGAAGAAGGGGTAGGCAATTCAGGAAGACTACAGTGATACCATGTGGTTAGCAAGGTCAAAATTAGAATTGAAATTAAAAAAACATCAGAAATGGAAAAAACCTAACAGAAATGAAATTTGACTACTACAGTCAAGAGCAATAAAAGATGTTTCTGCAAGTACAAAAGGAGAGCTAAGGAGAATCTTCATCCTTCACTGGATGTATGGGGAGATACAATAACATGCTGCCCTCATTTATATCTGCCCCTCATTGTGATGTCCCTTGTGATGTCACTGGCACCAGAGACATCACAGCCAGGCCAGCCCTGCCCTTCACGCCCACCCCAGCTCAGAGCCTCACAATGGCCCCAAGAAACCTCAGTCCCGACAAATGCAGACCCACTGCTCTGGAATGGCCTTCAGAGCCTCCCTTTACAAAGCAGGACAAAGCTCCCCTGAACCCTTGGCAAACATAAAACTGGACAATGTGATTCCTGGGTGCTTTGTTCCTTGAGATCCCTTGTGGTGAGATGGGATCAGTTCCCTCAGCACTCATCCTTGTCCTTGTGGGAGTGCTCTTGGGGCCTTTGTGACACCCTTGTGTGTGGGGTGCAGAGAAGGACTTGGGGGTTCCAGCAGCAAGGGTCAGACTGGCCCAGGCACAATCTACCTGGTAATATTGGGATTCATATTCCAATAGGGGTTCTCGTGGATGAAAAGCTGTCCATGAGCCAACAGTGAGCATTCACAGCCCAGAAAGCCAGTGAAATCCTGGGCTGCTTCCAAAGAAACCTGGCCAGCAGGTTGAGGGAGATGCTTCTGCCCTCAGGAGGTCCCACCCGGAGCCCTGCACCCAGGCCTGGGCTCCTCAGCACAGGAAAGATGTGGAACTGTTGGAGCAGGCCCAGAGGAGCAGCAGGTCTGCATTTGGTAGATTTCCTGGGGCCATTGTGAGGGTCTGAGCTGGGGCATGAAGGACAGGGCTGGCCTGGCTGTGATGTCTCTGGTGCCAGTGACATCACCAGGGATGTCACAATGAGGAGCAGGTATAAATGGCAGCAGGAAGCAGCACTGCCCCAGGGCAGCCTGGATGACACCAAGTGTGCACACACAGCCAGATGCTGCTCTGGATGAGGGCAGGACCACAAACACCCAAGAGAGTGCTTCCAACCCTGCATCCAGGGCCCAGCCCCTTCCAGGCACACCTTGCAAAGGGCACAGTGCCACCACTGGGACTGGGCACAGGCTTTGCTGTCTGCCAGCTCCCTAGCCCCCTCTTCTTCCTGTCTGCTGTCTCCCATCCCTTCTTCCCTCCCTGCCAGCTCCCTTTGTTTTTCTTTTCTTCCTTCCCTCCCCTCTCAGCACTGCTGCACTCCTCTCCCATCTCTTGCAGGTCATAATGCTCATACTATTCCTGCTCTGGCTTGTGCAATGCCTCCGCCATTTCATCACTGTGTACCTGGATGAGGACCTCAACCAGCAGAGGACTCAGGTGATGCAGGAGTTGGCCCCCGTGACTGTGGAGCAGAGTTTTGGGTCCTGGGGAGCTGTGCTCTGGACTGCAGTGCAGCAATGCCTGTTCTGGGCCCTTGCTGGATCCCTGATTGTGCTCTTGGCACTCTACTGGTGGCTCAGAAAAAGGGTCCATGAGGTGGACAACAGAAGGGACTCAGAGAGTGAAGAAAGTGAGGATGAAAATCCTGCTGATAGGAATATCATCTGGCTCTTTTCAAGACGCTTCCAGCTGTCAGTGCCAAAGCTGGCTTCTAGGAGACAGGTGGTGCAGGAGCTGCTGAGTGACCTTCTCCGAGTCTCCCACAGCCTCTTTTCAGACAGTTTCTTCCCAGTGCTGGAACCAGTCATTGGGGTGGGCAGTGCCTGTGAAGGATGGAGTCCCCATAAGGAGGAGGACATTGTCTACTGCATGTTTGTGCCCCTGAAGCCGCCCCGTGGACATGCCTTCCACCTGGAGCCAGACTGCACGGGGGTGATGCCACAGACGAGCATGCGCGTCCGCGTGGAGCTGGTGTGCACCTGCACCGGGGAACAGCCTGACCAGAACATGCTGTGCTTCCTCCACCACTCTGAGCAGGAGCTGAAGAGAAATCAGGTGCCCAGCCTTCTACACACCCTCTGCACTGGCCCTTACCTCGATGGGGAGAAAATTGCCCTCTGGTTCCAGACGTTTGTGATCTCAGCCTGGTCGATGCTGCCTCAGTCCCGTCGCTACAGCATGAAGGTGCTCCCCTCCTGCCGCTCCTGCAAGATGAAGCTGATGAAAGCCTCTGGGAGAAGCCTCTTTGTGGAGACAGTATTTAGTGTGCAGCAAGGTGACTCGGACATCTTCCTGAGCAGCCAGCCTCCAGAGGCCCACCTCCCCCCAAGCACAACGTGGCTGGAGAGCTATGCTGTGGCAGAGGCAAAGTTCTTCAGGCATGTGGCCATGCAGGCCCCACCCCACAGCTGCCACCTCAAATGCCTGCGGCTCTGTGCTCGCATTCTGGAGGGCTCAGGCCTTTCTACCTATGCCTTGAAGACCACGGTCATGCACCTCCTGACCTTGATCCCCCTGTCGGAATGGCAGCACAAGTATCTCCTGTTGCGGGTGGATGACACCATGCGCTACCTGCGCTGCTGCCTCGAGGAGAAACGCCTCAAGCACTTCTTCTTTGACAACGAGGACTTGCCCCAGGAGATCTCCTTGCCCCCAGCCTTCCAAGGGGCACAGCCCCTGAACCTCTTCCAGCACCTGGCACGGGATCCAGCCGCTCAGACTGAGGCATTGAAGAAGCTTGATGACCTGCAATATAACTTCTACTTTGGGTTCTGAATGAGACAACTGTAGAATCACAGAATTGTAAAATCACAGAATCATAGAATCGTAGTACTATAGAAGAGTGAAATCATTAGGTTCATAGGAAATCATTCCAATATCATTCTAACCATACTTTGACTTTCTGGGAGCTTTAGTTGATGTAAAGTTTACAACAAATGGTGTGTTTGAATGAACACTGTATCTCTGAGCATCCATGCATCACGTTGGCATGGAATGTGGCTGCTCAGCTACCACAGAGTTGGAAATTATTTGGTATAAGATCTGAGGTGGTGGTCTCTGGTTTCTCTGATTCCCTGGCTACAACTCCCCCACTGTCCATGCTCCTGCACTGGGGAAATAGAAATAGTTGGTCACTGTCCACAGCTGTGCTCACTGCTAAGTGGCATTTAATGTTGCTGCCCTCCAGCAGCTCCTGCAAATGCCCTTTTTGAGAGAGTCCATTCCTCCTGTGAGCTTTACTGGGTACAAAGGTGGCAATAAATAATATATTTGAGAAAACACTCATCTGTGAGTCTCCCTGTTCATCTTGGAGAAGAGAAGGCTCCAGGGAAAACTCATTGAAGCCTTCCAGGACTTGGAAGGGATCTTATAAAAAAAACAAAAGAGAGTGACTTTTTACATGGTCAGAATAGTGTAGGACAAGGCAGAATAGTTTTGTACTAAAAGAGGACATTTAGATTGCATGTTAGAAACAAGCTTTTCATTGGGATGCTGCGGAGGCTGTGGCACAGGTTTGCCCAGAGCAGCTGAGGCTGCCCCATCCCTGGAAGTGTTCAAGGCCAGACTGGATTGGGATCTGAGCAAGCTGGTCTGGTGGAAGGTGTCCCTGCCCATGAACTTTAAGGTCTCTTCCTACCCCAACCACTCCAGGATTCTGTGATCTTGGATGGTGTCTTTGGACATGGGCCTGAAGGAGGAGCAGGAGGGGAGCCTGTTGCTGTGGGATTCAGCATTCTGGGGCAGCTGGCAGTGTACAGCCATGCACATAGGAGCTGGGGAAGGCTCTGCAACACAAATCTGAGGGAGCTGGGGATGTGCAGCCTGGAGAAAAGGAGGGTTTAGGGGAACCTCATTGCTCTCAACAACTCCCTGAAAGGTGGTAGCAAGGTAAGGGTTGGCCCTTTCTCCCAGTAACATGTTACAGGACAAGAAGAAATGGCCTCAAGCTGTATGGGGGTGATTTAGATGAGGTATTTGGGAAAGGTTTCTTCCTGGAAAGGGTTGTCCAGCATAGGAACAGGCATCCCAGGGATGTGGTGGAGTCACCATCCCTGGAAATGCTTAAGGGAAGCTTCAAGTGCCTGGATGTAGCACTTGAGGACATTGGTTAGTAGTGACCAAGGTGATGGCACTGGGCTGGTGGTTGGATTTAGTGATCTTAAAGGTCATTTCCAACTTTAACAACTCCATGATTTGGTACTGTTTTTGTCCAAGGGACCGTCACTATATATGAAAGTATGTTCACACATACATACTGTATGTGATGATCTCTGCTCAACATACTTACAGCATTTCCTCTTGCTTGAGGCAAAGCATTTTGCAGAGTTCCTTTTGCCCTTTGCATCTTCCTGCACCAGGTAGGCACTAGAGCAGTGTGACTTTTTGCCATAACATCTGATGTCCTCTCTTTATGGGATGGTGTGCTGATGCTGTCTTCCACTTCCAGGGCCCTCTGCACACCATTGCTAAAACAATTACACAGATCTTTTTTTTTTCTTACTGAAGAACTGCATAGAGCTCTCAAACTATGTTCCAGCTGGAAACATGCTATTAGTCATCACATGAGATAAAATACTGCTTTCCATATGTCTTCTGATGCTTGCCTCATTTACAGGTGTCTTTGCCTTGGATGCCCATGCCATCTGTAAGAGGAGAAGAGAAAGGTGGGCCTGATGTTCTCCCTGCAAATTTGTGGGTGTAGCTAGCCAGCATTGAAGATAATCAAACTATTCTACACTTTGAAATCTCTCACCAGATCTTGCTGCCCCTGAAACAAAGGAAATATGCAGCTTTCTTATTAAAGTGAATGGATAATAACTGAATAATGAATATCTGTGATTAAAATCCCCAGTATCACAGCCCCATCTAATGGACTGGCTGAAAGATATTCAAAGGACCTGCAAAAAGTCTGTCTGTTCTCTAGCAAAATACGTTATCATGATAAACAGGACCCTGTGGCATATTAAACTCTTAATTATGGCACAGGAGGCGTTTTCTCTGAAAATTAAAGAGGTTGCAAAATGGCTACAGCCTCTGGAAGGCAATTCTTAGAAGCAAAATGTAACTCAGTGTTAGTGACTCCTTTATCTACTTCCTTCAGTATTCTCTTGGCACGGATTAATGTGAAGAGGGGAGTCTCCATATTTCTTAGTCATGTTATCATTATGCCAATGACTCTGGAATGCCATAATCCTACAGAGCAGCACAGGCCCAAGGGAAAAACATAAGGAAATCACTGAGAGAAGAGAGATATCAGTTAATCCAGGCTTCATTTGCTATTGTATATTTAAGACCTTTTTTTTTAATTTATGGAAAAAAGGCAGATGATGTGTGGCTTCCAAAGAAATGTCTTGGCCTGCACAGTGTCAGTCTTGGGGAAGACCAGCCCCAGGGCTGCCTGTGCTGCATCTCTGTAAACCTTCCTGATCCTAAGGCTGGTTACCAGGCTTTTATGTCCGATAACCAAAACCTAGTGGATCAAACCTCACTAAATAGGTACTGGCAGCAGGATGAGTTTTACATGAGCCATGAGTTTTACATCGTCATCCAGAGCTCCTGAAGGGAAGCAGGAAGAATCTTTTCATTTCAGTGGGTGATGGACGGAGTAAATACTAGTTTCTGAGTGTCTGCAAAAGTGTTTTAGACACCAGTAATTTTTGTGGTACTAGGTCACCAGGAATTTCTAGTGCTTCTTCCTTGGAGCTCTTTATCTTCTCCAGCAGTGATAACTGAAAATGGACTTCTTCCCGGATGACTCAGAGCTCTGAGCCCACATCACACTCAGGAGTGCTAATTAGGCCCCTTGCTCCTGGAAACAGGAAGAATTAGGCAGCAGAAGCCCTTTATAAGTGTTCTCATCCTGAGAGCCCACTCTCTTTTCTCTTTTGAAGGTTTCCCATTGCTTTGCTCACCTTGTTAAGAAAAAAGCTCAAGCAAGATGTCTTAACATTTCCTGTGTTCCTGAGAATGAATGCCCAGACACAAACAAGGACTTTTTACTCCAAATCCATAAATCACTGCTGTGTTCCACAGGAGTTCTGAGTTGGGTGTCTGACTGCAATATTTATCATACACTGTTACATTATGGCCTAGTATGGACATTGGTAAGTGGACTCTGCAGGCCCCATAAAGCCTGGTCAAGGAATAACTGAAGCAGGAACATCTGTTTCTCTGAACTTAAGAGACTCTCAAGTAAATCCCTGTTTAAGCCAAGTTCATTTTGGGAGAGAGATCACTACAGATAGAGAAAATGTGATTTTCTGTGCTGACCATGGGTGCCTGTGGGGCTGGAATGACATGGTACAAGCATTAATCTTCTGGATGCAGAGCTCTTTCAGCAGCCAAAAAGTTCCCTGGTCCTGACCAAGTGCCAAATTCCCATTTGAATCAGTGTCCTTTCTGGACCTGTACACAAGGAAACACTTCAGGGTTCATCTGGGACATGTTTTAGCTTGGGTTAATGGCTTTGCCAGGAGACTGACTCTTCTGCTTTGGATTAATTCACCCCCAAGAGGCAGTGGGGTCCAAAAGGGCTGCTCCAGGGCTTGGGCACTGCAGTGAGCTGTACAGTCACAGGAACAGGGCCTGCAGGCACTGGTGGCTGAGCTTTGTGTCACCTCCTCCAGAGCCACCACCAAACAGGAGCAAGAACAGGCAGATGGATGACACCACCCCTGTTAGTGACCAGCACTGTCTCTCCCAAATTCCACACCTAGAACAAGAGACTCGGCTCACTGTAAGGTCATTAGGGAAGAGGAGGCTGAAGCAGTCAGGATTTCTCTATGGGGTGGGCCCCAATTCTGGCCCTGGCTGCTGCATCATGGCAGATGCGCCACTCTGGAGCAGTCATCAGAAAACAGGGGCATCTAGTGGCTGAGCCAGAAAGTTCAATTAACACCACCATTCCCTTGAATGTCAGTTTGCCTTTCCCCTCTCTCAGCTCTACAAATAAAAATATTTATGCCATAAGATTACCTGAAGAGGAGGGAGAGGCAAAATTCTCAGCAGATTTCACGCTCTTGGAGCAGCGTTTCTGACCCATCTGTGACCTTTACACCAGTGTAACCTGATTAAATGAAGCTTTTGCTGGTTTCCGCTGCAGGTGCTGCTCTGGACAGACAGACCTACATCCCTGGGACCCAAATCCCCTGCTGATTCATGGCAGAGGAAATGTTGCCTCTTTCTGTTCTGACCAAGGCAGAGTTTGGCCCTGAGCACAGCTGTGCATTGCAAGCACCATCGCTGTGTGTGACAGCCCTGCTGGCCGGGGCTCCTCAGTGCCTGCTGTGCCCAAGGATTGCCTTTGCTGGTGATCATCCCCCTGCAGCGTTGAGCTGTAGCCTGGGTGCAGCCAGGCCACTGGAGCTGCACCTCACCACAGTGAGTTAGGGACAGGGAGGGGTGTGACCGTGTTCACAGGGGTCCCAGGATGAGGGAAGAGACAAGGATCTGACTCCATGTTTCAGAAGGCTTGACTTATTATTTTATGATATATATTATATTAAAACTATACTAAAAGAATAGAAGAAAGGATTTAATCAGAAGGCTAGCTAAGAAGAGAAAAAGAAGGAATAACAAAGGCTTGTGACTGACCGACACTCCAGACATCTGGACTGTGATTGGCCATTAATTACAAACAACCACATGAGACCAATCACAGATGCACCTGTTGCATTCCACAGCAGCAGATAATCATTGTTTACATTTTGTTCCTGAGGCCTCTCAGCTTCTCAGGCGACAAAAATCTTAAGGAAAAGATTTTTCAGAAAATATCATGGCTACAGAGGGGTATCAAGGACTGAGGTGTGTTTTGTTCCTGTGGCTCCCACCGCCCAGCTCTATCCTCTTAGCTGATGGCTCCAGAGCAGAGGCATTGCAGCAGCTCCTCCTTCCCTTCTCTAGGGAGGGTGCCCCATGTTTTCTTTATGGACAGGTACCTTCCAGACCCTTGAGGGTTTTCCCCTGCAGGGAAGAAAAGGGAGATTATGAGAAATCCAGGTGAGGAAGTATTGTTTGCTTTAATAGCAGACATATGTTACAGCTCCAGGTATAATTCCCTTACACAGTGCTCTGAGCCTGCACCTGCAGCCCTTGCACACAGCACTCTTCAACCTATTCACATCCTAGGAACTGCAAAAGGAACTATCTGGTCACTAATTGTCCCTGGCAGTGATAGCTTTCAGTCCCTCTTGCTCTATTAGTTTCCCATCAGCATCCCTGGCTTAGTGTGATCTGAATTTACCTGAATTCTCCCTAATGTGTGGACAGAGCTGGCATATTGCAAAGGGACTGTCATGCAGGAGAGGTCCAAGTTTTCCTATTCAATGGCTAAACAGAGGACAGCCCAGTCCCCTGAGCTGTCAGGCATCAATCAAATGCAAAATTTATTATTTTATTCAGCAAAATGAATGAGGGAGAAAGCACAAAGCGAAGAACTGAGGGCTGAATGCTAATAGGGCTATTGCTGTTATGCAATTCTCTACAGAAAATCAAGACAAATGATAATACTGGAAAGGCATATTATTATTTTATAGGCTTAGTCCCAAAGTGAGGGGAGGAGAGAGAAAAAACATGCACAGCTGTTTTTCCCTTTTCTGGCCACTTTGATGTACTTACAGGATACATAATTTTGCAAGGTCTGTACATGCTCCCTGAGTCACAGCTCCACTCACCAATAAACATGCATAGATGTGCATTCTCTGTACAAATACTATTTATTTTGGTGAATTTAGCAGGCTGGCAGTCAGCTAAGGAAAGAGAGGTTCTGCAAGGTGGTTCCTGCTGTGACTGCAGTTCAGGTGAACATGGACAAGCCCAGCTCAGGTGAGTACACACCCAAACCCAGCTGGCAGTGGGTCCATGCAGAAGAGAGCATGGTGACCAGCTGCCCTAAAGGTAGGGAAATAAATCAGTCCTGAGGCCATATTCAGCTGTGCTGGTTGCAGCAGAGGATTAGGACTTAGGTCTGTCATGAGGAGTTGGAGATCCCCTCCTTTTCTTGCACTGCAATAAACAGATTTACAGAGTGGACACATACTTGGAAATCCTAGTTATCTGCTGTCTTGAGGGGTTTTTTATGTCCATATCCACAAACAGAGAAAAAAATAATGCACAGAGATATGATTTGCCAGTTGAGGAAACACTGGTAACAATTTTGATAGCAAATCTTTTGGCTAAATGACTTTTAAATGGAAGCCTTGGGATCAGTTACAGAAGAGTTACATGTGAACAAGGGCATTATTATTTGTATCCCTGTTCCAGTGTGGAAAATAGCTACTGTGATGGCCTCCCCTTGGTGCACATCAGAGGATGCCATGTGGGCACAGACCAGCCCACAGAGAAGCACCTGTCCAGATAACATTTCCTTTTCCATTGGCTCCCGCCACCTGCATGGATCTGGTCATCTTTTAATACCTTTAATTAAAAATCTGAGAAACCAGCACAAAAATGTGAAAGAGAAACTGGCTCCTTTGCTCACTCCTTGTGAGAGGAGTTGGGGAAGCTCAGAGCAAGACCAGCAGGGGCCTGTCTCACTGGAATTGTGGCATGGGCAATGTTCATTTTCCAAACAGCCTTGACAATGCCCTGCATGACACCAGGGACTTGCTGCTGAGTGTGCAGCTGCACCTTGGCTGGAGGAGACACATGGTCATTGGGTTTGTCTCCATTGGCTGCTCTGAACTCACCTTAATCTCTGCAGTTGTTGACCTGGTGTAATGCCTGATTTCCTTTTTAAGCTAAGCAGCATTCTGATGGTAGAAATTGGTCAGAGCAGGCAGGGACGGCTTCTTACTCCCTCCTTTTCCTGTGCAGCAGTGAGAATGTTGTGACTCTATTCAATATGTAAGCATCCTCTGCATAGCCTCAATATTGAAAAAAAAATAATAATATTCCATGAATGGCAATATTTACTGTAGTGAGTTTAAAACCCCCTCAAGTCTACTGTCCTGGAAAGCAGCTCTACCTCTCCAAGGCAATATTTACTGTAGTGAGCTTAAAACCCCCTCAAATCCACTAGAAGACTGTCTTGGAAAGGAAAGCAGCTCCACCTCTCAGGATAGCTGCTCTCCTCAGCCAGCTCTAGAGCTTGGGCAAGAGCTTGACACTGGGGCAGTGGCAGAGAGCTACCAGAGATCACTCACAATAATTCATTCTGAGACCACGTTTTTCTCTTGGCACCCATCCACCAACACAGTCACCACAGCTCAGGTGACAACTCTGCCATGTGTTAAGCTGCAGGAACCCACCTGTGTGTCTAGCTGCAGTGATATGTTAATATTTTAAACATTTGGAGCTATTGCTTATCCTCCAGCTAAACAAGAAGGTCTTTTTCACCTACTTTTAATTTCCTTTCCATGCTGGTGAAAGCAGTTGGCGTCTGCTGTGGTGATGAACAACCTTGCTGAGCCCATATAAAAGCCAACAGTTCTCGGTAGTCCAGTTCAGTGGTGCCTGGACTGCTTTCTTCAGCAAGAGCTGCAGGCACTCTGCTCCAGTTCCTCATTGATCATTGCAGATACTGGGGAAAAACACCTCTTCCCTCTGGATTCAGTCAGGAGCTGCCATGTACTTCATCAGGTGGGAGACTGAGCCTGGAGCAGGGAAGCTTGTGCTCTGCTAGGAGTCTTTTCCATTTGTTTCACTTTTCCAGCTCTTTGATAGCGTTCCCAAGGCTAGGATCTTTCTAGGCCATCACCCACTGTTCTCCTGGGAAGCTGATCCTGGTCTGTCAGTGTGACAGGAGAGGCAATGCCAGTGTGAGGACCCTTACAAAACCACAGCCTGCAGAGACTGAAAATCTTAGCACTCTAAAAAAGACACATTTAATCCTCAGGTAACAGAGATGCAAAGAGGGCATCCCCCTGTTTCTGGGAAACTCACAAATCTGTGTTTCTCAGCAGACAGTTCAAAGCTGGTTGTTTGATTTCTAAAATTTAATGAAACTGTGAGAGAGGGAAGGCTTCTGGCTTTCAGCAAAGAAAGGATTTTTACAGGCTCAGATGATTGACACACACTTATCTCTGTCAGTTACTGAGAGAAAGCGAGGTCCTGCGGTTCAGGTGTGTGCCTGGGATGCTGGAACTTTGCAGATTTTTAATGGTTGAAGTGATCTTCCTAATCATCCTAACCTTCCACATGACAGAGAGAAAAGGAGCTGCCCCAGACCTCTTCAGCAAGGATGTTTGGTTACATTGATGGTTTATATTCCTGATCTTTCCTGAAATGATTGGAATGTAGAGCTGTGCTTGGTCTCTAGCAGTGGCACAGGCTGAGGGCAGTTCATTCATTCCCTCCATCCAGGTCTGAGCTGGGATTCAGGAGTGCTGAGGATGGTGCTGTGTGGTACAGCATTGGTGCCTCCCCCTCCCCAGCATCAGGTGAGGTCTTACCAGGGCTGCACCTCTGTGGATCTCAAGCCACTGCACTCCCCTGCAGGGGAAGGCAATTCTTGCTGAGGAAAAGGGGATGGATCTCATGGCTCAGAGCCTTTAAACAGGCTCCTTTCCAGGAGCCAGTTCTGTCCCCTGTCTCACACAGCAAATGTGTCTAGTGGATGACTTGCTGCCCTGCTCCCCCATGATCCTATTGGCACAGTCATATCTTCTGGAAAAATCCCTTTGCCCAGGATTCTTCTCCTGGGAAGCTGAGAAGTCTCAGAGAAAAAGGAAAACAATAATTATCTGCTTTTCTTCTCCTGTATTTTGCTGCTTTGAAATGTATTTGGACATTGTTTACCAACAAATGCATGTTTCATTGGTTTCATGTGACTTGTGTTGACTTATTGACAAATCAGGGTCAAGCTGTGTCAAGGCTCTGGAAGGAGTCATGACTTTTCATTATATCTTTTTAGCCTTCTGTAAGTATCCTTTCTATGTTCTTTAGTATTGTTTAGTATAGTATCCTTTAATATAATATGGTATCATAAAATAATAAATTTGCCTTCTAAGAACGTGGAGTCAGATTCATCATTCCTTACTCCTATGGGGCAACTCACAAATACAATATCCTATGACTGTTAAAGCTTTGCTTTAATAACAACTAATTATTGCTCAGTTATGAGGTCCAAAGCTACTTGCACAGGTTGTATGAGTGAAACAGGGCCCACAGGCCAAAGGGAGATGACAGCCAAGAGTAGGTAAAAGCCCTTTTGACCATCATCTCTCAGACTTAGCTACACTGCTAGAATGGTTTGCAACACAGGCCCAGAAATCTTCTCCAGTGTTAAACAGTTTAGTGCTAGAGCACTGTGAAAATTATTAAAGGTTTCTGTTCAGACAGGACTTTGATTAGAATTTTGCTCATATTATTACAAACTCCCATCCTTCACATTCTTCCCTGGCTGCAGAGAGTTCAGCCAGGGCCGCCTTTGCCGCATTTAATCAGCCTGGGCATATTAACTACAAATTCCTGCAACACTTGAAACACTTAGGTATTAAATATGTGCCCATAACTGATGATTACTAATTTTTTTACATGGAAATTTATCAACAGGGTTGAATAATCGTTCATTTCCCCACTCAGGCTTGCACTGGAATTAATGACATTAATTCCCAAAGTTTTGATAGTGACCTGAGACATTCCCTTCAGTGTTGTATAGGGATGTTTCACAAACACTAACTAAAAACCAAGCTATGTCAAACCATGACCAGGGTTTACTGTAAATGTCAATGAGGTACAACAGTATAATAACTTCATTTTAATGAAGAAAACTGAATCCTGATATTTTCAGTCCCAGGCCAGGAATCCAGTTTGCTGTTTTCCCTGTACTTTCTGCACAAATTTCACTCCAGTCATGGAGCTGAGGGGACTGCAGTGTTAATTTCTGGATTACTCACCCTGTTACACATTGGTGGCATCTTTTTCACCACCTGCTGAACATGTGTTTAAAAAATGGTGTTCCAATGGACATGCTAGGGGAATGCTCCCCTCCAAATGTGACAGACTTCATGCTGGGAATGAAATCATTTGACCTCAAAAATGTGACACAGTTTCATTATGGCAGGGCAGAAGGGTGGGGATCACAGTGGTCTGAACTTGCAATGTCGTCAGTTATGTCAGGTGTCAGAGGTTCAGAAGGTCCCTCTTGAAATGCCTGCAGGGCCTCACTTAGCAAGTGCTTAGACCTCTCCGACAGTGATGCCTTAGGATATTTTAGGTCAGTGAATGCCTGGAGAAGTGCATCTACAAAATATTTCTTGGTAATTCTGCTTCCCCTGTAGCAGGAAGCAGAATTACCAAGAGCTGAACCAAACTTTGGCCAATGACTCCTAGAGTAACTAGGCCTGAATTTTGCCAAAGTATCTCCACATAGTGGGGAAAAAAAAAATATCAGAGTGTAGTAGGGACTGGATGTGTCTTCAAACCCTGGAACAGTTTTGCACAGAGCTAATTTTGAAGCAGAGGGATGTGCAACTGTGCATAGAGCTTCTCCAGGGGGAAATAAAAATAGTCTTATTATGCTAGTGATAAAAATGTCTGTTTCTATGTGTACAGATCTTTGAATCTCTTCTAGTACAAAATTTGCTCTGCTTTAGCATCACCACTTCTAACACTCAGCTCTGACAATTGTTGAATAGCTGACCTGTGTCTGCACAGCCCGCTTCTGAAATGGTGGCTATAGGGGCAGAATTTTTGAGAATATTCTAAGAATCACACTGGCTAATCCAGGCATTCATTGCTCTAATCCCATAAACACTATGGGCTATCATGCCAAGAAGAGTCCCTAATTTCCATACCAGCCCTGCAGCAATAGGAAAAGCACTCAATATTCCTCTCACTGTCCTCACTCATCTCCCTCTGATGATGTTTTTAAAATACAGTCCTGCAAATATGTCGAACTCAGAGTAGTGTCAGGACAGCTGCTAATCATGTGGCAATGATGCCTTTTCTGATGGATGTTTCTGTTATTACAATTGAAGTTTTGTCTCTTGAAATTAGGAAAGAGTAATTAATGTATTTAGCGCCATGGGCTGATAGAATTGTTTTGACACTGATTCTTGAAGAAGCTGAAGTACTCCATCTTCCCTCCCAGCACTGTCTTATATGGGGATTTCAGGAAAATAGTTGAGAATTTTAAGTCATCTGGGGCAATGTCTTGATTGCATTTGAGGTGACTTTTAAGGGTGAAGAAACATCTGGCACCTTTTAAAAAGTAATATTGGTGAAGAAAATAGAGGAAAAAAGAGAATACTGGCAAGAGGTGGTAACATACAATCACCATAAAGGCAGAAAATGTGCCATGGAAGATTTTTGTTTGTTGGTGTCATGAAACACTCAGCATCCCTAGGAAAAGCTGTTAGAAACAGACAAGTGGGGTAGCTCTGAAGGAGCAGGTTGGAGCTAATCCTTCAGTCTCAGGTCTGTGGATTCCCTTCATGATCATGACAAATAACATAACTCTGCCCTACTTTTTCCTCTGTAGAGGAGACTAGCATTGAGATGCTGCAGGGCTTAAATCTCTCCTCTGTGTATGATACAAATAGGTGCAGATGTATGTAGGCACAGTATTTTGGAGTGGCTCAGAAGTGAATGAACCAGAATAGGCCAGGGTTACTTAATGTACATGATGCAGGCTATGACAGCAAGTGTTTTTGCTTCTGGAGAATAAGAAACTTCCTCCTTTCTGAGTCCATTTTGTTTCTCCTTCTCCAAAAATATCAGGAGTGGAGCTACTAAACTGTAGCAGACTGTTTTCATCTTCAAGGTGCAAGACACAAAGCTGTCTTAATTTTCCCTGGAGAAGCATTTAGAAAGTAGAACATTTAAGTGCCCAATTCCTTCAAAAACACTGGACTGTTTTAGGACAGTCTTGATGAAGGGGACCTTGACCCAGAAAATCACCTTCTTTCAGGACAGTACATATTAAGTGTGCATCTAAGCACTCCTCAGAGCTGGTGCAGTCAGATCAGAAACAGCAAGAGAGAAAAGAGCAAGCAGTTTTGAGCACGCAGGAGAATCAAAGAAATAACCAGCATGGCCCTGTGGTAGAGATATCACTGGAGATGGGGGTTGGCAAAATGATAACGGTGAAAGTACCAGGCTCTGGGTCTTGTGAGCCTGAGAGGAGGTGACAGAGCTGTACAGAGATACAGCTGGGGTGTTACATACATGGCACATGGAGGATCTGTCATTTCAAGAGAAGCTGTCAGGTTGAAAGCTTCGGATGGGGATTGGGTTTTTTTTTAGTTCAGAGGCAGTGGATATAATTATGACAATTTGCATAAAAGTCAAGCCCCTTGTACAATTTAATGGGGCTTGGCAGGAGGGTTTGGGAACACCCAATGTGTTGGAGAGGCAGGGAAGAGTTGGAGCAGGAGCTGCTGCTTGTGGGACACGAGCTGGAGCTGCCCAGAGCAGGGGAGCTGGGCTAGAGGCAGCAGAGCCACAGCCACAGCCACAGCCTGAGCCTCTGAAGCAGCACCTGGGCTTTCTAATGGAATATTTCTAATTCACAGTATATCTGAGGCTCCACCTTCAGAGACAGGTCCCATTAAAGGCAGGCAGCTCTGGAAACCCTGCCAGCTTCCTTGAGGATGCAAGAGCCCTTCTGCAAACTCTCCTTAAGCTGGGATTTTAGGAGCCAAAAGTGGGGCTGAGTGCAGAGCACAGTCCTGTCAGGAATCAATGGGAGCCACTGCCGCCTGCCAAAAGTGGGTCTCATTCCTCTGTGGGTTTCCTTTTGCTGCCCCAGGTTTTGACACCCAGGAGGAATGAGTAGAGAGGGTCTCAGCAGGCTGCCTCTCTGGCACTCTGCTGCACGGTGCTCAGAACTTCCCACCTCCATTATCAAGAGAAGGTGGTGACTGAGTCTAAACCTCCCTGTCACCCATGGGAAAAGAGCCAGACTTGACATGTTAAGGGAGTTCATGCCCTTCTAGGATTCCTCTTCTTGCCTGGTAGGAGGTAAACCAAATATATCTTCTAATCTATTGAGGGGTGGAAGATTTTTTGGGGTTTTGCTTGTCTGGGCTGCAGGTTTTCTGGTATCTGTGAAAAGAAGGAGTCAGAAAAAAAGGACTTGGGTCAAATTTGGGGTGAAGGATTAAAATACAAGCTTCTACTATTCTAAGCCATTCAGAGCCAGAAGAGGACTAAACCATGCAAGTGGATGCTGTGGTTTTAGTATGACCATAATTAAAGCAGTGGGCAGTTGTGCAAACTGGAAATTCATTTAAACCATTGCTACATAAGCACCTTGACATGAAATTAGTACCTAATTCAGAGCCCCCAAGAGAGAAAATTCTGGCTTGTACTCTGCCTACATACATTCAAATTAATGCATAATGCAGCAAGTTTCTTCCTCTCTCTGCCTGCCCCTTTCTCTTTCTCACACACACAGACGCACGCACGCAGCTGAACTCCCACACAAGTTCTGTGGGGAAATTACAGCCTGCTCATGTCACTCCCTTCTTTGTCACTGAAATAGTGCCATAGGTCTGGAAAGTGCTGTCTCTGTGCAGTACCAAACTTTTTCTAGCTCTGGAACATCTTACTTTGATAATACATAAATTAGAGTTTTCTGTGTAAGTCAACAAATTGATTTTTTTTCCTCAAAGGCTGGATTGCATCAACACTAGCCATAGAGTAGCTTTCATGTTTGCAAATTTTTGGGAGCTAAGCATGAAGAACCAAAATTTTCTGTTGTCAGGTCACATTAACTCTGGGGTTTCTCACAGGCAAATTGTGTCTTGAACACTCTGCATGATTCACAAAAAAAAAAAAAAAAAAAAAGGGCCCTTCTCCATGTAAAGCATCAGCTTCCATTAAGCAGAAGGAATAAACCACTGCATGCAAAAGATGTGAGCACGTGGCTTGTGAATAATCAGAACAAGTTTAGAAAAATCACCTCAGAGCATGGCAGGCAGCAGTAACACCCTCGGTATCTGATCCTCTGAGAGCAGAGCAAGTGGCATCCTCTTGGTGCTGAAAAGAGAGCACAGCTCCTGGCTCTTATCAGTGGCAGTGGGAGGGAGTTTGGGTGCTCTGAAGCTGCAGGGAATCTCAGTGGTGGAGGTGAGCAAGGGGCAGGAACGAGCATTTGCCTCAGTGCTCAGCAGGAGCCAGGGCAAGTGGCTGCCAAGGGGCAACAGTGGAAACCTGGAAGGTGGGAGGCAGTGTAGGAACTATGCAGAGATGGGCTTGAGGAAAATTCTGTCATTGTAATCCAGGAAGTTCTCACTTTAGGGAGACAGAGGGCTATGGCTATATACCCATCAGCAGAGATCAATGGCTTAAAACCTTCAATATTTAATGAGGAACCTTGTCTAAATACTCCTGCTCCACTCCCTTTCTCTTTGCATTGTGGCAGAGATGAGCAAAGTTTCAGCCCAGGGCATCCTTCCACACTAATAAAACACATTCCCTTGGAACTATAGGAAGGTTGCTAATTGCCTGCAGTCTCAACCATAAGCCTGCAAAAAATCACCCTGTTCTAGTACCAGTGGAGGTCCAGTACCTGCTGCCATCATATTGCAAAGCAGAAGACTTTGCCCATGTACACCAGGTGTCACCTACTGTCCTGCCGGATGTGTGCAGCATGGAAAAAAATCACCTGCCACAGGGGATTGGGAAATAGTTGTGGGTCAGGCCCAGATTAGAACATCATGCCCCTTAGAGAGGATTAAGAGAAACCCTAAGAAACATCCTGTGGAGTGTTTTTTACCCTTCACAAGGCATATACCCCCAATGGTTTCCTAATATTGGAGTTTATTGTGGCTTCACCCAACAAATGGATTCTGAATGTTAATGACTCCATTTATTTCAGCCCCAAAGCAGGTATTTCTATCCTCAGCTCTGTGCGTATTGAACATCTCACTGGGTCTCTTGTGGTTTCTCAGCCAATCTTGAGAAATTGGAGGGAGGGGTACACCAACATTCCCAGTGTCGACTTGTAAATTTCAGATACTTTATTCCTTCATCAGCGCTGGGGAAACTCATTATGCACATGATTTTGGACGTGGAAAATGCTTGACTTCACCATTTTTCTTGACATGGAAATTTAGAATGGTTCTTCCAACTTTTTCTCCAGGACATTTGGGAAGGCACCACCAGAACTTCACCTGAGAGCAAAACTCTTAACAGCAAAAAGTTCTCAGCAACACTGTCAGGTCCCTCTGGAAGGTCTTTCCTTGGCCTTGTAGATCAGAAAATGACAGCATTCAAACATTTGTGTGCAGATGAAAAATGAAAATCAGTTCAACTGATTTTGTTCAACTCACTGCAGCCAAATTAAGTAGAAAATGAAATATTTTAAGAGGCATCCTATGGTAGGTGAATTTGAATTAGCTGCAAACACGGATGATTTTCTTCCAATCACTAGACCACACAGAACTGCTGCTTGGATTTAACTCCCCCTTCATCTCACATATGTCTTTCCTTTATTTCCTGGCATAGATAGATGTGTGATTAAACTATCACTTTTGATATTCCCAAAAAGCTGAGGAAAGGAGATTACACTATAAATCATACAAATCTTCCTTCCCACCTGTTTGTGAATTTTAGACAGCTTTAAATTTTTTCTGTTGTAATTACAGCAAATTGTAATAGAGATAAAACATAAAGTGTTGTAAGTATTTTTTAGAGTGTTGGATTCATGAGATCAGTTTATAGAGATAATTTTGTCAACAAATGCAAAGTCATTTAGGGGTTTTTGCTTGTTATGAAAGCTGTTAGATTAAAATACTGCTTAAACTTGTTACTTCTTTGTGCTAACACAAGTGAAAATATGGCATCCCACTGAGCTGGTCACTGTCTTATTTTTCATTTTTGGGGCAGGATATCCCCAAATTCAGCTTCCATTCATATGCCTGCTACAGCTGCCCCCACAATATATCCTCCATATCCAAGTCCAAGACCACCAGCAGCACTGGAAGCCCTTGGGTGTTGATAGAAACTTTGCTGTCAGAGCCTCTGGGCTCATGGGGAGTTCACAGAGGATGGCCTGAACATCTGTGCTCATGGGCTCAGTCCAAAAGGAAAGGCTCGGAAATGGTGGGATTTGAATCGAGTTCTGGACTGGCTTAGGGGGGATCAGCAAATGGACTCAGAGCAAACACAAACCAAGTTATTGGGACCTGACATGCATATGAGTCACTTCATCCACTGCTGAATTAGAGGCACAGTGAGGACCTCCACTAGTTCAGCTGTGTCTGGTTAAATTTTACCTGCTGAAATAGTGCAGCCTTCTTCACTTGCAGGGCTAGAGTGTCAGTCAGGTGTGTTGGATCCCAGGTTTCTCAGAGTTTTCAGGTGGGTCTGTAGATGGGGCCCAGGTGGGAGCAAGCTCAGGTGCAGTCAAGGCATCCTCACCAGCCAGGAGCAGTTTTCATTCAGCCAGTCTGGACATAATTGTGGACTAGACACCCAATGTCCCATGTACATTTTTAATTGTGGCAGCATGAATGAAGAGATGAAATAACAGCATCAAGCTGTTGATGGGGAAATATTTCCATGAGGAGAAAATATTTAGTACAATACAGCCAACCAGTAAGTGCTGCTCCCAGCTTCCTCCTCCACTCCCCACAGCTTGTGGGAACTCTGTGTCCATCTGTATGCCCTCCACATTCACACACTGCTGATCTAACTTTTTCTGTAAAACTAGGAGAACAGGTTGTTTCTGAGGAGAACTCTTCTTACCTGATGACCTGGCACAAGAGGATCTGATGAACATGGTACAGGGACTGGGAAAGATGACATGGACATACACACAAGACAGGACCTCAGCACTGAGAGGGTAAATGGCATTTCAGAAGCTCACAGAATGGTATGAGAGCACATTCCCAATGAACTCTTCAAACTGGATGAATAATTCAGAATAACATTTATGCTACTCACTTTGCTTGCTTTAACTGTGAGTAAATGTCAGATGTTTTTTTGAGATGCACTAACCTCAAAACCATTTATACAGTCACTGCTCTTTCAAGCCCTTATAACCCCAAAACCAAAGGACTACACATAGTTGTATGAAAGATAAGATCTGCTGGCTCAGAACCCTTAGTCCCGAAATAATGATGCAGTCCATTGGTCACTAGTGCTCTGTTTGCAATAGTTATTTGGGATTTGTTCAGTTATGCTCATGGGATAAATCTCAGGAGGCTGTGAGTTGGTAGCTTGGTTCAGAGCCATTAGAAAGTTGTAATAACTGTAATGCAATTGCAGACATCAGCATCCTTCCTCTTACATTGTTACTTTTTCATTTGCCCTTGGTCAGACCAAATGCTCCCTGGGCAACCCCAGGCCTTGGTGGAAATGCAGAACAAGCACTGGGGCAGTGTGTGAAGGTCTTTCAACAGAGGGGTGAACACCCACCCACTGAGAGCTGAAAGCCACACAGGATGAAGATATGGGGGGTCTCATTTCTGGTATTTGAGTGTTAGCACCAGGACAGGGCTGCCTGGAGTGGGATTCCAAGGGATAGAGAATGTATCTACACCAGTTTGTGCTGTGGAGCCATGTGGATTTGCAGTGAGTAACAAGTGAGAGCTGCATGTGTTGCACTGGAGTATCTCTCCAATTATACAACAGTTACACTTTCTGGTACTTGCAGTTATCATTAAATCCATAATCAGTCTATTCCCCACATGTATGAGAATCTCTCCCATGCTAATACAATATAATTAAAACAGCCCCTGTTTCAACAGTATCTGCATTAAAAAAGAACACCAAAGAGATCATAATAGGTGGAAAGAGGTTAATAATAGGTCATGTGGTTAATCTTCCAGTTACAAGGGCAAACACTAATTACAGGACTGGGAAGGGAAAGGGCAGCCTGATTGCAATGTGATTATGGTGACCTTGCTAAGGAGTGATCCAAGTCATGATGGGGCCTCAATAAATAAAGATAATAATCCCTCAGCACCTCCCAGTGAACGTCAGACAAATGCTGAGAGCAGCATTAGCCCTCTCTGCAGGCTGGGTGGGAGGTTGGATGCTGAGCTGTGTTATTCCCCAGCTCCAATCTCAGCACAGCAGGATTGCTGGCTTCTCCTTCTGCTCACTGAGAAAAACAAAAGCACTGGCCACTGATAACAAATAGATCAAGCTGATTTCTAAAGGGCTCTGCAGTACAGCATGTTGCAAATTACAGCAAATTTCAACACACTTGAGCTTGGGAGATACGGCAGAGCTATGCAATTTACGACCTTGTCAATGGAATGGTGGGAATTCCCAGGGAGATGCAAAAATACTGGTTGTCATCTTAGAAAAATGGTAAAATTTCAAGCTTTTTCAGGTCTTTTTTTAACCAAAAGCATAAGCTCCCCTGCCCAGGAAAACATGTCCTACAGATTATAACAGTTTCATTATCTCAGCAGAGAACTCGCTGTCTGTTCTGCAAACTGGTCCATGGAGAAATTAGCAGGCTCCCAAATTTAATTAGGGCAGGACTCAGACAGGGAACACAGTGAGGTTAACACAGATGTCTGTATGTCCCATCATTCTCACATCCTGTAATAAACAGGCATCTGGGGACCAGTATCAGCCAGGGATGGAACCAAACAGTCCTGCATTATAGACACGAGGCTGGTGCCTGCTGAACGCTCATAAAACCACTGGGTCATTGGTACAGAAAATATTCTGTTACCCCTGATGGTGGTGGATGCTAATTGAGGATGGAGTTAATATGACAATCAGTGTCTCCAGACACATCAGGGCTATGCAGAGCTCTGTGGCCAGGCAGCTTCTGGGCTGGGTGTGAGCAGGGCACGAGCAGTGACTGGAGCTGTTCAAACTCTCTTTATTTCTGCTTTTAGAAAATGTGCAAAAATGCTGTCTACTTTGGATTTTATCTTTCCAGCTGTACCTTCTTTTATATAAGTCTATACTTTGTTAAGGACAAATGTCATGATAATTGCCACATGCATGAAGAAACCATTTATAGGCACAACTAAACCTCTGTGTTTAGTTGTGCCTATGAAATAAACTCCTGGCTTAGCCACACAAAGACCTGTTCTTGGGTGTCAAGAAGGTACCAGGCTATTTCTTCAGCTGCCTGCAATGCTGGTGTGAGAGCTTGCTGAAGGGTTTGGGTGACCACAGGCCACCAACCAAGGCTTCCAGAAACAGAAAGAGCATTGAAGCCCTGAAGTTGCAAAGGAAATCTGTTCCAGCTGTTCCTGTGTAGGTGTGTGTCTATGTGCAAAAATGCAGAAAGCAATTAAACCTTGACATTTTTCTATGGGATTCCACTCATGAGGATTTCCTATTAAATATTAAAATTAAATCCAATTAATTTGTTCTGTTCTATCCTTCCAAGTTGTCTTGCAAGTGCTGCTGGAAAGCAATTTCACAATGATCCCAAGGAAAATACATTTCCAGGGTGATTCCACTGACTCCCATTCTACCTTCTGCAGTGCCAATTACCTACCTTTGAAACACCCACCTGCATGTTAGAGAAAGCCAAAACAAATGTATAAGGATAGTAATTTTCTATTCATGCCCTTTCCTTCTACTGTTGCTTTTGTCAGCTTAGAATATCCCAGGAGCAGAAATCAGTTTGCAGGAGAAAGGATCAGGAACCTGGTGATTTTCCAGGCTTGAATTTTCAGTTTCCCCGTGCTGAAAGGTGAGTTGCTTTGGGAAGAAAAGCAACTCCTGCAAGCACCTGGGGTGGGCACAAGGGAGGGAAGGGCCCAGGAGCTGGGATGCTGCAGGGGCCTGCTGTCACCTTGGGTGAATTTTGCCCCTTCTTCAACGACAAAGGTTGACATTTTAAAAGTTTTGAGAAAGCTAATTCTGCAAAGATGGCTAAATTGAACCACAGTGCCATAAGGAAGGCTCAAATACACCATTCTGGACCATGAAAGCTTTGAATTATCTCTGATTTGAGGATTGAACATGATTGTGTATAATAAAACAATTTATTTCTTGCGATAAAGCAAGGATTTTGTCAGGGTTGCTAAGGGATACTATTCCTTGTCTTTTTTATTTGAAGACCGAGTTGTAAATAGTTCTCCCTAGAAGCAACTTAATCTGTGATTTTTCTTTGCAGAGGATGATGTTCTTAGCTCAGCTCTTGCTGCTGCTCAGTCCTTCTGTTGCTACCCGAAGTTTAAGCATGACAAAAGGAAAGATAAAGGCTATGAATTTTCCATTAGAGCAAAATGCTGCAAAAAGCCTCCCCATTTAAAGGATGTTTTGAGAGAAAGAAGAGTATTATTCAGTGTAGAAGGGATTCAGTTGATCACCATGGACTCTGAGCATGCCTGCTATTTTTAGCTTTATCATCCCTAATGAAAGCCTCAGATAGTACCACTGGGCTTACCCAAGGATCTGGTGTATTAAAGTAATCATAAGCCCCATCAGGGCTGTGAAAGCAATGATGAGTATAGAGAAGCAAGCTGTGATGTGCTACCCAAACAGCCACAAAAGGAGAAAGATTATTTAGAACAGCTCTTTGGCAAGTGGAAATATTTATTCTCTGCACTCTAGAGAGTAAATATTGTGATATATTCAGTCCTCTAGCTGCTCACCCAAAGGATTTAGAAGTCTGACCTTGGTCCCCTTGTAAGTGGATATTATTCAGGATAACACTGGAGAATTGAGGATCACTGTTGAGCATTTGAATACCTGCTAATATTTTTGTCTGAGGCCTGAAGCACACAAGCTCACAATAGCTGCAATCCCAAAATATCTGACTCCCTACAAGGTCTGTGGACTGGTAATGGAGTGCCCTTATTATCCTCTTCTCCTGGACATGGAAAGGTCTGCATGAACTGGAGAGGACTTTGGGAGGTGAGATTGAGTGTGAACCAGAGGAAACATACAGGAGATGTTGTGGATAAGGTCTGGAAGGGGAAGTACAATTTTTGTAAATTGTAACCAACATTAAAAGAATAAAAGATCTGATTTACCCATCTGAGCTGTGCCTCTGACATGGCCTGAGGGAGTGCTGGGATTGCTTTCATTCAGCAGGTGCCCTACAAGAAGTTTTAAACCTGCAGACCCTTGAGGAAAGGAGGGACATGGGTAACACAGATGAGCTGATGGGTCTGGGTGATAGTGCCATGTCATTCCTAAGCTTAAAACTGCCAAGGAATTGGTCTCTTTTCTGTGTGGCATGTAGATACTCAATCCCACTGAGGTCTGCAATGAAGCATGAGTGGCATTTCTGTCAGGTGGAACCCCTCTGTGCTGATGTGGGGAGCAAAGGGAGAGGGAGAGGGGAAGTTTCTCTTTTCTTCAGTCCACACAAATGTGGCTTTACTCAATATTTGCATGAAGTGCTTATCATGGACAAGGTAAAACTTTACTTTGAGAGTGCTAGAGTACCAGAACAGGCTGCCCAGTGAGCTTCTGGAGTCTCCTTCCCTGGAGATATTCCAACCTACGTGAACATGATCCTGTGCAACCTACCTAGGGGGCCCTGGTGCTGCAGGGAGATTGGACTAGATGACCTCCAGAGGTGCCTTCCATCCCCAGCCATTCTGTGATGATGTGACTGAGTTTGTATTTATAAGGATGTATGTTCTTGGGCAGGCCGTGTATCCCAGAGGGACTTGAATGAATTAATCAACCCACACACTCTGTACCACTGCTCAAATGCAAGAGAGTAGCAGAAGGCCACATGCAAGCAATTTCCTGGCAGATGGGTCCTATCCACCAACCTTTACTTATCCAATTTAATGCTCAAACCCACAAGCAAACTAATTGAAAAATAGCATTACACACACACACGAGCCCTCTTTTTCTTCTTTCATTCCCTTCACACCAACTGAATAATAAGTGGTAACTGATGTATTACAGTGCCACACTGCTTGCATGGAGACTAATAAAAGCATAACTTTGATCTGTTTTGACAAACACAAGTACAACTTTTGAGTCTTTAATAATTACATTAGTCAAAGTCACTGATCACGACATGCAGCAGTGTGTTATTTAGAGAAAGGGAAACAGGTATTCACATCACCAGGGGGGCTAACTAGAGTGTGAAGGTGTTTTTACCATCTTTTGTCCCACTTCCTTCATGGGAAAAACAATCAAAGAAAGCCAGGGCCAAAAGGAGCAGTGTCCTGTTCCCAGGTTCTGTTCTATATTTCTTGTTGGAGCAATAGAAGCATTTGGGAAATACTCTTGGGGCACATGGTGTGAGTTTTGGGATGGTTCTGTTCTGGGCCAGGAGTTGGACTCGATGATCCTTGTGAGTCTTTTCCAACTCAGCTTATTCTATGATTCTGTAATATTATGTACAGCTAATCATTTGGTCACACAATATTTGAAGATGTTTTGTGGATGTATTGCATGTAAACATGATATACATCACTCATGTATTGCTCATCACTCAATACATCACTCATGTATTGCTTGAGTGATGCAGGTCAGCTGAGCAGGTGAGAAGCCTGACTTCAAGGAAAAGGGAAGCAGGGCTACTGAAAACACCTTAGCAGGGCTTTCAGCTGTTCTGCTTTCCTCAGGCTGAAGGGATCCCAGCATGGCCACTTGGTGTGCTGCAGCTGAAGGGTGCTACCTTTTGGAGCAGTTACAGCTTTTTCTCCTGTGAGCATCCACTTAAAGCTTCAGGCCATTGAGTTCTTGCAGTGGATCAAGCCCTGGCAGATGCTGTGCAAAGACAGAAATGTCTGACTAAAAAGCTTTTTGTCTAAATGAGAGTCAGTAGCTGGAGACAGACAGCCTGACTGGGAGGAAAGGGGGAAAGCAAGAAATAAGGAGACAGCGTTGGTCAGGATGGCGGCTGATAGTCTCAGCATCTCGGCACACTGACTGATGTCAAGCTGAGAACCTTGGCAAAAGGCCACCCCAGTTCAGCAGGGAAAGAAGGCAGCAACTGGAAATAAAATAGCAATATATAATAAATGGAGGGAAAGAAAGGAAAGTAGCTAGCAATCAATATAAATGAGAAGTTAATGAGGTGCAGAAAAATTATAAATGTATAGAAAGGCACCAGAGACAAATACATCCCTAAGAGCATTATGAAGAGTTTTTAAAAATGGGGTGCCAGGAAGAAGAGAAAAGCAAGAACTGAGGCAGGCCAGTTTCCAGAAAAAGGTTTGGAGATGGGTGTTTGTGGCCCAGAACAGACACAAATGTACCATGAACAGCATTGTTCTGTTATGAGGAGGAGCTGGAAGATGCACCCTTGTCTCACACACTTGACTTTTTTTTTCTCTTCTAGGCTAAGCAGTATTCAGACAACTAATCAATTAAATTATCAAATGAATAATTAAAATATCACAAAGCTACCCAAAAATATTTATATCATGCAAAAGTGTTAATATAGTAAATGAAAGTATCAGTCAGTCATCAAAGCAATCTTGTTTGCTTGTTCTGGGGTTATTCTAACAAATACAAAGGTGAAAAATCTGAAAACACAGAAAGAAAGCAGATTAAACTTATATGGAACATGCCAAAACTATATGCTCTAAAGCAATAATTCTGACAAAGCTGTCAGATTCATAAAGAGGAGGCAGCTCAAGTGTATCACATCCTGCACTCCAAAAGATGTAGTATCTGTAAATTTTCTAATCCAATCTTCAGCTGAAAAACCAGGACAGTGGTGAGAAGAAGTGGAGATTTGTTCACCATGCAGGATACTGAAATCCAGTGCAAAGTGCAGTGCTGCTACCTGCATGCACTTTTATGATGTTACAGCATCTCAGAATTTTTGTGAACTGTAGAAAACACATATGAAATTATGGGATGGCTCCTGAAACTGCCTGTGTATCCAAGTTCTAGAGGGATGGATCCCTCAAGTGATCAGAAAGAAACATGAGAGTTGATTGTAGTATCTAGATCTGTTACTGGAGAAAAAAGTGGCACAGATGAGCTGATGGACTGGGTCTGACTGATAGTGCCATGTCATTACTGAGCTTAAGACTGCCAAGAATTTGGTCTCTTTTCTGTGTGGTTCACTACATTAGTGAACTGATGAAATGGAATTCCCTGATCTCCTAATGGGAACCCAGATAACAGGATTTGCTGGTTCTCTTGGGTTTAATGTTTGTGAGTCTGTAACATGTGTGGGCAGTCAGAGGGGATGGCATTTAGAGGAGGGTGATATGGTAGCTCTGCAGACAGCACCACACAATTCCTTTTAATGGGAAAAGGTAGTTCCATGAAAATCTCCAAAAGCTCTCAGGTGAAAGTATAATGTGGAAGTAAAGGAGAATGATCAAGTAAAAAACGGTCAGACCAAACCAAGGAAAAAACTTGAAGCCTTACCAGAAGAAAAGGGAAAGTTTTAAAGCAGTGGAGAAGATGGAGCCAGTAGAGAGAGACATCCATCTCAAATTGAAAGGCCAGAAAACCACAATTTACAATGGCATTAAAGTACCTAATCCAGAAAGAAATCTGTAAAGACTGCAGAGAAGGACATTGCAATTCTTGAGTTGTGGTTATGAGCCAAATGTCTGAGCACTGCATCTGGAAAGGCAAGGCTGTATGTGGGAGGTGCTCTGGAAAAGAGGTGAGGGGAGCAGGAGAGGAGGAAGAAGTATGGAGTGAGGGGCATTTGGGAGCTGAAAGAAGTGACAGACAGGCTAATTCTTGGTAGAGGCTGGTTTTTGCTGCAATGCTCCCGGCAGAAAATTTGTAGATGCAGTGAGCACCACTGCTGGGCATCGCACCCTCCCAGCCATTGACCTGCCTTGTGGATTTAGGTTTTCTTAAAATAGCTCTTCCTAATTTACCTCTTCCATTCACTACCAGTGCATGCCAGAATACCTGAATTTCTGCAAAACCCCAGCCCTGTGTGACAGGACATGTTCCACAGGGAGCTCATAGATTAATGCAGTAAATTTTTCATCCATCCTTCCTCTCCTAGCGGGGGATCCTGAGAGAGAAGGATCAGCATTATCTCTTCCCATTCCAGCTTTGAAAAAGAAAATTCAGTTGTAAGGTTTATGAAAGCTTCTTCTGCATTTCTTTGTGAGAGCAGCTTTGGGAAGATATAAATATGAATATATATATATAAAATCTTTTTTACATTACAAGAAAGAAAAGTGCCATTGAAAATGTTGTTCTTTGTCATGTATTTAAATTTCTCTTCACAAATTTAAAAAGTTTGCTCAAGCTCTTTTTTTAGAAGGAATGAAAATGGAAACAGCTCCATCTAAACGTCTATGTCATTAAAAAGTCTTTTCTTTTAGTTGAAAAAATATTTAAATGGTAATTTTGACTAGGATCATTATAGAGACAAAACCAATCTGAAAAGGAATAGGAAAAAGAGGCTGCTTTAGCCATTACAGAGTGCTCAGTGTCAAATTCCCAGTTTGGGGTCATATCTATTGAAGTGTGAGTTTTCCCTCTTCCCTTCCACTCTGGAGAAACCAGCGGTGGTCCTGTGCCAACCATGGCATGCTCCCACTGTGAGGGACAGACACTGATCCCCAGGTAACTCAGTAAATGCTCCTGAAGAAGTACCAGTAAATGCTCCTGAAGAAGTACAGATGAAAAGGCACAGGATAAATGGGTGGTTATGAGGCAGGGGAGGAATCAGAGCCATAGGGATGGAGGCAAGAGGAGATTTTCTCCAGATGTGAAGAACACATAACCTGGCTGCTCTCCCTCACACAGGGACCCCAAGAGAGAGAGGCAGGTGCTGCAAGAACGATTGTACTGATGCCATGGTCTGACCCTGCCCAGCTAATCATTCCCAAAAGCTGAATGAAACAGCAGGCTTGGCACTGCAAATATCTTCCCCACACATTACACTGCAGGGGTCAGCCAGTAATTCCTGGAAATGGTTAATTGCTGGCCAGCTTTGATCTCCTTGAAATAGAAATCAATTCTTATACTGACAGTTTCTCAAAAAAATGCATGCCTCAGCACTCAGAGGCATCCTGTGCTGTTGGATGTGTCTCCTGTCTCTCCATCATTCCCTCCCTGGCTCTTGGGAAAACTGTGCTTAATGGCAAAGGTGATGGAGGGAGTGGAGCATGGAGCCTACAGAGCTACTTTTTGCATTCCAGTGAAGGAGGAACTCTAGCTGGGGGGAAGAAAGCTATTAGATATTTCAAGAGCAGAAAGCCTGTAGATACAAGCAGCGAGACACAAAATCTGAGTGTTTTCATGGGATCATGGGATTCAGCCTCCAGGGCTGATCACAAACCATGTGAACACAGCCTCTGATGTATGTGTGAAGAGAACAGAACATGGAGCTTGTTCTCAGTTGCCCAGATGTAGGTGTCCAGTTTCACCTGAGATGTTTTGGGTTATCCTACCTGACCTCCAGCTGCTGTCCCAGAATGTCACACAGATCCCACATTGTATCCACCATCTTTCCCTGTATGTCTCAGGTAGCTCAAAACGTGTGAACTGGTTCTAAACACCTCAGAGACCTCAGAGGAGCTCCTGGTGGTTTTCTCATCGGTGTGGGTGCGTGTGTGTGTGTATGTGTGTTTTAGGGGATTGCAGCCTGCAGCACACACACACCTGAAGCTTGAGCAATTACACCTCCATGGGAAAAGGTGTGAAACAGGGAAAACCACATTTCCACGGTCCCTGTTTGTTGCCACCGGGCCTAGGAGCTGCTTACAACTCAGCAAGGGTGAGGCTGCAAAACTGGGATTTGGGGGATTGATTGTAGATGAGTATTTAGAAGTCCACAGTGTTATATTAACCTTGTATAAACATCTTCTATTGTGGGCTGGTTTTTCTATTGAATTGCTAATATTAACCCTGAATACATGGTTCATGGATTGCTGGTTAAATAGGTTTTTAACAAACTAATAAACACTTACTGCATAACTAAATCTTAATTTTGGTTTAAAATGCATGAATTGATCAGTTTTTCCTTGCAAAAAATTGCAAACTCCTTATTTTTATGGTCAGAGAAACTTGGAGAAGGATCCAACACAGCCAGAGTAGACACAGTGCATGCTCATCTCCCTTGGCTCTGCTGATGGCATTGACCCACTTGCCAGACTGGAACAGCAGTTTAGGAAGGTAAGTCCCTATGCAAACACCTCCATTTACAGGTATTTTAACCTCAAGCTAAGCCATCTACTCTCAGCTGTCTGAAAATGAGCTTCTTGTTTGAAACTCCTGAGACTGCAGAGAGAAGGAGGTTTTGCTAGGGGGTGAGCCATCACATCCCAAACCAGGAATCTGAGCTGAGGTAAATCCCCTCCTGCAATCCCTGTAAATCCCCGCCTGATTCCCTCCATCAGGTACAAGCAGGGGATTTATCTGACAACGTCTGGGGCAGTGGATTGACCACAGGGCAGTGGCGCCAGCCAGACATGGGGTGCACAGAGGGGCACAACAGCCGTGACTCAACAGCAACACGAACTTCAAAATTCTTCTGGACTACTTGGAAGTCTCTGCTTCAGTCACATTAACTGCTACCACCACTCTGAGGAAGGGGAGAAATGAAGGAAACTTATTGGTATTCTGGAAACTAGAGGTAGATGACCAGTGAGGGGGTTGGTGCCTTTGGCACATTAACAAATAAACTTTCTTTTAAACTGGGAAAGTCTGGCTCTCCAAATAAGCACTGAAGTTTGTTTCTCATCATGTTGTATGCTAAGTTAAACATTAGCCTCTCCTACACTCTGTTGTAGCTTAGGGTAATGCCTTTTAAATGTACTTACATTGCCTTCAGGAATGGTTGAGAACATAATAGCCTGTTTCTCTTTTGGGCAACACTGTTAACCTTTCTTGGAACAACAAAGAATGTATTATAACATCTAACAGCAAAATCAATACATTATTTTCTTGCCTTATATTCATATATGCCCTCTTGCCACAACATCCAAGCAGGAGAAAGATGATTTTTCTCATGAAAGAAACTTTAATGCAATATCACACTCCTCTTTTCTCTGTTCCTCTGCTTCCATTACAAGCAGCAGGTCTTGTCATTCCCAGACTTTTCCTTTCCCATCAAAGCCTGCACAAACAGTAAGGTCAGAAACCTTTAATAATGTTTGGGAAGCTTTTGCATAATACAAACAGTTATGGAAAATACTCTGTTTCAGTTTGTAAAGAAGGAGAAACATTTGCTTAGTCAAATCACTTTTCAAATCACCCTACATAACGGGATGAAACCTGTCAAGTTCAACATATGACTTGTTTAAAAAGTCTTAAGATGTTGCTTTTTCCCAAGGAATTAAAGAAGAAGTTAATATTAGTTGCTTGCCCTAGTCAACCACTATCTGTATCCATATGTAAAATTATTTAGGCTGTAGGGAATTGCCTTATATTCTGCTTGCTATTAAAAGCTTCTATTTAAGCACTAGAGAATTGTTTTTCAGGCAGACATTGTATCATTAAAAATATCTCTTGTATCAATCAAATTATCTTATGTGTGTCTTTAGAACTTTAGAACAGTTTTACTTTTACAATTTTTAAGCACTTTTCATCCGGAAGTGATTGCTGCAGACACTTCTCAGGGGCGCTGCTAGGACAGCTGCAGTGTCTGAAATGAGACCAAGTAATGAACAGCAAACCCATCCTGCCTGGGTGAAATTCATTCTCATCCCTCCCTCCTCTTCCCCCAGGACCAGTATTCTCCCTGCACTGCACTTGAGAGCTGAGAAACGGCTGAAGTGGTTTCTACAGAAGTGTGCAGTGTTTTTGAGCTCTCTTGGGGGCAGGTTTTGTTCCTGAGCAGCCATTTCAGCTCTCTGTTCATTGAGAATAGATGTGAGGTACATGAACAAAACCAATCTGAACAGTCCTTGGGGATGGGAGGAACAGCTATGAACATTTTTTCCATATCAAGCAGCTTGGCTCTCTGGGACACCAGTGAAATGGTGCATCCCCTCACTGGGATTTATTTTTCCATACCTGGCCCTGGGAAACAAAGTTTTTAGCCTCATCCTCTGGAAATGCCCCTCTGAAGATTTATCCTCTTAATCCAGCCCCATTGCCTTTCCAGGTGTGGGAGTAGCATCAGCTTCTTATTTGTAACACTTTGATGGAAAATCTTCCAGCTCAAATAATCACAGGGCAAAAATGGCAAGGAAATTTAAAATAAAGTAAATTAATTCCCCGTATGTGTGCATGAGTGTGCCCTGCTCATTCTACATGGAGACTCTTGTCTAGACATGAACATTCCCTATAACATCATTCCCCACTCTGAAAATAAATAGGAAAGGAGACAAATCTCTGATTTATTAAAGATTTTAAGGCAAGAAAAGGAATTAATAACTAGCTCCCCAACTCATGAATTAGAACTGTCAAAGCTACATCTTGAACTATTCATAACATTGCTAAAGGAGTTTTTAAAGGATAAATAGAAAAGTCCATTGTTTCTAGTTCATAAACAGAAAAGCAATCTATTTGACATAATGCATGTGATTTAAATTAATATGTCATCATTCAGTAGTTTTATTTCTTGGGAATAAATTGTTTTCTCTGTTAATGGATCTGGGCATGTTCCATCATCAGTAGAAGAAATATTTGTAAATTTACCCCATAGGAATTTTTGAAGAGCAGTATTTTAATTTGCTATAAAAGTTTCTTCTCTACTTTCAGGAGAAACTCTGCCTGAAGACATAATGAAATGAGGTAATATCTGAGCCCAGGTGAGGGACATTCACTGAATCAAACTTTGGGCTGGCTTGTGTTTTTCCAGCACGTTCAATGTGGGGCAGGGTATGACAAAGTCCAAGCACTGATAGACCTGTAAAGATCTGGGTGTACTGACTGAATTTTTCTCCTTAGAAAGTATCTTCATCTCCAAGAAAATGAGCTGCCAAAAGGTTGGTTATGTGAGGCACAATAAGTATATAAAATAGACACAGACAAGTGCAAAACCACCCACTAATACCACCCCAAGCCCAGGACCCTTTTCCAGACACCTGAGGCATTTGAAAGAAGGTCCTAAACATCAAAGCATAAAAGAGATGCTATTTTATACACCTTGCATTCTCAAAGGAGATTCCCATGTGCCCATTAGAATAATCCCTGAGATGATAATTAAGTGGGCACAATGCCAGATAGGCATTTCATAGGTGCCTTTTCTGTGAATTTTCAGGAGCAAGATGAGATTCAGAGTAATGATAGTGTGAAAACACTGCTGTGCTCCATTAGAGGGTGAGTGTTGTATTTAATACATGCCTATAATCCAGTAAGCACATAAGATTCCATGTATTTAAAATAGAATATCTTCAGGGTTTTCATAATAAATTTAATACTTCAAAGACACATTGACTAATGGCTTTCAGATATTATAGAGCAGACTCTTCCCTATAGGAAATCAATTAAAGTTGAATCTTATTGATTTTTACCCATTTCTCCATACAGTGATAAACCAGACTTTGAACTCTCTTTGGATACAACCCCAATGCCTTATTCTCCTCTACAGCTGAGGTAGAAGCAATTTCTAAATCTGATCAGATAAAATAAAGGAAATATTAGGCTATTAGTTTTCTCAGTTTTAAAACTCAACAATTTTTCTTCTATTTAATCTACTTGAGGTGAACCAAGATAAATTCCAGGCGACCCTGCAACACCAGGAGCTGGAAACAGGAATAATTTGCAGATGCTTAAACCTGAAGGCTCATCTGGGACCAAAGTGACAAATGGACATGGCACTGACTCTCTGCAGTGAGATGAAAGTAATTTCCAGCCATCAACCACCATTTGCAGATACAGAGTGAAGAACAGGCTTGAATCATCCTAGGAAATACACTTGATGGCCAGCATCTCTATCAGTCTCTCATAGTGGGTTTTTTCTTCTACAGGTTAGACTATAACTTGCTCCAAATAACTTTGCTAGGTTAAGTGGTAGCTACTCCTTGTCTGTGAAGATGCACTTCCCTTAAATTTTGATTGAGCTGGCCATCCAGTCTGAAAGAAAGAGGCACTGCTGCAGGGTAGTTCATCTGATGTGTGCCAGACATCTATTTTAAGGGAGGTGATTCACATCATGCTAGTCTTCATTTCTCTCCTCTGACCATATAAGCATCACTGATGACTGATGCATATGTAGGTGTGCACTGCAGATGTCTAAACCTGGGCAGATTAATGCTGCCCTGTGTACCTGTGTGGAGGGAACACCTTAATCTCACTGACAATAGCATAATGAGATTTTGTAGCTGGATGCTGAAGACAGATAAATTCAGGTAAAGGATATAAGACAGAAATTTTCAACCATTGAGTTTATTAGAACAATTTAGTTCATGAGGTTGTGAATTCGCCATCACCTGAAGAACCTAAATCAAGTCTGGATTGCAAAATATGCTCCAGCTCAGCTAAAAACTTTGGAAATGCAGAAATTGCTATAGGATCAAAGAAGGCTTTTGTATCTGTCAGAAAATCAGTGAACACAGTTTGTTCTGGAACTCAAGTATTCTCTTCTTCCTGCTCCAGTTCACACAGAAAACAGCATAGGAGCAAACACTCTGTGATCTGATTTGACTTCTGTGGCAAATTGTAATGAGCAGGGAGATGAGAGGGAAACAACATCTCCAATCCAGGCAGCATCAGCCTTTGCTCCTGCCCTCATCCCTCTGTGCAGCCTTGTGCTCTGGTCTCTCCTGGCTGAGGGCACTGGGAAAGCTGCCTGGACATACCCTTGGTATCACTGGCTGTCTTTGGCTGATGACTGCCTTTTTGCTGTCTGGAAAATCACAGTTCTGGATTGGCAATCTCCCAAAAGCCCTGTAAAATGCCATCCAGAGACCCATGTCTGACCAAAATGTTGGTAAAAGGACTGAGCAATCATGGCATGGGTCTGGCAGCAGGACCAGGCAGAGGCAGCAGCTCACTGGTAAGGAAGAATGGCCGCGTGTCAAGCTCAGCACAGCAATCCCCATGGGACAGAGAGCCACAAGCTGAGCATTCCTGCTGAGAATCTCTCTGTGTGAGTGGCCAGCACAACAGAAACCAGGGCTTGGCCAGAGCACTCAGCCAAGGGCTTTAAGTCCAGCTAAGCTTTGCTGAGCACAAGTTTTAAAGGACATGCAAAGTAAAGATGATTTAAAACTCTCTTGTTCTCTCAGAAAGCTGAGGGGTTATTGGTTCCTTGTCACATATTAGAGCACTTTCAGGCCAATTCCCATTTACATCAGCAGAAAAGGGCCCTCTGGCTGACTGCATGCACTGGCAGAGAATGGATGGTTGGTCCAGACACTCTTGCTGGCAGCTCTGAGGACAAAGCAGGAACAGATGCCACCTCCTTTTCCCACTGGAGAGAGGACTGCAGATCTGTCTCATTGCTCTCAAAACTTTGGAAATAAAATCAGCATTGGAAATAAATTCCAGAAGCCATTAATCTGTCTCGCTTCTGACATGAAAGGATAAAATATAGTTCTGTTAAAAATAACAAAAAGCTATGAGCAATGTATTTTCATTTTCCAAATTACTGAAAGAGCAGAACATGAATCCTTGTCTGTCAGCCTGAGAAAATATTTTATTTTTCCTGCAAAGGAGACACAAACATGAGCAAGTGGCAGAGAGAATGCAGAACTGCAATGTGCTGCAGGCACCAAAAGACCCCAAAGAGAGACCTTCAGTAGATTTTAAACTTTTTTTTTAATTTTTTAATTTTTGTTTTCCTTGCTTGAGTTACTATGTCATTACAGTACCAGGACTTTACACAGCAGGGCCAAGAGGTCTGCACTGCACAGAGGGCAATAGTTGGGATGGTATTGTCATACATGAGTGGTTTAAATCCTTTCAGGAATTACCACCAAAGCTATTATTAGCAAAAGTGGTTTATTATGAACTTGTGAAAGGGCAACTAACAAAGTTCGATGGCAAGGTTCACTTTATTATTTACTACATGGAAATAAAATACACAGGAAAAGTCAGAATCAAGCTAGAATTATTATTAAAGAGAAGCTGAAGATGCAAAAGGGTAAGTGAGACTTTCCTGTTGAGTCACAAGGTTCAGAGTGAAATCTTTGTGCTTTTTGAACTCCTGACAGAGCTTAGGTACATCTTGAGCCCATCTCATTCTCAGGCTTGTGCATGGTATATTTTTAATGGAATTGGCTCTGTGGATTTCTCTGGTGTGAATTCAGCTTGTTGTCAGTCACTGCCCAAGGACCTGTTGTGAGTTAGGGGTCACTGCCCTCAGCTAGGAAGGATCTCAGTCTCAGGACAGGAACATCAAACCCTGTTCAAGGGGAGACTCACCTGGCCTGCAGTGCTGCTGCAATTCAGAAAGATCTTGGGTTGGATTGGTGCCAAGATCTGTTATTAGGAGAAGGTCACAGCCTCAAGGAGCAACCTTGAGAGGTGTCCCAGCTCCAGGCAGATCCCCACCATGCAGCCACACTGCCTGGCAGGGAGAAGGCTCACTTAGGCTGTCATGTTTATGGGATAAAGTGGCTGGCCTGCAGTCAGATTGCATACAATGGGAAAAGTATGCATGAAACTCCTTGTACCCACAAATTTCTTTGTTCCTTGATAAATGAGTCTTGGAAAAACCACCCTCTATTCATCTGTTAATTGCATGATTGGTGTTCCCAGCTCATATGCATTGATGCTCAGGGGTCACTCTGTTCCTTTGTGTGTTTCCTGGAGGAGTTCTTGACCCATCTGTGGCTCAGGCCCTTATCCCTTCTGGAGCCTGTACCAAACTTGGTTAAGGGCTGTGCATCCATCACAGGTGGGGAGTGGTACACAAAGTCCTCTTTACAGATCCTCTGTCCTTTATTTAAAGATCTTTCACTATTTTTTTCCTCAAGAGAAATTAAACACTATTTTTCCAATTACACTAATTAAACACTCATTTTTCCAATCTGTAAATATTAGCATAGTGACTAAAAGCAGGCAACTATCTCTTCTTGAAGGCATCTAACTGTAACAATGAAGGGTGAAAAAAAAGCAGGTTAAGCAGGTGTCAAAAGTCCAGATTAGAAGAAGCCTCTTAATTAAAGATGATTTTAGCCGTGGAAGTTATAGAGACATAAAATATACAGAAGCAGGGAATGGGAAAGCAAAGTCTAAGTAGATGAATTTATAAACAAATGAGTCATTGTCTCACTCCAAGTGGCAAGTGGGAGGCAGAGGGATTTAATGAAAAAAGGAAGAGTGACGGGGAATAGGAAGGAAGGTCACACTTTATCACATCCAGCCTTGGACCAGTGCCACTGGCTGTGAGGCAACGCGTCTGCAAGGAAGCAGCAGCAGGAGGGAGCGGCTGTTGTGGCCAAGAGTGGATTTCTTTAAGGCATAACCCTAAACTTGCATCTTCTGACTTTCAGAGGTGACCTCAACACAAAGTTTGCATGGCAGATGCTCCCCCTGTAGCAATTTCTATTTGTTCTTCAGCCTCAAGGAAAGACTGAACCCTCCTGAGGCAGGGACCTCCCTGAGCTGCCAGAGCCTGCCCATGCTGGGCAGCACCACCTGGAGCTCCTCCTCTAATCCAACCCAGCTCAGGTGCCCCTCTCTGAGCTCCCCTGGGCTCCTGCAGGAGCTCAGGACCTCTGTGTTCACCGTGGGGTGTCCCAGGGGATAAAGCCCTGCAGAGGATATCCCTGCAGGGACTCTTGTAGGGGGATACAGTATGGTAAATGAAGATGGCACAGAATGCAATCTTATCCCCTAAAGAGTTGCAGCTGAACCAATTACTAAACATTAGGAGCAGGCCTAATGTTAACAGGCCACACCTGTAGCCAATAAGAACAGCGGTATAAAGGAGTGGATTGGTGGGGTCTGGAGTTAGATGGTTACTGCAAGGATGAGGGAGAGTTGGTGCTTAGAGGAGATGGCTATGAGAAACCTTGAGGAGGTGTGAAACTCTGGTGATATGGAATCCTTGAACTATAATGATAATAGAACTCTTAATATATAAGATAACAGTCTCTGCCTGCCTGGATGGGCAGTGGGGAGGGAGGATGTGGTCTGACACAAGGTGTTCTCAGCAGGGACCATGTCTGAGAGGACCCAGGTGTAAATCTGGGGGCTGTCCCAGATGTTTGCGAGCATCCAGCCATGCAGTGTATTATTTGGTGCTGACATAGTGTATGAGAATGTTCTGCAGGCATGAGCAGCACCAGAAGGAACAGTGAGCTGCTTTTCTTCACATCTTCTTCCCTTGCACGTTGTGTTTCCTATCTTGTCTTCACTAATCCTTATGCCAGAAACAAGGGAACCCTGCTGGGAGGTGATTGCATGACATTTTTCTCTTTCTTGAGTGTGTGCCATGCTGAGAAGAGAGGAGTGGCTCAGCATACCTGCCTACAAGGGATAAAATCAACATTTCTGACATTCTCCTTCTGGCTACCCTCCATACGCAAATTGTCTCCTGAAGCAGAAGTAAATATTCTTTTTTGGTTTTTTTTTGTAGGGCAATGAATACCAGTCTTCCAGTATATCATCTGTATTAAAATATTTGCATATAAATATAATCCAGAAAGGCATCTAGAGTCATGGTTTCCTAAAATTAGTGAGAGAAATTATGATCTAATTTAATTTCCTGCAAAGCAGTAGCTGCAGCATATCTTGCTGTGATTCCTGCTTTATGATTTCACAAAAAGAAAATTCAGGCCTGAAGGTTGTAGAAGTTTCTTCCAAGCTTTTACTTGCTTGGTGGAGTTTTTCTTTTTTTCCTTTCTTCTTCCTCTGCCATGTTCCCCTCCACTGCTCTTGGCTGAAAAGCATGAGAGAAGCACAGGAAGAGGCTCTGTGTTCCCTGTTCTCTGACCCCAACAGCCCCAAACTGCAGGCATGCACAACAAATGCCTTTGTTGTGCAATTAATACAAATAAGAAAAACTCTTCCAAATCCTTTATTGAGCAAGGAGAGTGTTGCAATCCTATGTGAAGGAAAGGGGATACATCCCAATATATTTAGCAAACTAATAAAGTGGAAGGATGGAAAGCACTAATTTCTATACAGAGAATTGGGAATGTCCTTTATGCTGTAGCAAAATAGTCTGGAAGCAGGAAAAGGAGTCAGGCTGTGATTTGCTGACAGCTCTCAGGGCGGGGTCCTGCACAGGTGTGGCTGTGGTGGGACACAGAATCAAAGAATGCTGAGGCTTGGCACTGACCTTGAAGTCCACCTAATCCCAAACCCCCTGCCAAGGGCAGGGACACCTCTCCCTAGACCAAATTGCTCAAGGCCTTATCTAGCCTGGCTTTGAACACTGCCAGGGATGGGGCAATGGGTCATGGCATGGGCCAGCCAGTAGCAGCCATTCCAGGAGCCCAAGGGCCAGAGTCCTGCCTGGAGGGGTGTGGATGTCAGAGTTTTCGGGAACCCAAAAGGCTGTTCTGAGGCAGGAGGCAACAATCTCTCCCTCACATCCTGCAGTGATAAGGCAGGAAGGACAGGGCGTAAGGCACAGCAGTTTCCTGCAGCTGATTCTCATCTCTGGGAGTTCAGGTCTAAAATATCAGAAGAAAGAACAAATGATGCAATTGTCTGGATGTTTTATGGGATGCCTTTACAGCCAGCTCCTGGTTCTCCAGGGAGAGGAAAAAGACTGAAGGCAAAACCCTGAGCAGAGAAGAGGCGGTGCCTGTCTGTCAAGGAAAGTGTCACCCAGCTGAGCAGGGATGTGGGGCCATTGTGAGCCTGTCATGGTGAGAGTGGAGCCCATTCACTGGTGCCTGGCTGGCACTGCTGGTCAGGCTGCCTGTTTCAACATCCTTGGCCTGGCTTGTCCAGCCCTGAATAAGGAAGAGCTAGTGGCTGATAGAAGAGCCCTCAGCACTTTCTTCGCTGGTGCCATCTCAAACACGAGTGGCAAACTAAACATCCCACCCTAAAGAACCAAGATTTTATAAATCCAGGCATCAAAACTCATGGCACATCTCCTGCTAGGCTGAGATCTGGTGGGCAAACATGCTGCTTTGTTACACCCCAATAAAATGAATCCACTAATTTCAAAGTGGACTGCATCTAAAGGCTGGATTTTGAGGTGTTTTTTTAAACTCATGAAAACCTATTAACATGGCTTGTGGTTTGACCACATCCCTGGTTTATGCTGGTGTAGAGCCAAGCATGATGTCAAGCTGTTGTTGCAAACAGGAAAGTCAGAGGGACTGTAACTTTCAGGTAAAAAGCTCTTTAGTAGCTGAACAGTTAAAGATTATGTTCACTATGTTTTCCTGCCTTGCAATTTCCTCATTCATAATGTATGAGTGAGATCATTAAAAGCAACATATTGGCTGATACCATCACAGCTGCTACCTAACTTTAACACTTCATAGCGAGGAATAACATTTCTCTTATGTGTGTCTTTGGAAAGGGAAAAAAAAAGAGTTGTAACTGTAAGAACAGGGTAAAATGTTTAACCTCATAGAAAAATCTTCACATGTTGGGCAATTGCACATTTGCTGGGAATGTTTTTTAAATTAATAAAAAAAAATTAATCTCTTTTTGTGAAGCCCTTTCACCTTTTGCATCTATCACAACATGGCAACATATTTTTCCCCTGCACAAAATCAATATTAAATTAACTTTCCTAATAAAAAAGCATTAACTCCTACAATGAACACAAAACTTCATCTCTAGCCAGGGAATTTTAAATTCTACAATACTTGACTGTTTAGAAACATAATGATGATTATATTATGCCAAGGATGGGATGTGTCAGTCATATCAAACAGAGAGAAAGATGTCTTAGGGCTTCCAGGCATAAGCTCTGTGGTTGGTGTTTCATTTGTAAGCTGCCCAGGGTGCAGATCTGGTTAAATACATTAAATAAAAGTGTATTTAGGTTGACAGAAGGTAACTCAGCTGAAGAAAGGCACTGTCCATTTTTCATGGCTAATCTGAATCTTTACAAACTTTGGGCCTACATTTTTACTTTTTGAGGGAGAAGAATGGAAAGTATCTGCTATATAAAGCTGGCTTTAAATTTCCAAATATCCTATTTCATATTCCAACCTGAGACAGATGCTTATTATTTATAAATCATGCATCACCTCTAACAGCTGTGTTCCATCACAAATTTGAGAGTTTCAAGGACGGGGAGAAGAAGAAGGCCAAGTCCAAACCATGATGAAAAATGAATTAGCTGCCTTGGAAAGAGAGGGCATTCCCTCTGGGTGTGTAGCAACAACTCTGAACTAATCCCAGGAGGTTGGTCTCACTCTGAACCACCTCAATTTTGAATTTGCACATCTATGCTCCACACTGAGGTGATGCTCTCCCTCCCCTCAGCCAGGCTTTGCACCATTCCAACACCAGTGTCGAACAGGGCCCCACGGGTTCATTAGTTTTAAACTTTGAGTCAAATAGCTAAAGCTGGGATGAAAGACTTTCCTTCTGTGCAAATTCATAATTCATTTTAAGTGTGGCACATGAAGCAGAAGCAATAACATGGTCCTTTCTGAAAATCTTCGTTCAGGGTTTTAATTGTGTCTCAGAGGAATAAATGCAGGAGGGTTGCCTTCCTCCCTCCCACCCCCCTTCTTCCTCTGATAACAGCTTGGTTTTTACTGCCATCACTTATGTCTTTTATGATTTCCAGCCTCTGACAGAAGTGCTCCACTACCCTTTCCTGTTCAATAATGAATGGACACATTTGAAGCTGCACATATTTGCACTTATGAGCTCATCCAAGCAAAAGATATAAGAAACGTGACTTATCTAAACACCAAAAGCAGCCAAGGGATCAAGTAAATCACACAACCCCCCTTGCTGCTCCTTTGCTGTTCCTTTTCCTTGCCTCCTTGGTACTGTACCTAAGAGAAAGAAGATGACATTCCTGTATCAGGAATTGGGAAGAAATTTTCTGCTATTTCTTCCCAAACTGCTACAACAAATATCTCAAAGGGAACTTACATCAGGTGTGCCCAGTTAACCTGGTTACATCTCAGATTCTCACCTTTTACAGCCAGTGGAGAGCAAGTGGCATTTTTGGCACACAGTTTATTTAATGAAAAGGAAGGTGCCCAGAACAGGCCAGCTGAAGCTCTGTCCCTGGGAGTGCCTGTTTCCTCCAGGGAGCTGTGGCCACACTACAGGAGAGTGAGGAGGAGGACATCTCTAAAGGGGACAGGCAAGTCCATCTGGGGACAGAAGATGCTGCTTGTGAGCTTGGCCAGAGCCTCGAAAGGAAACCAAAAGGACACCAAAACTTGAATTTCCTTACCAAGGCTGATGAGTATGTGGAGTAATTACTCTTTGAGTAACCACTGAAGTCAAAGTTTAGTTTAGCAGGTAACAAGGAGTAGGCACAGAAAGTAGTTGGAAGGGTGCACTTACAGTTCCCCTTTGGGGTCACTGGAAAGCTGAAAAATGACTGTGTGCAGTCCCTGGAGCAGGACAGGCTCTCCCTGTGCTTAAAGCCAGGCTTATGGCAGAGGGAGCATTTTCCAAAAGCTGTCATAATTTTGGGTGCTCTTAAAATCCTCACTAATCCCTACGGTCACTTAAAGACCAAATCAGTGAAAAATCAGGTGTCCACCTGAGGGCTTCTTCCATTCAAAGCACAGAGTTTGCTCTTTTCTTATAAAACACAACCAAGAAAAACACTTATTCCTTTTATCTCTGTCTAGACTTTTATCTAATAGTCAAAAAGGATGCACCTCCAAAGCAGGAGAATCGGGAGCAATTCTGCTTTTCACCTGAGGTGTACCAAGCCCCTCTTTTTCACCTCACAAAAACCCAGAATGTGAGGAAGTGCTGGCTGTCAGCTGAGACACTCCTCTGTAAGTCAGGGATGGTGCTGTGTGCCTGCTTGGGCAGAGGGAGAAATGTAGTGGAGATCCTTCACCTAGAGAGTGGATTAACCACTGGCCTACACCAGGAAGGGAGCAGACAACACTGGGAGCTCAGGATGCCCTTGTGTGCCAGGACTGCCCAGCAAATGTTCCCCAGCTCTGAAGGCGTCTGAGGCAAAAAATGGCTTTGAATCCACATGGGCATAGAAGAGACACAAAAGCTCTGTCAATATCTTTGCTGAAAGACCCTTTCCACGGCATTCAGCCACTTTAAAGTTTTACAAGAGGGACACCTTTGGGGTTGGCTGTCACCAGGGGTACTGCAGAGGCCAGACATGTTTGGTTACAGAGCCACAGGAGTTTTTCTGTGCTTTATCTCCACCCCTATGTCTGGCTTTCCAGCCCCATATCTGGCTTTCATTCCCAATCCTGGAGATGACTCACTCAAAGAAAGAGGAAGAATTTAACACTGTAAAATATGTAGGAGCTGTTGCCACAAATAAATAATAAGAAATAAACCAAACCATTTTGGAGTGTAATGCTCAATATTCACATGCCATGTGTTTTTAGGTTTGTAAAGTGAAAGCTTTAGAAACAGCTTTTGTTCGATCAAAAAAGAAAATAAATTACATCCACTGTAAAAGAACAATGAAATATTCTGCCTCTGGACTTCTTCTGGGCAGAAATATTCTGCCTTTTGAATGCCAAATTTTCTTTGGGAAGGCATCTTTTACAGCCAAGGCTGAAATCCCCCAAAACTGGGAACAACTGGCACAATGTGCATGTAGTTTCTGTAGTGCCAGTGGGCACTGCTGCAAAAAAACATGGCTGGTATTCACGCAAAAGTCCTCCTTTTTCTCTTCCCTCACTCAGGCAAGCATCAGGAGAGCTTGAAATGTAAAACACATTCCTATGTGACGATGAAAGAAAAATCACTTAGAAGAAGACAAGGAGAAATTGAAGTTACTCACTCAAACAGGTAAGGCTGACAAATTGCTTCTGCTGTCTTCATTCATCCACATAATGGCTCCCCCATTCCCTGGCCAGTTATAGAAGAATAATTATCTCTTTCAGATCAGCTGCCTTGGCTTCATCATAAATCATTTCTTTCCTCCCCTCTTGCACTACCACTGCCTCCTTCCCATTTTTATCAACATTTCTCTCCCACAAGCCTTTCAAAGTCCAGCTTTTGATTGACTAAATGCACCTTATGACCAAAAACCTCCTGTGAACTCACCATCTTTTGTCACTCAACCCAAAATCCTTCTTTTCCAGCCATATGCTTGCCTGTGATGAGTTCGTAGAGCTCAAATGAGAACAAGCTGGTCATGTGACATAAAGGATAAAATGAATAAAATTGAGCCATGCCTGAACCTGCAAGGGGATATTCTGGTCTTTTCAAAGCTCCACACAAACGTCACACTGCTAATAAAGCCGTGGATCTTCAAGCAAAGCATTTCTGCTTATGTGTAATCCTATTAAAGATGCAGAAGTTGCTGCAGAATGAGGAATTATCATGCAAGTTTAAGTCCATTGCTGGGTATTGGCAGAGCACTTGGATGCCATCTAGTTTGGGATGGACTTGTCCAAAATGGGCTGAACCCTATTAATTAGTAGGGCAGGAAATGAAGCCTGTTCCTTCCTCCTGCAGGACAGATGCTGTGTCAGAGCCAAAAACAGCTCTCTGCTTCTCTTTTTATCTTGGTTCCCCTTGCCATGAGTCAGTTCCACACCCTGCCCCACCCAGACAATCCTCTGCTTCTGCCATCCCAAATTGTTCAGCGCTGGCACTGAGATGCTTTGCCCTCCTCCTTCTGGCTGCTTTAATTTACCCAGCTGACTGACACCTTCCCATTCTCCCTGCTCACCTCTCAGTCCCATTAGCCTCAGACCTTCAGCAGCCAAATCATGGCTCTGCTTGAGTCAATGACAAAAATCACACACTCCCAGAAAGCCCCAGTTTCACTGGAGCTGTTATCAGAGCAAATAGCCAGAGGGCTGATGCCCCAGTGATGGACAGAGTGCCTTCATGCTGAAATGCCTTTTTGTGCACAGTCCATTGGCTTCGTATGATTCCATAATAAAAGCTCTTATCCATTTTTCTGTCTACTATTGTGTGAGGTTTTCTGGTATTATTACAGCATCTTGGCTACTTTAAAGTTCTAAAAGGCCTTTTTAATACATTAAATGAGCTGGTAAAAATTCTGTAATTTGCTGACAAGAAACAAGAGGAAAATTATCCAGAGTAGCCATTGTGGATTCCCCTTCTTTTCTCTCTTTTTTCTCATTCAGGTTTTCTGGAATACATGTGGTAAAGCCTCCCTGCCTGAAAAAACTGGATAGAGCAAGAATTCTTAGGGGTCCTGGTGAAAATAATGCTGGATGTTCTCAGCAGAAAACTCTAACATTCATTTAAAACCCAAAAGGCCAAATGGCCCAGTGGCATTTTTTTCCTCTTAATTTACTTACACATTCTGGTTCTCAAAAATGTAATAAAACAAGCTTGACACCCTACTTGGGCAATAAAAATAAGCTCCCACTACTGAGTTATGAGTGTCTGAAAATAAATTAAGACAGACATGTATTACCCTTTGCAGTGACAACAGTGCATAGACAGTGGGGTGAAGTTTTTTTTTTCCGCCAGGGCCAGGTACTGCAACCCTTAGTCTGTGAGTTTTGGGGATTCTGTGGTTTTTGAAGGTCCTGATGCAAAGTCCTTTGTTTACAGTGTGCATGGCCCTGGCTAACAGTAAAACACTGCTTACAGGAGGTACAACTGGCAGCCTCCAGAAGGGCTTTGAACAGAAGAGAGAAGGAAACAAGCACTTCAAATTGGAGCTGATGGATGCTGCCAAATTCATTTGCAGCACCTTGGCTTGCTTTTCTCTCTCTGATTTGACACAGCCTCTTTCCACAGGGTGTGGTGGGGGCAGAATGGGCTGAACCTGCACCAGGCAGCAATCAAGTGGTGCTCACCCATTTCCTTGGTGTCTTCATTTGAAAAGACAGGTGTCTGCTAAGGAAGGCAGGAGCCTTCCTTGAAATGGAAAATGTAAACCCACTCCCTCCAAATTATTATAATTTTCAAATTAAGGGGCTGTCAGGCAAAGATATGGGAATAGGAATAACAGTTCTTTAGTAGAAAAATTAAAATAAAAATGCAGTAATACAAAACCAGAAAACAAACCACTGACAGAGTCAGAATAGGACCTGACACCCTGTGGGTCAGGGTGTTGGCAGCAGTCCCATTCCATGGTGGCTGCAGCCCCCCTGCAGTGCCAGGTGTGGTTCTGTTGGAGCAGGGATCCTGGAGAAAGGTGGAGTTTTCCTCTGAAGGTCCAAGGGTGGTGTAGATAGGCCTGGTCTTCCTCTGGGAATCCAGAGAAGAAAGCTGCTTCTCTGGGAATACAGAGGGGAAAAGCTGCCTGTGGTGTTCCAAATGTCAGATTATATCCAGGTAGGAATGCTTGGCTCCTCCCCTGGGTGGAGCATCTCCCAATGGGATGATGGAATTTTAGCAGTGATACTCAATGACACATTAGCATAAGATATTTCCCAGAGGGAGGATGGGTTGTGGGAGATAAAGAAAACTGCCCAATTAAGAGAAGAGAACTGCCCCACCTCTAACAGATGGCAAATAGAATACACACCTCCACTAACATCTTTCAATCTAAAACACTTGGAGAGCCTGGGATGATTGCTGCTGTGGGGAGAGGGATCCACGTGGACTTTGGGAAGAAGTAGAGAGGTAAGAGTTTAATAACCCATGTGATAAACTCCTCAACATTATATGCAGGTTTTGGATGTGTATATTTCATGCTACCTCCTTCCTTCCTTCCTTCCCCAGTCCCTGCCTTGCTTAATTAGATGTCCCCAGTGAGAACAACAGGTAGATTCATTGTGCTTGCAGCTGAGGCAGGAGTAATTACATTATTCCTTTTCCTTGTCACCTGAACATATATTCTAGCCAATAAGTCATACATGAGAGATAAATCATGGAGGATATTGCCATGTTCCTTCCCTCCATTGTCTCTCTCCATTGCATCATGAAGAGCACAAGCAGCTCTACTGCTGCCTTCAGACACAGCACAGCTGGGGTATTTCTCCCATCTCCCTGGATTTTCTGAAAGAGTAGATTTCTCCAATTTTATTTCAGTTCCCTGTGAGGAGAGGGAGGGTAGCTCTACTCCTCAGTGTGGCACGAAGCTCCTGCTTGTCTTTCTGCACACTTCTTATGGCAGCTGCCATTTCTCCCTGTGGTTTTCCTTGTGAGGGACATGCCAGCTGCCAGTGTGACTGTCTGGCTCCAGGAACTTTTCAGGTGATGTTCATCTGGCTTCAGATGAACTTTTCAGACCCCAAAGCCACCATGGATCATGCAGAGTGAATGCTGGCGTGGCCAGGGCCTCATGGCAAACAGGCCCAGGCCTTCCCTTCCTGTGGGGGATCAGGATCAGGCCTTTCAGCTCTGGAGAGCCAGGCTTTACTGAACATAAACTAAATGCTTGGTTTCTAGAACAGAGAAATGGCACAGACACTCAGTAAGGCAGAGCAGAAATAAAAAGGATTTATAGCCCCATCTCTCTGTCTGCCCACTGCATCCCTCCTTCCAGGCTTGCACTCAGCCGAGTCCCTCTGGCCCCTAGGAAGTGCTTTCCCTTGCATCCTTTGACCCTATTGCTGCAGAAAACATGAGACTTTCTGCAATGATCTTAGAGCCTTTAGTTGTTCAGGAATACAGCTCTGCTCCTGGCTGCTGTCTCCATTTGGAGAGCTGAGATGTGCAGCACTCTTGTGGGAGACATGCACAGCTTAGGGCAATTGTTGGGGCCCTGGCACAACTTCCAGCAAAAAATGCCCATCTCCATCAACTAAATGTAGGGATTTAGGCTTCCAGACTGAGGCACTCTGAATTAAAATTCAAATTTGTGCCAAGAGCAGAGGAGAAACATCCAAAAAGGGGAGAAAACACTGTAGTTTCACGTCTAGGGTTGGTTCTGCCCCTTCTGCACAAAGCCAGTGGGTGAGACAACATGAAATAGTCCACAGCAGTGGGTAAATTTGGTTGTAGGGCAAATTCATTACCCAAGAGGAGCACAACCAATTACAAATGAAGGAACTTGATGTCTAAGGAGATGTTAATTAGGGTACAGCTAAAAAATTTGGTGTTAGGATTTTGTGAGTCCTTTAAAAATGTCTCACAGAGTGGCTCTGAATGGAAAATAGGACAGAAATTTCCATACTCATAGGCAGGGACAGGTCTCTGACCCTAGGAGATGCTATCCTGCTCCCTGGCTGTGCAAACTATGTCTGGGGATGGCTCTCAAACCTTTGCAACTCTTTCTCTATGAATTCCTGATGCCACAGACTCTGATTTTGTAGTTTATCTGCAAGGAAGAGATTTAACATCCACTGCATTTTTATTAGAAAATTGTCAGTTCCAATTTTTAGCAGTAATATTGAGACCTGACCTGCAGCTTTTAAAATGCTTCAATAGGGAAGAGTTGAGGAACATAAAGCTGCAGCACAAGGCCACATCAGAATATTTGCAATTTTTAGTGTATCTGAGGAACAAGGGTACAGCTTTGGGTATGTAAAAGAGGTGATCTACAACTTGAACCAAGTAGCCATGCTTAGAGATAAAAGACTTGTCCAATGAGAGATAAAGAAATAAATCTGTCTAATCCAATACAATAACAAAAACCAACTGATTTTGTTTACTGAGGTTTGCTAACCAATTTCACCCCATGACCTACAAAACAAAGCTCGTATTTAAAATCCAATTCTCCGCTCTGCTGCAAAAGAACAATTAGGAAATAACTCTGCAATAGCAATGGATGTACCAGACTGAGACATATGCTCTTAATCACAGATAACAACAATATTTATGGGAGGGTGGGGTGTTGATATAAATTGCCCTATTAAAAAAAAACCACAGCCAAAAACCCCCATTCTGCTTAGAGAGTTAGTGAGGGGGAAGTATAAATAGGATTTGAAAGAAAACCACCAGCAGTTCAGCTAGTGCTTGTGTACAAAGAATGAACCAGAGCCAAGCCAGACACATTTGTGAAAACTGGGCCATGCAGAATTAGACATAGTGCTGATAAAACTGCAGAAATGTCTACCAGCTGCAAGAGAGACTGGGTGGTGTACAAGATGCTGGATCTTCACATGGTCAGACAGCAGATAAGGTGGCCTTCCTACTTACAACTGGAGATAGAAAGGAAATACATTCTTATTTCCCTTTTACATCTGAAGAGTCAGTGGGTGAAGAGGTGATGACTGCTTCTTTAAATAGGTTGAAGCCTCTTCTCTGGATTTTAGAAAATAATATAGCTGAAGCCCATGCTTTTAATTACTTTTCTCTCCAAAATACAGTTCCAGTTACCACAGCATAAACCCTGACAGAGCTCAGGGAGTGTTTGGACAATGTTCTCAGACACATGGTGTGATTCTTTGGGTATCCTGTGGAAGGCCAGGAGTTGGACTTTGTTGATCCTTGTGAGTCCTTTCCAGATCAGGATTCTCTGTGATTCTATGGGATGTCTCTCAGTTTGGAGACCCAAACTGCGGCTGGGCAAGGCTGGGAGAGGTGTTGATTCTTGTGAGTCCTTTCCAGCTCAGGATTTTCTGTAGTTCTGTGGGACGTCTACCAGTTTGGAGACCCAAACTGTGGCTGGGCAAGGCTGGGAGAGGCTCTCCGGGGCAGGCTAGTCCATGCCAGGAACCAAGTGAGAACATGCTGTTTGAAGCGCCCCATCATTGTCATCTTGGTGCACACAGTTCCTTTATCAGTATTTGAAACATCTTAGAACAGACTAAGCCCCAAATCAACAGCCAGCAGGAGGCTGCTGATATTCCTCAACAGACCCTCATTATGCTGCTTTTATAAAGGAAAAAAAAAGCTAAAACATAGCATTTTGCCTGGAGCAAGACTACAGATTTTGGTGTCTGGCCCATAACTGTCAGCAAAGGGAGGATGTTAAACTGAGCCCTGCTCCCCTGCTCCCACCCAGCTTGGGTGAGGGGGCTTACATGTTTCATCATGCCACTTTCATATTTTATTTAACTGAGAAGTCCATAAAGTCCCTTTAAATAGAAACAATTGTTTGAATAATTTATCCCAGAGTAATTTCCGTTTTGTTCCCGAGCCTGCTGAAGCCAGCGCTGCCCACTGCTGGGAGCTGGCACGGTGCTGTGGGGTACCAGGGAGCTCAGGAGGCACAAAACCCCCAGTGCCCATGCCAAGCCTGCTCCTGGGCTCCTTCCAGAGCCTGCAGTCTCCCCTGACCTTGGGAGCAAACCCTTGCAAGGTTTGCTGTGTGTGGGAAACCAGAACATCCCTCTGGCTGTCCAGGACGGCCAAGACCCCTGCCAGGGGGCTCAGAAGCCCTGGCACAGAGCCCAAAACACCTGTGGGTTTGATTATGACCTGGAGAAAATTACCAACCTTATATGAAGATCAGCAGGCCACAACAGTTTAGGTAGAATAGTAGTGAAGTTATCATGGGGTGGAAAAGTAGATTTTAGGGGTTTTGGTATGGGGGTTCAGGAGGCAAGATGGAGGGATCTGGGCGTGTCCAGCCTTTCTCCTTCCTCTTCTTGGCCTCCATCTTCTGCTGTGATGTTGGCACTTTTAGATTGGTTTAGAGTAGAAGCTCACTGTCTAACATAGGTGATAGGTATTGGAAAGTAATTGTAAACATTGTATAGGTAGTTTTTAGTATAAAGACATAACACCACCCCAGGGGCAGGTAGAGTGCCTGGAACTGTCCTGCTGGATGGACCTCAGCTGGGCAGGAGAAGGAACAATAAACAACCTTGAGACCGAGAAATGAAGAGCTCTGACTCCTTCTTCAAGCGACTCTTCTTTGGGCTGGGAAAAGAGACTTTCCAACTTTTCTCAGGGTCACTCTGACCAGCTAGAGATCCCCACAGCTGTGGGCTCACACAGGTTTGGGGGGTGTCCTGGCCCCTCTCTCAGGAGCTGCAGGAGGAGCACAGGGATGGAGAGCTGAGGCTTCCCTGGCTCAGAGCCCTCCGAGCAGCTGCACCGACCTTCACAACCACCCGGGAGAACAGCTGGGAGCAGGGATGGATGGGGAACTGCTCTTTGAGGGGCAGTCAGGGCTTGGATGGAAGCAGCCAGGCACAGGTGTGCAGCCTGGGTGCTGGAGCTGATGGTGGGGAAGGCTGTGTTTATCAGGGTAACAGCCCCATTGTAGGAACCAATTAGCCAGTGCTTTCAATCGCTGTGATAACGCACAGTGCAAAAACAATTAACCACGGAAGTCAAATTTGCCAATTCTGGGCCCTCGGTCCTGTGCCTCTTCCTTGAACAAATAGAGCTTTTAGTGTCATGTTAATTCTGCACAGCTTGGGGTTATAAAGTGCTCATTGTGTGCTGTCTGGCAGAAAAAAAATAAGGACTAATGAAGAGGGATTTTTATTGCTGTGTCATGGTTTGTGCTGAAAGCTGACACTGTTAGCAAAGAGCAGCTTTTCTAGGTATTTTCTACAATCAGATGAAGAATGTAAACATTCTTTTAGCATTGGCTCTCACTGAAAAATCTATCTGTGCTGATTGGACCTGAATCTTCATTTTAGATGTGAAAATGAGACACTCTTAAGACACATAGATATTTTACTTCAGGATAGAATGTACAGTATTCACCATCTCATAATTTATCTTGCTAAAGGCCAGAAAAATGCAGATTTGGTTAGGTCTTGAAGAACTGTGTATAATCCAGAATGCTCCAAGGAACAGATACACAGCATTACTTCTGTCCTATTTATGATCTTGAATAGATAGCTCTTCCTTTTGCATTTCTTCTGACTTAGAAGTCAAAGAAAGGGCTTATTTTCAGCTAATTAGACTCCCAGAGATTGCCTCAACTCTTCAAGAACTACTAACACATTTTTTTTACATCTTTCTTCTTCAATCACAGAGAAAGCCTTTGTGCCACACTTGGTTTTTTTCTCTCATGAAGTGATTATTGAAACATCTAATGATTTTGCTCCTTTGCTTGTTAAAAAAATCTTTTGTAAGTTTATGATAAACAAGCTTGTAAATTAAACAGATGATCAGACATCTGCATTCCAGAAGGTGAGTGGCAAAGTGTTTTCTCAAATGGCTTGATCACTGTGAGAGCAAAAATATTTGTTTATGGTGCATCTTGAAAAGACTTAGTGTTTTCCCAGTGTCCTGCACCAAAAGACCCCTGTGTGCTCCTTGGTAAAAATTCTTGATCAGGTTTTGGGGATGGGAGAAGGGCTGGGGAGGTGGAAACCTGGACTCTCAAGCCAGTCCTATAGAACTTTTACAGCACTGCACAAATGGGACCAGGGTACCCTCAGGGTGGGCAGTGCTCATGGCATCATATCACTGATTCTGAGAGCACACACAGCAAAGGTGAATGGACAGATGCCACCTTTTGAAAGCTTTTTAGGTGTTGTAACACCTTATGCTGCTTAAATTTTATATCATTTACAGCTTTGTCTGGTCTCAGAACCATTTTGTGAAATACACTTTCGAAATCACTACATTCATCTCCAAGTTCTCAAATATCTTCCAAACCCTGGTCCTCAAGGGCCTGCACCCTTCAGGCTGCTGAGGGATGAAGATGAGCTTTAGCAAATGAAGTTGCAGCCACCTGGGGTATTGCCAGCTTCCTGGTTTTTGAAGATGAGCTTTAGCAAATGAAGTTGCAGCCACCTGGGGTATTGCCAGCTTCTGCCACTTGCTTCCCCCAGCTGCTGGCTAAGCTGGCCCAAAGCTGGGTGGGAGGCTGGGCTATGGATCCTCTGTTTGGGGCTCCACCAGCAGTACAATCTCCATCACCCCTGCCTGAGACACAGAGCCCTGGCAGAGGAGGGAGGCAGATGCTGAGAGTGAGGGGATCTGCCCCTGCTGAAGCCATCAGGACTGGTCTGCCAGAACTTGGTGACATTTTGGCATTGCAGGGCTCAGCACAGCGATGCTCAAACTCTGCTGCAGCCCTGGGCTGTGAGAGACATGCCTGAGCTCACGCAGAAAGTCACCAGCACCCTGCAGGGGAAAGACAAGTCTGACTCTCAGCCCAGTGCTTCATCCAAAGCCTGGCTTTGTTTTGTACCCAAAAGCACAGCTATTTGTATTCAGTGAAATAAATTGCATTATACATGTCTCTTTTTAAAAAGAACATCAGAACTCCTATTCATAAGCATATGATTGCCCTTTTATTTCTTCCATTTGTGTTTCTTTCTCCCTGCATTTGTCCTTAACACTTTAAAATGAATGGGAAGACCCCATTTCATTAAGATGGTAGCAAAGGTAACTAATGGAACAGTCTGGCCAAACAAAGGCTGTGGAACACATCCAGAACATTCAGGACATTAATGTTGTCAACACAGAAGTATAAGAAAGTAGGATGGGAGCCAGATGGGTCAGATTTCTCACTTGTTCTTGGTTTGCAGGTAGAATTTTTGCACAGGTTGGAGGGAGCCATAGTAGAACAATGTGTCTCTGTGGTCAGCTAAAACTGCCAGGAAGCCACTCCTGCCAGCACTGCAAATCTCTCCCAACAGGCATCAGCATCTTTTATCACACACCTGAGCTGCATCCTTCTGGTTTCCTGGTCCTGTGCAGCTCCAGCTGAAGTGCAGGAGCCTGCAGGGCCCCTCTGGATCATTCAGTTTTGCTTGTCTGCATTTGCTACAAAGAGCTGTATCTCTGCCCATACTTTCTTTCCTCTGTGGTGTTTATACAGAAGATTCCCAGTAGGAATAATCTCCAACTTTTTATAGATTCTGCCATGCACAGGGTGACTCAGCCTGCAGCTTTCTGACAATTTTGGTCAGATAAAGAAAACCCACAGCAGTGCTGGAGCAACTCACCTCTCCACTGCAACCTCCTCTCCTGGATCCAGGTGCAGTCAAACTCCAGCAGCTTGTACCACATTCAGCATTTCTTTGGTGTCTAAACATGCTTAGTTCCTCCAGTCTGGCAAAGGCCAAAAGGAGACCCAAAGTGGCACTAAGCATCTTGTCAGACTGCACGCAAAAGCTCTGGGGGGGGCTGCTTGTGCTTGCATTTGTGGATACTCATCTCTTGTCAAGGGACACAGCTGAAGGGTTGCTGTTTCACTAAGGCATAGCTGCACTGTCTGCATGTCACATGTGGCAGCAGGCTATTCTGGATCCCTTTCTTTCTGGTTCCCATCCAGGCTTGGTAGCCATCATTTTTTGGGCATGGCTTTCAGGCTGGCTCAGTAGGAAAACTGGGACAAGCAGGAAGAGATGGTTGTAATCTGGCCCATGGTCAGTCTCCTCTCTCAGAGGTGGTTTGGTCCCTGAAATGAATAAATAATACCTTAAATACCTGGTTCTACCAGAAAGTACCACCCCAGGCCAGATTTTTTCTGTGTCACATACAAACTGAGGTGATGGTGATGGGCTCCATGACACCAGCCTCACTCTGCCCTCAGAGCAGTGCTGCATCCCCTGAGGCCAGCCAGGTGAATGCATTTCAGAGACTTGTGCACCATTTCTGGATTAGGAACCAATATTTCCTCTAAATATGAGCTAAAGAGGGAAGCAAAGAAAGCCCTAAATGTGCAATAGAGATGCCAACAACATCTCTTTGAGCACAAGGAATGAGGAGATTGAGGGAGTGCCATTACTGCCAGTGGATCTCTCCCAGCTGCTGTGGTCCTCTCTTTCCCTGCTGCCTGAGCACAAAAGCCATGTGCAAAGAAATAGCTTTGAAGACTGCCACCACAGCCCTATATTCACACTGGGCTTTGGCTGTCAATGTGCATAATAATGAATGAACCAAATTATAACTCACAGTAACGGTGTGTATTGATGGGAATGGGTTTTATTTTGGTCAATATTTCAATGAGGTTCCCACCCTCTGGTGGGATTGTAGGTCAGAGAGGGGTTGGGCTGATGCAGCAGAAGAAAGGAACATTGCTGGGTGCTGATTGATGCTTTATTGGGCTGCAATAGCAGAAGCTTCTGCTTGCAAAAATCAAATGTTAGATCTTTGTCTCTCAGGGTTTTATTTTGCTAGTACCTATGGGAACCAGCTGGGCTGGCTGCCTAGAGAAAAGACAAAGCAGACTAGTCAGGAAGTTTGTGGTGATTTAAGCTAGATGCTGATTAGTGATTCACATTTGTCTGAATAATAAAATAAGTACAGAGAATGGGAACAGTTTCCAGTGTATTTCTCAATTGCTTCCCAAGCAAAAAGAGAGCTGCTGTGTGTAAGGTAAGGCTGCGAATTTTCCTACCGTGGCAGACCTGGTTTATTGCAAAGAAGGGAACAATACCCCAGAGAGAGAAAGATGTACACTACTGTCAGTGTTAGAAATCCTGCACTGAGGATGTTTGTGTTGGTGAATTCATTGGGAGGGGGGGAAAAAAGGTAACTTTTTATTGGAAACATAAACAAGAAATGTTCTCTCAGGGGCAAGTGGCAGGCTGAAAAATTTGGAGCAAGACCCCATGGGCCCCATGCTCCAGCAGTGGGACAGCTGCAAGGGTTTAACACTTAAAACTCTGCTCTGGAGGGACAGGGCTGGTGCAATTTGCTCTCTAGACACAGCCCTACAGCACTGCTGCTAGCCTGGGTCAAGAGATGAGCAGCCTCTCATTATCTCTTTTCTCTGCTAGAATTCAGTCAATTATGGGCAAATTCTGAGAAAAAGTCATTTGCTGGGCTTTATTGTGAATCTTTTGAAATGTGCTGTCTTGTTTCAATGAATGAAAGTACCATGATTTGACACCTGAAGCTTTATTTCCTGCTTTTAAAGCAGAACGGGTCATTTTTCAGCAGACAGTATCTTCTTCAAAAGACTATTGTACTGCAGAATTAAATACCCTGCCTCAGGAAACAGCATTAGAGACTCTGAACTTCTTAAGTGACTTCATAAAACTTGGAGGTTAGGAAAAGAAAGACCTGTTGGTTTTCAGCCTGGCTTGAGGAAAGAAAAGCTTCTTTTTGTAACACAATCAGAAAAGTTCTGGAGTCAAATTGAGGTTGGAGGAGACTTTCCTTGCAGGCTGGTGAAATTTCTGGTAGAACCAGGAGAGATTTAACACTGAGGAGAGCAGAGCCACTGCCCTGGAAGGGAGGTTTCACCAAAGAGACTTTTGGGTCTCACCTGCAGCTTCTTTCTCTTAGTGGCCAGAGGCACCCTGCTATTGAGGCTGGATATGTCACAGCCAGCTGATCTAAAGAGCTCCATGAGCTTTTTAGGAAGTCAAATTGTCATTTGTTTCCAAAATCTCATTTATAGAGCTGTATGACACGCTGTATGTTTTCAGATGGCTCAAATAGTCTCTGGCTTTCTTTTCACATCTGTGATTGCACTTCTTGATACCTTCTTTCCTTTCCAATTATGAGTTTGGATATATAATCTCCTACATTTATTTCTCTACCTTCCCTTTTCCTCCCTCTCTGTCCTCACCACCAATTTCTGTCCCCTTTTCATACTTTTCCTTGCTTTTGGATTTCTCACCAGAAGTCACTGCTCATGTGAAGAGGATTTGTCCAAGCCTGGAATTTTGCTGCACGGTCAGAACGGACTCTAAGTGTCTAAGAGAGATAAATCATAATGGAAAATAGCTGCAGTATTCTAGTTCTGTTCACACAGCTCTTAAAATAGAAAGAAAGGACTCTTTGTAGGCTGCAGTTCAGATATTTATCTGATGCCATGCTAGAAGGACATCTGACTCATGAGCCCAGTCAGATTTAGCTGCAGTGCTTAGAGATGCCACCGTGCCTGCTCTCCCCTTTGACCAGTGCTTATTGTCCTTGTACCAGAAATAGAATGAAATGGATGTCCTCATCTTAACCTCCCCATGCTTGTCACCATCCACACAATCAGCTCAGGACACTGGTGATGACAGGTTTGCTCTTAAGAGCTGCTCTGCCAGCTGAGGAAAACCTGCATTGTTTCTGCTGCAAGGTCTCTGACTCAGGCATGAGGTGCAGTGGGCACTTGGGATTATGTGGGTTTGACTCCCACCTGCACAGAATAGCCCATAACAACAAAAAAGTATGATTTACCAGGAGCTTTCTGGGCATTTTTTTTGCATCTCTGCAGCCTGCAGAGTACTGAGGGGAGCAAGTCCCCATGAAATACAGGTGCAAGCTTCCTGCATCCACCTGGAGTCATCTGTGTGGAGAGCACAGGGCAGAATGGAAATGCATTTTGAATGGGAATTGGACTTGGAGATGATGATTGAATTTTTTATTGCATCCCCACGTGTGCAGCATTGTAGGCAAGATGTTGTTAGCAGCATCTGCAGACAGTGCATACACGAACAGGCTCATGGGGGTGGCATGAGCAGGGCTCCCAGCCCTGGCTAGGGGCACACAAGGGGGGGCATCACTCTGCATGGTCCTTCGGGCTGCTGTGTGTGGGGCAGGGGGTCTTCTTTTTCCAGTACTGTGAATCCAACAACTCCTGAAGCATGGAATTCTCTCTGCATTCAGCCTGACATAGATAAGAGAAACAGACATTAATTTGGGTCACAGAGAATAAATAATTCCAGGGTTGAATGTAACTTAAGCTACACAAGAAACAAGGCTTCAGTCTGAATATGAGTGAAAAAGTTTTTTAATTTGTCCAAGGTGGGCTGTGCAAGCTGATATCTTGACTCTGTCCATCCACCTCTGCTGGACACGAGCCCTGGTCAGTCTGTCTGGCCTGCAGATTCTCACTGAACTCACATGGTTTGTCTTGACCACAGGACTGGGACAAGCTGGTGTCACCCCCAGCACTGGGAAACAATGTGCTATGGAGCCTGGGAGGGGTGAGGAGCCTGGATCAGTCTGTCCCTGTAACCATGGGAGCTCAGAGGATGTGGGAGCTGGATGCCTTGTGCAACAAGAAGGGGAGTGAGGGGTACCCAGCACATGTCAGCTGGCTGCAGATGAGCCATCTGCTGCTAATGACTTCCCCAGACTATTGCTGTGCCTTGGGTCTGAACTTCCAACCCAGAGGTGAAAGGCATCTTCACTTAATGGGCTATTAATTGTCCAAACCACCAGTCCAGTTCTTAAGTGGAATTAATGGAGAGCCAGAGCTGGAGCTTATAACTGGGAGGAGTCTCACAGAAAAAGATTAATAAACAGTGGGGGAAAGGGCCTGGGAGGGCGTGAGATCTGGACAGTTCATGCACCCAGGCTGTTGCCACAAACTCTGACAAACAGCTGGACCAGGGCAGAAAGTACCACAGGGCCTCTGTTTTAGTCCAAGATGTTTTGGCTCTTTTCTGAAGAGGAATTTTCAGCAGAGGGGAAAATTCAGTGTTTCAGTTCAGCATTTCCATCCAAAGCCATTGCACAGCCTGGATTGCCTCTGTTGTGAGAAGTCCACCAAGGTATCACAGCAAGGAGCTTCACTGTGACATGCTTCAGCACAAGACTTGGACGTTCATCCTCAGGTTAAAAACCACATTATTTACAGGAGAAAAGATTCCAGTGCAGTTTCTAGGCTTACCTTTCTACAATTATACCACTTTGCCTTCTTCTCTATGCATAAGTAGGCTCCTTATTTACAGAATATGCAGTGTATGCTCCAAACAGCAGGAGGAGTGGGCTGAAATGGGGTTTACCAGTGACTCACCCACTCTGCAGATGTTTTTTGACACTGATCTTTCCAGTGAAATACGCTCAGGTGAGCAGAAGGTATCTGCTCACTAGGGACACTGCTCAGATGCTGAGCCTGCCAGAGATACATGCACACACCCAAGATGCTGTGATACTCAATGCCACCCAATGTTTCAGAGGTGGGAAGGTGTTTGTTCAAATACTGCAGGATAATGGGGTCTTTTCAGCTCTTTGAGACTGTGGTGGTTATTTTCAGTGGACCTTTTTCTTACATTTCTGTTTAAGCACCAGAGGAAATCTGTCTGAGTTGCCACCTAAGAGGAATAAACAGCATGAAGAGCCATTTCACAGAGGACTCGGCTAACCTGGTCAGCCCCACGTGTTTTGGGTTGCTTCTGTATTTTGCCTGTCATGTTACCTGCAACCCTGTTCAGCCCTGGTTTTCTGGTCCACTGTGCTCTCCACCAGCACAGCCTTTGAGGCTGGGATTGATGGACACAGGCAGCTCCTGAGAGCTGAAAGTTTTATCCAAAGCTTGTTGACCCAGGGGAAAGATCCCTATTTGTTGATCACACTGCCTTCCCTCACACTCACTGTGGACACAACCTCTTGTGCATCTTCACACTGATTATTTTTTAACCAGGGGCAGCAGCTAATATTAGTGATATTTTGAGGTGCAGGATGTGCCTGACATGCTGGGAAAACAGGGCTGTTCAACACACAGTCCAAATAGATTTTTCAACAGCTTTTCTCAGCATTAGCCAGGCTCATGTATCATTGATTTCTCAAGTGCTCTGGAAAACATAACAGAAATATAACAGCAACATAACAGGAATAGTTTGTCCATCAGGCTCTCTCAGAGTGGCAGGGCCATTGTTTTCAGACCATTAGAGCTGGTAGGTGCTGTAGCTGTGTTTAAGACCACAGAAGCTTCACATCTCCACCAAAGTGTTTACATGGCTGCTACAGACAGGGCACAGCCATCTGTAGTGTTAGTGCAAGTGCTTTTCCATTCTTTGCATAAATTAGGAGAAACATATTATTTTGCTAACTGCTGTTTGTATAAGTTTCACAGAGGATCACAGTTAAAAATATATTTTAACTTTTTTTTTTTTTAATGCATGTGAAGTGAAAAGGGAGGGTTGGAGCAAAAATTCAACCCCAGAGTTATTTTTCAGATTGTGGGGGAAAACACATAATTTTACCAGCAATGAAGAGAATCCCTGGAGTTAATTATAATGGCACTTTCCCATAGCTGGAGTGAAGCTCTGTATGTCAGCACTTCTGCTCTTCTCAGGGCTCTACAAATGGTGCCATTGTAAGTGCCAAGACACACACAAAACCAAGATTCAAGGCGAAATCATTCTTAAAGTTGTAATTTTGGAATGAAATGAATACCAAAATGCTGACCCCTTTAATGAAGTTTTCTCCTCATTGGAATCCAAAAATATCTCCACTGGATGACATGTAGGTTGGCAAACTGGGGGGAAAAATGCCATTAGCACATGACAGAACCTGTTTTATTTGTTTGTTAGTGGATGTCTCATGTATGTGATAAGACAGGAGGAACATTTCACATCTCTGGCCTTTGTCCAGCAAACCCCTGAAGGACATGCTTCACTTTGAGCATCTTAATCCTTCTTCACTTTAAATGAATTAATCCAGTTGTGCTTGACTCAGTCAGAAAAAGAGAGAGCATGGAAGTTGGTGTCACAGGCTTGGGGAAATGTGATAGCAACTTGTAGCTGGAAAAGAGTGCCCACTGTGCATATATGTGTTTTATCTGTATCAACCATATGCATAATTAATATTTTATTTAAACTGACTGGACCATTTTCTCTTTACAACAGCCTCCATTTCTGGGATTAAACCATTCTGTCCATCAGAACTGGACACTTCATTGGTTTATTTCTCCCCATTTGCTTAAACAAGAAGAAGATAAGCACAGAAAATTTCTGCTTAAAGGTTTTGGCAACTCCATTTATTCATTCTGTCATTTGAAGTCGTCAGGTAGGAGATATGACTAGGCACAAATGTTGTTTATGGTTTGCATGATATACACTTCTTTTAACTGGCTAATTCCTCCTCTCTCTGCACTGCAGTAATCAAGGTGGAGAAAGTTTTAACAGGTTGGACCCAGCTCCACTTGGTTTGAGAACCACCATGGTTATTTCTTGGTCCAGTTATTGTGACTGATATGTTTGGGGGCAGACATTTGGATTTGGAGATAACTGGCATGTTTTCCAGCTGCACAGTCATCCTCTCAATCTGTTTGCATTGTTGTTACCTGCTAAGCTTCCTCCCCAGCTTTGCTGGACCCCATCCACAGCACAGTGAGGAACAACCAGGTGATGCTGAGCCATGCCAACCCCCACCTCCTGAGGTGGTCACAAAATGCAGGGGAAATGTTACCAGAACTGGCTCATCCCAGATCATATGCTGGAGGTTGGATAGCTGGTCTGGTTTCCACCCATTTGTGCTGCTAATAAGGCACAGAGAACAAACAAAGCTGCCCAAATGAAGCTGTCAGAAACTCCCCACAACAACAGGAGCTTTCTTAGGTGACAACAAGCTGGCACAGGCCCCTTTCTGCCAGCCTATAAAATTCAGTATAATGAGGGAGCCAGGGAGAGGATGAGGCTGGCTGTGTGGCACGCTGGCACATCCTTGGCAGCAGCAGCAGTTGGAGGCAGGAAAATGAATCCATTGTCCCATTAGAGGCACTTGACTTGCTGGCTGGTGTCCCTGTGGAGCCCTTTGTGGGCACAGCAGAGTGCAGACCTCCAGGGCAGCATCCAGCCCTGCTCTAAATCACTTTCTGACAGGCCACTGCCGTTCCCCAGACTAACAGGTGATGAAAGCAGGATGGTGTGAATCCCCCTGTTTGCAGCCCCCTGGACCCATTTGAGGTTTTGCAGATTTGTGTTGAGCCTCTTCACCCTGCACTCTGCTGAGCTAAGAGGGACCTCAAAGCAAACCAAACCCAAACCCTTTTATTTAGATGACCCTGCCTGCATAAAAACAAACATCTCCCCATCTCAGGTGCAGCAAAGCCTTCTTTTCCTTCTCATTTCCAGGATCTGTTTAACCAAGTACTGCTGCCTGCTCTCCTCCCCTCCCTCCCTTGAGCAGCTGCCAAGGGCATTTGCAATGCAGCTTGGCCCTTAACGTTTTGCCCTAAGCAAGCAGCCAGGACTCCAGCTGCCTGACTCCACTGCAGCTGGATGCTCACAGAGAGCTTCAGATTCCCAACTCGAGATAAGCCAAGATAGCAGGGCTGGAAATACATTCAAACTGAGGCTTGTATCTGGGTCACAGAGCTGCCAAAACCACCCCCGTTCTGTTGAAACAGCTATTGAATTTGCTTCTAGAAGGAAAAAGACAGTAACATGCCAAGTGACACTAATTGTTAGGCAGCACTGAGCAAGCATAATGCGCTAATACAAATCATCTGGGAACATTTTTTTTCCTTTTTTTTGTAATGCGTTTTGAGGGAGGAACAGGGAAGTTGATCAAGGTGAATGTGCAACCCATGGAAATCTGTGGAAAGGCAGAGTTCTTCCAGAGGTACACTTTTAGTAGAAAAATGTTACCTGTGGGTTAGGTAATTGTTGGGGAAATGCTAAAAAGTTCTTCCAGATTTGAGGACAGCAAAATCCGTGTAAACCACCAAAACTGCCATCAGCTTCTATGCCAATGCTACAGGGAGAAGCCTGGCTTTCCTTTGCACTATTTTCAGCACTGATTAGGAAGGTGGAGATGGCACTGGGAGAAAGCTAGCTCCTGCTTTGGAAATGGTGATAAACTACAGAGAACTCAACAGTTCCAGTTCTTTCCTTTCCTTAAGCTATACATACAAGCTTATTTTCATCATCATGAGTTGAGAAAAGAGATACCAACCTGTCAAAAAAACCCAACAAAAAGGCCAAATTTGCTCTGCATTGGGTTGGCATGGTGGATTTGTGAAAGATAATTTAAAACACATCTTACTACTGACAATGCCCAGCAGAAAAATCCTATTGGATGAATTACATACTCTTAACAATTTCAGACTAGCAAATTGAGGGCAAGTAGGTTTTGTTTCTGTTTCCTTTATCAAGTCTTGATACAAAGCATTTCACACCTGCATCTGTTCCTCTTCTCAAATTAAGCAGTATATTCAGCCAGGAGGAATCCAGATGACCATTCAGGGACAAAAGAGCTGTTCAGCTTAAATAAAGGTGGGAGAACTTGGTGATTAATTTGTCCCCTTTGTTTCTCTAGTTGGAGAAGAAAAGAAAAAGACAGCAAAGAAGTAATTATACTTAACTGCACCAAGAGAGTTTTGCAGTCCTGAATTCATGAGTGTTTTCAAGTTGATGGAAGATAACCAGTTATAAGACACTTCCTAAATACAGGGCAGAACTATGTGAAGGCAGGAACATGTGACAACAGCAGCCAAAGAGTGGTGCTTTCAGCTTGTTTGTGTTCAGCTCATGGGTGCTTCTTGTTCTTTTTTTAGAGAGCTGTATATGAAAATTCCAATTTTGGAATGTGGTACATGGAGAGAGGCTGTCATGCACCTGCCCTGGCTGCTGGGTAATACAGATGTGCTGCAGATGTGTGTGGTTGCACTGATGTTTGGGTTTTACTTCTACCATTGACTCTTTTTCAGGCAAAAGGTCTTTGGAGAAAGCAAATACCTGATTTTGAAACCTGTGGCTGAACGCTCCCAGATGCTGTTCCAAGTCCAGCAGAGTCAGTGGGAGACTGACTGTGGCAAGGCTGTAATTTCATCTTGGGAAGGAATGTGGACATTTCACTTTATCCATTTTGCCTTTCCATTAGATGAACCTTGTTTAAAGATAAGAATGTGCACAAATCTCTGAAGCTTCCCCTTAACCCCTTAATGGGAAAGAGGCTTCCAGATGAAATGTTAGAACAGCATCTGCTGTGAAATTATTTGGGATCTCCTGTGTTCCCTGATCATTGCTGGTTCTGGTATGAGCATCTGGAGGCTGCATCTGGAGGAGCAGTGGCAGCAGAGCAGCCTCATTGCTCAACAAGCACTGACACCATTTAGAGCAAGGCTTCTCTACCTCAAATCCAGCTGCTCTCGTGCCTAAAGCTCATGCTGATTTTCAGTGCTTTAACTAGGGGGGAAATGTGCTCTGGCATGTAGGTTGTTTTCCCATTTATTTACACCCTTTCCAAGTGGGAAAGAGGAGGAAATAAAGGGAAAAAAAAAAAAAAAAAAAAAAAAGAAATAGCAGTGGCACAGCCTCAAATCTTTTACAGTAAAATGGAAAAGGTAAACTCCAACTTCTGCAGTGGAGCCCTATTCAAAAGACAGGAAATATTCTTGATCTGGATATCTGGATCCAGAGCACACTGAAAGGAAACACTAAACTGAACCAATGAGCCATGTGAATTTTAGCCCTTGTAAAATTCACTGCAGTAATTTCCCATCTTTAAAGGTGATGGTGGCTTTGTTTTCCAATTTGGGTTTGGAGAAAAACAGAACACTGAATGTCATTATCAGAACTGGGTGACACTTGACAAGAGCATAAAATGATTTTATTCCTGGGTAACTCTGACAAATTATTTGGCCTGGGCAATTTAACAAGACCATAAGAGATTGGAATCACTACAGAATGATTTCATGGCCAGTGGGCTGGAGGCAGCTCTGTTTATTTCTGCCTAAGCTGTGGGTCATTAAGGATGTATGACAAAATATGTTCCAGGACTGAGGATTTGAGAAGCCTTAAGATGAAATGGTAGCAGCTGCTCATATCACAGACAAGGAAGAAGATCCTTTTTCTAGAGAAGAATGTTACCAAAAGATGTATTTTCCCTGCGTTTTAAAAGTGTTGTGCACATTGCTGCATTGTTGCCAGCCTTGGCTGAGATTTAAATTTGCACTGCATGCTTTTACAGAGATATTCTTTCGTTTGCAAAAATGCTTTCTAAAAGCTTTTCTGAAGCATGCTTTCAGTAGGACTAACAGAAACACCTCTAAAAAGCAATAGCCGCTTGAAAATAACATTTCTAAGGAATGTTTTCCCTTTCTTTGCCTTGTGCTGTTCAACCAGCAATAACTGCAACTGTGAGGAGCAATAGAGCCTCGGGGGACCATATGCTGCTACTAACAGGCATTTTCTGTATGTAAATTTAGGAGTTCGTCACAAAAGAGGTCTCAGATCTGTTACTTATTGCTTCTCATCACTTGGATCCTCTGGAGCAGGTGCCCAATCCAGTATCTATACATCATCCACAGAAACAGGCTGCCATTCAAGCAAAGCAATGTTTATTTTTGCTTGATTTTGCTTTGTCTTTTCACACATCTTGTCCTCTTTTATCCTGATTTTGCTAACAGTTTCTTCAATTAACAAATATTTTTCTGTTGCTACAGCAAATACTTCCTCAAATATGTGTGAGGTTGAGCATGTAGGAATATTTTGCTGAATCAGGAGTTCTTTGCACAGTAATATCTCACAGTCTGTGTACAGACAGAAGACTTGGTGGGAACCACTCCTGGATGCCGCTATGGGAAAACTGCAAAAAGTTGACCTTTTATTTTGGGGCAAAAAGCTCCTTCTTTAATGCAGTTATTACATTTCTAACAACTAAAAGTTGTCATGACAAAAGTCAGCATGGAAGCTGAATTGCAAGGATAGCTTACCAGTCCTTCCTAGTTACTAGAATGGCTGAGAACAAAGCTTGTAGTGCTGAGGATGTCAGTCTTGTCCAGACTAAGAGTGCAGAGCAACCAAAAAAAAACCCTTATGAGGGTCTAGATCAAAGCAAAGATGGAGTGAATGGTGATTCTCAGAAAGATTCAGTTCAAGGGAGAAGAACCTTTCCCATGACAAGGGTTGAAAAGGATTGTGCCATTTGTCTGTCCAATAAAATAAAATAATATTTTTACAAACAACAACAATTTCAAACAACAAACAACATGTGCTACCTGGTAATAACATGAAAATAGGAACTACTACTATCAAGCTGGTATAATGCCTCTGCCTGCTTTCCAACTCACTTTGCTGGCTGCAGGTCATATGTAGATTCCTTATACCAATTTAGGAGCAGTGACAAACACTTAAGGTGTTCCAAGTGCAATGCTGTAGCAATTTAAATAGATATATGGTAGGGATAAGCAATAGCATATGCATCAAGAGTAAGGAGAAAACTTCAGTTCTGCAAATGGGTCTCACAAGGCCCTTTTTGGAACAGTTAGGTCCATCCTATTTTCCACATTTCACAAAGTAAGTTGAAAAATTTAAGCGGGGCAGAAAAGACCTCCAGGGTTGCTTAAAACTTAGAAATATCTGGCAGTGTAATACATCTCACTCATCCAAGAGCCTCAAGATATATTTAATTAACCTCTGTCTGAAGTTAAAGGTTTTCTTGCTCATCCTTTGCAAAGGTCTACCCAGGGAAGTCTCAGACAGCCTTTGGGAGCTCATGTTGGGAGCCAGTTCTTAGAAAATGAAGCTGGACCAGGTCACTCTCCTAATGAGACACAAGACCTGCCAGGCTAATTAACTGCTTAAATAACATATCTAGGGATATCATAGATCCTCATGTATTTGATATATTGAAGGCTAAAGTGCATGTCTTTAAGACATGTAACACAAATAACAGTGATGAGCTTCCAACAGAAGGATTATGAGATTGGTTCTTTCACCTCTCTTAGGAAGGTGGTCAACTTAGATCATCAAAATGGTTTCTCTGGGTACAAAAAAATGCAGCTCTCATGTTTTCTCCATCAGGAATGTGGGCAAGTGGAAGATCTAGGGTGAGTTTTGTGCAAAGCTTAGTGAGTTTTGTGACCTTACCACATCCTCACAAAACAAGGGTATCTTAGCTGCACTGCTGTGTCAGGCACATCTTTATTAAAAAAACGCCTTCTTATGATCAGCTCTGCTCCCTCTCCCTGTGTGACATAAAATAATGCCTCCTACTCCATCAACTGCTCTCCTTGGGAAGATTCTGCAAGATCCCACAGGAAAATTGAAAGCATCTCCATTACACTGTGGTTTTCTGCACAGGAGGCTCAGATGTTTGCTGCCAACATTTCAAATGCTATGTAAAACCAGGGCAATAGAGTGTGGTCTTTTCATTCAGCCTTCAGCTTGAGAGGGGTCACTTTGTTATGGGTATGGAGCCCATGTATTGTTCTGTACAGGTGGATCTTTGGCAGAAATAGAAGCTCCACTTTGACAGAAAGGTACTCACCATGTGCTTAACACCCTAAGTATCAAATACAATTTTTCATCAGAAGCCTTGGCACTTACCTCAGGATTTGAATTATCACTTGGAAAACCAATGGCCTCATGAGTGCTCTCTGTTTTGTAAGTTAGGAATCTTCAGGAAGCCTGGAATCCATTCTTCCTTTTTTTTTTTTTTTTTTTTTTTTTTTTTTTTTTTTTTTTTTTCCTGGAGAGTGGGAAGTCTTTTACATATTTTGCTCTTCCAAAAACTCTTCATTTTTTTTCCTCATTTATCTCAATGAGCTCTTCTGTATCTTCTCTAACAACTCTAATTTCCCATTTCTCCCAGGTTTCAATTTTCTTGCTTAAACATTTTCCAGCATAGAGTACCTTTTTTTTTTTGCCTTAAGTAATCTCTGAGTGCTTTAATTTCTTTACCTATTCTTACCGCAAGTACAAAATTCACCCCTTTTGAAGAAGAGAAATGGAGCCCACAGAGATTAAATTATTAGCCCCAGTACATCTGTCACATGGCAGAAAAATGAGATCAGCGCTTCTAAATCCAAGATTAGGCCCTCACCACTCGAACAAACCACAGCAGACAATTAAGGTCCCACATAGACCTGGTATGGCACATGGCATTGCCAGATGTTCAGCAAGAATCTTGCAGTTGGAGACATATCTTGGGGTTTTAAAGATGCATTTTCTGAGCTGGCATTCCCCAGGGGTGCCAGCATTTCAGGACTTCCTGGTTATTTTTTCTTTTCTTCGTGCATTGCAGTCCAGGTTGCTTTACAACATGAGTTTACAGGGCTTCCAAAGCTGGCAAAAAAAAGGCTTGCATCTGGCCCAAAAAGAATAAAATGAAGTAATTTTATTATACCAGGGGGAAAAAAGCAAAATAATGAAATAACGCCATTTTATTTCTCTATGCAAAAATAGGCAACAGAAAAGCAAAGTGCACGTCCAAGCTCTCCAAGTGAGAAGACAATGACTAGAATTATAAAAGGAATTATCAGCAGCAGCACACACCGAGAAGCTCCCAAACCATCAGCTACGTGGTCTGACTCCAGATCAAAGACATTGATATTCAAACACAGGAGAGACTCCCATTTAGATTCAACAGGGATGACACTTAGCAGCCCTTCTGCTGATGCTCTCAAAGGAGTGTTAGCTGAGATAAAAGAGTTCTACTGTGGGACTTAAACAGCAGCTATTACTGTAAGTAGAGAGCAGCCCGGGGCAGATAACAAAGGGTTGAAGAGAGGATGGACTGGCTGAGGCTGAGAGAAAGAAATACCTGCGACATGAAAAGAGACTTAAGTTTTCGTTTTGATCTTCCTTAGTAACCTTCAGTATAATTTTGTCTGTTTATGTACTCCAGCGACTTCCACTGCTGCAATGTCTACGAGGCTGGCTGGTTTTCAGAGGTCCACTCTCAAAGTGCTGCTTTGAAGGAGGGGAGGAGGAGCCCCACAGTTAAAAAGCAGCCTTGGAAATGAACAGGAAAGGTGATGCCATTTCCCTTAGAAGACATGGAGATGCTCAAGTCACACAGGTTCGTGTGACAGAGCATGGCAATAAAAGGAAGAGTGGTTTGTAGGGGCTACTCAAGAGGTAGGATTTACCAAGAAAGTCTGATCACCACAGTGAGAGGGTGATGAATGAGGAGAGAGCACAGATATGGAATATGAGAGCTTGAAAAATATATGCACGCTACATGTGTTAAGATCTTGTTTCAGATGTTCTTGGTTCATACAGATCCCTTAATACTGTAAACCTCCTTTCAGACCCTAAAATTGTTAGACATAAAGCTGCTTCTTAGCTGTTGAAGATATAAACTCCAAAGTGACCTGAACAAAGTAGAAAGCCTCATGGGTTCACATATTCTGGCACAGACACCCATGTGCTGGCCCTTCAGTCAGTAGCTTCTCCTCAAGCAATTCCACAGTGCAGAGCAAGGAGGATTAAACACAGTTCTGCATCTTTTAAAACCCAGACGGTTTTCAGGAGAAATTATCTGTCACCCTAATCCCTGCAGCTCTGTTTATCTCTGATCAGAAAGGGGAGTGCCAAATTGGCATAATGATTCAGTACCAAAAAAAGAGCGTGCCTATAAGCACAGATCATGATTTGCATACTTATTAGCCTTGACTGCCAGGGAACATTCTGGTTCCTTTGTAAGCACAGAAACAGTAAAAATATGCTAATAGCAGCATATCAAATTTGGGCTTTAGCCAATCTGTCAATATTGAAGTTACTTGCCTGTAGTAGAGTGGGTAAACAACTCGTTGTATAGGATGATCCAAGGCATGATTTGAACTTGTTGAAATTTAGTCATTTTGTGCCTGAAAAACTCACAGATCAGCAAGGGAAACATAAGCATACATGCAAGGCAGATGTCACACTGACTTTCTATTCTCTTATCTCTTTGCTGCCTTCTTTTCTGCTTTGGGAAGTGGCTCATTCAAGAGTCTGGGGGTGGGGTGATTTCCAGAGACAATCACTTAAATCACTGCCAGTGTATGTCCTCCATACAGACCCCATTTCTTTTCCTCCATGTGCAATAAAGACAAAATGTCTCCTGACATAAACTTGATATAAACCCAAGTCATTCTTTTCTTACCACAGACAAATAAAGCTTTTCCCATAGCAATGATCATCAAAACTCATCAAAAGTTAATGATCTTTCCTTAACTCTCCAGAGCTCTCCCATCTCTGAAATCAGCAGGAAAAAAGGAACTACAAAGTTACCATGTGCTATCTTAGCCTTATCCTCTGGTTTTTCTTTGTTCCTTATGGAGCAAGAAGTTCCTTTTCTTCATCTCTGCTATTTATTCTTTTGCTCCATTTTTTGTTTCAATTATCTGGCATAGTCTGTGCTAATTGTCCACAGTTGGTTTCCCTTTCTTTGAGGGCCATTCCAGATAGAAGGAAGAAAGATGATGGTGTAGTTAATGAAATATTTTTGGCCCGACGCTATTCTCAAAGAATGGGACTGAAAGTTCTGTTTCTCTAAGCAGACCTAAAAATAAAACCAGAAAAACAATAACAATAAAAAAGACTCAGAAAGATTTCATGATGTTCCAAGACTCCATGAAGATCTTTAGCATATCTTTACATCCACTTCTCCTCTAACCCTTCTGAGACAGACCAAAATCTCTCAGTCACAGCTCTGCAGACCAAGAAAGCCCTGAATTAGAGGCACCTCTCCATGGAGCCAAGCCACTTGGGCAGCACCTTGTACTCATTCCGGCTCCATTCACTCTACAGAACAGCATCATTGATCATTCAGTGTCCAGAGATGAGGGTGCCACTGACCTGAAAATAAACTTTTCCAAGCTCTTGGTCTGCTGAATATCCACATCCCTGTCCTACATGCAAAACCAAGGAGGGGAACCACAGGAAGGGAAAAGCAGGATGCATTAAGTGGAGAAGCTGATTGGCAGGTGGAAAGCATTTCCCTCCACAGTGTAACTGAAAAGTCAGGGACACAAAGAAGCATCTGGAAGGGGAAAGGAAGGTCAGTGTTGAAAGAACAACATCTCAGCAATCCTATCCATGATCTAAGGAGCTGCACACATCCACATGCAGACACAGCAACATATGTCACCTTCCTTGCAAAGAGAAATGTCTGTTTGCCAGAGACAGGAATCATCCAGGTGACAAAGAGAAGCACATCCTGCAAGGAGTCCCTGTTTTAATTATGAGATCCACAGTATTTAATGCCAACACCTCAACATCTGGGATCCCAGTCACTGACTGAAAAATCTCACAGCTAAAGACAATTTTTCCAGCCTTAGTAGCTGAAAATAGAAGCATGGAAATGTGTCCTCTCAAAACCAGAAAATAATTAAATAATCCAGTTTCAAATCCCATGTAAAACTTGTTGTCTGGGCCCCCCCATATGTTGTGTTCTGAATGAGCCCAGTTTTAAAGACCATCAACAAGTTTTGCAACTTATATTTGCTCATAATCTCAATTTATTTATATGCCAGAGGGAAAGAGCCTTGTTCTCTCTGCTTCTTCCCAGGGGATGATTCTAAGTTTCACAGCCAAGGATGAAAAGTAAATTAACAGGATATTCTATGATTTGCCACAAAAAAGGCAGTGTGCTGATATCTGAAGCACAGCAGGCCCTCCTTGTTCTTCACAGAGATAACTAGGTGGGGTATCTCACATAGCACAGGGTGGTAATTGTAGAGAAAAGTTAACTTGCTAATAGCAATCACTTTATCTTGTTTGTCAGTGATTAGTTATGTAAATTTGTTCTCCCCTTCAATTCCACACCAGTGCATCAAGGTGACATGCCACATGTGCATAATTACTGCCAGTGTTATTTCCAGACCTTGATCTACAAAATGCAAAGTGCCACTTATTAGGAAGTCCACACAATCAAAGAGGCTTCTTTCATTTCTCTACACATGTTTGCTGTTCTCTTTTGATAGGCACAGCATGGAAGAAGCCAGTGGGAAGCAAACGCAGCATTCACAACGTGGCTTCTCCTTTGTTAATTAACTAAGTCAGGTGCATAATATTGCCTGTGTAAGTCCTTGAGAGTCCAGGGCATTGCTGCTCTTGCAACACAGGGAAATGCTGCCTTATCCAAGTCTGTAAGACAATAAACATTAAAAAGGATGATAAAAAATTATATTTATTTATTTATTACTTACACAGCTTCACGGCACTTCACAGGCAAATGATATGAGAATCTCAACATCCAAGGAATTCATAATGTCCACAGGCCAGATTCAAGCTGTGTCACTCTTTACTCCCTGTGTCACCCTCTGAGTTTGGGTGGATTCAACAGAAGTAACAGCATCAGGATCTGGCTTTAATTAAAGAAAACTTTAGAGACTAATAACCAGAACTAAATAAAAATGCTGTTGCCTCAGCCCTAACTCATTTAAACAGGAATGAAAAAAAAAAAAAAAAAAGAAAAGAAAAAAAGCAAAACCACCAAAGAGCTTTCAGCTGCAGCCATGTTTTAGTGCTTGATATGCAGACTTGTCATGGCTGAGACTGACTTGCAGAGTCAGACAGTCAGTTCGGTGCCCACCATGTCTAGCTGTAATAAAACTGAGCTGCTAATGACTTAAAAGCTCCAATTAGCATATATTGCTGAAGAAATGAATGCCATTTGCTGATACTCAGAAACAGGAGTGAGAATCCCATCCAGTTCACAGAAAGAGATGGATTTCATCCCAAACCCCTCTTGTGTTTTCTCTCCAAACCTTTGTCTCACCATGTACCAGCAACTCCTAGTTCCAGAGCACAGAGACAAGGCAATAATCCCTGCTCTTCCCTGTTCCAACAACCCAGCAGAGACACCATGGCTGACCCTGTGCAGCAAGGTTTGCCATGGGAACTCAGCCTCCGTGGCAAGCAGTGGGATGAGGTGATGCAGACCAGCAGCAGCTGCTGCTGTGTTATGCAAGGACCCAAATTCCAGCTGGGATCTGCTTGTACAAGTCAAGCAGGAGAAGGCAGCTGAACCTACAGGCCTGTGACTGCCTTGATTGGACCAAGTTCAACTGCACATCTGTTTCAAGCCAGAAAGAGCTTCTCTAGAAAAGTTGCCCAGCACCAGGATTGTTTGTTGAAGCAGTTCACCTCAGAGGTACATGTGCTGCTGGGGAAGTCCATTCTAATTTGATTTTAAAAATGGGGTGTGCAGAGAAGGTCAGAGATCAGCACCACACCACACTGCACTGTTAGAAAGAAAGAAAAATTAATGTGATAACAATAATATTGCATTATTCTAAGCACAAATGCAGCCTCACAGACAAAGTGAGCTTACTTGAAAAAGGGCTAAGTACAAAGACAGGGCAGTCAGGGGAAGGGCTGATAGGCTTCTTTAAGAAAACACAGGGTGTGCTGTTTCCTGGAGCAAGAAGTCTAGGGACAAAATCAAAACCCACTGAGGAGGAAGGAAAGTGCAATTTATTGAAGGAGGCAAATGAGGCATGGTGCAGCTGACTCACCCCTCATCACTGATACCACCTGCCTAGGAAGGATCCAGAGGTAAGATATTAAAGTGTTTTGCTAAAAAACCCACACTGGGCCACGTGGCTTCCATCTGCTCAGTAAAGTTCCCAATTTGGTGCTGGGAGGGACAACAGGCTGGTACCCAGTGAAATTAATGCTTCATTATAACAATGAAAACAATACAGCTTCCTTTCCAATAGGAGGGGACCCTGTTGTGTCCAGTTTCAAAACTTTTGGCTGGTTAATCTCTGTTGGACACTCTGAGCTTTGTGATCCTTTCTGTAAATACAAAGCTGTTCCCACAGTGTGCCCCTTTCTCTGGTAAGGGCAGAAAGAAAAGTATTTCTCTTTCCCAACCAGCCCCAGAGTGTTTGCTCTATTCTGGACCAAAGCAAGAGGCTGCTGCCCTCCCAGCCCAGCCCAGGCAGTGCTCAGCAGTGCCTGGCCACATGTCCTCCTCTCAAATGCTATTTTGGGGCCTGCCATAATAGCTTTACCCACTCCTCAGGCTCTGTGGTCAGCCTGGTGCTGAGGGGGTTTGTCAGCCCTAAAGAATCAAGCTGTTCCCTATTTCCTCCGGAGCTGGAAGGAAAGGACAGATAATCTGGCCCAGCCTGTGTGATGCAACTTTTAACTGTGCAGGAATCTCACACATCCCAAATTTTTCATGGTCTGTGGTGAGGCCTGGTTCTGCTCTCAGGCAAACCTGTTGTTCCTTTGAAGCCAATGAACTGGCTCCAGATTCACACTGGCATGAGATGCTTCTGGGTAAAAACAAAGGGAAAGCACTGCAAGGTGCTCCACAAGACAATTTTAATCTGAGCATCTCCATGAAAAGAAATCCCATGCCCAGGCAAGATCCAGTAATTCTGGGGCAAAGCACTTGGCTCCCCACAGATCTGCCCAGCTGGGCAGATGCAGCTTCTTGAGCAGTGTGTGAACAAGAGTGGAGAAAACACCACCCTCTCTTGTCCTCTTTAGCTGCTCTGGCAGCATCCCCCCCTGTCTGGAGCTGTGAGCTGGAGGAGAAGGAGGCTGTGCCCATCAGGAGCTGCAGGGCAGCAGGGCAGGGACTGTGTGGGCAGCTCTTGACCCCGTGCTCTTCCTCTCTTTTCCAGATCAGGGAGCTGGGGAATGGAGGGCAAGGAGCAAATGGGACTGAGGCAAAGGCTTCAGCAAAAGAGTTGTCTTCCTCTTACAGACCAATTCAATCAAAAACACTTAATGGAGACTCATTTCATAGCTCCCACTCAGCCAGACTGGACTAAAGGACATGCAGGACTTGGTACCACATTACAAGTCTGGGGTCTTCACCCTGGTCCCATGAGATGTCCAGGCAAAAGCAAGAAATAAATAAATTAAAAAAAAAGAGGTCAGGTTTAATAACTCATCTGGAGAGATGGCAAACCTTTGCTCTGACCTGGCACCCTTCTAACCCCAATTCTACTCTGTCCTTAATAACAGAACTAATTGGAATATCAGGAGGTGATCAGAGTCCTGATGGATAAAGCAGCAAAAACATCCCTGCTTTTAGATGCTAACTTCTCCTGCCCCTGTGTGCATCAGCAGAGAAATGCTCTACATGTTTGCAAGCCTTGGAGAGTGTATGCTTTTCCCTGTTTAAAGCCCTGTAGAAATACTCCAGTCAATATGAGGATGCCTTGGAGAAATGGGTTATTTTTTGCCTTTTGAATATATTCTTGTGTGTTTCCCAAAAGATATTATTAGGCCTTAATATTAAAAAGAAATAAACCACAACAAAAACAAAAACAAAATAACAAAACAAACACTAAACAGCTTAAGGTAGTTTGATAGCAAGCAAAGGCAAGCAAGAGCTGAGGAAACTGTCTTGTCCAAACTTTTTTTCACCCTTTTCCAGACAAATGGCTTCCTTGTACTCTACACAGTGCTTGCAGACAAAGTTGCAGTATTATTAGTAAGGTTTATTATAGCATCTTGCCTTGAATGGCAGCAGCAGAGGAATCCCCACTGGGTGACCCAGGGTGCAGATGAGTGTAGGAGCTGTGTGATTCATTGTCCACAGCTCAGTGTGAAATAATCACAGCAAACTGTTTGGCTGGGGAAGAACTGGGCCTCTTTCTGTCTTAGGGCAGTTAAAACAGAAAGCCTCTGATCTAGATGGCATTTCCCAGGGTTGAATTATGCTTCATGACACTGTTTCCCAAACACATTTTTACCTTTTAGAAGAGTGTGTACAGTGACACTGCCTAACACCCCAACCTTTAAACTGAAGTGCTTAAAAGGGAAGATAGGTCAGGTAGAGCTATTTCTGTTCCTCAGCTATGCAATCAAGTACTTCTAGGACATGAAGTACATGGAATAATGGAACCACAAAATGGTTTGAGTTGGAAGGGGCCTTTAAGGTCATCTCATTGCAGCCTCTGCCATGGGCAGGGACACCCCCCACCAGACCACTTTTCTCAAAGCCCCATCCAGCTTGGCTTTGAACACTCCCAGAGACAGAGCAGCCACAGCTTCTCTGGGCAACATCTAGAGCATTCATTCATGTAAATGAATTTTCAAATAATTTTCTGAGAATATGAAAATATTTCCCTTTGTTGTGTCTTCAGACGTTATTTCAAACTGGGTTGACTGTACTTCTTCTCTGACAGGCAAAGCTTGCACCAAATCTGCTGCAGTCACTCAGAGCTAAACTCAGTCATTTCATTGCCTAAAAAGTCAGAGATTATTTGATCACTAAGTCGGTGTATCAGTGAACTTTAACTGTTATGACTTCAGTTTAAAAGCAGAAGGCCCAGGTAAGGGATAAACAGCAATTTGACCAGTCTTGTTAAGGCTGAGGTGCTTCTGAGTATGCCATAAGAATGAGCTTTAAGCACCTCTGAAATCTTAGTGTCAACCCTGGCAGTGCTTGGTTTTAATACAGCAGGTACTTCCAGAGAACAGCAGCAAGAAGGAAGGTTGTGCACTTCCTCCTGATCACACTGTATTCAAGATGCATGGACCAGACTCTTGTCTCTGGGAGAGACACCAGCAGGAACAATGCCACACCCACCACATTCCTTCCCTTCATGGAGAAATGGATGCCAAATTTGCCCATAATTTCCATGTAGGCAGTTCAGTCATTGCAGCAGTTGTCTTCCTCTTCTATCAGGTAAGAACACATAAAAGTAGTTACATTTCCTCATACTGAAAATCATTCAAGAGTGAGACCAAAGCAAGAATGACATCCTGATGACAGAGGAGAACATCCAGAGAGTCCTTTCTTTTTCTCTGTGACCTCCCTCTCTGCTGCACTGCAAATACTTGTCTCAGGTTGAAGTGCTCCATTTCCTTCCTAAAATCTCTTTCTTGTGCTAGTAATCAGGGCAATATAAAATGTTCCTTTTAGACCATCTGGAAGCCACAGGAAACATCAATTAACTGCATATATTTGAATCATAAGTACATTAGGCTAGAAATTTCTACATATTCTAAAAATGAAATCCTATAAAGATTTTAAGCTGTGCAATATTTAATTAAGTGGTGGCCCCAGAGTGTGCAGAGCAGAATCATGTCCCAGGGCCATGGAGCAGGGTTTGCCACAAACCCACACAAGCCAGTCCCCATCAGCAGTGCAGCTATAAAGTTTCCTTCACATACTGAGCTCCCTGTCTAGCTGGTGCAGCCACATCACAAGCATTTCATTTATAGCCTCTTTTGAAATGCAGAGGATTTTTTTGGGTGGCTCCAGCTGAGCTGCTGAAAAATAAAGGAAGTGTGCTCCCTACTGTCTGGAAAAGCTCTCAGTGGAGCCTGCCAGTTTGATTCAAGCACACTGGTCTAAAATAGCAGCAACAGTTTAAAATGTAAGCCAAGCCCTTTCTGTGTGTGCCTGCAACCCATGAGGACGTCTGTGTGCATCAGAGCCCTGCTCTCAGCTGCAGCCAGCCCAGCCAGCAGCAGCCCTTGGGTGGCCTCATGTTGCAGTGGGAAGGTGAAGGAGAAGGAAGTGTGCCATTCCCACCCTTCCTGTGGCGAGCATTGGCTTCAGCTTTGCTCAGTGATCTCGAGCAAGTCACCCCACCTTGCTCTGCCCTTCCCTGTGGCCAAAGCAGGATTTGAAGGCTGTTGGTTGAGCACAGTTCCATGATCACTCCTGGAGCTCTGACTGTGAGCTGGCTGCTCTAAGACCAAAGAGGTTTCTCTGCCAGCAAGGGCTGCACAGGAGCCAGCACACAGGAGTTACTGGTTGCAGCATTCCCTGGCTCTCTGGAGAGCAGGAGGGAGCTGCAAGGAAGGGCTGACCACTGCACCACCACTTCCCTGGCACAGCCTTCAGAGTTCTGCTCTGTGCAACAAAATGGATAATGAACAGACATGAAAGCAGGGGCTGGATTTGCTGTGTTGCTCCCAATTCACCTGACACTGCCCTGTTCAAAAGCAGGGGGAAAAGTCACCTCTGTTTGGGTTTAATTTCACTTAGAGAAACTCTAACTACTGTTCTAGAAAGGGTATGGTGGAGAAGGAGTTGGCTGAGGGGATGTGGCAGTGACTGATGTTAAGGTAAGAAATATATCAGAGAACAGCTATTAGTGGAGATCATCAGAGGGGATAATGAGTAATATTTGCATTAGAGAGCTGAAATAAATATTAAGGGCATTACTAATGGCATCTTTTGATGACAGAAAGGTATGAAGCATCATCCATGGAGAAAAGATTAAGGGATGCAGTATGAGAAAAACAGTTAAAGGAACTGGAGTATGAATAAAAATACTATGAAATTCACAGTACCTAATTCACAGTACTGTGTTCAGGGTCTTGCAATGAGGAGCTGGTTACAAAACCTTTTCTATAAGCTGTGAACTCATCTGCTAGAATTGAGTGAAGCAGATAAAGACCTGTGCATATGAGGTTATTATGGGATGATTACATGCTGCCAATGTGATGTAGCTGTGTAAAAAGAAAACGTGGTCTTAAGCGGTGTCAGGAGAGGCACTGCCTGTTGTACAAACTGACAGAAAAACGTCACCCCCGTGCTCTGCGACAGACCCTGATGAAGACAGATGAACGGCGCTGGGAAAGAGGCAGCGATCGCGGGGGAGGAAAGTGCGCTCCAAGGGGAGGCTCCAGCATTTTCCTCGCACAGCCAGGTGTAATGACGGGAACGCGGCTCTCTCTGTGCATAACCCGTGCCAGCGACGGACGGGACCTATTTATGTCCTCTCCCAGTGCTGCTCCAAGAGAGAACGGGTGCAAAATCCGCAGCAAAGTGAAGCTGAAGTCAGGGGTCAGAGCTCTGGGAAGGAGCGGCGCCGCAGATGCAGCAGGAGGGGACAGGCGATGCTGCAGTGCCATCCTCTGTCCCTTCAGAGCATCGCAGCATCTCGGAGCAGGAGCGGCGCTGCGAGGGGCCGGCAGGACCCGATCGGTGGGGAAAGAATCCGTGTGAGCTGTGTTTTGGACCCGAGCAGGGCTGCAGGTCCTCACTCCCACCTGGAAGCGCAGCTGGATGTGCGGCTGTGCCAGGAGGACACGCAGGGGGGACAGAGGGACAACGCAAGAGAGACTCTTCCAGCTGGCCTCTGCTAACAGCTGGAATAATCTGTACCATGTTCTGAATGAAATCAGCAGAGAGAAATAATAGCAACATACCCACAACCTCTGGAAGGAAAAAAGAAAAGGAAGGGGAAACGGAAAGGGAAAAACGCAAGGAAAAGGCGAAAGGAAAAGGCAGAAGCAAAAGGGAGAAAGGAAAAGGGGGGAAGGAAAAGGAAAGGAAAGGAAAGGAAAGGAAAGGAAAGGAAAGGAAAGGAAAGGAAAGGAAAGGAAAGGAAAGGAAAGGAAAGGAAAGGAAAGGAAAGGAAAGGAAAGGAAAGGAAAGGAAAGGAAAGGAAAGGAAAGGAAAGGAAAGGAAAGGAAAGGAAAGGAAAGGAAAGGAAAGGAAAGGAAAGGAAAGGAAAGGAAAGGAAAGGAAAGGAAAGGAAAGATGCAGTGAATAAGCCCAACTCAATTCCTATCTCTAAGATCAACCTCACCATGCAGTGTCTGAGCTGACTGGTTTGCAGCAGACCCTCACACACCAGACTGTGTCACCTTTTGCTCCGAAGTGGGGACAGCACAGAACAAGTGTCTTCCTGCCACTCATCCCTTTGGTCATTATCTTACATGGGGCTTTGTGTTAAAGAAAAACAGCAAACATTTTCACTTCAAGTACATGCTTTGGCTCATTAATCCTCAACAGTATTGATTTTCTGACATGTTTTTTTCCATGTTAATTGTTCCAAATGGAGAGGAGCTGCCAAGGCTGTAGTGCTGATACATCTCCCCCTAACCACACACCTCAGGAGAGGATGGAAGGTCCATTTTTTAGCTGCTAAGTGTAGCTGTAACACAACTTGAAACCAGCTGTCTCTGTTTTGCATTTGCAAATGTTTTTCAATGTAGGTTGATGTTAGGGCCTGCCAGCATCTGCAGCAATGCTGCCAGCAGCTTATTAACAGGCCAATTGCCAATTGCTCAACATTGTCATATTACACCAGAGCCTAAAAGTCTCTGCAATCTGAGCATCCATTTTCAACATCTTTGCATATATTTATGATATTTTCTTCTTTTAAAGTGCCCTGCTATTCCTCTGTTAAATATCCATCAACTATTTGGTGAAGAAAAGCATTTATAATAAAAAGAACTGTCCCTCAGTACCACATTTCTGAAAACAAACCTGTATGTATAGATCTTAGCACTGTGTCTGAGTTAATGTGACAGGAGTGCCCCTCCCAGGAAAAGCTTTCTGGGGTTTGCCAAGCAAGAAGATCAAACCCCTGAGAGCCCAGGTCCTGTCAGCTGCATGCAGCACTGGGAAGGATGAGATGGAGAAGTGAGGGAATATGTCCCTCCTCACAAAATTCATTGGAAGCCTGAAATGCAAAAAAAGCTCCCAGCAGCATGCAAGACCAGGCCAAAAAGGCTGGTGTGTGAGGCTGCCCTGCAGAGAGCAGTCAGCTGGCAGGAACAATGGCAGGATGCTTTTGGGACCTTGAGTGCCCAGCCCTCAGTGCAGCTGGTGAGTCAGTGCTGTTCTTCAGAGCAGAAAAGTCTGCTCTGCTCTGTTGTTCAGAGCAGGAAGCCTACAGGAGAGGAGGGACAGCATTTCTCAGCTTTTGCTCTGCACTCATGGCCAGGACTGGTGTTGGAAGCTTCTGTCTCCCTCTGAGCACAGCCAGTGCCTCTACTCCTGCCTGTCCACCATCCCTGATGCTGCTTTTCCTGACCTCTGCAGCCCCTCCTGCCCTCTGAGACAAACACACAAACACTACACAAGCTCCTGGGCAGAGTGTTGGTCCTCATGTCAAAAGTGCCATTTGAAAAAAACAAACAAACCACAAAACCAAAGACTCCATGAAGTGGCCACCTCCTGCTGACAGCACTAAACTCCCTGAGTGGGAGAGGAGACCCAGGCCTTTCTGTGTGACACCTTAGCCTGGCATCCTTGATGCCAAACCTCCATCTTTGCAGGACCATCCCATGGCACCAGGCCCATCTCTGCCCTGGGAGGTGAGGGAGAACAGCCCTGAGGGGAGGAAGGCCTGGATGTCTCCAGGAGAAGAGCCATGGTGACCTGAGGGAAGGAAGGCCTGAATGTCTCCAGGAGAAGAGCCATGGTGACCTGAGGGGAGGAAGGTCTGGATGTCTCCAGAAGAGCCATGGTGACCTGAGGAGAGGAAGGCCTGAACGTCTCCAGGAGAAGAGCCATGGTGACCTGAGGAGAGGAAGGCCTGGATGTCTCCAGAAGAGCCATGGTGACCTGAGGGGAGGAAGGGCTGCTTGTCTCCAGAAGCAGCACGTGCCTCCCTCACACATTAATTAACACTGCCTCCTGTGCTGTATGCCACAGATAATTGCCCTTAATTTCACAGGCTTATGCAAAGGAGCAGTAATGGCTCCCGTGCCTTTGTTAGCTCCAAGGGCCTCATTTCTGTCAGGGGTGCAGCCCTGGTTGGGTGGCGGAGGTGCACCATGGCAGTGTACCCTGACAGGCCCCACTCTGCACACCCTCCCCTTCCCCCAGGGCTGTTGGGACATGTGGGGACTGATGGTGTCAAATCATCCCCCATGGGGGCCCTGAGCTCCTGCTGGGACATCAGCCCTGGAAAGGAGGCAAGGATTTGCCAGCAGGCCTCTGGCTGGAGCCAGTGTTGGAGTGAGATGTTTTCAGTCAGAAAGCTTTCTCCAAAGCATTCAAACAGAACCACCTTTGGTGGGGGAAGAGGGCTGAAGGATGTCACAGGCATCTTTTATGGAAAATCATTTCCCTAGGATTTTTCCTCCTGAGAAGCTGTGAGGCCTCAGGAACAAAATGTAAACATTGATTATCTGCTGCTGTGGAATGCAACAGGTGCATCTGTGATTGTTCTCATGTTGGTTGTTTCTAATTAATGGCCAATCACAGTGAGCTGGCTCGGACAGAGAGCCGAGACACAAACCTTTGTTATCATTCTTTGATATTCTATTCTTAGCCAGCCTTCTGATGAAATCCTTTCTTCTATTCTTTTAGTATAGTTTTAATGTAATATATATCATAAAATAATAAATCAAGCCTTCTGAAACATGGAGTCAGATCCTTGTCTCTTCCCTCAACCTGAGACCCCTGTGAACACTGTCTCACCCCTTCCAAGGATGTGTGCCAAGACATTGGGGAAAGTGGTCCACACATTTGTTCGTAGTGTTGAATGTGTAAGAGACCACACACCAACCCACATGGGTCCCATGTAAGAGGGTTTATACACCCCAGCAAAACCAGAAATGAGACAAATTCATATGATCAGCACTCCTTAAATCCTTTTCTCCATCTCTTACTCACCTTTTACACCTAACCACCCCCTCCACCCTACCAGGCATTCCTGTTGATCTCTTCCCTTCACACCAGCCCCATTCTGTCTTCCGGCTCTTCTTTCCCTGTAAATCTGCTGTCTGTTCCCTCACCTCTTCATTCATGACACTTCAGGTCATGACAGCCATGAACACAGTGTGTGAACCTTGAATTATGCTCAGAATGGGTCAGGAAACAGGAAGCTGGAGATATTCCACAGGTAATTTCCTCAAGCTTAGTTTCTCTACCTAAGCTAGAACAACCATTCATTGCAATAATCCTGGCTGATATGAATGATATCTCAGGCATACAGAAATTCTCCCCTGGACATTCTCCTACTCCCCTCTTGCTTTTGATGGCTCAGGAAGTTCCTGAGCCAGAAGTGGCTTCTTTGTGATAGGACTCAACTGCCAGGGACAGTCACTTATTTGCTAAGGCTGTGAGAGAGCAGGCAAAGAGGTTAAAAATACATAGAAAGCTCTTTAAAAGGATTTTTATTATCTTTTTTTCTGAGGATGTGTCATGTTCTGCATCTGTGTCTTACCTGCCACAGATAACAGAGCAAAAAATCTCAGTTGCAAGGTGAAATATGCAGAAATTGGCAGCCAGACATGTTTACTACAGAAGGAATCCAGTAGTGCAATATCTGGTCAATGAATTGGGATCTTTCTGCAGCCCATGTTTAGAGCTCAGCCCAAGTTGCTGAGATCTGTGGCTCTGATCCAGCAAAGCACATATTTATCTCTCAGCATGTGAGTAATCCCATTCACTTCATTTGTAGCACTTACTCACTTCAAGATAAACAAATATTTGTGTGACTTGTCGGATGTGGCTCTCACTGAGCCAGAAGCAAAGAAAGAGAGGTGATTATGCAGTTCCATGGGGAAGAATGTTTTGAGATGTTTTACTCTCCTTCATCCTTGCAAAGGGTGCTGTATGAATTAGAACCCTAGTTAATGTTCAGTTACTGTTCATAGTTACTGCCGCTGAGTCTGCTTTGGCTGATAGTGACAGGAGTCTTTAGGGATTGCCTTTTATTTTTAAAAGTTTGCAGTACTATGTTTCTTTTAGTTAAACAGGTCTCAAGCCTGGGAGAAGTCTTCATGGGTGCTTTTCATAGTGTTCTGTCACTCCTATAATTAAGTAAAGCCTCCTTCTGGAGCTCTGTAAGAATATGCTGAACTGATCTTGTAAAATGAGGATTTTTGATGCATTAATATAGGTGCCAGTGTTCACACAGCTGCAGCTGGTGTGTGTGTGTTTATGCAGATAAGTATTTTGAGCAGGGAGAAGCCTCTGTTGGCTGCACACTTGATCTCCCTGCTGAAATGAATGACGTGAAGTGCTGTAAGACACATTATTCCCATTCTTGCCCCAGGCTGAGACTGCCAATGCTCACATTACAGGAGACCACTTGACCCATCTCCACTTCTGCACACAAAGTACACTTCATGATTTTACTACAGAGTGGATGATTTGCCTCCATGGGTCAGCCTATCATCTTTCATAAATTCCAGAAAGAACAACACCTTCTGGGAGGCAGCCAAAATAAGGACTGCTGGGGAATCTGATATTTGTTTCATGTTTATATTAGGAGGAGTCAAGCAGTGATAGATCTCCTATCACTTCATTCAAGTTTCTTGCACTGGGTTATGGGATAAGAAGCCAGTTGCTCCAAACAAAGTTTTATAAACTTGTAGAAGGTGGTAAACTCACAATATACGAGAATAAAGAGTTATTAAAATTCTCCTTTCTCAATTGGTCTTTGTGCTTAAAACGAAACATCTTCTCTTTTACTTTCCTATTTTTTATTTCAGGGAAAACAAAAAAATACATAAACCCAAATTTTAATGTTTTGTATTCACTTGGTGTGACAGAGTTCATTGCAGAAGCTTTTTGGGATCTCCTGATTTCTGTTTCTGCTGGAAAGGCTCTTTACCCTCTTTGCACTTTAGTTTTTCTCCATAGCTACACCATTTCTTTGCCCTAAAGACTAAGGAAGAATGCAAGACATTTATATCCTTTGCTATCTGCTGCAGCTGCAGCTGGCATAGTAAGAAGTGATTTCTTCTGGGGTACATAAGTTAATTTTTCTCCAAGAGCTCAACGATGTACAATTAAATTTGTGGTTTAATGAGACTGAGAAATGTCATATCATTCCCATGAATTAGAAAGGTATAAAGCACTTCCCAATGGGCCAAGTCAGACTTATCAAATTTTAAATTAACCATCATTATAGTTCAGAATTATCACAGATTATTCTTCCAAGACCTGTTAAAATGAAAATTTAAAAGATCACATAAATAATGCCATGTGCACAGTTTTAACTCTCAAATTTTAGGCCAATAGGAGGCCTTGAATGTAGTCTAATTAGGCACATGGGCCATGAGTGAAATGCAAAACCCCAATCACTGTCAACAGAGCCAAAATTCCAGTTAAAACCTCTGACACTTTGATCCTTACACAAAACTCTCATTTTAACCACAATTTTTTTCATTTATTTATGGTCCAGTCTAAGTGCCTTATATAACCTGGGCTGCTCTCTTACTCAAACATGACTAATTGCCCTAATTGTGCCAAGTTCCTGATTCAAGGACGTCTGGTACAGTAAGGACCACAGGCCAAACCTACAGTACATGAAAGCTATTTTTATCAGCCTGAAACTTCTGATCAAATGAAATTTTGCTTATAAAATATCTTCTGTGCTAATTTAAAATAGTTTTGACAGTCTACATAGAAAGCATAATTGCCATGTTAACTGCCAAAGTGGGCAAGAGGAGTGGTCATTTCATAGAAATTTGTTTGCATTACTCATACTTTAATTTCTTTTCCATTTCTTCTAGCAACTCTATTAATCTATTGTTGGTCTTCAGATCTCTCAAACACTCTTTGCAATGTTTTTGTTCAAAGGCAGCCCTATGTCAGTATAATTCAGTTTACCCTAACTATTACTGAAAAGTCTGTGGACGATATTAATTTTTAGCTCTTTTCGTAGTTGGATAGATATTATCTTCATCTTACACATTGGAAATCTAAATCTCTGGTATTTCTTTTTGTCTGCTTTACTTTGCTTTCATCTGCAATGTTGTCACACGTACAATCTGGGGTTTAGCTTCCAAAACCATAATTATTTCAGGACCAGTGAGGATTAAGTAGTGAATACTACAAGAGGAAATTTAAACTAGAGATTTCTTCTCTGACATCCCACCAGCCTCCGCTTTTCACATGAATTTCTCTCCTGTTATCCCAACATTACCCATGCCTGACCTGTTCCCCACCCCAGACTCCCTCAGCAGGTAGTTTCCACCATGGCCTGGGCAATTTGTGGGCTATGCAACCAGCCCATGAAGGGGAGAGTGAGTCAGCCCAGAAGTATCTGAGGGAAAATGAATCTTTAAGATATGGCACTTTGAAAAGGACAGATATGGGTTATCTGAATCACAAGTTATACCTATAAAAATATGGCATCAAAGAAGCTCCATTAGCAAACATTCTCTCCACCTCTGCTTGCACCTTTATCTGACTGGGGAGCAAATTAAGCTGCAGCAGCAGGAACAAGCAGGAGAGCTGATAGGACAACCCTGAGCACCTCTGAAGAACCACAGCCCCGGGGACCACCGCAGTGTGAATGCTCAGCAGCAAAAATTCCAGATCAGATGTGCTCTCTTGCCCTTTTCAGAGTCTGCATAGATCTTCAGTACTCTCTTCAGATCTCTCAGATAGCAAATTGCCCAGACCAGATCTGTGGTGGTGTTGTGTGTGGATCAGCTTTCTTCACATTAACGGAGATTAGGCACGTAGGAATAATCAAACCTCCCAGGTTACTTATCCCACTCTCTTGCCATTGCTGCTAACCTTGCTATCCAATCACCAACACAATCTGTTTTCAGAGCACTTATCTCATTTGTGAGAATATTCCAATACTTTAAACAAACTAGTTTTTTAAAAATTTTATTTTATAGATTTCCACTATCTCATTTTTTCCCTCCTGAGATACCCTGCATATGCAGATTGTGGTTTCTTAAAATGCTTTCCAACTACTTACTTTTTTTTTTTTTTTTTTTTTTTTTTAATTTAGGAAACATTATCCCTAGCCCTTTAATTAACCACACTGCCCATCTGCTCCAAGCTCTCGTCAAATAACACCATTCTCATGGCTGTGCTCTTCAGCTAGAGTTCAGAGCTATCACACTATCTGGCCCCCATGACAGGCAGCCTGCTGTTCCAGGCCAAGGAATCCTCTCTGCTTCCATTCCCATGGCTGTGTTACTCTCAGGCAACTTTGCTATTAAAAGCCTGCTCTCTCCAGTGAATCATCATCCCCACTGAGCACAGGCAGGATGCAGCCTGGTCCTGAGGACCCTTCCCAGGAGCAGAGACAGGCAGTATCAGTGTGAGTCAGTAGATGGCTCTGTTTCAAGCCATTGCAGCAGGTTTTGGGTCTGTGTGTCTGTGTGGGATGATGTTTTAGTCCTGCTTCTTTCTTTTTGCAAAGTGGGTGCATATCCAAATCCAACTCTCTTCTGTCCAAACTGTCCAAGGAATAGAGCTCAAAACCCAAAATATATCAAATATGTCAAAACATGACAATCCCCATATATCCCAGGTATTTTTCAATCAAATGCTAAGAGAAAGTGCTGTGACACCCCTGAGTATTAATTCATCAGAATGACAAAATTAATTACCTCCATCTCCCCTCAGTTTGTCCTTGCTGATGCTGCCTGGAGTTTGAAGGTGCTCAGAGAGGTCACAGCTTTTTAGTATCACACTAGAGACACTGATCTCTGTTGCACAGTATAATTTTTAATTGCACTTAACTATGAGAATGGCCATACTGGATTAGATTAATTACCCATATTTTCCAACATACTGTTTCCAACAGCAACCAACAGTGAATGCCTAAGGAGGGCTATGAGAACATGTCAAGGAACTATGAGATATCCTGAGTAATTGCAGCCCTCAGCCATTCCTGCTCCAGGGATATTGTGAATTGGAGTAGTCTTTATCTATTCAGTAACCTTCAACAGATTTTTCTTGCATGACCTTGTGCAGCTTCCTCTTGCCTCCATTTAAGGCTTTTCCATCAACAACAGCCCACACCAAGAAGTTCTACAGCTCATCTACACCATCTGTAGTGTGCCTCTTTTCATTTGTTCAGAGATTTCCCTTCCATTTTCATAAGCCATGCCTTGCTCCTGGATCAGAAGACTGAGTGAACAGGCAGGCTCTGCTCCCCTTCTTTGTATAGTTCCCCATCTAAGAGATTTGTGTTACATTTTGTTCAGTCTGCGTATTTTCTGCCCATGTCCAGATCACAGGTCCAGTATTAGGGCTGGAGATACACTCTGGCCAGGTAATTCACATCTCTGTGCACCTTGCTCAATTCCTACAGCTCAAAAATCAAGATATTCTACAGCTGTGCCAAGAGACTGAGGGGAACTGTGGTGCACTTCATGGCATGGCTTATAACCCATTGCTGCCAGCACCACTGCACTATTTAGCCCTAATAATGTTGGTTTTTTTTCCCCTCAATTTTCTGCCCTGAGCACCAGTTCAATTTGATTTTGACCCATGAGCAAGAGCAATTCTCACCACAAACTGGAGCCAGGTCTTAGACTGTGTTTCTGGTCAGGCCAAAATGACATTTGGTGCCATTACTAGGCAATTTTAACGGTATTTCCTGCTGAGTAATCATGGACACCAGGCACTTTGTACCTTTGGAAATGTCTCACTAATGGCAGCATGGGGGAGGAAGGAAGTTCTCCCTGTGGAGCCTGACACATCACTAATTCAAGTATGATTAACTCTGCCTGTCCATCAGAGCCCTGTTCCCTGCACTCTGTCCTTCTCACTCCTCTGCCTTTACCTGTTCCTTCTTTCTGCAGGTTTGAGCCTGACTCTGCTCCTGGCTGTGGTTCTGTCCTTTGGGAAACCTCAGGCCCTCTGGATTCCTTTGTATAGTGTATTGAAAAAATTACCAACTCACTATCCTAGATCTGCCTTTAGCAAGTGAAATGTTAAAGACCCCACATCTAATCTTCTGCATGGTAAAAAAGTCTGTCCAGAGAGATATGGTTACTCCAAAATCCCTCTGTGAAGTGCTCAAACTAATACTTAAATACCTGTAAGGAGGGGACACTGGCACTGGGCACATTGCAGAGGCTTCAGTTCTTGTCTTTGATATGAGAAACATTCAAAAGCTGGCAGGAGACCTTTACTAAAGAGTGTTTCAGCTCCTCTGGCTGTTTTGCTCTGTGGACGGGCTGCAAGGCTTTGTGCTGAACTGCAATAAACAGGAAGCATTAACAATAGCTCTGAGACAAGAAGGCTCCCCTGAAAGTCTGTGGCCCAGATATTTGGCTGGTGCTAATCAGAGCCATTCTTTGGGCTTTGGGGAACTACAGTGAGTACATCAGAACCAGTCCCAGATCACATGTCTCTCGTGGAAAGAATGGGTGACAGCAACAAAAAGTGCCGGGGAAATATTTTATTGTCCAGCTGGGTGTTTCTCATAGGTCAGAAATGAGCTCACTTTCCAACCTCATTGCAATCTATGCAGTAAATATCTGCTGGTTTGTTGGCATTTTTGAATCACCCACAGGAGATGTTGGCCTGGTGCATCCTCTGGAAGGTTGGGTCACCCAATTCATCATTTCACCACAGGAAAATTATTCTTTTCTGTGTCAGTTCCCAAGCAGCATCTGGTTCATAGTGTGCAAAACAAACCAAAGGAGCCTGGTACCCATGGCCCGCTTTGGAAGGAGTATGAGTGCAAAAGGTGCAAGGCAGGAAAATCCCTAATTACTGAAGTAAGTAAATAAACTTACATTTCCACTTTCAGGGGGCAGATTGCTCAGCTCAGCCACCAGTTATCCCCACAACAGGATTTTATCCTTCATCTACTTCATCGGGAGGCAAGGGGTTTTATCTTCGGGCAGATGCTGGTGCCTGCCACAGGCTGGCTCAGGCTCTGGGCTGCCTTTAGGTGCCGCTACAGCCCAAATAAACACAGCAGGGCTCAGCCTGGCGTTCTCACGATGGAGCCCAGCCCTTGCTCAGGCTGTCCTGCACGGCAGAATCACCGGCAATAAAAGCACCGAGTCCATCACAATCACACCGAGCAGGAGTCATAAAACTCTCGTGGCTCCCCGTGAAAGAGGCTGCTGGATTGGTGGAGTTTTTAATTTTTATTTGTATTTATTCCACAAACTGTTTAATTCAAGTGACCTGATCATTCCCAAGCTGTTCCTTTAGCCCTTGTTTTTTTGGTAATTAACTCCATCCTAGAAATGGGTGATTGCAGTTCAGCTGTCCTGTCCCTTGTGTGGGCAGCCCCACAGATGTCCAGCTGCTCGATCAAACACTTCCCTACCTCCATCCTTGCAGGTGCTGTGGGTTTCAACTAATTCCTTCAGGGAAGGAAAAATTACTGACAAAATTACTCCAGACTTCACAAAGTGTGCTAAAAGCAGTAATCCTTCATCCTCACCAGTGCAAGAGCTACAAAGATTGAGGTGAAGTGATAGAAGAGCAGGATGGAGATCCAAGCTGAAGTTCATCACTTTTGAGATTTCTGTAGGTTTTGGTCAGTGTCCCAAGATGGCCCTCACTGCATCTGCTGGCTTTTCCCATGGATCATGGATCAGTTTTTCTGTCCTTTGCAGCCAGTTCCTCTGATCCTCTGCTGTGGGGACAGCTCCTTTGCTATAAAAGCTTACCCTCCTGTTTCTCTCTTCTGCCCCAGTTTCGTTTCCCCCTTTACAATTTCTTAAAGTGAGAACATGCTGGTTTCTTTTTCTCCCCAGCTGAGTATTCCTTTCTCTTCAGACTGCAGAGTTTCAGATCTCAGGCCAGATTCACTCTCTGAATCTCTGGCATTCAAGCAGAGCCTGGAATGAGACCCTCTTTTCCTTGCTGCAGAGCATTTTGCCATGATATGGACAGGAAGAGTGGAAACATCTCAAGGATACTTCCAGGCTGCAACAAGCTCAAACATAATATTCAGTAATGCAGCAATTTCATTAAAATGACCCAAATTCATCAGTTATGCAAAGCCTCTCCACAGCACACCAACTAGTGAGGTTAAACCAGAACAAAACCCTGTCCCTGGGATAGGCAGTGACTTGCCCACAGCCCCGGAAAGAACAAGAGGGAGATTTGTTTTGTGCCCACGGATATACAATTTCTGCCCTTGAAATCATTTCCTCGAAGGAAAGGGATAAATTAGGGGCCCTGCTCCCCTCTCACCGTGGGGGAAGCTCTGATGTTGTTTTGCCTGAGGCAGGTCAGGAGCTAGGTTGGAATTGTTTATGTGGGCATCTCCTGCTCACCTGTAGGACCAGTCCAGAGTGTAGGTGATGCCAGGGACACCTGGGCAGCAGCAGTGGCCAGACCCAGACACATCAGTCCATGGGCACATGCCAGACAGGTGTGGCAGAAACCAATCCTGTGGAACACTTCTTTCTATGAGCTCAGTGCTCTTCTAAATCTTTCCAAACCACTCACAAGAGTCAACATACTCTCCATTTCCTTCAGAATTACCACAGCTGGGATGGAAGTGTGTGCATGAGGACATGGCAAGAGAAGGTCACTTTCTTCCTATTAAAAGAAAAGATGGGGGGAAAGGATTTGGGCTAAGATGTTATGGTGTTTCAGCCATGCTGAAAGAATCTGATGCCAGAACCAAGGCAGTGGGGCCTGTGGGTGTGGAGGGAGCATCTCTTGGGAACCAAGTGCAAGTTTTGGTGCTCAGTGTTGTGCACCCAACTCTGTAAACTGTGGCCAGAGTGTTTTAACTGGGCTGGGTAAAGGCTTGCTTCTCATATTGCTTCCTGTGCTTTTGTGCATTGTTACTTCTCGAGTTATTCAAAACATCTAAAGGAGGCTGAAGCAATTACACTGCAACTAAAATAAAGTCCTAATTTTGTAACCCACTTCCCCCCTCACCCACACAGAAAAAAATCCACAATGAAATATAGTGCATGAGAAAATACAGAATATTCCACCTACCCCTCAACAGAGCATGTATGAGCACAGCCCTATCACAGCCAGCACCAGGCTAGAGAGCTTTTCATTAATTTGGAATATATATGGGCAGAAGCTTGATAAGCAAATAGCAGTGTTCCCAGCACACCAGCCAAGCCCCATGAAAACTAAAAACAATAAATTTATTGAAAGTTTTTTTAAAATTGGAGGAAATTATTACTCATTTGAATTCTGTTCATGTTAAGGTCAATGGTCTTTTTTTCAGATTCTGATTGTTAATATTAGATGAAAGGACATTTCCTTTACATTGTATTTATGAACTCTAGTGGCACAAGGAGGATAACAGCCACATACATTGCACACCAGAAACATTTCTCAGTTTTGCATTGTTTAAGAATTAGTTCATTACTCATTTTTCCTTTGACCTTTAAGTTAAAGCCAGGGTTATTTAAATACATTGGGCCTGATTGTGGTTCTAGAAATTGTGTGTGGATGCATGACTTGAATTCAGTAAATGCAGATTAGACTGTGCAAATGGATAAGACTATGGTTTGAAAAACACTGGTCTGAGGGGATTCAGTTCTGTCATGTTCTGTATGATGGAGGCAAAAATCCCAAGAGGTTGTAGGATGGGATGAGTATGTTCAGCATCTTCTGTCGAGATTGACAGAACAAGACCTGTTTATGCCCCTGAGGTGGAACACCACAGCATTCAGCTGAATATGCCTGGCTTTGCATGCTAAAAGTTGCCTGCATTGCATAATGCTGTGGGTATTCAGGAGGAAATTTTTGATTGCTCAGGTGAGAGCTTTCACAACGCCACACGAGCACAAAATTATGGTCTTAGATTTGCTGCGGCTTTCTGCTAACAGCAAACATAATTTGACAGCTGAAGGTACCCCAGAGCCTTTTGTGTGGTCTGTACCTTGGAATAATTATCCACAAAACAATATACTGCTGGTGACACTTTTATTGCCCCCAAAACTGCTTCCTTTCACTTTGCTGGTGTTACTGTCATTTCATGCTAGTCAGAAGCTTTCTGTTCGTGTGGCAGAAAAACAGAAGCAAAATTCTCTCAGATTTGCCTGTGTTTAGGTGCTGGATATTGCTCAAGGTACATTCTTGCTCTGTGTGATTGCTAACAGGGCCCAAACAGCTATCAACACTGTCAAACTTTCACTCAGCAGTGGAACCATGTCAGATCTGCCCTGATGTCTGTGAGAACCAGGTTTGGCTCTGGGTTTTCCAAGTGCTCCCTCCCTTTACATCAGCTGCCAACTGTGTGTCTTTGTCAGCCAGACAACAGAACTGTGAGCTGAGCTCCAGCAATGCTGGCAGCTCTGAGACCTCCACCAAACACCTGTGAGCAGTGGCTTCCTCCTCACATGGCTGCTGAGACACTGCTCTCATTTTTCTGGTGACAGTGACACCAGAGCGTGTCCTTTGGCTCCTGAAGGCATGACAGCCTGTGGGCAGCATGGCTGAAACACCATAACATCTTAGCCCAAATCCTTTCCCCCAATCTTTCCCTTTTCTTTTAATGATAGGATGAATGTGGCCTTCTCTTGCCATGTCCTCATGCACACACTTCTATCCCAGCTGTGGTAATTCTGAAGGAAATGGAGAGTATGTTGACACTTGTGAGTGGTTTGGAAAGTTTTAGAAGTCTCAGAACCATTCTCCATCACAACTGATATCAACACAGCAGCAGCTCAGTCTGTCCCCTGCAGTAATTGTTAAAGGCTTCTAGAAAATGCATTAAATTAGTAAAGGCATTTTCTGGTTTGGTTCAAAAAAACTCTTGTGTTCTCAGAGTCAGAATTTAGCAACAAACTCTATGTATGGCTATCACTGAGAAATGTTAAAATATTGAAAAAATTATCAGCATTCTAACAGAACGAGGCAGGCAGCCTTCTCCTTCCACTTTCTAATCTCCTCTGCTCACACATGACGCACAACACCAAAGCTGCACAGAATACAGAACAATTCTGGTTTGTGAAGAACTCCACTAAAATTTTAGTCTCAAGTAAAATTTTAAGGCCTCATTCAGATTTCAGAGTTTTGGCCTAAAGAAAACACAGTTTGCGAAATTATTAGTAATGATCTGGACAGCCACAGCTCATTTCAAATTAGCAGTAATATTGCCACTGTGATGAACAGTCATAGATTTTATGTGAAAATTTGCAGAAAAGGCATTTGTGGGGTGCTTTGCAGTCTTTTGAAACAGTGCAAAGAACACTATTTTTCCCATTAAACTTCCAAACTCACATGTCTAAGGGCAGCTTAAAGTGAAAGACGCAGTGAGGGTGTCCCAAGGCCGCCCCCGCTCCAAAATAACAATAATACACAAATAGTTCAGCTATTGAATAGGTTTGGGTAATCCTTTGTACTTTTAGTATTTCACCATCTGCCATGTCTAAAAAGAAGTACATGTAGCCAGGAGCAGTGTGAAAGACAGGCAGGCGAGGGATCATGACCCCTGCTTTTGACCTTGATGCTGAGAACTCCCGTCTCAAAAGAGATCTGGGGCTGCAAACCCGTCCCCAGCCCTGCCCTTCGGGGCCAGACAATTGGCAGGGCAGATTCCTCTCTGTAAAAATGAGAAACTGTTGTGGGGGGCTTAAGGGGAGGAGGGAATGAACACCAGGGAACAACAACTGCATTTCAAATAACCTCACTTATTCCTCTCAGCCCTCCTATCAGCATTTCCCTTCTCTCATTTCCATACCGAAGGCAGATATAAAGCTGTGAAAGATGTTCAAGATGTGGCACCCATTTGGAAACCTCCCAGGCAGTTGTACTGACATGTTTTTAAAGACTGCCTGTAGGTCTTTCGTCTGGATTAGCTGCACATTCTTCCCTTGGCTCCTTTTCTGTACTGAAGAGCTCCCTCACTTTTATCCATTGCAGGACAAAGTTCCCCTTAAATCCCCACCTTAGAACTTGCTAATTTACACAATAGAAGAGACTTGCTTACCACCACTTTGCATCTGTATTTACACAGAGGGGCACCTGGATCCAAGTGAAGTTCCTTTTGGGGATTGACTTCCCTTTGCAAATCAGGAGTACATTCCAGAGCTTCACTCACTTTAAGTTCACACCAAATATGTAAGTTCAGCTGGCTTGTTCATGAGAGTAAGGCAAGCAAGAGCTGGCCTCCTACTCGACCTTACATATGAGCAAGGTCTCCCTTTTATTTTTTATAGGTTTTTCTTGATTGGTAGAAGCAAGCAGAAGTTTCTACTTTGAAAGGAAGGACTGGTGGATGCAACACACTGATCTTGCTGTCCTGGTCTTCTTTTTCATTAGGTTGTTTTTTCATTATTGTAGAGGAAAATAACATAGATTGGGGGAAAAAAAATCAGGAAGGTCTATGCCAGACACAAAAAGATGAGGTGTTCATGTTTTGCAAATTGTTTCTTCTCCTGTTTGCTCATAGATAATGGAGTTTTTGACATCGAGCCACAGAAAAACAGTAAAAAAATGTTGCCTGCCTTGGCCAACCTATTGAAAGAAATAATCTCCTCTTTCCAGTTTGTTTCCATTCCCCTCATTAATCCTTCTTTCCTGCCCAGCTTAACTCTCCCATCCTGTTATCTTCACTTTGTGAAGTTTCACTCAAGACAAGGCTGATCCTACCATAACAAATTCCTCTGAGAGACCTGGCAAAAAGAGAACATGACAAGAATCTGCAGGCAGATAGAAACCTGAATGGCTGGCCTTAAGCTATATTGATATTTCTGTAGTGATATACACAGAGACTGCAGTAAAAACCTAGACCTTTGGCTCACTAGGGCCAGTTACCTGTTTTTAGATGTGGCTGCTAATCAGTCTTTCAAAGGAAGATGAAAAGTCCCTGTATCACACTGAGCTCTGGTGTTTTGCTATAGAGAGGAATTTTTCCTTGACCTTACAAATCAGCAAGATATGTCATGTTTACTCCGATATTCTGGTATCCAAATACCTACAAATACTATCAATCAACATCAAATAACCAAGTCCTACTCAAAATCCAGGATAACAAATACGTGAATGAGACAATGTAATTGGGTAATTGGTCATCATATGTTGTCCTTTTGAAATGTTGTTTTCCCTTCATCATGGAAAGGTTGAAATAAATGATCTGATTGTCTCTGACCTAGCAAAGGGAAATTAAATAAGAACAGCTGGGTAGGTCAAGAAGGAGATGAGTCATGTTACATTCAACTCATCAGGAAGGGCCAGAAATCTGGACTACAGTAATTAGGACAGCTAAGAGGGAGAAAAGCAATTGTAAGTGTATTGGACTTTTATCCAAATCCCTTCAAATGGCCTTTGGTTCTTGCAAATTCAGCAGAAAACTGGCAATATATTGCTGGAAATGCTTGACAAAAGTGAAAAAAAAATTGCTTTTAACACAATGTTCAGTGGAAAATGTCAGTGCTTCATTTGAAAATATGGGCTGCTGTCTTAAAACCTGGAAGGTTTTAGCAGAGAAATTGTGGCAGCAAAACACAAATTCAATTAGGTGAAATCAACAATCTATCAGAAATGTTAGAAGGTTTCTTAACCTGACTGGATGTAGACTTTTTGGATTTCTTATCACTGAAATATATTGTACAGTCCTAAATCAATACCCTGAAATACTGGCAAGCATCACCAACAACACATATGCTTTCATTTTACTATTAGTGGCATTAATGCTAGAAAGAGCAAACTGTGCTCTTTTATATGTATCTGATTACTTCCATTTACAAATATGGATTTGCTTTAATAGTCTTCTAGAACAGGACACACCCTGCACACTTTTCCCCCTATAAATCATGCCTAAACTCCTTCCCCTGGCCAAAACTGACTGCAGAATGTCTCCTGATCATTTCCACTATTTCTTCTTCTCATCCACTGAGTTGATTCCACAGTGTCCAAGGTTATGAATGTCCCAGTGATGTCTCAAACCAAAACCAAGCCACTATGGATAAGTCAAAAAAGCTCAGTCCACACAACCACAGATAATGCTCAAAATTCAACTGTGCAGCAAGGCAGCAAAATAACTGGAAACTTTTTTTAGGTCAATGAAGATCAGGTAAAATTGGAGGCAAGCAAAGGCAGGCAAACAGTTTTTGGATTAAGCACACGGGTTTTTTGCTCTATGATTTTGCCTCAGGTTCATTTTGAAGTTTATAAGTTTTTATTTTTCTTAATTATAGCTCCAGTGTTTGAGGTTTTATTGGAATTTGGGGGGTTCTTTTTTCTTTTTCCTGGCTAAAAAGAATATCAAAATAGGATAAATGCTCAGACAAACTGGCAGGAAATATTTTCTGAAACCAAGAGGAACAAAGATGAAGATGAAAGCAGCAGCAATTCACATTGTCCTAACTAGTCACTCCAGCACTGAGGGTAACTTTTCTTTTCATGAGGAACAAGAAGGAATGCAAATCCTCTGAAGGACCAAGGACCAGCACTGTGTTGCCCAGCACACAAACTCCTACTGGGTCAGTGCTGAATAGCTGCATGGTGGGATGCACTCAGGTACCCCACAGCATCAAGAGAGCAATGAGTGCTTCAGAGAGCGACTGTTGTGGAGTCTCCATCCTTGGAGGCACTCCAGTCTCAGCCAGGGATGACCCTGAGCAACCTGATCTGCCTTTGAAGTTGCATTTGGCTTTGAAGTTGGCTGTGCTGTGAGTGGGCGTGTGACCAGGTGACACTGAGAGGTCCCTGCCACTCTAAGATGTTCTGTGATTCTCTCTAAAGCTGCTCAAATTATCTCCCTGTGCAGCCAGAGTGACACAAAGCCAGGCAGTGATAATGCTTTAGCACAGAACCTGTAGCCAGCAGCATGTCTCTCTTTCCAAGGGTGAAGACAAGATGTGAGAGTTGCTAAAGTAATGAAGATCTAACGACATAAACAAGGCAGTTGTTTAGAAGGTGAGATAGCATCTCTCTATTAATCCAGCTGATAACGGTGGGAAAACAAAGATAAGGTTGGGGGAATGTAAGACTTTTTCAGGTCTGCTTTTTTTCATGTCAGGTCATCTTCAGTTGATCTTGTAAATAATCATAATTATTGCAGTGCTAAACTATGGAGAGATGGTGACTCCATGCATATAATTACTTGAGAAAATGAAGAATGTGAGATTAGTCTTTAAAATGTGCCTTAAGGAGATGTACAGACTAACAAAAAAAGAAATTTGAGTTTGGTTTGAAATAAAATACAATGTAAAGGGAAATTCTGCAATTTACTGCAATTCTGCAATTTAATTTACTTTCAAAAGTAATTTTAATTTTCATTTCCCTGAGAGACTCCAGTTTGCACAGACTACAGAACTACAGTTCAGTTCACTGGAAATGGTGGTGTCTGGGGAAGAGAATCTCTTGTCTGGGATAGCAGAGGACATTTCAAGTCAGAACTAAGAACTTCTTTGCTATCAGTGATGGCCTTCAAAGAGCTCTCGAGAGATGCACTTGCCTCATGTCAGCCCTGTGAGTCACTCTTTTACACAAGTAATAAATGTACCCAGATTATATATACTGAATGAAAGAAGCCAGGCTTTATATCTTGTTTTGTTAAAGATGTCTTCTTTCCTCAGTTGTTCAACATGAAGACATCTCCCCAGTGCTGTGTGGCAGCTGTGTGTATCTTGAATTCAGAGGGCTGTCTGACCCAGTCAGGGCAGGTTTGCAGTTCAGACAGATCCAAACCTCCCATACTTTTGCCCTTAGATTACCCTCTAGATTATTTGTGAAAAAGTCCCTGCCATTCAGCAGCAGAATAAATTATTTGTTTAGAGTTTGAGGAGAACCCCAAAGCTCTCTTTCCCCTTGTTCCATGCAGCTCAGCACCTCTCTTTTGCTACTTTCATTCCGTGTGGATCAGCTGAGGGTCAAGTTATCCCAACAGGTTCCTGGGGGGCCTCTTGGGCCTTGTTTCCAAGTGTTGGTATTTTTAAAGAATCCAAGGTTATATGAGGGGTAGGCTACCTATGTCCAAGTTCTGAGAGAAGCTGGGATGTGCTGGTTGGAGAAGGCACAAAGGAGCCACATCCAAAGCCCAGCGGATCAATGGAAGGATGTGCAACGCCCTAATCTGATGAAGCACGAGACACTCAGAAACTGAAGGCTTTGATACCTGAGCCCTGTAGCAAAGATTCCCTGGATGCCATGAAGGTGAATTGAGGTTAGCAGGGAGCAGATAAATGCAGGAGGGTGCAGACTTCCATACACCTGATGAGGGAGCACAGTTTGCTTTCATCTCAGCGGGGCCCTGTGTTTTCTAAACACTTCAGATGCTGCGTTCTTGTTTTGGTTTGGTTTTCATTATTAAAAACGCAGCAAATGAAACCCCCAGAGAAGAAGCTGGAGGGAGGGCTGCTCCCACATTTTCACCTCTAGGTGGATTGCTTGACCCTGCCCACAGTCCCACCTCAAGTGAGTAACATAAAGCATAAATCCCTGTGGGACATGGGAAGATACAGGTTTTACGTACCAGCAGAGTGTGCCTCAGGAAAAGGTATGAAATCACTGCCAAGGAATTTCAGCGTTTATGTGCAGCTCCAAAGTAATCATCTTCTGTTTATTGCCTGGGTAAAACTCTTTATTTCTTGGGTGCTGCATATTTGAGTTCCTACTTATCACAGACAAAACATGCATTTTGTTCTTGCAGCTGCTCTCTGTATACTCAGAAGTGCCCTGTGCTCTCTCAGATTTTCCCTTATTTTCTCTTTATTGGCATAATTTCCTTCACTGAAGAACTATAGCAACATCCTTTTTGCACAGGAAACAATGACATATACCAGGGCTACCATGAACATCCTGTTATATGTAAGAAATGCTCCCTATGCTTATTTTTTCACTAAGAATACTTCCAATTTTCAGACCAAAATGGCTTGAAAACTCATAAGTTTACACAAAGCTGTCTCGTCTTATCAGGCCTGATATTTCTCTGAGTATAAGGCTATGAAATCCATTCTCAGTGAATTATGTCTGCAGGGTATCAAAGGCCCTGTAGGGAGGGAAGACAGTTCCCCATAACTCTCAACTCATGATTTAGGCAGTGACACCAGTGCCAGGTGTGCCTGAGGAGAGCAGAGTCAGCAGCAAAAACCACCCTGTTCCCTCTGTACATCTACTACATGTTCCAGTGATGCACCAGCTTCAGCACATTTCCTGCAAAGAAACAGCTGATGGAGAACAGCTTTTTGACCCCTCCACAGACTCCAAATTTTGAAGAACATGGTCTCTTCAGTATGGGATGAGAAGCAACATCTCAAATTACATGTGACCTGTTCCTAGCTTGTGACTATTGGTCCTTGGGGGCCAAGGCAAGGATCACCCAGGCTAGGAAGACTGTTCATGTCCTAGACACAGACACCCTCAGTCCTGGCAATGGCAAATTAAATGAGTTGAGGGCATTACAGACAGAGAATCTGTTCCTGGGTGGTGCCAAAGCTGACTTGAATAAGGCTGAACACAAAATACCATCAACTGGAGAGATTTACTTGACCAACAACCCTGGTATTTCTTATCACAAGCAAGTTGTGTCCCAGACAGTGCTTTAAAAAAAATCAGATCCATCTGATTTTTTTGAAGCAGTGTGGCCAGTGCCTCCTGCACAGCCAGTGCCTCCTGCACAGCCAGTATAGTCCATCCCCACAGAGGTTTGTGGCCACCATTGGCATGACTCAAGCTGTCCAAGAGGTTTGCTGATTAATCTCTGCATGCCAGCTAATGAGAAGCCACTTGGGTGCAGGTGGTGGGTGCATATGCTCAGCCCACAGCACTCAGGATGACTTGGATCACCTTTCAGCAGTGTGCTACGTTGGAAAACCCATAAAATGCTGACAAATACAACTGTGCACTGTGTGAATGTTACAGCCATCGAATTTGTTGTGGGTCCATGAGACTAACCAGAGCTCTAAGATTTTAGTAGGGATTTAATTTTGTAGTATCTCTTAAGGGCATGTGGGAAAGGCACCCTTCCTAGAATTCCTTAGACCCTGAGGGGATGTGAGACCTGTATAAGTATTAATCGCAGGTAGTTATTCTACAGGATTTTGCTAGAAGAAGGTACAAAGATTTCATACTTTAGCCCTCTAGGGCTAAGGAGAGCTGACCTAAATGTCCAATCTTCCACAGACCCTGACTCACTGGTTCTAAGGATGTGCTGGGGTCTGCTGAATGGCACCATCTTCTCTCCAGGAGTCTGGCAGGGATGACATGGCATCCCCTGCCTGCCCTTCCCCTCATCCTTCTCCTCCATCCTCTGCCTTCCCAGCCCAGGGCTTGCTGCCTCAGCTGCAGTCCCAGGAGCTGGGGCACAGCCTCAGCTTTGTGGCTGCACTCCTGGACACGCTCCTGCTCTTAGGGGGCTGCAAAAGGCTGCTGTACCAAATTACTGTCTCTTGCAGTCTCATTCTCTGGCTGTGCTGCTTCCAAAGCACAAAGAAAGGTTTGTTAACACAGCAGCAGCTACTGTGATTTTAAAAAATCACACCTTTTGCCTTGTGCTGGGAAATCTGTGGGCGTTGGGGCGAGGTATATATACACATGCACTCACAGTGTGTTAGGGAAGTTCTGCATATATATGGATCTGTATCAACTTACACATATGTGTACATGCACAGGTTAAGCCTTGTCTGTACAACAGGCTAATATGCCCCCCCCCTTTTTTTTTGAAAAACAAACATTTATTGCTGACTTGTCAGGCATATTCCTTTGTGTTGTTTTTTTAACTTGGCCAGTTCTTAGAGTACAATAGTACATTGGCCATCTGTGCAGAGGAGAAGAGGGGTTTAATGAATAGACAAAGCAGGGAATGATTGACTGATTGGGACTCTTTCCCAGTCTCATTCATACCAGCCATACAATGGAATCACTCCCCATTTACACCGCCAGAAGTGAAAGGAGAATCACGTCTGTTTTGAGTTCATTCCTCAGAAGCTCAGATCATCCTCCTGGGCAAAAGACTTTAAAGCACGTGCTGCTGAAGCCAGGCTATCTGGTTTATTCAGAACATGCCCCAGCCTTTTATATGTGCTAGTAAAATTAGCTTCTCCTCGGCCCCTCTGATGGTGTCATGCAGCAGACGTGGCCTTTGTATGGGGCTAGGACAGTTTGTGTCCGGACAAACTTGTTTATGCAACCCAGTATGCCCCTTCCTTTTTTTGTCCCCATGTATAATGACAAAGTTCTAGGCATGTGGGCAGATCACTTACTTTCCCCTTTTGTCAGAGTACAAATTTACAACAGCCTGTTTGCATACCGTGCGCTGGATTTTAATCAAGTTCACTGTAAGGAGAGATAATAAAAATGAGAACCATGATTACTTCACAGTTGATTTCATTTGAATAAAGAACTGCTCAATGACAGATGGTTTCTAGAGCTGCTCTATATGTGAGCTGCCATGATGTTGAATAGTAAGGAGAACAAGAAAGTATGCTGCTGTGGTCTTTGGGTCCTTACTTTGTCTTATCTATATTCATGTTTTATTCAGAGAGGAAATTAGACTCCACACCATTTTTTATTCAGAAGAGAAGGTTGGAAAGGAATAATACACAGTATGCAAACCTGCCAGCTTCTCTCGGATCAGGTCCACATCCCTCTACTCTGCCAGTACAGCTTGAACAGTATTCTCCACCAGCAAAATGCCTTACTGTGAATGTAGCTCCTATCAGTGGAACTGTGCTTTTGGCAGTGTGACTTGTTTCACCTCCACCCCCAGCCCAGGGGCACACGTGTTATCCCAGAACAGCAAACCAAGGGGTTCTGTTTGTAAAAACCTGTCTGAGGAAGGGGTGTCTCTATGCCCTGCCTGATGTGGCTGCACCAGTGACACTGCAGCACAGATGAGCTGAGAGTCTGTGTCCACTGGCTTTGAATTTGGCTGTTTCTGTGGGTTACTTTTGCCTTATCTAGTGCAGTATTACACAAAACTACTGAGGACTTTGTTCTCAAAGTTTTACTTTGTGGCAGAAATGCTCCTCTGGCATATATTGAGGGAGTATATATAACCTGTACAAACCAAAGATGCTTGGTGACGTATCCTTGTATGAATGAGTGGTCTTTCATCACCAACTTACAGCAATTTTAATCTCTCCCTCATTGCATGCTTACCTGATCTCACCTGCATTATTCTGAGCTGCAATGGAAAATCATTGACTTGATGAACTAAAACTTGTTCCATTTGGAACAAGTTTTCTAGAAAAGGCAAACATCTACACTTTTGCAATGAATAGCTAGGAATATCAAAATTTTTCAGGAGTAGGAATAGCTCTTCTTAGACCACCTACTGTGCTTGGAAGGGTTAGGCAAGTTTTTAAGGACACCCCTGAATGTCAGAAAGTTCCAATCTTCAAAAACGGGTAGAGGTTGAAAAGTGTTGCTTTGAAATCTGTTAATAGAGCAGGAAGAGATATCACTTGAGATGAAAGGTAGCTGGTGCCTGTGGCTGGCTGGTGTCAGGAGGGACTGCTACTAAAAGTGGAGTCCCGAAGGGCATTAGCCTGTGTGGTTCAGAGGGAAAGAGACAGGTAATTTATCACCTCAGGAACACGGAGGTATTTGCTGAGAATAGTTACTGAGGGATTAGAACATGCCATAAAACCACTGTCTTTATTGCATCCACAAATTTTGCATTCAATAATGATTAAAGCCAGGAGGTGAATATTTCAGCTCCTCAGGCCTCATTAATGGAAGTCTTTCCAGTGGCTTTTAAATGCTTTGAGTTGTGCTCACATAGAGCACATTCATCTTGTGAGCTTTTGGACTAAAGTTTTTTGGCTGTTGAGTCATGGGTTCAGCTAGTGACCACCTGTGACTCTTGAGATCACTGTGATTATTAGCTTAGGCAAATGCACTTGTCTTCCATTCCTCCTTCCTGTCTCCATTTATCCTACCAGGGTATTCACCTGTTGTGTACTGTCTAAATCCTTGATTAGGAGGTCTCTGGGTCAGGGCTTGTCTTTGTTTCCTTTGTTAGATCTCTTCTATATTAATCCCTTTCACACTGGCAGTATATGAAAGGTGGATTCCTCACAAATTCTTATTAAGTACCCAATTAATAAGAGCAAGAGCGTGTTAAGAGCACAGCACAGAGACAATGCTCCATTCAGATGCTGCATGAAATCTTGATGCTGATACTGTCACTTGAGTGAAATCTGTCTATGGCTGGAAAGAATCCCAGGATAAGCAGGGGATAGGAAAAATATTATTAACAGAGCTGGATATATTTTATTTATTTGGAATTTGATGGGGGTGTGTGTATAATAAAATAAAAATAACAACTGCTTTCTTTGTACTGTGCACCATTTATATAACTTTTAGAAATTCAGACACAAATTGATCCTGGGTAAAAAAAAAAAAAAAGAAAAATTGGCCTAAACATTAGCCCCTGAGCCTGAGCATAATCTGTGGCTTCAATCTACTTTACAACTTTTCTAGACACACAGCACAGAATTTTATGGCTATTTGCAGAAAGAAGCATCCTCTCCTGGGATAGCTCTGTGTTTCTAAGGGATGCATCAGCTGTGCCAAAGGATTAGTGAAGTTCAGACATCAGACCCAAAAATTGAGTAGAACAGAATATCTAAGAGCATCAGTTATCTAGTGAATAGCAACCTAGTAAACAACATCCCTGCCCATGGCAGTGGGGTTGGGACTAGATGATCTTCCAACCCAAACCATTCCATGACTCTGTGATCTGGAGGAACACTGTGGCAGATAAACACTAAATAAAAGAGGGTCGTATTGGTCTAAGAGATGAGCTGGGGGCATGATGATATTTGGGGGCCAGTGACAGCAGGGATTAGCAAAGGTGAACTGACTGTGAGATCAAGCAGGATGAAGGAAAAGATTCTGGTATTCTTCATTGAGAGAAAACTCAGGGTTTGACCTGAAATGCCGAATTAAATAAGGTGCCAAGCTACGATATTTGCTTCCATAACAGATGGCTACAAATTTCCAGAAGGAGGCTGACACCTGAGGTGGGCCCACACTGAGAGGGCTGAGAAACCTGGCTCTGCTTCCAGGCTCCTTCCCCCTGCAGGCCTCCAGGCTTCCTTCTTCCCTGTCTCCCCATGTCCAGACACACAAAGGTCAGAAAGCACAGCCTCACACAGAGTGCCTTGAGTTCCTGATTCTGCCAGTGCCTCCAACAAACATTCCCACGCTGCACCTCCGGCTGCGGTGGCGAGGTGATGAAGGCCTGTCTGTGTGCTCCCAAAAGGGCTCCCAAAGATCCTGGGTGCTCCTTTTGCCATTCATTGCTCTATAGAGCAGCCTTTGGGCCGCTCTGAATGGTAACAGGTGCTTCTGGCCCCATTGTGCCGCCCCAGCTGTCAGGGATTTCTGGGGACCAGTGAGTGAGATTGTGTAGGAGTTGCTTTAGTGGCTCTTTGCCATTCAGGAATTCTTTTGCGCCAAGGGAATCCTCCAACAGCTGTTTGGGCTGGCTTGGTGACAGCTTTGTGCTGCTGAAGCTGGGCAAAGCGGCCCCAGCTGGGCCAAGGATCTGGCTCCTTGCGTGTAACTTGCTTATTTAGGCCTGTGGCCCTGTTTTGGAGGTAATCACTGCTACTGGTGGTGAATGCAGCAAGCTGCTGAAGGCAGTGGCCTCTGCCAAGGAGCAAAATACCGACTGATGTAATTGGAATGTGAGATCTGCAACGCTTGAAAATTCTGCCAGAAAGTAGTTAAATGGAGATGGCATCTCATTAAAGGGAAGAATGGGGTCTCTGTGCATGTGTTCTGTCCTTAGACTGGGCAATGGATCCCTAGCAAGTTTTCTCTGTAAAAGAAAAGTATTTGAAAGAGAGGATGGGGAAGAGCTGGGTCTGTGGGTGCAGTGGGTAGGTGCAGTATTAAAGGATGTGACATCCAGGTGCAGCAAATGAAGGCCTGGCTGGAGGCTTACAAACAAAGACAAGCTTTGCCATGCCATGGTTTTGGTGGTGCATGTGACCTGAATGTCTGTCCTCATCCCTTTGTGCTATTGCCTATTGAGGAGCCACGAGGAGCAAATCATAAGGGCAGCTAGCGACTGTCTCCATATCTACTGAGTCACGATTGGCAACGCACGCCCCGAGCATCAGCTGTTTGATTATCCAGAGAGCATGTGGCTTTACTCAGCTGCTCCAGGCAAAAAAAGCCAAGCAGGACAACTGACTGATTGTTAGGAAGTGTGGACAATGAGGCAGGAGTGGGAATCCATGTGACTGGTTTCTGAGTGCAGTCCTTCAGCACCCAGTCAAAACAGAATGGGCCTGAGCTGGCTGATGACCTGCATATGCAAAAATATTTGTCCTTATTCAAAAGGGAGTGGGACAACATATACTGTGAATGGTACAATGCATGCAAGCATTTGGAAATCCAACATGTGCCTTGCAGCTAAATCATATGAAATGACATTAGCTCCCCCAGTGTATTGTTGGGTGGCTGATCAGGTTCCAACAAAGCTGCAAAGAAAATAAAAGTGGCACAAAACAAACTCTTGCTAATGAGCAGGCCCATTATTTGTCTGCTGCTAAATATGTAAATACTGAAGCAGATTAAGCAACAGTAGCTTAAAGATAGGTATTTTTCTGCTCATTTATCTGTATTTTGTAGCTTAATGGATTAAAGTGTAAAGCTGACAGGCTGCTTTAAAGAGATGTTCCTTGGGGGACATTAAAAAATCTTTATGCATGGCACTAGACAAAACACCCACAGCACTGCCTTTGCTCCAAATGAAAAATCAGCTTTTTTTTTGTCTGCTTTCTATAACCAGCTGCTAAAGAATACTCTTTATTTTAGTGACTAGACAAAGGAAGAATTTGCAATAGAGTTAGACATCACCTAGAAATGACAGTATTTGCCAGTATTTGAAATACATTTCCCTCAGGACCATTCACTTCCCTCACCTCTGCTGCAAAAACAGTTATGGAATTTTTTGGCCTGGGTTCACCCAAAATAATGCCTTGAATTCCCAAGGGAGGAGCAGTAACTGTGATCCCACACTGCTCAGCTATTTCCTCCTGGACCTTAGTGAAGACACTGCCTGTGTGTCTGACGGATGTCAGGCTGGATGGGCCAAGGGCTCTGTCCCCAGACAGGCTCACAGAGCTGATCTAGAACAGACTGGAGCCCCAGCACATCCCCATGCCTGCTGGGGAGCAGAAGGAGGGCTGTGGTGTCCAGCCTGTGAGCTCTGCTCTGTCCAGCTTCCCATGGGAAGGGAGAGAGGCTGACTGGGTTTGGAGCCAGGGCTTGCAGCTATTCCCACCCAAGGGTAAACTTCATTTGCACCCAAAGCAGCACATGGGGGGTTGGAAGGAGAGAGGATGGACTCTCCCTGAGGTGATATCCTCCCTGCAAGGGACTCTCCAGGGTTTTTAAGCGTAGGCTGCAGAAATCTTTTTGATTTGTAGATACATGTTGCTCTTCCTTAAAAGAAAACAATTGCCTTTCTTTTTACCCCTCCCTCCCTGGACTACTTTAAAATCTTCTTCTCCCATGAAGACTTTATCCAAAGAGAAAAGATTCCTCATTTTATTAAAAAGAGCCCTTCTGGGTATGAGCCATTGCACCAAATTAAAAATAAACGTGGAAAATATTGGCAATAATAATAATAAAAATAAAGAGCCTGTATGATGTGAGAAAGCACTCTCAGCATATTAAAATAGGAGAGCAAGGGAGAGTTTTCCTGAAGTGGATCCACAAGAATCTCTTAGGGCAAAGCCTGAGCATTGCTGGCCCAGCTCCTGCCCCTCCACTCCTACTCCCATGCTGTAGAGTCCTCCCACGTCTCCTGGCTCTTCCCCATCACACTGGGACTCCTTTGCCACATGAACTGGTGAGCCAGATCCATCCCATTGCTCCCACCCCAGGGAATGTGGTGGTTCTGTGCATAAATCTCGGTGTGGATTTGCCCTGCTCCAAAGTTAGAGCATAGCACAGAGTAGGAAGAACAGCTCCACACTCCTCACAAAGTCTGTGTCATCACAAGCTGCTACTGAAGGGAGAGGGCCAGCTTTTTATTAACTTTTTTGCAGTGCTTTTTGTCAGCTTGAGCATGAATAATGTCAGGCTCACTGATATTTTTCATGCTTTAATAAAATGCATCCAACACTTTGGGAACAGGGTGCATCTACATTTTTTTCTTTCAGTCTCAACCACGCTAAAAACCAGCAGCACCAAATGCTGTGCAGTTACCACGACCAACCTACAGTCACTGGTGGTGATGGACCAGATAGGAGAAAGAGAATACTGTTTTCTCAACACCACTTTTATCTCACACTTTAAACCCCCATCAAAGAATTTCATACATATTTCTCTACATATTGCAACTTGTTGTAGGGCCTGGACTTGGATTGTCTTTTTAGTTAATTGCTACTTCACTTTACATTTCATTTAAAATACACCAGTTCTAAGAAGTTCTACTAAGAGGTCATTGTCTCAGGTACTGCATAAATGTCAGCTGTTTTCATTTGCTCCTTTATTTCCTTTTTTTTTTTTTTTTTAGTTTTGGTTAGGATTTTCCTCCAGGCCATTCCTTCTTGAGGTTCAGAGTCCTCGAACCTCTGTTCCAGCTTCTTTACTTTCCAGTTCAGCATCCTACTATCATTCATGGTGTAGTTCCAAAATGCACACATTCCTTACAGCTGAGATAAGAATCACTGGGGTTTTCTTTGAGGAGCTGCTCTACCTTTGGCCTCACATGAAAATGTTGCCCTTCATAGGAAATAAATTTGCACTGCTTTGATTCACAAATTCATCTCTCCTGTCCTTGTGGACCTAATCCTGTAATTGGATCCAGGCACAGAAGCTACATGTACACTAAATTAAACATGGGCAGCAGCACTCCTGGGCACTGCAGCCAGTTGGGAAAGGCAGTGCCTGTGCCTGGACTGCCTGGTTAAAGCTGTTCACATGGCAACCACTTACTGCAGATGGACCCTGGACTAAGTGCTGTGCCTGAGAACAGAGCTACAATGGGCAAATGCCCTGAGAAGCTGTGGCTGCCCCATCCCTGGGTGTGTTCAAGGCCAGGCTGGATGGGGTTTTGAGCAGCCTGGTCTGGTGGAAGGTGTTCCTTCTCATGGCAAGGGGCTTGGAGTGCGATGATCTTTAAGGACCCTCCCAATCCAAACCACTCCAGGGTTCTAGGATTCTATGAAATTCCTGTCAGGATGCTCCAAAATTCTGCTAGTACAGGCACAGTACCTGGGGGTGCTACTGCCACACCTAGATTTACAAGTGCTGCTGCCTGAGTCTCTTGCTGCAAAGCCCTTGCTGTGGGAGCAGCCCACAAGGAGCAGCTCACCACTTTATCTGAGTGAGTGGTGATTGTGGTGCAATCCACGTCTGCGGGGTACTGCAGCACACCACTGGTGTCTCAGCTGCTTGTGAAGGTGCCTTTGTCTTAGGTTCTGTAAGATACACCATGAAGCTAAAGCCATTGCTGAGTGCGTGCTGAGGTAGAGAGCAGATAGCTACATAGACTGATAGATCAGGATTCCTCATCCTCTGGCTCTTCTCCAAAGTCCAATTAGAAAAGATGATGTGGAAGGGACCTCAAAGGGACCTCAGTCCTCAGTGCAGAGCACTGACATAAAAACCCTTACACAAGGCCACCCATGAGTCCAGATACCCCAGGACCTTCTCTCTGGCAGTGACCTGCAGCAGGTCTGCAGAGTCCAGGGCATGATGCAGAAATCCTCCTGTGGGCATGGCCTCCTCACAGCTCGTGGCAACCAACAACTCCCTCAACTTCTGCTTTAGCAGACTCTAAAGGAATTTTTCATCATGATTGTTTCTGTTCCTTTCCTGGAACCAGTTATATTCTTGGCCCCCATAACAGCCTGGGCAAGGAGTTCCACCAACCCATTAGATGTGGTATGAAGCAGTATTTCTTCTTATTTGAGTTTGCTGCTTGATCGTTTCTTTGCATGTGTCTCAGTTCTTCTATTGTAAGAACAGCTGTCTTTATTTACCTTTTCTGTGCCATTTGGGATGGAAAACATTTTTTTCTCAGATGTTGCCTTTCATCATCACTTTCTTCCCCATAAGGTAGATTCCTTTCTACTTGTTCAGTCTTTGCATGGAAGTTATTTCTCCATAAATATCACACCATATTCTGTCACAGTTACAGATGTAATATAGTTCTGCTCTGAGCTTTTGAGATGGGAGGACCAGGCTATTTGAATGTACTTGGATTGGAGTAATGGCTTAATAATATCTTTCTTTTTTTTTTTTTTCCCTGTATTCTGTTTCCTGTAATTACCAACATCCCATTTGCCTTTCTGATCACTACTGAGCACTCACTGGTGGTGTGATAATCTCATAGTACTGTCCCCAGTGACTCCAGTTTCCCTTTCCTGATTGGTAATTGGTATATTAGAAGCCCTCATTACCTATGTAATATTCAGATTGTTTTTCTCTGCAGTGCATTACTTTGCACTTTCCAACGCTAAATTCCATTTCTGTTTTATCATCCAGCCTCTCAGTAACACCAACCTATTCTGCAATTCTTTGCTGCCAGCAGTAGTTTTGACAGACAGGACTTACAGTATTTGGTGGAAACAACCAAAGCTGACTCTTTATGACACCTTTAATTCCTCTCTTTTAAAAAATAATCAATTCACAGAGAAGTCCATTCATTTCTTTGCAGACTCTCTCCTACCTACACACTGTTGCTGTTGTCCAAACAGAAATCTTGTCATGGACTTTCCATTCTTCTCCAGTTGAGGTTGAATTAGTGAATTAAATCTCTTAGCAGGTTGCTGGGAATGGGACTGGACTTCTCCTGCTCCACAAGTGACACACTGTGCTCCACTGCAGCAGTTTTCATCTCCACACATCCAAGTACTTGCAAAGATGGGGGGATATCAATGTCTCCAGGTGACAGCCAGGGAAACTGATACCCCTTTTAGCAGTAACAGTATGCAGTGTTCTAGAGTGGCCTGAATGCTATTTGTTGAATAAATTAGTTAATGAGTAACAGCAATAGTTGCTAATTAACATACTCAATGAATATTTATGCTGGTGCCTTGCCAGTTGCACATCTTATACAATGTGTCTTTCACTCTCACTTTCCCCTTATTTATTTCATACCGTGAGCTCCCATCCGAAACGACCTATCCTGGCTCTGCCTCCCCAGCATCTGTCACAGGGAGGGCCAGCTCCTTCTTCCCACCCTGCCACAGCCAAACATGATCAAATGGAAACCTCAAAAATCATCCCCAGCCCCACTCTTTCCCTGCTTCCCCTCTTTCCTCTTTCCCTGCTTCCCAAGGCAATAGATCAATGGCTCCTCCACAGCATCCCTAGGATTTACAGAGTCAAATTGTATAGAGGGAAGAAGATCCCAGTTCATGGAATTAGACAACCATCAAGTGATCTGAGAGATTCAAGGTCACAAATACATATTTTTTGCCACTGTCAAAGACCAGACTCAGAAGAGTCGTGCCTTTGAAACATAAGCATTCTGGGATACTTAAAGCTTCATAAGGAAAATCAATAAAAAGAACTTAATCAATAAAAATAACTTAAAAAAAAAAAAAAACCACAAAAAAAACCCCCAACAAAACAAAACAAAAAGAACCAACCAAACAAACAAACAAAAAAAACCTAAAAAACTTGATCTCAAAATGGAATATGGAATCCAATCTGCAACCTGCACAGCTCAGGGCCCATTGCTGTACCCCACATCCTGGACTCATTCCAGTGCCTGGAGTAGCCCCAAAGCATCACCATTACACCCAGCTCACTAATCAGGCATCTCAACTCTGTACTCCCTGGAGCAGGATGAGGCAAGGATTGGTGTTTGTAATTCAAGAAATGAGGTGTTGGTGTCATCTCTACTTCTGAGATGTCCAACACACCTTTGGTCCTGTGAAGAGCATCCTATAGGCACAAACCCCAATGTTTGGTGGGTTTTATCCAGTACTTCCCTTAAGGATGAGACCCTAAGTATTATCCCTGTACTAATCTTGCCCAGTTGCTAAAAAGTGAAGGCTGATTTTGAAAAGTGAAACAGCTAATGCTGGTTGTGGAGAGTCACAGAAAATCCTGCTCTACCAGTGACTGTGATCTAACATTAGCAAAAGATGAAGTAGCAAATAAAAGTTTCTTGATAACAAATGCAAACTGACTCTTACAGGGCAAAAACCACAGCCTAATAATGTCTGTACAGTAATGGACATTACATTAGGTATTTCCTCTCAGGAAAGACACTGCAATCAGTGTGCATAGTGCTTGTAAGTACATAATTCAGGGTCTAGCAGCACTCAGAAAGCAAAACTGAGCATCAGGAACTACTAGGAAAGAAACAGAGAAAAAAACCCACAGCTGTTCTCATCTCTGTGCTGCTGTGTACATTGATGGTGTGTAACCCTGCAGGCAGGGCTGCTCACTGTGCCCAGGAAAAACAGAGCAGGGCCAGAAATGTTCACAGGAGATCAACAGGGATGATCAAAGCTAGGGAAAGTCTTCAAAATAAAGAAGCATCACATGGGCTGGGACTGCTCAGACCACTGGGACAGCAGACAAGAGAGGTGTGTGAAATGAGGAATGGCCTGGAGATTGGAATAAAAATGTGTCTCCCATCGTGTGAGGAGAGACTTCACATGTTGAAGTGCCAGGTTTAGAGCAAACACACCCAACACATAAGCACTTTGTGACACCCACTGCCACAGGATGTCCTGGAGGCCAAAGGTATAAACGGGCTCCAAATACAATTAGAAAATTCTTGAGAGAAAAGTCAAAGGCCCCTAGACTGCAGAGATGAAGATACAGCTCTGGATCAGGAAGTCCCTGAACTCCAGACTGCCAGAAGCTGCAAGGATGAAGTGGAGGAAGTATCTCTGTACTTGTCCTGTGCTCTTTTGCTGAGCACTGGCTACAGGCTGGCCATGGACAGGATGCAGTGTAGGTGACCCCTCAGCCTGACTCAGCACTGCCCTTCCTGCAGCCTGGCTCCCTTCCAGCCGGGCTCTTTCACATGATGACTGCTCAGAGGCTGCATTTCTTCGTGTCCTGCTGTCTTGTGTAATTTGGGTTATCCAGAACACAGGGTTTTCTCTGCCAGCTGAGACAGACCCTCACTGGGATCAAGGCAAAGTGACACAAGTTTTCAGACACAAGGATCAGAGCTGAGAAACTTGGTGCTATGAGGTCAAGGGTCCTGATGGAGCTGCAAAAACAAAGCAATGACAAAAAGCTAAAACAGAGCTGCCATGAGCTGACCAGCACTCTGGCAGGACTCATCAGGGGGTAGGAAACCACATTCAGACTCATTTCTTCTGAGACAGTCCCCATCACAATGGGGATGTGCCATATGGAGTGGGAATATGTATGTGTAAGGAATTTTGGATCCATGCCATGCCCAGCACTTAGGCAGTTTCTGCCGACTTCACGTTCCACCAGGCTATAACAGCTCTGGGCTTTGCTCTGGAGTTCCTCACTGAACAAAAGAGAGGGCGAGCCTTGCTCCAGGCTCCCACCAGGCTCTCTGAGACTTCCCAGCCTTCCCATGGCAGATGCACAGAGCTGTAGGAGGTTCAGATAAGGCCTCCATCCAAAATTAAAAAAAAAAACCAAACCAAAAAGCCAAAACACAAAAACCCACCAAAAAACCAAAGTGCTTGAGCAGCCAGGTAATGAGCAGCACCTGTGCACCTCAAGGCACATGGAGCTTCCCAGCTGAGCCCACAGAGCTGCTCCACGTGCTGGAGATGGAGGTGATGCCTGCACCATTGCAGTTTTGGGGTGTAAAATAGTGCAGAAAATCCCTCCTTTGCCTCACTTTGCAAAGCTACAGCATTTGTGAACACCATGCAGCAGATAAGCAGTGTAAGTGCAGGGCGGCTGTTTTTGAATTACTAAAAATCTCAGCACACTGGCTTTGTCTGTGATAAGCCTAATCTTCTCTTCTCATCATTATCATGCTAGAAATCACGCTGGAGGCCTCTGTAATCTGACTCCATTTTGCATTAACCATAATTGTGAGAACTCACCTTCTGCATGCGTGTTTGGGCAAAGATTGTTTGCCAGTGACTTTATACAATTATTATATTCCAAGTATGCCAGAATTATTTTTTTACCTTCATTTAAAAAGTAAAAGAGAAAAAAAGGAATGATCCCAGCAGAAAAAAAGAAAGAGGAGAGGAGAGGAGAGGAGAGGAGAGAAGAGAAGAGAAGAGAAGAGAAGAGAAGAGAAGAGAAGAGAAGAGAAGAGAAGAGAAGAGAAGAGAAGAGAAGAGAAGAGAAGAGAAGAGAAGAGAAGAGAAGACAGAAGAGAAGAGTTCTTGTACAGCATGACTCTGAAGTGCACAGCAGTGGCACAAATTTCAGAGTTAGAGATACTGAATAACCAGGCTTCAGCAGTCAGCTCGGTGTGCACATTGCTGCATTGCTGTGACAGGTGAGGTCCTCACACACCAGTTTTCAGTGGGGGACACATGCAATGACTTCACCTTTGCTGCTCTCTTATCAGCACAGATACAGTGCTGGGTTTGGACATCCTTTTCATTTTCTTCCACTTCTACCAAAATCCACACGGCTTGCTCACTCATAACCTTTTCCTCTACAGACTGCCAGGAGTTTGCCTTGCCTCAAGGGACTGATCCTATTATTTGCAGACCAACACAGGACCTTGCAGGAGGGGTGGACCAGGAGCTGCAGGGGAAGCTCTCTGGAGTCAGTCAGGAGCTACAGGGATCAAAGGGCAGAGCCAGCATTTGCAGCTGCAAAGCAGACCTGATGCTGATCCCAACCCTTTTAGATCCCAGTCTGATATGAGAAAAGAAATTTTCATAGTCTTCCCATTAAACACCTTATCAGGAATGTTAAAGCATCTGGAGTGACGGGGTGCTAAGGAGGAGAGACTCGTCAGGAGGGATTTATAAAGAGGAACACCTAAGAGCATGAAACCAAAGGAATTATTATTGCTAATGAAACAAAGGCATTTGATTAATTACTGACATGGCAGAAGTACATTTATAAAAGTGATTACTATAACTAGAGATGTCGAATGTGATAAGATGCACTAAACAGCATACAACAGGGCAGGGGAAGATTTATGAGATTCCCCTGCACCTTGGCTGCAACAAAGTTCATCAAATCCCAGGAATTCACAGGAAGAGACCTGAAGAGCTGCGAGTCTTCTGCAAGGCCCTGGAGAGCCACATTATCTAACCAGGACTGTCAGTGATCCAGAAAAAATACCGGGGGTCAGCTGGGAGGGGTAGAAGGCAGCAAGGCTGCTCGGGCTGGTGGTCTGCTCCCAGTACAGGGGTGTGGTGGTTTGGCCCTGACCAGGATGTCCAGGGAATTGTCTAACAGGTGGCACATGAAGAAATTTTGGTGTTCAGGCTTTGATGTGCCACTTCTTCCTGACAGCCCTCATGGAGCAGTTTGGAGGTGGCAGGGTGTTCTGCCATGGACGGGTAAAACTGAGTTTGCCTGAAGGGTTTCACCATGAGAAGAATTTCAGCAGACATGAACTTAGTTGTCTGCTGGTGCTTAGAACCATTCTGGCCACGCTGGAGTCATAAAGGTTCCCTCTCCTATCCCTTTGTCTTCCAGCACCTGGCCCTGGGCAGTTTCCTCAGGGATCACAATTATTCATGAGCCTCTTCCTCTGCAGGGGAGGGAATACATCCCAGCTCATTTGCCACCGCAACCCCAAGCCCTCTGAAGGGGTTTGGGGCTACAAACTCTTGTAGCCTCCTGGACCAGGATGTCCCCAAGAGCTGGAGCTACTTGCATTATAGACACAGGTGATGGGAAATGGGTAATTTTTCATCAACCCCTTATAGATTAGCAGTTGCAGAACCTGGGTCAGGTTAGTCACTGGTGGCTGGCAGAGCAGGCTGGGGCTATCTGCTCTGTGCTGCCCTGCTGTTATCCTCTTCCTCAGACACCAGCCCCTGGCTGCTCTCTGAGAGCACCAGCACACAGCCAAAACTCAGGTTACACATTGCATGTTAATTTGTAAGCTAATTTTGCCCTCTTGGCCCTGTTCGTGCTCTGGCTCTGAGCGGCTGCTCACAGTCAGAACTGGCCCTGCATATTTAGACAGTGACGGTCAGGACAGGCAGGCAGCCGGGACTTCAACATTTCCACCTGCACTGAGTTGAGAATATCACCTAGAAACACTGCTCCTCTCTGCAACCTGCATGGAAATATGGGTTTATTGGTCACAGGGGTGCAAACACAATGGGCCTGAAGTGGCAATCAAATGGTGATCACAGAAAGAAAAACAAGTTACACAGAAAAAAAAAATCATCTATAAGAAGGCAAGTTGCAACAGTGAACAGTGGGACTTGTCCAAGGGCCAAGAACTAACCCAGTGCTTGTAGGCGCTCTTGGACAAATGTAATGTGAATATTTGGAGCCAGATTCTCAGTCAGGGTAAGAAAGCAATGAGGTAAATTGCACTAATGTGATTTACAGCCACAGAGACTCTGCCACTAAAAGCACAGATCCCTCCAGAAGAGCAAGGGGCATCTCTGATGAGTCGCTGCATGACAGCAGATCCTTACGCCCTGGAAAAACACCTCAGTGATTCACCGGCAGACACATGCCCCAAGGGAAGTTTCAAAAGGTAGAAAAAATAACAATATCCTTAAGCTACCTATAACAATTGCTAATTTCCAGCTACTTTCTCTTTTAATCATCGAGACCGGTGTATGTTGACACTCCTCTATCATTGCTGTTAATCAGATTTTACTATCTCTGTTTAACTACCACCTTCACAGGCCCCATGGCATTTTTTTGCTTTTGTATGACAGCTCCATTACCTTACCCGTGTTGCCCCGCACTGACACGGAGGGTAATGGAACACCTCCAGATAAAAGGAGGGAGGGAGGGAGGGAGGGAAGGAGGGAGATCCCGGGTGCTGCCCTTGCCAGCAGAGGTCACTGCAGAATGGGAGTGTGAACCTCACCCGGGACACATTTCCAGCCAAACACCTAAAAACGAGATTCTCCATTCCCAGGCATGCACATGATAATCCACACACATTACGGTTTTTTGTTTTTTTTTTTTTTTTTTTTTTTTTTTTTTTTTTTATAAAATTTAGTCTTGTGGAGATCTGAATCCAAGCAGTGCCTTCAGGTGACCCAGTGGATCTCCCTGAGCTCAAGTGACCAGACACAACATTTTTCCAACACTCACTTTTCCCAACTGGCCAGATCACACTGGTTTTAGGTGAGGGCACCCACTAGACCTAAAAATGGTACATTTTCTGAACACAGCAATACATTTTAATATCATTGCTAGCAGATTGGCTGCTGTTGAAAGCAGGTCAGTTACTGTTGATAGCAGATCTATTGTGTGAAAATAAAAGGGGGCTATTTATTTTTTTACTTATTCTTGTTCTTTATCTCAGTTTCAGGGGTGCTGACATTGAATGCTGTAATCTCAGTGAGATTTAACCCTGATTACCCAGTATGGAAACATTTCTCCCATTCATCTCTCTGGGGTACATAAACACACTGTGACTATGGACCATGTGGGTTTCCCAGTGCACCCAGGGTCACACAGGGGTTGTCAGAATAAGGACCAAAGGCACTTGGCCTGGAACATCAACTCTGCTGGGCATTCAGTTTTGCCATGGGAGCCTTCATGATGGTCATCTGAACTGCTGCATAACCCTGATACAAAATCATCTCCCATGAGCTCTTCTCCATCTTTAGATGTTGCAGAAGAGATTTCAGGAAGTCATCCACTCTAGATTTAAAAGAGAAACTGAGAATCCAACTTTACTCCAGTAAGTAGTGGCTAATTACCGCCAGTTTTTTTTTACTTGCCTTCTGTTCTGGATGTATCTAGCATCAACACCCAACCACTAGATTTTATTATGGGTTTATTTTCTGCTTGGAACATCTGTTGCATTTTCCCCATGCTCATACTTGTAGACCACAAGCAAGTCACCCCTCAGCCTTTCTTCAAACAGAAGAATTCCACTGAGTTCTCAGTTTCCTACCATAAAGTTTTCCAGATCTCAGGCTGCTCATGTACCTTTCCCTGATGCCTTTCCAACCTGCCAACATCTCCTTTGAAGTGTGGGCTGGAAAATGGGGCAGAGCGTTCCCATGGCTGCCCTGTGCTGCTGAAATAAATCCAGGTCGTGGCTCCTCCTGGGCATGTCCAGGACATTCTGCACAGCACCATCACACAAGGAGATGACATTGACCTGGCTGCTCACTGTCACCCCTGCATCCTTCCAGCTCCCTGCGGTGCAAGGGATGGAGTCCCTTCCCAAGGGATCTTTGACCTCCCAGCACTGTAATGAAAGGCCAGCCCTGAGCTTGGAGCAGAAAATGGCTCTGCTGATCCTTGGACCATTTGGCTTAGGACCAAGCCCAGGTTTATGTTAGAGCCTCAAGGGAGACTCCCCAGCTGCAGCAGCACAAAAAGGATGGAGCTGGGAGCAAGGGTGGAGCCTGCATTCCTCAATCTGAAAGGAGACTTTTAGTCTATTCCTCACCTCCCTTTCTTTGAAATGTCTCTCAAGAGATGGTTAGAGAACAAAGGCAAGGAATGAATAAAACACACATTATCAGTGCTTTGCATGAGTCCTGCAGGGAAAGGTGGCAAGCTCCCTCCTCATCTCCTCCCTTTCTTGTTCCTCCCTTGCCACAGTGACTCTCTGGCTTGGCATCCTCCTTGCCAGTCTTTGCAGATCCCTCCTTAGAGACTCTGGAGTTGATGGCTCCTTCCTCAGAGAGACTCCCTGCTTTGCTGCTTACTGACATCCCAGTCAAATAGCTTGCTGACATCCCAGTCAAAATTGCCTCATTGGAATGGCACAAATGGCAGAAGCAGAGGAAAACACACAAGAATGGGGACAAAATGCTGCACAATGATAAATGGAAAGCCATAAATGTTGTGGGGTGGTGCACACCACTGACTCACTGGGGAGCAAAGCAGAGCCCTATTACTCACAGCCAGCAGGAAAACCTGGAAGGACTAACATTATACCTTTGAACAATGACATTTTTAAAATTAATATATTCTTTTTTTCTGTCTCTTGCAGCATATTTTTGAGCACCACATTGTCCAGTGCTGCACCTTTTTTTCTTCATAGGATTTTAATGGAATTTGCTTCCTTTCCAACCCATAGAGCTTTATACACATCTTCTCCAAGTATTACACCATTACTGCCATGCAATGGAAAACCAAGCCCTACAGATTGTTCAAAATGTTCAGTTGTTTGTGTAGGCCAGAAAATCTTTTGAATGCATTCTCTTATTAGCTGTTAGGGGGTTTGTGCCTTTTCCAAGCAGGTTCTGCAGAAGATGAGCATTTGCTAGTCTGCAATATGTCAGCATAGCTTCATGGATGATGTAAAGCCAAATCTGAATAATGCCACTGCTGTTAATTTGCATGGCTGCTTAACATTATCACAGAAAAGTTGGATAGGGATGGACTGTCAGTTGTTTTTTGTTGTGCATGAACTGGGTTCCAAACAAGAAGTGGTAGCTTTGCATGCAGTAGATAGCAGACCTGTGGAATTGCTTGCCAAAGGATGCTGTGGATGATGAAAGTTTATTAGGGCTCAACCAGTGACTGGACAAGTTTACAGTGGAGAAATGCACTGAGGTTGCTAAACAGACAAACCACACCTTGCTCAGGGACTCCCTGACCTGAGAACAGCTGATGCTGGAAGGGGAATGTTTCTTACAGGTTTTCTGCTTCCTTCCTCTTCCCAAGACATCTATTTATGATTTCAGTCCAAAGTTAGATGCCAGTCAAGATGGACCTTGATGTGACCTGGTACAGCTGCTCTCCTGGTTTTATGTTTGTGGCACAAATACTGGTGACAAGAAGGCTGTAGCTCATGGACTCAGAGAATGGTCTTGGGTTGGAAAGGACCTTAAGGATCATTTCATTCCAGCCACCCTGCCATGGGCAGGGACACCTCCCACTAGACCAGCTTGCTAAAACCCATTTACTGAAGTGTTTAGTTTTTAAGAGAAAAATTGCTTGGATATTTGTATTTACTTCTACCATTACATAATGCTTTGGGTTATGCATGGCTTTCAAAAAGTAATGCTGGTTAATGGCACTATTACTTATATTTTTTGTGCATAAATTTTATCTTCTTTATTCACATTCTTACAAGAAAATTAGGACAGTAAAAAAAAGAAAAAGAAAGGAAAAATTAAAAACAAAGAAATCAAGTACACGTGTTATTTTGACCCAAAACAAGTCCATGACAGCTAGTACACACAGACATTTCAACAGGCGTGTTGGCTTTATAATCCCTTTTTTTTGGCTTCAGCCTAAGTGATGAAAGGTAGCCATGTGTCCAGATAACTCCATATGAGTGATTAGAAAACCTGGTCATTTTTCCCATGGCACAGGCCCCTACCTGCTTTTTTAAAGACAGCTTTCATCCCAGATGCTTGATGAATGCCAGCTTGTTGCAGTATTAGCAGTAATGTCATATACCTGTGAATGTGCAGCCCAGCCCTGCAAGAAGCAAGTGCCAGGGAAGAGGATGAAAAGCAGCCCCTAAAAGCCTGAATACTCCAGATGGGCAGGCTGTCCCCAGGGATTAGCTCTCCTCTTGTTTCCATCAGCAAGCAGAGGGAAACAGTTAAAAGAAACAGGCCTTGTTTGCATTAATATTTAGAGTGTTTTGCCCAAAATGTAGCTAAATAATGAATTTGAAGGTACTAAACACTGTTGTGTGAAGCTGCAGCTCAGACAAAACAGAGGAAAAGAGGTGGCAGGAAGGCAACTTGGGGAAGCAGAGACTCTGCTTGGCCCTGTGTGCCATCAGGATCTTTCTGGAGGATTCCACAGAGATCAGACTGTGAGACCATGACAAAAACCTGACAGCAACCTCAGGTGGAAACACTGATGCCAAATAAATGGCCACTGGAAATCTTCCAGTGAAGCAGGTAAATGCTGTCCCTCAGCTGACAAAATCCAGCAAGGGCTTGTCTATCCAGCAAGCCGGAATCATGTTCTGAACTAACCAGTGAAAGCAGGAAAGGCTTCACTTTCCTGAAGGGATGGACGTCACTCAGGCTTCCCTAGGACTGGTCAACAGAACAGTGGAGAAATGGGCTCCAAATTAACACCACTCCAAATGGGATGTTCAAACTGCAGGTGGAGAGCTGAGCTCCAGAACTACTGACAAGATGCTTCTGGGGGTGGGAAGCAGCAAATCTCACTTAGCAGCTCAGATTAGATCTAGATGCAGACGCAGATATTGTTGGTTTATTAATGCGCCTGCTCTCGAGCTGGGTGGCAAGGCCCCGGAGGGGCTGGAGTGCAGAGGGTTGAATAGTTTACCTCTGAGAGGGAGAAAGCAAGAGTGAGGCAAAGCCCCCACACTGCTTCCCTCTGTGTTAGTGCTTGGATCAGCCAGAGAGGCTCCCCCAGGATGCCAAGCCCCACAGGCCACATCCCATGTCCACGTGGAGCCCCTGCCCTGCAGTGCCTGTCCTTGCCCAGCTGCTCCCACCATAGCCGGGCACTGGCCTGGCTGCATTCCCAACCCTGCACCAAACAAGCCACAGCTATTCCTCCTGCTCTCCCAAATTAGGATATTTTCCCTGGGGACTGCTGTCTGACTGTCAGTTTTTCCAAGCTGAGGCTGTGCCAGCTTTGCATTTCCTCTTCTTTCCTCATACAAGCTTTGTCTGTGGGAAGCTTTCTCTCCTAAAAGCAGCTGGTGAATATCCTGGTTTTCCTAGGCTTCTGGGCTGGGGCGCAGGCTGGTGGTAGCCATTATACCTGATGGAATCACTGGGCATGGCAGTGTCAGCCAACAGGTTGCAATATCAGGGTATACAATAGCAATTTATAACCATGAATAATGTGTAAAGACTGACCAAAGACTGAGGTTCCATGTCTGATGTACAAGTGTTCCCACTGCAGAGAAAAGTGGTCAACACTGATCTGCAATCCTGATCCTCCCAGTTCTCTGTCACCTGTTTTATTTCTGTTCATGCAAGTATTTTGTTCATGCAACCTCTGGCAAAAGAGCTTGGTCCTGGGTCTTGCTCATGTGCAGCCACACCAGTGTCCTTGTCTGTGCCCAGGGCAGGGCAGAGAGCCATTCCTTGCCACCCGGACAGCTCTGGAGCCACCACATTTGTCAGTGGTGTCCCAATCCTCCTTCAGTTCCTGGACCATCTGGAAGAGCATCAATGCAGAATAGGTGTGAGAGTGGGTCGGAATAAAGGGGTTTTTTTGTTTTTTCAGTGACTGGATGCTGGTTGAGGTCCTGCTGCAGATGGGTGGTCTATCACAGCCAAATGGTTGGGCAGGAGGTGCCATTGGGATTATCTGATGGGAAACTGAGGCTGGAGGTGGCTTAGTGACCAATGACCAGACCAGTTCGCCTGGGGCACACCACTGGAAGTGCATAAGTCAAAATAAAAAAGATCACCCAATGATGGAGGAAAAGGAGGAAGATATTCTGCCTTGGCGTCTCCTGAAGATCATCACAAGTTTGAGTCCTGAGTGTGGGTTGGAAGAGGGCTCTTAATTTTGCAACGAGGAATGCAGAGACTGGGTTTGATGCTGGAGAACTCACCACTGGAGAGCTGGTGACTTTCCATAAACAACCCCAACCAGCCGAGCCTGACGCCACTTCACAAAGAGCTGAATTTCATCCTGAGCAGATATATTTGTTTTGGAAAGGTGTCTGTAAAGCTGAATGTGGTGCAAGTATGCTGCTGGCAGTGAATTTTCTGGCAGAGTCCCTCTTGGCATGCAGCAAAATTACCAGTCCAGCCCCACCATTCATGCTGGGCCTCAATCACCAGCGTGTTGCTGCAGCTTTGTGCTGGTACCATTCCAGAAAAACAAGGGAGAGGCTCCAGAGAGCTCCTGAGCAATGCCATGTCCTGCCTGCATGGCAAAGTCCATGGCAAAGCTGCCTGCCAGCAGCTGGCTCCTTGCAGGAATGTTGCTCCAGCCATGTCAGCATCCTCTCAGTGTCATTTGCCATCTGCCTGTGCCTTGTTTTCTCTCTTGGTCCTACACCAGGCTGGGTGGGCAGGGAGCAGACAGTGAAAGGCATTAGTGGCTCCCATGCTTCCTCCAAAAAGCAAGAACTGTGTCCCAGCTGTGCTGCAGAGGGGTGACAGCGAGGCCACAGTGGAAATTGAGGAGAGGCACAGAACCCTGGCAAGGTTGGCATCTGACCTGTGCTCAAGGTGAGCAGAGCCCTGCCTTGCTGGAGGAAACACTCAAGTGACATCAAGTCAAAGGTGTGCCTTGTACATACAGGCAAAAAATCATTTTGAAGCTAAAACCCTCAACAAAGCCTTGCAATAATTTAGCTCTCACCACTGTCACCACATCCACGTGTCACCCAGCAATGTTATTTCTCTGTGCTTCAGTTCTTTCCCCTTGGAATGGGGAAATCTTCTGTCTCCAGCCCTTTGCTGCTCCTGCCTATTTAAACTGCAAGCTGTTCAGGCCAAGCATCAATTCTCACAAGGTGTACACACACAACAACATATTCCAGTGCATATTCCATACCTCTAGGAATAAAAACAAAAACTTGGGGCTCCTGTGAAACTGTCAAGTCTGGATAAGGGACATGCTCACCCTGCAGGCTGTGTCTACCAAGTGGCTGCATATGTGGCCAGGGTTTTGAGAGACATTAATGTGATGTTTCCTTATGCCCTCAGTCTCTTGGACTCCCTGTGCTGCCAGACATGCATGGCTACAGCAAGGCTCCCTAATCACTGGCTGCTGGCAAACACACAATCAGTCACCAGCCACTTTTGAAGTGTGCCAGACACATCGTGGAATATGTGCTCCTCTCAACCCATCTGCACAACAGGCTACAGATGCCAGCTGCTTTTCTTGGAGTGCCATGGATGGGACAGAAAGAAGGGAAAAGGAGAAAACAAAGTAACTAAAAACCATGTTCTCCACACTTCTTTTAACCCATTTCCTTCTTGCCTGCATACTGATTGCAAATTGTTTTTCCTCCTTTTCACTTTTCCAGTGATTAATTAGGCCGTCATTGAGTCAATGAGGTTTTACTCATATAACAATAAAACAGGAGATTTCAACAGACCTGACTCTGAAGTTTTCTTTGGGAATATTTACAATTTTAAAAGGGATAAGCTAGAAAAGAGCACTGAGGATAACAAATTTAACCTTCTTGTCCCTTACACTTTCCCAACACTGCTCTGACTTCACTGACCATGATGACAGTATTATCATGTTGCAACACTATTAACAGGGTGATGATTTCACCATGATGCTTGTGCAGGATCATACGTATTTTGAGCCAAAATTTTAGGAAGGAAATTCACTGAAAATTTTTATCCCCCCAGTGCAAATCTACATGCAAATCCTCTTTTAAAAGAAACATAGCTGGGTATATGATTCTGCACATGAAGGCACATGAGCATGGCTGAATCACCTGAATGAATCCCACTTCAATGGGATTGAACTAAAAATGCTACACAAAGTGCATTGGAATACTTGGACATAGGAAAAAAGAGGAAAGAGATCTCACCGTGAGCAACTTTTCCTTTTGAGAGCAAAATTAATAAAAGCAAGCAAAGGTTAATTATTTCATGTGCCTTCAGTTGAAAGGTGCTTGATGAGCACAAGAAGTCATCCTGGGAATTCTGTGTTTTTTAGAGCACAACTTTTTGTGAAATTCTCAATCAATTCTCATCTCCCACATCAAGATCCCCAGCTTATCTGGGGGCCCTGCACGCCTTCCCCTCATGTGTAATGAATAAATCAGGATTGCAAACAGCAGAAACCACATTTCTTCTGAGCAAGGTCTGTCTGCACAGACACACCATGTGAATGGAACCATTTTCAATTCACAACTCTTAATAATTTGGTGACAGAGGGACAGAACACAGGACTGCTGGGCACAATGAGCTAATTGGATAAAAGGCATGTGAAAACACCATACCTATAATGTACCTTGTTAGCATATGCAAATGACATAATTATACAGGCAGTTAGGCACAGTAATATATTGTCCATGTGAACTGTCCACAAATACTTTTGAGATCAAGAAATAAAAGTAAATTCTTTAAACATCCTAATTGGTTGCCAAAAGGAAATTCATTCCAACTAGAACTTAACTCAGTGTAAAGTAACGTAACTCATTTGATCTCAGTGAAGATCAAAAAAACACAACCATCTCCAGAGAATCTTGGATTACAACACACTGCTTGTATATATTTACTACATAAAGTTATTATGCAAAAAACAATCTTAGTGAGATGAAGGCTCTGTGAAATCACTCAATGCTATTTGTTTTGTGTTATTTGTGAGTCAAACACTGTCCTGTTCGTGCAAGAAGACTCCAGGCCTTCCTATAGTCTGGGTTTACATGCAGGATTTCTACAAGCAAGTGGATAGTCAGATGTTTCTCATTCCCTCAATTGCACTCAGTGATTTTGCACTTCAAATTTAGGCCAGCCTCTCACCTCTCAAACTATTAATGTGCCTCAGAGACATTTTCTAGGGAATTATTCAGGTAGACAACATTTTTTCTACTTGATTTGCTACGAAATGACAAGCACTGTTAAACCAAAGGTTAATCATTGATTGAGTTTAATGACATTAAAAGAAACAGGTCATGTGGGAAAGCAATTGCACTTTCATTTTTGCTGTCACAGGTCATTTATAGCTTTTGATTCAAATTCCACCCCACGCAAAGAGTTGCTAACAACATCCTACTTCAAATTCTAATGTACTACAACTGCAGAGCAAGCATGTGAGCTGGCAGTAATCAGGTCATTTGTAAAGCATACACAGATTCTTTCATTCATCCTGGCCATTAAACTGTTTGAAAAGATTATTTTTTTGTTCTACATTAAGAGGTACTGCTTTTGACAACTTGTATTACAGAGAAGTTCTCCTTTTTATGTGTGTTCAAGGCTGTTCTGCCATTTTCATGCATTTCAGTATCTCATACTCATCATCACCTGCAGTTCTTCCCAGTTTGGTACGGACACAAAACCAAACAAAACAACAGCAAAAAACAAACAAACAACAAAAAAAGGGAAATAGCTTGAAAATAAATAATTTATTTTCTCTGTGACCAATAGCTCTTGTGCCCCAAAGCACACGAGGACCTGAAAAGTCAACTGTAAGAGTTTATTATTCTTTCAAGGATGGCTACATCAGCAGGGAGCTGCCCAGACAGTAATAGAAACTCCTCCTGATCTCATCCTCCTTTGTGCCCTTGCATATTCATTTGGTTCCAGGTCATGACTCTTCCTTTACACCACCACCAAGCAGATCAGAATCAAACCCTCCACCTGCTGAGGGAGAATTAGTAGGCACTGTTAATCCAATATTCATCTATGCTTTGGCTCACTAGACAAAATAATTAGCCCTCTAATGAAGAAAGGGCCCTTTAGAAACTTAGACATGGGCAGAAAATAGGCTATACAAGTAGATCATGAGGCTTTATAAATCCTCTGTCACCTTTCTTTTCTTCCTTTTCATCCATGCAATAAGACAAAGAAGGGCCTAGTCCTCTAAATTTTATATCAGGGTCCTTATACCAGAACCCACATAATTGTACAAGAATTTGCACATATGTACAAGAATTTTCAAAACTGACCTTGTTTGAAAGAACAAAACCATAAAGACAGTGATATAAGCTCGACTTAAAAATTCAGGATTTTTGTTACAAAAAGCAGTTATAGGCAAAGGGGAACTGTACTTTCAAAAAACTAACGGTGGGACAAAAGACATGAGATTGCCTTTATTTGCAGATTGTACACGGATTCAGGGGTGAGCTGGTTCTTTGGAACCAGGCTGTTGCCAGGTGCAAAGCTGCAGGGAACAGTTTGTCTCTGAGGCACAGCACTGATCCTTCCTGCAATGGGCAAACGACTCCAGGTGTGATTTGATGAAAATGGGCTGTTGGTAGAGACCAACTCCAGAGTATCATAGCAAAAAATTGGCTTTAAAATGGTAGTAGAAGTGAGACAACAAAAGGAATGCCTTGAAGCATTGAAGTGTTTCTCTTTTCAAAGAATGCAGAGAGGATTGTTCAAATCTATAAAACACGAGGAGAGTGCTTGTTCTGCAATAGCAACAAGATTTTTTTTCCCTTTAAATCAGGTTCAGGAATGACCATAAAAAGTCTGCATTAAAACTTCTCATTTTCAGTGTGGCAGAGCTGGACCATTGCCACGGACTTTTTGAAGAGTCACTTCACATCCACCTCTATTTTCACCCTTTCAACCCAATTCTACATTGTTCCTGCTGAGTGGTGGAGCTGCCTTTGAAAACATACAAAGCAGGTGATTTTCAATTGTATAAAGCCATGTTTGACTTCAGCCATTTGAATTCACGGGAATAGCCTTTCAAAGTGCCTGGTCCAAAGCATAGTGAAGTCAGTGGAAAATCTCCAGGTGACTTAACTGGACCTTGGATCTGGGCCAAACTGTGGAGCCTCAAAGTCTGGAAGTCTCCACTGGGCTTGAAGTTAACCCTGATTGTTCAAAAAGGGAACAAGAATTTTGTTAGGTCAACGTCCTCCACACATGCTGTGTCCTATTTTGCAATGGCTTGAGAGTCTTCTTGAAGGCTTGCAGGCATTCAGCACATTACAAAATGACCCTCCCATCTTAGGATAAACCTTCCACAAAAGCCACTGCAGGAGATATGCAGTGGTTTCATTACATTGTCTCAATCCAGCTCTGCCAAAATTCATCCAGCTGTGCAGTCTAGTCACCTTTAGCCACAAGTTGTGGTTGCAACTCATCTGCTAAATTTAGCAAGCCACATGGAAATTCACTTCTAGGAGACTGTTCCCTCCAGGCATTGGCTACGAAAAATAAAGGAAGAAACAGAGAAATACAAAAAATTAAATTAAAAATATGATCTGACTTACAAAACAATTCTTTATCCATAAAGTTCCCACCCAAGGAACCAGTTACATGTTTCAAGGGACTATATTGTTTAAAGAAACTGTAAATGCCACACAGTTAAAAGAGAGAGATGCAGCTAGATTTAGTTAAACAATTGACTAATAACTCAGTCAACATTATTCTTACCCTAGGTAGTAGTTATCAGCTTAGACAGCTGTTACAGTCTTTCACTGTAATACTTAAAAGGCAAACCACCAAATTCAATACCATATTGTTTGTGTAGTAGTGTTTGTTTAAAGGTAAATCACTCATAAAAGTGTAATTTCCTGCTGATACATAATGGTGGATAGCGGCAGGAAGCCGGTCGGAGCAGACAGACCCTGAGATAGGCAGTGCTAAATCGCCAGCAGCAGCTACCCCAGCTCTGAAATTACTGTGTTTTTACACCCAGTCACACCTAGATCAGCATCAGCATATTAGGCCTCCTTGCAGACACCTCTCTTCTTTTTGTGCAACAGCACACGATAAGGAAAAGTGCTATAATCGACACAATAAAGTCATGTTTCTCCAAATAAAGATTCCCTTCCTGCTGGGGACACCCTGCTGGGCAAAATTCCCTTCCCACTCTGGTTTTCTCACTGATTTTCTACAGAATCATGCTTATATTTTGGGAATCCTTCTGCCTGCTCTCAGCTGATGCACTACCTCATAGAATTCCATCATTTTTGGAACTGCTAATTGAGGCTCCCAAATTCACAGCGTTTTGCTCCCTGGTTTCCAAGTGTCAGTGGCACAGACAGAGAGCAGCTGCTGTTGGCTTTGGGAGAGCTGCCCCAGCTGCCCCAGATTCATGCCAGTATGACCAAAACCCCAATTAACTTGCCAGCATGTGCTGATCCTCCACCCACTGGCCCCTCAGCCTGGATAGGGCCTGGCAGTGTGAAAGCCAAGGGGATGCTCCCAGGGATTCAGCCACATTTATCAATAACGGGATGAAACATGCCCTGAGAGAAATAACTCTGTGTTTCCATCTTGGAGCTGAGTGCTTTTTGTCCAAGTTCATCTCCCTAAATCTCAGGTTTCTCAGTCCAAGCCAGCTCACTACATGATTAAATTATAATCAATGAAAAGAGAGGCAGAAGGTAATTCATGCTGGGCATTCCATCTACTGGGTGGGGGTTTTTTTTTGGCAGAATGAATCAGCATCCATCTCTCAGACAGTCCCCAGTGCCCAGGGTGGGTGGATATGTATTTCACTTTCCTGCATTTCTCTGAAGAGATTTCCTGGGATGCCATCAGTATGCCTTGATGGCCTGCTGCCAGAGCACTCCCCAAGTGCCATAGGAATGCACTGGATAAAATCACACAGCCTGTAGCTCAAGCCCACGCAGAGTGGGCAGGAAAGGACTCTCACTGCATCTCTCACCCTTTCTCTGCCAAAGCCTAATTGCTCAGAGAGATTAGGAGAATAAAAACAATGTGTGTCCTCTGCTCACTCTTACCCATCTATACCTGAGAAGCTGGACCCAGGCAAACCTGGATCTAAGCCACAGAGCTCAGAGGAAGTTTTGACAGAATGAGGATGTTGAGCCTCACATGGTAGGAAGGGCAATTGCTGTGGAATTTGTGCTGAGATTCTCTTGTTCCTCCTTTGGACAGGGGAGAATTCTGATTTGTGTATACACAGATATTTTTACAGAATTCATTTCAGCAGGTCATGGAAAGGAAATAGGAGACCTGCAAAGATTACAGAAGAGTGAATTACTATGCTAAATTTAAATTCATAAAACATTAATAGAAGGCTAAATTGGAAATCAGTTCCATCTTCCTCCATCTGCCAAGCTCTACTTTCTCAGCAGCAATCACGTAGCTCAGGGAAATTCTCCCATCTCCCTCCATTAGGGTTTGATGTTATCAGCATTTTCCTGTCATATACAAGAAATTATCTTTAATTAGCTCAGCTTACAGCTACACTACTCAGACTTGGAAACTTGTTTTGGGATATGAGGAACTAGTTGTCTTCTCAAGTGTCTTATGAATCATCATCAGCAGCAATAAATACATCAAACTCCTGTAGCTCAGGACTGTTGTCTGGCATAACTGAGGCCAATGCTTATCCCTGGAGATGGGATAAGCATTGGGATGGCCATTCCCACAGCTCCTCATCCAGTCCAGTCCATTTCAGCCATCCTTTCCCCATGGCTATCAGCACTGAGAGGAACAAGAACAAAATGTAACCTTGGCTTCCAGTGCCAGCAAGTGTATCCCAAATTATGCCTGAGAAAATAATTACTTGTATTAAAATGCTGCTTTTTCCACCTAATTTTGGTTTGGATTTCTCTTTGTTTCATTTTAAAACTCAAGTGCATTTAGGAGCATGAGTTGCCAATGTAGTGTGAGCTGCTCACATTCCCTGAAGTTCAAGCTGATAGAAATGAAGGGGGATTAATTTCCTGGTAAGCTGGACATCCTTTGCACTAGTTCACAACTAAATATAGCACTTGCCAATGCCTTCCTCACGCAGAGGAAGACAGGATTGTCTATTGGTTTCCTCTTCATTAAACAGAGGCTAAAATAAAATATCTTTGCTTAATTGAATGACCTGCTCAGGCTAAACCCCTGTTTCTTCAAACAAAAAGATAACAAAGGAAACATGGATCTGCCACACAACCTCATCATTTGCTTGGAGGGGAGGAAGAGCTACATGCCAGTCACAGCTTCCCTCAGTGCCTCAAGGACAGAAGGAGCAGCTGCCAGTCTGGGGGCAGCAGGATGGAGGAGGTTCACACACCCTATAAAAGCACAATAGCATTTGGAGACAAACTGCAATCAGCAGTGGTTTGGAAAAGGCTGTGAGAGACACAATTTTGTCATGGCAATTCTCTCTGCTGGATCATCAGGCTTCTGCTGTGATGTTCATCACCCAAAAAGTAATCTTGAAACCAAGAGAGATTTTACAAGGACCCAGGCGTTTGTGAAGACATAAAAATTTGGCATCACTTGTGCAAAATGCACCTATTTGGTAGAAGGATTGAGCTACTGACCTGAGTCAAGGATTGGGTAAATGTCTGTCCTTTCAAAAATAAATATTATTTCTTATAATAATATTTATAATAATTTTTCAGGTTTGTACTGCAACCCTGAGTGAGAACAAGACTTCTACACACTTACAAAGGCAGACCGTGCCCCTCAAAACTTGAATTTGAAATCAATGAGAGAGATGTTGTATAGCAAAGATAACAGAAATGGAAAGAGAAGGATTAGGTTGTCATAAATCACACAAGAGGACAGTGTCTTTGCCTGAATGCTGATTTTAGGATGCTAATGATAGAAGGCAGAACTATGGGGAAACAGTTACAGAAATCCCCTAGGTGTTCACGGTTGATGATGAAATTCAGGGTTTCTAAATAACACTCTGTTATTCACAGCAACATAATTCAGAATTACACACCGAACAACAACGTACATAGAGCTATGGTTTTGCAGTCTGCAGCCCAAAAAGCACAGGAATCTCAGACTTTAATTTTTGTAACTGATCATGAACTTGTTCTCCCTTCAGTTACATTTGGGTTTACTTTGTGGGAAGCCACTGAGTTATACCAGAATGGAACTCAGAGGGAGCAGACCAACAGCAAGTCCCCTGCCATGCAGTTGCAGTGAGACTCTGCCTGCTTTGCTGCTCTGAGACATCTGACAGCCTGTTATTCATGGGAGCCTGAATCTCCTCTTCCCTCTCTCCCCACCTTGAATGGGACAGCACATTCAAAGCCCCACGCTGATCCCAGGCTGTGGTAGCCCATGCACTCACAGCTCAGGATCTCATGATCGTTCAGTCTGACCTTCAGAGCAACCCAAGGTGAAGAAATCCATGCAGAAGCTTCTGCTCAACCCTGCGGTCTTGATTTGTGGTTGCTGGTGGTTTAAAAAAATATGGCTTGGTCCAGTCTCCTGATGATGGAGAATCACCACATCCCTGGTCAGGTGTTGTTGTGGTTTGCTACACTCAGTGAGTCAATTTACACAAATCCTCTCAAGCCTCACAGGCCTCCCATCCACTTGCAAACCTGGAAATCAAGACAATTTGCAGATTTTGTTTCATTACAGTACAAATTAAAAACTCATGTTGGGCCTGTTATTCAGCCTAAAGCACCCACCAGAATATGTGGATATTCTCTGAAAAGTGTCACTGAACACTGGAAAACCTTTCTACCTCCATACAAATTTACAAGTTGATGTATTAGCCAACCCAGACGTTGTTGTTTAAGCCAGTCTTGGCCTCAAAGAGACAGTTTAACTTTGCTTAGAGGCTCTTAAGGACATTGAAGCTGAATTTCTTTTCCTATTTGAAAACCTCTCTCTCTGAAACACTCTCTGAGGGAAATCACAAACGCAGGAAACAGCAGCTACAGCGCCGCATGTTTGTCCGTATAGAAGGAATGTGATGATATCATTTTGGAATGTGCTTTCTTTCTCAGGTTTTTGTTTTGGTGGTAGGAATGTCACTTTCTTAAAAAGTAAAGCACATTCTTGGCTGTTGTCTCCCTCCCCCTCCCTCCAAATTTTGCCTACGAATCAATATTCCCATCTTCTGCCATGTGTTTTTCCCAACCTGTCAGATACCGTTCTCATGTTAGTAGTACAACCATCTGATGTCAGGCATCCCAACAGGCAATTATAAATAGTCATTTACTATTAGTTTGGAAGGTTTATTTCCACAGATATAAGCTTCAAGATGTTCTTTGCTATTTTAACTTGAAAGCGTTAATTTTTTGCATAGAGTATATGAGCATTTAAAATATGTCCATTTCTGCCTTGCTGTAGTAGAACCAGAAGACAAACCTTTGTTGTCTGAAATGATCTGTAAACATCTCATTCTCTCAATTTTCAGAGGATCCCAAAGGCACGTGATACAAGTCTGACTGGGTACCTCTCTGACAGCTCTGTCTCAGAGAGCCCATTTCCCAATGGATATTCCCTAATAGCCAGAGTCAGTGCAGATGAAGTTGGCCAAACATGGAGATCTACTCTGCTATGATTTTCTGTGGAACTTTCTTATTTTTCCCCATTTATGCCTAATCCATGTGCTGTGCACGCTACTACATCCCTTATTACGTCATGATCTTAAAATTTGACTTCCAATTGTTGTTAAGACTAACTGAAGGATAAGTAAGATCCTAAATCAGTTTCTCAATGCCCCCAAGGGACTGAGATGCTGGAGAACACACCTGCACTTCCAAGAGGCAAACCCGGCCTCATCATGCCAGGTTGTTGTCCTTCCATCTCATGAAGCAATGAAAATTCAAAATCAACCAGGAAACACTTCGGACAGAAGAATCTGAGAGTTTAACACTATTTTTCTCACCTGAAGAGAGCTCTCATTGTGAATTTCAGTGTGTTTTGCAGATGATCAGGAAAGGAATGACCCTTTCGGCAAACAACATAGAGGAAATTCTACATGGTTGGAAGGTCCCCTTGTCCACATGCATGATGAGAATGGCTTTCTGAAAAGGCAACTCTTGTGCCTCAGGAGTTTGTCCTGCAGGAGTCCTGGACCTCTTCAAGTGGCAACTGGATCTTTGCTGGTTGGAAGAACAAAATGAACTTTTTGACCACACCAGCAGCTGGACACACAGTATTTAAATTTTAATATTGAAAAGGGCAGTGCATATCAAACCAGTGAGCTGCAAGAATCCTACTTATCCCAAAAATCAACATGTTTTCTGAGTGTGTGCTTCAGCAATGAACATCTGGTAAAGAATACAGCAGAAGAAAAGCAGGGCATTGCCAATATGGCAGGCAATTCAAAAGCAAAAGTGTTGCATCCCTGTGTAAATGAAGCTGATTCCAGAAAGCTGTCTTGCAATCTCCATGTCCTAGCATATCTCATGTCTCAGAGATGACATGGTGAGATTTCTGGGTCTTTATTCTGAGAGAACAGCAGCATTAACCTCAGTCACACTGCAATTTCTGATCAGGATCATCATGTTATTAGGAATGAAGCAGTCTTAGTGAAACCCAGCTCACTGATCTAATGTTCTGTCTGATCTCCAGGGTCATTTGCAATGAGTGCTACCGTGGTTTTTTTAATCACACAAGTCCTTTTATTGAAGAATGTTTGACAAAACGCTAAGGGTCTGTAATTTGCCAGAGAATCAAAATTATCTGTATAATCAAGGACACTTCAAGATCAAATATTGACTTTGCATAAGCAAAGCTGTTGCTACAAAAGAATTTAAAAGCCTGGCTGGGCAGATGTAATCATGCAAGCATCAGCCAATACATTTTTGTAAGTCTCTATACTGGCTGCAAAATGCTTATGCAAAACCAGAGGCTTCCTACTGACTTAAATCAGGATTGTGTGTGGGTGTAGGGTGTGCCTTTGTTGGAGCAGTTTAGATGTCAGAGGCCAGAAATGCAACTCTGTATTCTTTAACAATTAGATAAACCAGTAATAAGTTCATAATTGCAATTCCACAAGGTAATTTAATGTGCCTGGGAGATGACAATATGCATACAATTAAAAGAAGAAAGCTTTTCATCCCTGCAAACTGTATTACTGAATTCTGAGATCTTTTCTATTTGCAGCATGCAGAAGGGAGGGCAGAGGTCACCCTGCACAGGGTGGAGGTACCAGGAGAGGAAGAGGGAATCCCCGAGGCTGTAAATTCACTGAGTTCAGTTCCACAAAAAGTATGGAAATGCAGGTCTCTCCTGTGCTACCTCTTCTTAGCAATTTTCATCTTTTTGGTTGTATGCAAGAGGAAATGTCCTGGGATAAGGTTCTTAGATCTAGCGTAACAAATAGAGTATGAAAAATCCCCTTTACTCTGACCATCTTTGAAATAACAAAGCAGCTCAATTTCTGAATTATTATATTTAAGCTGTCTTTCAACTTTCCTTTTTCCCCTGACAGTTTTAAATCTCTCTGTGGGTGGAGGTCTAATGTCAGCACATGCAATTCTATACTTTAATCATTTTTTAACTACAAGATCAAAGCAAGTAGGTTTTTATTACTCCAGTGTCCGATACTTCAACTTAACTATTGAATATCAGGCAACAGCTCTTCTCAATGCACCACATTAAAATAAATCTTTCCAGCTACACTTCCCTTCTACCAAGAAATGTATTAAGTAAAAAAATTATGTTATTAGTCATGTGAAAATAACAAGCTTGCTTCTACATTTACTCTGGGGGTGTGCAAGCAGCACACTGCCTAAGAAGAAGCTCATGGCAAACATCATTAATATTCTCATCTTATTTTCATTTCTAACACTTTTCTTCACTTTCCCTGCTTCCACACAGGAACCCAGAGAAATTAATACCTGGCCCGTGGCCAGACTGTCTGGGAGAGCAGTCCCCTGGGGTATTACTCCTCTGGCAATGGCAGAGCAGAGCAAACCACATGAGAAGAATGAAGGCATCTTTCACCTCCCAGTGTCAACCCCTCCCTAACTGTGCCCAAATCCCATCTATGGTCTCTCTCCACTACCCTGTCTGTGGGAATTCCTCCCATCCATTTGCTGCTGTCTCACTCTCATGGCTGGGTCTCACAGGAATAGTTTTCTGAACTGGCTGCACAATTGTTTGTCCTTTCGTTGACATGGCCAGTTTTGAATTTGGGACAGTAACTTCAAGACGAGGCAGAAGGTTGATAATTCCTTCATGCTTCTGGAGAAAAGGTGTCACTTATAGTTGCACATGACTTGTTAAAGTACTCCCCACTGCTCACAGGGGAGTGACAGATTCCTGCTTATCCCAGAGGAACCTTAACAGGGTCTTACTGTGATGACAGCACAAGCTCCAGAGGAACCTTAACAGTGTCTTACTGTGATTACAGCATAAACTCAGAGCTCTTTCTGCACATGAACCACTTTGGGCACGGGGGCACTCCCAGTGACCCTCCCCGTTGCTCTGCTTTGCACATGGATGTGCTGGGCAGAGTTTCCACCAGAGCCGTGCACACACAAGGTCTGCGCTTTGTTATCCTCCCAAACACTTCTCTGTCACAAGCCGATCCAATTAAGAAGGCATGCAATAATATCCCTAATTACATTTCACTTTGATGAGAGATCTAGGCATTTTTTTTTTTAATGCATGTTGTATAGGGTTAGGAGAGCCTTCATTTCAATTCCTGGCATATTTTGGCACGAGCTGTGTCTCCGCCGTCGGTGGGCTCCGGGCCCTGTGGGGCACGTGCATCCCTCCTGCTCCTGCAGCCCAGCACAGCAACGCGGGGCTGGTTGGTGCTGACTGACCACAACTCTGCATCTGTGAGCTCTGACAGCTCCAGCACAAGAATTTAAAAAGGCCCTGAGCGGTCTGGGGGTCTGGAGGGAAGGGTCCTGCTGCAAAATGCTCCCTTGGAGCTGCCAGGCTCAAGCAGGCACTTGGAAGGAGATTTATATTTTGTTGATTACAAGGGTAATAAGCCACAAACACAAATTCAAAGAGTAAGAGTGAACCAAACCCATGTTCCCTTTGAGTGAGATAGCATCTCTACCTTTTACACGCCTATCTATTGATGTGTTCCTGGATAAAATGTGTAATTTTAATTAACTGAAAGTACCTGCCTTTTATATTGGACTTGGTGCTAAAAACAAAGAAAATCACACAGCAAAAATGCTATGCTGGCTGAGTGCATTTTTTTTTTTTTTTTTTGTGCTGAGGAACTGATGTGTGCATTGCTTTGCTCTCAATCAATACACATTAGTGTGTAATTGGTGACTATAAAAATATCCCCCCTCAAGGTGTTCAGTGTCAATTAGCATCACTTTGCTAATTCTCTTGCCAAACAGGTACAAGTATTTATATCTTAAGTTTCTCTGATGCAGGCTCCATAGGTAAATTTCTTTCTATTAGTGAAGCAGCTACAGGGAATGTAATTATCCCTAAAATTAGGAAGGAAAAGAAGAAAACCTGAAAGCTAATGTGTCGATACAAAACTAAAGTTAAGTACAAGGAGAGTAGATCTTTACTGCAATTTTTTAATACTATTCTAGTATGAAATATTTCTCTCTATTATTTCAACTATTATGTCAAAACCATGTCCATTTAACAGACATATTTGTAAGTATGGATGGAGGTATATATATTATATTTATCTATATATACTTCAAGAGTGCTGTGGTTTTGTTGGATCTCAGAACTATTTGGTCAGCTCAGATCCCTTGATCATACTAAAGAAGAATTTTAGGTCAAGAATTTATATTTACAGTGAACCAAATATCTGAGCAAATGGGGGTTGCATTAGAGCTAACCTTTAATCTCCATCTGGGCCCAAGTTTCAAACACTCCTTCCTGGATATCCTCTCTCTGCCCAAAAGCTTTGCCATCTCACTCTCTCTTTCAACACCACCCTGTTGTTTGGCTAGAGAGAAATGTTGTTTCTCCATCTCAACCAAGGATTTTGCCAAGTCCTGTTGCTTCCACTTCTGTAGCATATTTAGAATTCCTCTAGCCCTCACTATCTCAAAATTCTTGGCCCTGCACAACTGTTTTATTTTGGCTGCTAGAAGCCCAAACTAACCTCATCAGATTTTGGCTGGCAACACAGATCTTTTTAACCATGTCTGTTTTTCCCTGGGCACATCCTTGTTTACTGAGTCTGCTGCTGGTGGAACCAGTACAGTAGAACTCAGCACACAAAGATACCAAGGAAAATCCATGCTGAATCTTTAAAACAAATAGAAGTGCCACAATACAGAGTTGAGGACATGGCTTAGCCTGAGTCTCAGATTTTCTTTGTTGGGGTTTTTATTTTTGAGGATACGTATGTATTTCTACTGACTGCAGCTTCTTTTTAATGTTTCCAAAATGAAAGCATACAATGCACAGTTTTCATTTTTTCTGCCCAGTTTGCACACAGGTGAATGCCCAGCAATTCTCTCTGGATAAGGGCAAACATCATGCAGACACTCTGTGATTCTCTCACTGCATCTCACTGAACTGAGCTATTACAGCTAATAATGCCTGTTAATGTATTAGTGGACTGCTGGTTAATGTACACTGGTAGATAAATGCTGATGTTGGTATTGGTGATGGCAGTGATAAAAACGTAACAGTACAAACACAGTCTTCTGCTGCAAATTACTCTTTCCTTTATTACCCTTCCCAGCTTTGATTCCAGTAGCAAACTTTTAAGCAAAGCTCTGATAACATTTATCCCAGACCATTTTTATCACTATTATCTTCCTTCTCTGCTAGGTTAGATAGAGCACCAACTCCAACAGCTTTCCTACACACAAGGTGCACAAGGTTGCCTTCATTGAAGAGTTGCTTCTGTGGTTTACTAAAAGACAGAGTTCATCTTTCTTTTTCTTTTTTTTTAACTTTTTAGAGCTTTTTATAAAACCCATTTTCACTGCACTTGGAAAATGTGACTGTACAATGGGAAAGGGCAGGCCCTCCTCTTTTTTTCTTGTCTGAACACAATGGCAGGATAAGGGAGGCACCGCTCATTACAAGGAATACACTTTAATCAAGCTGCCCAGCACCAAGTGTTTGTCTTCCACCACTTTAGATGCCAATGTTTCTTTTCTCTCTGGGAGAAGAAACAGACAACACTTTTAATTTTAATAAAACTCTTTCAGAATGAAGCAAACAGATGACCTAATTTGGAGGATCTACTTTGCCTGAGTTGCAAATAAAGGCAAAGATGACTGGCAGGCTCCCATACAGCATTGCTGGAGGAGATTTAACACTTTCCTGCTCAGTTTGTTGACTGGGAAGTGTGAGATGGATTCCATGCTGTTTGATTCCACTTTCCCTGCTCCAGCAAGTGTCCTTACTATCACATACTGCTTGGCTTGAGTGGGAACTGCAAAATATGCTGCTGTGACTAAAGCTCCAGTTGGAAAGGTGAAAATCTGATTTTATGAAACACATGTGGATGCCTGTTAAAATTACTTCGGCAGCTAAAGCCAAGACTTCATCTTCAGTTTCACAACAGTCTCATCCTCTGGTATGAATCCATTGTTTCCAGGTTTAAGGATATCAAAGCAAATCTGATGTGTTTCTTTAACCTACAGTACTGGGTGTCTACACAGACAAAGACAAGAAATCACTATCATAAGAAAGAGCCATGTTTCACCTAAATAATTCATTTCAAGCCTCCATGTTTGTGAAGAAAAACACAAAATCATTAAAGACTCCTAGTGCAGGGAAATTGAAATGCTTATTTATTGTGAATCCTCATGGCCAATTCCCAGGATTTGGAACTCGAATGCTGCATTTTTATGGTGTTGGCTGACAGCAGATAACATTTGAGGGCTTCAAGCATCTTGTCCTGTCTGCATGTATCATCCAGTAACAGCAGAAACTTATTCTCTGTGACCAGGTAGAAATAACTGCAGCCTGAAGACTCCTGTTCTGTTCTAGGATTCATCTCCTTCAAAGCCAGATCTGCCAACCTTTTCTCCCAGCAGTGCTGAACTCCCAAATTCAAGGGAGGGAAGCACAAAAGGAAGGGTAAGGATGCAGAAACATGAAACCTAAGTCTTCTTTCAACTGCATCACCTTAAATATCAAGGGAGCAGCCCTGTTGTCCCTGAGCTGCAGGCACAAAAGGTGCCAGCCCAGCAGTTTGACCCCCTGAGGTTCCCTGCTGGAGGGAACACAGGATGGACACCAAGAAAGAGGACACAGGAGGTGGTGGAGGACTGGAACCAATGTGTTTTCTGCCAGGCACTTCTCCCCAGACAAATCCCTACTTGCTTTGCTCACAGTCTGTAACAGATGAAACTTGGTGTAATCTATCAACTTGTCTATAAATTACCAAAAATTATGATACTAATTATCAGTCATGAGGTGGTTTCTCTTGGAACTTGTGCTCTCCTGGTGACTGATTGGAAACACACTTCTTAACTTTCATTTAAACTTGCCATACTGCAGCTTCTTACTGCAAATTCTGGCTATTGCAATGCCATAGAGCATCTCCCTGCAAGGGTGAATTGGGCAAAACCAAGGCACTCCATGATATTGGTTCTTTAAATTTTGTGAACAGATTCTGGGACCTGCTCTTCTGCCTGCCTGCACTAGAGCATACAGCAAGCATTACTGACAGCAAAGAGCTGCTTTGGAGCCCCAGGGAACCGTGCGATGCAGCAAAAGTACAAAAATGCATGGTCTGTTGTATGGATTTAGCCAGTGAAATCTGTCTGAACAATGAACACCTTGAGGGGAGCACTGACTGATGACAAGCATGGGATTCAATCTTTGTCCCAGATCCATCCATGAATGGATCAGTCCTCATTTTCATAAAATCATTGTTTATTCTACTGGGCCACTGATTGCTACTATTAAAGCAAATGGTGCCACATATGGTCTTGCAGAGCATCAACAACCCCGAGCTGCCAGGCACTCAGGTGTGCAGCAAGGTGCTGCATGCAAACACCTCCACCCAGAGGATGGGCATTTCTTTGATTATTGCTCTGCTCTACCTCTGCCACCCCCCATGGGCACTGTCCACAGACACCAGCTGTCTTCCTGTCTCAGCCACCAGCTGCTACCAGCTCTGCACTATTCATTTGGCAGAGCTTTCACTCCTGAGCAGGTTCTGATGGTTTATGGGCATTTTCCTGTGTTGGAAGGACCAGGAATGAAGGGGCTTCCATGTGCTTTTGGCCCATATCCCCTGTGTGTCACATACAATATCCAGCCCTCTGAAGTCACATCCCCTGTTTGCTGTTGACATTGAGGAACCACTTGGCTTCCAGGGTACAAGATGTGATTTGCTATGTAATTTTCCTTCCAGACTCTGTAAAACACCTTGGGGTTTATTTTATAATTTATTTTAGTATTACCAGGAGGATGTTGGATTAATATTTTTTCTACCAATATCAGCAACACTGTCAGCAGAGAGCCTGTCCCACAAACTGGATGGGAGCCAGGCACACAGGACTCCTGCATGAACAATGGATTGTTCTGGAGAATAATCTGTAGAAATCCTGCTATATCTCACCCACAAAGAGGTGTCAGAGATCCCAAGCTGGGGCTAAGGAATAATTGTTAGCACCCTGCAGAGATTCCTGAAGACTTCACTATACACAAAACAGTCACTAGGCTAATCAACTCCAGTGTGAGGGTTTCATATAGATCAAAACAGTTCAAAACAAACATCTCACAATTTATCAGTTATGCTCTTTTCTCTTTTTTTTTTTTTTTTTTTTTCCTTGTTGTGAGAAAATGGGCAGAAAACAAGTGGAGAAATACAAATTTATTGTCCATAGACTGGAAATACTTCTTTTTCCGGTCAGCTCCATTCCTGAGTCAGCTATCTGTGTACACTGCTAAAGGAAGTAATGGAAGTTGTCTATACAAAAGAAAGGGAGCACAAATCAACAGGAGAGAAAATTGGGTTTATCTTGAGCCACTGGCAAAAACAAAGCTATCAACCATGTGAAACTAGACAGGGCTCAGTGCAGAGTTGCAGAGCCCCTGGACTGTATTGATGATATCTAAATTGTGTGACTGCTTTGCAGCTCTTTTGCCTTTAATCCAAATAGTGTCAGTCTTCAGATTGCTTCTCAGTGTATGTGTCTGTCTGCAGACACTACTGCATTGATTTCCATCTGGTGCATGTTTTAAAAGTTTTCCTCACAACCTTAAGGATTAACTGCCCTTTTTTTTTTAAATTTTTTTTCTCTCTCCACGGAACTTCAGATTCTGAAGCATGCTGAGGAAAACAATCACAGCAAAGAAGCACCAAATCTCCTGCAAGCTCTCCCCTGATCAGTGGGCACACAAAGATCCACCAGCAGCTGCTAATGTTGCGTTATGGATGATTAGCAGGACTTCCTGTGTCTAATGAACATGGCTCTTTCAGTGAGGAGACACAGCACAATGCTGTCCCAGGAACATAAAAACGATGTAACATCCAGTCAGGAATGCATTTACTACATGGCCTGGAATGGTGAATTGATCTCATGCCTCTGTAACAAAGCTCTCATCTGTAGTCCCCATGCACTGCTGGCACTGGCACGGCTTCAGAACGAGCCCGACCATCCTGCTCTCAAAAGGAACTGATTAGGAGGGATGTTCTAGGAGCCATTTGATACAGGCAGCACAATCCAGAATGCCATTTATGGAGCAAAAATAAAATAATACAGCAGTCTTTAGGTATTTTTATGTCTAAGTGCGCCAACGGCATCTAACTGACAGTGAAAATAAGCATTTAACACCCCTATAACCATGGTGTTCCTGGATTTGAAGCAGGTAGAGTGGATGGACAGATGTTTTGGTGTGAGCATGGCACATAAGAGAAAAAGGTTCAGTTTGGTGTTTTCTGCTTTCCTCTTGATTTTAACTGGAAATATATAAAGATAGGTCCATTTAAAATCCCTCTGCTCATATCTCTATATCTTGTTTCATACATTAGGCATCCAGGATATCCAGGGACATGTGAAATAAAATGTAAAGTTGTGGAATGATCTATATGGTGAAGAGAATAAGGATGATGTAAATAACACAGGCAGCTTGTAAGAAAATCTTTTGCCAAATATCTACCTTATGGCAACAGTGCAAGCAAGGGGGTGAAAATGGACTTGGAGTTTTGCTTTGTCAATACTATAAAATAAACTCAAGTTAAAACGGGTGTTACCCAACCCAATTGTCAAACATCACCGCTGCAATACAAAGACAAATGTTTATTGGCTTAACTTTGAAAGTGCAGTAAATGCTCTTCTATTCAATTAGATAAACAAATACAGGACAGAGTATATAATAGGGTCCTTTCATGTAAATTATGCTTTCTAAGTCACGTGTAAAAGAAAAATGACTTTAATGTTTATATTTCTGTAAAATAAAAAAACCATCAAGGTTCTCCTTCTGATATATTCTAAAAATAAAAAAATGAAGAATGTTTAAATGATGCCCATTTTATGACAAAGTCAGCAAAGCAAAGAGGCATAATCAGGCTGACAATTCAGCTTTTCTTCTCACCATTACAAGAGAGGAGGAAAAAATTCTTTATTCTGTTCTCATTTACAGTAGCAAATCCCCAGGAACTGCACTGACTTCAGTATGTTATTTTGGATTTACAGCACCCTAAAAGAGATTAGAATTCAGTCACACATGAATGAAGAACAGAATATCCACATTCATTCTAAACATATTTTCCTTCCTTGTGTACACAGAGCAGCAATGCTGCCCTCAGCAATGACAGATTATGTGCTGTTTGTTTACCTGCTTGCCTAGAGGTGTTTGTGCAGGTACCAGGCAGGATGCCTCAGTGAAGGAAGCACTTTGATGGCCTCTGCAGCAAATGCATCCTGATTTACATCCAGAGAGAGCTGCCTCCTCTGCAGCATCAGGGCATCAGGCAAGGGGCTAAAACATACTCACAGCATTATGCACCCAGTGATGAAAACCACCTGTTTGTGAGCCTGTTCTATTGTCTCTGCCAAAGACTGCCTCCAAGCCCTCACAATTTCTCATGCAGATATATTAGCATACATGGACTGGATATCTTTAAAATACAAGCAGAAAACTGTGGTAGTTTTTGGAGAGCACTGTGGTTAAAACAATATATAATTCCTGATCTTGATGGAGGAGGGCTATTTCTTCCTACAGGTTGCTTAGTTATGAGAATCTCAAATCTAATGTCAGCAAAAAGGCAATGCAGTGAACAGATCCCCACCAGTTTAAAAGCACTGATATCCCCTGCCCAGCACAAGCCAATTCATCCCCTAACACCCCATGCCTTGTCCAGCGTGTTCAGCTGAGCTGCAAACTCTTCACACAGGAGCAGGGAGCCAAACAAAGTTTTCCTTTGCCTTTCCTTTGGTCTTGACACCTGTCAGCATTAAACACATCCGCCTCTCCTGCTCCACAGCCTTTCTAATGAAGTGGCTGCAGGCAAGGAAGAGGCATAAGAGAGGGAGCACTGCAGAAGTAAAATGAAAATAGGCTGCTCCAGGAGATCGACAGAGATTAGGGCTGGATATCCCCAGGCTCAGTTTTACTGTGGGCATACTAATGCCCACATCTCCAGCTGAAATGCTCTGGAAACCTTCTCTGCAGCCTCCAAGAACACAGAGCAAAATAATAATTCCAGCAAGATAGATCACAAATAGGAAAGAGGAGGAAGGGTTGATTTCTGTGGTTAATTTTTTTTTCTGGACTACAACTAAAGAATTGAAAAGTATGCAGAACATTTATTAAAAAAGAAAAAAAGTCAAGGTTTCAAAGTCAGGCACTTTCCCAAGTTAGGAAAGGTCAGTGCCAACAGTTTTGAGAGTCCAGTATAAAATGCCTAGGATTTTGTTTTTCAGAACTTTGATTTTTATGGAGATCCAATCTCTTCCAGACCCAATCTTTTAAAGACCCATATTCTAACTTTCCAGCTAGCCCTCAACAACAAATCAGCTCAACTACCTGCAGATTACTTGCTAAATCATTTCAACTGACTCAGTCCAACCCTTATATTGCTTCCTGACATCAAGTCTCTGATAATGAAATCCTGCTGCTCTGTATCTCCAGCCCACATCCCACACTGCCACTGCACTCCCAGAACCATGGTCTGTGCTGTCCTTCAACCACATGTTTTTTGAAGAAAAGTTACAACTCCTTGAACTTGTGGGGTGCTTACCCTGTCCTTCCTCTGAGCTCTTCTCCAACTCACTTCCAACCACAAGAATCTCAGGAGAGCATTTAGGGTGTTTTGTTCTGTGATTCAATACCAATGACCACCATAAAGATCATGGTTCCTAATCACTGGTGCAATAGAAATAAACAGGAAAATGATAAAATATGTCTAATGAAGAGGAGGCAGGAAAATGGCCAGCTGTGTCTCTCTACCTTTCTATCACACAAAACACATATACATATATTTATATTTAAATATGTTGAAATAGAAACCATGTACCTGCTCCCTACATCTGGTGAAAAAAAACCCTCTCTGAATATATTTTTATTTTGGAATGTCTCAATTTACCAAACAGAAACATTTCATCCAGACAAGTATTCAATTAAATTCCTTTGAAAAACAGGCAAGCTTCCACTGGAGCCCTACCAGCCCCAGCTTGTGAGCAGCCCAGCTGGTAGTCTCCTGAGCACCAGGGCTTCCAGCTCCCACAGTCTCAAGAAGTCTTGCTAGACAAACTGCCTGAAGATTAAGGACCCTTGGGCTTGTAATGCCCCCAGTCCAGGGCAGAGTACCAGGCACAGCACAGCTGTGGTGGCTGGGGAGCTCAGAGACACCAGGCTCATGGCTACAGCCACAGCCAGCACTCCAGTATCCAACAGCTCCAGCTCCAGCCCTTTTTTACAGGCAATTTCAAACTGTTGGAACATCAAGGTTCCCTGAGAAATCAAAATACTTTTCTCCTTCCAGCTCTATTGCATACATATGTGGCAAAAAAAAGAAGATCCTTCGTGATCTTTTGCTCTCCTTCAGCTGTTCCTTATTACCGTACATTCATCTTGTTTGTTCTTTTGTGCAAATTATTTTGCTGGTTTTTTTGTGAAAGACATCGTTTTTCTACCTGCATTTGAACAGTTCCCAGCATAATGAGATCCAGATATTGGTTGTACATAGTTATGCAACACAAACAACATGGTGTTGTCATTTTCTTTTTTCCCTCCTTAGAGAGAAGTTTATTGAAAAATCAAAGCCTTCCCTCTGATCATTTTCACTCTGTTAGCTGTAGGCAACATCTGTTGGATAGTAATTAATATAATATAAAAGTATCTAAATTTTGCATGCATATTGTTTTTTTTTTCACACACTGCGTGTTTGTTCTTCCCCCAGCTTAAAAGCTAAGAATGAGAATTTACTTCCCATGTTCTCACCTCCCCTCCTCTACTTCATACCATATTGCAACTTGTCATATTATATTGTGAATAACTTAAGGCCTATTTGACATATTAGTTACACATTTATGTTGTAGAGCTTTTTTCCTTCACTATTTTTAGACTCCAATTTTACATGTCATGATATCCATATCTATATTTATACTGAATATGTTTAATTTTTTTTTCTTGCCATATTTAGTTCAAGGCTTTTACTGATGATAGGCAGAAAAAAAACCTACTAATCAGACCTTCATTTCACAAGGCAGATGGATAAATTGTAGCTCTTCTGGGAAATGACACTATTCTAACTAGACCTAGGTGATTTTCCTACTACAGTCATGAGACAGTTCTTGACTTTGCAAAGTAAAGACCAAGATGGTTGTTCTTATTAAAAGAGATACACTTTTTCTGAAAACAAGGTGGAGCTAATCAAAACATCTAAGGGAAACAAAGTGATATATTCCTCTAACTCACTGTGGTACACATCAGCAATACCACACACCATGCCTGTCTTGATCATGCTGTTAGTCCTTGCAAACCAAATTCAGGAATAATTGCTCCAAGTTCTTCAGACTGAGGCTATTCATGGATTAAAGCAGCACTGAGCCAATTGATGGTGAACAAAATTGTTGGAATATAATATCGTATACTGCAGTGTGGACCTCTAATTTTGTATTTTGTAATTGAAATGTAAATAATTTATTAAAATAAAAAGTTGTCTCTCAGGAAAGTTACTACTAAAATCAAAACAAATTTCTCTAGGGCTCTATTTACAATGCCAAAAGAATTGCATAAGCACAATTCCTGACTTTCATGAATGTAACCAGGGTGGTTATGCCCCAGAACTGAATAATAATTAAAAGTTAGATATTGGCAGCTTCAGGCTTGCTTTTCCCCAGGAGCCTGAGGGGTAAGCTTTAGAAGGCAAACTTCACAGCAGCCACTTCATTACAGAAAGAACATGCATCTGATCCCCAGAAAAGCACTCAAAACTAACATCTCTGTGGCGATGCAAGGACGGCCCACATGAAGAGGATACAATTTCATGCTGTCAACCATAAGGATTCCCAACACGAGTTTACAAAATAGACTTCATTTGGGACACTTTCATCCATCCTTCTCACTACACCTGCACAGCAAAGGTGTTCTACTCTCCTAATACCCCTATATGACCTTAACAAAAACTGCGTGTGGCCCAGGGAGCTGAGGCAGAAGAAGTTGTTCTGGGAGCAGTTTCTAGGCAGAAGACAATGGCTTTGACAGCATCCCAGCTGGATAGGGCTGGTGTGGGCACACAGCTGGATCCAGTGCCTCTTGGATTCAGCAGCCTCTGCTTCTGCCCAGAGCTGGGGATCCAGGTTATTTGTCACCCCTACAGCAACGCCCTTCTACCAAACATGTGGCATCATCTCCACTTAACAGCTCACAAACCCTTAAGTTTGCCATTATTTTCATTTCCATCATTTGCATTTCCCATTTTCCCCTGCAACCATGAGGGTTAGAAATATTTTTTTAAAAATGGAATTTGAGAAGTGCAAGTCATCACATCTCTAGTTGTTGAGGCTTTCATACTTGTAGTATCTTAGTAACAGCTGTACTCACAAATATCAAAAGTAATGATACTCTGCAATACATTAAGGAGTCCTCTGGAGATGAAAGGCTCAAGACCTGATGATTTTTTGTTCATGAGCCACGGCATGTCAAAGAACAAAGTGAGCCTGGCAGGGATTGACAGAGATTAAAAGTACACACAGACACGTACACAGACAAAAATCACTATGGAAAATGTGTTCCCTAACTCTGCACGAGCGAACCCAACAGCTCAGGCACCTCGCTAAGCTCCGGTGGGAAGAGGGAAGGGACATTCCTGGGTGTCCTCTCTCTGGAAGCCTGGGCCGAGGTGAGAGGTGTGCTTGGCTGCCGGGGCCAGGCGAGCAGACGGAAACATTCCCGGTTGTGTCCCAAAGCAAACAGCAATAAAACAAACTGCTAATGAGGATGCAACCTGACCCTCTGCAGAGTGCCTGCCCAAGGACCGCGGGCTGCAAGGGGAAGGAAAGGACTGTGCCGGCAGAAACTCCAAGCTCAAGGGGATTTTTTAAAAGAGCAACCAAAAAAAAAAAATGTTTGGGTACTTTGCTGGTAATAAAAGTTACTCACGAAGTAACCCAGAGCAAACGCTGCTTTGAAGGAAAGAGAAGTCTGTTAAACAAAGAACTTTACTCTGCAGAAAGAATTCCTTTTTAACACTGATGTTGACATTTCATTTTTTGTAAGAAATGCCAGTGAATCTTCCCTTAAGACTCTACTCCAAACAGGACACTTCTCTTTTTTTCCCTTTCTGATATACTCTCCTTTCCAGGAAAGACACAAATTTTTATTCACACTTTCTGCTTTTCTTCATTGGGCTGTTTATCACACTGTTACACAAACCATTCTCAGCTAATACAGCCTAGGGACAAACATCTGGATTTTAGTAATTTACAGCAGGAGACCAGCAGCTCCAGGAGATTGAAGAACCCATGAGCAAACTACCCATGACAGCATTCACAACTTAGTATCTGTGTTTTATTGTTTGTTTGCTTTTTTTTTTTTTAATAACAAGAAAACAATCCAGAAGCCACTGTTAAGGCAGAAAAAGGAAGGTATTTAATGTAGTGAAAGGCAACCTGTCATTCTGACACATTCTTGGTTTTCTGGAAGTCAAATTAACAGTCATATTTGGCAAGAAAGATGTGATGGCATAAGGCATTTGGTTTGTGGAAGGACATCAGAGGTAGTGGTTTTGATTAGAAGTGCAATGATAAACCTGGACAGTGCCCTGCAAAGAGATTGTGACAGCCAAGAGTAATCCAGGGTGTAAGAAGTTTGGGAACTGATGAACTTGGAACAGGACTGTAGAAATGTAAATTATACTAGAATAATGCTACTCAAACTCAAAAGATTCTGCAAGCAGTTAAACATGGACTTAAATATTGGAAATATCTCATTGAAGGTAACGGGCATGAACACAGTCCTTAAACACTTTGGAATTATGGATGTCTGTTTTCCCAAGTTTCTGGACACATACCACTGCTAGTATTTCTGCTTTAAAAAGGATCAAGCACACAGGGATGTCAAGAAATACACAACAAAGTAGCTGGGGCAGTTTACTGAGCAAACACACCACGTCCTTTGGAACCCAGTGGGAAAGGAGCTCTCCTGGCCCCTGAGCTGAGGGGCTGAGCAGCCTCTCTGCACTGCATCATCTTCTAACCCTTGCTGTGAACTCAGGGCACCTTCAGCCAGGCTGGTGTCACTGTGCCAGTCAGCCACAAAAGCAGTGAAAGGGAACAGGAAAGCAGGAGTGTGTCTCACCCATACAAAAGTAAGCTGTTCCCCTTTGTTATTGGCCCTCTGAATAAATGGTAGCTGAGAGAAATTTCCTTTTTGGGATTGTTCCTGCACTAGCAAATGCAAAACCACTTGCTGCAGAGGCTATCTAAGCCTTAATAAAGAACTGTAATGAAATTCAGGTCCAGGTGCTGAATGATTAGTCCCTCTATCAGAACATATTTTTCCTATTTATTTTCTTGCTCAGATTTCACCTGTAAAACAGGAACATTAAGGCAACTCCTCAATCTCAGCCTGTTAAATCCTCAATTCAGCTGGCATACTCACAAAGAAGATTTTCCAACAAAGGAACTGACAGCTTTCCATTGCAACTGCAACACCAGAGCATCCCAAAATGCATTTTCCTGTGACACTGTGCTCAACTGCTCCAGGTACATTAATGGGATCAGGTCTGTGACACATCACAACCCAAAAGCTTCCCACCTCAGCCTAGGAATGGAATAAGCAATCCATCACACAGTGTGACACGTTCCCCAAAACACACACACACTCAAAACCTGAGAGTGGTGTCAGAATGTTTATTGAAGAGGGCAATCTGACTGGCTGAACCGACCTGGGTAGCCGGTAACTTTTAACATAAGCAAACAGAGATACTGTAAACCTGCTGTGCATGGAAACTGTGTTTATACTTAAATTGGACTTGGAAGACTGAAATAACTTACTAGAAAAATATAGCTTAAGTTCCCAGGAGCTCTGAATGACCTTGAGATCATTCTGAAAAAAACAGAAATATGTAGACATATACAGTGATGCAAACAGAGTTACACAAATATTTTTGAAGTCAGCTAATAAAATACATTTCCTTGCCTATTTTTTTATGATAGCTTTGCAAACATACTTTTAAAACCACACTTTTCAGCCCCACCAAGCATTTTTTTTGCCACTTGCATTATCAGAACTGATGGTAAGCATTCTGCAATGTAAGTGTTGCCTCATTTACTTCTTAGTGAGTTTTGTAATTGCTGGATCTGTTCCTTTTAGATAGACTGCTGAAATTCTTACTACCACATGACAAGACAATAAACTTTCTTAGTGATGCAGTGGAAATACAGAGGAAGACAAAAATAGAAAAAAAGATATGAGAAACTTCAGATTTTTCTCAGTGTGGCCAATATATTGACAAAATATTTTTATTTATATGGCACCTAAATTGTTGTACATAGGCACATCTGCATGGAAAGTGATCACAAATCAGAGAGATAACAACCACCAAAAATTGTGAGCTCCGCTGCTCATGAACCTGGAAAAAAATTATTAGGAGTATTAAAGCACCCAGAGTAATGTAACCTAATGTTGCATAACTGTGATAAAATGTCTACAAATACCAGGAAATTGTTAAATCTAGAAGTGTTTTGTTTAAAAAATAATGACATAAAAGGAGAGGGGATAACTGTTTTATAACTTGAAAATAGCCAGGGGAGTCTAACCAAGCTGCTTTTATTTTTCTGCCATGGGCTGGGTGCATGGCCAGTACTGGAAGCTGACTGAAAAGGAAAACTGGAGATGCATCAAGTGATGGATCGCAGGTTATCCACGAATCTGTATTTGTACCTGAATTTTCCACACCACTCATACAATCTCCATTTGGCAGGAAAGCAGCACACAAGCAGGCAGGCAGAAGGGACTGTGCTTTTATCAGCAAGGTGCTCATCTGCAAAGCCGCTGGTGTCCCGGAATGGGATAACCTGGGAGCACGTACATCGCATCAAGGCTTTGGAGGAGAGGGGCAGGTGTCAGTTCAATGCCGGCATACCCTATAAATTTTGGTGTAAAGTGTGGGAATAAGTGACCCTCTGAGAAAATCCGCCAAGTTCCAGAGAAAACAGGATGGTGAATAGGTTCAATAGGTGTTTCTCGAGAACAATTTTACTCCGTGACCAGAGGTTGTAGTGCGGTGGGTGCGGGCCGGTCTCTTCTTCCGTGCCTGCAGTGAGAGAAAAAGAAAAAATGGCCTTAAGCTAAAAGAGAAGACATTCAGAATAGACAGCAGAAACATATTTTTCATTGTTATAATGGCCGGACATTGCAAAGGGCTACCCAGGGAGATGGTGGAGTCACCAGTTCAAGAGGTGTCTGGATCTGGCATCGAGCTACGTGGTTTAGTGAGGGTTACAGGGGCAGTGCTAGGCGGACGCTTGAACCGGATGATCTTAAAGATGTCTTCCAACCGTGGTGATTCTGTGAATAAAGGCGGCGAGGCTCCTGTGTCCCGGTTTGGGGGGGTGAAATTCAGCATTCCGTGATTCCGGCTCGCTCTGAGGGCAGAGGCCGCAGAGCGCCGCGGCCGCGTCCGTCAGCTCCGGTGCCGCTCCCGGCCCGTCCGCCGGCGGCTGCGCGCGCCTCTCCCCTTCCTCCTCGTCCTCCTCCTCTCCCGCCGCTGCCGCTGCCCCCGCGGCAGGGATGGAGGCCATCGAGGAGCTGGCGGTCCAGCCCTGCACCTCCTCCCTCTACCTGCGGCCTTTCCGCCTCTCTTACCGGCAGGTGAGTGGCGCCGCCAGCCCGCCCGCCGTGCCCCGTCCCGGCAGGGCCCCTCAGCCCCCGCCTGCGCCATTTTGGAGCAGCGCCGCTGCCACCTCATGGCACCCCCGGGGCGGCCGCGCTGTCCCCGGCGCTCCCTCGGCCTGCCCTGAGGTGGGGTTCGAGGAGGACAGACCGTGGGGTCACTGCCTTGGGGTGGCAGCGGTTCCTGCGTCCCCAAGGGTGTCCCCTGTGCCCTCCGCCCGCGCGGGGCTGTCACTTTCACTGTCACTTTCACTGTCACTTTCACTGTGACTTTCACCCCGTGCTGGTGTTCGGGTTCACCTCTCTGGAGACATTCCAAACCCAGCTGGACTCATTCCTGTCTCACCTGCTCCAGGTGACCCTGCCATGAGAGGGGTTTGGATTAGCTGATTTCCAGAGGTCCCTTTCCACCCTGACTATTCTGTGATTCCGTGAATCACCTCAATGCCCGCAGGTGGGAAGTGGGGAAGGAAATCCTGTCCCGTATCATGTTTGTATCAACATGAGTCACCTTTCACCGAGGATCACTGAGAGCTGGTGCTTCCAGCAGCGGCAGGAATGAGAACTTTGAAAGGAAAGTCACTTGTCACAGCACAAAGCATTGCATGGTCCTCGGGTGCTTTCCTTGGGCCTGCTTGGTGGCTGCTCCCAGGGTGAGCTTTTATCCAGACAGAGTGGTGGAAGGGGAAAGGAAGGAGAGTTTAGACAGACCTAGAAATGGATGGTGGAAAACACATCTCTCATTTCTTCTTTGCTTCGCTTCTAAACACATCAGCTTCTAAACACATCAATTGGAAAGGCAGAAGAGGAAAGTATTGAGTCCAACAGTGAGATAAACCACAGAAATTTAAAAGCAAGGGTTCAAATAGGTTTCATCAAAGCAGATGAGCTGATTTTTAACATTTTTAAAAATGCATTTTATACATGATTTTCCTAAAGAAGCTCTCTTCTCATTGATTGGGATAAATAAACTATTTTGATTCATGAACAGCTGAGAGCTTTATGCTGAGATGTCTTTTTAGGTATCAGAAATAAACTGTCACGGACATCTTTTGTGAAAAATCATTTCCTTAGGATTTTTTTTCCTGAGAAGCTGAGAGGCCTCAGGAACAAAATGTAAACAATGATTATCTGCTGCAGTGGAATGCAACAGGTGCATCTGTGATTGGTTTCATGTGGTTGTTTCTAATTAATGGCCAGTCACAGTCAGCTGGCTCCGACTCTGTCTGAGACAAAAGTTTTTGTTATCATTCCTTCTTTTTCTATTCTTAGCTAGCCTTCTGATGAAATCCTTTCTTCTATTCTTTTAGTGTAGTTTTATTGTAATATATATAATAAAATAATAAATCAAACCTTCTGAAACATGGAGCCAGATCCTCGTCTCTTCCCTCATCCTGAGACCCCTGTGAACACTGTCACAGTAAACCTGAAAAACATTCTTTCACATTCTGAATTTTTGCTGGCTTAGCTTACAAGTGATGGGTCTTACTACTTAAATTAATTTTCACTTCTGAGTCATGCTCTATTTACATGAAAAACGAGATTTAATTAAAATGTTTGAAACAGTATTGCAAAATTACATTTAATTGAATGGATGTGCCTTAGATGTGATGAGTATTGTAAAGAAGAAATAAGGATATGTTTGGTCATGTGCTGTGAATTGACAGAGATCAGCATTGCCCCTAAATGAAGCAGACTTGCCCTTCTTGCTACTTCCTCTCCTTGCACAAGTGTCTGTGCAGCAGCTGAGTGAGCTGGACCAGGGTAAAACCTAATCTAGCCAAAAAATAGAAGTCAGTTTTAAGCTAGACAAGATCAGTGATTCAGTTCATTATGCTGGCAGAGGGGAGGTGGTAATGTGGTAGTTAGGGATGAGTGTTTGGGGCCTGGAGAGAGATTGTTTCTCTTGGCTGCAGCACTGTCTTGAAATGAAGTTGAAAATGTAGTTTCTATGGCATGTGTGCAGAGGCTGGCTTGGCTCCAGCCCACGGAGAGCATGAGCTCAGTGTGAGCACCACTGTCTGTACCTGACCTGAGAAACAGGCCCTAGGTTTATTGAAACCCATTTTGCATTTAAAAACTGACTTACTGACCAGAGGAAATACTAAATATTTTCACTCATTTGACTAATTGTTTCAAAAGCATTTAGGTCTGCTCGAAACCCCATTAAACAGTCAAGTGTCTGAAATCCAAGGGAGTTAAATGCCTGTTGTGCTTAAGAATTTTGAAAATTCCACCACTCCTCTAAAACTGACAATTGTTTCCAAAATATAGCCCTTGATCTTAATGCTTTTATACTGAGTAGGTCTTTCCTTGCCCAACTATTTTAATTCACTATCTGGAAAAAGAAAAGAAACTTTTCTTCTTCCCAGCTCCTAATTGTTCCTAAGTAACATTAATTTCCCCCATCCATGAATTCCCTGCACTTGCTCGCTGAACTTGACCCAAATCTAATAAAAAAGTCTTTCTGGATAACAGAATAATCTAATGGGTAAAACTTTTGAACAATGGCACATTTTTGCACTGTGAAAACTGAAACTAATTTGGATGCTTAAATTATGCAATATGTGGAATTATGATGTAGTTGGAAGGCTTGGGGTGGTCTTATAGGTACATTTTGTGAAGCTATGACACATCCCCTATAATTCATTGTAGGTCTGAAAAAGAGTCATTGATGCGTTTTTTGGTGTTCACATGATATTAATGAAGGAGAATTGGGGCCTTGAAGACTGAGAATTTTAAATCTATTTTCAAAAAGCTTTATTCATAAAACAGGCATTGATATTTAACATAAATCTTCTGTCCAAGGACATATAGAGAGTGAGAGTTTTTTTTATTAATTTGTTTTCTTTCACAACTACTGCTTTTCTGTACAAATAGGAAATTAAAAGAATTTTTACATATAGTGTAGGATTTTAAGATTATTTCTAAGCATTCATGAAAGCTTAAGTAACAGCATTGATTTCTAGACATTTCATATCAAAATTATGCTACTTGTATGGAGATAATTTGAGTCCTGTTACTATATCTAATATAGCAAGGTCTTTAAAATAAACATAATTTTTATTATTTTAAAGATGAATTTAGATTTATATTTCAAGATACCCTGCTAGTCTGATTTTATCCACTCAACCTGCACCCCACTGAGTTGTAAACCACTGTTGTTCTCAAAGCTTTACAGACCACTCAAAATCTGTAAGACACCAGAAGAGGATTCATTTGGGGGCTGAAATCTAAACAAAATGCTGAATTAATCAGCTCAGTTGGTCAGAGCATGGTGCTAATAACACCAAGGTCAAAGGCTCAGTCCCTGTAGGGGCCATTCACTCAAGAGTTGGGTCAGTGATCTCGTGAGTCCCTCCCAACTCAGAATATTGTGTGATTCTGGAAATACTTTTGTAAATCCACACAGGTTACACATCTGAACTGGTGAAGAGTGGAGCCACAGAGTCAGATCAGTCTACCTGCTCTCAGAGGCGTTTTACACATTTACAGTTGCAGGCCCATGGATTGCATTGATGTCTTGGCCAGCTGAGTATTTCCTTGGACATATGGATGCTCAGACTGGAAACTGTGGACAAACACAAGGACAGAGTTGTGTTTACATCAAATCCAGTCAGGCAATTACTGTCGTGTTAGAAAAAACCACAGCACTGTCCTTGTGGGTTTTGCTTGAGTCCCAAGTTCCCCTGTGTTGTAAGAGGTTGAGTCATCCTTTAAACTGCATTTGGTTACATATAGAAATACTCTTCCAGAAGTCTATGAGAAAAATGTCCTTTTCTGGCTGTTTCACTGAAGTGAGGATTTTAAGAAATCATGGAAGTTCGTGAAGTAGGAATGGTAGAAAACCATACAGCAATTTATGCCCATGGTGGATTCTGTTCTTCTCATATCTTTTCATATGAGGTGTTTCATCATCCTCTCCTTCTGTATTTTAATTGAAAGCAATGAGCTCTGAATTTTTCCTGTAGAGCACAAAAGTAGTTGTAAACCCTTCTGAAAGACTTCCAGGTTTCAACCCTTGCAGATTGAGGCACCCTGCAGCTTCATGTTGGACATCCAAGCTGTGGAGAATAGCCTGGCTTGCTGGACAAGTCACTGTACCAGTGACTCATTTAAATTATTAGTTCTGTCTTTGTGTAGTGTAGAGGTAGAAATGGAAGTCCAGCCAAGGAATAGTGGAATTCAGCAAACTGCAGTCAGATTTCTGTGAGGGCCAATATGGAGGGGTAAAGTACAAATTAAGATTATATTCTTCAAAATGGGTATCTGACAGAATTTCAAAAGGGACCTCAGCTTCTGTTTGGGATTTTCAGCTGTCAGCCCTGCTCTAGGTGGGGCCCTTAGTCAAATCAACCATGTTTGAAGTGATGTGGCCTGGGTTTGAGAGATGGACAAGGTACCTCTCTTAGCCTGAGGAATATTTTCTTCATTTTGTCAGTAGGAACCTTGTGTTCCTATATATTCTGGTTCTGCTTGGTAGTGAGAGAATTCATTTTTCTCACATAGAGGAGAGCATCTGTCTAGCTCTAATGTGTGCTTGCCCCCTAAGTGCAAATTGATTTGTTATCTAAATTGGCTTTTTTTTAAACATACATCACCTCCTGAAGAATTGGCTTCTTTACCAGGAACTCCATGGTAAATCTCTTTTCACTTTTTCCTATTGAAGTTTTTCTGCTTTTCATAAATAATTTATTCAAGAGACCAGAGGGATGGCTAATGAGAGATTAACTCAATGCCCAAGGGCTAGGGCATTTCCCTGGGATGTGGTAGAGTCAGGCTGCAAGATCTCACTTCAATTAATATTGCTTCCCACATCACAGGAGAGTGTGCTCACTGCTGGGAAACACATTTGTGTGTAAATCTTCAGCTCTCTTTTGTGTATGCTAGCCAGGCACTAGCCTATATATTAGATTAAAAAAAAAATCCCCCCAAAAAAACCAAAACAAAAAGCAAACCCCAAAATGAAAAAAACCCCCAAACCCAAGTTTAAGAACTCTGCTGAGACTCCAAGTCATGAAGTCAACGTTGTCAACAGTTAAGGAGAGTAGTTATGACTTGAGCAGCATTAAGTATCCAGATTCCAAATGGGATTTGGGTACAATGAAATCTTAATCAGCGCCAGAGCAGGGAGAGATTTCAGTGGTTCTGCCTGTTGGATTTGGACCCTTACACAGGGATTTGACAGAGCTATGGTGGATCTTGCTGTAGCAATTTAAGAAGTTACTGCATTCAAGTTTTCTCTGTGCTAATGGTTCTTACCCCTGGGAATCAGCAGAAGGTGCCTTTGCTGCAGGTCTTGCTCTGTTGTTCCAATTCAAACCCACTGCCATCAGCCCTTTAAGCCAAATCACTGAGCTTTACGCAGAACTGAGTGAATTGCCTTTGCATATTCTTTTTGGTGACCTCTGTGCTAGGGACAGCTCCCTTCAAAGGGGAGGCACAGCATCCATCAGCTGGGGGGAAGCATCTAGCTGCTGGAATAATACCTTGAGCTCTTACAGAAACTTTTGTCCAGAGCTCACATATCAAAGCCTTTGTGGATCTCTCCCAAACTCATATACCTTTGTTTTTGAAAGTTGTTCTGGCAGGGGAGCTCTTGCCACTGTTTCCTTGCATTCTATAAACATATACGTGCCTTCTGCCCAGAACTTTTAGAAGTTTGCCACCAGACTAGAACCGACTGTCAGTAATTTTCCCAGTGTGTTTGTGAGTGAGTTTGTGTTTTGGATCTGTGGAATGGTGAATGGGCATCTGTTTCAATGCTGTGGGTGGGATAAACCTCAAAAACTCCATGCATATCGACTGAACCATGCAGTCAGTTATGGTAAATTGGAACTATTTGCTCTTTTCTGAGCTTCACATTCCTTCCACACTTCAGAGTAGGTCAGTGCCTTAACATCACATTTCTTCTATTGATTTAATCCTTAGAATAATTTATTTTAAAGTTAAACAAGAAAAAATTCTCCCTTCGAGTTCATTTTAATGCTTGATGTTTTTCATTCACTGTTAAGGGAATTAAATTATTATGTCTTTGAGTTTTGAGTAGTTCTAAAGCAATTTTCAAGGCTGCTGTAGATTTTTAACACCTCATGAACTTTGTAATGGGTAGAAAATGTGCTTCATGAGCAGTTCATCAGTGAAGAAAGAATTTCTTCTAATCTGAGTTTGCTACTGCTTTCTTTTGTGACCATGAGCAACCACTGTGCCTTACAATTTTAACTGTCTTGGAGATGTCATCAAGATTAGAATATGTGTATGCATGGAGAAAGAAGTGAGCCCTGTATCATTAATGCCATGAAAACTTTGAAGATGAAAAAGCAAAGCAGGGCAGTGTAACAATAATATTAACAATCTTATTTTGCATTTAGGAATTTTTGTATATGGTAATAGCAACATAAATGTGCCCAGCTGCCTGAAATATTCTCTGGAACTTCCGTCTGCTTTTTTATAAACATAAAACATTCTTTTCTGTTTTGACAGTTAAAAATTATGCTGTTGAGGGAGTAAACAGATTTTTAAGTTACCTGTTCAAACAAGTAAGTCTTCTGTTGAATCTTCAAAAGGTTCCAGTAGTAGGAAATATGTTACCAAGTTACACATTTATTTGCAGTTCATTTTTTTAAAGCAGTAGTGCAGTGAAAGGAGATGCCATTTTTTCCCTGTGAAGTTTGTCTCATTTTCTTCAGCTTGTCAAGTCTGTTATGTCAGTGTTGAGTATTAATCTTAAATGGAAACATACTGCTTCCAGCTCAGGGAGTCCCTGAGCTGCAAATTGCAGGAGTCTGAGAGTGTTTTAACAATATATTCTTACTTGGGCATCTTGGCTTCTGTCAGAGGTAAATCTTGGATGACACTGATTTTTGATCTGACTGCTGCTGTGTTAACAGTGAATGTGGTTGAGGTGCAGTATAATTCTTTCATATGTGTGAAAGAAAAGATTTTGCAAAGACAGCATTAGGGAGTTGAATACTGAGGGTTCCTTTGAGGGAAATGGTGTTCTCTGCAATTAGAACACAGATTTAAGGAAAGGAACTCAGGAATCTAGGCATGTCTGCTTCTGACTCTGCCATATGCTTTGAATTCAACTCTGAAAATTTGTACAAGTTATTTTTGTATAACACATTTATTAATTACTGAAGGGGAAATGAGAAGCATTAGTTAATAAGAGCAGTAGTTGAAAAGAACACTAGTGTTCTGAAACAAGTGTTTTTGTTTCAGTGAAATTATGTCATGTTAGTCTTAATTTCTTTATCCAGCATGCTTTGACAAGTGACTGTAAGCTTTGAAGTAAATGCATGAAAAATAGTTGACAGTGACAAAACTTCGTATTTTTAGGTCAGTCATACTACAATTTAACACACTTGTGACAGCAAATGTCACATAATGGAAAGAATAAGGCCTTGTTGAGCACCTTTTGTAGCTGAAATGTGTCTGCACTTACAGAAACGATCAGTAAAATCTCATTTAATGCCGTCAGACTACTTGGGTTACTGCACAGTAACTGTGAAGTTAAGGCTGAGTGTAGGAGGAGGTACAGAAGTTGTAGTGAGCCTGAGCTTTACTTCTCAATTTCTGATGTGCTGCTCACTGAGGGCCATTGCAATACTTGCAGGTCATCCATCCACATGAGGCAGCTGAGAAAAGCAGATCAATTATTAGCAGGCTTAATGTGCTACAGCTTCCCTGGAAGATGTTTCCAGATCTGAAATGGAGAAGTTGAAAACCATCAGCTCTGGCAGTACCACTCCAGTAGCCTCATGTGCAAGGACTTGTCTGCACAGGACTTTCCTGATTAACTCCATGTCTCATTCTACAACAAAGAGTCTGGTTCTGTTTACGTTAAACCATTTTCAAAGTGCGATTGCACTTTGAATTCATACCCTACCTTAATCCATGTTAACTTTCCAGTGTGTGCCCTAAGGGTGCAGTAAACTGAACTGGATGACTGTGTCCACACAGGGGTTTAATGGAGTTTAAGTAGCAGAATTCAAGTTCATCAAGGTACTTACTTCACATTCATTTTCTTGATGTCCTGGTATAGACAAGCCCTAGGAATAAAAGTGGTTTAGTTCTAAGTGAATGAACTATGTTGTAAAATTCATCACTGAAGTTTTATTATACTTTACTGTGTGAAATACAGCTACTGTAGGGTATAAAGTAGACTTTTTTGTCTTATTTAGTACCATCTCTTTTGTAGCAATTGCAGATAGATCTGAGAAATAAAATAGTGCTCATGTTCTTCCAACAAATAAACGCTGTATTTGTTTTTCAGTTTGGACCAAAATCCATGTGTTTGCTTAACTAGTAGAAACTTTTCCTCATACAAAAAATCTGTCATCTGCATCACAACCTCAGCTATGACATTATGTGTATTTGGTATGTTTTAAAGCAGATGAACACTGTAAAATTTTAAATGTTTATAGCAAATCTGAATATTGTGGAAATTAGATTTTCTGTAAATGGCAATATTCTTTCAAATGTCATTGTTTGATGTTCATAGGGGATGAAACTATCCTACTCTATTTCTGAAAACAAATGTATTTCAAATAATTTTATCTCAACTGCTGCAGTATTTAAAATACATTTGTATTTTCAGCTGTAACTCATAAAAGGTCAGCTCCCATGCTTTGAAAACTCTATACAACTTGATACTGCATAAATGAGCATGTTTTACACAGCAGGCATATAATGTTATCTGCCCCTCTGACTTGCACTCAGATTAATTATTCTTCATAATTTTTAACCAGAGTTAAAGAACTTTGCTTTCTGGTACCGTCCTTCAGACATTGATCAAAATCTTGTTAATATAGTAACACTAAAGTTTAAACAAAGTAAAGCTCAGTTTTTCTTAGTGGTCAGCTCATGTCACACTAAAGCCCTGATCACTGATCAAAACAGCATTAATTATTTGTTTCACGTTGAGGTTGCTGTGTCAAAATCCTTTAAATACCTCTTGGAGCAGAGAGGGAATCTTACAGCCTGTGACAGAGCAGCTGGTGTGGACATGGGCTGATGCCCCAGTTGACAGGTTGTTGGATTAGAAAGAATATCAAAGGCAGTGAGTAAGATTAGGGATAAGTGAACATCTGACAGCAGTTTGCAGCAGGGGAGAACAGATGATAAACAATGGGAGCGGGGTGCGTGGGGGGGTGAGAGGTGAGAAGGCCATGGGAAAAGTGTGGCGGCAATCACTAAAGCTCCAGGTTGCTGAGCCTCATGAATAGAACAGGAAATGGGATTTGCTGGGACAGATGTGCTGAGTGGTGATGAATACATTATAGGGAAATGAGGCTAAACTCCTGAAGGTGAGAGATGGTCTTTATCTTGAAATAGAAAATATGGGAAAAGAAAAGTTTAGCCCTCTAGAGAATCAAACAGTCTTGAAAATTAATACATAGAGAAGTAATGCTAATGCTAATTTAAATTAAGTTATTATTCTGCAAGAGCGTTCACGATAAACTCTAAGTCGTGTACTTCCAGCATAACAATCTTACAGTGCTATTACATATCTAGGACTGAAAGTGTTTATTTTAGTCATGAGACTGCACAAATGGTGGAGTAGTTTGAATGATGGAACAGCCTGGAATGGAGGCTCTGACTGGATAATGCTTAGAAGCATATTCTGTATCTGGCATGTATTACATAGCACTCACATAACATATGTTTGATCCTGCCACTGTTAAGAGACTTGTACTGAGTGATCTTGTGAGGTCCTTCCAGCCTTAACATTTTTTCAATTCTGTAAAGTGATTGAATGCTTGTAGAATATCATACATAACTCCTCCTGTTCCTTAGGGTATTGTTTCTTTACTTCTTGGACTTCCTTAGTTTATATTCTTGATGGATCCTTTTCCAATATTTATGGTATAGTTATGTCAGAAAGCAAACAGAAGCTTTTTGCATGTTCTCTTAGAGGGTTGTATGTCAGTTTTCTGACTTAGAATTTCTTATGAGATTTTTTCTTTTAAATTTCTGTAAAGAAAAACTCATTAAAAAACATCTCACACTAACATTTTAATAATGTATTACTTTAGCTGAAGGGAGGACTAACAGAAAGTATAATTGTTAATGTTCTGAGAAAGTACCAATCAGATTTGTTCACAAGACATCTAGAAATTTATTCCACAATGTATTCCCACAGTTTGAGTTACAAATACAAGCTTGGTAAAATAATGCAGAAACACAAACTGTGAGAGTCACCAACTGGCAAATACAAAGCTCAATGCTGTAAGGACAAGAGGTGACTTAGCTGTAATGGGAATGCCCACCATCTGTCCTTCCTGACCTCAAATCCCTCATATGTGCTGCCCCTGTCCTCCAGCTGAGGAGACATGGGGCTGGCCTCCTTCAGTCCCTGTTTGCTCCAGCCATGTGTCCTGTAACTGTAGCTCTCATTTGTAAAAGAACAAGGGACTGTAAACAGAATCTGGGATTGATGTGTCCGTAGCCCTGCTTCATGGAAATAGCTGTTCACATTTGAGAATTTCCATGCTCAGTATCTTGACTGCAGTGACATCACTTGAATACAGCAACCGAAGAGTTGGGAGAGCTTTGGAGTTACAGATGTTCCACAAAATTAGCAATCAGTGAAATTTGTCCTTCAGCCAGCCATAATCAAAGAAATAAAATTATGGTGAGCACAGCAAAACAGAGATTAAAAAAATCTGCTCGATTGATTCTAATTAGCATAAGTACTGTCCTAATAGGTGTATTTTCCATAAAACTGGGATTTCTGCATTTGCATGAAACTACAACCAAAGAATTTACCATTTGTTACAGGCAATTCCCATTTAAAAGACCATTTATAGTTGGCTTGCACAGTTCTTTACTTTATTTCCAGTATTGAAACTGTTATATATTGAAAGTGTTATGTATTAAAACTGTCATGCAAGTTTCAGAAATCCTGCAGTAACACATAGAACTGTAGATAAATCACTAATCAATTAATCACTAATTCAGTCAATTTACTGAATGCCAGTAGTATTTAAGTAACAGTTATGTGTCTCACTAGTAGTGCACTCTGTTAGAATGGGTGAGAGATTAGAAAGTGTTCATAAGTCACTTGAATCTTTCTGTGCATTTCTTTTTCCCAATGGGAAGATGATAAGAGGAATGCCTCTGTGGGAACAGATTTCAGTTGACTCTATCAAAATTGAGAGGTAAAAGTGAAATTAAGAAAAGAGCAGAATCCGGAGCTAGTTGCATCTGTCACTTTGAACTGATTTTTGGGAGGGGGTGGGGAGGAAGGAGAGGATGAAAAGCCCTGAGGATCTTTGTGAGGAGGGTCTGTGAGAAAGTCTTAGGAGAAAAATCTAAAGATTGTTCCTAAGCCTTGGCTTCTGTTAGCCCCCTGCTGCTGTTCTTCATCAAGTTGTTTTAATGGCTTTCAAAGCAAGTGAGTGGAAAATGGTTTCTCTGGAACTTTAAGGAGTCTGAACTGAAAACTGTCATTGCTTTATAAGTAAAACACATCAAAGATTGATGGAAGAATTGCTTGTTAAACACATTGTAGATTTAATTAAAAAAATGGCTGATATCATAAAAGAGACATCAGATCATCATAACTACCTAAAGGTGAAAGTTTAATGGCTTGTCATCTGCTCAGGAACCTGTGTTAAGTATCTCTTCCATAGCTTTTATGACCCTCTCTATATCTGCGAGACATTTTTTTTTTCCATGAGTGCTGCGGTTTTTTTCATCATGTATAGATGGAAAAGTACCAAAGCATAAAAATATGTAGGTGGTCGTTACTGTGCTTTTTAATTTTCTGTCTGTCTTAAGGGATGCCTTTTTCTCGTATTTTTAATTAACTAGTGCTTCAAATTCTTATCTAGTTCTGAAATAGTTGTTTTTCTTTATGTTGCAGTGCATAATATTTGTTCTGTGTGTTCAGTGTGTGCAAAGTGCATTTGTATATCTTCTACTAATTGCATATTTCTTCTGGAACCTGCCCTCTTATTGTCCTCTCCTCTCCCCACTGACAGTTCTCTCCACAGTTCTCCCAATCAGTAAATAGTGTATTTTTTACTGTTGTGTTGTAGATCTAATATGAAAAAGTGAAGAAAAAAAAGATGTGCATTGAAAACAGCATTTCCACTGAGACTGAGCCTCATTTTTTAAACCAAATGCTTTTTCTGATCTCATGCTGCATATGATCAAGGTGCACTTTTAGTAAGCAAATACAAACAATTCTTTTTAAAGACTAGAATAATTCCTCAGCAACCTGATAAGGTACAATATCCATCTTCAGATTTCAAAAATATTCAGTGTTGTAATTCCAGTTTTAATTCACAAGTTCCTTCTGGAGTGTAACAGTTACATCTATGCATGATTCTGACTCCAGATCTGATTCTATGAAATGCAGAAAATTATTTTTCCCAAGAGCCTAATATGTGATGACTGCAATTACTGGATTTTCTGCAAATGTTAAGGCTTAGAAATGGTATGTTTCACCAAAAGCCATGACATTATTTGAGTGAAATCTGTAAGATTTTCATGATGTACGAGATAATTTAAATAGGGAGTAAGAATATTGACTATCCAATCACCTAACATAGAATTTGATCACTTGATGTTACTGTTTTAAGGATTCTTGAAAATTATATTTGTTTATGAAATGATATTTGTCATTTTTAGATGATGTTTTAATTAGTTGTAATGGTTATTTGTGAACTTAGAATGGATATAGCATTCTGGTTTACTGCATAAAAAGATTCTATACAATAAGTGGGTCTGGCCAGATATTAAGATCGCCATTATGAATTTTTGTAACTTTGTGAAATTCCAACCTTGCTGAATAAAATGGCATTTTAGTTCTTCTCATTGATAAAGCCAGGTTGTCCCTTACATTGTTTCTATTCAGTCCTGGTTTAAGCAAATTCAAAAGCAATTTGAGTAACTTTTTTTTTACTTAGTAGGTAAGCTTGTTGGAGTAGCAGCAGTTCAGTGGTTTTTAACCAGAAATTATATATTCTGACAAACTGAGCTGGGGAATATGGGGAAAAAATAGGGGCAAACAGTACATTTATGTATTGACAATAACATTATAAATAATAATTTTAAAAATTTAGGCTAAGACACTATATAGCTTTGTATGTATTCTTATCCAGAACTGCTGAAATAAACTATCACTGTTGACTTTGTTTAGTTTCATATTGGCTTCATTTTGGTTATCATTATGCCACTTAAACTTGTTGAGCTTCTGAGGCAGCAGGATTAGAAGAAAAATTGGCTTTCAAAAATCAAATCTTTTGGCAAATCTGCTGTAGAATTTCATATGTGTGTCTGCACTTAGCACTCTGCTTTCAGCATTGTACCATTTCTGACACCTGAAAATATTGGACACAGGCAATTTCTGGCTTACTTTGCAAAGCTGTGTTGCTCTTCAGAGTGACATTTCCATAGCACTGCAGTTTGTACAGCCTAAAATTTTATCTGTAACTCATCTGATTTGTTCTGTTCAGATAAATTTAAAAGCAGTATGAGATTATTTCATGTAGTGATAGGACAAGGGAGATTGGCCTTAAACAGAAAGGAGATAGATTTGATTTTCCATTAGGAGGAAACTCTTGGCTGTGAGAGTGGTGAGGCACTGGCACAGGTTGCCCAGGGAAGTTGTGGGTGGATGCCCCAACCCTAAAATGTTCAAGGCCAGACTGGATGGTGCTTTGAGCAACCTGGTCTGGTGGAAGGTGTCCCAGCCCATGGCAAAGGGTCTGGAAATTGATGATCTTGAAGGTCTCTGCCAGTCCAAATCACTCTGTGAATATTGGCCTCCTGTTCAGTGAAACCAATCAGTAATCATTAGTATGGAAATTACTGCTGTAGTATTTTACAGGATAGTTCCACCAAATCTGAAACACTAATGTCTCCCTTACTGTTTCTGTAAACCACCCTTATTTCTTGACCAGGCGAGGTGGTTGACCTATCAGTGTGGAGAACCCTCTTTCTTTTTATCTCCTTACTTTCTCTTTGATGTGTCTAGGAGTTCAAACCTCTTGGCAGAAATCTGACAGGACTCATGGGAACACATGAGCCTCCCTAGAGCACTATGGGACACTCCATAGAGAAAGATTAATTTGTTAAAGTAATAATATGAATGTTAAAATTTAAGTGTAAGAATTATGTTGAGGGGTGGAAAGTAGGGATTTAATCACACCCAGCGGCTGAAAAAGTCAGGGAAACGATTTCATTAAACAAAAAAATTGTCAGGATATTTGCTTTTGAAGTATTTCTGAAAAAACCTAGATGAATGCCAGTTGGTATTGTGTTTTCCCTCCCCTCTGTCTGTACCCTGTTCTGCAGCCCATGGGACAGAGCAGTGTCAGGCCTTCCAGTCCTGCCCTAAGTGGGATGATAAACCACACCCAACAGCTGTGCCTTGAGGAGAGGATGAAAGGAAGAACAACTTTCTGCAGTGGTGTTTTATGTGTACGTTTTAGTGAGAAAAGTGTGTCTTGCTCTTGCAAGGGAGGGTGTGGAATTGCCTGTAGTAGTTGGGAATGTTGGATTTTCATTCTCAGACCAGCCCTGCTGACCCTGTGGGGTGAACTTGTGACCTTCATTCTTTGTCTAAGATTTAGACTCTTCTGTATATGCTGAGTTCGTGCCATTGCATGCTCAGAATGAAGTCTTAGGGCTTAAAGTCTCTTGGTGTTCTCCTGAAGGACCCAACAGAAGCAGCCAAGAAAAAGTTTTAATGTGCTCACAGTATTCAGTGCTGCTGAGGAGACATGCTCAAAATCCTGGGACTGTGTCTATGAACATATTTAGGGGAAGTGGTAGCCTTGAGTTCCTGTGAGGTTTGCTGTATAGGATGTGTCCTCCCCTGCTCTTCCTCACCATGGAGACACAGCAGTGCTGCTCCTGGCTTTGTTCCCAACAAAGCTGAGGCTCAGAATGTACCAAGTGCTGCCTACTAACCTTGGTCAAGCTTGTTAATGCTGGATCTTTGTTGGCAGGTGCCAGCCTGGTGTGTAAGGCCAGGTGTACAGTTCATTGAGCTGCATTTTCTGCATTGATTTGAATGCTGCATCAGAAGTATTTTGTCCTTTGCAAGTTATATATATAAATGAATAGATTTGTGAACCATTTTAAAATCATACTCATGTGATCCATGATATTACTTATCAGGTCCATTAGGAAAACCAAGTGACTTGGCAGTTATGCGTGATGGATTGTTTTCTGTGTTGTTTGGAGAGTTTCTTAATCCAGTTTTAATGATACAGCAGTCTGTGGACAGGATTTTTCTTAACATTCTGCTTCAGGTGACACAGTCAGTAGTTGTTGTTTTTTCTTTTTTTAAATTAGAGCAGCATTCATTAACTGCATTGCTTTTGAATGCAGATTTGTTATCTGTTTAAATGTGGAGTGGCCCAGTATTGTGGTAGAAGAGGGATAGTTTTATTTTCCTGCTGGCTCTTTGTCAGCCAGAAAAGATTTTAATCAGATCCTATATAAGTTGCCATGAATTATTAGAATGACTAAAGAGGTAATGAGAAATATTAGACAATTGATGGTGGTGATTAGCTTTTGGCTGAAGTACCAGTGGCAAGTTAAACTGTGGTTTTATGGTGTTGTCAGTGTTGTTTTCCCGAATGACATAGCAAAATTAATGATGAAAGGACAGTTTCTTTCCTTCCTCTCTTGGATGAGGGTCATGACCTAGGGTAGCAAAGATGATGAAATTATGCTTGTAGGCGTAGTGGTTGCCTTGGGACTGATGATTTTAAGATTCATTTACTCCTTCTGCCTATTATACTTGTGTTTGCTTTTCTGCCTGCTGTGCCTGCAGGGATGAGGTGAAAGCCCTAAATCCCAGCTAAGCCAGGGGGGTGAATCCCTCTCTGAGTCAGAGATCCTACGTGAGGCTGTGCTGTGCCAGAACTGACCAGGCAGTCATGAGCTGTGGGCCATAGCAGTGTTTGCCCTGTGTGCAGCATTTGGAGAATCCTCTTGCTAAGGGGCTGAAAGGTTATTTTGACTGATGAGTGCACAGGATGAGTACAGGAAGGAGCTCAAGAATATTCAGTGAGAATTCTCATCCACTGTGGGGTCTCGAACTTGCAATGGGTACTTGATATTGAGTTTCATTCTGTCTTGAAACAGCTACAACAGACAGACATGATTGATCTAGGTATGTTATGATGAGTGCAGAATTATTGCCCCTGCCTGTCATTAAATATCATGAGTCTGAAATTTCAGTCAGGCCCTTTATCTTGGTAACTCGTCAAAAGGAGCAGCTGCCAGTGGACAAGAAAAGATGAAAACAGGTTTCCTGGAAATGTTTTCAATTCTTTTGGTCTCTCTTAAAAAAACCCAACATAATTAAGCAAAATTTATTTTTCTCATATTTATGTGAATCTCAGTAAAATTTAGAAGTTTAGAAAATATTGTCTATATTAACTTAGGAGTTTAAGTGCCATTTTCCAAAGGAATTTTCAGGAGTTGGTCTCACTTAATTTCCCTAACACTCCATTAGGTAGTAGAGCAGAAATAATTCTGTGATCCGAGACAAATATTGCAGTCTAAGTCCCACCACAGAAATTACATTATTCAATAAAGATGTTTAGATGCAACTGGGGGGTTCTGGCGTTAGGCTGAAATTGCAGTGGTCCACAGTAAAGTCTAAATTCAATTCTTCCATCTTTCTAGTGAGGGTCTTAAAGGTGAAGGATATTGAATGCTAAAAAGTGCTTTTGTAAATCTCATATTTTGGAGTTGTTAATGAATTATTATAAATTTGAAGTAGGGCTATGAACCCACGTCTGTGTTCCCCAGATTAATTTATTACTGAGCTACAAAGGCCATGCTTGTTTGTTTGTTTGTTTCCAGCTGCAAGAATTTGCAATAATTTATACAAATAAGGAAAACTCCAGAAAAAGTACTGAGGCACAGAACACCCAGGAGGTCTCAGCAGCCTTTGGCTGAGGTATTTCCCTGGTGTTTATTCTCTGAGCTGGAGCCAGCAGATGTGCATCCTGGACCTTTGTTTCTCAGCCTGCTATTGTAGTTATTGCAAATTGTGTGAGATTTTTTCTTAAACAATATCAGAAAAAATATTGGTAAAAGATTAGAGAAAAGTCCTTTGGTGGGGAGGTTTTCAGCAAGTATGGGTACAAGTGTGAGATGTGTAATACATCTGTTTGAAAGTACAGCACTTATTTACAGTAAAGAATTTTGCTGTCACATCAGCTGAATGCAGTTTCCAAATTACATTATCTCTGTTAAAACTTGTTTTGTTATTAGGAGTATTTTTCTTATCTACATCCAGTCAAAGTTAAAAGTTTTATGTTTTCCTATAGTGTTCTAGAAAAAATAGTGTGAGTAATTTTGGAAATATGGAAGGCGTATGTTCCTTTTATCCCTGCAAAATAAGAAAGTGTGCTACAAACTTCAAAGGGAAAACACAGTTGTGAAAATGGAGAAATACATGCAGCAAAATTCAATAATATAAAAGGAATTAATTCAAAAGAACAGTTGAATATTCACTTTAAATTTTATCAGTTGTATACAATGAGAGAGGAATCTGAAGTTAGTAGTTGGTTCCTTTGTACAGAATTGGATTTAACTTAATACTAGGAAATCCCCATCTGTATCTCAACTTATAACCTTAAATTATATGCTGACTTGGCAGTAAAATGATGTGAGAAAAGTCATAAATTTGACCTTTGTGCATATTGTGTTTCTTAATGTCCTTATTCTTTGTAGTATAGATTTCAATGCACTGCTGTGGATTTGCCTTGGAATAAAGTGTGTTTGATCTGTACATGCAATTGTTCCTGATAATGATGTATATTAAAAACAGAAAAACAAGGTGAGAAAGGAGATTTGATTGTATTTAATGTACTTATATATGCTTAATTCTCATGTTTTATAAATTTCATTCAAAGGTAAGTGATATTAATGATAGCTGAATGCCAAGGTAAACTGCAACAACTCCATTGTTGAAAAGTACACACAAAAAAACAAACTGTGACCTGAAAAGTAAACTTCCAGAGGATTATAGGAGAAAGTTTACTTACACATCAGGTATCTTAGTTGTAATTGTTCTGGCAGTTGATGTACATAAAATGAACAAAGTGGCTTGGCCCAGTGTTGCATTAACAGTTGAATAAATTAATGCATTCTCCATTGTTTACTTTACCTCCCAAAGTGTGAAAAAATTGCACCTTTGAACAGTAAACTCTATTGCTATAACCATCTGTTTGCAGTTTCATTACACACTCCTACCAGAATAACCTTCTCTTTGAAGAGAAAATTGATATGGGTTGTAAAAACTGCGGTCTCTGACCTTAGGTTTTATGTCCCTTGAGGTATCCCTGGTGTGGTCTCCACTGGTGGATGTTAAGGTTTCCTCAAGAAGTACCTTTATGTCTTCCAGCTAATTTCAGATAAGAAGCCCATGCATCAAAGGGTTGCCTGTCACACAGTGCTGAGCACTCCAGTCTCTTGTTCAAGCCTTAAAATGAGCTGAGTGAGACCCCACAACTTCATCCTGCCCTGCCCAGAACTGCTGGGCATCTGGCATGATGTCCTGTAGAGTGAAGGGTGTTTGTCTGCATGGACTTCACTAGCTCAGTCTTGCTTCTGAAACTGTTCCTATTGTCAATTAAGGACAATTAGCAGCACTAGTATTTAGCTTCAGGTAGAATGTTCACTTTTAATTCTGTTAAAATGTCATGAGTTTGTGTAATTTTGGGTGCATACTGTACAAGGGCACTAAACTGAGTAATTTCCAACTGAAATACTTGAATAGGGAAGTTAAAAACTGAAAAATGCCATTATTTGTAATCATGATGCTTTTAAAATAAACACTCTGGATAGTTTAGTAATGAAATATTACAAGCTTTGTTTAAAAAGCAAACACTCCCCCCCTTCCTCTTGAGCTTAAACAGTGGCTTGTTTAAAAAACCCAGTAAAATTCCATAACACTTAAACTCTTTTGAAGTAGTTTTTCAACATCAGCAAGTAATTCTGCAAATTGCTTTTGAAGATGAGGCTTCATTTACTCCAGCGTGTGCAGTCTGATGGAGTGGATTAGTGGGTGTGGACTGAAATGGTAATTTGGGCTTTTTTGTGTGCCTGGGTCTCTCTGCAGAACACTCCCTATCTCACACATCTCTGTCCTCCTGCAGTAGTTGTGAGAGGATCAAGGCTGTTCTATTTAATAGTTACTGCTGAAGACTTGAAATCTGTATGACTGCATTGCATTCATGTTGAATAATAATTTTTCATTTTTTGTTTTTCACTTTCATTCTACTAAATAATTTTTAATCAGGTTTTTTTTTTTTTCTAGAGCAATTTTTTTTTAAAATTAGGTGAGTTCCCAGAGCCAGCCCACACAAATATCAGTGGTGAGGTGAGGGTAGAGTAGAGATGTGCAGGTGGGGGTAGGAAAAGGGGCTGCTTGCTTTTTGTCTGACTTACATTATTTTGGGACTGCACCCCAGGACAGCGTGACTTCAACATCACATTTGAATTAGTAGTTACGTTATAAGACAGCCCAGCATGACAGTTCCCTAATTCTGCTGTGTACATTCTAAAGGAAAAAAAAAACGTCACTCAACTAATGCAAATTGAAATAATTTTTTGATTTTAATATTTTTCTATTATTATAAATAATAATACAAATTTAATATTTTTGTATTATTATAAATAATATTATAAAAATATTTTAATGTTTTTGTAACTGAGTTCATGGTTTTAGGCTAGCTGAAAGTGCTTCTTTTCATTTTGAAAGATAATGCAGAACTTTCTATGAAGTCTGTAATTATATAAAAAGAAGACAGCATTCTCCCTGCTTGCTACAAATCAAACCTTTCAAGTAGACAAAAAAATTATGATAAGTCATTATTTCAAACAAATTTCAGATGCAAAGTAGTCTTTTCAAGACAGGATTTATCTGTCTTGATGAAAAAGTTGAATATTAAATGTCATTGAAATTTTGACTGTTCATTTGCAGCTTTTTTTCATGGATGAAGATTTATAGATACAGCATGGTAGTTCTTCAGCTTCTATATAGAAAAAAAACCACCCCACTGACTCATTAATCCAATAAAAATATTCAACAGGAAGCAATAAAGCTTTTAAATTATATTGACTAGTTATTGAATAGGTATTCTGTTGTCATTTTAAAATCTCAAGGAGTCCAAACTTGCTTTAGCTATCTCAGTTTGATCTTTGTTCTTCATACAGGTTTCACAGTATTGGGGTGACTACCGATGCTTTATTTCTTTTAAAAAATTCCAGACTTTGTATTTTGAGAGTGATTTTTTTATTCACATAATTTTTGTATATGCTGAAAAAACTATGAAAAATGTTCAGACAGTGCAAGGTAATTTGGTGACTAATTGTCTCTGATAGTGAAGCGAAAAGAGTAAAGTCCTAAGTTTGTCCTGGAAGTGCAGTTTCTTCAGGCACATCATTGTGGGCACTGAAAACATTTTGTATTGATTCTATAGAACAGAGAGTTCCAGCATTAATAATTGAGGTGACAAGAAATTGTTTACATTACGCTATCAGTGTTCATATGTTGCCACTGAAAACCACTGTAGATGTGACATCAGGTTCCATTAGGCTGGAAAAAGAAACATAACAAGGAAGCCTCAGCTGGTAGCAGCACTTCTTCAGCAGTGAGAGGAGGAAGGAAGGGAAAGGTTCATTTGCAGAGGGATGAGGACAGAACTTTTATGGCTTTACCATAGGGGAAATCCACTCTGTTAAACCCAGGGTCTGGGACTTGAGAAGCAGCAGCTTACACACATCTTTCCTCTTGTAGAACCATATCTTTTATAAACCAAAAAGTTCTGAATTTCTGAGTTGCTTTTATTGCAAATTTATCTCTTGACAGCTTTTATTGGTCATAAAAAGGTGAATATGGCTGAAAAGCATTAAGCTGAGACACTTAAGGCAATAAAGGTGGCAGGAGGGAGCAGGTGCTGGCTGTGTTGGTGCAGATTTTTGTCTTCTTCAGTCAGTTTCTTGACTGCTCATGTGGAATAACCTCACAAAAACCCATCTAATAAAATGAGGAGTTCAGTGTTCTCTTGCTATGAATGTTTGGGCAACAAGTTGACACCTCCACAGGAGAACGCATGGTGAATTTCCAGATAGAGGCATTGCTTTGCCCATTGGTACTAAACTTTGTGAACACATTTGTAGAAGATTGGTTTAATGTGAAAATAAGTGCAATAAAAAAACAAGTTTTATACTTTTTGAAAGAAAAGCATAACCCTCAAACGATTTTTTTTGAGAGCAGAAAAAAAGTAAAAAATTGATTATTACTCTAGGGAGTTTTACTGCTTTGGTCCGTGTAAGTCATTAAACAGGGACCTCACTCTTGCTTGACTTTGCTGATTCTGGTTTAAGACCATTATTTGCCAATTAATTCTCTTATCTGTTTTTCAGCACCCATAGTAGAATTATTTTATTACATGAAGAATGCTCATTATCCCTTTGTATTAAGGACATGAACTGCTTTTGTGTCTTAGGAGTGTGGAAACAGAGGAGATGGAGCAATGAGGACAGAGTTATTTTTATTTTATATATATTTGTTTCAACTTTTCCAGTGGGATTTTTTTTTCACAAATACGGAACATTTACTTCTTGGGTGACTGCTTTAAACCAAATCCAAATGGTAAAGACTGGGGGATCACCACTTGTTTGTCATTTTAACCCTCATAACTAGTGCATGTAGCTTATCTAAATCAGAATGTATTTGTCTTAACTGCCTCTGTTTGTTTACATCAACTTTTGTCTGGGCTCTAACTGAATTGTAAGATCATTGAACAGGAACTGTTCCCACTATATGTGTTTAGTGCCTTTCACAATGGGGCACCAAGCCTCATGTTGTCTCTCCTGTAATGTAAACAGAAAGAAGTTAATCATTGTCATGGACAGATTTCTTTTCTTTTTCTTTTAGTGGTATATGTGATGTTAATTTGCTTATTTCGGACGTATTTTCAACATATTTTGGACACATGTCTCCTGCATTTTAAGTGATCTGCCTGCATGGCCTGTTACTTTTCTCTTCAAAAATATGTAATACAAGGTTCAAAACCTTTTTACTGAGGTGGTTTTGGTGTAACTTTACAGTTCTTGGCCACTTAGACTTTCTCTGCCCAAGCAGAAGTGGATAAACGTGGGAAATGGCATAAGGCAGTGCCTTTAATTTGGTTACTTTTTAAATTTTTAGATACTTGTATAAGGCAAATAATATAGGAGAAGCTTTAAGTCAGTTTTGGGTAAAGATTCTTTCTCCTTCACTTCTATGTTGTCTGTCCAGAGCTCATTTCAAGGAGTCATTAAATAAGTGACAATCACAGTTTTGTTGAATAAAACTCCCAACAGAGTAACTACAGGAATCTGTTACTGTAAACCTGTGTATGGAGGATTTATTTTATACATCCTTGTGTGATGTTGTGAAAAAATTATTACACAAAGTTAAAGGAAGCATTAGAGCAGTTTTGTGAGTGTTCTTTCACTTTTTACACCAACATGTTTTCAGCTTAGATTCTCTTCTAACAAAATCTAAGAAGAATAAGGCTTTAATTGCACATGTTTAAAACATACATGTAATGCAGTTTGTCTGCAGCTCTTTCAGAAGCTGTCAGTTAGTTCTTTTATACATAAGCAAGGCAAACCTCTCTGTGCAGTTGCAGTACTTGAGCACTGGTTCATTGAGATGAGACAGATCAGAGAGGATCAGTGCTCAGAAAAACCTCAGCCTTTTTCCCAGGGAGCCAGCTATCACATAGTGCTTCTATATTATGAGAAATAGTGAATATTTTTTCACCATCTCTGTGTAATTCATGGTTTTACAGACTTTTGCTGTGTCAGGCCTTAGTGTGGCACTGTACCAAGGTTACCATAAGCTGTGTGCCATGGATTACAGCATCTCTGTCCTTTCTCTTCCTCACCTTGAAACTCAGTAACATCTTATAACTAGAGTACCACAGCTCTAATTTAGTTAAATGACTTGTGAAAAGGATCTCATTCTTTGGGACGATTCTTAGAATGATCCTTGAGGAAGAGTCTTATACCTCTCTCTATAAAATTGTGTTCAAGTACTTATTCTTTCCATTTGAAAAAGCTGCATCTGCAGAGAAATTGTGAGTGTCTGGAGGGCTGTACACCACAGCTAGACTGAGGGGATTGGTTTGTTTGGGTTGGGGGTATTTTAAAAGCCCAGGATGGTATCAGATCAGTCTAACAGTGATGAGTATTGGTACCTGTGCAGACACCTTACCTCATGTAAGAGCTGCTTCAAGAGCTGGTTCTTCTCAGGTGGCAGACTGTGCATGGGCACTGCCTTCAGGGAAAAAAAGGAGGAAGGCATTGAAGCTGCCCTAAGTGAAGAGTAAAAACTTCCAGTGACTTGTGTCAGAGCATGTCCAGGGTCTGTCACATGTGGAGCATACCCACTGTCACCCTACAGTCAGTGCCAGTGAATGTTTCTTTCTACATCATTAGCACGGCAAGTTCTTTTTCTCTTCTTTATTGGCCTGCCTGGGCTGAGTCTTAGACAAGTTCCTCTAGCAAGAAGGAGTTATCCTTTAGGCATTATGGCAGTGATTTGACCTTGCTGTACAGATATTTTGTTGCCTCAGGTGGTGGACGAAAGCAAAGGACAGCAATATCCCTGGCACAGTGATTCTTAAGGCATTTTAGCTAGAGGGCATGTGATAAAAAGAATGGTATTTTGATAGGCTGCAGACAAGTCCAACTTATCCATTCCAGATAGTGTGAAGAGACTCCTGCTTGTAATTATGGCACTGAGGTGGCGCAGGAAGAGTCTGAAGAAAATTATTTCAAGGATGGTATCAGGACAATGTGAAGATCAAGTATGGGTGATATAAACAGCTCTGCACAGGTAGGAGTCACATCTGCTGAACTTGCAGCCACTGTCAACACTTGTCTAGCAGAGAGCACTTGGCAGTGCCTGGTTGTCCTGCAATCACCTGAAGCAGAAGGCAGTGAGTCTCCTTGTGCAGACTGCCAAGCTGGGAGCTAGCTGTTGTTAATTCTGATTTAGTTACCAATGCCATTACCAAGTCAGTCTTACAGACAGTATGGTCTTGTGACACACTTTGCACATTCAGCTAGTACTGAAATGGCTACTTGTGCTCTCTTTTTAGAGTTGGAGTGTGTTTAATTTGGGTGCCTTTTTAAGGCACTGTCTTTTGCCACCCTCTGGTGCCTTTTGCCAGACATGAAGAGTGTTCTGGGGAAGCATTGCTGTGTGCTTTCTCTGTTCTTAAATTTTAGAGACAGGTTGCCAGGCAAGATGGACATCTCGTCTGACCTGGTATGGCTTTCTTATGCAATTAGTACTTATGTAAGTGATCTGTCTTCTGTGTAATGTGAAACAAGGTTGTCTCACATGCTGCCTCTCCTGGAATACAGCTTTATTAATTTACACATACTATATGCACTAGTTGAGTGTTGCAACATCACAGAACCTGATCACTGAGCACAGAACTAGAGTGTGATTACTTTGTGATTAAAGATTTACCAAATCGATTATGTGTTACACAAGGTTGCTGCAGTATCAGAACTGCTATTCTGAAGAGATTAAAACTAATGTAAAATAATTCTGACATATTAATCTTTATAAACATCACAGGACACATTTCCTGTTTGAAGCATAATTTTTAAAATATTTCTCAAATGTCATAAAATAATTCTTTCTCCTTCCTGTCATCAATGCTTAGATCTCCCAGCAATCAATTATACTCAGTTCTCACTGCATTGAGAAATGCTGTGATTGTTCCTTATTGGACATTGGAGAATGAACTACTTGTAATAATGCAATTACATATGCTTATTAAAAAGAAAAATGTTAAGGGTTTGAGAGAGCCTTTGTGTTTCACAAAGATACTTCCTTTTTCAGGAATGATGTTGACCACTGATACCTTTAATATTGCAGCTATCTGTAACTGTGGTGATAGCAGAGCTTTGTCAAAGACCAGGATACATAGAGCTGAACAGTTTAAGAGGTACTCATAGCCACTTGGCTTTTAAAAGCATGAATCTTCATCATTTCAGCAAGCAATACTTTTGTCTCAAAGACAAGATAGAGATACTACATGCAGCTTGATATAGTTGGTTAGAATCTGGCTGGAATTAATGTTCTGTAAAGTATGTAAAGCAGCATAAGAACCATTGGTAACTGTTTACATGCTATTAATAATTAGCAACCTTCCTAGCAGACTGTTAGGAAAGAACCATGCATTGGGTACAATAGAAACTCAACTCCATTCGGTTGGGTTCAAATTACATTTGACTTCGACAGTGGGGCATGAATGGGGCTCATTTGAGTTTCTGCCACTGTAAACAAAGAGATGTTGGAATGTTTCATTTGTTTATTGATTTATTTATTTGGACAGGTGCAACTTGATCATATGAAAAAAAATTAATTCAAATATAAGCTGAAAATAGCTTAGTAAGCATTGTCCAGTCGGAGTATATGATATTAACCAATGTCTTGACTCAAAATAATTTAGTCTGTGGCTGGTTTTGAATTTGGGTCTTAGAATAATCAAATCATGTTCTGGAGAAAGTGCTTTACCTGGACCTAGAAAATAGAAAATACAGATTTTATTTTCTGATTCATTTCTTTTTATTTACTAAGTTCCTTCTTTGACTTTCTGCTAAAAATTATGTGCACGTCTGTAAGGTAGGCTGTGTTAATGGTAATAGAGCTCATCCTTGGGAAGAGGTCATTCAGTTCTGATGGATCCCATCTGTATGAGGATGATTCTCTGGGGTGTAATTTTCCTCAGCTATTTGAAACCCTCTCATAAGTGCTCCAAAGCGATCAGGTTCTATAATTTGCAAGAGGAAAGAGCTAGGAAGATTGTTGGTGTGATTGTATGTTAGAATGCAGTATCACAGGACTAATAGCCTAAATTAATGCAGGGAGAGAGTTGATTCAGGCTTTTTTTTTGGCATCTCCAGCACCTGGACACCCACATTTCTCCAAAGTGAACATTACAAAGGGAGAATGGATGATGGTAGCACCAATTTAGGATTTGGGGCAGGGGAAGGTTGAGACTAGAGAAACAATATGGAGTTACATGCAGAAGACATTACCCATGGTACAAAGTTTTCCAGTTCTTTTGTGTTAAATGGAAAATTGCTCAGCAATCTGCTAACAAATCCCACAAATACCTTGCTTACAGGTAAGAAATAAACTTACAGAAAGATTGAGCTGACCTTGCACATGTAATACCTTACATTATCTTACCATACAACACAGCCCATGTTGCAGCTGTGTATTGTATCATAGTCCTATCAGATATGTTCCTCTGTCTCTCAGCAGGTGGAATGAATTGGATATACACTCAGATTTGGAAGCAATGCCTTTAATATTTCAGTTCACACTAAGAATCTGCTGTCTTTATTTTCCTTTCAACATTACATTGCATTTGAGCAATGACAGGGCTTCTCCTGTGCTGCACACGTTGGATTCCTGTCAGTGCTAACAGAAGGTATGTGCACACACCAGTGGAAGCACGGATTAGAGTTTCTCTTGAGGTGAACAACTGTTTATAATTAGAGTTGTGGGAATGAAGGAAAACCCAGCTAGCAAGCAAGCAGTCCCTCTTCCAAAAAGCTTGGTAAACTCATAAAGCTCAGGGGCTTAATCTCTGAACCAGAGTGCTTGTTATCTAATCCCCACCAGCTGTTGTGTACTTGGTAGCCATGACATCTGTAATAGAGCTGAAGGGCCTGTCTATATTGGTTGGCACCTTTACCCACCAACTGAACTCGATTCTTCTCTCATTGCTCACATTTACCTGCTTTAAATCATTAACCAGTTGCTCAGGGTTTGATCATCCATTTAACCATACTTTATAATAGAAGTCAAGTGCTGCTTTTCACATTAAGCATATTTTAGGTGTGTAGGTCTTCAGCAGGTCTCATTTTTGTGTTGCTTATAAGAAAAAGGTATCAGCCACAAGAATTTCCTCTGGTTTCATACTGATTCCTAACACAGACTTAAAACTGACCTGGGAGTGAAATCTCTTGAGTTGTATTTGAACTGAAAACCATCACACTTCCAGTAAACAGAATAAAGAATTATATGCATCTCCATTCACTGATGTGTATGAATTGCTATGGGTAACTATAGAAGGTATAATATAAATGTAAGCGAGGTATATGTGTTCATTATAATTGTGAAAGGACACTTGTTTTCAGAGATCACTGTCAGCTAGTGGATATTGTTCTTTTTGAGCTGGCAGAGGACAGGAATTGGCCCATTTTGAGAAAATCAGCCATTTTATGTCTCCCAGTTCTTGAGTGAGCGCTGTGAATCCAAGCCCTGAGCACCACCAGCAGTGCAGAGGAACAGCTGCTGTGCAGAGTGGAGTGTGACCCCTTCATGCTAGGTGTGGATAAAACTCCTATTTTGGTCCTTGTAAGGGCTTAGAGGGAAGGTGCCTTGTTCCTGGGTTCCACATGGGTTTAGTTAGGAGCTAAGGGCTGAGCTGTTCTCCAGGTAGGAGCATTTCTGGACATGGAAGAACATACCTGTGGGTTATTTTACTGGTTAAAACAGAGCTGTTTATGGCTTCCTGGCACTGTGAATAGTTAGATTGGGCAGCTGAAGTTGATACTGTGGCCAAAACTGGGCCTGAAGGCTGCAATAAATGTCTGCTAGCTGTCATCATATTATTGTGGGTCTAAGATTTTGAACTGCCCTAAGACAGCTCCAGTGTCTGTAATACCAGCTGTCAAAATCCAGAATACTGGCCTCATAAATAAAGCTAACTATACTAAGTTTTCAAAGGAATGCCTCTCAAGTTTTGTTAAATTTCATTATAGTAATTTTTCAGTTGGAGTTAATTTGATTGATTTTTATTTTTTTTCCCCCAGAATGGCACAAAGAAGTTCTGGGATTTTATGAGGACACATGACAGGTAACAATGGCATCACATTATTTCCCATTATCTTCTGTTGTATTTCATACTGTGTTCTCTTTAACTGGTCAAGTGTTGTTGATGTTTTCTTTCCTCCAATTTCCTCTTCAATTCTCACTTCTTGTGTAATACTTACATGTGGTTTTCTACTGTTTAAGATAGAATTAGCAGAAATTTTAAAATCTCCTTGTAGTTTATTATGTTTTTAGTAAGTTTTGTCTTTTCTTGATTGTTCCAGTATTAGAGTTTTAACACATAATTGTGCATTAACACATTATTGTGCACATTATTTACACATTACATTATTAACACATTATTGTACATTTTAATGATTACATAGAAGATGGAACTGACAGTTGGGATTGTATGAAATTCTCTTTTTTGAGTGAGAATTTATTACCTGAAGGAAAGAGTTTATTCTGTCTTTCCAAATGTATTTCTGTGATCAGAGAAGAAAAGCAATTAACTTCTGACTTCAAAGATCAGTTCATACAACATTATAACAAATAAGGTGTATATAAAACAGACCAAGTCTCAGTGTTATTAAAAACTAAAATATTTATATATGTCTTTCAAAAAGTATTAATATTTAATCTGTTTGCTGAAAATTCAGGCATTAGAAGATAAAAATAAAAAGCAAGGGTAACAACTTTTTCCAAGAAAAAGCTTTTCTAAATCTATTAAATGTAAAAAATGTAGCAAAACACTAAAATAAATTGTGACATAACCAGAGCCACATCAGGAGATGTGTTTTTTGTGTGCATTAAATTACTAAAATCCGTTGCATTTTGGGAAATTCTTCTCTGTTGAAACCCTCCAAGTCCTTACATTATTCTTTTTGTGATGTGAATCTTTATATGCATGTGGGTGCCTGGGAGGGATATAAAATTCTAGCAGCAGTTTTTATCTATATAAAGATTATGAAGGTAAAATTTTCAGGAGAATTGGGAAAGTATTAGTTGGATTAAAAATGCCTGTAGTGCTTGAGAATGAGGACAGAAACGGGAGTGATATTTCAATACTGAACTTCACACTTGCTTTTGGAATTTGCCTGGAAGACAGTTCTGTCTTTGCACTTTGTCTGTCCATATGGGCATGTGCCTGAATTTATGATGGCAGATACAAAGGCTGAAATGATAATTGATTGCTGGAAATTTAATATATTCCCATTCAAGCAAGTGAATCCAGCCTCAAGTCACAGTGCTGAGAACATGACTTCCAGATGAATTTATATGACTATTTTTGTTTAAACTTTGGTTTATCACTGTGTGATAATGTGTGAATATATGCAACTAACTGAGTGGGGTAAGTATTAAAGGATCAGTTTTCCATGAACTTCTTGGGAACAGTATTTCTGAAGGACTTTTGTGGACATTTTTAAAATAGTTGAGAACATAACTTTATAAAAAGGCTACAGCCACATGTCATGCCAGTCATCTCTGGTCACATAACATTTGTTAGCTTCAGATGCACAACAGCTGCCACCCCAACTTATTAGTGACTACTGTGGAACTGCAGAATGTCTAACACTCTTTCACAAGGAAATTCGTGGCAGCTTCTGACACCAAAGGTAGTAATGTGAACTTCCTGCATAGGAAATCCATGGGTTTACATAAATTTGTTTTTGTGAATAGGAAGACAGTTATTACCCAATACATTAGTCAGATTCAAAATCCCTTATAATACTTTAAAGCTCTACATTTTGATGTATTTTAATAGCTGTGATGGTTATTGTATGGAAAAGTCATGCTAATTAGTTCCTGAAGATTATAAAGAACTTCATGCTGAGAGAACTCTTACAGGTTCATTACTGTCAATGACAGATAAATATTGAAGAAGAGGAGAGGTTTCTGGAACACAGTTCTGTTGGTCAGGATTTCCTGCTGTGTATGTCTGCTTGAAGAAGATTGTACATGTTTTCCAGAATTAAGATCCCTTTTCCATAATATCTTTTCATAAGTATTCATAGCTTACAATGAATGCTCCAAGTGTCTGCAATAAGGCTATTTACCTGAACTGAGCATGTTCTGTAAAGATCTGTAAAGAATACATGTATATATTATATATTTACATAGAATTTATATGTATTACAAATTTAGTGATGATGAATTAAAAAAACAACTGTGTAATCCTGTAAAACCAGATATTGTGCCTAACCCATGTCTTTATTTGTCATCCTCTTTCAGCAGCACAAGTTAAACATGCTTAAGACTGACTTCCTTGCTGCGTGGTAGTGAAATGAGAGCTTGTGTGCTGGGTTCCTTTGGGACCCCAGTGTTCTGTCTCATTTCCAATTAGGTCAATGTAAGCCAATATTTAATAGATTTGTATCAGAATATACAGGAAAATATTTACCAAGAGAGATGAAGTTATTGTTGTATAAATGAATCCTTTCCAACTGTTCAGATGAACAGCTGATTAAATTGTACAAAGACAAAAGCACAAGGGCTGCAGTAGTCACTTCATTTGCCTTAGATGTGAGTCATCTTTTAAAATCTCACTATATGTTGCAGTAGGGCAAGATCATTTAACCATATGTAGTCTGGTGGTGTAACTCTAGCACAAGGTAAAATAGCAAAATTGGTATTACTTTTCCTTTTCTTCCCTTTATTTCTTTTCTTTCCTTTAGTTATTGCACATCTTGGGCATGAGTCTACAGTATGTGGTTCATGAGCTCTCTTAAGATCAAGATCATTCAGAACTAGACATCCATCCTGATGTCACTGCTGTAATTCATGTTGAACAAATAATTGCTTATTCCCAATCCCTCCCTGCCATTTAAAGACAAAAATAGTTATGTGCAATTTATTACTGGTCACACAATAAACTGTGTTAAGGCAAACCTTCAGAACCTGTGCTGTCAGAAGTCAACTGTGTGTCAGCATAGACAAAAGAAGCAGCATTTCTTACCATATTTAGGTTTAAATTCTAATAGGAGGAAGATCCACAACACAAGGACCATACCTATGGACAGTAGTTTGGTCCTAGAATGCTTTGCCCAGAGTCTCCATCCTTAGAGAAATCCAAACCTTTACTGGACAAAGCTCTGAGAAATCAGGCCCAACTTAGAGTGACTTCTAACAGGAGATTGGATCAGATGATTTCCAGAAGTCACTTACATCCTGAAGGTGTCTATGATTTTACAAGCATATTAAATGTTTAATGAGTGTTACAATTCCCATCTGAAAACTGTCAAAAATTTGAAAACTTGTCAAGGAATCTGTCAATTCATAAGCCATTTTTCTATTGGAAAATAATGAGCTTACTATTGTTCTTGTCCTGTGGAGTTAGATTTAAGTTAATATTTATTTGAAACACACAGATGAACATTGTCAGAGCTCATTGGAAGGTTTTACAATGTCATTAAAAACAACAATGAAGTTTACTCAAAATGAATGAAGTAAAAATCCTTGATTACCTCTTCTCCACTGTAATTATTGAACAAGTTTATTGAGGTGTTGCTCCTAAGTGTTAAATAATTTTGGCCTGTTGTGTCAGGCACACAGCACAAGATGCTTTCTGCAGTTATGCACTGCTTACTTTTCTAATTAAGTGTAATTTTCACTTTAATACTCAAGGTGATGTGTTTGGTCATTATTAAACATATCCTAATGAAAATCAGGCAGAGTGCAAGCAATGAAAATTTAGATACAAGGTTTATTTCAAGATTGTTTTTAGGCTTGGGTCTGTCAGAACTGGTTAGCAATTTGTGGGGGTGTGATTTGTGGGCTGGTAATTTTTTTAAGGACTCGGCTTTTAAAAATTAAAATCTTTATCAGGAGAACATTTGCCTTCTGCAAATTTGTGGTGATTTTCTGTTAGAAATAGAAACATACTAAATTTTACAGAGTAACCATCGATACCTGTAGCAAAAAAATATTCTCTAAAACCAGACTCAGGTTACAGTTATATTCTCCCTCATCCTAATTTTGCTATATATAGTACAGTAAGAGCCTGAAATGTAATACTTAAGTTCTACATTCATCTACTTTATAAAGCAATAGACCACATTCGTTTCAGGTTTCAGCAGCTCCCCTTAAACAGATTCAAGGCTTTTAAAAGGCATAATTTGGGAACAGATGAAGGTCAGTGCACAGTCATGTGCTCCCTTCTGTGCTTTGAGTAATAACGCCTGAGAACAGGGACACAACTGTACCTTTTCCTAGTTGACAAAACAAAATTATGTCTACCTCTCTATGTGAAAGTATGAAAAATTCACTGTAAAGTTCACTGCATTTAAAAGAGAACAAATTTGAGGAGACTGAATTGTGTGCAAGATAGTTATGTGAGTTCCTCTGAACTCTGAAAATATCATGTGATGAATAAAAAGCATTTGACTAAAAAACTTGCAACTCTACATATGCATTGTACCCCATTCATGCTGCATTTTTACCTGCAAAAACATGTCACAGTGACTCAGCAGTAGCTCCTGACTTAAAAATTCTTAGTGAAAAACCCTGAAAGTTTACTCTTATATTCCTGCTTTATAAGATTTGCCTTTTGTGGATGTACCACTCGTCAGTTTTTCTGGGTCTGGATTGAAGGCACTTGAGACAGTAATTTGTGTTTGAATTGAAGTGTTTATTATTTCTTATCCATACAACAGTCTTATTATTGTGAGTTGGGCAGCTTTTCAATAGAAGGCACAAAATGGCCAACAATCTTTTGTTACAAGGTCTTTTAAGATTTAACTATCTAATTAAGAGCTGGCACCTAGATTATTTCCCCTTTTGACCCAATAACTGATCCCAAAGAGCCCACAATGCAGACTTTTCTGCCCAATTACAAAATGGCACCCAAACCAATGAAGAGGAAGGAAGAAGAAGCATGTAGAAGAAACCCAGGACAACACCCCATGCCCTCCATCTTGCTGCCATCCACAGCATACTAAAAATCCCAAAACCTAAATTTCTCACCAAGTGATGCACCTGCACTGCTCTCTATAATCTGTTTCACACTTTTGTGGATTCCAGTCTATCTTGAAGTCTAGGAAACTTTCTCCATGACTGAGGGTCAAAGTCAATGCTCCCCTGGGGGTCAGGGCACCCCAGAGCAGACAGAGAAATATTCCTGGTGTCCTGGGCTTCCACAGCCTTTTTGTTTTTTCAAGTAAAGAGATGAACTTGTTTCACATTTCAAACAAATTAATTCCTAATCTAATTTGCTTCCTCGGAAGAAACGACTTTACACTTTATCTATTACAAAGACAACTGAAAAGTGTAGTTTTCCATCAGGAGTGAAGGAAACCTTTTTCCTTACGGGGTGAAGGAAACCAGAGCAATCTCCACCTCAGCTCATTCCCTCCTGCAGGCAAACAGGAGGAGGTTCTCCAGGCAGGTTAGGAGTGAGCATAACTCCACAGGAGGAGGTGCAGGTGTGGAGGCTGTGTGCTGTGCATTACCTGGCCAAGGGCAGAGATCAGGAGGTGCTGCCCAGGGCACTGAGGGTCACAGCCCAGCAGCTGTGGCTGCATCCCAGCCCTGGCCACGGGAGCAGCCAGCGATGGTCACAGAGCTGGGCCAGTGGCCTGCAGGAGCCACGGGGGCTATTCTGGCTCAGTGGCTGGAGCAGGCAGCTGTGGAGACAGGGTGGAAGTCATGTGCCCTGACCACATTATAGGAGTGGATTAAATTCCTTCTCCTATTTCATATGCCAGATCATTTGGGCTTTATGGAAACTTAATCCTGTATGTATTTTTCTGGTTTATGTCCTAGTGTATTATAAGACACCATGAAATTTAACTCAGATGCTTCCTTTGTGCAAGAATTATCACAGTAGCTTTAAAATACAGCTTTTTAACATCATTACAGGTAAAAGAAAAATGTTTTTCTTGGGTGGCATATGCCTTTTACTTTCAATGATGTGCTGTTATTCTGTAAACCTTGTCTGTCTTTGTAATGTCTCCTCCAGGGTGTCAGTGATGTGGAATTTTCTTGATTATCTTCAAAGATAGTGTGGAAGATAATGCACTGTTTAAAATAACTGGAAGTAGTTCAACAAACAAAAATGATGAAAAGTTTAGGGAAATAATAGCTGAGAGAAGGGAATGAGGGCTGGGCATGTTCATGCAAAGGATATCACAACTGAAGAGAGAAATTACCAATTATCATAAAATGTAAAGGAACGTTACAGAACAGGCCAGAATAATTTAATTTCATCAGTAATCAATGGCAGAATGAGAAATTATGTATGGCGAGGAAAGTATTTTTAAAATTAAGCACTAAGAAACTGTTTTTACCAAGAAGCAAGGAGGCATGTTTTGTAATCACTGTCATTGAAAATGCTCAGGTCTAGGCTTGATATCTGTCTATCAAGGATGTTATCAGGATAATGATAATTTTCCTGGTATTAGAAGGAAAAAATGTAGTAGCCTATTAGTTTCCTTCAACCCAAGTAATTACATGATTTGTTTGCATACAATATTTGCAAATAAAATGCACTTAATGCTGTGTTTTTTGTTGTTCATTTTTGGGGTTTTCTACAGTGAAGACTTGACAGATCCTCTGCTTTTGTGCCAGGAATTCTGCAGGCGTATTTACTGTCTTTTAAAATGAGTTACTATGTTGTTACCTTAGGATCCAATTTAAATAAAAGCATAGGAATGAGAGAAACATGAGATGTTGTAAAGTTATCAGAGAGAAACATGAAGTCATAAATTTTCAGATTCTCATTTCATCTTCTTAAGCATGTGATATGAAAGCATCCTATAGTGTATAATCTCTTCTCTGCTGTATCACTGAAACAGGGTAAAATGGCAATAAAATCTTTATAGAGGAAATTGCTTCATTGGGAAGTTGAATATTTGCCTAATTCCAAGAATAGAATCCACAAAAAATCTTATAACTAAGTGGGTACATGAGAATTTAGACTGGTCTCATTGATTTCTGAATACAGGTTTCTGGTATCCAGATTAGAAGAATCTTGGATTTTTCACAAGTTTAGGGATTTAATTTTCTAGTGTTTCCAACAATATGCAAAATAAATTAATGTATTCATTCTCTTACAATCACTGAAATCAGAAAGAGTCTTCCCTTTGCTTTCAGGTGATTTTGAAATAAACCTGTTCTGTGTTAAGGGTGCCAAGAGTTAGTACATGGCCTAGAGACATGGCCTGCATTTGGGATGGGTAAAAATAATCTTAGGAAAGCTAGGAAATGCTCTGTAGTTGGAGTACCTGTATTTTAGAATTTTAGCTGAAAATATCTCTTGGAAAAGAGGGAATTCTTTAAACCTTATTCTAGAAAACTGAGGAAAATGTGAACAACCATCAGTTTCTCACTGATGGTACTGAGAATGTAAAGTTGTACCTGGCAAAAGGTTTTGTTATTCACGTCATGTTTGGGTTTTGGTAGGTAATAAACAAAGTTGCTAATTTCCCTTACCTTAGTGCAGAACACTTGAACTTTTTTGTTTTGTGAGCTCTTCTTGTAACCTGGTGGTATTTTAAATTTTTGACTTTTGCCATTTCAGAATGGAATAGAGACATACTTAAGCTTTTTAGGTGGATTATTTATTGGTCTTACTATGTGATAGTGTTTATAAATGGCAGTTTCACAAACAATTAGGAATTGGAACAAAAGCCCATCAGGCTCTGACATCTGTTGCACATAATTCCCATAAAGCTGTATTTAATCAAATAAGTTAGCATAAAACCTGAATTTATTTATTAAAATATTTTGTTGAAAGAATCCCATTGAGATGCAATGTGTCATTTCTAAGGGTATCCTGGGATACTGGCCAAGATATGACACTTCAGGAATGTTATTGAGAGCAGTGTGCTTTGATGTCTCATTTATTTTGCAGTTGAATTTTCTTTCTCATTTTTCTTTGTTGTATGAAAATAAGTTGCTGAAAGAATTGCTTATTCTAAAGAAGTTTTCCTGATGATATTCTCTGGTTGGCAATACAAATTGCTACTTTACAAGTAGATACAAAATGTGTTTTTAAAGTGCATGTATATGGATTTGTTACCACTTCTTAGTTCATTTTTATGCTGGTCTGATGATTAACCAAATATATGCTTCCTGCTTTATGGTGTCATGAACAACTTCCTGCTGCAGTTCAGTTTACTGAAACCAAACTTCCTTTTGATTTTTTCCAAAGAAAAGTTTATTTTCTCTAGCATACGTGGCTCACCACTTTATTCTGGGTTTATTTAGTATTAAATATTTACATTGTGTTGGAGAAAGCATTCAAATTTCATCAGCATACAGAAGTCTTTTAGACATCTCTAATTATCTATTGCCAAATCCACTTTATCTGTGATTAGTATGAAAGGGTGAGTGTTTTTGTCAGGAGCTTATAGCTTATAGCTTTGCTTTTGTAATGGGCTGCATTTTAAGCAGCCAATTGGATTGGTGTTGGCCTTTGAAAGATGCAAAATGCTTTGAAGGAAGACTTAAATGAACCAGTAAAGACTGTGCAAGCACACACATTTAATCTCAGGACTATCTGCATTATAGCTAAAGCTCTGGGAAACTAAAGGAATTGCACTGGAGAGTAATCAAAGGGTACAGCTTTATTACATCTCTCTTCTGAAAACGAAGGGGCTGTTTTCTCTGGCTTAAGGTCCTGGGTGCTGTGCTGATAAAAGGAAGAAGACAGCATTTTAGACACCACATTAGAAGTTTTCAGAACGTGTCCAGCTGTGAAATGGATGGGAAATTGGAATACAGAAGAGGCACAGGAGCTACATACAATTTTTTCATACAGAAATCAAAAATAATTTGGAAATAAGATGAAGCATGCCCTCCTGAGAGTTGACTCCTCCCTAAGGATTGCTTTTGAGTGTTAGCTCTCAAACAGGTTTAGGTGATTTTTGATTATCATTTCAAACTGAAAACGCAGTCATTTTAGATTGGAACAAGGAGAGGACACATTCACAAATGTGAACGTGGTTGTGTGGAGACCTCAGAGCACCTTGCAGGATCTGAAGGGGACCCACAGAGAGAGACTCTGTCAGGAGCTGCACTGACAGGACAGGGAGTAATAGGTACAGATTCAAAAAGGGAAAGTTTAGGTTGGATATTAGGAAGAAGTTTCTTACTGTGAGGGTGTGAGGCACTGGAACAGGTTGCCCAGGGAGGTTGTGGATGCCCCAAGCCTGGAAGTGTTTAAAGCCAGGTTGGATAACACCTGGAACAGCCTGGTCAGGTGGGAGCTGTCCTTGCCTGTGGCAGTGGGGGAGCAGAGGATCTTTCAGGTCCATTCCAGCCCTTTAGCATTTTATAAACATAATTTATTTGTGATCTGGCGTGTTTCTCAAATACTATATTTTAAAAAGACTAGATGGAATTATAGGCTTGACGTAGAAAACTATGAATAATCAATTTGTCATCCCTCTATGAAAAAAGAAAGCCAAATTCATATAAGTTCAAGAAGAAAAACATATTTATACTTTAAAGCTAAAACAATTATGGGATTTCTGAATTATTTATTTATTTCTTACTAACTTTTCATCTAGTATGATTCGTAAATCTTGACATTTTCTCCTTTATGAGCTATGTGGGCAAAAATATTAAATGTATGTTTTATATTCACATGCTCTCCAGCAGAGATGAATGCATCTCTAAATACCTCTGTGGTTGCACAGTACATTTGATTATTTTCTTCTGATTGTATCAAAGGGAATTTTAAAACCAAATATCTGTTGAGAGTCAAGGGGGCTGATTAAATCACTTACTTGCTTTTATTCCTGCATGCCATTTTTGTGTCTCCTTTTGGAATCTGCCATTCCTTTTTCTTTGTCTTTATTGAAAATGGTAACTGAAATACTGCAGGCGCTGTATTAGTAGTATTGGAGGGGTTTTGGTGGTTTGGTTTGGTTGGTTTGTTGTGGTTTTTTAGAAATCATACATCATTAGTTCCTGAAGTCTCCCCCATGGAGCTGAGATTCTTGTTTGTAGGCGGCACTTACCATTATTACAAGATTTAAACTAATTTTGAGATACTTTTTAACCTTTAAAAGTAGGTGAAAGTGGCTGAGGTTAATAGCTCAGAAGTCCTAGCTTTCAATGTTAATATCAGTCTTTTTTTAGGTGCTTTATCCTCCAGTATTCATTTCTGATCACAATTTGTGTGTGTCACACATATCCATGCTTGACACAAGCAGCGTCCGAGTTGCTCTTACAAGGATTTAAGAAAGGTCAATTTCTTTGCCTGTGTTGCCTCATCATTTACCTAATGTATTAGTATTTTAGTTATTAATACAGGATATTGTCATTAAAAGTCCTCATCTCCAGCTTTGAGAGAGTCTTGGCTCACTGACAGAAGTACAGGGGTCTTGTCCTTGTCTTTGCTATTGCTGCACTGTGGGGATTTTCTAAAATTATTTTTTAGTTTACAAATTCACATTTGTAAAGTCAGCATTGAGGCCACATCTAAGAATAAAGAAAAACTGAATCCATCTTTATTTAATAAAGGATTTTGAAAGTTTGTCTCATGAAAAGCAATTAGTAAGTGTCAGCAGTTGCATGTGGATTAACTATAGCCCTAGAAGTACACATTTAAGAAGCTGTGGTAAAGTTCATTTGCTGATCTCAGTTTCTGGGATGGATTTTAAAAGAATTAACTTTGCATGGTCCATATGTGTGTGTGCACATTTCAACAGGATGTCAGTTTTCATCTGCCCCCTACCTCAGAGCTGCTGTGGTCAAATGCTGCATCCCTTGTGCTGCTCCATGAAACACCACCTTCCTTTCTCAGGTTTGAGTGTGAAGTTGTAGTATTTCTGCTAAATGTCTGCTGAGCTGGAATATCACAAAGCATCAGTTACTGTGATTCCAGTAAATACAGAGCTGTACTATGTTGGGGGAAGGAAAATTGTGGAAGTAGTTTTCTATGGCACACAATAGAGTAATTTTCTAAACTATTCTCAGCAGTGTTTTCAGCTGTAAAGGTTGTATTCAGGTAGGTGTTTTCTCTTTTCATAAAAGTCTTAAAGGTGGAGGAGGAATTAAGGTTCTGCACTCTTATGTTGCAGGGCCCTTGGGTCAGGTTCTGATTTCTGCACATTGATTTAGTTTAGGGAAGTCACATATCCATCCAGTCCTAACACCTGTTTCACTTGGGGCTTTTTTGAAGTTTAAATGGTTAAATGCTACAAGAGAGCCTTGGTTGAATAGTTGGAATCCCTTTCAGAAAACATTGTGTGCCAAGACAGACACACTTCAACTGCAAACTTTAGTACAACAACAGCTCGAGTCCAGGTTAAATGCTCTTTGTATGTGACATTTTAGGTACATATATTTCTTAAAATATTTTAAAGCTACTCTAATTGTTCCCATATTTATAGAAAGAACAATATTCTACATCATTGCACAGTAAGCTGTTTACATGCATGCTTTCTTTGGGGAGAACTGCTGTAATTAGAGTAGTGATTTATTTAATGTATAAAGTGGGTGGGAGCCACTGCAGTGGGAAGTTGAGGACAAGTTTGAGCTGAAGGTTAAGTAGGTCTGTGGTCTTCACCAGCCCTGGAAGACACTTTACACACCTTGTCATCTCTTAATAAATTTTCTGTTTGCTTATAGTCCCTAATGCAACCATGACAGATGTGGTGTGGAGGAGCTGTGTCTCTTTCACTGGGCAGTGGTATTTGCATTCCTGAGCTCTCCTTTTACACCTCTGATTTCCCCCAGAGTCAGTGCTGGAGGAATAGCCAGCAAAGATCCTCTGGAACATGGTAAAAGTAATCTGCCACACAAAGTGTAAAGATTGGCAGGTCTGAGCTGAGACCTTCTAACACCTGAGACTGCTGTTTCCTTAGTGCAGAGGTGTTACAGCTTCTTTTAAGGCATGGATGGAAGCTTGGGATTTATCATGATCCTTTTATACCTGAGTATTGTTTTCCTTTGTAAAGTATAATAAAAAAGTGGCCTTGTGCTCTTGTTTGAGACAAGAACCCTGTTGCTACATTAGGACCTTTGATATTAATTTTAGATTAAATTCTTGTATAGTATTACTGCCTTCTTTTAGGGAATCTGGCTGAGCTTTTTTTTTTTTTTTTCTTTTCTAGAGCTTTTGTGTGTTTTTCCCGAATGTGCAACTTTGGCTTCATTTCTTTTCTGTATCTTTTAGTTGTGGAGATGCTCACAAAAGTCCTTATGGATGTTTTAATTTTTATATGTTTACGCCCCATTTAAAAACTGTGAATATAATACCCTAAAATAGATCTGGTTGTAATTTTTTGAAGGGAATTGCCTTGAAGCATCAAATACCTCTGTAATACCCCATGGTATGGCACCACTGAAAGATGTGTTTGGACCTACTGATGGATTTGTATTAGTTCTTTTTGGTAGCCTGTATCATCTGTAAAAATAGCAATCTTAAACTCTTAAACTGACTTTGTAGTGAATTCTTTGTATGATGGTTTAAAACTCCAGAAGATAAATATTTTCCTTATAGGCCACACCAATCATGTGAACTCACATTTTGGGTGATTATAAGGAAACCCATTGAAAATGGGAGTGAGGCTCCTCCACTCAGCTCAGCTGAACTGTCTTGCTCTAATTTTGTGTAATACTCAGATAATTATCCTGAATGCAGCCTTCAGTGGGTTTTTCAGAAGTTACAGACCTGGTGACCTGTGGAAATATTTCATGTTATGTGGTTTCTTCTGAACAATGAAACAGTAAATGGCATTCCCAGTGTTACCCCCCTTCTAAAAAGGTATAATTCTGAACTTTTTCTTCCATGACTCCCCAAATCTGACAGGAAATATTAGAGCTTGTGTGTTGTGATTTGTTAAAAGATGTAAATTTCTGTTCAAAATTGTTTGTCAGTCTCTCAGAAAATTAGAAGTAATTAAATAGAAAGTTCTACAGATTTGTGCCATTTCTGTACCCTCTCATCTCAAGATGGTGTGAGAAGCAGACAATTGTAATAACTTGCTGCTACTCCTTTCCAGCTAATTTGATCTTGTTCCTTAATTCTGACAGATTGTTTTTAATTTTCCCATCTGTTCCATAAAAATCTCAAGTGATTGACTCCTAGGAAAAAATAATGTCTAATAGCTGAGCCATTTTTAATGAGTTGGTATGAGTTATTTAATGAGACGTGCTGAAGAAGGCAAGCCAAAGGAAAGATTGGGCCTGGGGTGGTGGATGTAAAGAAAGGTAAAGGGCAACCATCTGCTTCAGGAAGCTTCCACTCTCCATCAGCAGCTTTAGGCTGCTGCTCACTCCACTTTCAGGCAGTGCCTGTGGACAAAACAACAAAGATTTGGTGGCAGTAATTCCTTTTCCTCTTTTATTTAGAGCAGTGTCTGCCCTCAGATAGTAATGCTTTGGGGAGAGGATCAGTCATGAAAAGGAAAAAAATCAAAGAATAAAGGAATAATATTTAAGTAACCTTAAAGATATTATGGTCTGTGGTTTAACTTCATTTCTTCCAGCAAAAACTCCCAGATATTCCAGAAAGAACCCTAGTGCCAGGAAACAGAGTGCATGTTCTCCTCCAGCCTCTCTGAAGGCTAAAACCTTTGCTTTAAAATTGCCTGCAAATGGCATCTCCCAGGGCAGGAAGCCATCAATATGCAGTACAGGTCTTTGAGAATAGCAAGCATGAATATAAATATTAACATCTGGACTTTTCCCTTCTGTTTTGGTTTTTATATATTATTATAATAAACATTGACATTGTTTTTAATAATCATCAGATAGCATTTTCTTTGGCAGCTTGAGACTTCATTATTTAATCAAATAGTGAAAATAAATATACAGCTCTTTTACAAGGAAAGTTGAAAGCTTGACTCAGCCCTGCAAATATGCCATTGTGAGTCTAATCCATTGTAGAATTCATAGAATAATGAATTAACGTCTCGATTGCATACAGTGAGGCAGAACAAATGAGAGAATGCTGCCATGGTAATGAGCAAAATATACACTTGTTTTTTCAGGTGGCAGTGGGCTACCAACTAAGGAGAAAAACTTTTGTCTGCATTTTCTTAAACTAGTGAAACCTGAGGGTGTATTAGGCAAGCAGAGAACATCAGTATTATATCAGAACATCCAGAGCATGTCCAAATGCTCAGCCCATCAGGTGTCCCCATGACATGTACTGCAAGCAACCAAAGAACCACTGAGTGTAGCAGGTGAAGCTGCTGGGTTAAATTTGTACAAAATCGGACTTGGATGGTGTCTGTTTGGAAACCTGAGCTCAGAAAGCTGCAGATAAAAGATGCTCTGTGCTTTTACAGGAGTCACTGTCTCTGAATGAGACTAGACTGTGCCTGAGGTTTTGACTATCCTAATTTGAGATTGATATAAGGGAAAAAAATGTTTTCATTTGTAAGGATTTTTTGCTGTCTAGTACCAGTGTTCCTAGACTGGAAGAGGGGGTGGTGGTAGTGTTCCTGTTGGGAAGAAGGAATTGATTGGTGCTTATTTTGCATACCAGGAGACAAAAGGGACTTAATTTTAAACAAAATTGTCATGGGCTTTGGGAACATGATCTATCCCTCTAGATGGATTTTGGACATGAACCTTGCTGTGTTGTGGCTTTAGTAATAAATCTTATGTGCATTTATGTAGTTGAAATTAAATTCACAAGATGTCAGTTTAATAGCTCTGCATTAATCCTTCATAAAGCATTGATCTTTTGGTGTTTTTTATCTTCCTCCTCAGTGTGTCAATCCTGATCTTTAATACTTCTCGGCAGTGCTTTGTTGTGGTGAAGCAGTTCCGCCCAGGTAATCCTCCTTTTTACATTTACTTTTGCTCTCTAGTGAAGCAAGCTTTTAAGGGTTTAGCAGTTAAAAGTTGGTGCATCTGTGGTGATAAAATCTTTGTTCTATATTCTGTTTCTTTGTATGATAGCCCATCCTTTTCAGTCAGTCAGAATTTCTAACCAGGGAAATTTCCATTACAGATGAAATGAATGATCTGGGTAGTCTTACATTCTGCTCTTGGGCTGGTTATTGTCCTTTTTTGGATGAAATTACAAACAGCTCTACAATGATCATGCAAGAAATTGCTTTAATTTGAAGTTCCTTCTTGACCTGCTTGTACAGAAGCACAGTATTTTCCTTTTTGTTTTGTTCTGTCTTAAATATTCTTTTTATTTGTACTGTCTTATTGTTCATTGTATAGTTGGGAATTTGAAATGAGAGAGATTCAGGATTGTATGCTTTTTCACCAGTATGTGGACAACTTCATTTTACCAGTTATTATGAATTTAGGTTAATACATATTTTTTTCTGAGGTTTTGTATCAGTTCCTTTAACTCAAAGCAATATTTACTTTCAGGAAGTTAAAAACGAAATGCGTATTCGCTGCATTTTAATTAAAAGAAATGACAAGGTATTTCACTGACTGTTGCTAAGAGACCATTTCAAGACTGCTCATGGTAGACTTTATAGAAAACTTTCTAGGGTAGTGTCACACTGCCCTTTCTTCCTGACAGTGATTACAGCCTCTCCAGTGTTGTGCAGCAGTGTTACATCGAGAGTGCATCCTTCTCATCAAGTGCTAATTGACTTGTATAAAGTGTTTGGTTATTTGTTCATCACTAATCCACTGTCTTTTATTTGCCAGCGAACAAATGGCTCCCACAGCTCTTGCTCTCTTTGAGGCAATCTCAGGGAGAAGTGTGTGCATGCATATATATATATTTATACACACATATATATATATATGTACTGAGCAGCAACACATTCATTGCATTATCTCTGTGAAAGTGTCCAATCAGCCTCAAAAGACTGGAGTGAAGCCATTCCAGAGGCTGGAGCTGCTCAGACACCTGGCCATAGGCACAGTGGTCAGTCAGGTATCCCACAGCACTTCAGTGATCACAGCCATGCCCTGCCCTTACTCACATCCCTATATTTATAAATATATCTCCATTCCATGGTTATTGTCTGTCCTGGTGCCTGTTCCACAAAGCCAAGACAAAGGCTGAGGCTTTTCTCCTTGCCAGCTCCCACCAGGGTCCCACCAGGAAGGCGATCCCTCGATCCCTCGTTGCTGGGAGGGAGCAGCTGCCGCTCGCTCTGCAGGCACGGCCCTGCACGTGTGCTGCTGCCATGTGTGCTCGCCTTCCCTAGGCTCTGCTGGCAGGAGCAGCTTTTCCCACTGATGGCTGTGCTGCTTGTAAAGGCACTCATCCCTCCCAGTCTGTTTGGCAGCAGCAGCCCTTAGCAGCCACAGCAGAACGGCTGCAGACAGGAGGTTTTGAGGAGCAGGGAGCTGAAGGAGCTCGTGCTGACTTGGTGGCAGAAGCACACAACCAGTGAGGCAAACAGTGTGCTCTGGGATTAGATCATCTTGAATGGTCATGAAATCCCACATTTGGGAGGAGCAGAGAGAAGAAAGATAAGCATGTATCTCTGTATATGTACCTCACCCATGACTAATTTGCAAAGGTATTGGTCAGTGCTTATTTTGGTAGGCAATTGACCACACATTTTCAAATATAATAAAATGATATGTTGCTGGGGTTGGGACCTATGTGCTATGGTTTAATAACTGTAAAGCTACGTGCTCTGGTTAATTAACTGTAAGTATAATGACCTTTCAATGCATTGTGATGTTTGTTTTTCCACTGACTTACAAGAAACAGTATCAAAGATTTGAATCATAAGTCATGTTCCCTTTCAGGAGGTACAAAACACAAGCACAGTCAGAAGTTTAGAGAGGAGCCAGCGCCTTCCCAGACAGCCAAACCCCACTGGCTCCTCAGTCTGTACTGTTGTTTTCTTCTGTTTGGGGACAGCAAACAAGTCCCTATATATGTCACCTACAAAGGCTGCTTTTAACAACAGCAGTGATCTTATTTGCTCCATTTGGTTGAACCATCTATCCTTTGTCCCATGTTATACAAAGGAAGGTGAGAACATCAATTCTACTAGAGTTTCCCCTCTGAGTGGAAACTTTGTTACAGCTGAGTGGCTCCAGGGTAATTAGTCCAGATGTGGATTCCATCACTTCCTTGGGAAGCCTTTTCCAAAGCCTGACAACCCTTTCTGTTGTCATTCTTCCTGGTGAGCAGCCAGAAACTGCCCTGGCACAGGTTGGTTCCTCACTGTGCTGCTGCTCGTGGCCGTGTCCCTCTGGCCATGGAGGAGACAGCCCAGCCATGGTGCAGAGGCAGTTCCTGGCCAAGGAGGCATTGGAAGACAAGGGAACAGCAGACATGGGACAAGTGGCTGGGTGACTGTGCTGGGGCTTCTGGATTCTGCTTTCCAGCCTCTGCGAATTTGCAGTAAGATCACAACTTCTGGTGAGGAAGAGGAGGGTCACAGGTTTCCCTCTGAAGAATATGCCTTAGCCAGTAGGTCACACACTGCTTTTCCATCCAGTTCTTTATCATCCAGTGCATCACTTGTGCAGTCAGTCTTGCACCTTCAAGAGAGCTATGGGAGATTCTCTGTTCCCTGACATTAGAAGGCAGCTTGGCTTTCCAGGCTTTGCTTATCTGTGAGAGTTCAATTGAGTTGGAACCTTTGAAGACAGGTGATAATAAATTCATAATCAGACTCCTTGGTGAATGCTCTAATATTTGGGCTCTTACAGAAGTGGCTGGTACTGCTTCTTTTCTTCCTTATCTACAGAGAAAAACTGTTCCTGGGCTTGAAGTGTGGCCATATCACAGGACTTTGCTCTGAAGAGGATTGCTGAATTAGGTCCTTCTGGAAATGTAGGTTTTGATCTACCTGTGGCTGAGTTGTGCTGAGGAAGAAGGAGAATGGCAGGTGCCTGATGGAATGACAGAGATACAGAAGACTTTTAACACTTTTAAGTCACAGCTTCCTGTCTGTACCCCACATTCTTACCTGTATCCTGTTTTATCCTGCCCAAAGCCTTTATTGGGATGCTTGTGTTGTTCCTTTTTTAATTATCTGATATGGGTATGTCAGTACTAAAAAAGAAATAAAACTTTCAGAGGATTTGGCTTGTCTCAGAGAAATCTTGGATGTGGCTGTCATTTATGATAATTTTCCTAGCTTTTAGAAGTTTTTGGAATAATGACAATAGACACCCTTCAAGGAGCTGTCCCTTAAAGCTGGCAGGGAATTTTTTTTTTCTGGCTTCATGCTACACTTTAAAAAAAAAACCTGAGCTCTGACTCATGTCTCTCAAGTAAGAAATGGAGACTCTAATCCATACCTATTTGAATCTGAAAGACCTGGATGTATCTAAGACTAGCAGCTTTGAAAGTTTTAACTTCTGGAGAAAGATTAGATTTTGGATATTGGACTGATCTGAACACCTCCCTTTCAAGTGCAGATCTTGCTGTTCTGCACTTCTGAGATGTCAAAATGAGCACTGCAGAAAGATCCCAGGCACAAATTGCTGGGGTGTAGACTCTGCCTCAGAGACCAAGTGCTTAAAAAGTCACTGTGGGTCTTCACACTATGCAACATCATTCTCCATCATTTTTTTAAGAAATACCAAGCTACAGTACCTGGAAGGACAAAAAGTTGCCTATTAGACCTCAGTTGTTATTTATCAGTTCTGCAAGATTTAGAAGGGGAAATAAAAGAGACACTAATTTGAAAACCATGTTATGTGTATGTGAAATATGTATGTAAAATATTTTAATGGAATAAAAATAGGTTCAAAGTTTAAAATACGGTGGTTTATAACACTCTCTTGGAAAGCTTTCATGAAAAGCAAGGGGATAGACATAAGGAAATTTCAAGGAAAAAACAAGTGGAATGATGCCTGTATATTAAAGTTGCAATGATCTGGAGTTGTCTGTCAGTAGGGATTCTTTCTGTGTTGACATCCAGTCCTGCAGTTCTCACTCAGGCAAAATTTCTTTTGACATCAGTGAGAGGTTTTGCTTAAATAAGGACTAAAATCTGACATTTGCACTTTCTTTAGGAGTGCATTACAGTGGCAGCTGTTTGTAGATTAGTTCAAGAAGTCCTTTTCAGACTCCACACAGGAATCTCTGCAAGGAACTGTATGTTCAAAAGAGGATTTTTTTTTTCAAACAAACATACATGCTTTTCATACCCTGTATAAATAACAGCTGAGTTGACAGGCTGAAAGACTCATCATTGTGCACATGGTACTTTATGTGCAACCCAACTTTCCTGCTAGATAACTGCATAGTTTAAATTAAATCCCAATATCTGCATTGCCCAACAAATGGGAGCTGTGTGGGGCTTCTGGCACTTCGATTTCTTGGATGAACTAGCTTCCTTTTTCAATTTTTATTTATTTTAAGGTGTCCATGAATTCATTTCAGATGATGTAAGTACAAGTGAGTTTAAAGAATAATTTTACGGACATGGCAAGCAAACCTTTGTTCTTTAAAATTCCAGTTTTGTGTGTCATTATTTTAGCAGATAACACAGCTGAATTCCTTGTTACTCTCAAGTACTCTCATGGTTGTTAATTTCCAGGCAAAATTTGTCCGCAACCCTTTTTTATATTTAATATAAAGAGACTAACTCACTGCCCCTTGTTTCTTTTTCTTTTCTCTTTTGGGATTTTTTTAAGCTGTTTACATGTGTGAAATAGAAAGGCATCAGCCTCAAGTGTTTGAGAATCAGGACAAGGAGAGTTTCCCTTCCCTGGAAAATCCCTTACCTGCTGTGGTTGGAGTGACCTATGAACTCTGTGCTGGCATTGTGGACAAGCCAGGCCTTTCTTTAGAAGAAATTGCTTGTGAGGAAGTTTTGGAAGAGTGTGGCTATCGTGTTTCCACTGCAGACCTCAGGAGGATCACTTCTTACAGGTAAGTAGCAGCAAGTTACAACATTTAGCATTTCATTGTTTCACAGACTGCTGAAGTGGCCTGAGTGTTCCCTCCTGCCTTGTTTAAGCAGTGTTGGAGGAACGTGGACATCTGAAGGTACAAGAAAGGTGTAATTTTTTGCAAGTGAGAGGAGTGTTTACAGAAATGTAAGGAATTAGAAATATATAATCAGTATGATAATTATGGGATTGAATTCCCAGGAAGAATGATACCATTGTGACTTATTCCAAAGACTGTTAGAACAGGAAAAAGTTATGCTGGGCTCTTCAGAGTTTGTTACAGCACTAGAAAACAGCCTATCTTTACTATACTGAGTGTTTTCCATCTCTTATTGTTATTATTCAGATTAACAATAGAAACTGCCCAAGATGCTCTCTGATTAACCTTTACCATGATTTTTCAGAAGCATGAGAACCTGTGGCATTAGATCTCTTCATAATATTTGGTCTGTGGTTAAAGCTTCTTTGAATTGGACAATAATTATTGTTATATGTGAAGATTTTGCAGATCTGACTGTCAAAATTATTACATTTTATTTTTGCAGGGTTACAAATAGTTACTGAAATAGTTTTTAACATGTTTTAAAACATTTATTAGGACTAAAGAGAAACATTAATATGTAAGTGGAAAAATACAAAATGTGAGTTGTTGGTGAAAAAAAAAAAACAAAGAGAAACTTTGCACACAGCTTTAATCCTATTATATCTCATTCCCCGCTTTTAATATTGTTATCCAAAATGTATGCATGTTTGTATTTTACAGAGAAAGCAGCAGGTTTTTTACTTTCTTTATTTTACTTGACAACTCCATTGAACTAGGCACTGTCATTGGTTTTTAATTTGGGAATTGAATACAAATCCACAGCTGTCAATCCTGGCAAATGTTATTTCCTGCTGGATTAACAAGCAGTGCTTCTGTTGAGGGGAGGGGGTGAATCACAGGAGCTGTCTTTTACAACTCATTGAAACCAGATTAAGGGTTTGTTCTACTGAAAGAAAAAGTGTCTTCCAGATTTATGAGCAAAAGCTGTCTATAGAATTTCATAGGTTGGGTGACACTGACAGGCTGCTGCATGCAGATATATACATATGTATGTGTATGTATGTATGTGCATACAAATGCAAAGGAGGAAAAGCAGAATACAATTCCTGTAGAAGGTGGGAGATTTAGTGCAGAACTTTGACTCAATATTAATGATTTATATCTGCCTAAAACTCTCTGTACTTTGGTGCTGATAAATGTCTTTGTATGTTACAGGTGGTTGTTCATTCAGTTGCTTTTTTTTTTTCTTAATTGCACTGATTTGTGAAGAGTGTATACAATTGGGGTTTTCTTTGTTGAGACCTTTGCAAAGAGCTCATAATCCTCCATTGTCCATGTGGACACAGCTTTCTGCCCATGGAGATCCATGCTGAAGTCAGAAGGGCTTGTATAATTTTTACATTTTTAAATATGAAAGTTTGAAGCCTCAAAGATGATATTTCACAGGGTTTTTTGTGAAAAAAATGATCTAGTTTTAGGATTTTATTCCAAATATTCCTGTTAGGAGTGTCTTGTTTTTCCTCCAGCCAAGGACTGGCATCTTTCTGATCCTTGAGGATTTGATGCAAAGAAAGGAAGTAATCAGTTCATTTATGGTCTCCCAAGGACATTTTTTTCTGTAATGGCTACACTACATATAAGAATTCCTGGGCTTTTTCTAAGTGCAGCAGGTTTTTCCAAGTGGATTTTGCTGCTGTTTCATGCTGTGACTGTCAATACAAAGCACAGGCATAAAGCATTGCATTAATGCATATGCATGCCATTACAATTGCAATGCATCCTGCACTTGTACTCTTATCTCCCATCCCAGCAATCTGTGTAATAGCTGCTCTGCATTATTTATTGATCCAGTGCCCCAGGTCAGAGTTTTGGGGGGCTCTGTCTAGATGGCTCCTCTTCCAAAGATCAGCCTCAGCTGGACTGCCACCAGTTGTGGCAAATGTGCATCTGTGCTTTCTCTCAAATCTGACCATTCTGTGGCCTCTCTTGGAGGGTTTTGGCATTCTGTCTGAAGTGTCCTATCTGTCTGTACCACAAGCAACTTTCCCTTCATGTCTTGCCCAAATTTCCCTTTCTTTATTTCAACACTGACACTTACTACTCTGTCCCCAGTGGACATGAAGTACTTCTGCCCCTTCCACCTCCTTGTTAAAGCATGTTCCCTTTATTTTATTTTTGCCCGTGCAAAACTATTTTAATTGATTTAGTCTTTCTCTTCAGATCATATTTTCTAGATAGCTGATCATCCCTTCTGCTGTCCTCTGCCTTCTCTCCATCTGGTCTGCGCATTTCTTAAAAATCTAGTGCCCAAAGTGAAGCACAGTTCTTTAGTGGGGGCTTTCCTGGAGAGGGTGGAAGCATTATGTCCCCTATTCTCACAGATCATTCTTTATACACTGGAGTTTGTTGTTTGTCTTTTGAACCTGATGATCCTTGTGGGTCCCTTCCAACTCAGAATATTCCATGATTCTGAATTGTCATTCACCTCCTGTCCATATTCTGTGTCATCACAGCCTTTGATCTGAAAGCAGGGAGTTGTATTCCTAATGACACCCCTTGCTGGAATCATAATCATCAGAAGGAAATTGTCTGCCTAGAATAAAAGCAGGATTTGAGTTAGACCTGACAGAAGGGCATGAAAAGCCAAACACATCAAATGTAAAGGGAGAAATGGTTTTGGCTAGGGGGGTCAATACATTTCTGTGCCTAATGAATTAAGAAAGATGGAGCATGGACAATCCATAGGGAGAACTTAGACTATGGGGAAGAATTGAAAATTAAAACCTTGAGTGGAAAAAGAGGAAGAAGAGATGAAGGAACAATGCAGAAAAAAATCATAGGCTGAGAACTGAATGGACCTGGGGAAAGTACATTCATTGTGGTAGAGGAGAATTCTATGTAAGGAAATGAGGAAAGTACTTAGTCTGTATTCAACTTTGCTCTGTTCTCTGTTCTATAACTGTAGAGGTTAGGGGTAATCTGAAGATAGCAGGGATTTTCCTCATTTATTATCAGGGCCTGTAGCAGTTTTGGGGGATTTTTTTTTTGTGCCTCTCAGCTAAGCTGGAAAGTGTGAGCCCAGTACTGCACAGGTAATTCATACACATGCAGGTAACCCACTGGACCCCTGATTAAGCTCTGTCAAAGCTCCCGTGATTTAATACTCATCACATAGAAGTCAGTGAATTAAGCAGATCTCAGACTTAATTACCTTGAATGATCCACAGAGGAGCTGTGGAGTCAATGAGGAATCAGGAGAGAAGCCAGGCGTTGGGGAATTTAGGCCATTTCAGTAAGAATCTTTGGAACAAATTGTTCCAGCAGCAGGACAGTATGGTGTGGGTGAGGGAGGGAGGCTGGGCTGGGGGAAGATAACAAGAAACACAAACATATTTGGAGGAACTTGACTGGAGGAGGACAGAGGAATCACACTTCGAAAATCAGAAATATCTGTTCCTATAATAGAAAATTGCCAGACAGGAGGTGAATTGAAATGCAGATGGTTCATGTTGCTGTGTAGACAGAGGAGGGATCATTCTGAAAAGAATCTCTATTGTTTGCAGCCAGTATGGTGAGTTTAGTATCATCACAAATTTCTACTTTTGTGCTTGGCATCCAGTAACTTCATTTTGGTACTGCAAAAAGGTTGGTTTAAATTATGGCAGCAGCTAATTCACTTTTGGAGACTTCAGGAAATGTTGGTGGCTGCTGATGTCTTGAGTTGTTGTCGTTGTATGTATGGCATCAGTCAAAAATAACATAGGTGGTTGATGTGAGAGGTGTAAAGGAATTACCTGATTCAATAATAAAATAACAAAATTCAGCTAATCCTATTGTAGCGTAATTATACACTGAGGGTTCATGAAGGTTGAAGTTAAATTCAACATTTTTAGAAGCTCTAAAAGAAATCTGTGAGCTTCCTTTAATGTTTGGAGGTTTTTTCACAAATACAAATTTCTTTAAGTGAACATGTTACTTTGGACTTATTCATATACCAGATATTACAAATTTTTTTTCTGTCATGGTATCCCTGCAGTTTTCTGATTGAATCCCACGTGCTGAAATTCAGCTGTGAGTTAGTTTCTTCCAGCTATCTGCCTTGAGACATGTTTTCTTACAAGACAGGGGCAGTGAAATTAGTTGTTGTTTTTGTCATTGATGTTATTGTTGCTATTGCAAAGTATTTTCTTTTACTTCTTGAAAATGATGGTTGTCCTGAAGAAATTTATAAAATTAATTGGACTTCAGTAACACCTCAGAACATCAGGGTAGAGTTGAACCAGAGCTGCTAGTTCAACTTCCTTTTCCCCTCATTACATCTTTATTTTCTCCCAGAGGCTGTAAAAAACTCTTGGCTCTGACCTGGATACAATAGGAGCTGTAGGTTCTCAGCCCCACAGCAAAGAAATCAGATGGATTAGTTTAAAGGACTGACTCTGTTAAAATAGGTACTTACTTTAATCTTCCTACATTTGATTTTTTTTCCCAAAATGTACAAGAAGAGCATTCAGAGAATTAATATTAGATGTTCCAATTACTGTGCCATGGCTTTTAGCCTCTGTGCAATGAGGTGAAAATGGTTTGTATTCACAGGTTTTTATGTAGAAAGAATAATAGCCTTGAAAATCTTAGAGTGCATTATAATTAGAAAGATCACCTGCTAGTACACCTGTTGGGTGATGGCATAATGTAATATAATTTTATGTTAATTACCTCTGTGCTTTTTTCCTGCACCTGCTGCTCATAATGTCAGAACTGCACAAAGGTCCTGAGAAGTGACAATAGGAGCTGCATGTCACTGATCATCAGTTTACATGTTGCATGCCGAAGTAGATCTTGATTTAAGCATAAATAACAGAGATTTGTGTCACATTTATTTATGTAAACACGAATTATGTATTCACTCTATACCCAAATTTTGCATCCAGATGGCTTATGTCTTAGAAAAGGATATATTTCTTTCAGGAATTTGGACATTCACTGTGTAAGATTAAAACCAAAAAAAGGATATATTTCTGTGTTGCTAAGAATGTTGATTGTGTATAGATTTTATATTTGTTTAATATTAACACATTACAAGAAATTTAGCTTTTAATTGCTGTCTGTCAGAAATCTGAACTAAAGTCATAAGTCTTCACAAGGATAGATAAATTAATTTATTTGTAGCATCTTGTAGCAGAGGAGAAGATTATAAAATACTGTTTATATTCTCATACATGTTTGTTTCTTCAAATTCAAAATACAGTATTTACAAACATTATACTTATGAATGAGACAAGTGGCTGGCATAGGCGAGCACCCAGACATGAGAAAAAGGCAAAGCAAATCTGAACCAAAGCTTTGAATTTTGGCCCTGATTAGCAATGTGTGTGTGGACATGCACACATGAGCACACTCATTGTGAAGAAAAAACTCACTGACTGTTGGCAAACTCAGTCTCACTTGTGGCTTCAGACACTACTAAACCTTTTTTTTTTTAAGCCATAAGATACTGTTTCCCACTTCTGATAAAAAATATATGTGCTGTATCTTTATGCTCATGAACTTAGGACAAGTGAAAAGTCCCATTTTGTGAGCTCAGTTTCGAGCACTGTGTATTTCCTCGTGCATTTGATAAAAGGGAGCAGTTAAACAAAGGCTTTGTGGTAGCTGATATTGCTGTGTTTCAAAAACAGGTTGGAGTGACAGTCTGCCTCCTGTGTTTCCCCTGGTCTGAGGAGGAAGTAGATGGAAATACTGTAATTACAGCCTCCCACCCTGGGCAGGAGGGGAGAAGTGCTTCACAGTCATTCTGCAGAAGCTCCTCCTCTGGTGTGGCATTGCCTAAAAGTGTGCTGCCCAGGGCTTTAAAAGCCATAGCATGATTTAATCTCACTGTTTGAGTGTTTTATTCTAAGTGAAATACGGGAAGGCAGCACACAATCTTGTTTTGATGTGTTAAACTTATATATAAGTTACTACTGTGATAAAAACCATACGACTTTGGTATCCTTGCTTTGACATGCTTACATTCCTAGACTTGCTGTTGTCAAAGGTAATGGAGGTTTCTAACTGTCTGAAGCAATACAGAAAGTTCAGTTCTAATAGAGTTTTGGGGTTTAAAATCTCTCTGTTGAAATTACAGGGCTTGTGAGCTTAAGCCCTAATGGCTTGACAAGGATATTTGTGAGCTGTTAATTGGAATGACCATCAGCTCCTCAGAGGAAACCAATCCTCAGGATGAAGAGGCAAGGAAAAACGAGTTGTGTTTTGTGTAGATCATTTGCCTTTGTCCCACAGTGGCACAGAAGCCAAGCCCTGTGCAGACACATCAGAATACAGCTGGAACAAGCCAGGCTTAGTAGGTCTGGGTCAGTGTGAGCCATGACCTGCTGGGTTTGGTGCTAAACCTGGACTGACACTGAAGCCTGAAGTCTCACCCTGGGCTGGTGCTGGGCTCAGACCCGAGTTCAGACCTGCCCACCCTCCCCCAGCCAAGCCTCTCCTGTCCCAGGAAGGCACCTTTATCAGCAAGGTGGCTTTCCCAGGCTGAAACTCATCACTTGCAGTCCGGGTGTGCTGACCCCTGTGATTTCCACAGATGCAAAGCTAATGAATATAGCTGTAATCTGTTAATAGGTGACTCATTTCAGACCATGGCAAAAGTGTTTTTATTGTAGTGGGGAATACTGGGGTAAGGAAAAGTGTATGTCACAGATGAGGGATAGAAGAAGATTGTAGCAGAAAGAGGAGTATAGACAGGATTAAAGGCACATCAAAATTCCTTAAGCAGCATACTCAGAAAGTGCTGGTAATTGTGCAAAAGCAGAGAAAATTCCCAGTGACAGATAAACCTGAAAGCACACTGCAATGATAATATTTCCTGTAGCCTATTCACCAGTCAGACCCACTTTCTCCCTCTGCTCTCTTCCAGTGCCCAACATCACTGAAATGTACAATGTTTTGCAAGGTTATATGGAAAATCACTTTATTACTTCTACCTGAAAAGCTTCAAAGCAACAAACCTAACTTCTGATTTCCATAAAAGCAAAAGGTACTAAGACAGACAAAATGTGAATAGAATTGATTTTTGTGCAATTTTCTAAGGACAAGCAGGATACATTAGCAGTCTGGAAATGTCGTGAAAGACATCAGTAAGCAATGCTGGAGAATATTTAATTTAGTAAAGGGCAGTCCATGTGGATCTATGCAAAAATGATCAACTGGCAATGTAAACAAGAGCATTTAGAGAATGAAATAGCAAGTGAAAAAAGGTATTTGCCTCTTTTAAGAAAAAAGTATATTTTTAGATCTTTCAAGTTTTTTCTCAAACCATTGAAATGGTCTTTTAGAATCAGAGACTAATGGAATTTTCTGAGTTGGAAGGGACCCACGAGGATCATTGGGTGCAGCTCCTGGCCCTGCACAGGACACTCCAAGGGTCACACCCTGTGCCTGAGAGCCTTGTCCAAAGCTTCTTGAGCTCTGTCAGCCTTGGTGCTGTGCCCACTGCCCTGGGGGGGCTGTTCCACTGCCCAGACACCCTCTGGGTGAAGAACCTTTCTCTAGCGTCCAACCCAAGCCTCTCCTGACTCAGCCTTGTGCTGTTTTCTCGGGTCCTGTCGCTGCCACAGGAGGAAGGAGATGGCTGTCTGTCCCTCTGCTGCACCTCATGAGGATGTTGAAGGCAGAATCCAGCACTTGCCCATGCTAAACTCCATATGGGTGGTGATTGCTCCTCTCTTAATTCATTGAGGTCTCTCTGCCCCTGAAGGAGTCAACAGCTCCTCACAGTTTATTATCATCACATTGGGAGGAACTGTCAGCTCCCTTGAGGGAGACTAGACAACAAGTTAAAGCAGTGAATATGTGTATAAATAACATCCTGCAACAGTCTGCAAAGTCACCATCTCAATAGTGAAGGAGTTCTAGGTAGGCTTAGAAATGTTAGATTTGCTGGTTTGGGGAGGAAGGAGTAGAATAGAATGTATTGAGTATTAATACCAGCATTCTTTAATTTCATTTATAGCTCACTTGGAAGTTTTTATTACTTTTTAGCTAATATCTTGTGGCAAAGTTACACCAAAGAAGAGAAAGTTAGGTAATCAAGTAAGAGAGAATGACCATGTGGGTATGTCCTCCTTTGAATATGTATTGTTAAAAATTTTTGTTTGCTTCTGTGGTTAATTATACGCCAATAGATGTGAAGAAATACCATAACTTTGGGCATTTTAACAAAGAAAAGACCTTGATGTCCAGGACTTTCATCTTTTCAAGTATATTAAGTGTAGTAGCTACTCTTGATATGTTTATTTCATAACAAGGGAGTATCATGTGAATAAGTACAGAGAAATTACACCATATGGAAGTCAGTCCTGCTATTTGAGCTGTGGTGGCAAGAGCTGAGTCTTACAGTGTAGCACCTTGGAAATTGGTTTTCCTTTACTTTAGAGAAAAGATGTGTGGAAAGTGAACTGATTTCACAGCTGTAGCTATTTCATAAGGAAATGGTCACAGGTGCTATAGAAGGAGATTATGCTGTAAATAATCAAGCCAGAACGTTCTTGTAGAAATACTTCTTATATAAATTTGCTGGTTTTGCATATAACCTTTATATAATATCAAGTGTACATGGAAATACTCAAGTTAGGATAATTTTTGGTCTCCAGGTGGAGCACCCCAGAGGACGGTGTCAGACTTGACACTCATAATAAAAAAAAACCCAAAAAAACTACAAAACAGGATATTAAATATATTATACACAGTCCTGTGTTTTTCCTGGAACCTGTGGCAACCAGCAAACTGCATTGTTTGTATTGCAAATTTTACAGTTGGTTAAAACATGGATCAAAACCCCCAGTTCTAGCACTGGAATAAAGTTATGAGCACAGAATGAAAGAGGTCCAATATCAACCTTTAGAGTTCCTGAAAATGCCAAAAATGGTCAAGTTTCTTTACATAGATTTACAGGAGGGGTCCTGGAGGGGTGACACATCTTGTCCAAAGCCAAAGAATGCATCAGAAGTAATTTTAGGAAAAGAATTCACCGATTCACTCCCTATTCAATATTTTTTAAAAGTGTATATTGATGTAAGAAACCAATAGTCACTATTAGAAACCAACTTCTCTAGTCACTGTTAATTCCTCAAACAAAGTAATTGCCAATGTTCTTAGAAAACTGAGAGACAAATGATTAATTCCTGCTTTGGGGTGTGATGTGTGCTGGATTAACTGAAAGATTTAGTTGACTAATGGTTGGGTAAATCTGGATATACACTCTTAAGATCATAACACTGCTACAAATCTGAGAATCCTCTGTATGTGTAATAATATGGAAGCTAATTTTTCATCTTGCCCTAATGCCTCATTCATAGTTTCAGTGAACTTTGGATCCAGATTTAATGTGAAAAGTCGCTTGTAATCATGTGAAATGAAGAAATTGCAATTACAATGTGAATATTTTCTTGGAAGGACTAAATGAGTGGATTATCTACTTATCCCTTATTTAATAATACCTAAATTAAATAGTCCTAAGGAAATAGAGGATTAACAAATAAGAAGTATAATACACAGCAAGCAGTCTAGCTGAAGAAAGACTACATAATCTAAAATATCCTCAACTAAATCCACTGAAGCAAATTTAGCAGGGAGACTGAATTACTTTGGACATGTGCGTGCTTACAGTGGTCCATTTGGGTCAGGGCTAAAGTTCAGGAAGGATAGAAAGGGAGTCTCAGACTGCCTTTCCCTTCTTTACCTATCCAGTCCATGAGTGGAGGACTCCAGCTGTGAATGGACATAATCCTCTTAAGAGTAAAAAATCTAAATATTTGTGTAAAAGCAAGCAAACAAATGTAGCACGACAGCACACAGATAGACTGGGGAGCTTCCTCCTTTTGTTTGTGCATCTCTGTGAGTCATCCTGCAGTTTGCTCTCCCTGAGGTCAGCTGGAAGAACTTCTGTTGACTTCAGTGTGTCTAGGACCACAGTTCACCAATACAAAATTTTTTCTTTTTTTATTTTATCCCAAAATCACATATTTCCAAGGAATACATTTGAAGATGGATCTATTTTATATGGAACTATGTTCAAAACTGTTGATATTTCTGCTTGAAAGTTGCAATCAATTTCTGTTTCAATAATTCTGTCTCACACATGAAGGGCCCAGGTTTCCATTCCCAGCTCCTTGATGCCTTCTCTCTGTCTAAACCAGAGTTTCCTCTCTGTTTTTTTCCAGGTCTGGAGTTGGTGTGACAGGTTCTAGGCAGACTTTGTTTTATGCAGAAGTAAATGACCAGATGAGAACCAGTGGAGGAGGTGGCCAGCCTGAAGAAGGAGAGCTGATAGAAGTTGTGGAAATTCCTTTAGGAGAATCCATGAAGTTTGCTTATGATGAGACTTTCCCGAAGACAATGGGTGTCATCTTCAGCTTCATGTGGTTCCACAACAACATAGCACCTAAACTACCCAAAAAGTAAAGCACCATGATTTTAAGGAAGGCTTTTCTGCTGGTGCTGTGCCTGCAGAAAGCTGCAAATCTGCCTGCCTCAATCAACTCAACTTCTCACAGGACAAAGTTTTCTTTAAATAAACTTAGAAGTATAATCTGAATTAAAATCTTCACACAATTTCCATTATTAGCAAAACACTAACTGGAATCGCTGGGGCCAGGATTTGCCTTGGAGAGGCAAATGTTGATTTTTGTGCAGTGAAAAACCAAATGTTGATTTTTGTGCAGTTAATTGAATGTGTCCAGATCTCCTTTCTCACAGCACTGTTTTGAGGAGCTGCCCAAGCCCTCAGCACAGCTGCCCCAGGAGCCTCTCACCGTGTCTGTACATACTGGCAATATGTTTTCATTGTCAGTTTTGATATTTTTTTTGAAGAAAGCAGCAAACCTTAATAGTCACAGGTACCTTAACAAGGTTCCTGAGTTCAGCACAGCTTTCAGGGAGCAGCTTTCTCTGTGTGTGTGGCTCCTGTGCAGAGGAGGCCTTTGCATTTCTGAACATGCAAACCTTTATTTCATAAGCAAACAGTAAATCTGGAAATCCTGCTAACGTGTCACTCTGACAGTGCAGCAGCTGTAAGGGGATGTGCTCCTGTTTGTTCCCATCACAATGCTGGGCAGCAGTGATGGTGATGGAGGGGTGAAGGATGGGGGCTTCTGCTGGAACACATGCTGCTTTGTTTGCTTTATGGGCAATAGTTGATAAATCAGATCAAACTTTGTCCCCTAGAGCAGGACCAGAGAGGCCGAATTCTTTTAATTTGACAATGAGGTGATTACCACAAGGGATTGCTCTGAGGTTGCTGTGGTCTCAATTTCCTTACCACCAAATGGGAGGAATGGGACTTACCCCTCAGATAACACTTCTTGGAATCTAATGATTGGAAGTGCTTTATTGTGATTTTATCATCATTTGTGCAGTTTACATGAAAGCCTGTGCAACCTGCACAGACATCCTGAGGAATGGCTTTTTAAATCAACATCTTGATTTAATAATTCGATTTAATTTGATTTAATAAAGTGGTCTAATTAGAACATATAGTACTTGTTCTATCAGTGCAGTTTGGATGTGGAGTGTTTGTCATGTGAAACTGTTAAGAGCATGAATGAAACAGAATGAAGTCTGGCAATTTAATTATGCACTGGGTTATGTTATTCACTGACTTAATCAACATGCCCACATTATAAATGCCTCCAGGAGTACTGAGGTGCTAAGTGTGTTTAGAAGAGAACTGCAAATATGCAAACTCGAACTTAACAGCTGAAATAAATGCAGCAGAGGTGTCTGATGGTGTCCAGTGGCTGATTTTAAATCACTGCTTATCTCAATAGATGTATAAATATAAAAGTTTTTTTTTAAAAAAGGGCATTTAGAATTGCTGCTTGCTGGTTGTCCTCCTGATAGGGAGGAAAGGTCCTTGGAAAGCCACTGAAGAAGAAGCAGCCTCTGCCTGTGGAGTCAGGCTATTTGTGGAAGTTCAGACACAGCTGTGTTGAGCTGGGCCTGGTCCATGGTGAGTCAAGGGCTGAGTTATTGTGAGAAGCAAATAAATTCTGTCTGTCTGATGTATTTACACTGGAAGGTGTTTCAAGGTGGGGTCTCCACTGCTCTGTCTAGTACAGTGTGTCCTGATTGCTGCTGAGGCCTTTATGAACTGCTACAGTCCATAGAATAAATAATGCCTTTTATTCCAGGCTGTAATAACCAAAGTTTCTGTTTTATTCCACCAAAATTGCTGGTCACACAGTAGCTTGTGTGCATACATGTCAAAAGTCTTTTTTCTGTATAATGCAGAAATTGGGAAAAATAAAATATTTTGCCCCTCTAAGGCGCTGTGACTGTTCCTCAATGTACCAAACCTCCCTGGGGCAGTACCAGGCTTGCCAAAACCTGGCCCCAGGTCCTGCTCCTGCCCAGGGGTGGGGTGAGAGCTGGAGCTCACCCTGTGGGAAGAAGGGAACACGTGGCAGTGTGGAGGAAGCCACAGGGGTGGCAGGGTGGCATCAGTGCTCTGCTTGCTCTGAGGTGACCCCACCAACACAACCTGCAGGCTCCAGAGTGTTTTAAGCAGTTGAAACTCATGGATAATAGTGATGGAGGGCAGTGGCATGAGCTGGGCATTCCCTCAGCATCCTCCTGATGCAGGCAGCCAGACAAGAAGCATCCCCAGCTCCCAGCCTGCTCCTCCAGGGCTCTGCTGGGCACACACCCACAAACTCCTGGGGGGCTGCAGTGCTGTGAAACCTTTACACCCCAAGGGATGCTGGACTCCATCCCTATGCTCTGCCTCACCATCCCTGCATTGTGCAATTCTCAAACACACAAAACAGTCACCAGATTACTTCCATTTTCTGCCACAGTTTGGGAATTTTCCACAGAAACATCAGTGCTGAAAGCTGTGCATAAAGCAATGGGGGATCTGGAGTTTGAATCTGCAATATTAAATATAAATGTGTCTTCCACCTCTTACTTTTTCCACGTCAGTTTTGGTGGGAGATTTTATAAGCAATTATAAAGGTTTGAAAATGTGGGACAAAGGGCTTGGCCTTGTTAGGTTTTTTTCAATACAGTAGATGAATCATATTTATAAAAATAAAACCAGAACAATTCAGATGTCATTTAACTCATCCGGGCTCATTTCAAAGATCCTAATTAGAGCAAATCCAATATACATTGGCCAAGCCAGGCAGGGAGAAAGTTCTTCTAATGGAATCTCACAATCACATCTGCGTCTTTGATGCATCCTTTGGATGTGCCACCACACATACATCCATGGAGGGTGGACAGCTAGCATAAAGCAGGGTCCCCATTTGCTGCTAATGAATTCTGGCTCCAGCCTGCAGAACTCTGAGCTGATCTCATCCCACCATCCCCATGAGATCAGCATCTTTTATTGACTACAATTGAGTGGTCCACATTTATAACACAAGTCTTAGAATCTCTGCTGTCTTTACGAAGTGACTTTGAGATGCAGAAATAATCTAATGACCCGAAGTTATGACTCAGACTTCTAATGAAGCCTGGAATGATAAAATCTTCAATGCAGTGTCGCTGTCGGGCTCACTATTGGATGGCAGAAGAGAAGACACCAGCACCTTGCAAGTACATGGAGGTAGTCTGGTACTGCTCTTTGTGACCCTATTTGTGAAGTGGCTGCAAGCCCTGAGCTGCTCCCGGCTCTCACGAGCAGAGATGTGATTAAAACGCCTTCTCTAAAAGGCTGCCAGTGTAAACAAGCGAGCTGAATCGCCCCGTGGGGTGCGGGATTCCCTGGGGAATGCGGGGATGCTCTGCCGCCCGCTCCCTTTCCCTCTCCCCCTCCCTGACCTCCATCCCTGCCCCGGCCAGAGCAGCGGCGCTCCCGGCTCCCCGCAGGCCCGGCCCGGGGCCAGGCCAAGGACAAGCGAGATGATTGCTCCTGAAATACACGTGCCGACCCGCTGGACAAATAGGATTTTTGCTAAATTAGGACAATTGCCGAGCACGCTCCATCCCCTGGCCAGGGCTCTATACATAGATGAAAGGCACACCCAGTTGTGCAATCTGTTGCAATGGCACACCTGGTGCTGTCTGCAAGTCTATTCACAACCGTCAGCAGGTGCGACGTGGCCTTTGTGGCCATAAAAGTCTGTCTGGGCCGCCCCTGCTGCGCTCCCTGCCCGCGCTCTGCCAGGGGAGGCTGTCACAGATTAATGTGCTTGTTTGAAGCCGCTGGGAGCCACAGCCTGAAGCTCGCAGAGGCTTCAGGGGGATCAGAGAGAAGCCTGTGCACACAGGAGGGATTTGCAGCTCCTCTCTTGGTGGCTGTGCCTGGGGGAGGTAACAGGCAGGGCAGTGCTGCTGCCTGAGCAGGGACAGGGGACGAGAGCAACCTGCCCCATCATGGCAGGGGGTTGGAATCAGATGATCTTTAAGGTCTCTCCCAAGACAGTGATTCTAGGATACAGCAGGTTCCTGTTTCTGCAGCCCCAGGGATGCTGCCCAATGACTCTGGCATCAGGTACCAATGATTTGCAAGCCCTGTTTGGGCTCAGCCTCTCCAAAAAGGGATTTGCTTGCTTTGCTTTGGGATGCTGCATCTCACACAGCACAGCATTAAGGTGGAGCTCCAAGACCTCAGCCCCACACAGCACAGCATTAAGAGACCTCAACCTCACTCCATTGACTTTCATTATAGGAAGGATGCCATGGACTTTGGAGTAGCTTCTCAGCAGGAGTTTTCATTCCCATTGGATCATGCAGGATTTTGCTTGATACAAACAAAAATAAGGGGGATGCTCAAATCCCACCCTGCTGCAAAAGGTACTTCTCAATTTGTCTAATCCTTCAGAGCCACTCTCACATTTTAATTGGCAATGCATTTTTACAAGGACTCAAATGCTCCCGAGATGAATCATGAGGGAAGAGAGGAAGAATTCATAGCAGCTAAATGGCCCAGATTTGTGGTGCTTGGAGCTCTCTGGCCTGCCTCAGGACTGGCTTCAGTGCATTTCTCGTAATTGGAAATACAATCAGATCCATATTAAACCCTGCCAACCGTGGCCTGTATTGCTCTGCTGCTGAAGTGCTCAATATCCTGTACTGGCTTCACTCTCTAATAAAACATTCAAAGCAGTGACGCTCAGAGAAACCCCTTTTGGACCCTTGGTTACGAGGAAAAGGGGCTGGGAATGGGCAATGTGGGAATGTCTGTCAGCCACCATCATTAACAGTGGCCCTCGTGCCCCAGCTTCGTTAACAGAAAAATCCCTGGGCTCCTCCTGTGCCCACCTGTGTGTCAGTTCTCGGGGTATGGGTTGATGGGTAGAGCATTCAACAGTGAGAAAAGCATGATTTGTTCCTTTTATGACAGCAAAATGTTGCTGTGTGGGGGAAGCCCCTGGGGCTGAAGCTGTGTGAGAGACTGACTCCTCCAAATGATGCCATCTCGTGCATGTCCATCATGCTGTGAACACAGCCTGGATTTAACTCTGTTTCCTGGCACTTGTGGGGAAAAAAAAAAAAAACAAAACAGGTCAGTTTGTTAATTCCCTGACAATAAGCCCAGAGGGACATCTCACCTGGCCCTAGGTGCCATGGAAACACCTGATGAGCCTTGCCCCAGTGCTTTGGGGTGTCTGGCACAGCACTGGCCCCACCCAGCCCTTTCCAAAGTCCTCAGCAGGTGACGGTGGGCACGGATGGTTCTGTGCCCTGTGCTCTGTGCCCTGTGCCCTGTGCTCTGTGCCCTGTGCTCTGTGCTTTGTGCTCTGTCTGTGGCCACCACATCCAAAACCACCCCAGGGGCTGGGGCAGGAGCAGGGCCAGGGCCATGAGAATCGCTGTGCTCCAGCCTGCTGGTCCCCTCCAGCTCTCCTGGGGCTGGGGATGGGGACAGGCTTTGGGCCCAGGGTCACCAATGTGGTTTGGTCACCAATCCAACGTGTCTGGCCGGAGCTGGTGAGTAAAAGGTGAGTAGAAGGTGCCTCCATCTCCTGCCCAGCGTGTGGGTCCCTCCGGAGTCCTGTCTCCTTTCGTGGGGAGGGGGTGTTGGGGAAACACTTGCTCGTGCAGCAATCGCTAAAATAACTGTTCAAGGCACAATCACGCTCTTGAGAGTGCTAGAAACAATTTAAGAAATGTTCTTGGGGCGAGCGGCGGGCGCTGTGCAAACAGCGCGGCGGGGCTGGTGCGAGGGGCCCGCCCGGCCCTCAGGAATGCGCTCGCCGCGGCGATAACCCACACGCTCCTGCCGTAACCTCCTTCCTTTGGTCCTTCACGCTCCCCCCGCTCCCACCCTGGCGTTTGGAGCGTCTCCTCTTGCAGTAAAATCAGGGAAACAAAACCAGAGTTTGTGCCACACTTTCTCCAGCGCCCCTTTTCTAGTCACTATTAACGCAAAAGACTTTGGGGAGACTTCAGCACCCCCCATGGGTTTCCCCAGAGGCAGAACCTGGGGTTTGCTGCTCCACAGATTCCCATTTTGAGCAGGCTCTCAGTGAGAGCTCGCTGGCCTGGCTGGGTTTGTGCCACAGCCCGAGTGCTGCTGACCCTGGAGCTGCAGCAGGGATGCAGAGGCTTGAGTTACAGCCATCCATCAGCTGCTCATCCCCTTGCCAGCCCCACTGCTCTCTGCCATCAATCATGTGCGAGCCCCAGGGTGAGTTTGCAGCCTGGTTGTTCCTACTGTGGCAGCTTAGCAGGGTGTCAGCAGCACGGGGAGCCCCGAGCCTGCAGGGTCTGAATGCAGCCACAGAGCTGGGACCTTCCACATCCACAGCAAACCTCCTGGGTCTTCAGGAATGGCATCAGGATCTGTCCTGTCTCTTCCTATCATGGCATGCGGTAGCATCAGGGCAAAGCAGCCAAGATCACATTCAAGGTTTATGCTTAGTCATGGAAGTGCTTCAGAAAACCCCATTTGCTGGAGTGAGCAACCTTTTGTCTGATATTTATGCAGTGTCTGTAAAGAGCAGGGAGAGAGGTTTGCAACAGGCTGCCGGGAAAATAGGGAACAGGGTTAGGCTGGTGCAGGGTGTGTATGAAAATTGCACAGCCTCAGGCTGACCTCCAGGGCAGTCACAACCCTTTACATCCCTGACCAGCTGATTTTGTAAAGGTGGAGACTGTCCCATCTGCAGCAGCAGCATCATTTCGGGCTGCCCAGAGCTGGAGCAGGACATGGCCAAGCCCGGTACCAGCTTTGTACTCAATGTTCTCACCTGCTACATCTTCCCAGTCATGCTGCCAGCTTCATTTTTCCAAATGGCTTTGTTTTACCACTAATGTCTTTGTTCAAGGTAATTTTTTTACTGCTATTTTTTATTTGTTTTATTGCTCCTCCACACAACCTGATCCCAGCCTCTCAGACGAGCACAGTCAAAATCACACCAATACATCACCATAATCAGATCTGATTGCAGGGGCTCTCTGGGAGCCAAGGCACTGAGGGAAGGCTAACAGGCTTATTGATCACAACAGAGCAGCAGGATTTAGTTCCTAGGTGGACTCTAACTAATGTCCATTTGTTTTTTCTCACTGGCAAAAGCAATGTGTAAATATTCTGCTGTTAATGATAGGTTTGTTCCTGGTTAATAAATGGGGAAACAAAAAGATCGAAGTGAATGTCTTGCCTTCTAAAGCCTGATCCTAATGCCCTGTCCTTTTTCTATCAAGGCTGATTGGTAAAGCTTTTTAATTCAAGTCTCTAAGCAGGATGATCAGCATTTACTTAGCTAGTGTTGATTTCCACTTGACCAGGCTGCTCTGGAGAAAGGTATCACCTCATGGTGCAAACCCTCTTACAAGGGATAAAGAAACTGAGACCAGGTCCCTCCTCCTGGTTACCGAGCAGCTCTGGGTGTGGGTCAGGGCCTGGGGGTGCCCAGGGGCTGGGCAGGCTCCCAGTGAGGACTGTGGCTCCGAGGGCAGAGCACAGGGCAGCTCCTGTGGCCCCAGCCCAGCTGTGGGTGCTGGCTCACGGCAGCCCAGCCCCAGCCCTCCCTTCCCAAAGCCTGGCTCCAGGCACGGTGCGTGGCCTGGGACTGAGTCCCAGAGCTGCTGCAATGTAAAACAAACCTGGCAGCAGGAGCCTGCAGCCCCTGGCACATCCCCCCTGGCTATTTTTAGCTGCTTTTCCAGAGAAACAAGGCTTATGCAACCTGCCTGTGAGAGCAAGAGCTCTGGCTGCTGCTCACCACGGCACCTCCACCTCTTGGATGGGATGGTTGCTCCAGGATGAGTTTAACAATGCCACTGGAGAGGGCAAGCCCATGGAGTTGCAGCACAAGCATCCCACGGAGCTGGACCATGAGCTCTGCCACCCACAGGGTGATGAATTTCTCCCAGTGTTTCTTCTGTCACCTGTACCTGAGCACCCAGCCTGGGCTGCCTGGCAAGCAGAGAGGGGAGATGGAAACATGAAATGCAACTAGGCTGACATTTAACAAAATTACTCATTTTTGTGAACTCGTTTGCTTACAAAACATGTTTTTCTGTAAACTCCTATTTCTGAACAAGATGGGAGAGGGTTGGAGCTGAGAGTGGTGGTTTGGGATTGCAGGGCTGGTGCTGCCAGGGCTGGTTTTGCCTCACTGGCTTCGTAAAGCACATCCAGGATGTGCATAGAGCACTGCAGAATTTACACAGAGCATTTACACTTGATACAAAAAAGAGGAACTTTTTTCCCTCAGGTACTATGTTTAGATATTTTTTGTGTAATAAAACTTTGGTTGTCTCTTCAAGAAAAGCAGAAACTGCTGAATCCCTGGGAGCAGGGGAGTCTGGAGCAAGGCAGGACCACTCTAAATGTTTCAGGGGGCTCAGGACCCATCTCCAGCCAAGATTTCTATGGCATGAGGAAGCCTTCAGTTCTTGGGAAAAGCTCACAAGACTGTTTGGGCAGTAGTCTGATGAATTTTGACATATCCTACTGCTACAGCCATGCTCCCGCTGCAGATATCCATCCTATTTTAGTTCAAAACAAAACCAAAGATCTTGTCTGCAGGACAGCAATCAAAGGCAGCTTGGGTCATTTCATAGCCCCTCTTGTTTTGCCAGCCAAGAGCACACACTGCCATGAAACTCCAGACTGAGCCATGGGGGTGACACAGGGGAGTTAACAGGAGCCATCTGTGCAGGTTATGAACTGTTTCCTTCCCTTTAACCAGTTTTGGGCCAGCTGGGTCATTCTGAGGTACAAGGAGCAGTGCCTGCCTCTTTGTGCCGCCTGGAGATGTCAGATCCCATGCAGCAGCATCCAATACAGAGCAGCTCAAGAGTATTCCAGGTCATTATGCAGTGCTCAGCCCTCCCACCAGCCATTTGTATGCAGGTCATGGGGGCTCTAGATCAAATAAATCCTTCTAAAATTTTGGACAAGTGAATGCCAGACAATAAAAATGTTAGACAATTGTTCTAAGCCTGTGTGTACATTGACATTCCACTGATACAAACCACATTATTAGGCATAGACAGAGTATTGCACTAATGCTATAAAACCAACCTGAGTTTGAGTACTCAGAAAGCTGCTTATCTGCTCCTTTGGACTAAGAAGACTCAATGCCTTTCAGTTATTAAAAGGGCTGAATTATGTCTCAGTCTAAACTTGGAAGTCAGAGAAGCCCCAGACCTCTCCAAGACCTCTGAAGGAAGTAAAGCCCTTTAAACCCCAGCTCAGCTTTTCAGAGAGAGCATTTGACTCCAGGAGGGATCCCTTGTTTGTTTGTTTGCTTGTTTGCTTGCTTGCTTGCTTGTTTGTCTCCAGCCAAGCTTATTCTCAAGCAATTTGCACTGACACCCTTTATGAGCTTGGGCTTTTCCAGAGCCTCCAGGAAGGTCCCATTCCAAAGGACTGTGCCCTCCCAGGTGAGGACAGATGGATGTGCAGGGAGCAACTCAGCACCAACCCCATGCTTGTGTCCATTTGACTCCCTCCCATCATCAAGCCACCAAACAGCCTTTTAGAAAGGACATTGTTTTCACCAGAAAATTTGGAGACTGGGAGGCTCAATGTCCAACCTAATGACCATCCTAGCAGCCCTGTAATCTTAGAGGTCCCTGCATCAAAGGCAATCCTTCCCCTGGCAAGCTGTGAAGGCTTTGTAAATCCAGTGTGTGTTTGTGGAACACCAGCCCTGGGTAACAGCCAAGGTCCTGAAGGTTAAGGGATGATATGGAAATACAGCAGACCTCAAGGATACTGGATATATTTTCTATTTTCAGATTTATGTGCCTGTCCTGGCATGTGTTTTTTGTCATGTGTACAGCATGAGCCCTGTATTTGACACTTTAAATCGAGGAACAAAAGACTGTAACTGTAGAGGGGACTAAATTGAATTGAATTAATTTGTTTATCCTGCAAATCAACATCTGCTCAGACCTATTTCTTTCAACTCTGAAGTTGTCATAATGGAATATTTTGCCTTCTGCTCAGTCTAATTATAGATGCACAAGCCAAAAGCTCTTAATTTTGCTCACAGCCATCAGTAGGAGCTTTTCTGCCTCACAGATAAATGAAGGCTCTTTCTCAGGAAGGTGTTTTCCCCAGTGAGTTGTATGTTGGTACCTGTCTAAGGGGATGGTTTTGCTCTGAGTTCATTGAAAAGCTTCTTTTCAGCACTGATGAAAACCATTACAGAACAGGATCCCAAGTGATCAGGTCTGCTCAAGCAGGGATGGGAGGAAAGTTCTCAGAGGCACACAGCTCTGTCATCATCACTCTGCAGTGCCCAGGAGATGAACTTGTGCCACAGTACAAACGGAGCACCCCCTACACCTGAAGGCCCAGAAAGGATCATAACTCCAGAAATATCCAGCACAAAAACCTCTCCTCCACCCTCATATCATCACAGAACCTAGAATGGTTTGTGTTGGAAGGGACCTTCATGATCACTCAGCTCCAACCCCCCTGCCATGGACAGGGACACCTTCCACTAGATCAGGCTGCTCCTAACAGCCTGATCCAACCTGGCCTTCAACACTTACAGGAATGTGCCACCCAGGGGTTTCTTGGCAGCCTGTGCCAATGTCTCACCACTCTCACAGTGAAGAATATGCCAGGGAGGCTCCTGCAAGGTGGAGGTGTCCCATGGGGCTGGTGAATGCCCCCAGCCCAGCACAGACAGGGCCACAGGTTCAGTGGCATCAACTCAGTCAGGTGCAGACTTGTCCCCACACCTTTGCTGCAGCAAGTGTGTGACCTTACCAACCACGGTGGCATTTCTGATCACCTCAGACTATACAGAACCTTTCTGTGCCACCTCCTAAAGAAGCCCAGGTGCCCCATGCTGTAATGATAGAGAAGTGTGGTTTAATCTTTCAGGTTTCATCAATTTTCTAAGAAATATGAGGCATCCCCACTTCAAAAGGTCTCTGAAAGCAGAGGGGAATTTTCAGCTGCTCGTTGATGGAAATTACATGGTTTTATTTGCCAAATCGGGGCTAAACCAGGTTGGATGCAAATAAATACAGCTCTGTTGTTTCCAGAGAAGGATCTCTGTTGACTTACCCTACACAGAGAGATAGAATGGCTTTTCTTTGCCTTGATTGTTTTGGCACAGCTCCGTCTGCAACAGCTTACTAAGAACTGTCAACACCAAAATCCAGATCTGCTATCGAGTAAAATGAGCACTTGCTGCATTTCCAGGCCTTCTGACCACAGACCCTACCAGAAAAAGGACATAGGGATAGAAATGTGAAGAGAAACCACTCTTCCCTCCCTCCAGAGCTGTACCTGTCTCTGAGCTCCCTACAGGACGTTTTCTGGTCAGGAAAAGGTCTCCAGCATCTGTCAGTGGCTGCTCCCAGTGCAGTCCTGCCCTAAGGCTGCTCAAGATGCTCAAGATTCTGTCTGCCTGCCTGCTGCTGCTGCTGCTTATCAGCAGCCCTGGCTCGAGGCTACCCCAGCAGTGCATGGCCATTGTTTCCTCTGTAGAATTGCAGAGTTGGGTACAACAAGAAGCTTTTTCCAGCGTTTCATATTCTCAGCTGGAGATTGCAAAGTAATTAGCTCCCCTATCTGAAATTATCTTCAGCACAACTGGGGCTTCTTTAAGTAAGGCTCATTTAAAAAGAGCATCATTACCCTCACACAGTTTAGAGTTTTTTCAGAGAGGCCTTGAGGAGGTGAAGAGTTTTTGCCCTTAAGTCACAGATTTGAGTGCTTTTCTCTCCTTTAGAAATATGGCCTGGAAAACACAGTTGCCAAAAGCAATCCCAGTGTAGGATCTGTATTGGCTTCCACAGAGGAGGGGTCAGGATGGATGTTTGACTCCTCTCCATGTGCCTGCAGCACCTTCCTTACCTGCTGTCTCTGGATCCTCTGTCAGAGTGGTTGCCTCAGAGATTTCATCCCTGGATATGATACATTGGACCAGAATTTATGGCAAAAGTTTGCCATTTAAATATAAAGATAATAAATTTTAAAAAGTCCCCTGAAAATTAGCCTACCCATTTATACCAGGTAGCCCAATTGCAGGTTCATCCTCCAGAATCCTTGGAAAGGCACAAGACCCTGAAAGCAAATGCAGGAGTTGTCCAGATCCTGTAAAATGCAGAATAGGCAGCTGGGGGGCACTTAGTGCTGTAGTTAACAATACAGCAGACTCTGCCTGGTAAATGGGCGCAAGAGACCCAGGACAAAGGGACATGGCAATCCTCCTTGTTCCTCCAGACACTGGAAAATGCATTTCTCTGACCAGTGCCTGGGTGTTCTGTTCAGTTGGATTTTAAGTTCTAATGAACAAGCATAAAAGGTATGAAGTTGAGCAGGAATGTGCCTGGTGAAACCCTGGCCTATGCCAGAAAATCCACAAGTTTTTGCAGGGCCAGGATTTGACACTGTGCCAGCTGGCCTGTGTCTGTACTCCTGAGCTAGGAGAGTGGCAGTGGCTGGATGGAACTGCTGTGCCCCAAATATCTGCAGGACTGTGGGATCTCAGCACCTCAGGACTGCTGTGCCAAGTCACCGAAACCACCCTTGGGGGGCTCGGAGGTCCTGGAATGTTGCCAGAAGTGTCTGGTGGCTGGACTTTGATCCTGCACGGGAGACGACACCTGTATGAGGATGGGAGGATTTCACTGGGGTGAATGGTGAAGGAATAAGTTAATTAGAGTGTGAGACACAGGGTTTAGAATTTCTGTAAGGGGGGTCTGGAGAAGTAAGATGGAGGAATTGGGGCGTGTCCTGTCCTTCTTCTTCTTCTTGGCCTCCATCTTCTGGGGTGGTGGTGGCACTTTGGGATTGGTTATTACTAAAAGTGCACTGCGACACAGGACCTTCTCTGCAAGTGGCACAGGCTTTCTCCAAGATGAAAGCCTGAGGAAAGTAAGGTAGCACTGAATCAGTATCCTGCCCCAGAGACTGAGCAGGAATTTGGAGCACTTGAGTAGTCCATCCCCAAAGAATTTTTTCCAGGTCTGACTCTGCTCCTGGTGCATGCAGAGACAGGACTGTGTGAATTTGTAATCAGGGCTGTAGACATGATTTAAGGCCCTATAATATGTATCTCACTATCACATCACAATGCTTTGAATTGAGGAGCTCCAAGTATTGTGTTTTCATGCATGCAGCCTGCATCTCAGATAACTCACACCACTGTAAAATAACTGTCCTTTCAAACAAGTCCTTGGCTAATCTGCAGCCTCAGATAACCCAGGGGTCATCCCAGAGTATCAGTTATGTGTGTGGGACCATGTGGACAGCATGGCAAATATTCACTCCCCTTCTTCCTCAAAGCCCCCACCATCCCTTCCTGCTCCCACCTCCTTCCCACAAAATGCCAGGATTCCTGCAGTCCCCATCTCCCTTTGGTATGCAGCAGATGTGAGGTGTGACAACAGAGCCAACAGCCTCTCAAGCTGCTCACAGCTACCTCCTGGTCCAGTTTTGTTTCTGCATGTAGCTGCTGCTGAGCATGGACCATTCCAGGGGCTCCAAGGGACAGTCAGTGGGGTGGCAGCCTGCAACTGCCAGCAGCTCAGATAGGGAGGGTGGGAAGATGGAAAAGTCACAGGCTGGACCCCAAAACTGTGCTGAAAAACAAAATAACTAATTCTTTCTCTATTGCTTGTATTGCCTTCTCAGAGATAACTCTGTCCAGATGATCTCCCTGAGTATTTTTTTTCTTATTTCCATTCAGAGTGCAGACAGTGGAGCCTTCTTGATGCAAATTTCCACTCCAGCCTACAGAAGCTTGGCAGAGAAACTGAGCATTTACAGGGATGCTTGCTGCAGCCAGGAGCCTAAAATTAGACTTTTAATGCCACTGCCAGCACCTGAGAGGTGACCTGGTTTTCAGAAGTGGGGGGAAATTTCAAAGCCTGGTCCATGTATGGCTCAATGCTCCATGACAGCAGCTGAGTCTGCAGCTGCTCCAGATCAGCTGCTCGAAGCCTGGTCTGTGGCAGTCAGGTCTGCAGCACAGAAAACACAACTGCCCTCTCCTTAGGGGACCTGCCTGCAGAGCTGTGTCATCTGTGGCAAATTTACTCACCCACCTTGCCTCCCTCAACCCCTTCACACTCACAGAAATGTCTGATCATCCCTTTTAAGTTCTGCTGTTGGACAATATGGCACACAGGTTCATTCTGCTGACGAGGTAATGGCATCATGTATTTGCAAACATCAGCTCATGGGCATTTCCCAGGCTATGGGGTCTATTTAAAACCATAAAATGTATATTCCAAATGAGCCAAGGAATAGCTCCCTGCCCAGCAGCAGTGATGCTGCTGGGTGTACACAAAGCCAGCCAGCTTTGGCAAGACAGTGTCACATAAAACCTCTTTTAAAATGAAACCTATGTGTGTATCAACTCCCTTGCACGTGCTGCACCTTGGGGCCTGTGTTTGTTTTTGACCAAGGTCATCACATGAATTATATCCTCATTGCAGGGTTTGTTAGAAAGGTCTTTGAAAGCAGATGGGATTGTGAAACACTCCTTTACTACACCTAATGCATTGCAAATAGCAGTGAAAAAACTGACAGCAGGCTGGAATGCTGAGAAAATAGCTTTGCTAAACTAAAGTGTTTAAAATAAACTTTAATGTTATTGATTTTAACCCATGTCGGGAAGCTGAAGCAAGGAACATTCTTTCTAGTGTAAATGAGTTCAGCTTCAAGTCTCTGTAAAATTGAAAAAAGCCACAACACAGGGAGTAAGAATTAATCCGTGAAAAACTGGAGATGTGTGAGCACGTCAGGAGAAAATAAACACAGGGTGGGCATCCCTTAACACTTGCTCTGCTTTTATTATTTTCTTTCACCAAGAAATATGAACATCCTAGCTAATGCTATGTGCTCCAGCTGGATGAGGGATGCAGGCAGCCAAACCTACAATCCACTGTCCTTTGGGCAGGGAGAGTTCATGTAAAGCTTGTGCCAGGCAGAACCAAAGGGCCTGTCCTGGAAGTGAGCCAGGAGCCTTCCAGAAAACATGTTTTAGGAGACATCTCTTTTGGTTTCCATTACAAAGCCACCTCCATGTCTTTGGAAGCTCCTGTTAAGTGCCACAGGGAGATGGTGTTCCATGGTTCAGGCACTGAATCTGAGCTGGCACAAGCATGTTCATCACCAGGGAAGGGCAGTGGGGAAGGGGGGATGCTGAGATCACATGAAATTTTCTATTCAAGCTGTGAAATGAGGAATCAGCACTTTCTGGCCTTCATCTCCTCCTATCTCACCCCCTTCTTGTTGGGGATGTGGGAGTTGCCTTTGCACCACTGCAAAGAGGGAGGAACAGCAGTGACAATCTCAGTGGGTGTGTGAGGTAAGCAGGTGTGGGGGTGAGGCTCAGACCGAGCAGTGCCGGGGGTTCCCTGCCCGGGGACAGCCCTGGGGCCCGGCGGGTCCAGCCAGAACCAGGCGAGGAGGGGGCAGTGCCGGGAGCAGCCAAGGGAGGGTCAAATGGCCCCCGGGAGGCAAAAGTGGGCAAAAATGGACAAAAATGGGCAAATGGCCAGTGGGCAAATGGCCAAGAAATGGGCAAATGGGCAAGAAATGGACTAATGGGCAAACAGGCGTGGCGCATGGCCCAGCAGCTTGCCCTGCCCTTGGTCCTGCAGTTTGTAGGACAATTTGCGGGGCACTTTGCAGGACAGTTCACCTGGCAGTTCGAGAAGGGCTCCTCTCTGACCATCCCAGAGCAGCCAAGAGAGGCAGCAAACAGGCTGCTGCTCTGGAAGGATGAGCATGGAGAGCCCCTTTCAACCCATCCCATTAGCATTCTCAGGGCAACTGCCTCATGCATGCATGGCTGAGGGCTGTGCCACACTGGGATGAGAAATGGGCCTGGTGGGTCAGGCTCACTGAACACCAGTCCTGCCAAGCAGAGTGGAGGGCAGCCAGAGCCATCCCTGGGCACTGGGATACCCCCTGTATTAGCTCTCTGTGTCCTCTGGGTCATCCCTCCTGCCCCATCCTGGCACTGATGGAAGCTGCCAGGGCTTCTCCAGCTGTGTCTGTTTCTTATATAAGCAGCCAGGGACTTGCCTTCAGAGGTGGGAGTGGAACCTATTACACTCTTCCAGGAAATTTTCTACTTTTCAACCTTCCTCTAATCCCATACCCCCTTTCTGGCTGGGCAAGTTCCATTTCTGTTCAGGGCTTTTGTCATGGCCATCCACCTCCATTCGATGGTGACCCAAGCTAAACACACAATGTTTAAAGAGCCAAAGAAACTGGGAAATGCAGCCTCCTGTCCAGGCCATGTCCCAGAGCTGGGCTGGGAGTGAGGTCTTTGAACTGACCTCGCATTTGAGACTTTAATGCCCCATCCTGCCTCATGTCCCAGCCTCCTTGCAGGGGCCCTGAACTGAGAAGAGGGTCAGATTTGAAAAGGCTGCTTGCTTGCTTGCTTCTTTTTCCTGGAAATTTCCCAGCCAGCTGCTGCTGCGGCCTTGTCTTGTTTGGCTCACAAGGTCTGATAGGATCAGAGCCCAAGATAGTACCCAGATAGGCCCAAATGACTGCTGTCACCTGCTCCTTGCTTGTAGGAACATTTAGGTGTCTAAGACCTAATGGTGACAGGTCTGTGAGGTCCCTCTTTGGTGCCCCTCTGGCTGAAACACCCTTCTCTGCAGAGAGGATGTTGCCAACACATCTTCTGGGTCTCTCCTTTCAAAAGAGCAGAGAATAACCCTGCATTTATCTCCAGGCTTTAATAGACATTGTAATGCAAAGCAGCTGCTCAGCCCCTGAGGGATCTGTGCTCTCCTTTTGGCTCAGTCTCAGGATGTGAAAGCAAGATAAAACCAAAATCTCCTGATGAAACATCCCTGCTGGACTGAGGAACTGGGGACCCGTGGTGGGAGTGCAGGACACCCAGCCCCAGCCCCTTCTTGGGTTGGGCAGCACAGTGGTGTCATCCCCTGTTGTGACTTGATCTCTCTCTGCCATAACTCCACTCCACTTTCCTGCAGCAGCTGAAGCTTTGGTGCTTTGATTTTTGCACATACAATTAAACCATGCTGGATATTAGATCCTACCTCAGGTGTGAGTTTTTGAAAATATGTATCAGTGTGCATAATTCCTGAGAGCCTGTTTGCATCAGCAAAGCCCCTGATGTTGGATTATGGGGATGTTTGATATAATAATAATAATAATAATAATAATAATAATAATAATAATAATAATAATAATAATAATAATAATAATAATAATAATAATAATAATAATAATAATAATAATAATAATAATAATATCTCCAATAAACTTGTTTAGGATCAGGACTAGTCTGTGTGTGGTCACTGCAGTCAGGGCCCCACGTGACAACATCTCCCCCCCATCCTGTCCCATCCCAGAGTGTGCTTGTGGCTGTGGGACAACCTCCATTTGGAATCAAATTGCCAATTGTGGGCCAAAAATGGCAGAGCCCAGCATAAAAAGAGGGTGTGATTTGGCCCTGGAGATGTATTTTTAGACTTTCTATTTTGGACTACTCATCTCTAGCATAACATCTGTTGGATCATTTTATAGCTGTGATTGTTTACTGGTGACCAGCTGCCACTGACACTGCAGGGATTTGATAATAGTAGTTTTTCTGTGGATCTGTGGATATGTGTTACTAGAAGGCAGTGGGGATGGGTGAATGAGCTGTGTTTAAACACCACAGCAAAGGGAATAAATTTTTAAGTCAATCATTTTCTTGCTACTTGTAGGATTGTCTTGCCTGCAAAAGACAAAAGAAGGTATTTTTACACTTATGTTTGCTGTTCAGAGATTACCTTGAATTTGACCCTTCTGCTCAGTTTACTTTATTGAAGCTGCTGAAATTGTCATGTCCTAATGCCACAGAGTCAATTAATCCCAACTGCACTGTTGCAACTCTGGCCAGGGACTCCATGGTTTCTGCACTGTCGGTTCCTGTGAAAGCCTTATCTGCAGGGCACATCAGAGAAAGGAGAGTGATGAGGTTTTAAATTATAAAATTGTGGTTTATTACAACAAAAATGAGAGATAGAGAGGGAGAAAGGAAGAGAGGACGGGCAGTTGCCGTGAGAGGAGAATCAATCCGGGCAGAATTTCCAGCAAGGCACATTTAGAGGCGGTGTGTAATTGAGATTACATTGATTTTCCTCCATTTACTGTAAGGTAACTGCGAGTGAAACTGTAACAGGAAACTTAGAAATGCTCTTCACAGAAGCTATATTTAGGCAGACACACTGACATGATACCACTGAATAAAATAAACATGCAGGAGACAACCAGTCCTGAGAGACTTTCAGCTCCATCCGCCTGACATGAGCAAGGGGAATGCATTATTCCCAAGCCATCTATGTGACCTTTACAGTAGGAACCTATAGAAGCCAGCAGGCTGCTGGGCACCTTGGGTAGGCTGGGAGGCATCTCCTTTAAACACAAGGGTTTTTCCCTTCCCTGCTAAAATAAAATGACTGCTAGCTGGTTTGAGCACAGCTCCTCTGGCTGCTGTTCCCTTTTATAATGGGATAATTTATGGCTTGTTGTCAACAGAAAGAGCAACAATTTGTTTGCTGCACAGGCTGGAAGAGATGAGTTTTCTCAGAAGTCTGGGTGATTTTTGCAATTAGGGGGCAGCTGCTTCTTTAAAGTCCCTGGCATGGTTTCCTGGGTGAAATTAAGGTGCATAAGGTACAGTTGCCTGGTCTCACTGATGCTATCACAGTGCACACAAGGACCTGATTTTTTGATGGGGTACCCAAAGCTTTATCCAATTGTCTATGCCAAATTCCCTACTGCTCCTTTACCCCTGGCAAGGGACACCATTTCCCAAAAGCATGGCTCCCAAAGTCCCAGGGAAAGAGAGCAATCTTGTGCCCCAAGAGCTCTGATGGATTTCAGGTCCTGTTAGGATCCAGATCAAGCATGGAAAAGTCACTTAACTACCCTGTAAGAGGGAGGGATGATACCTTCCCTCCTCCCCATCTACACGTGACACACACTGTGTAAATATTTAGTATTTGAGCGTACTCATGCTTGCCGAAGCAACACAAGTGAATATCAGACCTGCAAATATTAAATCCAGGAATGCAGCTGAGAATGCTGTTTATTTTTATCAGCTAAGTGCACACCTTCTCCCCTTGGCTGCAAAGACTGCTCTGTGATGGGAAGTGAAACCATAAAATACCTGAAAAAAATTCAAGCGATTTCTCTTTGCACAGTGCCCACACTGATGTTACCTTCCACAGGCTTCTCAGCTAAATCAACTCTGAATCAATAGTCTGCTTCTGCATCTGGAGGAAAAGTGCAGCAGCAAATCTCACTGCTGATACAGCAGCCCAGTTTCTGTATCCAGCATGCCCACTTTGGCACCAGACCCCTGGCAAGGCCATAGCGTGACTGATGCACTAAAGGTAGAGAAATTCAGCAGAAATTAAACCCTAATTAGTTGCAGCTCATCATGTGAGATAAGATGGGCAGAGTGCAAATAGGCTGAATTTCTGATTAGAACCAATTCAGCGCAATAGGGCTGGTGGACTACAATAAGAACTTGCACAATCCAGATTCTGGAATACTATATTTTATTGAGAAGACAGGAAAGCAGGGATAAATATACTAACTCTCCCTACTGAGCATCTCTCCACTGACAGCATAGTAACTACTTATCAGTTGGTGGGGGATAAGTGCACTATCTACATATTAACTACTTAAACATGAACTACTCCTAATTTATACTAACCTCATCAGGTGTGAGCCCCCACAAGCTCAGCTCTGTGTGTTGGGTCTCATCACCAGGACTTTCTTTGTCACAGCATTGTTTCCTTCATCTTTTGTGGTCTCATCCACATTGCTGCTGGATGGATCTGGCCACTGCTCTCTGGCTCTTGGCTCCTTTTCTGGAGGAGAAAGAACAGAACCAAGAGCAGGACCAGGGCTGCAGGAGCAGCCCAGAGCGGCCATTGCTGCAAGGCAGCCCACGATGTGACTCCCCAGGAGCTGCCACTCTGCTTCTGCAGCAGCTGAATCCTCTGCCACTCCTGGCACTTGCACACACTTCCATGCAGATATGTCTCCTTCTCCAGCCCTTCACCAACCACCTGTGCATACTGGATAGGGCTGTGCCCAAGCCGGATCAGGATGATGATGGCCGCCATGGCCTACAGGACAAGGGAAACAAAGGATGAGGGATGAGGATAAGGCTCTGAGGGATATAGGAGGAGGGGGAGTGAGAGCAGGAAGAAGAGAGAGAAAAGCAGCTGGCAGGCACCAAAGCCTGGCCACTGCTACAGCTACAGCCACAGCCACAGCAGCAGCCGTCCTGAGTTGTGCCCAAGAAGCTCTTGTGAGGGACTGGGCTCTGGGTGCAAGAGGGGAAGCTCTCAATGCCCGAGTTTGTGCTCTGGCTGTTGTCCAGCTCAGCCTCCAGCCTGGTACAAGGGACACTATGGGCAGGCCAGCCCCACCCTTTGTCCCACCCCAGCTCAGCCCCTCACAATGGCCTGGAGCACCACAGCCCTGACAGCCACCAAATGCAGGCCCACTACTCCAGACTGGGCACCCAGGGCTTTTCTTTCAAAGCAGGATGAAGCCCCTATGAAACCTTGTCAAATATAAAACTGTAGAATGTGACCCAGGGATGCTTTGTTCCTTGACATCCCCTGCCATGAGACAGGATTGTTTCCCTTGGTGGTGATGTCTGTGCTTGTGAGGGTGCTCTTGAACTTTTGATACAAGGACTCCAAGTTTGATAGAAGGCCTCAAGTTTGATAGAAGTGCCCTAAATTTGATAGAAGGGCCCAAAGTTTGATACAAGGACCCCAAATTTGATACAAGGCCCCAAATTTGATACAAGGACCCCAAGTTTGATAGAAGGCCCCAAGGTTGATAGAAGGGCCCCAAGTTTTGTACAAGCCTCAGGAGGCCACTGGCAGAGGCAGAGATGTCTTTGCCACCTCTTTGGGACAGCGCAGCACCAGAAGTGTGATGCAAGCAGAACCCACTGACAGGGAGCTCACAGCCACTGGTGGCACTTGGATATCTTTAAACAGGAGAAAGGGCATGCTCCAGTGGCAGCACCACCAAGAGATGATGGGATGGGGCATGATGCTGCAGGAGGGAATTGGAGCTGCAGAAGGGTGAGACAGGCCTAAGGAGCTGCGGACACCACACAAGCCGTCGAGTGCCATCTGCTGCTGTCTGGAGATGATGTGAGCTCTGCGAAGGGCACGACACTTAGGGGTCTACCTAATATGGAAGAAAAAGCAGGAATGAGCTCAGTGGTGCTGCATCTGCTCTCCCAGGCTAAGGATGAGGAGGGAAGGGGTCTGGTAATTGTATAGATCCACCAGCTGGCTCAGCACAGTCTCAGCGCAGACATCAGCCCTGCCCCAGCTCTGCACAGCAACATCTTTCCCAGTGATATTTTTCTTGCCACAAGACCTTAATAATGTTTTGAGGTTTTTGGAGACAGGTGTCTGCTGCCCTTTCTCTCCTCACTGCAGAGCTGTGTGGTGGCATTTCTTGCTGCTGCCTGGCTGGCTGGTTGTCTTGGCCTTCCCTGACCCTGCAGGGCCTTTAGCAGTGCAGAGAGCAGAGCATGGCTGGCAAATGGCTTGCAGGAGGACAAGGGGATCTATAGCTCCCCAAATAAGTGGATTATGTCATTTTGGTCCCTGTGGACCAAACACAGATCCATACTGAGTGAGTCTGAAGCTGTTTCAGCAGCATTCCCTACTTGCACAATCCTTCTTTGCCTCCTCTGGATGGATGGAGCCTGTTGCACTTGGATGTGACCTATGGGTCACCAAGGGAACCTCAGCGGAAAAAGGGTGTTCAACACATAGGTGCCTTCCCTCCTCCAGCAGCCCACAGCTCCCAAATCACGCCTGGAATCATGGCAGGGTTTTACCAGCAGACAGAGGAGACCTTCAGTAGCAACCAAGCAGTGAAAATCCTCTCACCCATGCCTGACTGAAGGAAATGCAACTCTTTACCTTGGCTTCCTTCCTGCTTGACCTTCCCATAAATGCAAAGCGAGGTCCAGCTCTGGTGTCCATGCCTTGACTAGAGGCATGGTGAGCTCTACCCACAGGGCTGAGGCTGCTGGGTTACTTTACCCTCAGGCAATGCTTGAGCTGCAAGTTTTGAACAAGTGCTCCAGTGATATTTTCATTACAGCATTGTGTGAGTTGGGCCCTCCTGTCATTCCCTTAAGAAAGACTGACTCAGGAGGAGAGCAGGTTCATTTGTCAGTGGTGTAACAGCTGCAGTTAAACACAGTTCTCATTCCCACTGTGCAGCTGACCAGCTTGTTCACAGGCCTGACCTGACCACCAGCCACAGTGCCATTGCCCAATCTGTGCACTGAAAATGGTGATTTCTGAAATGTGGCTGCATCACAGAAATTATGAGACAGTTTCTGGATGGAAAAAAATGATGGGACAGTTTCTTTGAATTCTTATGCCAGAACCCACCTTGTGCACTGCAAACCCTTTTCTTCCTTATTGACAGGAAAAGCAAACAGGAAAATTGCCTTTTTTTCCCCAACTAGATGGGTCTTTGGATGTTGTGAACTACATCATGGTGTAATTTCTCTGACCCCACCAGGAGCAGGACAGGCCTGGGCAGAATCCCTCCCCAGTGCTGGGGATGGGGGATACCAGAGGAGCAGGGCTGGGGCTGGGCATGGGGGCAGGGGTGGAGGGACCAGCACCTGCTGCCTCTGCCAGCAGCACCTGCTCACATGTGAGTCAACTGCACGGTGGGAGGCTCTTGAGAGAACATAAGAAGAAAAGCAGATATTTAAGAAATTAGTCACAAACATAATGGCTTAATCAAGAGCTTGTTGGAGGCATTTGGGTTCCATTTCACCAGGGACTGCTCCAGCCACCTGGGCCAAGATGTGGGGATGAGGGGTCTTGTTCAACAGTGTGGCTGGTTCTTGACATTCCTGCATCTCTCCACACGTCATCCTGCGCCAGCACCGGGGAAAATCCCTCCTGACACATACCTGCTTGTACAGCGTGTCTGTGAGCCAGCCTAGGAAACTGATCCAGCTGGAAAATAACACAGGGAAGGAGAAAAAAACCCCACATTTTCCCCACAACTAACTCTGATCTCTGACATTGTCCTCTCCAGACCCCAGGACCCTTCCAGAAGCATGGCCAAGAGGATGGAGCAAGTTGCTGTGAGGGAGGAGTGAGAAGGGATTTTTTGGCTGAAATTCAGCATGGCCAGAGCTAATGAGCTCAGAGAGGCAGGTTGTCACACCACCTGTGCCAAGCTGATACCTGGGTCACCATGCTCATCCATGTGGGCGTCACCTTGAGGCCTCCAAAGGCTCCAAAAGAGACAACACAGGGGTGGCTCCTCTTCCCTTGCACTGCCTGATGCTCCTTTAGCTGCTGCTGTTTGTCATAACAGCAGGTCATATTTGTATTTATAATGACAACCTGGGTACCTTGACAAACCCAGGGAGCAGAGGGATGAGATGCTGAAAAGCATTTGATGTTCATACTATTCATATTTGGCAACTTCAGTGCAAAATGAACATTAAAGGTAAACCAAGTGCATGTTCTGAACAGGGAAGGAAGGATTATTGCATGAACAAAGAAATTTCAGAGGGAACCATGTGAACATAAGAATTCAGAAGCTGAAAGGAGTTGTATTAATAGCTGTCTACTCCATTTCAAGTTCTGTCTGGAATATATTCTAGTAATAGATAGGAACAGAGGCACACTGCTATTAGTTAATTTAGTCGAAACATTCTGCTGAGACATTTTGGCTATAAGAAGCTGGAAATTTTGCTATGAAAAAGTGCTTCTATATTCTATAAGAGAAACTAGGCTTTCCTGAGCCTTCACTGCAGCTAAAACTTCATTTTGTCAAAAAATATCTCAGTGGGAAAAGGGCAGGAAGAGATAAGGAGAAGATTTTCTTAGTCTGCTCTAGCCATTTACCACTTTGAGGCTTGATATCTTGATTTCATGACCTCTAATAAAAAGTTAAGCTACAGGACGAGTCCCTGCAAGATGAAATTATTTTTTTCTGTCTCTACAAAATTCTTCAGAAGATGTTTGGCACCATGCAAGAAGTTCTGATAAGAGATACTGTCAATAAATTCCCAGCTGCATTAGGATGTAAACATAAAAGAAAAGTATTACAAAAAAAAATTAAAAAGAGTAACAATTTATGTTAAGAGCATTCAGAATAAAAAAAAAAAAAAGAAGTTGGTGTAAACAAAGCTAGAGGTTTGAATTAGACCTCTAGTTTGGTTAGTCCAGCTACTTTGATCTGGCTCAGGAACCGAAGGCAGAATCTGGCTTTTTCAGTGTACACCTAACATTTGATTACTGGGTCTATGAAAATGTGCTATCAAACTTAAATTGTTACTTCTCATCTCTTGCCTGAATGCAAACCCTTTGCACAAAGAAGTAAGACTATGTGGCTACATTTTCCTTACAGTAAAACAAACGGGAACAAGGAGGGGATAAAAGCCACCAGCAAAACCCACTCCTTCTGTTTAAAATTATAGATGTAAGCAAAGAGCCCAGGGAGCAGCCCATATTAGGCAAAGTGCACTCTTTTCTTGTAAAAAGTTTGAAGAATTGAAGGTCTGCTCTCCCCACTTAGGACCGTCAGTGCGCTTGTGTACTGGGAATGAAAACAAGAGGAGATGTGAGGATACGGCAGCGAAAGGAGGGGCAGCCAGCTCCCAGCCGTGGGCACTGAGGGGAGGATGGGCTGATGAGACCTGTGCAGAAGGAAATCATGAGGCCACCTGGGCTGCAGAATGCTCCATGTGGCCAAACTGGGGTCAGCATCACTGCTGCACTTGCTCTGCCACCAAGGGGGACCTTGTGGCCAGGGCAAGCCCCATCCCGGGGCAAGCTGTGCAGCTTGCCCAGCTCTGTGCTGCTGGTGTCAGTGATGGGCCGTACTCAGACCCATGCCAGATGGAGCTTTGCTTGGCAGCACCATCAGACAGACCCAAGAGAGAGCACTCTGCCTGTGATGACCAAATCAAAGCCTGTTTTAGCTCTGAGAGCCTCACTGAGCAGCACAGCACTGGGTAACCTAGTGAGGACACGGCGAGTAATCCAACCTGTCTGAAACACCGTGTAATGCTACACCTGGGTCAGGATCCCAGGTATGGCTTCTGCCAGCTCTGCAGCTGGAAATGTGCCTTCTGGTATCTGGTCTCTATCAAGCTTCAGGGATCAGATTGGTTTATGAACCTGCTTATATTAAGAGCAAACAATTTATCACTGCGGATTTTCCATGGAGTTGCCTCACTGTTCCTCTGGTTCCACAGCTACCTGCCCCTGAGAGCTCAAACCTCAACCCACGGCTTCTGGGAGCTGTGCAGCTTGGGGTGACTCTGTGGATACCTCTCTCTCCTTCCTCCCTCAAGGCACAACTCAGATCTGGCATTTTAAACTTTACTTTTTAATTTTTCTGTCATGCAAGGTGCTTTTGATCACAAACATCACATAAAGAATTCTGGTGTATAATATGAGTGAGAATGGTGCACTGTCTATGCTTTACACAATTTCCTTCTTTACCTGCCATGGCTTTTGGTTTGGTTATACCATGATCAATAAGGTGTGTTTTGTCCAGATACACTCCACATACTATACCGTGTGTTTAAAATTGCTGCATCAACAAATCAAAGTAAACAAACTTCTCTCCCCTGTGAGATGATGAAAAACATAAATTATGTAGTCTTTAAACAAATGGTAAAGAGTTTCCTTATTAGGCTTCAGGGTCCTGTGTGTGTATATGCCCATTGTAAAATCCTTGTCATTCCTGGGTCTGTAGGTCTGTATAATGTTCCTCACAGGTTCAATTGAGTGGTCAGCATACCAGGCTTGGACTGGGGGATTTGAAATTGACACACACACACATCCATGCACATATATATGTGTATATATATATATATATATATTACAATGAAAAAGTTAAAATCTCCACTGTTTCTTTTACAAAAAAATCTTGATGGTGAAAGTTTGTCTTGATTTCAGGAGAATTTTTGCTTTGGTTTCTCTTCTGTAGCATTTTCTCAATTTTTTGGTTTGCATAGAATAATCTCTCAGAATTTTGCTTTACCAGGTAAAAAGGACAGATCATCCCTGGCTGGGGACACAATGCTCTCCTTCCCATCCATGTGAGATCTAGTCCACCTCCATGTCCCTCAGACAATGGACCAGCCACATCCTCACCCACTGCCCTTCCCAGCCTGCCACCTTCTCCTGCCCACAGCCACCAAAACACCTGGAAACCAGGAAGGACCTTGGCTGAAAACTGAGAAAGGACACTGAAAACATAGACTAAAATTGAATCAGCAGCTTTGCTCAGTCTCACCATGGCCAGCTGGGCTGTGGCAGACATCTGGGTGAGCTTCCCAGGGACAGTGGATGGGAAGAGCCCTGAGGTGCTGTGCTCACCGCCCCAGGCTGGCCATGGCTGTGACCATCACTCACCTGAGAACACCTGCAGGTTACAGCACCAGCCATTCCCTTCATAAAAAATTTTGCTTAAACAAATAGCACCAAGTTCATTTTACTTGTTATGGGAATTATCTTGAATAAGGCAAATACTGAGGTTATCACAGAGATATGTCTTATCTAAGGCAAATGGCAATTTTTAGGGGGGTCATCACTGTTGACTTATTAAACATGTTCCTGATGGGATGTCTGGCATGTACTTATCCATAGAAATGCCTCACTTTTTCTGAGTAGCCTTTGAGAACCAAAGCATGTCCTGGTCTCTTGCCCAACTTCTATTTCCCATGCAATTACCTGTTATCTCAAAGCAAATGTGCAACGGAGGAGGAGAATCAACAGGAACTCTCCAAACTGAGGTGCTGGACCACAGCTGGGCCTCCAAGAGTTACAGCAACACAAATAAGAAGTCTCTGTAGCCAAAGGGACTTGATATCTCACCATCCTGGCCATTCTCCATCTCCTTTCTACAGAAGCTTTCAGCCCACCATTCTACTGTCTCATTTGAGATGGAACTGACATTAGAGATAGAAAATCTGTCAAGTTATTTTAACTGAGTCAATGAACAGCCATCCCAGGATCAAACCAATGAATTGCAATCTGAGGATGGTATTTTTCTTTCCCTCTTACTTCTCCTGGACTGTTCATATCTTTGAAACTATAAATAGGACTGGAAAACCAAGTACTGCACAGGTAAATCAGCAGCTTTAAGGATGTCTTTAACTACATCAACACCTCAGTTTTCATGAGTCATTCAGACTTTGCAGTAGCTGAGCAGGTTGCCAGCATTGAGGAGCCCACCTGCACCTCCCTGAGAGACTTGGTGACATTACCTCTTTTAGAAAGCTGAAAAAATGAGAAACTAGGACATTAAGGTCAAAATTGGTACTTTCCAGTTACTAAGAGTGTTCAGCCTGAGGTACTTCTGAATGTTCCATGTTTCATAGCACCAAGCAGACTTTGTGGTTTGAACACAAAGACTTTGCACTGCCTCTGAGCATTCAGAATACAGCATACAGCAGAATATCTGATGTATTAATGCAGAGCTTGCTGAAGCACAGCCAAATCAGTGGATATCTCCCACTTCTCCCCTCCCTTTCCACCTGAGGTGCACCTGTACATGCCTGTTCAGCAGACCCACAAAGGGACAAGAGAGACAAGAGAGCAAGAAGAAAATGATCATTCCTGTCCAAGGACTTCTCCTTGGTTCCTCATGTGGAAGGCACTCAGGTGCCTTAAATTGTGGTGACAATGCATCACAGTAAAATAAATGAATGTCTCATACTGTGCACAGAAAAAATAGAGGAATACACCAAAAAAGTGCATGTGAATAGTTTGCCACAGCTTGTGCAGCTTGCTTGAGGGAGGTGCAGGGAGGAGATGATTTCTCCAGCCTGGTGTAGGAACACCCTCCTTAGACCATCTGTTCTCCCTCATCTAACCCACCACCTGCTTTCTTCAGCAGTCACTGAAAGAGCCCCCCAGAGCCCTGTGTGCTCCCAGTGAGCCCCCAGCCCCTCCTGGAGTGCAAAGACTGAGAGCTGGAGGGAAATGGCACGCAGCACATGAAGAGTGCCTCACCTCCTCTTACAGCTGGATTCACCTTCTGCCCAGGAGCAAAACAGAAGGAAGTCACCTCTGTCACTGGCACAGAGCAGGGTTTGCCCCTTGCCAAGCTCCCTGTTTGGCTGCCCAGGCTGTGGGAGAAACCAGGGAGTGCTTGGTACATAGACACAAAGTTGTTCACCATGCCATAGGAGTACTGGCCATGTGGGAGACATCCCAGCTGCTGAATACAGCCTTGGCCAGATGGAACAGGGCTGGATGAAAACAAGTGTTTGAGTTTAGTTAAGGAGATTGATTTCAATTAAAAGAAGTGTGTTTTCTAAGGTGATGAGTAATTTGAAGGTGATTTTTGGCTTTGATGTCTCAGCACATACTGCAGTTGACTTCTTTAACTCTGCTCTTTAAGCACATCAAGGTAACACTATCTGTAATTTCTTCCCTGATTTTGGCACTATCAGTCAATCCTGGTGTCACATTATTTTTGTCTGATTATTCCTAATCAGATATCCCTACCCATGTCAGAGGTGGGTGGAATGGGATGAACTTTAAGGTCCCTTCCAACACAAAGTGTTCTGTTATTCTATGATTCTAATTTTACCTGTCCCCCTGGAGTATCAGCCCTCACATCCTCACCCTTGGCTTTGCAGCAGAAAGGTTAATTATCTGGAAAAGTAAGAAAAACTTACTTACTGTGTAAAAACAAAGAAACAAAGCAGCTCATGCAAGGAAAGCTGGAGATAAGCATTTAAAAATCCTAAATACCTGACATTTTACCTGAGTTGAGATTTTTCTGCCTCAGCTAATTCAGTGCAGTTTAACATAACATTAGGGACCTGACTCCTGTTCCATTTATCTCACTGAAATAAAAAAAAAAGAATAAATCCATTCTATTCCAAGGAACAAAACCATTTTCAAAGGGCTGGAGGTCACCAGTAGGCGTATCAAATCCAGGCAAATTTACATGGTGTAGGAGTCCCCAGCTTTTGAGCCACAGTGTAGCTATTAAGTGAAGGATCAGGGGTTCATTATATTAATCTGGCACTCAGTACAAGGCAGCAGGTGACTGGGGAGCACGTTTCAAGCAATCACTGTGAGTCAGATTTAACTCAGCTTTCTTCAAGGGCTGCTCACCATTATCTCCCACAGAGACCTTTTCAGGCATCAGGGTCAGGGGAACATGCTCAAAACCACTCCTTCCCCATAGATGGAGGGATGGAGAAGAGATGGAGCAGGAGGCTGATGCCTGCATGCCCACATCCAGGGCCAGGCTGGGCTCTGCAGGAGGCAGCCCCTCCATGGACCAATCTCAGGGTCTCTCACTGGTCAGAGTGACCCCAAGAAAGGTTAGAAAGCCTCTTTTCCCAGCCCAGTGCTCGAAGGAGTCAGAGCTTTTCAGTTCTCAGTCTCAAGGTTGTTTATTGTTCCTTATCTATAAAATATTTTCTCCTGTCCAGCTGAGGTCCGCTCAGCAAGACAGTCCAGGGCATTTTGCCTGCCCCCAGGTGGTGTTGCATCTTTATACCAAACACTACATGTACAATGTTTACAATTACTTCCCAATACCTATCACCTGTGTTAGACAGTGAGCTTCTACTCTAAACCAATCTGTAAGTGCCAACATCACAGCAGAAGATGGAGGCCAAGAAGAAGAAGAAGGAGAAAGGCAGGACACACCCAGATCCCTCCATCTTGCCCCCTGAATCCCCATTCTAAAAAACCCCAAAATCTACCTTTTCACCCCATGATAAATTCACTATCATTCTACTTAATTTGTCATGGCTTGCAGAGATCTTCATCTAAGATTGGTAATTTGCTCCATGGGTCATAATCAAACCCACAGGCGCATCTTGGGCTCTGTGCCAGGGTCTCTGAGCCCCCTGGCAGGGTCTGGGCTGCTCAGCACAGCCAGAGGATGTCCTGGGTTCCAACAGACCAGCAGGGCCTCAAAGCCCCATTTCAGCATCTCCTACCCAGGGTGGGAACTGCTGCCCATCCCTGTCCTCCCAGGACTGCTCATGCTGGAACAGCACCAAGAAGTAGATGCTGTTTACATCTCCATTTCCTCACTCTAAATCTCAGGAGGGTTATGGGGTATATTTTGCTTTCATGTGCTGTGTTCCTGAGGTGCATCCTACATTTCCTGCTCTTGCTTTTGCCTGTGCATGCACTGGCTGTGTGGATATTGCCTTAGCTTTATCCCAGCTAAGCTTTTTTTATCTGGACTCTACTGTTTATTGCTTAATACATCCCCATATAGTCATTTGGAAGATGAACACAAGGAAGAAAAGAAGTGGAAGGGCACTTAAACTACACTTAAAGACTTATTACAGTAACCACCAGTTTGTGCCAAATACTATATAGCCAAAGCACTGAAAAGGATTTCAAATCCTATCATAACCCAGAGATTTCAGGCTGATTTTTCTGATATTTCTCTATTCACCATTATTAGCTCAAAACTGTGCTTTTCAGCATATAGGCCCGTACTAGTTCTTCTTTTGCATATGGGTTTAAAGAAAGACCCCCAGCACAAGTGCACAGTTCTCCCATGGAGATGTGAATTTGCAGGTCTGTGCTTCCATCAGGTCCCTGGCAGTGCTGGAGGCTGGGGGAAATGCTCTCCTGAATGCTGAGGGAGGAGGAGCAGCACCCATGACCCAGCAGTCTGCCACAGAGAAGAGATGCTAATGGCATTTCTTATCTCTTGGCAAAAGCTGCTGCTGATTGTAATTTCCATTTCCACCCATTCCCACCTCCTATTAAGCCATTTTGTCTCCTGTAGCAAAGCAGAATAACTTATTTGTGATGCTGAAACACAGTCACCTCTGTGGCCAGCAAGCAAGCCCTGCAGTGCAAATTATTTAGAAAGTTATTGCCATTATTTTGAGATGTTCTGGTATTTTCTTTGCTTCTTCCTCATTCATCCTTCTTCATCCCTCTTTTTTTTGCCACCAAGACTGCTGTCATAATTTCTAATTTCCACCACAGGCAGAGGCACCTGTAGTGACCAACTCTATCTTGTGTGTGGCTCAGCCTGAGCCAACACCTGCACAGCTTTTGGAGCAGGATCTGCTCCATCAGGTCACAGCGCTTCCTCCACAGTCATGGGAGGACTTGGAAATAGTGAAATATTGCTGTGTCCCATGTTCAGATCTGGGAACAGGGCTGACAGTCCCAAATCAGGTCACAGTACCTCTCCAAAGTGCTTTCTGAACCATCCCAGCTTGCAGACCCAGAGGGAAGCCAAGGGTTTGCATTGCTTATGCTGCAGACCCATGTCAGTGTTGTTTGGTGGTGAAGTCAGGTGTGCCAGCTCAATGGATGTATGGAATGGTGAGAGCTTTATGGAGAAGCCTTTGGGGTGATGATGACTCCTTATGGTCACACTCATGTCACTTCTCCAGCCCCAGCTGTGAATTTCACCATGGACCATGTTTTATCTCCTACAAGGTGTGTGCAAAAGACAGCTCTCCTGATGCAGCAGCACTGCTCCTTGCTGTCTTTAGCTGGGACAGAAGGCTGGCAGGTGGGGATGGCTGCAGAGCCAGCCTTGGAGCCTCTCAGAGGGCACTGGAGTTCTGATATCTGTTCCTTCAGCCTGCAGCGAAGGCAGAGCCTGTTCGCAAATCTGGATTTCAGCAAGGCTCAAAAAGTCACAAGTAAAGACATCCTGTGGTTTAAATAGGGCATGTCTGACTTAAATGTTCTTTTAGAAGGGAGTTCAGCTTTCCATCCTTCCTCCATGAGCCAGAAGGCAAGGATCAGTCCCTCAGTCCCATCCATCTTCCCTCTATTGTGCAGCCCCCTCTGAAAGATCATCAGACCCTCAGGGATGTTTATTTACACTGGTGATGGGCACATCTTGAACTCCTCACAAAAATAAATTTCCTGTGAGTATTATAAGTTAGTTGGGGATTTATTTTCTTTGCAGCCCAAAGCTCCACCTCTCTGGTGTCTGTGTTGGTTTGAAGGCCTGATGTCAAACCTGGGCTTTGAAAGGATCCCACAAAGCATTTGCTTCCTTCAGACCCCGAATGCGATGGCGAGGGCCCAACAAGTGAGTCAGTGAGGTTCTGTGAATCTGTTTATCAGACAGCAACAATCATTTGTGGAAATGGCTTTGGTAGCAACAGAAGAGTCTATTTGATGGTAGCACTGACTAATGTAAATGAGGATTAATTAATGTTTTCCTGCAGTGATGTTGGCACTGATAGTGCCTTATTCATGTAATTTAATTTCTATTGACAGGCTGCTAATGGAAATGGATAGCAATGGTTGTCTCTTCCATCAGGCACGCTCTGCCACAAAAATAATTCTCCAAACTGGCAGTTGGACTCATTCATTGCTGAAAACGTGAGGCAGTAAAAGAGGATGAGTCAGGAATGGGAAACAAAGCAACTTATTGTCTCATTCACAGCAGTTGACTCCCAGGTGTTTGAACCCAGATAAATTTGGGGGTTCAGGTCTGGTTTGGGCTTAGCTGTCTGTGAAGCCCAGCTTCAGTTTAGCCCCAAAACATGGACATGCAGCTTCACAGGGGGAAGGAGCATATCCCAAGTGGGCAGGTGGATGTGCCCACAGTCCCACAGCTCAGGGCACAGTGGGGGAGAGGCTCAGCTCCTGATGTCTGGCAGCCCAGCACAGGGGCAGGGAGGAAGGCTCTAGCAGGGTTAATGTGCACCAGGTTGGGTCATTCCCTCCCCCTGGAGAAACCCAAAGCAGTCTCTGCTGTGAACAGGGCCCCAGGAAAGCCACTGGTGTTATTCTAAGACAATAACCAGAAACAACTGCTGGTGTTTGGGGATGGTTTGAGCTCAGCAAAGACTCAGGTTGAGAGACCTCTATGGATTGAGAAAAAGAGTCTTCTGGTTTCCTTCCAGTGTTCAGCTCCACAATGTCCTCAATTGCTCCCCTCAATGTTTGGAAGTGCAGTTGAAGAATTGCTGCTCATGAGAAATCATAGACATTGGAAAGCAGAAATAAATACTCCAGTGGAAAAATATCTTTCCTCTTAGCTAATATACAAAATCTAATTGTCCTGGGTTAAATCATGACACATAATTATTTTTAAGTTTAATTTAATAATTTTGCATATTGCTTATTTGTTGAGCAAAGATATAACTTCCAAGTCTCCTTTGTCCATGGGATGAATTTCTAAGGGACTGCAATTTTCCCCTGTATTGAGGAAGCTCCACACAAGGATGACTGAAAGGTCTCCTGGGAAACTGGGAAATTACCATTCCATCAGAGCCTGACACATGCCATCACCCCTCTCCTTGCAGATCTCAATGGCAGGGAACCATCTTTTAACACCTCTGCATCTTCAAGCCCCACCAAATGTCTGACACTGAAGAAATTTTAGCTGTTGAAGGTCTTCCTATGATCACCCTGAAATATTCATGACCACATTTTTGTCATACTCTTGCTTATATCACAGTCAGTAGAAAAATACTTTGAAATGTGCAACGTGCCTGTTCATAATAAGCGGTAGGGCTGGAACAAGAGCAGCACAGAGCAGGCTGCCATGAGCAGCCTGGAAACAAACAGCAGCACCTCTGTGAGGTGAAGAGCCCCATGGCCAGCAGCTGCCCCACAATTCTGCCTGTCCCCACATGCAAGGGCCTGCAGCTCTCCCTCTGATCTGATCACCCATTCCCCATTAGCATTTGCTTAATCCTCATGCCTTCCCTGCACTCCATCCTTGTCCCTTCAAAGCAGAGCCATAACCTTTCCCCTCTGGGCATGCTGCTGCTGCTCTCCCCATTCTCTGTCCAAACTGGAGGCTTTAGTTTGGTGCTTCTGCTGTGGCCTCATTGCAGAGGGAGTAGGAGAGCCTGGCACCTTGGAAAATGAGATCTATGCCAGCTAAATTCGAGCATCTGGGGAATACTGAGCTGTGATGCCCAAGTGAATCACAGTTGTCCCTCTACATCAAAGTCTGGGCCTGGGTGAGATCAGCAGGGCTCAGAGCTGTGCCCTGGGTGGTGGCAGCAGAGCTGTGGTGGCCCAGCCTGCACGAACCTTCCCAATGCCCTGGTAGATGAACCCATTGCTGCAGTGTAATTTATTCCCCACTGCCTTCTGGGCTCTCTTCTTGCTGCTTTGGACAGGGAGGAGGCAGCTGTGGGGCTCAGACTCCCTGGCTGCCACTGTGCACACTCAGATGAGGAGCCAAACTCACTGAGGGTCCCCAGGAGACCATCCACACCGGGCTGGGATGGAGTGGTGTTCCCCATCCCTTCTGCCACTGATGCCAAAACAAAAGTAACTGTGCCAGGAGGTGGGGAGAGGAAACAACTCCCCAGCCCCGTGCTCAAGGCACCCCTAAGGAAAACCCTGTGCATTTAAAATTGAACAGATGTGGAAAGATTTGGGGGAACAGGGACAAGAGCACAGGGCTTTCTTCTGCCTGCCGTTAAGCAAGGCTAGAGTTTTATGGAAGTATAGTGACCTTCATCAGACAAACTTACATGGTTAGAGAAAACAGGCACATTTAGAGCTCTAAAATCCCTTTTCTGGGTTTGGAAAAGAGGTATAGTGACCCTCATCAGGCAAACTCACATGGTTAGAGGAAACAGGCAAGTTTAGAGCTCTAAAATCTCTTCTTTGGGTTTGGAAAAGAAGGAGCAGTTCCAGTCTAGGTATATCTGAGCACAACTTATGGAGTTTAATTTTGTTAATTACCCAAGATAAGTGAAAAGAAGGGTTAGCACCTGCACAGAAGGGAGGGCTGTTTACAAGGTGATAAGGTTAGGGGGGGAAAAAGGCAAAAATTACTGCCTAAGGAAGGGAGAAAGGTTAGTTCAAGGTATGACCTGAGGAAAAGTGTTAATAACAGCATGCAGAATCCTCAGCCTTTTGCAGGCAGCAGAGCTGTGGGGACTGGCTCCCAGGCTCACCTTTGTCTCACAGGTATTTCTCCCCTTTGCCCTCCCTTCCTACAAGTCCCTGCCTGCACAAAGTCCTGAGCGTGCCAGCTGTGACCGGACACCTCTTGTGCTCCCTAAGGGGCAGAGGGGATGGTGTTGGGACCTGTCCCTCTTCTGAAATGCTCTAATTAGGTGACTGCAGAAAGGGACTTCAGTCTATGTCCTGCCCCCTCCCTGCCTGGGGCAGGGACCCAAGCAGCAGCCTGGCTCCTTTTAGAGGGAATGCCAAATGAGGAATGGCCACTAGGACTTCTCTCTCCTCTCCCAGCATCTCACAGCCATGCACTACAGCTGCTGCCTGGAGTGGGGTCCTCACTGCCAGCAACATCCCAGACCTCAGTGGTGCTCTGGCAGCAGGCAGGGGCAAGCAGCAATTCTATCCAGACTGGAGCCATGCAGGGGGTGTGGAAGAGTGGTCAATGCACTCATGTGCTGGACAGAAACTTCAGCTGTGTGCCATGGGATGCTGGGTGCTCAGCGTGCAATGCTCCCAGTCCATGCTCTGGCCATGGCTTCATGTGCTCCTTCTCAGTGGATTTGGCTGTGCTGAGAACTCATTAGTTGATTTTAGAGGGCTGCCTGAAGGTTTTGTGACAGGGGGACACCACAGTTTGGAGATCTTGTGCTGAGGCTGAGCATCAGCCTGTTCCTGCCTGAGCAGTGGTGGGTGTGCAGCAGCACCCCTGTGAAGGTGCTGAAAGCCATCACCCCAACAGAGACTGCTATGGAGGCTGGGCAGCTTTGTGGTGGGAGAAGAGGTTCAGCTGTGGTGCTTCCTTTTATCTGTATCACCAGTATCCCTGCTGAAGAGCTGACAGCAGCTCTGCAGCAGGTGATGCCCCACTGGAAGCACAGGGTTGCCCAGAGGCTGGCAGATGCCACACTGCCGGAACTGAAATGGTTGCATGGATCACAAGATGTGCTTTCTGAAAGTCACTTTTGCACTCTTAGGTGGTTCTACATTTTGGGCATTGACAACGATCTTAAAAACCACTCCCACACATTTGATCCCTGAGAGGCTGAGCACTGAGCCTCTATCTGCAAGCTCCAGGATTTTCTGCTGGTGTACCAATAATTTATCCCCCTGTGCATTTGCTGCTTGGTAACTCCATGTACTGACCCCTGTGAATGATCATTTAGCTCATCTGTCAAGGGGATGTGACTCAGGGCTCACTTTTTGCTGGATCCATGGAGAGCACGTAGCAGTGTCTGACAAGCACACTCGCTGATCTTCTGATAATAATACCGTGTCACCCTGCATCTTCAACACTCCCATCCCACACAGGCTTTCCGTATCTGTTTCACTCACAGAACACAGTAATTATGTGTGCCACACGTGAAGTTGTGATGGCAGCCCAGCATTGTTCAGCTGGCAGTGTTTCAGCTCTGGTTGTAGTCGACTCTCGCTGCCCAAGAGGTAAACAAACAGCCTATTTAATGAGTACCAAATTCTGTCAATGCTGGTAGTTGCTATGGTGAGAATTCCCAGCGCGACGCTGCAGCCCTTGGTCACTCCAGGCAGAACAACGTGGGCGTTTCGGATCACAACACTCTGTTTACCAAGGTAGGTCTGAAATGCACAGAAGGGCAGGGGCGGAGGCTGCTGGAACGGGGAGCCTGCTAAGGAAACTGCCAGAAACAAACACTCATGGATGGGAAGATTTAGGAATAATCAGAAAACCAGCTCAGGTCAGCAGCACCGGATTCAGCGCTGGCTCAGGGCTGCTCAGTTGCCGTTGCATTGGTATTTTTCAGGGCAACCCGGAACATGCAGGGATCCAGAACACAAAATCCCTGGCCACAGCAGTCAGCAAAGGCACCAACCAGCAGCTGCAGATGGAGAAATATCTGTGCTTTCAGCCCTCGGGGAAGGCTGTGCAGAAGAGATGAGAAGGCTGATAGCACTTTGCTTGATCTGCCTGCTGCATCCTCGCTGCTCCAGGAAGATTGCAGGCTCTAGGGCTGTCAAGCCGTCAACTTTCACTTGGTTTGACAACAAACTCACTTCACATACATGGTTACACTTAAAGAAAATAAGAGGAAGAAAAAAAGAAAGCTGTTGGAGCAAGCAATGCCCACAGATGCTTCCTAGAAGTAGAACGTTATTTTGTGATCTGGCACCAACATTTTAGCAGCCTATAAAAGGTAAAGTTGGTACTACAGCCAGCCATTTGTACTGTACAAATAAGAGCTGTGAATATATTCTGGAAGTAATGTCAAAGAGGACCAGATGGGAAATGAGCAGCATTCATTCTAATTTAACAAAGACAGCTAACCCAGAATATGCATTAACATGTAGCATTTTTCATCTGCCTCCATTCAGAACAGATTCTCAGTAACATTTGCAAGGAATGGAAATTGAAGGAATACTGACTCCTTGGTGAATTACTGCTCTCTCATAATTGGAGAAGTTTGGCATCCAAAGCTAGGTGTAATATGTTTTCCCTGGAAATGTATGCAAAGACACAATACACCCACAACCCCCTGCATTCGGGCGTGCAGCCAGCTCTGTGTTTTGGTCCATGCTGGATGGATCAAGGCTTTCAGAGGCCTTGGGCACATTGCTGGCCTGCAGAGAGAGGTGTCACAGGGCAGGGCAGTGAGGGGAGGCTGTGCCAGGTGTGCAGGGGGTCTGGTGCCACAGCTGGAGGGTGTCTCTCCAGCCCCAGGTCATTTTGCACATTTCAGTGACAGCAGGTCTGACTCCTCGTTTCTTTGCATGAGGCCCACATGGCTTGTGGGTGACATATGCTTTAGACACATGCTTTGAGGGCTGAACCCAAATTCGAAGGCTAACAAATCCTAGATGTAGACTTAAAAAATGCAAGCTCATTTTTGACTCTTCCAGGATGCATTGAGTAGGGTGAGCCTGTTTGAGGGGAGGGATCCCGGGGTACAATATGTTGAAGTATTCCTTCATGTGTTTAGGAGAACCTCTGATCCTAATTTTAAACAAAGCACTATTTCCATTCCCTCTTTTTTTCTTCCTTAAATATTTAGAAGGGATTAACCACAGAAAACAAGCCACATCCTGAACTTCTTTTTTCCAGCATAAATTCAATCTTTTTATTCAAAATTGTTCATTACTGGAACCTCTCTCCAATTCCAAGTTCATTTGTTTAACATTTCTCTTTTTGAAGTCCAGAATTGCCACAGTTTCCTCAAGCCCCCCCAACCTGACACATCACAAAGCCAAAGTTTTATGCCATTCCACTCAGTGGAGCTCTGCATTTAAAACATGCCATTAATTTAGAATGAACAAACAGGTATCAGCTCTGTTCCACAGCACCCTTCCCTTGCCAGGGAGAAATGCATAGACACAACCCATGCTGGCTCCTGGAGCTTTCTGCTGCTCAGCAGTGTTTTCTCAATATTTCTGGCATCCCTTGGGTCACATTCTGCCCTGTGAGCAGCCCGTCCTGATCCAGTCCTGGGGAGCCCTGCTGGAGAGCCTCTCTTTTAATAAAAGCAAACAGAATGAAAGCCTGAAAACCAGTTGAGGTCAGACCAGATCCTGACCACCAAGTTCCTGTCTGACCTTGAAAACCTGATAAAAATGCACAGCTCTGGCTGTAAGTTGACACTGTACACAAAATGCTTTTTGTGTGGCTGCAGTGCCTGGTTTAATGCATCCCTTCAGTCCCTCAGCTTTCTCTATGCACAATCCCATTTTAGAGAGTCTACATGTAGCTCCTGGCCAGTGATCTGCATCTGCACAAATCCTCTTCTTAGCTCTCTCAGCAATACCCACAGTTTGCCCATTTGGTATGCAAAGAAGCCCCTTTCAGAAGCAGAATAGGATCTCCAGCTTCCCAGGCCAAGGTTTGGCCCTCAATCCCAGGGGCAGTTGTGCTGCTTTGCTTGGTAGCAGACCCTGTGCACCACAGACAGCCCAAACCCAGCAGCAGCAGTGCCTGGCTAAGGTGGGCAGCCAGCACCACATCATCCCCACAGAATCACCCCAATCTCTGTCCCTGCAGCCCCTGCTGTGGGGTCACTGCACTGCCACGTGTGTGCTGTGCAGTTTGCTGGGAACAACACGGCAGAGGCTGCTGGAAGTGGTGGGAGCCTGTTTCACTCCCTCCTTCATCACTGTTTGTGTGCTGGGCAGGTGCAAATCTGGTTGTGGGTGAGGGAAGTGAGGCACAGGCTTTGAGGCTCACTTGTTCATGGCTCTGAGAGTTTTATACAGCAGCTCTGAGCAATATGAGACTGCTGCTGTGTGAGTATTCCAGAGATTGTCACCACCAGGAGCAAATATTGCTGGAAACAAAATCTTAACCTGTAATTACGTGCAGTACAGTGCACCAAATCCTCTACAGATCACAATCTTTTTTTCCTATGCTTTCAGCCTCTGCAAAGCTAAGGTGCAGGTTGTCCCCTGTTCATTAGGGCTGGAGTAATGACTTTCAATGGCTCCTGAAATCCCTGGTTAGGCCAAGGGAAGCAACATGAATTTTATAGGCAAGAAAGACTAATAATCTTTCTCCCTTCCTCTAAAATCCTCCCTCCCCTCCTCCTCTCCCGGAACAAACACACTTTTTAAAAGGCTTTTAAATAATCTCGTGTTCCTTAACAAAATTACAGCAGCAGTTTCCTCCTTTAATAGCACTCTTCTTCTTAGTAATCTTGTTTTAGCTGCAGTTTTTGATGGAGAGTGCTAGTAGATGAATCATCTCTCACCCCTCTTGGTTATTTTGCCTGGCTTCAGGAGGAAGGAATTCTGTTTTGGAGCAAAGTTTCCTGTTCAGAAGAGGAAGCTCCATTTATGTGTGCTTTTAACTAGCAGTGATAAAAAATTTTATTTGAATGGTTAATTGGGGCATAAATAGATGAATTGGGAATGGCAATCTGATCCATCCCAGTGGATGAATTGAGCTGTCTCCTGCAAGCTTGAGGTCTGCACATCCCCTCCTGCACATCCCCTTCTTACGGAAAGTGCTGGAAGGCACTGGCTGAAGGGAACAGAGACTGACTGAGATCCCAGTGTGAATGCAGACAGGGGTACAAATATTTTAGTTTAAGAGCTGTGATAAGGACAATTTCTTCTCTGACAATCTCAGCCATAAAGAAGACCTAAAAAGAAAACTTTTATAAAGTTTATTTTGCAAAACATAAATGGCTGGAGGTGTCAGTGAGAGAAACAGAGGATTGTATGAACATGTAATCAGATCAAATTGCACATTGAAGAGCAATTCAAATAAATTCATTAATAACTGGGAAAATCGATAAGAGTGTTGTTGATAAGAAAGTTATCATTCTTTTTTTTTTAATTTTCCTTTTTTAAATCAGTGTCACTGTGTAAGTGCACTAACAGATCTTTGCACTGGAAGAGCTTTTCTGGTGCCTCTTTGCTGCTGAGGCTGGGCTGGCAGGATGCTCACACTGGGACATCCCCAGGTCATGCTCAGCAGTGCAGATCAGGTACAGATCTGCATTTCCTTAGGTCTGACTGCTCTAGCACAAATTGTCTTACAGCTGTCTCTGCATGACAGAGGATGTTAGCAAAAAGTAATTCCTCCTCCTCCAGTGCTGGGTAGGTTTTCCAGGTCATCAGAAATAATGAACATTATCAGCTGCTGGGAAAGAGGCTAATACCAGTGAGGAGTGCACAAACCCTGCTCTGCTGACAGTGAGTAGGATGCTCTCAAAGAAGATGGAATCATAATTTTAAATAACTCATACTTTTAATTCCCTCGTCTACCATACTCTCTATCTTGCTCACACTGAGGTTTAACAAGGTGTGAGCTGGTCAAACCCAGCCACGTGGCTAATGTGGAGAAAGGACTAACTGTATGAAGAGAAAATTACCATTTTATCTATGCAAATACACCACAATGTATTGCACCATAGCAATTTATTGCATAGACAGATGTCTGCTTTTTTCCCTACTCGCTGAATATGTCCTTTCCACAGACACAAACATTTTATTACATTTTCCTGAATTCTGCCACCTCTTAGCAGGAAAACAGCACCTTCTGGTCAGTGAGAGCTTCTGTTCTGACAAGTGGTCCAGACACAGGGGAGGGATATGAGACCTCCCTGGTCCCACCACAGGTCAAAGATGCTGGTGGCTTAGTCAAAATCTAGATTAGGTTTCAATTTGATAAACTGCTAGCTGCATCTTGGGTAATTTCCTATGATTTTTCCACAGGAATCAGAGATCTGGTGTGTTGGCTGCTGTCTAGACTCAGCCTATTCAGAGTGGTTTTCTTAGCACTGGTCAGGCTAATTCATGGATTAAAGGAGGAAGGGAAAATTCCTTCCATGCATAAAGCACTAGATATTTTGGTCACGAGTGGCACCAGCTACTTATAACTCTATTCCTGGAAATGAATGCATGGCTGTGCAGGTGGTTTTGGCTTGCTTGAACCTGGATGGATGTTCCAAGGAAAAGAGCTGGTGATCAGAGCTGGCATGGAATGCAAGACAGGAAGAGCATCTCTGTGCCCTGACCCGCTGGATTAATGAAACCAGGATCCACAAGGACTGATTAGAGAAGTGAGCAGGTAAATACAAGCATCAAGTGCTTGGGCAGAGCCATTATTAGTGAGGGGAAATACCATTACTCATTAGAATATCATTGGAGGGCTGCTGAAGAGGATAAGGGATCATCTGATAGAATCATACAAACAGCATAAGGAATTAATAAAAAGAGATTAAAATCTTGATACATAATCAAAATGAGAACTAAGTTTTCCAAAGAGAGGAACCACTTATATCATGCAAGAGGAATGCAGCTTGGGTGAAAATGACCATGAAACAACATAGTTCACAAGCCATAGGAAAGGAAAAAAGGAAAACAGCAAAATAAATACAATGGACTTCCAGAAACCATATTTCAAAAACCTTACAGCACTGATAATAAGTCTCAGAGAAAAGAGAATTCAGGAAAGTTTGCAGAACCTTAAAGAAACAATGGTAAGGGCATCAATTCAAACAATCCCAGCAGAGCAGGGAAAACAGCTTTTGTAAGGAACAAACTATTTTGTTAAAACATGACCACTTCATTGACCTGTTAAGAAAGAAATGGTTTATTCAGAAAATGGAAAAGAGATTCACTGGCATGGGAATGTAAATGTATAGGCTGAAAATGTAGGGACCAAACAAGAAAAATCAAGATGAAAAAAGAAATACAAGCCAACAGGTTTGAGAGCACATCAAGAAAACCTAAAATACATTATGAGGGACATTAAGGCCTTCTATCATAAGAAATACCCAACAGGAAAGAAAAACACCTGCCTTCCTTCACCACAGCTTTCAGTAAAAAGATCACTTGTACCCAGATTGCTCAGATGGTGCCATGGATGACAAGAGAACATCTCAGTCTAGAAGAAAGAAAGAATAAGCAAAGAACCCTTGCCTTGATTACATCTAATGTGCTTAGACTGCTTGTTAAAGCAATCTCACGGCTGTTAACAGCTCTCTGGGATCCCACAGGGCACCAACAAGGTGTCAGAATACTGCAGAAGTGAGACATAACTCCTTTTTGGAAAAGGGAGGAGCTTAAGAACATGGCCCAAGCCAACACCATGGGAATTTCCAGAGAAAATTGGATTAAAGCAATGTTGTTGAAACATCTGGAAAATAACAAGGAATTGAGTAATGGCTAACACAAATTCATTAGATCGCCTAGATATTTTTCCTAAAGCTCCAAGGCTAAAAGATGCTCAATAGATGGCAAAACCAAACTGAAGTCAACAACACTGTGTGTGGCAATAAAAAAAAAAAAAAAACAACAAAAAAAAAAACCAAAAAAACAAAAACAAAAACCCAAAAACAAAAACAAAACAAAAAAAAAAAAAACAACAAGGAATTAAGCAAGCATCATGTGGCATTTACAGTCAGGAGTGATTTCTGCCTGGCCTGTGATGTGTTCCTCTCATCTCATCCAGTGCTGCAAAGATCTCACTGGAATTCTGTGTCCCATCTGGGGCACTGGATTTTAATTGAGGAACTGGGACAGAGAGACTGCAATAGGACCACACAAATGATGAAAGGTATAAAAAAATATGGTCAACAATCATGCAAGACCCAGAAATTAATTTTTATTTCAATTGTAGAAAAGAGACATCAGAGAGAGGACACCAATAGTCTTCAAATACATAAAGGGTAGCAGCAGAGAGGAAAGGAATTTGCTGAGCTCCACATCCATTGCAAAAAGGTCAAGAAGTGGGATCAAAAGGTAGTAATGCAGCAGCATGCATTTTCTGATGGTTAACCATTAGAACAGGCTATTACAGCTAAGAAATTTCTATCTGAGGATGTCTTTTAATCACTTATTATGCAAGAAGCAGGCACTGGTTTTCCTTCCTTGTGGAATGGGATAAACTAGGCAGTCTCTGGATATCCCTTCTGACCTTGCTCTCTGTGATTCATGCACCAGGAAAGCCATGGGCAGGTGTTTCTTTGAGGATGGCTGCAGTGAACCTGAGGAGCAGAGGGTGGATGTGGGCAGCAGACACAGCATGGTTCAGCCAGTTTTGAAAAGGCTTCTCTGATGGGCTGTTTTCTGAAAACCCACAATGAAGATAAACCACTAGGAGAGCAAGAACTTCACTTTCAATAGAATGGATTATTTCTCAGAAGTGAGCTGAGCTGGTTTTCTATTTTTTTTTTCCCAAGTGACCAGTTAACACCTCCACCCTCACCCCAGGTGTTCCCACTTTAAGCAGGGCTCACACACAGGTGGTGATAAGCTGGGAGTAACTCTCAAAGGCTGTGCTCAGCGGTTCTCCTTCACTTTATCAATGTTGGTGGCCTTTAGTACCCAGAGCTGCACAAACTGTGTCCAACTGTCTTCTTGGGCCAGACTCAGCATATGCTTCTCTGACAGAAGACCAGCCCCAAAAGCAGAAAGTACACCAGGCTGCAAAGTGAAAACGATAGGAAACCACCTCTTTTCTGCTCTAAAGCCCACAGAGACCAGTGCCAGATCAGAGCTGGGCAACCACTGAAATAGCAAAGGGTGCTGCCAAGATCTCAGCTCCTCCCCTGGCACAACTTCCATCAGGCATAACTTTACTTTCATAGTAGTAGTCATGAAGGAGGACAAATATAAGCACTACCTTCTGCCTTCTCCACCTGGTCTTGTCTTGGGCTGTACAGGCAGCTCAATCCCAACTAAGAGAAACCACTCCCAGGGCTTATACTGGATAATATTTTAAATCAACATCTTTGCATCTTTAGATCTGGTTTGCTTCCATGAAGAGCAAGCACATGCATGTACACCCTTATTAATGACATTACACAAGACATACAAACCAAACAGGAGCCTTCAGTCAAAGTCAAGGGACAGGACATGTCCTTGTCTGCCAAGCCCAGAGCAAAACTCAAAATACCTTGCTCCGGTCAAGTTACACAAAGAAGAGAAAAAGAAAATTCTTCTCTGGTGGTTATCCTCTATCTCTGTTCCTCAGCAGTATTCTCCATCCATATCCTTAACCCTGACACACAAGGCTTCACATGGAAAAGGAAGGAGAGAAATTAATTCTTCACAGCTGGTTCTGTCTTGCAATGCCTTGCTCTCAAGGACAGGCAGCTGTAGCCTTTCTGGCCAATTTTCAGATGGATAGCATCCAAAGTGATCTTCTTGCCTTAAACTTTCCCAAGTGGAGACATTCTGGCCTGGGTAAGTGAGATGTATGTCCATGTCCCTGTGCATACAGATAAATGGCATTCCTGTACCTCTAAGGCATATGGACAAACCCCACCACTTCCTAGCTGCTGAGATCCTCCAGGGACATTTTATGCAAATTATTTAATGAGCATATTCCAAAGGATTTGCATGCAGGCATAACCTTAGCACAAGTGCAGGTCTAGAGCACAAAAGCTAAAATCCTGGCCCAGAGGGCTGGGAAGGAGGAGGTGTGGGTTGCTGGGACTCCACCCTGCCTGGGGCTGGCAGTGAGTGCATCCCTCCCCTGCCAGAGGGACCAATGTTCTCCAGTCCTGTCCCCTGTGCAGGATGAGTAACTGCTGGCTGCACGCTCAAACTCCTGTTGAAGTCAACCATGAGTTTTCTCAGCCTTACTTCCACCCCTCTGTCATGCACAGCCCCTGGTTCCCCCTTGCTACCACCATCAGGAGTTGCCAGAGAAAGGAAAAGGAGCGGCAGCAGGAAGAAGCAAGGGACGAGCAATGGGAGGATACTTATGCTGTTTGTTTTGTTTTAATCTGGATCTTGGCAGCCTTTGTTTTGGTGAGGAGGGAGCAAAAGAACAGCACCTCAAAGCTTGTGCTCAGCATAGGGAAATTTATATCAACTCCATGAGCAGTAGGCAGGTGCCTGCAGGCATGGGACTGCATGGACAGCCCTGTGACCCAACACAAAGGCACAGGGACCTTCTCTGGGGAAGGCGAGGGGACAATGACCCCGCAGAGGGGAAGGAGAGGCCTTGGCCTCCCCCACTGGAGAAAGGATGGCTGCTGGCGCAGGGCAGATGCAGGATGGCCGAGGGAGGCGGCGGGTTGGGTGACAGCAGCCTGGGCTGCAGGTGTGTGTGTAAGAGGAGACACTGGCTTACACTTGGCAGCCCCGGGAGCGTGCAGCTGATTGGGAATGAGTTATGGAGGCAGCCGCCTCCTGCGGGGGAAGCCCGGCGCTGGGAGCTGTCCTGCAGCAGGAGGAGCAGGGCAGCCCAGAGCCCGGGAAATGCTGGGGGAAAAGGGGCAAATCCTGCCACTGCACTCCTGGCCTGCTGGAAGTGAGCAAGGCACCGAACTTCATCTCTCTCCAAAAGCTGGAAGGAGGCAGCCCCGGTGGGAAGGGAGGGACAGTTCCAGAGGCTGGACTGCCCTCCTCCAGGGCTGGTCACACACTCACATCTGATGCACATTCTCCAAGCTGCAAGGGATGTCCCCTCCCAGCCGTGCTCAGAATTCACCTCCTGGTCTGGCCACTAGGCTTTTCTAAAAGCTCAAAGTTCATTTGCTAAGAAATATTCTTGCTGCATTACCTGAAAACCATCACTACCTTTACATAACTGCAATAAAACAGCTTTCCCTGCCCAAAGGAGAATAGAGTAAAATTCCACAGCACTCAAAAAATAATAACCACAGCAAGAGAACTAAGAAGTTCAGGCTGAAAACAGGGCTGCAGCACCAAGAAGAATAAAATGAAAATTTCCCCAAGCAGAGAGAATGGCCGGAAATAGCTGCACCTTCCCTCTCTGCTCCTGTGAAGTCGGGTTACAGTGAGAAAAGGCATTTTAAAATGGCACCAGAGTTTCTGAGTAGCGTGGAATATTTACAAAGGCAAAACCAAAGCAAAAAAAAAGAGCACACAGTGTGCTCAAAGTAACAAAGAAATTCTGTGATACAGCAGGTAACCGAGCTTGGCTCTGTAGAGACTGAGCATATGCTGTAACTACTGGATCATCTTTCTTCTGTATTACATTTGCTTAGCTTGGTGATAAAAGTATATGTCTTCCTCCACAGGCATATTGACCACATAGTGCTGAAGGTAGATTGTGAGGTTTTATGTTTGTTTATCATGATACATGCAAACAAAATACTTGTCTTGCAAAATATTTTGGCTGCCATCCACCACAAAATAATCTTTAGGCAGAAAGCTCATCTAAGAAACTCCTTCTTTTCAGCCACCAGAAAGAGTAATTAAAAAACTAAAAAGCATTTGCCTGTCCATTTGGAAGCCAGCGAGCAGCTCAGCTGGGCAAAGAACATGGCTTGGTGGAGTTTCTGATTAACAAAATGCAGCAACTTTAATAGGAGACTTCAACCCAGCATAACAACCCTCCCTCAGCTCTTCTCACTTTCCCCCTGCCGCCTTCTAAAGGTGGTTATCCCAGAGGTTATCTTAACCAAAAAAATGCTTGAATGCAGTTATCTGGGGAGGCACAGTTTCAAAGAGAGGGCACATAAAAATAATTAAAAGCAATATTCACCTCTCCACTTCAGAGAGCTCCTGTTTGAGCTCCAGAGGGATGAGAGGGAAAGTAAGGGATGCTTCCTAGAGAGCAAGTAAGGTGAACCAGGACAGCAGAGGGGTAGGCTCAGGACAGTGGGGAAGGTAGGAAACTGGAGCAGATTGTGGCAAGTGGGAGACGTGGTGGGGAAGGCGAAGCAGGTCTGTAGGTGGGGAAGCAGGAAAGCAAGGGGAGCGGGGCGGACAAGAGGATTTTGGAGAGCGGCTAGCCAGCTGGCACACACATAGCAGCTGCTGCTGTGTCAGCCTAGGAGAGTAGCTGCAGCTGCACGCTGGCCATGAATAGCAGAGGAGCAGCGTGCCGGCTGGCTGCTGGAGGGACGGGGGCAGCGGGGCGCTGAAAAGGCAGGGGGAGGCTCTCTGAAAGCTTTTCTGCACGGGGAAACTTGACAGCCCTTTGATTTCTGAGCTGTTTGTTCTCCAATTGTCCACTCCAGTGGATGAGCAGTACGAAAGAGTTAAACGGGGAGAGGGGGGAGGGAGAGAAACAGTAGGAAAACTTGGGTCCTAAATGCAGATCTGGGCTTTGATACTGTATCCATAGCATGCAGTTGTCTGCATGTATAGCTTTCATAGTTGTCAGCGGGGATCAAAATCACAGGGTGCTTAAACTAAAGGAGAAATCTCCACGCAGTTACCCTCATGTTTGCTTGAGCCACCGCTGGAGGAGGACATGATCCAGCACTTGGCCATCTGTTCTGTGTGCAGCACATGTCACTCCACAAGCCCTCCCGTGTGAGCTCCTGCGGGGCTGTGGGTTCACGCAGGCTTTGTGCCTCCCCACGAGGGTGGGTGCTCACACCCCGTGCGCTGTGCCACAGCCGTGTGCGGTTCTGCACAGCTGTGGGTGCGTGCACCCCACACACGCCTCTGGGGCCGTGGGTGTCGCCAGCCCCAGTGTTCCTCTGGATCCACGCGTGGGAGCGTCCACCCCACACACTCCACAGCTGTGGCTACACACACTGTGCGTGCTCTTTCACTGGCATGGATGATCCCATGCTCTGTTCTCCTCCATGGCTACATCTGCACATACCATGCCCCTGCATCCCTGGAGGCACAGCCAGTCATTGCCATCGTCTGTGACTGAGTGCACAGTGTTCCTCCACAGCTGTAGGTGATCCCCTCTAAGCACTCCTGCACAGCTGAAGGTGATCTCCCCTGAGCACTCCTGCACAGCTGAAGGTGATCTCCCCTGAGCACTCCTCACAGCTGAAGGCGATCTCCCCTGAGCACTCCTCACAGCTGAAGGCGATCTCCCCTGAGCACTCCTTTAAAGCTGTTGGTGATCCCACCCTGAGCACTCCTGCACAGCTGTAGGCAATTCCCCCCAAGCACTCCTGCACAGGAGTGCCAATTCCTGCATTATTGGGGTACTCCCACCCCAAGCATTCCCTGGCTGTATGTGCCCTTCCATGCCTGTCTGCACACTCCCTGGGCAGTTCCACCCTAGCGTGGGCGCACACATCGCCTGCTCCCTTACAAGCAGAGGTGCACCCACCCTACGCCTCCTCTACGCATCCCGTGGCTATTCCTCCAACACCGTGGGCTCGGTGTCCACCCCGCGGGTGTCCCGCATCTCTCATCCCCCTCCAGCACCTGGCGGGCCCTGCTGCGGTCAGCGCAGGGCGGAGCGAGAGCCGCCCGCCGCCCTTTAAGAGCCGCGGCGGGAGCGGCGCTGGCCCCACCCGCCGGCCGCGGGGCCGGGCCGTCCCCCTCATTAATATGAAGGCGGCGGCCGCGGCGGCGAATGGGTAATGAAGCTGTCACTCCGGCACCTACTTGTTGGGTGTCCGCGGAGCCGAGGCGCACAGAGGGCGAGCGGAGCCCGCGGGAGGGGAGCGGCGGCGGAGCGCTCCGGGCGGCCCCGCCGGCAGCCCATGCCCTGCGCCCCCCGGCGCGCTGCGGGCGGCTCCCCCGCCGCCCATGCCGCGAGCGGCCGCCGGTCCGTGGCCGGTGGGCTCGGCGGGCTCCTCTGAGGCGGCGGCGGCGCGGAGCAGCAGCGGGAGCAGGAGGCATGCGGGGCGCCGGCTGGCCGAGCCGGGTCCCCCGCGCCGCCGCGCTCGGCCTGGCGCTGCTCCTCGCCTCCTGCGTGCAGGTAGGGACGGGGCGCGGGGGGCTGCGCTCCGGCCGCGGGGGCCGCGGCTGCCTTCTGCCTGCTCCCTTTGCACCTTGCTCGTTTCTTATTTGTATTTCTGTCTATAGCGCTGTGTACGTGTATTTATGTATATATATGTACACATATGTATATTGCCCCGGCGGGGTTCAACCCGCAGCCGGCGAAAGTTGTCGTGGGGAGCCGGGGACCCGCAGCACCGCGCTGCTGGTGCTGCCCCCGGCCGCGGTAGTAACGAGGCTGTCTCCCCTTCGGTTTTTATTTTTAGGTGTCCCGGTCCACGGGCTATTTCGAGCTGCAGCTTAACTCGGTGAGGAATGTAAACGGCGAGTTGTTCAATGGGGAATGCTGCGATGGCATGAAAAGCCCCGAGAACCTGGACTGCTCTCGGGACGAGTGCGACACTTACGTGAAAGTCTGCCTCAAGGAATATCAGGCCAAGATCACCCCGGTCGGACCCTGCAACTACGGATTCGGATCTACCCCCGTTCTCGGTGGAAATATTTTCTATTTGAACAGCAACAAATACTCGCACCAAGGCAGAACTCCCGAGACGGGCAGGATTGTTATTCCCTTCCAGTTCGCGTGGCCGGTAGGTCTTTTATCGCGTTCTCGTTATCAGCCTTTTTTTTGTGTGCCGTTCCCCCGCGTCTGCTCCCGTCGGCGCCGCTCCCGCTCCCCCGTTATTGAGCGGGGCCAGCTGCCGGGGCGCTGCCTTGGGCGCGGCCGCCGCTTCCCGGGGCTGCGGGGCACGGCCGGCGGCGCGGGGAGCGGGGGCGGCTGCGCGGCAGGAGCCACCGCGGGTGCTGCGGGAGCTCCGGGCTGGCTGCGGGAAGAGCCGCGTGCGGTGGTGGCCGGGCCCCAGAGGCTGGAGGCAGGCAAATCACAATACCGGGGAGAGCCCCCCCGTCCCCGCCCGCAGCGGAGCCCGACGGCGCGGCCGTGGCGCGCTGGGCTCGCTGCGGGGCTGCGCCGGCAGGGGGCGCTGGCGGCGGGCGCAGCGCGCGGGCCGGGGCGCGGGCGGGGGCGGGGCGGGGCGCGCGCCGGGGGGTCCTAGCACCTGCGCGGGGCGGAGCCCCCGCACCTGGGCCGGGCCGAGCCCGCCTCGAGCCCCGACACCGCCGCTGTGCTTGAGGGGCTCGGTGTGCTTGAGGGGCTCGGTGTGCTTGAGGGGCTCGGTGTGCTTGAGGGGCTCGGTGTGCTTGAGGGGCTCGGTGTGCCCGCCGGGCTCGGTGTGCCCGCCCGCCCGTGCGGGACCCCGCGGCCGTCCCCGCGCCGCTCTGCCTTCCGCTCCGCCGCTCGGGGCTTTCAGCGTGTCGCCCCCACAGCAGCGCGCTGTCCCCTCAGGCCGCGCCGCCTTGCGCGCCGCACGCAGAGCGGTGCGGGTCGGAAGGGACCTGAGGGACCGAACAGTGTGGGCTGGAAGGGAGCTTAGGGCACCGACCGATGTGGGTCGGCAGGGACCTCAGGGACCATCCCGTTCCAGCCCCGCTGCCGTGCGCAGGGACAGCTCTGCTAGCCCGCGTGGCTCAAAGCCCCGTCCAGCCTGGCTCTGAACGCCTTTAGGGATGGAGGGCTGCAGGCAGCGCTGCTGTTGTCCTTGCAGCCTGCATGCATTGCATCCTCCTGCTTTTGGGGGAGCTGGGTGCGGACAGCGCCCGGCGCTGGGAGCGGCCGCAGGCAGGGAGGGAGGGAAGGCTGGGCTCCCTGCCCGGCTGCAGGCAGGTAGGATCCTGCAGGGAGTTTCACAGCTGTTGCCCTCAGCCCGTCCAAGTGGGCCACGGGGTGGAAGCTGGCAAGTTGCGAGGTGCTGAGGAATGGGGATGGTGCAGTGCCCCGGCGCGGTGCGGAGATGCGTATCGGAAGCCTCGGTACCTGCGGGGTGCGTTTGGCACCTGGTGACTAAGAGATGAAATGGCCCTTGCTGACCTCTCAGACTGTAGCTGGCAGGATCTCGGTTACTTGGAGAATGCCTGCTAGGAATGGAGACAAAAACGCTTCATTTGCATTTCAAGCTAAAGGAAGCCGGTCTACATAAATCATTTCACTTTCTGTGCTACCAGGGACCCTCCAACCTCTGATGCTCGTGCCTCGCAAATTTAGGACTGAGTTTGCTGCAGTTAAATGTTTAAAATAAAGAAGGTAAAACGGATAAATTTTTCCATGCAGAGGCACTTGAGTTCTGGTTGCCAGGTTGGGGTGTTTTGATGGCCTTTGTTGGTCCTGTGCCCTCTTGAACTTGGAAATGTTCCTGTTAATGGGGATAGTCGATACCATAAACCCAGGGTATTTAGAATTGTGTTCTTAAGTTATAAGATCAAAGAGAAAATTAAGATTCTTTCTCCTCTTTATTGGCCGTTTAATACAGACTTGATGAAATCGTAAACTCTTCAGCAGGAGATTTCAGTAACGTTAGCACCTCAAACTTTGTATGTTATCTGCATGAGGAAGTAAAGGTAATTTAACTCACGCTTTTATTTTGCCAGTTTCTAGTATTGCTACTTGAAACACAAGGAGAGTTTGATAATCCTTGCACTGCAGGTCCCTAAGCCCAGCCTTGTTTGAATTTTTCTCTGTTGGAATAAGCACATTCTTACCTTGCAGCTGCCGGATATTGTTCTGTGCTCACCCAGTCCCAAGTAAGGCTTGTTTGACCTGCCTCTTGCAGGTGAATTAACTCAGTGTCCCCAGCCCACACTGCCCTGTCTGCTCCTGTTTCTTGTACCGTTGGCTCCAGCATTTTGAGGGAATTGAAATACTCAGGGTATTTCTTTTTTCCACCATTTTTCCCCTGCAGCTGTTGCAGAGTGGGCTGTAATTTATTTAAACAGTGCCACTGCAGTCTAGTGGGTGGTTAGCTGATTTTTGGACGGTTTACTGAATACTCTCCCAGCCCACCCCGGGTTCTAAAAATAAGCTGTGGAGTAGTTTTACTTACAACAGCCTGTGGATACACCTATGGAAAGAGGTCCCTCCTGTATGTTGTAGTTAGGTCTTGAACTCTGTTCAGTCTGTTGATGGGGCACACAGCATTTTTGTCAGAGCTGTGCATAAGCTGTGTAGGCTTTGCAAGGAGAGGCTTAATTGTAGTGCTGGTTTATCATGAGGGGGTTTTGAAGTAGATTGAGTTCCTGAGTTAGGTTTCAACTCCCTGGGGTAATTTCTAAATTACTCTTAAATAATATTCTTTCTCTGTTGGAGTTTGCCACTGAGAAACAATAATATGGGCATAGTCTTTTCCTATGACTTTTATTTTTGCTGTACAACTGTAATGAAGTTACTGTTTCTTTAATGTGATGGCAAGGAGCAAGAGTAAAGAGCATTGGAAATTGTGTCCTTCACTTATGAAACAAATTTGCTTTGGCGTTGGGAAGAGGATTTATTTCAGTAGTTCTAGCTGTAATTTTTGAGCTTCATGGTAAGGAAAACCAACATGAGTATATGCAGAGTTTTTAGTGAACCTCACCTGAGTGGTAACTTCCTCACTTAGACACTAATGCAGTAATGTATAAATTGCTCAGGGTGGGAGAGAGTTTCTAAAGTCTGTGTGATACCACAGTGTCCCAAGCTAGCAGTAGCTGTAAAGCAACTAATTTCTTGAAAAGTGATTTGTTTTGTTTTACTGTTTTTTTCCTTTTTAGTTTTATGAGGTAAATCTTTTAGTTTGGACAACTGTCTTTTCTGTAAAGCTGCAGTACCAGAGTTCAGTGACTTCCAGTGTTTGAAACAGTGTCAGTTATCCAGCTTATTCCTATTTCCTGTCCTTCTTTTTTTTAATATCATTAGTCTGATCTCTGATTTGCAAGAGGGAGCTTGGGATACTGCCAGAAAGTTCTTAAAATTGCTACCTTGGGATACATCATCCACAGAAATCTGGCAGTGGGAGAGGCTGAGGAACAGCTAGAACAATACAGCTGTCTTCTTCACCCACCTACCTCACATTTTTTTCTTTGCCTCCTGCTGTAAAACTTGAAGCTTAATGCTTGTTTGAGATTGTTAACAAACAAATGATGCAATTAAAATTTATGTGCAACTTTAAAACAAAGGAGACAGAAGAATTCAAGTAGCTTTGAAGTTGATTCTGATCAGTTACAGTTTAGGCTTGTTAGTCTTGAGCTTTTTTTTTTTACCCCTAGCACAAAGTTGTTTGTTCAGACACTGAAGCTTCACAAATACCTGGCACATTAATATTTATCAGTAGCCATTGGCAGAATTTTAGATTTGGGGTTAAGTGAAGGTTGCTTCTGAAGATGGTGTTTTAAAGTTGGTTGTTCTGTGGGATGGGTTATGTGGAACCATTTCTTGTACTCCTTTGCAAGATGCCATGAAATGGAGTTGTGTGTGGTTTCTCCCTCCACCCTGTTCTTTCCCTCAGGGAATTCAGAGTTTTTCCTGTACCGTAAATGCTGGTATGGCATCCATGACTTCAGTTAATTAGTCACATAGAGGAATTGTTCTGACTAGTTGAGGATGCTGAAATCATGTATTGCAGTATGCACCATTGGCTCCTCTCAGCCCCTGTGTTTTTGAGATCCTGCTGTGACTGACAGCACACCCATGGGCACTCATACTCTGAGCTCCCCAGGTGAACTTCAGTGTTCAGGGTCCTGGAGATAAGCAGAAACAAGCATTTTCACCTCTCCTTTTCCTTGGTGCTTAGCTAGGACTCTGTAACCAATGTGGAGGAGAGGTGGTAGAGGTTCAGGCAGCCCTTGCAAATTCCTTGGATAAAGGGTGCCTTCCCTGATAGAATTTAGAAACTAATTGATTTTTTTTTTTTTTTGGCACTTAGTGTTTTTTCCTATTTAGAGTGTGACCGTAGCACCACTCTGTAACCTTCTGAAGTAATGTAAACTCTCAGGTAAATAAAATATGTCAATAATTTTAAAGTCCAGGCTGTGTGTGAGTTTCATCTGTGTGCAGTCCATGTGTGGTTCTCATCCAAATACCCGGAGGGGTTGAGTCTTGATCTAAAACATACACAGGAGTGTGAACCATCAAATATGTAAAGCTATTGAGAGGATAGCTTGGCTGCAGCAGTAAATGTTAAATTTCTTAGAAAGCAACCTGCCCCTTCCCCTGCCAAAACCTGAGCAGGAATACTTGACCTTGAAGCTTTTATTGCTTAATGGGTACAGCATTCTGCCTGGTACTTCCTCATGTGTGGTTAACTGTAGGACTCTGCATCAAGCTCTCCCAGTGCTTTTAATTTGAGAGATGAAGGTGGTTAGGGCCCTGGAAGACATCTAGCCTTCAAGCTCATTATCTGGGATCCTTGGTGCCTCTAGGGAACCAGATAGCCTGGCTGTAGGAAATGCTATTGTCTATTTTTGTTTGGCTGGTAGACCCACAGTTGGTCTACCTCCTGTCTCAACACAGCCATCAGTGCTCTCTGATCAGGATCTTGAGGCTTTGTAATGAAAATATCCTGGATTAGATTACTCTCTGCTCCCTGATAGAGTAAACATGCATCCTGTCATCTTGGATGACAACCCAGCAGGACAGATATGCTTAAATTAGGCAGGTTAAAGTTAGGCCATTTAGCACTGGAAGAACTTGGGCATGGCTGTACCAGGGGAGCAGGAGGTACGTTTTTTCTTATGAAAAAGGTTACAATCAGGAGAGATACACAGCAAGATTTACCTGTAATTAGTTGTTCTGTGCTCCATTAAAACTCATTCTTAAGGAAACTGCTTGCAAAAGCACAGTTCCAAGCAAGACCTGAGGGCAGGGAATTAGAAGTGAGAGGAAGACCTTATGCCAAAATGTAAAATTCACCTGGTTGTGATAGGCTGTGATGTGCATGCATCACATCTGGTTAGCTCAGGAAATCAGGATGGAAAAAATAGTCTAGTTGATAGCTGTATATTCATGATCTACATAAATGTTTAATGTCTTACTTATCAGTAGCCTTTTTTCCCCAGATAGAAGGCTTTGCTTTGACTTTCCCTCCCCAAACTTGGTGCATGCTTCCTACCTCTGTCTGCTTGTCAGCAGGCTCTGGGACTCCTGTGGAACTGCCATGCTAAAATATTTCAAATCTTCTCAAAACACCTGAAGTCCTTGTGCTCATAAAGCCTTCCCCTGCTTGTTGCAAATCATGAACAAATACACTGTGAATCAGAAAACATAGATCCATGTTTTCTCACTTCTGGGGAGGTACCTAATGGAATTTATATGCTTTCACCTGCTCAGTACTTCATTTGCCTTGAAGCCTTTTTGATCAGAAACAAAAGGTTGAGGAAATGGTTTATTATAAAAATTATATCCATTTGGTTTCAAATGACACAAATGCAAAAGGTAGTTTTCAGGTTTTGTGTTGCTCTTTCTTAAAAGAAGGTAATGGGATGATGTTTTAGAGAGTGACTTCAGCAATGCTGGGAAGTGACAACTCCAGTTGATTTCAATAGCAGCTGCAGGTGTCACCTCTAAAAAAGAACCAAGGCCTTAATGGTGACCACTTCAGAACCACTCTTTGAAAAAGGGATTTATTATTGGCATGCTGTGTGTGCCAGCAACTATTTGCAGCTTGCCCAGAATAGAAAGTCTAAAGCCTTAAGTTTCATGTAACTATAGGAAATCTGTCTTCTAATTTTAAGCAGAAGTGCTCTTTGCACTCTTAATCTTTCATGCATTCATGTCACTAAATCTAGAATTTCTTATGTCTTTGAAATAAATATGCCTCAAAGGACAATATTCTGCTAACTATTTAAACTTTATACCTTGAAGTTCTGGGGGTTTTTTGAATGTCACAGAGATGGTCAGATAGTAAAGAACACTTCTATTTATACTCCTTGAAAGTTTCCTTAAATAAACATGTGCTTATTTATTGGAAACACTGAGGCTGAAGTCAAAACTTGCAGATGGAGTCCCTCACCTCCCAGCCTGACACACTGACAGTGTGCTTGTGCACCTCTTGTCAGCTTTCTAATCTTTATTCCAGAAGGTGCTCCAGGCAGCCTATCTGTGAAATGCTACACTCCCAGCCACACAGCTGGTGTGGGCATTAAATCTTTGCCTGAAAATGGAATAGGTATTAAAGCAGTCAGGATTACTCTTACACGAGAGGATGTGAGGTAGAAGCAGAGCGTGTTTGATTCACTGCAGTGCAGTACAGGCTTTGTGTCTGGGCTGTTTAAAGATGTTACAAATGCTGTTTTCTCAATTTAAAAAATCTGCTGGAGACATAACCACTTGTGGCTTTAATCTTTAAACAGTCGGGTTTATCTTGAATGTAGTTGGGGTGAAATTGTAATTGGTTTGTGTTATATCAGAATTGTGATATTTGGCCTAATTAGACTGTGTTCCCACTGTATTTTAGGTGGCTTGAATGATCCTGTGAAGCTCAAATGTGAGTGTAGATGTTGAGAGGCTCTGTGTGGCAGAAGCTGCTCTCTGTGTTTGAAGCTACTGCTTGTATTTCTTTCGCAAATGCAGCTTGCTTTAGAAACTGTTGCAGGTTTAGTGTTTTTCAGTGCAAAAGCTGCAAAAAATTAAGCTTTTGTCAAACAATTAATAATGTAGAACAACTACCTTTTCATGAGGCCAGAAATGGTCTCATGAATTTTTAATATATTTGTTAATATGTATTTTTGTCACAAATATTTTCTTGTATGAAGGGAGATTTGAGACAGATGTGTAAGGTAAATCATGATTTTGTTTTTTAACTTTGAAAATTACTTTTGTGCCCTGTGGCCACCTCTGTTGAGTAATGCCTTTGAGTCACTTCATGTAGATGAGATGAGTGGAATTCATCTTTTTTTGTGCAGTCTGACTCCTTTGCTTGTTTTTCCTCTAGGTGTTGCTTTGTGTTGGCTCTGAAATACATGCTATGGGTGTACTTTAAAAACTCCCCTAAGTTCATAAAGCAGCTATGATCACACTGTATACTCAGTCATCTGCAGGAGCTTTAGGTGACTGTGTGCCAGAGATCTTCCCTCCCTGCTCTTCTGAAAACAGGCCCAGTGTTTTGTCAACTCTCTGTGGGTCCTGCTTGTTGCCTGCTCTGTTTCAGCCCTGCTCAACATGAAGAGGAGACATCATCAGAAAGTGACCCTGCCTTTTCTGCCAGCACACCCATTTGCTTTCCCTTGTTCCTCTGCAGTTCTAGCTCAGTAATTCTCTGGTCTGGAAGGAGCTTGAGAGCATCAGCTGGGAAGGAGAGAGGCTGCTTCAAGGAGTGAGCAGTAAGGATATACTGGCAGTGCTTCTCTCTCCTTGAGGCTTATCCATTTGCTTACCTGAAGGAGAGTTGCTGCTGTTCCTTGGCAGTAATTCCACCATTCCCTCCCTCTCCTGCACTGTGCTAAACCTCTGATGGGCTTTTTGCTAGAAATCTGCTCTGGCTTTGGTCAGTGGGTGTCTAAAACGGGTCAGTCTCCGGTCAGAGGTGACTGCTGGAGGCATGTGCTGTGTCCATTCAGTGCTTTGGAGCTGCTCACAGGAGGTGCAGCCTGACCTCCCCACCCTGTCCCTGCTCTCAGGGCTGGGGCATGAACCAGTGTGGGTTGGTGAGAGCCTCTCTGCCTGTTCATGTTAGACACCACTCACCTTCTGTCTCCCTTGGGGTGGGCAGCCCCCCTGGGAGCTGCTCCTTCCCCTCTGTGCACCTGAGCAGACCTGTTGGGAGGGACAGAGCTGGGGAGAATGCTGTGATGGCTCTGGTGTAGATCACCAGAGTCAGGGAGGGGTGGCCATCCCTGATGTAACCACTCTTTGGTGCCTTTGCTTACTGTACAGGAAAAATACTCTAAATGATTGAGTGCTGTCTTCAACAGTCTGTCATGTGCCCATTGATACTGCAGACAAGCAGCAGTGCTAGACTAGGACTGAACAGATGAGTTTATTTTTTGATTACTCCAATGCTTTTGCTTTTTTTTTATTTTTTCTGGTCTGATGGCCAGACTGTGCTTGAAGATAGTTAATTTTAGAAGTCCAGTGTGTGCAACATAGTAGACACATTTCAGCATCACCAAAGACTTAAATACTATTGAGCTTTGAGAGAAATGCTTGCTATTTAACTGAAATGTCACTACCACTGTTCTTGCTATTAACCATTTTCCCTGTTATTTTATTAGGGGAATGATTTACAGTTATAAAATGTTGTTTAAGAGTTGAGCTATACCTTATGCTCATTTGTTAAACCATTCCCAAGGGTTTTCTTCATAGTTGTAACTAGCCTTTAATTTGTATATAAAGGAGAAAAATGAAATATTTATTTTATTATTACTGTTTCAGATGCTAAGCAAAGTGTAAAAAGCATATATAACATAAGGATCTTCTGATAACAAGAGCTCTGAATCATGTAGTAAGCCTGGATTTTATCTCTGGTTGCAATGACTGTTTGCTCCTCAGTAGGAAGCTACATTAGATGGAAGGGACAAGGCATTTCAAGGCTAAATGACAATCTTAGTCTTACTTGATTAGAGCTTGCAGAGGTTGCTAAGAAACAGCCTAATAGTCCTTGAGTAACCAATTATATGCCCCTAGGACAGATGCACAGGTGCTCATTCTCTGAAGTTGTTTTTTTTTTCTTTTTTTTTTTCAGTTGGGTTTAAATTTTTAAATCTGAGATAAGGCTGGAGTATTAGTACACAAACTGCAATCTGTTTACATCCTGCTTTGGGCTTGAAATTCCTGATTATATGTGTCTTGCTTCCAGCAGGATGTGTTCTGGCGGGCTTTGTTTAGTATGTTACAATTTGATTATTATTGTTACAGTGCTTTTTCTAGTTCCACATATTCCACTGTGTCTCTAGTCTCTCCAGTACTTTCTAATACTGTGAACATACCATCTTAAATAACTTTAAGCATTTAACGTTCAAACTGGATAAATTTTACATTTTCAGACTCTTAGTGAATCTTAATACTGATGCAGTATCCTATGGTGGGTGGAAAAATATCCTTACCCCTTCATGCAAATTGGAGAGAATTATTGTATGAGCTAACACTTAACTAAAGCATCAAACAGGGTTCTTCCTTTTTTTCTTGCTTTTTTTCCCTTTTCCTGAATATGTATGATGCTGTTTATAGCATTGCAAAGTTCAACAGTCTACTTTGCAGAGACAGAATCTATACTTTTAATGTAATAGGTCCTGGATTCCAGCTGGAGAACTTAAGATCTAATTAGGGAACTTGTTCATACTTGGAAGACATGATTGACATATGCTCTAAGCAGTAAGTTGAGAAATATTTAAATCGCTTAATTATTGATCTTCAGTTAATTTACTGAAGTAGAAGCATTTTAGAGTGTGCAATTTTTGATACTATTTAGTGTTCTTCCTACTGACTGAGGACAATTTTAACAGCACTTGTCTGGCAACCTGTGCTACTGCTTAATAGTTTTAGCTGCTGTTTCTTTCTTTTTTTTTTTTTTTTTAATAGTGGTGATTTTGACAGTTCTGACTCTCTTATCAATGACATGATTTTTGTTGTGTCACAGCATGGAATTTCTGCTGTAACTGGGTAGATGTAATCAGCAAAGTCTACAAGTCACACCATGCGTCCTTAGACTGTTAAGGGCAGGTATATCCATGTGCAGCCCCTCAGTATGACTGGTTTTGTACACCACAATGACCTGATAGCACCCCTGTGTTGGTTATAAACTGTTGTTTAAATCTTATGTTTATACATAGGCCCAGAATATTTTAGTGTTGTGTTTGGCTGTTGGGCACCTTTGTAGAACAGTATTTTTCCATGATTCATCCACACATATTGGTGCTTTCTCCTATCAGAAAGTGAGGAAGGGAAGGAAGTGGGGAAAATGAAGTGTTTGGACTTGCACAGACGTGTAAGGTGTTGGCTGTCAGATATTTAGTGCTCCTGCAGTGCCTTCTGATGTTTGCTGTTCAGCTGTGATAACTTCAGGGTTCTGGGGAAACTGCCAAGCTATAAACCGCACATCTCTTGTTCTAGAAGAGTGAAGGTCAAGTGGTTGCCCAAACCCAGCTGGTGGCAATTCTTCAGAGGTTAATTTGCAGAATTCAGATTCCCTTTATCTAACACTGTGTGTCCTGGGCTTGGTCTGAGGGCTGTCAGAATGTTAATTGTCACAGGCTCAGGCAGAAGTACAAATGTTGTGTATCACCAGAGCTTCTCAAGCTGCTTATATCTACTCCCAGATCACTGCAGATGTAGGTTAACAAAATAAGCTTTGGCTGACAGGAAAGATAGTCTTGGCTTGTGGCAGCTTGCTACCAGTGATAATTTGTTTGTCCCTAAGCCATTAGGATGGATTGTGAAGATTTGGTACTCTGTGAATCTTCAGCTTGCCAAGGAATGTGGAGAAAGTTGGAACAGCAGGGAGTCAGTGGCAAATGAAGTGCTGAAATTGTAAAGTAGTCATTGGGACATATTTTTGATTTATGGCTCCAGCTTTGGACTTACAAAATTACTCTGGCTTTTTTTAATGTTGGCCTACTTTCCATGGCTTTGTTGTGTTCTCTATTGATACTCATGCTTATGAGGAAAGCTATAACATTGTTACCCACCAGAGGAGCAACTGGGGGTCAGAAATGAAATAAATTTGAAGACTTGCTGACATAATCTCCCTTTCATAGCTCCCAGATCCATGTTAGTGGGAGGAGAAGGGGAAAAAATAGACGAGTGTTCTGAATTTGCATGCTTAGAGTAAATTTGCAGGGCCTGTGCTTACTTTCAAAGGCTGCTTCATGTGCTTTTCTACCATTGTTACAAAGTTTTCCTTCCAAAGGTGTTCCCATTTGTGGTTTTTCTCTGATTTGTAATAAAGTAAAGCTATATCAGATCCCCTCCAGTTTACAGGAATCTGAAAGAGATGATTGAATATTGAAGTTCTGATGCTGCTTTGTTGGGATTGATCATGTCTTTGTTGTTGTATATTCAAATAGCTTGGAATTATGAGCTACATAGGTTATTTTATGCTTTGTCTCTTTGCCGCTGTAAGCAATTAATTTTTAATAGTAATTAAATCCAGTGTAGTGGTTGGTGCTGCAAATGTGATAAAGATTTACTGTAGCCACAAAGCATTGCTCAGAAGATTCAGCCCTGCTGCTGAGATATGATTGAAGCATGTCTCAGGAATGTGTTTATGAACTTAGTTTTTTCACAGCTAAACTCTGACTCTACCTTGTATATTTAACTGTGTGCATAATCCCTGTTTAATCCTTTATTCAAGTTCCTTGTGTGTGTGATCTACATGAAAGAACTTGCACCCACTCTTGGAGTGGTGACTCTTATTTTTCTGCTCAACTTATTCCTGTAAATTTGCAGAGAACTAAAATAAGGTGTTTCATTTCTGATTGCTTCCCTACCAGCCTCTTTAGCATGTGCAGAAGCTGACAACTGAGCTGGTGTTTTGCTGGGGGCTGAAATGAAGGACAGCTTAGGTGTGTTGTCCCTTTCTTTGCATTAATGACACTTCTAGCCATGAGCTGTTCTACACTGTTTGATAAGTCTCTTGTGGAAATGTGAAGTTCAAGTTGACTGAAGCTTTTGTGTGACTCAATGTAACAATAAAAGAGAGACAAACAGAAACACAGAATTTGTGGTTTTATTGTTGAGAAGGCCTGTGGTGATGCCTGTGCTGAGAACCAAAGCCATGGGAGGAAAAGAATGGATTTTGTTTAGAGTTGCATGAGGGTTTGAGCCACCAGCTGCTGCCACCACTGTGGCCAGTGGAGTCTTTGTTTGGTGTCCCCTTTCAGCTGTGGCTGCTGCTGCCCAAGGAGCTCTGGAGGTGACTCAGTTGGGTAGGACTGATGAGGGAATTGAGGACTTAAAAACAGTGCCACAATCTCTGCTCCCTTGGGAACAGTGGTTGAGCATGGGCCTCTCCTCTTCCAAAGGCAAGACATCTAGAGCTCATTAGCTGCATTTGGTTTTGTGGGCATTTGCTTTTTCAAAAATGAAGGAAAAGATTGCAGTGCTATTAGCAGCTAATGTTATTTAAAAGGGTTAAGATTAAAATACTACTCTGTCTTCCTGGGGTCTTTGCATACATAGAACTTGGGGGCATATCTGGGTTTTTTATATATTTGCTTACCTTCTTAGTATGCATATTTCCAATACAAAAGAGAGTGCATGCAGGTGTTCTGTGTTTAGAACAATAATTAAAGTATGTTATTACATAGTTAGTTTAATTCCCTCTTGACTTCAAGTTGAAATTATAATGATGCATGGCTTCAAGTGCCCAGAGGACACTAATATCCATGCCACATGGAGTGCAGAGGGGAGGGGAAGAGCAGTATTAATTACTAGTTCATCTTTGAATTCTAAATATTAGCATAAAACAAGTCTTGCACTAACCGTTAATGGGTCTTCATGGTTGTTACATCCACTTCAAAAGAGACAATCTAGCAATGCTTTCATTAATGCAACGAGAAAGTGTGTGTATAATGGGCTTAATTTATCTTGGACTTCTTCCAAAACTTTAGGAAAAGAGTAGGACGTGGATACTTGGTTAATATCAAGTTTGTCTGACGCAGTTCAAAGGTGGTAGCAAGGCTGAAAGCTTCCTCTTAAATCTAATGGAGTGATGTTCAGATGATCCCCAAGTGTCTGCCTGGTACTGTTCTTGTACATGTCTCTTTATCTAAAAGTCTGTTTTCTTTGTTCCTTAATTTCATCAATACTTTCTTCTGTTCTATGCTATTGGATTAACTGGATGGATTTCTGGAAAGTCCCAGTGCCAGCTCCAGCTGTGGTGGAAAGGACTGGAACTCATGAGCTATGATGTCATGAAAGTATCTTAAGATGTAGCTGGATTAGTTTCTGTAACATAATGATTGGGCAAAATGTGGGTTGATACTTAATCCTGTGATCCTCTATCTAAACCAGTGGATTCTGATTTTTTGTTTTTTTGGTCCACTAAAACTGGATACTAGCAAACATCTGCTGGAATTGCTACTCTGATCTTGTATATAATTTCTGATTTATTTTCGTTTCTAATCTCAAAAATCAACACCTTGTGTTCTCCCTGAATAGGATGGAAGGTGTTATTTAAGGTTCAAGTGTGTTTTCAGGATTGATGCACGTGGGGTTAATTTCATTTTCCTTTCTGCTGCTTTTGCTCTAGAACTCTCAAAAAGAGAAATGCAACTGGGAGATGTTAACTAGGCGCTCCTGTTTGAGAGAGGCAGAATATAAACTGTGATATTTGTTTGACTGTTATCAGTAGGCTACTAGGATGTTGTCTCTTCCTTTTATATGATTGCAGTGTTCCATACCAAATCCTATTGCTCTGGTTGGTAGCTGTTATACTTAACATAGTGTTGGTAATTGGCTGCCTTCTCTACTTAATTTCTTCTAAGGTGTAAAGGAATATCCTGCTAATGCTATTTTATAATCCAATATACTTTTGAGAAACCACACTGGGACAGGCACAGTAACACCCATATCAAAGGATACCCAAATATTTAACTTTTAATCAGACTACACAGAGGTTTAGTATATATAGATATCTTGGGTAAATTAGCAGAGGGGAGCTGTGCCTGTAGGAAGAATGACTAGTGATTCTTCTATAATTGTTTTGTATTCTGTGCTCATCATTAGCTCTTATCAACTACTTGAAACAAAGCAAAGTGATGAGCAGGGTGGTTTAAGACTGTTTTCAGCGGGATTTTACCTTGTGTACATGTCATTCTTCTCTATGGTGTTGATTTTTCTTTCACAGTGGCCATGTATAAACAGAGCACTGCTGCTGGGGCTGGGACAAGCTCTTCTTTTTTGAGGCTGTTTTCCACATGCCTAAAGCTTTTTATGGGAGGCTAGGCTTCTGCCCAGCAGATCTGAGGAGGTTGGAATAGAATTGGTGAGTTGGGCTTCCTTTACCTGGGAGAAAAGCAGCTTCACAGAGCTTTCAAAGGTTATTGAGTTTCTGCAAGTCTTTTGTCAGGACTTGTTGGAGACCTGCAGGAGAAGGTCTTATGTGCTTACTTGACAAAAAATTTAAAGGCATTTTTGCCTTACTGGAGAGTGTGAAAAAGTTCAAATGAGAAACATTACCAGCAGTTGGTTTACCTGTATATAGATATGGCTCCCGAAGACCTGTAATGTCTTAATTCCTGATTCTCTACTCCTGTTTATTTTGGTCTAAAATGCAGTTCCTGAGGTCACTAAGGATTCAGATCTCTGCTCAAATTCCAAATTTGTGTTGTCTGAGGCCTGGGCTGAGCCTGTAGCAACTGCCAGGCACGCAGATATTGAGGCCCACCCAAATGGCTAAAAGGATGTATCTACTGTTTCCATTTATCAGGAGTGCTACAGGGGTCCAGGCAGAGTATCTGGAAGCATCTTTTGGAAATCTGGCTAATTAACCTGGTTTGCTCTGAAGAGATTGGTTTGTCTGGGGTCTTGTGTAATGAGAAGGATTCCATGTGTGATTTTAAGCTGTGTTTTATGGAGAATAGTGTTGTATTTGGGGTGGTTCAATGAAGTAAGGGAAGTCCTGCAGCAAGTCTTTGAGTGTTTTTTACTTTTTATTCCCTTTCATCTTTTAACTCCTAACAATTTTTAGCTGTAATTTCCAGACTGTCTAGGATGCTCTTGCCTTCTGTGCCAGTCATGCTAAACCAATCTTTGCCTTTTCTATTCTATTCTTCCCCTATTTCTCTCTGGAGAATAAAGATGCTGTTTTGTTCCTTAGGCTGGTTCCTGAGTGGCTGAGAGGCCCAGCTTTTAATGGGGGAAGTATTTCTTGCTTACTCTTCAGCTGGTATGGAATAACATGTGTGGCTGGTGTGACACTTGGCTCAGTGACACACGTAGACAGTGCAGAATCACTTTCTCAGTGGAGGAAGGTTAATTAGGAATAGCACTACCCTTCATCTGTGCCATGTGGAAGCCTGTAGGGATTGGTTTTGGCTAGTGTCAATAGAATAGCTAAAGTTTGGAGAGGAATTATGAAGTTATTTCAGTTATTTTTCTGTGTAAACCTTGGTATACCAGTCTTCTCCAAAACAAGCAGTGTTTTTTTTTTTTCTTATAGTTAAACCAGGATTTTTTGTCACAAGTGTGCTGATGAATTTTTGTGTGAAAATTGCTATGAAATCATTAAGCTTTATTTTCACTTGACACTTGTCAATCTTCTTGTAGTGCAGTAAGTGCTTGCTGTATTTGAGCATTTCTGTTGTCTTGCCTTGAATGACAGTATGTTCTGCTTTGTGTCACCTGACTTAATCACTATTAAAAGGCTGTCTGGATTACCATTTCCTCAGGGGAAGTTTCAGAAGCCTACAGTCTTCTAAACCTTTATTCTAAATAATAAGATCTCTGAGTTAGTAGATTTAGCTCAGCTTGTCTCTTTTATCTGAATAGCATTTGTTGCATTCACTGCAACAGGTACCTGACTGAATAGCATGCATAGGTTGGTGATTTCTGCATTTCTTCTATTTCATGTGACATTTCAATGTTGCAGAAAGGAGAATCATGATTAGATTTTTCTATTATGTCTTTTTCTGTCATGGTTTTCAAATAGAAGTTCCAAGATAAAATTATAAATTTGATTTAGAATTGTGCTTTGTGTCTCCTGGCTTCCTTTTCTCCCTCAAGCACTGCTTGGTCACAATTTTGATTATCCTGGATAGATGGTAATGGCTCAGGCAAGTGTGCAAGGTTGCACAGTGTAATTGTTTTATTAATTTTAGCACTGTCTTGTTTTAATGTCAGCCATCAGAAAAAGTGAAATGATTGCTTCAAAACCACACCTGTACTGGAACTGGAGTTCAGGGAATGTAAAACAATGTTCATAGGATGTCAAGGGCAAGAATATAGAAAACTGCTTGTCATTGTCCCTAGCTTTGTTTTCAACATGAGAGCCTCCAGAAATAGTTGTGGTTGCTCTCTCCAAAGTATTTGTGCCAGTTTGCCCTTGGACCCACAAAACTCTTAAAACCACTTTTCCCTTGGGCCACCTGTGTGTAGATTTTGCCAAGTTCTGCCTAAAAGTCTTCTCTGACTTCATTGCTTCTGGCCATGACTCCTGTTAGCTTCCTTTCTTATCTTTTAGTTCTTGCCAAGACCATGGAAATAGATTATCTATTCCTGACCCATCCCTGGTGCCTATTTGAAGCATTTCAGCTTTGGTCACATACTCCTGTTGTGTCTTTTCCAGGCTGAGGAGTTTTGGCCAATTCTTTCATTTTTTTTCATGGAAATAACTTGATTCTTTGTTACTTCTTTGTGCATTTCTCTGTACTACAATCCCCCTCCTAGAAGATTTTTGTTTTTCTCTAACTTCTTTTCCTATCCAAGGTGCTCTTTTCAACAGACTTCTAAATACTAAGTAGTCAAGACACAGAAAAGAGTGGGAGGTAGATCTCTTTCTGTGATCAAAGAACTTGAGTTTGTGAAGGGAACTCGCTTAGCTGGGAGAAGCTGCATGGCTTTGGTGGATTGAAGGACTAGCTGGTTATGGTTATCAAAAGATCTATTTAGTGAAACCTTGCTTATCAGTACACATTTGCACAGAAGAACAAGGTCACAGGTGTCATTAAGCCAGGATTGTGATGGGCTCTATGAAAATTAGTTTACATTCAACAAGGTTGGAAGTTAAAATGAGATTTGCAATGCTGTACTCCTACTAAAGCAGAATTCAACAAGAATTGTGAAAGACACCATGGAAAGAGATGAGGATAAGAAGTTTTTGAAAGACCACCTAGAATTAAATTGTTCTAGTAACTAGAATTAAGTTACTGGTCATTCATCTAAGATGAAATTAGTTATTTTTTCATAAGCATTAAACTTGCTTATTCATTTGGGAAAAATCATCTTTTCTCCTTCATGTATTGATTATTTTTATGAGCCAATACTTTTGTTGAGACTTGTGTCACAGAGGAGGTGCCTAGGAGTGGCATAGGCAGAAGGCATTTGCAGTACAATAGAAGTGTTTCAAGAAAACTGACAGCTTATAGCATGGGTTGGTATTAAACATTGATATTCTTGTTTCTTGCTGGAAAATCTCAAGAAAGGCAAGTTATCATGGAGTCCTGAGTAGCTGATTTTTCACTGATGGCGTCTTTTTTGTTGTTCTGAAAGTATATGGCAAACAGATGACTTCTAAGTCAATCCTATGGTGTTTGCTGAAATTTAAGTGGCCACAGTTGGCAGCTCAGACTTCATAGTTGGAACTTAATCTCCCTGAACACAGCAGAGATGTGTACATGCTGGAATCAGGGGATGGGGGATGGATAGGGTGGGGATGAACAGCAGACAGCTATAAAAAGCAGAGGCAAGCATTACTGCTGTTCCCTTGGACTAGCATTACTGCTATGTGTGTAATGGTGAAAGGCACTGCTTTAAAACAGGGAGGGGCTCTTCCAGGAGCTGAGAGGAGTCAGCAGATGAGCTCCTCTTCAGATGAAATCCTCCCATGACTGCTGCCTGGTCACATCTCCTGCAGGTTTTTTAAATGAGAAGCTGATTTCTTGTTTCTGGTGCTGTGAAAACTGTTCCTGGGGTGCCTGTTTCCTTTTTCCTCAGGGATGCTGCTGCCCTGGCTGCAGCAGCTCTCTGACAGGTGCTATCAGAGGTCAGGGCCAGTGCTGAACCAAATGTGCCATCTCTGACTTGCCATTTGTCACAAGGTTGACTTGGCTGAGATGTGCTTTGAGTTTCTGTCTAGGGTGCTAAGTTACAGGAAAGCTGTGGAGTCTTTATTCCCATGGTTTAGTTTCCCATATGCAGATGGATCTCCTGAGGGCTCTCACTTTGCTTTTATGTGGTCTGAGGTGACTGCATTAATGTCCTGCCTTGAGGAGCTCCAGTCTGTCATGGCATTTTGGGCTTTTGTGAAAATGGTTCTGTTTCCTACAGGCATTAGCTAAAGCTTGTATGTGACCTGAGATGATTTTAAGAGTTCCACAGCCAAAATGTTTGATGTTCCTTGGTATATAAAGACCCCCTTCACACTGGGAAACTCCTGCTGCATTCTGCCACTGCAGGAGGATCAGAGTATATTCAGACTTCTAAAGATCTTACTACAAATGTGTTCTCTGGTAAGATATGTCAGGATCCTGGTGGTTTGATCACCCTGGAGAGAAGCACACTGCTCCTGTTTTGTAAAACACTAGGCACTGCCAAATAGATGTTGTAATACCCCTTTGCGTTCCTCCTTCAAGTTGTTTTATCTTTCAGATGCATGCAGCTGGTTGTTGATAGGATTACCTCCACCTAGTTGCTGGGTAATTTTCTTTACCTGAAGTGAGTCTCTACCTGGGTGTTAAACTTAATATATTAACTCCAGGACTGACTCTTATTCACCTGTTGTTTTTATTTGTGCTCTTTTTGCAATGAAATTATCTTAATAGTCTAGATTTCCCTCTGCCACCCCCACATGCACACACACACACACACACACACACACTCCTCCAGCTTAGGTTTTGCTTAGTTTGGTGGAGGAGTGGAATGAGTGTTCAGACTCATGTGGGAGGTGATATCAGCCTGTTGTCTGTTAACCATGGCAAAAAATAGCCCCTCTCAGCCCTCCCTGGTTTTGCAGACTTCCTAAAGATTGTCAGGTGGGGCTAATTCACAAAGAGTTCCCCTCACACAACAGTAGGGCTCCAGAGTTTGTAAACATCATCTTGCTTTTGTGACTGGGCCAAGAGGAGTATAACTGCACTAATTGCTCTCAAATAGAAAACTTGAACTTGCTCAACTGCTTTCTGCTATCTGCTGCTGATGTTTGAAGGACTCTAACCCAGCTTTCCACTCCTAATAAAATGGGGTTGTTTGGCCCTGATTTGCAATGGGAAGGTTTAGGACTCACTATGCTCACTCCTTAAAAGAAAAATGAAGATGTAAAGGATGATCATCTTTCTGATTTTGGGTGGCGGATGGTCTCTGAATTCAGCAAACAAGCTTCTTGCATGCAAGTGGCTGAAATATCCTTCAAGTTTCAGAAAAAGCCCTCTACCCTGTCCCCCAACCCCCATGTTCACCCCAAATGGGGATGATTTACTCCTTCAGTAAAGGTCCCTATTATGGCTTTATAATGTCTGTTTCTAAAAGATAAACCTGCATCCCTTAGACTTGGATTGACTATGAGTCCTAGATCATCTCAGAATTTTTCTTCATTTTTTTCCTTATTCATTTTCCACCTCTGGGTTATTCATGAGGAAGTTGTATGAACTTGCTGCAGAGTTCCTGGGGAAGGAAATGGAATATGCTTGCCTTGAAGTCAGCTTTTTCCATGGCAAGCAGGCTGCCTGGGGGAGGGGAGAGGTGCTGAAACAAAAAAAAAAAAAAAAAAGAGGGGGCAAGCCCTTAGACCTGTGCTTGTCTCACTTGGCTCAAAGTTTCTTATGAAAGCAAGTGTGAGAATTGACTGTGCTGATCAAGACTTAATGGTCTTGGCTGTGAGAGATATTGGTGGTGGCTTGTTCCAGAAGTCACAGAAATTAACCTGCAGTAAGACTAGGCTATCCAGTGTTTGGGCAGTTGAAATGTTTGAGTACAAATGTTTCCATTGAGGTTTGAAAAGAAACAGTATTTTCTGGAGGTGAGACCCTGCATTTACTGTGTGACTGCAGATCAGGAAGATAAGGTGGGCTTGGGATTTGTTTAGGAGCAACACTTTTTTCTGCTTCATAGCTGGTTCCTAAATAATTTTGCTGTGTAGACAATCCAATCAGTCCTTTTATTTATGTGAAGTTAATAACTTCTTGCCTGTTAGCATAAAAGTGACAGTAGAATGTTATTGATGCAGAAAACTTCAAGTATTGATTTCATCTCACGCTTCACCTTTGGCATTTTTCACATTGTGGGTTGGAGACTCTTAAGTTCTATACCTGACTGAAAATGCTGCCATCAGATTGATCATCTCTCTTGGGATGAAAATTCTGACGTGACTGGTTTGCCAGAAAAAGCCCCTACCTTTTGAATGTTGATTTGCAGATACCAAGGTGATAGTAACAGTTCATGAAAAGACAGTGCCAAACCAATATTACAGGTCTTGTTTCCCCCCTCCCCAGAAAGGAGGTCTCTGGGATAGTATGGGGAGTGTTTTGTTTAGTGTAAACAGAGGAATAATGCTTTGAAGTTGCTTGTGTCAACACCAATCCTGAGGAAAAAAAAAACACAACTGAGGCAGCATCACCAGGATCAACAGACTTAATTTGTATCTTTCCAAGCTACTTGGCATATCTGTTTAGCTAACTCCTACGGAGTGGCTCTTGCATAAGCTCTGCTCTCCTGCAGAAGTGCACTGATGCTCTTCTGACTTGTAGCCTTTAACATCTTCTGAGTTTTGATGTGATGAGCACAAATGATGATATTGTGTGTTTAATTCTTTTAAGAAATAAACTTAATCACCAGAGTCAGTAGAATCAAGTCTGTTTCCAGTGCTGTATGTTCCATACCCCCATCCCCTCCCCCTCAAATCAGTGCCATGGCCACTTTAACAATATTTTCTAAATATTTTGCTAGTACTGGTTGAAATGAGCAACAGATAATACTTCACAAAGCTTTTTGTAGAGATCAGAGCAGACTGGAATATACATGTCCTGCTGTTCTATTAGCCTACAGCAAGAGTTGTGTGCAAGTTAAAGCAGAAGGTGTGGTGGTGTGTGTGTATTATGTGTCAGGCTCATGATTTTGGGACATTTTTAGGATACTTTTGTAGTGTTTTTTGTTAGATTTATGCATGAACTTGAGCACACTTACATCTCTGTGGAAAACATGTTCTTAAATAACTTTCAAGCAGGTCTATTCATATTTAAGATACATCAAAAAGCCAAGACACTGCTGGATGATGTGAGGGGTTAAATATTTGCTGTATAGGTACTCCTTAGGTTCTGGACAAGAGCTAAATTAATGCAAGTTCAGTTGCTGATTTCTGTAAGCACAATTTAAGAAAGATATCAGGTGTCAATGTGTCTGCTATAGAGGAGTTACTTGCAGCTGGTGTCAGTGGATGTGTTGGTTAGTTTGTGTTAAGACTTGCTGTAGAAGAGTGCAGATGTGACTAATGTCAGCTGATGGTAGAGTTTTCATAAAATGAGTATGGCCAGTGTGAAGCTGAAAATATCCTTTAAAACTTATATCCATTAGTGTTATTAAACTTCTGTTCTTATTCTGGTTATTAGGTAGGTTTACACTCAGGGTGAATGTATGTATGTTAAAATTTCCACTAATAAATCATTTTGGTAGTAAAATGTGTTTCTGATAATTGAGCCATAACTGGGAAGCTCTCAGTGCTGCATTTTATGAACATATTTAGTAACACAGATTCTTTTTTGTAAGTTTTCAGCTGTTGTTTTACAGTGAAGTGCAAAATTCAAAGACATGTAAGCAGATCTAGTGCAAGACTTGGTACATGTGGTAGTGGGAAGACTGAGTTTTTTGAACAAGTGGGTTAAGGACCAGTTTTCTCTTTTGAGGTGCAGTAGTTATGTGATGATCCATTGCACTACCACAGGGAGGAATTCCTCTTTCAAGTTATTGGCCAGCTGGAGATGAGGAAGGGTGACAGGTTGGGTTGGTAACCTTAACTATCTTCTCCACAGGTAAAATAGCCATAAAAATCAGTTTTACAGTTGCATTCTTGCTGTGTCTGTTTGGGGCTTTTAATGGGTGGCTGTGTAAACTCAGCAGAGAGCAGAAGTTGCACAACTGAGAACTGTCCCAGCTGAAACTGACAGTCCAGTAAATACAGATTTGTCTATCAATACTGTGTAATGTCATTTGATTAACATCTCTAATCTCCTGCAAGTGTGACTGCAAGCCTTCCTGAAAGCTTACACCCCAAATTCTTGCTCATGTGTGAACAGCCAAGTGCCAGCCTGGTCACCCATAAAAGTAGGCACAGGGAAGTGAAAGGATTTAAAAGGCTTTGTCTTCTCTTTGCTGTGTAGGTTCTTTAAACTTATTACAGCTGGGCTGTGGTTCTTGACCAGTTGGGAAGAAGGTCAAAGCAAATGCTGGGGACCAGGCCTGTGGGACCTGGGGCTTGCAAAGCCACGAGGAGGCAGCATGAGCTGTGTGGGCTCCTCCACATTTTGGAGGAGCAGCTCTGCACCAGAGCCATAGCTGCTCATGATGTGCTATTAAGTTTTTGTTAGATCATAAAGCAGTATTTTCTGCTCCAGAGACTGTGCCAACTTAGACCATGAGGTTTGCCAGCAGAGCTGTGGGATTTCTTGTCTTAAGCGTCTTAAAATGCTTATTTATCCTCATTCACACTGTCCAGCACAATCGTGCTGAAACAGTGCATTGCATGCAGCTCTTTACCCATCAAAATTCCTTAGCATCCTGAGTACAGATACAACTCTGCTTTCAAATGGTATGATGGGAAAGCATAGATGACTGGTCTGTTTCTTAAGACAGCACATCCATGTTAAATTTTTGCTGCCTTTTGTGGGCAGTCAGATGTAACAGCCAATTTGCAGTAGGAAAGACCAGCCCTTACATAAGTAAATGGACATCTTGGAAGCACTTGAGCACTGGTCTATACTTCCAATACAAATCAATGGAACAAGGAAAACTGAGGGAAATGTTAGAAGGTGAGTAGTTAAAAGTGGAAGATGTGGATAACTTTGGACTTTGTATTGATTTGCAGAATTTTGGATTAGTTAATAATTTTGATACAACATAAGGAGACATGCTGTTGCCAGAAGATGATGTTAGGGCAGTATTATATAGAACTTATTTTTTCAACTATTCAATCTGTGGGTGTTTTTTTTCAGGTAGCAATTAGGAAGAGGGGTTGCAGGTAATGTTTTCAGAGTACAGTAGAATCCTGTCTGCTTTCCTAAGTGCTGAGACTGGGGAGTGCAGGGATTTGGAGGGTGAAGCTACTAAAATGTTCTGCTAGTGTTTATCTTTAGAAGTTGGATGGAGTTGAGCTGTGCTGTCTTTTGCTTTCTTTTGCCCTTTGCTTTCTCAACTGATCTCTCTCAGTTCTCCATTTCCAAGGGCAGTGCAAGCTCAAGTATGTCTCTGTCCAGTATGGTCACTGCTGAGCTCCCTTTCTCCTTCCTTTCTTTAGTCTAATCTAAATAATCACCACTAAACCTGTTTCTGTTTCAGTGATGTAAAATTATCTTCCCTAGTATATGTCTGAAGCTTAAAACACAGTAGAAAGACTTGTTTTCTAAGGCTGAGTTGTGGTTTGTATGTTAATGTAACTGAGCAGTGGAAAATAAACACTTAAGTGCATTAGTTCTGAGTAGAATGATTGTGCTGCAGTCATGGAGGACCTCAAACAGGGAGCCCTTCTGCTTGGGGTGCTGCACTGATCCTATTGCTGCTGCTGCTCTAAAATGGGGAGGTTTCAGTGTTATGATCAACCCTCCTTGGTGTGGAGCTGAGGGGTGTGTAAAGCACATAAGGAGCTATCTCAAAATTAAAACACACATCTCTTGATGTAGCACTAAAATAGTCCTAATGACCCTGTGAAAGATGGCTGAATTCTTACAGAATCCTCTTCCAAAGAGGGTTCTTGCAATTTCTTGGCTGAATGTCCCCATACCCATGTAGATTTATAGAGCATTAGGCTGTGAACTGTGCACACATCAGGGCTTGGCTCTGTATGAAGATGTGTATAGGAGGATTTTAGGATAGTGCTGCAATGACTCTTTTCTGTTCTTGATGGTTTTACCTTGATTTTGAATGTATGTGAGGCTCTCAATGTTACTTGTAGCACTTGGAAACTATCAAAGCTGAATGGTTTGACAGCTATTCTTGTTCAACTCAAAGCAGTTAAAATTTACCTGTATGCATAACTTTTTTCTAAATAAGTTTAGTATTTGAATATTAACATCTGTCCTACGTTTTTGATCATAAACCAAGAAAAATGCCTGAAGCCTTGGTTTAGTGAAGTAAAGGCTTCTTGTTTTTTCTAAATCATTTAAGAACTGTCTGAAATCATGGGTTTTTTCTTTCCTCAGGGAAAAGTACAGTGCCAGGTGTGCTTACTGTAATAATTGTTTCTCCTGTGTCTTTTGTAGTTCTGTTTTTTATGCTACCCTTTCATGAGAAAGAAGTCTAAATTTTTGATGGATGCAGGGTGAATTGTGTATTTCTTCTTTTGATATGTTTTTCTGTAAAACAGATCTGGTACAGACTTAGTCTTTCATGTGCTTTCTAAAGAATGGCTCTCATTCCATTTTAGGGGAGGTGGTTCAGTTGTTTAATTCTTAAATATCCCAGCTGTTTCCCAAGGTTCAGAACCTCATTTCATTTAAACCTTTTAGGGCTCCTTCTGAAGAGCATTTCTGTGGCTAAGCAAAGCTGAGAATTAGATGCAGTGGGAGGAGAGTAATAATAATTCAGTCCTCAATATGTGTGTGTTTGTGCATGGAATGTTTTTTTGTTTTGCTGGTAGCATGGCTTGTCCCACAATGTTTAATGCTGTTATATTTCATGCTTTTGAGAAGATGCTTTCAAGGGCTTTCACATGACAAGAGAGAAGTGAAATTTGGTACTGCTTTCAGTTGGCTTTCTTGTAGCAGTAATATCTGCTTATTTCAAATCAGTTTGTCTGCTTATAACAGTTTTTTATTACTGTCTAATTGGTGTCTTGTTTTTTTTCAGAGGTCGTTCACATTAATATTAGAAGCATGGGATTGGGATAATGATACAAAAGCTGGTGAGTATTTATGTAAAGCTTGGAGTTTGTACTTATTCTGTGCTGTATGTGTGCAGACTGGGGAGGGGGGAAATTGTATCCTGCTGCAATCAGCCATCCCTCCAGATCAGCTCTAGGCAAAGCTGATGTCAGAGTAAAGGGCATGTACAAATCCAAACAGTGAGTATTGGGTTAGGAACTGTGAAAAATTATTGCAGTATAGGAAAAAGAAGGACAGTTGTAAAAAAGGATGTAATTACAATGACTCTTGATAATTAGTTCTAAAAATGTTTACAGATCATGGTAGACCCTTTATTTTTTAGAAAAAGGAAGATAATCTGTAGAGTTGCACTTCAAATTCTCCTCAGTCTGCTTGTGATCAAGCTATGCAATAATTTCCATGATCATGTGAGCAATTAAACGTTCTTGCTCCCCATAAGAAAAGTACTTGATGTTTTTGTTGAAATTGTTCTAAATAATGGTATGATCCCTTCTCTGTTTCTTCTCAAGTACTGGAGCTTAGCATTTGCAGACTGAAAATGCAAGGTAATACTCATTGTCAAGGCAGGGTTATTGATCTGAAGTGAAAGCAAGATTATTTTATAAATATTTCAAAGTCAGATCAAGGTGCTGATTGCCAGAATGCTGCTAAAGCAGGACTCCAGCTTGAACCTACACTCTGTAAATGGTTTACAAATATGTCCTAAAATAACCAATACTTCTGGCTACAAGATAGACATGAACCTCAGGCTTGCATTGTGGTTATTGATGGACTGTTTCATTTCAATTGGGATCAGTGTAGGGGAAGGTGTTTGAGCATTAAGATAGTGAAAAGGTTACATATGTCCCAAATCATCATCAGATTCTGTATTAGTAATGATAAGTATTTAGTTTAACTGCTACCTGAACCCTTTTTCTGTTGGAGTTAAACTTGTCTTGTTTAACAGCTCCTTTGGCCTTTGTCTATTGGCTGTGTTTTCTTTACATCTCTGATTAATGTTGCTGCAGCCCTTCAGTTGAGCTTGTCCACAGCCTTCTTGAATGGCACTTCCTAAAGCTGGGTGTGGTATTCAAAATGAGATCTTGTGTGCTGAGCAGACTGAGCCCAAATCTTGAATAAATTTAGACATCCTACATAGTAACAGATTGGAGGAATCCTCTTGAATGCTTTGTTTAAAATATACTATGTGGTGTTAATTAATATAAATGGTTTCCAGCTTGGGAATAATTTATCTGGGTACAGCTAGTACAGCAAATATTAGAATATTCATGTCTTGTTACAGAGGGCAAATCAAGTCATGAGATGTTGTAGAAAGGACTGAACATAGAGACAGCCTATCCTGTAAATCATCTGTATGCATTCAAGTGCTGGATTTAATTTTTTATTTAGCTTTGTAATAAATAATAGTATTGTTAATTTCTTAGAATTTGCTGAATCCTCTTGCAAATCTGTAGCTTTAAACCCCAGATTTCTTTTGAATACACTTGATAAGAAGACAGTCATCTCAGGCTTGTGTTAGGTCTTTGTTATGCTTTTTAGTTTAACAAGCTCTGACAAATCTCTTTACTTGCATTTTTTTTTTCCCTGAACTTGAGGCCAACAGGATATAGAGTGTTTTCTGGAGGCCCAGTGTGCCATCTCCTTAAATTAACAGTTTCTATGAACTGTGGGAGAGTATATAAGTGTCAGATTACAGTTTAGCTCTATGAGAAACTGCTGATGGAAAGTGAACTTCCCTTTAATTTAGGCTGCCAGAGAGAGGTACTGCAAAGCTGTATTGCAGCTGAAAGCTTGAAGGCTTGTCAGGTGAATTTAGGAAGGCTTTCTTGGCCTGTAATTTGGCAGAAGACTAGCGAAGTGCTTGTCTTGGTTTAATGTTTCTGTAGTCAGTTTTCTGATTTTGTGATAGAGATGTGTTTCTTAGCTGTGCTTCAATTTAGATTTGCATATAGGATTCCTAGGAAGAATTCCTTAATGCTGAAGGTTTTCTCTTTTTTGAAGGATCTTGGCAGTAGGTTTTGCCTTGTGAATCTGTCGAGACACAAAGATGCTTCAATTCAAAGATGTATTTTTGCAAGCACCACCCAACTGCCAAACAGGCACAGATCACTAAAAATTCACATGTTAAAGGGAATACAGCAGCTCCTCCAGAGAAAAGACCATATCTGGTCCTGGAGGGGTGAAGTGAATGTCTGTGGAAAGCTTAACTCCCTGTCAATCCTGAGTGCTGTGCTGATCTGGGGATCAGATTACATGGATCTTCTGTTGCTACTGTAAGATAGATTAATCAAAGTAATTGCCAGAGTCTGTTTATAAACTGATTAATTAGTTCTAGAGTCAGGTTTTGCTTTCCTTTAATGGGGATGAGTAAGGCTGAAAGTTAAAAGTAGGGTCTGTGCTCCAGCTTGGATTCTAAAGTGGGTATTAAAAACCAAAACAACAGCAACTACAAAAGTAAACAACAAAACCCAAACAAGACAACAAGCAAACAAAAAACCTCCCCTAAAACCCAGAGAGGCTTTCACTGAACAACTTGAGGGTTCTAGAGCATTTGTCATTGTTCCCTCCCTGTGTCCAAGCATCCTGCATTCTTCTTGCACTCAGTGAGGGGAGGGGGACTCAGAGCTGACCTGTAAAGTACCATCTCAAGAGCAAGTCTGCCACAGCAAATGTTTCCCCTGTACAAATTCCTAGAGGGTCTTTCACCCCCAGTTCCTGAACTGCTGGTGTGTTTTTCTCCTCCTGTGTGCAGCAGGGTTGGCTCAGGGGTAACCTTGTGGCAGTGTAGCGTTACCACTTGTTTGCTTTGGGAGGGTGGAAGAGTGGGAGAGGAAGCTGGCTTAGATACAAAGTCACTGCAGAGGGCCTGCTCACTGTCATCTGTCACAGCAGCTCCACTTCCCAGGTAAGTCACTTGACCTGGCAGACTTCAGCAGAGCTCTGGGCAATGCCCAACCCAGCCCTGCCTTGACAAGGCAAGCTGGCATCTTCACATGGGAAGTAACTTTCCATTTGACTCTGTGTCTGCTGCAGGCATGCAGTGGTTGCTTTGGTCCTTCCCATTAACCTGTAGGAGACTCGTCTGTCCATAGTGCTCAAAAGATATTGCTGAAGAGAATGTGCTTCCTGAGAGGGGCACCTCCTGCTCCTTTGGGTGTGAAGCTGATGTGATGTCACTGTGTTCCCTTACAAACAACTGCCAGCATCCCCTTTTGTACAGCCCTGTTGGGAATGTCTGACCTCTGCAAAGGGTTGGGGTGCTGATGGGCAGTGTTCTTATTTGTGTACTGCACAGTTAAATACTCTTCAGACAAGGCTTTCTATTCCAAAAATCAGGTTCTCTGGGAATATTAATTAAAGAAATAGCTTTTAGGCATTATCTCCTTTTATGCAAACATCTGTACCAGTATCTGCTTTTCTAGAGAGGCTTGTAGAAAACCTGTTAATCAAGGAAATTGCTTGCGGGCTGTTTGTGTGTATGTAAATTTGAGTAATGAATGATGCTTTTTTGACCAATAAACAGAGAAATTCAGTTGTGCCTTTACTGAGAGCTAAAATAAGAAGTGTGAACCTCTTAGGTGAACTTCTATGGCAGAGTCAGATGCAGGGAGCAAACTTGTCTCATCAAAACAGTTAGGTGTGAGAGGCTGGATCTCTTCAGACACGCTCTGGTATTGTGGGGGAGGAAGGAGAAACCTTGACAAACATGTTCCTCCCAGTGTTTACAGATCTCTCAGGAAGATGCACCTTCTAACAAGGATCAGTGTTAAATTTGAAGTTAAACAGAACTCTCATACTTACTCTGATACTTAAGAATTTAGCATTAGAAATGAAATGATTTGGAGCTGCTTCCCTCATGCCTTTTGTGGCTCAGGGTAAATTACCTGGCTTGCTTATTTAGGCTGTTAAACCCTACCTGTACTGATACAAGCTTGAGGAAAAACCCTTAAGACTCTGAATACATTCCTTTTCAGAGGAGCTTGTGAAGATAAAGTTGGAGTGTTCAAAAAGATAAAAAGAGCACTCTTGGGTTATTTCCCTTGTTCTTGACCCCTGGTATCAAGAGGTCTGTTCTGCATAGGTATATTTGCAGTAGCTGTAATGCTTGTTCCAGTTAACTGGGTCTGATGAATCTCCATTAGCCTGAAGATGCCTGATAAGAATTTTATTATATGAGCCACTTCTTTAATCTCAGGATCTGTTCTTCAGTCCATCTGATGCACTTAGAGGAAATGCTTTCACAGCAGTGGATGCTGCAGCTGTTTATAAGGAGCCTATGTTGCTTTTACAGCAGAGAAGCAGCTCCACAATGTGTATTTGGTTCAATTTTCCTTGACCATCCAGTGATTCAGCATGTTTTCCTTTATAGTTTCTCCATAGTCAATGGAGGAAAACAAGATTATTAAAGGATGCTGAGATCTGCCTGGGGAAGTGGTGGTGTCACCATCCCTGGGGGTATTTGAAACACGTGTGGATGTGGCATTTGGGGACATGGTTTAGTGTTAGCCTTGGCAGTCCTGGGTTAATGGTTGGGCTTTGATGACCTTAAAGGTCTTTTCCAACCTAAAAAATTCTGTGATTCTATCTAATAATTCAACTTGTAGTGGTGACTGGTGTGGTAAATATTCTGTTGATCAAAAATAAAATGCAGGCAGCCTTTTCTATCTTGCACATGCTGCTGGATGACAGAGCAGCTTCTGCACAGGAATGGGAGTTAAAGAAGGGGGATAGGCTTCAGTGTGTCTTGGCCAGCCATAAAATGTTTCATGCAGTCTAGTCCAAGCAAGCATGACTTACAGCTTATACATTGCAATACCACTTTTAATAATAAAGCAGAGAGATACTGTGAGATCTTAAAAACTGGAGTACCTTTCAATGCTTAGTTAAAAGGGATTCTTTTTAAGTTCAATGTTTTTTAATTTCAAGAGGAAGCATTTTTATAGAAACAAGCTTGGAAAAGATGCCAAGAAGGGAAGATACTTTGGAGAGTCTGATACTTCTGTAATTATTCTTTTCTCTTAATATTGGAGCAGCTGAAAACACTTTACTAAGAAATGCACAGGATTCCTCTAAACTGTCAATAATGTTCTGGTTGAGAAACAGTCACTCCTTGGGTTTTGTTTTCTAAACATATGAGGTTAATGAGTTCTAGAAAGCAACTGGGTAGGTAAAATGAGTTTGCTAAAGGTAATAGCTTAGAAATGCTTGCTACCAGCTTGGCTTGTTCTATACTGTTAATAATTTGAAATTCAGGCTTTATCTCACTATCATCTCAGCCTCTTGCTGTGTGCAAGTTTTTGATTATTCATTTCTTTTAACATGTATTTTACAGAGTCTTTAAATAAAGAAAATGAGTGCTGAAGCTCTAAGCTGGCAATATTACAGCTATTTCATAAATGTGTATGAAATTAATATGTTCAAGTGAAGCTTGTGTAACTTTTTCTCATCCTTGAATAGCATTTGTAGTTCAGATGCAATTTGCAGTCACCCAGAAAAGCTCTACAGCAGGGTGGTACCAGATTTGAATGGTGAACCCATTCGAAAACTCCTGCCACTGGAGTTGCTCACTGTCTGCCTTTACCTCAATCCCCAAGCTTTGCTTATTCTTAATATTTGCTGAAGCAATTTTGTCATTTCATTGTACTGGCTATAATTGTCTCACCTCCTGGTATTGAAGCTTCTATACAAAGAATTACATGGATAAAGATACAAAATGGATATTTATGTAAATGACAATACTTAGTGTTGGCAGTTTCTGTAGTGTTACAGCCTAGAATCCTCTTTTCCCCTGGGATGTGTAATTCTTTGTGCAGGTTTGGCCTCAGTGAGAGGAGCCTGGCAGTAGCAGAGCTGCTGCTTTCCATGGGGACAAGGCAGGATGCTCACAGAGTGTGCTGCAACAGGGATCACAGTTATCAGGAGTTCCCCTGGGGCTGAGGATAAGGAGGATGCAGAGCTGAGAATGGCCCTTGACAATCCTGAGTTCACTTGTTTATTTCTTCTCAAAATGTCAAACATTAGCTGTCTAGTGTTCTATGGCATGGTTGTTAAAGATGTTTTGCCTTTATTTTAAAGTGAATAATAAAATGGGAACAAGCTAGTTTATGTATATAATGCAAGCCTAAAGGAGCATTCACTAATGCTCAGTAATTTTGCAGCAAATTTAATAGATTGTGGTTTGCTTTATTTTTTTAAATTAAGCTCACAGCAGAGAACTTTATCTCAGCTATGAAATTATGCAGATCTTGCAATTTTATAAGAACAAAAAGGAGGCAAGAAGAGCCTCAGATCAAGATAAAGCTGCTAGTTGTCAGCATGTGGGTGTGGTATGTTTGGCTGCCTTGAAAAATAAGCTATTTCCTATGGATTATGTTCCAGGGTTTTTTAATATTTCCTTTGGGACACTTTTTTAAATTGGCCTTCCTGTAATGAACTTTGCAAGGCAAAGGAAAATTCAGTTATACAGTAGATCTTTATCATCTTAACATTTTCTTTGCTTGGTTTTCCCTTAACCAGTTGAGTACTTCTGATTGGATTCCATATGTCCTTGTGTGCTGTCAAACTTAACCCCCTGTTGAATTTACCTTTCTTTCCAAAAAGGTGAAAACTTGTTGATAGAGCGAGTGGCACATGCTGGCATGATCAACCCAGAAGATCGATGGAAGACCCTGCAGATCAATGGTCCTGTTGCTCACTTTGAAGTGCAAATAAGGGTGAAATGTGATGAAAATTACTACAGTGCTCTGTGCAACAAGTTCTGTGGCCCTCGAGATGACTTTGTTGGTCACTACACTTGTGATCAAAATGGAAACAAAGCCTGCATGGAAGGTTGGATGGGAGAAGAATGCAAACAAGGTAAATATGTTTGTTTTGTCTTGGATTAGCCCTGGTGTAGGTAGAATAGGTGTAAACTGCAGTAGGTACTTCTGTGGTGTCAGTACTGTAGCATATTAATTTTAGGACTTACAGGCTTCGTCCTATCAATACAAATCTTTAATTTAAACATTCTCAGTGAAAAGTGGAGCACAGGATACAGTGCTTCTGATGTATGCTGTGAATATACCTGAACAAATCTAGTATTCAGGGAAACATCCATTTACTAATTGACTTTATTCAATGGTGGTGTTCTTTCAAAGCAAAATGATGCATTACATCTGTTAATGTAAGATTTTATTGAAGTGATATCATCACTTACACAGTAGACTTCAATGCTGTAACAATGCACCCATAACACTGTTTCTGCAAATGAAACAATTTTAAGTGAAAAGTGTGCAAAGCTGAAAGCTTTTTGATAGCTCTTAATGGGAACAGAAATTAAAGTGTAGTTGTGTCTTTTAATGTACCACTCAATCAAATAGCTCTGCATTTTACCTTCAGTAATTAGGGCTAAAATTATTTGATATAGTCTTCTTTCTGCTGAGGGCTTTTTGGTTTTGTTTTCTGTTCCTTTTCAATAAAATGCTTGTTAATGATGGGAAGGACTGTTTTTACAGCTTACTCAAGGTCAGGTATCACTTAAAGTTTGGGATTTCCAGCATAATACCAGTCTTACCCCAGGTTTTAAAAACAGCTGCATTTCATAAAAGTTTGAGTGCTGACACTCCTGCTGCAAAGCTTTTTGGCTGTAATGCTGCTGTGTTCTGTGAAATAACTGTCTGGAAGGAACAACTATTGGAACATGGCAAAGGCAATCTGCTTTGCACACATAACAGACAGGCTAAATGACAGGAGCCCTGCCTGAGGAGCTCCAGATTGCTGCTGCACTAATGGATACCTGGCTGCCCAGACTGATGCCCAGATCTTTTTGTGTCTACAGCTGTGTGTAAACAAGGATGTAATTTGCTCCATGGGGGCTGCAGTGTACCTGGGGAATGCAAGTAAGTCTGCATGCTTGAGTATCTTTTTTTGGGGGGGGGGGGGAAGCACTGATCTCTCAAGTATCCTCGTTGTATATTGCTACTTCTCAATAAGTCTACTTTGAAATGGAAAAATTCTGTACAAGAACATGGATAGAAATGGATTTGAAGTAGAGGTCTTGTGTCTAAGAACTGCATATACTCTGAACTGTTTTGTGATGCTATGCTATTTTTTGCCTCTATAGGACTAAACAGATTTGCTTCATGTAGTTCAAAACTTATTGAATGAGAAAATCAATATTTTTATTATTATTTTCAAAATCTTTAGGATGTTTAATCTCTATATATTTGTTCCTCTCAAATGGAAAGGGAAAGCTTGCTCTTTGGACTGTTAGAGGAGCAAATGCTCACAGTCCTAGAGCACTCAATTACATTTTGATGGCCAAAATATAAATGTTGCTGTTTCAAGAACAAAAGAGGTTTGGTAAAATAGAGACACAGTAGCAACCCCAGCCTAAACTTTCTCCGCCAGGTAAATTTTTTTGGTCCCTAAATGTGAGAGAACAGAGTGAAATGTTCCCTTAACTTTGTGGTGCAGCTGAAGCAGGCTGTGATAGCAAGGGCAGTTGATTGTTTTCCTGTAAAGGTTCAGGCATTCAATGTAGTAGGTCAAGGGGAAGTGGGTGTTATTTTTACTCTGGCTGTTGAAGAAATGGGACAGGTCCACTTGCAAGTTTGGGATCCTGTGTGAAGTTGAGTTTATTTGTGGTTAGAGTGGTATGCACCATTGTAAGGGTGGATTCACATGGTGGTTCCTGATTGAGCTGTGTTGAACCTGCTTGATTGGAACGATGCGAAACTGAGCTGTGGCTGCCAGAACCCCTGAGAGCTGACAAATACCACTTTGTGACAAGCTGTGACAGTTTAAGGCAATTTGGCTTCATCCCTCTGGCTACTGCAGCCTCCACAGAAGTGGCAGAAATGGGATGCAGATAGTCCAGCTTAGCTGGGCTTGAGCTGCCAGTTCATGAACTGTGGTAGGTGACACGAAGACAAGTCTCATCCTGCTGCAGAACCTCATGTTTTTAACACTGGGGGATGGCAGATAACAAAGCAAACCTTAAATCCTTGCAGCACAGAGTGGTTTCTTACTGCCCTGAAACTTGCATCAGATGCTGCTGACTTCTTGGAAGGTTTGTTGTGTTGTAGCCCTCTGGTCTGACTGAGAAGTGTAAATTTCAAGTGCAGGACTTCAGTTTGTGTGTGGTTTCACTTCTCAAGCTATAAAAATGGCTTAAATTTTTTTTTCAAGGAAGATGTTTAAATGATGGGTTCCCTTTTGTGTAAGAATATTTATATATAAAGTTATTTGTCATTTTTCAATTTCACTAAGTATCTTCCTTGTGATTTCAACTATTGGGTGCTCCTACTGCTGTTGGGCATTTTTTGTTAGAAGTAGAGATTGTTGTTGAGAGCTGGACCAGTATCATTTCTGCCTGAAGAAGAAACACTCCTTCCCTTGAGCCTTCCAAGAATGCATTTGTTCCCCTTGAGCCTATTTTAATGAATCTTGATTCATGTAGGGGTTTCTGGTGTCCTGTAGGTGTCAAAGTAGCATCCTAGGAGCCTGTGAATATTTGCTTTTTGAATGCAAGAAGTCTTTGACTAAATATGTAAAAGAAACAGATTTAAACAAGTACAAAGCAGTACTTTTGGTTGCGTTTTTTTTTTTTTGGTTTTTTTTTTTTTTTTTTTTTTTGTTTTGTTTTTTTTTTAATGGGGGTTGGTGTAGTTTCCTTTTTAACTTCCTTTTCTCTGTGATACCAGCTGGATGTGAGAAGGCAGAAGCTGGAGAAGGAGGAGGGAGGTTTCAAGAAGGGAATATAAAACCTGGGTGCTGTTACCTTTTCAAGGGGGCTGTCAACAGGTGATCTCACATGGCAAAGCCTTTCCTTGCAGCCTGGAGCTGATGGGAAGAAGCATTTGGGGTTGTAAATCCAGGTGTTCCCCTGCAATCCACCCAGTTAAACTGAGCCCACAAAAATAACCCTGAATCTACTGAAGGACTCTGTCCAGGTATCTTGCTATTGTCATGGGTGATTCTCTCACCTGGAAGAAAGCACAGAGGGAAGGAATAGTGGATTATTGTGTGCAGTTTATCTCATTTCTTGATGCCTGTCTGCTCAAGTCAGAGCTGTGATCAGCAAACTGAAGGAAAACAATGGCTTTTCTCTGTGTGGCTACTCTTTGTAATATTGCAGAAAGGTCTTAGCTATATTTTTAATGGTGATTTGGTAGCTTGAGTGTGTTCACACACAGGCTTTAAATTGTGTTTTTAAATAGTACTCTGTCATAGTTATTAGACTATATTGGAAATGTTGCTTTTAACCAAAATGGATAATATTTTCTGTAGAAAAATGATGCTGGCCTAAAAATAAACAAGGCTTACAGACATGACCTTTATCTTCAGCTGTACAAAGGAAGCTGTTATTTAAAAGAAACTGCTATGTTTGGTGCTATTGAATTTTAATCTAGATTCCTTCATCCTGGTTTCTGGACAGCTGCCACTGTAATTTAACAGGTGAAAACAATGTCCTTTTTTAATTCAGAAAGAAAATGAAAATGTGAGAAAAAATATGGGTGTGAGGTAGTTGGGAACCAGCTGGTGCCAAAAGCTACTTCATTGCCAAAACTTACAGTGCTATTAGTAAATAGAAAAGCTGGAAAATGGCTTCCATCTTCAACTTGCATAAATGTGGAGTTAACTTAGAGGTTCCAAGGCTTCAACCAAGGTCTCAAGAAAAGATGTGTCCTCCATCTTTTATGTTCCAGTGTAATTTAGAGTAATTCTTTGATTAAAAGTTACACTACAATCAGAAGTAGCTGAATGACCTGAGACTGTTAATAGAGGCTGTGTCACTGGTTCTGGGTGTGCATTATCTGTTGGTCAAGTTCATGTACCCATATGCTTTGACAAAGTTACAGTGTTGAAATGCTTTTCCATTTCTTCTTTGTTTCCATCAAATGGAAAATAACTAGGGATGACCAGAAATCTCAAAATGACCTGATGTAGGAAATGATTTTGTGGTGTGGCTGGGTCTAGGTGTTGTATTTTTGTCATTGTAGAGGCAATTCAGCAAAAATAAAAGTTTCCTGAATAAAGATGAAAAAATACACCCTTGAGGAAATCAAAAGCAACTTAGCTGATGTTGCAAGGATGGAAGAATGCCACCATCCCAAAGAGAAAACAAACCAGTCTTTACCACAGTGCATAAAGAAAGACAATAAACTTTGGTCTGTAGTGGCAGGATAAATGGTCTTTCTTTTTTATTGACTTCACCAGGCCAAAGAAATAGGAGGGATTATCAAAGACACAACATTGCAGAGCCTTGATGCTGATACTCTTTGTATGTTTTTGCATCATTTAAAGTACTTTGTTAAATCCCATTAAGCTGTCTAGAGGATAATGAAGTTTGATCTAATGGCTCATATCTGGCTTGGGTTCAATGACCTCATGAAATTAGCAGAGTTGAATGTAAAGAAACCACCAGTGACAGTCTCTTTCCTTGATTAAAACTGCTGACCTGGGTATGTTTGGTACCACTCATAAGCTGTCACTAGGCTTAACAGCTCAATCTTTCACTTCCTTGTTATCCAGAGTGCTATGGCTTTGGTTGAGGTCCAGATAGGCCTCATATCTGGCTTACATTGTCATAGCCCTGCCAGGATGTGGCATTTTCAGAAGTCTTTCTACTTTTCTTATTGCCTTTGAATGTTGGTTTCTCATCTGAAAACAAAACAAGAGAAGTTGAATCCCTAACACTGCTCAGCTTGTGTTCTGCAGCCATGGTAAGAGCCAGGTTTTGTCCTGGGAAATGCCAGTCTTACTTTCCACAACTGATATGAAAACTTCTTTAGAGTGTGCAGACTAACTGAAATGAATTAGAAATGGGGTCATTAATAGTACTCTAATGTGAATTCTGTGCAAGGTGGACCAAGCAAGGGTACTATTTTTAAAAGAACTTTTAATATAAATTAAGGTTTGTGTGGTTTGAACTGACTTGTTTAAACAAAACCAAACAAACATAAAATCACCAAAACTGTAAAACTAAAACTGTCACAGATAGTTCTAGAACATGTACCTTATCTTTGCCCCATGGAAAAAGTTTTCTCAAGCTTTCTGCCCATGCCATGCCTTTTGTAGTCCTTGTGTTCCCCTTCAGCAGTCCTGCAGTGCCTGCAAAGGCTGTAGGCATCTCCCAAGTGATTTTGCTCCCTTCATCTGTCACTTTACACACCCTGCTCAGCTGTTATCCAGTACTTTCTTTAGAGATGCAGAAAAGCTGGAGCTGCAAAATGAGCTACAACTACCTGGAGTATTGGTGGTGTAAAAAGTGTTCTAGTGAGTCTTTGTTAAATCTTAGACTTCTCAGAGGCTATCCAATATCACTGATGTCTCACTTGTGGTTTGTAATAGTTGGGTGGATAACATGTTTAACATCAATCCTGGGGAACTATGTCTAAACATTTTATTAAAAAAAAAACCCAACATCTGGATTCTTGTAAATTCCTTCTTGGGTATAAAGTGATCTGGTGAGGCTTTTCAAAACAGGTTGTTATTGAAAGACTGTAGAGGACTAGCAGAAGGTCCTATAGAGCTGAAAGAAAAAGGAAATAAAATTCCAGCTTCTAACAATTGGGAGAAGGTAAGAGATGGGGATCTTTCACTGGTGTTCCTGAATGGAATTATTAGAAATCTCATAGGCTGCTCTGAGCAGTAAACTAGAAAAAAAACTTGGTTGGAGCAGTGTGCTTAGCTGCTTTGGCATCTGACCAGCTCAATTCCAGCAATGCTGCACTGCCCATGATCCCTAAAAAGTGTGAGGCTGCTGTTTGGCCCTGCACTTGGTACCATGACTGGGACATCTCCTGTCTCCTTTTTGGTGTAAGATATCCTATCACAACTTCAGGTCTCCAAGATCTTGTAAAAGTCTTACCATTGCTGTGTCTTTGCACATGTTGAGTTCTCCTGCCTGGTGTTACAACTAGTGTGCTTTTTTTTTTTTCTTTTATGTCCTAATGGTGAGCCCTTAGGGAATGTTGGCAAGCCTTTCACAAGTAGACACCTTAAGTTACATAAAGAATCTCATGTTTTGCTTCTTTATTGGTCAAGGAACTGAGGCATGCTCTGCATGAGTGGGTTGGAGGGTATAGAACATATCCTAAAGGTGGATCTGCATCCAGGAGAGGTGAGTGGGTGTGCAGGAAGGAAAAACATGTAGTGCTTGAACTTGTGTCTGCAGCAGTGTGGAGGAGAGCAGCTGAACTAGAACAGCAGATCAAAGCAGTGCAGAGAACTCAATATCACACTCCAAACACTTCAGGACTTTTAATTTTAGACTCTCTAGTCTGTTCTTGTGGCCTGAGTGCCTGTTTGCAGCTGGAACACATTGGGTGTGCTCCTGGCATACATTGTCTGATGTTACCTTAGTTTAACCTAAGAGGAATCCAATTCCTTTGTTCCAGAACAGCTCTGTGATGTGAACTAACACACCAGCAACAGGAATGATCGGGCAGTTCACGTAAAAAGCATGTTCCTGGTGTGAACCAATGCAAATACAGGCACACCCTTAGAGCCACTTATGTAACTTAACTGAGCGATGTTTTGGCTAAAAACTTTTGAACCATCCCCTCTTTTAACTTGTTCTCAAAATACTGGAGTTCTACAAAGTACTGGAGTGAGACTGTTAGCTTTCAATAACTTCCTTTATTAGAGGAGAAAAATGTTTGTAGGGAAAGGTTTGTATCTTTTGGTGTGATAAGAAGGCTGGGGGTGAGAGGAAAAGATAACAAGCTTTCAGGTAATTAAATTATTTGAGCTCATTAATGAGTATGTTTTCCTTTGCTATTCACAAAATTATCTTGCCTATTTTGAAGGTAGGAAAGTGGGCAAAGTGTTTTTGTGACAAGTTTTAGTGAATGAGTACTGTACTGCTTATTAACATTGAATCCAGATGCTCAGAGTTGTAGGATCTAACAGCTGGGCAATATTGCTGCCTGCTGTGCAACAAGTAATCTCCTAAAAGTTTAAACAGACTTTCTTATGGTTATTTTAAGTAAATAACTAATATAAAGCTATTGTTCTGGCCTATGCAACACCATCCTGTTCACGTCACTAGAAAATTTAGTGGTTTTCTATTTAAGAGGGCTATTTCTCCCCCACCCCTGAATGATGCATTTTGCTTCTGCTCTTAATGTCACTGTTTTTGCTTTGTTTTCCTGTATTGAGTTTTTTGGCCCCAGCTTCCACTTGAAACATGATTGGGAAGAGGCTCCTTCCAAAAAGTCTGCTTATCAAAAGGTGTAAGAATACCTCACAATGATGTTGTCTTCACTCTTTGTATGATGAGCAACATATCAGTGAGGTGTAACCTGTGATATTTAATGGTTTGAACCACATTGCCTACATCCTCCCTAAGATTTTTTTAAAATTTATTTTTAGGCCCCATATTCTTGCAATGACTTCAGGAATAGACTTCAGTTTGGTGGTTCAGGTGTATTTCTGCATGAAGTGCTGACAAAACTCTGTAAGTAGGTGTAGAACAGAATTTACAGAGCTTTTTTTTTAAGGTTAACAAGCATAGATTAGTCATGGGATGAGGTGTGCAATACAAAGTTTCTCAGTTGAACTTTCTGCACAGAAGGATCAGGATTCTCAAATAACCAGGAGAATAAACCACATATGAAGATAGTACAGAAGAGCTGAGTTTAAGCTGACCACTGAGGGCACCCGGATTTTCTGCTGTGGTGGCAGAAGCATCCTCCTTTTGGATGAGGAGGAGTTAATCATTCAAGGTGCTGAGGAGCCGTGGTTCACAGACCTTCAGAATCTGAGTACATCTCTTCACCTTTCCATATCACTTCTATAATTGCCACTGTAGGATTTGACATAAATTTATGGAGTCTGGACAACATCTCCAGGGTCATGTAGTCCCCTCTTTCCCCAAGGAGGTCTAGTTATTCCTATCTAGTTAGTTCCATCTGATTTGGAAACGTTCAGTTTCAACCTAGCTCTTACTAAATAAGAGTTGTTGTTAAAACAAACTTCCTCAAAGGAAAGCAAAGGCCACTGTCAGCTTTTTCCTTAATTAGATCTCTTTGAGAAGAACATAAGGAAAGCATATTTCTATAGAAAAATTCTCTATTAGACTTGATAAGTTTTGGTTTTGAATGACCCCAGGAAAAATAAAAACACCAAATGTTCTGTTTCATGCTTTTTTTCCCCACTTTCCCCACCTCTGAGTACAGATGTGACTGTGAACTGTGTGTTCAAAGTTCTGACTTTGAACTGTGTGTAGTGATGAGTGCTTTTGTAGGATTCCCTGATGTCAAATTTACCTCTTTAAATGCACTGAAATTTACTGTAGAAAGTCCTTTCTCCTGAAATTTAGCTGTTTGAAGCCCCACTGAGCTGAATTATTGTGGCTTTTTCTGCTTGACAATGACAGTAGTATTTTTTCTGCACAGTTGCAGTTTTTCTGATCTGCCTATTGAAGGGTTGTCTAGAATTTTTGCTCATGTTAACTCCTGCCCACCCCCACCTCCAGCCTTTTGTTTGAATTCTCATTTTTCTTTTGCCTCCAGACTCTCATCTAAGGAAAATGGATGCTGTGAAGTGTGCCTGTAGAATTACCAGATCTCTTCTCCAAGTTGTTGGTTTTGAGATAACCAACAATTGTTCTTCTCTCCCAATTACACTCTGTTGTGACCCAAGGGGATGCTTTAGTCTGGGAGCAGATGCCTGTGCTTCAGCCTTCCATCAGGAAGTTACTAAACTGTAACAATCTATTTATGGTAGCTTCTTTGTACTGCTAATAACCCAGCAAGGGCTAAGATTAAGCCAGGTCTGATTTTTGTTTTGCGTGTGCTGGACTGTGAAGACAACTTTGAGCTGATGAAGTCAGCAGAGGGGAAGGACAAAGGAAGTAGAATCTTGATTCCAATAAGAATTTTCTTTGTCTGTTGAACAATGAGAATCCTTATAGATTCTCTATATTTGGCTTTCTTATTTTGTCAGATGTGAAGAATTTAGAATTGCTTTTTAGTTGATTCTTGACTGGGATGGGAGGGCAGGGAAGAAGTAACTTTAGCCCACTATTAGCTGCACTGACTGTTTCCTTTTGGCTTTTGCACAAGTAGTTGGTACTTGAAAAGGAATTCTGGTTTGAATTTTTTTGTTTGTTTTTTTTTCCTAAATGATGTTGAATTTGTGTTTGTACCATTTGGACTTCTCATAGTAAATCATTAATAATTTTATCTGTTTTTTTTTCTTGATATTTTTGTCATAAATGACACGTTCATACCCATAAATGACATAGAACATACCAATTTCTGGGTAGGTTTACCTTTATTGATCCCATCTTGCTCTTGGGGTGGGCTGAGATCCATATCAGCTCTAACTTTTCAGAAGGAAGTGGAATTAATGCTGCTCTAGCACCTGTTAATGTAGGATGCGACCAGACTTCCTGTTCAAGAGGAAATCCTAATTTACTCTTCCTTGTATACTGAAGGCTGATCAGCTTACCACATAGTAACCTTTTGACTTGTAAACATTATGTTCTTTTGGACTGCTTTTAGCCTCTAGAAATCATTTCCCTCAGGCATGGTGGTAACTCTAACAGTAAACTTTGACTGTGTTGAATATCATGAAAAAGCAGCAACTTTTTTTCTGCTGAAGTAACTTTAATGTCACCAAGCATAGCTAGAAACTCAAGTAGGTGCTTAAGATGCCTTCAAGTTCTCGAAGGTGGCTGTATTTTTCTTTGCATTCTTAAGCACTGCTGCACTGTCAAACAAAGAAACTTGTTATCCATGGGCTATGGAGAATAAATTGAGTTACTGTGATTATTTGCTTTGTGATGCAGACTTTCAGCTCTTGAAAATGCTTGTTGTATGTGGGTGGGGAGTTGGCTCTGGCTGGGATAGTCATGGTGAATCACTGGCAGTAGTGCCAGGTTTGGCATGGATGAAGATTTGGGTCGGGGCCAGTAAAGTAAGTTGCAGTGCTTTTTTTATTATTACCATCCTCTGAAAAGATTTTTCTGTCCTTGAGGAGGAAGGAAGAGATCAAATTTAGCAAGAGCAGTATTTGTTTCCTCTTGCTGCTGCTGCAGCCAAAGAAAGAGGCTTCTAAAATGTGAGTGTTCTCCAGGCTTCTGCCAGCCCTGCTCAGAGGAGCATCAAGGCCTCTGGGCTGGGTTCTCAGCTGAGATCTTGGAGCTTTTCAGGGCAGGAGCAGGTACTGGGACAGGAGCTCAAAGTAGCTCTAGAACTTGTATGAAAAGAATGGTCTTGCAGAGATTCTGCATCTAGAGTCCTTACTTCCAATGCAAACAGTAAGGGTTTAAATACTGTACTTCCATCACAGCTTGTTCTGCTCCTCTGGGGATTGATCCAGGATACTGAAACAGTGGAAGGGGATTGATTCACAAGGAACCAAGACTCCTCATTTACACTTCTCTTCCTTGTCTTCTCTCACTGCCCCCCCAAAGACTTGATTTAAATAGTATAAAAGAGCATAAAATAAATTATGTGGAAAATAAAATGGTCATGTCAAATCTAAAAAATGTAGTTTCATTTCTAATTTTTTTTTCCTCTAGGCAATAGGACTGCACTGTTGTGCATGTGCTCAACTCTCATTCAATGTGATCTCTTTATTGCTAGTATGTTTTTTGAATTCTGTATAAGAAATACACTCTTAACAGACAGAGCATTTCTTTTGTTGGCCCAAAAGAGCAAGCTTAATATTTCTTGGTAATTTAAATATATGTGAAATATAAATATGTTTTTAAAAATCATTACCCTATGCCCTTCCCCCCTGTAGCATAAACAGTTGCTTCTTTTAATGGAGTTCTGATGCAGATTAACATAAAGATACCAGTCTCAGAAGAAATCTTGTGGGGAAATTTCAACTCTAAACCAAATGAATTATTAATGGCTTTTGTTTCTGTTCTCACTCCTCCTTTCTCCAAAAAGTACTTTTTCCATAGTGCCAGTAGAGAACACTGAGTATATAATAGAATAAATCTGTGAAAAAAGGTTTTCTTGAGAAACCAGGCATTGAGAAAATTATCAAGACTGCTGCTTTTCTGGCTGCCCTGGCCTTTTAAGGCTGTAGCACTCTATAGCAAATTGGCTATTATCTTGAAATCTCTCTTTACAGAAAAACACTGTGGTGCTCAATGCAGTAAGCCAGCAGTCTCCTGAAAATCAATTTCAGCTTTCTTGTATCAATCACAAGTTTTGTCCTAGTGTGAGATGATTATGTGAAGATGGGACTTCTTGTGAAAGACCAACTAATTCATGTCCAGTTCTCATAACGTGTAGTGCTTGGTGGTGTTTGTTGCCATTGTGTGTAACCCATCTGAGCAGGATGAGTTCCCATAAAGGATGTTCAACAGGACTAGTTGTGTCCCTTCTAAACAGGATAAAGTGTTGTTATCTGTTGCACATTGACCAGTTGGCCTTGTTCTTGAGAATGGTAAGTGTAGTGTTGTAAATACATGTAATGCTGATGATGAAGCATCATGTTGCTAACTTTTAACATGTGAACTTACATCTTAGGTGTCATTATGGTTGGCAAGGACAGTTCTGTGATGAGTGTGTCCGCTACCCAGGCTGTGCTCATGGGAGCTGTAATGAACCATGGCAGTGTAATTGTGAAACCAACTGGGGTGGCCTGCTCTGTAACAAAGGTACTTAACATTAATGTACAGGAAAAATAAGTTAAATTGCATGATTAACTGATAACTCATTAACCCCTTTTCTTTTCTGCCAGTGTGCAACTACCCGAGTGTTTCTGTGCCTTAATTCTTGTGTGGCAGATGGTGCCTAGGCATCAGAAATATAGGAAGTTCAAGACAAAAGGCTCGGAATTGTCCTGACTCTTCTAACTCCTGCAATTGTCTCTTGTTCATTTTTCCCTGTTCTGTGGATAGTTACCAGATCACAGGCTAGGCACTGGAATATGGGGATGATGTGGGTGAAGGATGTTCGAGCCAGAAAGGCATCTGTGTGTCTGGAATGGTGTGATGTGTGTTCCCTGCTGACTGAGCCTGTTCTCTGTGCAGATCTGAATTACTGTGGGAATCACCACCCGTGCCTGAACGGCGGCACCTGCATGAACACGGAGCCGGACGAGTATCGCTGCGCCTGCCCCGACGGCTACTCGGGCAAGAACTGCGAGATCGGTACGTGGCACACCTCCCTGGGACACCTGCACTGCCCCAGCACTGCTGCATTGCCTCTCCTTTCTGGGGCCTGAGCATGGCTGTTCAAAATATCACCAAACACAACAGAGATGCTGCACCAGTTTCCCTTTAGATAAGACTGAGACTATTTCTTCCCTTTGACTTCTCTTCCTTAATCCAAATATGCAGTTGGGCTGTAGTCTCATGCAATAGGGAAAGCCATGTGTCTAACCTGTTGCCTTACTCCCTGCTGCCCATTTTCTTGTCTTCTGCCTTGCTGGCAGGCATGCATCTTTTCCAAGCTGGGGACTAAGAAAGGTGGTGGTGATGGACACCTCAGCTCCTACTCTGATGTGGAGCTTTGGCCCCATTTTTAGTTTGCTGAATGTGTTGACTATGCTTTTTAATCAACTGAAACTCAATCTTTTAATGTGGGACTTCTAATATATTTAGATTAGTAATGAAATGTTAACTCCTATGGAAATGTGCTCAAACTCTCTTACAGAGTCACCTTGAGCAGTCTGAACAAAAAGTGTCTTCCTTGTGCCTATTGGCAAAATGGAGGAGAGCATTTAGACCACATTTATGAGGAAGTATGGCTTTGCCTTTAACAGATCTGTGTCTTGAAAAACTGCTTCCTATCTCAACCACATACAAAGATAGCATGTTGCTTTTTTCTATCTGTGTATGTGTTACTGTGTTACACAAAGACCAAAATGTTCATGTTCTAGGGACAGTTTTGGTCTCTGGAGACTTTTCTTGGTTATTCTCACTTTGGAGATAAATGGACAGTGTGCAGTTTCTAGTTCTTTCATATTTTGCTTCATATAGTGGTTAGTTGGGTGCTCTTTTTCTTTGTCATGATGCATTGTTTAATCCTTTTTTGAAATGTGATGTTCACAGCTTCTCACTATGAATTTTGCTGTTCTTGATAGTTAAAATTTTAGGTGGAAAGAACCTTTTTTTTTCCACTTCATTGCTTGGCCTTAAGTTCACTAAACTATTATAAGCAGAAGGTTTTTGGAGTTAATCAGGATACAAATCTTTGAACTTCCTAGAGCTCTATGTGGTATTAAAGATACCATCAAAACTTAAATTTTGCTTCAGCTGGTAGATCATGATGTAAGTTTAGGCTAAAATGGAGGAAATCTTGCCATAGCCTGTCCTGAAAGCTGTGGGGGAGTAACTTGTTTTTTTAGTGAGGAGACAGTGAAAAGGGAGCCATATACTTGTTGAGATCTACAGTGATTTTTAACAGTAGGTTGGTGTGTGAGCTGCATTAGGTACTGGTACAAAAAGACTTCCTTGGCTTCTGAGAGGGGAAGTTACCAAAAAGAAGTTACAAAAAGCTTGTCCCTCCTCGACCTGATGGTTTTGTGGAGCCTCTGTACTGTTACAGCCCTACATGGAGTGACAAGCAGCATCACTGCCTGTGAGCACTTCTATTCCCTGCTGTTTCCAAGAGCAGTGCTAGAATGAAGCTAAACAGACCTTAAACTACTACAGCTCAGACCTCTGCAACAGACCTCTGCATACAGGTCTGTTTTTCCTCACTGAATTTAAAAGAAGTGCTGGAGTGCTCTGGAGGTGGAAGTGCATGGCTAGAAGCAGAGTGTCAGTGGGGAACTTAACTGGAATTGAAATAGAGTGAGCTATCTGTGCTTAGGCCTTCAAGTCATTAGGTGGGAAGGATGATACATCTTCAGTGAAATCCTGCTTCATTTTCATCCTGGGAATCTTAACTCTCTGCAGGTGGAAGAGGAAGGCTCCAAACTTCTGTACTGGTATCTCTCCACTGTTATTTATCTAGGTTACTTTTACCCAATGCAACTTTTAACTGCAAGTTCTCCTTAATTGGTACTGGAAGAGTATTTAGCAAGAATTTCTTTCCTCCTTTCTCCCCAGCTGAGCATGCTTGTGTATCTAATCCCTGTGCTAATGGTGGAATTTGTCACGAAATTTCGTCAGGCTTCAAGTGTCACTGCCCATCGGGGTGGAGTGGACCAACATGTGCTATTGGTGGGTATGGGTTTGCTGGTGACTGACCTGTTGGGTTGGAAGGGTTGATGCTTGGTGATAACATGCTCTGTGGGTGTGGAATTTGGTGGTAGTCTTTCACTTTCCCTGTCTTTTAACAGCTGAGCATTGGCAGAGTGAAAAGAGGAGGGTTCTGTGCAGCCCACAGTATTGACTCAATGCAGTTGAGATTTGTTATCAAAAAGTTATCAGAAGAATAGCTGGACTCTATCCAAAGAAATGCCTTTTGCCAAAGCTTGTTTGTCAATTCCTGACTTAGCCAGTCTGAAGCAAAATACAGAATAGTTTCATTTTGAGAAATATAAATGTGAAGGTCAAAGGTTCTCCCTTTCTTTAATCACAGAAAAGTAGATTTGCACACTTAAATGCTTAAGTGTCTGGTTCAGAGGACAGAGAAGTGGTTGAAATGTATTGTGGGGCTGCATTAGGTTTGCATGTTGCCTGTAATTTGAACACAGGTGGCTTACCTGTTTTCAAACAGCAACTGTCCTCAAAAAAAAAAAAAAACCAACCCCAAAAACCAAACCAAAACCCTGAAAATTACCAACCACTGAACCAAAACTAGCTAAATATGTGTCACAATCTAAAGACATGACTTTCAATGATCATGCAAATCATAGGTAGGTTATTAGGTTATCTGATTCTTGTTTGAAGATGTTTGCTCATCTTTTCTGTCACAAAAATGTGAGAAATCCTAACTAAAAAATTGGGTTAGCTGTGTTAGTCTGTGCCTAGGCTTCTTTGCACGTTCTCCCCCTTCATCTCAAGCTAACTTTGAAGCAGAGCCTGTGAAGCCAAGCTTTGGGCTGTGTGATGGAGTCCCCCTTTGCCTTTGCAGATATTGATGAGTGTGCCTCGAACCCCTGTGCTCAGGGAGGGACCTGCATTGATGGTGTCAATGCCTTCGAGTGCATCTGTCCACAGCAGTGGATTGGAGCAACTTGCCAGCTTGGTAAGTAATTCTACAGCTTTGGAGACCACTGGAGATTATTCCTAAACAATTAATAACTCTGTGTGTTTCTGGCATGGGTTTTGTTGAAGAAAATGTAGAATATGTGTGTTGTTATTGGTATTTTAGCTTCTCTTTAGCAGATCTCAAAGCCAGAAGTTTCAAGTGGATCTGTAAATATTTAAGCCCCAATTTAAGCTTACTTGTAATAGGTCTTTTAGAATGCCCCATAACTTTTCTGTTGCAAAATGCAGCACTGGTGATGGTAACTCCTTTTCCATGGTGGCAGAACAGTGACTAAGCTTGTGGAGGCCAGAGAGGGATTTTCCCTGACTAACAAATTGTCTTTTTGAGTTTGGCCAAGGGAAGAGTAAGATAACATGCATGTGCTACTATGGGCAAGCGTGCATTAAAATCCTGTGGTATGTAAATGGTTTTAGTGCCCTACCAATGTTTAATGTGAGCTTCTGATGCTGGGATTGCATGGACACTTTGCTTGGTGCTGTGGTAATCTGTTTCTGGGTTTGTTCTTTATTCTATTCTTTATTTTCTCTTCTTTCACAGATGCTAATGAGTGTGAGGGGAAACCCTGTGTTAATGCTTACTCTTGCAAAAATCTCATTGGTGGATATTACTGTGACTGCATTCCAGGATGGACAGGAGTAAATTGTCATATCAGTTAGTATTTCTTTAGTATGTATGTTGACAGTAGGATGCTTTGTTCTTTAGAAAAAAATATTATAAGTGATAGTTTACGTACTTTAACAAGAAAAAATACCTGTTCTCAGGATTTTTCTAACTTATAGCAATGTAAATTGAAAATAGTGTTTGAAAATGTATTTTGAAAGGTAATTGGTATTAAAGTGATCTTAGAGATACACTTTAATAAATATTTTGACTCTTACATGTTTCAGAATAATATATACTGATTCCATTTAAAATACTTTAAGGCTGAAATGTTTTATATTAAATTATATTGATATGTCATCTAGTAGAAGTATAGAATGTTGTTTTCTATTGGTTATTCTCAAAAAATAAGGATCTTTTTAAGACATCAAGAATCTTTCCTTTCCATTGGAACATGTAGAAAAGAAGCCTTTTTGAAAATCACTTGTTCTCCATTTTTATGCTAAACCTATACTTTACAGCTTAGTCTTGCAGTCTAAATTCTAATGCTTTGCATATTTTATCCATAGATATAAATGACTGTCATGGACAGTGCCAGCATGGAGGGACTTGCAAGGTAACTCTTGTTCAATACATTCCATGTTGAAAATTAATCTTTGTCTGACTGGTTATGAGTTTTATAGTTTGCAATTAAAGTTTGGTTAAATAAGTTCAAATGTTAAAGATGTAACACTGTACTTGTAGAGTCTTGCACCCATTTCACATAATAAAATTCTGTGGTGCTACTGCTGTTCACAAATCCAGAATACAGAAGTAACTTGCATTTTTGTGTGCCAATTTTGTCAATAAACATATCCTTCTTTTTGCTTCTTTTCCCTGCTCTGTGAAGGATGAAGTGAACGGATACCACTGCTTGTGCCCTCGTGGTTTCACAGGAAAAAACTGTGAGATAGAAACCAACGAGTGTGAGAGCAATCCCTGCCAGAACGGGGGCCGCTGCAAAGACCTGGTGAATGGATTCACTTGCCTGTGTTCCCAGGGATTCTCAGGAGTCTTCTGCGAGGTGAGGCCAGTGCAGACATTACTGCAATGCTTGTCATGGACTGAATTCCTGAAAGAAATATATCTCTGGGTTTAAATGGGAGTAACCCAGAGCTGGAGCGTCACTGCCTGCCGTAGCTGTTACCTGATACTCTGAATAAGCAAATTTGTTGTGCAGCGCTGTCATAGTAGCTGGAACACTTGAATTTGCAGCCTGATAAACTGCAAGTTGTTGTATGTAGGTGTTGGCCTTCCTAAGGGCTTTAAGGCTGTGCAAGTATTCCTTAAGCTTGAAATGTTTTCTTTTGCAATTTTCAGGACCTTTTATCCTTTTGTTACACTGGAGTGCTTTAGGTTCTCATCCTAATAATGCTGAGGCACATAATTGAATTACCCTTCAACTAATCCTACTGCTATTGGCAGGAGTAGAATAATTATATATCAATTATTTGTATTATATATAATGGTGATGATTAACATAATTACTAAAGGCAGGCAGATAGACAAGTATTAGCTCTCAGAACTCTGTCTGAGATCATTATAGGAACATGGAGTTCTAGTGCTTAAGGACTCAGATCTGAAATATTGAAGTCTTAGTGGTAATTCCTGAAGTAATTCATGGTAAAGATATTCCTCTTTTCTTGGGAGGACATTAGGCTTTTCAGGGTAAAATTATTTTGCATGAAGTATTCACTTTCTGGCTTTTGCTGATAGTCACATTCATCTGGATGTTATGCTTAGTATCAAGTGGAGGCACTAGGCTAGAATTTTGTTGGATTAGCTCCAGAAATTTTTTGTAGAGGATATTGGAGTGATCTCTCTTAAACACTGAACTAATTTTATTCTATGTTATTTGCATTATTAAAGAAGTAGGGCCCTCATTTTAGTCAAAATTTAGATACCAACCAGTTTAATCAAACTGGTGCAGCACCTAATAGCTCATAAACTGTTTCTGCATAAGGATCATAACTTCAGTGCTGTACTCTGGGCTGATTCATACAATACTGTGTAATTAAAGTTTTAGCAAATGTGCTTGAATAATAGGGGGGAGTTGGCTGCTTGCCTTGTGTGCTGCAGGAAATATCTACCATTGATTCCAGATGCTAAAGTACCAGCTACTGAACTTGCATTGGGAAGGGGAAATTTACACTAATGGAAGGAAACAAATGGAGACATCTGATAGAGGAGATCTGAGAATCTTTCTCAGACCATAGCTATATTTTTATAGCTTGCTTTGAATGTTGTGTGGGAGCACGAAATGGTTTGCTAAAAATTTTCTGTTGTGACTGGAATTGTATGTGCTTCTCTGAATTAAATACTTAACACCATTTGTGTTCCTTCTCCTTTGGCTAGTTTGGCATTTTTCTCCTATTTAGGTACTGAACTGCTAAAAATAGGGATTAAAACCTCTATTGGCCTTAGCTTTTCAACTTTACAGACATGAAATTATCTTTCTCCCAAGAGAGAGATGTGAAGAAGGAAAAACTAACTGGAGGGGGAGAAAAGTAGTCCTAAAGAAAAATATTTTGGAGGAAAGATATGTGATGTAAAAATGTCCCTTTTGAGGCTGCCTTGTGGATTTTGAGACCAATTTAGGGCATCACGAATCAGTGATCTTGTGTGTCAGTCTAAAGGAGAAAGCAGCAGAATGGTTTTGCCACAGCAATGTTCATGTTAAATGTTGTATTATGAAGGCAAAGTTTAAATTTTGCTCTCTGGATCAGATGGTCAGATTTCAAAGTGCATTTCATGTAACTGTGTAAAGTGGTGTAGTGATGGTACTTTTTAAAATAAGGCCTTGAGAAGCTGAGTCTAACTAGACCTACTTAGAGCAGGAGGTGGGGAGTAGCTGACCTCTAGAGGTCCCTTCCAAGCTGTGTGGTTTTATAATAAATTCTATGTGTTAATTGAGATGGGAAGAGAATTTGCTCTAGGGGATGGGATTTTATTCAGGTTCTGTGCATTTTAAGTCTCTTGCAGACAGAAAGCTGACAAGTGCACTTGTGTTTAACTTGCCTTGTGGCACTTGGTATGTGGGTGTGAAGGACAGACAAGTGACTTATAATGATCCTGAGAAGTTGCAGTAAGGTGTCTCCTAATGGCTTAAGTAATTATTCACTGAGTTATTGCAAATGTGCTTATTCAGCCTCCTCCAAAGGAGTACTTTTTTAGCAGTGTCAGACATGCTTTGTATTAGGATAGACTAAAGTAAGCTGAAGTTTCTGTCTTGCAGGGTGGAATGCAATATTTATGATTCATAAACCTTAAAACTTGAGGTTCCTTGTACATTCATCTGTGTCTCTGGCAAAGCAGATAATGCTGCTTACTCCTGGGAAATGAAGCAGCTGCTGCTAACTGTGGTCTCTCTCTTACAGATGGATATTGATCTCTGTGAGCCTAACCCTTGCCAGAATGGGGCTAAATGTTATGATCTGGGAGGAGATTATTACTGTGCCTGCCCTGATGACTATGATGGAAAAAATTGTTCTCATCTCAAGGACCACTGCAAGAACAATTCTTGTAAAGGTAACTGCTGTTGTCCATAAATCTGTCTTGGTGGTGGTACATTTAAAAAAAGGCATTTTGGGGAATAGTATAATGCAGAAATGGTTTTATTTCACTCACTTAGACTTCATAAAATAGTGAGGCAGTGAGAGGAAGTGCTCTTCATTTATGAAGAGCTTGATGGTGACTTATAAAATCATAATTAGTTTTAATTCTTGTAAAACTTCTTTTAAAACTAAAATCTGGTTGGTGATAGAGATCATTAGTCTAAAGACCTCACTTCTTTTTCAGTAATAGACAGCTGTACAATAGAAGTCTTCACTAATGCTACCCAGGAAGGAATCCGTTTCATTTCATCCAATGTTTGTGGGCCTCATGGACGGTGCATTAGTCAGCCAGGAGGGAATTTCACTTGTGCCTGTGACAGAGGCTTTACTGGAACATACTGTCATGAAAGTAAGTAGGAGCTCGTAAAAGATTATTCTTTTTGCTATAAATTTATTTGAAAGTTAGTGTTATGAAGGTTTACAACATAAAATAAAACATTTAGATGTCAGTAAAGTTGCAGAAGGTGCTGTTTCAGATGTACTGCTTGAAATTGTTTCTTCTGGTAGCAGTCTTTGTAGAGTAGTGGTTTGCATTTCCTCTGTGATAGAAAACTGGTTTTAGTCCAGCTTCAGTGTAAATGTGTTTGTAGCCACTGCCTTTATGCACAATCTTACAAGCTACAGATTTCTCCAAAATGAGAACACAAAGAGGGGAGCAGAACTTGTATTGCTGGTCTGGGTGTTTTTAAACCCCTGAATATTCTTGCCAGGTAAGTGTAATGCTCTGGTTGGACTTGACTTGTTATATGTGAGACAATACAGCCAGAAACCCTATCAGGCTTGAAAACAGATGTTTGAACTTTTTTTTTTTTTTTTGCATGTACAAATGCAGCAATAACTCTGTGCTGCTTTTCCTAGAGACAAAAATGTAGATCAATCCTCTGAGTAGGTGAAAACAGCTTTGAGCAATAATTGTTGACTTTTTGTTGCAGATATCAATGACTGTCTTGGGAAACCTTGCAAGAATGGTGGGACATGCATTGATGAAGTTGATTCATTTAGATGTTTCTGCTCAAGTGGCTGGGAAGGAGAGCTGTGTGACACAAGTGAGTACTGCTCAGTGTTGCAGGGCCAAATGATGCGGCCTTGTTGTAACAGAGATGGTTGGCATGTGCTTAATAATGGGGTAGTTTCTCTGTTCCATAATTGTTTTATTTGCAGAAGCATTTTCAGAAATACCTTTAGGTAGCTGCTCTAAAAGCCTCAGCTCCTTTACTAGGAGCAGAATCTGATTCTTTGGTATAGTTCAGCATTTATTTCAGGAGGAGAAAACTTTTTGTCCTGGGGACAGGCAAGAGTGCTGGCCAGGAAGTGAACTGGGCCAGTTCATGGTTAAGACACCTCAGAGGAAACTGCAGTTGTTTCTTTTTCTGCTCTGAACGAAGCCTGTTCTAAAACATGATGGCAAGGACTTGCTGAGACTTATTACAGGACATGCATCAATTAAGATGTGAAATACTTTCTGAGCAGCTTTTGGCAGCTATTGCTGTCAGAAGAGCCTTTTGTGTGGTCTAGATGAAGTTTGTTCTGGAATAGTTATGTTCCCCCTATTAAAATGTTTATTTCAAGTGAAAGGAGCTTTCTCTAAAATCCATAATTGTGTAAGTATGTCTAATGTGTGCACATATGTATGTATGTGGTTAAGCCGCCTCTAATGGCTGTAAATCTGTATTTTAAAACAGAACAAAGGAGCCTTAGCTGGCTCTCTCATCTCCCAGCATGTCCTGTGCTGGGGCTCCTTTTCAGGACTTTGTGGTCCCTAGTAGAAAGCTCTTTCTGAAGTTCAGAATACAGCTGTTTGTAAAAACCAAGCTACTTTTGGTGCTTTACTGGGAAGCCATACTGAATGTTCCTAAGCTGTCAGAAAGTCATAATTCATGTTGTTCTGTATTAAATCAAAGTATTTTCCGTGCTTGTATAAAGATAACCTCATAATAATGAGGATTGCTGTCTTCCTAGGTAGTACAAAATGTATTTTCTTTATAAAGAGATTTTTTTTTCTGTTTTCTCATGGCCTTGGCTGAGCTAGATCATCTAATTTGAATAACTGGATTTTTTTTAGATTTCAATGACTGTTCTCCTAACCCATGTCACAACGGTGGCCGATGCATTGATTTGGTAAATGACTTCTATTGTGAGTGCAAGAATGACTGGAAAGGCAAAACTTGTCACTCACGTAAGTGTTCCTTGCTTTGATCTTTAGAGTACCCAAAGATTTATTTTCTTCTCGTGGGACTGGAGTTCCTGAAATTTAAAATAAAACAATCACAGTGGAAAAAATAGGTGCACTTTCCTTACCCCTTCCAGTTTCCCAGTCACAAAATGGAACATTTAAAAAATGTATTCCTTCATGCAGTGAAACAGTTTTGTGAGAGATGTCCTTAGCTTCCATTCTTTGGGTTGTTTATTGTAATACAGTGAGCAGAACAATGTGTTTCTGATACTGGTGCATTTAAATACAAAGTCTCTTTAATTTTGTGATTTAAAAGTACCTTCAGCAAGACCAGTGGAAATTAAAACTGCTTTGTTGTGCTGTGTAGGTGAATACCAGTGTGATGCGAACACTTGCAGTAATGGTGGGACGTGCTATGATGATGGGGACACATTCCGCTGCTCATGTCCTCCAGAGTGGATAGGAAGTACTTGCAACACTGGTAAGCTTTTAAAATTTTCTACATATGAAGCAGAGAAATGTTTATTTAAACAACTGTTTAGTAAACAGACACACTGTTCAGGCTGGCCAGTTCAAAGCTGTTCCAGTTGGGTGGTGACTGAAATTTAAATAATTTCTTCCACTCACCTGACATGATACTGATTTTTAGGAAGCAGTTCTTCTCTGGCTTCTTATATGGTCTTTTCCATAGCTTCTTTCCTAAGCAGTTTTATAAAACTTGGACTTGTGTATTGACTTTTCTCTTGGTCTTTAGAGGCCCTATATAAAGATTTTCCTGGGAATTTATTGCAGAGTCCCCAGGTTTGTGACCGTGAGGTGTATAAGCAGGTATACCAGGAAAAATTAAGCAGTTCTTCCTGAGGGATTTGCAGAGTTAATGCCTGCTGTAGGGAACTACTTGATTTTTTTTTTTCCCTTTGGAGACTGAATGTAGTATCTGTGGTGCATCTTTCTGAAAATGAAACTTCCATTATGATCAGAAAGTCGAATGAAGATCATTTAATGGAGTTTTTCTACTTTTTTAGATACAATTGCAGCTTTTAACCAAAACCTGAGCTTTAAGTACTTGTATTTTATTGCAAAGAACACCTCACAGCCTGGGTAACTCACTGCCAAAGTAATAATTTAGCAGTACTTGAAGAATGCTTACACAAATGGGGCAGAAAGGAGGTAATTCCTTCTTATTAAAATTTCATGGTTCAGTTAAACAATTGAATTGGGACCATGGTGAAGGTGGGTGAGAGACTGTCATGTGATTGAGTATTTCTGAAGGTTTTTTGAAAGTTTTTAACTGTTGACTTAAATGCTGTTTAGGACTGTGACACTGACATACCCAGATGATAGGTACTCTTTGTTTTCTGGGCTAACAGGCACTTTTTCTGTTTTCAAAGCTAAAAACAGCAGCTGTATTCTGAACCCTTGCATGAATGGCGGAACGTGTGTTGGCAGCGGGGATTCCTTCTCGTGCATCTGCAAGGAAGGATGGGAAGGACGCACATGCACACAGAGTGAGGCTTTTCTCCTTCTTCCCCTGCATCCCCCTGGGATATTGGGAGTGTCTGGCAGAGAGCTGTTAACTGAAACAAAGCAAGTTTATGGGGTTCATGTGCCAAAATATCTGAATCATTCAGAGTGGGAGGTAGGTAAAGAAGACGATGCTCGAGTAATGAATGGAGAGTTTGTTGTGCTGCTTTTTGCATCCAGTCTCTGCCAAAATAAGACTCTCGACATTCTATAAAAATTATAATTTTGGAAATGTGTGCAGAGCAGAAAAAATCCTCACAGAAATAATAATTTTAATAATGAAGAGTATCTGGAAGGCAGGCAGTAGTGTATAAGCTGTTTTCTCTGAGGATAGCAGTTAAGTACTTTGGCATACCAAGACAATGAATTGGCTAGGTGGAGTAAAGCCTGCAACCTCGATTTTTATTTTTTCCCCCAAGGTGTGACTTTGGGAGTGGGAGGGAAACTCTAAATTTGAGTTCTGTTTTTATGCTGCCTACTGTTGATATGATAATTGAACTTTTTTTTTTTCAAGTGTGGAAGAAAACACTCATTTCTGTCTATTTCTTTATTTATCAAATATAGTGGCTTCTGAACTATAGTGTTATATTTTAGAAAATAAATTGTGCCACTATTTACACTAGCCAATATTCTTTTTTCTAGATACCAATGACTGCAACCCTCATCCATGGTAAGTACATGAACTCCAGTCCTGTACCTATTGTGAAAATACAAATGAGCACAGTAATATGGATTTACATTACAGATTGGAACTAATTTTACTCTAAAATAATTGAAGCCAGCCTCTGTAAAATATCTTATAACCATTTTTTTTTTGCTGTGCCATATTCCTTGACAGCACCAAAGACCACAAAACAAGCTGAGTTGATTCATGTATGAACAAATAAAGTATTTTAGTGTAGTCTCCATGGTGGAACTGACCAATAAATTACAATGATAGGAAGTGAATCACATGCAATAACATTTGAAGCATTTGTAATTGGGTAGAGTAAAAAATGAGAAATCAAAACCTGTTAGTTTACTGTAAATAATTTTAAATAATATAAAAATGTCCTGTTGGACCAATTACTATGTATAAACATTTTTAAAAACAAAACTGAATTTTTGGGAGAGAAATGGGAATATTTTAAATACAGAGGCTGCTATTTATGATTGAAGAGGGAAAAAACTGATGTGGATGAAACAATCTGCCTTATCTTTCTCAGTTATCTGCTCTGATGCCATCATCTGTGCTTCATGTATTAAAAAAGCAACCAAATTTAGAAAGCCTTGGACTTTCTTTGTATTCCCTTGAAAGTGCTGTTCTACCTCTCTGAATTCTGTGCATGTGCTTCCTCATGCATCTGTAGGATGTTGCTGTTTAGCTGCAGACTTGCTAAGCAATATTGTTTATCTAGCTTTATGCTTTTGCTCTTGACAGAAATACATTGTCCCCCTAAAGAGCAGCAGAAACTTTAATTAACAGAGCTTTAATTGACCAGTGGAGCAGTGTAGATGGCTTTTTAAGCACCTTTTTTATTCACAGTTACAACGGAGGGATCTGTGTCGATGGAGTGAACTGGTTCCGATGTGAATGCGCCCCTGGCTTTGCTGGTCCTGACTGCAGAATCAGTAAGTACCTGGCTGGTTGTGCCACTGTGCACAAATTGGAAAGAACACCTGGTGAGCCTTTTTGCATTAGCTCAGCTGAATTCCAAATAATGAAGCAGAAGCCACCTGTTAGCCAGGTATTGATACCTTGTAAATAATAGCAGGTTATGGTCTGTTACTCATTTCATTAATTGGCACTGAAATGAGTTGGCTTAAATCATGCTTAAAGACTTGATTGCTAGATTTTCCTGGATAATTCTGAGGTTTCTGGGGTGCTGGCTTCATAGAAACTTAAATTTTAAATATTTCTCTGTTGATAAATATCTTGTTGGTAAAGATGTCATATATCTGAATGTGTTCCACCTAATGTAAGAAACCAGAATGCACTGAGACATTCCAAATGGAAACAAAAACATTGAGTGTAGTGCTGGCACATGAATAACAGAAGTATGATAAAGGTCTTTCAAGGCTAGAAAACAAACCTGTTACACTGCAATTATTCTGAAGGGTAGAGGCCAAAAAGAAGGAGAAAAACAGACCCTGAAGTATCTTGAAGTGTTGTAGAGCAAGCTGGTGGGGGATTTTTGTTGTTTGGTTGGTTTTTTGCATAGTTTTGGTTTTGTCTTTTTAAAGGAATTTTATCATTTTAACTTTAATGGATATATACCTTTTTTATTTTTTTTTTTACTTTCTGCTTTGGAAGCTCAGACTTTGTATATTCTGTAGCCTCAAGGCTTCTGGGCTTGGTCCTTCCACTCCTTCAGTATGATGATGTGCTTTCAAGTTCATTCTCATTCTGGCATAGAGCAAACAAGCCAGCACTTCTGGGTGGAAGGCAGCACTTGTGGAAGCATCAGCTCAGTGTTGTCTCAGTTCAGAACCAGGCATGGCAATCATTGTGTGTCTAAATCCAGATACCCAGAAAAGGATATTGAATTCTCCTTGCCTGCTCCTTTTCCCCTTAAGGCTAGGATGTCACAAATACAAATACTTTGCATTTGTAATGGAGCTGCAGACATTTTTTTACTTGTTTAGACTGGTATAGATGGAAGGAGTAGCTTTGAGAAAAAATGCCTTTTGTGACTGATTCAAAAACAGAGTTAAATCACCTTTTTCAGCATACAGAGGCTGGAGAATCTTAAACTTATATAGTGTGAAGACAGGAGGAAAGAGTAATTGAACCCTGTTGAAGTTTAGATCTTAGTTAGAAGATCTTAGAAGTTTAGATCACTTTTGAAGGAAGTTAAAATAGAACCAAAAGCCCTCCCATATCTGTTGGATTGTTGTACATTGCCTACAAGTGTAGCAATCTCACTATTGCCATTTTTCATGTTCATTTTCAAAGTCCTGTACTTTAAAATGAGCTGATACCATGTATTGGACCAGAACTGGTGTTTAAACAGTTTTCTCTGGGGTTGGAAAGGGCATTCATACTCAATGGAAGAAAACTTTCAAAAGATGCTTTGGAAGAGAGATGTTTCTGGTTGAAAATGAAGCAGTTGGTGCCTGTAGCTCACAACTTGATGTGCTGGTTTCTGTTGCATAAATCAGTATTGGTCACTTCCCCAGGATAACAAATGACACATTGCTGTCCACTGAATGGACCATGCTTCCCTGCCTTTTTCCATTGGTTTCTGTGGCTAAGCCTCTGAGTCTGAAGGTTTTTTAAAGAGGGCTTTATGCTAAGTATCTATGTATTAAATTAATCTACTCACTATTTCAAGGTCATTAATGTTCATCAAACGTGTGTTACAAACTAAACTGTTACTCTTCTGCCTTTTGGTCACTTGTATTACAGCAAGTCACTTCTTTGAGCATTGTTGAGCAAGATCATTGTTCAGCTCTTGCACTCTGATAACTTCATGAAAACACATGCTTTTTTTTGTGTGAAGCCTAAATGTCTGAGATTAGTGCCAGAACAGGATGTGGGACTTGTTCTGTAGCTGAATGTGGACAAGGCATTAACACCTTCAGCTGTCCAACACCTCTGCTCTGTGAGATCAGTCAGCATATGACTGCTGTTTTGATTACCAGAACTTCAATTAGAGTGCAATTATGAGAAATCTGTTGCAGGGTATTGCTGAAATGGCAGGACTGTTCAATTACAACATTAATTCTGTAGCCACACTGTCCCCTGCTTTTAAAGAAAAGGAGGTACTGTTAGATTACACCTCAGTAAATTATTAATTACAATGTCCTGTGTCCTTGTCACTGAGTTTTACCTATTTTCTGTCCAGATATTGATGAATGCCAGTCTTCTCCTTGTGGGTATGGTGCCACCTGTATAGATGAAATAAATGGATACCGATGCACTTGTCCTCCTGGAAGAATTGGTCCTAGATGCCAAGAAGGTATTCTGATATCTGCTATCAACCTTTACCCAAAACACAATAGAGCACAATGTAGCCAGTATAAAGTTTATACAATAGTCTGATATGTAAGGAATAGTAGCTAATATTTTTAATTTAAATTTGTATAGTATTTATTATATAACTTGAAGTGTCTGAATGTGCTTTTTGGGTTGTTTTTTCTCTTTAGTGATTGGAATTGGAAAGCCTTGCTGGCTTAAAGGAATGACCTTTCCCCATGGCAGCCGGTGGGAGCAGGAGTGCAACAGCTGCCACTGTTTGGATGGACGTATTGACTGCACCAAGGTAGGCATTTTGGCCTATTTTCTTAAAAGCTAAAACAAACTCATTGTTCTTGATGCACAAGTTAGTCTTTGTCTCCTCTAAATTTCCCTTGTTTTTTTTTTTGGTTTTTTTTTTTTTTTTTAAGTTGCTTCCTGTAAAAGCAGTTATGGATTGTCCTTAGTATCATGAGTTACTGTCCTGCTGTCAACCTGCTAGAACAGGCTCTCTAGACCACTTGTAGAAAATAAAATATGAGCTGGAATAAAGAATAAATAAATCACACTGCTGAAGCTTTGCAAACACAGTTTTAGAACTCCTAATTCTGTGAAATTGAGTGAGTTCCATAGGTGGGGGACATGTAGGAAGAAATTTTTCACTGAGTATTAACTGCCTTTTTGTATTGTTCTTCATTAGCTTTATGAATTGAGAGCTTTCAACCTTTGTATGTTTAGTGTGAACTAGATCCTAGTGGTTTTGTGACTGAGGAAAAGACCTAAATGCAGTTTGAACATGTGCCTTAAATTCAACTCATCCATGTGTGGTATTTGATTTCTTCCATGTGTAATGGAACACTTGCAGACAATTGTGCTAGTAGCTGTGCAGTACTATGTAGGCTCTTAAAAGCTTTGTGGAATTGTAGAATATCTTGAGTTTGAAGGGATCCCCAGGGATCATCCAAGTCCAGTTCCTGGAATGGAGCTGTGTTGGGAAATTGCTGCACCCCAGTAATTTGTGGGTACCAGCAAACTGTTACCATTTGGGAGCATGGTTGGAGTGGTTGTGCTTATCACCAGTGTGCATCAGCTCTCAACATATTCTGCATTCTCTGGCAGGGTCTCAGTTGTGAATATCGAGGAAATTAATCTTCATGTTGATATTGCTCTTTCTATATTGTAGAAGCCTAGAGGACTAAATTAGAATAAATGCTTTAATTTCTGTATAACTCAGTTAAGTGGGACAAATCTATAAACTTCAAGGAGATATGCCCAGTCAGTGGTTTCTCATATTATCTTTACACAGATTTTTACTCTTGTGTCTGTACTAAATATCCTCATTTTGTGGAAGAGCAGATCCATCTGCTAATGGAACTACAGCAGTATCAAAAGAGATATTTTTCTGTGTGAATTGTTGATTTGGATTTGATGCACGAGAGCAACTACCTGTAACAGTGCTTCATTCTTTTTATTTCCTAGGTGTGGTGTGGAAAAAAGCCTTGTCTGTTACACAAATACTGGGATAATTCCAATAACCAGTGTCCCATGGGTCAAGAATGCCAGGAGAAGTATATGAAATGCTTTCAGCCACCATGCACAGACTGGGGAGAATGCAGTGCCTCTGAACCTCTGCCTATCAATATCAAGTGTCTGCCTAATTCTGGGTACTTGGACAATGACTGTGCTAGAATTACTTTAATTTTTAATGGAGACAAAGTCCCCCAGGTGAGAATGGAATTCTTAATGAAGTGTGGCAATATATGTAGGGATCTATTCTATGTCACAGCATGCAAGATTAAGGTTTCTAGTATGAACCCTTGCTATTATAAGCTTGGAAATTTTATTACTAGACTCCTGTTGCTTTTAATTGAGCTTTTTCTAAAGGGTGAGGCGAAATTTGGGTTTGTACTGAATATTCCATCTTCTTGAGTCTTGAAGAACTATTCACATTTCAAGCTCAGACTGTACTAACATATTAAGCAAGCTCAGTTTTTTGCCCTTCAGTCAAAACCCTGTTCTTCACTTTTCTGCCCTTTCTTGCTCCCTTCTTTGCTGTCTTCATCAGTTCTTAGCAACTGTAAGAACTCTGAAGATCCTTATTTTTACGTGCTATTTTTTACTTGAACTAAAATCCCACAATCTCCCTTGCTTCTAACAGGGCACTACAACAGAAAATATCTGTTCTGAAATCCGGTATTTACCAGCTACAAGGACTGTTTCTAGGGACAGAACTCTGATAATATTGTGTGATCCATCTTACTCCACAGAGAATGCAGTGGAAGTTGCTATTGTAAGTATGAGATCTGTGTGTATATATATATATATATAAATGTTTTCTTATTAGTTTTTACTGGGGAAGACGTTGTTCAAGCTTGTTTCACTTGAATGCAGGTGGACCAATCTGTGGCCTAGTCTTGTCTGCAAAGCAATTTTATGATCTCACAATTTCCTACACTGCCAGAGAGCTGAAACTGCAGGTTTTGTTAATGACAGATGGCTACTACAAGCTCATGATAAATTACTTTAAGGACCAGTTCAGCCCAAATTAGTGAACAGGTGCCTACTTGTTCTGTCAGAAATCTTGGGCTCTTGACCTTCTCAGTAAGGAGATATGCTTACAGGTGGCTGGATTGTTCTTGTGAAGAGGTTTCTGCTGTGCATTTAGTGTATGACTGCTTCAGGGACGTTCTTTAAACACAAGGTACTAAGTGAGAAGTGAAAGAAGGTGCAAGTCAAGTAGATGAAAGTAACTTTTGCCCTAATGAACTAAAGACTTATTTTAGATGCATTTACAGCTCAATCTTTCCATGCCTGTGTATAGCTTAGTTTTCAAGAAAGAGTTAATCTTCATGGTAAATGTTTATCCAGGCAGAAGCTGGACTGTATGTCTCTGCTAGTACTGTAAAGAACATGCTGAGCCATGATGCAGGGACCAGAGTGTATGGTATAAATAGAGCAGACTGTTATTAGTCCAAGCTTCTATCTAGATAATCCACATGTCTTGAACTGCTCCAAACTATGACTAAGTTTAGCTCATCAGTTTGAGTAACATGGAAGTCACTGCTTATGCTTTGAGGTATATTAAATTAACTAGTAGGTGTGCTACCCACCAAGTCTGACACTGCATCTGCAGTTTGGGTAGAGCCAGCCATGCTGTTGCTGTGGTAAGCTTTTACAGAACTGTTTGTAGCTACTGTCAGGCAAATTGAGTGAACTCAATTAAGATATTGCTAGATTTTAAAAGTACATTTCCATGGTTAGGTGACTGCAATAACTTGTTGCTTTCCCCCTTCACTCCCTTTAGTCCTTTGTCCCACACCGAGATGAACAAGATAACAGCCTCATTCAGAATGCTGCTAACACAATAGTCAATGCCATCACCAAGCGACAGAACAGCACGGTCATGCTGGCAGTAACTGAGGTCAAAGTGGAGACCATCGTTGTTGGGAATTCATCATCAGGTAAGGTTCCAGTGCATACCTCCTCTGTGGTGTGTTTTTTGTTCCCCTGCTCTCAGACTTTTCTTATCTTTCTTTACATATTGGAGAAAATTATCCACTGAGTTGTGTTTTTAGTTGCTGTTACTAACTGAAGAGAAAGCGCCTTTGAGATCAAGATTCTGTGCCTGTGTGCTCATTTAAACTTGACCTCATCCCTAAGTGACATGCTCAGATACTCTTGCCATGGTTTTGGCTTTGGCTTCCAGCCCAAGCACACCTTTCATAAGATCAGGAGTTGTTGTGTGCAGTTCCAAGCCTGTCCAATTCTCCTACATTAACCTTAAACCAGCCTCAGCCCTTGATGCTGCTGCACTGAGGCTGTGAGGAAATGAAAATTTCAGGGAGAGAGAAGGTGTGGTGTGATCCCAATCTCTTCTGAAGTGCTCATGTGCTATTTATTTACCTCAACCAGAGTTAAAGATGTCTAGTTTCTTCCAATACTTGGCCATGATGTAAAACTTTGCTCTCTTTTTCAACATGTGTTTCTCACTAGTGCACAGCTGGTTTGAAATGTAGCATTCATTCCTCTTCAGGAGGATATGGTGTGATTGGAGAGCTTTATCTCCAAGAGCTGTGCCAAACTGAGTTGTTGCAGGTTTTGCATGCCTGTGTTCCTGCCTGGGGAGGCAGGAGATGGGCTTGTGGAAGACCGCTGGTAGGCTCAAGTTCAACCAAGCCCCAGAGTGAAAATCTTACAATGGTAGGAGGCTCTCCCAGCTTTTTCCTAGACCTCCCCAACATAATCTTCTGGAAGATCTTCCATCCATAGCCTAAACAATTGCCTGGTTCCACTTCCCTTGCATTTTCCTTCTAGGAAATGCCTTTCATCTGTTAAAGTCTTGGCAAATGCACTGTTTCCTCGGCTCTCCTGAAGGAGTGTGCTTGCCTTAAACAGCAGTTGTGTAGGAGATAAGGATTTGAGCTGGGATTTTGGCATGCCTCAGCCCTCTGGCTTTTCTGATTGCTTATTAAATTCTAGGGCTAAAGGGCTACAGATTACTTTGCCTCCCACCTCAATGAGATTTAAAGAGTCTCCCAAAATAGTGATTTAATTTGGGTTCTCTTGCAAAATGGTTTCCAGACTCCTCATTTTAATATGGGTGTTCAGTATTGACCACTGGCCCGTAGTTCTTAAGTGAAGTTGTTATTTTTGGTTTGGTTTATAACCTGGTTTTGGTTTTTATTTGTTTTACTGCTGCCCCTTAATTGGTCAAGGTGGGTGAAAAGCTATCAGAAAATGTGCTTGAGAGCCCTATGTGTCGAGAATCTCATTTCTGTGGAGTGCTCAAGTGTCTAGGTGGAGCTGATAATTTAGATGCTTCATTGGCTTCTCTAGCTTTAAGAAAAAGTAGTCTGAATTTAGAATCTGTATGCCAAAAATTCTGTATAAAGAACCTGTTATTAAGTGAACTTGGATCTATGGTCATATGATGAAATAATAGATGTGATAGCAGTGAGAATGCAAGCTTTGTGTTCTAATCTTGGAGAAGCTGTAATAAAGAGCTTCTTTTTCTTTGAAGTATTTCTCCCATTCATGATTTAATGTTAGGTTGCTTATGAAAAATCAGGAGAGAATAGCAGTTACTCATGTGAGTGCAACCCTTCCCATAACTGTTAAAATACAATTTTGACATCCCTTGAGGGATCCCCAGCCATGTTGGCAGTGTACTCACCTTCCTGTAGCAAAAGGAAATGTTTGAGAATGTGTCACATTCTACATAAGAATGTGCTCAGAAGGCATTTGAACACTGGAGGGGAGGACTGTGGTGTTGAAACATTGGTTGTTTTTGTATAGTCATTTCCAGGTTATTCTGTAAGCAGATATCGTAAAACTGCTGAGGGAATTTGTTTGGATGAGGCATTGGAGTGGTGGGTTGACAGCATTTGTCTGCAGAGCTGTTGAACAGCCCTGTTTCTCTCTACAAAAACAAAGCACCTCATCTGTTGTTGCCCCTTACCATGTGTGAGTTTTTGCTTATCAAGAACAGAAAAAAGCTGTTTTACTCTCCTAGCTGTACAGCTCTTGAGGAAGGGGGGCAGAAGAAATCCAAATATGCATAAAATTTTCAGAAATATTTTCCTAGAGAAATAATCTGTGTCTATGTGGGAGAGCACTATAGTGAGATTTGGATTGAGAGAATGGAGAAAAGCAATTGCCTCAACAACTTTTGTTTGTTCATGGAGCAGTGAAGACTCTTCTCCCTAGGGCAAATATTCTGGTATTTCTTCCTGAGGTAGAACAGGAGTTTGCTGAAGAATTCATGACCAGTTCGGTTACATAGCCCTAACCTGGATGTTTTTGGAGATTATTGATACATAAATGTCTGTAGACACTGATGGTAAAGGACTGTTCTTTCTGATGATAAATGCAGGTGCAAGTGCCAGTACTTCTAGGTGCACAGTACTCCATTGTCTGCCTGCTGCTAGGATAAGGTTTTTCTTAGCAGAAATTAGCAGGATTACTCAGGTTTTCTCAGACAACTTTGCATAGATGCTAGAGAAAGATGCTACTTAAGAAAACCAGTTTGTCTGTTGGAGGGGACAATAGATCTCAAATGGAGCTTTCCTCCCTCATCATTAATCATGTAAAACTAAACTAGTAAAGAGCACTTTCAAATGGACCTGGTACATTCAGGTAGTTATTGTGCTGTAAAAACATCTTAATTCTTTTCTCCTAAAAATGGTTCAGGTGATCACCTGTAGCCAAGTATGGCTCCTTCTCTTGCAAATGTCCAGTGCTATATATCTTGTTCTGTTAACACAAGACTTTTATTTCTTTCCATTTGCCCTCCAGATTATTTGGTTCCAATTCTTTGTGCGGTGTTTAGCATTGTGTGGCTGACTTGTATCATCATCTGCGTGTGGTGGACTCGGAAGAGGAGAAAAGAGAGAGAGAGAAGCCGTCCTCCCAGAGAAGAGGGTGCCAATAACCAGTGGGCACCTTTAAATCCCATAAGAAATCCTATAGACAGATCTTACAGTAACAAAGACATTCGTTATGAATGCAAAAACTTCATATCTCCTCAAAAGAGAACTTGTGATGCGGTGGAGGAGTATGTAGAGTATGAGGAAGAGGAGGATGAAGAGGAGGAAAGAGATGAGGAAATGGACAAATTCCTCTCTCACAAACTCGCAAAGCCTTTGCCGACAAAGGTGTCTGACACATCAGAGAGCAGTCCAGTAAAGAAATCCCACCAAATAGGCAAAATGGACAACAGATCTGTAAAAAATGTGAATGCATCAAACTTTGAAGGCAGTAGAGACTAACCTGTATTTGGGATGTAGGCAGACTGCGCCTGCGCTTGCTGGGGAGGGGAAAAATTGACATCTCCACTTTGCATCAAGGACTAAAAATATCTGGAGTCAAATGTTCATAGTTTCTTTATTTTGCGTAAAAAAAATAAATAAAAATAATAAATAAAATTTATTTTGTTTCTTTAGCCTTGTATAAATTATTCAATGACTGTCAGATGAAAAAAAATGAGTAATCTTTGATAGTTGCTATTTTTGTAAAGTTTACTTATAATACACTCGCTGTGTGGCAGAGGAGAGGTTGTATTTTCAATATGTGTAAAGTTTATTACAAAAGACTGTACACTGTTTACAGAATGTATTTCTTTTTATTACTTGCTCTAATTTAATGGTGGCTTTAAAACCTCCTGGTTGAGGAAATTGTGTGAACTTTAAACTGCTTTCTTGACTTTGAATCTCTATTAATGGCAGCTCACTGCACTTGTTACGTTAGTAGCTTCTGTAAGATTTTTTCCAAATTTGCCTTACACACTTTGTAATAGGAACAAAAAAAAAATTATAGAGATCTTTCAACTGTGGTTTAAAAGTGGCCTTTTTATTTCTGTTGAATTACTTTAGAATTGCAGTATTGAAGCATGTGACAAGTGCCTTGAGATTAAACTTTTTCTATAGCAACTGTCAAAGACTGCCATATCAATATAGTAAAATTGTGAGAACTCTAGGTTCCCCAACTGACACAGTTTATTTTCTAATAGTGAAAGTGCTTTTTTGTAAATATGTACATATTAAATGAATCACTCTGTATATTTGATTTAATAAGTTAAATATTTTGGTCTTTTTTTTTTTTTTTTTTTACATGTCATTCCTTTTAATTTATGTTGCAGAAAAGGAGGTTCTATGGCAGTTTATAAGACTTTTTTTTGGTATTATGTCCAGATTAGAAAATGATGTTAATACAATCAATGTTAGGAATCTGTTGGTCATTTGTATTTACATAGGAGCATAACCACTTACGTGTAAATAGATCCAGAAATGTTTGTTTATCCCCATGTTCAGCCCATCTCAAGAACACTAACGGGTGCATCTACTGTACAGTACCAACATAGAGAGGCATTGTTTTTTCTTTTGTGAATATGTTAATTACATGTGGTATTACTTTTTTTGCGTTTAAATACAGGCCTAATGAAGGGAACAATATTTTCCTCAGTCTTGTTTCTGTTGTGCTTTATTCATCTTTCGCTCTAAAGGAAAAAGGCTGGCAAGCTCAGAGGATGGGAGTACCTCAGTAGAAATGGTTAAATGTTTTGGAAGGCTTATGCTTTTTTTTTTTTTTTTAAGGCTTTTATTATTGCTGTTATCTGGGCAGACTATAAGTTTATTTTAATTACTGAAGAAGCATAACACTACATACACCTAGTTACCCTACCAATGAGAGGAACGGATGTCTGAGAGTGTAAACTCTGGCCCACGAACAATGTAAACATGAATGTTTTGAAACCAGTTATTTTATACAGGAATGCAGGATTTGCTTTGCAGGATCATCTGTTTTAGTACATTTTTTTGACATGTTCTTAAAAAAAAAAAACCTTTCAGAAAAGAAACTATTTATTAAAGCATTTTATAATGATGTTTGTTGTAACTTTTTTACTTGTGCTAAATATTCAAAACTTATTTTGATAACCTGGTTAGGAGTTAGTTTAGAAAAGGGTACTATCCTTCTCATGTTCCCCAGTATAATCCTGAGTATTTAAACCAAAAACACTTTTTTTCTGCTACTCTTGTAACTTTTTGTACTGTAATGCTGCTGTCTTCCATAATCTAATAAAATGATTCCCTCATTGTGTGTAAGATACTTCAGATTGTTGTTTGCTTTCTAAGCGCTTGGAGCTCAGATGTGACCAGGCTAAAGAGAGGAGGAGTGAAAGTCCAGGTTTAATTCCCAGTATTTCCCATAACCCGAGTGTGCAGCACTGATCTCCAACATTTCCTGAGCCGCAGCCAGCCTGTGGAGGAGGTGCTGTCCCCTGGGCCTCAGGGACACCTCCAGCTCTCCCTGCAGAGCACAGGGCTGTGTTTGGCTGCCAGCAGTGGAATTGTGGATGATCCCTGTGGGTCCCACCCAGCTCGGGATGCTCTGTGTGTTCCACGTGCCTGTTCTGCAGTGATTCTCCTCCTGGCTGCTCAGTGAAGCCTTCTCTGAGCAGGGCTTGGCCTCCTGGGTGAGAAGAGGGCTGGCTGAGCGTGCAGGGGCCTGAGGAGGTGTCCTTGCCCAACTGAGTTGGATTTTGAAGTAATTCCTTTCTCTACTGTGCAGCCATTCTGAGTTTTTACATGTCATGCTCCAATCTCAGTTGAGGTCTATTCCTGTTTCTCTAACAATTCCTTTGTATATGATATTTTACAAATTAAAAGATGAATTCCTGTAAGATAATATGGAATATAAAAGATTAATTTTTCCTAGTAGCTATCAGCATTTGAGAAAGAATTCTAGATTCTAGCAAAGGTTTTATTTTAGTCATCATACAGCTACTTTTTATTGCTTTTTCTTGGAGTATTTGCTTGTCTTCATTGTTACAGAAACAACTCTCAGCTAACTCAGTCCTCAAAATCTAATTCTGTTACCTTTCTCAAAAGAAGAAATAAGTTTATATATGTTTGGAATAAGGTCACTGCTGTTCTGTCATCTGGTCATGAGCTGTCTGACTGCTCCCAAAGGTGCTAATTCTGCTTCTTGCCAGTACTGAAGTAGCAAGGGGGCACACCAGTGGTCATCACCCACTGTTTAAACAAAGGGACTGATCCCATGTCCAGGAGTTGTTCCTCTGTGGATTCTCAAAAAAAAAAACACAGGCAAATGTTCAATTTTGTAGTGCTCTTTCCGTGCCAAAACCAAGAATGATTTGACGCCTCCTTGATGTGATGAGTGAGTTATGTGCACTGAGATACGTGAAACACGATTAATAAGTTTAGGAGGATAAACAAACAAAAAGTAAACTTTCTGACTTCCACAAATTAACCTTGATCAATTTTATGCAGATCTTATTTCTATGCTGCTCTTAAATTACTTGTATGTCTCCACATGCCTCATCTCACCTTATTCAGTAGTTTTGTTTCATCTTGATTTATTTTTACAGATGTTGCTCTTGCATCTCAACTTCTTGCTGATGCACATGTGCTAAGCATTATGGTGCTGCCAGAATCCTCTCTGTTACAAGAACTACATAATGAGGCACACTAATAAATGCACTCTTGTGATTTTTCTAAGCCATGAGTAGTTCTGGGTTAATTTTTCTTCCCTGATGCTCTTTCCAAGACCTGATGTTAACCTGAAACACCTGCTGAGCTCAATTTTTCTTTTGGCCATTTGCTGTTGTCTGGTTTGTTCTCCAGCAGGCCACGTAATTATTGCTCTTCAGATCAGACTGTGCTTGCATGGCAAGTTAATTTATCCAGCAAAACAACTCACTCTGCCCATACCTTTCCAAGAACAAGCTAAGGGTTGGAAGGCATTTCAGTCACTGCCCTGAAAGCTGCAGAGGACATCAGCTGTACTTCTAGATATGGGGAAACTTAAAGGGATGGGGTTAGCATGTAACAAATTTGCAGAGGAATTTGTTTTAGAGATATGATGTGTGTGACTGAATTGAACTCTCATTGTCATTGAGTGCTGGTGGGCTGCCCTGGTGCTTTGGATGCACTGGAGAAAGGATGAGCCTGAAGAACAACAGTCCAAGTAGCTTGTGAGCTGTCCTGGGAAGCCTAGTAGTGACCTTTAGGAGGTTTCTTGTGTCTGAGGGGAGTAGAGGTTGTCTTTGCTCTTCCTCTATCCTCAACACTAAGGCTGGTGTTTGTATCAAGCTTAGATTATTGCTCTTGCTGTGAAAAAATTATGTGACTCTCTGACCTGCTCTGTTCAGTGCTGCAAAGCAGTCTCTGACTAGCCCTGTGTTCTTACTTTACCTCACAGGTGGTGAGGTATAGAATGGGCTTAGAAAACAGTAAAGGAACAAAGGTCCCCTTAAGAGATGACTAAATCCTTCCCAAGTCCATCCTTGTTTTTCTATGAATATGTGGAACTCTTTGCTTTTGCGTTGTATAAATGAAACTATGTATATTTTTCAGTGTGACAGAGACCTAATCTAAGTGCAAAAGTGTCTCTTCTTCAACCACTTGATTGTAAACATGTGCTTGCAATCAAAAGTTTATAGATTAATTGTCATAGACAATATTCTGAAGTCGGAAGTTTTGGGGGTTTTATGAGAATCATTAGGTTTCATGGTTCATTGGGTCACCTTTTCCCTTGGAAAAGCTAGATTGCATCCATCTAGGAAATCTGGATGGTTTATACAAATCTCCTTTTTATATTGTATTTACTATTTCTAGAGCAAGAAGAAACAGACAATGTACAGGGCAGTGTACATTACAAATGAGCTGAACAGAGACCCACCTGTCCTGCTTCAAAGTTAATAATCTGGGGTTTCCTGCAGACATCCAGCATCATTTTGTAGAAACCCTTCTCAAAGGATACTTTGCACTGTCTTTATGAAAGGAGTACATAAATCAACTGCCTTGAGGGACCAATGAGCCAGTCTTTAGAAGCTCAGAAGAAAAGCTCTGTTTATTTTTCCCTGGCAACAAAGCTGCTTCAGGTTTTGTTCTAGATGGGAAAAAAAAAAAACAGGGAAAACTTATGCAATATTGAGGAGATGTCATGTTTTTGCTCATATTACTGTACTCCATCCATATTACTCTTTATAAGCACTGAGACACAAGGAATGAATGTACTTTGCTGAAGTCAAACTAAGACTTCTTGGTTTGCAGTGGTGGATAAGGCAGAAGGATCACTTTGCAGGTGTAAATGTGATATTCTGTAAGGATACAAGACTATGATTAGGGAGGCACCATGTTTTCTGACCTCTGGGTTCCCAAGAGAGGCTGTTGCTTTCACATATTCTGGCAAAAAGAAGAACCAGCAAGCCAGCCAAAGGCAAATCATTCAGCCCTGTTGGTAGGCAGAGACTTGTTAAGCTGTGAGTCTTTCTCAGCTGCTATCCTATCTTTTCTCCCACCCATCTGAAGGAGGCTTGGTTGGAGGGGATTCTCCCTGTGGCAGATGTGCTGTGCTGATAGGCTGTGAAAGGAGGCTGGGCAGGAGCAGTGGAGCAGGTTTGGAAAGTGCTGTGGCAGCGGTCTCAGAAGGCCTTTGAAGGCTTGGCCATCAGCCTGCAGGCATAACTCTGGGCATAACCCCACCTGCTCATTAGTGCAGCCCCACCTGTGGGTGGAAGGTGCTCAGCCAACAGCTGCACTGGTGCACATCAAAGGTCCATCTGCTGTAGCATCCTCTGTCCTGCAGTGGCCAGTGGAAGATGCTTACACAGAAAGTGCAAGGCAGCAGCAAATTGCAGCATGAGCCCTTCTCACACCCATCCAGCTCTTTCAGTTAGTAGTTCAGGGTCATATTTGATAGGCATCTCTCCTCTGTAGCATTATGTTATCCTTTTTGTGCTCTTTTATCATGTGGCATTGAGTTCCACAACTGCACCATGAATTGGGTGGAAAAGCACTTCATTCTGTTTGTTGTGAACCTGCTCCTCAATAAAGTGATGTAAAACCAGAAAGCAGTTGTTCCCTCTCCATCTCCAGAACATTTGGGAGCCTACAGTGCAGACACCACTTTCTCCCTAAGTCTTGGAGTTCAAACTCACAGTCTGTTCTCTTTCCACTTGCAGGCCTGTTCCAGGTCTCTGGCTGGTTTTCCTATATGACCTCTGTGCCCTTCTAAATTATTCTCTGTCCCTTTAGAGTCAGGTTGACCAAACTGACCAGTATCTGATGTGTGGGCACCCCACAAAGGCCAGCACTGTTTTATACTCTGCTCACATCCTTTCTTGACCATCCCTGGTGCAATGGTTTCTTTTTGATCCATGTTGGCCTCAAGGCTGATGATGAAGAAGAGGTGATTGTTTCATGCCTTGGCTCTGCATGCTCGTGGTTCTTGTTAGAGCAAAGCTGTCTGAATCCCAGTGTTGTGAGTGCTGGGATCCCTTGAGAAGCTCTCTCTGCCATGTCTGTCTGCAAGGAGCAGCACTGGGATGTGGGGGTCCACAGTGGGCCTGGGAATTGTGATCCTGTTTATCTGGGGCAGGGCTGGAGTGGGTGGATATGCCAATGACAAGGATTTGTGCACACCAGGCAGTAGAGGAACAAGCCCTGCAGCCTCCCCAGCAGCCAGGAGGCTGAAAAGGATGTGGGCCTCAGTGAGTGTGGAAGAAGACTGTGTTTTCGGGAATGCTACATCAGTAAGATCTAGAGGTGAGGGTTACATGGGTACCACACTGCACTGGTTCATCCCTCTTCAATTTCCCTGCTGCTGAGGAGCTGTGCCACAAGTGACAGCTGGCACAGCCTGTCCCCACATGGTGAACCCCCAGCCCTTCACCCTTCCAGGTGAGGCTGAAAGGGCCACAATAATGCTGCACCACCATCACCATGTGTGGTTTGCTGCTGGGGAGGCAGCAGGGAGGAGGAGGAAGGGGTGGGTGGCTGGTGGCCACTGCCCTGTGCCCAGCCCTGTCAGACCTGTGGCTGCTCAAGCTGGAGGAGCACAGCCCAGAGGCTCCTCCCCACCATTATCTATCAGCTCTGGTTCATCACTGGGCTGCCTCTTGTGGAAAGCTTACCCACGTGTGACAGCTGCTTCAGACAGCTCATTGCTTTAGGAGCAGAAGGAATCCTCTGGCAGGGCTTTTCTAGATCCTGATACCTGCAAGTGCTGCGAAAAGCAGCTCAAGATTAGTTTTGTGTATCTCTTTTCAAATAAACATGTAGGTGTAGCATCATTTCAAAATAGTGCATGATAGCTGTTGGGAAGAGGGGGTTGTCCCTCTTCTGTATCTTTTTTAGCTGTGGGCCCCAGGCCTGACCTCTCTGTGGGTTAGAAATTCTGGGACAGTTTGTATCTGTTTCTCTTTTTGCCATGTGGCTTGTCTGAGTGCTTCCCTCTTTGGTGGTCCCCTACTGATGTGTCTGCATGGCTGGGCTCCACTCCAAGATCCCCGTGTGTTACTTACAAGGAGGTGGAAAGGGCTGGGAGAAAGGGCTGCTCAGTGCCGGACCCCCACTCAGCCTGGGCAGGGAATGTGCAAACAGCCCTTTTTCTGGCTGAGCTGGTGTCCCTGTCCTGCTCTGCCTTCTGTGGGGCTGAAACTCCCCCAGGCAGGGCTGTCCCTCCACAGGGCACTGCAGCTCAATGGCTGCTGCATTTTCTCATCCCCACCTCCCAAAAGAAAACAAATGGTGAGTGCAGCAGCTTCTCAATGGGAGGTAAAACTGCTGGAGTTGAACACTTGGGCTCATTAAAAGGTGAGTGTGGTGAGGTGTGCTGAGTCTCGGTTTCTCTTCCTTTTTTTTTTTTTTTTTTTTTAATTAAATGATGTGGCACTTGGTGCCATGATCTAGTTGAAGCGTTAGAACATGGGTTGGACTCTATGACCTTAAAGGTCTTCTCCAACCTAAAAATTCTGTGATTCTATGATAACCAAAAAAAGAAAGAAGAGAAAAAATTGAACAGTGAAGAGCTCTGCTCTCTCAAGACATGCACTGGGAAGTGCAGGGGTGCTGCCTGGGCTCCCTGGCCCACTGGGATGTGCCTGGATGCCACCCTCAGCCTGGTGAGGCTCCCTGGCATGGTGGCACAGGGACATCCCTCCTGCATGGCCCCGAGGCCCTAGGACAGGGCAGGTCCCCAGGGGGGTTCTGACTGTCTGCTGACATCGCTTTCAGTGCAGATAAAGCAGTGAGGTTATCTCAAGTGCAGCAATATCCTCTGCAAAAGTGAGGAGGAGAACCCTCTTTGCACCGTGTCACCCTGGATCAAGCCTGTTAGTGGGCAGGGGTGGTGGGAGCAGGGAGGCAGCACCTTCTAGGGGCATCCTGGCTGTGTGGGACCCCCAGCACAGGGCAGTGCAGGCAGCACATGGCAGACATTTCCCAGCCTGGCTGTTTGGATTTTGCTCTATATTTAGTGTCCCAAAGCAGTGCTTTGATTCGCAGTGCTCCCCAGCACCTGCTGCTCCCAGGGACTCTGGTGGTCTATATGGGTCCCAGTGAGGCTCGGGGTTCAGCTGCTCCCTCTGCATGCCTAAATTTGGGTACTAAGGCTTGGAGCTGCGGGTGCTATATTCTGCTGGGGTTTGTGTTTCTCCTGCTGCGGGGCACGGTGCTAATCTGGGGTTTGTGGGCAATGTGTTTTCAAAACAAGGGTGGCTTTGATTTGCCAGTTTCTGGTTCAGCTCATCTGAGCCATTAATCGTTTTTCAGAGCACAGAGAGATTAAAACTTATAGAAATAAAATCTGAATATGGCTAGCTGCTTCTTCCCAGCAGCAGATGCCTGCTCACACACACACGTGTGTCTGGTGCAGGACATCCCTCATGCAGTGGGAGCATTTTCCAAGGCCTGTTCCCTGCACACCAGTGGAAAGGCTGAGCTCTGATGCTGAGTGTGACCACCCTGATGTCAAAACCTCCAGCTGGCTGTGACAGCTCAGTGGGACACTGCTACAAGTGGCCTTTTAAGGAGCCCTGGTCTGGGAATGGGCATAAACACTTTTCCCTTTCATGCTCATTTCCAGGGCAGGTAATTTATGTATCTTGGTAAGAACTGGCAACCATGTCCATGCTTCTGTCCCTTTGTAATATCCTGTTGTTGCTTTCCAGAGAAAAAATACCAGCAGACATCCAAGGTTACTTCCTTGGCATGCTCTGTGTGTTTTCAGCCTGATTGTATCTGCGCTCTGTGGATGTTTCCTGACATGCTGCATCTCCCCCGCTCTTGCATCACAGGCTGAGCATTAACTGTGCATGCTTTGCTGCAGCAGACCTTTCCTTTCTGACCACAGCTGCCTCTCACAGCCTTGCTCCAGGCACATCCCCTCCTTTGTCCAGCTCCCACATTGCTCCTCAGACTCCTCATGGTGCTGGATGGACCTTGGAGCAGAGCAGGAATGATGAGTGACTGTGGCACGGATCAGATGCCCACACAGCTGCTGGAAAGGGCCCTCACTTCTCTTATTGCAAGACAAACGAGGTCACTCAGAGGCGGCTTTAAAAGTGGCCCTCATGGCAGGCTGACTGCTCCAGGTGTTGTTCTGGGTGCCTGCAGCCGCTGGATGAGGAGAAGTGCCAGGATCCTGGTGCACTCCTGGTTCACTGAGCTGCTCCTTTTGCCCATCCAGATCCTGCCAAGTGTGAGCCCAGGTTTGTTCCTCATTGCTCCAGGATGCCTTGGCATTCCTTGAGGACATCAGAGCTCATTCCCCTCTCCACTGCCAGGCCTGGGCTGTGGCATCATGGTCCAGCCCCAGCACAGGGCCTGTGTGTGATGCTGCAGATGAAAGCTGTTGTTTGTTTACAAGCTCTCCTCAATTAGAACTCATTTGCTGCTCACACACTATATTTAAAAGCTCATGTTTAAATCAGCACTGGTGATTTAGGAGTGCCTGTTTTGTTTTCTTTCCTAGATACATACGATAATTCCTCCACCTGTTAAAAATCTGTTGCTAATATTTGCCGTCAGGTTTTATTTTTTTTTTTTTTAGTCCCCTGCCAGGATAGCCAGAGGCCTGCAAGTGTTTATTTAACTCTAGCTGTTTACTTCTCATAAATCTCTCTGCCTGAAAATCCATTTGGGATCAGGCAGGAAAAAAGCTTTGCAATCATGCTGGATTAGATTAAAATAGACAGAAAGTTTCAGTTTGGGCATTTGGGCAGCCCTGGATCTCTTCAGAGGAACTCTCAGTGAGGCTTTCCAACACACAGCCCCATGGTATGGAGGGGATGAGTTCATGTCCTGGTGCCATTTTGTCCTCTATTGTCCTGGCCAGCACAGGTGTCCCAGGAGGTGGGACAGGGCAGGAGCTCTGCCCATGGAATGCTTCCCTGAGCACCCTCCATCCTCAGGGAACTGCTCCAGGCAGAGCCACCATCCCACTGGGGTGTATGTGACCTGTTAGCCTTAATTTCTACAGGTCAGCTAAATAAGGAAAAATAGGATTTAAAATTTTTTTCCTCAAGGTTATTGTTTTTTAAATTTTCCTGTATTTTTTTTTTATTTTGTTCATTCTTCATTAATTTTGTTAATTCATTGCAAACTTATCATATAACTGATGTCTATGTATACCTTTTTTCACAATATCAAATCGATCTGATCAGATTCACCCATGGGAGGACAACTTTAGTCTTTCAAGGAAAGTTTTGTCCAGATTGCAAAACCCTTGCTGTAAAAATTGTACTGGGTGTGTGCACTTGTTTAACTGCACCTTTACGTGGATGAAATGTGTGAGAGCTCCTGAGCCAAATTCTGGTTTAAAGTTAGGAAACTCAGGGTAAGCCCAGGACGAGAAGACAAACCTTCCTCACCATGCAGATGAGCTGATCCAGCAACTTTCCAAGGAACAGGATCATGCCCAACGTTTGAAACCTGTGGCTTTGGGTTCCATCAGTCATCCCTTTCAACAAAATCCTATCCTGTCATGGAATTATTTGTAGAATTATCTTTTTCTATAACTTTTTGTCCATCTACTGAATTTTTATGAAATAGAATGTTTGCAGAGACCAAGAGGAATTTTCCAAAGGACTACAGACTGGGATGCTGAAACAAATGTTCCCATGTATGTATCTGATTGGGACACACATTTCTTTCCTCCAGACCCCTGGGCCTTCACTATATTTCATGCTTTAGCCAAGGGCCAAATGTCAACCCCAATTTCCCCAACTTCTACACTTTGGAAATCAGCAGAATCATTCTGGATTCTCTGCAATGTGCATGAAAAAATTTCTTTTGTTCCTTTCATAATTTTTAGAACAACTCAAATGTCTTCAGGGATTCAGTCAGGAAACATAATCTTGAATAAGATAGAAACAAGAAAGTCAAGTCCTTGTTGTATCTTCCATGCTATTTCCATCTCCAATGTATTTCCTCTCTCAAATTGCTTCTCTCCAGAGTCACACTCTGCCAAAGATAACTAGGTGGCAGTGAGTGAAGAAAGGAACAGCATTGTCTACAGCTTTGAACCACGAATAGCCCTTGGAAAAACAGCAGCAGAGAGAGATACAAGTTCAGGTTGATAAAGCAGGTTGCCAAGTGACTGAAGGCTTGATCCTGTTTCGCTGAGGCTGGCGGTGCACTCCCATGGATGTCACGTTTGTCGCTGCTCCCAGCCCATCCTGGGTGCCATCCCCGGCAGCCTGGGCAGAGTGGGGCTGTCAGCCCCCTTGCTCCCTGGCCAGCTACTGGTATCCACTAGGACAGCTCTCTGGGGATGGGGCTGGGGCTGGGTTTGCTGGTGGAGCCTCCTCCTGCTGCAGCTGCTGGTCCAGGGTGCCAAGCACCCTCATGAAGCAATGTGGGTCAGCTGAGGTTCAGCATCATGCTGGCTCTGTGCAGTGCCCTCTGGCTTTGTGCTGTTGGCAGAGTGAGCACAGATGCACACACGTATTTACATCATGTTTATGTATATCAGGGCCTCAAAGCTGTATGGAAAAATCCCAGAAACAGCTGCCATTTAGCAGAACCCAGTGATGAAGACTGAGACCCTTGATAATCCTCATCCTCAGCTCTGGCTCCATCAGCCAAAGCCCCCTGGCTGTATGAATCCAGGCCCTGGTGCACTCCTCAGACAGCACCATAGGCTGATCCCATGCAGAGGGATCCCCTCCTCAGCCCTGTACGAGACCCACAACTGTGCCTTCAGCAGGTGATGGAAGAAAATGAAGCCATTTAAGGCCATTTTAACAGCTGCCCTCTGCCCTACCACCCTCTTCTGCCTGCTTGGTGCACATGACATGAAACATTGGGCAGCCCAGAGCACAGCCCCTCACTGCTGTCACTGAGACCAGCTCTCAAAACCCTGCCCCAAAGAAAAACCACTTTATTTCAGTGCCTCCGAGGGGGCTGGATGAATAGCTGAACTGCAGCAGCCTAATGGCCTTTGGAGGGGGGTGGGAAGCAGGATGGGACACGCAGCAATTTGCAGGGAGGCGTGTGGGGAAATGTTGTTGCAGCGATGAGGAGCGGGAGATGGAGTAACAATGGCTCCAGTTTACATTGTGCAGCGCCGGCGCTGTGATCTGCTGCCAAGATCAACCCTGCAGAGAGGAACTTGAAAATAACACGAATAGTGTGGCAAGAGAGATACCCTACAGCATATCCTGCTCCCTCGGACCTTGCCTTTGAGTCAGGAGTGAAATATTGGAGCTATTGTGGTGAAGGGAGACTTAAAAATAGAAGGAAAAATTGCCGCTTTTTCTTTTTTTTTTTTTCTTTCTCCCCTCCAAGGGGACATTGTTTTTAAGTTGTGCTACTTCTAGTTTGAGTCAAGAAGGAAAACACTTGAAGGCATTGAAAGGGCTAGAAATCATGTCACTCATCAGCTGTGGTGTGAGAGCTGCCCCTTATCTCCGTGGCCATAGCAATGCTGCTGCTCTGGTTACTCTCCCCAGTGGGTTTCACACTGCTCCTGCATTACTCTTCACACTCAAGATCCTTTCAGAGGAGGCCTGGTTAATACCAAGAGTCTCACAAAAAACTAGTGCTGAAACTCAGGTGAGTTAGCAGCATTTCTGTCTGCACATGTGTATTACCTGCAGGGAACAGAGAGGGCTGGTGCCTGGGACTCCTGCACAGGAGGTGAACCTGAATTCCAGACAAAACCTGGAAAATCTCTTCTGTCTTGCAAGAGCAACAGTCTGGAATCAAAGTGGGTTTAGGGAGTTATAAAGTTTATATTTCTTGCAGGGTTTTACCTCATTTGGATTCTTTTGCTATTACAGGGATCAGTAGGCTGGTAAAGCTTAGGTTTCTCTGGGTTTTCTAAGAACTGCATTTATATCAATGCGAGATGAAGCAGAGCAACATCAGATCTGGTCACAGCCATGTGAATGCTGTTTGTCTACTGCCTTCAGAAACAGCACTGCCCTCTGTGTTAGGCTCCTGGCTGGGTGCTCCGGGATGCTGCCAACACCAGACCTATTGCAAGTGCCTTTCTGGGAGCACAGAACCCTCCCTCTCTGCTTTTGAGCTTCCTTGGGAGTGGAGAGGCCAGGCTGGGATGCCAGCACACCACAGACAGCTGTGGACAGCTTCCAGCCACGCTCCCAGGGACTGTCCCCCCATCCCAGACTCGCTGCTGGCCTTTGATGAGTGACTGCTGCCACATGGGGACAGGGCTGCTCCCCTACAAGGAGAGAGCTGCACTGTTTGTATAAATATAGTACGTGACATGGATGTCTGAGTTTACCAAATTCGGCCCTTTCCCACTGGTAAACTGTGAGAACCAGCAGGGTCGTGGTGTTTATGGCCAGAAGCAATTGCTAAATCTGGATTTACACCGATCTCTGAGCTCAGTCACTCAAACCCAGCAGCTTGTTTCACTGAAGCTCCTGTTGCTCTGAAGGCAGTGGGAGATGGAGCACCTCTTTCTCTTTGTCCCACAAACTGGTCATCATCATTGTTCACTCATGTGCTTTCCTTCTGGCTCAAAAATCCTTCTCCTTCTCTGCCTTGGCAATGTTGCAGACCCATGAAGAGCTGGGAATATAGTCACCTCTTCAAAGCATATGTATCAGGCTGTCTCTCAATCCTCTTTGCTAAAATTAAGGAGGCTATGAGCCCCTAAGGTGTGCCTTTCTCCTCTGCCTCTTACCTCCATGATAGATAGCATATATCCCTGCCAATCAGCACCAGAAACCTGGTCTCCCACAAATGATTTCCAAAACTCGGGATGGTTCATCCTTTCCTCAGACCTGTCACCAAACTTTGGGGTAAAACCCTCCTGTGGCTGAGATCCTATGGGCAGCAGGGGCTGGGCAGGCATCTCCAGGGTCAGTGGCCACCCTGGACAAGGAGCCAGGATGGTTTCTGTGGGATGGTGCCCAAGTGCAGGGTTCCTCCAGGAGCTCAGAGGAGCCACCATGCAACGGCTCATTTCTGCAGCAGATTAAATCAGCAAAAGGAAATGAATAAAGAACAAGCAATGGGTTTCAAAAGATGGAAAGAAAAGATAGTTTTTTTATCTATGTGGAGCCTGAAAAAAAACCCGTGTGCTGTTGGGAGATGGCATGACTTGATAAATGTGATGAAAATACAACATGAGGGCAGAGAAACAACTCAGGGCCCAGCACTGCTCTGGATATGGGTGTTGGCATCTCAGACGTTATCCCTGACCAGCCAGGACAGGTTTGAAGGCAGTGCTGTGGGGAGCAGCCTGTGGTGTTTTGAGTCCATGCTGGAAGGACAGGCATTGACTCAACACTGAAGGTGGAGCAGGCTCTAAGCATTACTGTGAGGGCTTTTCTAATGCCATCAGAAAGGAAAAGGATAAAAACACCAACAGCATCTGAATGCTGGAGGAACAATGTCTCTCCATCTAGAATCTGACTATTTGTGCACAGTTATAGCAGTGCTTTTAGGGCCTAAATCTCTGAGAGGAGACTGGGGTGAGAAAGTTCAAGATGTAGGACTTGACAGCCAGTGCTGCTCACTGGAGAAAGAGGTCTCCTCTCCATGTGTTTCTTAGCTCAACACCAAAAGGAAGCATTCCATGCAGCCTTCATTCTGTGTTCAATTTTGGTGTGCAGAGTGGGCAGGCAGACACCTTCCAGCTCCCTTCCACCCCAAGCAAAACCCAAGTGCTGCACTCACCTCACTGTGCCTTTGGCTTTGCCTGGGGTGGAGAAGTGCCAGGAATACTGGTGATGTGCACCAGGGACAGGGAGAAAAGCCCCCTTGCTCCCTGGCTAGGTACTGGTATCCACTAGGACAGAACAAATAGCAGCTCAGCTCATCTCCCATTTCTATTCCCTGGACACAATTATTGATCCTCACTGAATTGTCCTTCCTGCTACAGAAAGTCCTCTGTCAGGTCCTTTGTGAAGTTTTATTCAGTTCAAACTTAGGCCACATGCTGGATTTCTCATCAGAATGCACCTGAAATTCTGACAATAAACAAAAAAACAAACAAGTAAAAAAAAAGGGAAAAAAATCTCAAGGCCAAAAAATCAAAAGCCCCAAAAAATCTCTCCACCCACAACTTGCGAAGAGAAACCCAAGGCCATAGTCAATAACTCCAAGGAATTCTGAGAGACCTTGCTCACAATCACCAAACAAATTCTTCCTGGGAATTGTTAGCTCGGTTGGAAGTGTTTTCTTTGCCTCTGTGCAGTGTTGGGTCTCAGGTGACAATTTAAGAATCCTCTGAATCCTAAGAAAGAACATTTCACCATTTGTTCCAGTGAAGAACATTTCACCATTTCATCCACCAACCCACAAAACAATGTCACTGAAAGGAGGCATTGTATGGGGTCTGTTGGGTTATCAAATCATTCCTCCTTTAAAATATAAAGCCTTTGCACAGAAATACTCACACTTACCTTGCTGTGAATCCTTTGGCTTTCAGAAAAAGAAACATTTAATATTTGTTGCTTTCAGTCTGGACAGGAGACCAAGAAACCTTCTCCTGCAAAGCTGTTGGGATGCCACAGAGCAGCCCATGGCTTACAAACATGACAAAATTGTCTTCCTTATGAGTAATAAATAATAAAAAAATACCTCTCTCGGGTAAAGGATGGAGGTGATTCAGCAAGCACTTCAGCAATGGCCTGGGTGGCATTAATCAGCTCTCCTGTCAGAGATGCTGTGTGCAGTCATCTCACAAACCAGGCTCGTGGCAGCAGCTCCTGCACCTCTGAGTCAGACACAGCTTTGAAACCTCAGAGTGTGAAGTTTCCCAAGTGACCTCAGAGTGGTTTCCCAAATGGGGAGTTGAGTGCAGAGGCTTTGGAGCCCACACATCTGCAGTGGCACTGGGACACCATCCAGCTGGTGAGTCAGGGCTAAAGGGCTCTCTATGCAGGACAGAAAGGCCCAGGAGAGGAACATGTGTTAAAAACTTACTGCATAAGGCCAGCTTTTAGAGCAGGTCCTTTCTCCACCTTCCCCATTCTGTCCAGAATCTGAGTTCTTGATGGAGAGTTAATGAGAACTTCTGAGAGCACCTGCTTGGCATCTGCCCATGCACAGAAACATTCCCAGGCTTGCTCCCTGGGCCTGGGCTGGGGTTTGGGTGTGGGACAGCTGTGAGGGAGGGATGGCCAGCCTGCCTTTGACCTCAGAGCATGCCCAGCACCCCAGCTCTGTGCTGCTGATGTGGGCCAGCCCCCATGGGCACTGCTTTCCACAAACATTGTGGTGTGCAGATGCTGTATTCATGGAAAGCCCTCAAATTCTGGAGGTGCAAATGAGAGAACCTGTCTAGCAAGTGTTCCATGGAATTTGGATCCCCTCTAATCAGATCTCCCCTGTGTGCCTGCACTGGTCCTTCAGCTGTTATCCTCTCTGCAGAGTCTCCTTCCTTCCAGTTTGTACTGGTCAGCCTGCAGTGAGTCCTCCCAGTGCCAGTCTGGCATTTCTGGGAGTGCAGCCACTCCAGGAGCAGCTGAAGAAAAGTTCCTCAGAATATTCTGCTTTTCAGGAGTTCTTTCCTCCCTATTGTGTTGTGCCATGAAAATTGATATCCCCTGCTTCACTCTCCAGCCATCCTCTGCTTCCATTTCTGCCTGCACTCCCCAGGGATGGCAGCCAGGTTGTCTCCTGTCAGAGGTCACCAACAGCAGGGCTAATACAGCCACACATCTGTGGCACAGCCCTCCTGAGCCTGAGCCCAGACCCCAAAGAGCCTGTTTGGGGCACTGTTTGGAGAGAACTTGGAGAAGGCACCAAGGGATGCTCACAGGGTCTCTGCACCCTCCTGCCTCCCACTCTTCTCACACATGTTCCCCAAGGAGTTCTCCCTGCAATCATATTGATGATAAGTCAAGTGGATGCACATATTTGCAGCCCTGTGTCCTCAGTATGGATACCTGTGGCCTTTTAGTTTAAGAATGTCCATGAAGGGGGTGGGTGGTGCTTGTTTCTTTCTCTCAGGCTTTCCCATTCCTCCCAGCCCACAAGTGGCTTCTCTCAGCTCTGCCACTCCTTGTCCCTCTGCCTGGCAGCAGAAGTGATGACACACTTCACAGGTCTGTGGGAGAAGTGAGTAAAATTATACAGGACAAGAATTTCCTTTGCTGATGATATAGAGGGACACAATTTACTTGGTTTTCAAACTTATAGGAGTTTGAAATCTTGTTTCCAAACCAAAGCATTATTAAAAAAAAAAAAAAGTTTGAAATCTCCTTGGAAAGGTACAAGTGGGACTTCAGATGTCAGAAGAACATTTTCCATCAATACAATCAATGCTCCTTATTCCAGGCTTAGTGTTTTCTGAAGTACACTGCTGTTTGTAATAGAATCTGCATTAAAAATTAATGAAAAGTTGTTTCAAAAAAAAAAAAAAAGAAGGCTCTTCTTGATAATCAAGATAATATCTTGACCTTGGCAAGAAAATGCCAGTGCAACTTCCTGCAAAGTCACTTTTGTTTGAAAGCTACATGTTCCCACAGAAAGTTTGAATTTATTTAAGGAATGGCATTTTCTTTTCCTTTCCTTTTTTTTTATGTTACTGACAGATTAGGACTCAACCTGATTATTTGCAGGCAGCTGTCTAAATAAGCTATGACAAAAATGTCTTCTTGTGACACTGAAGAATGAGCAAAAGTATTTTTAGTCACTGAAGTGGATGTACTTAATATCACACATTTTCCCTCCACGCTTTTTCCAGTGTATTTCCCAAAGCTACTGGGCAGCACATGTCTCTGCTCAGGAATTTCATCACAGGGATTTTTCTTTCCCACCTGAGCATCCTGCTGCCAAATTGTCCTATTCTCATTCTCTCTTTTCTGCCCCTATGTGAGTTGATTGCTTCTTCCCCCTCTTTTGTCAGCCTGATAACCTTTTCAGGATCCCAGTCATTTGTTCACAAAGTATGTATTGGTGCCCACAGGCAAATTTTAAGTCCCTAAATCCCCTCTTAGATGCCTCAGTGGTGCATTGAATGTGGTTCAATAGCCTCTTAAGAAACAGACCCTCCATAAAGAGCCAGGGGACAGGCACATCCCTTTCTTTCCACTGCAGTTTGCCCTCCAGGATGAATGGGAGCATCCCAGCTTGCAGCTGATTATTTTTTTAACACTTGGACACATCTGCCTGGGAAAGCGACTGCCTCCCTGGGCTCTGCACGTGTTTGTGCACCAGATGTAAGTCAATGGAGGGCAATTCTCCAGAAAAGATCCTGGGCATGTGTGTGAGAGAAAGAAATTGCAGGGAGGCCCTGATGAAGCGAGGAGAGAGGCCCATGAATGACCTTTTCCAGAGAACGAGGAGGGGAGGGCGGTGGAGAAGTGGAAGCCAGTTCAACCACAGTGCCCTTCCTCCTCCTGCAGAAAGGAAAAGCAAAGGAAGATGTGAAACTCTGCTTTCATTCCCAAAGACAGGGCAGACCCAGTGCCTGAGCGACCCAAGCCCTGCAATTGTCTCCCCACCTTTGTGCAAACAGCTTGGCCCTTGCTCAGCACGTCCCCCTGTGGCTCAGCCACCATGGCAGGGCTTGGCAGTGGCTCTCCCTGCCCACATGGCTTGTGCTCACACACAATGCCTCAAAGGAACCTTATAAAAGCTGGAGCAGGGATGGTGTTTGGCCCTGCAACCCCTGACCCTCCAACAACTTGGTTAATGATTGTGGTTATCAGATACACTGGCTCAGCAGTGCATCCATCACTGGGCTGACAGGGATTCAGTCCCACAAGGGGAGGCACTGAGCAAACACATTCAATCTCAGCCCGGCCAGCCCCCAGCGTGCCTCTGCCCCTAAATCCAAGAACAAACAGAGAGTTTCCAGGGGAAGGGCTGCTGTGATTTATTGTCAAATAATAGACAAGATGGACCTGTGGATGCTGACAATGCCTCAGAGGCAGGACCAGCCCATGGGATGCTGCTTAGCTGTTGATGCTCCTTGCAGCACACTGAGAGGGGGGCAAACCAGCAGTGGTGCTTCTCTTTCTCTTTTGCTTTACTGGGTTCAATCCTGCAGCCCAAACCTGAAGCCAGCAGCTTGCTTTGCTGAATCTAAGGCTTATTCCTTGCATCTGTACTGCTCCAATGTCCCAGCTCTGCACTAAAACCTCCTGCCCCATTTGTTTTCAGTCTCTGTCCAGGACACTGTGACCCCCTCTCCCCAACCTGACAGTTCTTCCACCCATTTTCTGCTGATTATTCTGATTATTCTGCAATAAATCACAGCAGTCCTCACTGATGATGGAAAACTGTTTGTTTTTTGATTTGGGGGAGGTCCATAAAGATGCTGCCAGCCACAGCAGCCCCAGGGGTACCAAAGGGAGGAAGATGAAGTTGGTGCTGTGACAGCAACAGTCTTGGGTCAGTTCATCCATACTTGGACCCAGCACTTGCAACTGCTGGCTTGTCCCTGTGTTTTTGAATATCACAGTATTTTCATGGTGAGAAAGGTCTGAGGCAAAACACTGAAATACATTTGCTGAGCTCAACAGCTTTTTTTCTGAGAGGCTTGGAAAAATCTGGAAGCATTTCCTCTGAAGAGGCAGTGCAGAAACAAGCCTGAACCCAGAGTTTTTAAAGACCAACCTCTCCTTCTGCTCAAATACCACCAGAAATTCCCACTCCTCTTTCATTTTCTTGCCTCATCACGTCACATGTGCATGGAGCTGACAGCAGAGAAGCACTGGGCATATCTCAGAGTGGGAGTTTCCACCTTCACAACCCCTCCAGATGGAAAGGAGAGTCCAGATGAAGCACCACCAAAGCCTGGCTGCCCAGGAGCACCAGGAGACAACTGACAAAGTGGGGTATGCATTAACCAGCTTGGTGTGCCTCTGCTTTGAATAGCAATTATTTCAAATATGGCCAAGGTTAATTAGCTGCTCCTGGTTGCCACTGCCTGGAACCAGAGGCCACCCTCTGTGACAAGGGCTGAGTACAGAGCAGACCTGGCACTTGCCCTCACTCCTGATCAGAAACTGGGCAGGCAGCACCAGGCAGGATTTGGAGGGGTAGAAAACACTGTGATGAAGTTTTTATCTTATCTTGGATCCTTCAAGCAGTCCAAAACTTTGGCTCAGCTTTCTCCAAGCTCACTCCTCAGCAGATGACAAGAAAGCTGGCTGTAGGATAAGGCAGCACAGGCAGATCCTGGCTGATGGGTGCTCTATAAAGTGCCTCATGCCAAGGTGTGTTGATGCTCCCTGGGCAGGCTCACGGGTGGCCAAAACCCCCTTCCCTGGGGTTTACAACATGACCAAGTCCAGTTTTTGTATAATGTGCTGCTTGAAGGGAGCAGCTGGCCTCAGATTTGGAGCTGCAATGAATGCACAGGATTTCCCCTGCACTTCTCCCTTCTCTCCATGCTTTCGTGGGATCCTCAGGGAAGCAGAACACGGCTGTCAGCACAGGGAGGAGAGCCTGATCCATTTCTGGGTAGTGATGCTGGAGTCCCTGGTCCCACGCTGGCAGGGTCCCCGAGGATCCGCTGTGCTGGGGAAGCTGCACGGCAGCGCTGCGTGATAAGAGCAGATAAGAGAGTTCCTGCTCTGATTACAGCATGACCAAACAAGTTTCCTGATCCCATACCTAGAGCAGCCACTCCTTGAGACAATACTGTTATCCCAGCAGGGAATGTGCAGGCAAGCAGGAGCAAACCAGAGCTGCAAGCCCTGATGCCCCATGGCAAACAAACATCACGGTGTGCCCTCATCCCGGGCAGGGTGCAGGCTCAGGGACTCAGGCAGGGAGATTTCCAGGGGAAACAGCCTGGCAGGGCATCAGGCTTGGAAGAGACAGGGAGAGGAGAGCCTCAGTGAAAAGAGAACAGGATGTGAACCAATGTGGAAAGTATGACAAAAAGCAGCTAAGATTACACAGCAGCAGTTTGCAGTTGGGTGCCACAGGGGAGCTGAGGCTTACAGCCATGCAAATGTTCTTCACTCCATCAGCTCTTCCCTTCTCCTCCAGGGATGCTATGACTGCACCATTGGGGTGGTCCAGCACACCCCAAATAGCTCCAAACCACTATGGCCTGACCACCTAGTCCAGGAAAGCTCTCTGCAGCTTTGCAAGTGTGCTGTGGGCTTTGCTGGCTTGGCTTCCAGGGGAAAAAAAATGGCAAAATGGATCAAGCTCTGTCACTGCGGCTCCTGCTGTCTCAGGACAAGCAGGGCTGGGAAGTTCTCAGAGATGGACTGTCCATTTGCATGGGCACTGAGCTGGGAAAATGTTCTTACTCAACATTAGACACATCACTGTCAGGCTGGTATTGGTATTTTAGGGTAGATCATATGCTGACCTGTGGGGAAAGACTTTGATGAATTAGGACCCCACTCACGGGGCTTTGCCTGATTTCCCTTGAGTCATTGAGGGAAATCATCACTCTCCTTTTAAGTGATCACAGGGGTTTCTGGTAATTCATAGCATGAATTCATAGCGTGACCCAGCAGCAGACTGAAGCAGAGAGCCCCAGACCTGCTCAGGACTGTGCCTCTGTTTTTGTCTATACAGTTACTTGAAGTAAACAGGTTTGATTTTAGGGGCAGACCTCTTGTGCCACTGTTGTATATTCAAGTAATCACACAGACACTTACCATGGGATCCTTATCATGTTTATATGGCAGTGAGGCCATCGGGGCTAAGGCAGTTGGGAACTGGAGCACAAGTCTGATGAGGAGCAGCTGTGGAATCTGGAGTTGTTCCACCTGAAGAAAAGAAGGCTAAAGGGGGAGATTATTGCTCCCTACAACTACCTGAAAGGTTGTAGATGGGGGAAGAGTCTCGTCTCCCATTTGACAAGGGATAGTGTGAGAGGACATGGCCTCAAAGTTCCATAGGGGAGGTTTAGATTGGATATTAGGGGAAATTTCTTCACTTTAAGGGCAGTTGAGCATTGGAACAGACTGCCCAGGGAAGTGGTGGAGTCACCATCCCAGAAAGAATTTAGGACACATGTAGATGTGGCAGCTGGAGACATTTTAGTGGTGGCCTTAGAAGTGCTGGATTAGTGGTTGGACTTGATGATGTTAAAAGTTTTTCCCAACTTTAATGATTTTACGACTTTATGAAACCAATGCAAACACAGCCCGAACAAGACCCATGCCTGTGTGACTCGGTGTACAGCTGAAGGTGGTTTAGGAACCTCTTGTTCTCACAGGCCCAGTGAGTCTGTGCTGATTTAATTTGGGTGCCCATGCTGCATCCTGGACAAACAGCACCACGTCATGCCAGGTGGGCAGCCAGGACAAAGGAGCACACAGGGACCCGTAAGACCATGGAATTTAGCAAAGCCCACAAGAAAGAGCTTTCCAGCTATCTCAGAGGGCTCATTTGCATGGGGAGAGCTGGTTTCCTCCTCTGAACTCTTCCTGGCCTGCCTGAACAGTGCCACCCCAACAGCTCCCCAGGAATGTTTTAATAGGGACCACTGGGTAACACTTGGCAAGTCAGAAAGGTGACCAGAAAAAACACCCTGAAGTTGTTTTTTCTCCCATTAAGAGCTGATTTGCATACAGAGGGATCACCAGGGGTTTCTGCTGTTCCTCAAGCCGACTTCTGCAAGGGACTCATGAGGCAGAGGCAATCTCTTCCCCTCAGCAGCAGTGAAAGTTCTCTGCTAAATACCTCTGCAGCTGTCCTGAGATGAAATGGTTGAACACAGGCTTTGTCATGAATCCCCATGGGTTGCTTAGTCCTGTGAACACCTGCTGGGTGAGGTACCTCCTTTCACCCTGAGAGCTGGGTCAGCAATGGTGGTAGACCTTCTCCTGGTGTTTTGTCTCTTGGGAATTGCACCTTGGCAAGGGGCTGGGAGGTCGGAAGAGAAGAAAATCGTGTGTGTCATTTGGCCAGCTCAGACCTAGGAGATGAGGAGGTGTGTAGAAGTAAAACACATTAAGGAAAGACTCAGATGGTGGCAATGATTTCTACTTTACTGAGGAACCACCAACTGAGTTTCCTGATCCCTACCACTGCTCAGCAGATAAGCAACTCCAGTGTCAGAAGCTTAGCAATGGTAATTTATCATGTTTGAAGGTGCAATAGGTCTCTCTAGATGTAATTAAGTGCTCCCTCAAAGGAAGGGACTATTGCTAAGCCTTGCAGGCATGTTTACTTGACCACAGAAGGCCCTCATCAGAACATCCAGTACTAATATATTATCACTAATGATGACAACCAACAATTTCTTCTCCACATTAATTACAATTACACATTCTTACTTGGCTGGAGAGTCCAATTATCCACAAGGAAAATTTTTCTCTCATACAGGACAAGAAATATTAGCAATACCTACAGGTTGCTCTTTCCTATCTTCTTCTTTTTTTTTTTTTTTAATTTGCCTCTTTGTTTTCCACCTCTAATTTGTTTCAAATTATTTCCAGCACTATTAGATTGGTATGAATGATGATCCACCACTTTTCTCTTTTCCCAGCCCCATGTGCCTTTAGATTCTCCACATTTTTACAGTTAGCCTGAAGGCAATACTTGATCTCTCAAACTAGCCACCACAACAGAGTTTACCAATCTTTATTTCATCACCAAACACTTCTTCAGCACAGCATTTGACATCTGAGCTATGTGCTCCTCTCACATCAAGCTCACCTTCTCAAAATGTTCCTTCTCCAACAAGCACATTTTAAGGACCACTGCCCTGGTGTCCCATGCTACATCCTACACTTGACATAACAAATTGCTCCATAAAGATCATAGGAGGCTGGAGCAGTTTGGAGGAAGGCTGCTTATCTCAAAGCAGCCCATTGAGCTGGAGGATGATATTCCCCATGTGTAGCAGTGATATTGTGACAGAGCTTCCAAAAGCAGTGCCTTAGGAGGCCTGTGACCCAAAGGAACAGCAGCAGCTCCTACCTGTTGGAGGTGAAGTGTGTTAAGAGGCACTAGTGTGAAGGAGTTTTGACTAGACCACAAAATGGGTGAGCTGACACAAGAAGGAGGCACTAGGAAGGCCTGAAACTGCAGGAGAAAGTCATGGCAATCTCAGCAGCCTCTGACAGCACTGATTCCCTGAGCTGATGTGGGGTAAATGGGGAAGTGCTGTGTTATCTGGGCACAAACCACTTCCCCAGATCCTCTGTGAATCATCTTCTGAAGGGCACAGACCAGAGCTCAGCAGCGCCTGCTGCCACATCCCTCTGGACTGTTCCTGAGGGAGGACAGAGGGCTGGAACCACCCAGGGAAAGCACATCAACACCCAGCAGGGCAGCCATGGTCCAACCTCACTGTCCCTGGTAATGAAACTCCTTCTGAACAAGATTTTTACAAGAGAATCTCCAGGCAAGTCAGGCTTGGTCTGTTACTCTGCTCCATCACTCATCTGTTTCCATCTGAGGGATGGAAACACAAGTGTGTCTCCCTGTGACCAAGCTGCCTTCTGCTGTGATGCAGAGCCCACACCTCAGGTGTGCTCTGAGATGTAAACCTGCTCTTAGGTTGTGTGGATGCTCATTCTAGGCCTCTCCTAGTAAAACTCCTCTTTTATTTCTATCTTCCCCACCACCCCCAAATTGTTACATGACTAAAAAATGCTTAATCAAGCAAACTGGAGCAGAGCCAGCACTGGGCCCGTTGCTTGTTTTGCTGTTTTGATGTAGTGAGGGGAGCTCATCTCTGAGGGCAAACTGAGGTTTATGTGTCCCCAGCACCCCCAGCCACAGCCAATATTCCAGCCAGTGTTACACTCTCTACTCTGATGATTTTGCTGCATCCTGTTAATCAAACCTGCCTCTCTAACACTTCCCTGATTAACAAAACTCTGCAGCTTCATCCTGCCATCATTCCCACTTCAGTGCACTGAAACCTGCTGGCAACCCATCCCAATTTCAGCCACGCAGCTGGCTCTGACCCTCAGAAACAGGGGCATGGCAATGAGGAGGGGTTGTTGCCTACAAAACAGACCTGGATGTCACCCACATTCCTCTGGGAGCCTTTCCTTGGCTGGCAGGCCCTGTTCCAGGCTGGCCCGGGGCCTGTCCTGCCCAGCAGTGTCATTAGTAAAAAAGTTGCCCATTTTTTTGAAAGGTTGCAGAGTTCACAGTTTAGGCCAGTTGCTGCCACAATAGAGTTCTAGCTGGTTGTAATCACCTGTTGTTAATAGTTTTTCTTTAACTACCTGCTGTTGATGGTTGGGAATTCCCCATTTTGGTGGAGTGGCACCCTGCTGCTTCCTGGAGGATGGCACCCAGGACGGTGAAGAGGAGGGGACATCAGGGTGGCATGCAAATGAAGAAACCCCTCGCCAAACCTAGCAAAAGCCCCTAAAAACAACGAGCCAACACGGAATTGAGGGATCAAAGTGATATCTAGAACGTGAGGAACAGAATCCAGTATCCGCTAAAACCCTTTTTACGCCTCACCCTAACCTAGGAAAGAGGACCTTGAATGAAACACTGGAAATCTCCTGATGCTCTCGTGAGGACAGAAGCCCCAGCTCTGTCTGCAGACCAGCGGACAAAGCTGCACTTTTCCTCCTCCTCCGTGCCACTCCTGGAAGCAGCGGCAGCAGCAGCATGAGCGTGACCTGTTGATTCTTCCCACCTGAGCTGATTTTAATAAAGGCATTAAAAGAAGAAAGGTCTCTTGCCCTATTTATTTCAAGCAGTGCCCTCCTTCCCGCCAGGCCGGTGCTGGGAGCGCTGGAATCTCATTCATGCATCTGCTGTAGCACCACTGCTGCCAATCCAGTCGGGCTTTAGGAGAGAAGAACATGATCACTTCAGGGGAGCTGCTGGAGTCACTGCACAAGCAGAGGAGACCATCTAATCCTTGCATTCCTGCAGGAAAGAAAGCCCCCAGTGAGCTAAACATAAATGGCCAACGGTGTGTGTGTTATTTTTAAGTCCAGAAGCCTGAAGGCAAGGTTTAAAGGAGACTCTCATGGCATATTTTTCATGAGCTGTCTTAAGTCCCCTTGTCTCTTGCCTGGATTGCGTCAGCCAGCAGTGACATATTTTGGTGCAGGACCTGTCTCTGTCCCTGCTCTCAAGGCACTTTAAGCCTGGCTGGAGCAGGCAAACTGAGACACAGAGCAAATGCTGGCTTCCATCTACATATCCTGTCATCCAGGACTGACAGAGACTGCAAAGTGGCCTCATAAAGGGATAAAGTTAGATGATATGGCTGCCTGATGTTCCATGTTACACCCTGCCTCTCGTCCCCTGAGCTGAGGGGAGGCTCACTGTGCCCGTGGTGATGTCCCTGCCAGCTGCCAGCTGTCCCTCTCCAGCCAGAGGCACTGAAGCAGCTCTGCTGTGCCACACCACATCTTCCCTGCCACCCCAAGCACTGACTGGGACCTGAGGATGCAAAAATTCAGCACATATCCTCCTTCCCCTGCCAGCTTTGCTGGCCATGGAGCACCAGAGCTATGCCAGTGTCCACAGCATCATTGCTCCTGCTCCTGCCTGCTCAGCTCCTATGGCTGCCAGAGCATTCTGTGTGTCCTGGCCAAGACAAAAATGAATGAATTCACGCTATGGATGTGTCTAAGTCCCATGTTCAGCAGCTTTGTTGCTGTGTGGGGCAGAATTAGGCAGTAAAATGTGAGCTGCAGCTGCAGAAGGCTGAGGGAATGCACCCAGCCTAGGCAGCAACCTGCTGTCCTTGTGCTCTCTCAGCCATAACTGGGCATCCCAGGTAGGCACTGGCACTGCATGGCATTGAGTAATGGGTTCCTGTTCAACCTTTTCTCCACTGAAAGCAGCTGCAGAAGCAGTGGAATGGTCCCCAAAACTCTGACCCACTGGTGTTTCTATATCCCAGCAATTATTTCTGACAGCAACATTATTTTGGTGAGATGGCTTCAGCCAGCTGACATAACCACAAAGTATAACCAGCTTTGGCTTTTTCAATGTTTCCTGATCTAAAATGAATATTTTTGTTACTGTGCAGATGACTCTTGCTGAAACAAGCAGCTATTCCATCTGGGATGAAATCCAGAAGGTAGCTGGGATTTTGGTTTTTTGGAAGGAAAGATGACTTCTGGGGACAAAGAAGCCCAGGTCTCTCCACATATAGAAAGGATTGGGGCTGAAGTCAGAAACTATCATGTCCTGGTGTCAATGAATGTGAGAGGTGATGGGAGGCAGCCTCAGGGCTGAAGGATGAGTGTGGTTTCAACCCATGTTTCAGAATGGCCTCACCAGTGCATACTCAAGCATGTGCTGACACTTTATCCTTAAATCCCAATATCCCTGCTCTGTGCATGCTGCTGCTCCCACCCATACTTCTCAGTATAAAGAAACAAAGACATATGACAATGAAATTGTCATTAGTGCTTTGTTTTTGTATGACAAGCCTGCTCAAATGAGCTTTTTGATATTTTTTAACTTTGGCTGTGACATCCTCCCAGTTGCTCCTCTTTTCAGCGACCTCATGTTCATTTCTGCTTTTCCTAATGCACCTTTTTCTGTCCTGTCTTTGATCATCTGAAGACCCCAGCTCTCACAGATTATAGGTTGGGAAATAAGGTACACATTGCTCTAGCATCAGACCAGCTTCTGAAATTCCCTTTCCTCCTCTACTGCATCAGGCTGGCACCTGTGGGGCAACTGGCTCAAAAAGGGCTGATGTGGAAGCAGCATCCCTGCATAGTCAGGGTAAGAACCTGATCATATGGACCAGTCCCTGCATCTCCAGAAGTGCATATCTAAAAGCAGCAGAGACTCAAGGGTGGCAGCACAGTGTTCTGCAGAAGCATTAGAGCTTCTAATAATGGCCTCATCCCTGCTGGCTGAAACATTGGACATCATCTTCACACTCCCTTGGAACAGAGGACTGCTTCTGATAAGATGAAGGAAAAACAAAGGAAAGGAAACACCAGCATCATTTTGGGGACAGAGGTGAGAGGGCCTTGTGTCTGAGTTTTCAAATTAGTTGAGTCATGAGAGTGAAAGAAAATCAGTTTAAGGAAGCCAAACTGATTTAATTAGCAATATGATTATGAGTGCACTGCCTTCCCAGGCATAGGAAAGGTTCTCATCTTCACCAATTTCATTAAAATAATGACTCATACCCCCTCTTCCTCCCCACCACCCTCGCCACAGGTCCTCCCTCTCCCATGCCTGTGACCATGCTGGGATATGCCCTCGATAATCTTCTGCTATCCTGGGGGCCTGGGAGGCAGGAGGGCCATGGAAAGAATCCCAGCGTTTCCATCTGTCGAATTCCCGAGCGGCAGAAACCCGACCCCGCACGGAGCGGGGACGCGCTGCATTATTGCTGCTGCGGCAGAGAGAGCCCTTGTCATGCATTATTAAGTGAGCTCAGAGAGGGAGAGACACCGACGATGAGAGGGTGAGTGAACCTGAAAAGTGGAAAAGTCAAAACTATCCCCGTAATAAAAAAAAAAAAAATTTAAAAATAAATCCAGCCCCTCAGCAGCCGTTGCGGCAGCTGCTCCCACGGGCAGGGCAGAGCAGGCACAGGGACATGACAGCCATGCTGATGGTTTGCTGCAGTAGCCTGGGGTTTTTCCATGGTTTTAGCCAATTTGTAGCCTGTGTGAAAAATGAGGCAGTAAATGCTAAAGTCTGTCATACACTTGTTTCTGTCCTAATTTGCTCAGTGCTGAGGGAGCGGGAATACTTTGCTATTGCATGAGCTGCTCCAAATCCAAGCCCCACAGACATGGGGTGGCACTGCTGTCACCCAAGGCTGCTGGACACTATGGATGGTCAGCACATCCCCTCGGTCCCAAAGCATACGTGGGAATGGTGGCAGGGCCCCTGTCCCTGGCAGAGCCCTACCATGGCCACAGCACTCCTAAACCATCTGCTGAAACTGCCTGGGACACACATTTGCCTGCTCCCAGCCAAGCTGCTGCCCTGTGAAACTGCACAGTGTGAAGTACAGAGGAAGGGTGTGGATGCAGGGTTTGCCCTCTGGGACTCCATCACCCATAGAGGTGGATGGGATCTGATGTGGGGTGAAAAGGAGACCCCAAAATTCACCTGCTTCTGCAGCACTGATCAGTGTCACAGCACTGGGGGCTTCAGGAGGGCTTCAAGCAGCAGCCACCACTGAGCCCACCTGAGGGGAAAGGCCTGGATCAGCCATGTACTGTTGGGCAGGTATGCAATCTCGTCCCAGTCTTTCCCTGAGCCTGTTTAGTGATGTTTTTATGGATGCTTTTGCCAATTTTCCAGCCCACTGGCAACTCTTCCTTATATGGAAAAGCAAGAGCATAGACAAACTTAATGTATTTCTAGCTGCTTTTAATGAAATTTAATAACTTCAGCAAGGAAGCAGAATCAGCCCAAGTAATTTTTTGTGAACCCAGAGCCTGTAACTGGAAGGCCTGTCTGAAGCAGAGCAAAAATGGCCTCTCTTGTTATTTGCAGAAGAGGCAAAATTGCAGAGGGCCAAGTATTGCAAAACCCCAGGTTCTGCAGAAGGTGATTTATAGTTACCTGCAAAGATGTGACTAAGGAGCTCAGGAATCCCAAGCTGAACAACAGCCCATTGATAAGCCCCAAGACACTGCAGGCCAAACTCTTGGCTACCCCCCAGCTGACCCCTGGCAATGTCCTGCACTTGCCTGAAAGGCAAATGTGTGCAGGGGAGAGACTGGGGAGCACAGGGCACTGCTGCAGGCCAGGGGCTCCACACGCCAGGCACTCCACATGACAGGGCTGGTTTGTTTTTGTCAGCAGAGGATGGACCAAACCCATTGCTGGAGGCAACATCTCTGTCAAGGGGCTGAGGGTCAGACCTTGCTAATAGTGTTGTGAGCTTTTTTCAGGGATGTTTTCTTTCCACTTGTGCTCCTGGAAATGCAGAGGCACATAAATAGAAAAGGACAAATCAATAAGCCTTTATGAGCCATGAAAAAGCTTTCTTCTCGCTCAGGTAAAATCTTAGTTGTGCTCTTTATGTGGCTGGGATGATTCATTGAGCTTCCCTCTCCCCCACAGGCAAGCAGAAATAAACAGGAATGCTTTCCAAATTCAGGAAGGGCATCCTCCCTCCTTCCCTTCCTCCTTCCCTCCCTCATTTCCCCAGTATAAGTAGATTTTTCTGCAGACAACTCAAATGGTTATCTCTGAAAACTTCTAAATTCCTGGTCACTTCACTGCAGCACAGCCTGGAATACTGCTGGATGGTCATCCTGACCATGGGTATGTCCCTTCATCACACATTTCTCTGTGTGCCAGAACACCCCTCCAGTCCAGTCCAGTCCAGTCCAGTCCAGTGCCCTGAGCTCCACTTTTGCTGTCGCTGTGGTCAGAGGCAAAACTTCCCCTGGCTGCAGCGGGTGCTGGAGCAGGTTTCACCCAGCACACCCACCCCTATCACCATATGTTGCTTTCTCTGCTGCTGTGTTTTCCTTTCAGCCCTATCTGCTCCATCAGACGGAGCTGGTGGCGGTGGCGAGCGCTGTTTGCACAAAGGCGGTAATTCAAGCCCTGGCGGGAGCTGTTTTGGCAGCGTAGCCAAGGCACTGCTCCTTGCTCCAGCTGACCTCTCTCTGCAGCCCTGCCTGCCCTCCTGGCTGGGTGCAGGTGGCTCTCAGCCCAGCCTTTGCCCCTGCTGTGCTTCCTAAAACCATTTTCCCGTGACTCACTTGGGGATGGAGCAGCTCCTGCCCTGCTTAGTAGGACACCTGAAGGTGCTGTCATGGGACAGTTCACACCCTCAATTATTTTTAAGACCCTGTGGGGCCAATTGTGCAAAGGCAGCAAACTGAACCATTAACATAACACATTTATAACAGCACTCAGAGCAGGTGCTGACAGGGATTTGACTGGTGTAGGTCTTGGCTTGGGCAGGAGAGTCAAATGTTGCTCTCCGCACATCGTGACCTGCTATCGGTGCCTCCACCACCTCATGCTGCTAACAGGTATTGCAATTCAAAGGAAATCATGGCTTTTTTGTCATGTGACTGCCCCATTTGTTGGTAAATCCTCACATGGATGGTATCCAAGCCCTTTTGCTCATCCTTTGCAAAGGCCTGGAGCAGTGCTCCCTGGCCTTCCCTTTGCAGAGACTTTATTTTGAACCTCTTGCCACCCTCCAAGGTCTCTGCAGTGGATTTGCTGCTCCTGACAAGCTTGGAGAAAGTACAGAGTGAAATTCCCTTTAGCTGCACAGCTCAGTTCAGTTTATCCCTGCTGCAAGAATTTCCAGGATGGAGAACAGTCAGATCAAAGAGAGACAATCCCAGCTGAAACATGCACGATTTGCATATTCCATTAAAAAAAAAAAAATCAAAGGGGAGGGTGTGTAAAATATTTGCGCCCTGGAGCATATACATTGTATGCCCCAACAAGATGCTCCATGTAGGCCTTATACTTATTTACTCTGATGCTTAATAACAAAAAAAAAAAAAAAAAAAAAAAAAAGCTGTTGTAATTTGCACATCCCAAAAAATTCTGGCTCATCTGATAGGCAGACCATCTCCTTGAAAGCACAGATACCCCTAAAAACTCAGGCAGGCTTTTGACAAAATGCTTACTTTTGAAGGTCAAACTAAATACATTCCTTGTGCAGTGGGAGGTCCCCATTGATAGAAATCTTTATTGCTCTGGTTTTGCTGTTTCATTTAGCATTTTATAGGCTCCAAACACAGGGGAGGTGAGTGGAAGATACATGGATCTTTCTCTGCCAGATTTTAGAATGGCACTGTGAAAAGTCAAATTGGCAAAGCTGAGTTGGTTTTAGGCTGAGGAAAGCGTGGGCTAAGAATTTAATTCTGCTTCTGGCTCTGTGGCAGCCAGCTGGATGACAGTGACAAGGTCACTGCTGTCTGCCACTGTTTCTCCATCTTGTAAAACAAAGTTATTGATCCCTTTTTATAGTATTTTGAAACCAACTGCTGGAAGATCTGTGTGAATCAGACACCATTACCGTTAGCATTAATATTATTGCTGCCTTTTATTGCCCCAGTGGTGGCTTCTAAGGCTGTGAGCCCATGTTGCTCTACCCAGGAGTCTGAGCACAAGGTGGGTGATATTCCTGAGTCCAGTGACTGTGTCCTTCTTTCCACCTATCAATTCCAGCTTCTCAGTGTGCACTGAGTGGCACTGCCTTCCAGCAGGAGACAACAAGTAAAAGAGCAGGTTAACTGGAGAGGTGGGTCACGGGGCTGCTCTGCTGACCCCTCTCCAAAGCCTTTCTTCCAGCAGTGGTTTGCCCATCAGCAGGCCCTGGGGGATGCAGGAAGGCTGCAGGGTGGCACACAGAGAGGAGAGGCAGCGGAAGATGATGAGTGCACGCCCAGGTGGAAAACACCACTGTGTACAGAGCATCTCCTCCCCCCTGGGACTGCCCCAGCCCATCCCCAGACAGGAGCACAGACCTTGGCTGTCCGGTGCAGAGCTTTGGGCTGAAGGAGACACGGTTCCCCTTTTCCCTGTGGGGGTTTTCTCTGGGTAAAGTCCTCCTGTACCAACGCCCCACACTGAAGCACCCACCCTGCCATGCACTCATCCTGCAGTCCCATGGCCCTCCTCCTTCCCCTTGAAGGGACCAGGCACTGCAGCCATGCACGGACATGCCCTGGGGAAGATGCTGGCTGCCTCCCATGAGTGTTCCTGCTCTTGGCACTCCACAGCAGCCCTGCACTGATTTGCTTGAAGGCGACGGTCGAGTCCCTCATAATTTATTGAAAAGCAGCCGGGTGCTTTTTGCTGACTCCCACTCCTTATGTGGCTCACATCAACCCGGTGCCAGCAACAAGTCATTGTTGGGAATACAGTTCCTCTCAAAGAGCATCTTCCAAGAAAAAAATAATACTCAGGAAGAATGTACCTTGAGCCATCAAGCGTTTTAGCGCTGGTTTGTTTGCCTTTTCCCAACAGCCTGCCTTTAAGGTACATCATTTCTGGCATCAGGTTTCCTCACGTAGAGACCATTTAAGTACTTAAGGTGCTCTCTATGTACTCAGCCAAATGTTTTGCCAAGAAACCTAGAATTTCTTTGCTTTAGAGGCATAAAGTCTTCCATCTGAGTCTTAATTACAGGGTTGAATACACAACGAAACGGCAGCTAAGCCCCTACATGTATGGAATGTAACACCACTTCACTGCGCCTCACCTGAAAGACAACTTGTAAAAAAGCCACAGATGAGTAATAAACTGGAAGAACACTAATAAGAAAAGAGAAAAGATTTAAATAAAAAATCTCCCTCCAGTAAATAATTAGATTTTTTTTCTGATTTCGCTACTCCTGATAAAAGACAAAGACCCCCGTCAGGAAGTGACTCCATCTGAGAATCTACTTCCAGAAAATGTGGTTTTAGTGGTCTAGACCATCTTGTCATGGCCAGGGGAAGTGAGTCTGAAGCCATCTGCATTTGAAGCACTCTGATGTGACGGGTGACGAAGCTCTCTTGAATCATGCTCCTGGAGTGGGTGTCCCAGGGGAGGCAGAAGTAGCAATGGAGTCCTAGACCTTCCTGAGGAGGAGGAAGCCCAAAAGCCACTGCTGCTGGGATATGTCCTTGGTGCTATTAATGATCTGTGGTGCTGGAAGTCAACAGGAAATTTTCCTGGGTTTCTGTGGGCCGGAGGTCAAACCAATCTGCAAGTCTCATTCTGCACCTGGGCAGGGGCTGAGATATCCTTGAGGATGTGGCAAACACAGATGCTGCTCCAAGGCTGTCCTGAGGCTCTCCAGGGCACAGCAAAGCTGTGGGCAGTGGTCTCATGGCCAAGCTTGGGCCAGCCCTGACCATGGTGGCGCTGTGCCCACCTGCCTCCAACTCCCCACCGCACCATTTCTGTCTCAGGAGCTGTGCCACAGCATTTTGGAGTGATAAAACACTGTGGGTAAAAGGGATTGCCCAGCTCCAGGGAAAAGGAAGGGGAGTAGGGAGTCCCCATCCCCTGGGAAGGCGAGGGGACAGGCTGAGCTGAGGCAGTGCATGGGTGGGGAGCTCTGGAGAGGCAGCTGGGCTCCTCCTGACGCAGCAGCCAGCTTTGCCTTTCCCCTCCTTGTGGGTGCTGTGCCACATGCCACAAAGTGCCAGAGTGAAGCCCCCTGGATAAACACCTGGCATGGCTGGCCCATCTGCTCAGAGGCAGGCAGGAAGACAACAAACAGCAAGATAAAGTTATTGCTTCACAGAAATGTGTGCTGCATTTCTTAGCTGGAGAAGCCTCATCAAAGCATACCTTCAAGCAGGGAGCATGCTTCACCCAGAGCACACAGTCTTCATATTTAACCTGTAATTTAGTTGGTTGTTTTATTTTTTTTTCCATAGAAAGATCAAATTAGCTGCTTTAGCTCCATCCCTAATTAAATGTCTTTCCTTTTTCCTTTTTCCAAATGGCAAATTCCTGCGAATTCAAACAAGTTATATCACCTGGCAGAATTAATTTTTAGTCAGGACATGCCTGTCATTCCAAACAAATTAGATATCTGAAGGGGGAGGGTTTAGCTGCATTTCTGTGCACTAACCAAACCAAGCAGTTATGATCCACATGGGGCCAAAAACTATATTCTTCAGGTGACAGTAACCCCTATGCATACCAGCACCTTGCTCAGTCAGAGAGTAAACACCCATTGTGCCCAGCATATGCTGCTGTGGGTCTCTGAACCCATGTTTAATGACCTTGTCAGGGAATGTGTGTGCTGTACTCTTACATTTTTAAGACAGCATAATGGTGCTTTTGTCTTCTGTTTTTTCCTGTGTGGCAAGCTGCAGCTAGTCTTCAAACTTAGCTTAAAAACTTCACTTATTACTTCTGGACAGTTCTCTAGCCACTTCTGTGCTTACGTTGTTTTTTTTTCCTTTTTTTTCTTTTCTTTTCTCCTTTTTTCCCATTTTCTTTTATTTTCTTTTATTTTTTTCTTCTTCAGCTGAGTGTCTTAGCAGATATCAAACTTTCTTTTTGGTGCTGTAATTGATACTTTGGGGTCCAGCTGTGTGTCTGTGCCCATGTGCATCTGCAGGCTCACAGCCTCCAGTCCATTGGACATACATATAGCAAGAGCATAACCTGAATACCTAAAATAAACACTAATGCTCCATTCAAAGGGCCCAGGTGTTTAGTGTCTCATTCAGGAGGGAGGTCCACTAAGTGGCTGACTTTTAACATGTGTCAAAGTCCCACTAATTTAAAGACTCTGCAAGGTTTTATAGACACTGAGAAGACTGAAAATGCAGGATTCACGACAAGTGAAATTTTCTCTCCTCCCCACCTGTAGAGGCTGTCAGGAGAAATTTGAATATGGAATGATAGGAAAAGGGGAACGAGGGAGAATGGCCTTAAGCTGACAGAGGGCAGATTTAGATTAGATATTGGAAAGAAATTCTTCCCTGTGAGGGTGCTGAGGCCCTGGCACAGGTTGCCCAGAGCAGCTGTGGCTGCCCCATCCATGGAAGAGCTCAAGGCCAGGTTGGATGGGGTTTTGAGCAATCTGCTCTGGTGAAAGCTGTCCCTGCCCATGGCAGGGGGGTTGGAGCTGGATGAACTTTAAGGTTCCCTTCAATCCAAAGCATTCTGAGGTTCTTTGACGCCCTTTTTGCCTGTGTTTGTCCTGGTGTGGACATGGGTGTGCAAAGCGCAGGTACAGCTCATCAGCCTGCCCTGAATTCATGGCTACAGACCAGAACAGCTGCTGTTTCAGGCATGCAAACCTGCAGTTCTGCTAGAGAAAAGGACACTTCATTACAGATAAGATAACAATCTGTGTGCATAGCCCCAGAAAATGGATACAGAGACTCCATAAATTTCTTGGGGCTGCCAGTGGAGCTGGGAGGTTCAAGAGGATGTTTGGAATTAGGAGGAAATAAGAACTCTTCAATCAGAGCAATGAGAAAGAAGACAGATCCTTTGATGACTTTTCTTAATGCAGCTGGGGATTTTCCATAAATCCTTATATTCTTTTTAAGCAGTTTTAATTACCTGAGAACATGAGAGTGTCTGTGATTGTGGCATGAGAGTAGGATCCACCTCACAGCATTTCAGATGTTCACACCACTGCTGTCCTATCAGAGCTCCCTCCACAGCCCTGTAACACAGACTAAAGGATGGCTGGAATTATTTTGGGCACCAATTTCGGCATGAGATAGATCCTTCTTGAAGCCATTGATTCTAAAAAGACAACAGCAGGTTAGATGGTAACCAGATAGATGGAGGCACCTGGAGCTAGGGAGATGAATTTCACCCTAGGTACAATTAAGGTGTTGAACAGGTCTACCAGCCAACTGCTTTGGCTGCAAAATTTGTAGGGAAATTAGTCAGGGAGCTGGAGGAATCTGGCTCTAGGCAAGGAACATTTCCATCTCCTGGCAGGAAGAGAAGGCACTGGGAAGCAAACAATTAGGAAAGTGGATGAATATTAAAATCCTAATGGCTCCTGAGGTGCCTGTTAACTTTGCTAAAACCTGAACGCAAGGGAAGACACAGAATGGGCCTTCTGAGGATGAGTATGAAGGTAAAGGGAGCTTTTTTGTCTGCTGATTTTTCTTCATGCCCTCTGATGCCTTTTGGGAGCCAGCATCCCACTGGAGGGGAGCTGAAGCAGAGGGACCCAGAGCTGAGTCTCAGTCATGGAGGGCTGCTCCCCAAAACCACCTGAGAACATCCTCAAGCATGCTGAAGTGAGGGAGGGGGAATCCTGGGAAATCTTCTTCTAGGATATGAGATTAGCAGTGATGAAGTCCCAGATCAGCTGATTTGACTGGAGATTTTTGGTCCCATTGCCTGCAGGACAGCTGTGCAGGAGGCAGGGAAGAACCAGAAAGCAGGCCTGAGGAACCCATGTCTGCACTCACTGCTCTATCATAGAGTCTCCTGAGTTGAAAGGGACCCGCAAGGATCCAGTCCAACTCCACCACATGCCCTAAACAGGGGTGTGAAACACAAACAGCTCTGCAGGACACAGGCAGGAGATGAGGTGGAGGATGGCAGGACAAACGTGAGTGTGGGAGCAAGGCCCTGGGAGGGTGATTTACCCTGTGGAGTGCTGGGAAGAGGACAAAACTCCATCACTCACACTTCAGCTGAGTTCTTCACTCCCAAACCCCTACTCTCCCCTCTGGATCAGGAGCTGCTGCTTCCACACACCACAGCCCCTTGCTGCCCCATGCCATGAGACCCTGCCAGGAGCACCACACCAAGCTCCAGGGATGGACACACAGCTGAGCCCTGGGACAGGCACTGTGGACAGGTTGTGTCCCTTCCCCCAGCTGGGGTGCAGGTGCCTCAGCAGCCCCCATATCCAGCTCCCTGCCTGCTGGTCACACCCCAAGGCTTCCCATCTTCCAGGGGTCACAAAATGCCACACCAGGCAGTCTGCACCTGTGTGTGAGCACAGGGCTTCCTACATATCTACAGACAGAGCTTTTCAGGTTTATCGAACCAAAAAACCCCTAAATCTTCCCATAGTGCTATAGGAGACCATTAAATATCAGGTCAGTGCTTTGAGACCCTGCACAAGTGCCCCACATGAAGATAACCCTTCCCATCCCAAAGCACTTACAATGGAAACATAAGAGCAGAGGCAACAGGTGGGCACAGACAGCCAGGCTGTTGGGAAGCACTCAGCAAAAAAGGAAATCCAAAAGTTCAGGAGGTGCTTCTGAAGCTGCACATCCCTGTATTGAGATTGCTTCTGCCCATTTCATTGCATCAAAAAATTCACACACTGCATTCTGGGTTGTACAGATAGTGCTGGAGACAAAAATGGATCAGCCATCACCATATGCTCAAATATGGTCAAACACTGGCAACTCATAAGGATCCTGTACAGGAGATCCCAAATTAGCTATTTTTGTTTAAATGACACTTCTGCCCTTCCAGCTTTTCTCAGCAGCTGTCCTTTGCAGGACTGTGTTCTATATCCGTTTGTTTACCTACTCTGCTGTAGGAACCGTTCCTATGACAGCTCCTGTTAGAGGGAACACCTGCAAGTCTCAAACCCTGTGCCCCTTGGCTTGGAAATTAATTGTTCATCTCTATGGGCTGAAGCCTGAATCATTTAAAAAAGGGAGAAATGAGAATTTCCAAAGAGTGGACAGAACTGCATATGGGGAGCTGCATCTAAAAGATGGCAGCTCCAGATAATGATTTCCAAAATTACCCTCTGCCAGTATATTAGGTGATGGATTTGAGATGGACTTCTGCAGTTGCCTTCCTTTGTTAACTGTGTGATGATAAACTTTTCAGGATCCCTGAGCTTGCTCTAGCACACACTCTGCAAACATATAGAAAGGACATAGTCCAGAGTTTACATTTTCATTCTATTCTGCTCTTTTTCCTTTCTTTTTTTTTTTTTTTTTTTTTTTTAATTCTGCTCATTAATTAGAGCTGTGAAAAGGTGACTTGCAGCTTCACACAGCTCAGGTTCTGTGATTCTGTGACAAGGCCAAATCCAGAAAAACAAATCTCCCACTGAGACGTTCCTTCTGCATTGCTGAAATTAAACTGAGGCCAAAGATATTTCCATAATTTCCTAGAGTACAAAACCAGGAAAACACTTTTAGATTTTTTTTCCTTGTTTGTGGCATTTTCCACATGTTAGAACACTGCCAGCACATCTCTAGAAGGATGTCATGACAGGAGCTTTATCAAGCACAGGTAACAGGAGATAAACCCTGCTGGAGACCTGAGTAAGTCAGGTGAAAGCAGGGTCAGGATGCTTTTGCGTTTTCCCATTGCTGCTGTGAGGTAGATGAAGGCAGATGGGACATTTTGCAATGACCACTTTGCTCTGCAGCCTCCCCCAGTGTTTCACCTCTTAGCTAGAAACTCCTCCTCACTGGGGCTTTCTGTGCTCTCAGACTGGAATGCTCTCCTCCACCACCTTTCTTGTCACTCCTGAGCCCCATGGAGGGAGTAATCAGCAAAGAAAAGTACAATTCATTTAAAATTCTGATTTCTGCTCTCACCTGGTAGGGTTCATGGCACAGCTCCTTAGGGCTGTGTCTGCAGCTGAGCAGCTCAGGGCTGACACTTCTTGCTGGGGGATGACAGCAGGCTGAGAGCAAATGAAGCTTCTGCAAACAAACTCTTCTGTCTTAGAAGCATAAACCTAAATGTTATTTAACATTTTGGCTGTTAAAGTGATACTTCTGAGTCTCAGAAGCATGAAACACCTTGACCAGGGCTTGTCCCAGAGCCCAGATTTCACAAATGACCCAAGAGGCCCCTTCAACTCTACTCCCTCCTACAAAAGCCAGCTTGGGAAAATGAGACCTAGATATCAGAGTCAGAACCATGTGTTTGGATGCATCTGGTGGCCCAGCAAGCTGCTAAAGCAAACACAGGCAGCAAGCACTACCCCTTGGCTTGTCCTGTAACACAATACAGAGAGCTCCCAGCACTGATGCTGGGCAGTCACCCAAGGAACCACTGGACTCTGCTGGAAAATTAATCCTTGTGGTGAGGCCAGGGGGCAAAGGGGAGAGGGGCTCACTGAGGAGGATAATCCCCACCTCCTTTAAAAATTAAACACTATGTTTCATCACTGGATAGCAGTTTTCTCTGTGAAAACACTCACAAGAGCCAGGAAACTTGAGGTGTGCAAGCTGTGTGTGTGCTTCATGTAGAGCCTTGCCTGTGTCCTGTGCAGGCACCATGGAGGACCCCATGGTCCCAAGGAGGAAAAACCCCTCCCAGAGAGACCAAAACACGGAGGGACATCCTAAATCATCCCTCCCACCCATGGACAGCAAGAGCCTGCTTTGCTCAGAGAGCTCTGTATTTCTACTTTCCAGTATCTTCTTGGCACCTGTGCTTTGAGTGACACTTCCCCATCAGGTCTGTGGCTTCAAAGCCTGTTCCACAAGCAGTGCTGGAGATCTTGCAGTGCAGGGATGGCAGCCAGGGCTCAGATGGGACCAGAGCTTACCATGTCCTGGGTAGCTGCCCCTCTCCAGCCTCTCACAGGCTGCCACATCACCCAGGTTATATTTAGCGAGGCATCTGCAATGACAGTCGTTTTTCCAGTATTTAGGAAATGCTAGTGCTTGTCTTCTGGTTGGCTGCCAGGTGCTGGGAAACATGTGTTGGGATGGATTATTTTCAGTGCTCTCAGCAGCACAGTGCCCATCAATCACCCCCGTGGGGCTGCTCCGAGTCTGGCTGGACCAGGGCAGCCTCACAAAGTCCTCCTGCCTCCCCAGGGCGGGGGGAGCACAAGCATGAGGAGGCTCAAGGGGAGCATGCAGATCATTTTTTAAGGAATTCCTGTCATGCCAGGCTTGGCTGAGCCTACCCAAGCCTGCTGCAAAGCCTGGGGTGACGTTTAAAAAGAGTGGGCCAGAGCTGGGGGCACGCGCTGGCTTCATGGTGAAGGCTTCCTCCAAAATGTTTCCCTGGAGGAAAAGCTGAGGGAAATGCTCTTTTTCCTTGATGTGCTGGCTTGCAGCAGGGGTTTCAACAACTGGGATGTTGCTTCACTTCACAGAAGCTTCTCCCAACAAGTAGCTCTGAGTTTGGTTTCTGCAGGGAACTTCTTGCCCCTTAGAAATTAAATGCACCAGGCAATTGCTCATGACTAAGTGAGGATCCAGAGACCAGCAGATGGTTTTATAAGTATTGTCATTGTATAATTGATACGCTCTGTTAAGCTCTTTATTTTCTTTTAAACAGGGTTTTTCTTTTCAATGTACTTTGGCCACAGCAGCATCAAAGAAGTACAGCTTGAACAAACACTTCTGCCAGGTCTTGATTGCTCTTTCTCTAGGATTGCAAAAGCTTTCCCTCAGCATTTGGAGGATTCAGTCCTGCCCCAGTAGCCACTGCTTACCCCTGGAGCTTTTCCTTCAGGCTTTTGATGATCATGGATATTCCATCCCATCATCTCCCCTTCCTACCTCCCTTCCCTGCCTGCTCTCCCACACACATTTCCTTGCTATGGGCCAACTTCATGCTGAGGTCAGCCCAGGAATGAACTTCAGGGAGGGATTTTGCTGCCCTCAGCCCTTGGCAAGGTCTGGTTCTCCTGTGGGTTCAGCACTGCTGGAAGCCCCTGCAGGCTGGGATGGGGGTAAGTTCTCCATCCCAAACCAGGGCACCCCATCAGCTGGGGAAGGGGTGCAGCAACAGCAGCTGCCCCCCTGCACTGCTCCATGGGCTCCTGCCTTCTGTGCAAAACCCTAGGAAAACACATTGCAGACACAATGTTTAAGGAAAATCTGCACCCAGGGAAAAGGAGAGGGTTTCCCAGCTGGAAGAAAACAGCAGAAATCACAGTCATGGCTCAGGTCTTTGCTCCAAAATGTCAACTGAGATTTCTCTCTTCCTCCCACCAAAACTTTCTTCCATTCCTGTTGTGCCTCAATAGTCCTAAAACAACATTTTAATATTTGTGTTTTGCTTGGCTGCTCCATTATTTTTTTCACTGGAATATATACATATATCAAGCTGCTGGTGACTGCAAAAATATCTTGTGAAGAGTGTCATTAACAGTCACAAAGTGATGGCTGTGAATTAAAAATTATTTACAAAGGAAATCTGGACACTGTTTAGAACAACTGATAAGATACAGAGTTTTGCAATAGGTGAGACAGAAAAAGGCAGAAAATTTCCCAAATACATTGCTGGCAGTGGATGGATGGATTCATGACTGTATTGTCTCTTTTATTCCAGATTCTGCTTTATGTGGGCACAGAGAAACACCTCTTTATGAAAGTGCTTATAAAAGTGTTCAGGTTTCCCTGATGGGAATGCTGATCTGCATTACATGTTATGGCAAAAGCTGATAGGGGATGGATTATTTGGATGCTGGGGGTGGGGAGGTCCTGTTTGTGCCAAGAAAGACATTAGATGCAAATCCCCTGCAGCAGATGTTTTTATGATTCAAGTGGGTATGCAGAGGTCCCTTTAGCTATATGTGGTGTGTGCCAGTGTCACAAACCAAACACACTGGGCTACTCCCAGCAGACATCACTGAAACACAGAGTTTGCTCTATTTAAAGCACCCATGCAAGCACTGAAGCAGTGTCCACATCACCTTTCCACATCTAACACTGATTCCCACATCTCCCTTCTGCTTTGTTCTTGACAACAAATCTCACCAGTTACCAGCTTTACATGAAAGGCTTGTTCTCTGACCAGGCAGGCAGAGGCACTACCAGGGACAGAAAGATCAGTAAAAGGGTGACATTTGTACCTGTTTCCCACATCTGAGCAGCATGAATGATCATCCTTCAGCTTGTGGGTCAGAGCAGTTGTTCAAAGCAGAAGATACCACCCAAAGCAGGGTGGGAAGACCTTTGGGGCCATCCAGTCCAGCCCCACCAATCCTGTGAGCATCACTCAGCTCTCCAGTGATGCCTCTGCATGTCACCACCATGCAGTGCAGGATCAGGGCTGTGCACAACACCTAAAAGGCTTCCAGTGAAAAGCCAGAAACCCTGGTGTGCCAGAGGCAGAAAGCAAGAGGAAACAAGTTGTCACCTCTGTCCTGGCCCCACACAGTAGGAGGGCTTTATGGGTTGAAAGTCAGACTAGTGGGTTTTGGGTTTGACCCAAAAGTCATTGCCAAACCTCAGACAGAACAAACCCCTCCCTGGTTATCATTCCCCCTGGTATTTTTGCTGAACTCTCAAGAAAAGAGTTTCTTATCAGCCTCTTGCCACTCCTCCCCGAAATGCAGAATTTTGGCAACAGCCAAGTTTCTTCACAGCTTCCAGGAGCACATGGGAATGTCTCTGCAGTTCACATGCACTCTCCCACAGGAGCCTGCAGAGTGCTGACAGCACCCCAGATCCCACAGGCCAGCCTTGGTCACCTTCAGGCTGTACATGCAGCACGTGGTGAATGCATTGAATGCACCCTGCATGCCTCAGACCGGCTGTGCACAAAGGTGGAGGAGGTTTGTGTGTGGTCAGGAAGCTCCATGTGTTCTGAACCCATCAGATTTCCTGTACAGAGCCTTTTCCAGGAGCTGACTGCCTCCAGCCCCACTGCTGGACCTCCCTGCGCTGTGCAATTTCTCAGTGCATACCCACTGCACCTTCCCCAGGCAACTCTCAGCTGGGACAAACCCACTGCCCTGCCTGAGCTGCAGATCACCAGCTGCACTTTGAAGCCAATCTTTAAAAACCCAAGAGATTCATCCTGTTCTTGCAATAGGAGCATTTACTAACCCAGCCTCGATGCTGCTGCATCCATGCCTGCCCCCAGTACCAGTTGCAGCAGACATCCAGAGAAAATCAGCTTCAGGCAAAATAATCTGCATCTTGATGGTTTTTAAAGGTTGGCAGCCTATTCTCCTGGGGCAGGAGCTCCCAAGATTGCCTAGCTCACTTAGAGAGGGCTGTGAGCAGTCAGGGTGCATTGCTGGTGTGTTGCCTCTTCACCAGCAAATTCAGTTCCTGGAAAGACTAGTGGTGGTTTGAATCTAAGAATGGTGATGTTCCTGACCAGAATGGGAAGTATTTTATTTTATTTTATTTTATTTTATTTTATTTTATTTTATTTTATTTTATTTTATTTTATTTTATTTTATTTTATTTTATTTTATTTTATTTTATTTTATTTTATTTATTTTATTTTAATTTTAATTTCAGGTTTCGGATGCTTCTCGGAAAAACATTTAAAACTGGTCTATCACCTAGAAAATGAGCATGAATGACTTTTTACTGGAGTAATAGAAACTGAAACATGAACATTCAATAAAATATTTTGTCTACAGGAAAGGAACTGCAAAGCTGCATTTAAAGCAAAGTGTTCAGTGTGCATTCAGGTGTCCTTTCTCAGCCAGGTACTCAGCTTGCTTGTGCTGTCCTGGGGGAGGAAGGAGGGACAGAGGGACACGGCAGCCTCCAAACCTCCTTTGCCATGGGGAAAGCATCAATTCATCATCCTTGTACAATATGTACATGGGCTTGTTTGATCTCATCTTGCAGCTGAGAAACTGCACCACAAATTTTCCCCTGAGCAGGTTTTCACATGTCATTAGCAAATCCCACAACATAAAATCAATCATAGAAAATATTCAGCAAAAAATAATGGGGAGGAATTTCTCTGCTTCCCTGTTTGTGATATCTTTTGAATCATGGCTACCCACTACAGGCAAAACTTGTGGAGTTGCATAAGTTTCCCTGCTCAGGGAAATCTCCCCACAGACTTCAGAGGGATTTTTGCATGGGTAAAAGTCCAGAATACATCCATCATGGTGAAAGAAGGAATCCTTCTGTTTACTTGTCCAGGTTTCATATGAAAAAGGGGAAACCAAAACCTGCTTTTTTCACATTAAATGGTTATTATGTGACATCCAATGAGCTAATTTCAGGGCTAACTCTGTGTGTGTGTGTGTTGTGTGTAACCCTGGTGAGTGACTGCCCTGGAGCCCTTACATGTGAAGACTTCAATCAAGATTAGTTAAAATGTAATAAATCTAAGTAGGCAGAGTGGTCTGCCCCGACTATTAATAGCAGGAGTGGGGAACTCAACAACTGCTGGTTGCTCAAAGGGCTTAAATGGATAAAATGAAACAGAAGGTATATGTTTTATTACAGGGTGTCACCGTGTTATCAGATGCGTGGAAATCATCCTTGCAATGCTACTGCGCCACTAAATCTTGCATGCAGGCTGAATGAAGAGGATTACTTCCAATATCCTTTTGCTCATGCTGCTGTCACAGCTTTTCCATATTTGACTTTGGGAAAAGAAGAAAAGAGTTTGCAAGAGGAAGAGTCATGGCAACGCTGCGTGTTAGCACCAAATCAGATTGGTCATGGCTGATCTCAGCGGGACATCAGAAGTTACAAAGCCAGCAGAAATGGCCAAAGAGCCTTTGCAGGGATCCACTGGTATTTGGGTTTATATCCATTTCAAAGGGAAGAAGATATGGGTAAAGCTCTTTATGGCTGACTGACGTAAAGCATTTATGAATGTAAGAGAGTAGGCAACTTGGCCCAGTGTACCAGAGGAGAAGTGCATTTAGGACTGGGTTTTATCTTCAACTCTAAGGAGTCTGACTCCAGTTTGGGCACTGCTTCTTAATCCTTGCCCACCTTTACACTCTCCTGGGCACTGGCTCTGCCAGTGGTGTGGCACAAACACCATTTCTCAGCATATGTTTGTTCAAGGACTACCCCAATGTGCCCAATCTTAGCATCTGTAGGAGGTATCATAATGCTAATATAACCTGTGGGCTGGCTGGAAATATTTTAAGTCATGCTTCTAATATGAGTCTCCCTGTGGGTGTGTAGCTGGGATTAGCAGGTTTTCTGCAGATATTACTAGAACTGCTAGAAATGAATAATGGAAAATGAAACCTAATTTCCATTATATTCTCTCTCCTCTTCCAGAAAAATGACAAAATACATTAGAATGTTGGAAGTGGGACACATTTATTTGAATAGAGCTATACCACTTCCCGTAATAGCTACTAGAGAACTTCCAAAGTTCCCTATTTTTCTTTCAGCTTCCAAATTCATAGTACTATGAAGGATGGCAAGTCATAATGCTGACAGGGATTGGATTTTTTGTTGCAGCCTGAAATCATGTATATCCTGCTCATTTCCCCTTACAAGTCTAGGGGTCTGCTTTGCACTCAGTCTTCCAGATTTGAATATGCATTTACAAGTTGAACCTTTCATCCAGTGACCCTTTCAGATAATGCAACTTCCTGAAAATCTACTACAGCCTTAGGAAAAGCAAGAATGGGAACCACTGAAGCAGTGGTTGCAATGACAGCAGCCTTACAGTGCCTAAAGGGAGATACAAGAAGGCTGGAGAGGGACTTTTTACAGGGTGTGTAGTGGGATAATAGCTTGAAAGGGATATATAGCTTGAAACTGACAGAGGGCAGGTTTAGAATAGATATTGGGAAGAAATTCTTGGCTCTGAGTGTGATGAGTCATGGGCACCAAACGACAAAAATTGACTGTGTCCATGCTCCATAGTATTTGGGAGCAGGTCTTCATTGGGCCCCATGAGATGACCCTCCAACATTAATATTTTTTACCTATTATTGCAGATGAAATGAACACTGAGGCCATCCTGTCTCCAGTCAGAATGGTTGAAATGGAGGGTTTGCAATGTGTGTCCTGGAGAGAAGCTCTGGGAAGATGGAAGAACACAGGGCCACACTCCATGCGGCAGGAATCAGCAGCTGGACAGGTTTATCTATATAATCACTTATATAAGGGTCATTCTGCCAGCTACACCATGTCCTGCATAGTCAGGACACACACAATAGGATGATCCCAGAAAGGGAATAATGGATTGCCTCTTCTCCAGGCTGCTGGGGCTGCTCCATAGTGCCTGCACTGGGATATCTGTCTGTCTTCCTCTGGCCATCTGGAACCAGGGGGAGCAGCACAAAGCGTGTGTGAAGGCAGATGACAACAGCTGAAGCTGGAAAGGAGAAGCAGAGAAAGACAGAGGAAGCTGTTAGTAATGCCAGAATCTATTTTGGTAGATGCAGGGGTTTCATTTATTTTGCAATATAGAAATTGGGAAAAACTAGAAACAAATCCTATAATGACGAAGGTAGACTTGTGAGAAATCATGAATTTTTTACCAAAAAACATCAATAATTTAAGCTATTGATATTGATCTATTAAAGCACTCGAAATTGCAATTCTCTTCCTTATCTTTACCCTTTTTACTCTTCATTCCAATTCCCTTTGTTCTTCACTTGTCACTCAACATCACATAGATTTTGTGATAATCTGCATTTTCTTTTCAGCTTTCTTGAAATCATCTGTTTGCCCGTGTCTTGTTTCTCTTCAGTCACTCTGGGTGCAAATCATCTGACACAATTTCAGCCATTTGAGAGTCAGGTACTCACCCAGGCTGCTCCTCTGGGCTCCATTTACAGAGGGCAGAGGGAGACCCAGCTGGCAGTTTATCCCACGCTCTCTAGGAAGGGGCCAAAGGCTGAGCTTAGCTTTCACTGGACATCTAAATCTGAGAGAGAGAAAGAGGGTGACAAGCCCTGTCATCTGTGACTTTCCAATAACTGCATGTTACTGGGCTCACAAGGACAGAAGGAGGAATAAAAAAAAAGACATGACGTAATTTGAAAGAAAAAAAGTAGAACATCACAACTCTCCACTTGTCAGAAAAGGAGATTTATTTTTTTTAAGGAATGCTATGTTTAGGAAAATCCAAAACTTTTCACATATATTCAAAATTTAGAGCAAAAAGGGCATTTTAAGCAGAAAAGTACAAACCAGATTTCGTAAAATTATAGACATTATTTCTCTAAACCTTCCCAGCATGTAGTTGAATACTTCATGAAAGGTGAGAGAATGTTTTAAGCCAGAACAATCTTCTAGCAGCTATGAGCAGATTTGTCACTGACCAGGGAGCAGATGTGTTCTGTGATCTGACAGATGTTCCAATGACAAAAGGGGAACCCAACACATGGATCAGAAACATATTTTATCTGGAGCCCTGGTGCATTGTCTAAAAAAAGCCATAAAGCCAAACCAGGTATTAAACTTACCAGAAAATTATCTAAAACTTGAAGAAAGTTCTAGTATTTTCTTCTTTTTCAAATTAAAACAAATCTGTAGAACTTCATGTGACATTTAAGTGCCTCTATCTCCACTTCCCTGTCAGCCCTATATCATCCCTTGACATCTCTTCATTTCTCCCTATTTGTCTCAATTAAAAGATCAAATGTAATTTTCCAACTGATTTTCCTTCCTGAAATTTTTAATTCCATTTTTCCAACATTCTATTAAATGTCAATCTCTCCACACACGCATAAATTACTTTATAAACTTGGGAGGTGGGGGGAAGGGAAGAACAGAAGCATAGATAAAACCCCAAATAATTCACAAACTGAGGCTAAGGAATTAATGCCATGTGGAATTTAATGCCATGGGGTGCTCTGCTACCTAAAGCCTGTCCAGTCACTCTGCCCCTTCCAAGAAGCTCTGTGCACAGCTCTTTCCATGTGCCATTGCAGGGAGGTGTGGACTGGAGGTGGTTTGATAAGATGTTCAGTCTGGGGTTTCAGGCCATGCACCTTTCTGCTTTGTCCTGAGAGAAGCTGCCCTGCAATAATGCTCAAAATCTGGAGAAGTTCCCTGTATAACTGGAGATCTGCTCTGTTTAACAGCATCTCACAGATTCTGGCTGGCCAGCTGAGCCCCAGCGCTCCTGCGTGATTGCAATGAGTGGGAGAAACCTTTTTTCTCCTCACTTTAGTAGTAATTCATTAAACTGGAAATTACCCCAGCTGGAAAATCGATATGCCCCTGGCTTATTGGGGCATATGAATGCACAGCCCCTTCTGCAAACAGAGGTTTAATTTACCTCCCAATTGCCATGAGCTGAGGTGATATCAACTGCAGCAGTGTCCCATGTAATCGTGGCTGAGGTCAGGCTTTAATGTTTGCAATTCCTGTGCAACAAACAGTTCTTTTGGCAGTGAATTTGTTGGTAGAGCTGTCAGAAAAAAAGCACTTTCTTCTTCTAAAAGCACTATTCCTGTGATGGAGATGGGTCACTGTCATTGCAGGCTTGTTCTCCTCATGAGAATTCCCTGAGATGCTCAGACAGACCTGTGAAAAGAGGGATTCTGCACATGGGGACACAGAGGCACGAGGTGGCACCATGGCCAGGGGGATTTCCCCCTTCACTGTGTTGTCCTGACATCAGTGTTTGGCAGAACTGGCAGTCAAGCAAGCAGTAATTACAACTCCCAGGCCATGGCTCCATGGTCCTTTCTTCCCCAAGGAATTTCCCCTGCGCTGATGTCCGAGTTCAGGGTCGTGTGCTGGTGACCAGCAGATCCAGGTGGCAGTTTTGTGAAGCATGTTGGATTCCCCTTGGCATTCTCAGCTGCCTCCAGCCACTTTCTGCTTCCCTGCTATTTGCCCCCAGGTCTTTTTCCTCACCTTTAAGCTGGTGAAACCTTGTCTGTGTCCAAGTGCCTCTGTGCTAAATTCATTTGTGTTCACAAACATGTGAAGGCAACTATAAAAGTGCAAAAAATGAATATATGTTAATGTATTCTGCGATCATAAAACCAGAAAAGGGAGAAAAGAAAGCAGTGATTTTATCTCTGTAGAAAGAATAATTTAAGAAACATTACCAAACATAGCTATAGAACACAGCTAATGACTCCATTTCAGGTCTTAACCTCCACAGTGACCTGCCCATAAATGAGGTATTTTTTCAACCTCATGTACTTCCCAAGCTGCAAATAATCCATAGTATCAGTGATTCCAGTCTCATTTATTTCCACCAGTGTGACTTTCTTTTTCAAATAAAAAGCACAGTGCCACACATTCTGCCTACAGCTGGAATAACATGAGAGCTGCTAGCTGTTAGAATTCACCCGAGGGGAGCAGTTTAAGGTAAAGCAGCATTAGCCTGGAGCACATGTCACAGCACAAGAGAACCCCTTCAAAATGAAAATAAAAATGCAAATCTGCCCTCTGTGTTGCCTGTTACACCATCTCTCTAGGTTTTAAACATTAAGAGAACAGCTTTGTTTGACTTTTTTTACTCCCAGGTTGGTTCTTTAGCTCAGCGCACAGATATTATTCTGCCAAATAACTCCTGTGTAACTTGAGCTACGCCACAAGATTAATCCCTTGGTTTTTTTAGAGGACAACCTGATGGAAAGAGCTGCAGTTAGCAGGTGGGCTTGTGACAAAGAAAAGAGAGCAAGGATCAATTATAGCCTTGAACGTGGCTGCTCAACTATGTATCAGATAACCACCAATTCCCTGAAAATCTGTCACTATCCAGCAGTTGCTATGCAAGGGTGAGTGTGGGGCTGCTGAGTTCATGTTCATAATCGGGCCAGGTGGGTGATGCCTTTTAAGGAGAAGTGGCAGGAGGAATGCACAGAGACCCAGGATGAACAGCCCTGCCATTTTTGCCTCAATGAAAGGCACTTGATGGCCTGGGACATGATGGCCAGTTTTGTCTGCAAAGGGTTTTTCTGGGGTGACAATATAGAAGCAGACCCCTGCCAGTCAGGTTGTGGTGCTGCTTTGGTGGCATGGATATGTGGAGGATAAGGAATGGGTCTGATTGCTTGCTTTCTCCTGGACACAGCCCCCTTCTGAATATCCCCAATTTTTTCACTGTAACATATGTTTCTGTGCATCTCCAATTTCTAATTTGTCCTCCTGCTGGCACGATTGCACAGACATTCTCATTTTGATACAGGACACAAAATCTGGAGGTTGCTTTAATCAGTCAGACAAGATTATCACATGAAAACACTTCAGATTGCTCCCTTATCTGCGGGGATACATGCAAAGCTCTTTGATGAGAGAAAGAACATGCTGGTTCCACATCTCACCCCTCCAAACAGTCCTCAGAACCTGGTGAAACATCTGGCTGATCCAGCTGCCACACTTACCAGATCTTCATGTTCACCAAGACAAATCCACCTTATCCCACCTCAGGCTACCAGCCCTGAGTGATTGCAATGAGTGGGAGAAACCTTCTTTCTTCTCACTTTAGTAGTAATTCATTAAACTGGAAATTGCCCCAGCTGGAAAATCGATATGCCCACCTGGCAGCAGTTGTACTTGCACTGCTGAAACAGCCACTGGAAGAGACCAGCCAGCATGAGCTTGAGACCCACCAACATTACCAGGTATGGAAATGGCCCTTCAGTAAAAAAATCTCATTTCCTGTGGTGTGCATTTGCCAGGGTTACCCAATACTTTTCACCAAGCTATCACAAAGTCTGAATGAAGTTGAACAACAGGTGAAGAAAGGAAGGGGCAGTGGGACACATCACTCATAAGGTGACCACAGATGAAACTGTCCCCACAGCTGGATGCTTCTCAAGTGGTCTGCAGACCCATTCACAGCTGCTCCTCAACAAACCTTTCTATATCATGAAACTATATCATACAGATGAGAAAATCCTGCTCAGAGGCCAGAAAAAATAACCAAGCAAAACAAACACAACAAAATAAACAGATATTTTAGTGCCAAAAGACCAGTAGATTTTAAGTGTCAAGAAATGAGGCTGTTTTCAGAAGGGACTAAAAAGATTGAGGTAATGGGAGCTCAGGGACTCGTGGTTGCCACTACACAGTGGGACAGCTGAAGTCAGGGACTGGTCCCAGCTGTCCTCTTCATGTTCCCCATCCAGGGAGGCAGGATATCTGCCTGCCTCAGCCACTGCATTTTTAACTCCATGTGAGTCAAGACCCTTAGGTTCCTCCTTTTGAAGATAGGGTGTAAGCCCTTATGTCTCTTAGTTGTGTATAAAAATACTCACCAAGAACCAGACGTGGAGTTACAGGGCAGTGACTCACAACTGCCTATTATTTACTAAATAATTTTATGGTACACTAAGCACTTATTATGTTCTTCTTTGCCCTCCCAGGGGAATTGCTGCAAACAAATTTTGGGAGATGGTGCTTGTCCCAAAGCACCTGTAGTCTGGACAGAAAAGACACATGAAGTGTGCAAGCATAAACAGTGGGGCAGATAAGAGATTTGCCTGAGGTCACAGCATTAAAACTGGGATTTGGTTTTCCTCATGCCCCATTCCCTACCAGGTATTTTGTCCATTCAATTCTGACACTGCTATCCCTGGTGATGGAAAAAATTAACTGAAAAATATGGCAGAACAGAATATTACCAATGAATGTAGGTGCTTTCACCTGGTACCTATTTACAGGAGCAGTTATTACAGAGGAACTAATCCTCAGGATTCCATGGTCCATGAAAAAAAGGTTGGTTTTCTTTAACACCATTTTTATTTTCTCTCTTCTTCCACTGAGAAAGGGTAGTTTAGGATAAGAGAAGATGGAATGGAACGTTCATTGCAAGAGTGCTTGATACAGATCCCACTGCTGTCCTGTGTGTACAAGTGATGTATCCATGGTATTCCAACTCCTCTGTGCAGAGGGGGAGGTGGGTGAGGCAGGGATGTCTCCAACAGCTGAGTGGGGAAGAAGAGCAAGTCCCCTGGCTGCTCCCCTCAGCCATCAGCTTTGCAACCCTACCCTTGGTTCATCTGGTGGTGGCTTTTGGGGTGACCACTTGTGCTCTCCTGTGAACTCAGGGTGCTCCACACACCTGTCATGCCTCCATCCCTGCTCTGCTGTTGCAGAGGTGCCATTCAGATGTTTCCCATTTTACCAGGAGACAACAGTGATGTGAACTCAGAGAACAGAGAGAGCTGTGAAGGGAAGCAGAGGGGATTGCATCTGCTGCCTGGAAACCTCGAAAGAGGCACTGGAGAAGCTGGAGCAGTAAGCTGAATGTTAACACCTGCCTCTGAGAGCTCCCTGCATTGTCTATAATTGGAATATTTGTCCTTGAAGCAGCTCAGCTATGTCCCTGAGGAGGAAGAGCAGAGAGAATGTCTCAGGGAACTGTAACAGCCAGTGAGCTGCAGGAAACATAAATGTGTGTATCTTGGGCTTTTGTGTTCCTGTGACATCTTGCTGGATGTTGGAAAGGCAAAAGATTTCTAAGAACAGCAAAGGATCCTGATACAAAATGAGTAAAAATTCAGGCCCTTTGGAAATCATTTGCATTTTAACAGCATTTATTCCTACAGACAGGCAGCAAAGAGAGTTGTTCCGGGATCACAGGATTATTCCATATGAACATGCTTCCTATGGCATTTACTCCTGATTACCTAAACACACAAATGGATGTAGATGGCAAGAAGGGAGGGGAGCTCTTGTGGGAAAGAAGAGCACTGGTGGTAAGGTACAATCAGATCTGTGGAGGGTTTCTTATCCTTGGGACTACTTTGAGGAAATTTTGTGTGGACACAAGTATTTGCACATGCAGCAACCTATCAGTTTAAGTTGGGGAAAACCATCAAATTTCCACAGCCTCTGGCTGTGGAAGCCAAGGAAAGGGAAAGGGTCTCTCCAGGTGGACCAGAGACACAGTGTGTAAGGGTAGGACCTCTGCATGGGTCAAAATTGGGTTAGATTGCAGGGAAGAGGTGAATCTTGAAGCTTTCCTAAACCAAGGGAGGATGAGCTGAATCCCTCCAGTCAGTGCAGTAGTGGGTGTTGGAAAAAGGCAAATCCCTTAAATGCTTTGCCCTTCACAACAACAGCCTGAACCTTCAACATCAAAAGCTGAAGAAAAAGGCAAGATGAAGAGAAAAATGGCACTGGTGTCCCTTGGTGCAGACCACAGTGGGTATTCCAAATGGGTGTGTACAGAAACAGGGCTCAACCCACCACAGCTGCTCAGCCAAGCTCCAGGCAAGGGTGGGAGCTGAGCACCAGGTGAATCCCTCTCTGTCCTGGCAGATAACACCTTCCCAAGACACCAGGAGCAGCAGAGGAGAGGGCACGAGCAGCCCTTGCCTGGCTCAAACCCTCGGTGGCGCGAACCCAGCGGAGCTGATGGCTCCGCTGCTGCCGCCAGCCCCGTGCCAGCAAGCCTGCCCGGCCTTGCAGCCCTTTATCATTTTAATTTAGCTCTGCAAACCCTGAGCTGTTAGGGCAGGATTCATGCCTCTGGTATTTGCTCTTGGCTCCAGCAGGAACACACTCTCCATGGCTGCTGGGTGCTGGGAGAGGCCCTGCACACCATGGTGCTGGTGGTGCCTGACTCCTGTGGGGTTACTCAGCTGCCTGGAGAAGGGGCAGGGGGAATGGGCACCCTCAGGGCATGGATTTGGCTGCTCTGGGTGAAATCCAACCAATGTTCACAGCAGGAAGACTCTCCATGGCTGCTGGGTGCTGGGAGAGGCCCTGCACACCATGGCGTGGTGGCGCTGGCAGCTAGGCTGACACCACAGTGCCTGATTCCTGTGGGGTTACTCAGAGAACACAGGGCAGGAGGAATGGGCTCCCTCAGGGCACGGATTTGGCTGCTCTGGGTGAAATCCAAGCAATGTTCACAGCAGGAACACACTCTCCATGGCTGCTGGGTGATGGGAGAGGCCCAGCACACCATGGTGCTGGTGGTGCCGGCAGCTCGGCCAACACTGCGGTGCCTGACTCCTGTGGGGTTACTCAGAGACACAGGGCAGGAGGAATGGGCACCCTCAGGGCACGGATTTGGCTGCTCTGGGTGAAATCCAAGCAATGCTCACCCACATGCTGCTGAGGCTGGCATGATGGCCAAGGGACGGGGTCCTGCAGCAAGGCAGGGACGTGGCTTCCTCTCTTCACTTGTGATTGCTGTCCTACCCCAAATGAGCTGGGCAAAACTTTGGTAGGTGGGCACAGCACCAAGTGAAGCTGTTGGATGTCCCCCTCCAAGACAAGGTGGGGGCTAAATGTGTAGCTGCTTTGGTCCATCCTGATGTGAGGTTGCAGCACATGCCATGGATTTTCCCAGCCAGCCCCATGGCCCCAGTGAGCCCCGGCCCGGCAGCATGCCCAGGCCTGGCGTGCTGGGGCACCTTCCAGCCTCGTTCATGGTGGCTGTGCCTTCCCTCCCGTGCCAGCCCACGCTGCCCACACTGTCTCGAGTGCTTCCTGCAAGCATTAACAATGGAGCCAAGCAGAGGATGCCATCCCCTGGGAGCTCTGCAAAGCTCCATGGTGTCCCTGAGGTGGCTCAGAGGTGTGTACCCAAGGGCAGCCTTCCCAGTGGACATCTTGGCAGGCTGCAGCTCCCAAGTGTCTCTCCTTCATCCCAAGATGACATGGAGCCAGCCCAGAGTGGTGATTTCAGCATTGCCCCTGTGTTGGCATGGGAAGGGAACCTAGGAACCTGCTCTGTTTTACACCTTCCTGTAGTTCCTTCAGTAGCGTATTTCTTGGAGAAGATGAAAGAATAAGGATTTTGCTTTGTTTCTGTTTTCAAAGCAAAATATCTCAGTGAAAACATTTCAGATCTAATAGCTTGACTAAGCTTTGAATTCCTGTGGTCACAGAAAGTGATGTCTTATGAACACCCATAAAAACTTCAGGCATTAATCACAAGTGCAATTTTCCCCTTGCTCCTGTAGCAGCAGCAGGCAGTGCATTGCAGGACCTGCTCCTGCAGGGAAGGGGAATGCACACTGCAGAGTGACTCCAGGGCAAACAGACCAAACTCCCACCATGCACAAGCATGACACAGTCTGGAGTAGCAACTTAATTTTGAGATTAAGTTAGTGGAGCTGCTCCTGATATCACACCTTGGCTTAAAACGTTTCCAAACAGCCTCAATAGCAACACCACAGTGTCCTTTGTCACTGGGAGAGGACCAGGCATGTGTGCCATCTTTCCTCTGGTGCCACCTCCAGCCTCACAGCTAATGGCCTCTTCAGCCTTGCAGGGTTTTCAAGACATTTTGGTAGATATTTTTACTACCCATGAAGGCTTCATATTGCGCGTAAAGCAGTGATTTGGCTCTTAATTATTTTCTCTTCTAGGAAATTACTTCAATTTTTTTATTGTTGTTGTTTTTAAAGTTGAAATAGTTTATATTTCATTGTGTTTCCTCCCTACCTCAAAAGAAATGTCATTTATAGGACACCAATGGCTGCACCCAAAATTTAATTGCTTGTGGGAACTTGCCTGTCTATGAATGCATCAGCTGTTTTTATACCAGAATCAAAAATGTATTTAGAGAAAAAAAAAAAAAAAAAGATAAAAGAAAATGGAGTGTAATAAAAAGTATAGCTGAAGGGGTTTGAGAGGCATCACCATATCAAGAAAAGTTACATCACCTGTGAAAACATCAGATATACTGCTCCAGCTCTGCAGTCATTATCCTTATTAGCAGTGTTGTTATTATCACTGGAACAAGAGTGAGCTCAGGGCCATGGAAACAGGAGGGCCCTGGGCCACATCCTGCACATCCTGCAGCACACGCCATGGGAGGCCTGACCCAGACATGCAACAGCAAAAACAAAACAAAACAAAACAAAACAAAAACTTGTGCAGAAGAGATGAAGAAGAATTTTTGTAGCTGCATTTCTAGGAGAAGTGTTTTTTTCTTGAGAAGGAGCATTTTAGAAATTCCTTTTATTGTTTCTCTCTCACTGCAAACACACTGAGGCAACTGACATAAGAAATTGGGCATGTTCCTAGAAAAGAGGGATTATTAATAAAGCTCTTGCCTAGACAGGAGCTGCCTGCAGCCCAGTGGAGATCTGCCTGCTAACCCATGTGAGAGGCACACACTGAGAGCTCCTTTACCTTCAGGCACCAGCAACCCTCAAAACCATCACGCTGTCTTCCTGCCCTCCCAGGGATCATGAAAAACCTCAGTGCTTCATTCAGAGGAGCTGTTTTAGTCCCATGTGTGGCAGAGGAGAGAGGAGGACACCACCAGGAAGTTTTCTCACCCTAAGAGGATTATTGAGAGGAAGGGGCTGTGTCTTCTCACTGGCTTATAGCTTCACCTATCAATAACAAAGGCCTGTCTGAACCGACACACTCTTTAAATTGGGCTACTCCAGGCAGGTTGGCAGAATTAAATCTGGCCAAAGGTAAACAAAATGTATTAAATATAAAAAAAAGCCAACCCCCTTTCCTAGGAAGCCACCCACTTTTTGCATGCCAGATGCTCTGCTGCCTGGAAACTTTCCAGACAAAGTGCAAAAAAGTTTCTGGATGGGCTGCGAATTAATTCAGCAGCAGTTCATTTGTTTCCTTGAGCTGCATGTACCAATTGCAAATAAGCTTAACAGATGATATTTGCTACTTAGAATAGTTTATAAAACAGCACAGGAATTATTTATAGCTGGACTTCACTGCATACATTCAGTCTGAGGTTCAAGAAATCAAGCTCTCTAGCACCAGTTAAACTCCCTCTTGTTAAAGTTCCATAAATTACCATCAATGGAGAACAGTGTGCAGACTTACACCATGCCAGCTGGAATCCTGGAAGACGGGTTTGCCACTTCATCAGCAAGAGGAATCACACCAGTTTTCACAAGGAAACAGGAGGAACTGATGTTCCTGCTGCTCTGCATGGGTTGGGTCCTCTGCTGATCTGTGCTGCTGGAGCTCCATCAGCAGCACCACCACAACTTTTCCCCACCCAGGCATCCAGACTGCAAAAAATTAGAAGTGCATTGTATTTAAATGTCAGCATTTTGCAAATAAGTCCACAAATAAAATCCTTGCATTTCTTACTATGCTATGTCTCATTTTTAGATAGTACTCAATCTCATTTACAGGCCAGTTAGGAGGTTAATATGCATACCTATGCATAAATGTGTGTACGGATGTGGGTGCAATTTTATAACTAGCATGTTAACAGGATTGTCACAGGCCCAGACTGCACTAGTGGCACAATGAATTCATCATCTGAAATATCTCTTTTCTAGATTAATCTCTTAATGCTCATTTAACTCCTCACACTTTATGGTTGTGGGATATTGTTGGATTGTTTCACTCCAACATATCAGCTGGTGACTTGTTTAGCTGGAAAAGTCCTTCTGCATGTACATTTTGCATTTCAAAATGAGATGGACCACTTCTCTGTAAAACTGGTCTTGAGGTGTACCTGCAGCACCATGAGAGATTTTAAAAATCAGCCTTTCTTCATCCTCAGAAAGAGGATGGCTGATGCCTCCAGACCTGCTGAACAAACTCTGCTCTGCACCTTCTTGGAGAAAACAAAGCAGATGCCTGTGCTAGCAAGAGGGATTTTTTTCCAAGATGTCCAGCAGCACTTGTGATCCTGCTGCCAATTAGCTCTGGAGACAATGTAGGTAAACCTAGTTTGCCGTTCTCCTCCAGCATGCCAGGAAAAGCTTTCAGATGACACATGAGGTGACCACAAGGCCTTTAGATAACAGGCTGGGATGGCTCCAGTCACTTCCAATGGCATCAGCATCATCCAGCAGGGAGCTCTGTGCTCTGAACAGTCAGTACAAGGCATCCAGTAAGTGCCAGGAAATGCCTGACATTTGGATAATTTATGCACTTATTGTTCACATGAACATCAAGTCCCAGGGAGCCTGGATACCCAGAAACAAGTCAGGCAGTGTGGGTGCCTGCAGACCAGCTTGTTGTCAGAGTCAAATACCACCTTATTTGGGCTGAGGCTGTCTTCAAATTGCATACAGAGCAATCAATAGCTTCTCTTTTCCTTGAGTCCTCTCTAGATTTGAACCAGGTTGCATAATTGGAAGGATCAAGTGGGAGTTAAATCCATGGCTCTTGACTTCTTTCAAAGGCAAAATAGTGCTTACTGCCTTGCATTCCTTCAGGGAGCTCCTGTCCAACAGGAGAGATCTAATGACCTAATCCACGTGAAGCCCTGGAGATACTGTTTTTGCTTCAAAGGCTAAATGCAAATTTTGTTCTTGTACCTTGTGTGGTTGAAGGGCTTGGCATGAGTACAGAGGTGGGACGTGCAGAGGGCACTGCTGCCTGCCTGTCTGAGGGATCAGCAGCAAGTAATGGCAGCACTTAGCCACAAAAAGGCTGGAAGATAAAAGTCAGGTTTTCTTGTAATGATGCAGGGACTGCCTCCAACACTGCAGGTTCCTCAGTGTGAGCCAGAAGCAAGACCCCAACTGATTTTGAAAAAGCAATTTTTTCTCACCTCAGTCTCAAAGACCTTCCACTCCTCCCAAGGCTTCTTCTCACACCCCAAACCCTCTTCCTCTCCCAGTATTTTGCCACTCAACCACCACCTTCTTGGCTGTCACCCTCACTCCTGGAGTGCATGAGGGTGAGACTCAGAGCTCTGTCCAGCTGTGCTCCACAGCCATCCAGGCATGGGCCTCTAAGGTTGCACCACTGAACACTGTTGTGGAGGCATGAGACCAAAGAAATTCCTTGGGCTGCATTTTTCCATTTAAAGTATCTTCTCCCCCCTTCCCTCTCTCTGCCCAAGGCCACTAACCTCCAAGATTTGTCAAAATCTTGGTCTCTGAGCATCCAGTTTGCCTCAGCTTTCCTTCCTCGAGGCTGTTTTGCCTTTTCTGCTTATCCCCCTTTGTTGAAGTGCAGACTTCTCCCATCCTGTTCATGAAGTGCAGACTTCTGCCATCCTGCTCATGAATAGTCTGAAGCCACCACAGCTCTTACAGGCTGTAAATTTTGTCCCGGTTCACAATGTTCAACCCTGAAACAAGAATCAAATCAAATGAGGGCTGTGACCACATGTGGCATCAGCTGGTGATAAACAGAAGAACAGTTCTGAAAGAAACCCTGCTTGGTGGAAATTGGTGTTAACAGGTCCCCTTGAACAGCTTCCACCTGGTCAGAGCCTCCTGAAGGCTGGATGCCATTTCCAGACGAAGCCTGCTCAACACCCAAATATTGCAGATTGTTGATGGCTTCAAAAAGGGGTTGAAAACATCATCAGCACAGCATAATTACTCACAAAACAGGCCAATTTCAATGCTCAGCACAATAGTTTTAAACAATAGTTGATGAGAATCAATTTCCAAGTCAGTTGAGAGGCTGATAACATCCCTGGTTGCACTGCTCATTCCCAAGTAATCATATTAGAGGCAGATGTCACACAAGAATGTGACTCCACTAACCATTAAGAGACACTGAGCTCCTTTGTCTTCTGAAGCAAGTTTCCATGGGATTATACTAGAATAATCTCATGGGTAGAATAATTTAAAATTGAAAAACAATAACAATCCTGAAATAATTTAATGGGATATTCCTTTAATCTTCCTTCTATGGAAGAATCCAAACTACTCAGGGGTAAGGGGACACCTCTCCCCAGGGCTAAATGGCCATGAAATGCTCACTCACATCCAATTTCTGTGGGACCAGGCCATGTAGTGGTTGTCAGTATCTTTGCAAATCTCCCTCCTAGGTGAAATTGCACTCTGCTGTTCTGCCAAAAAGCAGTAGTTACTTTTGGTTTTCAGGGGGGCTTTTTTTTGCTAGATGAGAATATACAGATATTCTCATAACTTTAGAGAGGCTTTCAAAACCCAGGTGCAGAGGTTTGGCATCAGCAATCTCCCCAGAGCACTTTATAGCACATAAATCTTGCTCCCAGTTAATCAAACAGTGCTGGAGTGAGCCAAGGAACCATGAGAATGTAAAATGCTCTTCTCCTCCCTTCCTACTTATCAGAGATTTTTGCTGCTGCTTCTTCAGAGGCAGAGTGAGGAGTTTTATTGCTTTAAAAGTGACTTTAGCACTGGTAAGGATGCTGCCTTGGTTGAACATGAGCATTTTCTGTGCACAGGACTTTTTTGGGTTTGGGTTTTTAACCCAAAACTGCCCTTGATGGGCCAGATGCTCTCCTGTATTAACCCTTCTCTGGAACTGGTTTTTTCAGCCCTCATCTTTACTTTAACCCCAGTCTGGGTTCTCGGCAAGGCTGGAATTGTTGTGCAGTTGTGTTAGGAACAACCACACCATTTCTCCCAGCCAAAGAATTTGGCTGCTTTCCTACTGGTCCTCTGTGCTCCCTGGGTTGTGTGCTGCAGGACAGCTCAGGGTGCTTTACCTTTTGTTGATGAAGAGCTTTGTGAGGGTGAGAGATGAGATAACTCCATGGATATCATAATTTTCCCAGCAAAATTGGAGCAGCACCCCCTTTTTGCTCAAAGTTATCCCTGTAGATGCCAGACTTGTTTTCAAACAGGGATGCTCAGACTCAAGCTGAGCCAAATAGAGCCAGAGGAAAAGATTGCACCTCCAAACTGTCATGAAATCAGGATTAGCACATGAAGCAGGAGCTGTGTTTAAAGACTTGCTTAACCTCCTGCTTAACACAAGTCTTTACTTTAATCTGTAATGCCATCTTGTTTTGTTTTAATGAAGTTATGCAAAAAAGTTCTTCACTGAAAAGACCAACCCAGCATTTTCTTTCTTCCCTTCAAGTAGAGATGAAAAGCACTGCCTGCAGCCTGAAAGTTTGTTTCCTCAAGGAAACGGAAAGCAAAGAATTTACTTATATTAATGCTTTGTATCAAGTACCTTTGAATTTCAAGGGGTAAAAATCAGCCTTGACCTGGATGCTAAGTCCAGATTTTCACAATGTTTTTCCCATTCTGCTGGCGCCAAGGTCAGTGGGTTGCACTTCTGCTTCAGTCTGTTTTAATTCTGGTCTCTTAGCACTGACTTCTCTGTGCAAGACGTGGAAGCCACACCCCAGTGTGTGCTACTCCCAGCCATTAACAATCCTGGGCTAAATAAACACACAAGGATCCTTCTGCATCTGGTTTTACTGGCAGGAGAAAGAGACATTATATGTCTCTGGAAATCTGATAAAACAGTGACATATAAATTCTGGATTGCTAACATGGCCAGTTTAACTCCACTGGACAGAAATTGCTGCATTGCTTAAGGCTGAGAATAAAACTTCTCTCTTTTCCTGAGCACTGTAAACCAGAAAAAACATTTAAATTAGCATTTGGCAATATCTACAACCTTCTAGCAGAAGATAACAGCCTCTCAAATTCAGTTTCTGCAGTCTGTCCCTCCACAGGGTAATGACTTGTCATTTGTTCTGTCTTATTTGTGGAGCATTGCACAAGCCTGTCTTTCTTCCATGAATATTTTAAAAAGCTGGATAGTTGCTTGGCAAAGGCCTGGGCTGGTGCCTGAGCATTGTGCAGTCTATACCACGCTCTGCCACAAGCTTCCTTGTGACCTTGATAAGTGCCTGTGCTTCTTCCATTTCCCAATTTCCCTTCACTGCAGTGTGCATTTTCCTCCCTCTGTACTTTGTCAATTCCTTAAACTGATAAATATCTTTCTGTATACTCATCTTCATACAGGGCCTACTGCAGGTGCTGTTCAACTTTTCAGATGCTAGAAGCACTGTGATTAAATGAAGAAAAAAATTCTGCTCTTGGTTTTGTTGCTGCAATACTTAAGATTATTTGTGCATGATATAAATGTATCTATGTTTGTTTAGCCCTTGCCTGCAGGAGCCATTCAACGAGGATCAGGTAAGGAGAAAATAGTCAATGCTATGAGCTGGTGAACATGGAACAGAGACGGGCTTGAAGGATGAATTTACAGAAAAGTGACTGGCAGAGATGGGATCATGCAGTAAAAGTTAAGGAAAAACAGTCAGGAGAGCACTAACAACAGAGTAGATTGATATTTTGCCAAGTGTGGTGGAGGAAGATGGAAAAAGAGTGGATTGGGAGTGAAAACAGGGAGTTTAACTTTGGCCATTGTGATTCCTCATGAAGAAAAACATGAGCAACAAGGACATGAGAATTTCCCTCAGACCGCAGGACATTCCTGGCCTGGAGAATCCAGAAGGATCTGGCTGCTTTTAACAGGGAAGCAAAGTCTGCATCTGTTTAAAATTTAGTCCCCATCTCTGACCTTTCTAAGAATTACAAGTGTGAGACTCCTGGCAAGAAACTTCCCTCCCTGCTACCAAAACAGAGCCACCACCTTTTGCAGCAGACAGGGCAGTCTGGTGCAGCAGTGATGGAAAAGCCATTCCTGAAATCCTGCATCCGGCATGTTTAAAGAGGCTTCATCAAACAAAATCAGAAAGAAGAATCCTGAAAGGAGCAATATTTTTATTAAATGGCAAAATTTACATTATTAATGGTGGATCCATTCACAGTGCATGTATATGGGCTGCATTTAAGGAACATATTATCTGTACATTAAAAAGTCACTCCAAGTGTTATGGAAAAAGAGTATCTACAGATAACATTGACACAAGCAAAGCTGTGAGCACTTAAACCCTTATCTTTTCTTAAGTGTCCTCTTAGAAACACACATCTTCTTATCCATCTTAATTTACAGAGCTGAGGTATGAATGAAATTTGCACCCCATTTGATTATTCCTTATACTGAACTAGACTCTTTTCTTAGCTCCTTTGTTGAAGTAGACATTTCTGCCTGCCAAATGTAGACCCCTTCTGAAGAGATGCTGTGAGTGCTTTGGCCCATGTTTTGCCATAGTTATGTAGTTTCTATGTTTTGCCTTGATGAAAGTGTAGGATTTGTCCTTTGGGGTCGATGCAGCATTTATGGTTTCCAAATGGGCCTTTGTAGTTAAATCCTAGAGAAGTAATTCATTGCAGAAGAATTGTATACAGTTAAGCTTTGTCTAGTAGGAAAATATGCACTATATGTGTGCATAACAAGAATTGGAGGGCAAAATTCTTCTGTCTGAGCCACATAATGGAGTGAGAAGGTGTTCTGGAGATGTACTGTGGCCAGCAGCTTGAGTGCAATTACCTGATACGGTCGCTTTGATGGTAAAGTTATCTTCAGATATTCCAGTGGAATAGAAACATCCCAAATACTGTGCTTAATAGTTTAATTTTCCACTAAAATATGCGTGTCCTTCAAAGATGCCTTCTTGTTGAAACAACTTAAATAGGAACCAATATTATGACAAGGTGTAATGTGGATTTTCTGTGTACGCTCTGGCTCAAAGGAGAGTGTGCCAAGTTGGATCAGGCAAGGGGTGCAGTGTGTCCACAAGAGAAAGATGAAAATAGCTGCAGTGTTTGATTGCCATCCTGGAGTTTGGTGGGTTTGACACTTTACACCAGCAGCACTTGGGAATCAGAGAGGGTTCCTGGAGCTGAGTGTTAAGTACATGAACCTGAGCAGTGTAAATGTCACAGGAATAGGGATTGGTTTGGGAAGCAGTGTTTGTTGTTAATTGAGTCTCCAGGCTTTGTCTGACACGACTCAAGTCCACATACCGGTACACTCAGCACTATCTTTCCGCCCTCTCTCCTTCCCTTTTCTCCAGATAAGAGCATAGCACTCGTTATTCTAAGGAAATGACAGCGATGTTAATCACCAATTCATCAGGATCTCTAACAAAGGCCCTGCTATTTTGAATATTCATATTGCCATGGCATTAGGAATGTCAGAACTGCCATTGTTCTGCAGAGAATGACACATCCCTGCTCTTCCCGCTCGGCATCGCGGCGATGCGGCCCCGAGGAGCGCGAACCGCGCCATCCTTCTCCAGCGCTGCCCTGCTCTCCAGAGGGGAGGCAGAGGCACAGAGACATGAAATGACTTGGCCAGATCACATGGGATCCCAAGGAGAGGCAGGAAAGGAACGCAGGTCTTCTTAATCCTGGCACAGGGAGGGAACTTTGTTTCTTATAAACAAAATAATTCACATACCTGACATGAAAGGATGTATCGAGGTGATGAATGTATGTGTGAGTACGCGTGCACGTAGGTAATACCCATATAACATTTGTGAGATATACAATATTGGATGTGTAACTCATTCAGACTTGGCCAGAAAGAGCTATTGTAGTGCTGGTTGAACAAATTTATGCAAATCAGTCACTGATTAAACTCATAACCTTTGCAATATTCTTTAGGCAAATCAAATGCTTGTGGAACTGTTGGTGCCATAGCCCCAACCTAGAAAATAGGTTATGATGGGAAAATGGGTCTTAACAGGAAGAAGGTGTTGTCCATCTCCCTGCCACCACCCCAAGGTCATTCTTGGCTTAGACCACCAGGATTAGCCTTTCTTGCACAGCTGGTACTCGCCTTGGGGAATTTGTTGCTTTAGAAGGCTGTGGAGACAAGGAGTGCCAGCAGAGCCAGGGATTACACAAATTCATAAACAAAAGGTGCAAGCAGGGATGTGCCCTCTAATGTCACAAGTTGGAACATGGAAAATTCCAGTTAGATATAAGGCCAAAAATTTTTTACCATGACAGTGGTCAAATATAGCACAAGTCACCCAGAGCGGCTGTGGGATTTCCCATCTTCAGAGCTGTTGAAGGCTGGACTGAACAAGTCCCTGAGCAATTTGATCTCAGTCCAACTCAAAGTTGGACTGAGTTGTCCCAGAAGTGCCTCCCTAAATTATTCCTTGGTTCTCTGAGCAAATTAGCAGATCTTCTTCTTTACTCCTCTATTTCTTCCCTCTCCTCCCCACTGTCTTGCTTTCACCCTAATACAGCTGGTATTGCAGGGGGATGGGTCTCCCCTCTTGCCCAGAAACCCTCAGGCTGTAGACTTTAGGATTCCCATAATACTCTCAGGACTCAGGTCATTTAAGGCTAAATTTTTGCTCTTCTCTCTGGAGACCTTCCCATCCCAGCCCCTTGAAAGAGAAATTGATTTTGTCAGGCAGCAGGTCCATGGTGGGAACCTCTGGGATTTAACTGGCCCGGGAAAGGGCTGGCCCACCCTGCCACCAAATGGTGGTTTCCATGGTCATGGTACACCAACCTCCTAACATTCACCATGCTGCTGCATTTTACTTGGCCCTCATTCCTATGCTGAAATTTTGTCTGGGCATCAAGTAATCATTCACCCAAAAAAAAAAAAATCAAAATATTTTGGCCTAGCTGGCCAATGGCCTAACACTTTAAAAAGTGGGAATGTGCTGAGTTTAAGCTGGTTTTGGTCTCTGCACAGCAAATGCATGGCTTAGCTGGCCTGTCAGTGCTCCCTTATGTGGAAATGAAGAGGCAATGACAGCATGAGATGTATTAACGGGAAAGAAGACACTGGATTTCAAGTGGCAGTACTAGAACTGGGAGGCTGTTTTAATGTTTTGTGCCTCTTCCTGCCCTGAAGTATTTCAAACACTCAGGTCTTGTTTGCTGAACACTCTGAACAATACACGTGTAGTTACAGATTGATATCATAAATCACCTAAAGAACAAGACGGTCTTTCAGAACAGAAAGGACAATTTTGAGGAAGTTTATTTTTTAAATGGCAATATTTATCCTCTTAGTACTTTAGAAAGAAAAAAAGAGAGTCTCAGTTGTTGGGTCTGAAAACCACCTGGAAAACATTTTAAAAAGTCTGTATTCGGTCTTTGCTCTTATATGTTTTTGTATATGTGTGAATGCATATGTATATGCATGCATGTATATGTGTACATTAAAAAAAATCAATCAAAATAAAAATGGGTAGGACCAAACTTCACAAGCCAAGTGAAATCCAAAGCTCCAACTTTATTTTAGATAAATGCACATTTTTGAGCCAGTGTGGAGCTATGAAGCTAAACAGGAACAGGCAGGATAAGCAGTGATGGAAGCTGAGTTTCTCCTTCAGAGGCTGTGCTGGAATGGCTGAGCTGGCAGTGACCCCAGATGTGGCTGTGAGCACACTTAGGGCAGGATCTCTATCTGATACAGCTCTGCTGTGTCCCCTGGTGATGCAAGCTGGGTCAGCAACATCAATCTTGGAAGGTCCTGCTGAATGCTGATGGTCTGCCTCAGGAAGATTTCCAGAGTTTGTTCAGAGCAGTATTGAAAACCTGAAACTTCAAAATTGCTGTAAGGGAAACTTTTGGGGGAAAGAACACAAACAAACATGAGGTTGTTTGATTCAAATTCAATCTTTTGATCTGATTAATTTTTATTTTTCAATGTTTCCATTTTTGCACTATATTTTCTACTTTCTTACTACATTTTCTACTTTCTTACATAACTATCCCATGTTACAGTAGGATATAGAAATGAGAAGTTGTTCTATGGTGAAAATTGAAAAGTACTTTATTCTCAAAAGGTGGGATAGGATGTTCCAACAACTTTTCTATTTGATTTTACAAATTTTCCAGATTTTAATAGAAACAATTTGTCTTATTTCCATTTTTGTTCCAATTGCCTAGCCCAATTTTAAAATATTAAATAATTAGAGAGCAAAATACATACCTGATGGCCAGCAGCTCCCTGTAAACAAATCCTGCTTCTAAGTTAACTACAGTTTTTGTCTCGATCAGAGAAAGCAAATTCTCACTGTAGGGCATTGCCAATGGGTGCCACAGAGTCCCTAAAGCTCGAATTTGATAAATTATGATCAGATAATTTTTGAAAGACTTGCTTTAAATCAGCTAAAAATTATGAGGGCAGATTCAGGAACAGTGAAATGAAATCACACGCCCTGTGTAAATGATCAGATCTTTCTGGCCCTTTATCAGGCACTGATTTTCGTTCAGTTCTGAGCTCAGTAAAAGGGGATGTGTGCAGTGATGTGCTGTTTACCTGTCTAACAAGCAGCTCTGTTTCAGAGGCCTCCCTCACAGACCCAGCACTGCCTGCAAGCTCTGGTTTTCATTTACTCAGCTGTGTTACTTAGACACATTCTATGGATCAACTTAATTACCCAAGAATTGCAAGTGGGGCTCCTAAACACAGCAAGGGTTCAGTAGCTGGAACTGGAGTGGCAGCTGGAATATGAACTTAAAGAGGTGTTGTGACAGCTCACACTGTTCCCACAGGCAGCCCAGGGAAAGGTGATGTCCTCTCACTTCACACTGGCCTCTGTTTCTGTGCAAGTGACAAATTGGTGATGAACATTTGCTCTCTGCCATGAAGGGAACAGAGGAAGTGGTTATCATCACTGCTCCCTCCCAAATAATAATGAAAGCATCCTCTTCATTTTCACGGACTCTTCAGTATTTGATCACCTGCCCCTCTTGAGCAAAGTGTCCTCTTCCCTGACACATCACCTGATTTTCTAGACCTTCCAAAGGTTTGGCTTGGCTCCAGCCCTCCTGTGCACATGGACAAGTGTCTTCTGGGTACAGAGGTCCTGACTTACAATGTCTCTGAAAAGTTCTGTTGCAAAGCAGTTGCTCAGCAATGAATCAGAGACAGAGGAGAAATGTTGATGCCCAGTCTCACTCATACAGCACCGTGGATGGCCAAATTCAGACCAGAACAAAAAAAAACCAAACCAAAACAAAAACAAACCCAAATCAAAAAGCTAATTAAGGCAGCTGTCTTTCCTAATAAATGAAATGAGAGAGAGAAGTCAGATGTCTCTCTCTGTCACATCCATCTTTACCTCTTCCCAGACATTGTTATCAGTCACTGAAATGCTGAGCTTTTAAACTGGGTCCAGCTGTAGGTTAGCACACAGAAACACACATGGTTTGGACAGGATTTCTCTGCTGATGCTTTATAAGATGGTCAACTGCTGATCTGGGTGTTTTCCTCAACCCTTTCCATGCACTCCCTGTGATGGCTGCTCCCAGCAGGGTCACAGCTGCTAGGTGGGAGTGGAGTTCAATTCCCTGTGCACTGCTCCTGGAGTGTTCTCCAGGCTTTCCGAGGAAGAAGGGGCTCCTACTGCAATCTGGGCATGGGAAAAATGAGAGGAGACAAAGAATACTGGGAAGAAATAGGAATGAGAAGAGTGCTCTGAGTCACTGAGCAAACAGAGCAGTGCATCCAGCACTTGCATAGTTTCAATCCTGTGCCCAAAGAGCCTTGGCTATCCCAGACCTTGGCTCTGGTGAGGGTGGGGGAGAGAGGGAGGGGACAGAGGTAATAGTTTCTCAAGGACATAATGATCTTGAGCAATTTCTGTGCAGGTATAAACATGATTTCCTGCAGCACTGCTTGTCACAGATGTCTCCTCGCTCAAACAGGACTGAATGCATTTGTTTGCAGTGTTTGATGCAAGGAAAACTTCTGACATATGTTTTATTTATGAGGTGTCCTAACGTAGTGATACTTTTTGTGTGCATGAGGTAGGGAGGGAATTGCCTCTCCCTGGCTGCTAATTTGAACGGCTGAGGATTGTGTTAATAGAAATGTGTGGAGGAATGTCTTAAAAACTGTACAAACCCAGGCTGTGCAAGATGGTCAGTAAAAACAAAGTGTCTACTACTGAGGATATTCACAGACCCTACAGCTTTCCCCAGAGCTTATCTGCTTCTTAGAGATGCCTAAAAGACAGCAAAGGTGGTTCTGGAATCAGGAGAGATTCCAAAATATCTCAGTCCCTCTAAGCAGATGCTGTAGGAATTTGTGGCAGATGGAGAGACCAGGGGAAGGGGAAACTCCAGTGACCTCCTAAACCAGGAGAGCACGAGGACAGGAACAGCAGCACGGACAGAACAGTCCCTGTGCTCTCACTGGTGCTTGGGACAGCAGAATGAGCCCACCAAGGAGAGGTCTTGGCAAGATGACCGCCTCCAGACCAACAGCAGCCTCAACATTTTCCAGTGGCTGAACTTGCTTATCTGTTCCTTCTCTTTTCAGCTGGACATGGTGGACAACTGATGTGAGTGCAGAGGGTTGAGTTCACTCTAGAATGGAAGATATGGAGGACAAATCAAAACATGAGAAAGGTCCTACCAATTCAGTCATCAGACACATCTTGCTCTGAAACCTCATTCTTGGCCTTGACCTGCTGGTTGTGGTGCTTATAAAAAGATAAAAGTATGGCAGATGCACATGTTTCTGGAATATTGCTTTCCTCTGGGGTTATATGGCACTCCTACATCCTGGGCCAGGACTTGTACCCACATAGCCCTCAATAATTTCTTGTGTTGTGATCTGGTGGTGACTTTGTGAAGACTTCTGGACTCTCCAACCCTGCTGCAGGGACTCCTAAGAACTGAGTGAGGAGAGGACTGATGGGGCAGAGGCACAGGGCAAAGATGGAGGATGGCACAGGGCAAAGATGCCCTTTCCAGAGGCTGAGGAGATGGTGGGTGCTTGGTTCAGGCAGATGGAACCGGCAGTAAAGTGGCAGAAAGAGATGAGGAGGCAAAGCAGATCAGAGGGAGAGCCCTGGTGCAAGGCAGAAGCCAGAAGCCAGTGAGGCTGACGCTGACCACAAGGCAAGAAAAAAACAGAGTCTTGGTGAAGGCTCCAAGAAGCATGAAACTGGGCTTCATTTCCTAGGTCAAGAAATAGTGGGACACATGAGGAAGACATAAACCACCCAGATGAGGAGACTGGAGAGGAGCTGCTGGGATTGTTTGGGGCAGAGTGCAGGCAAGAACTGTAGACAGTGGCATAATCCTCCAACAAAATAATAATCCTCCTGCTTAAAAGTGAGTCATTTAAAGGCAGTTTGGGTGCATCTGCCCTGCAGTTACTTCTCTGAATGCAAGGAATTACTAGATTTGCTGGCATGGACTGTTCTGCACAGGGCAGGTTACTATAGCACTGTTTACTTTTATGGCAAACAAACTTTTGCAGTGCAAGTTACCTTGGGGACAAGCCTCCCCACTGAGCAATAGTGATATTACAGCTCAGCCCATGTTTGAGCCTTTCCTTAGTCTCTAATCCTGGGAGGATTTGATGGGAAAAGGTTTTAATAATCACTTTAGGAAAGAAAAATGCACCTATAGCTTCCTGCTGACTAAAGTGCTAGAGCTGGATGGGGTTTCTGTTCTTATTCAGGCAAACAGGTGGAATTTACCAAGAGTTTTGGCCAGCTGAATGCAGACATGTTCTGTGTAGGGATGTGGTGTAGAACACAGATATGGGAGGTTGAAGATGATGATGAAAAGGCCAAACAAGGTTTTGAATTTTATTTGTTTCATTTGGAAACATGTTCTTTTCACTCCATTCTCAGACTCTTTTCACAGTCTCTCCTCCTAAGTTTTTCTTAAGGGTTTAGAAGAATTAAGCACTTTATTTGCAGAAGATCGAAGTGGTCAAAGTTAATTCTTCTTCCATCACATAAAAAAAAAAAAACAAAAAAGACACACACAAAAAAACCCTCCAAAACAACTATTAACAAGGAATATTCTATGTAATGTAAGTGGTGGAAATAAATTGTAGGCAGCCTAGAGCAGAGCCTTTGGGAAATGCTGCATGGAGCTGGAAATGACCACAATCTTTAGGAAAAAGAAGCAAGATATGTGCATGCTACCACTGAGTCAGGGTGGGGAAAGAAGCATCTGAGCATCTGGTCCCTCCCTCCCTCACACACAGGTCCATTGTGCTACAACCTTTGTGTGTTTGAGTGTAAAATCCACCCTGAGTTGGCCAGGGGTGTAAAGCACAAGGCACTGGTTGGTCAATATATACTTTCCTGCAGAAAACATCAAAGTCACTTCCCCTGCAGTGTTTCATCACCAAATTAACTCAAGCAATGTCTACAGTGACATGGTGAGGAGAAATCTTTGGCTGCCACCACAGCTGAGTGCCAGCTCCCTAAAGGCAAGGGCTAATTGCATCTGCTTCCATGTTGCAAAGACCTCCCTTTGCCCAGCAAGCACTGATCTCTCTTGCCCCTGAAATATCCCAGTCTCTGAGTCATCCTATCCACAGAATTCAGGGCAAAATTCAGCCTGTCATATCCTGCTTTTTACTTGAAGAAAACAATTAGAGACAGGTTTGCCAACACAATCCTAACACTTGGGAACTGCTGTGAGCCCCTAGTGGAATTTATGGGGATGTGGCTGAAGCCTGTCCAGGAATTAAGATGGCTTCTTTGCTCCACTTATCTGGATGTATCAGAGGGCACAGAGATGCATTTGAATTTCCAGACAGGCTTCTTCCTTGTAACACATCTGCTGCTGGTGGTGGGTGTTTGCAAGGCCATTGCACTCAGCTCAGGGTGTGATGATCCCTCTGGACTTCAGCAGGATGCACTGCAGCTTGCTTTTGGCATCAAGCTAATGTGCTTTGGCTTCCAAGTCACTTCTAACTGCTGGCCTGAATTTATTTGGAAGATGCTCTGCTTTACTGTACAGTATTTAGGTAGTTCATTGACTGATACAAAATCTCCTTTCCCTAATTTTTTTCTAGGCTGGCACTATTAGGAAGAGTGTGTTAGGTGATAGGAAAAGGATTGTCATGCAAAATACTTCTCTCCCTGAATTCACTTGAAGATTTGGAGACATTTTAGCATCCAGGTACAAATGTGACATGACCCTGTTGGACACAGCACTTTTTTTTTTTTACTTTATTCCAGCCACAGGGAAAAAAGACAAATTTACTTTCCATCAGTATCACAGTGTTCTGCAAATTCTATCATTAGCACCTTATAGTATTAAAAAAATTCAAATGTCTCTTCTTTAGAATAAGCCCCAAGAAAATGTGTTTTGGAGTGATTACCTAAAGGAATTCTCCTTTGACAGGCTGACTGTTGGTGTCACATGCAGAAAGCTCCGAGTAAGACTGGTTTACTGTGGCTTTGGTTTGGTTTCAGTTTTTTTCCAAAGCCCAGCCTGTCTCCCTAGAGGGCCCACGAGCCAGAGCTCAAATCTCTCTGAGTTGTGCAGCGTAGCCCGCGGCTCCAGTAGCTGCTCGGGGATTTTGCAGCTGTTCTCCAGCAGAGATGTGTAATAACTGTGCAGTAACACACACGTATTTTCTTTCATAGTGGATGTTAATTTATGAGCTTGCTTAGAGCTTTAACACTCAGCTGGTTTGCTCTGCACCTTTTTGTGTTATACATAGCATTTTGTGAATCAGGGCAGCAACTGGATACGGGATTGCCTCAAATCCTTGGCAAGGTCTGCCACTCAGAAATTCCACCCTAAACCCAGTCAGGTCTTTTGTCACAGAGTATTATTAGTTCCCTCTAAAAGGCCCTGAGAGTCACAAAGTACTTTAGAAAAAAATAAAACTACTCTCAAAAAGTGATGGAAGGCTTATATTTGGTGAGAAGGGGCAGACTGAGTACATCACACCTTTTTCTGGGCTCTCATACTATACAACACATCTGCAGGTCTGAAAAGTCCTTCTCACATTTTATCTGGCTCAGCATTACTAATATTAAGAAACCATTTATTTGCTGCAGGGTTGAGATCACATCACATGGATAGCTGACAACTTCCCTGCAAGCTGCAGCCTTCTGAGAGGGACCAAGAGAAACAGGCTTCATGCAACCAGTGCTCTGCAAAATGGGGCTTGGGCACTCGCCCAGAGGGATGGAAGGAAGAACCAAGGTTTATGTGGTTCCTCCAGTACAGCAAAAGGGGATTCCCATGCAGTAGGTGGGCAGCCCACTCACTGGGCTGTGGCATACAGGTAGCACCCAGTCCCTGCTTCCCTATGCTACCCACACATCCAAAACCATCTCCAACACTAATCCCTTTGCCTCCGAATTATTTCTGTATTTTCCAGTAAAAGAAGTCTTCAAGTAGTCCTAGGTGAAACAGATAACTAGGACTGAAAAAAAATGTCTTACTTAGTCTGCTTTTTTAAAGCTTTATTGGTTTCCTGAAACACACAGCAAACAAAAAAAGCCTCAGGTTTTTTCAAGCATGGCTAAAGCATGTGCTTAACTTCCCCTGGTTTCTAAAGGTACTTTCTACAATACTTGGATGTAAACTCATGCCCAAGTGCTTCACTGAACGAATTCCCTTTCTTCTCTGAACACAGGGATAAAACCATGGCAGCAGGGTATCAAAGAGAAGGATGAGGGATCCCTTCCTGGGTTTCAGCTAGGGCAGCCGTTGAGAGCTCCATTTCCAAACCCAGAAAAATCTCCTGAAGTTGTTCTGACACGTATTGTAAGAGTAAATAAATAATCACATGGCACTTTATTCCACCACCAGAACTCTCTTAGCATGGGATACCAGTGGATCTGGATGAAGCCAATTCTAATTACAGATAAAAGGTTTGATGCATGAAAAGAAGCTGGTATTTACACCCAATTATCTGAGGGAGGAGAGATAGGGATGCACTTCCTTTTATCATTTTCATTAAATTTCTTTTGAAATTAAAGGCTCCTTGATTTTCTGAAGACGCAACAGTCTTTTCAACTCGCCGTCAGTGAGATACAGGTTGTTTTCCACGATGTGTTGTGCAAGTTCAGACAGTGGGATCTCTCCCTCCTCCCCTGACTCCAGTAGAGCATTGCATGATTCTTGCTCATCCAGTTGCTTCTTTAATGTCCCTTTGCTGAAGATTGAACTCCTGGAGCTGCATTTCGTGTATTTCAGGTCTGAGGCACCCTGTGTTTGTAAACAGCCTCTGCCTTCCCATCACCTGAAGAAAATCACTTTGGGTGAAGGAAACCTCCAAGCTTTTGGGGCTTGTTAGGGAGGGCTAACACCAGCACACTGAATACTAACAGAAGGCAGCTGGACCTACTGATGCCAATTTACCACAAAGAACTCTCAGAGGGAACAGAGAGAGGGGATGGGAAGCAGCCAGGTGGATGTGTTATCCCAAAGAAAGCAGCTCTCAGGAGTTGGGCAGAGCGGGACTTTGACAACTCCACTGCTGCCTGGAGTCCAGAAGACCTGGTCTTTGTGACTCTTCTCCTCCCTCCCTCCCTTCTGGGCACTCTGAGCCCAGCCTTTTTTCTTGGTCTTAGAATAGATCACTTGCTTCTCCTCTTCATTTCTCCATCTGCAAATTGGGGATGATGTGCGTAAAGCTCCCTGAAATCCTCTGCAGGGAGGTGCCACAGAGTGGAAAGTATTAGCTATCAGTATCCTTGTTAATATTCTGCTCAACTCGGAGTGAAGTCACATAATCCTGTGTTTGGGTCATCACTATTTGTTGCTATGGAAATGTGTGTTATCAGATACTGCAAATTCAGTGTCTGAGGACATCTGAGGAGGGGGGAAATCTTTTTTTTAATTTTTTTTTTGAACAAACACTTGTGTCAGTGGCAGGAGGCTTTGTGAGGAAGAAGGGAATTTACCTATTTCTTTTGTTGTCCACAAATTTCTGGGATGAGTCAACACGAGCTCCCCACTCTCAGCTCCTGGAAGCTGGTGTCTCTTACCCGATGCACAATTCCAAAAGGGCTGCACGTGCTGGCTGAATTTGGGAATGCATCTGGTAGGATCATTAACACCAGAGCAGAAGACAAATGCAAAGTATGTGCTTGGCCATATGGGTGAACGTGAGCTGCTTAAGACTGAGTGCCATAATAGAGATGGAAAGTCTTATGAGAGAAGATCAGTATCCCCCCACCTCTCTGGCAAGGGATTAAGGCAGTTGGTCTTGCAGGAGTATTCATAGAGCCTGAGGCCAAAGGGGACACTTGGGTCACCTAGGCCAGCCTCCTGAATGCTGCAGGTCACGGTGTTTCTTCCAGTGACCCCCAAGCTCAGCCCTGTAACTTTATGTTGAGGCTGCAGCAAAGCTTCCAGGCAGACCAAAGAGGCAGAAACCAGCAGCTCCCTGCCCGTTTTGTTCAGAGAATGAACACTCTCACTGGTAAGTGTGGGTGCAGATCAAGCCATGCCTGCTGCAATGGGGTCAAACACAGAAAGTGGATGCCCTGGACCAGTGCAGCTTCCTGATCCCAGCTGGTGGGGTTACACCACCCTGAGCCTCAGCCCCTCCTGGCTCCAAACCTCTGCAGGAATATGCCATTTCCCTGAAAACGTGCCTACTTACCAAAAGTCCACGTAGTGTTCTTTGAGTGAAACCAAAGCGGCTTTTTGGGCAACTTCCCGCTCGTTTCTATGGTTGTCTATTGCACCTGTGCAAAATCTGACACGTTTTTATATGCACAGCTGTCCAACACACCTATGTGCTCACTGTGTGCATTGAGTCTTTAGACATAAAAAGCCTTTTTTAGATATACTTAGCATCACTTTCATTTCTAGACCTTCTGAGCAAAGACTGTTGTAAGAGAAAACAATGTTTTGATAATGTGTTTGAGGTATTTCATGGCCATGCTCTTACCTTATGCCTAAAGACGAAACACAAGCCCTGCCTTTGTTTCTCTTTGGGTCTCTGTATTGAGTGCATCGCTCATCCTTTACCAGTTTTTCACTGGATTTTCCTCTCTGCCTCATAGCAAGCTGATTTCAGGTTGAAAGCAGGAAGAAAGGTGCCTAAGATCAAGCAGGCCAGGTTGACTTTTCATAAGTAAGATCTTTATTTTCAGCTATTCAAGTAGGTTGCAAAAGCTCAGTGATACTTGGGGGGATACAGTCATGGGCAGGTTGCCTAAACATTATATATATATATATATATATATATATATATATATATATATATATATATATATATATATATATATATATATATATATATATATATATATATATATATATATATACTTAGCAGGTAAATACCTGTATCCAGCACTAACAGAAGGTTCTTGAAGTGAGAAATGTCCAACCTATGAAAATAGTACATGTACTTTTAGTTATGCATGTATGTATATATGTGAGTGCATGCATATATACACACATATATGTATACATATATGCCTATATAGTTGCTAATGTTTTTCAAAGACAAATGTTTAATATATTTACACTAATTTTTCCATATTTAGTGGAAATTTCTTGTGGCAGACTTACTAAAGAAAGAAATACATGTTGTAGGGTAATTGTATATTATGCTCTATAAATTCCCTGTCTGCTAAGAAAGATGATACAGCTTTTATTTTGTGCAAGTTTCAGATTTACAACTCTGACAGTGAAGATCAGGCTGGGAATCTGAACAGCAGCTTACTATTTCTGCATCTCTACTACCATGGTGATTTTTGCCATCAGAACTGAAACTACCAATTACCGGGCTGAATCATGAAACAAGACAGGATATACTTTGCTTTTCCATCCAAATCAGCTGAACCTGCAAAGCTCCTGGTGCTTGTAATTAACATTAAAACATTTAAAAATCAAGAAGACATTCAGAACTGCCTAAGATGTTGCTCCTCAGGAGCAGAAATGGTGAACTCAGATTGTGTTTGCAGGAAGCCATTTTTGGACACTTTCCATTGCTATTAGAAATTGCTTCAGTGCCTGTGACATGGTTACCTCCTTCCACAGGCTGACAGTATTCAGTACAGATACTGCAGCCCAGAAAAAGTGCTGGTGGGGAAAACCAGAGCCTGTTCTCCCCTGTGTGATGGGAGAATGCAGGTGCTCCATGTTTTCCAGCCTGGCAAGCTGGTCTTCACAAACCTCAGCTCTTCTCTTTGCTTAAGCACAGACCAGAGTTCTGACCTTGCAGGATGGTTTAGCAAGAATTATACAGACTTAATTGTTGGGGCTGTTGCAGGTAAAAACCCCAAATAGACCTGTAATAACACACAACAGAGTGCCATATAATTTTAGAAATATTTAATACATTCAAATTCTGTATGTGCTAGCCACAATACATGCCACTCCTCACTAAAACTCTACTTAACTAAAAAGAAGCTACAATTTTGTAGCTTTTCTTCATGCAGTGTCTTTAGTCAGGGTTTGCAAACATGTCTGTATCATTCTTTTCCCTTCCAGGTCAACTTTTGATCATTTTGGCTGCTTGCAACAAACACTTGGCAGAAGGGGATGGCACTCAGATATGCTGCACTCCTGTTATTGCTGTGAATTCTTGTCTCTGCTTTAAGGAGACAGAAACCTCATTAGCTGGCAGGGAAGAGCAGCAAAAGGACCTCAACCACAGCAGGCACAAAGGGTGCCCACAGATGTTGTAATGCCCTGCCACAGCTGCATTTCACGTTTTATTGCACTCTGGAGTCTCCAGTCACAAGACAGGCAACCCCAGGCAGCTCAGCTCTCCCTCTTTGTTTGTTCTTGGAGTTACTTGTTTTTAAGCCTCACTAGGTACACATCAGATGCCAACATGAGAAACTCAGCCCACAGCCCAGGAGTTACAAACCACATCAGCAAGCCCCAATTCTTTCACTCACACATCTCTTCTGAACCCCAGCCAGCCTGAGCCCAGCACAGCATTTCTGCACACCAGCCCTGGCACTGCTGGGCTGTGCCTTCAGCCATCTCCCAGCTGGATTTCTGCAAACCCTTTGATGGCAGCAGAAACCAGGGGGCTGCCATGCACTGGGGAGCACTGCTGGGTGCTGCCAGCTGCACTGCAGTCTGTTGCTAAATCCTGCACTGCCCTTGGGCAAGGAGTTTGCTCAATCTGTAGTCGATTAGGACACCTCCAGGGCACATTCAAAGGGATATAGGTGTTAGGACACAACAACAAACACAGTTTTTAATCCTGGGCTGGGCTGGACTGGGCTGGGCAGGAAGCACTTATAATCATAGGATTGTTAAGGTTGCAAAAGACCTCTAAGATGATCACCCAACACTGCCAAGTCCACCAGTAAAGCATGTCACTGAGTGCCACATCTACACATCTTTTAAATGCCTCCAGGGATGGTAACTCAGCCACTTCCCTGGACAGCCTCTTCCTGGGCCTGACCAACATTTCAGTAAAAAAAATTTTTCCTAACATCCAATCCATGCACAACTCAAGGCTGTTCCGCTTGCCCATCATTTTTTACCTCAGAGAAGAGGTGATTCCCACCTTGCAAAACCTCTTCTCAGGGAGTTGTAGGAGGGATAAGGTGCCCCCTGAGCCTCCTTTTCTCCAGGCCAAACACCTGCAGCTTCCACAAGTGTTCCTCATAGGCCTTGTGCTCCCCCAGCTGTGTCACCCTGCTCTGGACATGCATATTTGTATCTGGTTTAGCAGAACTGGCTGGTAAAACTCATCCCCAGAGAGCACCATTACCTGACTCCTTTATGGGGGCTCTCTTGTGGCTGTGACATAGCAAATCTCTTCTCCTGCCCCAGCCCCCTAGAAACCCTGCCCTGCACTGCCATGCCATGGCCAGTTGCCATTGCCATTGGGGCTGTTTACATCAATATTTGGTGGCTTGGCGTCTCCATGCAGTGGAAGAGATGCCTGCAGCACATGCTGGTGGTGTGCCTCATGTACTGCTGGGTGTTTCCAGCCTGCTCCTGACTGCATGACTTTGGTCTGCTCTCTGCTTGTGTACAGACACATGGGGATTTTCCAGCATCCCATGTGCCCATTCCCTGGTTTTCTGTTCCTTTCCATCACATTTAAATGGTGTCAGGTAAAGCTTAAGGGTTTCAACCAAGGAAAACAAAAATGATGGTTAAATGAAGCCATAGGTCTACAAGGTAAGACTGATTGTGTATTGGCTACAGATACCTGAGGCCAAAGTTTTGGGTTTTGCTCATCTTGGCTGCTCCAGGATGCCTCTCATCTCACAAACAATTTCAGCAGCTCTGAATGATGGCTTTTCATCACTAGTGACATTTTCTGTATCTCCTAGTACACTTGGGCTTCACCCTCCAGTTCCAGCCTCTATTTCCTGGACTATTTTCCACTTGGAAGCAATTCTCCACCTCACCCAGCTGCGTCTCCCTGCTCCTTCCAGCCCCTCCGTCCCGAAACCTCATCCCTTTCTCCCACATCTCACAAAGCCGTCTGCAGGGACAGGCTCCTTTCCCAGCCCTCTCCTCCACGTCCACATCAGCAGAGACCTTTCCAAGCCTCTTCCTTCCGTGCTCTTTCCTCAGGCTGGGCTCCCTTCTCCAGCTCCCCTGCTCTGCACAAACCCAGCACTCCCCAACTTCCTCTGGCCACGGCTGTCCCAGACACTCTGGCTCCAGGCACACCCTCCCCGTGCACAAAAACACCAACCAGGCTCTGCTTTCTCTTTCAGAAATGCAGCTCAGGCAGCTGGGCCACTGAGGGAACCTGCAGTGTCTGTCACCCACGGTGCCACCACCAGCATGGACACCCCAATGGGCTCTGCCAGCCACCATGACCCATCACTGCCAGGAATCTGCTCGTGTCCTTATCATCTCTATGTCCTGTAGGGCCTCTCTGACATGGCAGGATATTTTTTCAAACCAGATCTGATGTTTTGTTACAATGCAGATGCCCTGTGGTTTGCAGAGGGCACCAAAATTTTAAATAAATAGGAAAGCACTGTGCTTGGATGGCAGTTTGCACAAGAGACAGGGAAAATTCTTCTGGAGTCACTGTCTGTGGGCAAGCTTGGCCCAATGACCTGTAGGGAATGTGTTGGACAGACAGAGGCACATCTGTCCTGGGGAGCCCTGCTCGCTCAGCTGCCCCCCAGGTGCCATGACTCACCCACCATTCTGCAGTCAGCTTGTGCAAGGAAAGGCAAATCCCTCCCTGAGAGTGGATCCTGTTGGAGCTTGATTGGATACAGGCTGCTCCAATGTGGGCATCACCCCTCTGGGGGTGATGGGGACAGGGGGATCAGGGATGGGGACAGGACCAGGCCACCCCCAAGCCCCCTTGGCCAGTGTGGGGCTGCTGTTGCCAGTCAAGTCTGGACCATCCCTGGCAGCCTGTGCCCAATCTGTGCCCAGGTGATTGCTGGCAGCAGCACAGCCAAGCTCTCAGCACAGTTCTCTCCTGTGACACTGCCAGCTCCCAGGCAGATGTGTGTTTCTAGGTCCCGTGAACTCAGCAGGCTGGGAACAAGCTGCAGCTTGGCAGAGACATCCAAAGAATATCCAGAGGTCACAGGAAGTTCTGTCAGGTGGGGTCAACCCAGGACTAATGCAGGGCTGGCAGGGGCCATGCTGTTGCTGGCCTCCAGACTCCCAAAGAGAAAGTTTCTTTTCATTTCCTGGTGGCTTGTGGCCACTAGAACCACCCAGCTGTTCCCAGCTGTTGGAGTCTGAATGTCATTGGCAGAGACCACTTTTAATTTACTTAACTTTCTGCTGAGATTCAAACTAGAGAAGTTTTGTTGATTTCCTCCTTTCTAGGCAATGGTTGTGTTACACTGCTGGCTTGAGAGAGCTGCTGTGTTCCAGTCCAAAGCAGCTGTGCTGCAGTGCTGGATTTTGGTGATCCACATTGTTCAGATGGAGTGTTTGTCATCTGTCTGGACACTCTTCAGTCTGGTGGGGGAACTCTATGATGATAATGAGTTAAATGCCTTGACCTCATCTGGAAATTTTACTGGGGAACATGTGCAGAGCTTGGCTGGCAAGGGGGAGGGATAGTCAGCCTGTTCTTTACATTTCTGTTCCCTTAAACTACATATGCTCTGGCACATGCTACCTGGGAAGCCTGGCATGGCTGCAAGCTCTCCATCTCAAACAAACCCTGGGCCTGCCCACAGGATGGAAAACTGCTTGGGGAAGAGGTGCCAGCAGTGTCTAGAGATGCTTTCTGTGCAGGGATGTGACAAGAAATGTCTGGCTCTTTCACAGAGGGTGGAAGGTGGAGTGACAGGCAATCAGGAAAGCAATCTCACATCCCTTACCAGAGTGGCTTGTGCTGGGGCAGTGAAGGGACATGAAGACACCAGAGGGGGTAAAGGAGGACCAGTGAAGTCAGGCTGCAGATGGAAAATGAGCTTTGGGGGCCAGGATGCTCTTTGTTTGTCAGACAGGAGGTTGAGAAGTGATTTAATCACAGTGGATGGGTGATTCCACCTGGAGGAGAACTGAACAAGGGGAACTGGAGGCACTTTTGAGTCTTGCTACTGAGGGTGCAACATGAGCAAACAGCAGGAAGTCTGGTAAAGCCAGTAAGGAGCCCACTGACACCTCACCTTCCCACTTTGTTGTAACAAGGAAGGATATTTTTCTTCATGATGTGCTTTGACCCAGCTACTGGCACGACTCTTCAGTGAAGTGAATATGTGCAACAGGGCAAACCTGCATGGTGTGGGGAATACTCTGATCCAACTCCTGCTCTCCCTGGACATTATGGAGAGGAAGACCATCTGCAATTTCCTCAATGTGGTTATCACACATGTGGATGAGTCTTCAGAATATGGCAGCAATACAAGCTCATGGCTCTTGCAGGAGTACATACATTTTAAGGGTATATTTTTTGCTCATTTACCACTTCCCTCCGAAGGTTCAGGATATTCCAGTTACCAATATGGCAGTACAAGTGACAGACTTTCATTTCGAAAGCTTTGAAAATTTTGAAAATTGAAGTGTTCCTGAAAATACATTTCTGCCTGTCTGATACCTGGGTGACTGGCCTTGCTGTCAGACCTCACATGCTCTCAGAGGGGGCACAAAGATTGGTTTCTCCAGAAGGAAACAGAAGGAAGTGTGTGTCTGTCTGCAGAGGGCTGGATGATTCAGTGGGGAGTTCCCAGCAGCAGCCAGTGAAAGGATGCTGGGCTTACTGGAAATGCCCAGGTGTCATTTCCCCTGGGCAGAGCACGAGTGTAGGCAGCTGAGCTGGCAGGCTGGACTCACCAAAGCACAATCACCAAGCTGTTCTTTCTTTTGGACTCAGTTTGAACAACCCAGCAAAGCCAAACTTTGTGTGGAAGACAAGCAGGGGCCTTTGCCAGCACTGAATGCTAAAACAAAGGGAATGGAATGGAATGGAATGGAATGGAATAGAATAGAATAGAATAGAATAGAATAGAATAGAATAGAATAGAATAGAATAGAATAGAATAGAATAGAATAGAATAGAATAGAATAGAATAGAATGGAACAGAACTGACCTTTCAGTTGGAATGGACCAATGATGATCATCCAGTCCAAGTGCTTGACCACCACAGGGCTGATCAGAAGTTACAGCATGTTGTTAAGGGCATTGTCCAATGCCTCTTTAAACACTGACAGCCTGGGGGCATCAGCCACCTCTCAAGGAATCCCAGTGTTTGGTCACCCTCCTAGTAAAGAAATATTTTGTAATGTCAAGAATGAAATTCCTCGGGAGCAGCTTTGACCCATTCCCATGTGCCCTATCTGGATCCCAGGGAGAAGGGATCAGCACCTCCCTCTTCCTCAGGGAGCTGCAGAGAACAATGAGGTCACTCTTCAGCCTCCTATTCTCCAAACTGGACAAGCCCAAAATCCCCAGCTGTTCTTCACAGGACATTCTTTCCAGCCCTTTTATCAGCTTTGTTGCCCTCCTCTGGATGCAGTCAAGTACCTTAACAACATTCTTAAATTTTGGGGCCCAGAAGAGCACATGGTTCTCAAAGTGAGGCTGAATCAATGCTAAATACAGCATGATAGTCCCCTGTGTTGATTCATGGATTGCTTGTTGGGGAGAGGCTGAGGTGCTGCCATTCCCTCCCTGTTCCAAGGTGAGGACATTAGAGAGGAGCATCATCTGCATCATCTCTGAAGAATCAGGTGGGAATGTGTGTTTGTGTGCATCTGCGACAGCAAATACCCTTCTGACACTTTGTAACACCAAGAAAAGGCCACAGAAATGAGAAACACAAAAGAATTCATTGCCTGGGACTCCTAGATTTACTGCCTCATAACCAATTTTCTTGTAAGCTGTTTATAGTATTCAAATGGCATGCACAAGCCTTTGTGCTTCAAGTCTTTAAGAAACTACTTATGTTCATTTTACACATTGTCTGGGAACTATTAAAAGTTACTAATAAGGGTGTTAGCCACTATCATGCTGAAGTTTTAGTCACAAACACTGGCAAGTCTTGGCCAAAAAGGTCGTGGACTGTTCTTGAGCAATAAGTGGGAGCGCAACAAGAAAAGTGGTGCAACAGCTGTACATGGCAGCGTTTCCACATCCCCTTTTGACTCTAGACTCTAACTTGCTGAGGGTCAAAGTGAATGCTCCATTTGAGGTTCAAAACTGTTTTTATCCTCAGAGCAGAGAACAAGAATCTTGATTTATTTTGCCTTCCTCGTGGGTAGTGAGTTGCAGGTTGCCTGATGGTGTCACGGAGGCACAACTCACCCAAGCCCTTTTCTGCCAGTGCTGAGGATCAGTCTATTCCATTCCCAGATTCTGACTGAGACATCACAGTCTTGAGAGGATCAAGATATTTGGTGTGACCATCTCCCTGGATGCAGTACGTGTGTGGGATCCCACGGTCTGTGATTGCCAAGCCAGGTAAGACAAACTAATGACCCTTTCTGGTTTCCAGCTGCATCATATGTTGTGTTCATGATGTTTTGGGGTGGTGCTCTGTGGGGCCTGGAGCATGGTCACTTTTGGGCTGTGTGGAGGGGAAAGCAGAATGGGTCACTCAGAGGTGTCACAGACAGGGAGATGTCCCCTCCAGGGAGGCTGTGGGAAGGCTCACCTCAAGGGGAATGTGCTGCATGCTATGGAAGAAAATGCCCTGATATTCTTCCAGGAGGGCTCCCAAGAGCCTTAGGGTCCTCTGCCTAGAAATGTCACTTGAGATTTCCCCTAGGTGAGCAGGATGGGTTTTCAGAGCTATTCTCAAACTGCTCAAGAGCTCATGTATGTGCAGAGCATGCAATGGACTCTCTCCATGTAGAATTCCTACCAACACCTGTGATGCTTTTCAGGCATTTCCTTTTCCCAGGGCTGTCTCTCCTTTCCATCCCTCCTCTCCCATGCTGCACCCATGGGCCCATCCCCAGCTCCAAGTGAGCTGCTTTGGGAGGGGAAGCAGGATCCCTGGGGCAGTCCTGGCTGTTGGGTAGCTCCCATCTCAGATGTAGTGTGACTGCTGATGTGCATCACTAACAGAGCACTGCTCACAAGGGAAACTTCTCACGTGTTCTTCTTGGCTCCTCTGTTCTCGCTCACAGCAATTATGTGTCTGCTTTTTGGCCTTCATTTGTGCTAAGCTGTTGTGCCTCAAGTGAGTGCTTATTAGCACTTCCTTCTCTGAAAAGGAGTGACTGCAAAATAAGCCAAGGGTCATTTCCCTTCCCTTGAGACCAGGAGACATCCTGGCTTTTAAATCAGGCCTCCATAAATTTTAAGCCTTAGCATCTCATGCGTTTTGCCTAGAGAGGGGTGGAGGTTCCCCCGGAGAGAGCAAGGAAAAGAAACTCCTTCTGATGTGACAGTACATTGCCTGAGCCAGTGCTTTTAAGGCATCTGAGACAGCACAGACCAGTGAAAAAAAGCAATCATTAATATACCAAGTGTGTGAAATGAATCAGAAGAAGTGGAAAAAGGAAGTGACCATTTTGTATTTCTTGCATCATCTTTACTTGCATGTCATCCTGCAGGGTTGGGCATCTGCAGGTGGAGCTGCTAAATATCAGCCAACAAAAAATGCTTCCAGTAAATAAAATGCTGCTGTTGAAAGTCAACACAAATAGACTGTGCTATGTGTGGTGAATATAAATTTTTAGACTGAAAGTAGTCTTAATAGCTGCAGTGTTCACTACAAGGTCAGAAAAAAAAGGATTCAGACTAATGTCAGAAGTCCATGAAGTCTAATGCAAGTCCATGAAAATCCCAAATTTCCCAGCACATAAAGTGCCTTCTCAAAACTACCTATGGGTTTCTCTAACCCATGCTGATTCTTTCTGCAAGAGATTCCAGCAGGAATAGCTGTCAGAGAACAAGGTGGCCCCTAACAAGTGATATCAGGGGTAGATGTTAGTGGGATGATGGTGTGGCAGGGAGTTCCAGAGCTGTGGTGGCTGGCTGGTTTCAGTGGTGAGGATAGTATCAGGACCCCAACATGTTCTGCTCCTCTGAGGGAGTATCCCTCCAGTGCCTGTGTTTACATCCTGAGAGCAGAAACAAGGCCTGCACCAAGGAGTTCCTCCCTGTCCCTTCCCTGGGCTAGGCTTCTCTTTTCCCCAGCAGTCCCTTGCCTTCATTGAGCTCTCTATTTTAATTTCTTCTCTACAGACACAGCAGTGATGTTGGAAGTTGCCATATTCATGAGGGCTCGTGGCTTGAAGAAGTGAAACTTTCTAAACCCATGAGGTGCTTAGTGAGATTTCCACCCAGTGCAGAGCTGCAGCCCAACCCCAATCCCCCAGAAGGGCTAATGGGAGCAGTTCATGGGTAGGAGACAAATGCATGCCCAGGGTTCTTTCACTCCATTCCAGGAGTGCAGACAGCAGCAGCAGGATGGTTCCATCCTCAGGTAGGGATTGGATCACCAACACCCCATCCACCAGCAGAGCCCACAAGGTGGGTACGTGGGATGATGCTGGTGTAGGAGCCACACCCAAACACAAGCTGTGTGTGGCAACACGAGCCCCATTCCTGCCTGAAAACCCCAGCATTGCTCAGGTATGGAACAATCTCTGCGCAGACGAAACCTGCTGTCATCGTCAGCAACACACAGGGCCATGGAAGAGCCACAGAGAGAGAGAGGGAGAAGGAAAGGATTCAGCAGAATATTGTTTCTTGATCCTTCTCCTGCAATTAAGGAAGGGTTGTGTTTTTCACTTTCACGTGCCTCAACTCCCACCAGCTGCATGCACCCACCTACAGCATGTGTGCTGTGTTTTTATTACAGCTGTAGCCTCAGGTAGCGTGGAATTGGGGCCAAGCATACATTAGTAAAATTAGAAGAAATATCATCTGACGGGTCTGGACGGTGCTGTGGGCAGAGCATATTTGGCAAGGCTGCTTCCTTTGCAATCCAGCCCAGAGACATTCCCTGATCCTATCTGAACAAGGACTGAATTTGCAAAACGAGTCCCAGCTTGTGTGCTGTGAGTCAGGGATGTCTTAAACACTGCCTCAGCATCCAACACCAACAAGCCCTTTTTATCTTGTTCATCCTGCTTAAATAACTGCAGCAAGGCCTCATGCTAACAGAGCAGCCTTGAGGGCCACAAGGCTGGGGTTCTTTCACACCCTCCAGCACTTGCCCCTTGTGAGTCTGGCCCGTTTTGACCCATTCTTGTCCTTTTCTCTGGTTCAGCTAACGGGACTCAGCTGCACTGCTCATAGACAGGTTTGAAACCTGCATCTGCTCCATGTGACCACATTCATGTCCCTCACTGCTGAGCCATGAGGATTCACTTCAGTGGGTTTGTCAGTGCATCAGCCTTTGAAGGATGTGTGTGCTTAAAATCAAGTATACTTTCCAACTTCTTTCGAGTACCTTCCTGGTAAATAAAGCCTCCTTCATGACTCAAAGGATTTCATAAATTGTCTGCCAGGACAGGCCAGGGCATGCAGGAATCTGTGGAATACCCTGTGTTTACATCCTAAGATGATATACCTCCATCGTATCTGAGAAAACCTAATTAGAAATGTTGGATTTGGGAGCCATTTGCTGGAAAATGGTGGTGAAAAACATCAGGTCAAAGGAAGACAGGACTTTACACTGATCTATTCCAGAAAATCCCACCTGGTACTGGTATCACAGTGGCTCAAATTGTCCTTGCCCAAGTTTGAGTGAGAGAGAGACTGCAGATGTGAAGGCAGTGTGGATTACTGACTGCAAAGGTGCATTCACCTTGTTACTAGAAGATGGAAAGAGAAAATATTATTTACCTGTGAAGCAAAGGAATTTAGGACAGAAGTTTGTAGTGACAGAGAATAAAAGCATAGTTGTTTTGCAGAGCAATGGAGACAAAAGGCTGATTCAAAAGGATTACATGGGATGTGCCTGATGCCTTCATAGCCTTGATTTATCTCACTTCAAAAACAGGCACATCACAGGGAATAAATGAGTCCTGGGTGGTTGTAAACACATTGCAGTACTTTGTGGAAGAGAGAGGGTCATACCCTCATGTACCAAGGATGTACCAAGATTTACCATTCTCTCATGTACCAAGAAAGACATGTTCAAGGGATGAGAAGGATCAGATTGAAAGAAAAGAAAGGCAGCTTGAAACTGGCTTTTATCTTACATATATGTTGCTCTTCTTCCACAATACAGTTCAATGCAGTCTTCATGCCCCTTTTCTCACCTTCCTGTTGTTTTATAGTATCACCCATTCCTCTTTACATGTCAGTGCTGCCCACTATCAGCACCATGCACAACAAAAAACACCATTCCTCTCTCATGGGCTTAGGATGACTTATTTCAAAAATATCATTCAGGGGCCTTAAATATATTGGCCGTAGAGCTATTTTTACTTGCAAGTGCTTGAGCCAGACCTTTGATGTTTCATTTAGGGTCAGGGTAAAATAGAGAACACATTAAAATAAGCAAGAGCTGGTGGTTTTGTTGTAAGTGTTAGCAAAAGCCAGGGTGAGACGCAGAAGAGGAAGGGAAGGGGATTGCCAAAGATTTCCGTTGGATACTTACTCTCTCCAGGGCTTGTAAATCTGTTCTGTAGCCCTCTTAATCCCTCCCCCTGCAGGGGAGTACGGTATCACTGAAATCTTCATGATCTCCTGCAAACAAAGGTTTTAATGCCGCCTTTTGTTTATTGTCTCTGCAAAGAAAAAGGGGGTCATTTTTTTTTTGTAGCCTGAAGGCTCAGGGAAGTTATTGAGTGTCCTATCCTGCTCTGCTTCCCATCCAGCACTTTGACAGGCATGGACTAGTCCATATCCAGGCAGCACCTCGCTGGATGTGCCAAAGGAATGGAGCACTGGGGTCCCTGTCATGAAAATCCTCCAAAGACAGGGCGGAGGGAAGGCAACAACAACTGCCCTCACCTGATGCCTAAATGCAAGAGAGAAGGAGTCTGTCCTCTTCCAGCCTCAGTGGATTGTACAGGAAATAATTCACACTCAAATCAAAACCATCCTGTGACCATGCCCTGGTCATTGTGCTGCTTCATCTAATGAATTTTAGTTACCTTTTACTCCATCTTTCAGCATGTGGGTAGACCCATCCTTGTATGTACCTATTTCAGGGACACTATGTATTAGAGGTGGACCTGTCATGTCCAATATGTCTATGTAGAAAGAAGAAAAAACCCTTGGTTTGTTTTTAGAAAAGGAAATCCTATAGAAGCCATTTAAAATGGAAAATATTCTGGGTAGAATATTGGATAATAGAAAGAAAAGTTTTGGGGGAAATGAAAGGAAGTCACACGCAAGTAAGCAGGGAAAATTCACAGTACAGCAAGATGGTGTTGATGGTAAAATGGGAGGAGATTTGAATACAACTGAACTGAGATTTGAATACAAGAGAATTTATCCTGTGGCACCTACAGAGATTAGCAATGTGGCCAGGAAAAAACATCATGAAAGTGGGATAATATGGGTGACCATCACTCAGGGAAAGATACCCCCAAAGGACCCTCGGAAACAGCCATGTTAAGGAAAGCTGGGAAGTGATATAGGAGGAGAATCTATGTGTAACTTCTGGCAGCCAGCTGGCATTGTGAAATTCCCTGCCATCCTCAGTGGGCATCACCCTAATCTGCCTGTCTCAGATAGGGCTGGAAGGCTGCTGTTAATTCCTTGGAATCTCAGTGCCATACACTGCAAAGTCAGAGGCCTCAAAGGAGAGTAGAGACATAATCAGATCGTTTGGAGTGGGTTTGATTCATGAAGATGGGCTTAGATATTAGCTGGGAAAGAGATAAGAAAAGAGCAGACTTGAGTCTACAAGTATCTGAAGGATGCAAGCAGGGTCACACAAATGCACTTGAAGAGAGAGAAAATTGGACATTATAGAAAGAAGGGAAAATTCCCTACCAGTATTGAGAAGACAAAACTAGGATATAGGGTCATAAAGAAAATTCTCTTGGATGCCTTTCTCTTTCAAATAGCAGGAAATGTCCTGTAGATGCAGTCTTGCTTGGTTAGGATAAAAGCTAATAATCTCAGCTCAACCTTTTGAGACACAATGCTTCTTGATGAAAGGTTAATTTAAAAAGCAAGTGAATTTCTGCCATGGATACAGTGAGCTAAAAAAAGGTCACCTATTCTAGTTTTCTAAAATTCCTTTAAAAACATTGTGTGCAATGAGCAATCAAAGGAAAGCCAAGAAACTGAGAGCCAGGAGTTAGCAAAATCATTAAAGAAACAGCAAAGAAATATAAAGAGCACAATGCATTCAAATCAGCACAGAGGGCCAGATGGTACATACCCAAGGGTATTAAAGGAATTAGCTGAAAAACTCTTAGGCCCATTATCCATTATATTCAAGTGCTCCTGGAGAACTGAGGAAGCCCTGGTGACTGGCAGAGGGAAAACATCACGCTTCTCTTCCAAAAGGGGAATTACAGATCAATTAACTTGGCATCCTTTCCAGGTGAAACTTGGTCTCTAACAATCAGAAAGCACCATTAGCTGTTCTGCAGGAGGAACAAAGCAGAAATGTGTCACACACACACACACAGAGGTCACGTTGAGAGGGGCAGCGGCACCCAAGTGATAGACTCTACACACAGATTATACTCACAGAGTTGGTGGGAGGAGGAAAACCACATGGAGTGGGAAGTGTTGGGTGGGGAGAGTGAAGGATAAGCAGCTGCTAATCCATCATGTGGGATGAGTATACAGCCTAGTGGGACACGCTGGTGGGAGGAAGAAGGGATCTGGTCCCTTGAGTCACTCGGTAAATTTACCCTGAAGGGTTTCGCTGGCTGACAAGACAACTGGTTTTACAGAGAACTCTTCTGCAGGAAGGTTCTTGATTTCAGTAAGTAATTTTATTCAGTTTCTTCAGACATAATATTCCTTTAGAACCTGATCCATCCCTAAAGGGTTCCATGCAGACATAGTTGACTTTAACAGTGGCTGGACCGGGCCCAAAGCATTACATGGAACATGTAGGGTGGATACAGAGAATAACAATGAAAGAGATTAAAATCAGCCCCTACAATAGAAAGTGGAGTATGCTTATAAATATTGCCATGTTGGGCTCCTCAGGGACTCCTGCTGAGTTGGACATTATATTCATCTGCAGTAGCACTGAGGAAGGAGAAGAAAAATACATCAATCAAATTCAAAGATAACACTCAGCTGGAGTGTGAATTGCAAATCATTTATTAGAAGCACCATCCTAAAGGGATTTCAATAAATGAAAAGTGGGACATAGTGGGAATAGCAAGAAATTGAACAAATCTAAGTGCAGAAACATCCACAGGGTAACATTGCTCACTACGGAGAGGTCAAAGCAGTAACCCCAGAGGCTGTGGAGAGGAGTAATCCAGAAGAGCTTCTTGGATGCTAATTTGATAGAAAGCTACAGCTGATAATTCATTAAAAACACCCAGATCAATCCTCTTTTGAAGTGCTAATAGGAATACCACTAGGGGCAGGGCCTTCTGAAAAGAGTGCAGGCAAACAGGTAATGGTATAGATTAACTGGTATAGACAAGAGGGTGGAAGGAATGACCTATTTACTAGGAACATCAAAGGAAATAAACACATACATAGCCTGCAAAAAATAAACAAAGCAGGGTACAGTCGGATACAAAGACAAACCTTACCATGAAAGAATGCTGTTGGGTGGGAGACAGAACCAAGGCTCATCAGTAAGCAAGGGCAGGGGCTAAACACATGGCCCCAACTGGGAAGGGGATACTGACCTGATGAGTTGGATCTCCAGCAGGACTGGCTTGGAAATGTCTCCAGTGTAGTGAAAAATAGGGTTTAAAACGACCATACAGTCAGGTCCTGTGTTTGGTTCTCCACCTCCATGGAGTCACCATCTTGCTGCCTCTGGGATCACAGCATGTTTGCAGTCACATTTTTGGCAATGTTCCTTGAGCCAACAAACATGGAAATGAAAGCAAAATCATCAGGGCTTGAAGACTGGGGGGGAAAGGGTAGTGAAAGGAATTTCTCTGCAGACAAGGTGGAAAATCCCAGTGGCACAAGGTTAAATACTCCAGATGTGTACAGACAGAGCCTGGCAAGGCAGACAGCAGGCAGGCAAAGAAAAGGACATGAATTATCACATGGAGAAGCCCAGTCCCAGCACAAGCATTGCAGATCTCCTTTGCAGTGGTGTTTTTTGTTTCTTTTTATAGGTGACTAATTAATGTGGGCCAGAGGAGAGATTAATCTCACCATCTTTTTGATATCTGTGGGGTAGTACCATGATCCAGAGCAGGAGCTGTGCGAAAGGAACGCTACACTGCCATACCTCAAGTACCTAATCCTGTTAGCTCACAACCTCAACCAGACTTTTACCACAGACAGGAGATTAATGTTGAAAATACCATCAATCTGGAGAATATGAGAAGACTTAATGGGAATTTCACTGATTTCTTTACAAAACTGCTGGACCACTTGTTCCACCAATGCTCCCATTTCTCTGTGTTGCCTGCTCACTGCTTTCTGTCTGGATTCACAATACAAATTATGATCCAGAAATCTCAAAATGTGCATGGCCAACTAGCAAGTTCTTTGTTTTCCCACGCATAACCTCTGAGCCCTTATTAACAAGGCTTTGGGGGACCCCACATCAGCATGTGCCTGCAGCAGGCCCTCTGTTCTGGAATTTGCACCCAGCAGAGGCACTCCTGGTTCTTATCTGATCTCCACCACAGGTGGCAGCTCTTCCCCTCGCGGCTCTGGCAGTGCTGCTCACAGCAGGCCAAGGAATTCCTGGCAATTCTCTTCTCAGTGGAGAGGGTTTCACCACACTTCAGTGATGATGTGAAGCCCACCCACGTGTTTGGGAGGGTGACAGCACATTAGAACCACACTGCATCACTCGAGTGCCCATGACAGCAACTGGAGCATCACCAAGGGAAGCTCTGCAGGAAGGGGATGAGAAACTCCCTCCCACCACTTGCCTGGTGTGGGTTGCTGCTTGGATACAGGTTGAGGCAGCCACTGAAGTCATGGCAGTCTGTGGGCTGCCAAGTTTCTAACTTGATGCTTTATGGGGCTCTGTCTATCAAAATATTTGGGATCTGCTCATCTGTGGTTACTGTGCCTGTTTCAGAAGAGTGTGTTGGCTGCACAGAAGCCACACTCAGGCACCATCTTGCTCAAATGCTGGCTGGATTACCTGCTTTTTGAGTCTGGTTGTCATGGAAAAACCATACATGTGCAACAAGCTGTTGAAAATAGATTTAAGGGGGAGTCCCAAGTCTCCAGAGCTCCTACTCTGACTCGGCGATGCAGTGCTTGCCTAAGTTTTGTTTCAGAGAAGCAATCATGTCACAGACATCTTTTCATTAAAATCCTTTCTTTGGGATTTTTCTCCCTTCTGAGAAGCTGTGGCCTCAGCAACAAAGTGTAAACAATGGTTATCTGCTGCTGTGGAATGCAACAGGTGGATCTGTGATTGGTCTCGGGTGGATGTTTGGATTTACTGACCACTCACAGCAGAGCTGGGTCTTGCTCTCTGCTGAGACACAGACCTTTGTTATTCATTCCTTTGCTATTCTTAGCTTAGCTAGCTTCTGAGAACTTTCCTTCTATTCTTTTTAGTATAGTCATAATGTAATATATATATCATAAAATAATAAATCAAGCCTTCTGAACACGAGGTCAACATTCTCACCTCTCTCTTCATCCTGCAACCCTTGTGACCACTGTGACACAATCACAATGGGAATATGCAGATATGTGAACAATTGTTGGATTTGAGGCTTGTAATCAAGGACACAAAAAAAAAATTTAAAGGAAATTTAAATTTTCAAAGGAATTTTTTCAAAGGAAATGTTTCATTGTCTAATCTTCAAATTGCACTCCATTCTGGTGTTACTAAATGAGAGGAAGGGCAGGCTCCTGGTTGAGATGATGGGACAAGTAGTCCAGGGTAAGTTCCCAGTCCTAGCCCAGCTTTCCAGAACCCAGGTTACTCAATCCTCCCACAGTTCACCATCAGGAGATAAGGATAATATTACTTTTATTCACACTTCATCTATTTAATCTATTAAATAATGGGGAGAGACAGAGAGAAGATTTTATATAAAGATGCACAACCTCTTGCACAGTGGAGTACCTCATCTTGATTAAGGATTTACACATTATTGATGTTTATATTAATTTCAGCTGTCCTGACATATTCTTTTATACAAAGGAAGACTACTACAGAAAACTGCAGTTCTAGAGCACAGTTAACTAGATATTACATGTATCTGTCTCTCTGGTCTAAAGAGCCATATTTATCTGCCTAGGTGTGGGCAATGTGCTAGAGGCTGAGTGGTTTAGTGAGCAACCAAGTCTTGTGACAGAGATTTATTGTGGCTGAAAGGTTGAAGACTAACTCTTCATTTTCACATGATGGTTCCAAAACTAGCTATTATTCATCTAGACCATGAAAGGCTAACACATATAATTAAAACTAATACAGGTATTTTACCTGTTTTGGCACAGATTACCAATTATTTTAATTCATAAGTGTCACATATATTCTGTGCTGTGTAAGCAAGAGTAAAAGTGTAAGCTATACTGTTTCCAAATGTGATGAGTCAATGATAGACTATTTAAAGCTTCCTATTCAGGTGAGTGGTGATCCTCATGTCTCCTTTCAAATTTATGATCTTCCTTCCTGCCTTGAATTGTCCTAAGTTTCCTGAGGAAATCAAAGCATAATGGTATAAACCTGTCATTTTGTTGTACATAATGCGTATGATTTGCCTTTAAACTTCACTGGGTTTTAGCCATTTTAGGCTAAAAATGCAGAATTTGTGTGCCGTGGGCCTGAGTCAGTGCTGTGGTGATGGTAAGCAGGTTCTGCTGCCTGGAGGATGCTCAGGGCCACATTCAGGCCTGAAGAAACCTCATACAATTTCAGAAACTCAGGAGCTTAATCTATGTTCACCACCACAGTCATTGGAGAAACAACTCTGCAGACCAATTCTTTACCTGCTCCTCTACGGTTGGTGTCAGGACCTGAAGAATCACCACAAGCCATTCCCACCAGGTCATACACAGATTTCATAGAGAACTAAAGCCTAAAGTCCTTGCTTAGGTAGCTGCTGTGCCCTTGCATGCAGCTTTCAGCAGGGGCTGAGTTGCAGACATCTCTGAGGCAAATTCTCCATCCCCTCTTGCCAGCTAATAGGAAAGGAGAGTTCAGTATTTCAGTCTTAGTGGTTCTTATCCATGCCTGCATGAGTTTATTTGAATCAGTGGGTGGAAAGGGAGGTGTCAGTGCTTGCAAACCAGGAGTTCTTGGCAGTATTGATGCCACCTTTGATTTATTTTTGATACATGTCCCTTTCTGTTTCTGTTCCCAAGTTGTTAAGTGAGCTGACACAGAGCAGCCTAAAATCTCTGGGTTTCAGAGCAGGTGTGTGATGGGTTTAATGCATAGACCAAAGTATATTGATAAAGCATGAGACCTTCAGCCAAGCTGAAAATTCACCCCAAATGTTGATCTACATAAACATCACTTCCATTGACAAAATACCCTTTAATATTGTGCCCCATCTGAATTTTTTATGGTAACTATTTAATTCTCCTTTGTAAACCCTGTAGAAATAGCAGTCTTATGTTTTATGAGAACAATCAGTTGTATTTTTCATTTACAGATGACACCAATCTTTACAATAAAGCTTTTGCCACTGCATCTTCTTTAAAGGATTAAAAAGACACTAGGGAAACAGCATTGGAAATATTGATTTTTTTTTTTTTCTTTAGGTAATCAAATGCTGAATCACTACAAAATTTGCTCTGTGCTCTTCAACCTGCTGCCAAGGAGAGTGAGGGAGCAGGTTCCTTTCCCATGTTTGTCTGTGTCATCCTCTCATGGTGTCTGTTCTACAAACAGCACCATTTGTGTGTCTGAGCATTGACAGGCTCGCAGGTGGAACTCCTGTGTAAAGCACAGGTGAGACAGATCCTGGCTCAGCAGAGCAGTCCAGGTTGTGCAGACATCCTCTCAAGGCTGCTTTGCTGAATAGGCGTGTGATGAAGACAATCACTATTCACAGTGACCATTCCATTTGCCAAGCACAGCCTCTGTGCCCACTTAATTCTGATTTCTTGAGATTTGGTGGCTAAGTCTCTACTTTTTTCATAGAATCATAGAACAGCCAGGGTTGGAAGGGGCCTTAAAGATCCTCCAGTTTCAATCCTTTTGCCATGGGCAGGGACACCTTCCACCAGACCAGGCTGCTCAGAGCCCCATCCAGCCTGGCCTTGAACATCCCCATGGATGGGGCATCCACAGCTGCTCTGGGAAACCTGTGCCAGGGCCTCCACCCTCACAGGGAAGAATTTTTTCCTAATACCTAATTTAAACCTATTCTCTTCCAGTTTGAGTCCATTCCCCCTTGTCATGTAACTACATGCCCTTGGAAATAGTCTCTCTCCAATGTATATATTTTGTACACATTCCTTACAATATTTTGTGCATACTCTTCAGAAGATGTAGAATTTGAGTTGCAGAAGCAAGTCCTGCTTTTTGGGTCAGCACTTCTGTTAGTTCATTTAAAATTTGTTTTTCCTAAGCCCACATGGGACAACGCCTCATTCACTTTCTACTCATTTACCCCAGAAGACCGTGAAAAATACTGTTAAGTAAGATGTGGAGCAATATTAATAAGATTTAAATTATAATTACTGCCCACAGGACATAGATACAAGTTAATACACCTCCTTCCACACTACTGTAGGACATATTCTGTTTTCAAAACATCCTAAATGAAGTCTCTTCCTAAAGCCTCTGCTGCTCCCATATGTTGCTTTTAAATATCAGATGAGTTTTCCAGATGGTTTTAACATCTTATGCTGTGGCCAGCTGATGTAATTTGGCATAGATCCATTACACCATCAGAAATATGTCAATCTATACCAGCTGAGATTACACCACAGTTCTAATTTTAAATATACTTAACATCTTTTTAATGCTTTCTCAAACAATGCTAGAAAAACCTGTTTTATCTCAGTTTTTGTCCTCAGTAAGTGTATGTGCAAAAGTTAACATTTTGGAAGGGATGAAAGAGAGCAGGACCTGTCCCTGCTCAAACTTTAGGGCAAATATCCCTTATGAAGTCATGACAGGAGGACTGAGTTTCCATAAGACCAGTGGGATAAAAGAACATAATTAACCATTTTAAGTGATGCTGAAAACAAAGCTAAACTCAAAGCATTGAAGAAAATCTTCTTCCATGTTTCAACTCTGGAGCTGCTTAAGTTATTCACTGTAAATATATGACCATACTGATTTAGCACTTTTGCTGTTCTTTGTGATTTTGTTGACTGAGATGACCTTGATTTGCTGACTGCTCAAAGCACAGTTTTGCCTATTAAATAACTTTAAAATGCTCACCTTGGACTGCATAAAGCTCTTACAGACATGCTCACATCATTCTTCCCCTTGAAGTGCCAGTCTAATCATACCAAAAAGAAGTCCACACACATTGTTCTCAGGAGCCCATGTAAAGCCCTGAAATGGCAAAGCTCTGTCCTGGCCCGGAGGTGCCACATGCTGGTGGTGCCTTGTGTGGTGTCGTCTCCAGCCCCTCTCAGGAGCTGATGGTGCCGTGGGATGGAGCAGTGACCTCCTGTGTTCTCCCCCATCCTGGGCTCGTTTCCCCCTGGTGTCTTTGGGATGGTACCATGAGTGAAACCAAGCATCATGAGCAGGGCTCTCAGCAGGGACTGCAGGCTGGCCTAAGGAGGGGCTGGAATGAACCTTTCCCAAAGGTGTGTCAGCTCCAGGGGCAGCATTCCAGCACAGCAAAATCCACTTTCCCTACTAAGCTCACCCCAGCACTGAGCAGTGCAGTGTAAACCCACAGTGGGATATATCCTGACATGCTATCAAGCCTGGTACTGCAGAGATTTCCCATTTCTCTGAGGGGGTGAAGGTAAAGCATGGATAAAGATGGGTGTTGTCAAAGTGGAAGGTGATTTCTTGACTAAATGTACCTTCTGGAACTTCAGTCCTTGTGGGAAGAGTGGCATTTGTGTTGACAGCAATTCTTATTCCCAGATGGTGTGGTCCCTCGGGTATAGGTGTAGGTGGTGTAGACCCGTTCAGGTGTGCCCCAGAATGGGTTACCACAGCTGTGTCCTCCCAGGGTCAGTGCTGGATACTTTCCTGAGGAAAAAGTGCCCCCTTTGGATGCTTTCAGAATGCTTCAGGAAATTGTGTCTGCCACAGAAACCTCCTTGTGCACTCAGGCATCACACCAGCCTTTCCTGCTCCCTTCTGCCTTCTCTCATCTCATGAAGCACCTGACACTTTGGGCCTTTCTCTGACTGCAGAAGGGAAAATAAGGATTTTCCTTTTTTAGAGTATTTTTTTAAATCAGAAACCTTTAAATGTTTGTCTCATACCTACTATGTCTAACAGCCTGTTTAGGAACATTTGTGAGCATTGAGTGTGTGAGTGGTACTCTCAGGCACATGGTGTGATTCTTGGGGATGGTGCTGTGCAGGGCTAAGAGTTGGACTCAGTGATCCTTGTGGGTCCTTTCCAACTCAGCATATTCTGTGATTCTGTGATATCTGAAATCTGCTCCAGTGTGAGTGGGAAAGCAAGACGGGCGCCATTTGGGAAATGGGGATTTCAACATGAGGACATTACTGTGCTACTTTTATACAGCAACAAAATAAAGGTCTCTTCTGTGCATGCCATTTTCAGTATGTTGGGGAGAATATATTTTTACATATATAAAGCAAAGCAAGCTCTGAGAGGCCGCCAGCTCCCTCCAGATGATATAAAACGCCAGCACCTAGGAAGAATAAGTTAAAAACCCAGAGCTGTGAGAAATAGTAAAATGCAGAGCAAAGACTAGAGTAGTAAAACTCTTCTCCAAAGCAGTTTAGAGATATCTATGTGCAAGGTTGTGCTGCCTATAGCTGTCCTATTTAATGTCTGTCTCGTCAGAGATTACAACACAAAAAGCTTTTGGTAAGTTTTGGGCTGATGGTCATGTCCAAAGGGTGTTTAAAAATGCCCCTTTTGACTTGAAGAAAGCACTGCTTGCCAAGGGAAGTTAAATGTCAATGCAAACACAAATGTGAGTGGTAGCACTGGTATCCTTAACCCTCACCAACAATGAAATTTCCAGCACTCCCTGCAGAAAATGCACCTCTTTGAGGTCTGATTCAACTTCATGAGACATTTGAACTTTATCCTGTTGTAGTTTAGGACACTTTGGTTGTGTTGCAGCCCTTGGCAATGCTTGCAGTCTGCACCAGTTGGACACATCTCCCTGGCCATCAGTCTTCACAGTGTGTTGCACCCAGCAACTGGCAAATATTCAGTGGTTTTCCTGTTGCTTGTATTTCTCCTAATGGAACTCCTAAGTAACCTAATTGGCAATTCCCATTTTAATGAGCTCCTTATTATGGGGTTAATAGCCTGCATTATTTTGTGTGGTTCTAGCCATTAGCAGCTTGATGTTGAATGGTTTTAATTTGTTTTGATGCACATCTGTTGACTTAGAGTCTCAAAAAGTAAATAGTTCAGTGCAGATCTGATCAGGAACGAATTTGGCATATGCCCCTGAGGTCCTAAATGCAGGCAGCAACCCTCCCACTGTCTGCCCTCTTTCAATTCTCCTCATTAAGACTTTCTCAAGACCCAGCAGGGTGCATTTTTCCAATATGATGCTCTACAAAGTTGTCCTGCCACTGCAGTAATTGGTGGCATGTTATCATAACCCAGCAGGCTGCTTTCAAAGCATCTCCCCAGGTGCTCAGCACAGGGAGTGAATTGGCACCAGCACCTTGGGGAAAAAAAGAGGAGAGAAATCTGAAAAGGGACCTGAATGGGTGGGGGAAGAGGAGGAGGAGGAGCAGTTCCCAGGGATTTCACACACAACTTCTGTTGCTATGGCAATTGCTCTGTCTGTCTGCACTTGCTCAGAGCAACAGCTTCATCCGGAGCCACAAAGTCAGGCAATTTCAGCAGGGCCCTTTTGGAGTGTGGGGAACAAGCAGTGGGGATGTCTACTCCAAAAATAGGTGATGTGTGGTGGGGGTGTGACAGAGAGAGAAGAAGAGTTTGCAAATATGCAATAATAGCCTGGTGCCTGCTCTCACCAGGGGGATGCCAGGGGCATGTTTGTGTACAGCACCCAGCACAGCCACCACCTGAGTTTCAGCTGGAGCTCCCAGGCACAGCCACAGCACTGATAAAGCAAAAAGGTTTGGGTCAGGGAAGTGAGAAGCCTCCAGCAGGTGGAGGAACTATGAAATGTGTCTCCTACCCAGGCATCTCTTTTACGTGCTCTGAAAACAAGTAGGATGGGGGAAAGTGTTGAATCACAGACATTGTCCTTGGTGAAACACCGTCTCACCCACAAACTGCTTCTAACACTAATAGCAACACGGCACAGACAAGAATCTGTGGGAAGAGTGAGTCACTGGAAATGACATATTTATATAGCACCCCTCAGCATTGTATTGTGGCATCTCTGCTTTCATGGCATCCGGTCCTAGAGGTCCTGCTGCACTCTAGACCTTGAGGATGTCCTCAGTCTTCAAGCTCTGCTTAATCTTGGCCTTTCCGAATATAGTAGCTGGTCAAAGTGTTCCTTACAACAGAATCTCAGGTGGTTCACTTCCACTGACCTCCAAACAGATTTCAGCTGTGGTTTGTGATGCTACACGACCACAGAACAAGAGAGCTGCAGCATAAGTCCAACCTGCCTGCAAGTAATCTTGCTTCTGCAGAAGGTGTTTTCACCAGGGCAGAATGGAAAAAAGACTCCATACCTTCCCACACCCTTTTCACTGTGAGTTCAGGAAACTGCTCCCTCATGATAAAAAGTTCCTGCAATAATGCACCCCGAGGTGTTGGGTTTTAAGCTCTTCCAGAGAACAAGATGTGTCCTGCTTTGAGAAGTACTCACCAGGGTGCAGCTTGCCAAGTGCTGGGATTCAGACTCAGAGAATTGATTTTTTTTTTTCTCCTCTAAATTGAGCTGGATCAAATCTTCATAAGAAAAGAGTATCTTGGCACAGCCTGGAGAGAAAACAGAGACAATGCCAGTTGTGTGTTAACTTTTCAACTGGCATTATTTTGTTGTTTAGAGCTGGTATTGGAGGGATGTGATCTCTCTGGTGCCAGAGAGGTTAATGTAGCTGTCACTGCAATCATTTGAGTTAGGCAACACATATCTCGGTTTAAATCATGCTTCACATGTGGACTTAGAGTATTAAAAGCAGTTAGGATTTCAATCCACACTTCCTCTTTCAAGTCAAGGCTTCTTTCAGCTTCACCAAATACTTCTGAATGACTTTTCAAAGAAGCTGAACCGAGTGGATACAATTTCCAGCATGCAGAGCAGTACAAACTCGGCGCCCTGATCCTCACACCCCGTGAGTCTTGCTCTGAGCATGGCAGTGCCTACATCCTTCCCTGAGCCCTCAGAGCCCCAGAAATGGTGTGGAGGAGCATCTGCTATGTCTCCCTGCATCTTCCTGAAGTGTTTCCTGGCTTCATGTGCCCTGGAGCCTACTTTTGTCAGGGAAAAATGTGAGGTGCCCCTCCCATATCCCGGTTGCTGGTGAAGGCAGCACCATGAGGAAGGGAGCAAAACTCCTGACAAAAAGCCCTGCTCCAAATAAACACCAGGCAATGCCCCCATTTTGTCAGGCCACACAGCTTTCCTGGCTTCTGCTGGCTGGAGCCATCTGAATCTCCCTCAATTTTCAGTAGCAAGATGGGGTTTTTTACAGCTGTTGAAATATTTCACTTAAATACATGGACTCCTAACGGGGTTGCCTCTCCACTACAAAAGTGAGAAGTAGTAGAGCCTATCTGAAGTCAACTGCCTGCAATCATGTTTCTCTTTGAGAAAAATCTCACTTTTTCCAGAGGGCTCCCCTAGCCTGGAAGCCTGGAGATAAGGAGGGGAAGATAAAGGCTGTGCTGCAGGGCTGTTTGCATTGGAAGAGACAATAAAGTTGATGATAGTAAATGCTGAGTGTATGAGACTGAATGGATGGATGGAAAATTACTGAGATATTATATGCTGCTTTATCTTGGGAACTGAAGTGAATGTGATTTCTAGCCCAGTGTGATGTGATCCTGGCTGAGCTGCATCCTAAGATACACAGGAGAAGGCCTGGCCTCTCCTGCCTGCCAGCTCCTGCTCTTCTCAGGGTTCTTTTCCAAGAGCTTCATGGACAGAGGGTAGCCTGAGGACTGGCAAATCTACCAGGAACCACCTGGCTGTCAGGAATCCTGTCCTACCTGTGCCACCCCTGGGAAAATCACACAGCCCTGTTCCTCACTTTGATTTTTATCTGCGTCCTTTTGGGGTTCAGAGCCTTCATCTGCCTGTCAGTCATTCCATGTTAATTTATTTTTTTTCAGGGCTAACAGCACTTCCCTTCCCACAGCCATGTTGTGTAGATAAACAGGGCATGCCTGAGGGTGTCACTCCAAGCCTTTCTGGCAGAGTAAACTCAGGCCAGCACTGGGAGTTGGCCTCTGGGGCAGCTGAACAAGAGGCTGTACTGCTCTTAAAACAACATCCAAACCAACAAGTGAGTGAGACACTTCCCTGCCTTCTGAAGCCTTCCTAACCCTTTCCCAGTGCTCACAGCTGCCAGAAAAAGTCTTCATGGAGCACTGAGCCAACTGAATGGAGGCATGGTGACACTTTCTGTCCTCCAGCCTGTGGGTTGCTGTGTGGCACTAGAAACCTCCATGACAATAGGATGAATTCTTAAATGCAGGATCCACAAAAATGGAAGGCTGATGATGTACCTGACCTGGAATTAAGGTGATAGCCTGCCTCTATCATTCTTTTGTATTTTTCCCTTCCTTATCTTCTTTTCCTCCTCTATTTCAGTGAGGGGCTGAAGGGCAGGACAGGGACCAGGCTGCATGTGGGGAAGGGCACACAAAGCCCAAAGGATGCTCCTGAGTCCCTTCCAGGGAACTGAGTGCAGCCTGTGGGTCACCTGCACCCAAAGGCCAGGTGTGCTCCCCATCAGCCCCCATGCAGGACTCATGCACCCAAATCCAAAATGAAGGAATGGTCTGTGACGAGCTCAACAGCAATCTGCACCCTTCTTTCCAAAACTGCTGCAGAAACATGATGGGCACTGCAGGGTTTACAGCTTTGTTTGCTTTACCTGTGGTGTTTCCAAAGGAAAGCCCTTGAAGTATTAGAAGAATGGGAAGGGTGGAAATAAATGTATGGGCTACATTCCTCTTAGACATAAAGCAACTGGGACCACCAGGAAATAACTTGCCCCATTGCCTTCTAATCTGAATGAAACCTTTTTTTTTCCCTCCTTTTCCCAAAAAAGTACATCCTTTCTAGAGGTAGGTGCGGAATTTTTCAGATGTGAACTTCAGAGCTCTGGATAAACTCCCAGTTTACTCTCTGGAGTCTGAGGAAAGAGCCCCTGTTTCCAGGATGGACTGGAAAATGGAGACAGCTCAGCCTGTCCCAGCAGGAATGCTGATCCTCAGCAGGAATACTGATCCTCTCTGTGCTTTGCTCCATGGTGCAGAATCTTCTTGCCTGATATGCTGTTTCCTCACACACTTGGAATCTGCCTTCAAAAAGGACAAAAATTATGCAGATGTGCATTCCAGGCATCATTCCCACAAGAAAGGAGTGTGGCCAAATTAGTCTGGATTTACACCAGCAGTGTAGCTCAGCCCAGAGGACAACTGAGCTCAGCAGCCATCCAGGAGCCCTGGAAGGGTCCTGGAGACACCACGTGCCCACAGTGACCTCTGCAACAGCTGCTGCCTCAGTTTCCCCATTCCCAGGAGGTCGGGAAGGAGGCTTTAGCAGGGCTTGGTGAGTCCTCAGTCCATGGGGAGGAGGTTACCCTGTATTTTCACATTTCACACATAACTGAAAGGCTGGGAAAAGGTTCCAAAGCTTCAGTTAGCATCCAAAGGGCAGCAGTTGTACTCCAAGATCTCACACTCCAGTTTCATGACCCACGTGAGAGTGTTTCTCATTACAGTCTGCCCTGCATATTGGCCCTGCAAACTGGAGATTATATATATATATATACACATGCATGTGTCTGTGTGTATATATATATATATATATATATACAGATACATATACATCTTACAGAGATTACTGGGTCAGAGCCTTCCCTGGCATAAACACGTGCAGGTCCAAAAAGGCCAGATGGTGTATGCAGAAAACAAGGCTCTGTGTGACAGTGGAAAAACTGAAAAACCTCATTGGGATGGAATTGTCTGTGACATTTTACTGCATGTCACATTGTTAGGGAAACTGAGCAAATAGCTCGCCCTAAATCATCCAGCCACATCACTGCTCAGAAAGCCAGCATGGCACTGATAAATATTCTTCTCCAGAGCCCCAAATGTGTGCCAAGACATGTTTACCATGCACAATTCCCCATCCTGTCTCCCCAGTGTACCAGGGAAGGACTCCCTCCCTCCACAAGGCTGGAGAGGAGACGAGCTCTGCCTTGGACTCCCCCTCAGTCATGGCCAAATTACCCAGGAGCAATGTCCAGCCCTCACAAATTAATTTCCCATGACTCACAATATAATCATTCCTGCTGCAATTCGTGGTATGACTCCCAGCATTGTGCTTCCAGGATTCACCACCTGAAATCTGAGGAGAACTGCGAGGGCTTGATTGGATGTGTGGATTGCAGGGCGTCTCCCAGGGATCTCTTGTCTGTAGAGCAGAAAGCACCCACTCCTCAGCTACAAATATTCCAGCCCAGAAGGGTGGTGGATTTCCTGTTTGCAGAGACCCCAGATGTTTGCTTTAAAATTCACTCCAGCCCAAATGTTCAGGCTGGTGAACTTGTTCGCTGGACCGTTTCCAGAAAATGAACGCAAAAATGGGGCTGGGACAGGAGTGACAGGAGATGGTTTATTAGTTCACCCTGTGTGAGTCAAATGCACACAGACAGTGTCTGGGATTTGACCAGCCATGGTTGGAAAACTTGTAGGAATCAAGTAATGGAGATGGTAGAGGAAATCCTGTCATTCATTGTTTTAGTCTTACTGATGTCACTTTTATGTCCCTTTCATGCCTTGTCTCATCCAATGCTTCCAGAGAGAAAGTTGTGACTGACAGTTTTGGTCAGACAAGCAGACATGACGTGCAAGAGGTCAATTCATCCTCTGTTTGTCAGAGAGGAAGAGATTTATTTGCTGTAGGTACATCCGGCTCTGACTTCTTTGCGATGCTCTTTGTTTATGCAAGCCAGTCAGCCAGGGGCACAGAGGTCAAGATCTACATCCCAAGTAGGAAATCAGTGCTCAGAAATAGCAGCCCTGGGAGTTCATGAGATGAAGGTCCCTCCAGGCTCCCTTTCCAGTGTGCCCTGTGGAAGGAAAAACAAAAGCCCTGTCTTTCTGCAGGAGGGCGTAGAAATGTACTTCTACATTTATGGCTTTAAATTGCAAAGCCAAGCCATGGAAAAAGTGAGATTTTTTTCAAAGAGAAACATGATTGCAGGCAGCTGACTTCAGATAGGCTCTACTACTTCTCACTTTTGTAGTGGAGAGGCAGTCCCATTAGGAGTCCATGTATTTAAGTGGAATATTTCAACATATCAAAATGCACCAAAATTATTTCAGGGGAGATCTGCAGAGGAGGTGATTGAGAACTATTAGCCACCCACATTTTTCAAATGGAAATTCCAAGCACTTTAGAACATGCTGTGTTTTGATAAATTTTGCCATACCAGCCAATTTGCAAAGACATTTGGGGACTGAGACAATGAATCCCTATTTGCTGTTTAAACACGGAATAAAGGTCAGGTTTGTGCCCAAAAGAACACAGACTATTAATAAGCCTCATCAGGTGGCTTTCTTCCCTTGAGCTGCAGTTCTGTGGTAACCATCAGAGGGTTTTATGAGCAGAAGACTATCTCCACATGACATAAGCCCTCTCTTTCTTTACAAGTTACTTTTACTACTTGTTTGCAGCTGTGGCTTCTCTCTTGTTTTCTTAACCCATTGCTGTTAAAAATTGAAAGTGGTTCAAGTCTCAGGTGAAATAACTCCCTCCACTGCCCCTGTTAATGACAGACCTCTGGACTTGCCTTGCACAGTTCATGAAGCTGGTTGGTTTCCTCGTGCTGCCATCTACAGAGCAAGCAACAGGTAGTGCCTGGGGATTATTAACAGCCAGTGAATTGCAAATCCTCCTCTTTAAATCTTCATGATCAGTGCCTTCTCCAGCTCTGGTAAGGACTGGTGGCAACTGGGACTGCTGGTTTTCTCTTCCAAGACTGTCCTTGAAGTGATCGCCACAGGACCATCTTATGGAGATTCAAGTCTCCAACCCTCAGAGCAGAGACCAAGAGCCAGAACTCAGCTCTAAGAGTTTCTGGACCATCCAGCAAGTGATCTCTTCCTGCCCCATTATTACGTCATGCTTTGATTCTTCATTCTTGTCTGCACAAGATTTCTGTCTCTCCTTCAACTATGTGAGCTCTGAAACACTCCTGTGGCATCAATCCCCCTGTCTGAGGATGTTTTCAGTGTGGTGCAAAGGAACTGGAGCCTCTGCCACTCAGCTGCTGCATGATCTTAGTCACCTTGCTTCATCTTGGTGGTTCTGTGCACAGGATAGAGCTGTGACATCCTCCTGTAAATCAGGAAAATGTTCCCTGGGGTCATCCTAAATCTTTTTATTGATTTCAGACAGTTCAGAGCTGGGTGTCCAGAGCTCAGTATTGTTTGTGCCAAGGTCCAAGTAGTGGACAAAAAACTCCTTGAGACAATGAGGCTGACAGGGACCCATTTACTTCTGGTGGTTCAGACACTGCAAAAAGAGTCCTTTAACAAATCCTGATGATACTTAAACTGTGTCTGGAACCTCAAGGGACTGGATGGACCTTCTTTTTCCATAGAAGTGAAGAAAGTAGATTGGGAATGTACTGATTTATGATGTGCTAATAGCCTTACAAAATTTGATCCGGACTGAACGCTCTGAAGTCACTTATTTCAGGTGACTCCCTTTGGGTTTCTCCATGCGGTGCATGAAGAAAGGTCTGGATGCAAAGTGTTGCAGAGCAAGGAGGTCTGTCCCTAGGATGGAGCTGGTGCCAGGTGTTCCCTTGCAGCAGTGAGAAGGAAGCACTCCCATGTGATGGGCTTCTCCTCCCTGTTGTGTTTGCTCCCTGGATGGCAGCAGGCAGGGAAGGGCCAGGCCTGGTGCAAGGTTATGGGTGCAGTGTGCAGACTAGTCTTGGGGCACACAGTGAGACATCTGCAGAGACAGAAAACCCAGACTCCTGGGAGGCTGCAGCAAGCACAGCCCTTGCAGGAAACAATCATCCTTGGAAGTGTTAAAAAATATCTAGGTGTGGTGCTCAGGGACATGGTTTAGTGATGAGCTTGGCAGAGCGGGGTTAACGGTTGGACTCAACACTCTCAGAGGTCTTTTCCAGCCTTAATGACTCTGTGATTCTATGAAATGATGGGGTTAAAAAGTGCCAGCCCTTCCCGGGGTCTGCCTGGCTCTGGAGAGCAACCAGGCAGAGAGCAGAGGCAAGGCAAACACTGCACTCCTGCAGATTTGCTCTGTGCCCCTCTGTGCCCCTCTGTGACATGGTTTAGTGGTGAGCTTGGCAGAGAGGGGTTAATGGTTGGACTCAATGTTCTCAGAAGTCTTTTCCAGCCTTAACCACTCTGTAATCCTATGAAATGAGGGGGTTAACAAGTGCCAGCCGTTCCTGAGGTTCTGTCTGGCTCTGGAGAGCATCCAGGCACAGCAGAGGCAAGGCAAACATTGCGCTCCTGCAGATTTCTCTGTGCCCCTTCATACTCTGTGCTGTGCAAGGCAGCAGGCAGTCCCTGAAGAGCCAAGGAGGGCAGGGGTGAGCTGTGGCTCCGGAGCAGCTCTGGGAGCCCAGCCCAGCCCGGGGAACGCGCCGGCACACGCGGGGCAGCGCTGCCGGGCCAGCTGCGGCTCGGGGCTGCGGCCGGGCAGGCACAGCTCTCACCGGGCTCCTGGCTCAGCCCAGCTTGCCAAAGCAGGCAAAGATATAACCTGCAGCTCCAGAGCGTGTCGGTGCAGCTCTCGGGCCGCGTCCCGGCGAGGCAGGAGGGCACCAGGCAATAGCTCGCATACCTGCGCTGGATTGTGTAAAATGTGGCTCTGAGCACCCTCCCGCCGTGTTGCTGCTTGTGCTCGGCGTTTATTGCTCTCTGCCCCAGCAGTGTGTGTGCGCTGGTATGTTCAGGGTGGGGTTCACCACAGGTTTCCATGATTTATTTCCCTTCTCTTTGCTGGGGTTTCTGGAGAGGCATTTGAGAGGGTTAGAGAGAATCATATTTTTGTGCCTCTGCCTGTTTTATGTGTTCTGTGTGTCTTTAGCTTTGGGATCACTCTGTCATCTTCCTTTCTTCCACAAGGAAGAAAACTGCAAATAGGAAGGTTTTTTATGCAGCTGAGGCACTGTCGGGGTGCTCAATAATAGATCAGAAACCACCCTTCAATAGGATAGAAACTGTTTTTATTCCCAAAGACTGACATGCAGGACTCTGCATCAGCCCGTATCACTCAGTTATTGGAGAAACCCTTACTTGCCCCATACAGAGAGACTGCTGGCCCCTCCTGTGGAGCCCAAATCCATTGCAAAGGAGAGCCTAATGAGCACCAACAGCCGGCCTGGTTCTTCACACTCAGTTCCAGGGTGTTTGCTCCACCTACACGTCCCACACAGAGCCTCAATTCCCCTGTGCCACCTCCGAGGCAGTCACTGACTCACTGCAGGCACTCGCTGCTGCCCGTGGGTGCCTCGCAGGAGGCTGGGGGTACAGGCAAGCCCTCCTCCTTCCCTGCAGAGGACTCCCAGCTTTATTTAAAAAGGCGTGATTGATGTGAATAGCACAAGCAGCTACCTGGAGGCTGCACAAACCCGTAGGAGAAGATGCCGAGGCGGAGGGAAGCCGTCTGCAGCGGGGCGAGCATCGCGTTGAGCTACTGCCCTCTGCTGCTGTGCGGCCCGGACAGGGAGGCGGCCGGAGGGATGCATCCATTTCCCGCAAAACTTCCCACTGCAGGCTTCCAGAGGCTGCAGAGCCAAAGCTGACTGAGCTTTCCATCCTGCCTTGCCTTAGGAGTGGGAAGCTTCTCTCCCAGGTTTTTATTCGGGATCAAAGCAAACAGATTTGTTCCGCTCGTCCTGAACGCTCGCCGTCAGCCTAGGCGGCCTACGAGGAAGCAGCTGTCATTTACCGAGATAAAAGGTTGCAATTTAATCACTAATTATCTCTCATCGTGCTCTGCTGGCCAGACACGAGCCAAAACGAACACAGGGCTGCCAGGAGGTGCTGCAATGGTGCCCAGGAGGAGGGAGCCTGTGGGCACAGAGGCCTCAGAGCTTCTTGTCATGGGCCCGGTGCCCCTGCAGGCCACACACCATCCCCATCGGCCATGGATTAATGAAATACCACTTTCTAAACAGATCTTTGGTCTGTTCTGCTGTTCCCTCCTCCCCAAAGGCCAGGAACAGGGGGGAGCTGGCAGAGGTGACAGCAGGAGGAATGGAGGGCTCAGTGAGCACCCCAGCCTGGCACAGGAGCTCCTGCTGGGATGGCTCCAAGCCAAACCATGGAGCCATGGCCTGGGACAGATACAGGGAATACATTTAGGACATAACAGCAGCGTTAAAAGCAAAAGTCTGTGAGGCACAACCTGACTCCTAATTTGGCTCCTGATGATGTCAGGATGTAGCAGTTTCTGGATCTGGATCTGGATGCAGGTTATCCCCAGTTCCACCTGAGCTGCTGGCACACAAAAAGCAATGTCATGAAGTAGGTGGCAAATAGATGACACTTCCCTGAGGTCACAGCTTGTCCTGTTGCTGCCCATACCGAGAGGTGGGATGATACTTTATGCTCTTCCCTCCCTCCCTGAGTGAGTAAACAACATGAGAGCAGTTCAGGAAAATAAAAAGTTAGCAAAGTCTCTCCTATTTACCAATGTGTGTAAGAGAAATGGTCTCTGCTCTGCCCTGGGCTAAACCCCACATCCACCTCTACAGATTTTAGATAAAGTTTATAATCCTAGGCTCAGCTTTTCTTCTCTTTCTTGAAAGAAATAAAGATTTTAAAAGCCATCTGGAAAAATGTCATCTTCTATGACAATAACCCATTGAAACAACAAATTGCTTTTGTGGAATAGAAGAGTTTAGTTGAAGGGGCCTACAGAGATCATCTAATCCAAATGCATGGAAGTTACTAAAATTAGACAAAAAATCTAATGGGGGATGGTTCTTTAGCAATAGTGGGTGAAATGTCTGTCACTTCATGTTGAGCAGAGTGTACAACTACAATCAGCACCCAAAACAAAGATCACAGACTATATCCCTGATGCTGCTGTTCTTTTCACTCCAGAAACATTATGCCCTAGATATACCATAATATTTTTTCAGCAAATTAGCAAAAAAAGTCTGTTCTAGTTAGCATATGAAATGCATTCTGCACGCTGCTACTGTCAAAATTGTAACTGCATAATGAAATATAATTTGGGATGTAAAAATGGCATTTTAATATGCTCTACTCATGGAGCTGAATTTGATATGTCATGCTAGCTTACTGGTAATTTACATTTCCCATTGGGCAAACTAAGAGACAAGTAGTCATGCTTTCCAGAAAGGTGTCAAGTCATACTCTGTCAAAAATATGCTTTTCTAGGCCGTACAGAAAAAATGTTAAATTTTGCAATGCATGTCTTAATTCAGAGGAGATAACTGGAGTCACATGCTTAGAACAAAATTACCATAGTCAGGTGACTGCTAGAGGAGGCAGTCACTGTCACACCAAACCAACAAAAAGGAGGAATGGTGTGCAAACCTTGCTCAGTGCTTCAGTTTGGGATCAGGCTTGGCCAGGGACTGGTGTTGGAGCAACAATTCCTGGAGTTGCCCAGGAGGCAAAGCCTTTGGAACTACCATTCTTAATGGATAGCTTTAACCAGCCTTCCCTTTCTGCTAAAAGCTGGGGAAATGATTTCTCACATGTGTGACTTAAAACCAGAGTTTCTGTTGACTGTCACACAGAGGAGCAGGCCAGTTACATCTGAGGAGCTGCCACAGTAGACCAAGACAGCTGAGTTTATGACAAAACACTTATTTCCATTAAATATAGTCTGGTTTCTGAGTCAGGACCCTACTGCTTTAGAAGAGAGATGCTGTGCACAGCAGCAGACGTGCAAAGGAGCCCATCCATAAGAACAGGTTGCAGGCACAGAGGTCTGTCCCTGGGTGGTAGGAATCTCTTAAACTAGGGCTGTTCTGCACTCCAAAGTGCCCTTTCAGCTCCTGCAGTGTCCCCAAGCCATGGCTGAGCCTCCCTTCAGCTGCAAAACAGACACTCAGGAAGGTGAGGGTGAAGTCAGGACTTGTCCACCCCAGCAGCAAATGCTGCACCCTAGGCATGGGGAGCTGCCCCTCCCTGCAGTGACAGCCACCTTCACTGGTGGCATTTCCAACACCAAAATCCACTCTCTGCACTTCATCCTGACTGCTCCATGGCCAGTTAGTGACCTTCCTAGCAGGATGTCATGTCACTTTATTTGCACACTGCTCCAGACTCCAGAGCACTGGCTGGGCAGCCCTGCAAAGCCAGATGCTGACCTGAATGAACCTTCATTATCTGCTCCTGCAGTTTCTGAATGCCTCACAGGGAATCCTCTGACCTCTCTCCTTGGACTTGGAGCCTGGACTGACAAGTAAACCCTCCACACCTCCAATTTTTTTGTTCTGCCTCATTTCTGTTTTATTTTTGGCACAGGATACAAAAAGCCTGGTCCCTTCTACAGATCTGTGTCAGGCCAGGCTCAACCTGAGTCCACATGGGAGCATTTCTCAGGCTCTGGGACCACCCTTCTGGGAGCCACAGAGGCAGAGAAGATTTCTGACAAGGGAAAGAAATTTTCAAATTCCACCAGAGCATCTCGCCTGGGAAAAGAGAATCTCTGAATCCACAGCTTCTGCCTTCCCTTTCTGCAATATCCCACCAAGAATGCTGGATCTCACTGCTTGCTCTTGGCTGGGTTGGATGGTGAAGGTGTAGGAGGGACAAGTCCTGCAGTGATGGCTCCCACCTCCCACCAGTACAAAGCTCCTGGATAGCAAGTGGGGTTTCTCCATGGAGAGCCCAGTGTGACCCAGTATGGACAGCCAGCCTGCCCCAGGAGGAGCCCACCTGGCCTCTGACTTATCCCAGCCACAAACAGACACTTCCAAAGGCTCAGGCAATAGCACACAACCCCGCTTTGGGAATAAAGGGGGCCCTCATTACCCTGATGGGTTTAGCATTGCACTTTGGCTGATGCACAAAAGCCTCACAGTGACACAAAGGTGCCAGTGTCACCCTAGCTGCAGCTGAAACATTATATAAGGCTGGAGCAGGTAGAGGAGAGCACAGATCCCCTTGGAGGCTGGGACTGTCACACCAGGGCTCTGCCACTGCTGCAGCTTCACTTCAGCATCAGGAAGGATTTAGGATCACTTCTTTGGCCCAAGAACCTCACAAGATGGAGTGTCTGCTGCAGGGTGGCCCACAGGTCTGGGGTGGGTGACAGGCATGGGGAACTGGCACAGACTCATCAAACAGCAGTGGACATTAGACTCAGAACTGAGGCCAAAATGGAGGGGAGACTCTTGGAGCAGGTGACTCCTGGACACCTATTTGTGTGCTGCTGTAGGGCACAGAGACTGGAACAGCCATCACCAGCTCCATCAGCATCTGGATTAGCTGGGATACCCTGGGCTACCATGTCCAGTAGAGCCCTTCCTTATCTTCCCTGCTCCCACTGGCTGTCCCTTTTCCAGTCTAATTTAACTGACCATTTGTTGAACTTCATGTTCTCCATAAACACTGTGAGTAGGTGCAGGAAACACAGAGGTGCAGTTCAAATTATGTTCTTTGATTCTGTTACAGAAATGGACTTGGCTGGGCATCACCTGGGGCAAAATCACGCAGGTGAGGCTTTCTAATGATGCCTCAAGGAGTATAATTCCAGGGAAACTAACCCTGGCCCTGAGCTGTAGGCCAGAGGTGGGAGAAGCAGAGAGGCAGCTTGCATGCAGCCTGTGCTCCTCCTCCAGGTTCCCTGCACTGCTCCTGTGCAGTTTTCCTGGATACCAGGCTGGAGCCAACACATCCTTGCTCAGTGGAAGAATTTCTTCTTGAGCTTCTGTCTGTGTCTGTTCTGCAGTTCCTGGGATCTGACAGCAAATTATGAAACAACTGCATATAAAACCTCTGGGAAGAGGAGAGGAAATGAATTGTCACCAAATATATGTGAGAAAAGGAAGTAATTTTTCTCAGAAAATGGGGTATGTTGTCCCTTTGCAAGCTCAACTGCACCTTTTCCAGTTAAGGCACTTTAATAGCAATGGGGAATTGTCCTATCCCATCTGCAGAGCAGCACCTTTGGACTCCTCCTTTGTTAATGGAACTGAGACTTCCCAGCCCCCAGTGATGACTGGAGTATGTGGCCTGAGGAAAAATTCTTTATTCATGTGAAGACAACCCATCAGGTTCATTAAACTGAAGATTACATTGGCTGATGACAGAAAGAAATTAAATAAGGTTTTGTCTCTTTACTTCCTTATTTTTAATTGAATAATAGACAATTAATTTGATTGAAGCTAGTCACGTTAAACAGTTTCCTGGATATCATATTGAGAAATGTCTCATCCTGCAGGTTGCCCTGTCACTTCTTTGGCAGTGATTTTGTGGCAGTAATTTTGAGATGCCCACTTAAGTGTTGCTCCAAGATTGGCATGCCTTTACTTTTCTGGAGGGAGTGGTGGAAAGTAGGGTTATTATTTTTATTCCATATTTAAATCAGGCCTATGCATGGTGGAAAAGAAAGTTAGTGTGAAAATGGGACAGCTCTGAGTGGGAGGGAAGAGGGCACAAACCCCAGATGGAAAAGGTCCAGGCTGAACATTGGCTGGACAGACACCACTCTTGCCCTTGTTTGCCTGGGAAGTTTGCCTGGACACATGAAAGACTTCTTGGAGGAAAACAGGCTGAGCACTTCCCAGTCCACATCTGCAGAGCCCACGGGGGAGGGAAGATCCTCGGGGAAGGCTGTCTGATGAGTTATGGACGGGCAAGCCACTTCCTGGCCTCAGTGCCCCTGCTGGTGCCCAGGCTGATCCAGCCTGGGGTGGGAATGCAGCAGGAGCTCCTTGCAGCAGGAGCTGCCCCTCCACCAGCTCCCTCCTGGCCACAGAATGTGGAATACTGTTTTGCTCCGAGCACGCATAGTTTGTGTGGGTGTAGATTTACATTTCGTTAAGAAAAATGATATAAGGGGGCTGGTTTCAACTAGCCTGCAGTTTTATTATTTGCAAGGGCCCTTGCCTTCTTGTGATACTTTACGTAACAGCCTTACACATCTGCAAAGTATGTCAAGCATTTCCACTGTTGGGAAAAAGAAAAAAGGGAACAATATTTCTGAAAGGTACTGGATCTCTTGGAAGGACTCAATGAGGAAATTTTAGCTCCCAGCAGGCAAGAAAACAGCAAGGACCATGGGCCAACTTTCCCTAGGTGTATGGGATAGTAAATCACATTCTCAAGAACATAGCTGATAACAGATTGGGTTCAGAAAAAAAAAAAAAAAAAAAAAAGCTAAATGAGATTGGCTGAGTGGGAATAAAGGCAGTAGGAAAGTGGGACGTGCATCCTGATCTCAGGGAGACACAATGGTGCAAGGAAGAGCATGAAATTAAGAAACGGATAGAGCTCAGGGAGCAGGAGAGATCTGCCATGGGCAGTTTCTGAGTAGCTGCAGAGTTACAGAGAGCTGAGCTGAAGGCTGCATTTTTGTCTGACATCACTCAGAAGATGTGAACAAGCACACTCCTTTAATGCTTATCATTACCCTGTCCGATAGTGCAATGTAACTATATCTAAGGCTGTGGGGGAAAAAAAAGTAAAAGCAAAAATATTATTAATGCCTCCAAGGAGGATTGGAATGAATGAAAAATGTCTGAAGCTGTTCAAGTGCAAAATCTAGTGAGTCAGCCCATCCACTTTTCTTTGACTTCTGAGTCAAGGTAGACCCAAACCACAAAGAAAAGAGGAAACAAAGGTGGAGTAGACATCAAGAAAGATCTCTCTGAAATTTGGCATTAAAATGTAAGAGCTCCCAATCACTGCTCAGCCTACGCATTGTGAAGCAATTGGAGAGGACTGGAAAATCACTGCATGGTGCCCTGAGATGCAGGGGGTGTTTTGCTTGTTTCTTTTCCCCAGGAGCTGCTCAAGAGTTGTATGACTTCTGAGAAATTGCCACCAGGTTCCTCTTTCACTGCAGTCTCTCTTAAAACAGCTTGAAAATAACACAGGAAACGTGAATGTTCAGTTCAATTCTGTAGCTCTGCTTCTGCTTTGTATTCAGTTGTCCTCGTCTGGAGGTATGGCGCCAGTTCTTCCCCATCTTTTTAGTCAGAAATAAGTCAGGAATAGTTCAGGAATAGAAACTTTAAACTTTGGTAGACAGAGTTTCTGAGCTTCCATCTTTTGGACATAATCTCTCAGGTAGTTCCCATAATCAGGTACTTTGAACTTTCTCCTGTTTGATCCTCTCCTCTTCCCTCCTGAAACCTTTACCACTTAGCAGGAATATTTGCATTATCAATCTGTCTTTTTACTGCCACGCATCTCCATTGCATCTGCTCCTTATCACTCCTCATTACTTACTCATATTTTTGTACTCTATAGGAGTCAGAGATCTCTGCCACAAACATGCCCAGACACAGCCCATCATCTGAGGTCCTTATGATTGAAATGGTCAAGACAGATGGACACCTGGGGTGCAGAAGGACTGACCACTGTGCTTAGACCCCACAATTCAACCACAGATCCCTCCTTGTCCCCAGCTGAGGTTTCTCCCCAGTGTGACATGAGCAATGTCTCTTGCTCCTGGCCAGGAGCTCTGTCAGGTTCTCCTGCATGGGAGCTCCATCCCAGAATGAGAGTGTTGGAACTTATTTACCTTTCAAAAATGATTTGCAGGGCACAGTTGTTACCGTTTGACCCCCGTGTCACACAGCCTTGCCCCATTGTGCACATATTCTATTCTTTTGCCAAGAAAATGGCAATTTTTCTTCAGTGAAGGGATAAAAGCAAAAATTTGCTCCCAGAGACAAAGGTGAACTTTTTTGTCCTTTTTTTTTCCCCTCCCCTTTTTGTAATGCTGGCACTGAGGCAATTCACTGTGTTTTACTTTCTTTCCTCTGTATGTGTGAATTTTTATATAATTTTTTTTTTGCACAGCTCCAGAGGAAAAGGATTTCTCAGCCTTAACATCCTGTCTGCTCCTGCATACTTTTGAAAGTTCTTTATTAAAAGCCAGCTATTTATACACAGGAACAAAGTACATTCCACTAACCCCTTGTGGCATAACTCCACATGCTGACTGCTAAGCCCTGGAAAGGTGTATTGAATGTATGACAGAGAGCTTTTTATAGGTATTGAATACCCACTGTACATCAGCTCAGGAATACCCTTTCAAAATCCTCTGTGCTATCATGTCTTTGGAAATATGAAAGGCAGACCTTTCAACAACCTCATTCCCTCTGAGTCTAATCTTGATCGTGTTGAGAGGGATAGGTGCCAGATAACTGTATCTGTGGAAATGGAGATAAGAGGGCTGTGCATATCATAAGCAGCTGTACTGCTTGAATTATGGCCTTGGACAGATGCAGTGACAATAACAGGACAGCACTAATAGCTGAGTGGTTCATTTACCTGCCTGCTATCTTTCAAAGACATCAAATTGTGCTTCATTACTGGAAAATTCCTCAGGACATAAAATGAGTCAAGAACAAGTGTGTTATCTCAAAATCACCCCTCTGACAATGCAGCACACTGGGCATCTCACAAGGGGAGGTTAAGCTAAGTGATGCCTCTGTGCAGCTCACAAAAAGGACTGGGGCTGACAACAAGATGTCAAAGCAACCTTTCAGCTAAGAATAGAAAGATCCTTCAGAGAGGATTTGGGTGTTTTGGGTCTGTCTACTGCTGGAATGCCTTTAAGACAAAAGGTTGGTGCCCAAAGTGCAATTCAACATTTTTGCTTTGATTGTCACCTTTTTTTATATTCCCATCAAAGGATACATGATGCCCCCTCCAGTTCACAGCTGGTACATTGGTTTCAAAACCCTCTGAACTACACTTTTTATCTTGCTGGAAGCTTCTTCCACCTGCCTGCCCCAAAAGTGTTTTACTGTATGCACAGCTGTGACTGCAGTTCCATCTGGCATTCACCCACCTGAGTGTTTTCTCTGAGACTTCAGGGGAAAAAAGCTGCCCACACAATTGTGTCTTCACAGAGCATCGAGGCCCTGATCTCCAGGAGGTGATTCTGGTGAGACCACATCATGATTTGGTCATGAGGAACAGAGCAGGGACAGCAATGCCATTTGAAGTCCCAGTCTCAAGGACAGAGGCTGTGATGCCATCCCACCTCGTTTGTAGGGACTCTGACCAATGCATTTTCCAGCTTTTGTAGTTCCACCTCATACTGTGCTGGTACAGACTGATTCAAAAAGCCTTGGCAAAAGAGAGCAGGAAAAGTAGCCCTTCTTAACCCAGTTTACTTGACAGTTTCCATAACAACTTGACACAGCTATTTATAACACAGGAGAATATCATTTGCCTCTCATCATTTTTAGAACCTTTGTTGCCATATCAACCTCGGCACCACGTAGCAGAGCACAGCCCCATTCAATTCTCTTGTTCGCTCAGGAAGAAACTTTCAATGAATTGAGATTCACTTGGTCTCAGAAAGACCCTTGAGAGGCCTACATGCCATTTAAAGCATGATTGAAGCCCTAATTTAAATGAATTTTTTCCTGTGTGACCTATCTGCACCAGGTGGGTGGGACCAGCTGCAGTGGCAAGCAATGATGGGAACAGGGTGCAGAAGCAAACCAGCGTCTCTATTGACTGGGGAAGCAAAACATGGGAAGTGTATGGCAGCTTCTTACTCTCTGTGTGATAGGTGAGGGAGGAAAAACTGATTTTGAAATGTCAGAGTTTCACAGGCTCAGTGTTAGCATTCCCCATTTTTGGGAGGGAGATTTGGTGTCCAGGAGTTCCAGCACAGAGCAAGGTCGGGATGCAGTGAAAGTCAAGATAGGCAGAAAAGTGGCAGAAGACAAGAGCCAGGGGAAACACCATGCTCCCAGAGGAGGAGAGGAACGTTTCTTGTGTGGTCTCAGGTGCTGCTCAGTCCTGGATTCATTCCCCACAATGCCAAACACTAGAAAGCAACCCTGAAGGAGACAAACAACCCCAAAGCATAACGGAGGTGGGGATTGGGTGTCTCCCACTGCCTCTCTTTGGAGGCTGCAGTGGTGCTCAGGCACTCAGGCAAGTCCTTTCAGCCAAGTGAAATGAAGCTGGGCCTCAGTTTCAATCCAAGGCTGTTTTCCTGGCTCCTGCCAGCAGGTCCAGTTCACTTGCACAGCCACAGCTGGTCTGGGGAAATTCAGCTTTGGCAACCCATGACACCCAATCCACCCTTCCAGAAGAGAATTAATTTTAAAATACTCGTGCAATGTTCAATCAGGAGTATCTGTAATCCACCTGACACCTTGGGCTGACTGTGCAGCACTCAAACAGCCCTTTGGCTGCCCTGCTTTGTGTCACCCACACTTACCCCTCCTGCTGTGAGCTGGCAGGTCTGCTGCCCATGCCCTGACACCTCACTGTCTCAGCCTGCTGTGTTTGCCACTCTCCCAAGATGCTTCTCTGTAAAATAGGTGTCCCCCATCTCCCCTCCTTCTGAGATCTGAGGGTGTCTATGTATTCCCTGGAATAAGCATTCATCAGGCAGAGCCAATTTCATACAAATAAGGCAACCACTTGAGGCAGTTCCAGTGACTTGGCCTGCCTTCCACCAACAGAAATACACACAACAGCATTTTTAAAAAGCAGTGTGGGTTCCTGGTTTGCATTAGTCATATTGTTCTGTCTTGTTTTAATCACCTCAGTATTTCTAGAGGGTCTCCAGCCAGGTTGAAAAGCACATTAGCAGGTCCAGCACAGCTGGATTTAGCTGCCTGTGTCAGCAGAAGAGAACCTCAGCCTCAGGGATGTGTTTTGTCATGTAGCAGTGCTGAACACAGACTCTCCAGCTTTATTAATAGCAGCCCTGTTATTTAACATGATGCTCCACCAGCCCCTTGGACTGGGGACAATAGGAAATGGCACTTACATGTTTAAATCTGTGGCATGCTGGACTCTTTGAATGTGTGTGATTCATTGTCAGACACTGCAACGTCAGGCACTGCAGGCAAAATAAAACAGACTGGGTGTGCATCATCTATATGTGTTCTACACCTAAGCTCTTTGAAATGCATCCTGCCCAGCCTCTGCTTGCAGAAGCCATAAATGAGCTCCATAAATGTATCTTTTAAAGCATTCTTGGGAAGTCCCAGCCTGGTGCTTTTGACCATAACCCCAGAGGCTGTGAGGAGCTCTCTCCTGGCATGCCTGTGGGCACTTGGAGGTTGTCTGGTTGGACAACCTGGAAGGAAACAGCTCTAGGTATGTACTGAAAGAGGTAATTTGATTCCTAAACCCAGCAGTTATCAGCCACACTTCAACAAAATGGAAAATTTTGGAGTTTTGGGATTTTTTTTTCCCACACTGACAAATGTTAGTTTAGCCCTGAGAAATCTGGGAAGCTCTGAAAGTTTGAAACTTGCACTGCTCACATTCCTCCAGAATCTGTCTTGGCTGATTGGTATTCCTGGATTTCATTTTTCTCACCTCCTCTAACACCTGCTCAATTTATAGTAGAATTTATACTATCTAAAGTCAGTGAATTCAGGGGGATAATTCTCATTTGAAAAGCTGTACCCTGAACATGTGTTAGCATTGAAATTGTCATTCTGAAAGCTGTGACATTGGCTGAAAAGTTGTGGCTCGCCCTACAAATGGACCTATGTAAGACTTTTCTAACTTGATTTGCTTTATTCAGACTGTATCTCCAGTCCTGGAATAGAAAAGGTCCTAAGAAACATGTGTGCAGTTATTCCTTTAGCATCCTCAGCCCAAACACACGTGTCTCTCTCTTGAGAAAAACCTGTCCTGGGAGGAGGCTGAGGCAGAGGCAAACTGTTCTGATGCTGACATCACTTTGCAAGATGGAAATTCTCTGATCCAGATTTGGATTTCTTCAAAACTGAACAATGCCTGCAAAAAGAGAAGTGGTAAAACCTTTAAGAGTGTTCCCTGGTAATTCCCAGCCCAGCCACATGCTCCATCTCTATTTCTGTTCACATAGTGTCTTGTTCTCTGCTGCTTGCTTTCAGTGTGAAATTAGACCTTACACACTGTACCTCTTTTTGTGCTTGTCTGCAGAAAATGATTCTCAATTTGCATTCATTCATCAGTGACAGTCACCATTTTGAAGAGAAGTGCATTTGTCTGAAAGCTGTGGCAAAATCACAGCCTTTCCCTCAGCCCTCCATAGCACACAGGCTTCTGCTCAGAGCACTCACACAGACACCATTTAATCCAGTTTTTCCTTTCCCACCCCGGCCTTCCTGGCCCTGCTGGGACCTAAAAGCCATCCAAGAGAGCCTTTTCTTTGGGAAGCCTCAGGGAAATGTGGTGGGACTGTGGCCCCTGTGTCACCTCAACATGGGATGTGCCCTCCCTGCTGTGATGGGCCATCCTGCAGGACCTTCAGAGACATCAAGCCCTCTTCACCTGTTGCTGACCAAAAATCTTGTCCATAAACCTCCCAGATGTTGTGGTAATTTCCTCACTGACCACCTGGGCCCTTTGGTGCCTGCCCTGCTGCTGCACATCACACCCAGCCCAGCAAGGCACCATCTCTCAGCCAAAGCTGCACAGCTTCCACCTGCCAACCTTTGCCCTTGCTGTGTCAGCTGGACTCTGTATCTTTGGCTTTTGTACACCTAAAATAAAGAAAATGCTCCAAATGCCAGGGCCTGGTACACTTTAACATGCTCCATCCCATTTATTTTACAGCACTTTAATGCCTCTCTCAGTTGTCTCACTAGAGAGACTTCAGGCAGAGTGGAGCCGTGTTCCTTAGCAACTCACAGTACACATGACAAAATTAACCCAAACACTTTTGTTTATTAACTCTTAATAAGGAGCAAACAAAACAGCAACCTGAGAGTTTCACAACAAGAATGCTTTCCATTTTGGGTGCTTTACTAAGATTACAGACGACAATGTTATCTTGGGTGTTCTGTGGGGATTTTTTTAGCCCTTTTGTGAAGACCTATTTGAAGCACAAAAGTCATCCCCTCCCTCCCCAATGCTATAATGGAAACACTCCATGTAATAATAGAAAAATTAAAAGACTACTGGAGCTAATAAGCTCTAGCTGATGCCTGCTTGGCACTGCACAATCCAAGTTTGGAGGATGGAGATGTGAATGTTATCCCCAGACACTGGACAAATTGCAGGGGAAGGGTTTTCAGTCTGCTGGGATTTACTCCAGGCTCTTCAGAAAATGTTACTCTGCCCTTGTACCCCAACCCTGGAAATACAGTCCTGCTTCAGAGACATTTTATGAGAATAAATGTATTAACACATGCAAAGCAGCACAGGCTTAATTTGAAGAGATATTTAAGCAGCTAACTAAATATTTCAGCAGCAGTTGGGTGTCTGCAGATCTGGTGTTCAGGTGCTCTGGAGCCAAACCTGCACCTAAGGAAACAATTGAGGAAATCACCTGTGGAATATGTTGGTTAATGCCCATCATAAAAAGTGACTAGATGTATTCTTTTTGTGGTTTCTGTTATGGGGAGTTTAAAAAAAAATTAAAAAAATTAATAAAGTAAAACTTGCCAGGCTTTACCAAAGGATGAAAGTCCCTTGCTGTCTCAGGAGATTTGGATGAAAGGCTACTGCCAAGAATTCAGGCCTAGGAGAAACTTCTACGAGATTATTTCCAGATATGAAACCCTTTTCCTGCTGTGCTGCTGAGCCCTCCCTGTCCAACACTTCATGGCAAGTGCTGATAATGAAAGTGCTGAGGCTCCCTCCCAAGAACTGACCACACCAGCTGAGCCAGGCAGCCCTTTCCGGCTTTTATGGAGAAGAATGAGTGACTTGGGCACTCTTGTGAGAAACTACTGGGACACCAGCAACAGCATCTACAGGTTCTTGTGGAAGCAGAATGCAGATTCTTATCACCCTCCATTTATTTAGCAAGTAGTGACAAATGAATTCCTTGGAAACTTGCTGCTGGTAATCCCAGAGCGGGGAGCGCAGGGTGGCCAGAGGCACGTACTCCAAAGGGCAGCTCTTCCTGAGGAGAGATGGAGAGAGGGGAGAGAGGGAGAGGGGTTGGAAGGGAAGCAGGGGATGAGGGAGAAGGTCCATTTCCCCTCTCAGCTCTTCAGCTGTCTCTTCAGTGGGTTTCTGCCCAGATGCAAGTGAGGAGGTTGCTGGAGGATGTACCAATATACCCTCGCTTGATGCAATGTGGTGTATAAACAAACAGGCTCAGAGAGCCTGACAAGATTGTTTATCTTATCTTATCCTGGCCATCCTCTGTCCTACCCAAGAATTTTTTCCTTTTTGTACGTTTTCAAGTAGGCTAAACCTCAGTGGATGCAAGCATTTCCCTTAGGAAGTCTTTCACAAGTGCCTTGCTTTCCCTGCCAGGAGGTTTTGCACAGACCACAGTGACAGACCCATGGCTGGGTGTTCTCAATGGAAAAAGAAGAGGGGTGGGTTCAACTAAACAATTGGACAGTTTAGATTCCTGCTAGAACTGATCTGCAGCCTTGCTCACCTCCTCACCCAATATTTCCACTGACATCTTCCAAGGCTCCTTGAGCAAAGAGTATATCCTCTTTCATCAGCACTCAGTAAAAAGTGGGAACAATCACTCTGGGAAGGCACAGAGAAAGCAATTCAGACTATTCTTGGATACTGATTGTAAGGCTCATCCCTCTCTTAGTGCTGCTCAGATTTGTTGGCTGCACATCCAACTCTTCACACTCTGCCCAGCCCTTTCTCTGCACCTCCTTATGAACTTGTTACTGGTAGCTATCACATCCTGGAGTGTACCATGAAAATTTGTCCTATCCAGCTGCATGGAATAGGCAAGGCCTTCAATATTTTCCCCTGGACCTTGCCATCTTTGAACCACTATGGCCTTGGCACAGTCCTGTTCTGATTTTTCCTCCATGGAAAGCCAGGCCAGCTTTGCTCCTACATCTAGGTAAAAACACATCCCTCCTTCCCTTGTCTTCTCTCTGAGCTCCACATCCCTTGTGGCTTTTGACATTTGAATGAAAACATCTCTGGGGCACATTAGGCTCAGGTCTGCTGCCTGTCAGTAACAAAAACTTGGCAAACTGAACCTGAAAATCAAAAGTGATTAAATTTTCAGTGTGAAACTTTCTTCTGTCCAGGACTGACATGTCTGTGTTGGCACAACACAGCTCTGGCCACAGCTGATAGCTGCATGCTGACCTAGCACATCTACAACTGCAGCATCAAAAGCTTAAGGCTTTGGATTTTTTCTGAGGACAGAAGAAAGAAATAATGACCATCTCTCCCTGACACAGGCTGGGCTGCAGCTTTCTGACCTCAGCTGGATGCTCAAGCCAACTGGCAGCTGCTTGGTGTTGAGTGCTGATGCTCTATGACATAGCACGGGAATCAAACCCTGCAGCTTATGAATCAAACATGGTATTGATTTTTCAACCTCTCCTGGCCACCACAACATGAAATGAGACCATTTAGATGTGGAGCCATCCATCCATCCATCCATCCATCCATCCATCCATCCATCCATCCATCCATCCATCCATCCATCCATCCATCCATCCATCCATCCTCAGGACCTCAGCCCCGAGCTCTGCTCCTGCTGCTGCCAGTGTGCACAGGCTCTGAGAGGAGAGAGCTGGAGGGTCATTTAGAAGCAGCTCAATGTGTTTCCTTGCTCAGCCCCCTCACCATCACCAGCAGAGAAGAGGAAGAGCAAAAAATCCAGCCACTGTTCTGTCCCCAAATCAGCATTTGAGAAGAGGAAAGGAGAGATTTCTTTGAAGCATTGCTGAAGAAAAGGACAGGATAACATGGGGAAAGAAGGGGGCTTCCCCCAGAATGAAAAACATCTTATCTACATCCACTCATCAAGTTTTTTTTCTTTCTATTTGAATTTTTTCCCTTTTTTTCTGTGCACTTTCTCCAAGAGGAAAGCTGGAAGCTGACACTGCCTCAACCCAATTTAAACTGTTTTTTCTCCACAGCTCCCTCAGCCCCACCCATCTAACTCTGTGTCTTGCAGCAAGAAGACTTGGACACACATGAAGGCAGATTTGAACTATTGCCTTTGATAGTTGCAGGGCCTGCTTGTGCCAGCTAAGCTTAATACAAAGGTTCCTAATAAAAATTTGTATCATTCATGTCCCTCCTGGCCCACACAGCAGCTACAGATGTCCCTCCTGGCCCAGCTCAGAGGGACATTTGCAAGTTTGGTTCACACTCTCCTGCCAAACCCTTCTCTTGCAGAATTTGAGGAATGATGCGATGTTCAAGCCAGCCCCAAGCACATTTATGGTCTGCTCATCACCAAAACTGTTCTGGTGGAAATGCCCCAAACCAGTGAAAAATGTCCCCTGGGCCTAGGTAGATGATTCTCCTCCAGCCTTTTACCTTTTTTCCTTTCTTTGTCCCGGGGCCCTGGTCAGCTGTGGCTCAGCACCATCAGACACCAGAAGGGGAGGGGAAATGAATCATTTGCAGTGGGAGATCTGGATTGCAGGATTCTTATCTTGAAAAAGAAACGTGCACATCTCCAGGAGCCTGGTGGAGGGAAAAAATCTTGGCCAACTCAAGTACTTCCAGACAAGATTTCTTTGGGGCCAGGAGCAAGACTAGTTTCCTATTCATCATCATCTTCCTTGCTGAAAAATAAAAAATAAATAATAATTAAAAATAAATTTAAAAATTACCCTGTATACCAACCTTTTCAACTGTAAAACAGGCACTCTGGGAATAGGGAGATGAGACAATCCCTGCAATACCAGTAGCTTCAGGCAGGATATCCTCTGTGCTGTGAACTTGAGGCATCTTTCAGGTTCCCAAAAGCTGGCAGGCTGCAGACATTGTATCAAATTGGATTAAATGGGTAAGGATTCCTGATCTGAATGTCATTGTGGCTCCTGTGTACAAGCAAACACGATGTAGACAATGCTCTAAAAACCCAACAGGTCCTCTGAGAACTTAGAGCTTCTCAAGGCAAAATTAATTAAGAAGTAATGAACTCAGCTTTTGATACCACAGTGAAAGTGTTGCTGCAGGCACAAACACTAAGAAAAGGGTGCTTTTGACTGATTTTTAATTAGAATTTAATAGTGCCCTGAAGTTACATCTCTCATTAAAAAAAAAAAAAAAAAAGCTTACCTAGTTCTGTGTGATGAACAATTCAAATTAGATTTTAACATATGCAAATAACTGGTCTGAAAGATCTGCATGGGAGTCATAAAGATAGTACAGGTTAAATCCTCGACCCTTTACAGTAGATTTTTCTTTAACTGATCCATCATCCAGTTTGTTTGCAATTAAACATTGGAATTAATAGAGTTTAAAGGAAGTACTGAAAAGCCATGTGAAATGCAGACTTCAGCTGAGGTAAATTAGCACAGCCCATTGATTTTAACCACATTAACTATCTCACTGGAGTGTGCAGATCTTAACTATATGCAACATTTCCAAGTCATGGCCAGTCCCAAGTCCCCACTCAGACTGAATGGCCTCTCACTCTCCAAGATGTCCCATTAAATATTGCTCAGCACATCCAAGCCTGAGGGAATCTGCCCACAAAGTCACCCAGATGGCCCAAAAAAAGTCGAGCTGCAAAACAGAGTGTGTCAGGGTAACTCCATGGGCTCCTGGGGTGGCTTGGCCAAGGTTTGTACCCCTGAGACATTTGCAGGTATGCTGCTGCTGCTGATAGCATCAACAAACCCATCTGAGCAAGAGCCCACAGGGCATGGCCCGAGATGAGTTACTGTGAGAGGAGGCCAACAAAATACTTTCATTCATCCTGAGCAAACAGCTCCTTTCACTGCTCTGCATGCAGGAGAACATCTGTATCATGGCAATCTAAGTTACTCTTCTGTCTGGAATGCTGCACTCCTCTCAATAAATGCCCCCCCTGCCCCAAGATGAACAACGTCACGCAATACTAAGCAGGAAAATTAAATAATAAATGTGATTGCCCTCAAACACAGAGATTGCCATTCAGCTGCTTTCCAAATGCATCTGAAACTCATCCAGAGCCAAAACACAGCTGTTTAGATGGTTAAAAGCAAAGGCAAAACTCCATCCTCATCTTGCAGCATCTGGTTACGACGGAGCTTTTCAGAAGGCAGTGGAGCTGTCAGAACACACAAAATCTCACCTTCTGCCCAGGGCAAGGGGCATTTGGGTACCTGACCTAAGTTCCACGGTTGTTTCTCTCCACTCACCGTACCTGAGGCTCTGTCCTGGATCAGAAGTTATCTGAACCACTTAGAGATCCTCTGCAGCCACACTGGCTGCCTGCAGTGCCAGCAGCAGGCAGGGTACAGCCCGCAAGCTCTGGTCTGCCATGCTCAGGTGTCTTGTCTGCACATTTCTCTAATCTTTAGGACTTCATTAAGCACAGGGGGAGCAATCAAAAGTGGTGCTTGTTGTGGTTTGGGGTTTTTTCCTTGCTTCTCTTTAATTACACAAGAATTTAAAGGTAGCATAGAAAGGCCATGCCAAGAAACTGCATCTATCAGCAGTTCCACATTGGTTAAGCACTGGTTCTGCAGCTACTGAAAAGCAAGTTTGCACCTTCTCTTTAATGGGACCATGGTCGATCAGGAAGGTCTCTGTTTACACATGGAGGAAACATCCTGTTGCCATCCTGCCCTTAGGACACAGCACAGGGACAGGTGTTGATGTAGCTTAAATGTCTAGGCTGTAATCTCTTCATGTGACCCCTGGCAGGTTGCATTCACAAAGACAGAGGCTATCCAGGGATGAGGGAATGGGCAGGATGAGAGTTTCAGGTCATGGGAAGGTAATCCATGGGCAGATAATCCAGGCAGCACTGGGCAGGAAGCAGAACTTTGCTCTGTTTGAGGGGATGCTGTGCATTTGGTTTGTTTGAAGCAGTGGTGTGCCAGGGGATCATGCTTCACCTGGTTGTGTGCTAAATGGAGCCTTTCCCCACTTCCAATCCTGTTATATCAGTACCCATCCCCATCTGTGGTGAAAAGCTTTTCAAATACTACAATATATTACAAATACTTTTCTAGAAACAACTTTTGCTGTTACACCCATGGGACTTTTCCACTCCTCATTCAGGTTTGATGCTGAAATAGAGGCACCAATTTTCATTCAGACAAACTGTTTCACCTCAGTGCTCAAAGAGACCCAGACCAGTCCCAAGCTTTGGCTGGCTGTTTCTTTTAATCTTCAGGATCCCAGATCACTCCTCTGACCATTCTCCCAGCAGTCCTTGGCTGTTTTGTCCCTTATTCACAGAGAGTTGGAAGACACCCACTTTAACACCAACATCATCCAGTCCAACTGTTCATGCCAGCCTCACAAACCCTGCTGTTTACCAAGGAAACACAGGGCATCCCAGCAAGCAGCACTGACAGCAGCATCTAAAACCCTGGGTAGCTGAGCTACCAAGATGAGTCCTTTGGGAATAGAGGAGGACACGGGTATAAATCTGACCTTGGGATGCTCTTGGGTGGCAAGAACAGTTGGGAAAGCTCATGGGTAAATCAGTCTCTTTTGGTGTTTACTGCAACCTCTCATCGCTGGTTTATAATTTCTGCTTAGCTCAGACAAGGAAGAATGTATGGGGGCTTGAGAGGCAGATGATGATAAGAGCTCCTTGGTGTTTTCTCTCTGTCACCCCCAGCTCGGTGTTTGGAGAGTGCCTGAAGTGGGTGTTGTTTCAAAGGGGCAAAGCAGCTCCTCAAGCAGTTTTATGGCTTTGTAATTTATTTACCAAGGCAAGCTCAGGTCAGTCACACTATCTATTTCTTTTTTAATGAGGTGCTGTTTATTTTTCACTCTCATGTTCTGGATGGATTGAGACACAAGAAGGTCAAACAACTTCTCCACAAAGTCTCCAGGGCTTCCAAAGCAAAGTCATTCCTCCTTTTAATGTGTTAAGCAAGGAGTTTGACTTGAAATCAGGGGAATTGCAAACATGTTTAAAGGTGCTTAAAAACCTTCCTAACAAGGAGCCTACATGGGAGCCTTGGTTTTCTGTGTACTGCTGAGCTTTAACACCTGTGCAGCTCCACTCATTTCTGCCAAGTGTCACAGCCAGCTGAGGTGATGTAAGGATATCCTTTGGGGAAGATCTGCAAAGAAACACTTTTCATTAGCTCCACTACTGATCAGGACAAGTTCAGATACTCCTGCAGTTTTACAAGTCTGAAATAGAAACTTCTAAACTTAGCCTGGAGTTTTCTTCCTCAGACCTGGGCACTTGCCTTTCTGTACAAATATACCAAATGGAAAATACTCTCTTTCCACACCTTGCCCCCTCTTTAAAATTGTTACAACAGACTGAGGAATTGAGGGAACCTTTGCTGGAGGCTTATTTGAAGAAGAAACACTTTTTCTTTCCCCCTTTCTTTTTGCAAAATGAGCAAACCAAATCTGAGACTAAAATAAAATCACCTCCGATGGTCTTGCACAGCCTGGTCATTAAATAAAAGTACCAGGTGAAAAACAACAGAGACTGGTGTCACTTGGAGTGGCAAACCACAGAACCAGAGTTAGGTCTGTGCTGTGGTGATGCTTGTGGGCCTCAGACATGCACAATGTTCAGTTCAAACCTGCAGACAGAGTCTGTGCTCACCCCTGAGCACATCACACGGATGTTGGAACTCTGATGGCTGAAAGCTTGGAGCTTTCTGAATTTAAGGGTGCCAGCCCTCAAGTAAATGCCTTGTTTGACCTGAGACCTTGGAAAAGGCTTCAAAATTTGAGTGATGGCACAGAAACAGTGTGTGTGTAGTTTGGATAGTATTGCATGATCTCACAGGGTGAAAAAACTTCGATTTGGGGTTTTAGTATATGGTAATATATGGGAGCCAAGATGGAGAATTTGGGGATTAGATGTCTTTTTGCACCTTCTTCTTCCCTCTTCACAGATCTGGGTGATTTTCTCCAACTGGATAAAAAATGTCCACGTTGCGGATTTAGGTGATCATAATTGGGTTAGGAACATAAATAATATAAATGCCAACTGTTTATTGGATAATTGGGGTTTAAATAGCCTTGAACAGACACCATTTTAGGTCACTTACTTGACTTGTTAGGGAGAGCTCACATCTCATGAGTTTGTAATAGATAAGGATAATAAACTTCAGAGTGAGACTTCAAAAACATCTCTCCTGAGTTTTATTCACCCTGACCTTGGAGCAAGAAAGAGCCTGAAATTCCAACACACAGCCACCCCAGGGATCTCCAAGTTCAGATTTGGCTGTGCAGCCCTCTGCCACAAGTACAACAAAAATAAGGGGCTGAAGTTTGTAGGATATGAGCTAACTGGGAAAGGCAGAAGAATAAACCGCAGAGAACATCAGTGAGGTGACCAGGTGTTTTATCCACTTGGGTCCAGTGTGTATCTTGGGAAAGTATCAATAAAGATTTACCCTGTGGGTTTGCTCTTCCACCAGAACTGCCTTCAGCTGAGACTGGAGACAGACACAGGGCAGGATGGACATTTCTGATCCCGCTCATCCTTCAGGCTTCATGTGAGGTAGCTCAGGTCCTCCCCACAGAGACATCTCAGCTCTTACCCGGTAGTTAAGAGGCTTGAAGATTTTGCCCTTGGTTTTCTTTCTCCTGTTTCATGGAAATTCCCAAATGAGCAGGCCCTGGGTGGTCCTGGGAAGGGGGGTCTCAGCCTCTCCTGGTGGAGCTGGTCCAACTTGTGCTGCTGGTTAGCTGTTCACTGGAGCAGGAACCTGTAACTTCACTTTCCCACATTACACATATGAGTGTCCCGACCATGGGGAAGGAGAGTCCATCTTCCACTTCTCTCTGGTCCAGTGAATCTTTAATTATTTATGTCACATGGAGACTTTGAGACCAGACCCCAGAGGATCTAACAGTTGGATGCTCACAGCAGGTTTTCAGGACATGGGAGGCTCCACATGGGAAATAGAAGTTCAGTCTGGGTTTCCAGCAGCCTGAGAGAGGGCTTAGACCAGTGCCATCTGTTTCCAGTGAACAGCACTGGTGTGCTGAGAAAGCTTATGGGATATAGCCACTCACAGAGCTTCTTGCACCCTGTAAATTTAGAGGATGAACTCTTGGTCAAATCAGAAAGAGGATGGACTTCCCGTTTGTTTCCGTGGGCTGGGAAGTCATCAAGCACGATTTAGGCATGATCATTTCAGCCAAGCCAAGGTTTAGGCAGGTTTGCATTTATCAGCATGTCAGGAATGCAAACGCTCCAGCTAGGTGGGGCAGACACCCCACATTAGACAATTGGACACCTACCTACCTTTATGGAGTTAATCTGCAATAAATCCACCACATAAAGATGCAGAAATGCTATTAAAGTGATTGGGAACATACAGTTAAAACAGAGAGGAGAGAAAGATATAAAGGCACACACAATGCAATGTTCCTGCAGCATAGCCTGTTCTTGGGTTGTATATCACAGGGAGAGGTTTTATTAGAGCTCATTCCATTTTAAAGCCTTAATGGCACCTCCTGTGCCGTGTGATTGGTACAAGAAGGAGAGCTTGGGAAGATGCTAATGCAGCAGGACAGGAGGCAGCTCCACTGCAGTGCTTGTGGCTGGGAGATGAGCTCCGGGCTGCCGAGCATCCGCGGAATTAGCGTGACATCGTCTGGCCAGAGCCGGTACCTCCGGCAGCATCGCGGGCTGGCACAGCCCCACCGGGGAGCGGGGAATTGCGGGGTGAACTGACTGCCCCTGGTGCCTTGCAGGGAATTGCGGGGTGAACTGACTGCCCCCGGTGCTTTGCAGGGAATTGCGGGGTGAACTGACTGCCCCCGGGGCCTTGCAGGGAATTGCGGGGTGAATTCAGTGCTCCTGGTGCCTTGCAGGGAATTGAGAGGGGAATTGACTGCTCCCGGTGCCTTGCAGGGAATTGAGGGGAATTGATACTCCTGGTGCCTTGCAGGGAATTGGGAGGCGCATTGATACTCCTGGTGCCCTGCAGGGAATTGCGGGGTGAATTCAGTGCTCCTGATGCCTTGCCGGGAATTGAGAGGGGAATTGACTGCTCCCGGGGCATTGCAGGGAATTGGGAGGTGAATTCACTGCTCCTGGTGCCTTGCAGGGAATTGGGAGGTGCATTGATGCTCCTGGTGCCTTGCAGGGAATTGGGAGGTGAATTGATGCTCCTGGTGCCTTGCAGGAGAGCCCGGGAGTGTGGCAGTCAGGAGCAGCCAATAAAGCCACACAGTGCAGCAAAGTCGGTGCAACCAAGCTGTAAGCAACTCAAAAATTCACATTCTCACTTTGTACTAATTGCTTCTGCTGGGGCTAAACCTGCCTGCTGGGTCTACTGCTCCATTTCTTTTCTCTTATTTTCTCCACGCCTGGCTCTTTTTAAACTTCAACGTTTTAGCAAGCAGGTGACACATTTTCTGTTTCCACGTCTTTTCCACCTCCAGGCACACTTTGCAGACCAGGTGACACACAGCTTTGAGGCTGTAGCAATCATGGCCAGGAGCAGGAGTCACTGCCAGCAGGCCAGTAAAGGTACTCTGGGGTAGATGTCCTGTGCCTGACTTGAACCTTTGCATTTGGAAGCCAAAAATCCATTCGTAAGGTTTTTTTTAATTATCATTATTGCTTTTTTTTTTTTTTTTAGGGTCACCAGGGCTGAAGTTTTCAAAATTAATAGTGTTGCGCATCTGAGACTTGGACTCCTTGGAGTTGCACATCTGAAACTTGGACTCCTTGGATGTCAAAGGCCTAAATGCACTTGGGCTCCTCTTCTCTGAGCCACACACACAGAGCTGTAATCTGAAACTGTGTATGCCTGCATCCAGGTCAGGGAGACAGCACTGGAGCTCATTTGCCTGACTCACTAACTTCCTTGCCAAGAGAGCATGAAATTTTCATGACACTGCAAAGTAGCTGATCCACAGCCTCTTAAATGTTGCTGCTCCAGAGATTTTATACCCAGAGAGCACCCTGAATAATTGATCTGCTTTTGGGATGCAGGATTATTTATTTATTTATTTATGGTAGTGGCCGTGTTAGTGATATATTAGGAAAAATATATTAAATGAGTTGGGGAAAACAAAGTCTCTATAAAAATTTGGGTGGGATGAGACCATGTACCAGCTCTAAAAATCTAGGACAAAGCACAGGAAGGTAATGCCTGGTTGTGATTTTAAGCCCGTCTCTGGGCCAAGGGAATAGTCTCCATCCTTGGAAATTGAATCCTCACCAGTCCACATTTTGAATATGACAGGTGTCAATCACTCAAATGAAGCTGCTGCTCCTCAAGGATGCTCTGTCCAAAAGCTTTGAAATGACAGCTGAAAGTGACCTCTTAGAATCATTGACAGCTTTGTAGGCTTTGGGGTATTCTTTTAAATTTGTGGCCTTAATGTTTTTTTTCCTTGAAATCACTAACGAAAGAAGGCGGATGGCCCAGGCAGTCAATCTGAGTGTTATCCACCCTTCTCAAAGCACCTGAGGAGAACAACAAAGGCCTCAAAGTCTAAATGCTGGCACTGCTCTTCCCCACATTTTTCTCATTGTTGGCTCACGCCACAGCCACAGAGGCACATGAACCCTTTCTCTGTGTCCCACTTTTGCAGCCTGAGGCTCACAGGGGCCTCCCTGACTTTGCTGACTGTACCCACACTCTCAGACCTTTTTCTGGCCAAGATGGAACATTTCCCAAGAGCAAGGTCATGCAGGCAGGCACAGCCAAGAGGAGCTGCGGCGGTGAGGAGCGGATCAAGGGGACAGACTGATGTCTCAGGATGCCCATTCCAAGCTGGATGGGGCTTTCAGCAAGCTGCTGTAGGGGAAGGTGTCCCTGCCCATGGCAAGGGGTTAAAACAAGATCATCTTTAAGGTCTCCTCCAACCCAAACCATTCCATGATTCTGAGCCTGGAAGATGACATCCATTCTGCAGGAACAGTATTTGTAGAGTTGGCCTGGGCCATTCCTGAATTCCTATGGTTTGAGAGGTTCAGACAAAACATCACCAATCAGTCAGAGGCTTGGAAGCCACATTACAAGCTGAGTCTTGCTTCCACACTCAGTGGGGCCCAGACTGGGCTGCTTTATTATTCAAACACACTACATCTTAGTCATGTTATTTTTTCAGCATGGAAACAGCTACATTCCATCTACCAGCAGAAAGGTTGGATGTGCAGCCTGAACAGCCAAGGCATGTCTGAATTTGCCTCTTTTAAACTCCTTGATAGCTTTCTCTATCCCTGAGTAGCTTGAATAGTTTTACAATGAGTGACTCAAGAAAAAACAAGAAGCTATCCCTGACTGCACAAGCTGTGAAGGGTTCTCTTTGGATTAACACATTGTTATGGCTTTTCTGTGCCACCTCTGAGTCCTCTGCATGGAAGTGTGTGAGATCCCTTCAGATATGCAGGGACAAGAGAATCTCAGCATGGGCAACAAGAAAATACCCTCAAAGGTATTTATTGAGGCAGCCAGGCTGACATAACACAGGGAAAATCTAAATGAGCACCAGCTTAGTGCTCATATACCAAGAGTACATGGGCTCCTCACCACCACTGAGGGGTCTCTGTAATAAATAGCCAAGGAAAAAAGGAAAAACAGCTTGATGGCAGCAGCAGGTAGCTCTACTGAGCTGCTCCTGGCCCAGGGTGAGGTTTCCTCCCCAATGGCTTCCTGGGCAGAGCTTGTGTGCTTCCTGTGCTTCTCCATGTGTGGGAATCTTTTGGACATGTGGAAAGAAATATATGGCCATGAGGAGAGAAGAGCTGTGATCGTCCATGAGCAGTAAAGAAGCAGAGTAGCAAAGCACAGAAGAGGTAAAATTTCTACTTTTAAGAGGTAAAATAAAATTAGAGTTTTTTCTTTTAAGTATTGGAAGTTCTCTTTCCCACCAAAAGCAGGGCTGCATTCACATTGTACATTCTCATGCAGCTTGTCAGACCTGAAGTTGTGACCCTGGCAAGGTGGCAGGGTGGTGACAGCCCTGGCTGTAGGTGTTAGGATCCAACCATCCAGGAGGTCCTGAATGGGGACACACAAGCAGACAGACAGACAGACAGACAGACAACCCAGTTCCCATCTGACATGTGCTTTCCCAGTGACCACTCTATTTCCCAGACATAGAGGAGCTAGAAAATTTCTTTTGCAGTTTTGATGCTCAAAAGAAACCAACCACAAAGCAGTTCTGATGCATGCAGAGAGAGCTCTCAGCAGGGCCTTGGGAAATTCTCTGAGTCATTGGGAAGACACCATGGGGCCACCAGTCACAGGATGGAGGGAAACCCCACAAAACTCCAGGCCACCACTAGATGTTCTCCTAACTCCCTCCTGGGGGGAGCTCCTAGGTTCATTTCCTCAAAACCCTGGAGTAGCTCTCCCATCCCTTTCCCCATTTGGGGAAGGTATGCTCAGCTCTCTTGTAGTCACATCTCATTTCCAAAAACTGGTGGCTTCATGCTTCACCTCCCAGGACAACTGATAGTGCCTGTCCACCTGCCCAGTATCTATTTCCAAGCTCCTCTTTACCATTTTCATCTCAGAGGAGAAGCTAACAAATCCAGTGGTGACTCCCTCCAGATCCTCCCTGGTGAACCTTCAGCCCGGTCTGCTCCAGGAGCTGGGCTTGGTGTCTGTCCCTCACATCAGCTCTGCAGGCCCTGCCAGTGAAGGTGCCACCACCATTTGCCAGTCCCTCCTCTGGCAGACTGATCCCAATTTCCCATCACAGTAACCACTTTACTGAGAAGGGCATTTTCATCTGCACTGCTATTCTCACCTCTCTGTAAGTGTGAGCTCTTGCATGGCCCTTGCATGTTCTTGCAGGAAGAGCAGCTCAAAGCCTGTTCTTCCTACACAAACCTTTCTTTTAGACCCATTGCCATTCCTGTTAATGCCTTCTTTCACTTTCATGACACATTCACTCTCCTTTTCTTCTCCTGTCTCCTTAACTTCTCCTTGCAGTCAGACTCAATAACTCCTACCTTTGCCTATAGCATCACCATTCTGGGACTTTTCTCATATTGCCCACACTAATACATCCTGCCCACACCTCCTTCACCATCCCCACCTTCATCAGCTCAAAATTCTTCTCCCCCATCTTCCCATCCCAAATGCCATGGCTGTAGAAACCCCCTTTACCTCCCTGCACCTGCCCACTCTTCCTGCCTCCTCTTTTTGTGCCTACTCTGGCTGTAATGCCTACAAGTTTTGTTCTGACTTTCTAGACATGGCACAATGATGACTCTTCTCCATTTTTACATTTCTTACTGCTCTCTCTGACCCTCTCCACACCCCCTAATGCAACATCCATGGGGTCTGGTCTCTCTCTGCCTCAGCAGCCCCCTGCCAGATGCTTTCACCTGGCTCAAGATTTCCATTATTTTCCCCCAGCCTATTCCAGGCTCAGCAGCCAGAAGCAAGGACATCTCCACCTGGGTGGGTCCTAAGTGGATTTGGCTGCCCTGCAATGGGGTGGGAGCTGGGAAACAGCAGCTGGGATGTCCAGGTGCTGCTGGACACTGCCCTGACATGTTCTGCAGCAGCTCCACAGCTCTCTGGCGCAGGGTGGTTCTCACTTTCCCCCATACACATTCACTGTTACTATCTCGTAGTCTCCTCATTTCCTCCTTCTGGAAAGACATTCCCACCACTACAGCTTGTTTCACAATCACTTTCCCTCAACCCAGATACTACAGATGATGTTTCGTTTTTCATTGCTGTAACAGCAATGTGACTCAGGAGCAATTTCAATTGTCAATATCCATGTGTATCAACAGATCAGCAAAATCGTTCTTGAAACATCCTAAAACTGAAGATTTTTCTCATGAACATTCAGGTCTTTCCTGTTTTCATCCTTCTAGAGTTGGCACAAAATAATAGCCTGAACACACACAAAAAAATATTTGTATTTGACTGAATTTTGGTGTACCAAAGCACAGCAGGACAACTCGTGAATAAACTGTGAATGGCCAGCACAATGAGGCAAACAGGTTTGTTTTTGCTTGTCTCCTGTCTTTGAGGAAGAGAGGTAACATCAGAAACAAGAAAAAAAAATACTGTCACATGTGGGTTGCCCACATTTTCAGAGAGAGCCATAGAAGGCTGGTTAGAGCAGCAACAATAAATATGCACTGCCAAGAAAGTGTGTGTCATGCAACTCCACACACAAACAGCAGCTTGCTGACTGAATGACGAAAGCACTGAATGACAAAAAAAGAGAGCTTGTGGTTGATTATATAGGTGCTAGAAGGGCCAGTAAGATATGAGAGGAACAGAAAGTCACTTGTGATGGAATTTGACGCAGCTGATGTCACGGAAGCCTGGTGAGATGACTGCTCTAATACTGAAATAAAACTGTTGATTAGGAAGGGCAGGCTGGGGGTGGTTCTGTTCAGCACCACTGTGGACTTGTGAGCTGCTGGGTCAGATTGACAAGATGCTCAGCAGAACAGGGAGAGTATCTGAAGAACAATCTGCTACAGACCACCAGACAAAGTCACTGAGTCAAAAAGCAGCATGATTGTTCTTTAAACCCGTTATTCATTTAACCCTCATCCAATTTGTGGACAGAAGAGTTCTGTAGGCACAGAGAGCTTCACGTGGGAGACACATGCTAGAGATGCAAGTAGCCAATAGAAAAACAGCATTTGGGTGGTGCAGGTGAATTCTCTAACCCAAGAGGGTCACACCCATGGTGAGAGCGTTCATTGCAACATAACGTGGTGAACCAAATCCTGGGTGGAAAGTTTGTTGGCCTCTGAATGCCAGGCATCATTGTGACCTGATTGTGACCTGATTATTTACCTGCCCTAAACACGCAGCTTTAAAAAGGTGCATTCTCTAGCTCAAAGGAAAATTACTATCCAGGTTCATGGCTAGACAAAATGTGGGTAGAAGAACCCAGATGAAAGTTCAGGCCTTTGATGAAGGGTTTATCAGATGGTCAAAAAGTCGGGATTTCCAAGTCAAGAGTGCAAACAGATCACACTAAAAATCTCATCCTGGTTCAGCAGCAAAGTGAAGGAATCAATGTGAAACTGAAAAGCAATCACAGCTGTGAAAGTGCGAAACAGCTGCCAGTTAACATAAAATAGAAGTAACTAAGTGAGAGAAATTAGTAAGTAAAATTAGAAGGTGTTCTGCACCTCAGAACAGAGCAAACAAAGTCTTTTTTCTTCTACTAAGAACAAAAGGAGCTTAAAAATAGTGCAAGAATATCACTAGAGAGGGCTAGTAAAATGAATGGCAATGCAAAAAAGAAAATTACTAAATATATATTTGTATTCAGAAAGAAATGAGACTATGTACATGTATAACACAGGGTTATAGATGAACATTTTTGCTCAGTTACATCAAGAGTCTCATAAGCAAGATCTACTAGGGAAAAAATATCTAAAATAAGCACTGTGGCTAATTAGCATTCCCAAAAGAGATGACATGATCTCTCTCCCACTTCCATTTGATGAAGTTCTCATAGTGTATCAATACTCCAAATGGGTAAAGAGGATGAGTGGGGTAAGTACAGTCAAACAGAAATTAATAGAAAATGGTAATTGGCATCTTTCAAAGAATAAGAATTACTTGCCAAACTGAGCTACAGTTTTGATGAGTTTGGCCCAGACATGACAGATTCAGTGTTTTCCAAGGCTGTACCATGCAACAATGTTGTGTCCTGTAAAACACTAAATGTTATCCCATAATTGATGTGAGAGCTGAAGAAGTGAGAGATTGCAAATTCTAATGAACAGTCACAGCACAGGGTCCCAGTACAGCACTATGAGAAAAGGGAATAAAGGAGGCATGAGTATACCCTGTTAGTGTAGGCATGGATGTAGGGACATTATTTCCATGCTCATGCATAGCAGTAGAAAGATCACTGCTGAAACAGTCCCTGACGTGCAGACCCATGGAGTGAGGGAGCAGCTCTGGGGAGGGGACACTGGGAGCTGCCCCCCTTGCACTGCTTTTCCCCAGGAGCTGCTTTGAGCCACCGCTGGAGGCTGGATTTTGAACCAGTCAAACCTTTGGTTGCCCAGGAACACCACTCTTGCTGCCTTCTGTTGTCTGCACAATTTCCATATGTGCAGTTTTCAAAGGAATCTAAAAAGAGGAAACCATGAACTACCTGCAATAGCGACCTGCAAAGACCAGAGCAAACATCACCCTGTGTGAGGTTCAGGACTCACTCTGCTCTTTGGTCTTTTATTTGCTTTATCCATCACATTAAATCTCTTCTCAGTCTACTGTGACTGCATACAGGCTAACTGCACAAATATTTCCACAATACACCACTTGCATCTTGAGTTCTTAACTATCACCACAGAGTCCTAACTGTGCCAGCACAGTTGAGCATGACCTTTGGCAGGGTGCATGGGCAGCAGGCATGTTTCAGACTCAGCTGTCAGGGCTGGTTTTCCATTTGATCCATTGCAGTTGTCAGTTAAAAGATAAAAATAAACTCAGCACCAGAGACTGGGACTTCCTTCTGCGAGCTGAGTTGCCCAGCCACAGCCAGCTCCCCACTGCTTCCCTTCTGAGACATTGATGTATTTTCCACATACATGGCCTGCTTTCAGTGGGAGAGGTACAGCCCTCACCCTCTTCCAGCCTCCTCTCTTCATCATGCCCTTTCTCCAGAGCAACCCAGATCCTGGAGGAACCCACAGGAACGTGGCACTGGCTGGGGAGCCATGGAATTATAGATCTGTATTTATCCAACTGTTTGCTGCGCATTTTGTCCAGAAGGATCCTGTGAGAGACAGTGTCAGAAGCTTTACTGGAATCCAAAATGATTACATCAACTGCCTTCCCTTGCTCAAGGATTATTATTATGACTGGCTACCTTGTCATAAAAAGAAATTAAGTTTGTCAAGCAGGACTTTCCTTCATGAACCTGTATTGGCTGTGACTGGTGTCTGCCTTGTCTTCCAAGTGTTTTTTAATAACTCACAGATTAGTCTCCATAATCTTACCAGGCACTGAAGTGAGACTGCTGAGGTGCTTTACTGCTCAGCACTGGCTCGTATGAAAATTCATCTGTAGGTATCTCAGGACCACAGAAAACAAAATGTGTGATTGCTAAAGAGGAAGCAGACTGTGGTTTAAATGTGGTCCAGAAAAGGGGGGTTCATGGTAAGTGTCTGCTAAGAATGGCTTCTAGGAGGAATGGCTGCCTTTGTTTTGCACCTTGAATTGACACGGAAGAAAACACCAGGAACTGAAGACTGCTTTGCTTTAGGTGGGAAGGCTGAAATAGGTGTGCTCCTTATGTATTAAGCAGGTGTATTCTTTTCATATCAACAACACAGTGTTGTTTGCTGGGTCCAGACTGGAAGAAAGGAGAGATTTCACCAGTGCTCTCTGATAACTGGGACAAAACACCAAACACATTGGGGGACTGGTGGGGTCTGCATCCTTTGCATGTCCAGAGCAAGGCTGCCCATCTCTGCAGGAGATGCTTTAACCCAGCAGGACCTCTGCAGACTCAGCAGTGACAGAGATGTCTGCAGAGATGTCCCAGTCCCAGACCTGGCCCACTGCTGCACACACAGAAATCCAGGGGAGCTTTGGTGAGAAGGGGATTGTTTGGGCTGGTTTTTCTTTTGAACCCTATAATAAGGCTGCTCAGGTCTGGCTGTGCACACTCTTTAAAGAGCTGGGATTCCCCCTTCTGATAGCAGCTACACAGCAGCCACTCTTTTCTTTAATCTCCACCAAACTATTATTTCAACATACCACCCACACAGCCAGATGAAAAAGCACTGGTGAAAGGGTGGTGCTGTTTTGTTCTTTCCTTCTCAGAAAAAAAAAAAAACCAAGGCTTAGAAGAAAAGCTCAGGTCTGTCTCTCTATTGTGCTAACTCCTTTCCGTCTGGAATTTCCCATCAGTTGTACCATAAACAAACTCCCTTCAAATATGCTAAAATAAAGTGAACTGAAATTCAGTAGCAGACATAGAATTAGGGACTACTTGTAATCTGGTGGTTACCAAAGAAAGATCAAGAGCTGATAGAATCTGATTTTTCATGTTAGACTGTTTAAATTTCTTATTCAATAAAGTAATAATTCACTTTATAAATTAGGTTACATTTGAATACAGCTTTTCATTTGATTTTATGATTGAGCTTGATAAGGTTTTTAACTAAAAGAGGTTGCTCCTTCATTCCCAAATAATAGATAATACTTTGAAGAGCAAATACCAGCATGTAATTGCCATTTTTCAAAAGGATTTCGACATCATAACAGATTATTTCTTGTTTTGTTGTCCTATCACTGATGTTTCTACTAAGACCCCCTCTAGCGTGAGACACAAGATGGTGCCCTAACAGAAATGTCATTGCTAGGAGAAAGGGCACAAATCTTAGATTACCATGATAGGCTCATAATTTTTTTTACAACAAACCACTATAAGGGAACCATAGAACTGTAGCAAAGAACACCAGAAGATGTCTTTTTATAAACAGTACAGCAGCTTTCATTACTCCTCCTGCTTTTCTTGCTTTGGATTGCTAAGAAGCTTTTTAGGGAAAGAGGCCTGGTATCCACTGTGTGCATTTTATTAATAATTTTTTAAAGTAAAAATTCAAGGCAAAAAGATTCGCTGACATATCCCTGGCTGTCATTCCACCAGCCAGCAAACAGAAGCAGGAAGGATTAAGAGACCTGCTAGAAAGGACTTTGGGGTGCAGAAAGCCAACCATGTCCTCAGCAGCAGGTCAAGGTAGGGGGTTCTGTCCCACTGCTGGACATCTAACTCTGGGTGTCCCAACACCAGAGGGATGTGGATCTCTTTGAGCAGGCCCAGAGGAGGCCATGAAGATGCTCAGGGTGCTGGAGCATCTCTGCTATGAAGGCAGACTGGAGAAAGTCGTAGATGTATGGCCTGGAGTAAAGAAGGTTCCAGGGAGACCTTGCAGTGCCTGAAGGGGCTACAAGAGAGCTGGAGAGAGCCTTTTTACAAGGAGTGACAGGACAAGGGATAATGGATTCAAACTGTCAGAGGGCAGATTTAGGTGCTGAGAAGAAATTCTTTACTGTGAGGGTGCTGAGGCCCTGGCACAGGGTGCCCGGAGCAGCTGTGGCTGCCCCATCCCTGGCAGTGTTCAAGGCCAGGCTGGAGGGGGCTCTGAGCAAGCTGTTTTCCTGGTCTTTAAAGAAGTCCTGAGCAAAGGGACTGCCTGGCTGTGCAATGTCAGGTTTCTCCAGGCCACCCCAAACCAGGTGCAGGATAGCAGTGGCTGTTCCTGCAGCTTCCCGCAGATATTCACATCCATCTCTCTGCTGCAGACATCAGTTTGTTTATCATTGCCCAGAGCCCCCTTGATGTTGTATCTCAAACATCCTGAAACCAAGCAGAGAAAAGACACTGCATTCTTTCTGCACCATCTTCTTCTGTCCTCAAATCCCTCCTGTTCCTGAAAGTGCCAGGATGTCACCCAAGCTGATCAGGCACCTCAGACAGGAAGACATTTCCTGGACACTCGTGTCTCTTGGAAATGGGAGACATTTTGTATGGGTGTGCTTGCATTTTTGTGGTTTTTAGTGCTTGGTGGCATAACAAGACACCCTTTATTTTCACCCATGTATTTGCTGTGTGTATTCCATAAGCTGCAGCTCCAGGATGATTCCTGCCAGTGACTCTGTTTGCCTGGGACCTGAGCAGTGATGCTCAGACACTTCCATTCAGCCAGGTCAGTGGGAGCACTGGCATTTGGTTCTGGAAAATTCTGAGATTTCCATGTCTCATTATATGTAGATATCTATAGTTGGTTGTTTTTTTTTAATTTGTGATAATAACTGTGTCTCTCACAATATCTTTTTGTCACTTCATCTCAAAATATCTGCAGAGGAAGTCTTTAAAAGAATTCACAGATGTCTTCTAAACAGAGAAAGCTAAAACTCAGAGATTAATGAAAAGAGACCACAAGAGTGGTCCAGAGTCCAGAACTGAGCTGTATCTGTTTTCTTCCCATTATTTGTTAGCACACGCTACCAAAGCTGACAGAGAATTATAAAATATTTGCATTTCTTAAAATGCTGAAACCTGCAGGTTTGGTTGAGCAGAGGTTTCATGCAAAAACATCCCACATCTGGGTAGCCTGGAGTGCACAGACAGCTGTGCTGTCAAGGTCCACCTGCTTCCACTCTGCAAAGTCACTCCAGAAAAGCTGCCACAGAAATCACTCTCACACACCACAGACAGACAGACAGACAGACAGACAGACAGACAGACAAGACCTCCCATCCCCAGTGTCACGTGTTAAAATGTGCCTGTGCCACCCCAGCACCAGGTGAAGCTTCACCATCTCTCCTTTCCATGAGGAATTTTATTTACAAAATGATTGAAGCTGCTATTGTCAGGAGAAAATAGGATGGAAGGGATGATTTTTAATGTCAGAGAATGTTTCCAATTTATATGGTTGCTTCACAAATGAATCTTCAAAAAGTAGATTCCCAGCACTAAGGAGGGCATGGAAATTGTACTTGGAAAACGAGGCTGTAAATTCATTGTTTAAGTGAAACCAAACTGGTGAACACAGAACAAAATCGCAGGTGTCTATAGGAAAACCAATTTATAGCAAGATATATTTATATTGAAAAAAATGTGCCAGAGCTCAAAAGTCAGTGTTTTCAAGGGTGATTTCCAGTAGATTTTTCTGAGCAACAGAGCACAGGGCTCACAACTCTACCCTCTGTGACTCCTCCATCGCACAGCTGAAGTTCAGATCAGTGGCTCAGGAACTGGAAAGGTCTGGTGTGCCCAGGGTGATTCCAGCTGTACACAGCAGGCAATTCAGAGTGCAGAAGGACCCCAAGATGATGTAAGTTGCCCATTTTTATAAAGACAGATACCCTTTTGAACCAAAGGGCTCACAATCCTGAGTGTCCATGTGTGACTGCAGGTTTCCACAACACACTGTGCTCAGGAGAAAACCCAGTACATCAAGTCCTGTTCCCAATGAAACCTGCCAGCCCCTTTTGTTGTCCTCTTGCTTTTTCCTCCCCCTCCTCCTCTGTTCCATTTCCTTTTCCTGTGTGCTTACATGGCAGCCCCTGCACATGTAAATCAGTAAATCAAACCATTTACATACAGAGCATTATTTCTATGTTATCTCTGTTCTGCAAAACATTTCCTGCTTTCCTGTCTGCGGCTTTTCTCTGAGGTGGCCCTCGGTGCTGAGCCCCAGCTCAGCCGTGCTGGGGTCACCCACAGGCACCTGCCAGCTCTGTGACATCCTCCCCCAGCAGGGTACCACCTTCCTAAAGCCACCCACCTGTGGGGCTGTGGTGCAGCTCTGCAGGGTGGACAGCTGGGATCTCTGCCTTGGAGAGCTGGCAGCCAGGGTCCCTGACCACAGCAGGAGGAGCTGATGCAATGCAAACACCAAATCCCTTTGAATCCCTGCTGCATCAGCCAGGCCCAGCCTGGCTGCACAGCAAACTGTTGTATTGAACTAAATAGCTTATTTAGTTGTTGTTTTGCACTGAGTGCAATATAAAGACTACTCAGATTTGCACTGAGTAGTCTATATTGCATTGAATTGTTTATGTTATATCACAGGGCTTGTTTTTCCCCTCTCCTATCACAGGAGCCTTCTTACAGAGCCTAAGGCAAGAACAATAGTCAAAAATATTTAGATTTATGGCAGACTGTTTGAGTGAAATTTGGTTTATCTGAACCCCAGGTTTGTCCAAGGCACTTCTGTGTATGTCAACTCCTTGTCCTTCAGCCACTCCGCTCCCTTGGGATTCATCCTTGGGGAGGATGAATTTTATGACTTTGTTTCCATGGTTGACACAGTTTTTGTATTAACTCAACATTTAATATCCAACAATATAAGAGCCCTGCAGTAACACAGAGCTCAGGGTAGCCATATTAGCTGTTTGCTGTTTGCAGCTTGAACTCCTCTCTGATCTGTGAGAGTTAAACCGATTTCAGATCTTGGCCCAGCACTGCCACTGCTTTGAGTTTGTAAAAAAAATTCTAATTGAGTGTTCTCTGAACCGCACCTTTTTCCTCCCCATGTGCTAACAACTGTAACCTTTCTACCCCTGCGGGGGTGTTAGGGTTTCTCAGTATAAGAGAAGAATTTCTCAGTATAAGAAGGAAAGCCAGACAAACCTGTCACGGGGCTGCACGTGCGGCGTGAGCGGCAGAGCCGAGCCTGGCGTGGCAGGTAGTGATGGGTGCCTGCTAACTCATCATGTTTTCAGTTTCCTTTTATTCTGACAGCTGGAGCTGAACAAAAGGACAAAGTGGATGGGCTGGAATGCTTGGGAGCACACATGTCCAGAGATTGAATTCAAAGTTTGGAGTCAAATTCCCTGAGCTGCAGCAGCACACTCGTGTGTCAGCTTCAGCCACACCACTAGCAGGCAGAGTGACCCAAAAAAGCTGTCAGATATAACCCCACCTCATCCCAAGGACCCTAAGGTACATTTTGGCACCTCTCCACTCTTACCATCAGAGGATAAAGCTGTTGTTGCCCCAGAGAAGTCAGTGGTGCCAAAGGTCTCTCAGAAGCTCTGTGTGACAACCAGCTGTGCTCTGCCAGCGAGCTCCTGACAGGGACCACGTCAATCCCAGCATGGGACAGGGTAGGACTGTCAAACACAGGTAGAGCTTTTCAGAGTGAGAGACCTTTCCTTGATGAGGGCATGATCAGTTGCATTCAACTTAGTGGATTTCCACCCCTGAGGCACACAGTACATCACTACACCGGTGAAAAAGGAGAACTGCCAAATTTCTACACACCACTCACAAAGCCAGGCAAACTTAAAGCAGGAGGGCTTTCCAACACAGATATGAAATGCAAGGATTTATGCAGATTGACTAAGCAGCAGAAATCTGACTGTGTCATCCCACCCATCACATGCAGGAAAGCCACTGAACCAAAAATCTTAGCAACTGACAGCCCCATGATTTTCATTTCCAGCAGCAGGACTTGTCTGCATTCCCTGCAGACTGCATGCTATGGATTGGGTGTGCATGGTCAGACAGAAATCCTTGTAAGCTCTGTGCTGGCTCAGCTCAATGGTTTTGCCACTCAGCTGGCCTGGCTGCCAGGGTGGTACGTGCCTGCACCTCGTGTGTAAGAGAAGCACTCTGCAGGTAGGAAATGACAGTGAGGAAGCTGAGCTTCAGTTTTATCAGAGTTTAACACATCCTGTGGTTGATCCTGATATAGACTGATATAGAAAAAAAGCACCATGGCCAGCTTTTGTCCCTGTGCCAAACCAACAGCATCACAGCCAGTGTCACAGACAGGCCAGGCTACTGAGATTCTTTGCCAGGCACAGTTGTGGATCACACCAGTGCAAGGGCACTCATACAGTGCTTTGGCCACAGCAGCACAGAGCAGAATTCAGTGCTCAGTGCTTCCTAGCCCCTGGACCCTGCTGTCCTAGAGACTCTTGGGCACTTTCCTGGCTTGCTCATGATTAAGAAAGTCCTTTTTGCCATCCTGCATGTGCTGCACTCCCCAGACAGGTTACAGCTCTGTTCCCATTCAGTGCACTGCCTGGTAACAGGAAAACAGACACACATTTGGCTGTTTCCTAAGACCTGTACTTCAAGATACTGTTTTCGTTTCCTCACTTCCCATGCTGCAAATTTAAAGCCATATTCTCTCATTTTCCAAAAAAAAAAAAGAACATTGGTTACCTACACAAAACAACTGTACAAAATTGTCTTCCTGGGTAATCTTTTGCAATACATGACACAACCCTGTATTCCGCTGCAGGTGGAGAAAGGAGAGGCAGATGATCTGACATTTCCTCCATTTATAGGTTCTTGTTGGTCACAACCAGGGGAAGATGACATTAACATAGAGCATTTTCATATGCAGTGGAACAGAGAAATATCTTACCTGTTTTTCTCTTGATAGTTTCTAAATGAAAGAAAAAGGGAGTGAAAAACTCAAGTCTATAAGTCTTTCAAACACATTGGATCCCATCAGCTTTCCACAGTTATTTCTGTTAACTGATCAGTGGTGCATAAGCAATTTCTCTATCATAGTGCTGTAAAAATTAAAAAAAAAAAAAATCTGTGTTATGTAGAACTGAGTTAAAACAGGGCTGGACCTTTTTCTCTCTTATTGTTTGAACAGTCACGGTACCTCAGCAGGAAAATGATGAAGAGTGCATAGAAAACATCACTTATGCAGCTTACCTTGCTTGAACACACAACCTAAAGGCAACTAACTAAAGAGCACCCAGAAATTTAATTGCAGAAAGAAATATTCTCAAAATGCCCAATCTGAACTCACTGAGGTTAAAAGAAACATTTCCATTTACTTCAGTTGGATTTGGCCAGAGAGTTTCTACATTCTGCTTTAAATGGTTCTTCATCTGATCTTTTTTTACTGACTAGGTGAGATTGCAGCTCAGACCAAAATTTATATTGCTGTACCGCTTGTATTATCTCTACCAAAACCAGAGTACACTTGACATATTTGTTTTGGTCTTGCCACCCACAGAAGGTCTACCTCAGTGTTCATCTCCAGTCACAGAAGATCTTATCAAAAGTTTTTGAAAGCATCTTCCAACATGAAATCTTCCATCAGTCTTCATCTTGCAAGACAATGGTTGTGGGTGATGTCAGCTGGGGCTGTACTACTGAAAGAAGCATGAAGAAGATAAATAGTGACATTTTTCAAGTCTGACTGGAAGATTCAAGGGCAGAGAGATGTCTCATCTTTCATTTCCCTACAGAGGATCATGCAATTTTCAAAGTTTCATCATTAAATCCACTTGGAAAATGCAAATGTGTCTCTGACTATCCTAAACCCAACATCATGGAGAAAACAATCAGGCAGGTATTTGACCCCACAGCTGATTGCAGCCAAATGGGAACTGTGAGCTGGTACATCACAAATACCACAGAGGAGCCCCTGGTCTCTGTGAGAACTCCAGTTCTTCAGGTCTCAGAGCACTCTGCTCTTTTCTATCCCACATGTCTGAATGAAAGACAGGCACAGAGACAAATCAGCTGTAGTCATCTCAGAAACATTGTTCCTTCATTGTGTTTTCCTTTAGGTTTAATTTCTACTCAGAGAAGGAACAACATGAAGTCACACATTTGAGGCAGTGCACAGACAGGTTCCAGCAGTATGTCCAGTCAAGCTGAGCTGGCACAAACAAAAATTTCATTTATTCTCCTCCACAGATGGAAACCAGCTTCAGCCTCTTTTTTCCCCAATTCCTTCTGGTTCCTGAGACTAAACTGCTCTTTACAGAAAGACCCATCTCCAGAAACCTCCTCCAGAACAGAACCAAAGTAACCTTTTTACACCAGAATGAAAGTACATACCAAGCATTTCTTTAATTTTCAGAATAAATGTTTCACTTTCAATACAGATACCAAAAGTAAATTCAGTTTTCTGCTTACCTTGGGTTGCCACCCTACAGTTCCTTCCTGTCCTCCTTAGCCCTCAGCAGTCTGCAAGCACTGACAGACCCTCGTGGGGTCCTGTGAGCACCTCACTGAAAGTGGAACTGGTAAGAGATGATGGAGAAGTTGCCTGAAGGTCGTAACTAACTTTGACTGAGTCACACACAGCATCTGCAAAACCACAGGCAACAGGTCTCACATACTGGCACTGTAATATTGGGGTCTTCTTCCTCCCTCACATAAAGCCTGAACTAGGGCACTTGGTAAAGATCATATGGTCCTTCTTATCAATGCTCTTTGCTATTAAGGAACTCCTGCAACTCAATTCTACTTCTAGAAGGTGTTTAAACCACCATCAAATCTCCTTTAGCTTTCTCAGTCTTTGCTATCCCAGCTGGAACCAGAATAGCCTTTCCCTCCTATCACCACACAATTTATTGGGCTCTAACACTGTTTCCCATTTTTCAATACCCAGCCAATTCACACATATTCAGGTGAGTTCATTCCCAGAGTGGGAATTTCCTCCACTGTAGGAACCAGCACCTCCTGCAGGTGCTCTGCCCCAAGGAGCCAAGGGCTTGGGGCAGTTCATCAGTCCCTTGTCTCTCTGGGGCATGTTTGCAGTGAGTTAGGTGCACATCCAGAACAGGGGCCCAAACAGAGCCTGGCAGTCACCAAAGCAACCTCCCACTCGCTGTACAACCTCCCACACTTGTGCAATTCTGTACAAGTGACAGAATTTGACAGCAAACAATTTTTAAGGCTGCTTCTTCTCCTAGGTGCTCTGCTGACACTGGGCAGCCTCTGCTTTCTGTGCACACCCTAGAAGTGACACACTTTTGGAGACTCTGATGAAGTTGTGCCCACAGAAGCTCTTTTAGCTCACAGCACTCAGGACTGCACGTGGTATCGTCAGCTACTTCCTCCAGCTCAGAGCAGCCTCTGAGCACGGCACAAGCTGGAGCACTCCATCATCTCCTCTGTGAAAACCAGGGCAAAAAAAAGGGGCAAAAAAGGTAAGTGTTCTATCTCTGAGTCAAGGCATTGCTTCTATTTGGCAGGGTTTCCCTTTTGTTCTGTTCTGGTCACTGTTTCTCCGTGCCGTGTGTCTCTGCTCAAGAAATGCAGATTGTGTTGATGCCTCACCACAGGCTGACTCTCCTTGTGACTGATGTAGTGCCTGGGTCTGTAATAATTAATTGCAATTGAGGCAGCCCCTCCTACCTGTCTTCCTTATAAATTCCCTTTCCTATAAAAAACATATTTATCTTAAAAATCAACTTTAGTTCCCATCAGGGATAGATGATTACTAGGATTGGAGGATTTTGGCAGAACAGAGGTTGCTGTGAGGTGAGCTTTAGCTATTGCTGCAGTGCATGAGCCATGAATGCAGAACTATAATAGAAATATGAATGCTGGGTTTCTTTTCAGAAGAATTCACATCCAGCCTTTCCTCTCATCCTTCCTCTGCTGGCAAAGCAAGGTAGGCATTTAAATGTCAAGTTTACCTGCTGGTCTATAAAGACTAATTGGATACACTACATTCCTTCTTTTTCTCCAACTTTTATTCCCACAGCACTGCTGATATCTGGCACTCAGGGATGTGGAAGCTAACTGGAGTTTAAATTAACTTTTTTTTGTCAAATATTTTCAGAGTTGACTACTTTTCCAAAGACCAAAGAGCATCTGTGTTTATTTTAAACCTGTCTTTCTCATAATCCCATTTAGATCTGCTGCTGCCTCTAAACCAGCAGCTCTTTAACTTCCAGCAATTTTGTTGTGGGGAAGAGGGGTGTAGGGGAGAAACAAAAAAAAAACCCAAAAGAAAGTAAAAAAAAAAAAAAACAAAACTCCCCTCCTCACCAAAGAAAAACCCAACAAAACCAAAACAAAACCAAAAAATCCACTTATTGTGCTCATTAGCACACAATGGGCAAGACTGATTTTCTTCTGAGAAGTTTTCCAAAGTTCTCTACACAGGACACTATATTTAGAGAAATTTAAAGAATATTTAAAGAAATTTAATTTTAATTGGGCACCCCCTCTGCACAGATTTCTGCCTGAAAGTGCAGATGGCTCTTTCAGGTTCAGCATTTCCCAAGCCTCTTGGGAGACACTGATCTTACAGCCTTACCATGATCATACAAATAATTTTGCTGTCAAGTGTCAGGATGCTTTGGGAAATGTCTCCTTACTGGGATTTTTACATTAACAGCTTCCAGGATATACCCAAAGTGTGCCAACAAACAAAGGTGCTCATTGTGGTAGGTGTAGAGAAGAGATGGTGGTAGAAGAGATCAGAGATGACGACTCAGACAAAATACCACAGATTAGCAGAAGTGAGTGTGCCCACAGAGATGTCAGAGGTGTGTGTACATGCAAAGAGGAACCTTTGAGCCTTTTTTTTGGTATCACTAAATCTTAACAGGAAAGCCCTGCTGTTGGTATGGTAAGGTAGCTACAGGAGGTGACCTAGATGTCAAAAAGGAAAATGGAAGTTCTCCAATTAGCCGAGAGCAAATCAGAGGACAAAAAGGAACAAAGAAATTATGTTTCACGGTAAATGGAGAAGGGGGAAATATTTGTGTCTAAGTTCATATCACTGTTAAATACTATTTGTAGGCATTGTTAAAAATAGGATTGTTTCAAGTAAAAAAGGCACCATGGTTTTTGCAAGGCTTTACAAATCCTACTTGCTCAGAGACATCCACTTTAGACAAAAGTAAAACAATTTTAATATTAAACTACCTGAACTAGTCAGTACCAGCCATTATGTCAGTGAGCCCAGGTTTAACAGATCATTAAATTATTTTGAGCAACTCTGCTCTGTTTTTCCCCAGCACCATCTTTAGTACTGATGATGCCACCACAGCAGCTTCCATAGAGACCCATGAGGGCAGGGCCAAGATTCCCATCAGGGACAGAAAATCTACTGCCACAAGGTCAAAGCCCAACACTATCTTCAGATTTTCCTACTCCTGGAAAAAGAAGCCACCCTATCTGTGCTCACTCTTTGCAGCACAGTTAAGCCATGCTCTGACTGGGGGATTTAACAGGGATGAAAGAGACAAATGCATTTTGGGGATGCAGAAAGAGCCTGTGATCCCTGTGACTGTAATGATTGCAGTGAAGGTGTCAGTGAAGGAAGGAGGGGACACTTGTGGATTTGGGAGTTTGATCAGATGTGTTTGGTTATGAATATGTTCAGTTGCTACCCCAGAGATGATTTTGAGTCACAGCAGGTTGGGGTGGACATGGCTCTGGACTGGGCCTTCCTATGGCTCTTAGTGTGTTTCTCACTGCAGGTGCCAGAGGTCTAGCAGGAGTCTCCTGTTTGAAGGCCTGGAGGCCAAGAATAAGGAGGATGATATCAGCAGTTCTGGGGAAATCCTAAAATCTAAAGGATAACAAATCACCTCTTTTTAAGGGTACACTGGTGGGTTTGGACAGAGGTCTTGGTGCTTCTTTGCTCAGCTGCTTGAAGTCAAATTTTCCTTAAACCTGGCAATAAAACACATTCATCTCTGACAGTGTGTCAGCACAGCCAGACCTCCTCACCTTGTTAAAACATCCTGTTCCCTGATATCTCAGCCTGTTCTCCAACATCCCAGCCTGTTCTTTTAGTAATCCAGAGCAGTATCCATCCACTTCTATACCCTTAGTGCCAAATCTGCTGGTACTTGTCTGTGCTTCAGCATCCTTGAGCACCCTGATGCAGGAGAGAGGACTGGGAATCACCACTCTCATCCTCCTCTAAAACTTCGTAGCTCCAGCACAACCAGAGGGAAAGTTTGGTCAGCTGGGTTTCCAAATGGGCCCCTTCCTTAACAGAAGCTATATACAATTAGCCCCCAATGTCAAGGCCACCAATTAAGCTGCAACAGCTTTAGGGAGACATTGAGTGCTTGGTGGTTTCAGGTGTGGTGAGGTGTGAAGCAGAGCTGCTCTCAGTTGCTCACTTTCACTGCTGCTGCTCCAACACCAACACTTACCTCAGCCTTTTGACTTGACACGCTTTACACTTTAGCCCCAAATTTATGACAGCCTTTCTGGGCTTCCTGTTGCTTCTCCTGGCCATGGAGCCATTCCTCTGGCTCTGGGATCTTTTCCACACAAGCTGGTGGGTACCAGGGAGTAAATCTGCCCTGCAATAGCTGCATTCTGAGATGCTCTCAGGGAGGACTGAGAAACTTTGATAGGTCTGAAGTCACAAAATCCTGACTCATAGTCTTTGAATCATGAAACCAAAGTCCCCTGGTACAGGTGGATTTTGGGGTCTATTTCTCACCCGTGAACTTCCTCTACCTACAATGTTTAAGCAGTTTTACCTGCTTTTATATATGTTGAATGACGTGGTCTTAAACCCAGTACAAGGATCTTTTGTCAACATTTCTCCCACATCCACCAGACATTCTTCTCTCCTGTGCAGTCCCTCTTCAGGTAGCAAGGCACTAGGACACCCAGATTAAGGAAGGATCACATTTTAAAACTGGGCCTTTGTCAAACCTGAATTATGACAGTTCCCCTTAGTAATACCACAGCTGCTCATTTGAGCAAAGTAGCACATTTAGTACTATTGTGGGATTTCTAGATTGTGGAAAGGGGGAAGTGGATGTATGGATTTATGTGATAAAAATCTACAGTCATTGAGAGTTCACAGCTATGAACAGTGTTATCTTGAGGTAAATCAAGTATCTTTCCCTCCTGAGGGAAAGGCTCCTCCCCTCCTGAAAGGCAATTGATTAATAACTTCTCTCTTCTACCATCTACCTTCTTTATTTTTATATTTATTATTATCTTCATATTAATATCTTTGTAATATGATGCAATATAACTGCTTATATCTGCATTACATCTCATATCTGCAACACAGAATTAAATATAAAGGCTGTGTAGCTAATCCCAGGGTATTGCTGCTTTCAGCTACAAATGCTGAAACTTGTTTTAACCAGCACTAGTCAAGAGAGGGATCATCTGCTACACCAGTGGAAGAAAGATATTTTAGCATAGAGTTGTGCTCAGGCTGGATTGCCAGGATAGCCTTAAAAGACTTTTTTCTAAACAGAGTTTTGAAACTATATTGTTCCAAGATTATATATTCATATATTATGTTCAAATTTGAAAGCAAGTTGCTTGAAAATGGGTTTATGTTCAAAATTCAAACTATACAGCTTCAAATCCCACTGTGTTTTGTGTGTCAGTAAAAAGGATTGGTCTGATGGGTAACCAAGTGCAGCCATGGCACTTGGTTTCTCCTTTTTATGCTGAGATTTGCTTATAGGAGTGACTTCATTTGCTAATTTGTTTAAACTAATAATGGAAAAAAAAATATAGCAGTTCACTGACTTGCTGGGCATATGGGCCATGATCTGTTTCTATTCAAAGACACCATAAACATTTTTTCTTCCTTCAAGAACAGCAGAGCAAATAGCACAGCAATTTCTTAGTTTCAAGTTAAGAGACACAAAAGTTTATCAGTTGATAATTTTCAGGCAATTATTGTAAGTTCTGCATGAGGAGAAGCCCAGGTTCAGATGTTGGAGGAGTGACACTGCTGGTGACAAGCGCTGTAGGCGGCAGAAATGTCACATCTGGGAACTGATGCGTTTCAATATAGATCTGAGTGTCCAACTGACGTCCTGCTGGCACCCTCATGTCAAACCCTTCCAGCACCACATCCTACCCAGGAAAGCACACAAAATCCCTCAGGAGAAACTCAGGTCCTCTTTCACTGAAGGCTGATTTATGCTTTGAGACACTCAGGTTGTTTTCCTCTACAGATATTGGGGACAGGAAGGAAAGTGTGAAGGGAAAGTATGTTTTCATTTTAACCATCACAGAGGTTATTTCACGTTGTTCCTAATATCCTCATAAACTCCTCAAAACTTTTGGCTCTAACAATAATGCCTGGAAGAGATGGATGATCAGAAAAATATTAGAAAATAAAATAAACATTAATTAATGTGCTTTGCTCATGCAATTGTACTCATGTTATGGATTTTACTGTGTCCTTTTTTTTCTCCTGTTCCTGTGTATCTCAGATGAGTTAGTCCAAAGACTTCCAACCAGTCTCTGTCCAACTACTGTGCTTTGTAACCATAACTGTAATTTTCTTTTTTTACTTTTTCTAATAGTGGCTATTTTTATCACTCCAACTTCTCCTTTGGAAACTTAAACAGTTTCACATGAGTAGTTCATACACAAACAACAACAACAAAAAAAAAAGTAAAGCCTTTTGCTTTCCCGTTTGTTTTCATTTCCCTTTTCTTTTTCACTTCCGTGTTACTGAAAAGACTTTTCTTGAGAAAGGATTAATGCAACTGGCCCAAATGAGCAGCAGGAGCCACTGCATTTTAGGAGTACGAAACATAATTATCCAGTTGTCTAACAGCATGGAGACAACATAAGAATATTAGAAATGGAAGAGCGTAAATACAGAGCAGGCATGCAGCAAATCTTAGCAGATTACCCCATCTCCCAGTGATTTTTGCTCAGGTGCTTCGTGATCTCTCTGTCCTGGAAGTTGAGATGTTTCACACATCTTGAAGGTGAGAAAGGTGCACGTGATAACTGCGGTATGTCTCGTGCAGTGACACTCTCAGAGCAAGAAGCCTCAGAGTGCTGATAAAAATACACTGAGCTGCTGATGCAACACACAGCAGCTGTAACACCTATGATTGGTGAGACCTACCAGATCAGGACAGGCCAAAAAAGGTGAAAACAGCTACTGTGGAGAGGATTGTTCAACTGAAGGATTCAGGGCAGCAAACATAACTCACTGGAACAGTTTGTGTCTCACAAATGCTTTCTTAGATATTGCTCATCTGTGTCATCATCACTATGTTTTACCCTTTATAAATGCTTGAAAATTGCTGGGTGTGATAAATCTCTTGAGTTCTGGTGTTCAAACCAAGGCTGATCATCACAATTAATAGAAAATGGTGTCTAGTTTTTTTTTCACTGGTGTAATTATTGCTGTTTTTCATTTGAATTAATATTTGAGGTGCAGGTTAGCCTCGACATCCCAGAGAAAGACAAAACTGTGAATCGTCTGGGCTGAGCCAAGTATCAAACTATTAAACTCTAAAGGTCTGAGAAGACAGGAATATGCTTTCAATTGAAGAGGGCTGTACAGGCACAGAAAAGTTGACTTTAGTCACAGGGTGGACAATTGTGGTGTTACTTCCTTCCCCTTAAGGGTGTGTCAACACAACAGAAAATGTCACCAGGAGAAATGTCATAAATTGTCTGCTCAGTGCTGCTTTGTGGAGAAACCTCTCTGCAGGCGTGGAGAACTGAGTGGAGAGAGTGAAGCTCTGAACTGGGGGTGGATGCAGTGGCCAGTGGAAGAAGACTCTTCCCTGGATGGGGCTGAGAGCCTGGAGAAGGTGAGGAGTGGAACAAATGGCCTCCTCTCCTCCTTCCTTATACTGGGCTCCGAGTTAGAGCACTCCTCCTCCAAAGCTCCAAAGCTGACAGGCCAAAGCTTCAGGACAGTCCTTCAGCACCTGATTTTCTTTTGAAGGGTAGGTCCATGCCCATGGCTGCACTTTGTCAGCTGAGGCGTTGTGCTTGGCACTGACAGCCATTTACATGTGAAGGTCTCTTCAGCTCAGCCGCAGCCCTGTGGCTTAGTCCATATGCCAAACACCAAGGAAAAATGCCTGCTCCGGGCAGGTAGCTTAGAAAGTCACAGGCATCTCCTTCCTGAGGCTCCCTCAAGGGTGCTGAGCATGGGAAGGAGACTTGGAGCAAAAGTGGGAGAGGAGGAGGCAAGACAAACAAGCATTGGGAGTATGTGTCCACAGAACTCTTCCACTGTTTGCTGCCCTGCACCATCACTGACTGCTCTGGGGGAAGCTTACAGAAATGAGAATATTCAGACAAGCACAGGATGAGGAGAAGTGTGCAAAACCAGGAGGAGGGAAGGAGAGAGCACCCTCAACCACTCCTGAAGGTGTTTTTATTGAAGTGTGTGGGTAGACAAGCTGATGAGTAACTGAGGTGGTGTGTGACTTGTACCATGTCCCTGCCCTGGATGTCACCATCTGCCTGACTGTGAGCTGTATTCACCTGTTGTGCTTTACCATAGTAAGGGAGGTCTCCAAGGCCCTCTGTGGTGTGCAGTGTACAGCAGCTCTGTGGTGTTCAATGTACAGCAGCTCTGTGGTGTGCAGGTGTACAGCAGCTCTGTGGTGTGCAGGTGTACAGCAGCTCTGTGGTGTGCAGGAGTACAGCAGCTCTGTGGTGTGCAGTGTACAGCAGCTCTGTGGTGTGCAGGAGTACAGCAGCTCTGTGGTGTGCAGTGTACAGCAGCTCTGTGGTGTGCAGTGTACAGCAGGTCTGTGGTGTGCAGTGTACAGCAGCTCTGTGGTGTGCAGGAGTACAGCAGCTCTGTGGTGTTCAATGTACAGCAGCTCTGTGGTGTGCAGTGTACAGCAGCTCTGTGGTGTGCAGTGTACAGCAGCTCTGTGGTGTTCAATGTACAGCAGCTCTGTGGTGTGCAGTGTACAGCAGCTCTGTGGTGTGCAGTGCACAGCAGCTCTGTGGTGTGCAGTGCACAGCAGCTCTGTGGTGTGCAGGTATACAGCAGCTCTGTGGTGTGCAGTGTACAGCAGCTCTGTGGTGTTCAATGTACAGCAGCTCTGTGGTGTGCAGTGTACAGCAGCTCTGTGGGGTTCAGTGTACAGCAGCTCTGTGGTGTGCAGTGCACAGCAGCTCTGTGGTGTGCAGGTGTACAGCAGCTCTGTGGTGTTCAATGTACAGCAGCTCTGTGGTGTGCAGGTGTACAGCAGCTCTGTGGTGTTCAATGTACAGCAGCTCTGTGGTGTGCAGTGTACAGCAGCTCTGTGGTGTGCAGGTATACAGCAGCTCTGTGGTGTGCAGTGCACAGCAGCTCTGTGGTGTGCAGGTATACAGCAGCTCTGTGGTGTTCAATGTACAGCAGCTCTGTAGTGTGCAGTGTACAGCAGCTCTGTGGTGTGCAGGAGTACAGCAGCTCTGTGGTGTGCAGGTGTACAGCAGCTCTGTGGTGTGCAGGTATAGAGCAGCTCTGTGGTGTTCAGTGTACAGCAGCTCTGTGGTGTGCAGTGTACAGCAGCTCTTACACCACCAGGCATGTTTCGAGTCAGGGACACGCTCTGTATGTCAGTTCACAGACGAGGCTTGGGCAGAGAACCACTGCTGACCCTGAAATCAAGCACCTTTTTTATCCCCTCAACACAGCAGATTGGTAGGTGGCCCAGAAGAGATCCCTCTTCCTCCACCAAAGGTGGCACATGCTTAGAGGCAGCAAAAAAAGCATCACCACCAGCCCTCCCTTATTGTATCCACCATGCTCATAAGTTAACACCAGCTCAAGCACCCTCTCTGTTAAGAACCTTTTTGCAAAAGCCAGCCTAAACCTCCCTGAAACCACTTCAGGCTATTGTCTCAGGTCCTGTCACTGGTCTGAGTACTGTGCCATCTTCTCCACATCACAGTGAAGATTCTTTTCTCCAGTCATTCTGAAGATGGGGCAATACTGAACCCAGCTTTTTTTTCAAATATGTCTAAGTTGGTCCACAACTTCATATTCATCTGCCTTATTTCTGTAGGCTGATCCCCATGTGAGAATTTGGGTGCAGGTGACACTTGGCATGAGGAATGATGGCAGTTTTAGCATTTACAGCATGATTTTAGAATGGGAACTGACAAAAAGGAGATGGTTGATTTTATGTCCAGGGACAAAAGTTCAGATCCCCCTTGAGAGAGCTTCCACATAGCCACCAGAATCCAGTACAACTCTCAGAGGTGGAGGGATCTTGTGACCCTCTCTTTCTCAGTTCATGTCTGAGGAGGAACCTTTCAAACATCCTCCATTCTACTTGCTCCACAAACATGTCAAGTTGGCACCTATGGGACCATAACCTTTACTGACATATTTTTAAGTGATGCAATGCTAACTTTCCACCTTGTCTTCTGATTCTTAGGAAATATCAGCTGGAGAAAGAATAATGGAACGCTGTCTAAATGAAAATTGTAACTCCACTTGCCCAGAAATTCCTTATCAAGAGAGTCAGACACTTCTGGTTGCTGTTTACAGCATTGTTTTTGCAATAGGCCTTCCAGCAAATTGCTTAACTTCTCTGCTGACATTTGCACAAATCAAAAGGAATATAGTAGTTGCCATCTACATTTTCAGTTTATCATTGTGTGACCTGATGTATTTATGTACCTTGCCCGTCTGGATTATCTATGTGCAAAATGGGCACGAGTGGACCATGGGTGACACTGCTTGCAGGATAACAGGATTCATCTTTTTCTGCAGTATCTACATCAGCATTCTGCTTTTGTGCTGCATCTCTGTGGATCGTTACATGGCACTGGTGCATTCTCTGGAATCAAGGGGAAGAAGACAACAGAAAAATGCCATCATAATAGTCGGTTTTCTCTTTACTGTGGTTGCAGGAATCCACACGCCGGTATTTTTTATGGAAAATGGGCAAAACTGTACAGAGGTGAAAACCTGCTTTGAGACAGTGCCCCTTAACTTATTATTGGCTTATTGCAGCTGTGCTAGATTCCTGTTTGGATTTTTCATACCCCTCCTGATCCTGATTTTTACAAACTGCAAAATTTTCAAAGCTACAAAAAGAAGCAGCAGCTTGACTTGTCGTGAGAAAGCCAAAGTGAAGCATGTTGCTATTGCCATTATTACTATTTTTGTGATCTGCTTTGCTCCATATCATCTGGTTCTCATAGTAAGAGCCATATACTTTATGTTTCATCAGGACTGCCCATGTCCATTTGAAAATAAGATATATTCAACTTTTACAGTGTTTCTGTGTTTAGCCACTGCAAACAGCATTGCTGATCCAATCATCTACGTTCTGGTCAGTGAAAACGTCAGAAAAGACTGCTATAGGAGCCTGAGAAGATTGAAATTGAACACATCCAAGCCAAATTCATCCACTGATCGCAATACTGACAACATAAAGTTGGAAACGCTAAAAGAATCAGAGGAAGAGGGCCAAAGTAAAGAAAACTCAAAGAAATAACAGATTCATCTGTCATTCAGAAGGCCTGCACCAGTGGCAGAGACCAGGAAAGTGGCAGCTAGCTGGTAGCTGCTGGAACAAATAAGAAGTTCCCAATGCCAGCTGCAGGACACAAGTTTTTACATGCTGACATCATCTTGCACATCCTGCATGGGCCATTAACTCCTTGAGGATGCTATGGGAGCAATAATTCACATTTCTGTTTGTCCCCTACAATAAACTTTGTCCACCAGTATCACTGATGAAAACACTGCTTTGCTAAGGATATGTGAAATAAATGAAGTGATTTACTTGGATTAAAAGTGGGATCTTAAAAGTTTTGGGGGTTTTTTGGACTGACTCTCATATGAAACAAAACCATTTTTATCTTCTGAGCAAATTTTTTTAAAAGCATTGTAGAGGAGAATAATTTACTGTTCTTAATGTTGAAATTTTTGCTTCTTGAGGAGGTACATGCTCCAGTTCTCATACATCACTCTGCTGTTACCGTTTGTGGTTAACCAATGGAAAATATTAAAAATGAGTGAACCTTTTCCTCGTACTCTAGCATGTGACTTCAGGCACATCACACATTCCAGGAGAATTAGATGGCAAAAAAAATGCCTGATAACACAGACCAACAGTACTGCTGCTGCATTAGTCAAGATTCTGCACTGTCCTGAAATTCCTAAAATGTACAGTTCTAATGCTTGATAGCTTACAGATAGCAAATTTTACTTGTTTTGCAGTCAGACCAAGAATGCACTGAAATATACAGAAAATGTATATATTTCCAAATGGAGTCAGGGACTGCTTTTATGCCATCCCCAAATATTTGCTGAACTCGTGTTTCATTTCTGACTAAGCTAACCCTTCCCTTTTGTTATTGATCCTAGTTTTACTGTGCAGGAGTGTGCAGAAGCTGTGGGTAGGCTCACAGATGGTGTGGAAGGTTGGCAGTCTGGAGAGCACAGTCCTTCCTCCCCACAGCTGGAACTCCCTCAGACATGCTGGGGTAAATTCCACTGTTGCTGCTGTTACTTCTATTATGAATAACTTGTTGATGGTAGTACCTTGTGCCTTCTAGCAACTATTTAAAAAATAAGAATGGTACAAATCTGGCAATGTTTATCTAAACAACTTCATATTTTTATGTGATTCAACAGACAGATCATGAATCATTTTGAGTACAAGTTTGTAGAGTGTTTCATAGCATCATTCCATTTAATCTGTGGTGTTGTATTCCTGTGACATGTTGAAATTGTTATTGACATTGACATTTCTGCATTGAATTGATATTAATCAGTCTTAATACAAATGCAATACTTTTTATCTTAAAACTGCCATAGATATCTTTGTATGTTATATTTTTATACATTCTTACATTTTGTAAAGAACTTTTATGCCAAAATTATATTTCCTCAATTCACTATTTTATTACATATTTCATTTTTTAATTATTGAATGACTCCTCTGGTATTTATATGTGAAATGGCTTTGTCCTCAAAAGTAGTCCATATATTACTAAATTGGAGATTGTTTCTTTGAAGAACCTGACATTCTGTTGAGGTGCTAATTAAAAACTTCTGGATTTCTATTTTTATATGCATCTCAGAGATCAAATTCTCTAAGGTATCATGGAGAGAGCTGCAAGGTGCTGAGTATCTGTAACTTTCAGTTGCTGAAGAATTCTGCAGCAGCAGCAGAACGTGGCTGCTGACAGCCCCTGCCAGACAGAGCACTGGTGACTCATCTCGGAAGATGTACATGCAAACCACCCGACCTCAGGATTTTCATAGTCTGAAATCAAACCTTAATGAAAAGCGGCAGTGAATTTAGAAGAAACCAGAAGTACAGGCTTCTGAACTCATTGACATGGATGTAAGTTAGCTATTGACCTCGATGAATTTAAATATCTCTGATGATTTTCCTCTGATAAGGAGTGAGTGTTGAGGGAGGGGATTGTCCCGCCCTGCGCTGAGCTGCTGCGGCCTCACCTCAAGTCCTGCGTGCAGTTTTGGGAGCCACCATATAAAGATGACATTAAACTGTGGCTCTCCTGCAGTCACAGAGTGTTGGAATGCTGGCTAGCAAAGCTTCCTGAGTGACCAGAGGGGCACACAGGAGAGGCTGCCCCTGAGCCTCCACCCAGGCCTTTCAAGTGGCAGTGGGTGCAGCGCCGTGGGTGACACCGCAGCACGACACCACCAGGATCCCAAGGGAAAGAGCCAAAGGAGAGGACACTCTATGCATTCCAATGAAGCTTTATTCAAAGATGGGTTGGGGACGAGTGACAAGGGAACAGTGGTCCGGCTAGGGTTTTTAAAGGAGGCTACCTTAGGGGATGGGAACATCACATAACCAAGGGGAGAACACTCAGGGAGGAGCATGGGATCTAACAAGACCAATGGGGTTAACATAGGGGAGGGAGAAGCCTCTAAAACAAATCAACTGTTAGAACCAGGGCATCAAACATTCAGAAACAAAAAGGGTGGATCTAGGTCGATGGACAAGGGAAGGGGACAGCACAGCTTGGATAGACAGGTCTACACCAGGGAAGGAAGGGAGAGAGGAGCAGGGAAACAGGCAGGGTGAGTGGCGGCTAAGGGCGGGAAAACTTAGGGGTAAACAACTTGGGAGAAACCATTGTGAGGGGATAAAACGGGGGTACAGGGATCAAAACATTTTGTTTAATTAACATTGAACCACTAACTGTTGCAATTGGAACAACTGTAGACCTCATAAAATACACTGCCACATCAAGCTATTTGAGAACAACCAAAGGAGGGCCATGAGGATGGTCAAAGCTCTGGAGGGGAGGATATGAGGAGTGTCTGATGTCACCTGGTCTGTTCAGCCTGGAGTCTGAGGGGAGACCTCGTCATGGTGGGAATCAAGGGAGCAGGCACTGGTGTCTTCTCTCTGGTGACAGGGACAGGACCTGAGGGATGTCCTGAAGCTGAGGCAGAGGGGACTTAGGTCAGATGTTAGAAAAAGGTTCTTCACCCAGAGGGTGGCTGGGCACTGGAACAAGCACCCCAGGGAAGTGGTCACAACACCAACCCTGAGAGAGTACAAGAAGCGTTTGGACAATGCTCTCAGGTGCCCTGCACAGAGTCAGGAGTTGGGACTTGAGGATCCTTGTAGGTCTCTTCCAACTCAGGATATTCTATAATTCTGTGAACCAACATTAGAACCCAGCAGCACAGATGCAGGGGCCAGGGATTATAAAGGTCTGATGCAACAGCTACAGTTCTGCTGCCTTAATGAAGGTGCATGCTGTTCTAAATTACTATGTCATTCTGCATCCTCTCTTCATGAAAATCCTTGGAGTTTCTTTGTTCAGCCACACTCTGAAACAAAAGCTTTAGAAGTGACAGACTTGTGCAGCCTGATATAATTTAAAAATTTACCTAGATAATCTCCAGTGGTGCTTTCCAAGTTATAATATTCTGTGATAAGATTACTGAAGGGGTTAGGGGCATGGTACCAAGCAACATAACCACATGGGAAAACTGCACATGCTGACTTATTTGGATAAACCAAAAAGCAGCTTTATGGCTGAATGAGGGCATCAAGAAACATTCCATCTTGTTAAAATATCCCACCAGATAAAGTGACTGTTTCTTGTCTGGTAATTCAAGTACACTGTTATAAATGACCAAATCATGAGCCAAACTTATAAGAAAATTTAGCCAAGATTTATTAATTTGTCTGCGAGACCGAAGTTCGGTCGTCGAAACCACCACAGAGTCAGTGTCAAGCCCAGGATCGGCGCTGGGTGAACACACGGATGTGACTTCCGAATGCCAGAGTCTCCCCAGTTCACGAATGCTGCCTCGCAGCAAGTTTTTATACACTTTATTCTGCCCGAGGCAGAGATGACCAGATGTTCTTTGTGTCTCTTCACATGCATCGCCGTGGCTTTACATGTGCAGAGCTGGGCAAAGGTTCAGTCCAGGTGTCCCGATGTTGTCAGTCGATTCTGGGGAAGCCATGTATTCGCACGTATCAGGGTGGTTTATCTTGGAAGATGTAATCAGTAAGGCGATAATCACTCTTAGGTGGGCCCAGCGACCCAACCCGACCCAGGGAAGCCAGCGATTATCGACCTGGAAACTTCTATTCTTACGTTAAAAGCCCGATGTTTATCTTAACGTGCAGGGATCTCGATGTATATGAATAAGACACTGCTCCCGGCCAGGATGGTCAAAAGACATAGTTTAGATTTTACAATATTTTATACATTAATAGCATGAATTATCTCTACTATATACTACATACACAATCTATTTTTTGTCAGACAGTATGTGACTGTGCCACTCAGGCAAAGGAAAGGTCTCAGCGGTGGCACAAGTGTGAGGTACACAGCCAAGGGCACTCTTCTGTTCAGAGCAGATCTGAGGGGTGGATTGATTGTGTGGGTCTTTCCACCCTTTCCTCCTGCAGACACACCACCAGTGAGCCCACAGGGGCTGCTTCATGCTGTGAAGAAAGGTTCACCTGCTGCATCAGATCTGCAGTTCTCAACACAGCCATCTGGATCTGTACCCATATGGATCTGGCTCCCAACCTCCCCAACTCAGTCCAAGCTATGAGTTAGAGAGAATACAAAACAAAACCAAGGCTGTGCCTCCCAATTTGGTCTATAGATGGCCAGGTCTCCACACATAAGGCGCCGAGCAGGTAAACTGCTCACTGCTGTAAGGGGGTGGGATTAGAAAACTTCACTCTTTTATACTCAGCATTTACTCAGGTATAACGTCAATCATTTGACTAAAAGAAGAGTGGGATACTGTATAAATAAAACATTATTTTATTTTTACATGTGTCTCAGACACTTATAATGTACCTGGGAGATAAGCTCATTGCTGATTATTTTAAGTATGATTAGAAAACACAAAGTGAATAATTTCTGGCTATGAACTAGAGCTGGCCAGACTAGTTTTTGCAGACAATATATGTGATTTGTTTGCTTATTCAACAATTTCAAGTTATATCTGAAGACTGCATTTTTTTTTAAGTAAATGTTTAGGGTAACTCATTTATAAAACTCTATTCCTGACTAAGAAACGCTCTCATGTTCTGTATTAAATTTTGCCACAAGAGGATTGCTACAATTTTGCTACAAAGCTGGCAAAACACAGGCATGAACTCAGACTCTCCATGTGTGACAAAGTTTCTTGTGCAGTTGGTCACCTTGTGACTGTACATGGACAGACATTAAGTTGTACTCATGTACAACCTAATGTCAAATTTCTGCTGGGTGGTGAATGATGAAATCTAACTCAGAACAAGGCTTTCAGAAACACCCACAACTTAACAGCTTTTCTGAGTGAAGATACTGTCATTCTACAGCTCACACTGTGGGACTGGACCTCTAGGAAACTTCCTCTGTACAGTGAAATTATGCCAAAGTTCCCTGGCAGTTTGGAATGCCCATCTTCTTTTCAAACCAGCACAAACTAACAGCAGCAAACAAGAGTGGGGGGACTGCATCAAAGAGATGCAATAATTCTTTTACCTCTCTGGCATGCAGGGAAGCATACAGGTGCCAGCATCCCCAGAGCTGGACCTCCCAGCATGTGTTCTGCAGCCGGGCCTAGAGGATGTGACACCAGTTCTCACCAGTTCTCCATCTCTTCGGTGCCTGCTGGAAGTGGGTGGTTTGCACGGCATTGCTCTCCCTCCTTCCCTGCAAAATGAACCTCTGCACAGGAGAGGGCGCTTCTGCTTGCAGCAGGGATGCAGCACGGCCTCAGAGTGACAAGAATGTGAAGCACAAAAAGAGAAATGTTATCCCAAACTGGACTCATACTAATACCCTGGTAACAGCTGTCAGTAGCTGCCATCATGAGCTGTTGGTAAGAAAGGATAGGGATCTGAACTCATTATGTCTAATCTGTAATTCACATCACTGAGAACTTCTTGGTCTTTACACTCTTACTCTGTCCTGTAAGAAATGCTCAGAGGTGATGAAGCAAAAACCAGCCTTTCAGACAGAAAGTCTGCTGAGGACATATAATAAGATGTCGTAAAAATTTTACAAAGCATCACATGGATATTGCCTACAAGAGCAACCTCTCACTGCACCATGAAATGATCCATCCTGTTAGGTAGTCTCTGTCAGTGCAATTCAGCCCATGATCACAGAGCATCCCTCTATATTCAAAGGTCTGTCTTGAAATATTTTCTTGAGGGCAATGAAGAATCAAAAAGAAGACAGATACTGTGGCAAGAGGGTTCTGTATGATATACAAAGTCCTTAAAAACCTTGTAAACCTTAAGTCACAGATGTTCTGAACAAATATGCAAATATCCATGTTCAGAAAGCTACTTAGAAATGCAGCAGCTTGTATCACAGTTCCCCATCTGTAAAATGTGAAATTTTTTCCCTTGAGCATTGTCTGGCTCCTTGGTTTAAAATACAAGCCCTTGCAGGAGATACTAGAAAGTGTGAGCAGGTGTGTCTATGCATATTCAGAGCTTACTGCAATGGAGCAGAGAACAGTGTGGAGGCAGATAGGAGGTATTAAAACACAAATTCTAATTAGTCAGCACTTTCAGGGTCAGATTCAAAGTACTTTATTTGCTTCTATTTATGCTGAGGCATCAGAAGAAAATATACACAGGCTTTCATTTTAACTTTGTGTCTCCTTCTGGTAACATGGGCATTAGACCCTTGGGGATTTTGCTGGGATTTTCCTCACTGTGATATTCTAGTGTTTGGAGGTGTCTTGTTGTTTTCAAAAGATAAGAGTGATACTGATCTGCAGAGTTGATTTCCAGACTGGAAACACTCAGTGCCAAGCACTCACAAGGCTCATGTACCTGTCTAGGTATAGGACTGAAGACACCAGTAGCACTATTGCAGTGCTGTACACAGGAGGCCACCAGCAATAATCTCTAAAATCCCTAGTTCTTGAAGATCTGTCCATGTGGACTCTGCCTCTCATCTTCCCTTCCTGACAGTACTTTCATGAGTTTGGAAGCACTTTCTTAGCACCAGTTTTCTGGGATGAAGTCTCTGACAGTGTGAGTCTGACATACTTGAGACAACAGAACTATTACTTATCAATTTGATTAACTGGGGGCAGGGGAGTGTTGCCTTTCTTAAATATAGTCAAGAAGATGAGGCTCACACTACCCACTAGAGGTAATTTTTATTCTAGTATGTTTGACATTTATAGGTGATGAGGCAATGTGTTTGATACAGGAAATTTGATAAGGTATAAAAAATCCTGTAATTTTCTGTTTAGCTGCATGTATGGCTTCAAACTGTCTCGAATTCTTTTGTTCAAATCCTCCCTAAAATAAAGCTCTCGGTGGAATGGTGCATCACTGCATCACTGGCAGGTACAGCTGTATCCCAAAGGGGACAAATCCACAAATTTCACACTAAACTCAGGACTGGATGGAATGGTATGGAAAAGGGAAGGAAAAAAGTACATTAAACAGCAAGGGAGCTCAAGGAGTATCACCAAATCTTGCTGTCTTGATGTGGGGGAATGGCCCACCAGCAAACTCTAGGAGACTCTAAGACAGGCTAAGAACAAATCTGAAGTTTCAGCAGAAACAAGAAGAAGAGAAATGAGGATCTTCCTCTGTACACAGTGGTGTGAAGCAGATACAGGCAGACTGTAAAGTCAGAAAAGTTTGATGGGAAACTAAAGGTCAGTGGGTGACTTCAGTGTACACAAAATCAGAATTCAGAGGTGTGTGTGATTTTATAACTCAGCATGGGGCTTTCCCTAGAGAGGCTTAATGGACACTTCTTGATTTCTTAAAGGATGAGTCATTGCCTTTTCTGACCAGAAATATTCCCCTCTTATGAGAGTGGGGAAGCTGGAAATTATGCTAAATGTTTTTCTTCAGTTTCAGATACTAGAAAAAGTTCTTAGTCAAATTCAGAAAAATAACACAGTAGAAGAAATCAGAAATCCCAGAAAGTATTTTTTTCTTTTTTTCTTTTTTTTTTTTTTTTTTTTTTTTACCCCTGGAGATACTAAAATCCATTCCAAATAAATCAATGTGAAATTAAACCAAAGCCATGAAAATAGCCATCCTCCTCCTCCTCCGTTAAGGCTGTGGAAAATTAAATGTGAATCTGAACTTTTTTTGCTGGACCATAGTTTCAGATCATGACTTAAACCTCTCAGAATTTGGAGAATTTGAGTAGTTTTTAATTTAGAAATGTAGTTGGACATAATCTTCCATTATGCAAGGCAATATTAATGTATAACTCTGACTTGTCCATCCTTCAGTACCATACCTAGCTGATTAGCATGAAGAAGAGTTTTTAGGAAAGCAACATGTCATTGAAATATTCAGTATATCAGTCAACTCTGAGTTGTGACTACTGCCTCTATTCTGAACCACGTAGAATTTTCATCTCAGAAATAACACTGAGAAGTTAATTCACCCTTTTTGATCCTTCCAGCTTTTGTTTAGGATCAATTTCTTTGTGTTTTCCAGTGCAGTTCACGCTCTGACCGCTTTAAAGTCAGAGTATAATGTTTTTCCAGTAGTTCAATGCAGTCACAAGAGGGCACCAGACTCTATCCTATTTCTCCTGCTGAGCGTGGTGGACTTCACAGTGAAAGAAAAAACATTAGTACCTCTTATATCCCTAAAGTTCACATCCTGTAAACATAATCTGTAAGAGTTTGTGCTGCTCCTAGGTAGAACAGTCTGTACAGAGGAGTGTGCCTGTGTGCTTATCCTCACCATACAAATAGCTGTTGAGCCACACACAAGATCAGGCTGTAATATTTATCCAAATATGGCAGAAACACAACCTTTTGCAAAGGATGGCTACAAACAAGCTGAGAAACAAGAAGAAAACAAAACCAAAACAAAAAATCAGGGAAATCACAGGGAGAAAGAGACAACTCCCTTGCATTAAAATAAAAAAAAAATGGAGGATGATGGAACTTGCCAGGATGTGTCCATGATTCCCTGGACAGGATGTAAGTAGCAGGAGGCAGGCAGACCATCTAAGGCATTCAGCTGAGCCCCATGCAGTATCTAAACACCCAGCAAATTCTAAACAACTCTTTGATGAGCCCCACTTTGCCTCTCTGCCTCAGCAAACCTCTCCACATCATCCTGCACCACTGCTCACAGCAGCTCCTGCAACTTTATCCCAAGTCTGTTGGCATTTGGTGCTACTTGTAAGTAACACCAATTAAAGATTTATTATTCCATTAATATGAGAAATGTTGAAATGATTGCTGGGAAACCACTGGCTACTGGCAGGCCACCAGGAGACAGGAGTTAACATTCCTTTACTGCTACTAAAGTCAAGGCTGTCATTCCCATCGAGGTGCAGGGCCAGAGCAGGGAACAAGACCAGCTCCCAGCCTGTTATCTCTGTTCATAGTCAGAGATAATCGGGTTCTAATCGGGTTAACCCTTTAAACACAAGGTACACATGTGTTAGCAATCATTCTCTTAGGAAAAAAAAAATCACATTTTTAATATGCCTTTTCATACTTTACCTACTTCTTATCCTCACTTTTTGATACTCTTAATAATTTGTAATTGTTTTGTTCCTACTATAATTTATATTTTTACAGACTATGGCGTTCTGCTAAGCCACCAGCAAATCAACATCAGCAATAATTTGTGGCTACAGTATACTTTCCTTTTAACTTATTGATTCATCAGACTCTCAAATAAAATTTGGAAACAATCCAAACACTCCAGTAAGCCATCACAGCTGCTTTCTACTCTTCAAGGCTCATAGAGGGTCATTTTAATTTGCAGATAAAGCATTTATTTCTATAACCAGCATATTTCTCTTACTGATGCCTCATTTTATTCTCCTTGTTGTTTATGATGGGTCTAAAGAAAATAGCATTTCTGGTTTGGAAAATGTAAAACAACTGTCAACAGCTTGTTACTGAAGTCTCAACCACCAGAATTATTATTGCATATGAAACTCAGTGTTCTTATTTTTCTACTTTTCCCCCATAGATTTCATGGTCCAAATGCTTACCAACTTTAAGGTAAGCATAAAAATAAATAACTACACCACATATTCCTAAAAGTTTTTTTTTTTGTTTTAACTGTGCTTTTGAATTATAACTCTCTAGTCTGCCATGACTGCAGAAATTAGTTTCCCACTGATATTGTAATTTTCAAGGACACGGCTTGTAGGAACAGCACGGTGCCTCCTGAAAGGCTGGTTTCAGGAGCAAAACACTGTCATATCAAAAGATGCAGAACAGAAAAGGTGCAAGCTCAAATCTGGACTAAAAGATTTGAAAGCCACACTCTAATGTATGTTCAAAAATATACGAAAAAAGGAATTATTCATTAACTTCTTCAGCCTGCAACCACTGCAGGCTATTTTGTTCTTACAGTATCTGCTGTTTCAAAGGAAGGTAGAGCTGATGGGGGAGAAAAGATCTTCACATGACCAGCACAAATACATTCATCAGAAACAGACTAGCTCCTGAGATGAAAATACTGTTCTTAGCTGGCTGAAAAGAAAGGAATACCTTGTGTACTGACAGGCTGCACATGGTTTTTCAGCCTGTGGGTGCTATTTAATAGTAGATGCTTAGTTGCTATAGCAACTGTCATAGCCTATGGTATTTATGCTTAGATACAGAACACATATTTTAAGCAGCACCAGATAACATGGCACTCAAGTATCCAAAATGCACGTTTAAAAAAATCCCTATTAAGAAGTAGTTATGTTCTTTTAGTTATTAAAATTCCTTTCTAAGGCAGCACTTTCGCAACAACAAAACAATCTTGTCCCTCACAAACGTAAACCTGAACTATCACAATGAGCTACCTTAAAATAAAACCCCAAAGGACATTTAGGACTTTAAAATCCATCTTTGCTGACTGCTAGTGCAACATTTGGAGACTTTTGCTGTTTGGTCTAGTGCATGGTGCTTTGTCCCTAGAGGTTCCTATTGCCATTAACTTGGTATCATCTGGGCTTTGGTATCATCTGGGCTTTGTTCCTCCCTGCCAATGTCCACTACAATACACTTTTCACCTGCCATGGAGAACACATTCTCTGAATTGGCTGGCAGCTGTAGATCCTGCTGAAAACACTGATTTTTACTTTGATTTTGTCACATCGTCCTGGCTGAAGAGATTAAACAAATACTGTAATGAGGGCACTCCCTTTCAGTGCCTTTCCACTGTAAGAGGAAACTCATAGTCACTGACTTCAACAGTGAGGGCCTGTGAGGGGTCTTTAACTCCAACCAAACCATTTTATCCAAGCAGGCTAAGAAAGTGAGTGGACTACTGCAAGCCTAACTGCTTCCCTGTGTCCTGTCTTCACTCTATTTCCTGCAATCAAAACATACAAATACTTCTTAGCAGTTTATTATTGGTTCCATAAAGCTGCTAGCTGGCTTGGGTAAAAAGAGCAGGGCTGCTTTTAGCTCACAGAGTATCTTCGTCTGTACAAGTTCTTACAAAGAACTCATTTCTTGGCTCATGTCACTGCTAATCCCCATGGCCTCCTTGCAGATAGATCAGATACAGCCATAAAACCCAAGGCCTGAGGCTGGTGGCCTGAGGCAGACAGATTTGTGCCTAGGAACAGAATGCTTTGCCATTGTTATGCTGACAGCCACACTCCCCTCCCATCACCTGCCTACTACCACTGCTCAGTTTTTCAAGCCCCAGCTGAGCCAACAGTGTCATATTCAGACATGTATTAGCATCTGCATGGATTAGCTGGGGTGATGAATGCTCCGACTGTGCTATTCTCATTTTGTAAGCCACCTACATTTGATGCCAGCACCATTATCATCCAACATCAAGCTACAGTTAGCCCACAAATGTTCACTCGCTTATTACAAACCTTTTGGTTTGTTTTACAGGCTCCAGTTGCCCACTGCTCTTTGTTTAATTCTTCCTACAGGTAGGAGTAACAGCCAGGCCCAGAGCAGTGGAGAGAAGCCTACCCTCACAGAAGGCTGAGAAGTTCCAGCCACCTTTGGTGATCCATGCATTAACACACTGCAACGACCCAAAACCACTTTCTCTCACATTCAGTGCACTGTGACTGCAGACAACGCAGTGAAGTTGGATCCTGTACCTGGCTTATGGGGCCCAGCTGAGCTCCTGCTACAGGCTTGTTTCTTGAGGAGCAGCCACATTTAATTACTCCTTAGCTCTTTTTCCATCTGCCTCTGGATTTTTTAGGGGAGCTCTGCTGCAGGAATGTGCTTGTCTGCAGAAGCACTCAGGACTGATTCATAATGCTGCCTATCTCAGAAGTAATCAGAATTTGCCAGGTTGGGCTTAAAGGAAACTATGTGTGCTAGGAATGGGCCTCCTGCCGTACTCTAGAGCAAAATTAAAAAGACAAACATATCTTAAATGCTTTAATCAAACAGTAATTATGAGAGAAACAATACAGACTCAGAACAAGTCCACGTTGTCTTTAGCAGGCAGAGGCAAGCAAGCTCTGTCCCTGCTCTGAACCAGTGGGATCACAGCCAAAAAACTCTTCCAAACCACAGGCAGTTGTGCTGGTAATGCACAGAGCTTGAGCTAACACACCTTGTCTCTCAAAGAGTCGCCAGCCAGAGCAGAGCACTGCACTGGCGACAGCTCACAGCTTCCAGTTCAGGGCTGAGTCATGTCTGGTTTTGTTGGGTTTGGGGTTTTTTTGTCTTTTAAAAGGGTGGTGTCAGTCGTGCTCCTGGACACTGCGTTGCTGTTAATTTTTGCGGTTTTATAAACATTATCCAGCTCTAAACAGCTTTCCCGTCACAGCCAATGTGTGAAAGACTGGCCAGCTCAGCAGGGGCCTGAGCAGCTTTGAGAAAGGAGCAGCAAAGCTCCCGAGGCATCAAGCACAGCCCAGCACAGGCTTGCTCCAGACGGGAAGGAAGGGGGCTGGGCGGGAGGGAGGGAGCAGTGGCTGCTTTCCAACGCCCGTGGCACGCAGGTCACACCAGCCGGTACCAGCCGCGGCCGGAGGGAGAGGCAGGCAGGGCTCCCGGCCTGCGGGCGGGCTGCAGGATGGGGACAGCCGGGGCTGGCTGCGAGACGGGGAGAGCGGGAGCTGCTGCGGGATGGGGAGGGCCGGGGCTGGCTGCGGGATGGGGAGGGCCGGAGCTGGCTGCGGGTGCGGGATGGGGAGAGCCGGAGCTGGCTGCGGGATGGGGAGAGCCGGAGCTGGCTGCGGGATGGGGAGAGCCGAGGCTGGCTGCGGGGTGGGGAGAGCCGGGGCTGGCTGCGGTTCAGCTTCCGCACCGCGGATGCTCCGCTCGGGGAGGCGGCACGGCACGGCACGGCACGGCACGGCACGGCTGGAGACACGCAGCTCTCAGGGAGGGACTGAAGCCAAGCCCGTCCTTCCGCCGAGCACGAGGCATCCGCTGCCCGGCCAAGGGAAGGCAGCTCAAGGCAGCCGCTCCGCTCGGGCCGGCCCTCCTGCTCTGAGGCTGGGGCTGCAGCTCAAATCACTCCCTCCATGTGCTGAGGATGGATCTACACCTCAGGCCTGGTTGGAAAGATCGAGGCAATGCCTGCTCCTGTTACACCAGCCCTGCTGCCTCCTGCTTCAAAGAGAGCATCCCATTCATATTTTATACAGGCTGCCAGTGCTTTTAAATCCCTTCAGAACTTCCACTCGCTCTGGAGATCTTGCTGCATGTCAGTGGTGACCCGGCTTCCCAGGAGAGACCTGCTGAGCTGATTTGCACCATTGTCCCTGTCACCCATGTTATTCACTCCCTCAGCAGGCAGGCTGCTCTGCAGTGTCTTACTAGGTGCAATGCCTTCCAATTGTCTAGAAGCTTTGGGTATATGCTCTTGTGAGAAATGGATTTGTAAAGAATTCTTAAAACCTGATAGAAAGTTCACACAATCTTATACATTTGTATGTAAACACTTAGATAAGGTGTGTTGATTTAGGAAGGCTATAGAATAGAGATTATATTGCTGAGAGAGACTGAACTACAAACAAGTTTCAACAAGTTTTAAAATATGGTCTTGTAAAAATACTAGATATTTTAAAGAACTAGAACTATGAAAGATGTAGTAGGACTATGTGGGGAAAAAATATAAGTGATTGGTGTTAGAAGTAATAGTAGCTCTCCTGATGTTAGGAATATTAACACACAAACACCAGAGGTTTATGTCCAAAAAGGAGACAGAGGAGTCCTTTCTGGCTTTATTCGAATAAAGGGAGAGGCCAAGGGGCATTCCCCTGGGATCTCTCGAATTTTTGGAGGACACAGCGTCATTTTTAACCTAATTTCCCGGCCGCATTTCCTTTCTCTCTTTCCCCATTGGCTGAGGTACTTGAGAGGTACAGACTGCCCGATAACCTGACACCAAAGATCTCCCTTTAATGTAAAACCCTCCCTTTTAATTTTTAATTCTTACAGAATTTAGGGTTTTTTCTTCCCCATTGTTTCTGTCATCTCTCAATGTCTAATTTCGTTTATCAGCAAACCTAAAGTTTATTTGTAAAAGCAAATATCTTTTTCCATTCATCAATCAGTGGAATCCTTCCCATTGTTTCTTTTATTTTCCAGAGCTAGTTTTATGTACCAACATACCCACAGCTTGTTTGTAAAGACAAATCTGCTGTTCCTCTCACTGACAATCCTGGCCAGTGATTCCCTCACTTTTTTCCTTTTCTTTGTATGCAGTTACTTTCTTCATTTCAGGTAGTTTTGCAGACATCTCTTTCCAGCTCTCTAGTAAATACTTCAGGCTGCATTGTTTTGCAAAGATCTGTCCAGATTCTTCCATTTTGACTTTTCAAGTTTTGTTTTTCACATATGTGAGATGTGAGAGCTGCTTTCTGCTGATAATCAAATGAGGAGACATCACTAGTTTCTCAGATTTTTAACGAAGATAGAGAATCTTTCACAATTTTTCTTTCACTGGTTTAGTCAGAAATAGATTATGTAGTTCTTAAGCCATAAAACATCCTCCAGTTTTACTGAAGAGGTTATTGAGGGGGAAAAAAACCATAAAAATGTTGTGTAGCTACACAGAAAAAAAAAAAAAAAAAAAAAGAAAAAAGCATCAGGAGAGGGGACTTTAGTACCTTACTCTACATAGATGATGCTATCACTAGGAAGGGCAATGCAAATGAACTCTCCAAGCTGTGCTCCTTCAGGGAACAGCCCCCACACTGCCTCCAAAGGGGCCTCCACGGAGGCTCCAAGGTTCTTGCAGGATTGTTGTGGGAATACCTATTTGAATTCCTGCTGAGCAGGGACTGCCGGGGGCCGCGGGAGGAGGGTCGGGCCCTGCTGCCGCCAGCTGTGGGAGGCGGTGCCCTGCGGGAGCAGCCGAGGCAGAGCCTGGATCAGTCTGCTCCAGGAGTGTGATGGCTCCCGGAGTGACTAAGGCATCATCGTGACAAACCAGGCACTGCTTTGGGAAAGACTCTGCCCAACGGGAATGTACTTTTTCCAGATATTTTTCACACTGACCATCTTTTGTTTCACAAGCAGTTTAGAGATTACCAGGATTACATCTTGGCTGACTGCATGTTGGGGATTACAATGTTAGAAATTAATTGTCTAGGGTTAAGTTTAATTGTAACTTGCTTTCAGTTTAGCATGAGTGGGTCCTGCTCAAAACTTGTGTCAAGGAACTTTAAGTGAACTTTGTCAGCATGGAGAGCTAAGCAGGGGAGTAAACAGAGAAAGACTGGGTATCTTCAGATAAGAGCTGAGATCTTGAAGGGCCCCAGGATGGGAGATAAGAACAATTATGGCTTGCCCACATGGACATGGAGAAAGAATTCCATGAGGTGTTAGAAGACTCCAGACCATAAACCACCATTGGGCACAGGAAGATCAGGTGCACAGACTGTGGGATATAAGGGCCCAGGAATTTCTTGGTTTGGGATTCTTCTCCAGAAGCACCACCTCAAGCTGAAAGAAACAAATTCTGGCTCAGAACCCAGGGTCAAAACTCTTCCTTAACATTGCAAAACTTTGGAGGTGACGCAGTTCACAGCTGAGCACCTGGACAAAGTCTTTGCACCTGTGGACAGCAGGAGATCTGGCGTACAGATGTGTTTTAGGTTCTTGTTGGTGTGGCTGGTACTCAGTTCTGAAAGCAGAAGCTCCTTGAAGCTTAAGGGACACCAGATACCAATGTGGGAGCTGTGGGCTGTGTACAATGACTCAGGAGAGTTTTACCAAACAGTACAAGCTGTAGAGCACGTCAGGCTCTTCCACCAGTGCACGTGGAGGACTGGGACAGGGAGGAGGAGGAGGGTAACTTGGATTACTTTGTGTTGAGCCTTGACTGAGACTGCACTCTGACATTGGAGAACATGGTGTGATTCTGGGCTTGTAGCTGATTGTGGTAAAGACCTAGAAATACAGTTTCACCATAATCCACTGACAGCTGGAAATGCCTGTTATGAAGGAGACACAGCCATCATCTATTGAGTTCTAGAGGGCCTGTTCTGCAGTGCTGATTCAGTTGAACTCAAAGGCTTTTATGCCTTAGTGCCTTTTATGTTGACAAAAGAAAGGAGACATCTTTCTTGACTGTACAGAATCCAGTAAAAGGACCTCCAGTTTGAAGTGTCACATGAAGTTGTGAAGGGGATTTTAAATGTCCATCATGGGAAAACCACCCTGGAGAACTGTGTGTTAGAGTGTGAAACCAGAGGCGTAACAGTGCAGATATCAGCCAAGCTATTAATGAAAAACTCAGATCTGTGTGATGCCAAAGGTGCTGCTATGGAAATACATCCAGGTAGTGCATGCACTCTGTTGAACAATGCTGCAAGAAGGGAATACTTATAGACAACTTCTTAGATGAGTATTATGACATTTTCCAAGGTAACCATGGTCAACAATGCGATCCACAATAATAAAGGATATAGCGTGTTCCTGGTCAGATCAGTGATGGTCTCTGACATAAAGGATGTTTCAAGCAGCCAGAACAAAAGGGAACACAGCCCACCCAGTCGGGGGATGGCCAACCTGTGTAGAGGCTTCAGGCATGAACAACTACCTGAATGCACAGGAGAGAGCTGACATTTCTGAGCAAACTGAAAGCAACTACGAAGTTGCAAATTAACTTGGGGCTACTTCTACAAAGAAGAGCCAGAAGAAGTGAAAAGAGATGACTGAGTCTTCTCCCAAAAAGCAGATCTTGTTGTGCTATGGAAATATTATTTCTTCCTGCTTTACTGTATGCCGCTCCAGCTCTGCTGTTTCCCAGCCTTTCCTACAGAACCTCAGCCGCAATCCTCCAGCTCCGGCTGCCTATCCCACCCTTCCTCCAGCTCCTTCCCCTCCCCGTCCCGCCGCGCCCGGGGGCGGGAGGCAGCAGCTGCCGCCTGTGCGGCGCTCGGCAGCCCGGGCCAGCCGCGCCTCCTTCCCCCGGGCTGCTCCGGAGCAGCCGGCACGTAGCGGCTCGGCCGGGAGAGCGACCGAGAGACGCTGCGGCGGCCTAAGTGCTTGCAGATGTGCAGCTGCATCGGGCTGGGGTCACGGCGGCCAGCAGGGTTTGGGGAGGGGGTTTTGCTCAGCAGGGCGGCGGCAGCTTTAGGACAGAATGAGTTAGGTTGGAAAAGACTTCTGAGATCGAGCCCTGTCAAACAGGACCTTGTCAACTAGACCACGGCACTAAGTGCCATGTACAGTCTTCCTTCAGCACCTCCAGGGATGGTGACTCCACCACCTCCCTGGGCAGTCCATTCCAGTGCCTAATCAACTTTTCTGTGAGGAAATTCTTCCTAATGTGCAGCCTAAACTCCCTACAGCACAGCTTAAGGCCATGTTCTCGCTTGCGCTGTCACTCGTTCCCTGGGAGCAGAGCCCGAAGCCCAGCTAGCTGCACCCTCCTGTCAAAAAATTGTAGAGTGATAAAGTCCCCCCTGAGCCTCATCTTCTCCAGGCTAAACACCCATAAGCTGCCTCAGCTGTTTCTCATAAAACTTGTGATCCAGACCCTTCACCAGCTCTGGTCTCTTCTTTGACACTCCAACCACCGTAATAGCCTTCCCGAACTGAGGGACCCAGGACTGGGCACAGCACTCCACGTGTGCTCAGCACAGGGGGACGATCCCTGGTCCTGCTGGCCACACGATTCCTGACAGAGGCCAGAATGCCCCCGGCCTTCTCGCCCACCTGGGCACTCCCTGCTGACTCGTGCTCAGACGGCCGCTCCCTGCGGGCTGTGAGGCATCACCCCGCCCCCAGCACGCGGGTTCCTGGCTCTGGCTGCGAGACCCGGGGCTGTCGGCCGGGCCCGAACAGGAAATGCCACAGGCCTTGCTAATAGAGTGCTGAGGCCTCCTGTCACCCCGCGGGGCGCAGCTCCGGGGCTCCCTGGCCCTGAGGGAAGTGGCGCCTGACGGCGGGGAGAGCCTGGACCGAGGCGGCCAACGCTCGCTCTCCGCTCCCCCGCCAGGGCTCCCCGCGGGCTGCAGCGCGGCCAGGTCTGAACTTGTTCCCGCCGGAGCCCGTGGCCGGGAACCCAGACTCACCGCGGGGCCTTGGCTGCGATTTGAAATCGGGGCGGCCCCGCCTCGCCCCCGCCCCCGCCTCCCTCAGCCTCTCACGGCCGAGGGGCAGGGCCCGGCTGCCATGGCAACCCCACAGCCTTCGGGGGCGGAGCCCGAGGGCGGGACAGGCGGGCGCTGTAGCCAATCGCAGCGGCGAATGGCGCCTGCAGCGCCTGGCGGCAGCCAATAGCAGCCGCCGTCGCTCCCTGGTGGGCGCGGTCTCCGGGAAGGCCCGCCCCCGGCGGACGCGGGTCCCTTTGTGGCGTTTGACAATAAGATGGCGGGCGGGGGGAGGCGGGGCCGGTTGGTCCCGCCCGTCCCTCAGGCGCGGAGTGGACGGTGAGGCGGGAGCCGAGCGGGAGATCGTGCGCGGGCGTGCGGCGGCGACAGCAGTGACAAGGCGGTGAGTACGATGGGCTGGGTCGGGCTGGGCTGGGTCGGATCCGCGGGAAGCCGGTGCCGGCGGAACCCGTGGAAGAGACGGGATCGATTCAAAATGGCGGCGAGAGCGCGGGGGATGAGTAACCGCCGGGAGCGCTGAGGGGGCCGGGGCGGCGGGACAGGGGACCCGTTCCGCACCTCTCCTCCGCTCGGTCCCTCCCGCAGCCGCACTCCCTCAGCGTCCGCGCCTTTCCCGGGCGCTCCGCTGCCCTCTCACTGCCGGGGAGCTCCCCCTCGCTCCCCGCCCCGGTCCCGCCTCTCCCCCCGGCTCTGCGGGCTCCCCCTGCCCAGTGCTCCCGGCCCCCACCTGCGTGTCCCGGAGCTCCTGCCCCATCCGCTCAGCCTGCCGCCCTTCCTTCCCCGGCTGCTGGGACCCCTTCCCAAACCTCTCGAGTGCCGGAGAGGTGCCTGCCAGCCCCCTACGCCCCGGGGGTGGGCAGACCCCAGTGCTTCACAGGGGCCTTTGTTCCAGTGTGAATAGCGATGCTTCTGGCCTTACCATCCCTGTGCTGTGACTGCATCCCACCTTGTACCTCGACACCACCACATGGGCAAACGTGCATGGCTAAAGAGGAGGAGTAGCTCTCTTCCCGTCTTTTTCTCCGCTGTTACACAGAGTTCTTCCCACGGTTCTTAGAAAAGCCAGTGTTGGAGTGGAGAGGATTAGTGTTAGTAGAGGGGAGATACGGCCCCTTCTTGCCTTCCCGTGCTAACCATCATCACTGTACTTACGGCTGTACAAAAAGCAGCACCGTGCTTCACTGAACCTCCAGCACTGGCCTAGGTACGTCTTGTCTGCTTTCTCCTAAAGATAAGCACTGCTGAAATTCCCTATCTTCTCTGTTAGCCCAGTTAGTGGGAAGCAGCTTTTTTCCATTAAGTACTTAACTATATCTTTGGTGGGATATCACTACGAGTCTAAATTGAGTATGAACCTGGAATGTCTTAAGTTGATGCTCTAATAAGAATTGGATCAAATTTCAAGCACCTTTTTTGTAAAGCAGACTGGGAATTTGTTGATCCTACAAGCAAAATAAATAATGCTGTGCTATTATTTATTAAAAAAAGCAAAACAACAAAACCCACAAAACTTTTCCCTGAGTGCACTGTGCTGCAGCTAGCTGCTGTCTCCTTGACAACTTTTCTTTTTGCATAGCTGTTTCAAACAGCAGTTTAGTTGAATACACAAAGTTTGGGCTCATGACACTGAGGTAGCAGAGGAAGAAAGGAGATGATGTAGCTCATCCAGATGCTGCCTCTTGGATGGAGAAAGGTGCTGCTTGAAATTATCAGGGGATTTTGAACACCTTGACTCTGAAGCACCAAAAAAGGTTTTGCACAATGGCTAATGCATTATACTAGCAGAGGTGCACGTGGTTTGGTTATTGACCTAGGGAAGAACCTGGAATCACATGCAGCAGGTTTTGCACATTATTATATTGCATGGGAAAACTTTCCCTCTGTAGTATGTAAATAGATAAGAGATTACAGACTGGCCTGGCCTGCCAGCATCCCCTGTCATTTAGGCTGTGGATGTGATAATGGCTCTTTCACCAACAGCAATGGTCCCCTCCTGCATTGTCCAATATCTTGGCAGGCAAACAGCCACAGCCTCTCCTTCTAAAATTGTCAGATGTACCAAATATCAATTTGTTTTTCTCATGACTGCACCATCTTTACCTGTAGTTCTTGGCAGGGGGTTGGGGGGGATGTTTGGTGTTGGATGTTTGTTTATGCCCTTGTCACCTACCCTCCAATAAAGTAGAAATGTTGGGATTCAAATAGTTACCAGACACAGGCTCTCAAAGAGATTACTTTTCATTTACAGAATGTGTTCAAAGTGTACCTGGGGAGCAAAAACTTCTGAACTTTTACAGTGTCATAAAGTGTTTGCCAGAAATAAGAGATAGTTTATTGCCTTGATAGGGAGTCTGACTGAAGTTGTAGTTCAGATGCCTTGAGACGCTGTTTCTAAAGCTGCTGAGAGCTCAGTCCATTAAAAAGAGACTATGAGTTGTTTGAAATACAGTTTCCATGACATAACATCATTTAGTTTGGATATCTGGGATCAAGTCAAAAGCTTTTGGCTTGAGCATGTTAAAGGTGTTTTTTTTCTCCCATTGTAGTATTTTAACGAGTATGCAGCTTCTTGAGGAAAAACATGTTTTCTGCTGTCCCACCCCCAAGTGCTTTGTCATCCACCTTCTTCTCCCTCCATTTGAGAACAAGCAATCTTGAAAAATTGTTTATGACTACACAAAACAGAAAATAAGATCAGATGTCCATGTGCATCCTCTTAATTTGTTTCTTTTCCAGGTATGCATTTCAGTTGCAGACACAGAACTGTCTTGTACTGCACAGACATGTCTAGAAAAGTATCTGAATTGTTTCCATAGTTTATTATAAAAGTTTTTATAGCCTGTTGGAACAACATCCTTTTTCATTTCAGTAGTTCAGGGAATTGTTGCATGTGATGGGAATTTGTATTTGAGATATCAAATCTTATTATGATTTAAATGGGTTTTCAAAAACTCAGCCTTTATTGTTAAAGCAGTTTAATTACTGTCATTACTTTCATTATTGTCATCTTGCTAAGTAAAAATTAGTCATAAAGTTTCTATGCAGGTAAAGGAAAATTCTCTCATGTTTTGCTGTGTTAGAGTTTTGTGTTTGTGCCACCTCATTTTCTCTAGATGCTACAGAGATATACATGGGTTTGTACAAAAAGTGAAAACTATAGTTTTGTAATAAAATTGCTTTCATTACCTTTTGTTTGTGTACACTTTAATGCTCATATGAAAGATTTTTGTTTGCTCTTTAAGTGGCAGAGCTGTAGCCATAAGGCAAATGCTGGTCCAAAGGTCAGGGCAGTAGCCTAGGACCTGGAATTAACCTGGCATTTTCCTCCTGCTGCAGATTCTGGGGGTATTGTTGGCCAAATCACATTTGTGCTCTAACTGTGCATTGGGTTTAATGGTACTATTCATGTTTGTGGGAATGATGCTCACATCCTACAGGACAGACATACTGAAGGAAAACTGCCTTGTTCTGCATCTCCTGTCCCTGCCTGACATCCTGCTTGCTTCCCTGTGCTTGGCAGGTGGTGCTGTCACTTGTACTGCATGGACTCTTGCTCAGTAGCATGGGAGAAGAGGAAGGACTGCATCAGACACCATTCCTGGTATGTCACTTTTTGCTTCTTAAATGAAACCCTGACCTGGCACTCTGTGCAAGAACAGGATGGCAAAAAACTGTACTGGCTTTATGATGTAAGATACTAATTAAGATTCTAATTGAAAGCAAGTGTTAGAAAAAAATCAGTGAATGCTGTGAAAGGTTTATCTTTAAGAATAGATAAATGTTTTTCCTCTGCTTCTAGGGGCCCAAGTGTGTGTGATGTATTCTTTCTTATTCTTATTTTCAAGTTTTCTCCTGTGCTCTGTTCTCTTGGTGTGCCTTAGAAATGCCAAATTATAGATGTATGAAAACCAGGTTAACATTCAATTGAAGTTTTAATTACTCTTCACAAGAATGTAAGTTGAAATAAAAGAAGCTTCAAACTCTGCACAGTGTTTAATGTTTGATGATGTGATCATACATGATTTGTAAACAGTCCCCAAAGTTTCTAGAGGTTGTTTCACAAGGGGGAGGAAGGGTATGTCCAGAAATTACTGCACATAGAAGTGTAGGAAAGATTAAATAGGATATCCTCTGATAGGAAGTTTGCAGGAATGTCTGAAAATCTGGAAAAGGAACTATAGAGCAACAACAATATCCCGTATTTAAAAGGAGTAATGGAAATATGTTGGCTTTCAGGATGAAATTTCAGAAGCAACATCCAAAGTATTTAATACATAGCTAATCCATGGATAGCTTTTAAGAAGTTATGAAAAATGACTGCAAGACCAGGTTTATTCTATATTGTAGTCTCTGCACATTATGATTTCTAAAGAGTTTTGTACCTTCACTGCAAAGAAATCTTTTAAGAGTTGGCAAATCCCACTGAAGGTTATTTCATGGATATATACAGCAATGTTACAAGTGTTGTTCAGAGTCAGACCAAGTGTTTATCTAGCTACTGTGCTATCCCCAGGTTTTCACAGTAGATAAGCATGTAATGTATTTTGAAAGGAACAGTGTTGTTGCCCTTTGGTGGATTTTTGGTGTCTCTGAAAAAGCTGAGAGAAAATTCCTTGAAAATACGTGGAATGTACCGTAGCAACCAGAAAAGCAAGGCAGAGTTTAAGGCTTATCTAGGAAGATGGGAGATTATATAGAAAGACACTGCAATAGTATTTTGGTTTTATTAACTTGTAGTTGAAAAACTGTTTGGGTCACTGCCTTGAAAAAAAGCCCCAAATATTGGGCAAACAGGAATTCTAAGGACAGAAGACTTAGAAGGAAAACAAGGAAGATGCATAAATGTAAAGATCAGGTATCAGCTTTCATTTGCAGCCCACTTTTTATAAGACTTAAAGAGATGCTATATACTGCATTAAAAAAAATACTTTGTATTCCAAGAGACCACCTGCACTGCAATATTTGCACGGGGCACTGTTGTCAAAATTAGTGCAGTTCAGAAGAGCTGAGGCTGGTACTTGAGAGGTACCCCTTGTGTAATTCAGCAGGTGATTTTAGGTGTGAATACTGAATAGCCTGCATGCACTCTGTGTATTTTTAGCTGGTGAACCCAAGCTGTGAATACAGGAATTTTCCTGTCTTACAGTCAGTGGGAAAGGAGTACAGAAGCCCATACAGAGGATGACTGGGACTGTCCTTACTGCACTTGCCCAGTTCTTATTGGAATTACTCAGTTCACTTACTCACCTAAGGAAGGGAACCAGAAGGACTGCCTTGGGCACCTCTGCTCAATGTCTCAAGTTACATGGAACAAATCTAGATATTGCTGTCTTTGTAGCCAAATATGCTAATCTTTTCACATGTGCTGCCCATGGGGTTTTTTTCATGTTACTCTGTTAGGCATATTAATGTTCTGGAGGGATCAAATCTTTTAAAGATGGTGTGCCAGGTTGTATTTTTATTTCCAAAATCAGAGGTTAAGCATGCCAGTAGAAACTCTACTGGCAGAGAGGAATGAGGAGAAACTGCCTGTGTAGTAGAGTAGGGGAAATGCAGCAGGTGAGATGTTTGCTTCTGTGCGAGGCAGCAGCTCCTGGGTTGCATCAAGTGTGGAGCTCAATGGGAGCTTTCTCCAGTGCCATGCCTTGTGGGAGCCAGGAGCTGGGGGCCTCTGCCCTCTCTGATGCCTTGTGTGAGCCAGGGGCTGGGAGCTCCAATTGCAATGCCTTGTGTGAGCCAGGAGCTCAGAGCCCCAGCCCTCTCTGATGCCTTGTGGGAGCTGGGAGCCCCAGCCCTCTGTGATGCCTTGTGGGAGCTCGGAGCCCCAGCCCTCTCTGGTGCCTTGTGGACCTGCTCACCCCTGGTTCCCGGATGTCGCCTTTGGGACCCAGTCCACAAGTTCCTGACCCCTGTTGTACCACACTGGCCATTCTAGAACATGGTATGACAATTCTGATGTTTCTTTTTAATAAAAGATTAAAGTTCACTGTTCTCTTTTTTTAGTGTCATTTTTTTCCTCCTCCCTCTTGAACTGTTTATATTGTACATGATTTTTTTTTTATTTGTTTCGGTTTTATGACAGGACACAATGTTTGTGCGAGGATTAAAGAGAAAATGTTTTGATGGTGAAGAAGATATTGAAGGCAGTCTGGCTGGTATTAAGGCTATTCCTTCCTACAATCTGCAGCGGCAGTCACTCCTGGACATGTCCTTGGTTAAACTTCAGCTGTGTCACATGCTGGTGGAACCCAACCTTTGTCGTTCGGTGCTCATCGCCAACACGGTACGGCAGATCCAGGAGGAGATGACCCAAGATGGGACTTGGCAGATGATAAATACACAGAGCACAGGGCAGGCATCCCTGGATCGTCTCGTTTCCACAGATATCCTCTGTCGTTCATCTAGGGATCACCAAGCTGAGGGAAAGCATGGGCCAGCCTATGGTACCTTCAGTAAAGACTTTGAGAGTGACCAGGCACAAGATAATTCAGAAACTATGTCAACAGCCCCTGCAGTGCAACCACCAAGAAACCTGCAGAGCAACGTGTGGGAAATGGAGAGTCCACAAGAAAATAAAGGAAACTTTCAAAAATCTTTAGATCAAATATTTGAGACACTGGAGAATAAAAGTCCTAATACTGTTGAAGATCTGTTTTCAGAAGTTGACAATTCTTATTATGATCTTGATACTATGTTAACTGGCATGATGAGCAACACAAAAATGGGACACTGTGATAGTCTTGAAACATTTTCTTCTCCAACAAATACAGCTTCTAACTCTAATTGTAAATCTGATCTTAATGACCTTGATCATATTGTGGAAATCCTTGTTGAATCCTGAAACTCCTTGTGTGGAGGTAAAGATGTGTTAGTGGGAAGAAAAGACTGGAGAGAGCAATTTCCACAGTTGGTTCTATCAAATCTGCACGAGTATTTTACAAATATCTATATATTATATAGATACATATATTAAGAAGCACTTCATATTGCAAAATAGTGTTAACTCTTAAAGTTAACCTGCAACTTGTAGTGTAATAATCTGATTTATTGTCCACTGAACTGTAAGTACATATGGTAAATGTTTCTATGTTGGGGGTCAAAGGCTCTTGAAATTGGATTCCTTTTACCAATTTGTTTTAGCCTTTGATGGAGGATATCCTCAGGGAGAGGGATTCTCTTATCTTCTTACACTTCTCCCATAAAAATGGTAATAAACAGAAGAGAGAAGAAGTTGGATAACTGGTTTCCTGTTCCCTCCAGTTTCCACTTTGTTACATGACAAAACTCCTACCACACCTGCTGCTTCTGTGTTAAGTCCCTACATGGCTCTTAAAGAGCAGTATGCAATAGTTCTTGTTATCCTTGCTAGCTTCTTCTGGGTTTTGCTACAATTTTTACTTCAAAAATAGTTTTAAAGTGTTTATTGGTGTTTAGATTTTTCCAGGTATTTTCCTAAAATATATTTTTTACTACAGATGTTATGTCAGCTGCTAACTTAGTAACTTTTGATCATATCTGCAGTTGATGTATTTTTTGCAAGATTTTCAAAAAGGGATGTTTTTTTACCATGAGCTACCCAATGTAGTTCAGTAAAGTGTATGTAAATGTAAATATGCAATTTTATACTTTGCATTAAAATGTAAGAGCTGTTTTCATGATTCTGTTTTATAGAGTAGTACTTTACTAAATTGAGAATTGTACATCTATGCTTTTCATACTCCACATATTTGAGTATCACTATAGGAAGATCTTTGATCTAGCTAGACACAATTACATTTAATTCATTTCAGACCATACTTTTTTGTTAACTACAAACCTAAATGATGCAGGTTTTTATTTATGTGTATTTATATGTAAATGTCATCAAGTGAATTGTTTATCATTGAAGTCTACCATCAAATATTTGTTTATATGGGATAACTATCTTGCACTAATTACTACAAAAAGTGTTATTAGTGGCCTTTAAGTCTCACTGGTTGGTATGTCATGATGTCTTGTCATAATTAATATGCTCCACTCTTACCAAGGGTTTCCTCTTGGCTTTTTTAATAACAAAAAATGTAATACAACATGGGATGGTGGTCTTTTCTTCCAGCACATTTGGTTTAGAGTGTATCTAACTAATCTTCTTTCTAGGAGACTTTTTTGGGGGGAAAGGGATAATTTGAGTATAGCCTGTGATTTCATTATAAAATAACAAATGTTTCCCATCAGAAGCTGCTACTGGGGAAAAGCCCCAAGCTAGCAGGATGTAGGGAAGGGGGGAAATATGGATTGGTTTCTAGAATATGTGGGCCATGGCTGTGCCAGGGGAACACATCTGTCAGTAACAAGTTGTTTTCTGTAGATCTGAGCCAAGCCAGCTGCTGAAGAAGAAAAGAGAACCTTGCTGTGTGTGACAGGCTCTGCCTTGCCATGAGTGACCTCACCTACAATGCAGATTCTCAAACCTGAAAGGGGATTGGAGGTGCCAAAGGGGTGTTAGAACATCTGAGTATCACTTCAAGAATAAGGAGACCACTGAGCTTACCTGCTCTAGAATCATCTGCTTTGAGGAAAGATATCATTTAGCTAAATTTTGCAAACTCAACAGTCGAATGTGTATTGGCTCCATCTTCTGAAACCATGCACTTAGTGTGAGTCTTCAGTGAACTAGAAGATGTTTCCTTGTATTAAATTTGGCATAAGATAACTTGTAGTTGCTGTAATTAAACTTTGATTAATAACTTCATATTAAAGGAAGAAATAGCAAATAGGCACTTGCAAGTTCAGTCTGTGGGATACAGCTGGACCACAGAGAAGCCCATGCCTTAACAGAGAGATCATTTATAGGCATTGCAGCAATAAATGCTGATTCAGCAGGATCCAAATACAGATAAAAACTCATATCTCACAGTGAAAAAAAAGCTGGCTTATGGGGTAGTGTTTGTTGTAGTATCAGAAAGTCTTACAAAAATTATAAATCTGCAGGTAATTTTTCTTGATGCTTTTCTGTGTGTGAACCACAGAAGTGGAAAGCAGATGCCTTAGGGTAAAACAGAACCAGTTTCAGTTTTATAAAGGGAACATCAGCATTGATTGGAATAATTAAATATCTTCTGTTCCTCTGGGAAACTTTTCCAAAACTGCTCTGAACTGTGTTGAAAACCCACAAGTTTGAGCAACTCTGTGTGTTCCCCTCTGCCCCCATACCCTCCATTTTCATTAAATGTGCAATTTCATGTTTAAATATTTTAAAAATGCTCTTCCCCACCTCCTTAGTGTGCATCAGTCTACAAGTTACAGACAGGAATCAGAATAACTTGTTCATAACTGTTAAACTGTGTATGTCAAGTGCACATGTGTGTATTTATAACTCTATACTTCATCTAGCTGGGTGCATTCCTTTACTGAGGAAGCTGTGCCTACTAAAAACAATTTATAGAGTCCACTTGGCTTAACAGGAAAGCTGTTAGGTAAGCAGGCATTTGTGGAGTTGAGCATTTAGACAGAAATATATATCCTGTTTTATTACATTCTTAAAACTTATGCCAAATCTTATGTGCTCTTACAAGCCTGGTATCTTGGCTCAGCAGGGTTAAGAATTGGTATTGCTGAAACTTGCACAGTCACCATGCAGAACTGTTGGGTGCCTGCAACTGGTCTGACTTTGCAGAGACCAGTCTGTAAAATCAGCTTGTCTCCCTATTGCTTTAATAATGTGTCTCACTCTAATTCAGCTTCTCCTGGTTAAAAAAAAAAAAAAAAAAAAAAAAAAAAAAAAAAAAAAAAAAAAAAAAAAAAACAACATAGAAAAAAGAAGCTTTATTTTTTTAACTGCTATTCTCATTTCTTTAGTGAGCTGTTACAACAAATGGTGAGAGATGATATTTGCTGCTGGGGATCTTCTTAATTTCTACATGTAAATGGGAAATTTAAAGAACATGGCTTCTGTAATTAGGAAAGGCTTCTGACAGATTTTGCTGCCACTCCCAGCAGCCTTTTTTCTCTCGTGCTCCTAGGGAAGAGTTGTGGAGCTTGCACAGCATCAGTGCCATGTCAGACAGGGCTGTTGGTGTGCTGATGGCACTGGGCTGTGGAGCTGCAGCACAGCAAGCACTGTCAGGCACACAGCTCATATCCAATCTGCTTCCTTTGCAGGTAGCACTGAGTATCTGTGCCCTTCTTCTGTGCCTGGGGTTTTATTTCTCCTTTTCCCTTGCCAGAAAATCAGAGATCAGGCACAAGAAGTGCAAGGATCCAGGCTGCTGTAACAATGGCTTGTCTGCTTATTGCTTCTCTGTTTGTGTGGTGTTTTTTAGTTTCTTTTAACCCCCTCTCTCTGTGCAGCTCTGGAAGTTTGCCTAGCAAAAAACATCACCTGTCTCTACAACCAGAGCTGCATTTGCCTAAAGAACAAATTTGGTCAGTGAAGAGAGAATCAGTGTTGGAATTTAAAAAGCACCTTTCCTGAGCAGACTGCCTTGGAGGCACAGCAGTGAAGGGTTTCAGCCTGGAGCAGGTGAGGGATTCACACACGAGCTGAGCCTTCAGACTCACCAGGAATTACCTGTTCTCAAAGCTGTCCTTAGACTTTTTTGAAGTCTTGGGTATGTCTGGGCTACTGTAGTAAGCATTTTAAAAGGCATTATTGTAAATTGACTGAGAGTATAGTTTAATATTGTAATTATCAGACCATCATGGATTTTTTTGTGTCTCAGAATATTGATTTGTGTGACTGCTTTACAGTCTTGCAGCTTATTCCATATTCCCTTATAGGTAAATGAACTGTCAAAAGCTGGAATGAAAAAAAAAACCCAAGACATTTGCTTTCTGACATCCATGATAAGACAAATAAAAATGCTTTCAAAAATTACTTTTGTTCAAAGTGAAAATATGCTTGTGTTTCAAGCCTGGGATGTAGTCCCATATGCAAAAAACCCCCATGACTGATGATGACAAATTTTGTTTGCTCATCAGTTCTTATATGAGTGTTATTTCACACTCTGACTAATACTAAGAGTACAAAGCCACCAAGTTTCAAAGAAATGAAATAAACATCTTGGGAACATGCACATTTTTGTCAATCTGGCTTATTAAATACAAGGTTTTGCAAGGATTGTCTGAACTTCTTTTGGTGTCTCTTGCAAAGCTGACAGCTAAGATAAGTTTTCCTACTTTTTTCCCAAGGAGTTTTCATGGAGAGATGAAATCCCATTGAATAATTTGTCAGAAAAGAGACTTTTTTGAGATGTTTGTAAAAAATCTTTTGTTTTGAAAAAAAACTAGTGAAAAATACAAAAACTCCATTACTTGACATGATTTTCTTAACTTTGTATGGCAGCTCTTAAAAAAACCAATAATTATTCATTTGCTTAGCCAACATTCCCCCAAAAGGAGTGGTTTATGACCTGAAGAATTATTGAGGTAAATGTCCATGCATGACAAACATGTCAACAGGAAAACCTAATGCCAGCAGCTGCTTTGCATTGCTAGGGAAACATTTGAGTAATTTCAACTGGCATCTTTTTAGGGAAGAGTAATTGAAGGTACAGGTGATTACATGACTGCTTGCAAAACCAGAATTAAACAGAAATTGTGTCCCCATGTATGCTGTGTTTGGAAGTCCCCGTGGAGTGGGAAGTGCAAGGATGTACTGCAGTAGTAAAATGCTGCAGCAAAGGAAATAGTATATACTAGTTTTCATGTTCCATTCACAGACAAGATTTGGAGAGGAAATCAAGAAAAAGTAACTTCAGCCTGGAGTTGTACAAGCTGACAAAACAGGACTTCCAAAGGAAAGAGTGGGTATGTTGATTAAAAAACTCTAAACTCAAAAGAGTTTAACATGTAAAAGAAAAAAAACCCAGTGCTTGTAACAAATTCACTTTTCTGTGTTTGAAATCATTACTGAGAAAAAGGCTAGACATGGAAAGCACTGGGTGTTTGCATTATTTTGTGTCCAGTGAACTGACTGAAGTTTAAGACAAAATTGTTGAATGGTTAATTATTTAAATTGAAGCTTGGTACCATCATTTGCTTTTTTACCTCTGCTTTGTTTGAAGGGTATAGGGGGAAAGTGCTTTTTCTTGTAAATTGTGATTCTTTTGACAAAAGAGAACAATGGCTAATTTCCTATCTGAGAAATATTCAATAAGGTGTTGTTAGGTTTTGTAATAAGCATCTTGTGTCATGGCCTTTCTAATAAACTTGGGTAGGTGTAGGAATAGTTTGTTCACAGAGGCTTTACACCAAGAAGAGGTGGTAAAACTAACCAGGGTTTGGTGCAGTGTGCTCTGCCTTTCTCACTTCCCCTATGGAAGGGTGGCATTACAGGATCATTCTGCCATTCAGCTTTAGAACAGCTCTTTCATTTCAATCAAATCCATCAGATCTCACAGTCACTACATTTTTAGAATGTTTCCAAGCGTGGAGAAATCAGAAGAAAACAGCATTCTGTACTGATAACCAGTAATCCAGATAAGGGAGAGATAAGCTTCCAGGCATGAGACCAGCTTCAATTAGAGCTCATACCTTAGACACAGAGTAATTAATCATAGGCATAAATCCATAGGAAAGCAGACTTCATTAGTTCTTGTGTTCCTGAACTGTGTTTTGGAATAGATGCCGAGTGTGAAGGTAAGAAGAAGTAGCAAACCCCCAGCATTCCTTTCAGATGAGTTATATGGAGATCTTGATTGGTTTGGGGGTTGTGTTTTTCCCTGGTTTATGTGAAATTTGCTGCAAAAGCAAATATGCTGTTCGTGAGAATGGCATCCTGGCCTGCTGCAGTGAGTATAGTCATACTGAAAGCCCGTGTTTAAAGCTTTAAAAAATCATATACAATCCTTGGTTTGCCTCAAGGTTAGTTCAATTCAAAATGGGAGAGCATTAGACTCCTAGAACATGACCTCATTTGAGAATGTAAGCACTTTTTAAAGGAAGATTTTTGTCAAGAAAGATCTTGTATGTGAGCTCAGCCCTCTGAATTCTTCACTGTGTGAGACAAGCATGGCTCCTCTAGCACAGGAGACATTAAATATTGCCAAGCTAAACGAGGTTCCAGTTCTTTTATGTGAATCCCACTGTTTACAGAAGCAAAAAGTGACCAAACCCTTTGCAAATAATCACCATATTTTGTGTCACTTATATTAACTTCTTCGGCTGTTAAGCCATGAATCCAAAGTTCTGATGCATGCGTTGAAACAATTCCGGGTTCTTTTTTTCTGTAGCTCTTGTCAGATCATGCTTGAAACAACTGACCTTTCTAGAAACTCCCACTGTAGAAGGCACATTCAGCCTTTTCTATTGCACAGAACAAAAACTGCTTACAGAACAGCTGACCACCTCAGGTTAATCACTCAAGCAAGAGTGAGGAGAGCAGGGAGACCAGTGTTGGTGCTCTCTGGAAGGTCTGCTGGGCTGGAGGAGAATTGCTGTACCAGAGGCTCAAGCGCTGAGCTGGAGAGGGAGAATTGTCCAGGACTGTCCTGGTGCTGCAGGGATGCCCAGAGGTCACAGACTTTTGGCCAGCAGGCATCAAGTCTGCAAAGCCTAATCTTGGCTCAAGCTCTGGGGACACTTTGGTGGTACTGCTAGTTAAACTATCCCTTCATATTCTGTATTAGACATAATGATTCCAGGTCCATCCCTTCTGCACCAGCTCCCTTTGTAGGCCTGTCCTGTGTCTATTCCTTGGAGATAATCCCCAGCAGATGGCAGGGGTCTGTCCTGGTGCCACACTCCTGGCTGTCCCTGGTTGACTTCAGCAGACAGAAGAATCCTGAACATCTCAGAGTTACTCCTCCACTTAAGCCACAGTGTGTGGTGGAAGGAAGGGATCTGGGGGAGGTGTTTGGTCCACTCCCCCCCCTCAGAGCTGACACTGGTCCTGCACTTACCCTTGGTGCAGCAGATGGACCATGGGGGTCGGGGTGTCACCCCCAGCTCCGGCAGCATGTCAAAAAGGATTCATTAGTGCTCCTCATGGCAGCACTCGCTCCCTTCTGTGCTCCCTGACCCCCAGCAGCGAGGTCAGAGCGCAGCTGTGCCTGGGGAACTGGGGACACCATGCTGCAGAAGAGAGGTGGCCTGGAGAGACGATGTCCCTGTCCTCAGCAAGGGACACCTCACCCGCGGGGGGTCACCCTGGCTTTCTGTCTCTTTGCCCTTCGCCCTCATAGCACACTCCTACCCCGAGTGCCCATCAGGAGACACAAGGGTTAAAATCTGTAGGACCTGAGGGTTTAAAAGAAAAAAAATCTCCTTTGCTGAATAATCACAAAAAGCAGCTGATCTTTCCTCGAAGTTGTAATGTATCTCCACCAGAAAACTGCAAATGTTTCTGCAGTGTTTATGAGACCGACATGGAAGCTTGTGTGTGAGCTTGGTCTGTGCTTGCTGTCCATGTAGGAACCCGTCTGTGCAAATGTCCTTGAGTTAGTTTGGTTTTAATGTCCTAGAGATTGCCTCTTCCAGAGATGGGTTTAGATCAAGCAGCTTTGTGGGATGCATCAGGTAACCAGCTCATGGCAGGGTTCGACAAAGGACCAAAATCGATCTTTACAAATACTTCAGTGTCAGATTTTGAAATCTGGTTCGTACAAACGCTCGTGTCAATGTAACTTGATTACGCAAATGCCCATGAAAAGCAAACATGAGGTTTGAGCACGGCTAAAACCACCTCCTCTTTGAAGGGAAAAAAAAAATCAAGTGAATATTCATAGGCGAATTGTGCAATGTTTGACGTAGCTGTAGGGCTGGTCGGAGACGTGTGCGCCTGGTTTCCCAAGAGGCCTGGCACCGGGGCGTTGTAGGAACGCCGCTCTGTAGAGGCCCTGGGCGTGCCTTTCACTGAAATTCGGTAGTTTTGGTCACAGACGGACTGCGAGTTTATACAAAAAAAAAAAAAGGGTGGGAGGGAACGGGGGTGGTTGTGGGCTTGGGTGCGGGCTGGCCGGTGGCTCCGCGGTGGTTTCAGGGCGGCAGCAGCGGGCGGAGCAGCGCGGTGCGGGCAGAACCGAGCCGAGCCCGGCGCGGCCGCTCCGCCATCGCCGGCAGCGCGGGCGGGGCCGCCCCCGGAGCGCCGCGCCGGGAACGCGGGACTCGGCGGCGCCCGCGCCCCCATTGGCCGAGCCCGCCGGGAGGCCCCGCCCTCCCGGCTCTCCCGGCTCTCTCATTGGGCGCCGCCGCGGGACCAGCCGTAGCCCCGCCCTCCCGGCTGGCCGGCCAGTCAGAAAATGGTTGCCGGGCAGGTTGAAAGGGCCGCCGGCCAATGGGAGGGCGGGCAGCTGGCGCGCGCGGCGCACGCAGCGCCCCCCCGCGGGAGCCGCGGGCGGAGGGAAGGGCGGAGCGGAGGCTGCCGGGGCCCGGCGGGGGTGGCGCTGCCTCCGCCTCCTCCCGGCCCGAGTCCCAGCCCCGCCGAAGGGAGGGAGCGCGGCCGGCCGCGAACGAACGGGGCTTCCTCCGCTCCCAGGTGGGGCGCCGGGCGGGAGGCGGCGGGAGGGCGCGGGGCTGGCAGCCGCGGGCAGGGGGAGGGCGGCGGCGGTCGCGGGGTGACGGCGGGGCACGGCGGGAGGCCGAGGCGGGGGCGGCGGGAGCCCCGACGGCGCGGGGGGGGGCCTGCCGGTGAGGGGCGGAGGGGCAGCCGGCGGTGCGGAGGGAGAGGAGGGGACAGCGGGGACAGGTGGAGCGCACGGCGGGCCCCGGGGCGGTGCGGTGCGGTGCGGGGCGGACAGACGGCGGCCCCGGGGAGCCGGGCTGGGCGCGGGGGCAGAGCGGCGCCGGGTGCGGGTGCGGCGGCCCCGGGGAGCCGGGCTGGGCGCGGGGGGAGCGGCCGGAGCGCGGGCGGCGGTGGAAGTTGTTCGCGCAGTTATAATTAGCCCGGCCGGGGTCCGAGCGAGCCGGGCGCAGGGAGGAAGGGGGAGGAGTGTAACTTTTCGCAGCTCGGGAAGCCCAAGGTTGTCTCTGGTTACCGCTGCCCGCGGCCGCGGCGGGGGCGGGACGGCCGCAGGAAGCACCGACGCTCCTTCCACAAAGGCCAAATGGTGGCAGAGCCGCGGGAGGGCGGCAGGAAAGGGCTCCCCCCGAATCCCGGGCGCTCCATCCTGGCTCTCCTGATCGCTGCCGCTCCGTACTTGCGACTCATGGATAAGCTGCATTTTTAATAGCAGGTTTTGCTGGGTTTAATAAACGTGTGTTAGTCTGGGCTACGAGCAGGTGGATGGGACTGGAGGAGAGTAAGATTGGTCGCTGTGCATATTGCAGATTGAGCTCGCGAATAGGTGCAGTTAATAATTTCTGCCCTAGTTAGGCCTGGAATTTTTCGAACTGTGTTGGAATGCTCGTTTCTAAAAGCATAGGTGGGAGCCTTATGCAGTAGTTTTCCACTTTATTTTTGATGTGGCTAAAATTCCATAGTTCGGGCAGTTAACTGTAATGTGGGAAATTCCATTAACACTTAAATGATGCTGTAATTCCAAATTCTAAAGTGACCCCTAAACACGTACTAGAAAGGGAAGACAGAAAGTAATCTCTAATTCATAATGATTTGCAGCTACTCTGTCTTCTATAGTTGTTTTTTTTTTTCCTAACAGATTGTAAAAATTACACCTAATAACCTTACATTTTGTACTTCTTCCTGACACTTAACCCAGTGTGCCTAGAAATCATACAGGGCAAAAGTCAAAACCTCCACAATTACTTCTGCAGGAATCCTTTGAAGTATCTAATAAAGAAATTAAATTTGAAAACTTCTTGACTTCATCTCCTTCTAGCAAAATATTGGACTTCTAAACCACAAGTAACAGTTCTATTTTTTTTATCCAGTGCTTCTAATTCTGTTGGGTTTGGGGTTTTTTACCTAAGGTGCTGAAATCTAAAACTTTTCAAGATTTTGTCTTGCTTGTTAGCGTTGTGAAGTTGTTTTAGCATTAAAGAATCCTAAAACTCTAAAACATGTGTTTTTATATTTAGTGTATAGAAAATGCAGTGACTGCACACATCTCCCTGTGACCTAACAAGTACACTTAAATGAACGTCAATAGTGACCACCTGAAGTCCTGCTGTTTCAGAGCAAATAGGTTATGAATATTCATTTATCTCTTTATTTGAGTTTCTTTATTTTGTAATTATTTACAGATAGCGTGGATATCATTATACTGGGAAAGAAGTCAGCTTCGAGGAGGAGGAGGAGGAGGAGGGAGATGTTGATGTGTTTGTTGCTGTGGGTTAGGTTTGGCTTGCTGAGGTCACGGGCGTTTTACTGCTGTTTTACTGCATTTTTACAGTTCCGAGGTTCTGTAAGCGGAGGAGCCCTTTGCTAGCATCAGGCTATGAGTTGCTATGTAAGATGAACTGTAGGCGTTTACTTGCCCGTCTGTCTGAATGTAAGACTGCCTTTCACTATGTATTATTTTGAGATTTGTGCAATAACGTGTGAACTCTGGGTTTTTGCTCACCGAGGGCTGTGTTGTGCAGCCAGTGCTGATCCTTGCTCCTGCGGTGCATTTTGTGATTTGAGGTTTGCCGTAGCTGGGTCAGGTGTCTGTGTGTGTGATGTGCACAAGCTGGCATGTCGCATCCACTGCTGCCTGCAGGCTCTTAGCCCCTGCAAGGCCTTCCATCCTTGGAATTTGTGCACTGTTTGGTGCTCCAGGTGGAGGTGAGACCTCAAGAGCATGGATCCTGCGATTCCCTCCACGTTTCCCAGCCTAGCCCACAGTTTACTGTCACTTCAGCCTTTTCACGTTTCCCAGTTACCAATGCCTTGAGCTAATCGTGATTTAATCCCTGTAGTCTCTGGCCATACTGCAGATGTTGCTATGTCAGGGAGTTTGATGGAACTGCTGCCACATTGAACATTAGACACAATCACAGGACTTCTTGTCAACTGCCTCCTCATACTGGTTTTGTGTATGCTGAAAAAGAGGAAAGTTGGAGAATTAAATAAAAATCTAACTGCTTTTGCAGCCTGTAAGCATTACGGGATAATTGTGAAATGTAGTTCTTCACAATGCATGGTATTCTCTCTCCTGATTATGTAATTTTGGAGATGATTGCAATTGTAAATTGGTGTTCAATAACCTTAGGAAGTAGCAGTGCAAGTCCTTATCCTAAAGCCTAATGCTCAGAGGATCAGCATTCTGCAATACTCATTTACAAAATATAATTTCCACATTTTATGTGTTCACAGGTAAAACTGTTAGCTCCTCTTATTTCAGTGTATTTGTGAATTTTAGGGGGTTTAACCCACATTTATCTGCTTTAATAGAATTTACCACAAATAATTTAAAAATTTGTATTGAATTGTGTGCTTAATGCTTCTAGTTAAAAAAATTAAAAACCACGACATGGTAATTAAATACTCTGATTTTGTTGTTTTTTTTTTTTGTTTTCCTCTTAAGTTGCCTCATCCTACCTCGGTGGATGGCTTGGCCTCTGGGATAGCTCAAGGCTCTTGGATGACCACGCTTTATGCAAAATCCAGAATCTTCCTGCCTGGACTCCTCTCTGTTTTCTAAGGGTAACTACTTCGTATGTTTTTATGAAATTGTATCTTATGCCTAGGACGTGTTCTGATAATGGGCTGCAGATGTTATATGTGGATTAGAATGGTAAACTGAAATATATCTTTTAAAAATGAGATATATAATATAAAGTGAGGTAAAAACTTTGGTTTGAGTATTCTGAATTTCCTTTACTATTTTTTGCTTGATAAGGAGGGAATTATTACAATGCAATAAAACATTGCTTTAAGATCACATTCTTATTGGAAATTACTTAACTGAGATGTCACTCTTATGGTAAGATCCACTGTTCAGCTGCTAAAATTGAGTGTTGCAGTTCTGTCTTGTGAGAAGGTGGCACTTTGGATACTGAAGTAAAGTTGTATACTACAAGAGAAAATTCAATGATTTCTGATATGGTTATTGAAAGAATAAATGCACAGTCTTCTATCAGGAAAGGAGCTTTTTTTCTTGTTTGCTTTCACTGTTAGATCCAGTTTTTTCTGTTAAAAGTATGGGCATGCCAATTTTTAACATTTAATAAGCTGTAACTTCCTTTATTAGCAGATCTTTTAGATCACTGTAGCCCTAAAAGGTGTGTCAGTGTTATGTAGGGGAATGCATCTAGTATCTCTGTTGGAGGCAAATGTGGGATTGAGAACTGTTAGTTGACTAGAACAAGCTGTGAACAGGTCTGGCATTGCATTTACAGCTCGAATGATCCTTTGTTTCTCCAGTGAAATGCTTTGGTGGAACCATGGTGGTTTGGTTCTTCTTGTTTCCTTTATGAGTCTTAGGTTCTCATTTAATTATAGTTTAGTTTTACTATGGGAGTTTCTAGGTTTAGTAACTCTTGATTATGTATTAGATTTTGCCAGCTACTATTGATTCTTATTTTAAATTATTCCAGGCCTTTCTTCCACTTAAAAAAAATCCACCCAGAATCCCTGAAAAAACCTTCCTAAACACACTCCCATTGAAAATATACACACGAGATTTATTAATAAATGTGGAACAAGATACACGAGTGATAGGGGTTTAGTTTGGGGTTTTTTATGGGTGGAAGTTTCTCTGTACTGAGCACTGGAACCCACTTGTTGTAGCTGTGGAAGGTACAGATCCTAACAGAGTTGCTTTTTCAGAGTGAGATGCCATGCTCTGAAACTCAGCTGCCACAGTTTGTAAACCAAAGCTCTTATCAGTGCTTTGTGAAATGAAATGAGAGTAAGGAACTTAGAAAGATGTCCTTAAGTGCAGGAATTTTCCAGATCCCAGTAGACATAACATAAACAGGTTGTTTTGGGGGTTTTCAGACTAACTTTTAAATCAAAGTAAAACTCCTTTCCAAGTGCTTCCTGAACATCATTTCAGCTCCTAAAATATTTGTGTATGATACAGGTTTATTTTCTACTTCCACACATAGTGAAGTAGCATTAAAGAATCCTAAAACTCTAAAACGTGTGTTTTTATATTCAGTGTATAGAAAATGCAGTGAAAGACAGTGGGAACATTATTAATTCCAGAATAATTCTGTACTAAACTCAGTCTTCCTCTCATTCCTTTCCTGTACCTAATGAATGCTATTCAGGCTAGTCTGACTTTCAAAACGTGGGGAAATCCTTAGGTGTGGGGTTTTTTCTGTTTTGTTTGCAGAGTTGTGTGTGTGTTTGTTTTGGGGTTGTTTGTTGTTTTTGCTGGGGTTTCTTGAGTCTGAACAGTAGCCTGTCTTGGTTCTGTGTTCCAGTTCTTTGTACCAGACTGTGGGTGTGTTATAGGTCAGGATTTGTTGACCAAAAAGTTGACATTAAGTGTTCTCTCTTTGAGCAGCCATTTTCTGGTGATTTGACTGCTGTGGAGAAGCTGTTGCATAGGAGTTTAGGTATGGGAGTGAGCTGGTAGGACTGCACTCCTCCCTGTATGCACACTTTTAGTCACTCGTGCCTTCTCCAGCAGTTACTCATCTTGGCTAAACTGGGGCAGGGCTGAGGGGGATGGGGAGGCAATGGATTTAAGCACACTTCTGTACGTTTGGAAGCATCTTCAGGTCTGAACTTTTTCCATTTGGTGTTCCCTAAGGCAATTAGTCCTTCCCTCATTGCTCAGGGTAACAGGCAAGATGTAGTGTGGGGATCTCCAGCTCAGAGATGTTCTGTGTGCTCTGACAGCTTACACTGTTATGTAAGGCATGTCCAAGTGATCAGCACTAAGCCTGGATGGGAGGAAGGGATTTGTGCTGTGTCTGTTAACTGCACCTTCAGCCTTTCCATTTCCTTGTGCACTTTCTACTATGTGAAATACCAATAGCCAGTCCAGCACTCGATTAAAACTGCTTGTGAAGTTGTGTTGCCTAAAAATGTGTGTCAGGTAGGGGAAGGATTATCATTAAAAATAGTGTACAGCATACATCAAATAATTCTGGGGAACAGCTGTAACTGTTGGGGTGTTTGTCTTCCTTTGCACTTCTGCAGATGGATGTGTGCTTGTGAGATGTGTCCATGGAGAGAGGGGAAAGCAGAGCACCAGGTTGTCAGCCAGCCTTGGTCAGTCCCTAACACTGATCTACAGCCCAGAGAGTCTGTCTGTCTTTACCCTTACATGGTTTCTATAGTTACAAGACAAAGGAGACTTTGAAAGGGAATTGCCCAAATTACAATAGCAAGGAGTCTCTTAATTTTGATTTTAATACCTAAGTTGTATTACTGCAAACTGGACAGGCAGCTTTCACTCATGAGGTGCTTACACACCTGCAAAGCTGGTATTTTTGTCCTGTAAGAAAAAGTAGTATTTCAAAATTTGAGACAATCTTGTTCTGAAAAATACAGCAGTGTGGCTGTGGAGAAAGGATCAAGCAAGTTTGAATTTAGTAATACTCTAAAAAGAAAAGCCATAAGGTACCACTGTGAATTCAGTTATCTTTACCTGGATCGTAAAGGCCAGGTACAAGGCCAGATACTTTATTGATGATCTTGCTATTTAAACATATTTAGTGGTAAATAAATAACTGTTGTGTAGTTTAATACAGAGCATGAGAAGTTTGTGTTCAGACAATATTAACCGTGACACTTGTGTTTCATACTCTCATTTTTAAGCTCTTCCCTACTGAAAATAAAAGCTCTGTGAGGTCCTAAGTTCTAAACATTGTTTAACTTTTTAGTTCTCCCTCATATTCCAAAAAAGTTTTTTAAGTAGTAGTTTGCCCAGCTAGAAGTAATTGAGGGTTTTCACATGTTGCTTTATTCCTTGAGAGTGTTCCCAGCTGTGCTTCAGCCGTGTGGCAGTGGCAGCTGCACTGTCAGGCCGTGTGACAGATGGAGCTGAAATGGTGGCACGGGCCCTGCATTGTCCACAACACGTTGCAATGTGAATTTTTCTTGGTAGCCTGGAATGTTTCTCCTGAGTAGCTGCGCCCTGACCAGGCCTGTTTGTTTGGTATTGTGTGGATTTGCCAGCCAGGGACGTGATTCCTCCCTCCCAAGTTTTTTCAAACCCTGGTATGGTGTAGGATTACAGTGCTTGGATGCTTCTTCCCATCCTAGCAGGGAGGAGTTGCAATGAAATGTCCTCCATGGAGGACTGGAAGGAACTGAGGAACATGCTGAATTTCCATGTAGACTCCATTGTAGTTCAGTGATGTGAATAGAGGGTTTGGTACTCCCAAATACTAAGTTCACTTTGCTTCCTTTTCTCTCTATCTGAAAAATTATTTTCATTAAAAAGGCATTCTGCCATAAATGGGCTGTGGCTCAGTTTGCATTACTATAATGGGAGAGGATGAGAAGATGCCAGGAAAAAAGTTGAGATGTGTTGCTCCTTATTGTTTCTGTGTTTTTCATGACAAAAGATTTTAAAATAGATCATCTGAACAGAAAAAAAAAATTGTTGTGACAGAAAAAAAAGATTGTTGTGGAACTTTTTCAAGTTCAAGAAGAGGGTGACTTAAGTTTGCTGCTTTTATAATTGAACAGCTATGTGAGGACCTTACATTTGAAGTTGGCATCAACTTTTCATTTTTATTTCGTTTATTTACTTACAAATCACAGAGTTATCAGATTGGCACATTCCAAAATCCTGTTAGTTGACCCAGTTTTGTGAGATGTGAGTAGGTTCCTGGAATTAAGCTGGAGTGAGGAGAGTGCAGTTTTTGAAGACTTTGCTTTGGTGTGCCCAGATTGTGCTGCTGTGAGCTGATGGAAGGGCTGACACTGCTCCTCTCTGATCAGCAACTGGAGGTTTGTGTGTGCACGGCTGCTTGTTTGCCTCACCACCAAAAATTGAAGTGGGATAAGCATTGCATAATTAAATAATGCCATCAGCATCTTCTGCTGCAAAGTAATGCTGTGAAAGAGAGCATTTGACGGTGAATTTTGGGTTTGGGATGAGGTGTCAATGGCAGTGCTGCAGCAGAACAAGGTACTTAAAAATACACAGAAGTGTGTTAAGGATCTGATCCCATCAGAAATTCTCGTGTTAGAAAGTAAAGCAAAAGGCCTGATAAAATGTAGATTAGCTGCTAACAAAGGGGCTTTGTGTCTTTTGTAGGTCAGCAGCTGAGTGTGTTTGACAAGAACTGAAATTTAATGTCTCCTGTAGCAACCATGACACTAGTCATTTTAAAATCCACTGTACCAATGGTACTCTGGTTTTTATTGGCCTTTTACAAATTTTTGTGTAACCTCTGAAGTCATCTTGCTCCTGGAGGGGAGAGTAGAGGATCCTTACTGTTAGGAAATAAATCAGTGTTAGGCAGAATTTCTGAAATGTAAGGTAGTACTATGTTTGTTTATTTTAAAAACACATCTTGAGAGTGGGGAGTTAAGTAGAAACATTTTAAAGTTGGAGTAAATAGTGTTTCTTGCACTTCGTTTTCATAGTCAAGTGCTGTTGTACTCAAGCATTGTTTCATGTTTGTAAAATGCTCTGGGACAAATTTTATGAAGGAAATTTGTGGAATTAAAAAGGGGGTGTCTGCCGATACGAGCATGAAGTATTTAGTCTAACAAGACTACTGTTTGAATTGAAAAGTAAAACATGTGATATAAAGTTGTTTCTGTGAAATTATACATCCTTGCATATCATAGTCTGCTTGCTCTTTAAGCTTGCTTACAGAATTTAAATACTAGCACATTTTTGAGATGCTAGGAATTAACATCATTTTTATAATTCAAAGAGATAAGAATAGTATGTCCTGTGTGTCTAACAAAGTATAAATGTGTATTTTAAAAATATATTAAGAGCAGTAAATTATCAAAACCAAGCATTCTGAATGTGTGATATGTCAGAATTGCTGTTTCCTGTGTGGTCATATCTTCATTCCCTTATGGGTGTAAATTTTGGTCGGTTTAATTAATTGAGAGATAAACAAACAAACCCCACTAGTGTGCAGTGTATGGGAATGATGGTGCTTAGTGAACGAAGAGCTGTTTTGTTGCATAACTTTTGTTCTTACAGTGATGCTGTGAGGTAATGCTTGAGGTAGTACACAACATTTAAATGCTACTTGAATGGAGAGTTCTCAGTTTTATTGTGAGTTTATGATTTGCATAAATTGTTTCCACTACGACGGTGTATTTAGCTGTAGTCTACTTGTACCACATAAATGTGATTTTCCATAGATTGTGTCAAAAATTAGCAGTTACTGACATTATTGTGAATAGTTTGAGGATCCTTGACACACACACACACACACACACACTGCCTCCCCAGAATGCTTTTATATTTTGTGCCTGAACTTTGTATCCATATTTGTTCTGATTTTGTTGTAATGGCGTGCTCAGTACTGGCTGAGTCTGTTTACTCTTAATGGGGTGCTGGAGTGGGAGAGGGATACATGATCAGTGTGGGATGATGACCCAGGTGAACAGGTACACCACTTCCAGACACCTTCTGGTTTTCAAAGAGATTCAGCTCGTGCTGTGGCACTTCAGCAGAAAACTTTGGAGAAAATCAGAGTTCCAAAGTTAAAAAGTTGCAGAGGTGGTAAGATTGCAAGTAATTAAAGTTTGTTGCTGTTTCAAGAGTGACTGTGCTGAAGATAGACCAGGCTACTCCCTACTAAGTAAAAATGCAGTCCTAGGACAAGTTGAATTTTATCCAGATATGTCCTTAAAAGAGCAGAAAGTGTTTACTATTGAGAAGTGTGACACCTAAAGTCCTGCAGCAGCTGTTTTCTCTCATGTGTCTTGCTGAGGAGGATGCACTGCTTGCTTGCTTTCTGTTCCTCCAGAGGAGCAGAGTTCTCCAAAGCCTTGTGTGGGCAGATGGGCATAGCCATGGAGCCCTGCAGATCTGGAGAAACCCTGAAAGTAAAAGAGGCTTTCTCCTGCTGCCTCCTCCTTGTCCCCAAAGGTCCAGCAAGAGGCGAGCAGCTGGCAGCTGCAGCCATCAGCTGAGCTGTTGCTGGCAGCACCCAGTGCTCACACGAAAAGGAACTTGGGAGGCCCTCAGCAGCATGCAGGGTCTGGATCATTGTGCATGAAGGATCTGCCCTCAATCTGCCACTGGTGTCTAATTTATGATTGCTTCATTTTTTTTAATAGTTTAGGAACAAGGTGTCTGTATTCATGGACACTTTAGGATGTGTGTAACTAAGATTTTACCAGTGTTTTCTGTGCAGAGTACACTCCTTTTCTGTGTTTATATGAGTGATTGCAAAGGGCTTGTTGTCCCTAATAAAACTCTGTAGACTTGGGATGGTAATTGCAAAGTACCCAAGCAGATACTTGTTTGGATTTTAGATCTGTGTGTACAGTTTTTTTTTACCACATTGTTCTAGACCTACTGTATTTCAGTGCAAGAGCACACAAAGCAGAATGAAAGCAACTAAATTCTATTTTTTTCCCTTCCCAAATGCTGTTTGATAGCTTCCTGCCTGATGTTCTTAGTGTGAAGTCAGTGGCAGGTTGTGAACCCATTGTCTCTCTGTGAGCTCAGTGGCCCAGCCAGATTTCCTCTCACATTTAACCAAATTACCAAGATGTGGAATGGATATAAGGATCCCATGGAAGGCCCTGATGTTGGTCTTGCTGTAAAACAATTTTGGGTCACCAAAGAAAAAAAGAGAAGAATCAGCCCTACATAGTTCTGTATGTATGTATGTTCTCAGAGATGTTAGAGCAAGACATTAGAATGGCTTAATGAGATCAAAATGGGTGTTGAAAACCAGCTTGAAATCTTACCTGCTGTACCCAAGAATGAACTTTAACATAGAAATTATGAAATATTCTGTAGTTTGATCCTTAATACAAGCATCTATTTTATTTCATGTGGACAGTCAGATATACTTAGAAGTATATAGCTTTATAAAAAAAGGGTTAGTATATTTCTTCCACGCTTTCTGTTTAGGAAGAAAGTTGCCATGAAACAATATAGCTGGAAAGTGCATGTTTTCAGTGGAAGTACTATTACCTCTTGATGTTCTGTGACATCAAAAGTCTCAGCTAACCAGTACATTGTACACTGGAGGGTTTTCAGAATTGTCTGTTGGGCCTGCCCAAGGTTAACTCAGGATTTTTGTCTTGCAGGTTCATGTTGGGGAGAGGCCTAAAGCGCAAGCTGAGTGACTATGAGGAGAGCATGGCTGGTCTCTCGAGTGCCTTTGACTCCAGTCGAGGTCTGTCCTACCCCCTCAAGAGGCAGCTGGTGCTCAACATGTGCCTCACCAAGCTGCAGACGTACAAAATGCTGGTGGAGCCCAACCTGCACCGCTCCGTGCTCATCGCCAACACCGTGCGCCAGATCCAGGAGGAGATGAGGCAGGAGAGCAGCCAGCAGCCAGTGAGCATCTGCCCTGGCATTGCTCCTGCTGCTCACAGCTACCCAGGGATGGAGGCCCCTGGCATCTCCCTGCAGCTGCCTGCAGGTGTTGGTCAGCAGGAGTCCCACTGCTGTGAGCTGCGCTCCGCGGAGGACCCCATTGAGAGCAGCCTGCTGATCGTGTCAGATGATGACATGTCATCTGCTATTTCATCTATTCTGAAGGATTTAGACTTTGTAGAAGATATCAGCCCACCTACTTGTCTGGTTCCTACTGGAGATGACCAGCCAAAGTTTCCAGAAAATACTGGTCTGAAACTAGAAGATGACAGACAGGATTTGAAGGGAGCTGAATGTGTGTTTGGTTCCTTTGAGATTTCAAATTCAACCAGTTACTTGAAGGATTTGGCAATAGATGACATTTTTGAAGATATTGACACTTCAATGTATGATTCAGACTTTTGTTGCCCTCCCCTGATGCCGCCCAGATCACCATCTCTTGCTACAGAAGAACCATTGAAAACCTTCCCATCTTGTAATTCTTCTTCAGCAAACAACATTCAGATATGCAGAACAGATCTGAGTGAGTTGGACCACATCATGGAAATTCTCGTTGGATCCTGATACTTGTTTTACCCAAAGATACTTTTAGACTGCCACTCGCATTTGGTTTCAGGATAAAAGCCACTGGAATAGTTGTAAAGAATTCTTTTAAAAGCAAACTAAATAATAATTTGTCCATAGTAGAATTTTCTAAATAATTCCAAAACTCATAAACCAAAAAAGTGGCAGATTTTAAAAAAGAAAAAAATTATTTATCAGAACTGTGCAATCATCATTTTCCTTCCAGGGTGTATGTGGAACAATGGGCACATACCCTCATCACCTCTCATGCCTCTTTCAATAAACTTTTTTATGTGCAATTTTTAATTTGACAGAAGAATTTACATGCAAAGCAAATTTCATATGAGGTGATCTTTTACAAAGCCTCCACTTTATTTTTAATATCAGAGTCTATGCCAAGCTGGCATCTGTCAAGTTGCAGAGTTAGATTGTGTGGATTGCAGACACGTTCTTAGAGATGGGTATATTTTAAAAATGAGACACGCTTTGCTTTCTTTTGGTCAGAAAAGCAGATCAAGACACTTACCAACAAAGTCTCTTGCATTTTCTAAAGCATTCAGAACTATTTATTTTTGTAAATTTTATAGTCTTTCTACATTTTACTACGTTATTTCATCATAGTTCAAATATAATGGACTTCTAGTTGGATGTGTTTAGCACTACCTCTGAGCTGAAATGCTTTAACTCTTTCCAGTGCTTCATCTGAGACTGCAAATCTTTTTGTTTCTGTTTCTTTCTGGGGGAAAGTACTTCTAACTCATTAAGTTGATCCTTTGACAGTGACCTAGCTGATTTGTGAAATCAAGGGTATTCAATGTTTAAAAACTTTTAAGTATTTACAAATTAATTTATATATAGATTGTGCAATTTAACATTTTTCTGTCAGTATTATGTGCTTAGATTTTGAATAATCTTGGCGTTCTTTAAATTAAAATTTACTATGTACAGGTAGCTTTTTATTCTCTTTTGGAAAACACTGTCCTTCAACCCTGCTTTCACTACAGATTTTAAGATGATTTTTTTTTTATGTGCAATATTATTTAAAGAGATACACATTTTTATACCTGGCATCGGTGGGAAGAAACGCTTCAAACTTAAAACCTCTAGCACCTTTGGAGGATACTCACTCAGCCAACATTTCTGCATCCTTTGAGAAGCCAAGCTGAGAGCACTGAGAACACATCACCCTGTGCTGGGACAGCCCTGGCCTTTATCTGGTTTTCCATCAGGCAGGTTGGGTTCTGTGTTTCAGCCTGGACCGAGGTCTAGATCGATCCCTGCTATCGTCTTCTGAGTTTCACACTTGCACATTGCTTTTCGGTTTGGATTTTGTTTTTATTTTTTCCTTCTTTTTTTTTTTTTTTTAATTATAAAACTTTTACTTTGTTCTTGAGAGCTGCAGCACCTATCTTGGAAACTTGCAGTTGTAAAACCTTATCTATGGTTTGTTGTATTTTTTGGGGTTTTGTTGTTCTGCTGAGACTTTTTATGAGCGGAGTGTCGGCAGAGGGAAAAAAATGTTGCCTGTGTGTTGCATCTCACAGAAGTTGAAATCCTGGCCCTGTTGAAGGGGCCAGGGTGTCACCTGGTATTTCTAGTCTTAACTGATGCTGTGGCACACCTGCCTTGTGCAGAGATCTCCATGTTTTACTGTGACTCTCTTGGTTAACAGTTAGCTGCCGACAGAATTTGGTATCCCAGGCCAATGGAGAACCATTTCAGGTCACATCCTCGCAGCCATCTGGGTTGTTCAGCAACTGAAGGGTATAAATGTATTTATATGCATATATTGTATTGATTCTAATATAAAACTTCTGATCTAAAGCATTTTGAATTGCTGGGTAAAGGGATTTGTTTGAAGAGTGTATAACTAGTTCTTGAAGAGGTACAGCTTCAGAATGTACACAGATTGTGCATTGTGTATAGACTACTCTGGCTTTTCCTCAGCCTCTACTTTTGTATTAAAAATATGACTGAATAAATCCTTGAAATATTAAGGGCCTTCTGCACTGTGATGAAACAGAGATGCGGTTAAAAATGTCTTTAAATTCAGTGGTGAGGGATAAAATAAAAAGACTGCATCTAATCTCTTTTTGCATTCGAAAATATGGAATGTTACTATGCAGTAAAGATATTTTGGTATGAAAATTGTATCATATAGCAAATAGTGAACACTTAATAAATCCACTTAACCTTGCAGACTCTACAGAAACGGAAGAGAAGACAACTTGCTTTTCAACATTTATGTACTAAAGTTTTTTGTATACTGCAGCAAAAGATTTAATTGTTGGTAGATCTTTTATCAACAATTCAAAATGCAATTTTTGTACAAGTCCTGGCTACAGAGCTCTGTTTCTAATTGGTTGCTTGTGTCACAGTGCCAAGACCATGAGCTGGTGTGTAATGCAGTTCGGTTATGTTTGGAATTATGTGCAAAGGGAAGTTTAATTTTTAAATATGCACAAATTAATTTTAAAATCCTTCCATGTAAAATGAAGTTAGAGGCTAGTTGTGGTGGACCTATTTATTGTATGTTTGGAAATAAAAGCCACAGTTTTGCATTTAAACCAGTTATATTTTGGAGCCTTTGGTGTGTGACTGTTTTAAAAACAAAGCATAAAAAAATCTATGGCACCCTGCCACCTTTTCTTTGGTCTTTCACTCACAAAGATATAGCATTTTTCCAAGGCATTTGAATCTTTTTTCCTTCTCCATATTCCTCCTCTCCCCCATCCTTTGTCCCTAGAAATAATAAACACCTAACAAACCTGTCCAGAAATAATTACCCATCCCAGGCCCCATAACAGGGTTCCACATGAGGTTTCCGTGTACCCTCAAGGATGGATTCCTTTAGGGAAGCACCACAGCTTGAGCTGGGTGCCTCCAAAGAGGGACTGTGAACACTGCAATTCCTGGGCAGTTATGTCTATAACAATAATAATTCAGATTTTTAATAAGGTCTGGGGGGTCTTCATGGTGTTTGCTCCTCCATTGCTCAGTGGTCATTGCCTTACACAGCATCTCATCCTCCCAGTTTGGAATTTGGAATCTTTTAATAATGTTACACTCATTTACCACAATCCATAGGTTTTCTCTACTTCAGCTATTAATACCTAAGCTGCAGCTTTGCTCTGGCTCTAAGTTTTCACTGAAAAGCACCACACCCTCACAAAGGGGTTTGTCATCAAAGCAGGGACGGCCCACAGGGCGTTTTCCAGCTGGTGGGGCAGGGGCATTGCTGCTGGGAACAGGTGACACAGGGTTTTGGCACTGAGCTGTCCTCTGGGCTCTGTCTCAGTGCCCTGTGAGGGTCCCCAGCCCCTGCAGCTCTTGTGTCCCTTCAGGGGCTGCTGTGCCTCAGAGCAAGTGTCACATACAGGTGTCCTTGGCACACGCGGTGGTGGCTCTCCAGACCTGTGTGCTTCTCAGGCTGGACCAAAGCCCTGCCTCTCTGGGCTGCTGAAGGGCTGCTTGTAAAATCAAACCAGCAGCTCCAGGTTTAGACTTTTCCTCTAAAAAACTCCTCCTCTATCCTCTTCCTGTTGCAGACCTCTAAAATGAGATCCTCACCCTTCTGCAATGAACTTTTAAGGTTTGAACTGAAGCAGAATCACCACTTCCCCTCATTTTTAAGTGTTCAGAAACGAACCTCTTTATGTGCCATGCCAAGAATTACATCAAGTTCCCTCCATTTTAAGGGAATAAAGGTTTGTATCATCATATAGATGGAGACATAACTTCCACTGATGAGACTGCCCTGGGTGCTGCTTACAGAATTGCCCTTCCCTTTGCCGTGGAGCTGCTGACCGCAGTGTGCAAAGCCCAGGTGTAGAAGGAGCTGCACGCAAATCCAGTGCTGTGCCCACCAGTGCCATCAGCTCCTGGAGTGACTCATTGCTGAGGAAGCTGCTGAGGATGCTGCAACACAGAGCTGAGCCTGTGCCTGTGGCAGCAGAAATCGCTGCCTTTCAAGGGTGTGCTGCAGCTCAGTGCTTTAAGAAAAATATTTGTGGAGCTTTCAGTGGTGTAGGCTTTCATACATTGATTTTAGCCACGCTGAAAGGTCTGAACTTAAGGCATTCGGAGCAGCACAGCTCAGGGCAGAGCTGCCTCAAAGAGCTGCTGGGCAGGGCTGGGTGCTGCCCAGGTGCTCTGGCCAGCTCTGTGATCTGTCTGCTGGAAGGCACGCTTTAAAAAACTAATTTTCCAGCACAATCAACAATAAAATACACAAAATCAAATAGCTTACCCATTAGTTCTGTTAGGAAGATGAGTTATAAATTAGCAGCAAAACTAATTTTGAGCTGCTCAAAATCAGTGTTAGAAGTGAGGCATTAAGCCCTGAAGTGTGTCTGTAGAAAAAGTAGAAGTTTGGGGAAGCTGGAGGACTTTTGGCATTTCAGGATTTGCCCAGCATTCACAGGAATCTCGCCTTGATTGAAAAAAGCAAAAAATGTTGCAACTTCATTCCATACATTTTTCCCTCATCAGGGCCTGCTTATCCCACCCAGCAGAGCTCTAAGCCAGGCCGGCTGTGCTCTGGCATCCAAGCCGTGCTGTGGGAGGCAACTTAGGAGCTTCTCAGACATATTTCAGCAGAAGGAGCAAAAAGTTTTTCTCTTTTGAATCTTCCAGAGGGGATCTGGAAAGTTAAACTTGGATCCACAGGGAAATTTGGGAGTTCACAATTAATTTGCAGGTAGATCAGTTTTAGCCAAATTCCTTTTGCTGTCTTACCTGGAGTAGGCATATTCCAGGAAGTCCCATTTTTTAAACTATTAAAGCTGATCTTCATTATTAAAAAATACCAGAGTGCCTTTAAGTTCTGCAATGACCTTGCATGTTGAAAAAAATCTTTAGAATATTTATTTTTTTGTTTTTCGCTCCATCTTCTGCATATGCAACTAATGGTGTGCTTATAGTATGGTTAGAAATCATCCTGGAGTCTGACTGTCCCCCCTCGTTTTCTTTACTCTTTTAAAAATTATTATAATTAATGAAATCCCACATTTTATAATGCCATTGAGAAATTTTCAGTCTTTGAACTACAATGAAGTTGGTTTGAGGGGGTTTTTTTCTGAAGAATGTTTACAGCATTCCTTCCACAAAGGAATTTGTAATTTCAGTAATTACACTGCTGATTAGAACTTTGGAAAACTTTGTTCTGTGGGTATATTTTCTTTCTCATCCCAGCAGAAGAAGGAGGCATTCCTGTCCAAAACTCCTCTCATTGTCACCTTTTAAAAATCCTAAGTAAATGTCAGGAGCCTGCAGTGTTTGCTTTCCACAAACAGAGAGTACAGTGACACGTTCAGTTCATCAGAACTTGGGATGTCACAGCTGAGAGCTCAGAACTCAGGTTAGAAATGGTGAAATTTGGAGCTTTAAACATGCTGATGTACAAAGTGATATTAACTCTGCGTGCCACTTCCAGAGCACAGACACTGGGTGCCCCTGGTGTCCCCTTTGGGGACACGGCGTGTGCTGGCACTTAGGGGACACAATGAGTGCTGGCACTCTGGGGACACGGTGTGTGTGCTGGGACCTTTGAGGACACAGCCTGAGCTGGCACTTTGGGGACACTGTGTGTGCTGGTATTTAGGGGACATGGTGTGTTCTGGCACTTTGGAGACACAGCTTGTGCTGGCACTCTGGGGACATGGTGTGTGCTGGCACTTTGGAGACATGGTGTGTGCTGGGACCTTTGAGGACATGAAGTGTGCTGGCACTTTGAGGACACAGCCTGAGCTGGCACTCTGGGGACACTGTGTGTGCTGGCCTTTGGTGACACAGGCAGTGCTGGCACTCTGGGGACACAGCCTGTGCTGGCACTTTGGGCACACAGGCAGTGCTGTCCCATCGGTGACACAGCCCGAGCTGTCCCTTGGTGACACAGGCAGTGCTGGCACCTTTGCGGACACAGTGTATGCTGTCCCTTTGGTGACACAGGCAGTGCTGTCCCTTAGGTGACACAGGCAGTTCTGGCCCTTGGTGACACAGGCAATGCTGCCCTTGGTGACACAGGCAGTGCTGTCTCTTAGGTGACACAGGCAGTTCTGGCCCTTGGTGACACAGGCAGTGCTGTCCCTTAGGTGACACAGGCAGTTCTGGCCCTTGGTGACACAGGCAATGCTGCCCTTGATGATACAGGCAGTGCTGTCCCTTAGGTGACACAGACAGTGCTGGCACCCGGGCAGGCTGCCCGGCCAGCAGCAGTGACAGCGGCAGGGCCAGCAGAGGGACAGCAGCAGGGACAGCAGCAGGAACGGCAGTGACAGCAGCAGTGACAGCAGCAGGGACAGCAGCAGTGACAGCAGGGACAGCAGGGACAGCAGTGACAGCGGCAGGGACAGCAGTGACAGCAGTGACAGCAGTGACAGCAGGGACAGCAGTGACAGCAGGGACAGCAGGAAGTGACTCAGGGTGTGAGCGGGCGCTGCTGGCGCTGAAGGCGTCTGAGGCGCTTCCGGCTCCCCTCGTTTCCCCGAGAGCCGCGGGAGCCAGGGCTGTGTTTGTACCATGAAATGTGCCTGAAAGTCTTGGCTACCCCTTGGTTTGTGTCCCTGATCTCTTGTCACTTGAGACAGTCCGGTTTCGTCTTTGTGGGTACCCCCAATGTGCCGCTCGTGTCCCAGTTCTCACGGGGCCTGGAGGGTTGCCAGAACTGCCCAACCTGGAAGCTGAATTGAATTACTTTGCCATTCAAATTTTGCCAGTCTTTTCCCCGGGAATGGTGAATTTGTTCATCTCAGATTGGAAATGAGTTACAAAGCCCCTCAGTGGTCTAATGCAGCCAGTGCTGACAGGTAGTGAGGGCTCAGGTGGCCCAAAGCACCTGCCCAAAAGGAAAGGACCTGGAAAGTGGAGCCCAGCACCTTTGGAACCCCAGTAGTTCATTTCCCTGCTGAATCACAAGGGCTGAACCCTTTTTTTCTCCATTCTGTACCTTGGACAGGGCTGTAAAATCTGCTAATCTGAGGGGAGGATGACGTATTCACCCTTCTCCCAGAGCAACAGTGCCCAACAGTTTTCCATCCATTCATCCAGTGCTCACAAAAGCAAAGGCAGAGTGGAAAGCCCAGAGGAAAAGAGGGCTCTGATGCATCAGTGAATGTTTTACACCCTACAAGTAGCCCCCTAAAGCCCCTCTGTAGGCCCCTGCTTGTCTGAAGGCATAAAAATGGGATTTTAATCTTATAATTGATTTTAATAATGTTTATTACTAACCTCAACTATTCACTCACCATTTACTGGCAATTTAACATTTTGTGAGTTTATGACTACTAATTAAACCTATTTAATACATGTTTATGAGCTCTGAAAGAATATAAGGGAAACTGAAAATTAATTCAAATCTAGGGTTAACTGGAAAAGTTAATCCTGTTCTGGTATCCAGATGGAGTTTGGCATTGCAGGACTCCCTCCAGGGCCAGGGGAGCTGCAGAGCCACTTTAAAGAGCATTTTTCCAAATGCCCTGCTCCATCTACTGAGTAAGCAGGACAGAGTTCACCCCATGCTAATAGCACTGAGGTATCATCAGCATTACTGAAGTTATTACAGCAACTGTGAAGTCACTGCTGAACAGTTAACTAGATTAAGGGTTGAAGTCTGCCAGTGCTTTATAGCATTCTTAATTCTAAGAACTGAATATGCACATCATTAAATAATTAACTGACTTAGTTTTGGAACACCCAACTTTGTTCCCTGCTTTCAACACATAAAATATCAGCTGCCATGCTTAGCATCTCTTTAAAACAAAAAGCCATATAAAATCTCCATATTCAGAACGGCCAGAGCAGCAAATAGATCAGTAACTTGTGTAAAAGTTACTGCCAATGAAGAAATAAAGCTGTTGCAGTTGGCAGGGAACCAGCAGGGACTCTCCGGAGTGACAGTGAAGTGCATCCCCTGCGGCACCAGGCATGCAGGAAGATGGGCAACACTTGAAAGTTTCCATAAAATCTTAAAAGGGCAGGAATTTACACCATTATTCACGTCCTGAACTGCACCACTGCTGAGCTTTCACAAGCAGGGTGTGCACGGTGTAAGTGTGGCTGGATGAATCCATGTCCTGCGACAATCAGCTTCAAAAAGCTTCAAAAGGTGATTTATTTCAGCCAGAAATCCATCCCAGAATGAAGCACTCTGCTGCCTCCACCCCTATCACCACAGCAGGCTTCACCAGACAGAAATTAAAACGCTTTTATTCTAAACCCCACTGAAAGTCCCCAAATGAAGAACGGCTCTTCTCGTTACCGCCAGCAGTGGCAAAGCCACAGCTCTCAGCTGACCCACACTGGAGCAATATGAGGAGAGATGGGGGCAAGGCACATTACAACACACCTGAGACTTGGGAATGAAGGTTTTTGATTGAAGATTAAGGCCTGGAAGGTCAGTAGTTCAGGAGAGTCCACCAGAGTTATCTCCAACCCTGGTTGCAGCTGCAGCATTTACTGTAAGAAACAGCACTCTGCAGCAAAACGTAGCAGGGCAAAATTACAAAATTTGACTTCTCAACTAAACAGGAGAAATATCTTCTAATAAGGTGGCCTTATGTCCCTCAAATACAGCAATGTGTCACTTTGCTAAAGAATGTCTGTAGTCTATAGTACCAAGTCAGTAACAAAATGAAGGCAAACTGCATTCAGTTCAAAAAAAAAAAAAAAAAAGAAAAAAAATGCATTTAGTTCAACAAACATCACTACTGAAAAATTTCATTTTTAGGTTGTGTGTAGAAAAAATCTGCTTTTTCCTTGGGATTGTTATATACTGTGTATTTTCATTTGATGATGTGGTCTTCAAAAAGAGGTTACAGGTGAAAAGATGACCATGTCTGGAGTCTGGTGACACAGAAAGCTGAGTGAAAAAGAAAAACTTAGTTAATTTTTTCCATCCTATAGGAGGTTAATCACTTTGCATGTGCTAACCTAATTTTTATAAATTTTCACTAAAATAATATTTTAAAATTTTATTTTAAACTTTTTAGAGGGAAAAAAAGGACATAAATATGAAGATAAATGGGAAACATCCCATTGTAAGATTTGACTTACTTTAAATTAGAAATATCAACATATGGTTTTTAATGAATTTTTCTTTGAGACACCAAGCTGCAGGGTTTTTTCTTTCCTTTACAAGGCTATGCCAGAAAAATATTGTCCTTTTACCTTAACTTTGTACCACAATTCTTTATTCTTTTGTTCCTTCTTCATCTACCTCAAACCTCTTCTCCTTTGTCTAAACCCTGTTCCTGTATTTTACACATTTCCAATGTGATTCAGCCACTGTGATCCCCCCATCATGTACTCACTGAGGAAAGAAGAACTGAATTGTGAAGGAATGAGCTGGACAGTCCTTTTAAGTTTTATTTTCTGAATTCTCTATCATTTCCTATGTACCAGGTTCCCAGACCAGTTATACACCCTGACTGTCCAAGGCAGTAAATAGAATAAAACAGAGCAATGAAAATGTGTCTCAAACTATCTGTCTCCACAACAGCTGCTCAGTTTTATTCTGCACTGAGGAAGGGACCTTGGGTTGAGTATATTCCTCCAAAACACCTTGCTAAAAAACAAAGTGAGGTGACTGAGGTGTTTTGGAGAATGGCACAATTTTCCTTCCAGCTTGCATTGCTACAGCAAGAAACACACAAGTGCCAAGGTACCTTTTCTGAAAAAGTCAGAGAGGTTTCAAAGGCCAAAATCCAACTCCACATCCGAAAGTTTTACCAGCACCAAGCCATTCCATGAGAACATGTGCTGGAACAGCAGGGAGGAGCATGCTGAACACACTCTGTGGTTCTCTGGAATTCTCACTTCCAGAGCAATCCTTACCTTGGTCTGGATCAATGCTTTGCAGTCATTAACACTGAATGCATCAAACCTAAAGTCCTCGTTATCTTTGACATTTGATTCTTCAAAAATATCAGTCTGGTTCTCTGAAACGTCCTAAAAAGACATAATTTACATTTTATTTATTAATTTGTTTATGCATTTCTCTCTGATTTCAGTGCATGCAACTTAAAGAGGTTTCCCTCAAATAACAACTACTAAATTTTACTTTCTTAAGCTGTATTTTTTCATGTGTCTCCCTTTTCATTAAAACAACTTTATGCCAGAACCAGTTCTACAGATGATGCCTTACATTTCAGCTTTTGTATTTTTCAGACTCTGTACTGCATTAGTGCATAAGTCTGAACTCTGTATAGAATGCTAGCAAGCTTTCTTCACATTTTGGCCAGACTAAACAATCCTTTTAGGCCTGAGAAACAAGGTCATCAACACAGCCTCAGGCCCAAAAAATATAAACAAAAGTAAACCGGGGAGAGAAACAAACTGGGGGAATGTGACTTCATTACCTGAAGCCAAAATTGGAAAATTAACCTCTGATATGCAAACACACCAAACTTACATCCATCTGAGAAAGCTGGTGACTGCTGTCCATCTTGGGTTGCAGCCTTTGCAAGGCTTTGCACTGCCCAACGAGTATCTTTTGAAAGCATTTCAATAAATACCAACTTTATTCTCTAACTCTGTCTAGCCTCTGCTCCAGGTAGCTCCTCAAGGCATCACCTACACACATGGATTTGTGACTTCAATTAATAAAAAAACCCATTTCCAATTAGTATTAGCCTTAATTAGCACCAAAGCATTGCTGAGAAATGCCTCTTAATCAGTAATGTTAAAAGCAATACAGTTTTCCAGAAATAGATAAGAATGATGCAAGTTTAAGCTACCTGAAGAAAGGAACAGAATGGGAGTTTAGCTATGTTAGAGAAATGTCTCCAATTTTCTGCCTGTTAAATTACAATTCTACAAAGTGACTTTTTAAAAAGCAAAATAGGTGTCCACCTTCAGCACCCTCCTTCTGCTTGCACATAACTTGCATGAAAAGTCAAATACTCCCCTAAAATCATTACCTTGCCAACCCCATGCTTCAGCATTCAAATAATCAATTGAAATAGTTACTTCTGAAAATTACGTGTGACTAATGAATCCCAGCTAAAAAACTGAATTCCAAACCATCCCTGACACCTGTGCCTTCTCAAAACAAGAGCTTGTCAAACAGAGACATTTCTATTTGAGATCTTTCAACACTGTTGGTTTGGTTTCAATCCAATTTGTAACACACTCTCCCTCAAGCCTCACAAAACCAGAGGAATAATGTGAGGAAAGGGGAAGCTGAACACACTTTCAGTTTCTTCACAGTGAATTCATCCAGCAATTACTGTAACAGCCTCTCTGATTCAGATCTGATTTTCACTTAACAGAAAGTGAATACAGATATTAGAGGCTGACAGTTTTCTCGCACTCTGAGCAAAAAAAGTAAACAATGCTGCTGCCCACACACCAGGGAGCTGATTCTCCATCTCTACCACCTGAAAGCTGCTTCTCCATCTCTACCAAAGCTAATAACAGGGAACTGTGCTGGGCAGACTTCACTAAAGACAATTAAAGTGTGATCCTGCACACTTTCATAGTTACTTACACATGAAGGTGAGAAAACACTAAGCTATTGTCTTAAAAAGCTCCCTGATAAAAGAAAACAACCTTGTGACTCACCCAGATCTGGTCCCTCCTCCATCTGCTCACAGAAGATCAGATTCCCAGCCCAGTGTTTATGCTGGCAGAATGGAAAACCATTGTTCAATTACCTTTTGATTTGCATCTACTCCGAGAACGCTCAGGAGGTTTTCTTGGCAATGGGATTTACTCCAGGGATGTTTTGAGCTGGGGGCGTTATCAGAGTCCCTGAGGGCTCTCCATACATTTCCAGAATCCATGCTAGGGAACAAAACACACTTTGAGGTTTCCAGTGAACATATGCAACAGGTATTTTCACTACACACAGCTGTATACTAACCTTCATCTGACAAGCAACTTGTCTTAAAACTCTTCTGCACTTGTCCAAGCTGCCAGCCCAGGGCACTAATGAGCTGGCATGACAATTAGTGGGGGCAGTAAGTCAGCAGAAGTGTTTGTTTGTGCTCCTCAGATAAGAGGGGCAGGAGAAGCACATCCCAGAGACTGCCACATGCCAAGGGCTCACAGTGTTCAGCTGTTTCTGTGAAATGTGGGCAGAGTTCAGCCCTGTCAGCTCTGCACTTTGCCTTCGCTGTCTCTCGAGCCTTTCTCCATCCCACAGGTGACACTTCACCTGTCCCACTAAACAAGGCAAAGGCACTCACTGCTGAAACAGAGAGGAGAGAACTCCCCTGACATGGTTCTTTGCATTCTTGCACTGCATTCATCACATATAAAAATTCAGCTGGGCTTTACTTAGTTTGCAGTTGTCATTGGACTTAGTTACTCATCACAGTAGATTAGGAAATTTTTGTTTTTACCTGTTTTTACCTAATAGTGTAGTCCCCTTTACAATTATGTTTCTCCACAAGTTTGATGCTGATTAAAATATAACACATATGCAGGGAACTTGGCTGAAAGAGTGCCCACATTAAAAGTTTTACCTACATTTCTTCTGAGTCTCAGGACATTTCTCAAGTAGAGGCTGACACTCCTTTCTAGACACAAAGCCTCCAAGTTATGAAAAAATAACTGCAACCCTGTTCAGTAACTACAATACTGCTCTGAAGCTGCTGATCCTTAAAAAAACATGTAACAGAGCTAGAAGTGTTCCAGCTGGTGCTGGAGAAAGCTTAACTAATGATACTAATTGCTATTCACATAGCCCAGGAAAAAGCCAGATGCACCACAGATTCTGAAGCACATCTGGTTAAACATGAGAAGAAGTTACCAACTGGGAAAACTGAGAGGGGAGGAAAAGAAAAAGCAAGTTGTTAGTGGAAGCAGCAGCCTCCAGTGATGAAGAAATAAGTGGGATGTGCTGTAAAGAAAGGACAAGCAAACAGGAAGAACAGGCTGCCTGTTGGGTTCTGGCATTCCAGAGGCTTAGTCATAATGAGGCACACCAACAGCAGGAAAAACCCTAAGCAGGAATTTGTAATTTTGATATATTCCCTTCATTGTTTTCCAATGGCTAAGACACCATCCACTTCCTTTAACGATGCACTACAAAACTGGTGAGATCTATACACTGAAGGCACAGTACTAAAAAGATTTTTAAGGGCACCACTGATTTCTAAATTATGAAACAAACAGTGTAATTGATGAGGAACTTTTTCTTTCCTTTTTTTTTTAACTGCTAATCTAAACTCATTACCAAAGCTGATTCTTCAAAAGTTCAGGAATCCAAACATCTTCATTACTTGCATCAAGAACTTGCTCTAAGCTTCTTATGCACTCTCTGGACTGTGGCACAAAGACTTCTGGAAAGCTCAACTTGAATATCTCCTCATAGCTGTGGTCTTCCTAGAAAAAAAAGATATTTTTATTACAAACATCATACAAGCCATCCCTATAGTGCATGAAGGACCTAGTCCAAAGACTACAATAATTCTAGAGATTGTCTTCTTGGTTTTAGAATTACTATTGCTATTGCTATTGCTATTACTTTTAATAGTAGAGGGACTGAGCTCATATTTCAGTGTTTTGAGTATTTTGAGTACTTAGAATTAGAGGAAGCAAAAGTCCCAGAGTTTCTGATGAACCTTAGTCTTTAACTTCCCAGCATTTTGGTCACAGACTTGCATATTTAACACTTGGGACTCCTCCTTCTGCTCATCTAATTCAGTCCAGGTCAAATCTGACATATCAATTCAACAGCTTCTTTTGCCAGCTCAGTATTCAAACACTCCTAATGCAAATGTAACACACCTGCCAAATGCTACAGTTACCAATAAATACTTGTACTCTGCAAGTCTGCAAAAAAGATGGGGTGAGGGTGTTTCTATATCCTTGCATTTGCACCAAACTTTTTCCAGGCTATGTTAAAAATCAGAGCCAGATTTAAACCCTTGTTCCTCCTCAAGCAGTGATGAGCAGGTTTGGAGGAATGGCCACAGAACAGGAGGGATCCAGACAGGCTGAGTGGAAGTAAGCACTAGTGAGTGGGGTTATCTGACAACCAAGAAATACATTTACAAGGGAGAACATGCATAATTTACATCCTATCCTAGGGGCATGCCATCTGCTTTGGAAGCTGTATCCTTTTATTCCTTCAAGCAAGGAATTACTGCAATTTTCCAAATAGAAGCAAATTAATTGACTTCACCACCCTGCCCAGGGACTGCAATGCAGGAGCAGAAACACTGTGTGCAAACTCAAGAATGGAACCAGTCACTTTGGGGGTTTTGCGCAGCAATCAACAATTTAGTCTGAAAACCCTAAGCATGGATACTCCATATTTTTATAGTTTCATTTATTTGTAATTCGAACAGCTGAAATATTTCCACAGCGTCATTACACTGAACTCGGACAGGTGGGGTGAATACTGAGAGAGTATGGGTTTAATCTAAGGATAAATGGGCAAAATCAACAGAGCTGGTAGAGCTTCTGCACCTCTGACCCTGCTTCAAGGAACAGAATCTGTGCCCCACGCTGCTCCCTCCTAAGTAAGGCCTTGCTAAAACCCTTCCTGATGATTCACTGCTGGGACATTCAGACACTCCTGGGTAAATTCCTCTGAATCTTGCCCAAAGTGTCACAATGCTTTCAATCAAGTTGTAAATTATTTACAAACAGGGATACAACATGGAGGATCCTGATGGATGCTCAAGAAGCAGAGCTCTGTGAAGTTACATTTGCTAAAGCATGTATGGTGAAGGAAAAAAAACCAAACAACTTCCAGGTAGGCACTGTCGGTTTCTCGGCTGTTTTAATGACCCGGGAAGGCTCGGGGTGGCCTTGGGCAGCCGGCACTCCAAAGGACGAAAAGAGGCTTCAGGTGTTTTCTCGGTCTTCAGTGTTTATTAGTTTTTTATCTAAAAGATTTTCTCTCGGCCCGACAGAGATCTGCACAGCAGCCAGCCATGAGCACACTGAGAGCCCCCGGGGCGGTCACTTATCTTTATACTCAAAACTATGTATACAATATTTACCTATTTCCCCCAATACCTTTTACCCTTATTGACCAGTGCACCTTTAGTAATAACCAATCCCAAAGTGCCAACATCACCCCAGAAGATGGAGGCCAAGAAGAAGAAGAAGAAGGACAGGACACGCCCCAATTCCTCCATCTTACTTCTCTAGACCCCCCTGTACAGAAATCTTAAACCCTGTGTTTCACACTCTAATTAACCCATCCCTTCACCATTTATCCCAGTGAAATCCTCCCGTCCTCATACAGGTGTCGTCTCCCGTGCAGGATCAAAGTCCAGCCACCAGACACTTCTGGCAACATTCCAGGACTCCCGAGCCCCCCAAGGGTGGTCTCGGTCACTCTGCACATCAGTCCTGAGGTGCTGAGATCCCACAAGGCACCAAAAGTGAAGTGGGATGGGAGGCAGGGAAAAGCCAGGCAGCTGCTCTTGGCTTTGGGATGGGGGAAGTTACAGCCCCAGGGAGGCATCGAGGGCAGCACAGCTCTGCCTCAATTTCAGCAGCTCCCTGGAGCCCTGGTGCTGCTCCAACACACATACAGGTCCCTGACTTATAGTTCAGCCAAGACAGATAAGAGATTTTTTTATCACCTTTATTACTGTCTATTTCAGTGAGTGTTTCTGCAACAAAGTTTGGGTATATTCCCATTTATCTTGTGGCTTTGTACTGATTATAAAAAAATCAATGTACAAAGTTCACATCAGTACTTTCTGAAAAAATCCTCTATATCCTATTATATCAAAATACCCCATGGCTTAAACACACGCACCAGTCCCTCTCTCTAAGGCCAGTGCTTAAAGACTACATGAAAAATCCTCAAAGTGTTCAATCCTGTAGGGAAAATACCCAGCTACTGCAAGGAAATTAATGATTGTTTCCATCTCAAAGCCCATGATTCTGATCCCAGATGATGTAATTTAATTAACTGAAGCAATAAATACTCAAGGTCAGACCTCTGACCTGAGATGATTTCCAGAGGTCCCTTCCAACCCACCTGGCCTTTTTTCTATTGATCATACAGAAGCCAGAGTCCCAGTCCAAAGATTTTATGATCTCAAACTAACAATGCAAAAAGCACGAGGATAAAGGACAAGCTACACATATATTCTACGCTCCAAGGGATACCCAGCAGCTCTGTGGTTCTTTCTCTACCTTGAGATGAGAAAAGACAACTTGAAACTCTAAGCATGGTTAACTTATTTAACTCGTACTGGACATTTCCTTCTGCCTTTAACAAATGCAAAGTAAAGAAAAGGCAAAAAAAAAGAAAAGTAAGATTAAGATCTACTGCTTTTGGAAAGAAACCAAGCAACCTGCTATATTCCATTTCAGCTGCAGTCATTACAATATTCTCTTTCTCCAACAGAAGGGTTCTTGTCTGCCACTTCCAGCATTACAAAACATTTGAATTCTCTGTTTGTGCACACCAATAACCAGGTATTTTGTGTATCTACATTCAATCAGTGTGAGCAGCTTTTCCCACCTGCATCTTTGTGTTTTTACTAGTAACAGCTCTGCAACAAGTAAAATTCCTAGGCAAAGGGCATGAAATCCTGGCTCCAGGAAAGTCTCAGTTCCCTACACACACTAAAATTCACCCAACAGACTACAAGCAGTAAGTTATTACAGCTACAGATTAACCCCATGGAAGTCTTAGCTGATTGTTCTCTCTTTTCAAATGCCGTCATTTAGGATGAAAGTAGTAAGAACAAGGAGATTTTGTTCTGTATTAATATGTTCTTTCTGCCCTTTTGTAACTTTCCTTCTCTTTGCTGATGCATGTTTGGTCCACATGGAAACACATTTATCCCAAACAATATATAACCCTTTACCTGAATTTTTTTTTGTGCTGATAAGAATTCATTGCATTACCTGCTCAAAATTTTAGCTCTAACATTGTAGGAGTGAATGTTATGTCCTATGCTAAAATATGAATTATATTATTTCTACTAATAAGACTTGTGTGTCACCATCAGACTAAAATTCCAGAAAAACTGTTGATATTGTTCAGGGAGTATACTAAATAACAAAAATGTATTGGTTTTGCCAGTTTCTGACTCAATGGTATGTGGGTTTAGTTCAATAAGTAATACTTCAATTCTGTGAGACAACTCACAGAATTTCTGTCCACCCCGCTTTTGTCACCCACCTTTCCCCATTTGTTGTTTCTTCTGCTCTTTCTTGTCTAAATTTTACACTGCATGTCCTTCAGGGCAAGGTTCATGGTGCCTACGTGCTTCCCTGCCTATGTGCCTACTTATTCCTGGTGCCTGGAAGCAAAACAGTGCATTACATTCTTTAAAGCAGCACAGCTTAAGTATTTGTCAAACACCGCACAGAAGTTGCTTTTGTTCCACTCGAGGTAGCTGGACAATTTCTCTGCATGTGCAGATTACCCTGTACAGAGAAGACAGACACAGACCCGGAGGTGTGGGAAGCAGAAACACGAACATTTCTGGCTTTTGGTTTACACGTACCTGACTGAGAGAGCCCGAAGCCTCCTGCTTGCCATGGCACAGAGATGGCTCCGCACACCCGTGGGCAGCAGAAATGGAAACGCTGCAGCCTCCTCTGCTCAGCCCCGCATCGGCTCCCCGAGTTACTGCTGAATTCACCAAAACTTCAAGGTTATCACTGGACATCTCTGATTTGTCTAAGGGCTCTGTGAAGCCTTCAAAATCACCCCAGGAACCGCTGGGTTCTGAGGGACTGAAGCTGCTCTCGGGAAACTCCTCGCAACTTCTCCCTTCGCTGTTCGCTGCAGGGAGGCTTTGCTGCGTTGCTTCAAAATTAACAATTTCTTCATTGCTTGTCCTTTCATTCCAGCTACAGCCATTTTCATGGAGAGACACCCCACCTGCCCCAGCTGCCAGGCCTTTTGGAGGCTCACAGTGTGGTGTGTCTGCGTCACCGAGACTTTCTACCACCGACAAGTTCTGCATCTTTGTCCAAGAGGGAAAAAAAATAATTTGTTGAAATCTGTACTGCAAAAAGGTTACTGAAGTTCAGCTGCATCAGAAATATGAGTGTTTCCAAAACAAAATCAAATTCTTCATTTCACTCCAAAGAATAACAGCACTGCTGAAAGAAAACAGGATGTCCTTCAGCCTCTCCTCCAGCACTCGGCATGTGCAGTTATTCGGCCTCACTTTCTGTGCAGAGTATTAAGCCTGCAAAGAAAGGATTATAAATAAATACCTCTGTGATAAGGCCTGTGTAGGAATAAAGATAGCTGATAAGGTAGGAGAAAGAATGCCTGCATTAAAACAAACACATTCCAGCATTATCCACTGAAAATTGCTGTAGGCAAAATTATTTAAAATTTACACAGAACTATCTGCCCAGACCACAAGAAAGCCATTAAATTAGTGAACAATACCCAGCCAATACATAACAGAAGTCGCTGGATTATTAACTCAGAACTGACTGAGCACACTGGAGACAAACTCAGATAACTACAGTCAGCATCCAACACTTTAAAAATATTTTCTGTGACTACTTCATCCACCTCGTGTAAACTCAAATAATGCAAACTCAAATAATGCAAACTCAAATAATGCTATTTCTGCCGGCATGGGCTGCCCCATCCCAACAACTAGAATCCTGTAAAAATACAGTATTTCCAGCTATATAGGTAACTGAGGCAGATCTAATAAATTCAGTTTGGCATCTGTAAACGATACAGACCGTGCTGCATTGGCCGTGTTAGATTAACCCCATCTCCTCAAGCATTTTCCCGAGCTGGTTTGGGGGGCGGGTTAAAAAGCACTCACTAAACGCTCCTCTCCCAACCTGGCGCGGTGTTTAACAGACCCGAACGTGGGTTTGGCCCCGGGTTTCCTTCGGCGGCGGGCCGGGCACGGAGCAGGGGTGCGGCCGGTCCCTGGCCTGCCCCAGGGACACGCTGGAGTCCGGGGGCGACAGGGCGGGGGATTCGCGTCCGGAGCCGCGGGCGCTGCCACCGGGCCAGGGAGGTGTCACCGGAGCGGGCAGGGAGATGTCACCTGTACAAGCAGCACGGAGATGGCACCGGTGTGGGCAGGGAGATGTCACCGGTGTGGGCAGGGAGATGTCAGCTGTACAAGCAGGGAGGTGTCACCCGTGCGGGCAGGGAGATGGCACCGGTGTGGGCAGGGAGATGTCACCGGTGCGGGCAGGGAGATGTCACCTGTACAAGCAGGGAGGTGTCACCTGTACAAGCAGGGAGGTGTCACCGGTGCGGGCAGGGAGATGTCACCTGTGCGGGCACGGAGCAGCCTCTCCACAGCCGCCTCTCCCCGAGCAGCCTCTCCACAGCCGCCCGCAGGTCGCCAGGGGCGGGCCGAGGTGTGCGGGGCGGGCGGCGGGGCCGGCACCGCCCGGGGACAGCCGAGCCCTCCCTCGGTGCCTCCCTGCCCGTGGAGGAGGCTCAGCGCAACCTCCGCGCCCGCTGTCTGTCTGTCTGTCTGTCTGCCCGCCCTCGCTCCGCTCCCACTGGGCCTCGCTCGCAGCCGCATCCCGCGGGTTACAGCCCCGGAAGAGGCCGGGGGTCAAACTGAGATGTGAAAAAGAAAAGTATTCGCTCTTTTTTTCCTCCCTCAGCTTCTTGCTGCAGCCTGGCAGGCTAAGGAAGTGCCATTTGTTTGTAGTCGTTCCTGTATGCCTTTCATTTGAGACTAGCTAAAAATTCCCACATAGTTGGAAAGTTCCAGGATACAGATTTTAAAAATCAGGATACAGTCCACCCATTAACAGAACCTCAGGATTAAACAGTAGGAACAGACCAACAACAACCCTCTTCCTCTCTTCTTTTGCCCTCCAGGTATTTGGGTGTCTCTGCTGAGGCTGAGGCCTGATCCCCTCCCGACAGGTAAAGGCAGAAGCTGTGGGTGCAGTGCTGCACATGGGTCACCCCATGGCCTGGTGATCATCCCACCTCATCCCATCCCACCCCATCCCATCCCATCCCATCCCATCCCACCCCATCCCATCCCATCCCATCCCATCCCATCCCATCCCATCCCATCCCATCCCATCCCATCCCATCCCATCCCATCCCATCCCATCCCATCCCATCCCACCCCATCCCATCCCATCCCATCCCATCCCATCCCACCCCATCCCATCCCATCCCATCCCATCCCATCCCATCCCATCCCATCCCATCCCATCCCATCCCATCCCAAGCTGGCTGGCTGCTCCCAGGCCTGAGGGTCAGAGGGAATGACACCAACAAAACTCCCCAGCTCCCTGTCCTCAGGCTGGGTTAAACATCTGGGCAGTCCCAAGGAGCAGGGGACAGTTGTAAAAGCAAGGAAAGGGGTTTTCTGGAGCAAGGCCCAAAGTAAAAAGCTTTTTCGAGGCACTACACTTTATATGTTTTCCAGCCCAGACACAGACACATGCACTCCTCCCACGCATCTGACTCTCATTCCAGGCTCTGGCGCTTTATCCGAGGGCAAGAGGCTGCATTTGGGAGCCATGCCCAGACGCAGAGCCAAAGAAACTTTATTGGCGACTGCCTGTAAGGGTTTCTTTAATGTGTTTTCTTTCTGCTTTCTTCCTGCCCTCCCGCGGCAGCTCAGGATGTCGGACCGGCCCGGCGGGGCTGACTCAGCCCGAGCGCCGACCCCGCCGCGGCCGCGGGCACTCAGGGCTCTCCCTGCTCTGTTCCAGGGAAATCAACATCCCCTTGCAGGGACTGGGAATGTTTTGCTCGGCTTTACGCTTTCACCTGTGTCTTCTGGAAAGAAAGGCCACCGAGAGGCGGCACACAGGCTGAGGTGATGCTCTCCTCCACAGCGCTCAGCACCCGGGGATGCGCTCGCCTGTCCTGTGTCACCTGTCCTGTGTTACCTGTCCCATGGGGCTCCATCTCACCTGTGCTGTGTCACCTGTCCTGTGTTACCTGTCCCTCTCACCTGTCCCTCTCACCTGTCCTGTGTCACCTGTCCCATGGGGCTCCATCTCACCTGTCCTGTGTCACCTGTCCCATCTCACCTGTCCCTCTCACCTGTCCTGTGTCACCTGTCCCATGGGGCCCCATCTCACCTGTCCTGTGTCACCTGTCCTGTGTCACCTGTCCCATCTCACCTGTCCCATATCACCTGTCCCTCTCACCTGTCCTGTGCCACCTGTCCCATGGGGTTCCATCTCACCTGTCCTGTGTCACCTGCCCCATCTCACCTGAACCATATCACCTGTCCCTCTCACTTATCCTGTGTCACCTGTCCCATGGAGCTCCATCTCACCTGTCCCATCTCACCTGTCCCATGGAGATCCATTTCACCTGTTCTATTTCACCTGTCCCATCTCACCTGTCCCATCTTACCTGTCCCATGGAGCTCCATCTCCCCTGTTCCATCTCACCTGTCTCATCTCACCTGTCTCACCTTTGCAGGGATCTTCAGGTGCTGATCGGCACCAGCATCCTGTGTGCCGTGTGGGTTCTGCAAACCCTGCAGGTTCAAGGTGTGTCTGCAGCACAGCGAGGAGCTCTGGCAGAGCTGGGCATTTTCAGAAGCTGGCACAGGCCTCTGACATCAGAATGTGGGAACAGAAGGAAACGCCAGCTCCTTCTTGCCAGGGGAACATCAGGAACTCTGAAGGGCTGGCCAGGTAACGCTGCTGTTTGGTCTCCCCAGAACACCTCAGAACCCACCTGGGAAAACCCAGTTGCCAGCCCTGGGTCCCTGCAGGGAGCAATTGGCTGCAGCATCTGCTGGGTGTAACCATGCTGCCTCCTGCTCCCAGGCAAATGCTGCTGAAAATGCACGCAGACACAAGGAAAACCTGCACTGGTGTGGTCTGGGGAGGTTTTCACTTCAAAAGGGGTTGGTGTGAAGTACAGGTGTCCTGCAAAGGGGATCTCACCTGCCCTGGTCTGAGTTCAGCCTCTGGGCTCAGCTGAGTGTGTCACAGCTGCTGCTGGCATCGCCAGCTCCTGTTTAAATGACACTGGGTTAAGTTAAAAACATCAACACAGTTGGATTAAGAATTTTCCCCTCTGAAGTACAGTGGGATAAAATTCCTGTTATCTGTTTGGGGAAAAAAAAAAGAATTTTACAGTTTTGTCAGACCAGGCCTTGTGCATAATTACTGTATTAAATCAATATTTTCTTTTTGAACTATCACCATGGGAGTTTGGTTTATTCTGTTTGGTTATTTTTGTTTTTAATAACTCAGTCCTTATTTAAAAGGTAAAGAGGTCGAAAGCTTCAGACATGGACTATAAGCTTATATTTAGCTTTATTTTCTTTTTATGCATCTACCAGAGCAGAACATCATTACTCAAAAATTCACCAATGCAAACAACTGAATTGACTGAACACTGGTCTTTAACTATTATTACTGCTCCTCTCAGCATTCCTGATGGAAAATCATTAGAGTTTAGTACACATACTCTAGAATTACTATATTTTTCTTTTTATCCTTTAGAAAAATACCAATTTGCAGTGAAAAAACTCAACATAATAACTGAAAAGTGTTTACTTTCAGGTCAAATCAGCACCATGCTGCTGTATTACAATTTTGTGTTTGCTTATGAAAGACCTGGTCCTGGATTACTGAATTGTGTGGCTCCCTTGTAAATGACCAGGATTGGTTTTTTATGGATTGCTTTTTCCTTCATTCATTTTTTCTTTTGGAAAAAAATATAAGCCAGAGATAGCTTTGTATGCAGAATTTTCATATTTGTTTGCGTTTACTTAATTGAAGTTTTAAACAACATTAACTTGCTATTTAAAGGACTGAAATATTTTCTTTAATTTATATTAAATACTTGGATGTCTTTTCTTGTAAAAAATAATACATTTAGCTGAACTGACATAAAATGTCACTTAGAAAATAGAAGCAAACCTGTTTTCAGAAGGAAATAAATAATTTTGAATGACTCAGAATGGCATTTCAGTAAATGAGCTGCCTTTTCAGTTAGTGATTGGGGTTTTTTTCATCCTGAGTACCCCAGGTTTAGAATGTAGGACGTCACCAATTCTTTTATTTCCATGATAATACAGAATGCTCCACTTATTGAAAATCCACTGCAGAGGTCAGGTCTAAATACTGATTTAATTGACTACGTGTGGCTTACATTTGAAGATGGGCTTGACTTTTCCACTGAAGTCCCTCCTGGAGGCACAGAGGGTTTGCCACACCTTCTCCCCTCTTTGCTTTGCTGCTGGTGCGGATGGTTGGAAAGGTTGGTGAATCCATCCTCTTCTTCCTGATTCACACATGAGGAGAGCAGATCTTTGGGGCACACCTTTCCCCTCCCCAGTGCAGGGTTTGGATTCCCGTTTTCCCTGTGGAATACTGCCCCGTGTGCCATCCCAGTGTGGTGGCAGGATGGAGCCACCTGCAGCTCTCAGCAGCGCCTGGGCTGAGAGACGAACCAGGATTTTTCCAACAGCAGATGGCAGCTCTCCCTTGTCTCTCTCTCGTGCACACAGCACATCTGTCAGTGCTCCTGAGCAGGGGAAGTTATCGATCCCCTCCTCACCCCACTCTGTAAAGGCATTGGAGCACCTGCTTTGTGTGCTGACCACACATGATCCGTCCCACAGGAGCCCTTCACTGATGGGCTGTCATGCAGAAGAGATAAAGAAAGTGACACCCTGTGTAGCAGGTGGAAGGTGTACTTTACATCCTTCTCTTTTTGTCTCAGATGTGAAGAATATGGGAGCTGTAGTCCACCTCTGATCAATCAGGGCCCACCTCTGAAAAAGCAAGACGTGCAAGAGGCATCAGTGCCCTGTGTTCAGTGGCTGCCTTTCTGTGGGTGTTTGCCCACACTGTGGCTCCAAAGCAAAGCTCACACTTGCTTTGACAGTTACCCTGGTTCTCAGAGTGATTTTGGGGAGCACAAACTGGAGAAAGGCAGTGAAACCCTGTTCCATCCTGGCACTTGATGGAAACATCATCTGCCAAATCCAGTGAGCAGCACCACTTCAGGATCTTCCAGCAATTCACACAGCACATGTGCTGAAAGAAGACTCTCAAAGCAGTCTTGTGGGACTCTCAGAGCTCCCACAAGATCCCAAAGTGGGTTTAGTGCCTATATGAAAAAGGGAAGTGCCACAAGCACCTTCCTGTTGGCCAGCATTTGCCTGCCTTCCACTCTGCCACCAGTGACACTGCTGATTTGAAATCCTTTCCTCTCTTCAGCTGCTTTCCCTTCTGTTGTCAGTCCCACTTGCTGAACCCCTCAACTATTTTATCAGATCTTATTTTTTACTATCTATTTGCCAACTGTTCTCTCTTCTGCCTTCAGCCTCCTGCAAACCCAGAGAGCTGAGGCTTGGGCCCCTGATGGAAGTGCTGGTGCTTTTTATCCAGTGAGCAGGACACGAGAGGGACAAAGCTTCCTGGGTAGCAGGATAATGTGCTGGTAGAAGCAGGAGATTGCTGATGTTATGGCTGTCTGAGAGCACTGGCCAGCAACAGATTTCAGAGAATAAAGGTGATCCTCTTGAAGTTCCATTACACTGCGCTGAGGGCGCAGCAGACACTCAGCTGCCATGAGAGCACAACACAGCTCACATGGACTCTGTCACCATGCTGGGGAACCTGGGGAAGTGACAGTGCTTTGATGTGGCTCCAGGGTGCTATTCCTGGATGCCACAGAAGATTCCTTCTAGGCCACACTGAAACCTCCAGCTCCTGCTTCTCTTAATGCTGCGTTCCTTTTCCTACTTCAATTTCTCTTGCTTTGAGTGTAGTCAAAGCAGAAAAACTAGGAGCATGTATTCTCCTGTGGTACCTTCTCCTGTGGTCCCTTTTCTGGACACAGGAAAGTGGGCCCTACACACCCTGAACCTGCTACCTAAGCCACATCTTCAAGAAGGGGGTTGTTTAGGTGTAAGACAGTGGGGTGTGGTACCACACTTGGATTGTATTCAATGCCTCACACCCACCTACCTATACCTGCTCCTCTATTAGAATTTCCCACTAAGCTGCTCTTCTGTGCTGTTTTTTCTGCTGATCTTTCAAAACCACCACATTTCTATATGAAGTCTCTGCTGCCCACGGAGGTTTTTCAGGTACACAGACATTAATTCACTGGGAGCACGCTTGGCAATTTCTGCCAGTCCCCTGCATGCCCTGTAAGCCGAGCCGCGATCGCTGCGGCCTGCAGCTCGCTAATCCTCTGTTTTAATGCCTGATTAGGTCCCAAATCCATCATTGTTAGAGAGATGTGGGTGTGGGGAGGGCAGGAGGATTTCATCCTCTCAGCTGAGAGTTAAGCTGCTGGAGGCTCACCAGCCTGGTGCTGTACCAGTGTATTAATTAGCTTGCCTGGAAATTTCGTCAGTGCTGCTCAGTGAGGTTGTGGGAAGGTCACACAATCCATTAGAAGTGCTGTGCTTCAACCTGAAGTCATTACATTTGACACTTAGCAAATCTCTAGGAAAAAAACGAATCAAACAAAGCATTAGCATAAAAAAATATATTAAAAACTCAAGTCCCCACTTCAAGCAGCATGTGAAAGAACACAAAATCATGATAATTAGCATCTTTGTAGCTCCTTAATTACAAGGATCTTGCTTCTTCATTCTGAAAGTGAGCTCTGAAGGGGCTGTAAGCTTGGTGCACTAGTGGCCATCACTGCACTTTGCATGGGGGAAACATCATCACTCTGCCTTGCATGGGGAAAACACCATTAAAGATGGTTTAAGTTATCTTCCCCTAAAAGAAGACACAAAGTCCCTGATGGATGTCTCCATGTCCCAAACCCTATGAAATTAGATTGCCAGTAAAGGTGTCATTTTATTGCTTAATATGTAGCACTGCAGTATGAATGAAAAATACATGCCATCCTCCCAGGCTGAGAGGAGCAGCCAATACCCCAGAGGGCTGTGCAGCCCTCCAGAAAGACCCCAACAGGTTGGAGAGATAGGCAGAGAAGAAATTCAACAAATGCTAATTTACTATTTTATGATACTAGATTATATTAAAGAAAATACTAAACTAACTATACTGGAGAATACAGAAAGGATACTTACAGAATGCTAAAAAGATTAAAATGAAAACTCATGACTCCTTCCAGAGCCCCGACACAGCTCGGCCCTGATTGGCCATTGAGTCAAAACAATTCACAGAAACCCAATGAAACAATCACCTGTTGGTAAACAATCTCCAAACACATTCCACATGTGAGCACAACACAGGAGAAGCAAATGAGATAAGAATTTGTTTTCCTTTTTCTCTGAGGCTTCTCTGTTTGCCAGGAGAAAATCCTGGGCAAAGGGATTTTTCAGAAAATATGATGTGACACTATGGAACAAGAATCAACATGCAAAACTGATGCATGGGAAACTCCACCCAAACATGAGGAAAAACTTCTTTACTGTGCAGTGGCCATGCACTGGAACAGATGCCCAGAGAAGGTGAGGAGTCTCTCTCACTGAAAATGTTCAAGAACCATCTGGATGCAATCCTGTGCCATGTGCTCTGGGATGGTCTTGTTTGAGCAGGGAGGTTGGACCAAAATACCCAATGTGGTCTCTTCCAATCTTACCCATTTTGTGATTCTGTGATCCTTGCAAGAAAAAAAACCAAAACAAAAACGTGGAATTAAATAGCAAAAAAGACAGAATTTGTTTGAATTTTCCATATATGTGTAAGACAGTCACCTGCCTGCCCTTCTTACCAGAGAATGCCGCCTCTCCAGTAAAGCAGTATGGCTGCAGTACAGACAGCAGGCAAGGGCTTAGCTGTCACATAAAACAGGTGACAATTTTTAATCTGAACTGCCTCCTGTACTCCCAAACCCCTGCTCTGCCTGCTGATGCCCCTGGGAGGTGGGAATGTGCCATCTGAAACAGAGCTGGGAGAGCTGGAATGCGTGTCCCGGGGCTGGGACAGGTGACAGATGGCAGCTGGTGAAGCTGCACTAAGTCCATCACGTTGGAATGCAGGTGAGCCCAAAGCAGCCAGGCAGGCTGCCACAGAACCATCAAGTCATAAAACATCCTGAAATAAATGGAACCACAATGATCATTGAGCCCAGCTCCTGTCCTGGGCACAGGACAACCCCAGGAATGAAATCCTGTGTGCCTGGGAATGCTGGAAGGGTCTGTGGGAACAAATCCTTCTCTCCCACCTTTGCTACAAACATTCTTCATGTCACCTTGTCCATCCCTTCCCCTCACAGCTGTGGTACACAGTGTGTACCACACCACAATCATTTTAGAGCTGTGCCTGCATCATATGGACTGCATTAAAAACTTATTCAAGCCCTTCCTTGAGCTGTGTTTCCAGATGCTCTTTGCAGCATGCAGTTCATAAGCAGTCAGGCTTTAGTCTTGTTTTGTCTGTATTGCACGTGGTAAAATGAAATACAATCAACTGGATCACAAGGTAGCTGTTTTTGCAAAGAGAAAACTGTTTAAAGCTGTTTAAAACAGTTTAAAGCTCCAAGGCTGGAGCTGACAGTCAGGAGCTGGCTGGGGAAAGGCGGCTGCTCCCCACTCCTGTTGGGAACCCCAGAAATGCAGGGCTGGACAATTCACAGCAAAATCAAAGGAGGGCAGAGGAGGGAGCACGGCCAGTCCCTCCTGTGCTGAGGAGCTATCACAGCTCCAGCTGGAAGAGGGCAGCACGTGTTTTATTTAATGTTTTGCATCACTCCACGCTGAGGCCACATTTCTGAGAGCAAAACAAATGAGCAGCAAAAGCAGGGAACCTCTGCTGCAGCACCTGTGCCTGGCCTGGAAATTCAAAGTTTGGGTCTAGATCCAAACTCTCCCCAGGTGCCTACGGACCTGCATTTTAAGATTTAGATTTTGTTAATTTCTATTTATGCTAAAAAAAAACCCACCAAAGAGAAAAGGCTTAGCATGCATCTATTAGCAGCTGGCCTCAGCTTTTTATGCTATTGTAAATGAGGTCAGCAGGGCTCTGCAGAATATTATCATAAGGTTGCAATTAGCAATGAGACTTATGCCGCACACATTTTACATTAAAGGAAGCCGTTGCAGTAAAAGGCTGTTCAATTCAGACATCAAAGCACACGGTTCATGTCAATTAATAATACAGCAAAATATAAACTTGAGATGCACAGACACACCAATAGTTCATTTTTTAAAAGAAACAACATTTGTTGAGAAGTTCAATCACACTTTATATTAATTTTCCATTTTTGAATATTGTATTAAAGTGCATACATTTATTATTAGCTTGAGTACAGATATGATTTACAAGGGTATGAATGTGTCAGGGAAAATCAGAAGTTATACATGTGTAAGAACAAGGCATTCAAGAAAAGGCATTTTGTTAAATAAAATGCTTTTTCAAAGTAAATCTAGTAAGCCATTAAATTTTATGAAATACTTAACCATAAACTAGCCTGTCAGTCTATTCACCAGTTGCCCTTTTCCTATAACCCATTTAGATGTGCTGTTTAGGAGTGGAACCTTGCAGAATAAGGTGACTAGAACACTTCAGATTTTTGAATTTATTGCTAACACCTGGATGCTGTTCTCCCTACAGTCAGTGAGATCAGTTCACTAGCTATAAGTGGAAAAAAGATTGGGTCCTCTCTTTTAAAATAATGTCACCAAGGCTTCCATATTTAGATAAATTTATATGGAAGAGATGGCTGGCAAAAATATTGAGAATACAGGGAAGACTGAGCTGAATATATTGTGGTAAGGTTAGTATTTTAGATCTTTGCCTTGTTTAATTTTTAATGTATTCATTTTGCATTTCTATACAGCATCTTTCAACACTGGAAGAACTGGGCTAAATTTAGTTCCAGTTAATGGGAGCTCCTTACTGAGCAAGTGAGGGTTGTGAATTCATTTGACAAGATCTGCATGAAGGGCTGTGGCAGCACAAAGCAACTTCCAGAGAGCCCCAAGGAGAGGCTTGGAAGTCGGTGACATTAGATGAGAAATGCAGGCAGTCTGGACCAGGGGGGCTGCAGGGGCCCTTCCCAGCCACAGCCAGCTCCAGGCTGCTGTTTTCCAGGCTGGAGCCTCGTGGAGGACAGCAGTGCAATTTTCCTCAGCCCCCCGTTGAGACTGATGGTGGATTTTGTGTGTGTGTGTTACAGCATCCTGTTTTCCACACTACCCCAGTGGGATGAATTGTGGCAAGAAAATCTCATTGCAGGACTGCTGAGTATTGGAAGTGCTATGGCAAGAGAAAAGCAGCAAAGAGGAGCCTGTAACATAGCAAAAAGCATCCCAGGTGGTTCCACAGGCTGAAAACAATCCTCAGACACGATTCTGTGAGGGAAATGTTGGCACTGCAAGGGAAATGCCAATGGTGCAAGGGAAATCCCAGCTTAACCATGGAGCCCTGGTGGTGGGAGCTCTTGGATCCTCTTGTCCTGTGAGCCACACGCCAAAATCTGCTGCTCTTAGGTGACAAGCATCCAAAGAGCTGGATCCAGCAGCCATCCCTCCATCCCTCCATCCTGCTGATACCCTGAACAAGGCTTGCTCACTGCTGGGCACACTGGTTGGCTCAGCTGGAGCCTGTGTGTCTGTTTTGCCCTCCACACTGGGGATTTTGCTGACCCAGAAGAGCCTGAGCTGCATTTCTGGAGGGGGTCTGTGCCCCATCTGCTCAGCAGCAGCATGAGCTGCTGGGGGATCACCACTGGTGCAGATTGCTGTGATCTGCTGCCCAGGTGTCGCCCAGCTCTGCACAGGGACAGAGCCCAGCCATGCCCTGTGTCCCTCAGTGTCATGCCACCCTGAGGATGGGCTGCAAGAGGGAGGCTCTTGCCCTTCTCACCCACTGCCACGAGGGTAAAAAAATGATTACCCATCACTTACCTCTCTTCTCAAACTTAACAGTCCATGAGATGGCTGTACAGCCACGGGCATAAATAAAAGCTTTGCACCTCACTCCTCAGACAGCCACACCAGCAGCCTGACATTGGGAGTACTCTGTGTAAGGCACTTGTCTCTTTCCTGGTTTTGCTGTTATTTTTATCCTGTTCTTTTACTGCATCTCAAAAATATCTGCAGAGTCTTAGCTAATTTGGCTTCATTTACTGCAAGGATTTCGACAATCAGTAAACCAGACCAAAGTACTGTTCTAAATGTCTGGTGTATAACGTGGATAGTCTTGAATCAATTACAGTCAGCAGAAATTGTGTGTGTACAAAAGTGAAGCCTGGTTCTAGCACTAAACCCCTTTCTATCTCTATGTTTTCCCCAGGAACTTTCCAGGAAGTTTCCAGTTTCCAGGAAGAAACTTTCTCAACAAGACACAGAATCCATGATTTTACACTCTGCTTTCTAGAACCATAAAATCATATAATAACCACAGAAACTCCTGACACTATAAAAAACAAGGCTCAGCAAGAGCCTTGAGAATACTCTGTCTGCTCTGTAGCTACAGAGCTGTTCCTCATGTGTTTCAGTAAAAACCTTCCTTCATTTGCTCAGATTTTTCTACCAGCATAATCACAAGTTTGGAATAGTTTAAATCAGGAAAAAGATTTGCAAAGTCCATCCTAAAATATTCTTCCCTTCTCATAGGCAGCAATTTGCTGTAATACAACATATGAAATAATTGCATTATAGGATAAATTCATATCAAACGTCAGTTGTTCCAATTGATCCAACAGTTTTCCCCAATTAATCTTTCTGTAATATAAAAATTAATCAAGTAATTTTATAGATTTCCAAGGTGAGCTTCTGAATTAATTAATCCAGATTTTTATATTTCTGAGGTAGATTTATAGTGCTAAAGAGTAGGTGTGTGTGTCAGTTTAAATAATCAGACTAAATTATTCACAGTGTATATATAAAGTAGCAAAATATTAATCCTAAAGAAAACACCTTAGAAGAACATTTAATGATTATTTTCCTATTATTTGAGCAGTTTTGAAAGGCATTTTTCATGGGTACAGGGTGTCAAGTAAGAAATGTTATGGTGTTTTGCCTTTGGGAGGGATTGTGCTCTTATCTTCCAGCCTGTGAGAGGCCTGGGGTGAAATGTCCAAGCTGTTCTGGCTGTCACAGCCACAGAATTCCACTCTGAAGTGTGCAAAGATTGCCTCTGAGCTGTTCCTCCCGTTACAAGTTCTCTTCAAATAACAGAGACAGCTTGAGGAACCCTCCAGCTGCAGGGCCATGCAATGCTGCCTTGGACAAGCTGCAGAAGAGGACAGGAGCAGAGGAGGAATGAAATCCAGCTGATGTGCTTGGACTGGGGAAATTCCGAATTCCGCGCCCCGAATTTTGCGGATTTGCTTTAATCAGTCCCGAGCTCTGCTCAGCTGAGCTGTCCTGAATCCTGGCGTAACCAACGTGAGGGGTGTTTGGTAAGGCTGAGACAAGGAAGGCTTGTTTGCCTGGGCTCTTTCCACAGGCAAGGCAGAGAGAAAAAGGCTTTTCCAGGAGGACAGCTGGGGCTGTGGGTGCACTGAATCGATCTCAGGAACAGATGCTGAAAGAGCAATGTCTCTTCCTCCAGTTTGTCTGCTCCCTCCAGCTTGCTCTCACACTCACCAGGCTCTCCCACCAGCCAGATCGGCTTTCTAACTCTGAAGAACAAGATTCCCTGTTTTTCTGCTGGGTTTGCTGCCAGGGTGTGGCTGAGCTGGCCATGGGGTGACCTGGCCTTCTCTAGGCAGGGCTCATCTCTCAGGGTGATGAGCAGTGCTTTGAGTCACTGAGCATCTTCACAGAACTCTCACTTACAGGGCATCACCATAATTCTGCATTACATGTATGTACCTCTAGCTAGCAACATCTTTATTCACCATAATTCTGCAATACATGGATGTAATTTTAGTTAGCAATATCTTTATTCACCATAATTCTGCATTACATGTATGTACCTCCAGCTAGCAATATCTTTATTCACCATAATTCTGCATTACATGCATGTACCTCATCCATCAATATCTTTATATATTTATCAATGTGTATATATGTTTAAATTCTAACCATAAAGACACACACACCTCCCATATTTGCCTAAGAAGGGGTTACATACATGCATAAAAAACTACATTGAGGAGCAGTTTGTTTAAAAAGTGTTGCTATGGCTGCAGGGGCTTTTGTGTACAGCTACTTAAAATATGGGCTTGTGCAGGATGAAGTGACAGACAGATTTGTATTTTTGTGTGGTCAGACTGCCACAGGCTCAGCTCTGCTTGCTGGTTATAACCAGGGGCAGCATCCCTCTGATGTCCTGGGTGAGCAAGGCTGGAGCTCAGCACTCAGTTCTCTTCAGGCAGCTGTGAGTCAAGCAACTGCTCTGGAGCTGTTTGTTTGCTTGAGAAAGGAGGTGGATGTGTGTCATTTCCTTGCCTGGACACATGAGCATCGTTTTCCTTTCTCTTTTTTTTTTTTTTTTCTGTTTTGTTGGGGGGGGGGTTTGTGTTTTGTTTTGTTTTTTAATGAGACAGCAAATCACTTGCTGCAACACAAACTGCATCAGGAGGCTGAGTCTTCTGAGCATGAAAAGACTGAAGGGACTGAATTTTTTAATGAGTCTTCATCTGAAATCCTAAAAATTCCAAGAAGCATCTGAAATGTCAGGGCACTTAAAATTGTTGTTCTTGGATTACACACGGGTAAAGCAGTCAGAGAGCTTATCAAATAATGAAAATTAACTTGTGAAATGTGGGAGCAGAGTGTGGGGCTGAAGGAACTGCAGCAGAAGTGAGTTCAAGGAAGAGCAAGTGAGTGCTTGGCAGACCTGGAAGGAATATTGTCCATCTCTATGGATAGTTCTGCCTGAGCCATTCTGTGACTCTGTCCCTCAGCTTCCCCAGGAATCAATGGGCAAATGCTGTGTGCAGCAAACAGACCCCAATCCTGTGAGGCCCTCTCTGGTATTTCACATCAGATTTGCCAAAAATGTCTGCCAAAAGTCAATTTGCAATTGTTTCTATAGCTGTGTCTTTATAACAGGGCCATTAATTATCCTCCATGTTGTTTATGAAACAGTTGTAGTGATTTTCAGATTTGGCCTGTCCATGCTGACATCTGTGCTCCAGAGGTGCATGCACCGTCCTCTGCTGCCTCTGAGCTCCACCTGGGCACAGTCTTGCTCAGGTGAGCTCTCTGGAGCTGCAGATCCTCCCCCCAGCAATCACAGCAGACCAGGGCCTGAAGGTTTTGCTCCAGGAATTTCAGACATGAAACATGCCCAAGCTTCTCATTTAAGAGACAGGGATAGGGAGATCAGGATCATACTTGGCTGGTTTGGCTAGAAAGCACCTTTCTATCTACGAGAAAGATTCTGTCTGCCATCACAGCCTTTATAACCTGAAATGCTGATTACATTTCTATGGGAGAGAGCCTGTGCCCATAGCTGTGCCAGCACTGCCATACCTGCTATTCACCATCAGGTGGAAATACTCAAGAGAAATAAAGAAAATCATTATCTGGGAGGAAGCGTAGCAGAAACAGAACAACTCCCAAGGGGCCTTGGTACACTGTGAGGTAAACACAGCACATCCTTAAATAAATGTGTGAGTCTGTAGTCTGAGCTAAATGATCATTCTCTGTGAGCAAACAGGACAAGGCCTGGATCTGAGCACTGCATCAGGCCATCCTCTTCATTAGGCTGCTGATGGACACATGGCACACTTGTCTGCCCATGTTCAGAGTTTCCAGGGCCACCATTTCTCCCTAGACCCTCCTTGGTCTAAGCCACCATGTCCTCAAAGGGAACGTCTCTCCCAGCTTCCACCTGAGAGGTTTGTCAGGAAGAGAGCAAGTGAAAATGCTGATATCAAGGTGATTCCTTCAGAGTCAGGAATCCTGTAGTATAAACCTTTCACCTGCTCGTGCAGATGATTTTCAGATGTAGGGCATGAACAGTCCCAGAAAGGGTTAAAAATCAGTCTGGAAGTCACTCAGACTGTCCCAAACCTTCGTCATGGACTGGTGCCGGCTGCCCCCTGCCTTCAATGCTCTGAATATTCCTCATGCAAGAGTGCATACACCTCCTTCCTCAGCATGATGCTGTCACATATTTTGAAAGAAAAGAGTGGATTTTATTCCTAAGAAAAAGCCCCAGAGGGGGCTGAGGCCCTCGCTTGACAGGGTGCAGAATATGGGTCCCAAATGGATAAAGGCCCAGGCTAACAGCTCCATAAGGTGCTTCATTACTGCATGGGGATGAAGTTCATACAGTTATTTCTGCTCTTCCCCCAGCAACCTGGTGATCCTGGGCAGCACAGAGAGGACCTGCTCCTTGTCTGAGGGGCCCAAGCCCCCAGCACTGATGGTGGATTTCTCTGTGAGCTGTGGAGTTACTCTGCTGTGGTAATGACACACTGCCACCAGCTCCTGAGCTTGCAGTGCTGCAGGGATGCTGACAGGGATGGCTGGGTGCAGCCAACACAAACCACAGGTCTGCAGCCCAAACCAAAGTGTGTTGTGCAAACTTGGTGGGAAATGACACAATTTACACACAAAGCACTGTTTGAGCACAAGGAGGAGTTGTTGGGCACTGACTGAGCAAACACACCACTGCTGGCTCATCTCTGTGCTGGTGTTCACAGGGGTCCCAGGATGAGGGAAGAGCCAAGGATCTGACTCCATGTTTCAGGAGGCTTGATTTATTATTTTATTATATATATTATATTAAAACTATACTAAAAGAATAGAAGAAAGGATTTCATCAGAAGGCTAGCTGAGAATAGAAAAGGAATGATAACAAAGGCTTGTGTCTGACTGAGACAGTCTGGACAGCTGGGCTGTGATTGGCCATTAATTAGAAACAATCAACATGGAACAATCACAGATGCACCTGTTGCATTCCCCAGCAGCAGATAATCATTGTTTACATTTTGTTCCTGAGGCTTCTCAGCTTCTCAGGAGGAAAAATCCTAAGGAAAGATTTTTCATACAACATGTCTGTGACTCGTCTCTCCTGTGTTGGTTACTGAGATGTTAAATGCCCATTGGAAGAGCTGGAGCTCCTGAATATTGCCTTTGTTACCCTGAAGCCAGGGTAGGAAGAAGAAGATCACCAAGCACTTGCCCGTTTGTGTCTCACATGTGCCTGAGAAACACACACCAGGCTCTATGTTTATGGTTTATGTTGCATTATTGGTTTATGTTGCACTATTGTACCACTCACAGTGACATTACACTATTCCAAGCAGGCAGTATTTTGCAAAAATCAATAACCATGTTCATTAATAATGGCTAAAACCTTCACAGACATGTTTTGTCCCAGAGATATCGAAGTACTTGGCAAGCATAGGAATAATTCATGCTCCTATATTCTGGTATTAACTTACTGGAAATATTTATGTAGAAGAAGGAATAGGAACATTTGCTTATTTCCTACCAATGGCAACAGAAAAGATGAGTGAACTTGTGTGGTTTCTTTTCAGTAAAGACCTAGCACTCCTGGCTTGACTGGATGCAATGCTGGCAATCCATTTAATTCTCTTCTTTGCTCTAATTTCTGTGAGACAAGGCTCCTCCTGGGTCTGTATTTCTGTGCTTTTGATACTCTGCTGGATTAGATTCACTGAGTTAAGGGAGGTGGCTCAAGATCCCTATCTTCACATTTGGCATTGTGCTGGAGCAATCAGAAGGAAGAACTGTACCAGTGTAGAGAGAAGTCTGTGTATAAAGGCAGAATTAATGAAACTGCTCCAGAATCTTCCACAAGTGTGTGACACTGTCTCATTTCCTCTTACCCACCTGTGTAACCTTTAATTCTTTAATTTTATGCCACTGGTATCACAACAGGAGTTCTTAGAGATTGGAATGTCAATGAAACAAGCAGGCTATGATGTATAAGTGAGACATTTGTGATGGTGAAATATTGGCCACTTCTGCTGAATCCCCAAATCATTCAGTAGATCCTGAAATCTGGGCCAGACAAAATTGTTTCTCATGCACGTTTCAGATAAAATGACTGGGCACAGCACACAAAACTATGAACACAGAAGAAAACTGAAAGGAATAATAGATGAGAAATCACAGAAACATTAAAAAATTCATTGGAAGGGACCCCTAGCTGTCATCTAGTTCAGGTTTTTCCTCAAATCAGGGCCAACTATATGGGTTTCTGTGGACCTTGTCTAGGTTTTCACTGTCTTCCAGGATGGAGATTTCCCATCCTCTGCCTTGCCCAGTGCTTGTCAGTGCTCCTAGCAATTCTCATTAGCAGGTGAGCTTCTCACTCTCCTGCTTTTGTCCATTGTGTTTTTCCTATTGCTGTGCACCTCCAGGAAATGCCTGACTGCATCTTCCAGTACCCTGCCACAAGGCAGCTGAAGAGAGCAGGAAAATCACCCTCAGCTTTTGCTTTTTAGGGCTGAACAAGCCCAGTTCCCTGAGTCCCTCCCTGTACATCATGTTCTCCAGATTCCCACCCATCCTCTCTGCTGAACCCTCTCATTTTTAGGCCTTTTTGAATCAAGGATAAACAAGTCCAGCTGGGCAGTGACCCACTGTCCAAATTGTGCCCTACCAGAGAGAAGAACAACAGCACTGAGGTTATTGGGGCATTGTCAGAGCTCTCTGGGCTCCAAAACATTCCTCCAGAACCAGCAATTTCTAAAACACAGCAGCCTCTGGATCCAAAGTGCTCATGAGTGTGGCTGCCAAAGTAGTTCTTAATTTCTGCTCATTGCAGTTATTGCTACAGGAACATTGCTGGCAAAACATTTTCTCCTGGAGTCTTTCTGGAGCACCTGCTTCACTCTCCATGTGTGCAGGCAACAGCCAGGACAGATGCTCAGGGAGAGAAAGAGCTGAAACCCCAAAGCTCACAGAGCTGACGCCCTTTATCACAAAAGAGGCCACCCAAGTTCTTGTTTTAAGCGAGGAGGCAGGAAAAAGTCTTTGAAGAAGAAGCAGCTTCCTTAAAGTGTTTAATGAAACTCTTTCCAGAGAGAATATTAAAAATGCATGGGTGGAGTGAGAGAGAAAGAATTCTTATTTATGTATAAAGTTACACATGGAGACAATGTCCAAAATTACTGAAAAAAAAGGGGTCTGTGTGTCTCTGTTTTCCTGAGTTTTGACAGCATGTGTTTAGTATTATGGCTAGTCCATTATAGGAGCCAAAGTTAACATCTTCCAAAGCATAAGGGTTTTTTTGGGTTTTTTAAAGCTCAGTTAAATTCTAGCACTTCAAACCTACTTAAACATGGCAAAATAAAAATCTCTGGAAAGTCTTTATTTAGTTTTCTGTAGTCGAAACAATTATGCAATTGGATAAGCAACCAAGTCAGTTCAGATTTGTGAAATGCTGCATTACAGCGCAGGATGAATTACATTTGATCCTGGAGAAAAAAGCAATATAAGAAATGTAATGGGGGTTTTTTCCCCATTAAGAAAGGACAGACACACAGGTCTAGTCTAAAAGGGTTTTGCTGTAGCTTGAGGAAGCAAACCTAGAGATTTAATGGGATGATGCATCATGAGCATCTCCCAGCACAGAGCTGCCACAGGACAGCTGGTGGCTGCAGAGGGGGGCTTTGGAGGCTGTGCACAGCTCTGGCACCCCAGTGCACAACATTCAAGTCACTGAGGGTGCTCTCTCTGGGTTTTATGTGCCCACAGTGCACATATAATGCACTGTGTTGGAGTGAGCAGGCTCTGGAGGCAGCAAAGGGGAGACAGGAGAAGTTTGTGCCTCCCCATCCTCTTTTCAAGCAACTCAACCATCAGATCAGCAAGACGGTAAAGCACATATGTGCTTCCCAAATGGCTTAAGCCACTTTACAAAAACCTCATTCTGTTTGCTGAATAAGAGCTTCCACTTTTAAGAAGATCTCTTTAAACCAAGCTGCTGGGAGTTGGGAGCTTCAACTCCCTGAAGGGTGGCTGTGGTGAGCTGGGGGTCGGTCTCTCCTGAAGGGTGGCTGTGGTGAGCTGGGGGTCGGTCTCTTTCTCCGGCCAACAACAGACAGAACAAGAGGACACAGTCTCAAGCTGCACCAAGGGAGATACAGGCTAGAATTAAGGAGGAAGCTTTTCACAGAAAGAGTGGTCAAGTACTGTAATCATCTGCCCAGGGAGGTGGTAGAGTCACCATCCCTCAAAGAGTTTAAAAAAAGATTGGATGTGGCACTTGGTGCCATGATCTAGTTGAGGTATTAGAACATGGGTTGGACTCGATGATCTTAAAGGTCTCTTCCAACCTAGAAATTCTGTGATTCTGTGATTCTGCGAGTGTGGATGTTCTGTCAGGGGCTTTCTGTGGAGCTGCTGGTAGGAAGAGCATAAAAAGGAAGGATGTAGAACTGTTGCTTTAAGGAATATTTCTTATGTAGGAAAGGGCAGAAAGCTAAAAGGGATGATATTTCCCAAAAAGTAAGTCCTGTAGGGGGACACAGTATGGGTGAATGAAGGTGGTACAGAATGTAATCTTATCCCCCAACGAGTTGCAGCTGAACCAATTACCAAAGATTAGGAGCAGGCCTGATCTTAACAGGCCACACCTGTAGCAAATAAGAACGAGTGGTATAAAAGAGTGGATTGGTGGGATCTGGAATCAGATGATTGCTGCATGGACCAAGAAGAGTTAGTGCTCAGAGGAGTTGCTTACAGAAAACATTGAGGCAGTATGAAACTCTGGTGGTATGGAATCCTTCCACTGTAATGATAGTAGAACTCTTGCTATATAAGATAACAAGTCCTCCCATGTGGTCTCCCTGCTGCTGGCCCCAGCTCTGAGCTGGCTGGCCATGGGACATCCTTGCTGTGGTGCTGTGCTGTCAGAGCTGCCCCTGAGGCACACTGGAACAGCAGGGCATGGCAGGCTCATCTCCTGCTGCTTCTGCCAGGACCAGATTGTCTGCCATGGTCTTCAGTCCAGGACTAACAGATTGGGATTCTTTTTTTCAGGTACTACTTGCCTAAGAAGATATAATACTGCTATGTATTGTTGTCACTGGGTGCATCTTAAGCAATTTTCTTGTCTTAGGGCCATAAAGACAGAGGTCAGGACAGTGCAGCACTTCATAATGCCCAGAGAAGGGGGCCACTGAAAGCAAGAGCTGTGATCCCTTCCAGAAGTCAGCTCTGGCAGGACAAGAAAAGCACAAAGCTGGTGGAGTTTCTCACCTCGTTCCTCCCTCGTCCAAGGACAGTTAATTCCATATGGTTTAAAGCAGGGAAATTGAACAAGAAGCAAAAAAAGCCCCTTAATTAAAACCTGAGGGATTCAGCACAGACTCAGTGCCACCCAATGTCAGCCAGAGCTTCCATCCATCCTCAATTTCCTGCAATTTGTTTCATGTCACCAAAACAGTGAGTAACAAATCACCTTCTCAGATAGTACAGAGAGATAGCCATAATTCCAACAGCAATTGGAAACAAAATGCTACGGAGGGCTCCTTGGGTAAAGAGCAGCCCAAGCACAAAGATTAATTCTGGTGGTTTCTTACATGAGCAGAGCAGTTCAGTTTTTTAAGCCAGCAGAATGAGGAAAGCACTGGATTGTTAGCTTGACTGATACTGGCATTGTCCAGGCTGCCAAGTATTTAGCAGCTGATAGCTAATTTGTACAGCTTCTTTTATCTGACTGATCCAGTATATTTTCCAGACTTTAAGAGGAAAACATGGCCAGATCCAATTTCTGTATTTTCAGAGAACTGACAGAAGAGACAAGCCAAATTAAACATGGGCACATCTTTTTTTCTTCACCTAAGGCCAGGAGGACACAAATCACAGGAAAAGCCAAGAATTTTCAATGCTTTTAGGGCTGGATGGATCAGGTAATCCCCATCCAGCGAGCCAAGGAAAAGAGAGGAGAACAAGTTTTCCTACAGATCATCCCTGCAATGGCACAGAGCCATTGTCACAGAGTCATGTCTTCTGTGACAGCCACCTCACTGGAGTGTTTGCTTGGTTCCCAGCTTTGGCCCCTGAGTTTTACTGGTTCACACCTTCCTTGCCATTACAGTCTCTCTACCTCACTCTCTAAGTGAAACTCAGAAAGGAAATATTTTTGACAGCCTGCCTGCTCTGCAGGCGTGTTTGGGTTGGTACAATATTAGCTACTTTCTCTCTTTGCAATATTATAATATTATTAATCTTGCTCTTACCTGGCCACCATTCTCCAGTGTTGCTCAAACTTTGCAGTGGGACCTTGGATACACTTATGTGCAGTTCCCTTAGGAGGATAAAAGCAGCAGTTTTGTAATTGTCACTGTTTCTCCAGCCCTGTTACAAATCCCCCCATTCCCCAGGGAGGCAGACACAACCTCAGATTTAAAAGGCTTACAAGATGCTGTAGATTTGATTAAGTAGGTTAAATAGACACAAAGATGAAATTTGCAGAGGCCCTCCTGAGAGGCTGCTCAGTGGATGGGAACAAGGGCCTCCTCACTAATTTCATCACTTGAACCCCTCTGTGTTTCATCAGGCAGAGATGCTGGAGGGAAACCAAATTATCCAAAACTGCTGTGAGGGTCCTGTGAGTGCTCTCCAACACTGAGCTCCTACATGGATTTAGGTAACCTATTATAAATCACTTATTTAAGTTCCAAAACAACCTCTCCTTCCGTCACTGACTTCTCAGAAGAGCACAAAGCAGCAAAACCAGCTGGACTCTGGCCCTTGGTTGAGTTCTCTGCCTTTCCCCCTCCCAGTAAAACCCCAAGGATGTGACAAAACCAGCAGTCCTCACTGTGACTGTGCTCCCTAGAGCCTTTCTCAGCCTGGAAGCAAAGCAGATGAGCAGTGGATTTATTCCATACAAGAGGCACACACACATCTCTCACCCACAGCAGACCCCTCCCAGCAATCTCCCCCATAGGCAAGCCATCAATACAACCACAATTTCTTCCACAAATAAGCTTGTGTTGCTAAATATAAATGCCTGCTAGGTCAGAAAGTCCTCTGACAGTTCTCTCTGACAGAGACAAGAAGCAGATTCCTGGGGGAAGAGGTAGGAAATACAGCACATACTGAGTTACCTGTTCCCTGCTTTACCATTCCAGCCTAGATCCCTGCAACCAGTGCTGTGGGGACTGGGAATTACAGGGAACATCTGAATTATCTTATTCAAGAGCTCTCAATGGACTTCTTCTCCCTGAGTTTGTTGAAACCTGTGCAGGCTTTTGTCCTCCACAACATCCTGCAGCAATGAGTCACGACTCAGTTATGCATTGTGTGAACAAGTACTTCCCCTTGTTTATTCTAAAATAAATCTGCTACTTGCTCTTTTCACTGGACACCCTTCAGTTCTCATGTATGACAAATAATGCCCCGTTGTTCCTCAACCACCTTCTCTTTGTGACTGTAAAACCCTCTTAATTTCCTCCCCTTTAATAATTCCTCATGTTCTTCTCATTTATTGCTATTTTTGCTTTATTGCTATTGAGTGCCCCAATGCCAGGAATCCAACAAGGCCAGTGTTCTCAAATGCAATCCAATATTTTCTGCCTGACCTAATAATGATCTTTATGAAGTGGATCAATTACTTCATGACCCAAAGGCAAAAGTACCCATGAAAAGTTTAAAAAATCCCCTGGTGCATCACTTTAGGATGATGTAACCTGCAGGAAGATACCACTCAGCTACTTCAAAATGCACCAATTCTTGTACCCAATCCATTTTGTTACAGTTAGTTTAGCCACAGCAAAACTGAGCTCAGCTGGGTGAATCTCTTGAGCATTGACAGAACTGTCTCCTGGCTAAAAAACCCCAACACCTTGATTTTGTTTTGTACAATAATATATCCTTGCCAATATTAGTCCAAAGTACAGCTCAGCAGCATTCAAAGGAGATAATTGATGCCCAGTTCTCACCAACTTGACTCTGCTTGTCTTTGAGTCACACAAATGTAAGATGTTGGATGTTTGAGGTGTGGAAATGCTGCTGAAAGCAGACATGCCTTCAGGTGGGGTAACAGGAGCATCCTTTGGCTCAAGGGTTTGCTGAAATAATGGAATGAACCTCAAACAACACCTGAAGTGGTTTTGGGCTGTACAAAATTAGCTAATTGTCCAACACAGGGCAAGGAATTTTTATTAGAACAAGCAAATGCTTGCCATTTTTATTGGCATCTTGTGACCACTAAATAAACTGGGACACTCTTCTTGCCAAACAGCTTGACAGTGCAATCTGTAATGAGTATGAGACACAGGACTGACCCCATAGGATGATAAAAAGGAAGGTTATGCCAAAGAAATCCGACAGATGTGCAGAAAAACTGTCTGCCCGCAATGCCCCCTATGAGGCAGCTGTTTTAACAAAACTGGTTTTGCACACTGATTAATGTTACAGCCAGGCAGATGAAATCACATGTGTGAAATATGAAAATGTTATGAATAGTGGTAGCTGTAGATGAGCCCTTAAATAGTGTCAGAGGTCAGGCAGTGTAAAGTAATCTCCTAACCCTGATGGCCAGGGACTGACAGACTCCAGGCTTGAAGTTTGGTAATGGAATTTATTCTCCATAAGTGATGGATTGAGGTTACATTTCAGCAGCCAGGTCACAGCAGGAAGATAAGGAGATCCAAAGGAATCTGTTACTCATCATGGGTTTATCTCACTGAACCACAGTGTTTTTCTCCTAATTTACACCAGTGCAGAGCTGAGCTGAAGGAGCTCACTGCTGCATGAGTGGCTCTGTGAAGAAAGTGTGATGTGCTCCACTAGCTAGGCCAACACTGAGTTTTTCTTATGCCAATGTGGGGATTCTCCATGGGGGAACATTTGATACAGGGCTGGAAGGAGGTGCCCAAACAGGTCTTGTGCTCCAAACAACATGAGCTGTAATATTAAAGTGTCACAGACTGACCTATGGCTATGAAAAAAAATCTGTGATGAACCTACAACTCTAACTCTTCAGCAATCGAAAAAGATGCCATATTGATGTTCCTTCTGCCATAGAGAGATCCCCTGCTTCACTGCCCTGAAAAATGCTGCCATCAGGGGGTTTGGTTGTTATTTTTTTCTCCCCCTACCTTCTTTGGTGGAGAAAGTAATTTTTCTTCTTTCTGAGTTTGGAAGTTTATGGCCTTTGAGCCCTGTCTGCACATGGAGCAGTTCAGGGTCGGCTCCTGGGTGAGGAAGGGGTCCAAGCAAGAGATGCCAGCAGGGTGGCTCTGGAGAGCATCACTGCAAACATTTCTGAAGGACACTGAAGATTGCTGCTGCTGTGTCTGGTGTAGTCCTGGCTGCCAATGCAGAGGAGCTCTCCTGCTAGAACCAAGGGGATGGAGCTGTCAGACAACCCTGCTCTACAGCTGCCAGCCCTTGTTCTTTCAGAGAAAAAATGGGGCCTTTCTCTTGTCACCGTCATATTTTCTGAAAAATCCCTTTGCCCAGCATCCTTCTCCTGGGAAGCTGAGAAGCCTCAGAGAAAAAGGAAAACAACAATTATCTGAGTTGCTTCTCCTGTGTTTTGCTGCTTTGGAATGTGTTTGGACATTGTTTACCCACAGGTGGTTGCTTCATTGGTTTCATGGGAATTGTTTTGACTCATTGACCAATCAGTGCCAAGCTGTGTCGAGGCTCTGGAAAGAGTCACGTGTTTTCTTTACCATCTTCTAGCCTTCTGTCTATAACCTTTCTCTATTCTTTAGTATAGTTTTAGTATAATATAATATAATATAATATAATATAATATAATATAATATAATATAATATAATATAATATTATATTATATTATATTATATTATATTATATTATATTATATTATATTATATTATATTATATTATATTATATTATATTATATTATATTATATTATATTATATTATATTATATTATATTATGTTATATTCCATATTATTCTAGATAATATAATGTAATGTAATATAATATAATATCATATAATATAATAGCCTTTTAAGAACACGGAGTCAGATTCATCATTCCTTCCTGCCACAGGCCACCCCATAAATATAACATTCCCTTAATTCCTTCTTTCCCTTCTCCTTGTCTGTCTCTCCTAATTCACCATGCTGGTGGGCAAACTTAGTTTGGTGTGGGTAGGGTTAATTTTCTCTGTAGTATCCTGTCTGCTTGTGTTCAACCCTGCTTGCCCGCCAGGGCTGAGACATGGGAAAGGGAAAACCTGCAGTTCCTCTGGCCTCTGCACCCCCACACCCCTTCCAGATCCTCTGGGAGGTTCTGACATCTCCATCTCACTGCTGGATGAAGGTCCTGCTGTGGGGTGGGATAAGGCATCCCATGCCTCCAACTTATTGGGATAAAGAGCAGGGATGCACAGAGAAGGTTTCAAGAGCTCATTTTAAAGTTTTTTTTCTGGGACTTCCACTGGTATTCACATTCTCTGAACAGAGAGAAACATAATTCTCTCTCCCAGGATTTTTCCTGGGAAGGCAGTGAGAAGCACAGAGAGAAGAAGAGAAAACAATTCTTATCTCTATTCACTACGCCTGTTGTTTTGCACATGTGGAATGTGTTACGGAGATTGTTTATCCAAAGTGATTTATCAATTAGGATTGTTTTCTTTCCTTAGCCAGTTGGGTCAAAGCTGAGTCCTGACTGTCTCAGACAGCCACAGGTTTTTCTTTAGTATCTCTTTAGTATAATTTTAGTACAGTATTAATGTAATACAGTATAGTGTTAATAAAGCAATTGTTCAGCCTTCTGAATCATGGAGTCAGAACACATTTTTCCCTAGCTAGAAGATCACCTGCTTCCACAATACTCCCCTAAATAAGGCAAGTGCTGGCTGAGAGCCCTGCTCCACATGGGAGCTGAGATCTTGTGCTAAAACGGGATGGGAAAGCTTTCACCAGGCTGCACTAAGAGTATTTTCTTCACTTTTGAAAAGCAACTGACCTGTGCAGTTTTGTCGCTGGTGGTGTGGGAAGAACAACCCTCCAGGGGGAGAAAACTTGGACAAACTGGCCCCAGACAGTCAGCACAGGCTGATGGTCAGCTGAAGAGCAGCTCCACAGGGCTTTTTACCCCCCATAGTTCTGCAGTGGGATGGAGGGGTGGCAGGGTAATGACCAACTTTGCCATTACACTTGCCAGCATTTCCCCAAGGGATCATGTGCTCCCTCATGGAGGCAGCTACACCCAAACCACCACAGGGCTGCACTGGCCAGGATTTAGGTGCATCCTGGATATGGTCAGTATTGGGATTGGGTGCACAGCCCCAGGGAGCCAGGGAGAAGGAGGGTGCTGCACCTCCAGCCAGGTCTGTGCAGACAAGGTGGCCCCACAAACAGCCCCAGTGGTACCCACACACATTATGGTGAGCTCCCACAAGATCAGATTCCATCCCTGCAGCCTGACACTGTCATCCTGCTTGCTTGCTTACCCTTTCCCTATAAATCCCAAAGGCAGAGCAGGGAAACATACTTTTTTCTGGTATGGCCATGCCTGTGTGCTTTTTGAGTAAGCTGACACAGTTCCAGCCTGAGCTTTTTCCATTCTAATGGCTTCAGGTTTAATCATAAAGCACTGCTATAAATAATGGATTGTGAGAGACAACCTCTTCCAGTAAATCCTGCTGTGTCTGCTTGTGTTTGGATGCTGCATTATGCCAAAGTCAGTGCTCAGGAGCTGCTCATGTGGAGAGGGAGGGAGGGAGGGAGGGAGGCATTCAGCTCTTTGTTGGGTGATGATTGAGGGGCAGTGCTGGGGTGACTGGTTTGATCCTCAGAGTGCTCTGGGATAAACCTTGGGCAAAACCAAGTCCAGTAGGAGCTGGATCAGACAGCTGTGTGCTTGATGCATAGTGTAAAGGGGATTTCAATTGCTGATGGATTCACCTGCAATCTCTGGCAAAGGGGTCATTTGACTGCCAGACAAGCAGGAATATTGCAGGGAACTTCAGTCGTGGATCAAAGATATCCCCTTCCACTTTTACAATGTATTCACAGGGATTTCAGGTGGGATCTGCTAAATGCACATTGAAAATGCTCATAGTGCTTGTGCAGCTGGAGCACACCACTCCTCAGCACCAGGGTGCACAGGATCAACAGCTGGAGCTTGTTCTTGCTGGGAAATGTCTATTATTAAACCAGCTTCTCTCTGAATGCAGCATCATGATTAGATAAGACCTGAATCAAATTAAACACAACTCAGAAAATATAGATGGGACTTACATGGCCTCCTTTGAGCAGTACCCCGAGTTTTGATGGATTTAATGTCAAAACTCCTGTGCAATGGGGACACATCTTACCGTTCTCAGTAAGTATTACCAGAGAGCTGAAACAAGAGGAGCTGAGCTTGGTAGGACCTGTGTGATGCTGGTGACAAGGAGTGAACCCCAGACACTGTGCAGGGACCCAGAATGAGCACGGGGTGGGCAGGCTATGGGGCTGGGAGCTGCACAGCTGGGCTGCAGCAGTGCTGTTCCTGCAGGAGCATCTCCCAGGGAGGCTGGGCTGTGCAAAGGCAGTGCCTGTCCTGGGGGTCCCTGCTCCCCTCTCAGTGCTGTGTGCTGTTCTGTTCCACCCTGCCAGCCTGCCTGGCTCCCTCACACCCCACTGCACACAAATGCCCTGAATCTCCTCTCCAAAAGCAGCTCAGTGCAGGGCCTCACTCCAAAGGTTTGCTTTTACATCACCCCCACACAGCTAGCCATGGATAATTGGATAAAGTACTGGAATGCTCTTCCCAGGGAGGTGGTGGAATCACCCTCTCTGGATGTGTTTATAAAAGACTGGCCATGGCACTTGGTGCTATAGGCTAGTTGAGGTGTTAGGGCCTAGGCTGGACTTGATCTTAGAGGTCTCTTCCAACCTCATCATTCTGTGATTCCGTGAATTACTGTCAGTGGGCACACAGCACTTTACAAGCCCACCCAGAAATGGATGGATTGGGAAGTCCTGCTGCTCACCAGCCTGTTTTAATGACAGCAAATGGCTCTAATGAAATGGCTCTAATGTGAACAACCACACGCTGGCTCTGGGCTGATTCATCACAGCTCCTGAGCTCTCTGTGCCCTGCATGGCTGAGGGCAGCATCACCCCCAGCAGTTCACAGAGCCTTTGTTAGTGGGAGGTGCAGCCTGGACCATCCTGCTGCTCAGCATTGGGCCATCCTGGACCATCCTGGACCATCCTGCTGCTCAGCATTGGGCCATCCTGGACCATGCTGGACCATCCTGCTGCTCAGCATTGGACCATCCTGGACCATCCTGCTGCTCAGCATTGGGCCATCCTGGACCATCCTGGACCATCCTGCTGCTCAGCATTGGGCCATCCTGGACCATCCTGGACCATCCTGCTGCTCAGCATTGGACCATCCTGGACCATGCTGGACCATCCTGCTGCTCAGCATTGGATTATCCTGGACCATCCTGCTGCTCAGCATTGGACCATCCTGGGCCATCCTGCTGCCATGTCCAGACTGGGCTGGAGCCACGGGAAATGCCCCAGCCCTGCAGGGCAAGGAATATCTTCTATTTCCAAACATCCCATATCCCACCTCCTTGAGTCAGACCAGCCCACACCCAGGAACATTGTGTGTTACAGGAATCTGGATGGCAAATTATGGTCAGAACCTGAAGTGTTGTCAGTGAGAAGTGCTTTTGAAATAAGAGATTACTTTTCCAATACCACAAGAGCTATGGTTGTTCATTAACTTGCTCAGCATTCTCAATTTGCAAATAAAAACTTTATTCCATTTTGATGCAGAATGAAACATTTCCTGATGTTTCACATTTCTCACTTGTTTAGATTTTTTGTGGCTGCTCCTCCTCCTCCTCTGCTTTTCCATCCTGAGTCCTCCAATCTGGCACTGATGGAACTTGGAGAGGAGGAAAATAAATAAAGAGAACCATTCTATTCTTGTGTTGAAACATGGTTTCACTGGAGATTCAAAGAATTCTTAGGAGAGTGGGAAGGCAAATTTTAAGTTTATAAGTTTTTAAGTTGTTGTAATCACCTTCTGACTAGGACTGCTCCCATTTCCCCCAGCTTCCAGACCCAGAGCCTTGCTGATCCAGCACTCCTGAGCCTGCTAAGGCTGCTGCAGTGTCCCACACTCCTGCCTGCAGCATCTCAGCCTCCAGCCAAGACTGGGAGTGCTGCTGACCCCAGCACTGAACATTTCAAAGGGCTCCTCTTGCCTTGGAGACACACTGTGCAAATATTCTCCACTTAAAGCGAGTTCTTGGCCTGGCCCTGAAATATTGAGTGGTTGTGGCAGAGAAGGAGCCTGTGATGGGTGATCAATTAGAGATGGTAAACATGCTGTCAATGACTGTTCCAGGAAATACAAATTTTTTTTGAGTCATTTTTATGTGAGAACATGAGGAGGGTAATTAGAAAAGCTAACAAGTGTATTCACTTGGAATGAATAACATCTCACTGAGACACACAGGCTTCCCATTAGCAGTGGAACAGAGACATCCTGGAACCCAGATTTTAGAAATGGATGAAGAATAACAAATGCTGGTGATGTAACTGCTGAAAATCAGATTTTTCAAGACATCATTCACCTGTTAGGCTGCTCCTGAGGTGCACACATGTTTGGGATGGCATTTTATTCCCAAATCAAACTATTCTGGTCTCAGAGAGACTGGAGCCTCAGCTGGTTCAAATCAGCCATATCCCCATCTCCACCCAAAGCCAAGGGAGTGAAGGTATTTACACCTGTGGAGTATTCCTCAAGAGGTTTATGGAATGATCTTAGGGAGGGCAGAGAGCTGAGAAAGGGCTGTGCAAGAGGAAAGAGCTTCTGACCTGCTGTCCTGACCCTGAAAGTTGTAGTTTGAGAAAAACATTCGTATTAATTTTGTTTATCTCTGTCTATTTTCCCCTCCTTTTTCCCAGCACCAAGAAACAGCAGTTTCATAATGGGCCTCTGTGCCTCATTAAACTTTCCAGGGGTGTCTGTATCTCCCCTCATCCAGTTTCAAGAGCCTCAGACCTTTCCTGAGGGCACAGCCACCTCCTGGAGGTACCTCCTTGCCAATCCCTCAGCCTCTGGAGAACAGGGTGTCCTCACTGCTGTAACCAGTGAGCCTGGGCTGGCAGCAGCATCCAGCAGCAAGGATAGAGTGGGACAGCATTGCCAGCAGCTCACTTGGTCCCAGGGGTGAGGAGAAAAGGCAGAGCCCACCCACCCAGGGCTGCCTGCAGGACACAATTGCCCCTGGGCTGCATCCCACGGGGCCTGGTGGGCTGCTCATCTGTGTATTTCTGTGTTAAGTAAGTTGGGGAATTTGTCAGTGATTGCCACAGTGAAAGCAAGTCAGAAATGATGTGATGTAATGCTCAGACAAATTAAATTATGTAATATTATCCCAGGGAGATTTTTCTCTTCTGATTACCCCTAAACACTCTTGCCCTTATCCTGTCAGCCTCTCTCTGGATTCTTCTCTTGCCTCTAGGCCATGTTTTCCTTCAGTCCCTCATTGTGCCACGTGTGCTGCCTGTGTCCTTCACCCTGGCCCTGCTCTGTGCCATCTTCCACACCAGCCCTTCCCCAGGAGCATCATCTCCAAGGTGTGCTCTTCCATTAATCCATTTATCTAGACCCACGTGCCATTCCTCACTCTTGCTGTGCTTCTCACACGCTTTCCTTCCCTCACCTCTATCCCAGATGTCTTTTCTAACTTACAATTCTATGATTCCATGGTTCCTGTGCCCTTGGATGAGCTGAGTGCCCAACCCAACCTCTCCAAACTTTTCATCACAATTAGGCAGCAACAAAGCTCCAGAGATGGAAGTTCTGGATCTCTTTGGTGAGAACCAAGGCTCTTGTGGGCAGGAGCACAGGAGAAGCTGAGGAAGCTGCAGAGCTGCTCCTGGCCAGAGTGGGGCTGTGAGTGGAGCAGCAGGGAGGTTTTCTGCACAGGGTCACGCCTGCAAAGTGTGCTTCACTCACCCTCCCACTTCCAGGCACTTTGGCTTTGAGGTAGTTGTGATAATTTCCTCTTTATTTTATTTTATTTTATTCATGCTGCCACACTTATACCATATATACCCCACTTGGATCAGAGCCTGCTGCCTGCTGGACATGATCCACACTCAGAAATGCTAGAGGAAGGTAATAACAACATAAATGTCTTTTTCATCAGTGGTGCTGGGAGTGCTCCATGGGACATGCCAGGACAGTATCCTCTCCATGAAGGGGAAGCTGAGACTGTTAAGGGTCTTGTCCAAAGTCAGGATTCCTCCTTGTTGCAGGTCTTTAAACAAAGCAGTATGAAACACCTTTTCCTCAATTCTCACCTCCCCAGAATAACAAGAACCACTTTGAAGTGCCAGGGCACATTTCACACATTGCCTGCTGAGAGTCTGCAGCCACCCTCCCCTCTGGCCTGGGACCAGGGGATTGTTCCAGGCTGCAGAGAGACTGAGCACGGACAAAAGCCTTTGGCACGGACACACGAGGGTTATTGCAGTTTCAAAAGCCCATATGTGAGTTCTGTTGGCACAATCTGGGCAGGAAATTTCACTAACATGCCAACTTTTCTTTGTAACTTCATCTCTCCTGACAGTGTATGCATGACTCATTCAGACATATCTGTACTCCATACTTCTCCCATTCCTTTTTAATTTATTTGAACTATGTCTCACTCTACTTTCTTCCAGAGAATGCCCTGTCATCTCACATGGGGAAAAAATGTGACTGTTTTTAGGAATAAAAGGAAAAAAATAGTATTTTATACTAGTATACTAGTATAATTTTATACTAGTGTATATATATTATATACTAGTATACTAATATATATAATATATAATAGTATATTATATGTATTATTATACTAATTATATATATTAGTATACCATTACTAATATATATAATATATATACTACTATACTAATATATACTATATATATAGTATTATATGTATATATAGTATTATATGTAAATTATATGTATATGTATAACATATATTATATGTTATATAACACTATACTAATATATACTATATATATAGTATTATATGTATAGTATGTATAATATATATACTATATATATTAGTATGATAATAGTATCAGTCCTTTTTTATTGTATTATGATGACTGAAATCATCAACAACAACCTTCAAGTCAAGGATCACAAAACCAATCAGGCTGGAAAAGACTGACACAGTCAAGCCCTCTATCTCTTTCACATACAAATATACAGATATTCATATATACATATATATACACACCCAATTATTCATTACAGTCCCTTCTTTCATATCTTCCTTTTCCTAATAAACACATCTGTATTTTACACCTTTTGGTTCATACTGTGCTTTAGGCATGCATTTCTGTTCTCTTAGGCTCGGGAGCTGTACAGATGAGTGCTGGCTGTGGAGTGTGTTACAGCCAGGCAGTTATTAGCAGTAAATTAGGCAAGGATGAATTCCTCACCCACACATTTCTTGCAGCAATCCAGATCTGCTTATCTCCCTGGTATGATGATGTGGCAGAGCCCAGGGTGAGCCCTGGCTGTGTCTGTCTGCAGGGCTGAGCAGCAGCTGCCCAAAGTGGCCAGGAGGGATCTCAGAATGTCCCAGATCACAAATGGGACATCAGTTTGGACAGGGGAAGCCCCAAGAGGTCTCAGCAGGGACAGTCACTCCAGAGGTGTTTTATTTACAGCTAGAGAAGTGGCTAAAGGTGCACAAGCCTTCCATGGCAGTGTCTTGTCTGGCTGATTGCCAGAGACAGAAAGTTTTGCCATAATAGTAATTAGCATCTATTGCCTAATGGCATTTCTTTTGGAGGTGGATGTTGTCTAGGATTTTGCTGGGTTTGGAAAAAGGAATTACAGCTCCTAAATACCCAGCTTAGCCCCTGCTATCAGAAAGATACCAGATCATCTGACCAAGCCTGGGCATGGAGCTGGGCCAAGGGGATTGAGGTGCAGTACCTAGAGATAACTTTCTGCCTTCTTCTGGCCAAGACAGCTCCTGACTCAGTTTCCCCATCTGTAAAGCAGTGCTAATTATATGTTTACTCCCTTTGTGAAATGCTTTGAAGCCTACTCATAGTATGTGTTACCTACAGGGCTGGTAATAGCTATTATAATGAAATTAAAATCAAATTATATATAAATATAAAATTGTATTTATATACATATATATAATTTGCATAGACATAATAATTAAATTATAATTAAAAATTATATTAATTTTTTTCATGACTTCAGACAACATACACAACAGTTCCCAGTAAGATAGAAGATTGTAAGTTTGTTCAGTATAGAGAAAAAATGCAATTAATTTCAAGATGGAGTTTTAGTGCAAGCAAACCAACAAAGAAAAGACTAAATTAAAGAAAAAGTATCAAGGGATTCCAGGGTTGTTTGTACTTTACAGAGCATTTAAGTAATTTAAGCAGAGGTGCTTTTCAATATTGTTTTGACAATTACATAAAAGTAGAAGTAACAGAGTTCCATTCTCTGCATCCAACCTGGAGATCCAGATCTGGTTTTGTCCATTTTTTGTCTGTTTTTTCTACTTAAGCTCAGCATTAGTAATTCATAATTCAGACAGATGTGTTGACATTTTGTGAAACTGGCAAAAGGTTTGATTCTTCCTTAATTTAAGTGGCTGTTGGCTGCCAGTCAGAGGGAGCATTGCTCTTTCCCACTGGTTTGCAGTATGAGACCAGTTCAAGCTTTGCATTAATTTGAAAGCTCTTTCCTAAAACTCTAAATTCCAGTAGTTGTTCAATTTAATAAGAAAAAGCTGAACTGACATGTAAGACAGGTTGATTTATTTGTGACTCAAATTGTCTGGGAACATGATCTCCAAAAAAGAAAAAGAAAAACATTAAAATAATGAAGCAATGTCAGATGCAGGACACAGTTCTCAGGCTGAAGATGGAGTGAGTTGCATTTCCAATTTACCAACACATCAGTCACCTCTGTTTCAGAGGAACTGTGACATTAAATGAGCTTTTCTTCCTAACAGGGCACTGGACGTATTACAAAAATTTGGGTTAGAACCAGAAATGCATTTATCTGCTTAATGCCTAATTTCCATTAGTTTCAGTCAGAATGCAACTTTTGCTTAAAATGTTCAACTCTCTTAATTTTTTTTTCTTTTTTTTTTTTTTTTTTTTTAATTGCTCAAGCAAGTTCACCAAATCCCACCCTCCAGTGGGCACCTTCACCAAATCCCACCCTCCAGTGGGCACCTTCACCAAATCCCACCCTCCAGTGGGCACCTTCCCTTCCAAGCCCAGCAAGCCAGTGAAGTGCCACAGTCAGTACTAACAGATTGTTGGACTCCCTTTTTGCAGCCACCCCCTAAATTATGTCCCTTAGCAGTGAGTTTTCTAAACCCAGACCCCACCACAATGCCCCTCCAGCTCTGCAGGCCTGGGATTTGTGCAGGAATTGGGCACAGTGAACACTGCGCTGACCATGCTGAGGTCTCTCTGAAATGAAAGCTCTGCAGTTTGTGCCACCCAGGCTCCAGGGCTCAGCCCTTCCCACCTGCTGGATGGCACCTAAAGGGCCTGGGCAGCAGCAGCAGTGCACAAAAAGCCTTCTCCAAGAGCAGACAGAGAGAGCTCAGCTAGGCTTAGCTGCAGCTCTCACGAGTTATTTGGAGAACACTTGCCATGTTTATAGAGATGCTCACCTGCCTTCCCATGCCTCTCATTTTGTGCTCAAGAGGTGCTGTGAAATCACACCAGGTCTGATCTCTCAATAAAGACAACACAGTTCCCACAGTCACAGCCTGGAGGTTGCTGCTCCTGCAGGAGAAGCTCCTGACACGTTTTGTCTCTTTGTGCTGAGCCAGCAATCCCCACTGCTCTGTGCTATGTGATTAAATAAATTACTGCTCTGTGGAAACTGTGCCTGCTGCACATCTCCAGCCCGGCAGCTGGGGGAAAACTGGGGCTGATTTAGGTTATCTGCTGCAAGGAGATAAAGCAGCCCCTGCACTTCTCCTGTAGACATGAAAGCTTTGCCACCACCTGTAGTTTATTTCTACTGTGTTGTGGTTGAAGGTGTGTTAGCCCCAAATCAAAGCTGGAACTCTGCTGTGGATGCTGTAGAGAAAGCAGCAGTCCCAATGTATCTAAACAAGCAAGAAAGTCATCAGGAGCAAGACAGGGCTGCACAGGCTGGGCCTTGAGGCTGCACTGCTGCAAGGTCCCGGGCAGACACTGACCTAATTCAGAATCTGTACCTGCATGTGCAAGAGGAACCTCAGTCTGAGCAATGTCACAGACATCTTTTATAAAAAATCCTTTCCTTAGGATTTTCCCTCCTGAGAAGCTGAGAGGCCTCAGGAACAAAATGTAAACAATGATTATCTGCTGCTGTGGAATGCAACAGGTGCATCTGGGATTGGTCTCATGTGGATGTTTCTAATTAATGGCCAATCACAGTCAGCTGGCTTGGACTGTCTGTCTGAGACAAGCTTTTGTTATCATTCTTTCTTTCCTATTCTATTCTTAGCTAGCCTTCTGATGAAACCTTTACTTCTTTTCTTTTAGTATAGTTTTAATGTAATATATATCATAAAGTAATAAATCAAGCCTTCTGAAACATAGAGTCAGATCCTCGTCTCTTCCCCAATCCAAAAACCCCTGTGAAAACTGTCACAGAGCAACTTGCTGAAGATCACACAGGAAACCTGGGATGAAGCTAGGAACTGATAGAAAATGCCACATTGTTGGTCAGTGCCTGGACCACAGGGCAATTACCTGACAATGTTCTTTATTGTGCTTTTAGAGCAATTTCACAGTCGCCCAAGAAAGAGGCAGAGGGTTTGGTCTGGCAACTTTGCTCTGCAAGAATTTTCCTTTTAAGACCTAAAGGTTCCTTCTTTCTCTTCCCCCTGAGGGTATCTTGGTAGCCATTAAGCCCGAGTGCTTCCAAGCTGTAATTTCTAGAAATATAGGTAACTAATTTTGCCCTGAGTTGCTTTTTCCTAGCAATAGGTGCTGTTGGAGAGTTTTGCAATGGCTCAGGTCAGAGCAACTTCACTGGGGGAGAAGGCAAGGAGCCTCCTGGGAGATCTGAAGAGCCTCTGGGTTGAGAGAGGACTTTTTGAAGAATAAGCAGAGATTTTTCTCCATAGAGAAAGAGAGCGAGCAGGCAGGAGTCATACTGCAGCAAGAGACAGTTGGTAATAACAACTGATGTTTGTGCTTTGTTCTGTTAAAACCTGGTTTATTTTGCTGAAACTCAGTAGGAAACATCACTTTGGAGTTTCACAGCTCCAAGGGAGCCCTTCACAGTGCCACCAGGCCACTCAAGATGAGTCTTCTTAGGGCTCACCAGGTGTTCCTTTAAGACAGAGAGAGGTTTTGCAAGAACTGGGAGAAATCAAGATTTAGCATGCGAGATAAAGGTGGAAGCTGCTTTAATTATAGATCCAGAGCACGTTGCATTAAGGATTGCTCAATGATGAGATGACCACTCAGTCCCCACATAACCTCATTAAGGACTGATAGGCTTGTCTCTTAAATTGTGCTTTTCCCTGTGCCAGATCTTAAATGGTTCCCTCCCGGTAATGCAGCTGCACCTTTAGCAGACCTTCAGCTTTTTTTAGGGTATTGAAGATGCATAAAAAAATGGATCTGCAATGCTTCAAATCTTGGATCTTAAATGCTGACTGCTTGGCCTGGCCTGGGGAGCAGCTGCTGGGCTTCTAAAGGTGAAGTTAACCAAATGCCAGGATGTTTTTGGCAGCCAAGCCTGGCAGGCTCAGTAACCAGCCTGGTGAGTGCCACACTGGCAGCCCTGTGTGCTCAAAGCTTGGATTGTGCCTCACGTCTGCATTGCAGCTTGCACTTGTTTCCCTGGATCTCTCAAGATCTGCAGAGTCCTCTGTGGTGGCTGTGAAAGGACCACAGGGGATGTGAACCCACCAGGACACACAGAAAACTCCAGGGGATGCGGGAGAAGTGATGGAGACTCACTCCCAAACAGCACCTGGGTGTTTCTGGCTAATTCTCACTCATTTTGAAATGAGTTTAGGATGTTTCCTATAGGAGGAAAACTGTCTTTCTGTTTTCCTCCTGTAGTTTCCTGTAGGAGGAAAACAGTCTTATGCATCTCTCCAGAGTCAATGCCACCTTTTCCATAGATTCCTCCTGTGACTTCAGACAAATAAACTACCCTTTCTCTGCCCTTTTCTCAGAAAAAATGAGAATAACAAAATTTGCCTATGATTTGTCTCCCTCCAAAGCTAAGCCAAGAGCACCTCAGCTGAGGTCAATGGATTTGCAAGGATGTAAAAGCAGGATGTGAAACAAACAGTGTTCAGTCACAAGTCTACTGAGGTTTGAGGTGTCCCTGGCTGTTTCTACACCTCACTGCATGATGTGTATGTAATACTTGGTACACGGTGTCACAATCTCAGCTGGAGTCATTAGATGATTCTCTCCTGTAATTAATAAACACTGTTGTCTAAATATGACATGCAACATTTCTAACAGCAGAGTACTTTTCATCTGAGAGTCTTAAAACACTCAGAACAAACACTGATTTCTGCTTTAGAAATATGTGCTTTTCACTGATCTCATGGAAACAAAACAGCCCTCCCCCTTGTCTCTCAATCTAGAGAACACAGGGTAAAAAAGCATTTCTATGTCTTTGCATTCCTGCCAAAGTGATTATCAGTGTCTTTAACAATTACAGTATTCTGAAGTGAATCATCAGCCCACATCTCATCTGAGCATCTATTTTTTCCCCATAATCTGCTTTTAGAGGGGCTTTTAACTGCACCAGATTTTACTTTCCCATTAAAATGCTGTCTGGATGACTGGAAAATAGAATAGCCAGTCCTCACTGCTTAGTTCCCATAGTGAATGTCTGGAGCAAAGGGCTGTGGGATTATTCAATTACTGCAATAACGGCCTTTGACCTGCTAAAAACAATCCAGAAGACAGAATTCATATATTGGATTATTTTTAACATTAATCATATTCTATTTAGAAATCACAGTAGAGCAGCTAGGCTTGAAGAGAAACTGTAAACTACTTGTGTATACTTTATTGAAGTGGTGAAAATTTTTATGCTGCATAGTTGTACCAGTGATGCCTTCAGGGATCTTCCTCCCCTCCTCACATTTCTGTACTTTGCTAAATGTGCTTCAGGCTGCAATGCCTCCTCCCTGAGCAGTGCATTAATAAATACAGTGACTGGTGTGATGTGAGCTCTCTGTGTCGACATTAAATTGCAGGTAAAGAAATGTTCTTGATCCTGAAACTGCAGAAGAGAGGGAAAGCAACAACACCTCACCCTTGAGCCCAAACTGGGCATTTCCATCAGCTACAGGAAGAGAGAACAGACTGAAACAAGTGTCCCCCCCTTAACTGTGCCCCCTGTCCACGTGTCATAACCCTCCCCACAACTCCCCTTTTTGCAAGACATTACTTTGGAAAAGAGTGAATCTCTGCCCTGGACAAACTCCAGGGAAAACCAACACATGTGTGATCTCTAGGCATGCTCCCTGATGTCCTGAGCCACTGACTGATGCCACAGCACAGCCATGGAAGGAGGAAACACACAGGGCTGGAAAAGGAGATCTATGGGGCCATAAATCAGGATTGGGTTTTAAATTCAAGTACTAGTTGAAAAACACTGATTATTCCTGCAACCTAACACAGGATCAGATGCCCTTGCTGAAATTTGGGGAGGTTTTCATTGGCACCAGAGCTACACCCATAGCAAGGACACACTGAGGACACTGGCAATACAAACAAACATCTGAAAAAGGAATTCACACAGCAGTAACGCTGGCAACACACAGCTTCCCACCCACAAAACACATCTTCTTGGAAACCTGCTGGCTGCAAGGGAGAATCACTCCTTATCAGGAGCACCATGGCTGTTTCAAACAGCTTCATCCTCTGTGGGAAGCAGTGGATTTGTGTTTTGGCATGGAGGCAGTGGTACCATGGGCACCAACCTCACAAGGGAGACACTCCCAGTTTGTGCGCTCCTCCATGCTGAGGAGCTCCCACTGTGCTGTAACCATCCCACAGTGTGTTTATCCCTGAGAAGGGACTGGGCCAGCTGGGCTGATGGAGATGAGGGGATGGGAGCCCCTTCCCTGCAGTGAGATCTCCCTCCTGCCAGGTCTGCTCATCCCACAGCACCAAACCCTCCCTGTGCCTCTGCTCCTGCACCACCAGGACTCTGCAGGGGCTCATGTGGAGCTGCTTCTGTCTCATACCAACGACATTCCCAGTGAAACCTCCCCTTCAGCAGCATGTTTACTGCAGACACACAGCAAAATGAAAACTTTGCTGGTACAAAGGGAGCTCAGCCCTGGAGCTCCTGAACTACTGAGTCAAACCCTGCAAATTGCCACTACAGAGCAGTGATATTGTGACTCTGTGGCTGTGCCTTTACACTGGGGCCAAGCACAGTCCATTCTCACTCTGTCCTGGTTCTGCCAGGGCTGGATGACTTTCAGAAATCCCTTTGTTTTTTGATGGTGCTGGGATAAAATTTGAGAGGATGAAGAAAAAAATATTACTTTTTTTCCCTACATGTAAACTAGTGATTTCCTAACATAGGCATGGTGAATAAATCAGGTGTGTGCTCACTCTGACAGCAGGATTGTGGCACCCTGTGACAGTCAGTTATAAATGGCAGAAATTCACACTGGGCAAAAATCAGAAATAATTGTCAGAGCAGGTGGCATGAATGTGCTGAGGGGAAAACCAGATGTTACAAATAAACTGGTACCTGGAGGGAGAGGGGTTCTTAAAGGGGTTCTTTAAAGCTCAGTTCTTCTCTGAGAGCCCTCCAGGTCCCTTCCAGACCACTGGGAGCTTCACTGCTTGGCAGGAACGTGTGTACACACACGTGTGCTTCTGTGTGTGGGGCCAAGGTGCACAGAACTGTTGTCATTATAGTGCAAGGGTTCTATTGTCATTACATTGCAACAGTTCCATATTGCTAGAGTTCTGCACATCCTTGATATTTTCTTGTAGGCAGCTCCTCCAGGCACTGACACTTCCTTGCCCTCACAGCAGCCAACTGACTCCAGTTCCCCTGAGCCAACCCATCCACTCTTTTATAAAACTCTTCTGACTGGTTACAGGTGTGGCCTGTTAACATCGGGCCTGCTCCTAATATTTAATAATTAACACAGCTGCAACTCTTTAGTGGATAGGATTACTTTCTATACTACCTTTATTTACTTATGTTCTATCCCCCTACACATAACACTGCCCTGGCTTATCAGCCAGCCTCTGCTGATAAGGCTCTGTCTGAGAGCAAGGAGGTCTGTGTGGGGGAAAGATTCACCTGATCTGAGGCGACAGCTGCACAGATTTCAGGTTTTGCAAAAGCTGTTTAAGCTTTACCTCCCTGAAATGTGATGTAAAAGCAAATCTAAAGCCCACCACAGTGCAATGCAAGGACAGACTCCAGGGCATGAAAGGGAATCTGGAACTTCACATCCCTGCCTGAGGAATTGCCCCACGGGTGTCAGGGGTGCAAGGAATGAGAAAAGCAGCTGGCACTCAGTGCCACTGGCAGCTGGGACAAAGGGAGTGCTGCAGATCCCTGGCTCAGCTGGGGATGCTCCTGAACACCTCCCTCTGCGTGATGGGGTTGGTGCAAACCAGGGCTGTGCTCCAAGGGGAGCAGACAACAATCACAAATTGGAGCCTTCCAGCCCTCCCCAATATTTACAAGCTGTCCCTCCATCCACGTGCTGCTTTCCAAACTCAGCCTGAAAATGGGGCTTCTGTCTGCAGGCTGCCACAGGCCAGGCCTGAGCTGCTGAGCACCACCAACCTGATAGAAAACAGGTTCATGGCTGGCTGGATGTGTCCATTTAAAGGGATGGCAAACCACTGTGAGTTGCCATCACTTGATGGCAAAAAACTCTTTGTTTTGGGGCAGGGGAGTTCCAGAGCCCTGCCTTGGAGCAATGACCTTGCAGCAGCACTGCTGAGCTTTTGGCCATCCAGCTGCTGGAAATGGCACGCAGGAACCTGGAAAGAAATCCATGGGACTTCTTCAAGATGGGAGAGGTACAGACAGGTTATGAAAAAGCCAAGCAAGCACACACTAGCACAGGTTTCTGTAAAAGCAGGGAGAGCTAACCCACTTCACCATGGAAGTGCTGCTTTTCATAGGGCTCTAATTGGGGATTTTTATTCAGCGTTGACTCTCTTTTATCAACTCCTTGTCTGCATGAGGCTCTTTTAGACACGGTAAAATGAGATTCATATTACCACATTCCTGCTCCTCCAGGCATTTTCACATCCCTTTTCCCCTCTGCAGATGAAAAGCAGTGCAGCAATAAGTGGCATTTCTGTGGAATATGCTGCCTCCAGACACAGACTGCATGCACAATTACTTCTCCCTATGGGGAAAGCAAGGTGACTGAAGATGTAATGATAACAGCACCTTGCCTTTGCTAGGCTGCTTTGATCCTGGAGGATCTCACAGATTTCCAGAAAACCTTATCCTGAAGCAATAAATCATGTGAACGAGGCAAAACATTTCCGAGATTATTTTTTTAAAACACAAACACCCGGTCATACATGGACAAAGCCCAAGAGGTTCTGTCAGATGTCTCCTGTGACAGCTCTGCATAAAAAGAGAGAGAGAGAGTGAAAAATACCCATGGGACAAGAATACACCCAAACATTCTGTATTTTCCTTAAAAACTGAATCTCTTACCTGTGTTTCCTGCAGGTAGGGATTACTTTACCCCCTCTGAGTGGAGCTGGGCACAACCCAGAGATTTGGAATAAAAATATTTTATTTCTTCAGTGGCTGCAAGGGATTGGAGTCATACCCATCTAGCTGTGGGAAGACCTGAATGCCCATCTCAGCTCCCAAAAAACCCTTATCCCAAGTGTCCTATAGCCTGGAGATCAGGGAAATACTCTGTTAAGAGAGGTGTTTGCATTGTACCATGTTGAGAGGGGCTTAGGAATGTCTTCTCTATCCATAAGTACAAGACCTCTGAGATCAGCTGGAGCCACATCCCTCCAAGTTCACATTCTCAGGGCATAGGCAGACCTGCAGCAGCCCAGAAAGAGAAATTACAGAAAGAGAAATACCTGACAGCAGGGATCATGTTAGGCAAGCCTTGAATGCAAGTGGCATTGCACTTTTGAATGTCTCCATTTCCTTTCCTGACTTAGCTTAAAGACAGGTGATGTCAAATGGGTGCTTTGCAGTCAAATAGCACATTTAGTGCCTGGGATATTCCATGTGAGCAGTTTTAGCTGCAGGAATTCAGAAAACATCATAGGCCTGACCACCCAAGTCACTGACCCAATGTAGCTTTTTTAGGAGTGAGCTGTAAAGCACAGTAGGAGGATTTAAGAAAACTTTTGGTGATCTGGCTCTCTTTAAATAATACAATAAATGCAGAGGGCCTGTGAGGGACTATACTTCACAGGCAACTGGAGTTTCTGACCACTGGCTGGCAGTGACAGGACTCACTAACAGACATGCAGAGACACCACATGAAAATTCTGCCATTGACAGAGCTGCAGGTCTGAGAGTTTGGTCTCACCCTGTGCTGGTGGAAAACTTTACTTCCATCACCTAGCTCTCAGCCAGATTTAAATTTCACTTGGTTTTAAACAGACCATTCCTGAGATGGGCTTTTGTTGGTGAAACGTCACTTCCTGAGACAATGTGAAGTGAGAAAGGAAAACTTAGAAGGTAAGGCAAGATGATTTTGCTTGTTTGCTGTAAGTAGATGGTTTTGTAGGCATGACTAGGAAAGTCTTCCCAAAATCTGCTTTCCTAAGCTCTCCAATGTGCTCTCTGCTGGCTGGCTCACAGACACTTTGCTGGCTCGGTAATGAGCTGTTATAAGTGAGACTCCTGTAAATCAGATGACTCTGGAGTCATTTGATGCTTATATTTGGCCTGCTGAGTCACAAGGACAGGGGTTACATCATGTCAAGCTAATCATGCAAAATAAATTACAGATAGAGCAGAACTCTGGGGTGTGCTCAGGGTGGCCCTGAGATGGGGAGCTGGGCAGGCACCATCCTGCCTTACCCCATTGTCACCATTGGAGGGGCTCTGTCCCTCACTTCTGCTCCTGGCACAAGTCTTCCTCCTCCTCCTCTAGTAGGAATATCTCCTTTGAACAGCATTCACAGCAGACCTCTAGAAGGCCCCACCAGATAAGCTCTGGTCACACACCCAGGTTCATTGCAAGGTCAAACAGGGCGTCCCAGCACAGCCTTACACAGAGGATAATTTTTCTTTAAAACAGAAAAGCCAAATAATTTTATTTTCCAGCATAGTGTTCCCTCTAACAGTCCATCCCTGACCCTGCCTGTTGGCTGTACACTGAGCCATGGTTCCTCCCTGAGCTTCCTCCTCTTCTGCACCTTCTTCTCCCAGAGTGGTCCCAGCCTTGCACCCTCTCCTCATCTTCACACCCATGTGCTGGCACTTACCCACTGATAGATGCTAGGCAAACTTAAGACTTCCTAAAGAAAACAGCCTTCATTGAAGGGATTAATGCAGGAGGGAGTATTGGAGCTGCTGTTAAATGCTGCCCTGTACCCACCTCTCCCATCTTTGTACCTTTGGCTGCTCAGAGCTCACACCAAAACCACAGAGACAGGCAGAGTGGTAAACAGACATATTAACACCTTTATTTTTTTTCATAGGGGTGCAGCAGTTCAGAAGAAAGAGCATTTCACTCCATTAGGCTTAGGGTAGTCCTGCATGATGAAACAACTCAAAAAACCTGCAAGCTGAACCAGTACAAAAATCCCATAAGCTCACCAAGAAGCAGTGTTTGGATAATGGTACTCTCCTATTCCCCAGTGAAACATTTTGCAAGTTACCTCTCACAGGTCACTCTTTTTCCTTCAGGTTGTAGAAAGCAAAAAAAAACCTCAGCACATGCATCAAGGAAAAAATGATGACTTTGATGGTTTAGCAGTCAAGGCACTCACCTAGAAGAAAGGGCACTCTGCTCCAGAAAACCACTTCCTTTTTTTTATGTGCTAAATATTTAATGCAAAATGTACAACAAGGTTTGGCAGCCACCTGCTTACCCTGACCACTAAATCACAGTTGGTGCCTCTCTATCTGATCAGAGTCTGAGCTTCTTGCTGCACAGCAGAGCCATTTTCAGGAAATGTGATGGGAATTCCCACAGCTCCCACTGGAATACCTGGTGAGCAAGCGTGGATTTGAATCCCATTACTCAGCAAATCTGGCTCCCCCAGTTCCTGAACCACAGCTCCAGATTCTGTGTAGTCACTGAAAAGGAGGAATGGGTTAATTCAGATGGAAAAGACTCAGCTCTGGTGAGGTCTGGGCAAGGTGGTGTGTCTGCACCTGCCTTCAGGAGGGGGTCCTGGTGGTGGATCCCACCTGGCTGTTGGTGTCTCCTTGCAATCCTGGAAGGGACATTGGCCCCACTGAGGCACAAGTGCTCAGGTAACACCCTGGGATGGGTGGTGGCACTCCTGGGGCAATGCCAGCCACTGACAGTGAGAAGAAACCAGTGAATGTGCCACTGCAGGTGGGCAGCAGGAGCAGGCAGAGGGCAGGGGGCCAGCAGACCCTGCTGGCTGCTGGAGAGGGCTCTGCTCCAGCCCAGAGTCTCTGGCTGAGCACTCACAGTCTCTGCAAGGCACAGGGCTGTGCTGAGCCACCCCCAGCTCCCACAGAGCAGCAGGGGGTTGGTTATTCCTCAGGGAGTGCATTATCTCTGATAACTGCAGCCACCCTCCCTCCCACCAGCTCTTAGCTCTCCTCCAGCCACACACATTTCCGTTATGTGACCATTTTCTGTTTGGGATCACATTTTTTGTTCACACACAGAGTATTTTCCTAGGGAGACCAGTTCAAGAGCATCACACATTTGATTTTTGTCCCTGTTTTCTGGAAAACAGCACAGCCTGCTTGGCAGTGTCAGGCTATCCAGGGAGAACAACCCTCTCTGTGAGCCCTCACAGCTGGCCTGTTTTCAGAGGTGATGCTGTGCAGATCACGGCCTCTGTTAACATGGGAATGATAACTGATCCCAAATTTTATGGCAGGTGAAGAGCAGTGGCGGCAGTTGAGTGAAAGCTTTTATATAGTTGAGCTTGATATACCTCACTCAGAATTTTTCAGGTACATTTTAATGAAACTTTCAAAGTTATTTTAATAGAACCCTAACTAAGAGGAAGTCCTTGTGTTCTGGTGGCATGGCTGTCCCACCCCTGTGCCTGGCTGAAACTGGGAATCCCTGAGGCAGCAGCCTGAGTCACTCTCATGCTTTCCCTTCACAGAGGTGCCACACATATGAAATAAATAGCAGCAACTTCCTGCCTTGTTGACGACCAGGTTGAAACCCCAGCAGGCAACTCAGAACTGGCTCCCTCCTCAGAACTTGCTCTTCCTGCCCTCCTCTGTGAGAAAAAAGGGCAAAAAATCCCACAGCCATGACCAGACCCTTCCATGGTGGAAGAGGGAGTACCTGGGGCACAGCTCTCACTGCCAGGAAGAGTAGAGTGAAACCTCCTTCAGGCTTTGTCCTCTTTTGAGCAGGGACAAAACCACTCCCTGCATCCCTTGGCTGCCCTGGGTTGGTGTGCAGCACAAGCAAGCAGGAGGGTGAAGCCCCTCACTCACAGAGAGCAGCCACAGCTCCTGCCTCACTCCCTGGGCTCTGGGTGTCAGGATCTCTATTTGGTCAGAGTGACCCCTAGAAAAGTTGGAAAGTCTCTTTTCCCAGCCCAGCACTCAAAGAAGGAGTCAGAGCTCTTCATTTCTCGGTCTCAAGGTTGTTTATTGTTCCTTATCTATAAAATTCTTTCTCCTGCCCTGCCGAGGTCCATTCAGCAGGACAGTTCCAGGCACTCTGCCTGCCCCCAGGGAAGAGTTATGTCTTTATACTAAAAACTACATGTACAATGTTTACAATTACTTTCCAATACCTATCACCTATGTTAGACAGTGAGCTTCTACTCTAAACCAATCCAAAAGTGCCAACATCACAGCAGAAGATGGAGGCCAAGAAGAAAGGCTGGACACACCCAGTTCCCTCCATCTTGTCCCCTGAACCCCCATACCAAAAACCCCAAAATCTACTTTTCCACGCCGGGATAACTTCACTATTATTCTACCTAAACTGTTGTGGCCTGCTGATCTTCATATAAGGTTGGTAACTTGCTCCACGGGTCATAATCAAACCCACAGGTGTTTTGGGCTCTGTGCCAGGGTCTCTGAGCTCCCTGGCAGGAGCTGCCAGAGGGATGTTCTGGCTCCCAACATCTGGGAAGTTGAGCTTTGGCGTGCTCAGATGTCTGATCCTGCTGGAGTCACAGCCCTCTCCACTGTGACAGAGCCTGCTGAGCTGACAGCAAACAGCTCAGCTGGATGTGATGGAGGCTGCAACACCAACATGGTCCTGCAGCCTCCTGTGTGCCAGTGTGACAGCGCTGTCCCTCCTCTGTCCCCAGGCAGAGCTACCGTGCAATGTGAAAGTGCTCTGGTCTCGGGAGGAGAACACCATGTACCCCTTGATCTCCAGTAACTGTCTGCTGCTGCCCGTGGGGACCAGCAGGGCCTGTCTTGGCAGCCCTCACGTGTTGCTCAGGGCAGGTTTCCTGCACAGATCCAGGAGCTGGAGGACAGCCACAAGTAGGAAGGAGATGAACACGCCCTCTCAGGAAATGATAAAGGGACAGAGCAAATGCTTTTGTTTGTGAAACAGCATCATTTGGAGCACCATGAGAGCCTCCTTCCAGAGGCAAAGGCAAAGTGTGGAAATCACAAGCAGCTCCTAACCCAGGGTGTCACCGGGTGAGCTGTGCAAGTCAGCTAGCACTAGAAAGGATCTTGGTGCATTCTCACTTCTGAACGATGGCCCCTTTGGAAATCCCACTGATAAGGAGGGTGGTCCACTTGTTATGAACTCATCTCTGTAAAAGGATTTTCTTTGTCAAAAAGCCAGCATTGAGGAAGCAGGGAAATGATCCTGGCATGGAGGAAGCTGAGAGAATGAGAGAGCAGGTGCAACACAGGCTGATGGAGTGGGAGGCACTGCTCAGGTGACACACAAGTCTGCAGGAGACAGAGAAGACCCACAGCAAAGATGGACTGGGCAGATTTCAGCACTGGGGCAACACATGAAACCCTAGAGTTAAAAAGGCCTCTTTCATGTGGGTGATTGTTTTGCAGGGATGAGTCATGAAAGACTCACATCAGGCAGCAAGCTCTGGAGCAGCCTCTGGCAACACAGAAAGGAAGATGCCCACCAGCCAAAGCCTTCTGCCAGCCTGGCCAGAGCCCAGTTCACACACTTTGCTGCTGGGTTGAGGGGTGTTTCCATGCAGGGCACAGTGCCTCTTTCCTATTCCCTGGTGCAGCCAGTGCTCCCAGGGCTCTCACACAGCGAGAGGGCACCTTCAGGCACCTTCTCAGGACATAGAGGGAATTCCTCTTCATCTTCTCACCTTCCAGAAGTGTCCTGCAAACACTGAGCTACTCCATGCAAAGTCAGGTGGCCTCTCCTCAGCTTTGCTCTGTGACAAAAGGGTGGCTTGGACATGATCTCCAGGGAAGAGTCTATGGTTACAGATTCCAGGTGCTTCTGCAGCTCAGAGCCAAGTGTCTGCATCTCTTTGCTACTCTCCTTGCCATTTTCTTCAGGCTAACTTAGGGGATTTGCTCCTTGTTAGCCTTGGGGAATCCCACTTTTACATGCTGAGTTCTCCCAGAATCTGCACAGGATTCCAATCAGAACTGGATAGAGAAATGTAAGGGGTAAAGTCCTGAAATACTCAGCCCTGCAGCCTCTAAAATCCTTTCTATCTGGGCACTGCATCTCATCTGGGTGGTTTTTTGCCTGGTTAATGGAGGAGCACTGATCTGACCATTGTGGAGGAAAAGGCCTTCCTGCACTGATATTTTCTCTTCAGCTGGGAAGAGGAAATTGAGAAACAGAGTTATGGAAAATGAGCAGATTTTAGGCAACCAATACCTCTTCATAGCCCAAGGAATGTAATTTTGAAAAATGTGTCCTTGTAAAAGGGAAAAAATTTCTGTAATTGGTTTTCTGGTACTCAAATGGTTGAAACAGAAAGAGATAAATGAACTGTCCTCATAACTGGACAAATCAGGGTATGCAGATACTTTCTTGTAAAAATGAAAGCTTTTCTATAGTTGAGGTTGATATATCTCAGAAATCTTCAGACACATTTGAATGAAACTTTCAAAGTTATTTTCATAGAACCTTAACTAAGAGTATTTTTGGGTAAAACACTGAGATATTACACCTGACTGTCTCAAACAGGAAGCCTGAAAGCAAGGGTGTTTTACTAGGAACATCTGCACTGCACTTTAGCATTACTATAGTGTGATGAGAGTGCAGAAGACTTAATCTGGCCCAAGTTTTTCTCACTGAGAATCTCTTCTGCCCAAGCCTTGATCTCTGCCTAGAGACTTATCAGGAGCAGGCTAAAATCAGACAGCAGAGAGGGGACTCTTCTGGAAGGTACAAAGAGCATTAGTAGAAATTATCCAGGAAAAAAGAAAAAAGGGGAATTTAGGCAATTTGGGCACATAGGGTCCAGCAGCAAAAGCCAATGTCTTTACAAATAATGATCATGAATGGATCAGTCTCTACAGATCCTCACAGTCCTCAGTCAGCCTGAGACAGATGCTGAACTATATTGAGACATCCGTTGCCTAAATAGCTTTGAACAGCTGGTCAGTAGAGCTTGGCCAAAAGAACAGCTGAGTCAGGACAGCAAAACATGGCCCTACAGAAATTCACTGGGCACTGCATATTTTCCTCCTTCCCTGCCCCATGGGTGTACCAGTGAATGCTCACTTACATGCACCAAATACACATTAAAAAAAGAGAAGAAATGGCCATGACAAGATCCTTTACAGTCTCAGGAATTCTTCAGTCTGCCCTTAGTCCAGCAAAATGGTGTGGTCCCAAGTTACTAAAGGAAAAGATGTCACAGACATATTTAAAAGGGAGGGATGGGCCTGGGAGGCTGAAGTTGAGAAGGGTATTATTATTTTTTATTTCAGGCAAAATATTTTAATATTTTTTATCTAATTTTCCCATGTACAATTATTAGCTCTGCTTGCCTGTAGGAACAATTTCAGACAACTTCTAAACTTGCTTCTAAGTTCTCTGTTCTGTTCTTGCTGTACTGCTTAAAAGTACATGGCAGGACATGGCAGGAATGAGTGACACCCATTTGGCTCCAGGGAACCTTGCTGTCTGACTTTCCCACTTCATTTGTGCCAGAAAAGGTTTGTGCATCTGAGATGAGAGCAGATTTTTACCTTGGGGGAGTGATGAGCTGAATGTTACTGTTGGAGGAGATTGTGCAATTCAGCAGATACCAGATCACAAAAGTGAAGTGGGAAAAGTCACTGGAACTGGTCCATGTCACGTAGACTAAAACCTCCAATCATTTAAAAAGTTATGTAAAACACTCTAGGAAAAAAAGCACAGAGTCACATAAAGAAAACAAGAGACTTGGTAATTCAGGAGATGTTGCAGGACCTTGAAGATCTCAAATAGCTGAACTGGCCAGAGTATAAATCCAAGCAGAAGACATCTGGCAAATAAGAATGGGCACACTTCAGGAGGCCATGGAAGGGGAGAGGGAAGGCTGAGGAGGGACTAGCTGAGCCTCCTGTTGGACATGGAAATGTGAACATGTTTCCCAGGGCAATGCATCTCCCCTATGATCCCAACAGATCTCAGTGGAAAAACATCCTGCCACCCATTTTCCATAACTGCCCATGCAGGGGCAGCTCCACCTGACCAATAACCAACCACTGAGGGTCAATGGTAAAGAATATGAAGACACTGAGAGCAAGAAAGAAGGGAATGAAGAGAGAGGAATCTGGCCCCTCAAAACAGCAAGTGTATTAATTTGGATGTAGAGTGCACACGCTGGGATGCACGTAGGAATCGAGGCTGGGAGATTGATGTGCAACCTGGAAAGTTCCAGTGCAGAGTGACAGCGACATCCATGCCCACGGGGACAAGGGGGCTGCTCCCAGCTCAGCAATGTGCTGCTGCAGAGCAGCTGAAGGGCTGGGCAGGCACTGCAGGCACACACAAACAGCCCCACTGGGAGCAGATGCCGGGGCTGAGCTGCCTTCCCCAGCTCCCAGCTTCAAAGGCACGAGCTCTGCTCCCCGTGTTCTGTGCAAGAATTTGAGGATCAGGGAGGCATTCAGCCTCATTAACCTTTCAGTGGTATGGAAACTGCAGGGCAAAAGGACAGCTGGAATTCTCCCTCTTGTACACACTGACCCAGGGCACAGCCATCTGAACACGCGGGTGTGTGGGGACATGGTGAGGGCTGACATTCTGAGGAACTGCTCAGGATACAGCATCCTTCCAGAGAGGGCCACAGAACAGATTAGAGGGCTGGAGCACCTGTCCTACAAACTCAGGAGTTGCTCAGCCTGGAGAAGAGAAGGCTCCAGAGAGACCTTACAGAACCTTCCAGAGCTCCAAGAGAGCTGGAGAGGGACTTTTTACAAGGGCATGGGACAAAGGGGAAAGGTTTCAAACTAAAAGATTAGATATTAAGAAGGGGTTTTTGCAATGAAGCTGGTGAAATACAGGTTGCCCAGAGAGACAGCAGGTGCCTCACCCCTGGAAGTGTTCAAGGTCAGGTTGGGAGGTGCTTTGAATAACCTGGTCTATTTGAAGATGTCCCTGCTTACTAAAGGGGGGTTGCACTATATGACCTTTAAAGAGCCTTTCCAACCCAAACTATTCTGTGGTACCTGTAGGAAGTATATTGCTAGCCCCTTCTTTCTGGCAGTATTCATATTTTTGGCAAGTCTGTGGTGTTATTGTGAGAATCGAGGAGATGGGGTCTGTGCCCTGAGCTCACCCTGCCATTGTGCTCCTGCAAGGCTGCCCTCCTCCAGCACCACAGAGGGAACAAGGTGTGCCAGGCCAGAGCCATAAATCCCACTGGAGGAGTCCCACCTGTGAAATGAAATGGGTCACACGTCCAGAGGAGGGAGTTTCTAACTAGAAGCCCAGTGAGGTGTTGCTATCCAGGAAGGACAGACAGGACAGAAACACAAGCTCATTTGAAGAGCCATCTTCACTTGTGCTGCACTGTTTGGATGAGCTGAACTGCAAGGGAAACGAGTAATTAAAAAAAACCAAGGAGGAATGAATGCAGAAAAAGAAATCTCTGAACAATTTTGGTGTACCTATTATTTGAATTGTCAAGATCCAGAACAGACGTGTTGACTCAGCTTTAACAATGTCAAAGTGCAGGTTCAGCTGTCCTGAAGTGTAGGCAAGTTGTGCTCTCTGAGACAGCCAGGATATGCTGCCTTGCCTCTGCTGGCCTCTCTGGAAGGGGACAGGTTTGTCCTGGGTCCTGGGTCGGATCTGCCAGCCCTGTGCAGATGCCATGGGGCCCTAAGGTACCCAGGATGGGCATCAGGTACCTTTGTGTACAGGAGAAAATGGAGAAACTGGCCAGAATTCATCCTCCAGGCTCCTTGAGTGGTAATGGAGAGGTGTGTGTGTCTGCAACACCCATCTCTAGAGGAATCTCCCTTCAGAGTTACATTTCTCTTTCCAGACACTATTAAAAAATCCTTGAAAATTAACTTGCAATGGTAATGTCCCCCTTGAAAAGCTAAAGACATTTCAGTTACTCTCTTCCTTAGTCATGCAAACAAATCTCACTTTTGGGTCTTTGTAGACTCAGCTGGAAACAAAGAGCCCAGAAATACCACACCACCAAATTCTGGCAGCCAATGACTGCCTTGCTCTGGGACATTGCTGTATTGGTGGCCTGGTCCCACTCAGCCTGGTCCACTGAAGGGACACAGAGCAGCAAGGTGAACGGCACATGGAAAAAGGCTCTCAGACAGGCAGTGTTCCCAAAACCACCCGTACCAGGGACTGCTCCTCCCGCACCACAAATTTTCTGGGCTACGAAATGTCACAAGAAAGGTCTGGTATTGTCTTTTTATCTTATTTTTGTTCACAGCCCCTGAGGGAGCATTAGCACTTTGCAATTGCTTTTGCCTGTTCTTCTGTCATCTGTGGATATTTCCATGACACACTTGCCCTGAGGCCATCAGACTCAGCTGCCAGCCCTGGGGGCATCTCCACCTGGCTGAACTAATGAGCAATGCAGGGAGGACATTTTCAGAGGACAAGAGGCTTGGATTTTACAGGGAAAGGGCATGATCAGAAAACTGTAGCATTAGCCCCATTCCCAGGTTGAAATGCTTGCAGAGGGCAGCAGGAAGGCTGGGAAGAGCCCAGGGAGCACAGGCTGAGCTGTGGCCAGCAGGTCTCTGTGGTTGTGCAGTTCTAAATCTTTGGTCCCTTCTGTCAGCACCCGAGACCTTGTTTCAGCACAGACTGTGGTGACATCTGGGCCATGGGCAAGCAGCTCCTGATTTATGGCCATTTCCTTTAGGAAGGGGCTCTCACTTTCCCTTCATCTGCATTTGTGAAGACTGATAGAATGCATTCAGCAAGCAAGAGACACAGAGCTTTCTTAATGGTGTCAAGAAAGGATGTTTTCCAGATCCAATGAAGCTCCATGTTTATGTCTCTGGTTCTTCTGAGGTGAATCCAAACCCTCACCCTTGCAGAGCAAGCTGAGAACTGAACCCAGACCACCTGCATGGCAGGAGGGTGCTCTATGGACTGGTGTGTTATGAGAAAAGTGGGCACCACCCCATAACCACGGCAGCTGGAGAAACCCAGACCTGCTACCGTGGATAAATTAAGCTCCAAGGACACCTAACAAAACATCTCTGGAGATGCAGCAGCTCAGCAGGCTCAGGAATCCATTTGGACTGAATTTTTCCTGCAGAGCAGCCCCCTCTGGGCCTGTGTGGGAGAGATTCAATCTCTTGGGAAACAGAACCAAGGTCCCTCCAGAGGATGTTTGTGTTTAGCACAAGGAGCAGCCCAAGCAGAGCTGGGGTGCCTGGCAGCACAGTGCTGGACTCATTTCTGCACATGTCATGCTTCAAGCTCTGAAACCTCATTTCAATCTAGTCCCCAGTTATGGATTTCCTCCAGGCCCTGCCCTTCTGCTCCCTGTGCTGGACAGTGACACATTGGTGCATTCCTTATCCTGCCCACTTTCTGCATTCTGCAGGAATTCACTACTGATACCAGAAGCAAAAATAAAGCCAATCAAAAATATCTGCCCCAAGAGGTATTTTGGCTTTCTAGGTGCAAACATATGGCTGAAATGAGTAAATAGGGAGATCTTCCAGCTGAGTTGTTCTCCTGTGTGTGCGTGCACATGTGCTTGTGTCTGCATTTTTACTTGAACTGTTGTCATCTTCACTAAATATTTTACTATGCTCAAAAGCATGTCTTTAAAGGGCTTTCAGCAGCAGGGAAGAGCACATGGATTTTTTTATTCCTCTACTGCACTAAGAATAATTCACTTGTCAGATACCACACTGCTCTCCTGATCAGCTGGTTCTGCAAATAGAGAGAAACCACATCCTATGCACACAGAGAATCCCTGAGTCACCACTCTGCCTTCTGATCCATCTTCTCCATGTTTGAGCCAGGACAAGCTGGGGCCTTGGACTGGCTCTTGCTGCTCAAGGATTTATGCCATCAGGTACAGTTAGCACAATATAAAGGTTAGAGACACAATTAACAAAGTATGGTTGGATTACTACAGTCCTTTGGCTGCAATGGGACACAGCATGGAGCTTTTATTCTGTAGATATCTAAAGCCGTGGGAGCTGAACCCTGGCCTCAGAGGCCCACAGACCTGACTTCTGGTGGAGTCCCCTCTCCTGTGATCTTTGAGACACCAAATCTCCACAGAGCTGGTGGGGCCAGGCTAACTGGAGTCACGGGGACTGTGCTCCTCAGGACAAACCAATGGCTCGGCATAGTCTAAGCTGGATGCCAAGCAGTACAGCCACATTCTTGCCTTCCTTGCTCTAAATTCCAAGGAAGCCAACTCTGGCATGAAGCCTTGAAGTCGCTTCCCACCTTGTGCGCTTCACCAATACCACTGCAACACTCACAGCCAGAAAACAGGGGTGATGGTACGGACACATTCACATTTAGCAGCGCTGGTCTATTGGCTCACACTGGCTGCTCTCATCTCTCCTCAGCCTCCACTGGGATAGGGAAACTTGTCCTGTTGATCTCAGTGGGCACTGGATCAGACCCAGTGCACATTCTTGCACAGCAGCTGGTTTTGGCCCCAGGCTGGTGATATGTGGAATGGGCAGCATGATTTTCCTGTTTTTTAAAGATTACTAATGAAATGTCTGAGCATTATAGTAAGTTCAACACAGGAAGTCTACGTATAATTCATATAATTTATATCTTGTTCTTTTTCTTTTTGGTGGTGGTAAGTATCTGGCCATGAATACAAGTTTGTTTCAAAGATGTGTCCCAAACCCCTTCTTCTGATGAGTGTCCAGGGTTTAAGAATGTAATTTTAAACAGATCAGTGGGATTCCCTTCTGCTGATTTTGGGGTGGGGGATGTGGTGAGGGGTTGCATCAGATCTTGCTCACAGGGAGAGGAAAATCCCTTGCCTGCTCCCCTGCATCTCCTCAGGGAGGATGCAGAGCACTCCCAGCCCCACGCAGGGCTCTCCCAGCCCCATGCAGGGCTCTCCCCATGCCCAGGAGCCTGCTGGGCTCTCCTGGCAGCGTGGCCTCTCCGCTGGGGCCCGGGGAGTGCAGCAGCCAATCGGGCAGCCCTCATCAATCTCCCTGAGTGTGCTCAGACTCTGCGAGGAACATCCTCACTCACCACTCCTCTTCCCTCTCTGCAATGACCTGAACTCCAGCTCTGCAAGCAGTGAGGCATAATGCAATGCAGGGCAGCCCGGAATAATCTGGTTGGCATCCAAGGATGTATATTCACTGAGAGGCTGGGGAGTGTGTCAGCATTCAGTTGCAGTCTAGCTGCACTTTTCCTGCAGCACAGAATCACAAAGTCTCCGTCTCCTCCTCTGGATTGGGACTGATTCTGCACCGGGATCCTCTGAAAAGACAAAGTTTTCCTCTCTTGTTATTGCTCTACCACCACAATCTACCAAGATGTGTGACTGCTTTCATCTAGTTCTTCCTAACTGGCAAGGATCTCCAGCCAGTGGTGGGCTTACGTTTTCTATACTTTTCTGTATTCTGCTTCTGCTTCCCTGCGCTCCGCTCGCTGCGGCTCAGCCTCCCCGGCAAGCCCTGCAGCTGCTGGGGTGTGGCTTTCTTCCCTGATGCTGCATGAATCAGATAAGGAAAAATAGAGTTGAGAAAAGCCTGTCCTTACCTCCTCTAAACTTTCCTGCACATGTCGAAGCTATGCTTAAAGAAGCCTTTGACTTTGTAAACAAATTAAATTCAAGCTGTGTCTAAATGACCTCTCTTTCGGGTTGCATGCCTTAATTCACGAGCTTGCCCTTCATTTCTCAGAGTAGCAGGATTCCTGCATGATCCACCCGGCATTTACAATGGCTAAAGCTGTGCTGTGCAGTGTATGTTTGCAAATTCAACGTGTCCTGTGCTCTGTATTCGGCACTCTGGAAGAAGGGATTGTTTTCCTGGGTTTCCCTGCAGAGCAGGGGGAAATTAGCAATTTTTTTTTTTTAAAGGGGAAAAGATACACATTTTAATATAAAATATTGCTGAAGCAGAACAGTGGTGACTGGAGGAATGAGTCTAAAGAGTAATGCAAAACAGTGCTTAGCTGGCAGAAGAGTATCAATAAATTACAAATCTGCTCTTTAGTTTATGCAGAGATTGACCTGTTTTAAAACAAGCAACTTGTAGTCCTAAAGTTGTGCCTACAAAAATGGCAGGAATCTGAAATTTCTACAGTATCTTTTTCTCCCTAAAATATACAAAAAACTATGTTTATCTTCATTCTGCAATAAATTTCCTCTATTTATTCTGGTAGAAGTTATAATCTACAAAACACAGTCTGTAAGATTTTGATAGTCTAAAAGTGGAGCACTTTTTTTTTTTTCTTTAAATGCCTGATTATTTCTGTTCTCTTTTGTAAATAGTTTAGGATTATATTTTCCGTAACAATGGAAAGTCAGAAATTGCTTGTAAAACTCTGAGTCCTACTATTGCCTAAGCTGACTTGTTGGAATCAAGGAGACAGCTCAAGGAATAACTCACATCTCTCCACCCAACAAGAGATACATTCTGACTCTCTGCTGGTTACCTGGTGATTAGATAAACCAACTGAATCACTAGAAAGTTATAGCAAATATTTTAAGACTACACTTCGACAGTGTTTAAATATGATTTATTCAAAATATATTTGACATAGTTTTGGTGAAAATATTGTCTTTTATAAATGTGACTTTTCCGGTAGTAGCATTTTCCTAATGTTTGTCTGCCTGCACAGATTTACTTGTTTAGCAAACAAACTAGTTTTGTGGTTCTTACTACTCTTTCTGTTTACCACATCAGAGACATTCTTGGGACTTCTAAGTGCTACCTAATAGAAACAAATACAACCAGAGCACTGACAGAGCACTCCACCAAGCCAGGCTTTCCTCACCGATTAATGTTTGGGTTGGTTTTTTTCAGGCTTTTTTTTTTGGCTAAGGAAACAAAATTCCCCCATGCTATGAACCTGGGTTGTTACTTCCGTGGTGGCAGTTTTCTGATGGTGTGAAAGGATTCTGTTGGTGTGTAAGAGCAGCATCTCCTGCATGGGTTCATGCCATGGCACCAACCAGCTCCTGGTGCCCGGGAGGTGCCAAGCAGGATCAGGGCCATGGCACCTACAACAAGATCTGTGCAGGGAAGGGATGCAGCAGGGAAAGGTGGCAGGATGTGAAATCTGACAGGCATCTGCTTTCCAAACAGTTATTGTTGATGTTTCCCGACAATGGGTTATCGACAATGGGTTATCGACAATGGGTTATCGTCCGCAGAGCTCAGGGCGTGGCAGGGAGAAGCAGCTCTGTTTGTCTCAGACAGGTAGGCTGGCTGGCTGCCTAGGCATGTGATATGGGCTTGAGAAAGGAGTATCAGCGTGGTGATGAGGCAGGATCATCTGAGCAAGGGTGGGGAAAACCACACCATGAATCCCACATCAAGCAGAGCGTATTAAATGCCTCGTTTCCTCCCCAGCATGGAAGGGAGGCTGGCTAAAAATAGGCTGGTTTTGTAAGCTCCTGTCTCTGCTGGCTATATTCACTGCTCCTGCTTTAGCTGACTGTCATGATGACACAGGTGAGAAACAGATAAACACAAATGTGCCAGTTTTCTTTATTAGCCAGGCAAGAACAGGCATGCACTTGGATCTGACATCTGGAGGAGGCTGGGAGTGTTTTGCTGTTGTTGATGAACATGTTTTTCACAGATAATTTTTGAGTCATAACAACAAATAAGTAGGAGAAGAGAACATCTCTATCAGCAAACTGTGGCAATTGGCCAAATCCTAAAATATAGAGGTCCTTCTAACATAAATGTTTTCTAAACCTTTTCTTCACCTTGTTTTGGGGCATGATCTAAATTCCCAGGAACTAATGGCTGTAAAAGACTCCATTCACTAAGACACTGAAGCAAGAGTGTATGGCCTCCTAATTGCCATCAGACTGGAGCAAGGCTCAAAATAAAACACCTACCTTAGTCCTTTGCTGAATGGACACCTGGACCCCAACATTGCTGCTTCTCAGGTGCTGATCTTTGCACTGTGTGGGATAACACAGCTGAGATCCTGAGATCAGCTGGAGCTGTAGAAGTCCCTGGTCAGGGCTCCACTGCAAGCTGTGACATCCAGAGAAACACTACAAGTACATTGACATCCCTTCTCCTCTGTTCTTCTCTGCCATGCCAAAGGCTGTGTGTCCACTCCACCGTACGAGCTGCTGAATATGGTCCACAGATTTTGAGGATCTAAACCAAAATGCCAGCTCAGTTGCACTTTTTCTTAGAAATATTATCTCAAAATGTTGGACTATGAGCTGCAATAGCATCTATTCCAGGCCCATCAAGAGACAGAGATAAAAAAATCCTGTAGGAGCCAGACTCCCAGCTTGGGTGAGGAGACCCACCCTGGCTCTCAGGAGATCTGACCTGACACACCAACCTATTTAATTTTCCCCCCTTTTACTTCATTCAGTGAGGACATTGCTAGAATGACAAGCAGTTTAAGTTTCAGCAGACACTCACTCTCTGCACAGTAATGCTTCCCAGTATCTACTCTTGTTCTACCCATGGTGACACCAAAATAACTGTGGTGCCAGCACAGACTGAAAGGGAATCTGATTCATCTGGCTCTGGCAGAGAGCTCCCTGCCAGCATCATGAATCAGGCTCAGTAAATTGCATCCCTCTGGCTTCTCTCGGTCTTCCCTCCCTCCTGACTCATCTTCTTCCCTCCAGAGTTTATATTTTTAGTTATTAGTTTCACACTTCTATTTCCAATGGCTACGCACGGGCTCGTTGGTGACTTATGAGCACAAGTGGAAAAGAAACATCGGCATGACAGAGCCCCACAGGCAACAAGGCTTTCTTTGTCCATGCCCTGTGAAATGAAGGGTTTACTGTTCTCCATCAAGCTGCAAGAAATGGGGATGGTATGTACCCGCCAGAGGCACAGCACATTGTGTTTGCCACAGCTCCTGATTCATGTGAGGAACGGACATACCCCAGCAGCAAACCAAAACCAGCTGAAAAATGTTGATTTTTCTTTACTGCTGCATTTCAAAACTTCAAGAAGGAAGATCAACAGACATCTCAAGTCTGCTTTGGTAGTGTGCTCCTCCCTGGGCACCAAAGCGTGGTGCATTTCACCCAGCAGTTTGGGCACCATCTGTTTCTGTCCAAGGCTTCTGGCTGCAGCAGCCTCTTTTGCAGGGCTCTTGTTACTGTGTGAGAGGTGGAAGAATGTGAGCAAAGGCCAGGGGAGAGCCCCCACGAGCCAGGGCCTCCAGGGCTGCTGCTATTGCTCCGTGTTCTGCCACCACCGGAGATAAATGACACCCTTGGTTTGAGGTGGGGGCTCGCTGCCAAGACAAACACTCAAACAATCAGCCAGGCTGGGCTTGTCTGCACAGAGGAGTGGCTGCAGAACAGCTCTGGATCCAAGCTTGCAGCACGCATGGTCACCAGTGCCGGTGCCCTGTGCAGATGGACATTGTGTTTAGCTTGCAGCACGCAGGGTCGCCAGTGCCAGTGCCCTGTGCAGATGGACATTATGTTTTCCTCCTTTCCATGTTCCCATGGCACAGGGCAGTGCACCCTTGTCCCAGCACATCTGTCCTGCAGTGTCTGCCAGAGCAGCCACCATAGGTAACCTGGGTGTGTGGGGTGCCTGGGGCTGCATTACTGAGCAGTGAGATATCCCCATGGGGTTTTGGTTGGCAGTGAGGCTGCAGGAGGGTTATTTTTTATTTTCTCCCTGGTCTAACTAAGAGCACACCTTTGGGGTTGATGTGGCAGTGCAGGGGGTGCAGAGAAGGGATAATAAGGTTAATCAGGACCTCCTAGAGCCAGTGTTGATGTGTAAGAAAAGGCACATGGAGCCTGGCCAGCCCATGCTAGAGTGCATTCACTGTAGGAAACTCAGGGCCCCAAACTCAAACACCAAAGGAATAACTATTTCTCAAGGATACACCCCTGCCTTTATGGCAACACAGACAATTACATAACTGTGTCCAGTCATGAGACACAGATGAGTTTGAAAATGCCAATAAGGTTCCAATTTTTCTAGCCTTAAGCCTCTGTACTTATTAGTAGTAGATACTACAACTAAATAGTAGTGTCTGTGTACCAAAACTTGCTGGCATAATATTTTGTGTTGAAGCATCTTGAGGGCCATGAGAGTTGCACAAGTGTAACCTTTCATTCCTGTTTCTGCAGTAGTTTGTTCCCCTGCTAACCCTGCCAGCCCCGTGCTTGCACAGAGCCTCACCACGAGGACAGCAGCCAGGTCTGAGGTTGCACTAATTAGTCCTGGCTGGGCTTCCAGTTTTCTTTAGTACATATTACCATTAGATTTCTATCAGTGTATCTTCCTCTGTCAGAACAGGCTGTACAAAAAAAAAAAAAAAATCTATCTAGTTGTTAGAATTAATGTGGGAGAAATATTAGTAAATTAATGCTAGCAAATTAATTGTAAATTACACAGGTGGATTACACATACACTCTTCTACCTGCATTTAGACTACATAGAATACATAAGAGACAAGAAACAAAAACTGTTTCATCTGTCTTTCAGTGTCATGGGGCTCTCCATCTCACCTCAATACAAACTTTTCTTAATGAAACACACAGCTGGGATGGACCAGCAGACTAATCCTGTGTGAGAACATGATGCATGCATGGGCCAAGAAAATTAAAGGAAACAGCCTTACCACCTTCACCCTTTTTTAGGGCACAAAAGGCAGATGCACTGCACGATCTGGGAAGTTTTCCAGGCTTCTATTTTTTTTTTTTTTTAAGTTCATGACACACAGCATGAAGAAGAATCCTTTAAGCTACTGTGGCATCAGATGTGTTTCAGGAGAGGTGCTGGGAATGAGGGTGAATGCAGAACAGATCAGGTTCTCCACACTTTTGTTTTCAAGGTCTGGTTTGTGTTGTGGCTAAAGCTGTGTGTTTAGCTTGGACTGACAACCAACATCAGTAAATCCCTTTGGGACTCAGCAGTAGCATGAAAGGGAAAATCTATCCCCAAATCCTGAGGGACTGGAAGCTTGCTGCCATGGGCTGGAAGGGGAAATGTGATAGCCCCAGTGAAGCCAGTGCCATATGGAGTGGCTTGTCACAGACATCTATATTTCCTCTGACCCTATTCAACAAAACATCAACCCCAAATTTGACACAAGTGTGGCATGGGAAAGATTCAGCACCCATTCTGTGGCACTCATTTCCCCAGTGGGATCAACATTCTGGTAAGATACAGACAAGAGACAAGGACTTTTTCTTTTCTTCACTCCTATTGCTGATTTTAAGTCAGTAAAATCCATGTGCGGTTTCACCACAGAGCCAGGGGGAACTCTTCATGTGTGCCTCCGAGAACATTGCTGTCTTCTTAGTGCCTCACCCTGCAAATGATAACCCTTGTTTTTATTGGGCTCCTACAGTTAATTAATGGCTGAAAAGCATCTGGAGAAGGTTGAAGTAGGTAAATGATGCAACTTAACTCCCAGTCTGATGATTGGTATCACTGTTCCCAGACTACAGTCTCCCTTTGATATTGGAAACAACGGCGAGAAAGGTGCTGATGACGGTGACATTGGGTTTGGCTCTGGCTCCTGGAAGGTGCAGTCATCTCATATCTTATGATCCCAATCACACCAGCAGATTTACTCTGGATTCACACCAGTGTAACTGGAAAAGGGAGCTGGACCACAAAAAGCTTTAGTAAATGGGGATTGCAGCTATGATTAGAAAAACAAAAAGGATTACAAGAAGGTATGGAAAAAGATGGGAAAGGTGGGTCAGCATGGATGTGAAAGAGCTGGATCTGAAGTTGTTGTAGAGAACAGAGAAATTTGTGATCTGGCCCAACAGTCAGCATATCTGAGCCTCCAACAGCTGTTCTCTGTATTACACAGAAGGGCCAACAATATCATGAGAAGAGAGAAGCACATGAGGAAGAGCAGGAGAAAATATGAGATCTGGAAAGAGCCACACAGATCCCACCCATCATCAGAAAGGCAGAAGTGACATTAAAGCGAGGAGGAAGAAAACAGCCTAAGAAAGCTTTGCCATGAATGATCATTAAATGATGTCAAGCAACCTATAAACAGTCTCAGGAAAAAGCTAAATAGCAAAACTTTTTTCTTTCACTCCCTCTCCCTTTGTGTCCTCCCCTAATCCAGGGTGACCTTAGGAAAACAGCACAATAATAGCTGGGCCCCACCTAATTTGGACTGAGGATAACTCACCTCCTCCCTACCCTATTTCTAGTTCTTTGCTTGACTTGTGTCATGTTTGTCTCTGGTATGTGCCACAGCAGGAGAAGTAGGAAAGGAGAGATGTTAACCTTTGCCTTGAGAAGCAAAACATGACTGGTGTGAGGGTGAACACAGTGCCTTTTCTTGGCCACTGAATAAGGCAAGCAGAGAAAAAAATGTCCTTTGCATGTGTCTATCCTGATTTCCAAAGGGGAAAAGTAAATAATATTCTCTCATAAAGGAGAATATACTTCTCGCCACCATCAATCCTGCAATTAAACTGAACTTTAGCAAAATATTTGCTGGGTTATGTAATAGGGGCGGATTACAACAGGCTGCCACATGGAAACTGCAGCTTTAACCCCTGGACAAACTGCCTTGTGGTAGGTAAAGATAAGTGACATCACGGAGCTGTAGGAACAGTCAAGCTCAGACAAACCTTTAAAATACAATTTGATGGTCCATCTGATAGAACAACTCCAAATATCTGAGGCTGCTTTTCTTCCTGATTTTCTTGCCTATACACGGCCTTTCTGTCTTTCTGCTGTCTCTCCCTCTGAGCAGTGTCAGAGCAGCTCCCCCATTGCCCAGGTGCCTCTTTCTCAGGCTCCTCACTCTTTATGGCTGCTGAGGATGCCCTGGAGGTGTCCCTTTGCACCAGTGTGTTCATTTGTCATCCTTTCTATGTCACAGCCATCCCTCCTGCAGGTGTTGGTGGCTTCCCCTCTGTCACCTGAGCCCAGTGATGTGTGCCAGGACCAGGAGCACCGATGTGGCAGTTTTGGCTGCAGGGCACTGCAGATAACAAGGTACAAACCCTATTGTGATACAGATCCCAAGCCTCTGTGTCTTTTCTGATGTTCTGCGCATCAGCTGGATGAACCTGCCACAGGCAGAGACCACCTTCCCTCCCCAGCACACCTCCAGCACAGGCTTTGAACTCTCTCTAGGTCTGACCAGCTATTATTTGGGCAGCACTTACAAACTGGAGAAGCAGAGCATTGTAGCTAATTAGCCGAGCCAGAAAGGCACAAAGGACGCTTGAAACAGAAGAGAAAACAAACAAAGCCTTGGCGAGGACTCAAAGGCGAGGCAGGCTGGCTGCAATTCCCGCTCAGCGCAGAGAGGCTCCTCAGGAGGGCTCACAGCGCCATGGGACAGGGGAGCACCCTTTGGGAAGGGCTCACACCATATGAGGCAGGGTTTGGAGCCAAAGCCACCCCTGCTGGCCCCACCCAGGGGCCTGGGTGCATGAATGACCCAAAGCACCTCATCCATCCCAGCAGGGACACTGTCAGCAGGACACGGCGCCAAAACCTGCCCGCGGCTTCCAGGTAGGAGCTCCCCTCTTGCAGCCCATCCTGCTTTGCCTCCCCTGCCTTGCTGCTCATGGGTGTGAGGAGAGGCACCTGGTGCCCTCAAGAAGATGAAGTTTCTGGCTTCTCTGAGCACACACACCACATCAAGACTTTCTACCTGCATTCTTCTCTCTCTTTTCCCCGGCTGCTAGAGTTTGAAAATCTTGTTGGATGTGTGCTAAGGTGATAAACTGGTTTTATTTCCTTTCTGCCTGGTATTGCTATCATGACAAGCAGAGAAAAGTAGGATACCCCCTACCCTGACAGAGCAACCAACATGCTACTGGGGCATGTACATTTGCTTTCTTTACAAATGCCTGCAAAACAGAGAGTGGCAAGGAGCTTCTTGAAATGGTTATGCATCATTGAACTTAACTGGCACTCACCCAGACCCCCAGATGGGAGAAGAGGAGCTTTTTCTAAGCCCTTCCCACATTCTTGTGCAAATAGAAAGGATGAATGATCACCATCCCCTGTGCCAGACAGTTTTCTGGGCCAAATTCACACACAAGGGTAGGAAAGCCAAGGGGAACTGAAACTGGTGAAGCTCTCCTTTCCTTCCGCTGCTCACAGTGACTGCATTTCATATGTTCAAATCCTTCTGGGATTGCTTGGACTGACTTTGTGTAATTATTTTCATCCTTGGATTAAATAGGCCAAATATGTAAGCTGGATCTCAACTTGCTGAGATCTTACTTTACACCATATTTTGTCCCTCTGGCATATATATTACACAGCAGCAGATTGCATTTAAGTAGTTTTTTCAGAATAAAAGTCTGTCTTTGCTTGAGGGTGTAATTTTTCTTGTAATTCTCGCTGTTCTGTCTTGTATGGATACTTCAAAGGATCATGGAAAGGTCCTAAACCAGGCATCTACCCATACTGGCTTTCAGTGCACTCAGTCTGGCTGACACCTCTCCAGACTTGGAGCATGCACAGATTTCTCAGCCTAGAGGTTAGGGGGAAGGTGTGACTTGATGCAAAAACCTGCAACTACACCCTTATTTCTACCAACTGTGCTTGTCCTTCATTGCTTGTGATCACTGATGAGAAGGGCAAACTCATGGATGTGCCTAAACCTGAGGGGTAGCCTTGTTTTCAGAATGAGTAGACAATGATGCTTTTTGAAATTAAAGACAAAAGGATGCAAGGGGCTATGGGACCCCCAGGCAGGAGCAGTGCCTTTGAAATCAGCTTTTAATTGCCTTGTGAGATGCCAGTAGGCACAGTAGAGAGGGTGGCCATTCAGTGTGTCATGCTATGGGAGGTCCTGAGTGCCTCCTGTCCAGATGGACAAAGTATTAATGCATTATAAAACATTCAGGGTCTTCCATCTGTCACCAGGTCAGGCTCAGCAGGCACAGCCAAAATTAAAACCAGCATTTTTGATGTGCAGCACCTTTCTTTCTGCTGGCAAAGTGCTACCTTAAAAAAAGCTTAAATCTTTCATGAGTGAAAATTACTTGCTCAGCAGTCAGGGATTTCCAGGGAAATAACAATAGTTTTGAAATCACCAGCTGTGGGTGGTGGTTTGTTCAGTCAGTCCTAACTTTTTCTGTGAACATTTGGGGTCTAAAATGGGAATTGTGGTGTTTGGCCATCACTGGATACACCTTGGCTAAAAATCTCACCACCCAATTACTTCATCTACTATTAGGGGATGCTCAAAATCTTCCTCTGGGCTCTTCCCCATGAACCTGTGTGCTAGAGGATTTGTGAAATGCAGTTGTGGTGAGCAGAAAATGCATGAGGAGCAAATCCTAGCTGTGAGGACTGTTTCCCACTAGACCCATCTCTCCAACACTCCCTTCCTCCCTGTTCCACACATTAAATTCCAGCTTCTTCTCTACTGCTGGCATCTGTCTCTAAGAGCTCTGGAGGTTTCCACCACACTTCTTGTTCAGTCCAGGTGAAGATGTGCTGTCCTTGGCTGAGCCTTGACCAGGTCCACCTTGTACCTGAGCTCAATCCCTCCAGCCTGCCACAGTTCCTGCCTGCTGTCTCCCCTCTCCACCTCCACCATCTGCAGGATTGATCCCAAGCAGAGGCTGGTGTGCTGCCATCTCCCCTGCCCCAAGGGATGGGTGTTCCTGGCAAGGACATGTTCTGTCCAGAAACAGTGAAGTTTTTGGGGGCAAACAAGCAGGGCAATTGAGTTAAGAAAACACTGCCATGGTTGGGAAGGAAGGGCTGCCTCAGGCTCCTGTCTGTCTCGTGTTGGCTCTCTCTGAAGCACACACCCGGTGTTCTCTGCATCTTGGCCCTGCACTCTTCTGCTCTGCTGAGTTCCTGGTTGGTTTGTTCTTCATAAAGTGGCTGTTTCTTCATATTAATGGGTGGCCTTGCTGGAAGAGTGTAGCTAACATCTGGCAGGGTGACTTTCCATTTTACAACTCCCTGGATGACGACTGTGGGCCTTGAGCTGCAGATTCCCAAACCTGTTCTGGTTCATAGGCACCCCAGGGCTGTTCTGCAGTGCTGCTCTGTTCCAACTTGCTCCCTACTAAAAAAGCCAAAATCTCCTTGAGATTAAAAACGTGTGAACTAAGAAAATAGAAGATTCGTGCTGTACCTGATGTCTTTCCCAAGATGTCCTTAAGGTCTCACCAAGACTTCTCCTCTGTGCAGTTGCTGAGAACCAGTTCATCCCTGCTCTCACTCCTTTGCCTCACAACCCTGGGTCCTCCCCTCTCCAGGTTTACTGGAGGGTTAGGTGGGTGCTAAGATAAATCTTCAAAGCTGTTGCTTGCATCTGCACCCTCCCTCCTGCCTCCATATCAGTGCAGGGAGGTTGGTTTGCAGCTTGGTTGAGATTGAGGCATTTCTGAGGCTGTAAATAAAACACTGTGTGCGATATCCAGGTCGTCTGGATTTGCTGAATTTGCACTGGGCTCATGCTGCTGTTTAACAGTGAATTGGCTGCCCTGCCTCATCTCTTCCTGAGTATCATGACTCACACTAGAAAACTCCTCTTGGGTTTCTAATGGCTTTATTATGGGGTATGCACATGCAACATCTTTTTGATGGTCTCAGAGTTTGTGAGATGTGGCCAGATTTTTACAGAGACCACACACAATATGATAATAAAACTGACTAATTGGGCATTTGGGATGTTTCACTCCTTCATTCCTTTACCAGTTTTAAAGTTTCATTTTGTTGATTGGGGACTTCGTGTTGCCTCCAAGGGCTTCTTGTTTTCTGTGGTGCATGTTCAGTTTGGAGATGGTTAATGGGTCCTTCATTTCTCACCAAAGGATCTGTAAGAAAGGAATAAGTTCAAAATCCAGGAGAGGAAATTAATTATTTTCCCAAGAGAAAAAAAAAATCCATTTTTCTTAGAGTGAGAATTTTATATCTGAATATAAACTGTGTTTCATTGGCTTTTCCCTGTTGAAATTTCAGCAGAACGATGAGAGAAACTTTTCAGCAAGTAGTGAGAGAATAATCAGAACACACAATCTGCAGCTTTTCTGTTGTGATTCCCTGGCAAAATGGACTACAAAAATATTCTAATGCGTGGAAAGAATAGTCCTAGGCCACAGCATTATTCCATATATCCAGAATTAGTCTTGGAGCTGAAAATGATGGAAGCAAGGTGAGCAGAAAGGTGTTTCTGAGCGGGGAAAGCTGAGCACCCTTCTGCAATGTGCCCAGCCCTTGCAGCTCCTTGTGCAGCTCTGCAGGAAGCAGGGGAGTGCTGCTCATGTTTCTTACTGAAGTCCCCAATGAGAAGGGCTCAGAAAAGAGAGGGAATGAGAAACCCTCTGGACCCGGCATAGCTGCACATGAGAGGGAATACAAACCAAATCAAATCTGGTTTAATTGCTGTTATTTGGGTTTGCGTGCTAAGCAAAATCTGCTCTGCTCGCTTATCCCCCTGCTCACAAGGGAAGAACAGAATTCCACCTCCCTCTGCCATCTGTGGGAGCTGAAAAGCACCTGGGCAAGCAGACAGGGTGAAGGCTCACCCATGGTGCACATGCTGTGCCCGGGCATTTTTCAGAACCAACAGAAAGACAAATGTTGTTGTAAATGAGCTAAATTATGAGATAAATTATCATAATTCTGCAGAACTACAGGCCTAACCCAGTGAGGCTCGTTTTCCACACAGCATGAATCACTTGCTGGGTATTTGTGCTCACCAGATTCACGTTTTGGTTTCACTCCTCTGGCTCTCCTCACACGGGTGGGTGATGGATTGTTTGTAACACACCTGTGGTATCAGTGATCTGTGACATCCCTTCAGACAGCTCTCAGAGCACCAGAGCCTATCCTGGGCAGCCACATGGCATTTCCACAATGAAACAGGAGGGGATGGATGCCAGCCTGGCAGCCTCTCGCCTCTGCCACCCAAAATAGCGCTCAGAGCTGAGTCACCAGGGAGCCGGAGCAACAACGGGTGATTCCTTTATTCCTCTAACAGGGACAGCACTCAGCTGTGCTAACAATTACACATGGAAATGGGCTCCAGGCAGTAGTTTATCACTCTGAGCCCTGTCATTGCCCTAAGCAAAAGAAAAAGGCAGCCCGAGGACTGACCCTGTGCTGTTTTCCCTGCAGGACCTGTGCTGTCACAGTCAGCATCCTTCTCATTCATGGTGCTGCTTACAGGATAACTTGCTTCTCTTCTTGTATCCAAAAACCTTCAGTAAGGACTAACAAATCACACTTAAGCAGGTGATGCTTGCAGTTCTGCTTTTCTGTTTCCCTGTCACACCTTCTCCTTTGTCATGCATTTGTTGAATATTTGGAAAAGGAATCGTTTCCTGAAACCAGGATTTAGAGTTTGCAAATACGTGGAGCCAGTGCTGTTTAACTGAACTACTCTCTACATAGGAAGCCAGCAGCAGCAGCAGAAGGTGGTGAATCATGTGGCTGTGTAGTGGGAAATTGGAAGCCTCCACAGAGCTGCTTGTGAGGTGTCACATGTGTTTGTGTCCTGAGTCACTCGCGTTACTCAGAGTCATGGGCTGGCACCTGGCACATGGGTATGCCCGGGCAAGAGCCCAGGCCAGGCAGGATCCTGCAGCTGCCAGAGGGCCTTGCAGGGAGCTCAGGACCCTGTGGGCAGGAAGGATCACCTGAGTGATACCCTGAGGAAAACTACAGCCTCTGTTTGAGTTCCTTGAGCAAGAACTGAACAGTGGCCAAAAAAGGCATTTTAAAAATTCTTCACTCACTTCTGTCTTAACCATTCATCCACAGGAATACCCATTTCACATAAAGGAACTTCTAAGGACCCTTTTTCCTATTTTTTAAAAATGAAGGTGTTTAAACTAAGCTAACATAATTAAGCTGACCAAGCATGAGGTAGAAAAGAGAAGAGCTACATCCCCTCTCCCTTCTTTTTTTCCTCTTCTATTTTGTCACTGGTCAATCCAGGTACTTCTTGGGATTCTTTTAATTAATAACATAACTTCTTATTTGAATCAAGACAAAGAAAAAGCTAAACTGTCAGTAATTCTTTACTTAGATTTTCAAATCCTTTCATGAACACTGTATAAAAATCTTCAAGATTCAGTTCTATTCCTGCTCCCCAAATACATTCAATGCCTTTTTTAAAAGGAAAAATAAAACTAAAATACTTTCATTATTTATGAGCAAACAAAGACTGAAGACACAAGCACTTGTGTGAGATAACAGATTGTGGAAGAACAGGACTCACTGCTTGCAGTGTTCAGTTTGCTGTGATCTCAGAATAAATGCTCTTCTCTGCTCCTGACCCATTTTGGGCTCTTTCTTCTCAGCCTACATTTACAAGGTTTTCATCAGCAACTGAGAGCACTTCTGCTGCCAAAACTCCACAATATATATAATGTCTCCCTTTAAAAAAATGTGAGCTATTCTCTCTCTCTTCATTGATTCCTATCTATTGGCAACTGCAGCCAGAACCAATATAGCACTCTGTGCTGTGCAAGACTGAACAGTGACCTTGTTTACCATTAGCATCACTGAAAATTAGGAGGAATTAATTATTACACACTGGGTTCCTCCACCCAGCCAAGTGGCTGGCAGCTGAACCCAAAGGCACCAGTGCAGGGTGGGGAAAGGTCTCTTAGGGCTCCTTCCTCCCCACAGAAATGCTGCCTCATAGCTGAGGGCTTCAGCAGAACCCAAAGGAATCCTATCCATACTTATCAAACTGATTTTCTCTGCCAGGAGCATCAATCAATGTTTAAATTCAATTTCTGGATGCGTATTGAGGAGTCTGGCAGTTTCAGTAACATTTTACCTTTCTCTGGCACTGACTGGTGAAAGAGATGACATGATGGATTTCTCACCCCTGTCTGAGGCAGGTTGCTTTTGTTTTCCTCTGCTCTTCAGAGGGAGAGAGTCAGGAATGAAGCATTAAAGGGCTCAACATTGCTGCCATTAAAAGCCACAGGCAATACTATAGCTGACTTCAGTGACAGTAAATGAATGAAATAAAAATATACATGTGCCATGACCCTTAAAGCTCAAAGATTTCATTCCAGCTATAGGAACTGCACAGAACAAAGCCAGTGAATCACAAATGCATTGTGGAGGGAGCACTCCTTTCCTTACTCCCTCTTGGCTGCTGTTTCCCTGAGTTTTCCTTTCTGGGACACCAGTGAGCCAGTTCAGCTGAGTAAGCTGAAGTGCAGAAGTCAGATAACTGTACTGATTATCTGATTTTACTTGCCTTGTACTTCTGGCATTCCCCTTTCCAAGGGAAGGCTTTTTTTTGTGATGGGTTGTAGGGCTTTGAGGTGAATTTTGTGTTGTTGGAAAATCAGTCTTAGCTCTGTGAGGAAGCAGGAGACTTACAAACCCCAGATGGAATTAACCTAATGTATTTCCATCTCTCACTGGTGTTGTTTACACAGTGCAAGCCAGTCCAGAGTGGTGAATGGTATATTTAAAACGAGGCCCTCTAACATTTGGATCCACCCCATCGCTCAACTTAACAGATACTTGATACCAATCGCGTGACTCACTTCATTAAGAAATAAACCCTGCTGTGTTGCTGACATCCTGCAGCAAACACTGAGCCCCATTGTCATCTGCTGAGTCCTCGCTGTGTCCCAGCCCACGCCCTGAAGATGCACACCGAGTCTCAGCAGCTCTGAGCCTGTTTTTCCGCGGTGCTGTGTGCCAGCCACAGGCACACACACACAGCATCCCCTGTGTGTGCGAAATCCCCTCCCTTCATCCCCAGCCTCCCTCCGCGCCCCTGCAGCACAGGGGCAAAACAGGGTGAGCATTCATCACCTGGAGGAAAACTGTTTGTTTTATTAGCAAGACAGGAGCTGGTGCTTGCTTGGTCCCCGTTTGAGGGAGTTTCTCCTGTTTTTCCCACCCACCTGGGCTTCTTGCTGCTCGTCAAAGGCAGCATCTGCCAGCTGGTGCGCACCTGGCAGGGCACAGAAACAGGTGCAGGTAACCCAGTAACAGGTGCTATTCCAGGGGGTTTAGGTTAAAACACTGCTAAAAAAGAAATATCTGTAAGAAATACAGATGTCCAGAGCTACTGCCAGCAAACAGCTCTTTCCTGACTGGGGCTGTGTGGCACAGCCAGGTGCCCAGGTGAGCATTTACAACCTTCCATCGCCCAGAGCAGGGTTAGGGACCCAGAGCCAGAAAAAAGGGATTATTTCAGTGCAGATCCAAATTACTCCTTCCACAAACGTGCTAATCACTGGTAACCACCTCTAAATGCCATGGAAACCCCAGGGCACAGAGTGAGATCATCTGCCAGGACTCCTTTATTTTAAGATCTTTGTTTAAGAACTGTTCTAAGGCTTTGGAGAGAAAGACAACAAGGGAGGGTTCACCGAAGCATTTCCTCAGCTGGGATGCCATAAACCACGCGGGCACCCACAGAATGCAGGAGTTTATGCCATTCCATACAGGGACTGGTAAAAAGGAAAAGGGAAAAAAACCCAGCCTCTAGAGAAGTATCTGAAATGTGTTTTGCTATAGTAGATGAAAACTTTTGCTTTTTTTTTCTCTGATTTAATAATTATACTTGGCTTTTATTAATGTCTGGTTTTTATACGAGATCTTTTTATATTATTCCATATCGGTGGCAATATCCTTCAGCTTCCAATTTGATAGGAAAAAGTGTCTTGATCAAATATAACAAATGTCATACAGATGCTTAAAAGTACTTCAGAAATATCTAACTCAGTAAGTGATTGAAAACGGAGAGTTTGTGAATGTTGTATCCAGTCCTTTGACAGTCCTTAGGGCGTTTTCTTCCCTGGATTTCGAAACGACAAAATTTACTGACTTTGTAATATCCAGAAGTACCAAAACTGTGGAAATAAAAGTGCTTAAGGCAGCATAATGACATTGCAGAAAGAGAAACAGTTTGTTTCAAATAGGTTTTTTTCCAGGTGCTTGAGCATAACCACCTAGCACAAACAGGTCATTCACGGCAAATTAACACCTATCTTTCCAGCTTCAAGAGCTGCTTTTGTTTTCCTCCTGTCGGCCATTTGTCACTAATATTCACTTTCCAGGGAGGAGCACAGGTCTGCTTTTCACACATGACAGGTTTTGAAATAGTAAAGTAATAAAGGTCCACGGTCAGGCAGCTCTGAATTCCATTTGAGTGGGGAACTGAGAGCAGCAGAGAGCAGGGAATGAGATGGTTGTGCGGAACATGGAGTAATTATATATGCTATATATAATTAGTATATATATTTATTTTTATATATATATGAAACTATTACACTATTAACTATAGTATATAATACTGACTATAACTATTATATATAATAGTTATATACTATAACTATTATATATAATACTGACTTTAAATTAAAGCCCTCTGCAGCACAGGCTGGAGATGGGTGTCCAACTCAGGCCAGGGGGTGACAAGCCTGCAGGTGGTGGCTTTGTCCCCTCTGAATGATGTGACAGCCACTGGCAGGGCAGGAGGGCAGCGGCTCCAGGGATGCCCTGGGTTTTGTGTGATCTTTGCCAATTCCAGCAGTTTTCCCCCAGGTCTGCAGCCTCGGCTGCGTTGCCCCTTGCTCTGCCTGGCTCCTGCTTTTCTGTTTCGTTCTGTCCAAGCTATTTTGGCTGCAGAAGGTCAAAGCCAGCACTGTCAGGGCCAGTGGAAATGCACTTGGGGGACAAAGAGAGATGGAGCATATGCCTGAGGACAAAATAAATCAGTTTCCTCTTTCTTCTCCTCCTGGTAGTGAAAGGAGTGCTCTTGGAAATGTCTCATTTTGTTTCATTTCTAAATAATGCTTTCTCTGTGGTTGTTGTTGGGGTTTTTGTTTATGCTGGTTGTAGATCTGCATTTTTAGGCTCCTTTTATTTTTATTTTTTCCCTATCAGCAACAATATTAACCACCAAGTGAAAAAAACATGTATTTAGGATCCTGGAAGAGAATATTTGGATTTCTGAAAAGGTTCAACCCTTCCCTGGGTTTGTTTGGGTTATTTTGCCATGAATTTGGATTCAGCCAAACTCCAGCCCTGGATACCTGGAGTTGACATTTGTTTACCTTCACAAAGCAGAAACCCCTTTCTATACAAAATATTATCAGTTGCATCTTGGTGTCAGTGCAGGAAGCAGGTAGTGCTGGTAGAACTTGCCACAGGCAGGTAGACACTGGAGCCTCTTTTGAGTAAATTCTCAGATGAAAAGACCAAACTATTTGGAGGACAGACTTCAGTTAAGTTACAAGACACATGAATGACATCCATTCACTTTTTTGGGGGGGGAACTCATCTGAATTGACTAACTTCAGAAAGAGGTCTTTGAGTCCAACCCTGAGGTTTCTTAAAAGAGGCAGTGATGGAACCTCATTTCCATACCTGGCTCTCTTTCTCTGTGAGGTTGCATGTCCATTTGCAAATGGAAGAGTTTTATGCAAAAAATGTTGAAGCAAATCAATCAAATTAATGTCTTATGTGTTGCAAAAGAGAAAAAATGCAGAGGAAGTTTGTGTGGCTGCCTTAAATACCTTTTCAGTTCAAACTAACTGACTGTGAAATAGATAAATATATGCATTCCTGTGTCGTAACAAAATGCAGTCATGGGAGACAAAGCATGGGAGATGTCTAAATTGATGATTAATGTTACATTTTTCTTCCTCTGGGCTAGAACTGAGAGTTGGTGGCCAGATGCTCCCCCCCATTCATTCCTCTCATTGCCAGTCTGATGTTCAGTTCCATCCACTCTTCTGCATCTTGAGTTCACATTGATCTTATCTCTCCCTTCCTTTTTCTTTTTCCTGTGGTTCATTCTCTTAGCAGCCTATCTTATCTCTCTCTTTCAGCTGGAGGTCCTCAATTTTTTAACTCCTTTCTGAATTGTGCAGACAAGTTTGCTTTCTCTAGCTGATCTCTGCAACCCAGTCTTATCTGCTTATGGAAATTCATGGCTTCATAATTTTACCCCAAATATCTGAAGATTCATAATTGTTAAAAAGGAAAAACAATAGAAATTATCACCCTTGCATTCTCCACATTAAACGACAAGGATTTGTGTTCCAGAGCATGCTTTGCTACAATTTCATGGAACATGCTGCCTCTCTCTCTTTGGGTCAAAGAAAACACGTGAACATCCCCGTTGTTTTTCATCTCATTTCTCAACTACTGTTAAAGCAGCACACCCTGATGCATAAATCTAACATGAGTCCATGCACAGGGCAGGGTGTGAGTAGCACTAATAAAATAAAGCTTGTGTCATTCAGCTGTGTGTTTGCAGATTTACCTGTGAGCAGAGTAGAGAAAACAACGTTGAGAAAACAACAGGGAAGTTGAGAAATGGGGTTAGATACAGGACAGAGAAATGTGAGATACAATGGTGCTTCCTGGCAAGGCAGTTGAGCAGAAAGGAATATTTTTTAATATTGCTGCAGCATAACTCAAAGAGCTTTATCTTTTAATATTTAGATGTCTGTCAAGAAGAGTAAACACAAGGGCTGTTTGGAGTGTTCTCACTGAATAACTCGTGCTGGAATCACTTGGTGAATTGGGAATTTATTGATCTGATAGCATTTTTTCAATGGCTCAGTAGACAAACAGTGGATTTGATAAATATTTAAAAATAAACCAAGTGAGCATTATGAATTCCTGTCAGTCAAATGATGTTGAAATAATTTGACAGTCCCAGAACAGCACCACATTGGCTGAAAAGAGGGGAGATTTGGGGTTTGAAGTTGTGTGGGGATAAATCTCTGACACAGCAGTTGTCTTCAGTGGAGTCACAGCTGCAGGGAGTGCTCAGACATCCGGACTTACACCTTCAGTTCCGAGATGAAACTGGAAAAAAGCCACTGACAGTGAACGTAGATTTCCCAATACCATGAAAACCAACAGAGTCATTTCTTCCAGGTTTATGGAAAAACAGTTGGCTTCTCTCAGCTTAGCCAGGGGTTTGTCTCATGTGGGCTTTAAAAATTCTTAAGAGATCGAAACAACGCCCATCCATGTATTCAGCAAGGACAGCTGAAATGCAGCACGGGCTGGGGATGGAGCACACTGCAGCTGCTGCTGCCACCCCACAGCCTGTCCCTTTGTCCCTGCTGGAGCGCTGCTGCTGGCACCACCCGCCCCGGAGCTGGGAGTCACATTTCTGCATCTCCCCACATCAATCCGCGATGTAGGCTGGGCTTCTTGTTTGCGTGCCTGTTTCTAAAAATGTGTCTTGTTTGTTCGTCAGGATGTTGTAGGATGGCTCAGAAAGGCTGGACCTTGGTATGGTCCTAAAGACAGTGCACAGAAATAGGGATGGCAGCAGAGCCTGAGCCAGCTCTTAGCAAGGTCTTGTTCCCATTCTCAGCCGCCTCAGTTCTCTCTGCTGCTGTTGACTGCACCTCAGGAGGCCCTTATTGCTTCTGGCACCTCCATCCTGGAGGCAGTTCCAGGACATCTTGCTTGGAACACAGAACCATGGAATGGTTTGGGTTGGAAGGGACCTTAAAGTCCATCCAGTTCCAAGCCCCCACCATGGGCAGGGACACCTTCCACTAGATCAGGTTGCTCCAAACCCCACCCAGCCTGGCCTTCAACACTTTGGGTGCCACCTTCTCACTTCCCCTGTGCTAACACTGTCCCATTGCCTCATCTTCCTCCTTCCCAGCTTTACCACCCTGCCGTTTTTAAAACCTCTGCTTTTAACTCTTTATGTGGGTGCCACACTCACAAAATGACAGAGGTTGTGTATGCATACTGCTTCCCAACCTATTTATATTAATTATATATGATTATAGATATAGTATATAATCACACAGTATATGTGATTATATATTATTTATTTTGTATATACAATAGAATCCCATAATAGACACAATTTCTGAAGTGTTATTCAGTTCATGTGCTGAAAAACTGTGTATATTAATTAGATAAAATTGCATATAGTATTTCTAAATTAAGTTATATCTGTGATCTGTAATTAATATATAATGTATAATTAGATGTAATAATATACTTTAATTGCACAAGTTAAATAATTGGCTTTACTATAAATACTGTAGATGTGTGACCCTGTTTTCATAAAATGCCTGTTCAGCACCCACATAGGATGGCATCAGAGATACACACTCAGTTCTCCCTCTCAGATTTTCAAATACCCTCTGTGGAAAACAAGTGAGCCCATTCCAAACTTGGGCCCAGAAACCCAAGATCTGCAGAATTTCAGATGTCAAAACCTATCCAGAGCCAACAGCATAAAAACCCCCAGCACAGCATCTGCCTGGACACGAAACCAGGCTGCTCTGTAAGCACAGGGGTTCTCCTTCTCCTTTGGCTGGAGTGTTTTTTACCTGCTCTGGGGTGTTGGCAAAGCAGCCCGAGCAATTGCAGGGCACTCCCAGGGCTACTTACGTGTTGTTTGTATTTTACACCCTCTCTCACCTCACCCCTATTTGACAGAATGCAAACCAGCAGCCAGATGCTTCTGTGAAACACGGAAACCAGGGCTGAAATCTCTCGCTGTGACTTCTTAAAGCTCCAGGGAGGAGGAGTCAAAGGATCAGTGGAATTCCTGGGAGAGGGAGGAATCAGCTGTATTGCAAATTTCTTTACATGGGGTGTGTCATGGTTTGACGCTGGCGTATCTGTCTTCAGTAGCTACACCAGGTGCCAATATTCAAATATGAGTACCGATTAATTTGACCACAGCATCCCAAAAAACTCACTTCTTTTTCAAAGCAAGACACTGTGAAATAGAAACAGGTGAGACGAGGGGCTGGGAATTATAACAAACCTGGGTTTGCTGATTTTAAGCAGCTTCCCTCAAGTGTAGAGTATCAGCACACGTTGAACGCAGCACTAAGCACTGGCACTGCCACCTTGCCAGCCACCATAGTGCTTCTTCCCTTGGTCTAAGCACTGTCAGCTCAGCATTCCGGGGCTTTCGGAAAGAACCAAACAGCTGATAAAAGTGACAAGAAAAAAAGAACTTAGAGAGGGCACTGGGAGAGCCTCGAAGCCCCTTTGAGCCGCGCTGTTGTGACAGGCTGCATCCTGCGTGTGTGCACGCCTGCATGAGAATTTACTAATACGTACAACGCTAATTACCCAGCAATGTCCCGGAGCAAGGCTGGGAATGAATTTCAGGAAAAGAGATGTTTGTTTTGCGCGGGCGCCCACATCCCATATACTCCCAGCGCCGCGGAAATCGCCCCGCATCTCCGCCCTGCGAGCGGCAGAGCCGGGAGCGGACCCGGAGCTCACGGAGCCCCCTGTGCCCGCATCCCTCAGCGCCCCCCGACATGGAAAGCCTGTCCAGCACCCAGCCCAGGCTCTGTGCCCTGCTCCCGCCCCGGCTGAAGGCGTACAGCTGTTGCCCGAGCAGAGAAAGGGATTGGGTTTCACAGGCTGTGTAATCCGCGACAGCGCGCTCCCTGCCCTGGGGAGAGCGGCGAGCCTCGCCCCGGCTCAGCCATCCCCTTTCTGCCCGTGAGCAACGCCCCGGTCGACATAGAAGGAAAATTGTTTGCTGAATTTCTGCACAGCCCTCCTTCCAATCGCTGGAGAGAGAGGGGGAGTGAGAAAGAGAGAGAGTTTAAGGCAGGCTCTGCACTGGTGTTCTGGGCTATTTCAACTTCAGGGCAACTTTAGAGAACTTCAGTTATTTTTGGTAAGTTTTTTTCTTACAACCCAAACGTCTCTCTCTCTCTTTCTTTCTTTCTATGAAATCTCTGGTGCAGATTGCAAAAGTTTGCAGTAGATGATGGGTGTTTAAAAATGCAGAGAGATGTGGGTGTGAACATTTCGTGTCCTTTGGTTCAGAAACCGGACTTTACAGTTGTAAAGACACAGTGTTCCCAGCTGCTGTACTTGATAAGTGAAACCTGAAAATGTTGTGTATTAAATGACACTGCTGGGGAAAAGTATGCCCAGAGCTTCCACCAAGGTGCATCTCACCTGGTGTAAACCTTTGCCCCTTTGCTGTGTATGGGAAGAGGTGAGATCAGGGATGAATAAATGTGTTCACCCTGATAAAAAGTTTCTGATCCACGTTTTTACACAGGGGGTTTCCAGCCTCTAAGCCTCCCAAAGCTTTCAGAGGGATGTTGGGTCTTAGTGTATACACACCCCTCCATTCAGTAATCTCGATTCCAGATCGTGCATGTTGTTTTTCTTACTTCCTCTGTCTGTATACTTAACCCATCGGGACGATCTCAGAGATAGTGAAACTCTTTTGTAGTGCAAAGAGCCAATCCCAATAGTTGCAATGAATTTCAGGGTGCAAAGAGCCATGTTCTTACAGTGAGCTTGATTTCTGATGAGTTTTCTGTTATTTGTTCTTATCCTAAATAAGAGTTTGGATTTCATAGTATCTCTGCTCCTATAAGAGGAATACTCTTTGTGTGGCTACTATATCTCAATAGATACTATTTGCACTACATAAATATACTGACTTGGCATTAGGATCTTTGAATGTTCGTGGAATTTGAGACTAAGATTAACCTTGAAGCATTCAAAAAGCAGATCCTTGTCAGTAGAAGTTGGGTACTGGAAGTGCTCACTGCAAGGCTGCTGAGGCTAGTTCATAAAGTGCTGGGAAATACACAGGGAAAAAGGATTCTGTCCACCTGTCTAGGTTCATCCATGTACCCTGATACCTTTCTCAACATGTGAATACAGATGCTCAGAAGTCGAACTTGTATCTGTAACGACCTGTAGAGAAAATGAAAAGTCCGTTCTCTCAAAACTTTAATGAAAAGAGAGAAAACATTACTCATATGAGACAAAAGACCAAAAGTCATTGCCAAAACAAAACAAAAAAATTATTCTTTATAATTTATGACACAAAGAGCACAGAAGTTTGGAAGATGACTTGTAAGAGACACTGTATGATCACCTGTTGCATGTATGAGGGAAAAGGTCTAAGTGTTGCCTCGCTCTTTCTTTTACTACAATAAAAACGACAAATTTTGCAGATCTAAGCAAATCAGAAGTAAACCAGCTTACAACAGCCAATTTACTTCCAAAATCTATCCTAACATAGGTCAAAAATCCAGCATTAAAAAAATGTCAGATGTCTAACGGCACGGGAAAACCTCTAACATCTCAGGATTTATTGGGTTTTATCAGCCGTGTTTAAAAATGATAAGCGTGACTGGAACTTTTAATTGCAGAAAGTGTATAACAATGGAGTTAACAATAACTCTTCAGCAATAAACTGAAAACTATAAATCTGCTCCAGGCGCTCCGCGGTGCTGACACGCTCCGCGATGGCCGCAGCTTTTCTGTGCAAGCATGTAGATTTGTTAGCTAAAACTGCATTTTACTATCTTTGGTGTGGCACTCTCGTAAAGTAAACTCTACTATTAGATTATGAGGCTTGTGTAAATCTCTGACTGAAGTCAGTTTGACTCTAGTCAGTGCTCGTAAGCAATGCATTGGGGATGGCTGCCTTCCAAGCTGCTCTGCAGCGGGTGTTAATGGCTTTGCAGTCGGACGGGGCAGCGGGAACTTCTGGCAGTGGCTGGCCAGGGGTTTGGAGATGGCACGTAGTCCCTGCTTTTAATTGTCTTGGACTCTCCGTCTGTGTTCACAAAACTATGAGGTCAACGTGCCTCTATTTGCTTTTGGCTGTACTTGAAGCTCATCACTGAAACAAAACCCAGCAGTCTGTAACGCGTGGTTATTGGGAATAGCTGCAATCTGAGTTAACCTCCTGTTGACTTCAGGGGTGCAGTGCCCTGTGCTTGGACACACCTTTCTCCAGGAAGCCACACCATGAACTTCACAGGTGTTTCACTTAACGTTGTCACTGTGAGTGGAGGGACAATGTAAACCCCATCAGGGTCTGACTGAGATGTCATGAAGCCACAGGAATGTGGATTTGAAAGTTTGAATCTCCAGATATACTCAGAGATTTGGGTTGTTTTTATTCCTCAAGTTTTCTGCTTGGGCGAAGAAGTAATTTCATCCTGTAAAACACTGAGGGATTAGAATAAGATTTTTTCCAGGATTCCTCACATTCAGAGACCTAAATAATTAGAATACAAGGCACTGTATTTGAAAGGTGCGAAAGCTTTTAATCTGAGTAAATATTTGAGTAAATAGAGTCAATCTAATTTTTTACATCTAGCTGTTTTTGCGTTCCATAATGTTGCTTACATTTGGAAACAGGAAAATATACCCTGAAAAAACCCAGCGTTTCCTCCTCTGGAGAAACATCTCACTGTGTTTGTGGGCTCTGTATGGCAGGTACAATGCTAGCTGCAATCTGGTTCCCATGAACCAGTAAGGCTGAGAAAAGCCTCACCCTTTAACCTTGTTTGGAGCGAGGAGGGGACCTGGCCCTCTGCGCCAGCACAGGCAGACCCAGCAAGGCCAAGCACTTGCTCTCAGGCAGATTGCCACGTCCCTGACCCCCAGTGCACCAACAAACTGTTTTCCTGACAACACCAGCTAACAACTGCTGCCTTCTCTGCTTCCCTTAGGTGTAACATCCCAGCAGGCTTTTCCCTCCACAGCCAAGTGGCAGAGCAGGGCTGAGTGATGGAGGAGACTCAGCTCCCGGTGGAGCTAAGATTAAACCCAACCAAAACTAGTTTGCCATCTCTCCACATGCTGGAGGAATCCCTCCTTGTGTCAGGGAAGGTCTTTTGGGTGACCCACAGCTGTGCCTAGCCCCAGTGTGGGAGGGTTATGCCTGCTCCAAGGAAAATTTGCTAAATTCACGTGTTTGCTCGTTTCGCTCCGGATTTCAGAGTCAAGGCTGGAATTCATTATTTTGTATTGGAAAACAAAACCTCGGGCTAGGAGAGGACTGTGCTAAATACTTCCTACCAACATGTTTACTTCCTGAAAGGGGACTATAGGTAGCCAAATATCTGAAAGTAACCACTGACTTATTGTAGAGTAAGTCTGCAGTTTTCTGTCAGAGAAGGGGACGACCAAATGTGTAGTCCAGAAATGAAAATAGTGAGTCCAGAGTGAAACAAGTCAGAATGTGCTACGGGTGCTATGGCATGTAAGTAATAAATAGGCCAGGATAATTGACAGAGGACTCATCAGTAAGGGACAGCAGCTCTGCAAGGGAGAGAGTCCCAGGCCATGGTAACTGCCCAAATCCCAGTAAAATTCCATGGAGCAGGAATGCAAGTGCCTGAAGAAGAGCAGGCACCAAGTCTTCTTCATCTGCCTAATAAAGATAGCAGTGTCTTCAGGGGACAGAATTATCTGTTTTTCAGAAACACAAACAAGGAGATAAGGTTTATGTGATTTCCAAGCTTGCTGATAAATACTCGAGGCTCCAAAGCCACAGGAACTGCTCTTCACTGCTGGGCAAATGTTGTTTCTTCTCTGTAGTTAAGAGAACAAACACTACTTGATTTTGATAGCAGTGCTCTGTACCTGACTTTCATAGAGTCAGAGGAGCAGCCCTCTGATTTTAAATACCTTTTACCTGCCCACTGACCTCCCAGGTCTCTCCCCTTGAGCAGTGGTGTGTTTGCAGCCCCAGCCAGCCAGCACTGAAAAGCAAAGGTTTCAAGCTGCACACACTTGTTCCCATTTCCACAAATCCTAGCTAAACAGTCCAATAAACTGTTAAAGATATAAAATATTCCACCTTGAAGTGCATCCTGAAAGCTCACACATTTTATTACTCCAGGCATCCCCACTTTTCCCAGGATTCCCATACTCCATACCAGCCATAGGAAGTAAATGTCATCAGGTTTCCACAGGTCCTCTCTTCATTTACTTGCTGTGTGATTTACTCCAGCTCCTGGACCTTTGACTGTCAGCCAGGCACAGTGCTCTGCTTTTCCCTCAAGTAAACACATGCAGGAACTTTTCTTTCCTTTTCCTCACATCACTCTTTTTTTAATCCAAAGAATTTGCCTCACCGCTGTTACTTGGAGGAGTGAATTCCAAACTGGGAGTTTTTGCCTGAGTAGAAGAAACTCAAAGGGCATGCATGCAGGAGCAAAAATTATTAAAGTTAGCAAATGGGATAGTAACTTTTCCACACAGCAGGAGTGGCTTTAACTGATGCTTGCATTGTATTCTGAAGGGGAAAATGGCTCGGTGGCACTAGGCATCATCATCTTGAAAATTAGTTAGAGGTTAGTTAGCTTTTGGTGAACCTCAAAGGAGTTAGCAGCTCTCCTCAGATCAGAAGATCAGATAAGCATCCAAAAGATTGGGTTTGATAATTTTTTTATTTGCTTGAAAACTGAGTATGGTGGTATTAGGTCAAAGATTGGGCTTTATGATCTTGGAGGTCTTTTCCACATTTAAAGATCCTGTGATTCTGTGTGTGTGAGTTTATGGGAGGGTCTGTAAGAGATGAAGATCTGTGAAACTATCCTGAGAAAGTTGGTGGTTTCAATTGCTGATGCTTCCTGATATGAGCTGAGCTTCCCCTATCCCTGCTTCTACAATCAGCCGAAAGCAAATAATTTACAAGAACACAAAAATGTCATTAAACATTCCCCAAATATTTTCATATATGTCAGAGCTGATCTGATTTATGCTTCAGTGAAAGGTTGCATTGATTTTTATATGAACTGTGTCCTCATACTCCTTAGGGCTGACTTTTTCACATAATGGGCTTGATTATGAGAAAAAAAATTGTTTGCAGAATGAATAGCTCAGTGCCCAAAGAGTGAGTGAGAACTCATTTTGGAGGCAAACTGGGCATTTTCACATGAGAATGACTACATGCAGCACTTGGTGAAGCCATCTTGCTACTCAGGCTTCCCATGAACCGTGATGGGTGGTGTGTGCTTAGGTTTTGCTGTCAGGATCCTTTTGGGGGCACGTCTCAGACTAGAAAATGATTGACCATGTAAGAGGTGTAAAACAGACTCTTCACACACAGGTATTTATGAGGGGACATTCCAGTGATCCACAGAGCTGGATGGAGGCAGGGCCCCCACAGGTCTGCTGTGAAAGGAATAAATTCAGTAATGGCACTGTGATCTTATATCTGTATTTGGATTATATGTTCACAGGGGATTTAACCACTGCTTCAGTCAGTCTAAAAGCAATCTGTGAATGAAAGGGTTGGGATAGAGATAGCAGGAGAAATCATGTTTTTCTTCTTAAAATTATCCTTCCTCAGAGATTAAAAGGAAGCTTTTGGATAACTGTACTGGGTTATGCCAGGAAAGCTCATCACAGGGATTAGTGCATTAACTACATAATTATAATGTATACATTGCATGCTTCACCAACCAAATACATAAACCTTATTTAGTCTAAATAAACCTTAAAGCCCAAAGAATAAGCCTAGCACTTTCAGATAAGCTCAGGCATGAATGTAATCTCTCCTTAATATACCATCTTTTTTCTTAGAAAGAAAACAGTGTGCTCAGCGCATGTGACAACAAATCATCTCTGGGTCTCATGGTGAGGAGATCAGAGCAGCCATCAGGAGTCCCTGAGGAGCCCAAGCAAACTGTCCACAGCAGCATTTTCCTGGGAGCTCTGCCCAGTGCTTCCCCCTCCTTCTCTCCCTTTCTCACTTTGTCTGCTTTTCTCCCATGGATAAACAGCCCCAGTCCTGCAGAACCCCTCACACCCCAACCACATGGCCAGTCTCAGGCCCTGGGACCCTTCCCAGAGATCTGGATCATCATTTCCCTGCTGCTGCTGAGCACAGCAGGACTGGGAGTGTGCAGGGTGTGTGGGTGCCTGAGGTGTTCCTGTTCAGAAGTCAGGCTGCTCAGAGGGTTTTGGCATCCCAGACAGGCAGGATCTCTGCTGCAGCAGGTAGGGAGCAGAATGTATTTGGAGGGCAGCAGTGTGTAATCTGGCAGCAGAAATGTATTTGGAGGGCAGCAGTGTGTTGTCATTCTGGGGCCAGCATGAGCAGGTACATGTGATGGCAGCCTTTACTGGAAGGTGATGTTGTAGTCAAGCCACAAGCTGCAGAGCACGTTGTCACACAAATTCAGAGCTGCCCCTCTCTTGATTAGGAAGGTGCTGCAGTCCCTCTGTGTCAGTAGAACCGTGGCTTTTCCAGGAGAGCAGTGCCTGGTGCAGGGCAGGGAGGGCTGTGGCAGGCAGCTGGCAGAGGGTTGGTGGTTCTGCAGGGTGGGTGGTTGCAGGCAGGCAAAAGGTGCAATGCCAGCAGGGGCACTGGGGGCACTCAGCACTGCAGGTGCTCTAAACAGAGAGGGTGAAGCACCTGAGTCAGATTAACTTGTTGGATGTGGACCGTATTTGATAGCATGGCTTGGGAAAGAAAACCTGTGGAAAAAAATCTGATTTCTTACTTTCAGTTTTTAGAGCTTTTTTCCCCCACAAAGAAATGTTTAACTTCATACAGCACTCATGAAGGAAGACTGTGACAGGCCAAACTTGAAGTCCTTTGCAGCTGGTACCTCTGGGATCAGTCTGCTTGGCAGAGGCAATGTTGAGGGAAGATACCTTGGCACAAGGACAGGTCTGGGAGCAGGGGAGCCCCAGCACACCCCCTACCCCAGGCTGCCGCCTCAGCAAGGCTGCCCAAAGGTGCCTGTGATGGAGTCAAGGACAACCCCAGAGCAGGGACAGAAGCAAATGCCATGGAAAGAAAACGAGTGATGTTGGATTATTTTTCAAGAGCACTGAGACAGCAGCCAGCAGGGCCACACACAGACACATCCAGCCACAGGCCAGTGAAAACCAGTGTGGGTGAGACAGCCTCATGCAGCAAAATCCCATGTGGGCAACCACAGCATTTTCCAGCCCGGGAGAAACACCTTGTAGGAGTTATATCAGATGCTGGTGCCCCAGAGCTGTGTTGCACATCAGCAACAAGACACGCTGCAGTGTGTTTGGGGTCTCTGCTGACCACTGCCCCCATCATTCTCAGCCCTGCTTCATTAATTTATTTGCCCTCCTGTGTGTCTGGGGCTTGTTGCTGGTTCACATTCAGTCCCTGGCCTGCTCTGAAGGCGGGGGATTGGAGTCAGCAGATCTCCACTCTGAAGGAGGGGGAATGGAGTCAGCAGATCTCTACCCTGGTGTTTGATAGGGAAGCGGCGCTTTTGCAATGATCCCCCAAGTTGTGACATGCACTGGAAACTGGTCTTCTGCCAGCTGTCATCTGTGCAGGGAGCTGCAGCTGAGCTCAGGTGCTGCATGAACACCTCTGCACTATCACTCTGTTGTTTCATGGCCTGGGCTGACAAAGTTTGGGCCCCATGACAGCACACACAGATACAGCCCACGGAGCTGGGGCTTTCATTTGCACCAGAACAGAGGGAGGGCAAAAGAGCCATGAAAACCCATCATGAATGTTTCCCCTCCCCACAAATCCTCCTCTTTCAAATGCCCAGTAAGGGATCTAGGGGGGAGGGAAAACCATCATCCTCTAATCCAGAACAGGAGCTGGCTGTCATACCAGCACAAACAGGCCACGCCAACTCCTCCACTAACTCTGCTCTTGTGAGGAGACAGAGATGGACTGTGATAAGGTTTTGGCTCTCAGACACAGTTGGAACCATGGGGAAGGCCAGCCAGAGCCTGTGCATCCAGGGGAATTGCTAAATCAGCACTGACAGATTGCAGCAAGGAGCAATGTCCTTGACCTGGCTGCAATAGCTCTGAGGAGCAGCAGTGAGAGCTTCCTGCTGCACAGGAACTTTGCAGGCAGCAGTGGCTCTGGCAGGAGCACAGGCTCAAATCTGTGAAACTAACTGTTGTTGCACAAAAATGGCACAACCCAGCCATGTTTGTCAAGACCTATTCTTCATTTATTGCTGCTGCAGTCTCAGGGCAGGTTAAGGTCCCCACTGTGTTAGGTGATACACAGTGTCCTGCCCAGGTGTGCCTTGGAGGATTTGGAAGGTTTGTGTCACACAGGTTGAGCAAAATTGAGGTAACAGTAATGAGGAAACAGCAGAAACAGTTCTACAGAGAAAGAAGGGAGGCTTTTTCAAGGTGCATTTTTGTGTGTTTCGTTGTCTAGAAGATCTCAGAAAATGTTGATGGCAGTAAACCCCTGCTGCTGGAGCAGAGCTGTGGGTGCAGTTACCCAGCAGTGGCTTCATGCAGAGTGCTCATGGTGGAGGCTCCTGGTACAAAAGCATCTAAGAAGACCATGAGCTCTTTGACCTTGCCATGTGTGGGATCTCCAGCTGCTTTTCTGCAGAGGAGCAGGAGGCTGCTCCTCTCTGACAGGAGACCTGCATGCAGCATCTGGAGGGCATTTGTTTTCCAGTCAGGAGAAATGAAGGAGTTCAGTGTTTCAGGCAACCTGCAGCTGCTGGAGTTTTTGTTCCCACTGTCATGCTCCTTGAGTTTTTGGGTGAGAGGAGGATGCAACATGAAATGCTGCATTTCTTTTTAACTTCTGTCCAGCTCCCCTGAAGTTCCTTCAGTAGGCAGAGCAGCATGTTGGAAGTGGAGTTATAGCAACAGCAGCACAACACCTACAACCCCAGTTGGATTTGTATGATGACAGGTAGGAAAAATGGAATGGCATTCACCTTGAGGGTGAGAAAACAGGCAAGTGAGAGTGTGTTTAACTGCTCAGAGATGTGGACTTACCTTGGGCTGAGAGTAGTGAGGATATTTTGCTGACAGGACATGACGTATTTGATGGAAATGAGATTTACATTGCTTTTGGAAAATACATGAACATGGCCTACCATACAGACACCATAGATAGCTTAATGAGCAATTTTTAAATATTTGGACATTCTGTTCACAAAATAAATTGATGGGAACATTAATTAACATTAATTAGCTGTCAGTCTTTTGGCAGACCTGAGTGGCTTCAATGAAAGAAACATCCTGACAGACTTTACTACCTTTCAATGAAATAAAAATATATAGAAGCTTGTCTTAAATTTATACTTTAAAAAAGCATCCTGTAGCTTTTTTGGGGGTTTTTGTTTTGTTTAGTTTTGGTTTGTTTTGTTTTTTAATAGTAGTAGCTCAGTTTATTCACTGCTTGGTTAAGTTGCTGTCATGGTTTAACCCCAGATGTCAGCTCAGCCCCACAGAGCCATTCACTCACTCCCTCCCTCAGTGGAATGGGGAGAGAATAGGAAGAGTAAAAGTGAAAAAACTCGTGGGCTGAGATAGTAACAGTTTAATAGACAAAACAAAATCCACACACAAAAGCAAAACAAAACAAGGAATTAATTCACAGTTTCCCATTGGCAGGCAGGTGTTTAGCCATCCCCAGGAAATCAGGACTGTATCACAGGCAAAGGGGAGGACAAATGCCAACTCTGAATGTGTCCTTCCTCCTCCTTCTTCTTCCCCCAGCTCTATATGCTGAGCAGATGCCATATGGTCTGGAATATCCTTTGGGTCAGTTGGGGTCAGCTGTCCCAGCTGTGCCCCCTCCCAGCTCCTTTTGCACCCCCACTCTGCTCAATGGTGAGGAGTAGAAAAATCCTTGACTCTGTGGAAGCACTGCTCAGCAATAACAAAAACATCCCTGAATTATCAACACTGTTTCCAGCACAAATCCAAAACACAGCCCCATACCAGCTACTATGAAAAAAAATTAACTCTGCCTCAGCCAAAACCATCACAGTTAGAAAAACTGTGGTTTTGTAATTAGTGGTTCTTTGCAAAATCATGAAATATATATATGTATGCACAATGCCTGTCTATATAAAAGTAGTATGTGCTTAAATGAGTTTTGCACTGATGGGCTCCTTGGCAAAGAAATCACTTTTAGTTGTCCATTAGGGCTGGATTCAATAGAAATTTTGGCTGACTTTACTGCAAGCCTTGGAAACCATTGGAGTATTCAAGACTTAGGCAGTCAGATGCCTGCTTTAATTTCTATTGACAAAGGAAAAGGAGGGATGAGTAAATGTAAAACATTTCCTTCCAGCTAAGAGAGGCAGCATGGTGCAGGGAGGAGGTGGAATCCAGCACATCTGGGTTGAATTTATTGCTGGCTCTGCTGCCAACTTGCTTTGTGACTTTGAGCAAGTAAATTTTTTTTTTTTTTTCACTTTGCTGTCTTACTTTGTGCAGTGTGGGGAGAGCTCACCAAGTTTCACGTGGTGCTTTGGGCAGGTGGAGGTGCTTCCTTGGTGACCATGACCAAGGTGGGGCAGTTGCCAGGCTGGCAGATTAGTGAGTGCCAGGCAGTGCTGTCTGTGTGACAGAGGGTGCAAGGGGGAGCTGTGCCTTTTGAGGGAAAGATGTTCATGAAGTAGCACCCTGCCTGCACAAACATGTGTCCATAAGTGCCAGTAACCAGTGCCTCCTACATCACAGAGTAATTTGGAGCTGAAGCTGGGTTGGCAACCTCTGTCTGTGGGTCTCCTATTTAATTTTCTACAGCACTCCCAGGGAAGAGCAATTGCTTTGGGGCTAAATCACAGAGAATGAAGTGGCTGTTTTTAAATAGTCTCTGTATTTGTGCTTCCTGCACCCAAAGCTGTTTTCATGTTCTCAGTGTGGAGGAAAGAAGGCTGGCAGCTTCCATTTTTTTTTCTTTTTCATAAGATGCATTTTGTGCCAAATGTGAAGAACTGAAAAAGCATGTGAAAGCCAAGAGAGAGTCATATATGGCCCTCTGTGTGCCACCACGACTGTGGTCCAGCAGTGATACTTGGGCTATTCCCAGAAAATTCCTGCCTATCTCTTATTTGCCTTTGTTTCTCATTTTATACAGCACTGATGTCTTAGTTCTGCTTGCTGCATCCACCAGTGGAGCTCATGGCTAATCTACAAAATCCTTGCATTTTTTTCTCTAAGCATTTACTCTTACGAGGTTGCAGGTGTGATTGCTATGAGCAGTGATGTGTGCTCTGCTGGATTTTGCAAGATGAAATCAAAGCTGACCTCAGCCCATATCACAGTCTGAATTACAAGATTAATGCAATGCAACATGCCATGTATCAGTGGGGCCAAGTGATGTCTTGCTTGAGTAGGCAGAGAATGAAATAGCGGTACTTCAGGATTTGATCCTGTGGCATTAGATGATCAGCAGGTATTATGTAAGTCCTACTGATTTTTATAAACTTCCATTTATGGCTTATGGTATGTCCTTATGATCCCACTGGTGGGTCAAGATGTCTTTCGTGAAACCTTTTGGAAATACCTGGAACATGAGAACTTGGGCAGATTTATCTCTCCACAAAGTTGTACAGGAACTCAAGACTCTGTTGAGTATCATGCAGATGATGGAAGAACTTGTCAGGAATAGTGGTCATCATGTGCCTTTATGCACTGTACAAATCTGAGAATAAAGATGCAATATTCAAGTCTAGAGACAGAATGATTATTAAAATCAATAGAAAACATTGTTGGGGACTGATGTCATCTATGCACTCTACTGCAATATTCCCCTTTATTATTTTTAACCTACAAAGGAGAAAGGTTATTAAGAATAACATGGTAACACAAGTATAACATTTTCCTGACCTACTGTAGCTTTGTTATAAGCTATCCTGGTTTAGGTGTCCCTTCAACTGCTCTGATTTTCTCTCCTCTGCAGGGTACATAATGTATTCTCCTTCTCACAGTGACATACTTGGCAACTAGAATCAGTCAGTTGAAGTGGGGTGCAGGACACCTGGATTCAGCCCTAGCCTGGGTGGGTGATGCAGGCACATCCCCTCTGTGTGTCTGCCTCCCCCTCTGTCCAGCCCCCTCCTCCTTTGCCTCCCTCTGTTAGTTTAACAGAAAGCCCTTTGGGGCCAGCACTGCTCTCCATTGTGTATTTGTACAGCATAATGAGGTGTCAGTCTTGGGGCAGGCTCTTGGAAACTACCAAAGCATAAATGGTAATAAAAATTAATTAAGTGAATACCCGTGTCCTAGGTGTCAAGGCAGGGTGTAAAAATGATCTCCAGTAAAGTGGTCTGAGTGTTTCAAAGTGTGATAGAAAGCTTCTCCAGATTTCAGAGGCTTAAATCCATCTCTTAGCATGCAGCCAGGACTTCCTGCAAAGTTCTCTAGTCCTGCACAGACAACTTGGTGAAGTGAAAGCTGAATTTGAATTGCCGTGGGTTAAAGGCAGTTATTCCCACAGTTCCCATTCCCTAATGTTTTCCACTTATGATGTTCTTCTCTCTTAATGTTCTTAGTAACTTGTGCCAAAAAAGGTGTTTCCTATCATGTTCTCCTCACATTGTGTGTTGTGGTTTAGGGATTTTTTTATTCCATATTTTCAATCCCCAGAGAGCTAAGGTTAGTCATAAACATGCTTTTGGCTATCAGATTCATGTGTGGTTTGCTATAGCAACAAACAAAAGCATTAGTCAGAAACTGGCATGAAGCTATAAACACATATTTTTTTGTGATATTACCCAGAGTTAGCTGAATTTATCTGGTACACTGTTGCCACACAACTGCATTGTATTTAGACTATAATCCTGGTTGAATAGGAACATCGTAGAAAACCCAGATAATACATTATGGAGAAATAAGCAAATCTTTTAAGTGATGTTGTTAACTGTCTGAAGATCATGGCCAGATTCTGCTGTTGCACTGTTATAAATTCAGACCAACACCTTCAGGACACAAATTTAGATCAGAGGCTAAAATCTGAATCTGTATCTATGGAATAAAAGGAAAATTACAATTTAAAGAAAAATCTTGTTTTTCCTTTGCTGTTTTCACCTCCATAATTCTACAGCAGCAAAATGATTAGAGGTAGGTGTTACCAGATTGCAGTAGGTGGTGTAAATCCACTGCCAGCACTCCTGGAGCACACTGCGTGCAGCATGGCAGGGAGGGAGCCCTGCTGAGGACAGTGTCTGTCTGTCTGTCTGTGCCTGCGCAGCGCTGGGAAGGTGCAGTCTGTGCAGAGCTGGGGTCTGTCCAGCCAGGCTGGGCACAGGAGGAGTGGCTGGTGCAGCAGCTCCTGGCTTCCCTGGGGAGCTGGTTGGGTTTGTAAGGCGAGCACTGAAATCCCACGGCTCCCAGTCCCCGAGCCAGCTGGTTTAAAGGTTGCCCTGGAGGCTCTACAGAAGTGGTGATTTTTGCCTAGGCAGAGTAGGCACATTCCTGCCTTATTCCAACCATTTCTCTTCTCATCCCTGCACCTTTTCAGGAACATGAGCCCTGCTCTGTTTTGACAGCTGCATTTAATAAAAAACATATGCATGAAAAATGTGTTTTCCAGTATTCCTGAGCTGGCACTGCTCTGCAAGGAGAACTTAAACTTCCCTAGAAATTGTTCAGATACATTTTCAGACCCCTCTCTTTGAAGGTGCATGTGTGAAGTGGTCATGACCTTCCCTGCTGCAGAGGTGTGCAGAGTGGCATAGCTGTAATATCCACACCTGCCCAAGTGATAAGAGCAGCAAATCCATCAGAACCTCCTTGTACCAACCAGTCTAGAAGTTGTTCACAGGGCCAGTGGATAAACCTGCAGCAACATGTATTTTGCACATGTGTGCTTTAGCCCTCTGAGAACTGGCTTTAGAAGTTCAGGGATCAGGGACAAGACCTAGCATTGGCTACACTGCATTCCATAAGCAAAGAGTTTTTTTCCTTAACCAACCCCCTAGCAGAAGGGCATGCCCCAGGAGATCCTACATTTCAACCCTCACTCTGTGCTTTGCTTAGTGTTCTTGAATCTGGATCTTACACACTTGGGACCCTGGCCCAGGTGTATTTTCAGAATCTTTTGAGATAAGTTTTCCACAGTAGATTTCCCTGATGCAGAAGTGTACAAGGACCTGTTTTTCAGTTAGCAGGACTTCAGAAGGCTTTGAGCAACCTGGTCTAGTGAAAGGTGCCTCTGTCCATGGCAGGGGGTAGGAATGAGATGATCTTTAAGGTCCTTTCTAAACCATTCAATTATTCCATGATTCTGTGACTTACTCTGGGCTTATGTGTGGGTTTGTCTTTGCCCTTTTCTCTTGTGTCTCCTTTTGCATCAAGCCCTGCACTTGATTTCTCTGAAAAGAAGAAGAGCTCTGGGTATTTTAAGGTCAGCAAAGTGCCTTTCTTATACTCTGTTTTGGTCAAATGGGGGCAGATCTTCTTCATAAGTGTTCAAAGTGGGATTAAGTAGTGTTCAAAGTATTTGCAATGAAGAAAGAAACAAATTCTGCTCTCGGTGTAGTCGCAGAATTCTGTCAACACTGCCCCAACACCACTATATAAAGCAAATATTTCAGTCTCTGCTAAAACCCTCTAACATCTCAGTCCATGGAGGACTTTGGGACTGCAGCGTTTAAAAATGTCACAGTAAGATGGTGGTGGAGCCTTTTGTTTTAGACGGGATAATTTCATGGTAGCAATCGTTTTCCTTTTCTGGCATTATTGACTGTAAGCTGTGCATAGTGCAAGGAATGCAAATCCACCTTCCTCAGGAGAGGGCGGTGATCCCTGTGCTGCACACAGAGCTCACAGGGAGCTGAACCAGACAGCAGAGTCCTCATGGGGCCACAGGACCAGGCAGGGGGCAAGACAGCACAGGTAGTAAAACACCATTGGTTTAAAAATACTCTTTGCAAAGACAAAAAGTACTTTAAAATACTTAATACTTAAAAAATATTAAAAATACTCTTTGCAGAAAACACTACAGATGGACTGAAGGGCACCTCCAGGTGCCTCCCATTCTTTCCTTTTGCTCAAACTCTTCACAGTTCCACAAATCAAGGTGCTCATTGCTGTTTTTCAGAGTGGGGACAAGCCACTGGATTGTCCTCCTGTTGCACAGATTTAAATGACTGAAGAAGCCACCTTGCAGCAGATCTCAAAAACTGTAACTGAAGCTCCAGGATCTTCCTTTTCCTTGTACTTTGTATTGGTACAAAGCTCTTTTATTTCAGTGGAGTTCTTGATCTGGCTGAAGCACAAAATGTAATTAGTTCCCTTATGAATTAGTCTGAATTTAGCACAGCTGTTTATCAATAAAAACCTTACCATGTGCCTCCAAAAAGAATGCCTCCTGTTTTAACTGAGTTACAAGATGCTTAACCTGAGTGTGAACAGACCATTATGATAAAGCTACTCATTTCCATTAGATATCATTATTTTTGTATTACAGAGAAGCTCTGGATGTTTGGAAATGCTATGAATCAGTGTTAGGGCTGATAATCAAATCCAAATTCCTCTTAGTGCTTTCAAACAACTCCACCCATCTCAATTCATTCAGCAGTTACTACATGGATGAGCCACAGTGCAGTTACTTTCTTGCTATTTTAGTCTTTACCCAGAAAGAAATCCGGAACTGCACTAATGAGTCTTGAAAGAAATGGTTTAAATGGTTTCTCCCCATCGTTTATACTTGTGCCTGTGAAACCTAAAACTGAAAGCTGCTTCCTTAACGAAACTGTGTTTCCCTCTAATCTATTAAGCAAGCCTTTTGATTTGTTATTTTTGGGTGCTAGGAGGTACAGAAATGGAAAATCAGTACTGAACCATTTAAAAACCACACGCAAAGATTCAGTTTTATTTTTTTCAAAAATATAATGCAACAAAAGTTTGTCAGCGTCAGTTTTTCCTTCTGTAAATTAATATGCACTTAAAATTCCAATACCTTTCAGTCTTACATAATTATTTTTAATTTCAAGCAATGAAGATTAAGGTAACAGATTTAATTTGTTAAAGAAGACATGTATCAAATGATATATTTAGAAAATGCTGGGGCGAGGTATGCATCTATTAGGGAAAGGTGTTCCAAAAAGAGGTAAAAACCAATGGGCTGAAATCACCAGACAACATTTTCAAAAAGAATTTGGTATGTGACCAACTCAATAATTTTGAAATCTGACCTTTTGGTGACTGAAACCCAAGTTTATAGTCCATTTATTCAGGTTTTAATTACACTGATCTGGGCAGAACTAAGCTAATTTATTTATTTATCTGACTCAATGGATTAGTTTGTCTGTAAATGAGATTTTACGCTTTTGTAAACCCACAGTCTGCATCCAGAAATTCTCTCCAATTTTAAAGAGAATCTCCTACCACACAAAAACAAGGAAAAGTGAGCTGTGCCAAATGCTATTTTGCTACTGTCAGTGTTTATTGATAGAAAAGATTTTTATCTTAACAAAGTGAGGGAACTGTTAACTTTATCTTTGATGTAAAATATTTTCCCATAATAATTTTCTGTCACCTTTATCCTGTATCTCTTGTATTACATATACATTAAGGAATTTAAAAGCTTAAAAAATATTTTCTTCTGTAGTGATTTACATCCAAACAAGTTGCCCAGGGAATTTTCTCTCAAGCTGAAAACCTGTTTCCAGAAGCAGATATTTATATAAAAGCCCCCATAAAAGGTTGTGGGAAACGACCAGGTTTTTTTCTGCATTCCTGTTTTGAGAGGGGCTGTGCCCAGCATACCAAAGGGACAGCCAAAGTAGCATCACTCCATTAATATTGCTGTATTTGGGCACTTGATTGTGCACTAAGTTTTATCAGTTGGGTAACGAGAAATAAAAGTCTTCTAGACCTTTGAGGCCATAAGGATCACAGTACAAACTCTTTCTCTCTATATATGTATGTATGTATGTGTTCATATTTTTCTCTAAATACAAACATTTTACTGAGCATTGATTCTGATGGGGATGTTTTTTAAGCAAAGGGTTTGAAGAGCATTTTTAGCAGTTTGGGCTACAATGTCTGTTTCTAATTTGGAGTGGTAAGTGCCATTTACACAAAGCCTGCATCAGTTTCTTTGGGCTTTTTGCAAACTGTTAGCAGTTCCTCTATTCTTATCTTAAGACCTATTCTTACAGAACAAATGTGCTTTCTACCAAAACCACTGAGAATTAGCATCTTTCTTCAGTGTGTCAGTAGTGGGCTACCTTAAGAGACAGCTTGGTGTTACAACCCCTTCTTCTTAGGAAATACTGACTCTGTGGCCAGAGATATTGAATCTCGGGGCTGCCAATCAGGCCTACGCAGGCAGAGAGATCATTTTCCATAAATGCATTCATTTGATTCATTTATAAATCTGAGCAGGGCTGTGCTTTGGCAGTGGAACAGGCAATCTGCTCTGGTAGAAGCCTGAATTCTTGGAAGGGTGATTCAGAGAGGAGAAGGAATGTGGCAAAGTTAATTTTTGTGATCCTTGTGGGCCTTATCTGCAATAGGCACCCACCTGCCTGTGCATTTGGGTGAGCCATGGTAGGAGCTGAGTTCACAGCTGTCCAACAGGGAAGGGAGCAGGAATCAACTCCTTGCTCTGAGAGGAAGGCAGATGTGCTGTGCATTTCCTTCCCAAGTCTAGTTTGTTGTGTAGGTGAAGAGGTTTATTTCAGAGGGGAGAAAACTGCAAGATTTCAATAATCAATATACTGGATAACCAAATAGCTGCAGAGTAGTTCCCACTAGGGTTTCTGAAGCTGGTAAGCAAGTGAGAGCTCTTCATTTGCAACACGTTCCTGAAACCCTTCTTAAAACCTCGCATCATCCAGATGGGCAGTGACACTCCAGGAAATTTTATCTGGGTATCCATACAACTGTTTACTGTTTATCCATACAACTACTTTACATTTATTCGCACAGTAGCGAATCAATTGCAAGTAAAACCAGTGTATCCCAGGAGATAAAACTGTTGAGGATCAGAGTGGATTACACCAGTCTTTATTGCTTTATTTGGCTATGAATTGCTAACTTACTTTCTGTCCAAAAGGGTGGTAAGCAATTTTGGTTCAGTCCAGGAGTTTGGGCACAAATAGCAACAATTGCTAAAAAGTTATTCCCTTCTCTTATCATCTTTGTGAGAACTGGCCCTACAATCCTGGAAAAATCATAACTTATAATTATCCTGATTCATAATTATTCCATTATCACAATATTATGTAAGAAAACACTGTAGGAATTCATGCAGGAAGTAAAGCACAGACTGGAAACCCATTCTGTCACATGAACCTGAGAGAGAGGAAAACTCCTGCCTAACACATGAGGGACAGAGACACGGGGCAGGAAGTTACACCTGCCCTCCATGCAAACAGACTAAATCTAGAGATGATACAAAACCTGTGCTTCTGAGACAGAACCATGGCCTGGGGGAAGCAGCACCAAACCTCTGGTTGCTGTGGGTACCATGAGCATTTGCCTTTTTCACTCATGTTTTAGCTAGGAAGAGGAGGGACAGACCAGGAGAGGCAGATACAGCTAACAACCACTGCTGTCTGCTTTTGCTGTCTCTTTTGGACATCCCTCTATTCATGTTCTTGCAATAAACTTTGGTTAAGAGCTTATTTTTGAACTCTCTGTTACTTGTAGGAAAGGTTATTCTGTTTCAGTAAGAGGTGAAATATTAGACTAATGAAATACTTTAGCTAATATTTTATCCTTGTAACAGAAGAGTTATGTGGATCTGGCCAAACTACATTTCCTATATAGCCAAGTAACCAATAAATGATGATAGCTAGATGAAAGCCATTAACTCGGGATCTGCTAAATTTCAGTTTGACAGCTGGAAAAAAAAAGTCCCCTGTGCTTTTCATGTTAAAATATGACTCAAACTGAGAAGGTCTGTGCAGAGCCCCACCAGAGTGATTTATTTTCACATTCTGAATTATTCTGTGCTTTCTATTAAGTTTATCTTTACCATCAGAGAAAAGGTAGACCACTGCAAGAATTGAGAACTTCTTTCTTCAGCCTTCCTAAAGTTTTGCTCCTATTGTGAAGTGTGAGCAGGAATGCTTTTAATGCTTTTAAATCTGTGGGCAGGGCTTATCAATAAACACACACTCATGGGAAAGCCATTCACTCTTCTTTTCATCTGGGGGCTGTTAGTTTTTGGTTTTATGGTAGTGTTTATATAATTTCTTAGTTGCCAGTGCTCTTACACATCTTTCCTGGTATTAGTCAACCTGTAGAAAATGCTCTATAAAATCCTACAGAGCTCAGTATGGTCTGCAAGGAGCCTTGATTCCCGAGACATTTCCCTGCTTGGATGTACTTTGCCGAGCATAGTACTGTTCCTTTTGATAAAAACAAGTGTTAACTTCGTGGACAATCCTCTGGCTGGGCAAGGAGATTCATGATTGTAACTCACATATATATAATGTCTTCAAAAGGTTTTGAGATGAAATGATTTGAAGGCTTTTAATGAAGTACTCTAACAGCCAACAAGGGCAGCTTAACATACCAAGGCAATGAATCAAAACATCTTGTTCATGCCTTGAATGGAAGGAAACTATTCACACACGTTGGTTATTTGGGAGTAGCTGCTCCTTTAGCACTCCTGTGCCCCTGCTTTCGGCTCCAGGTCCGAGCTGCATTCATCACAGCCCAAGTATGCAGCCCCGGGACAGAGTGCAGCCAAGGGGCATTGCCACACCAGAGCAAAACAAAGGCAGGAGTGTAGCCTGTACACCGGCCTAGCTGGTTCTGATAGCATCCCGCTGATAATGAGGCCTGTTAAACTCCTTCAGCAGCAAAATCTTTATCTTCATTCCTCAGAGCAGCCCTTTGTCTTCATCCCACGGAAATTTCAGGGCTTGCTGGGGAGAGTCCCACTGGCAGCACAGAGCAGAGGGGAAGCACTAAAGGAGGGGTGCTGATGCTCACTTTAACACCTTTTTTTGAGGCAAAACAGCTGCTTTTGCACTGTGGCAGCGTTCCGTGCAGAGCTGACGGGCTGGTTCTTCCAGGTGGAGCTGCTGCATGCCCCGCTGTGTCTCTGGCAGCAGTTCAAGTGAAGTAACACGGCATTCCAGCCATGGAGGGGCATTCCAGCCATGGAGGGACATTCCATGGAGGGCTGGGAGAGGCAGCTCTCCGTGACAGTGCCCGCATCCACGGCCAGGGAGCCTGCACCAATAGAATGACAGCCGAGTGTCCCCATCCATGGCCAGGGAGCTGCCCCATAGAGTGACAGCCAAGTGTCCCCATCCATGGCCATGGAGCCTGCCTGATAGAGTGACAGCCGAGTGTCCCCATCCATGGCCAGGGAGCCTGCACCAATAGAATGACAGCCGAGTGTCCCCATCCATGGCCAGGGAGCTGCCCCATAGAGTGACAGCCGGGTGTCCCCATCCATGGCCATGGAGCTGCCCCATAGAGTGACAGCCGGGTGTCCCCATCCATGGCCAGGGAGCCTGCCTGATAGTGACAGCCGAGTGTCCCCATCCATGGCCAGGGAGCCTGCCTGATAGAGTGACAGCCGAGTGTCCCCATCCATGGCCATGGAGCCTGCTGGATAGAGTGACAGCCGGGTGTCCCCATCCATGGCCATGGAGCCTGCTGGATAGAGTGACAGCTGAGTGTCCCCATCCATGGCCATGGAGCCTGCTGGATAGAGTGACAGCTGAGTGTCCCCATCCATGGCCATGGAGCCTGCCTGATAGAGTGACAGCCGAATGTCCCCGTCCATGGCCATGGAGCTGCCCCATAGAGTGACAGCCAAGTGTCCCCATCCGTGGCCAGGGAGCCTGCTGGATAGAGTGACAGCCGGGTGTCCCCATCCTTGGCCATGGAGCCTGCTGGATAGAGTGACAGCCGAATGTCCCCATCCGTGGCCAGGGAGCCTGCTGGATAGAGTGACAGCCGAGTGTCCCCATCCGTGGCCAGGGAGCCTGCTGGATAGAGTGACAGCCGGGTGTCCCCATCCATGGCCATGGAGCCTGCTGGATAGAGTGACAGCCGGGTGTCCCCATCCATGGCCATGGAGCCTGCTGGATAGAGTGACAGCTCGGTGTCCCCATCCATGGCCATGGAGCCTGCTGGATAGAGTGACAGCCGGGTGTCCCCATCCATGGCCATGGAGCCTGCTGGATAGAGTGACAGCCGGGTGTCCCCATCCATGGCCATGGAGCCTGCTGGATAGAGTGACAGCCGGGTGTCCCCATCCATGGCCATGGAGCCTGCTGGATAGAGTGACAGCCGAGTGTCCCCATCCATGGCCATGGAGCCTGCTGGATAGAGTGACAGCTGGGTGTCCCCATCCATGGCCATGGAGCATGCCTGGATAAAGTGACAGCCGAACATTCCTGCTGGGCTCCAGCCGTGCCCCGGAGCCCTGCCCAGCAGTTGCTGTAACTCAGTCCATGGCATCTTGCAGGACAATGGAATGAATCCAGGTCTCTGGAATGCACTAGGAAATCTCTGTAGAAGATGAACCTCTTGATTTTTTTTGCTGGTGGTTTTCCCCAGCATCGCTGGAGCTGTTGACTAGAAGTGCCACAAACCTTCTCGAGGTCATGGTGGAGCCTGCACGGGTTGTGCAAGATCCTGTGCTATAACCATGTTTAAACCTCATGGCAGCTTCCTTTAGGAACAAGCACATGCATAGCAAGGTTTATTTGCAGACACTTTCAGATTCTTATCTTTGCAGCTGATGCTTGCAGGATCATTTCCCTCCAGCATTACTTGCTTGGGAGTCAGGTGAGCTTACCTATCTGAAAAAGTGCTCTTGAGAGGCCAAGATTAATGTCAGGCATGTGCATAGTGTTCCTGTTATCAAGTGCTTTCCTGAACTGGGACCTGCGATTTAAAACATTCTAAGTATTCTAAGTATTCCCTATTTCAACTACAAGAAGTGAATCAGAAGGAGCTGCAGGACCTCATGGCAGCACTGCTCAGGAGCTGTGAGAGCTCTGAGGGAGGAAAAGGAATCCCAGTAATTGTGATACCTGCAGGAGAGGGAGAACAAGCTTTGGGGGGGAAAGTCAGGCACACCATCCATCTGGAGAGAGGGATGTGGTTTTGAAAACAAGAGACTTTCTGGAGAAATGCATTATCAGTTGCCTGCCATTTGTCCATGAGGAGTAACAGCCCTGTGTGACAGGGTGCCGGGGGGCAGAGGGACAGACAGACCTGCAGATACAGGGGCTGATGGCTGCAGGAGGAGAGCTCTGGTACGGGAGCCGGCTGAAGCTGTCCCTGACAGCAGCCATGCACAGCTTTGTTTACAGCAAGACATAAGCCCATGAGGGAGCACCATGAAAACTGCTAACCTACATGTATGCATTCTTTAGTGGGTCAAACACAGTGCCAACAACGACAATGACATTAAAATATTACTGCTGTGGTTTGTCTCGCAATTATTCATTCCTCCTTCTCCTTATTAATAATGCAAATGAGGTTATGTGTCCAGAGCATGCTTTGCACTGTCAGAAAAGACCTGATTTAAAGATGTCCCAGCCTTGCCCACATGTCAAGGTACGAGTTTTCTAAGTGGCTATGGACTCAGAGTTATTTCCACAGCACTGCACAAACAGAACTGTTGGTTTCTTGTCACGGCTTAGAAATTGTAATTAGCAAATGCCAAAATCCTCACGAAAAAAAGGCATAGGTTGTGGCAAAGTAATGAAAAAGCATAAGGGTGTGTTATTTTTAATAACAATAAGTGAGTGATCAAAGCATAAAAGTTCTCACCTGTGGAGAGATATTAATCATGGATCAGGTTTCTGTCTGTTAAGAGAAATTATTTGTTGAAGTAATGTTGAAGTTGATGCAAGGAAAAGTGATATGCTTAAAGATGAGAGCAGATCACCTAACTTCACTATTCATATGCAAATATAACTTTAGTACAAAATCTTAGAAAGCAAAAAGCCCAAATCTAAGAACTGCAGAAAAAGGGCTATAGTCTGGAAGCAGAGAAATTAGGATGATCAGCAAAAGACATTTTTGTTTCTTTTATTAACATCTCTGGTATTTTCATGTACTATTTTATTTTTAAGTATATAGATCACAGAAATTTTATATGCCAGTGTTCCAATTAAAACTAGGTTTCTCTTTATACAATACATTAAAGCACATTTGATTTAAAATCAATGACACTGTCTTACTTGGAATTCATTGTATTGTATCAAATGTGATTTTGGAGACTGTTGCCCAATGAACAGTGCCTCTTTTTACTTTTTTCCTTCTGGTTTTGCCCAAACAGTCCATCTGGGTTGCTAGGCTGAAGATAAAATAATTTTAAAATAATTGCATTTCGAAAAGCAGATACACATTTCAGTCATATGATATGAAAATGATCCAGCCTATATAACTCCTACTGCTTACTTTCAAAAAATTCCCTTGTTCTGAAGTCAGTCCAGTAGCTATTAGAAGTAGTCACTGATGTAAATTCCATCTTGTTTATGAAAACATTTTGAACAAAGCATTGATTGTCCAGGGTCCATAAAAAAAAGCTAAAATCTATAAAATGTTGGCATTGCTACTATTCAGGGCATGAGAATGACATGCATATAAATCATAGTTTATTGGCACAGGCTTTTCTACTCAGAAAGGAGGCTTTGCTGAAAATGTACTGCAATGCCTCTCTTTTATAGATTTCTTTTGAAAGTGTTCTGAATCAGGAAATAATCAGAAGCAAATCTTAGTTTACAGTGGGAATCAAGGGCACAGGGAGTCTTTTATGACGTGGGTTAGCTATCATAGAGGGGCAGCCTAGGCAGAGTTTGGGGAAATCAGGGTGGATGGAAAAGCCTCAGTGTGAAGCTTTGGGAGGGAAGGTCATCTGTGTGTCTGATGCCCCTCCATGCAGTCTCACCCACCTCTCTGTTAGCCCTGGGGACAGTAATATGTTGGTTGAATTTTTTCAGGAAAAGGCGCTATTATCACAGTTTAGGAGAGGTGCTGTACTTGCATTGCTCCAGTTCCAGACAATTAAAGTGTCACTGAAGCTACATCAGAGTAAAACAAGAGTAAACCAGCCTAAGAAGTCCCACAGATTATTCTTTCCTGTTTCTTTTCCAGTAGCAGAATTATTGGCAGCCACCAGGGATCAATGCTGTAGTTACCACTGGAGTGCTGCACTGAAGAGCAAACACTCCAGCAATCCAAGCAATTTTCTGTTAAGTCATTCTGCTGGACTGCAGGGCTTGTGGGTGGGATTCTCCCAAGGGAAAAATATGGCAATGCCACAAGACTTAGTCCTTACTATTTCTTGGAATTTTAGTAACAGCCATAAAATTTATTGTTGGCACCTGAATCTTTAGAAGCGCTAGGCAAATTAAACAATCGAGCATCAATCCTGCAGCTCTTCTCCTCATATGATGCTTATTAAAATACATTTGGTGAAGTGCTTCATGAATGGATTCCAGAGTTTTCAAGCAGAAATGCTTAAAATCAGGTTTATAACTCCATGTCTAAATTTTTTATATGGTTATGCTAATTTTTCAGTTGTTAGAGCTTCTGAAGACTAAAAATGCTAGAGCTTTTGAAAAAAAATCAAGCTAAATTTCAGGCAGGTCAATAATCTGAGCTAAAATGAGCATTAAGACCATTTTCTAGAATTTGCCAGAATGGTCCATTGTAGGTGTCAGGACTAGTGCTGTGAAGGCTAAAGGATGAATGATCTGGCAGCCCTGATGTGTTCTGGGTTGATCCTAATTCCCTGGGGCTGGAATGCTGCAGGAGAACTGATTATGATGCTGTACATATGGCTAATGTGGATTGCCTTTTATTTTATCAAGTTTGGAAGCCTGACCCAGAGACTGTTAGAGGATATTCCCACTGGAAGCACACTGTTTCCATCCACCTTAACAAAGTGGTCCATCGCTGATCACTGGGGCATAACTCTTGCAAAACTTTGCCTGTACTATATAATTTCATCTTCAAAAAAAATCGAGGAAGAAGTAAATGTAGATCAGAAAACTATGAGGAGTGACCAGCAAAATTCCAGCCACTAACAAAAGCTTGGCAGCGTGTGTAAGTCAGTGATTGCAGACATGACTAAGTTGTGCCATCTTGTCTGCACACAGAGTGTGTAATGTCCAGAAATCTTGTGTTCCAGCCCAAGGACTCTCCATTTGAGACAGACAATGAGTTGCACAGTTCTTCTTGTCAGTTGTTTTCTCCAGTTTTTGAGCATATTTTTAAGCCAGAGGATCTGTTTAGGAGAGCCAAAGCTATGTATAGTAATGGCAGCTGCAGAACTGAGAGTTGGGGAGCTAGACAGCCTGATGGCTTGGAAAAAACAAGCATGGAGACAGGAAAGAGACACAGTTATTGGGACAGGGACTTGGGCATGTGTGTGAATAGCTGGTGCATTAGGGAATATGTAGTTCAGCCACACTGTCCTCTACTGGTTAAAGCTGGATCTCTGCAAATGTTCTAATTCATGCTGTTTTCATTCTTTGGTGCCCAATTTAAAGCATTTCAAGGGGATCATACTTTCAGACAGCCCATCTCCTTCACCTCTGTGTGCCCTCAATACTTTTAAAAAGTAAGAAAACAGTGTCTTTTGTACTGTCAAGGTTCGTGATATTTACTCTCCTGTTCTTAAGACCTTTGTCAGAAGTGAGGAAGGGTCTCAATATGGGGAATTTCAATCAATTTAATCCATTGTGAATTAGCAAATTATTAATTACTGATTCTGCTATTTTAAATAATAAAACAATTCAGGGAGAAACACTTCAGATTCCCTCTGTACGCCTCTCCTTCCCCTTTTCTGGTCTCCAATCCCTCCAAGCTTTCATTGTGGGCTATGCTCAATCCCTCTGGAAAGGTGGAGGCTGGTGCAGGAGACAGGGGTCAGCAGATGGTCGATGTTTTTCTTTTTCTAAAGATATCAGAAATACTCATATCCAGAAATGTAAAGGCTTTTGTGAAAGACAAAAACCCCCCCAGCTTGGAGAAAATGTGGAATTAGAGGTAAACCAGATTATAACCCCTGCCCATGGCTAGTAGGGAGGACTAGATGATCTTGAAGGTCCCTTCCAACCCACACCATTCTGTGATGCTGGGAATCTAAATTAAGGCAGGCCTTTCCAGTGGCCTGTGCACAGCCCTGCTGCTGCAGGGGATTTCAGCTTGCCAGCTGACTGCTCTGTGCTCTGTGTGCATCGTGAGGCACCAACAACCACAACCTGTGTGCTGCTTTCAGGTTCTGGACGACAGCTGAGACCGGCCGAGGCCCCGGGAGATGCTGATGCCGATGCAGATGCAGATGCAGAGGAGGAAGATTCTGTGAGTTTCTTAGAGTTGAATTTTTCTGTGATGACAGTTTGTCAGAGTGGGATCTTAAATATTTTGTTTATGGCTAGGTCTTTCTGGTGGTTTTCCTTCCCATTAAAAATGTTGTATTTTTGCTTGGGACTGTCCTGCCAGCTCAAAACCCAGAAAGATGTTTCAGTGTAAAGGCGTCTGCTCTTTGCCATGGCTCATTGGCATAAGTTTGCTACCAAGACTTAGCAAACTATTACATGGCTGTTAACTACAGTAACGTTTCTTTAAGGATTTAGACAGTTTAGGTTCCCTATTGTCTGACTGGAGAAGGAAGAGTGCCAATTGCTTGTCAGCAGAAATTCCTGCTGGGACTTTTGCTTGCTTATAGAGGGCAATAAAGTTTGAAGCCATTGGATGCAAAGTTTAGGTATGGAAATACAGCCGGGAAGAGATTTTTTTTTAAATTTTTTCAGTTATTGCTAATTGATCTGTCTGTTTTCAGTCTGTTCAGTCTGCAGATACACACAATACATAAATAAAATCAAAATAAGCTTACCACTGGGTTTTGTCTCTCAGAACTCTGTCCCTTGTGGGTTTGAGTGCTTTAACATGAGAACTGTATTTGTTCTTGACCTAAAAAAAGTTACTGGCTATTTTTTATCCACCATCACTAATGAAAGATTTTTACTCAGAAGGACACTATGGATAGCTAGAGAAACAGTCCTAAAAATGAGTCACTGTTTAATGGTGGGTGTTCCTTTATCACTGCTCGTGTCTTTTCCACAGGTTACCGAAGTGGCAGTAGAAGACATTCGTCCAAGGCCACAAGGATCCTCTCCAGTTTATGAGTATCCTGAAGAAGAAGACTATTTAAAGGCAAGATAATTAATTTTCATGCAGGCATGGCTTTATCAAGTTGATTCAAGAGGCTTTAGCTCCCACAATGCCATAGAATGGGACATTGCTGCAGCCACATTGTCTTCCTGTCCCCACCAAAACTGCATCTCTGTTCATTGATGGATTTATTTTGTGCTGGGCTTCCTGACCATGTTCTTGTTTCTTGGCAAGAAAATGCATTTGACTTAATTCTGTAAAGGACACAAGACAGAGAGCATAAAGAAATTGTAGTGTTTTTCATGTTAGAATATATGGCTTGAACCTAATTAATAAGTATTTCAAAATTACCTGTATCTCTTGGTTATTCAAAGTTAGAGATTTAATTAGTCAGCCATGTTAAGTAGGCAACAGTTTAAAATTCATGCTGAAGCTGAATAAGTAAAAAAAATTACGTTTACAAAATTGAAAGATGAACAATATACTACATTAGGACACAGAAAGACTTCCAATATCTTAAGACATTTGGTCTCTGACCAAATGCAAATTTTGTTACAATGGTCTCTGATTTAATGCAAATTTTGGTACAATGAAGGGAGGCCTTGGCATCTAATTTACTGCTGAGATTAGTATAGTTAAATAATTCATGTTGTACATGGCTCTTGATCCTGATTTTGCTCTGTGCCATTAAAGTCAGCCTCATTTCTTGCTCTAAACCAGGAATTTTAACTGACTTTTGTTGTACTTAAGATCGCCGTGGCTTCTGAACTTGAAATAATTCAAAATTGTTTTTCAGCCTCAAGAAGAAAACAAAAAGCATTCTACAGATAAATCAAAGCAGAGTCATCCACAGGTCAGTCTAAAAGCACTCTGTAGCTTTAGGTATGAGCCTTGTAAATAGTAAAGTTTGTTAAAACACACAGACATGAATGGGAGGACAGAAGGAAGGACAAATGGGCAAAGAGTCACTTTGGACTTGTTTTGATCAGGAACTTCATGAATGGCCAAGTTGTGGCACGGGCAGGAACACTGATTTGTCCTATTTGTGGTCCTTCCATAATTCTTTTTAGAATTCTTTCTTTAGCCTTCTCTGATTTGAGTGCAGTACAGCATTAAGCTCTTATTTTGACTTTTTTCTTTTCTTTTCGGCCCATTGACTTTGAGTGGTTAACATCTTCACAGAAAATACAGTCTTTCAGCCCTAAAAGTTTCCATATGTTTCACATTTTAAAATTATAACCTATTTTCCCTATGACCCTGATTTAACTTAACCCTAACACACGTGCTTAACTGTAATTTAGAACAGAATCAAACCCACACTAAGTATGTCCTCAATTTTGGATAATCTTTCTTGAGCTATTGAAAATATACCTGAGGAGATTAAATTTTTTATTGTAGAACAACTTAGAACCCTTTAATGCAAATTAATAAAAATTATAAATTCACATATTTTTCTATCTCTAGGAGACAATGGAAGTGACCCTGAAAACAGAAGTGGAAGCTGGAGCTAGTGGTTTTAGTGTAAAAGGTGGAGGAAATGAAGGAATATTTATTAAAAAAGTACTTAAGGAATCTCCTGCTTCAAAAATATTTAGTCTTAGAGAAGGTAAAGTCTGATTTTTAATATTTTTTTAAATTTTATTCTGCATCTTTAAATAATGAGAATTGTAGCTGTGTGATCTGCCATCTCTTTAGGTATCAGAAATAGTAGATTTTAAACCAACTAATGTTATCTATGAGCTTAACCTGTCCATATAAATAATTTCTAAGATCACTTGCTTGAACAATAATGAAATGCGATGTTTTTTGTATACCATCGAAAAACATCAGTTGTCACTGGAACAGTGGAAAAGATACATAGAAAGTAGTATATACAAAACTAAAATGGAAAAAAAAAAGATAAGAAAACACAAAGTAATTAAAATTATGTATTATTCCACTTGCAGGTGATCAGCTTCTAAGTGCTACAATATTTTTTGATAATATCAAATATGAAGATGCACTCAAGATTCTCCAATATTCCGAGCCATACAGAGTCCAATTCAGCCTCAAAAGAAAAATTTCCGTGCATGAAGATCTGGAACACTCTTCAGCCCAGCACAAAAAGGAAAGGATAGGCCAGGTACATTTCTGATTAGTTTACAAAGTTTGGGTAACATACTATAGTAATGTGCTCTGTGGAAATAGATCATAAAACAAATGCTTGTGTCTTCTTAAGACTTACATATGTGTTTAAAGTTAATAGCATGAATATTCATTATTTTAAAAAATCCCACACAATATTTGCAGCTTTTTAAATATCTTGAGTGAGACTATGGGTTTTATATATATCCACAATCTTGTTTTAAGTGGTGAAAATATTCTTTAATGAGTCAGCATTTTTTAATTGTTGATTGTCCACTGATGGAACAGACTTGGGTAATCTCTGTAATACTTATAATGTATGTTCCAAAATGTAAAATATCAGTAAAAATTTTAATTCAAAGCTTCTTTGTAAGATTTTTCTATTAAAAAAATCTGTGTCTAACCACTGATATTTTGAGAGACCTCTTCATAGGTTTCCATCAACTTAAAGATCATATTTTCTTCATATACATATACCTATACATATAGATAAATACTATATATAACATATATTTGTACAGGGATAAATAGATAGATAGATAGATAGATAGATAGATAGATAGATAGATAGATAGATAGATAGATAGATAGATAGATAACCTGCATACATACATACAGAAACCACTGTTTACTGTAATATTTTGAAAGGAATATCTTCAGAAATCCATAAATTACACTCCATTTGTTTGATGTAATTTCTGCCTGACATTGCATATTTTTATAATCTTCAGGATTTTTTTATATAACAAGTAGATACTAGTAATAAAAAGAAGGTTTTAAGGTATGTTTTTTATTTTCTGTTGCACCTATATTTAGGTTACTGCTAATCTTCTGAATACTATTTGTTCTTTTAGGAAAATGAGATCAGTGAGAGTATTCCTGAAGAAACACTGCAAGTTTCAGGAAAATCCATTTCAGAAGAAGACAGGGAAACATTAATTGTAAGCCAAAGAGTAGGAAGAAGTAAGAGACCTAAAAAAGATAGATTATCATGGCCAAAATTTCAATCAATCAAAAATAAAAAGATATTGAGGCACAGAAGATCTCATAGTACATCAGATGCATATGAGCCTGCTTTGCAGGATATTTCACCTACAAGCACGGACACAGAGTCTCAATTTCCACAAGAGGTCCATACCAAAGAGAAAAAAGGAGGCCAAAGGAAGCTGAAGTTCCCTAGCATTGGATTCAGAATGCACAGGTCCAAACCAGAACCACAAGAGAAGCAAAAAAAAGAAATAAAAACGACACTGATCTCTGAAAGAGAAAAAATGCATAATTATGATATAAGCCTGGAAAATCCCGAAATTTTAACTGTTGAATATACCACATCTCCTGCTTATGAAATGAAGACAGGGGAGGGACACGAAACTTTAACAAAAGACTTAAAAGAAATTAAAAATGGCATTCCATCTCATGTAAAACAATGCCCTGAAGTTGAAATAAGCATTGAAAAAGACAAGGAAGCATCATCAAAATTTAATGTACCTGAAGTACCAGACATAACAACAGAGATACCAAAGCCTAGTTTAGAAATTGCTGATCTGAAAGTGAGCCCAACTAAAAAATCACCACAAGCCTCATCAAAATCCCGAAAAAAGAAACAGAAGGGAACAGCAGATAAAAAAGATGGAGAAAGTGGAATTAACATAGACTTGATGGGTCACAGTACTAAAGGAACTGTACAGGTAAAAGGCCTAGAAATTGGCACTGCTAAAGTAGAATTAAAGACATCTGAAACAATGGAAACAGGAGAAAAACAAGCAGAAGAAGACACACAAATACTAAATATTCAGAAAATAAATTATGGAATTTCAGTGCTGAAAAGAAAAGAGACAGAGACTGACATTACCAAACAGGGAAGTGATGTTCCACAGTCAGTACCGGAAAAAACAGCTGATATGACTACAGAGGACAGCAGGAATTTCAATGTGAAAACTAGTTTGCCAGATGCACAAACAGAGGTATCTACTTGGAAAATACAAATGCCATCATTCAAAGTGGCCAAAGCACCTAAAACAGACACGAAAATAACAAGAGAAGAAAGCAAAGAGGACACAGAAGATAGGATAAAAAAGGAAAGCATGGAGGAAGATGCCATGCCCGCAAATGACAAATCCTTAAACATAGAAATTGAAATGAAGAGAGGAGAAAAAGATATAGAGGGGAAAGAAAGCAAATTCAGACTGCCGAAGTTAAAATTGCCTACATTTACCTGGACAAATACCAAGGAAGAAACAGCCATACTTGAAGCACAGATAACTGACAGGGAAGTACAAGTGCAAACGCTGGAAAATGCAGGAGGACTTCGAGTAAGTGGACCACCAGAAAAAATTACGTTTCCAAGTGTTCAAACACAAATAGGAATATCCATAGGAAACAAAGATGAAAACAAAATAGTAAAAAAAGGTGAAGGCGACTTGACAAGTCCGAAAAAACCAAACATAAAATCTTCCCAAAAGGAAATAAAACCGGAAGATACAAAAGGAAAAATACAGATTTCAAAACCAGATATTGAAATAGATAAGTGGGAATTAGATAAAAAATCAAAACCTGAAATTTCAGAAATCACGCCATCTAAAATCAAAGCTCCCAAGGTAGACATCAGTCTGCCCTCCGTCGATGTCACTCTTCCCCAAGCCAGCATCGACCTGCAGGCGCCCGAGGCCAGCCTTAGTCTTGAAGGAGAAGCCAAAGTGCCAGAGAAGGAGGTCACCAAGACCAAGGACGGCAAGTTCAAGATGCCCAAGTTCGGCATGCCTTCCTTTGGCTGGTCCAGCAGCAGAGAGGCCAAGGGCACCGTGGCCGCCGAGGTGGACGTCAGCCTGCCGGAGCCTCAGGTGACGATGCCTTCCGGAACCGCCGAAGTGGAGATGACCCTGCCCGCGGCCGATATCCAAGCGCCCGGTGTGGAGGTGACCGTGGAGACGGGCACGGTAGCAGCAGAGGGTGAGAAAGGCCGATTCAAGATGCCCGACGTCAAGATGCCCAGCGTCAAGCTGCCCAAAGTCAAAGCTCCCCAGGCACAGGTCAGCCTGCCCAAGGCCGAGGTCTCGCTGCCCAAAGGCCTGGAGGGCGAAGTCGCCCTGCAGGGCCCCGAGGCCGAAGCCAGCCTGGAGGTGGCCGCTGGCAAAGCGGAGGGCGGCGGCATGAAAATACACATGCCCAAAGTCAAGGTGCCCAGCGTGGTCTTCTCCAAGCCCACCATCAAGTCTCCCAAACTGGAGGCAGACGTCAGCCTCCCGCAGGCAGAGCTCAAGGCCACCGACATCACTGTCACGGCCCCCGATGTCAAGCTGCCCTCCGTTGAAGGCTCCCTCGAGCTCCAGGCGCCCGACGTAGATGTCAAAGCTCCCTCCGCCGAGGGCAAGCTGGAGCTGGAAGGCACGGGCCTGAAAGGCAAGCTCAAGATGCCCAAATTTGACAAGCCCAAATTCACAGTCTCCTCCCCCAAGGCTGAGGTGCCCACAGCCGAGGTCAGCCTGCCCAGCGCTGAGGTTGAGCTGCCATCGGCCACCGTGACGGCCTCAACCAAGGGCACTGGCGTGAAGCTGGAGAAGCCCTCCCTCAAGATGCCCAAAGCTGACATCAAAGCTCCCAAGGTGGATGTCACTCTGCCCTCCGTCGATGTCACTCTTCCACAAGCCAGCGTCGACCTGCAGGCGCCCGAGGCCAGCCTTAGTCTTGAAGGAGAAGCCAAAGTGCCAGAGAAGGAGGTCACCAAGACCAAGGACGGCAAGTTCAAGATGCCCAAGTTCGGCATGCCTTCCTTTGGCTGGTCCAGCAGCAGAGAGGCCAAGGGCACCGTGGCCGCCGAGGTGGACGTCAGCCTGCCGGAGCCTCAGGTGACAGTGCCGTCCGGAACCGCCGAAGTGGAGGTGACCCTGCCCGCGGCCGATATCCAAGCGCCCGGTGTGGAGGTGACCGTGGAGACGGGCACGGTAGCAGCAGAGGGTGAGAAAGGCCGATTCAAGATGCCCGACGTCAAGATGCCCAGCGTCAAACTGCCCAAAGTCAAAGCTCCCCAGGCACAGGTCAGCCTGCCCAAGGCCGAGGTCTCGCTGCCCAAAGGCCTGGAGGGCGAAGTCGCCCTGCAGGGCCCCGAGGCCGAAGCCAGCCTGGAGGTGGCCGCTGGCAAAGCGGAGGGCGGCGGCATGAAAATACACATGCCCAAAGTCAAGGTGCCCAGCGTGGTCTTCTCCAAGCCCACCATCAAGTCTCCCAAACTGGAGGCAGACGTCAGCCTCCCGCAGGCAGAGCTCAAGGCCACCGACATCACTGTCACGGCCCCCGATGTCAAGCTGCCCTCCGTTGAAGGCTCCCTCGAGCTCCAGGCGCCCGATGTAGATGTCAAAGCTCCCTCCGCCGAGGGCAAGCTGGAGCTGGAAGGCACGGGCCTGAAAGGCAAGCTCAAGATGCCCAAATTTGACAAGCCCAAATTCACAGTCTCCTCCCCCAAGGCCGAGGTGCCCACAGCCGAGGTCAGCCTGCCCAGCGCTGAGGTTGAGCTGCCATCGGCCACCGTGACGGCCTCAACCGAGGGCACTGGCGTGAAGCTGGAGAAGCCCTCCCTCAAGATGCCCAAAGCTGACATCAAAGCTCCCAAGGTGGACGTCACTCTGCCCTCCGTCGATGTCACTCTTCCACAAGCCAGCGTCGACCTGCAGGCGCCCGAGGCCAGCCTTAGTCTTGAAGGAGAAGCCAAAGTGCCAGAGAAGGAGGTCACCAAGACCAAGGACGGCAAGTTCAAGATGCCCAAGTTCGGCATGCCTTCCTTTGGCTGGTCCAGCAGCAGAGAGGCCAAGGGCACCGTGGCCGCCGAGGTGGACGTCAGCCTGCCGGAGCCTCAGGTGACGGTGCCGTCCGGAACCGCCGAAGTGGAGGTGACCCTGCCCGCGGCCGATATCCAAGCGCCCGGTGTGGAGGTGACCGTGGAGACGGGCACGGTAGCAGCAGAGGGTGAGAAAGGCCGATTCAAGATGCCCGACGTCAAGATGCCCAGCGTCAAGCTGCCCAAAGTCAAAGCTCCCCAGGCACAGGTCAGCCTGCCCAAGGCCGAGGTCTCGCTGCCCAAAGGCCTGGAGGGCGAAGTCGCCCTGCAGGGCCCCGAGGCCGAAGCCAGCCTGGAGGTGGCCGCTGGCAAAGCGGAGGGCGGCGGCATGAAAATACACATGCCCAAAGTCAAGGTGCCCAGCGTGGTCTTCTCCAAGCCCACCATCAAGTCTCCCAAACTGGAGGCAGACGTCAGCCTCCCGCAGGCAGAGCTCAAGGCCACCGACGTCACTGTCACGGCCCCCGATGTCAAGCTGCCCTCCGTTGAAGGCTCCCTCGAGCTCCAGGCGCCCGATGTAGATGTCAAAGCTCCCTCCGCCGAGGGCAAGCTGGAGCTGGAAGGCACGGGCCTGAAAGGCAAGCTCAAGATGCCCAAATTTGACAAGCCCAAATTCACAGTCTCCTCCCCCAAGGCCGAGGTGCCCACAGCCGAGGTCAGCCTGCCCAGCGCTGAGGTTGAGCTGCCATCGGCCACCGTGACGGCCTCAACCGAGGGCACTGGCGTGAAGCTGGAGAAGCCCTCCCTCAAGATGCCCAAAGCTGACATCAAAGCTCCCAAGGTGGACGTCACTCTGCCCTCCGTCGATGTCACTCTTCCACAAGCCAGCGTCGACCTGCAGGCGCCCGAGGCCAGCCTTAGTCTTGAAGGAGAAGCCAAAGTGCCAGAGAAGGAGGTCACCAAGACCAAGGACGGCAAGTTCAAGATGCCCAAGTTTGGCATGCCTTCCTTTGGCTGGTCCAGCAGCAGAGAGGCCAAGGGCACCGTGGCCGCCGAGGTGGACGTCAGCCTGCCGGAGCCTCAGGTGACGGTGCCGTCCGGAACCGCCGAAGTGGAGGTGACCCTGCCCGCGGCCGATATCCGAGCGCCCGGTGTGGAGGTGACCGTGGAGACGGGCACGGTAGCAGCAGAGGGTGAGAAAGGCCGATTCAAGATGCCCGACGTCAAGATGCCCAGCGTCAAACTGCCCAAAGTCAAAGCTCCCCAGGCACAGGTCAGCCTGCCCAAGGCCGAGGTCTCGCTGCCCAAAGGCCTGGAGGGCGAAGTCGCCCTGCAGGGCCCCGAGGCCGAAGCCAGCCTGGAGGTGGCCGCTGGCAAAGCGGAGGGCGGCGGCATGAAAATACACATGCCCAAAGTCAAGGTGCCCAGCGTGGTCTTCTCCAAGCCCACCATCAAGTCTCCCAAACTGGAGGCAGACGTCAGCCTCCCGCAGGCAGAGCTCAAGGCCACCGACATCACTGTCACGGCCCCCGATGTCAAGCTGCCCTCCGTTGAAGGCTCCCTCGAGCTCCAGGCGCCCGACGTAGATGTCAAAGCTCCCTCCGCCGAGGGCAAGCTGGAGCTGGAAGGCACGGGCCTGAAAGGCAAGCTCAAGATGCCCAAATTTGACAAGCCCAAATTCACAGTCTCCTCCCCCAAGGCCGAGGTGCCCACAGCCGAGGTCAGCCTGCCCAGCGCTGAGGTTGAGCTGCCATCGGCCACCGTGACGGCCTCAACCGAGGGCACTGGCGTGAAGCTGGAGAAGCCCTCCCTCAAGATGCCCAAAGCTGACATCAAAGCTCCCAAGGTGGACGTCACTCTGCCCTCCGTCGATGTCACTCTTCCACAAGCCAGCGTCGACCTGCAGGCGCCCGAGGCCAGCCTTAGTCTTGAAGGAGAAGCCAAAGTGCCAGAGAAGGAGGTCACCAAGACCAAGGACGGCAAGTTCAAGATGCCCAAGTTCGGCATGCCTTCCTTTGGCTGGTCCAGCAGCAGAGAGGCCAAGGGCACCGTGGCCGCCGAGGTGGACGTCAGCCTGCCGGAGCCTCAGGTGACGGTGCCGTCCGGAACCGCCGAAGTGGAGGTGACCCTGCCCGCGGCCGATATCCAAGCGCCCGGTGTGGAGGTGACCGTGGAGACGGGCACGGTAGCAGCAGAGGGTGAGAAAGGCCGATTCAAGATGCCCGACGTCAAGATGCCCAGCGTCAAGCTGCCCAAAGTCAAAGCTCCCCAGGCACAGGTCAGCCTGCCCAAGGCCGAGGTCTCGCTGCCCAAAGGCCTGGAGGGCGAAGTCGCCCTGCAGGGCCCCGAGGCCGAAGCCAGCCTGGAGGTGGCCGCTGGCAAAGCGGAGGGCGGCGGCATGAAAATACACATGCCCAAAGTCAAGGTGCCCAGCGTGGTCTTCTCCAAGCCCACCATCAAGTCTCCCAAACTGGAGGCAGACGTCAGCCTCCCGCAGGCAGAGCTCAAGGCCACCGACGTCACTGTCACGGCCCCCGATGTCAAGCTGCCCTCCGTTGAAGGCTCCCTCGAGCTCCAGGCGCCCGACGTAGATGTCAAAGCTCCCTCCGCCGAGGGCAAGCTGGAGCTGGAAGGCACGGGCCTGAAAGGCAAGCTCAAGATGCCCAAATTTGACAAGCCCAAATTCACAGTCTCCTCCCCCAAGGCCGAGGTGCCCACAGCCGAGGTCAGCCTGCCCAGCGCTGAGGTTGAGCTGCCATCGGCCACCGTGACGGCCTCAACCGAGGGCACTGGCGTGAAGCTGGAGAAGCCCTCCCTCAAGATGCCCAAAGCTGACATCAAAGCTCCCAAGGTGGACGTCACTCTGCCCTCCGTCGATGTCACTCTTCCACAAGCCAGCGTCGACCTGCAGGCGCCCGAGGCCAGCCTTAGTCTTGAAGGAGAAGCCAAAGTGCCAGAGAAGGAGGTCACCAAGACCAAGGACGGCAAGTTCAAGATGCCCAAGTTTGGCATGCCTTCCTTTGGCTGGTCCAGCAGCAGAGAGGCCAAGGGCACCGTGGCCGCCGAGGTGGACGTCAGCCTGCCGGAGCCTCAGGTGACGGTGCCGTCCGGAACCGCCGAAGTGGAGGTGACCCTGCCCGCGGCCGATATCCAAGCGCCCGGTGTGGAGGTGACCGTGGAGACGGGCACGGTAGCAGCAGAGGGTGAGAAAGGCCGATTCAAGATGCCCGACGTCAAGATGCCCAGCGTCAAGCTGCCCAAAGTCAAAGCTCCCCAGGCACAGGTCAGCCTGCCCAAGGCCGAGGTCTCGCTGCCCAAAGGCCTGGAGGGCGAAGTCGCCCTGCAGGGCCCCGAGGCCGAAGCCAGCCTGGAGGTGGCCGCTGGCAAAGCGGAGGGTGGCGGCATGAAAATACACATGCCCAAAGTCAAGGTGCCCAGCGTGGTCTTCTCCAAGCCCACCATCAAGTCTCCCAAACTGGAGGCAGACGTCAGCCTCCCGCAGGCAGAGCTCAAGGCCACCGACATCACTGTCACGGCCCCCGATGTCAAGCTGCCCTCCGTTGAAGGCTCCCTCGAGCTCCAGGCGCCCGACGTAGATGTCAAAGCTCCCTCCGCCGAGGGCAAGCTGGAGCTGGAAGGCACGGGCCTGAAAGGCAAGCTCAAGATGCCCAAATTTGACAAGCCCAAATTCACAGTCTCCTCCCCCAAGGCCGAGGTGCCCACAGCCGAGGTCAGCCTGCCCAGCGCTGAGGTTGAGCTGCCATCGGCCACCGTGACGGCCTCAACCGAGGGCACTGGCGTGAAGCTGGAGAAGCCCTCCCTCAAGATGCCCAAAGCTGACATCAAAGCTCCCAAGGTGGACGTCACTCTGCCCTCCGTCGATGTCACTCTTCCACAAGCCAGCGTCGACCTGCAGGCGCCCGAGGCCAGCCTTAGTCTTGAAGGAGAAGCCAAAGTGCCAGAGAAGGAGGTCACCAAGACCAAGGACGGCAAGTTCAAGATGCCCAAGTTCGGCATGCCTTCCTTTGGCTGGTCCAGCAGCAGAGAGGCCAAGGGCACCGTGGCCGCCGAGGTGGACGTCAGCCTGCCGGAGCCTCAGGTGACGGTGCCGTCCGGAACCGCCGAAGTGGAGGTGACCCTGCCCGCGGCCAATATCCAAGCGCCCGGTGTGGAGGTGACCGTGGAGACGGGCACGGTAGCAGCAGAGGGTGAGAAAGGCCGATTCAAGATGCCCGACGTCAAGATGCCCAGCGTCAAGCTGCCCAAAGTCAAAGCTCCCCAGGCACAGGTCAGCCTGCCCAAGGCCGAGGTCTCGCTGCCCAAAGGCCTGGAGGGCGAAGTCGCCCTGCAGGGCCCCGAGGCCGAAGCCAGCCTGGAGGTGGCCGCTGGCAAAGCGGAGGGCGGCGGCATGAAAATACACATGCCCAAAGTCAAGGTGCCCAGCGTGGTCTTCTCCAAGCCCACCATCAAGTCTCCCAAACTGGAGGCAGACGTCAGCCTCCCGCAGGCAGAGCTCAAGGCCACCGACGTCACTGTCACGGCCCCCGATGTCAAGCTGCCCTCCGTTGAAGGCTCCCTCGAGCTCCAGGCGCCCGATGTAGATGTCAAAGCTCCCTCCGCCGAGGGCAAGCTGGAGCTGGAAGGCACGGGCCTGAAAGGCAAGCTCAAGATGCCCAAATTTGACAAGCCCAAATTCACAGTCTCCTCCCCCAAGGCTGAGGTGCCCACAGCCGAGGTCAGCCTGCCCAGCGCTGAGGTTGAGCTGCCATCGGCCACCGTGACGGCCTCAACCGAGGGCACTGGCGTGAAGCTGGAGAAGCCCTCCCTCAAGATGCCCAAAGCTGACATCAAAGCTCCCAAGGTGGACGTCACTCTGCCCTCCGTCGATGTCACTCTTCCACAAGCCAGCGTCGACCTGCAGGCGCCCGAGGCCAGCCTTAGTCTTGAAGGAGAAGCCAAAGTGCCAGAGAAGGAGGTCACCAAGACCAAGGACGGCAAGTTCAAGATGCCCAAGTTCGGCATGCCTTCCTTTGGCTGGTCCAGCAGCAGAGAGGCCAAGGGCACCGTGGCCGCCGAGGTGGACGTCAGCCTGCCAGAGCCTCAGGTGACGGTGCCGTCCGGAACCGCCGAAGTGGAGGTGACCCTGCCCGCGGCCGATATCCAAGCGCCCGGTGTGGAGGTGACCGTGGAGACGGGCACGGTAGCAGCAGAGGGTGAGAAAGGCCGATTCAAGATGCCCGACGTCAAGATGCCCAGCGTCAAGCTGCCCAAAGTCAAAGCTCCCCAGGCACAGGTCAGCCTGCCCAAGGCCGAGGTCTCGCTGCCCAAAGGCCTGGAGGGCGAAGTCGCCCTGCAGGGCCCCGAGGCCGAAGCCAGCCTGGAGGTGGCCGCTGGCAAAGCGGAGGGCGGCGGCATGAAAATACACATGCCCAAAGTCAAGGTGCCCAGCGTGGTCTTCTCCAAGCCCACCATCAAATCTCCCAAACTGGAGGCAGACGTCAGCCTCCCGCAGGCAGAGCTCAAGGCCACCGACATCACTGTCACGGCCCCCGATGTCAAGCTGCCCTCCGTTGAAGGCTCCCTCGAGCTCCAGGCGCCCGACATAGATGTCAAAGCTCCCTCCGCCGAGGGCAAGCTGGAGCTGGAAGGCACGGGCCTGAAAGGCAAGCTCAAGATGCCCAAATTTGACAAGCCCAAATTCACAGTCTCCTCCCCCAAGGCTGAGGTGCCCACAGCCGAGGTCAGCCTGCCCAGCGCTGAGGTTGAGCTGCCATCGGCCACTGTGACGGCCTCAACCGAGGGCACTGGCGTGAAGCTGGAGAAGCCCTCCCTCAAGATGCCCAAAGCTGACATCAAAGCTCCCAAGGTGGACGTCACTCTGCCCTCCGTCGATGTCACTCTTCCACAAGCCAGCGTTGACCTGCAGGCGCCCGAGGCCAGCCTTAGTCTTGAAGGAGAAGCCAAAGTGCCAGAGAAGGAGGTCACCAAGACCAAGGACGGCAAGTTCAAGATGCCCAAGTTCGGCATGCCTTCCTTTGGCTGGTCCAGCAGCAGAGAGGCCAAGGGCACCGTGGCCGCCGAGGTGGACGTCAGCCTGCCGGAGCCTCAGGTGACAGTGCCGTCCGGAACCGCCGAAGTGGAGGTGACCCTGCCCGCAGCCGATATCCAAGCGCCCGGTGTGGAGGTGACCGTGGAGACGGGCACGGTAGCAGCAGAGGGTGAGAAAGGCCGATTCAAGATGCCCGACGTCAAGATGCCCAGCGTCAAGCTGCCCAAAGTCAAAGCTCCCCAGGCACAGGTCAGCCTGCCCAAGGCCGAGGTCTCGCTGCCCAAAGGCCTGGAGGGCGAAGTCGCCCTGCAGGGCCCCGAGGCCGAAGCCAGCCTGGAGGTGGCCGCTGGCAAAGCGGAGGGCGGCGGCATGAAAATACACATGCCCAAAGTCAAGGTGCCCAGCGTGGTCTTCTCCAAGCCCACCATCAAGTCTCCCAAACTGGAGGCAGACGTCAGCCTCCCGCAGGCAGAGCTCAAGGCCACCGACATCACTGTCACGGCCCCCGATGTCAAGCTGCCCTCCGTTGAAGGCTCCCTCGAGCTCCAGGCGCCCGACGTAGATGTCAAAGCTCCCTCCGCCGAGGGCAAGCTGGAGCTGGAAGGCACGGGCCTGAAAGGCAAGCTCAAGATGCCCAAATTTGACAAGCCCAAATTCACAGTCTCCTCCCCCAAGGCCGAGGTGCCCACAGCCGAGGTCAGCCTGCCCAGCGCTGAGGTTGAGCTGCCATCGGCCACCGTGACGGCCTCAACCGAGGGCACTGGCGTGAAGCTGGAGAAGCCCTCCCTCAAGATGCCCAAAGCTGACATCAAAGCTCCCAAGGTGGACGTCACTCTGCCCTCCGTCGATGTCACTCTTCCACAAGCCAGCGTCGACCTGCAGGCGCCCGAGGCCAGCCTTAGTCTTGAAGGAGAAGCCAAAGTGCCAGAGAAGGAGGTCACCAAGACCAAGGACGGCAAGTTCAAGATGCCCAAGTTCGGCATGCCTTCCTTTGGCTGGTCCAGCAGCAGAGAGGCCAAGGGCACCGTGGCCGCCGAGGTGGACGTCAGCCTGCCGGAGCCTCAGGTGACGGTGCCGTCCGGAACCGCCGAAGTGGAGGTGACCCTGCCCGCGGCCGATATCCAAGCGCCCGGTGTGGAGGTGACCGTGGAGACGGGCACGGTAGCAGCAGAGGGTGAGAAAGGCCGATTCAAGATGCCCGACGTCAAGATGCCCAGCGTCAAGCTGCCCAAAGTCAAAGCTCCCCAGGCACAGGTCAGCCTGCCCAAGGCCGAGGTCTCGCTGCCCAAAGGCCTGGAGGGCGAAGTCGCCCTGCAGGGCCCCGAGGCCGAAGCCAGCCTGGAGGTGGCCGCTGGCAAAGCGGAGGGCGGCGGCATGAAAATACACATGCCCAAAGTCAAGGTGCCCAGCGTGGTCTTCTCCAAGCCCACCATCAAGTCTCCCAAACTGGAGGCAGACGTCAGCCTCCCGCAGGCAGAGCTCAAGGCCACCGACGTCACTGTCACGGCCCCCGATGTCAAGCTGCCCTCCGTTGAAGGCTCCCTCGAGCTCCAGGCGCCCGACGTAGATGTCAAAGCTCCCTCCGCCGAGGGCAAGCTGGAGCTGGAAGGCACGGGCCTGAAAGGCAAGCTCAAGATGCCCAAATTTGACAAGCCCAAATTCACAGTCTCCTCCCCCAAGGCCGAGGTGCCCACAGCCGAGGTCAGCCTGCCCAGCGCTGAGGTTGAGCTGCCATCGGCCACCGTGACGGCCTCAACCGAGGGCACTGGCGTGAAGCTGGAGAAGCCCTCCCTCAAGATGCCCAAAGCTGACATCAAAGCTCCCAAGGTGGACGTCACTCTGCCCTCCGTCGATGTCACTCTTCCACAAGCCAGCGTCGACCTGCAGGCGCCCGAGGCCAGCCTTAGTCTTGAAGGAGAAGCCAAAGTGCCAGAGAAGGAGGTCACCAAGACCAAGGACAGCAAGTTCAAGATGCCCAAGTTCGGCATGCCTTCCTTTGGCTGGTCCAGCAGCAGAGAGGCCAAGGGCACCGTGGCCGCCGAGGTGGACGTCAGCCTGCCGGAGCCTCAGGTGACGGTGCCGTCCGGAACCGCCGAAGTGGAGGTGACCCTGCCCGCGGCCGATATCCAAGCGCCTGGTGTGGAGGTGACCGTGGAGACGGGCACGGTAGCAGCAGAGGGTGAGAAAGGCCGATTCAAGATGCCCGACGTCAAGATGCCCAGCGTCAAGCTGCCCAAAGTCAAAGCTCCCCAGGCACAGGTCAGCCTGCCCAAGGCCGAGGTCTCGCTGCCCAAAGGCCTGGAGGGCGAAGTCGCCCTGCAGGGCCCCGAGGCCGAAGCCAGCCTGGAGGTGGCCGCTGGCAAAGCGGAGGGCGGCGGCATGAAAATACACATGCCCAAAGTCAAGGTGCCCAGCGTGGTCTTCTCCAAGCCCACCATCAAGTCTCCCAAACTGGAGGCAGACGTCAGCCTCCCGCAGGCAGAGCTCAAGGCCACCGACGTCACTGTCACGGCCCCCGATGTCAAGCTGCCCTCCGTTGAAGGCTCCCTCGAGCTCCAGGCGCCCGATGTAGATGTCAAAGCTCCCTCCACCGAGGGCAAGCTGGAGCTGGAAGGCACGGCCCTGAAAGGCAAGCTCAAGATGCCCAAATTTGACAAGCCCAAATTCACAGTCTCCTCCCCCAAGGCTGAGGTGCCCACAGCCGAGGTCAGCCTGCCCAGCGCTGAGGTTGAGCTGCCATCGGCCACCGTGACGGCCTCAACCGAGGGCACTGGCGTGAAGCTGGAGAAGCCCTCCCTCAAGATGCCCAAAGCTGACATCAAAGCTCCCAAGGTGGACGTCACTCTGCCCTCCGTCGATGTCACTCTTCCACAAGCCAGCGTCGACCTGCAGGCGCCCGAGGCCAGCCTTAGTCTTGAAGGAGAAGCCAAAGTGCCAGAGAAGGAGGTCACCAAGACCAAGGACGGCAAGTTCAAGATGCCCAAGTTCGGCATGCCTTCCTTTGGCTGGTCCAGCAGCAGAGAGGCCAAGGGCACCGTGGCCGCCGAGGTGGACGTCAGCCTGCCGGAGCCTCAGGTGACAGTGCCGTCCGGAACCGCCGAAGTGGAGGTGACCCTGCCCGCAGCCGATATCCAAGCGCCCGGTGTGGAGGTGACCGTGGAGACGGGCACGGTAGCAGCAGAGGGTGAGAAAGGCCGATTCAAGATGCCCGACGTCAAGATGCCCAGCGTCAAACTGCCCAAAGTCAAAGCTCCCCAGGCACAGGTCAGCCTGCCCAAGGCCGAGGTCTCGCTGCCCAAAGGCCTGGAGGGCGAAGTCGCCCTGCAGGGCCCCGAGGCCGAAGCCAGCCTGGAGGTGGCCGCTGGCAAAGCGGAGGGCGGCGGCATGAAAATACACATGCCCAAAGTCAAGGTGCCCAGCGTGGTCTTCTCCAAGCCCACCATCAAGTCTCCCAAACTGGAGGCAGACGTCAGCCTCCCGCAGGCAGAGCTCAAGGCCACCGACATCACTGTCACGGCCCCCGATGTCAAGCTGCCCTCCGTTGAAGGCTCCCTCGAGCTCCAGGCGCCCGACGTAGATGTCAAAGCTCCCTCCGCCGAGGGCAAGCTGGAGCTGGAAGGCACGGGCCTGAAAGGCAAGCTCAAGATGCCCAAATTTGACAAGCCCAAATTCACAGTCTCCTCCCCCAAGGCCGAGGTGCCCACAGCCGAGGTCAGCCTGCCCAGCGCTGAGGTTGAGCTGCCATCGGCCACCGTGACGGCCTCAACCGAGGGCACTGGCGTGAAGCTGGAGAAGCCCTCCCTCAAGATGCCCAAAGCTGACATCAAAGCTCCCAAGGTGGACGTCACTCTGCCCTCCGTCGATGTCACTCTTCCACAAGCCAGCGTCGACCTGCAGGCGCCCGAGGCCAGCCTTAGTCTTGAAGGAGAAGCCAAAGTGCCAGAGAAGGAGGTCACCAAGACCAAGGACGGCAAGTTCAAGATGCCCAAGTTCGGCATGCCTTCCTTTGGCTGGTCCAGCAGCAGAGAGGCCAAGGGCACCGTGGCCGCCGAGGTGGACGTCAGCCTGCCGGAGCCTCAGGTGACGGTGCCGTCCGGAACCGCCGAAGTGGAGGTGACCCTGCCCGCGGCCGATATCCAAGCGCCCGGTGTGGAGGTGACCGTGGAGACGGGCACGGTAGCAGCAGAGGGTGAGAAAGGCCGATTCAAGATGCCCGACGTCAAGATGCCCAGCGTCAAGCTGCCCAAAGTCAAAGCTCCCCAGGCACAGGTCAGCCTGCCCAAGGCCGAGGTCTCGCTGCCCAAAGGCCTGGAGGGCGAAGTCGCCCTGCAGGGCCCCGAGGCCGAAGCCAGCCTGGAGGTGGCCGCTGGCAAAGCGGAGGGCGGCGGCATGAAAATACACATGCCCAAAGTCAAGGTGCCCAGCGTGGTCTTCTCCAAGCCCACCATCAAGTCTCCCAAACTGGAGGCAGACGTCAGCCTCCCGCAGGCAGAGCTCAAGGCCACCGACGTCACTGTCACGGCCCCCGATGTCAAGCTGCCCTCCGTTGAAGGCTCCCTCGAGCTCCAGGCGCCCGACGTAGATGTCAAAGCTCCCTCCGCCGAGGGCAAGCTGGAGCTGGAAGGCACGGGCCTGAAAGGCAAGCTCAAGATGCCCAAATTTGACAAGCCCAAATTCACAGTCTCCTCCCCCAAGGCCGAGGTGCCCACAGCCGAGGTCAGCCTGCCCAGCGCTGAGGTTGAGCTGCCATCGGCCACCGTGACGGCCTCAACCGAGGGCACTGGCGTGAAGCTGGAGAAGCCCTCCCTCAAGATGCCCAAAGCTGACATCAAAGCTCCCAAGGTGGATGTCACTCTGCCCTCCGTCGATGTCACTCTTCCACAAGCCAGCGTCGACCTGCAGGCGCCCGAGGCCAGCCTTAGTCTTGAAGGAGAAGCCAAAGTGCCAGAGAAGGAGGTCACCAAGACCAAGGACGGCAAGTTCAAGATGCCCAAGTTCGGCATGCCTTCCTTTGGCTGGTCCAGCAGCAGAGAGGCCAAGGGCACCGTGGCCGCCGAGGTGGACGTCAGCCTGCCGGAGCCTCAGGTGACAGTGCCGTCCGGAACCGCCGAAGTGGAGGTGACCCTGCCCGCAGCCGATATCCAAGCGCCCGGTGTGGAGGTGACCGTGGAGACGGGCACGGTAGCAGCAGAGGGTGAGAAAGGCCGATTCAAGATGCCCGACGTCAAGATGCCCAGCGTCAAGCTGCCCAAAGTCAAAGCTCCCCAGGCACAGGTCAGCCTGCCCAAGGCCGAGGTCTCGCTGCCCAAAGGCCTGGAGGGCGAAGTCGCCCTGCAGGGCCCCGAGGCCGAAGCCAGCCTGGAGGTGGCCGCTGGCAAAGCGGAGGGCGGCGGCATGAAAATACACATGCCCAAAGTCAAGGTGCCCAGCGTGGTCTTCTCCAAGCCCACCATCAAGTCTCCCAAACTGGAGGCAGACGTCAGCCTCCCGCAGGCAGAGCTCAAGGCCACCGACATCACTGTCACGGCCCCCGATGTCAAGCTGCCCTCCGTTGAAGGCTCCCTCGAGCTCCAGGCGCCCGACGTAGATGTCAAAGCTCCCTCCGCCGAGGGCAAGCTGGAGCTGGAAGGCACGGGCCTGAAAGGCAAGCTCAAGATGCCCAAATTTGACAAGCCCAAATTCACAGTCTCCTCCCCCAAGGCCGAGGTGCCCACAGCCGAGGTCAGCCTGCCCAGCGCTGAGGTTGAGCTGCCATCGGCCACCGTGACGGCCTCAACCGAGGGCACTGGCGTGAAGCTGGAGAAGCCCTCCCTCAAGATGCCCAAAGCTGACATCAAAGCTCCCAAGGTGGACGTCACTCTGCCCTCCGTCGATGTCACTCTTCCACAAGCCAGCGTCGACCTGCAGGCGCCCGAGGCCAGCCTTAGTCTTGAAGGAGAAGCCAAAGTGCCAGAGAAGGAGGTCACCAAGACCAAGGACGGCAAGTTCAAGATGCCCAAGTTTGGCATGCCTTCCTTTGGCTGGTCCAGCAGCAGAGAGGCCAAGGGCACCGTGGCCGCCGAGGTGGACGTCAGCCTGCCGGAGCCTCAGGTGACGGTGCCGTCCGGAACCGCCGAAGTGGAGGTGACCCTGCCCGCGGCCGATATCCAAGCGCCCGGTGTGGAGGTGACCGTGGAGACGGGCACGGTAGCAGCAGAGGGTGAGAAAGGCCGATTCAAGATGCCCGACGTCAAGATGCCCAGCGTCAAGCTGCCCAAAGTCAAAGCTCCCCAGGCACAGGTCAGCCTGCCCAAGGCCGAGGTCTCGCTGCCCAAAGGCCTGGAGGGCGAAGTCGCCCTGCAGGGCCCCGAGGCCGAAGCCAGCCTGGAGGTGGCCGCTGGCAAAGCGGAGGGCGGCGGCATGAAAATACACATGCCCAAAGTCAAGGTGCCCAGCGTGGTCTTCTCCAAGCCCACCATCAAGTCTCCCAAACTGGAGGCAGACGTCAGCCTCCCGCAGGCAGAGCTCAAGGCCACCGACGTCACTGTCACGGCCCCCGATGTCAAGCTGCCCTCCGTTGAAGGCTCCCTCGAGCTCCAGGCGCCCGATGTAGATGTCAAAGCTCCCTCCGCCGAGGGCAAGCTGGAGCTGGAAGGCACGGGCCTGAAAGGCAAGCTCAAGATGCCCAAATTTGACAAGCCCAAATTCACAGTCTCCTCCCCCAAGGCCGAGGTGCCCACAGCCGAGGTCAGCCTGCCCAGCGCTGAGGTTGAGCTGCCATCGGCCACCGTGACGGCCTCAACCGAGGGCACTGGCGTGAAGCTGGAGAAGCCCTCCCTCAAGATGCCCAAAGCTGACATCAAAGCTCCCAAGGTGGACGTCACTCTGCCCTCCGTCGATGTCACTCTTCCACAAGCCAGCGTCGACCTGCAGGCGCCCGAGGCCAGCCTTAGTCTTGAAGGAGAAGCCAAAGTGCCAGAGAAGGAGGTCACCAAGACCAAGGACGGCAAGTTCAAGATGCCCAAGTTCGGCATGCCTTCCTTTGGCTGGTCCAGCAGCAGAGAGGCCAAGGGCACCGTGGCCGCCGAGGTGGACGTCAGCCTGCCGGAGCCTCAGGTGACGGTGCCTTCCGGAACCGCCGAAGTGGAGGTGACCCTGCCCGCGGCCGATATCCAAGCGCCCGGTGTGGAGGTGACCGTGGAGACGGGCACGGTAGCAGCAGAGGGTGAGAAAGGCCGATTCAAGATGCCCGACGTCAAGATGCCCAGCGTCAAGCTGCCCAAAGTCAAAGCTCCCCAGGCACAGGTCAGCCTGCCCAAGGCCGAGGTCTCGCTGCCCAAAGGCCTGGAGGGCGAAGTCGCCCTGCAGGGCCCCGAGGCCGAAGCCAGCCTGGAGGTGGCCGCTGGCAAAGCGGAGGGTGGCGGCATGAAAATACACATGCCCAAAGTCAAGGTGCCCAGCGTGGTCTTCTCCAAGCCCACCATCAAGTCTCCCAAACTGGAGGCAGACGTCAGCCTCCCGCAGGCAGAGCTCAAGGCCACCGACATCACTGTCACGGCCCCCGATGTCAAGCTGCCCTCCGTTGAAGGCTCCCTCGAGCTCCAGGCGCCCGACGTAGATGTCAAAGCTCCCTCCGCCGAGGGCAAGCTGGAGCTGGAAGGCACGGGCCTGAAAGGCAAGCTCAAGATGCCCAAATTTGACAAGCCCAAATTCACAGTCTCCTCCCCCAAGGCCGAGGTGCCCACAGCCGAGGTCAGCCTGCCCAGCGCTGAGGTTGAGCTGCCATCGGCCACCGTGACGGCCTCAACCGAGGGCACTGGCGTGAAGCTGGAGAAGCCCTCCCTCAAGATGCCCAAAGCTGACATCAAAGCTCCCAAGGTGGACGTCACTCTGCCCTCCGTCGATGTCACTCTTCCACAAGCCAGCGTCGACCTGCAGGCGCCCGAGGCCAGCCTTAGTCTTGAAGGAGAAGCCAAAGTGCCAGAGAAGGAGGTCACCAAGACCAAGGACGGCAAGTTCAAGATGCCCAAGTTCGGCATGCCTTCCTTTGGCTGGTCCAGCAGCAGAGAGGCCAAGGGCACCGTAGCTGCTGAGGTGGACGTCAGACTCCCAGAGCCTCAAATGACATTGCCCTCGGGTCCCGCCATCCTGGATGTATCATTTTCTGAGTCTGAGATCGAAGCACCAAGCTGTGATGTTGCCCTAGATTCTTCTTCTTATAAAGAGGTGGAAGCTGGTAAATCTAAAACTTCTCTGTTTAAAATGCCTAAAATTTCTCTTTCTAAAAGTTTCAAACCTCATGTACAAAGTCAATCTGGATATGATGTTTCTGTTTCTGAAACTCTTTTTTATCCTTCAACTGAGGAAGCGTCTTCTGTTCCTTCTGAGTGTGTTGAACCTAAACGTTTTTCTGATGTTAAGGGGGAGAGTGCATCTAAAAGTGCTAAATTCAGAGTTCCTAGCATTGGTTTCTCTAAATCTGAAATGACTTCATCTAAAATTGATCTGGAGTCCTCATTACAAAAGGGGGATATTACTCTTACTAAATACCAAATTAATTTAACCGAATCAGAATCAAAAATAGCACCTCTTGCTGATGAAAATCTTTCAGATTTTGAAATTTTAAATGAAGATTGTTCTGAGGAGCAAGGAGGTTTAAAGCTAGAGAGCAAAACCACATCTGCTGAAATATCTTTGGTTGACACAGAGGTCACAGTTAAAATTCCTAAATTCCGAAAACCAAAATTCAGAATTCGATCTAAGGGAAAAGCATCTGAAAGTGACATTTGTTCCAATGTGGAAAGTGAAATTTCCAAGGGAAGGATAACATCTGATATGACTGGTCCTGATATTGAAAAACCAGCTCAAATATCTGATGCCCATCTTGGTGTAAAGGTACATAAGCCTTCACTTGAAGTTGTTCTGGATGCACCAACAATGGATCCAAATCTCTCACCCATGGAGGTTACCTTTCCAAACTTAGAAGCAGAAATCCATGGCCCAGATTTAGAGTGCAAGGCAGAACAGGAAGTAGTTACAGGAGAAAAGAGCACTGAGGAGAAAGAAAACAAATTTAAATCATCAAAACTGAAACTGCCTTCATTTAGGTGGTCCCCAAAGAAAGAAGCTATTGCTCCTTCTCACGTTGAGGAACATCTGGAAGGACCCACTTTGTCTGGAGACATGGGATCTGAATTAACTTTTCCTACTCCTGAGAATCAATACCTTCATGAAGAATTTGACACAACAGAGAAAGATGGTGAAAAGGCCAAAACCAAGAAGTCCCAATTTACCATGCCAAAGATCTCATTCCCTAAAATTAAGGGCCACAAAGTACAGGTCTCTCTGCCTGTAGTGGAAACTGATGTTTCTGGACCCAAACAAGAAAAAGAAGGTGTTTTTGTTCAGAAATCTGAGAAAGGAAGTAGTGGAGAAGTTGCAGGACTGGGAATAAAAGGTCCTAAAGTTACAGTCCCAACTTCAGAATTTTCCAAACCAGAAGCCAAAGCTCCCAAAATAGAGATGGATATTAGCATGCCTACAGGTGAGGTCAAAGTTCCTACCTGTGAAGGAGATGATCTGACACTGAAATCAGCTGCTGCTAGTGCCAGCCTCCCCACCTCAGAGATTGAGTTGATACCTGAAGGTTTACTTGAGGTGAAGAGTCCTGACATAAGTGTTGAAAGAACATCAAGTGAAATTGCTGTGGGTGATGTAGAGATAAAAGCTGGAGGTTCTGAAGGGAAAACAAAAATGTCTAAGTTCCAAATGCCAAAGGTAGGAATTACACTTTCTAAAGGGAAAGGGTCAGAAAAGGATGTTGGCCAATCCAAATCAGAAGTCACGGTTCCCCAACTAAAAGCAACAGTAGAAATATCTGACATTGCTGTTGAAGGACCAGACTTGAAGGTAGAATGTGGCACAGAAACAAGGACTTACAGTCCTGAAGCCAAAATTACCAAAACTGACAGTAAGACATCAGAGGCTGATGTTCACCTTCCATCAGCTGACATTCCTATTCCAAAAACAGACAGTGATATTCAGAATTCAGATGCAGCAGTAAAGATCAAGGGGGAAATAAAGCAAGATGGAGATGGAGAAGAGAAAGAAGGACATTTCAAAATGCCCAAATTCAAACTTCCATCCTTCAGTTGGTCACCAAAGAAGGAAGCAAGTGTTAAATCTGATTCTGAAGCAAATTTGGAACATCAAAAGCTTGCTGTCATGTCAAGCAGAATAGACACAGAAGTGAAAGAATCTGCAACTGATGATCAAGGTAGTGGGCCAGACCTTGATCTGGAAATATCTGCAGGAAAAGTTGAACAAAAAAGTCCAGTTAAAAAGCCTCAATTTGTCATGCCTAAAATTTCACTCTCCAAGATCAAGGTTCCAAAATCTCAAAAAGTTGAAGCTGATGCTACTCTTCCTAAAAGAGAAATAGAGGGTGATGATTCTATTAAGATACCTGATATAGAAAAATGTCATCCTGAAGGGACTGATGAAGGAGCACAAATCAATATAAAACTGGCTGACACTATGGTTCACACTCTGGAGTTTTCCAGAGTAGAAACTGAGGCCTCTAAAACTGAAATAACAGTCAGCTCAGCAAAGATTGATGCTTCTTTAACTCCCTCAGAGGGGAGTTTTCAACAGGTTGACTTAAAAATAAGTTCTACCAATGAATGTAACATTCAAAAAACAGGTACTAAGCTCCCCAAAGGAGAAGCTTCAGTTGATTTGAAGAGCCCTGATATATTAACAGAAAGCTCATCAGTTGTGGATGGAAGAAAAGTGAAACTGGAAGGTCCTGAAGGGAAGATTAAAATGCCCAAATTCCAGAAGGGAAAGTTTGGAATCTCCCGAACAAAAGGGAAAGTCCCAGAGACAGAGATCAGCTCTCCAAAAATAGAAGCTGAGCTACCCCAACTAAGAACAACAAACGAAATTGCTGACATTGCTGTGGGAGTTCCAGCATCAGAACTTACATCTGTCATGTCAGATCTTGGAGTAGTTGATTGTAAGATAAAAACACCCCAAGCTCTGACAGGTGGCATTGAAGATGCAAAGGTAGACATAAGCACCAAACCAAAGACAGAAGGGGTTAGTGAGAGTCTTGAGGAGAAGGAAATCAAATTAAAAGAACATGAAATAAAAGCTGAAGAAGTTCAGACTGAAGAACATCAAGGATGGTTTAAAATGCCCAAATTCAGAATACCTGGATTTGGCAGGTCATCCTTAAAGGAAAAGAAAAGTGATGCCGATATTGAAAGAAGTATGGAAAAAGCTCAGGCAACTATTCCTTCTGCTAAAGTACAAACTGAAACAAGTGCTCCTGAAAATACCTTCTCATTACCACATGCAGTTGCTGAAATTACTATTGGAAAAGAAGGGATTCAAAAATTAGAAGATTCTGTGAAGAGTTCTAATATTAGCTTGCCAAAGATTGAAGGAGATATTTCATTATCCACAGAAAGAACAGACAGTAGAGTGAATATTCCAAAAACTGAAACTTATGCAGACGTAGTTAAGCGCAGTGCTGAAGGACATACTTCAGAAATCACAGTGTCTGCAGCAGAATTGTCTAAATCATACCCAAGCACTTCAGAAACTGACAAAGACAAGAGTTCAACACATAGGTTTCCTACATGTACTCTGACATCTCCAGAGCATAAAGGCAAATCACAGGATATAAATGTCCCAATGGTAGAAAGTTCCATGAAGTTAGAGACATCAGGGGTAGGATGCAAGCCGTCATCAGCTGAAATGACTCTGGATGCAACACAGAAGAGAATAGATGTTAATCTTCCAAAGGAAGAGCTAGATATTCAAAACAAAGAGGCAGCAATTAAAAAAGGAAAGATAAAGGGGGAGGTGAAAATCACAGGAAAAGACGGTGAAGAAAGTCATTTAAAAAGGACTACGTGTGAATGGTCTACAGGAAAAGGATCAGAAGATGGTACTTATGTTACTGCTAAGCTGGAAGATCTAAAGGTGGAAGTTCCAACATTGAAGACGGATGTAAAAATTACTGGAGTAGATCCTGAAATGAAATTTCGAGTGAAGAGTGTTGAGAAGGATGTGTCTGCAGGAGTGGAAGTGCAAGTAGAAGACAGAGCAGAAACAAGTAAAATAAAAGCATACAAGTTTAAGATTCCAAGGTTTGGAATGTTGCATTCTGAAATCAAGGGGTTTGAAGATGATACCAATTTGCCAAAGTCAGAAGCTGATTCAGCACCTGAAAGTGAAAGAGGCACAGCAGAAATGCAGTTACAAAAACTAGAAGGATCAATTGGCCTGAAAAGTCCAGTTCTAGATTGTATAGAAGCATCTGCCAGAGTAACAGGGGAAACAGTGGACCAAACACAAGGTGTTCCAGAAGTAAGTGTAAGAATTCCCAAACTAAAAATACCAAGATTCACTTTCAGAACTCCCCCAATTGAGGCTGATGTTTTACTGTCAAAAGTAGTAACAGATCCAAAGGGTTCTAGTACTGACATTGAAATAGTGCAACTGCAAGCAAGCTCTGCTATCCCTGAAGAAACAGCAGGAGCTGTAGAGCGGGGTGTTCAAAAAGCAAAAAGCAAAATTATGACACTGACTGAACCTGACATTAAAACAGCCCAAATGACAGCTACCATAGAGTCCTCCCTTTCAAGTGCAGGGCAAGACATTCATTGGTCTTACATAGAGGGCCAAGAAGTAAGTGAAAAAGTAGAACCTGAACATGTTGCTATTGAGCGGTGTGAGATTTACACTACTGAAATAGTGAAAGAGTCAGAGATTCTGTCATCAGAGGTCAGAACTGCTACTTTGGGATTCTCGTTGCTCAAGGCCAAGTTGCCTGAATCTCACAGTGATTTAGATGTGCAGGTTCAGCAGCCATCTCCAACAGGAGATGCATCAGTGAGAAAACCTACAGGTGCTGGTGAAAGCTTTGGAGTAGCAGCACAGGGAAGTGGCAGTGCTGAGCTTAAACTATCTGACAAATCACACCGTGGGTCTGAAGAATCTAGAGGAAAAGTAAGTCTGTCAAAGTTAAAAACATCTGCTGCTGAAGTAAAGGGTTCCAGTAAACTTGATGAGAGTTTTCCTGGTAAATCACCAGAGGGAATAACTGAAGCTCCTGACTCTGAAGAAGAAGATGTAGTTGAAGCAGTGGAAGGTGAAGAAAAAGACATAACCAATGAGAAAGAAAAGACTGATAGTAAAAGATCTCCTGGAAGATTTAAATTTTGGCTTCCAAGTATTGGCTTTTCATCTTCTGGGGATGAAACAAGCATAGATGCAAAAGCAGAAATTAAAAAATCAGTTCCAGAAGATGTGAAACCCGCTGACACATCAGATGATTCCTCTAAGCAGGCTGAAAAAGCTGGATGGTTTAGATTTCCCAAGCTTGGTTTCACATCTCCTTCCAAAAAGGCTAAGTCTGTTGACAAAGAAGAGGTGGGTCATAAAGAGGGGACACTCTCGGATGAAGATAGCCCAACAGATAAGCCAGATGTGTTTTTTGATGCACAAGAAAGCTTATCACCTAAAGAAATAGGAGAAGGTGAAAAAGCTGAAATTGATGGGGCCTCATCTATTGTGACATCTTCAGCAAGAACTGAACTAATCTTGTTGGAGGAAGAAAAAGATAGTAAATCTAATATTGTTGGAGATACAGCCAAATGAAGGTTGTATTTTCTCAATCCTCAATGAAAACAAAATCATCCACAGAAAAGAATGTTTTCCTAATTTTCTACTTACTGAAAATTAAAAGCCAAGGTTGGTATTCATGTAAATACTTGAACAAATTTTCAAGTACATGGATGTACTAGATTGTACACTAATAAAAATGATTTTTTCCTATCTGCCCCAAGGGCAACAATTATGACAGGTGTAGATGAGCCCATAGGTTGAGCAAAGTCTGAGTAGATACCAGAACCATGAAAGTAAATCATTGAAAGGCTCAACGATACCAAAAGACTTGTTAAAGTGGCTTCTCAAAACACATCAGTTACGTTTAGATTACACATTATTTCCAGAATGGGCTCTAAACTAGTATTATGAGAACTATACTTACCTGTTTAGATTTTGGAACTTTCTGATCTACTTTTGCTTTGTTATTAAAATATTTTTCTTTATTTCAGCTAAGGTAGTATGTATATTCCACAAACATATTAAAATATAAAATAAAAATTAAATATTAGTGTAGAGAGACTAATGCTTTGCCTCTTCCTCTCTTTTCATTTTTTTATTATTGTGGCAGGTCATATTTAGCCTTACAATAATTAAAAAAAAAAGAACAGCAAAAACCAACAGAATAATTTCAAGACCAAAAAACATGTAACTAAATCATGTTTGTAAGATACCAAAATAAAACATGCTTACAAAGAATATTATTCAAATGTGGATAAATAAATTTTAATGTATATACTTATGGGATAGTGAAATGCTTAGAAAGATCTGCCACACTGGTGGAATTGCCTCAGAGATTTTCTGGGAAAGGAGGTGTATATAATTATTTGCTCCTTTGTTTATATTAACGCTTCTCTCAAGTGCACTATGAAAACCAGGGTGTGTATGTGACAGCCTTCACATGTACCATTAAAGCACTGGCTGTATTCTTAATTCACAATAAACTCACTATATGAATAATAACTTGAGTGGTGTGAGTTACTGACATTTCTCATTTGGAAAATCCCAGCTTAAATTTGTAAAAGTTTGCAGGTACTTCATGTACTTAATGACAGCACAGTTCCTTAATGTAAGGGTAATGGAGACTTTTCACTCAAAGTTGAATCATAGAATATGTTGAGTCAGAAGGAACCTGTCAGGATCCTTGAATCCCACTCCTGGCCCTGCACAGGACACCCCAATGCTCCCTCCATGTGTGCGAGAGCATTGTACAAAGGCTGCTTGAACTCCGTCATGCTTGGGGCTGTGGCCGCTGCCCTGGGGAGTCTGTCCCAGTGCTCAAACACCCTTTGGGTGAAAAACCTTTTCCTAACATCCATCCTAAATCCCTCATGACTCAGCTCCAGCCATTTCCTTGGGTCTTTTCACTGGCCATGAGAATGAAGAGGTTGGCACCTGCCCCTCTGCTTCCCCTCATGAGGATTTGAAGGCCACACTGAGCTCTCCCCTCAGTCTCCTCCAGGCTGGACAGACCAAGTGACTTCAGCCACTCCTCATACAGCTTCCCCTTCATCATCCCTGTGGCCTCCTTTGGACTCTCTCTAATGCCTTTATTTTTATTGTGGCACCCAAAACTGCTCACAGGACTCCAGACAAGGCTGCCTCAGCACAGAGCAGAGCAGGACAATCCCCTCAAATACAAAAACATTTTCCTGGGAGACTTTACTCACTAGTTCCCTGAGCAACATGAAGTCAGCTCTCCTCCTGTCCAGAGTTGAAGTTTTGCTATTCCTTTTCCTCCTTTGAGATTTTAATTTCTCTGTGGCCTCTTTGGCCAAGATGGCTGCAGTTACCACTTCACTCACGAGATCCTGTCTCCAGAATGACAAGGGCAGACATGCTTCATTATAGTTATGTTAAGGGGACAGAAGGAACCTTAAAGATCATCCATCTAACCCCCTGCCATGGGCAGGGATGCCTTCCACTGGCCCAGCTTGCTCAGATCCCAGTCCAGCCTGGCCCTGAACACTGACAGGGATGGGGCAGCCACAGCTGCTCTGGGCAACCTGTGCCAGGGCCTCAGCAGCATCACAGTAAAGAATTTTTCTTTATATCTTATCTAACCTTGTTTCACTTAAAAGACATTTAGAATAGAACAGAACATGATAGAATAGTTAATTGAAAGGGGCCCACAATGATCATTCAGTCCAATTGCTCAACCACTTAAGGGATGATCAAAACATGGAAAAAACATTGAGGTTATTAAGGGCATTGTCCAAATGCTTGTGGCATTGAACACTTCTCAGGACAAGCCTGGTTTAGTGTTTGACCTCTCTCTTGATAAGGAAATATTTCCTAGTGTCGAGTTTGAACCTCCCCATATGCAACTTTGAACTATTCACACACATCCCAACACTGGATACCAGGAAGAAGGAACCAGCACCTCCTTCTCCACTTCCCCTGTTCAGGAAGCTGCACCACCACGATCCACCCTGCAACTAAAGCTGACTTTTCTGGGCCTCTGCAGAGAGCAGAGGTCTGTGAGTCAGTGCCCATGGCCCAAGAGCTATCCCCTAAGGATTGTGGAGATATTAATGACTGTCAAGACATTAAGTGTAACCCTGATATGCATAAATGGTAGATGAAATGGTTTCTCAGTACCTGGATTAAAGCAATAAAGGTATGTTTTATCTGTAACAACAGGGAAAGGAAAATCGTGGTTAATGGCAGGAAAAAATGTGAATAGATAATACTAAAGTTTTGGAACAAGCTGGTGTCTGAGGTGACTTTGTGATCATGTCAGTACTAATAATCCATGGAGCCAGCTGAGTTCTGTCTTGCTGTCACCTGTATTGCTGTTGTAGCACTGTAGGCACAAGGCACGGCGCCAAACCAAGAGCTTCCAGAGGTGATCCTGCTGGGAGAGCAATGCAGCAGCTCCTCCTGAAAGCCACTGCAGTAAAGCAGAGCCAATTCTCACAGCTTGTACTCCCTCATCACACAGGTACCTGAGGTGAGCTGATCAGAGGAGAGCATCCATGCTCAAGAGCCAAAACAATGACTTTTTCTAGACATGAATAAACCAATACTGGCAAAAATCTAAAAAATGTACAGTCAGACTAGAAAATTACAAAGTATCTTGAGCCAGAAGGGACTCACAAAGTCCAGCTCCTGACTCTACACAGTACAACCCCAAGAATCACACCACACCACACCACATCTCTAAGAGTGTAGTTCAAATGCTTCTTAATGTGACAACTTTCCTGGGGAGCCTTTCCACTGCCCAACCACCCTCTGGGTTAAGAACCTTTTTCCAATAGCCAATCTGCCCAAAGATGATGCTAATAAATGCCTCTGGAGGACCCAGGATACATTTGGTACAGTCCTTAGCTTGGAGAAATCACAATCTAAACAAAAGAGATAAGTAAGAGATTAATGGATAAGGACTGTTATTAACCCTGTTTCATAAATAGAAAAGAATTGAGACTCGAAGCCTGGTTATAACTTACATGTCTAGTAGAAAATAAATAAATAAGAATCAAGGTGTGAACGGGCTTCAAAGGTCTCACAAGAAACCAGAGAAATACTCCCAAGTTCCTCTTAGATCCAGTTCATTGTATTAATTGTAAACTCCCCTCTCACCTTCCCATATGTAGAGGAAAACCAACAGTGAAGTCAGTAGAGAAAATAGAAGAGCACTCTCCTAAGAGTCCATTTTTCTTTTATAAGCCAAACCTTAACCCAACCTGAGGTTAATATGGCCATAAGAGAAATTCTGCCACCTTATCCAGAAACTCTGTCCCACTGAACAACTAATCCAGCACTGTCAGATTTGAGCTCCCGAGTAGGAGAGAAGTTTTCTTCTTCCTCCTGCAATATCTAGCCCTGCCAAAACAGAAAACACAGCTTGGAGTGCCATCTAGAGGAGTGTGCTCCTCTACAGGAAACTGTTTTGTTGGTTGAAGATGAAACGTCTCACAAAGATTTTCAGGCTAGCTCTTGTTAGGAAATGGGGGGTGAGAGTGCAAGAAGCACCTGCATGTTCCTCAATATTTTGGCACGTATGTGAATACTCCCAAAATTTCAATGATACCTGTACACGTAATGACATGTCTTAAAAAATCTGCCACAGCAACAAGAACATTGATTTGTAATGATGGATAAAATACTCCAAGGAATCTTGGAAATGTCTGAAGAGGTAGCTGAGGAGCAGCCTGGAAACCAAAAAAACAGAACATTGATGGGAGTCATCTCTGAAAGTCCTTATTTGTGTGTGGTTTTTGTGTCTGCACAGCCCTGGCAAGGCTCATGGAGCTCCAGCCCAGTGTCACTCACAGCTGGAGCACGAGCCCTGCTCTCCTTTCCTGTCCCCTCAGGAAGGCACCCCGGGCAGAGCTGTGGTGGATGCGGACACCAGGCACCAGATGGCTCAGGCTGTGGTCCCTGAGTGACTGCAGCAGGCAGGGCAGCCCAGAGACACAGCACTGCTCAGGGCCAGCACCAGGGCAGCCCAGATGGAGCAAGGAGCCTCTCCAAGCACTGCCCACAGTGCAGGTGGGATGCCCCAGCCACAACAGCACCCATGGAGCAGCTTTGCCCTGCTCCCCATCCTGTTTGCTGCACAGGACTGACACACAGACATCCAAACACTCCCAGACTCTTCAGGTTCCAGGGCAGCTGAGTTGAAAACTGGCAACAAAGTTAAATCCCAGGTATTTATCTCTAGCAGCTAGCCTCAACACTTAGAAACAGGTAATCTCGAATTTCTTCAACCAACATTAATCGCTGTCTCTAATTTCTAAATGCCTTTAAAAATCTGCCCTTCCTATTGTAGGTGATCATTATACATGGCTAAAAAGTTAAGGTGGCCAGGAATTTTTAAAAAATGTTTAAACACATGTAAGCAAACACTGTTAATGGAACTTTTAGGTTGAAATATATAGTTTCTAAAGATAAAATAGAGCAATAATGATCTGTGTCTCTGATGTTTGCTTTAATGTCAGACAGCTTGTCATACAACATTGTGTGCATTTCATTAACTCTGCAATGAGGTAATCACACCAAAAAATCAAACATCACACACTGACTGGTGGTTTTGCAGGTAGAGTCAACTATCAGAAATTCTCATGCCACCAGTGTGGATGCCACGAGGAAGTGATTTCTCTGACAAGGACAAAAAGAAGAGAGTTCCTTGATTTGCATGTGAACAAGATTCAAATTCATTTTTTTTGTTTCTATTTTAAGTGCACATTTCAATTCACTTCAGGTCTAATCCCATTTACAGTCTTTCTGTCCCTGCACATCTTCCAGATTCACCGCATATTGGGAATTCCAGTCTCGCTCAAAAAGATCTTTCATCTGCTCCTGGACGGGTTGTTGCCTTCTTTGCAGGTTGGTTGAATCCTGTTTGATAATTAGTCCCACACCAGCTGTATCAGTGAAGTAGTTTTCTGACCAATTGGAAGTCCCTGTGCAATGGAAAAGCAGCTGATTAGAAAACATTCATTTCCCAGTGTTCTGTTTGATCTCTGGGCTTTGTTGATTTGCTCTATGGCTGCAAATCTCATTAGGACCAACGAGGCAGCAAAAATCAGGTCACCTCCTTCTTATGCCAGACCTCAGGTTTTGAAAACTTGCTATTAACTGCAAACCTGAAGGTTCATAACCTTCTGATTCACTACAGCCTGTGACAGAATGCACAAATCCACTCATAAACATGGCAATAAAGTGCAATATTTGAGTAGTAAGAGAAGTAAAAGTAAGAGAAGTAAAAGCCAGTGTTTGACATGGGTTTCAGTGTTTGAAGAAAAAAGTCTGTAATTTACTTAATTCTCTTAACTTGTTAAAGGAAAACAAAAGAAGAAACGACTCCTGATCAATAAACCCTCGGGAGCTGTTCTGAGCTTGACACGCAAAGCCTGCTTCTAAACCAGGCAAAGCTGGAAATCCAGCTGCAGACATTGTCTGGGGCTCTCTCCAAATCAGGCACTGTGAACAATGCACACTCTATCACTTACACACTTGCCCTCGTGATCACCTTAGCCAGAAAAATCTGCCAATTCCAGAAGGTGCTTAGGCATGAAAACAAATCATCTGCGTATCTGCCTTCAAGTATAAAACAGGTTATTAAAGTATTGAAGGCAACTGGAGCTGTGAACCCTCAGCCAGTTGGAAGATGAGGCTATTTGCTGGAGTGTATTGCTGGGAGGATGAGCTGGCTGAAGTGACAGAGCACTTTCACGTCTCCTTTTTTGAGGGTTCCTAATAAAAGAATGAAATGTAAACACCATCCTGGCTTTTAGGAACGGCACACAGTTGACATTACTGTTTTCTCATTTCCTTTCCTAGAATTCTGTTCAACAAACAGCGCATGGAATTAATTCCTCCCAGCAGTTTCCTCTTTATTAAAGCACTGTAATGTTATGGACTGGAGCACTAGCTATCCCTGTGTCACTGTGAGCACACAGGCTGTGAAATCCCCGCTGTGCTTGTCACAGGCTGTGCACTCAGCCTTGTCACACTCTGCTCCTGATGGTTCACAGTCACATGAAATAATCTCTTACTGAACTTGACCTACATTATTTTCTCCCCTTCATATCTGTTCTTCTTTACCTAGGACAGACTCTGCTTTATATGGCAAAATGAAGTATTTTTGGTATTGCAGCTGGTCCTATCTCAGCCTCAGTCCAGTAGATCTGGGGATACTGGAAATATTTGGAATAATGGAATACATACCGATGTAGGCTACTTTATCAGTGACCATGTACTTGTTGTGATTCACTCTCCCATGAGGAATGTTTGTGTGATTGAGAACAGGAACAATGAAGAGTTTCTGGAGGTAGAGGAATAAAATTTTAACACAATACTAGAGTGAAGAACAGACATCATGATTGGACAGTGCATGTTTTCTATAGTTTCAAAGAATGGAAGAGTGTGGGAAGAACAAAAGAGAACATACTGCACTCTGTTATTAAATAGACCATAGAAGAGATCTTACTCCTATCCAAGAAAACTAGCAAATAATTCTTCCACAATACATAAAACTGGATAAGCAATTAAGATCAGATACAGAAAATGTTCGCCTCACAATGTTCCATTAGTGACACAGCTATTATCATTACAGGGCAGACAGTTAAATGCAGTTTTAAGCAGCTGTTTAATAGATTGCATTTACCACTGATTGCTGCTCTTATTTTGTGTGAGAATGGGCTGATCACAGACACAAGGGGTACTGTAGGCAACTATAATGCCTAACTTTTTGTGTTAACTCTTACCAAAATCTACATTTTCCTTTCTATTTTTTTTTTCTGAAACCCACTCCTCCTTCTATGGTATTTCTCTGTTGTGATTACTGCATCAAGTTGGGAGCATCCACACCATCCCCACTCCACCTGATGCATTCCAGCCTAATGCCTATGGTCTGTGTGCAATATTTAGTGTTCAATAACAGATCTATCTGTATAGGCACACAGTAGAGCTCTCAGTTTAAAAAAAATGGTATCAATTAGACCAACTTGACATGTTCCATGCAGGAAAAGGTCTCTGAGAGGAGCACTAAGTTATCATATAAACTGTTATTGTCACAGTGCTCAGCAAAAGCAGCTGCCTGGATAATGTCTCAAGTGCCACAGCCAGGCACATACCTGATATCACTAGTAGCTTGAAATAGCTGCTTCCTCAAAGATTATATATTGGGCCTTATTTTCACAAAAACGGGAAGCAGTCACTGCAAAACCAGACAACCAGCTTCTCTAGAAGCTAACATTTGTACGCACAAACAGCAGCTCGTTCTCAGAAACCAGTGTGGGGCCATATCCTCCAGCTGCCTGTCCAAAATCAGGGTTTTGTTTCATACCACGTCGATGCTGATGTGGGCGTGTGGGTTGTCGAGGGCACGCAGGGACCTGAGGTAGTGGAGCATGGCTGGGTCGGTGTAGGCCCAGCAGCTGACCAGGAGCCGGACCCGCACTCGGTGGTTGAAAGCTGCACGTCTCAGGGCATTGTCAATGGCTGGCCAGTACCTGCAGAAAAGGAGGTAAAAAGGGATGTTTTTTTAAAAACAGTTCACTAGAAAGCTGTGAAGTTAAACTGAGACTAGGAGTGATGATGCACAGATGGGATTTTTGATCTCTAGTAAGTGAAGCACTCATGGCTTCCCTGGAGGTACAAACGAAGTTTTTGCCTTCTACCAAGTCTGTTCTTTTCACAGAACGTGTTTTGAGACCTCCAGACCCTGCCAAATTGGGGTGAAATTCATCCAAAAGTTTAAAGCTTGGTAAAGTGCACCTACACAGATACACACACAGCATGGTGCCACCATCCTTATCTCCTTAGGAAACTGAAGGTAACAATAGCAACTCCAGGGTAAAGCCAGTTCATACAGGAGAATAAAAGGGCAGTGCAGAGCCCAGAGCAAAGTCTAAGAACCATTTTGCAGAATATGGCTTTTTCAGACCCCTGGAGACTGTTTCCAGTGTCTGCAGTGGTCCTGTGCCATCAGCCAGCATGGGCAGACTCCATCCCTCCCTGTTCTCCTTGTGTGTGCCCAAGGTAATAGACACAGCTGTGCCCTGAACGTGGGAAAACCCATTTTCCTGACACTTGTGTTGTCTGTAGCTGTGGGGAACATCTTTAACATCCTTCACGCAGCTGCACAACACTAAGAGCTGGACAATGTGCATCCCAGGGCTGGTAACTCCAAACAGCCACGTGGCATTTTCACTGCACAGATCCTAACAAATGCTGCACAGAGGGAGAGGGGCATGTTTAGTACAGATTGGAGGCCTGATAACAGAGAGAGATCCAGCATTTGCTCACAGTCCCATGAGCAATGATGAATTAATTTGCCTAACTTAATCCTTTTGGTCTTATGTACAAAGGCCTGTATTCTCTGATCCTCCCCTGTGCATCGTCCTATCGCAATCAATGGCCTGGCCACGTGCTCTGAGGCTCAGGCTTGACTTACAGAACCTGAAAAGCTTGGAAAATCATGCTATTTGAAATGCAACTTTTGAATGGTTTCAATTTTTAAAATATATCAGTTTCTAGTTGATTAACACTCAGGCATTGGACAGCAGCTTTGTTTCCTCTGCCTCAGCTGCTGGAGGAACCTAACCTGAACTAATCAGCTTCAATTCATGGCAATACAGCTGGTTGCTGTGGAGATAGCCCGAGGCCCTGTGCCACTTTCCCTGGGCCTTTCAAACCCTTGTTTGCATCTGATCAGCCCAAGATGTCACAAACTGTGGATTAAGCCTTCAGATGAAGAATAAGGAGTATTAATGCACTCAGTCCTAAGGGGGAAAAGAGACTTTCTGGGAACTTACTCCCAGAAAGATGAGTGGGTTCTCAGAAGATGAGAAACCCAGAGACTCAATGGTATTACATATAAACTGCAAATCCTCTGAGATGCTGGATTTATTAAAGATGTCCTCCAAGTAGAGCCTAGTCTCAATTTTGTTTCTTGGACAGTAGAATTATCTGCATCTCTCTATTATCCTAAAATCTTCCCCTAACACACCTATGCCTCAGCTAAACAACAGAGGCTTTACAGAGTTGTGGCAGAGAGACATGATGCATGATATCATTCTGGCTGAATGGCAGCCTAGAGCTTACCCTATTCAACAAGACATCTTGTACATAATTCTTTCACTTGAACTTCTTTCTCAGATAATTTAGCTGGTTGGAATGGAAAACTGAGAAAAGTTGTAAGCAGATAATTCAGAGCACTTGGTTGCACATAAACGTCCCAATTCAAGCATATCTAAGAGAATTTTGGAGTCTTAGTGCTGCTGTGTAACTTTCTGTGCTGCTCAGGTTTGGGTTCTGTGCAGAGCCTGCGCAGTTCTGCTGAGCCTTGGGCAGTCTCCAGACCAGGGCAGTGGTTCAGGCTCAAGGCCAGGCTGGATGGGGCTTTGAGCAGCCTGGTCTAGTGGAAAGGGTCCCTGCCCATGGCACAGGAGGGGAGGAATGAGATGTTCTGTAGCCCAAACCATTCTATGATTCTGTGATTACTCCAGATCACCATTATCACCTTATCTCTGAAGCTGCTGCTGGAACTTAGATGGAAATATTAAAAACAAAACAAAAACCCCAAACAGCAACCAAAAAAAACCCCTCAACAACAGCAACAATAAAACACCAACCCCCAAACAAACAAAAAACCCAGAAGTTCCTTTAGAGACTGTTTCAGCTCTCACTGCAAAGGTCAGGAGAGTCAAGAACCACCCTCTATACTATTGGTCAAGTGCATCAAGCAAGAAATAGAGCAGGAAGTCAAGACTCTTCACAAGTAAAGGACAGCAAGAAAGAAAAACGGGAGTAAGAAAGGAGGAGCACAGCAATGTTTTCTCTGAAAAATCTGATGTCAGATAAATTTCTGGTGTTCCCTTTCCTCTCTCAATTCATAAAGCTGCTGTGTTGAATTTTGGAGGACGCTGGACCTGACTGTCCCTAGTGTGACATGTCACAGCTTTTCTGCTGTGTGTAGAGCACAGGAGGCTGCTCCAGAGCACCAGCAAAGCACACAGGTGTTGGTAATCATCCTTCCTGCAGCATCAGGACTGGAATCACAGAATCCTGGAATTGTCAGGTTCTGGAAAAGACCTTTAAGGTCATCAAGTCCAACTCTCAGCCCAACAGCAGCACCATGTTCACCACTAAACCATGTACTCAAGTGCCATAGCCACAGAATTTTTAAACACTTCCAGGGATAGTGGCTCCACCACTTCCCTGGGTAGTCTGTTCCGATATGGGAGGCACAGTCTATGAATGCAGAGCAAAGCCTCTCTCCATTCTGAATATTTTCATTGCAGAAGGAGGGGAATAGTATGTATTTTCTTTTCTTTAAATAGTACAAGTAGCTGGTTTGCTCAGGATTGAAATTGTACCTTTTTGGTTGAATAAAACGGCTGGTAGGGAAATATTCCATAACAGAAACATAGACAAACTCCTGTGCCTGGCTGATGATACTGAGTATAGCATGGAGGTCACGGGTGCGACCTTCTGGGCAAAATGCTGGAGGAGAAGCCTGGAAAAAAAAAAAAAGAAAATATGTAGATTAGTGATTTTTTTTTTTTTAATCTCAGACTCCTTTGTGTTTAGATCTGTCTACTTTTCACTAAAATATCACGAAGCACTTGAGATGGATCTTTCCTCATGCCTTCCATATCTGGCTGGGTCAGATATTTATTGATGTATTGAGCCTACAGGTGATTAAAAGAGACCTGCACACTGTTCCTGCCATACAATTTGACAGCTTCTGCTGGGTTTATCCCTATCCTTTGAACATCCCAGAGAAACCTAAGGAACAAATTATTATCCACCTGGAATACAAGCAGGACTGCTGAAGAAACTTTCCTGCTCAATCCTTAAACACTTTACAATCTGTCGTGTTATTTTCAAACATACTTACAGAAAAATAGGTTTTTGTCAAGATTCCATTAAATTCCACTTCCAGAGGGTGATGCTTGTTAATGTGGGTTGAGTAATTAAGAGGCCAAGGGGCTGGGATGGTAGCATTAGGATATCCAACATCCCAGTAGGTACTAAATGTTTTCCAGAGGTCTTGGGCCAAGCAGCTGCAGTTATACATCACAGCACCAAGCTCCTTCACCTGCAAAGAGAGCAAGCTGTGTCACAGCCCCAGAAGGAGCCACCTCCAGGGGTTTCTGTAGCGGGATAGAATATAAGAAAATAAAGGTAGTACAGAAAGTAATCTTACCCCTAAAGAGCTGCAACTGGGCTAATTATTAAAGATTAGGAGCAGGCCTGATTTTAACAGGCCACAGCTGTAGCAAATAAGAAGAAGAGTGCTATAAAAGAATGGGTTTGTTGGTTGAGGGGGGAACTGGAGTCCGCTGGCTACTGTGAGAAGAAGGAAGAGTTGGTGCTTAGAGGAGATGTCCATGAGAAACACCAAGGAGGTACAAAGCTCTTGCATTAAGAGGACAACAATTTGGAACCTTTGCAATGTAATGACAACAGGTTTCTTTGCTGTTTCTTCTGCTCTTACAATATTTTACATCATTATGATTTTTCTCTATCTGCTAGGATGTGAGTTTTCCCTCAGACTTCTGAATATAGAGCAGCAGATGTTACCTGAGATAAAGATCTCCAGTCCATGTTTGCGCTACCAATATATACGTGTTTCATGTCTACTATCCAGAATTTGCTATGCAACACTCCTCCTGTCAAATGTCCAAAATCAATCTTTTTCACATGAGCCCCTGAAGAAAGAGGGGAAAAAAGAGTTTAGTACAGCACAGAGATGGTTCCTCAACAGCCAGAACACATCTGCATGTCTGGCTCTTGCAGGCAGTAGCAACTACCAAAATTCACAAGCACTCATTTCTGGGAATCCAGTAACTTGAAAAAACAATATGCAAAATGTGAACTTTCAGAAAATCCTAAAGAGCACAGAAAAAAAGCATGAAATAGCTAGCAGATGGTGCTTGTCCTGTGAACCCATGTAAGCAATACACCAGAACAGGCCTTGGAAACCAGGTTTCCCACAGATGCCTTTTTGCAATACAGCAGCTGTGAGTGCATCACTGAAGGGAAATAATTACCTTTTTCCTCTAAAAGCTCAAGGTCCCTTGATTTTGTAGCCAGAGTTGGTGAGCTTGCTGCAATATACAAAGAGACATTCTGTGCAAGTAACCTCTCAAACCTCTGCAGAATATCTTCACCCTGTGTAGGGGGACACAGCATGGGTAATGTAGAATGTAATCTTATCCCCCAATGAGTTGCAGCTGGAACCCATTACTAAAGATTAGGAGCAGACCTGATGATAACAGGCAACACCTGTAGCCAATAAGAACAAGTGGCATAAAAGAGTGAATTGGTGGGAAGAGGAGGGAGAGAAGCCAGAGGAGTCAGATGGCTGCTGCAAGGACCAAGAACAGTCAGTGCTTAGAGGAGATGCCTGCGAGAAACATCGAGGTATGAAACTCTGGTGCTATGGAATCCTTGCATCATAATGATAAAAGAACTCATGATATATAAGACAACATATAATGATAACAGAACTGTTATAATGTATATGACAACAACCCTGTGTGGTGAATTGTTATTTTTTATATTTTGTTACAGAAGGTATAGTAAGAGATATGTAAGGACAATGTTACTAATGGGTACTTCCTTTGAAGAACCCCAGCACGAGGAAGGTCAGAAATTTCACTTATTTCAGCCTAACTTGACTAAAGGAGAAAAGTTGGAGTCTTGCTTAAAAAAAGCATGGAAAACCTTCCTGGATGTGCAGGAGGAGTTAAGCAATGTCTGGGAGACAGACCACATAGCCAGCCTGTCTGTCCTCTTCCACATGGACATGAGGAAAAACAACCACAGACATGCTTGCTGCTGATTTTACCTTACCTGCTTGGAAGAGGAGTCATTGACACCAATATCCTTCCCAGTGAGAGACCAGTAGTAAGAAGCCACATACACTTTTTCCTGGGCTAGATCAAGCAGTTTTGTCCAGGCTTGGTACAAGGGTTTGGCTGCAGTGCTGTTTATCTCGAAGGGTAAGTCATATGGAACATTTTCCACAAGTTCAAAGCTGCAATGGCAATTTTGTGTTGTGAAGCAAGTGGCTGTGACCCCAGCAGGACACCAAGGACCTGTCAGGCTGCACATTTGGCCATGCTGGGTGCCAGCCTCCACAGCAAACAAGAGGAGCTGGACAAACAGGCTGGCAGTGCTCCCTACCCCTTGTTTTTGTAGCCAGGTTTATATTGCTGTACAGTGACCTCCCAAATTCAGCAGAATAGTTTCTCAGTAGCCATTCTGAGATTTTCATTTTACCCTACCTAAGATGTGGAGAAAATCAAGCCCCCCATAGCTGGATGTTGCTAGGGTACTCTCTTCACCCTCTCCCAGCACAGACATTCCCTGCCCCTCCAGCCCCTGAGAAAGGCTGTTCTGCCAGCTGGTGACACTGCTGCCACAAAAGGAGGGTGGGCAGAGGAGGAATGGAGCTGGCATGAATGTTACAGGCACAGAACTGGGAGCAGAGCTGTGACATTGCCCCTCACAGCAGGCAGCTGCCAATTACCCAGTGCATAAACAGCACCCCCAAATTAGCACTCCTCCCAAATTAGTGGTGCTTCATCACTTATGATACAGTGAGAAGAGAATAAAACCCATGCTGATATTATCAGTACTGTAGCTATTTCTCCCTCTGGTGATGACTTCTCCATGTGCCATCTACCTGACTCACCTGCAGGAGTCATTGCATCTGTTGGTGGCTTCTGGGATATCCCCATAGAGTCCTCTTTCTTCTGGGAGATCTCTGTACAGTCCTTCCTCCTCCACATTTCTGTAAATGCTGACAATTGATGCTTTTTCTCCGTTACCATCAGCTGTGCTGTCCATGCTTAGGAAGTAAAAAGCCACCAGGACCAGACCAAGAGTCAGAATTGCCCCCAAGATTTGAAACTGGAACAGAACCCACAGAGGAGAAGATTTAAGTGATCACCAAGGCATTGATGCACCAGCCCATGGATGACTACCTGTGCAGGTGAATAAATCACAATCTTGGAATGGGAGATCTGCTTGCAGCTACTCCAGACAATGTTCTCAGGTGCAGCACTGAAAGTGAGGAACCGTTCAAGGTCTATTTGGACAGGGCCCTGAGCAGCCTGATCTAATTGAAGATGGCCCTTCTTCTCTGCATGGGATTTGGATTAGATGACCTTTAAAATGTCCCTTTAAACTCAAATGAGGTGCAGTGAGAAGGACCAGAAGTTGCCAAAATTTTACACATTGAAACCCCAAAATCGGGGAATAAAGGTAAACAAAGAGACAGGAGAATAAATTAAGGAAATAAAATGCTAAAAAAACAAAAGAGAAAATTCTGAAACTAAGTGAAAACAATAAAAGGCAATGGGATGACACAATGTGCAGGGAAATGGACCAAAGCTTGCCCAGTTGATCCTCATTGAAATGGCAAGATTTCATTCCCTTCCTAAAATTTCATGAAATCTTGAAATCAGAGAATCGAGTGGAACAAACACTCTGGAGAGGAGATATGATCAAATACAGTGCAATTAGGGGGAAAAAAAATTTGGAATGGTGTTGGTTTATGTTTAGTTCCATTTTCTAGTTTAATTTTTTTGTGCCAACATATCAATCCCTTGGTTTTTTCCAAAATTTTGTGATTAATTTGACATTGATCAGCTTTATTTTAGCACAGGACTAATGGATGTTCAACAAAATTTCTACCAAAATCAAAATAAGGAAATTTCTAACACAAGATTAGCTGTGGCTAATCTAAGCCAAGCATTACCATAAAAAGGAAGTTTGTGTTGTCAGGGGAGAAAAAACAGTTCAGAAAGTATCAGCGGCAGAAAGACATTTTTGTGGTTTCTGAACACGTTCTGGTTTTGTCTTAAACCTCCCTTAATTGAAACTACAAAAATTTAATTTATCCATGTGCACAGTATTCCCAAGTCATTTTAGTGTGGTGGGTTAGTTTCATTTCCCTTTTGCTGCGCTTTCAATTTTTATCCTGAATGTAGATGGAAAAAAAAAAAAAGTAGCCTGGCTACCTGGTAGCTTCAGCTCTGCAGTCCAGCCACTCACATGCTGAAAATTTTAGCACCAGGCTCTAAATGCTGCCCTCTACCCAGCAGGAAAAGACAACCAGGCACGCATGCAGACCTATTTCCCCCCAGTAATTATCATGGCTGGCTCCCCATGGCAATTTGGGGGAGCTGTAACCATCCAGCAGCCTCCGATAGGCACCACGGAATTCAGAGCTGAGCTTCTGAGCCCCCAGGCAGGAGAATTGAGTCTGGGGGTGGTCCTGAGGCTGCAGCCATAAATCTGAGCTCCCAAAAGGGCACATGGGGAAACCACACAGAAACCACTTGCCTCTGAAAGTTTCAGTTTCTGTGTGGATAAAGCTGCTTGCTTTTAATCCTCTCTGCTTTTCTCAAAATCTACAGTGCTGACATAGATTTCAGGCATTGATTTGAATAAAATAATCATCTTTAGGCTATCTACTTAAATTTTTGCCCTCTGGCTTTTTCTCCACCCTACCACAAAAAAAAAAAAATCTCACCTACTTTTAACAGTTCCACATTTCATCACATGAACCTGTTAGCAAGACTTAGGTTTCAGAAGTTATTTCTAAGATAAGAAATCTATTTTGCAGTCACATCATGGCTGTCACCATGCTGCGCACTGTGATGTCCAGGTACTCTGGGCATCTGAATAAATGAATATGTGAATAAACACTGTGCCAGAGGTGGAAGTGAGGCTGTTTGTATGAGTGTGGTTTCCTTGTCCTGAGCCAGACAGAGCTGCAGGATTTATCTCCACATTGCTCCCTCTGGGCAAGGTTTGATCAGTCTACCGGATAAATCAATGAGGGTTTTGTCACTCACTTGTTTACAAATGGGATTGAAACCTACACAGTTTTCTAAAATGGCCAATAAAATAATTCTCAATCTGTAATTTCTTTTCAGAAATGTCAGCACAATCTCAGCCCTTGTAAGCAAATGTGGTGCATCCCAATAATTACCGTTTTGACGTCTTTTTGATTGTTCACGCCTAATTTCATGTTGGAGGACTCATCAAACATCAGGGATGTTTTTAATGCTTTTTTCACAATCTGAAAAACAGAAATGTATGCAAGGGGAAAAATAAAGCTTTATGACAACATTTGTGTACAGCCAATTACAGACAAAAAGTGCAGGTTAGTGCCACTGCTTTACACAGTGCTCTGAGATTTGAGCATGGATCTGTGCATCATCCTCCTGTATTATGGCTCTTGAGTGACATTAACAGATTCCAAAGTGACAGAGAGACATGTCCCCACTGTTTTCCCCCAGTGCTCTCTACAGACAAAAATCCCTGCAGTAATTAATGTATAAACAGCTGCATCACTGCCTCTTGCAGCCATCCTTCAACACCCGCTTTTGTCCTGTTGCAAGAGAACATGTTTGCCAACAAGCAGTGATTAAATGCAGAAGCAGGGGGTGATGGTGTGCAGAGCATCAGCCTCCTCCTGCATGTGACTGTCAGGCTTCTGCTCTCTTCCTCTGCCTGTTGTCTTCAATGCCAGCATCTCTTCCAGAAGTGACTCTGTTAAGGGGACAGGGACCTGGCTGAAATATAAACTCTCCTGTTGCAGTCATCACTCTAGAAAATAAGTTATCTTCTTTTCTTTCTCAGGCAGTATTTCTCCAATCTTTTGTTACCACCAGCAGAGGCAACCATAAGAGCAAATACCAAAATATGCCAATATGACAGCAGATGGCCAGACAGGGGGAGCTGGCACTTTTTTTAGCTGCCTATTTTACCTCCTCAAAAACTTGACACATGCCCAGTGGGTCATGAATCATCCCTGCATTGGCAGAGGTGAATTTACACAGCAGGAGCCTGATGACACTTTTCATTCTGAGAAGCAAGAAGCAGATCCTGGGGTGGAGCAGATCTCAGAAGGTTCCACCAGATGACACCTCCACCTGTCCAGTCCCTGCATGCCTGTTCTGACCCCCGAGCCCCTGGGTTTTTGTGGCCTGGAGGATGAACCTGCTGCAGCAGTTCTGGGTGTGGAGTTGCTCTGTGTGTGGCCACACTCAAACAAGGTTTATGTAGGAAGGATCCTGCCAGGCTTGTCCCATCCATCTTGCCATATGTCACAGCTGTTGTCACCTGAACTGGGTGGGCTCACAGTGTCTGCCCTCCCCCAGCAGCAAAGCAGCATGGCCACACACATTCCCTGCTGCTTCCAGCTCCTGCCCACCCCTCCTTTCTGTATGGATGCTGTGGCTGCATGGAGCAGGCAGGGGTTGGATGCAGCCCCAAAGGCTTCCTCGAGTCACTGGAACTGGTGGGGCTGAACCAAAGAGGTGGAGGATGGACAGGAAGACAAGGGAGGAGGGTCTGAAACAGACTTGGGGAATGCAGAGAGGGATGTGGAAAGGGAGGGCCACAGGAGAGAATGACAAAGATGGAAAAGGTGGGGAAGGAAGAAAAGGTACAAACACTCCTGCTTAAAAGCATCCTGGAGCTGCATAGAAGAAAGCCCTGCTTCCATTTCAGGACCTGCTTGTTGTTATCAGCTACAATCACTGTAGCAGGGCCCACTTCCCAAAGCAGTTTTACTCACACTTTTCACTGTCACTTCCTTTTGCTGCCCCAGGCTCAGCTGCAAGCTCTTCCACTAGAAATAGTTACAAATGCTGGCAGGTAAACATCCACTCTCCCAGCCTTGGAGAAATGGAGTGGCTGCCAGCAGTGAAGGACAGTTGGCCATTCCCACAGCTCTGAAATCCCAGTTCATGTTTTCAGCACAGAATAAAGACCCACTGTCTTACCCCAAAGAGCTGAGAGGGTAGTGGTCACATGAGAGGAAGTGGTCACATTGCAACCCAGAAATCTTAGTGGGTGGAGAGGGAAGAGAAGCAAGAGTGAAGATGTGAAAGAGCTGGGTAGAAAGTGAGGCAGAGGTATTTTAAAGGAGGAGAAGAAAGGTATCTGACAAACAGCAGCAGCCCTTCAGGCTGGGCCAGGAGAGCCCACTGAGGCTGCAGGTCACACTGCACAGCTTGTGGCTTTGGCACAGCTGTCCCAATTAGCTGGGCTTGCCAGGAACAAGCACCAGGAGTGCTTCTCATCACAGGACTGGAGCTGAGAGGTGTAGAGGTGTCCCTCTGTCTTCCTTGTCCCTCTGGCTCCCGAAGCCCCATGTGGTGACCCAGGCAGTGTCTTGGTAGGAAACTGCAGGTGTCAGTGCTATGAGAGCCACGTGATGGCCTCAGATGGATGGAGTTTACCAGAAACAACTTGTTTCACTTCTCTTTTTCAGCAACAATTACAAAATGTCTTCCAAAAGCAGCGTTTTTCTTAAAATACGAAGGCGAACGGATTTTGTATGTGCTGTGACAGAATCATCTACCATTCTGTTCAAACAAAGCACTTCCTGATGTTTTTGACTAGTGATGGGTTGAAGTCCCACCTGCTGTACAGAAGTTGTGAGAACTCCTCTAAAACAGTTTAATTTTCAAGAAGGGAAACATCACAGAAACAACCAGAATTCTTAAGAATAATATTGTAGCTAGTCACCAATTAATTACGGCTCCCTCAAAGTTTTCAGGGCTCTACCAGCTGCCAGTTTCAATGACTGAATGAAGTTCATCCAAGAGCAATAAATATAAGCGCTATTAGCATTGCTGCACAGGCTGGGGCACCAGCTGATGCCACTCTGCTGAGTACCCACAGGACACTGCTGTTTGTAACATTAAGGTTGCTTTGTCTTTGCCTCTGAAATACCTCTTGGAACTTTTCTCCACCAGCCAGAAATTCTGTCAGACTTTGAATTCCAAACAGAACAATGTGATTTTTCACTGTACCAAATCCTCCCCGGGAGCTGTCTGAAGTTCCTCAGATGAACAAGATGCATTCATCTCTCCATGGCCACCCCCCAGCTCCCTCAAGATGAAGACAAAGGCACTTACCATCCTGGAAGGTCTCCTCCTGTGTGGATGTCCCCCTGAATTCTGATGTTACTCCCAGCCTTGTGTACAAAAGGCAACACTCATGCTCTGTCAGCACATTTGTTTAGGGTTCTTCTGGTTTTTTCCCCTCCTGCTGTAGATCACTTCCTCTTAGACACTGAGTCTCACAATGTGTACTGACAGGGTACTGAGTTATCCTCCAGTTGTTGTGACCCAGTTCTTAAACTCTGGGTCCTGATCTTCACATGTTTGCCATAACTTGCTCTGTTGGATGGCACAGCTCCCACTCAGTGGTGGAAAGTCAGAGTCCACATCAGCATGAGAAGACCCTGCTTGGAAGGGCTGCTCAGCTTTGGTGCTGTTAGAAGCCCAAACATGGCTCTATTTTCACTGCACTATTCTTAACCAGAAGCTTCATTTTAAGCAGAAAAACAAACCCTTCAAAACAAACTGTTTACAAAGTTTTTTTTGAAACCACAGTCATGCTTGGACAAACACAAGGGAGCAAGGCAGCTCCTTTGAAACAATGCAGCCCTCATCTTGAACATGTGGCATTTGGAATTTGCAGTGATGCTGTTCAGGGGTTATATCTGACACTGAGTTTGGGGCAGCTTCTAAGAAATGATGCCTTCTATAAAAGTCCAAAGGTTGCACCTCAGCCAACACAAATCCTTCTGGGAATGCTGCTGTTTTCCTCCAAGCAGCCTCTTGTTCCTACTGAACCCAAGGAGGCATTTCCCTAGTGCAGTGCCAGAGGAAGGATGCTGTAGGGAGTCAGTGGAGACAGCTTGGAACACGAGGCTTTAGCACACCTTGTACTAAGCTGCTGAAGAGGGAAAAAATAAAGAGCCAGAGGATAGGTCTGGTACAACAGAAAGAGGGCTTTCCATGGAAAATGCAAGTGCCATGAGTCCTCTGCTTCCCTCGAGACCAAAACATAAGCGTGAACTCAAAGAAGCCCAAAAAGTAATTAGTGGAGCAAATAGGACACCCCTCTGCCCAGCCACCTCACTCCTGAATTTACTGCTGTGCACAGGTCACTTACCATGGGAGCCATCCCAAATCTCTGGATTTACAACAGGACTTAAAAACAAAGCAAAGGCCGCTGCTGTCCCTGCAGATCCGTGTCACAGACATCTTTCATGAAAAATCCTTCCCTTAGGTTTTTTCCTCCTGAGAAGCTGAGGCCTCAGGAACAAAATGTAAACAATGGTTATCTGCTGCTGTGGAATGCAACAGGTGCATCTGTGATTGTTCTCATGTTGGTTGTTTCCAATTAATGGCCAATCACAGTCAGCTGGCTCGGACAGAGAGTCCGGGCCACAAACCTTTGGTATCATAATTTCCTATTCTATTCTTAGCTAGCCTTCTGAAGAAATCATTTCTTCTATTATTTTAGTATAGTTTTAATGTAATATGTATCATAAAATAATAAATCAAGCCTTCTGAAACATGGAGTCAGATCCTCATCTCTTCCCCCATCCTTGGACCCCTGTGAACACGGTCACAAATCCGAGTTACCAGAAAGCTGGAGGCAGGATCTGCAGCCACTGGAAAGAGCTCCAGAAAGCCACCCCTGCCAAAAGCCCAAATCACCCCCAGGAAGTGTCCCTGGCCCTCAGATGACTTCAGAGGCTGAGCATTCCAACCAAATATTTCAGCTAAACTCCTGCTTGTGTGCAGGACTGAAATCCTGGCATGAGCTGTGTCAGATAAGTCACAACAGCTCCCACTGACTTTGGGATCAAAACACAGGGCAGCAGCACCTTTTTACCAAGTTCAGGATTTATCATTTATCCCTCCAATATCACAAGTTCAGGTTAAGAGGGTTGTATCAGAGTAAGAGCAGCTCCCAGGAAAATGAATGCTCTGTATTTCCCCTCTTTGTCAGCTCTCTAGCCACTTGCAGCACTGATAAATTCCACTGTCCTCCACTCCAGCTTGCAAAATCCTGGTTTCCTTCTCCTCTGACCTCACATAGCAGCCCACCCATTCTGCATTTCTGATCTTGCCGGCAGTGTTGTAGCTGTGACAGCTTCAGGATGGAAGAGGGTTTATGGGTAGAATATGGTTCTGTTTGACCAATTCATGCAGCTGGGGGGAGGAAAGAAAACAAAAATAGCAAGTTTTAGAGCAAACAGGAAATTTTATTTCTTCTTCCTCTTCCCCATCTCTCAGACAAGGCTCCTTCTACCAGTTGCTCTGGCTGACTTGCCACCATCCCACACAGAATAAATGCACCTCTTGTTCTGTGGTTGGGTGGCACTCTGTGCTTAACATAATCCCTCTAAAAATCATCCCTGGACTTCCAGTTTGCTACAGGGTGCATTAAAAAATACAGTGGAGGAGCTTTTTCTGCCTGTGTGGGAGGTTTGCTAAGAAGAAACTGCCAGTTTAATGCATCCTCATCTCTGAGAGCTAATTATAGACAAAAACATCAGAACCACTGCAGAGATTACTACAAAACTCCACTTTCTGTTTCATGAGAACGAGGCTGGGCTCCAAATGCCAACTGCTGACAGAAGGATGGAAGGCAGGAGTAGTCAAGGTCTGAAAAGAAAAGTGCTCTATTTATACTTTGTGCCAGAAGATTGTATACTTAAATTAGCTGGGGAAGGGGGGGGTGGGGAACCAAAAGGAATTATTTCAGGTTTAGAACTGGGAAGTGATTCAGCTGACAAGCCATGGGAAAATTTCAAAGTCTAAATAAAATTGTGATTTGTTTGGAAGTATTTATGAAGATTTACTCAGTTTTCACTTTTTAAAATATTCAGTAAATTCACCAAGATATCTGATCATGGACTCGAAACATTTAACTTCAAATATATATATATATATATATATATAAATAACTTATTTGGAATAATTTTATTCAGCCTAAAATTAAATACTCTATGTCTGCCACCCATGTTTTGTTTAGAAAAAAATATTTCAGGGGAAACAAGTAAAGCTGTGATTCATATAGCACAAGAGAGTGCAGAGTCCTTTGCTGTCTCAGTCTTGCCACTCATCTTTTGCAGCACTCACCCTCCAGTCACACCTGGGAAAGATGACTTGCAGGTGTTAGGAAAATACTTCAGTGCGTGCTGTGTTGAATGTATTTTCTATTATAAAAATTATACTCCTCTTATCTCTGTGGTTATTGCTGTTGCTGAAACAAAACCTCACCCAGACCTCTGGATCTCCTGTTTGGGAGTGTCTGTAGGTGCCAGGTGGATGCTGTATTTTGTGGGGTTTGGTAGGTGTTTTCCTTCCTGTGATTTGAATGTTGACAGAAGCATTTAGTGTTGAACAAACCCTTTCTGGCACCAACTCTTTTGGCAAGTACAATATTTCCAGTATTTTCTGTTCTGAGGAGAGAAGGGCTTAATCAGGGTAGAGTCCTAATGAGTGCTACTGTCTTATTGTTCTTGGCTTCTCTTGCTCAGCCCACATCACTCACAGAGCTCAGGAACCAACCCACTGCAGTAACACCTTTCCTAGGTAACTGCACAGGGGAGTGTGCAGGTGTTCAGAGTCTTTGCAGGGTTGCATCCAAATGGCTGCACCCCACTGAGGAAAGCAGCACCCCTGCATGCTCACTGCTGTCCCAACCAGCCCCATCTCACCAGCTGAGACCAGCAGGGCTTTGCTCTTTGTTGGGGAAGATGAAACAGGAAAGCCTTATAAATATGATTGTCTGGCAAAAGATTTTGAGAATATGAAAACAATAAGCGAGATTGAAATGAAAGCAAGCTTTGAGATCCCTCAGTTACTGAACAACTGGAAAACAATGGTGTGGCCAGCTGAAGGTGATCCCCTTTTGATGAAACAATACCCTCTGCTTGCAGACAGGCCCAAGGGACAGAGCAGACCCTACAGCTTTGCAGAAGGGGCCCAAAGAGGAGATTTTAGGGTTTAAAATGTAACCCAGTATGGTAATATAATGATTCTTACAGGCTGTATGTAAATGCTATAGGATTTGTATATTTTACTAGATTGGTTAGTGAGAATTAAAATATTCAACACAGAAGATTTATTGTACTGTAAGAGGAACTTCACTCTCTTACCCCTTTTACTCTCTTACCCTTTTTTACTCCCTTACACTCTCACTCTCTTACCCTCTCATCCTCTCTCCCCCTCTCTTCTCTCTTTGCTGCTCTGAGCTGTGGCTGGCAGCTCCCAGCAGGGCCCTGCACCCAGGCCCTCTGCAATGAACCCCAAATCCCAGCAAGGCCCTGCACTTGGCCCTCTGCAATAAACCCCAAGTTCCATCACCTGGCTGCAGAGATCTCTCGTCCCCATCCAGCCCAACAGTGCTACCCCCGACGCTCCTACAGCTTTTCAAAGCCCAAGGATGTCCTTGCTGTCCTGGCTCTCCCACATCACATCTGCAGAACCCAGCAGACGAGGCTCTACTGCTGGATCTTCACACAACATCCAACAAAACCACCTGTCTCCTCCAAAGAATGAAAAGCTTTGTTCTGAGAAAGGATCCTGAAACCCTGCTCAAGGCCAAGTGCTCTGGTGTTCCCTGCTGTGCACATGTGGAAAATCAGGCTGTATTTCCCATAGCAGCTGAGGATGTTGGAGAGCCAGGCTTGCAGCTGAAGGCTCAGCAGGAAGATGCACAGAGGAGATCATTACTTTTCCCATCTATCCTTTATTTTTCAATTCTAGCAGCTTTCATTATGTTGCAAATAGTTTTGGCTACAGTTCCACCGCCTCTTATGTTTATTCAGTCAAACAGTTAAAAATTAATGAAGTGGGTGCACTATTGATTTCAAAAGGGCCCTTTGCACAGCATCCCAACTCAAACACTGCTCCATACTGTCAGGGAAGCCTGGGGAGAGGCAATATTGTCAGTGTGCAATGCAGCCCTGCATTGTAGGCAACACAGAAACCTCTGCAGACACAGCACACAAAGCTGCAGAAGGCTTTTTAAGAGAGACATAAGATTTATTGGTTATTTAAACACAAAATCCCTCCCTAAAACTTTTCAATGTAAAAGATTTCTTTTTACAAGTATCTAATGGAAAGGAAACCAGGAGATGGAAGATCTCCCAGTGATTCTAGTTAGGGACTAAAATTTTCTTCCTCTTTCTGTTTTAGTTATTGCTGGCAAGCAATGCCATGTTTTCATCAGCTGCATGTGTTCTGCTTCCTACAGGAGCTGTGCTAATGCAGAGTCCCACGTGGCACCAGGCAGGCTGGGGGAGGCTGAAGGCAGTGCAGAGAAGGAGGAATTAACATTATTTCTAAAGTGCCAGGAAGGATGCAAAGCTCAGAGAGAACTGCAGGAGGGAAGGAGGACACTGGTGGAATGAAGGAAAACATCAAAAACTATTTCACAGACACATAAGCTATATATGTATCTAAAAAAAAAAAAAAAAAAAAAAAGCCTAATAATGTATCTGCAATCACATACCTCCTGGGGAATGATCACTTCCAGGCTGGATTCAACCACCATGTTAATCATGGCAATGACACATAACAGCACTAAAAATTAAATAAAGTATCACAATACAATACTACCTTCATGTGAAAGGGACTTAAACCAGAGGTTCTGGGGGAATAAGGGGACTCCTGCTCTTTGGAGAGGGATCTGCCCAGCCATAAGTGTCACAGGACTGATCCAGTCGTGCTCTGAGTCTCCAGTTGCTGACAATTCTGTCATTTTACTGCACTTAACACCAGTGAGAACAGGCAGTTGAAACAATCCATCCACCAAACACACATCCTCCTCCAAATTAATGCACAAAATGCAGCATCACTGTCACATGATAAAAGAATGATTTATTAGAGCAACTTTATGATAAAATTATATAAAATAACAATTTGGTTTTTAAAAGACATCCACAATATCACCTTGAAACAAAATGTACAGATACTGCCTATAATCCAAACAAAAATAAATTACCGTTCAAAAAAAAACACAACAAACCAAAAGTGGAAAGAAATCAGGGCAGAAGAAACAAATCAAAATTATACACAGCATTTCAAGAGGGCGTGGAAAAGAGAAAGTCATTAATTGATTCAAGTTATACAAACGTGTTTCAGCTTTACTCTCAGACAGCTCAGCTTGCATTTGTGTTGCATGCAAATGGAATGATCCAGTGAACAGTTCAGAACAGCAGAATCAGCAGCATAACAACAGCAGAGAGTGAAATAGGCACAATTCAGCACGGGGCACATTGAAAGTGAACAGGTAGTTCTGTCTGGTCTTTGCAAAAGTTATACACATTTACCAACTTCAAAAATAGCTAGTGTGATCTGCAAAACAAGAAAAAACTAGTAGAGTCTTGCACTTAAATACTTCACACACCTTTTTATCTTTTTCTTTTTGTCTCCTTTTTTGTCAGTAGGCTGTATGTAAACATTCCACTAATTGTACCTTTACTAAAATACTCAAAGATGATGCAGAGGTTCTTTCCTCCTGGAGCATGAGCACAACATGACACCACCACAGATCCAGCTGGGTCCTCGCTCCCAAAGCTCCTACACACCCTCACAGGAATTTACATTCACCCCATCAGAACAGAGTAACAGGATTTTACATTTGAAAGCGTCGAACTGAAAAGTTTTCAAGTATAGTGGAAGAGCTGAGGGCTGGGATTTTGGAAGGTGCTCAGGGCATCAAGCACCCAAAGCGTGTGGAAACCCCAAAAGGACCTGAGCACTTGCTTCCCCCAAGACTTCCAAAACCCCACCCTTGGTTACATTGCTTTAGTCAAACACAAAACACACAAAAGCAGTGGCTCAAGAGTGACACACAGGGCAGTGCCAGCCCTGCCAAGCTCAGTGCAGGGCCATCCCCAGCTCACAGGAGCAGCAGGAATCTCATGCACTGACCCTGGGCCCCCCAGATACACCACTACACATGGGGCAGGTTCACACTGGAGTCACACAGGCATGGTTCCATGGCTGCATACAGTACTGCTTGTAAGAACCAACAATCAGCAAAGGAGTGGATAGCTCTTTGGCTTATCTGGAGCAGACAAGTGCAAACCACAGTACAGCAGAAGCAGTGAACACAAGAGAAAATATGTTGCGTTTCATCGTTGACTAGCAAAACCTTTTCAAATGCAAAGATCCAAGAATGAGCATTGTGTCAGGACACAGAAGCATTTTACAGTTTGGCTGAGTCACAAATAAAACAGATCAAGCTGTGCATCCTCCCTGCCTTCACACACTCATTTCCAAATTATCAAGAGACACTGATTGTTGCATCCTCATTAGTCACTTGAAGAGGTACTGTATTTTGCAGGTTGATTTAATTGATGCAAGGTGTCTGTGGGCTTGCTCTCTTCTAGTTCAGAACAGAGCAACCAAGGGAGAAGAATCCCTCCCTGGTGTGTTCAAGAATCAAAGAAGAACCAAGCAATTTTCAAGTGAAAGTAAACAGAAGTCCCATCAAGGACACATTGCAGAGAAACAGAATCCACTTGCGCATAGCCATGAAGATGTGGAAATAACAAATAATCAGAGAAGTCAGATTTAGGTCTTAGTAATTCACTTGTTTCTACAGCAAAACTGAAACTAACAGCAACACCTTATCTGTGAAGGTCCTTTGACTCCTAGTGAGTTGGGGTAGCACCTGGTCAGTTCAAACCCTAACTAAGAAGGGCTTGAAAAATTGTGTTTCATATGTCAGGAATGATACCACCACTTATGATATTCACCAAGGACACAGTCAGGTATTTCAAGAAAAGACAGATCAGAATCAACAACTGAATTAACACATTCAGATAGTGCGTATATTACAGGCAGAACAACATCAAGGGCAAATTCTTTTTATTCTGCATTCATCTATGTGAAATCCAGCAGATTTCTTCATGGAAGGGCGTCTCCACACAAGCAGATGAGCTTATAGCCTACTGGAAATCTTGGAAGGATATCTGCACCTACTATTTACCAGCCAGCATCTTGCAGGCTCAAAAATAAACTAATGACATGTTGACATACTCCCATTTTGGGACTGATCCTGTCTCTGCTGAAATTGATTAAATTTCCTGGTTCCACCAGGAAAGCAATCACCTTCTTCACTAGTAAGGTTAAACACTTTGTGAGCATCCCTATTTATGTAAATTATTTTAACAGGTTCCCACAGTTACAACATCCTAGCAGAAAAGCTCAGGTAACTACTGAAGCTAACTAAGGAATCCACTACTCACCCCAAAATATAGAGTCAGCACACAAGAAGCAGTCAAGCTTGGGAAACCATTTTCACTGGTTGAACTATATACTGTATGAGGGCAAAGTGGAACTCATCTGCTCACCTTTCCCAGTAAATGTATCCTCCACAGCTACAAAAGAATTTCTTTACCTGATTATTATTTGCTGACCTGGAAGAATGAAAAAGGAATCGATACAAGACAGAAAAAACTGGGAGCAAACACATCTGGAAGAGATCCCCTCAAAACCAAAATTTTTGCTCTTAAAGCAAGAAAAATTGCTTAGTGTTTTGCAGTTTAACACAAAGACAGAATATAAACCCCAACTTTTGTTAAATAAGAAATTGCTCAAACAACTGTACACAATCCTTAGTGTTTCTAGGATTATAATGGACCAAAAATTAAATCCAGAGACAAAAATCCCAAACGTACCTATACAAGTGCTTGACACTGTTGAACAGTTTCTGAGGAACACCACAATGGTGGCCTTCACAAGCACTTTTGCATTGAAAAAAAAATCATAACAGAATTAGCCATAAAGGTGGAGCTACATTGAAGCCATTATATTTTCAGTGCTGTCAAGTGATTGCACTAGTTCACAGCAACTGTGTAATTGAGTTTATTCCACGAGCCATTGGAACAGATGGTTTTCTTTGCAATTGGGTAATTGCAAACATCTTAGTCTTTGGCCCAGCCAAGAGCATTTGCAGCTCATTACGAAAAGACTGTATATTTAAATTAAAAAAGAAAAGCAGCTTAAAGACAGCATTTGTACCAAAATCATGAAAATTTGGCAAGCTAAATTGTAAAATATAACTTTTTTTACCTACCCCAGACTTTGGGTCTGAAAGATAATCAAAAACAGTAGGTGTATTGGTAGTCTTTACATTCATACCATTATTAACTTTTATACTTTCCCAAGAGAAAAAAAAAAAAAGGGTTTATTCTGTCTTGTTTTGGTTTTTGGACTGAAAAACAGATGCACAACTTCAGTGTGGCTTCTTTTTTATGACTGCTGAAAGGAAATCTTACACAACTGCAAGTAAGGGTTTCTCTCAGAAACCTATGATATTGCACAATTGTTCTGTTGGATTTGCAAGTTGATTCCAACAGAGTTGTAATGCTTCACTTGTACACTTCAAAAAAATTCAACCAAATAAAACCCAAACAAATATAGTACCAAAAAGGTGTGGTTTGTTTTTTTTTTTTTTTCAAATTGAGCCTCATTACAACTTAATAGTTATAAACAGGCCAATGCAAGAGCACTTTAGCCTCAGCAGTATTGAATGGAAAATATGCAAAGCCTGTTTTCTTATGGCACACTGGAAGAATAAATAAATGAGTAATTTAGTAAAAATCAGTTTGCCTCTGTGCTGAGTATGTGCTGCTCCACAGTGCTAGTCTTGTTTAAAAGGCATACACAGACTTTCCATTCACCCTCACAGCATAGATTTTTCTTTTTTGTGCAACATGTTAGCAATCTAAAGAACTGCTCCACACAAACTGTCCACAAACCACTCATACACAATACTAATGCAACAGTAGATTACAGTATAACAGCAATACAAAATATTGTATCAGATCACATATTTCTCTCCATCTGGAATGAAATTCGAATCTTGCAAGCTAGAAGACCCACAGTTCGATTTCTGAGCGTAGTTCCTCATCTGTGGTAGGGACAAAGTCTCCAGTGTGGACCCAGAGTTGTTAGCAGTCCTGACTTTAGTAGCTGTAGATTGTTTAGCAGCAGAAGATGCTTTGTTACTGGCAACTATATCCAAGTTTCCAGTAGGGTCGATGATGGCGTTTATGACTAGGAAAAATAAAAAAGAGACATAAACACATTAGCAGCAGTCAACAAAGTTTCCAAACAGAAGTTTGCTACCCTCATTTTGAAAGCAGTAGAACTGTAAGCAGTACTTTTGTTCGTCTTAGTCAGGTTTGCTCATTAATACCTTCAGGTCTAAACAGCTTTAACAAGCAAAACCTCTCCCAGACTCAAGAGATGTGGACTCTCAACTTTCTGGTTAATTTGGAAAAGACAAACTAGAGCAGCCAAATGGCAAGCTTTTAGCAGGAGCCCAAAATGATGCCTAGGTATTTTTACATGTCTTTATTATGCTTTTAAATGATGCAAGAGCTTGTCTTGTTTTTCCTAGTGCAGAGATCTATGTGCAAAATTCAAGTCCAAAAAGCACAGCTTTACTGGCTGAAAGAGCTGCTAAATATTATTTCATCAGAACAGTCCTGCGCCATTTTATCTTATGGGAATATGCTAATTACCACAAACAAAGCATTTCCATAGCAACAGTTTCTACATTTCAATAGTAAAAAATTTTCCTAAAAACAGGCAGTATAAGATAAATCTACTGTTAATTCCCTATGCATTCAGCAGACAGCACTGCGGTAACAGCCTGAACTTCTGCATCCTTTCCCAGCTTTCACTGACAAATCAGGCCAACAATACTTTATTTTGTGCAACTCTACTGGCATTTGAGAGACAACAGGAACATTTTAGATGACCAACCTTCAAGCTGTTTTTGAACTCGCCTGAGCTCCTTCAGGATAGAACTGATTTCCTAGAAACAAAAGCACCAGAATGGAAAATTAAGCAACAAAGTACTCGACTGACACAGGAATCAAGTCTTACTGCTTCTGCATTATCTGATCAAGAAGATTCAAGGTCAGGCCCAACCTTGCTCATTTAGTAGAAAAGCTGCATTGAGAGGCATTTGGTCAGTGCACAGGGAGCCTGCTCTGCACTGTGCCACCAAGTGCTGCTACAGCATTTTCATATTCATAGCCACAGGGGCTTTTATGAAATGTACAAACACTCCTCCTTAATATGAAATACACAAAGATGTTTAAAAACTCAAGTCCTACACCAGACAGGGTATTTGGCCACATTTATACTGCTGCACAGGTCTAGCACGAGCTTGTTTAGCATTAATCATATTCACTGGGTCCACTACTGCCCTTAAATCCTTACTGACAATCCCCTTCAAGGACAATGAAAGGCCATGAGAGCACAAGCACCATCTTGAGAGGCTGAATCACCTGAGTGAATGGACCCTGAGGTGGATTTTTACTGCCCTAATATCAAACAGTTCCAGGTGAAGAAAACAAACATTCATGAGAAACACCTGTCTGCAACTGAAGCTGTGGAACCACATGGCAGGTGACTCTTTGGTAAATGTTTAAATGAGGCCCAATGACCCTGAACTTCAACATCTGCTAAGAAACCCAGGCTTTGAAGATCATTTGCAAAGGAACTGGGAAAGGGTTTGGTGAAACAAAACCACAGAAGGAACTCACTCTGTGACACTTCAAACAATAACAAAATCCAGCAGTTCAACAGATGAAAATAGACCAGAAATTCCAGAAATTGATTTGAGAAGGGTCAGAGATTGTTGGTTTGGTTTCTTACAAAGCTTTCATGGATCAAGTCTTTAGTATTTGACTCGTTTGCATGGACTTACTTTGTTTGATGTTTTCAGAATTGGCACTTCATTTTCTGAATTGATTTTGGCCTCCATTTCCTCCCAGGTCCTTTCTGAGTTTTGAAACAGAATCCTGTAATACAAAATAGAGCAGATCTTAAAATTGCCATCAAAAAACTGCTTGTTTAAAAGACTTAATTATCACAAGATGTGGCAACAAAAGAGATTAGTGGATTAGCAGCTGGATAAAGCTCCTTTCAGCTGATTTAGGAACAATCCAAAGTCCTTCCCTCTGATGTCTCTAGAGCAACAACAAAGTTTGAAAAGATTTCACAAGTTCGGTAACATATTGCATATTTACAAGAGCCTTGTAAAAAGAGACAATCCACCAGTTTTCTGCTGTATCTTCTGCACAGGCAGCATTTCAAAGTCAAGGCATCAACAGGCAAATCCAGCATTAAAATTCCAAAGGCCAAAGATATGAGGAAAAGTGATAGCAAACAATCATATTACCTCTGGTTCACTGCACACACACTATTTCCTACATGTAGATTCCCTGCATCTTGATTACAGAACTTTCCAAGACAACAGTACAATATCTTCCACAAGTAGCAATTCAACAAACTCACCAGCAAGTCAATATTTCAGGCCAGAGACAAGAAGTTACTTACTTCATTTTTTCAGCGAGGTTTTCTGTATTTTCACGGATTGTATGTGATAACTGGGACACTGGGTTCAACATCAGATTGTCAAAGATTACCTAAAATATGAGGACATATTGGAGAACTTTTAGCAAAAGCAGCATATTACAAAACAGGAATTTTTTGTACAGTAAATCATCTCCATTGAAACATCTTTGTTTGTATGGGTGATACTTGAAGTTCACGGGAGATTAAGATGATGTGTGGCTTTATTGCAGCACTTTGGCAAAACAGTTAAAACCAACTTGTTCAGACTTTTGCTAGAGACAGAACTGTTTGCAGTAACATAAGCACTTAAGCATTGCTGAAAGAACAGCGCTTAGGACTTTCCACACACACAAAAAAAAAACCCCAAAAGTCAAATCAGAATGCAAGAAGCCCCACAAACAGTTGAAACTACCTAATATGACACATATAAGTTCAAATCACCTTCACAGGCAGGAATCCCACCGTGTTACATTCTGCTTTATTAGAAGTAACAACAAAATACTATCAAATCCCAAATATTCAAGTCCTGTGGCTTAGCAGAGCCTCCAGACTTCTGCCAGGAAAGCCCACACCAAGCTGGGGGCACTCTGAAGCTGCACCCTTTATCCAGCCTTGGCACTTCTCTACAGGAGAGGAAGGAATTGCTTCCAAACAGTCACAGGGCAGGATCAGCTCCAGTGGCTCAGCCCACAGTCCCTGTATGTGCCTGTGTGAGTCACACCCCACCTCCAGAGTGCTGTGCTGGAGCCAGCTCTGCCCCCCTGCCTCCCTGAAGCCTCTGCCCAGCTCTTCCTTCCCACCACAGCAGGCAGGAGCAACAGCCAGTGCTGGATCAGCAGCTTTCTCCTCCTCCTGCTGGCACCATCACCCCTCATCCCAACACCATCCCCAGCCTCCAGTGCAGGCCAGGCTTTCCCAGCCTTTAGCATCACCCCTGTGATTTGCAGGTCACCCTGCATGTAACATGGGAGGGAGCAATGCTCAGACTGCAGGCCAGCTGTGCCACCAGTCACACACCCCTCCCAAGGTCCAGATCCTGCCACTGCTGCTCCATGAGCAGCTCTAACCAGGATGCCAGCTGCAGAACAGTGACATTAAACCATCAGTGCTTCAGATTTCAAAGTTGGTATGTTTGAGTTCTTCTCTAAGACAGCAGTGAAACAGCCTAAGGCAGCTCTGACACTGAATGTGTGCTCCCAAAAACAGGTGATGCAGCCTCAGGTTTTACTGGCATTTTACACAAGAGAGGAAACTTCCAGTCACTACTGGCAAGATGGGTGGTTCTGTTCCTCTTTTTTCTTTTTAAACACTGTTTCTATACCCACACATCAGGGCTGCTGAGAAGTGTGGGTTTGGGGTGTTTCTGAGCAGCCTCCTTTGGCAGCTTGCAAAGAACAAGACGACATACAGCAGCTGAAAACCATGTCATATATAAAGTAAAGAAAAAGGTGACCTGCCTCCTCACGGTTTCTTGTCCTTGTTTTTCTTGAGGGATCCTCTTCTCTATTATCATTCATATTTTGGTCAAAATCCTTCAGTTCCACTGATCCCGGAGGCACTTTCTGGTAGTTCAGACTTGCTTCTGGAATGTGCTGCACCAACTTGGAAATAATGAGTAATGAGTCATTAAAAATTAGTAGGGAAAGCAGGCTCACAGGCACTCACTGCAGGTATTACAGATTTAGAGGAACACTGATTCATTTAAGTCTTGTTCAGACAGGTATGGGCTTGTAAGCAAATTATTAGACCCCAATCCTGCAAGTGCCTGCCCACTGGAGTCATACCACAAAACTCTGTGGGGCTATTCTACTTTAAAATTTTGAGTCTTGAGCATGTATGGAAAAGTAAATCTTTGTCTTTTTTGAATTTAGCTAAAACTCAAAAGGACCCTGTTTTCCCATATCTTATGTCTTAATATATCAATTCAACATTAAAAACACTCAAATTAATCAGAAACTATTTAGTAACACATGAAAGAGATGAAAAAGCAATACAAAACCACTAAAAAAGCAAATAATTAACAGGAAAAACAGAAATGACAAGACAGTTACTCTTGTTGGGTTTACTGACAAAAACTTTAAAAGAAGGGGAAGAAAATAACAGTGACAAGACAGATACAAAAATAATGGGATGGAAAGTGCACCTGAGATGGATATGCCAGCCGAAAAGATCTACGAGCAATCTGTGTTAAAACAGAAACAAAGAGATCAATGCTAGTGAATGACTGTGACAGCAAGTACCAAAGAGAACACAGGGTTATTTGGGGTTGACATTCCCAAAAGCACATTCCTGAGGACCAGCACTTGGTGCCCACCCTCCATCATGCACTGAAGCCCATGGAGATCCTGGTCAGCAGCCAGTTCTGCTGAGGTGGCCTCAGGCAGATTCCCAGTTAACCAAACTGGACTTGCTGAGTGAAATCCAGAGTGCTCTGGGAAAGGGATGAACACTCAGCCCAAGAGGCTCTTTGGTTGGCAAAGCACACAGCTCCTTGTGAGGAACTGTGTGCCATCCAAGGGCCAGGCTCCCCACACTATGCAGCAGCACTTGGGTTATACACAGGCAGCAGGTGTGAGATATTATAGCACAGGGGCAGAACAGCCAAAATATTTAGCTAATAAGCTTCCTTTCATCAAGTGCAGAAACAGTAAGTTAGGCTGATTGGAGCAGTAAAAGTGTCAGAAGGGAATGAGATATTCCTACAGTGAGCAGGTCTCAGCCCAACCAGCTGAAAACAAGGCAAGGACAGCACCTGCTCCACCATCCCAGGAGATTCTGTGCATGACCTGTTCTGTTCTCACATTTTCTGTTCCATCACACCCATAAGCATTTCCTCTTGTCGTACCAACACTCATACTGAGTACATTACACAACTTAACAAACTTAATCAGGCTCTTTAGTTTTTGTTACATCGTTATCAACTTTTTTAAAAAGACCTGCCAAAAGAATGTTATGCACGGCTAAAATTTGCAGAAATAGCCAGTGATTTGGGATGACCCAACCCTGACTGTGTTTGCAGCAGCTGAGGTTTAAGTTTGATGGCTGAGCTCTGCAGAAAGCTGGGTCCTGCAAAACCTACACACCCACAATGCAAGGCATCCCAAACAACCCAAGGCTTTGGTAAACAGGAAATATTAAGGTTTCATCCTTGCTGAACTCTTTTGTTCTGTTCTGTTGTTTTGTTGTTTTTTTTTAAGTTTGCTTAATTTGTAGCAGTACTCAGCTCTGTATGCCAAGAATCTATCTTATCATAAACTATACAGCTGAGCCTAGAAAAACAAAACCACCCCAAACATACACTGGGGAAATGGAAAGCCTCCTTTGCAAACATCCAAGCCAGCACTGAACCTGACAGAACAGAAACTGAAGAATAAGGTTTAAATCTAAGGCTCCACCTTAACTTATAAGAGGATACTCCTCATTTAAACTTTAACCAAGCTTCTTAATGAAACTAATTTAAAAAGCAGTTCATTTGAGGCTGCGAAATGCCAACCACACACTGGTCCCAGATGATGTTTCTGGTACAGCATTAAACACTCAAAAGTGATTCCAGTATCAGTACTTATTTTTCCTGTGTTTTCCCCCACTTTTTTGGAATAGATATAAATATTTAGTACTAAAATGCAGAAAGACATACAACACTGCATAAGCCATTGCAGCATAAGAGACACCCACACACAGAAAATTTTTCTTATTCACATAATTCCTTCTATCAGATCTTTCAATATATTACTATTATAACCATGGTAGCTATTTCTCATCACTATGTCCTTTCCTAAAATATTTAATATAAAGTTGTTTGACAAACACTCACAAAATTCACAATGCTTAGCATCACACACAGTGATCTTCAGAAATTTCCCAGCAGCTTCTCTGCATTAAGCCAGAATTATTAATTCAGCACAGTTTCAACAACACAGACTGGGGGAAGCAGGCATGGCAGTGCACTGGGGCTGAATCTGGTCCAGTGCCAAAGATGAGGTGTCTGTTTACTAAACTCACATCAGTTTATACTGTTGGCATTCATAACAAGACCCCCAAGCTGCACTCTTTAGGATTGAAAGCTATTCAGGATCTGGCTGCACATCTCAGCACTGCCAGCAGAAAGCCCTGCTGATGGAACCTGTTCCTGGCTATCAATCATGTCAGGCAGCAACACCAATGCACTTTGGCATTTTGGGTGTACTCAAATGGGCTGCCAGATGCTGGCCCTGCTGAAACCATGCTGATATCCACTCCTGCTCAGAGGAAGCCTCATTAGAAGCCTTTAGAGTGTTTTCAGCCACTACCTGAACACACCAAAGGTTATGGCTCCTGATCTGTCTTCACTGATTAATATCAGTGCTTCGTCCTTCACAACACTGTAAGATCTCAAAAACTGCTCTGGCAGTGGGCACTGCCAGGAGTTCCCTACAGTGTGACAGTCCTGAATTTGCTCTCCTGACTGCTGTGAGGGACTGGCTGGCATGTCCCACACAGCAGCACTGCAAAGCCACAGAGAAATCCTCATCCAGGTCTGAGCAACCTGGGTTTGTGATTCTTGCTATTCATCACCACACTTTGGAGCCTGTCATTTTGCACAGAGCAGAAACACTGTTTTCCAGGTGTCCCCCTCTAGCTGCAGGGAACATCCCTCTGTATGAGCTGAGTTATGGTTGAACCCTTCAGTGGCACCCCAAAAAAAAGAGGAGAGATGCTGCTCTTCCTCCCCTGCTTTCCTGTAAGCAAGTGGGAGCCCAGTAAAATGTTTCATTTGCAAGTCACAAGTACAGTAGGCATGTCACCTTTACTGCTTGAAAAGAATAATACAAAAGGCAGCTTGGCAGGCGTGGCACTTGCAAGGAAACAAAGCAATAAAACACTTTATCTTAGAGCCTGCAGTTATTGTGAAACATTTGTGCACTTTGGCCCCAAAAGGCCCCAGGACAAACCCCTCCCTGAGCAGGCTGCAGCTGATCTCAGTTTAGCACAACCACAGCCACACTCGCCTGATCTTCTGGTGATTTCCCTAAACTTCTCCTTGATCCAGTGCTGATCACAGCAGGATCACAGGGCCTCCAAGGACCCTCTTGGCAGAGTAACAGGCTTGGTCTCAGCTTTGAACCCTGCCTAGGATGGGTCTGCAATTCTCACAACAGTCAAAGACAACAGGGGGCCAGGGGAACCATCTGAGCAGCAGAGAGCTGTGTATTTTTTAAGCCCACATGGTGGTACACAGGAGGGAATTTGGATTTAAACAGTAGCAAAGGCAATTTTGCTTCAGCATCTGAAGCCTCCTGGTGACCTTGCAGCCAAATTTGAGCTGAGCTGGTCCCTGTGCTACAGCACTGGTGAAACAAATTAAGAAATTGCCTCTCCTTCCCAGCCTAGTGTGGACAAACTGAGCTGAGCAGTTTGGGAGGAAGCCACAGCTTCACAGAAGGGCTGGGGGACAGCACTTCCCAAGCCACCTGCCTGCCTCCCTGCCCAGCTCCCAGAGTCCTTGCCCTCCTCTATCAATACTCAGATGGAGGGAAGGGATTCCAGCAACACCTGCACAGCATTCCAACAGTCCTGGCAGAAAGGACACAGCAGAACACAAAAACACAGCTGACACAGAGAGAGCAGCCAGCACACACGGTCAGTGCCTTGTGTGAAACAAAGAGGAAGGCTCTGGCTCCCCAGCACAGCAGCACAATACATCCTCTCCCTCCTGTTCCTCAGATGCAAATTTCAGGGACCAGTATCCAAACAGAAGCCTTGGGAAATTATATGATTCTGGCTGTGGCAGAGAGGAGAAAATATAGAGCACCCTAAATAGGCTGCAGTTGGTCTTTCTGGAGGTGCTTTTTAGGAGGACAAGGAATGAAGGTTTTCAGTGCTGCAGTTGGTCTTTCTAGTGGTGCTTTTTAGGAGTACAAGGAATGAAGGTTTTCAGTGCTGCAGTTGGTCTTTCTAGTGGTGCTTTTTAGGAGTACAAGGAATGAAGGTTTTCAGTGCTGCAGTTGGTCTTTCTAGTGGTGCTTTTTAGGAGGACAAGGAATGAAGGTTTTTCGGTGCTGCAGCAATTGGGGATGCTGCCCTGGTCTCCCATGTCCCAGGCACTCACTAACACCGAGGGGCAGAGATGCCAGTGATCCCACCTTACCTCCTCTCTGGCAGATATGGTGGAAGCTGGAGTGTTGGGCACAGAGCTGAGGCAGGGGCTGGGTCCTGTCCCCGAGGAGCTCTGCGAGTCCCCATCTCCAGCAACGTCGTGAATCTCCCGAGCAAGGATGGCCACATCCTTCACCAAGGTCTGGCTGAGCCTGAAGCACAGGCAACGAAGCAGAACCATCAGCACACAGAATGCAACACGCCTCAGGTTCATAACATATAAAAAAGGAGCCACAAAAGGTTTGTGGGAGGTATAATCTCTGCAGAGGCTAGGGCAAGCAGGGCTTTTTGGGCTGCCTTGGCAGGGTGCTGAGGAACATGCTAGCTGCATAAAAAGTTGGTCTCCTTCCCTCCTGAATCCAGCTTCAAAGTGGAGAACTGATATAAAGCAAATTCTAGTGACTACACATTGCCAGAAAGTAGAGACAATCCATAAAAAAAAAATTATGCTATTGCTCCCCCACCCATTCACTCTACTTCTTTCTCTTGTTTGTTTGTTTTCTTACACAGTACAGTTAATTTTTCTTCCTGGGTCTTGTTTTCCATTAAAAAGTACATACAGGGGAAAAAACTTTTTTTTTTTTTTTTTTACTAAAAGAAAAAACCTCAATTCCTCTCAATTCCTCTTGCATTTTCCTTGTGGTCTGTACACTGAAAATCACAATATGCCTCCACATTCTCCACAAGAGATGAGGGATTATGAAGATAAGCATAGCATACATTAGAAGGATCTGGTTTTCAGAAACCGAATCTTGAAACTTCAAGCCCCTTGACCGGTGTCCAGTTAACACTCAGTGTTGGCAGGACCCTGCTCTATCTGCTCTAGAGCTCAAAAACAGTTCCTAAGTCTCTGGATTGTTTGTAGTACAGCTTTAAAAAACCCCTTCAGACCAGAAGTAGCTGTTGTGGTAATTTTAAAGGAAAACTTCCATGAGGAAAGATAATCTTACAGCTAGTCAGATTCATTTGGAACAACTGTCTTCTTTTAATGAAAAAAAACTAAAACAGCCTACCAAAAAAAAACCCCAAAACACCCCACCCAACAAAAAACCCCCATGTTATTATGGAATATTACAAATTGGAAGGCACCCACAAGGAAAACAAGCAATGTGATAAAACTGTCAGTTCATCAAAACATTTCCTTGGAAAGAAAATGCACAGTTGAACTAAAAAAATGCAGACTGAGCTGCCTGCACAAGGTAACCCCTCTCTGCGCTGGTTTGGATATAGCTGTCACCAAACACTTCCATTATGTGACTCACTACTGTAAACAAGTGGCATTTTCCCTTTTAACTCTCCCTGACTCCTCTAAACCCCTCCCAGTTAATTCGGGAGCAGCAAGGGAAACCAGAGCTGCAATTAGCAGGCAGACTCTGTGACAGAGCCCTGCTCAGCGCAGCGCCAGACGAGGCTGACGCAACCGCGTATTTATAGCTGCTGAGAGCCCCAGCTCCCCGGGGCTGGGAGTGCTGCTGGGAGGGAAGCTGCCATCTCACACACACACACACACACTGTGCAGCACAGGTAAAGCAGCCTGCTTTAAAGGCTGACACACTTTCTAGCAGCTTGACAGCAACTTTCAGCAAGAAAAGCCCTTTCGAGGTGAGCGTGGCAGCGGCGAGGGCGATGTGGCCAAAAGCAGACACAAGGCAGCTTCCTCAGGCAAAAGTATTTCAAGTATGGCCAGTACAATGGAAGACCAGTATTTCTGGAAAGTTGGCATAACACAGTTGCATATTAGAGATGACAAACCTCAAATGCCACTGTTTAAAAAAAGAATCTATTTGCTTTATTGCTGAAGCCCTCCAGGCAACCAACAGACCACCAGTACACAGCAAGCACTGTATCCAGGGACATCAAGCTAAGCAACGATTCATTTATATACAAGGTCTAGACAGGTTCAGATTCAGTTGTGCCAAGCAAAGAGGTTTCTGCCCTGCAGCTATTTCTTGCTGCTCCCTGACCAGCTTCGGGCAAAGCAGCTTCAACAGTTTACATATTCAGTCTTTGCTAATCCATTTGACTTCCTCTGCAGAGAATTAAGAGAGTTCACACCAACCACACCATACACACACACACACTGTGACTTCCAGCAGAGAGCAGAGTTATGCAGGTATAAACAATTAGACTTCCCACAGCTTGAACAAGAAACAAACCAAGAGACAATGCCCTGCACCATGGCCTTTTGTAGATACAAGGTACAACCAGCACATCCAGACTGTAAAGGGTCATGAAACCCTTCCAAGTCGACGTTCATATATAAAGGATATGTGGGCACACAACTACCCCCACACCTGGGTTTGATTTCAACACCAAGAAGAAAACAACCCATTTTCAACTTGTGGGTTAACAGATAAAGCCCCACCTCACCTGGCAATTTCTGCTATCTCTGCTGTTTGCGCAATGAAGCCGTAGGGGTCAGGGTTGTCATCAAAATCTTCATCCTCATCCGTTTCTCTGCCGTTGTGCTTCTGCCTGCCCAGCCCAGAGCCACGCATCCTCGGTGTTTGTGTGGCTGTTGAAGTATGGGAGCGTTTGTGTTTAGGGGAGCTGTGATTTGAGCCATATTCCTCCTCCGAAGTGGAAGTGTAATCTGAACCCTGTGGTCTCCGCCTTGATGCTTATAAAAAATGAATTGGTTTCAGACCGAGGACAGCAGTCAAAAGTAACCACAAAAGGCTGAAAGGTAACACAAAACTAGCCCAAGAGCACAAGGAAAGGAGAGTTTCTGTGCAGATCTTAAGTTAAAATACCACATTTTCTGAGCTTATTTCAAAGTTGAGCCCCTCTATGGCTCCCATTCACTGTACAAATTTGGAGTGGAAAATTCCAATGGAAAATCATAATGACAGTGTTAATGCCTCCACTGTAGTAAATTACTACCACAGACTTGGCTTTCCATGCACAGAAGCTCTGTGTGTAAGTAGCACACATTTCAGACTCCTCATAGTCCCACAGAAGTCCTTTTCTGAAGAGAGCCCAATTTTCAAGCCTGCAGATACCTTTCTAATTAGCTTCAAGTACAAGCAGAAGGAGGGGTTTTGGAGTGAAGAGTAGACTGTTGGTGCTTGGTGTTATTTGCAAGAGTCCACACCCCGTGCTCACCTCCTGCCTCACAATTCACCATTAATGACACTCTACAAGAAAGTGTTCACAGTCAGGACTGGCTCCAAGCCCTGGAGCCAAGTGGAAGCTGCTCACTTTTCCCAACTTGTTCTGCAGATCTGTAGACACCCAGGTCTTCCTTGCACGGGAAATGTCAAGGTGTCCTTGTTTGAAAACTGGGCTCTCAATGTTTGCTGCCTCACTATACTCTCTACAGGTACTGCTTCATTCCCTTCTGTCCACCCCTGGAGAATGAAGACCCACCAAACACAGAACCAGACAAGTTATTTAGAATTACAACACCGAAAAACTTCACTGTGTTACCAAGACAATCCTAACACTGAAACACTACCTGTGAATTAAGTCAGCATCATACACCATACAAACAAAACCAACTAATTTGGTGTGTAAGATGCAGGTAGAAGCTATAGATAATTACTGTATAGTGAAAGAATTCCTAGACATTGCTATCTCACCCATAGCTATGCCTTGGCTTAGGATATATATATATATATATATATATATATATATATATAAAATTTGCTCATATTCAATTCACAGAATTGTATCTCTTTTTTAAATGCAGTTTTAGAATCAAGAGGTCACCCTGTCACTGAACGGCAATTTTAAAATGATGAGACTCATTTTCCATCTCTGTACACCAAGGGAAATCAGAATCAGCTCCCTCAGTATCATTTAAATTACCCTGAGTAAACAAATTGTGTACAAAGAGGAGCATGGGAGACAAGCCTTTAGCTCTCAGAACTGGTAATTTGGGTAACTCTGATCTTATCTGTGACTTTCACAGAAAGCTACTTCAGATGGACCAACAATATAGTGGCATTTCTTGTCTCATGGGCAGACAGTTCATGCTGTTCCTCCACGGTGAGATTAACTTTCTCCCACTGGGAGAGTTGGAACTCCTGTGGTTAACTAAACACTAAGAACTCCTGGAATAAATCAGCAACATCTGCCTCCCTATCCCCTAGGCCTCACACTCAAAGCTTTCAAGGGTTGCTGTATTGTGCTAAAAAAAGTCTTGATGGCACAGTGCAATAGTCCAGTTTCACAACATGTCACTCTGGCTGCAGGAAGGGAGTTCTAGCTGCTGATTTGCTATGTCTACAACAGCATTAGTACAGGAGCATGGATCACACAACAGCAAGCACAATGAAGCTCGAAATACACCAGCGTGTACTCAGAGCTTGCACAAGGTTCACAATCCTATCAAAGAATTAGGAGGTTAGTATTTTAAGAGTGACTAATTCAGAGGAAAGATTAGCATCATCTGCTGCAACTATGGACAAGGAAAGGTGTTAGCATGCTGCTACAGAGGTGTGGAAATCAAAAACCAATTCATTTAAATAAAGAACTGGCCAACACTTATCATTTTTCTCCGAATGATTTGAAGCCTGTGGTCCAAAGGCAGAGGGAGTGCAAAGAGCACCTCCTGTTTGGAAAACTGACCACATTATCTTGCTTTAAATTTGTTTATCAGCATTAACAAGAAGTTAATAATAGCATCATCTCAAAAAAAAAGGCAAGAGCAGAGACTGTACATACTGTTTTAGCTTAATCACATTCTGATTTACATGCATATACAAGTGTGTAAGGAAAAAAATCACTAAAATTAAAGGTGAAGCTGAATGTACTAAAACAATCCAAAACAAGCAGCAAATAACATTTTTAGCATGCAATAAAAATTAATACTGCAAGGGGGATAAATACTCAGCTGTATGAAAATATATTAAAGGACACATCCAGAACTCCAAGACCCCTTACAAAAACATGAAACTGCTGAAAATAGCATTCTACTGAGAAATCCAGCCAAAGGGGTTCTTCCTGTCCCTCTGGCTACCAATCATTCCTAAAATCCTAAGCAAACTCATTTGCTTTGCCACATCTGCTGCATGTCAAGGACTACAGGCATTGTCCTGAACTTAAACCAAAGGTTTCAGGAACAATCTCCCATAATTAATTACCATCCCAAAGTTGTCATCTGAATTGTCCCCACCTCTTAATTGAAGGCTGATTTCAATATGACAAATGCTGATTTTTCAAGGGTCTATTGAGTGCTCAACTATAGGGCAATGTAATTCCTACATTCCTACCTCTGTCCCATGGGAACCCCAACTGTGAACCTGCCTTAGCTGTGGCAAAAGTCAGTGAAAATACATAGAAGTGTCAATCTCATGAGGTAATCAACGTGCAGTGTCTAGCTCTGTATTTATATTTTCAGGACAACAAGGGAACAGCTTTCACAACACAGGGACATATTTTTTGTTCCTCAGTTTCAGATGCCTTCAAACCTGCCACCTTGGACATCAGCTGTCACCAACACCGTTATAAGTTCTCTAGGAGAAAACTTTGAATTTTACAAGTAAAAGAGATCAGAATTTTTTGCAGCACTAGAAAGGCATTAAATTCTATCTTTTAAAAAAAATATGGCTACTGTCAAATGGCAACTGGTTGTTCAAAAAACAAACCACTGGAGTAGCTATTTGGAGTATTCTCACAGACATAACCACAATACCATCTCACTGAGTATGAGAGTGCTCTGCTGTCTCCAAATCCACATGAAATCTCAACATCTGTGCTGCTCATAAATGCAGACTTTTGTACTCACCGAGGCAGCACCTCTACTACTGCGATACTAATCCCCGGCAACTACGTGCAGCCTGTAGGTCAGAAACAGGGGAAGAGGGGAGAAGCATAAAGCAGGAGCACTTACAGGATGACGAGGAGGAATACTTGACACTGCTTGAACGAGTCCTGCTGAAAGGCTGCTTGGCAGAGGCAGCAGCTGCTGTTTTCCTGGCCGCAGCTCTCACCTCCGACACGCCCGTCTTGCGATAGGACTCGGCGCTGCGGCCCGAAAAGCCCGTCCTCGCCTGCGCTGTCTCCGAGTCACTGGGCACTGTGAATGATCCTGCCCGTTTCCTGGGCATGGCCAGGATGTCCAGCCGGGACAGCTTCTTCGTCTCCGTGGGCTGCTTGGTGCCCTGAGCAGTGGCATCCGAGTTGGAGGCTGCTTTGTCAGCATCCACACACTCATTGTCCGAAGCATCTCCCAGCCGGGCGCGGCGCAGCTTTGAGGCCCTCGTGGGCCGGGGGGTGGATAAACTGTTGGACCGGGTGAGAACCTGCTGGATTTTCTGCACGTTCGAGGTCGTTTTGCTCTGGTCCTCCCTGGTGGGCTGAGTGAAAGGTTTCCTCCTGGGAACAGGCCGGGTTACCGAGTGCTCGTGGTCAGACACAACCGCATCTGGGACTGGCAGGTAGGGCGAGTTCGAACTTCTCTCGTCGTCTGTGAAGTCAAGTGACCCTCGAGTCCCAGCGCTCCGCTTCATCTGGAAGCGTTTGGTGGCCTCTGCTCTGTTGGGTGCCTCTGGTGCTTGTGTTTTCTGCTTCTCTGTCAGCCTGTCCCGAGCGCTGGGCTGCCCACATTGGTCCTGGATGGATGGTGTGGAGGAAGATTTCTCCTTCTGCAAGCTCACAACCGCTTTGCGTTTCGGGGCACTTGCTGGGACGTTTTTGCCGCTCACCAAGCTGACTGTGCTGGCTGTGTCTACATCTGAGTCCCCTGACAAAGAGTCCTCCAGCTGACCAGCAGTTTCTGACGACTCCAGCTGTTGGCTTTGACCAAGCAATTTGGCTTCCAGCGCTGCCAAGGCAGTTTCAGTGTCCTTAAGCAGAAGATGAGTGTCCTGACCAAAGTCCATGCGAGTTGACCGAAGAGCCTCTAAATCTTTAAGCAGAGGGTGACTTGAAATATGTGGGAGTTTATTCTGAGGAACACCACTGCTTGATTTATCTTTGGTAAAACTTTCCTGTCTAACAAAAGATGCCGTTTCCTTTCCTGACATGTTTTCTTGATCTTGAGGAAGACTCTGATGAAGGGAAATGACAACTTTTCCAGCCGTGTTTATATAAGCACTGACATCTTTGACCGGTGGCTTTCCAGAAACTGGTGTGCCAGCACACTTGAAGGAAAACTCTGGATCCTTGCTGTCTTTGTCTGCTCGAGCATGGGATATACTCATGGAGAGCTTGGAGGGAACCTCTGCATCATTGCTGTCATCACCAATGTAGAAGGAAGTAGAAACTGGCTCACTCACAGCTCTCACATGAGAGATCCGGGTGGCTCCTGGCTGCCGACTCTCTGATCTATTGTCTTCCCTCATCTGCTCTAGCATTTTGCTGTTCTCTTTGTATTTCTTGCCTTTTTCCGTGCTGAAGCCATCGTCAGATCTGCTGGCATCGCTGAGGCTATCCGGATCCAGGTCCTCCTGGATGAAGAGGTGGCTGTTGGAATCGCCACAGGCTTCCACGCAGCCATCCTTCACAATGGTTCTCTTGGTAACCTCTGAATAGGACTCCTGGCACACCAGGACTGTGGGAGTGGGGCTGTCTGATTTATCACTTGGAGGGAGCTGGGGAAGAAGGCGCCTTGTTCTCGAGGGCACAGAGTTTTCTGGTTCTCCAGGTTTTGGGAGCACCCCACTTTCTGAAGAGACTTAAGAGGAAAAGAATCAATTAGTGTAAAACTGTGCCATTTATTTGTTTTTTTTGTTTAGGAAGAGACTGATCTTGTAAAATGCAAGTCCACAAAAGCACTCACAAGGTGTGCTTAGAACTAAGGTCTTATGTAATCTGAACATCAGCAGGGCCTGGTTGGTGCCTGCTCTCTCAGGTTTATCAATACAGACATTAAACTTGATTCCTTTGCTGAATCACACTGCTCAATACCTTCCCTTCTCAAGGTAGTATGTCAGATTCATTCTCCCATAATATACCTCTCAGTACAAGCACTATGGAGTATAATGACATCGCTGGCATCTAGCATCAATCAGGCCACAGGAATGAGATGAAAAGCCATCAGACAGCAGTGATGCAGTGTTTTAAGTGCCATTCTAAACAACATTGCCCATTTGACTAAATAGACTGTGTTTTTCACAGTACAAGTTCTCCTACACTCATATCCCAGAGCAAAGTCCCAGGAGAAAGACACTGTGATAATCAAGAGGCTCTGAATTAGAGCTCCCTGCCCCAGCTTGTGTGGGCTTATCAGCAGCAACACTAACACTCCATAGAAAGAGTGTTCCTACTTCTCCCATGCTTCTGGCCAGGCCTCCATATCTGATAACACCTTTAAATACCAGGATCACTGGTTATTTGACTGTGGTAATATTACAAGTCCTCCAGGAGTTAGGTATCCTACACTGTGTGAAAACAATGCAATGATCTCTGAAACAAAGATTCCTTCTAATCTTTAGTTCCTTCTAATCTTTTAGCTGTCGATGGCAAGAAGGTATGACAAGTAATCGCAAGCAAAAAAATGTTGAAAACTTTTGCAAAAGCCAACAAAGTGCTTTTCTCCTTTTCTCACACACCAAGAGGACCACAGGGTCTGTAAGGTGTCTTCCAAGTTAGGAAGCTGGAGGTTATCAGACTCCCATCGTTTCTCCCCCACCACATCCAGTTTTCTATGCTGATCTCCACCCTTTAAACTGGCCACTCAACAGCAAATCCCAGAACAGCCTAAATTCTCAGCACAGCCAGACACAGGAGAAGCATCCTAAAATATGCAAGTCAGGAACTAACTCCAAGGCTATGTGCAAAGGGTTCTCATCTGGCATCACACGGCAGTCTAAGGAACCACAGCTTGGGGCTGCTTAACACCCAAAGCCCTTACAAGCTTTCTCCTTCCCAGGTTCCCCTTAGTCATGTCAAACCTAACATTTAAGAACCTCTTGAATAACTCCAAAATGCAAAGCAGAGGCTCTCTCTATCTTCAGTCCACTGGGAACTACTCACTCTGTGCTTCTCATCTCCAACTACTGCAGCTAAAACAGAAAACAAGCTACAGCCAGATGCAGAGATGCCCTTAATTTCTGCTTTTCCGATCATCCTGGTTTAGATTCAGATACCCTCAAACCACAGTGCTGGATGAGACTTACCTACACTTCCATCACCCGGCCCAGAGGCAAATCCAGAGTCAGAGTAACTGTCCGCAAGGCTCGCCCACCTTGACACCCACTTCTGACTCCCCTGAGCTGCTGCAGACATCTACAACAAGGTGGGGAAAATGAGGTCAGAAAGAGGGTTTGGACACAAAATCCTAGCCACAAAATCTCTCCTCTCTCACAGAATCACTCGGTCTGTTTAAAATAGAAATCAAGCTACACATCACAATTACATGCAGACAGAAAGCCCATCTGCACCTCCACCATCCCAGGAAATCCACCAGGACTGCTCATACCTGTGCCTCAGCCTGAGACCCATTCACAGCTTTTGAGGAAAGAGCCTGGAGCAAGGGTGACTTCTGATTAGTGCCGTTTTCACTGATTAGATGCTGAGAACTGGCGTCATCTTTTTCGCCTTTAATTACTGGTCTAAAGGTTGAAGAGATTCTGGAAAATTCAGGCGATTCTAGAACGCCAAAAACCTGAAAAGATGTTTGCATGGGATTATTAAAATGCAAGGAAACAGAAAAACATTAGCCAAAATCTATGAAAATCTGTGAAACATTAGTCACACACAAACTATGATGCCAAGGGGCCAGAAACACTTGCCAATGCTTCCATGCAAACTATGTAAATGATTTTCTTCTGCACTCCATAGCAGCAGCTTTAAATATACATAATCATAGAATTCCACTCACACCCACCTTTCCTCTCTCCCTCATTATTTAGGGGTGTTGCCTTTAACAGCAGTAACTTTCACTGAAAAGGAGTCCCTTTTCAGCCCAGAGAAATTTAGGATGAGTGTTGGAAAAGCTATTTACCAGCCCATTCATGAAGATTTAGTCAGAGAAAATGGGAAAGCTCCATCCCCAGTGCCTTTCATAGACTGTGGCTGAGTGGGCTGAGCAAAGCAGCCCCGCACTGCCACAAGGAACTGGGACAGGATGCACCTCTGAGATGGATGAGTGTTTGAGCCTGTTTCACAGATTCCCCCTGAAGATAAACAGGCCTTCTATGAGGGGTGACCAAGACTCATGCCTCAGAAGGGCTTGCTCCTCTCTGCAAGAAGTTCAGAGGAAGATAACAACACAGAGAGTGCCTTGGCTGTGCGGAGATGGCCATAAAGATCTCCACTCTCACTGCTGTTTAGAAAAGTCCTTGCAGTGGTGGAGAAATAAAGAACAGAAACACCTTAGAACCTAGTCCAGAATTCATTTTCTTTCTTCCTGAACAGAAGCACTGAGGTTCAGTTATCAGCTGTTTCACAAGTGGCAGGTCTGCACTGCACCAAGTCTATGGCCCAGTTGGGCCAGAAGCTGGCCAGTTTGCCAGTTACATGGCTGCCAAGACTACTCCCCAGAAACACTTGTATTTTTGTGGCATTTCCCCTCATATTTCCCCACCAGAACAATTAGTCATCTATTGTCAAGACTAGGACCTTGCTGTGACCTAAATGCCATGCCCTGAAAGCTTCCGATCACATTTCAAACAAGATGGAAGGAACAAATGTAATCAAAAAACAAAAGAGAGAAGCTAGATCCAGACTCATAAACACTGTATACAAAGCTCTAAAGCCAGGTTCAATTAAGGCTTCCTTTAAACCTTGCCATCCTCCTGACTGACTACATTTCACTAAATCTTCATAACAACCTGTCAGTTTTGTTTTCATAATAGACCGCAGATGAGAGTTAAACCTGAAAATCAGCCAAACTTTCGTTTGCCCTGCGGTTGGTTAGTTAGGTGGGTTCTTCTTAAGCCTTCCTCATCTCTGGAGTTTATTTTTTATGCAATCATTCACACTGCAAAATCCAAACAAGTACAGATCCATCTGGGATTGCCTCTGCCCTAGATCACACCCTTTGCTATCTCAGCCAGCTGCCGCTTGCCCTGACAGCAAGCACTGCCTTTCTAATCAGGCACAGCCAAATACAGAAACATCTGCCATTAAGGCTTGTAAGCACCAGCCCTTGGCATTTCCTGTGGCCTACCATGGGATGATGCATCAGTCATGGGCTGCAGCTCCCATCTTTATAACAGTGGGCAGGAGGTGATACAATGCCAAGGCAGAGGCTTGGGAGCAGTCCTAGAGAGCAGAGCTGCTCCCAGCCACAGCTGTCAGCAGGATCAGCCTGATCTTTATTCAGGTGTTGCCTTTCCTCTAAACAGATGGCAAATCCATTCTTTCCCTTTTGCTTCCAAATTCCATTTTTTAAGCAAGCAGCTCTCTGCCGTGGGCATATTTGCCTTCTTTTACTCTGCAGTTTTTTGTTTGTTTGTAATTTTGTTGTTTTGATGGGATTTCTTAAAGACAAGCATCACTGTTCATTGAGGCCTATCCTTAGCACACATCACCCAGGATGATTTTCCGCCCCTAACTATAATGCCCTGCTGCACTCAATTGCATCCCTTCATGATAGCAGTTAATTTAAGCCCTCCAAGCCTTCAGCCCTCAGCTCACTGGCCAAGCACAGAAAAGCAGCATTTACCTGATCTATCATTTTTCGCGCTTCCTCCACCTCTTTGTCCTGCGACTCTGTCTCAATGGTGTATGTGCCCGTCTCACTTACACTGTCCTCCTCATCATTCCTCCTGCCCTGGGCAGATTTCACCTCTGGAGGTGGAGCAGAGGCAGGCTCTGGTTCCGAGGATATAACCACACGTGGAGCTGTGGGCATGGGCACAGGGGCTGCTTTCTCGGCGTTTGGCTTCCCAGACTGAGCAGTCTCACGCAAGTACTCAGCCATAAAATCCTGAGCCATTTTCGACTTCCTCCCAACGCTCCCATAACTTTTGACTCTGGGAGCAGAGGAGGACGAAGAGCTGATACGATCCTCCGTCTTATCCCTCTTGAAGGAGCTGGCTCTTTGGGTCCCGCAGGAGCTGTTGCTGGCTTTGCCCGCCTGGGCTGTGAGGTGGGACGGCGGCGCTGAATTTCCCGGCTTCTCCGCCGGCAGCGCGTTCTTGCGCTTTTCCACCTTGCTCTTCACGCCCGGATCCGTGTCGCTCTGGGATGAGTGGGCGCTGTGCGTGAAGGACTGGGAGCGCTTCTTGCGCGGCGTGTCCTCGAAGAACTCGATGACGAAGGCCTGCTTGTTGTGCAGCATCTCGTGGGGGTCGCGCCTCATCTGGCGCTGCAGCCTCGTCTGCTCCGCGGGGCGTTCCCCGCCCGCCGCCGGCGGCTCCTTCTCCGCCTTGGGGTCTTCGGTGTCGCTCTGCGTCCCGTCCTCGTGCCTGTTGCCTGGAAACAAGGTATGTGGATTTGACCTTCGTACTCTCGGAGGTTGTGAGCCTGTCATAACCTCCCAGATGAAATTTGTCATTTCAGTTACAAGGAAAGCATTCTGTCAGATTAAAAAACTCCAAAGACATCTGTGCGGTACAGGGATTACACCCCAGCACAAGAAATAAAGGAAGGCAGCTCTCTCCTGACCCCACTTTTCACCACTGGTTGGCTACCAAGTTAATTATTTATTTTAAAAGAATTCAAGAAGTACTTTCAACCTTATTTTTATTCTTATTTAAAAATAATTCAAGAAGCACTTTCAACCTCATGGATTTCTGATTTTTTCTGATTCTGGTGGTGATTGGTTTACATACCTAATGTTTTGTTTCTTTACTTTTTCAATTCAAATAAAAAAGATGAGATTATTTTGCCATTCTATCCACAATTACTGTAGTCCAAGACCACCTCACTGGGTTTTCTCTTTTACAGAGCAGAAATATCTCTGCAGGATCAGGAAATAAAACCCTCACAGTGCATACCATGAAACCAAATCCCCACGATGAAAGACCAGACAGATCACTGCATTACAAGTACATGCATCTCTGAGCACCCAAGTCACCCTCCTCTACAAGGGGAAATAAACCAGAGGCTAACAGAAAAGTGGATTTGCAGGATTCTTTACTCTTCTTTGAGATTTAAGAATCACACCATGACACCCCCATGAGTTACACCATCCTATCAGCAGCCAAGCAAAGGTTAAATCGTTAGTTAAGAGCTCACTAAGCTTAAACTAAGTTTATAAATATTTTCATTTATGTTAGCAACAACCGTCTTTACAACTGTCTCTATGTATCAGTGCCTGCCTGTCTCTCAGCACCTTAGCTCAGGACTCTCAGAAAGTAAGTTGAAGTAAAACCAAAAGTCAAAATTAAAACAAAAAGTTAAAAGTAAAACAAAAACAAACCTTTTTTTGGAGAAGGAAACAGGTGTGAAGGCACACAACACGATTCAGTCAACGACCAGGAACCTGTCATCGGGAGAACGGGGAAAGAGGTCTCTGCGCTCTAGACTGTAATATGTAGCAAGATATACTGGCTAAAACACCACGTGTTTGAAGGAAAACTGCTCAAACCAACTTGGCAAGTTCTCCAGACTCATGGGTGAAGACCATTTATTACATCAAGTTAACTGCAAAAGATTAGAATTTAATGCAAGGTCCATTCAACCCAGGAGTCAATTCTATGAAGAGTTTGCTAATACACTGATGAAGAAAGCCAGCAAACTTTGCATTGTGCCCTGAGGGCTGATAAGCTTCACCCTTGGAAGGGAAAGTTCTTAAATTAAAGGTCTTGACTAAGAGCTCTGATGGATGCAAAACGGTGAGGACACAAGGAAAACATGCACCATGCTCACAGATGCCCCAGCAGAACATCATGCACATCCCCTCAAGCTGCTAAGACCTGAACACCCTGTAGTCTTGATACTGGTCTTTACATTCACCACATTGCTGCTGGAAGTGAATAAATGCTACTTAGATAGCCCCAATGGAGGGCATTTCTGATCCTGGAGACCCAAACCTGGTAGGCAGCCAGCAGCAGCCTCCAAGACACCTTCAACATTAGCCCTGCCAGAAGAACACGTTGCACAGCTATCATAGATAAATGACACCTGCCAAAGCAGAGGAGGATCAACTCCTCAGGCCATCAGCACTCCATGTTTTAATCAAATGTCCAGTGTTGATTTCTTTATATGCAAATTGTGCCCTGAATTACCTCAGCTTCTTTCCATGCCTTATGGACTGTAGAGAGGCAAATGCAGCCAGTCTCTAGTGCTCCTGTGCATCACAACAGCAACAGCTGCCCAGCGCTCTAGTTTTCTCCAAGAGGAAGAGCAAAACCACTGAAGCACATTTCCATCCCTGACAATGTTCTCCAGTAAGTCAACAAAAATCAGTATGACAACAACATAAAAAATCCCAGCACAAACCCTTTCATCACACAGTCACAGTACACTGAAAATAAGACCCTAAATAACGAAACAGGGCACCTCAATGCGGTCCCTTATTGGGAAGAACTAGAACTAAGCAACGTCCAACAAAGTAGTTCAATTTCCATACCATGTGAAACCCTATAGCTGAATAGAAGACCTTTATGATTCTACAAGGCTCCCAAAAAATATGCACCAAAACCAGCAATTTGGAGGTGTAATACATAAAACTCTTCATATTATGATGAGTTTTCGGGGGTTTTTTTCGCAAGAAGGTCAAAGCAAATATTCCTTAAGAGAAGACAAGGTCTAGCTCTTATTTAAGTAGAAACTCAAGCTACAAGTAGGTCTGGTAGCCTTCAATTTGACTACATCAGCTCAAGCTGCAGTTCAAAACAATAGCTCTTCCAGAAGCAAGGCAGTGAGAATGAAGGAATCAATGGTCTCCTCGAAGCTGTTCAGTGGATGGCCCAAGAGAGACACCCAAGAAACCATAAATCTTGCAGAACGTATTTCCAAGTTGCATCAGAATCATGTAAGTCCCACAAGCTGCTCTAAGAACTGAGCTCCAAACTTCACTTCAGATCTTTGAAAATCCCCCAAGAATTCCTCACAAGTGAGACACTTAACGAGACAGAGGTTCACTAAATCTGATGTTTTTGAACAGAGCAGGATTTCAGAAAAGCACTGGGTTAGAAGAAACCTCTTCCTACAAGCACAACAATTTCCTCTACTAGGGATCAGTGTATCTCAACTCTCAGTCTTGTCTCTGTCAGCACTTTCTGTCATCCAACCAACTGGCTCTGGCCATTACCAGATGATCACACTTAAGGCAGCAGGATGATCATGCTCAGACTCCTGTGGACTACAGTTAAAAAGAAAAGCCATTCCATCACCTAGGAGAAGCCAAGAGAACCAAATTCACTGAAATATCTGTGTTTATCAGCCTGCCTGACCATACAGAAATTATTTTGGACATTTAAAAACCAAAATCTTTTTTTTTAACCAATTACTGCTGACCTGGCATTATAGATGCAGAGGAGTCACATTAGTGTCCCCAAGCCAACATCACACATGACTTCAGGGCCAGGTGAAGAGCATGCTGGATGCATTCAAAATATCAACAGTCATTAAAGTAATATTCTTCATCTTGCAAATTTGGAGCAGAGATAATTAAGTCCAGTTCTCCCTGACAGGAGAATGGTTTTCATATTTTATGATGAAAGGCTGTATTTTGCATGGCCAACAGAGAGCTATGTCCACATGACAAGACATTCACTCACCTTTGAGCGTCCTTACATGAATTGGCAGGTCACTCTTGGTACTGTAAACATCATCTCCTGCAGACTGCCTTCTCATCAGGCTTGGGTCATTCTGGACAAGCCAGTCAGCCACTTTGCTCTCTGCCGACATCATTTCTGTGTGAGCTGGCTCCTTACTGTAGGGTCTTCTCTGTCTGAGTGAAAATTTTGTTACATGGTCTTTTATCTTTATTTTACCAGGTGTACCATCATCAAATTCAATGGTGAAAGAGGCATGACTCTGTACCACAGGGGCTACCACAGCATCAACATCTTTTGTTGGGATCTCATGGACCTGTGTTTCTGGAGATTTTGACGGCTGCTGAAATTCTTTAGTTGGAATCTCAAAGTAACTTGGCTCTCTCCGGAAAGCAAACACAGATTGTTCTTGGGCCTCTCTATAAGTAGAAATATTCCCATTCATTTCCTCTTCATGCTGGGTTATCTCTTTTGATCTCTCTACAAAAGTGGGGGAAAAAAAGGATAAAATAACATTTTTTCAGTACTATTTAATTCACTTGTTTCAACTTCTTGGAAGGGCTACTAATCACAACCCCTCTCTGCTAGAGAATAGATACACTGTGTAGGAATTGAAATAAAACAGCTCTTTGTGCAGTAGAGCACATGCTTGATGGAAACATAGGTTTACTGCACAAGTGAAAACAAGATGCCTCTTCCATACACACAGATTGACAACAGGAGTGTTAAGACCAAATGGCTCCCAAGGATGATGAGGTGAGAAACAGATACAGGTACACAACTAACTAAAACAAACTTAGTTATTTACTCCACAACTGCTGTTTCTAATGGTCAAATGTTTTAGGGAAAACATTTTAATTCCCCCTTATTCCAGTTTCAGCAGCTGTAACCTACACACAGGAGTGTGCAAATACGAGCACAAAAAAAAGAAGTAGTAATTACAAGTCTTGAAACAGGATGGCTTCAAACAGTAAATATCAAAAGTGTGCCAAAATTTTGCGTCCCATATCTTCTCCCACCACACCTCACCCTCCATTACCTGAGTAATGTTCCTCTTGCCTTCTCTCCTCCTTGTTGTTTGCATCATCTTCCCCCCACCAGGAGGGCTGCCCATAGAGAGGGGTGCGGTAAGTATTCGTTTCTAGGAAGGGGATAAGCAAATATTTTAACACAGAAAATACAAATTTACCAGGTTCAATTGCACAGCAAAAGGGAGAAAACAGCAGGGCCAGATGAGACCATGAACCTGCTACACCACAGCTATAACAACAGCAAATTATACATAATAATATGTTCAGGCTTTTCTTTGTTTCACTCTTTTTTCCTTTTTGCATTCTATTGCAAGATACTAACTTCACCTCCTTTCATTGTCTTTCACAGCTGTGTTTCCCAGATACTGGCTTTTGTCCCTTTCTTGCCTTACTATACACAATAAGGAGAAGATTTTTGGCAGGACAGACTACAAAACACTACCCACAAAACTGTCTTCAACTCACCTGCAATTCAGGTGAAATCTTTTTTCCTCACCTTAATTGGGAAGATTTTAGCTCTACCCTTTTTTGTCCCACCATGTCCTTGGATGTGTCCAGGCTAGGGATTTTTTGCACTATTTACCACTCCCACTGTAAGCGACACGCATTCCACAACAGGAAATTCTTGAAGCATTACAAACTTAGGAAAAATAGTAAAACCATCTCCTAACACTTTAATAAAGAAGTAGTAAACTCTTGCTCTCTACAGCTTATTTATAGTAAACCAAATGAGTTGCTTTGCATAGTCATTGTAGGACAGAGGTTTTTCTCGTGGAGAATTTCCTCTAGAAGAGCCAGGATTACATTATTTCTCTGTTCAGTGAGCACTCACTGCAAGATCAGGTCTTCACTGCAACAACTGGCACCCACTCAGTGGAGCTGATCCACTGCTCCTCGTTCTGCATCCCACAAAACAAGGCTGTGTTATGGCAGTGCCTTGGGCTGCTGCTGTTTATGCAACAAACAAAAAGAATACACCCAATTTGCCTGTGGTACAGTTAATACTACAGTTTTTTCATAGTTCAAGAGAAGCAATGAAGTTGCTTTTGTTCTTTCATCTAGAGGGGATAGAAACACCCGGATAGGTCAGGGGCTGAGGTTACGATCCAGCTTTGTTAGGCTGTTTCTGCCTCTGCTCACAGCAGCTGCAGCTGGCCACGTCTTGAAACCCTGGCTCCAGCTCCAGAGCCTTAGCTGGGCTTCTACTGCCAGCTGCTGCTCAGCTTGTGGCTTTCACGCCACACACTGCTCTGTGCAAAGCAGCCCTCAAACAGCCCTGCAATTTTGCATTCTCTGATTTAGTAGGGACATGACAGAAAGCAGTTGTTTGCATAAGGGAAGTCAGGGGAGGAAGGGGAATTAAATAACGCAAATTTAAAAAGCAGCCTGATTTTATGCTGTTGTTTCTAAAGCTACACAGATCCAGTGGCCACTTCAGATATTTTTGTCCTAGGATCATTCCAGATATATAAGCTCATACACTGACAGTCCACAGGCAAAAATTTTGCTTTACAGATGCAGCCCACAGGCCCTTTTCTAGAGATCTTCTTCGTGTTTCAAAGATAACCACACAGCCTCCCTTCTCACTGAGGATCAAAAGAGGCTGAAAGTATTGCTCTCCTCCCTGCCTAGAGTGCATGGAAGATAAACCATGTTCCTATTATGTGGGCGGCCTTTGAAAGTTCAAAGGAGGAAGCATTTCTCACCATGATAAATTGGAATTGCCAAGCAATGCGTTTCATAACTGAGGGTAAACCACTCATGGCAGAGGGGGAAAAAATAATAAAAAACCTATTCACAAGGTTGTCAGTGAACTCTAGTCCAGTGCGGGGTTTGGTTTCTCCTAGGCTCAGAGCTGCTGTCACACAGCCTAGCAGAAACCTACCATCCTCTTTTGATGCTCTAACTTGCCCACTAGACCCCAGCCCACCCATGCAGGATCTGCTCCACCAGTGTCAGGCACTTTGGGCACACCATGGATTATTACCCTGTGGCTTGCAGTACAGACCTTAGGGTTGATGGCCAAGAGGCAGCTATCTGGGGGAAGCCAGGGGAGGGAGATCAGCACTTCAACACAAATCCATTAGCAAGAGCCACTGATGTCTGAGGTAATTTGTGCCTAAAGGGATCAACTACCCCATAGACAAAATGCAAAGACCACCTGCACTCCACTGCTGCACAAGCAGCACCTTTCCCAAGCACTGTGCTGTTACTGCTTGCATCTTGCAAGGAGTTGCAGCTCATTAACAGCTCATGTCTCCAGCACATCCCAGCCCCAAAGGGATCCCAAAGGCCCCCTAGTCCAGAAGATGCCAGTGATCTATTCCAAGACAATTGGGTCCAGAGGGGCAGAAGAGAGCTAAGAGAGCTCACACCCCACCTGCAGGACAGAAGTCTTCCCAGAAACTGCTCTAAGATCGGTGTCCTATCCGAATACAAACAGACCTTAAAAAAAAAAGCTCCTGCCTTTGCTGGCCAGGAGCTTTTCTACTACAGGGAAAAGGCAGCCAGAGGAATAAGTCAGACTTTTGGTCAGACCTCTTCTGTTGATGAGGAACTTTGGGATTACAACTGAAGCTGAAGGGAGAAAAGAAAGGATTTATAAAGAATAATGATCCAGTTCCTCTGCTGTTTCAAATTTCCCTGGGCTCTAATGGGTACTTGGAAATTACCCTAACTGCCCCTCTGACAAAAGCTAGCACAAAGTCAAAACCCCAGGGCAGCTCTAGGAGCACCTAAAAAGAGTGTTCCAGGATGGCCAGAGTGCACAGATCCGGGGCCCTCAGGTGGAAGATGCTGCACTGCACAGCAGCAGCAGGTTCCTCATGCCCCGTGACACAGAGCTCACATGGCACCACCTGCAATGCCTGTTACAGCATCTGTGACAAAGCTGCACATTTGTGTGTGTGGCATTTCACTCCTTTCCTCTCCCAACCTGCACAATGAACAGGAACTTCATTTAAAACTGCAAAAAGCACAGGTGGAAAGCTGAGGAGTCAGTATCTTGCTATTCAGGGGCACTTTCAATATTTTAAGAGCAATTAATATTTCCCCTGAGCATTCATATTAATTTCCATTTTGAGTAACACTGTCAAGTGACACAGTCAGTGTCATTCTTGGCTACTGCTGAAAGCAGACAGATCCTGAACCAGAGTAAAATTTCTCTGACTTCAGAAGAGTATTGTGGTTTAACCCCAGCCAGTAGCCAAGCTCCACACAGCCACTCACTCGCTCTACCACCAGTGGGATCAGGGAAAGAATCAGAAGGATAAAAGGTAGAATAGTCACAGATTGAGATACAGAGATTTTAGTAAGAAAAGCAAAAGCCATGCACAGAAGCAAAGCCAAACAAGGAGCTCCTTCACCACTTCCCATGGGCAGGCAGGTGCTCAGCCATCTCCAGGAAATCAGGACTCCATTACATGTAACAGTGACTTGGGAAGACAAACATCACTCCAAACATCCCCTCCCTTTTCCTCCTTCTTCTATACATTATATACTGAGTATGTGGTATGGTCTGGAATATCCCTGTGGTCCCTTTGGGTCACCTGTCCTGGCTGTGTCCCCTCCCAGGCAGCCCCAATCTCCTCTCCAGCGTGGCAGTACAGAGAGCAGAAAGGGCCTTGGCTCTGTGTAAGCCTGCTCAGCAATAACAAAAACATCTCTGTATAACCAACTCTGTGTTCTGCAAAAATCCAAAACACAGCTCCATACCAGCCACTGGGAAGAGAATTAACTCTACCCCAGCCAAAACCAGCACAAAGAGCTGCATGAATTTGCTGCCCTGCTCATGTCAGAAGCTTCTGTCCCTTCTAATTTGCCAGCACAACCGACACCTCTCCCAGCTCCAGCTCTAACACAACAATATTGTAGAAAAAGGGGAGGGGAGGGGGGAAAAGCACGAGGGGAAGGCAGATAAACAGATGGCTGTGACAGAAGTGGGCCAGGGAGCAGCTACACATGCAGTTGTGCCAGCGGGCTTTGCTCCTCACCAGCTGGGATCCATTTTAGGTAGCAACCTCAACCTGGACCTGCAGCATGCAGAGCAGCATGTTTGCCTGTGTCCTGAGACATGCAAAGCACCCTGAAGCCACCTCCTGTCTGCTCTGTTTTAGTGTAAGATGGATGCTCTTGCAAGAGCAGAGAAACTGGGCTTGCTCAAGTCAGCAGTGAGGGGAGGAACACCAATGAAAATGAGCTGCTCAGTCATTTTAATGACATGAGACTTCCTCCAATTGATGGCAGCTCGTTACCACCTCTCTCCACTCCGTGCCAGGCTGCCCAGATGGTGCCAATTCATTTAGACATATTTCTTGGCTCATCAATTCAGGCAGGCAGCCCGAAAACCATCCTTTTAGATAACTGAATTGAGGTCAGCACAAGCATTCAGCCAGACAAATACTGAGCTACCAGCGATGCTGTAATGCAGGGAAGACCACTGACATACACGTGTTCTGCTCCTGGATTTCAGTCTTTGGGGCAGTCACTCAAAAGGAAAAATGAAGGCTGTTTTAGCACAGAACAAGGGAAGTCCATTTGCTTAACAGTCTGAAAAACTGTGGCCTGCTAAATTAATACAGAACTATTGATCATCTGAAGGAGAGGCACCAAAAGAGAGAATGAGACGTGCCAATACAAAGGGCATATTTATGGAGAAGTGAATCACACAGAACACAAGGCCACAACCAGAAATGCACTCCAGGTGATGAAAGGCAAAGGAGAAAAACTGTGTTAAAGCTGCTTTCCATCATCAAGCAGGAAGAAGAGCTTTCAAGACAAGCACACAGCTCCCACCAAACAGAGGGGTCTGATTTCCCTTGAAGGTGTCCCCTGTGGTCAGGACAGGACTGAGCACTGTGCTTTGCCTGAATCTTCACAAAACTTCACAATCATGAGAGAGACAGTCAGCAACAGCAAATTTCTTTGCTCACAGAAGCACACACAGCTTTGAAGCTCGCTACTGCAAGTCATAACAAAAGCATGAGAAATCCAGCTTCCTTTAAGTCAAACTGTTTTTGATTCATTATTAATAACAATAATGTCCATCTCTAGAAGACGCAGAGTAGGTTTCTTACAGCAGAGGCCTTGGGGAAAAAAAAAATATGATCTAGCTACAGCATTTTAAAATTAATTCCTTACATCTCTGCTTTTTCACTCCTCTCCAAAATAGAGGATTCAGACCTAGCAGGAATAATCATTAAGCAGTTCTCTGACTCTTTGCTACACAATTTATTTCCTATGTGCATGGTTAATCTGGGCCCTGGTCTTTTGTACCAGCTGTGAACATACACAGATCCCAGGGACTTTCAAATCAGGCTGATGATCACAAATGTACTTGTATCAATTACATGGTCAAACCTTAAACTTGCTGCAGTTGCCACCACTCTAGTTCAGGCAAAAAAGCAGATATAACACCACTCCCTTAAATTAAAGGCTAGGGCAGAGCTGTGTGTCTAAATAGCTATTGCCATGATCTCATGGGGAAAGTAGCCAAAGACCATGGAAACCACTTCACAGCTGGGCACAGCTCCACTGCCTCCATCCATGCTGCCTGCTGACCTCAGCCCTGGACATCAGCAAGATTTTCAAGCTGTCCACTCTGCTGAGAGGACTTAACTAATGACATGGACGCTGACCTGGTGAGCAAACCTATTTCACAGCTAGGAGAAGCTCCTGCAATTGGTCCCACTCCTGCAAGTGATGATGCCCATTTCCCTGCAAGCAGCCTCCACCCCTGGAAACTCAGGCCTGCAGCAGCTATTCAGAGGTTAGTCATCAGATTCAGGATTACCTAGTCCTATCAGGCTGTGGCAGCTTCAAAAAAACAAAAAATTAAGATCAGCCTAGGATTTAACCATGTGCTGAGAACAGAAGACCACAAAGCAGCTTATCTCATCAAGTACCTCAACTCAGGTAGCAACAGATGGGAATAGGGATTGTGACTGTCTTGAAATCTACTCAGTTCAAGGCTCTACCTGGCTTCCTGATCACTTAAGGCTTTAGACATGAGAGCTAATAGCTATTTTTAGCATTAACTAGCTGAGCTGTGGACACTTTTATTCATATCCATCTCCAAGCTACAGAATTAACCAAGCTCCTTGCTTCAAACATTTCACAGTCTGATGATTTTCTGCTTACAGGCAACATACACCCAAAAGCTGCAAGTTCAACAAAATAAAGACTGAACTGACTGTTTCCCATTTACTCCCCTGGATCTCTTTATCCTCAGCCCCTCACCTCCTCCCATTTCTAAGCAGCTCTAATTGTTCACATTGTTTTGCTAAACCTCTTCCCTGAAAGCTTGCATTCCCTCTGCCTCTTTTCCACCCGGGCCCTGGGAACCGATCCTTCTAAAGGCTTTTGTCAGCCCAGACCTTGCTTTAATTAGTCAATGCAAATTCCTAAATACCTACAGGCTTAGCAAAACAGCTCTTTCCCTAAAGCCTCTTTCTGCTGCCACTAAGCAAGCCCACTCCCCTTAAGAACACTACAACTCTTCTTTTCACTAATCATTTCAAATTGCTGCCAGTCCTCCCGGCAGCCCAGGAGAAACAGTGCATGTGTGCAGCTGAGGACAAGGTGAATTAGTCACCTCGCAGATGAGAAAGGGATCCACTGATCATTCTGCTCACGTGACAGAGAGGCTTTTGGGAGAGCCAGGGACTGGTTTAATGCTCAGGCCCTTGTTTCCACAGGTTTCAGTCCAATCCAGCAAAATACTTCAAACAAAAAGTCCTGATTTCCTCTATAGTTCAGTGGGGTTAGCAGCACTTCACAGATTTTTTTAGCTCTGCCCATCAGTCCCACTGCACGTGACATAATTCAGTGCTGTTATCCCCAGCAAGAACACAGAGCCCGTTTTGCCTCAGACCTCTGGTCTGTGCCCACTGAAAATGACAGAAACAAAATGCAGGTCTGCAAATCACAGGCCAGAGAAACGGGTCACCTTGCTGAGGAGTCACTCAACGTCCTGGCTTTGAAGGTGTTCCAAATATCCACTGCTTATGCTATGTAGGTTAAAATCAATGAGAGTGTATTTTGGAAGGTGGCGAGAATAAAAAACTGAGTGTTCATGGAACCAGGCAGCAGCAAACACAAAGTGGTTCCAGTTACTGGCAAAGCTTTCCAAGAGCCTCCTGCCCCTTGAAAGGCAGTGGAGAGCTCTTCCCCCGGTGGGGTTCACCTCTTCTCACCCTCCCCAGTGTCACACCTCATCATCCACAATTCCATCCCTTTACATTCACACTTGTCAGGCTCAGTCCCAAACACAGCTGCAGCCAAAGCAACACAAAGAAAGGTTTTCTGGTGCAGAAAATGGGAGTGCTTCCCCACACAGCTGGAGGCAGCAAAGAGACCAGGGAGGAACATTTCACTGTTTTAGTGCACTGTGCCAGCTTAGGGGGATTTTCATTAGGACAATACATGGAAGATGATGGTCAATCAACCCACTCCAATTAGTTATCATGAAGCCTTAACAGATCTACCCAAAGTTGTACACTTTTCTAGAAAGCTGCCATACCTGTCTCTAGGCAAACTCACCCAAGATGTTTACCTCACTCTTTTGCTCGCCATCCCCTTCCCTCCATTGTCCTCTCTGATTCTTTCTCCAACAGAGTGGGCAACTCCCCCTGCTAAACCCTAAAGCCTTCCAATTGCTCTGCCATCCTGAAGCCACAAAACCACCACTGGCAGTCGTGTCACCAGTATGCTTCAGAACCATATTTGCTCCTCCCATGCACCAGCAAGCTCCAGAAAACCATGAACTGATACCTGACCAGAACTGGGCAGAGAGACCTGTCAGGACAGCACACACAGGAGGCAGGAATTTGGGTGAAATGGGTGAGACAAGACTGCTGGGAAGGTCCTGGCAAACCATAATGGGAAACACAGAGAAACCAAATTTGACAAAGGATCTCTAAAGGCAGGCAGCAGTTGTTAACAAAATGGAGGAGAGAAGGAATTTCTCAAATAGAAAAAGTTTGAAGCTGGGGAACAGTGAACCTGAAGCAAACATCTCTCAGTTTGGCAGTCAGCTTCAATCCCACATGTTGGCACGTTAGGAAACACAGCCATTTAAAACCATCCAGGGCTTTGTGAAAGAAATGGCTTGCTGCTTCTTTGCCTGCCAGCACCATGCCACAGCAGCTATACATTTCTACTCTGAGTCACCCTCTGTTCAAACACCAGCTCACGATTAGGAAATTAAAAATAGACCAGACAGGTGCCAGAGAACTTACCAAACCTGCTCTGCCCACAGGTTTTCCAGAACACACACAGCGACAAGGCATGTAGGAGCCATCACACCAGCTGAATTTTTTTTTGACACTGAATCTCCAAAAACCCAGAGTCTGGAATAATCCAGGACTTTAGAAAGATGATCCTTCCAGAACTGCTCCCAAATGCAACCCACAAGACTCTACTGTCAGAATCATAACCCAGCACAGGGCTCCAGCTGCACTTTGCTCAGAATCCAGATGAACTGGTTCCCAAGCAGGTACCTGTAATTGCTTTCCTCTCTCCTTTCTCCAGCTTGGCTTGTGGGGACTCTGTGTAGACGCTGTGCTCCATGGGCTGCTCCGCCCTCTTCATGGCCGGGCCTTTGTAGTTCATCTGCAGCTGGCTGGTGTACTTCTCGTGCTGCAGAGGCACAAACAGCACTGAAAACCTCTGCCCCACCAACAGATCACCCAAATCTCCACCGCAGCTGTGCCCTTCAACAAAAAGCATGCACACCTGGGAAGAAGCTACAGAACAGAAGTACCCCATTTGGAAGCCATTAAGGGAGAATTCTAGTACACAAGAAGGTCACTGTGACTTAGCTCTGCAAAACAACTAATTAGAAAATCCTTTAAAAACTAGACTGAGAAGAATCAGAGCTCAGGCTATTCTCCACTCAGGATTCAAATCCTGAAATCTCCTTTGTTCTTAAAGGAATGTTATAAATTATTTCAGGGCACCCATCTGCATTATCTCAGTTTTTCAGCAAAGGCAATTGGAATCTATTTTAATTATTTTTTCCAAACCCTCTCCCCAGCTAGGAAAGTGATTCTATCTTAAAACAGGTTCCATATTAACACAGTAAACCAGCTATTTAGAAGCTGGTTTATTACAAGTAAATTAATAAAAGGGTGAACCCATCCAGATTATCCCTGAGTAAGTTCAATGAATCATTTACCCAATTCTAGCTGTTAAATTTCCTATTCTTGCCAAGTCCTAAACATGGAACCAGGGCTAGGAAGGCAGAATCTGCTAGCCAAGAGCTGATGCATAGCACTGATAGCCCAGTCCCACAGCTGAACATTATAGCTTCCTTGCCCAGAGGGGGTTGCTTTTCTGCCTTAGATAAAGGCTTATTCTGCCTTGAATATTTCTTACCTGCTACTGAACAATGTTTTAAAAGCACCTCACTCCTAAGAGGACTGACTGCTCAGTAAGTAAAAATTGGGAGCTTGAAGGCAAAAATGATACCCATGAATAAATTAAGCAAACTTCAGCCTGACTGAGGAGGTGTGGTAGAGCTGGCATAAGTCACCGTGCTCAGAAAAAGACATCTGTGCTCCACTTCTGGGAAGAAAAATGTTCTGCTGTGCTTCATGTGCTGGTTATTCTTTAACATGTTGCAGCTTTAAGTAACCTTTTTTTTTTCTTGGCAGCTATGAACATACAGAACTTGATCTACATGTTAGCACAGGGATAGGAGATCACAGTTCAGATAACTGGGAAATGTATCTCTCCTCAAAGGAGGGTTTCATTAAGTCCAAATCCAAGGAGAGCCTCACATTTTGAAACATTTCACTGCCATAAAGAGCATTTTAATATTTCACTCTGACTGACTATTACTAGAGTACTTAAAGTTTTTTTTAAAGTGCACTGCACCCACCCACTCTTACCTTTAATGCTTCTTCTGGGACTTTGTGTTGAATTTGTTCCAGGACATACATATTTGAATGTACAGAAAATTCATTAAGGAAAATACAAAGGATTTGAACGGACAAAGAAATTTAACGTTTAGTCACAGAAAAGAAAACAGGATCATAAAACCAGAAAGTCTTAAAATACACAGGGTAATAAAAGTTGTCTGTGCTGCAGCCCAGCTGGTCTCTGCTGTGCACAATCACATTTGCTGGGCAGATCTAGGACAGCAGACATGGGGACCTGAGCAGGAGAAACCTGGAGGAGCACCAGCAACTCTGCAGGACCTGGGGGAGCAGCCAGAGCCCCAGCTCAGCTCACACCCTGATCCTCTCCACCTGGCTGGTGGCTTCAGGCAGACCAGGAGCATCCTGGCCAAGATGGGCCAGTCTCCCATGCTGGATAAGGCAGCAGCAGAGTTCAGATCCTTGCTCAAACCCTTGGGACTATGGTGCTCTCTTGCCCTGGCAAGGCCTTTCAGTCACTGCAGTTTTCTAGATGAAAAGTAAATCAGGTCATGAGCTGCTGCGACCTCTTAGGGAGGGAGGCATTCACATGGTTGAGCCCAGGCAATAATCCTCAGCAATGCTGTATTAAAAAAAAAAAAAAAAAAAAAAAAAGAAAAAAGCTGGCATCTGGAATGTCATCATGAACAACCCAATCAGCACAGCAGAAAGCAAAGAGGAGGAAAAAGGAAAGATGGAAAATGCTAGACTAAAAATAAACCCAGTGATACTGGCCTAGCAGGGAAACTCTGCACAGGCTGTAAGTGAAACTGTAAATGGAAAAGAGAAATGCTGTCATGCAATGGGACACAGTGACTCCAGAACCTCAGGAGATGCTGCCATCCACACCAGGCTGACTGCAGTGTGCACAGAAACCTCTGCTAAACAGAGTGGCACCAAAACAGCAAAGCACAGAAAGACCTTATAGCTGCCATAGGCACAGTACATCTCATGAAGTTTACTCTAAAACCTACAGTCTTTAAAATTTTCTGTTGAGGGCAATAAATTCTACAGCTCTTAAGTATAATCATTCATTTCACTTGAATATCCATGAAAGGGTGCAAGACTATATACTTGAACTCAGCTGCTCCTTGCTGAGAGTTGTTTTCTGTAAAAAGGTTTAAACTGGTATTGTAGCCATTAAAACCCACCCATGCTCCAGGCACTGATTTTTGCCTTCCCAGGACTGGAGTTCACAGCAAGTCTTTTGTGCATTTCCTCACACATCAAGAGACCAGAACATACACAAGCAGCTACATAAAAAAAACCAAACATTTGCAAAGTCAAGGAAAGCTTCAGCTGAGGTTGCCTGTAAAAGATTTCATCACATGTGCAGCAAGACACCACCTTTAATGACAGGATCCCAGAGGAGAGTGACCAAGACCCAAATCATGATCCATGGCCCAGAAAAATGTCTTTTCCTGTGGATCCAGAATGGCACACACAAGTTTAAGCAATCCTGGTGGGAACAGTGAGTGCTCCTGCACTGTCACTGCTGAGAGCTGAAGTACCAGATCCCTGGGAGACCAGCAAGGCTAAAGGTTTGGAGGATTTCAAGGGCTAAAGCATGGCCAAGCACAAATGGATTATCATGGGGACAGCAAAAGGTGGAAGAATGTGGCCTTGGGGTCAAGGATGCACAAGAGTTTTCCAGCCAAACATTTTCCCCCACCAAATGGTAAAACTTAGTCTCTGCCTCTATTCTCAGAAATGTCTGGACTGTTTTAATTGACATCTCCCCAGAAAAGAAAAAAAAAAAACCTGGAGAAGACACTTGCTACTTCTAAATTCAGCTTGAGTGGGCAAAGTTTGGCAGATAGAAGCAACTGAAAAAAAAAAGTGAAAAAAGTATTAGATTACATGAAAAGACAGCAATAGGAGCCTCTACTTATCTCTACTGCTCTTCAGGCTCAGAAAGGCATGTCAACATCTATTCTTATAGCCAGCCATACTGTCACATCAGGGTAAAAAAGCAAAGGGATGAAAGCAAAGGTGTTTTAGCAGACACTGGCAGGATTTGTGGTCTGTAAATAAAGCAATAACTGCAACCTAGCTTCCCTTGCTAGAGGTGAAATGTGCAATTGCTAAAGATTTACTCCTGCATTTTATAGCAGAACTAATTTACACAGGCAAACTTTAATCAGTACACAGTCAAGGTCTGGCCACAAGCTCCACGGCTAGATGTTGAAGGCTGAAGGCCTGAAAATTGTCTGAAAGAAAGCATCTGGGTGAAATGACAAATAAAACAAGGCAAATTGAATTTAAAAAAATAGGAAAATATTAGTTCATACAAAAATATATGATCTATGTTTGCTCCCAGCTGGTACCACCCAAATAAAAAGAAAAAAACCACAACCCTTCCTTAGGAGGAGACTGAAGAGGCATTTCCACAGTCAGCACTGCCAGTGCAGAGCCTGATCCAAAGTCCAGGCATCTGAAAAAGCACCCTTACTCAGTAGACACAATTAGCCCTGGTACCTCTCCATGCAGCCAGCAGCACAAAACCCAAGCAGAGCCTGGGTCCCCATCCTCTCCAGAAAGGATATCGTAGCCGAAGCGAATGACATCGTTCAGCTTCAGGGTGATGTACTTCTGGTCAGGAATCCTCACATCGTTGACAAACGTCTGCAGGACAGAAACACACAAATGGGCTTGGACTGAGGGTATCAGGGTGGTGGATCTCAGAGGGATGGTGCTCCTGGAGGGCGTCCATGTCCACACTCTAACTCAGAGTGTGCCAGCACCAAGGCAGGAGCTAGGAGCTAGGTTCCCTGGAAAAACCAACACCAGCAAGTAGCTCCCATGGGCAAGCCAGAGCACCCCAATTATGCTTCAAAGCAAGGTGCTGTGAAGGGACCTTTAGGGAGATTTCCTTTGCACCAACTGCAAATGCAATTTCAGTCCCTGACCTGAGCAGGTAAATGAGATGCCTGAAGTTAAGAACTTCAAATGCTCTTGGTTCTCCTACACCCATCTCAACCAGCAAACGGTTGCAACTCATGCCCTTAATTACTGAGCTAGGAATCAGCTTTCTGCTGGATGGCAAACAAGACTGGTGTCAGCCCCAAGGCCTGATAATTCAACAAGCAAAGCCTATCACAGAGGAAGGGGAAATGAAAATGCACAGAGAAAATGGGGAAAAAATTTGAAGCAGCATCACCATGAGACCTGCAGCCACGCTGTCCGAGATAACCAAACCCCTCGTGCTAAAATTTCACCCACCCCTTTTCCCATGCTGCAGGCAGTTAACTGAGGCTGAAAGGAACTAACATCCTTCTAAAGGTGCAAGACATGTATTTCACAGCTGTGAATAAATGTCTTTGATGTCTGTGCTTCCTGAGGGGGACCCACTATGAAAAAATTCTCCCAGACCAACTGAGGATCAAATCAAGCATGCATGGAAATCTTTCATAAATAAACTAATGTGCCTTTGCAATGACCTGGGCCAAACAAAAATAAGAAGGGGCTGAAGAAGCCCCAGAGAGCTGATGGGGATTAGCTCTCCCACAGAAGGATTTGAGGCAGTCAGACACCAAGAGTTACCCTGCTTGGCAAGGTGGGATTCGCCCAGCTTCTCAGCCCCAGCAGCAGGTTCCTGGTCTTTGTGCCATTAATGCAAATGCAGCTGAGGAAACAAAATTAAACTACAAAATGAATTTACATGTTTGCATGACTGTAGCACAGTCTTTTCCTTCTGTCTTCTCACCTCAGCCAAGCCAAACATGCATGATAAGACCTAGTATTAACCACAGAGGAAAAATAAATGGTAGAGCAGGAAACTAGAATTTCAGCAGACAACAGCCCCCAGATTCCTGGCAATTTACAGAAGAGCTGGAAAACAGGCCTGTAATTTCAGAATAAAAACAGTGAAGCTAGTTAAAATGCACAGAATTCCAATTTGCATTAAAGTTTTTAATATTTGAAAAACCCACAACAGTCGCATCTGGAACAAGAATAATTGTTTGCTGAATTTTCTTAAAAAAAGTCTGCAAGAACCTATTTTGATAGTTAACTATTTGTCCATGTTTACTTGAGATAAAGTAACTTCAGTAAAATTTTTAATCTGGATAAAAATGCTACCCTTAAAAACAAAAACCTCTGAATAGAGACAACAGAATTACCTGAACATTATAATAAAAACAATATAAAACACTTTGACAATTAATATAAACCAGATTATCCAGCAAAGCCATATAATGCATTGCTGACTACTCAAATACAAAACAAAAGGAAATGCTGAAAATGGATTTAAAATCAAGGTCCTCAAAAGTGATTTCTTTAGTTTCAGGGGGGAAAATAAGGTTTTGTGACAATTTTCAAATAAAGGTATGTTTCTTGCATGCAAAATTTGGTTTGGCCACAACAGACTTTTTCAACAGAAGTGTTTGATCGGCTGCAGAAGACAGGCACTGCTGTAACTCCCTTTTACTCCACTGCCACTCTAAGCATAAGGCTACTATTAAAATGATGTAAATTCTTATGCTTCAGCATGTGAAGATAGAACATAATTAGTAGTACAAGTCCTCCCTCCCTTGCTAGCAGAATCTTTAGCTGCTATTTTGCTACCATGAGTTAAATACCACAGCTTTTGAACCAGGGATCCAGCTAGAGTCCAGACCAGTTACTGGAAATATTCCCATTTCAGCAGGGCTCCATGCCTTCAGCTATTAGGCTGAGAAGGATTAGCACTCATTCTTGCTGTGTTCAGATGCCAGAACAGGCAGAATGGTTGAGGGCTGCTTTAGCCACTGTTTTTGTACAAGTTTCTGGGCTCATCTTGTGGTTTTGTGGCTGTGATGGTGGAGGGCTTCTATGTCCAAAACAATGAAACAATGGCTGCAGTAAAACCCCCACTGGGAAGACAATTATGTGAATCTAGCTTAGGCCTGCTCCAGCAGAGGAACAGCTCCACTTGTATGAAGAAACCACCAAAACAGAGGCATGCTATGACATTTGGACATTTTTAACAACAGTGTATCACGGAATTTGGGTGTCTAACACCACTGCATAAATTAAACCAAAGCAAGGGTTAAGATTCAGTCAAGCTCAGTTCCTTCTGTGCTCACAGTATTCCTCGGTCTTCATGCAAACCAGGTTCAAGGCAGGCAAAAAAGCAATTTTTATTATTAAAAAAAAAAAAAAAAAAGAGGTGGTTTTAAGTAGTTTCTCCCCAATGAAATTAAATGTCTCATCGCCCCATAAATCACTCCATGCACTGACAATGAAACCACCAAAAGGTCACCCTGCTCATGCTGAACAGCTGCTCCAGAATCTCCACCGGTTTAAAGTTAACATCCCAAACACGAAACTGAATTTATTTCCTCCCCTTTTGCAAGAGGCTTTATAATTCTGTGAGCTCTGAAGCATTCTGCAAGGACACCAGCAGAGAGGGAAAAAGCAATACAACATTCACCAAAGCTTTCCCCTCCCAAGATGAGATGCTACACGACCTCCACCTCAGGCCTTGCAAATAATGATGCGTGTTTGGCTTAACTCGTGCCAACAGCTGCAGTGACCCAAAAGGGTCTGAGAGCAGGACTGAGTGAGCACATGAGAGCCTGCAGACTCAGCACAGCACCAGGCCAGCCCTGCCAGCTGGAGCTTTGGTACTTACCCCGTTTAAGCTGCCGAGATCCTTCACCCAGTGCTCGTCCTTGTCCTTGTCATAGTTGATGACGGCGTGCTGCTTATCCACGCTGCGGGACTGGCAGTGGGAGCACAAAACGAGACACTGGTCACCAGAGCAACACTGAGACACCAAACTGCCCTCATGGGGGTAGGGGGACAGCAGGGAAAGCAGGGAGGATTAAATACTATTTACTGCTCTAAATAATGGAAGGATAAGCTGTAAATGCTTCCATGGCTGTTTGCAGAGTTTGAAGACAATACGCTGTTTTCACGGAGAAGGGAAAAGAAAAAGTATTTTAAAAAATTGCTGAAGGCTGTCAAGACTACGCCACAATTTCAATAAATTATATCAATACACAATGAACAAAATCAGTCAAACTGAAAGCCTGGGGGCCAGGATCTGAGCCAGCATTAGCTAGAAGATCTCAATTTTTCAACTGCTGAGGCCAACGGCCTCAACACTAGGGATGCTCCTACTTGGGATCATTTCTTCCTACTTTTCAAAGAGAAAAAAAAAATCATTCTCTTGAGTTACAAACCAAACTTGTTCCCAAAAATTTATACTGTTCCCAGGATTATGTCCTGGAATTGATTTAAATTTTAGGATGTGTTCCAAGCTAGAGAGAGGTTAGTAAACCAGGAATGAGAAAGAAAGCAACCCCAAGAAAATTTAAATTGTAAACTGGGTTTGAGTACACTGAACTTAACAGTGATCTAGTGCCACTGGCTTTGTCACAATGCACAAGTAATGCACCTTATCTTCAAAACAGAGTGTGACACTTGAGCAGGCATCATGTCAGACTTCTGAAAGAAGTGCTAGGATAAGAACTACAAATAATTTTGAAATATGGTGTGTTACAGCTATAAAGACACCAGACTGTCTGTTTTTAGACCTGCTGCCTCTCATAACTTGAATCCTTGCTGCAGTTGACCTCAGGCAGACACTGGAAGCAGTCACCCCATCAGCACATACACACAGCACTGAGACCTCCCTGGTACCTCAGGCCAGGAGAGGGGAGAGCAGGGAGACCAGCCAGGCTCCAAGTCAGCTAATCCTCATCCTCCTGGGCACCAACCAACAAGTTCTTGCTGGAAGTCCTTTCCTTTTGCCAAGTATAGACACACAGACACACTGGTTTCCACAGCAGCGCTCCCAGCAAGCAATTATCTGGCTTCTTGCAAGCATGCAGAGGCAAAGATTGTTTCAGGCAATTCCTTGGTGAAAACAAAAGAGGCTTTTTTCACACAAACTGCTACTATTTGCAGGAATTTCTTCTGGCCCTGCCAATGTCAAGCGCATGGGAAGTACCACGACACCTGAGAAAAGGGATCTCCTTCCCCTGCAGAGCATCCATCAGCCCAGGAGACACATCCTCCAGAATAACCCTCAAGTACCAATATGAGGCAGGCACATACCTGGCCAGAAGATTACCCTTCCACCTTGCAACATTCCTCACACTATTCATGACATGTCACCCCAAGCAGAGGCAGTGAGGACAGGGGCAAGTGACTCCAGCTCCCTCACTAACACAGTTATCCACATGCTGCTGGACTTCCAAGGAAACACTTCATGCTTTGCTGCCCAACTGATGCTGCTCATGCAGCAATCACCCCCCAAAGACACAAACAGAGGTGGGACAGGCAGAGACAATGTGGCTGGGGACACCCCACCTGTGCCTCTGCTATGCTGAGCACTAAACAGGAGAAGCAACACAGAGGGGCACACACGGGGGGCACACACAAGCCCCTCACCCCCATGCCATCCCCACACTAGCTGTCTGAGCCTGACCTCAAGGCAGGACAGATTTTAAGCATTTGCAGTGAAGGCACTGCTTCTCTCTCCTATTATCCACACCAAGTGCAGCTCCTGAGTCCATTTTCAGTGACTCAAGTGGCTGTGGCAGGTGTGTGCAGTGCAAGGTAGGGATGGTCCAGGTGAGCACAGCTGAGGGACACTGCCCAGGCCCTGCACCTCCCCATGTGGCCCTGAGGACAGCAGTGTCTCCATCCTCAGGTACCACAGCAGCTGATGCTCCACAAGCTGGGGTTGTTCCTGATCTGTCACATGGTCCCTCATCCCCTTTGGAGGGATGTGAGCCCAGAGTCTGTCCCCACAGCAGTCTGGCTGTTTGAGCACTGTATGGACAGGGCTCCTGGAGGGATCACCACACCTCACCTACACAGCAGAGTGTCACAGACATCTTTTCATTAAAATCCTTTCGTTAGGATTTTTCCTGCTGAAGCTGAGAAGTTTCAGCAACAAAGTGTAAACAATGGTTATCTGCTGCTGTGGAATGCAACAGGTGGATCTGTGATTGGTCTTCTGTGGATGTCTGGATTTACTGACCACTCACAGCAGAGCTGGGTCTTGCTTTCTGCTGAGACACAGACCTTTGTTATTCATTCTTTTCTATTCTTAGCTTAGCTAGCCTTCTGAGAACTTTTCTTTCTGTTTCCTTTTAGTATAGTCATAATGTAATATATATATATATATTATAAAATAATAAATCAAGCCTTCTGAACATGGATTCAGCATTCTCATCTCTCTCTCACCCTGAAGACCCTTGTGACCACTGTCACAGCAGAGGGGGATGACCATCCCCTGTCCCTATCCATGGGCATTTGTGTGCTGTGCTTCATGCCACTGGAGTCAAAGAAACCATGCACAGGCAACCATGCAAAGCCTGCCCAGCACCGACGTGGTCTGTCACCCCTGTGATCCCTCTGCTGCTCAAAACTGTGGATGCCACTGTTCCCAATGAGATACAAGGGAATGCTGATAAACTGGTGCAGCAGTGTTTGCTTTAGCTTTTTACAGCACATCATGGAGGCTCATTTAAAGATTAACAGATTCTAAAGGCAGAACAAACCATTCAGCTCCCTTCCAAGGGCAGAAAGGTTTCCAGCCCAAAAAGTTAACCCAGACAAAAATTGGGGCAGATCTGGTATCTGACTTTAAATGGATCACAGGTCACTTAAAAAGAAGTTTATTTCTGGGAACCAGCTGTCTCCAAAAAATTCAATTTGCCCTGCATCTGACCCTGGTGTAACTGAGCACAGCCCTTGGTCTGCTGTTCTACAACAGCTGACTTCAGCCACTCAGGGGTCCCCAATCAGATGGGGGTCATCTCAGGGGAGCAGACATGTATTACTGCAACACGATATTCCCCTCCATAAATGCAGAAAGGGGTCACCAAAGGAACCAATTTATGCCACCCTGTTTTCCAAGGAAGTTTCAGCTGTGTTCAAGAAAGCCTGGGGCAAAAAGAGTCAAAACAACATGCAAAATCTGACCCACAGTCTTCATCCAACCTCTCAGCATCTCTTTAAGAGCACATCAGGAACAAGGCAAACTGTTATGCATATTGCACTTCTGTGAAATTTCATGCTTTTGTGGAGAAGAGAGGAATTTTCTTAGTTTTGTTTACGTTAAGCCAGCAAACATCACAGGAACTGGCAGCAGGAGTTCCTAGGGGCCTGTCTCCAAGGAAACTCAACTTAAAGTAACTAAAATCACACCTTATTTATTTTGATGCAGACTTGCCAAAGGTCACTCTTACTTGAGAACTGAGGTGTGGTTTATTTCAACATCAGTCACATTTAACATAAACTGCTCTTGTGTGCAGTGCCAGCAGCAACTCAGCGGCTGACGGTGCTCAGAGAGGAGCAGGCTCCCTCAATCCCACTTCCCAAGAGGAGACTAACCAGTTTCCATGCTGGCAACAGCTGAGAGCCCAGGGACAGTCACTTCAGCCCAGCAGGCCAGTGGTTTCTAAGGAGTGACCTGCTGAATCACAGAAAGTGATTTAAGAAGCCTGAGTCAACACATTACGGAGCTGCCCATGGGTGCAGAGCTCCCAGCCATCTGCAACTTCACTGGAAAGATTTTAGGCATCTATAAATTGAAAGACTGCAATTAAGTTCACTGAGTCACTAACATAAGAGGACTTCTAGCCTAAATGCACACGTGCACCAAATACTGAGTCTTGCTTAATGATCAGCCATGACCTCTACAACCAAAGGCAAGACTGGTCCGTCAGGAGTAGACAAACAGAGAGGTCCAAAAAAAAAAAAAAAAAAACCAGAATTTCCAATAAAGTGTTAATAAGAAACCTCAATTACTTATATCCAGATGTCAAAAGCAAAAAATAACCAGTACATCCTTGCAGTTAATCTGTTTCACCAGAAAAGCACTTGTGATAGGGAGAGCAGCAGTCCTGAGCTATGGGTGAGAGATGCAAACAACCAAACCAGAGCTGGAGCAGCTCAGGGGAGGTTGAGAAGGGGAAAAAAAGGAAGGGAGGTATCATTCTCTTAAGCAGTGGTGATCTTCAAGCAAGAAACAAGGCTACACTCCAAGAGGCTGGACATGAAGGAAGCACATAGCATTCTCACCATGTCCCAACACTGGACCTGTTATCAAATGAAAACAACTCTCAGGAAAACACGTGTGCTTTTCTGATTAGGAATATTTACACTTCTCTGCAGGGAAAACATGGGCACTGATTGGTTACTACGCTCAGCCCTCATCCAGGGCTGGAATTTCCAGACATTCAAATCACTTCCTAATATAAGGTTGTGTTGCTTTTCTGTCATACTACCTACCATGCATCATGTTTTAAATACCTAGCAGACAAAATGCACACACAGCATATAACTGAGGATGGAGGTACTTTGTATTTAGCTCTTCCTTCTTCCATGATCATGTTAAGCAGATGGTACAAAACACAGGAATGGTACCTGGGGGTCTGCCAGCCCCACAGTGGTACCAACACCTTGGATCATCAGTTTCCAATCAGCCATAAAAGCAGGCAGCTCACTTGTGATTCTCAAAACTGCACACATCATCAAATCAGCAAAATCAGCTTCAAAAGCTTGCAGGAATCTCCACAGAGGCACAAATCACACTGTGGCTACGTGTGCTGCACACACCTTACAGCTTTGTGTTTGGGGAAGGGTCTGATGCAGAGAACAGGGATCTCAGGATGAAAGCATGAGCTGCAGAGATGCCAAGCAAAATCCACAAGGCACAAAGACCTGCTCAGGAAGGCAGGAGGAGAAATAGAGCCAGACAGCCTGTGCTTCCCCACAGGGCCAGGGAGCAGACTCAGCTCAGCTGTCTGTGCAGATACAGATGCTGCTTTTTTCTCAGGAGAATTACCATGGGTGAAAACCTACCGGTTGGGGTTGAGATTTGAACCTCAGCCCTGCCAGTGCCGCGAGGCATCGTGGCACTGGAGATAAAATAAACAAACATGAGCAGTTTCCCTGTTCCTCACTGCAGTCTGCTGTGCACTTCTGGCACAAAGTAACTGCAGCGTTCTGGTGGCAGCATGCAATAAAACAGTTGCTCAAATACTTTCCATAGTGAACAGGTTACATTTCTGCCAGTACTGTGCTCTGCACAAGTGTCCCAGTAAGGAAATATAAACCTCTGCTGGTGTCCCACTTTAGAATGGAGACAGACAAAACCAAATTAAAAAAAAAAACAAAAAAAAACAAAAAAAAAAAACAAAACAAAGCCCCAAAACAAACAAAAAACATAACAACAACTACAAAAAAAAAAAAAAAAAACAAAAAAAAAAACTCAACAAAACAACAACAAAAATCAGTTTCCAGGCACACTGGCCTGAAATGTGAATTTTGCTCCTCAAAAGTAAACATATGCTGGATAACATTTAATGACAGATGTGAACACCTCTTTCAGGAGGGGTGTTGGGTCACAGATGGGTCCTTCTCTTTCACCACAAAGCATTTGACAGCGTTGTGTGCGCTGGCCCCTCCAGTACTTTTCCAGAATATCAGTGAATGCTCCATCCTGCCCCAGGCTGGTTGCAAGTGTGTCACCCCTGTGGCAGCCTGATGGCTCCCAGGGGCAGGTGCTGCCAGCTTCTAATGACTCTGCCTAAGCAGACAAATCTCTTCAGCAAGTGCAGCCACCTCATCCTGGGGCTGGACTCTCTTTACAGCTCCCAGGCTGCAGAGGCTCCTGCCCTCAGCTCTGCTGCAGCCAAAATCATGGGCTTTGCAGATCTGTGGCTGAACCAGGGCTGAGAATTCAAGCAAAAAATAAGGCACTGAACAAAGAGAGAAATCCCCCAGGAAAATGAAACTGTAATCCCCACAGCTTGGCAAAGGGATTTGGAGGCTGGCACGGTTCCCATAAAAACTTAACCCGTTATTTTGGGATAAAATGGGTTTTTGCTCGCTGGTTCCCCATCCCCAAAGTGAAGTGGTTCAGGTGACCCAGGGTCAGATCCTGACCACAGGCAGGGAGCATGCTGCCCACAGATGCCCTGGCTTTTCCTTTGTTTTACATGGCCACCCAGGAGGAATGGAAAAGCATCATTTTAGGTGGGACATAAGCCTGAATTTTTATAGTGCAGCTGAGCTGCCACTGCCTGGATCAGGATCTCATGCAAGGAAGATACATCTCCCTTTTTTCCCTGCCCACTCCAGAGTGGGACAAACCCTCTCTTGGCAGTCCAGGCTTCCAGCACCTTGCCAGCTGCATGAAGCCCTCTGAACCCTAATAACCTCCTGCCTTCAGTGCCACCATCACCTCTCTCCCTACCCTGCCTCCAGCAATGAACTCCCCTCCCAGGTCTGCCAGTCTTGATATGCCTCCAGCCTCCTACACCCAAGTGCCACCAGGCATCATAACCTCCTCCCATCAACTGCACATTAACAGAACACAATGGGACAAGGAAGAGCCAAAACAACAACTCTAGGCCTGGAAATACAGGATGTGCATCCTTCCTCCCACAGCTGCTGTCCCAGAGCCTGGAAACACTACCTGTCAAAAAGCAGCACCTTCCCAAGGCTAGATCCATTCCCTTCTGAAAGACACTTACTTCCTTTGTAACACCTAATGAATTACTCTTGGCAATTCCCAACACCCAGGGACTAACTTAGGTGCTTGTTCACACCCTCTAGATAACTACAGCAAAACAGCACAGGTAGGGCATCTCCCCATCCCAACTACAGCCTCCCACTTCCACCCTACACTGCGATGGGGAAGGAGGTCCAGACACAAAAACCAGCAGAGAATCCTCATGGTTTCTTCTGGGAGCTCCCAGTGCTGGAAATACATGAGCAATAGAGGGATATAACTTCTGTACTGTGGTGAATCCACCTAGAAGGATCAGGAAAAAGATCATCTACCAAGTTCTCACCATCTGCTTCTTCCCAGCATAACGCTGTAGACAACCACACCTATTCACCCTTGTTTATGTATGCACTTCCTAAACTACACAGGAGAGACATGGTATTATCAAGTATGGCCCAGGGAAGGCAGGATACATCAGGTCAATGAAACCTTAATTTGACCAGATGTCACACACAGGCAGGGCTCATCTTTGCACTCTGTTATTTGTGGAGCACGCCATGCACCCTGCATACCAGACACAGAACAGATCCTGCGGGGAAAAATACCCGGGAACGGCACAATAACAGATTGCATCTTCATGCCTGTGTACACAGGGGCAGAGCAGGATTACACAGCCAGCCTTCACACTAGTGTGTTGTAACTGCTCTGCAGTTATAAACACTTGACTTAGCAGCCATAAGAACGCTCCTTCAGTGCCTAGAATGCTTGTAATTCCCTGGCTTTTTGACAAAGATGGAAACGCAGAATTGTTACTTTTGTGTGATTCACCACAATGAGCTTGTGTGTCCAGCTCACAAGGCCCTACACCTGAACTGACTAATTGGTATCATAAGCAGCACTGGTCCCATCTGGAGCATTGACAGATGCTTGGCTAGGAGCTTTCACAGCTCTCTTCTGACACCAGAATAATAAATAGCAAGTCTTGACCCATCTCAGGCCTAAGGGCGATGCTGCTCAGCAGCCACATCCTGTAATGCCCGTTTTGCCCACACTGAGAGGCTTCTGCCCTATGTGCACCACCCTCTCCACTTCTCCAGGCCCTGCTGCTCCTCCTCTCACTCTGCACAAACAGAATCCTCACTTGTACTTGTTGTACTTCTTCACTTGGCCAAATCCTCATCACTTGGTGAAGCTCCGTAGACTAGAAATCCAATCACTAGATGCAAAGATCTGACCTGTGGCTTCCTGAAACACAGGTAAAGAGGTTGAGCAAGCTTTGTGGAAGTATCACTGCACTCTTGGCTTGTTCTTGCCCTTTCCTCGACAGCTGCTTTGACCACTGAGCCAGGATGCCAGGTTAGGTGTACCCTGATCTAATCTGGCACAGCCTTGTGAATACCTGCACCCAGTTACTCTTTACCCACCTGTGACACTTCTCCACTTCATCCCCTTGCCAATCTCACTCCCAGATGAAATTACTTAAGGCAATGCTATCAAATAAGTCCCTGCTGGCCACATTCAAACTCCAGATTTTATTCAAAGGTTTGGAACTTGGTCAAAGCCGCTCGATGTGGGCAAAAAAACAACAAACCCACCACCTCCAACCTAGTCATTCACTCTTGAAAATCTTCACTGACCCAGCTCTACTACAATGCCAGAACTTCAAAGAACAGGCTACATATTCTTTTAAATAATTGACCTGAAGAAAACAGCATTTTTCTCAGAGTTGCTCACAGCAAAGACCAAAGAAGGGAGATAAATTATTGCATCCAGAACACACTGCATAAAACAGATGCCTGGAAAATAAACTCTCATCCCAAACAGCTACAAAGTTTAGCAGAGTTATAAGCAATTGCAAACAGTGTCTCCTGATAGGAAATGTCAGGCTGTCTCAAAAGGCATATAGAATAAAGGCACAAAACAGAAAGCACCATGCTGCCTGCACCTACTCCTGCTATAACTCACACTCATGTACAAACTCACATGCCCAGAGCATCACTCTAGAGGGAGGGAAATAATCAGGGGAGCACTGGTTAAACATTTCTATTTCCCAAATTTTCCAGTAAACATCACTCTCAAACAAAACCAGGGAAATCATGACACTGCTTTCCATTCTGTAAATATTTACATTTAGCAAAAATGCAAAAAAATGTTTTGTTTAGGAGCAGCGGGGAATGTTTTAATGGTTAAGTGACATTTTTGAGTTAGCAAAATGTTTGTCCCCTGAGTACCCATCACATTAAGCAAGTTATCAAAGCTGATAAAAATGGCAGCTTCATTTTCCAAAAGAAGGATGTTGGAGGAGGGGAAAATTATTTTCTTTAGGATGGTCTCAAAATTATTTTTTGATTAAAAAAAAAAAATAGCAGATCTTTTTAGAACATTACTTCCTACCACCCCTAAGTTTCACATTAAAAACCCACAGCAGTGCAAGTTAGTGAAGGTCCAGATTTCCACACTCCTGCAGTTTGCTGACTGTTACCTGAAGGAAGCAGCAAGGCTGTTGAAGAAATCAAGCATTTTTCTCAGAAAAAGGGCAGAACTGAGCTCTTGGCTCTGGTAGCAACACTGCATGCCAAGCTACAGCTCCACTTCATGGCATTTTCACCCATGCATTAACATTCAAACCCAATGTAAATCTCGCATTTACTTGTGCTAGAAGCTTTAGAGAGCTGCAAAAACATTTAAAATATTTCTAATCCTCTTAGTAGGTATAGAAGATATCAAGGTAGATTATGTTTCCCCACTATCAGACCTACTTTAAGATTACAGACTTTGGGTTTCTTCACCTCTTTGTTAATCAGAAAGCAAATCCACTACTTGTATTAAGAAATAAGAAAACCAGACAAAACTAAAGCTTAATTGCTTGGTGACAAATCCATCCTTTTTTGCTGTTTTAGAGATCTGATACCTTGAGACAGTACATTCCAAGAAAATATCAATATACAAGACACCTCTAAAACAGTGAATTGAGAAAGGAAAGACTGCAGATCTCCAGGACAAGAATTATCTCTGTGTTGTGTGTTTGAGCACCATGCTACACGTGGTCTCAACAGGGAACCACAAACCATATCACTATGAAATCAATGAGCAGTAACAGCCTTAGAGATGAAAAAACACTGACCAGGTCACCCAGTCACTGCCAGTCTGTCCCCAGCTGTGCACTTTAAAGGATTAAATGCCAGTATCTTGAAATATATATGGAAAATAACCATGCAGTGAATATACAGTTTCAGGGTCAGTACCACAGAAATACTACAGGGTGCAAACAACTGCCACAAGAGCTCTGTCCATCTGCTCTGATAACTGCCCTTCCTTCTTAAGCTTCCCCCAAGACAAATGATTGTGCCAGTCTGCACAATCATTTTGTGACATGGACAGTCACAGTAGGGAAAAAGTCTATTTTTAGATCTCATCCTCCATCTGCTCACATACAATTCTGCTTGGATATGAAGTCTCTCTGCTCAGTTTCTTTTCTGCACTCAGTCTTACTACAAACATCTCATTTGGAGCCCCAGGTAGCTCTGGAAAACATCTTCATAAACAAATGGCTGGGAAAAGAATGTGCTGTGCTGTTCAAAACAAGACCTTACATGTGAGCCTAGAAAAAGCTTTATTACTGGAGATAGCAGACCAGTATGTATATAAAGGGTCACATGTAGCTCACCCCAAGAACACAAGCTGCTGGCTTTTATAGACAATCCAGAGCCTTCACTCTGGTGAAACAATGGAAACCTCTTTTAATACCACCACCACCTATGAACCCCCAGATACAACCATTTCACAGATATTCCTGGCTCCCCCAAGAATCTCAATTCATTTACCTTGTAGAAAAGTGCATGGCACAGGAAGAGCCTCACAAGGCTGGGTACTCCACAAGCAACACTGACAAGCCAGCTCAGGCTTGCAAAGAAGCATGAAATAGTCTGGTTGGTATGGAGTGGCTCACAATCCATGACATCCAGTTAACCCCACAAGCAACCAGAGAAACAAGCTGTGCATTTTAAGCAGAACAGGTATTTGGGTACTTCTATTTTAGAGTGCACATGGCTGTCAGAGTACTGAAAGCTGACAGTAAGAAAAATGCACAACAACCCTCAAGTTTCTTCATAAGATATTAAGATGGGCAGCCTAAAAACTCGGACCATTTCTGGAAACCAGGGCCACTGTGTGTTTTCTCCCTCCAAGTCATGAGAGAAGATGCCAATCAGGTTCCTGAGCAGCCAAACGCAGATGTACAGCAAATATCAGGACATTTTAAATGTCTCACCTTTACATGCCTCAGCAGCCAGACATGTAGAAACATGAAATAAGAGATAGTGTGATTCATGGGAGAACCCAAACAAATGATGTGCTGTGGAACCGGAGTCCCAGCTCTGCCACTGCAGCACAGCTGTGCACTCACTGCCAGCATGCAGAGCAGGACAAACACTGCAAGCTCTCCTCTTGTGGACACTGACACTTTACCACAGCCAGACAGCACCTTGTCCTTCAACCACACCTTGTACAAGAACTTCTACCTCTCTAAACAGGCCTCCTACTGACATATTATACAAAATCCCTGCAGCAACTACAAACACAGCCTCCTACATCAGCACAGCATTTAGGGCATACCTGTGATCAGGTCAGCAGTGGAAATTATGAGGAGGGAGTCTCCATTGTGCAGGCAGCTTCCTAATTTTGCCACCTTCACAAAGGGGCAAAAGGGGGACAGGCAGGTGCAATAGAACATTTTTTGTGCACTTAAGTACTCATGGCATGGGTTTAGCAGAATCACTAATTTAATTCTGAGCTTCTACAAATTCCTGAGCTAAACTGCTCCTGTCAAAAGCTCTTTGCAAGATTGCAGCCCCACTCGTCTGGAGTGACATCTACTACATTATGCTGTCAAACACCAGACCACAGTCAACACTTCAGACATGCTGGATCAGGTCCAGCACAGACACATGCTGGTATGGAAAGTACTAACAGAAGCTGAAAGTTTGCCCAAGTAACACAATTACTTTGGGAAGAGGTCACCAGCCTACTAAAACATCAGTGTTTTCTACTATGATAAAAACACCTGAGAAATACCAGCATAAATAATTTAATCAAACTTAAAGGGAAAAACAGGTAAACAAAAAACCCTGCCTGCATTCAAATCACATGTAAACAGCACATGTGTTAAAAGCTAAAAAAAGCCAGCAGCATAATCACAGATCAGGACAGAATGGAATGTCTTTGTTTATTGCTTCTAGTAGCATCAAGACAGTTAATCTATTTGATTAATCTCCCACCACTACAGATCCTATCCATCTGATGACATGGCAATTTGAAAACCTCACTTGTGCTGTCACAAACATGAAGTCTTCACGGGGAACACAGACTCAGGATAAAAAGAGGAGGTTCCTTTTAAAAGGTGTCACTTGAAAGCATCAAATATCTCTACAGATCCCCAGCATTACGTACACATCTACTGCATCTTCAGAAGAAATAATTACAAAAAAAATAAAGCCATGTTACCTGGAGCATCAGTTCACAGTCATCTCTCCCAACAAATATCATCTCCCGAGGGAGCCGATGGCGAATGCCAGTGCTGCTCACCAAGAACCACGAAGTCACGCTCATTTTGGCGCTTGGCACTTAACCTTTATACATCCTAAACACAAAAAAACCCACAAGACACAGTTAGCTATTAATGAAGTGTGCAAGTGTGAGTGTGTATCTGCCATTCCCAAGTTTCCCTCTACCATGGGACCCAACTCTGCCTCATGCACTTGTGCTCCTATCTTAAATCTCTGGTGACAACAAGCAGTTGTGAAGCATCTGCCAGGACCTGCTGCCCATGTGTAGGAGCTCTGCAGCCCTGGAAATACTCCCATGGCAAAGCAAGACTAAGGATCTGCAGAAAGGATTGTTTAAAAACTTGAAGCATCCAGCTTGAATCCAATGAATGAAATTATGAAATATGGTGGAGGGGAAAAAAGAGAAAACAACAAAGATCTCCTTTCCAGAACATTTCCTCACCACTACCACAGTGCTACACAGCCTGAGCCTCCCCCATCACCAGAGACGTGGACCAGCACATCAGTGAGGCGACATAACGTGGCTCCTCTAACCTTTCTCAGCGCATTCCCAGGAGCGCTTACACCAGCGCTAGGAGGGAGGAGACCAACCTCCCCATTGCTCATCCCACTTCCACACTGATGTAAGTTGGGAGCCACAAATCCTTCCTTCCTTCCTCCCCCGCTGCACGGCCGCTCCACACACCGACCCGCTCTGCGGGCCCAGGTCGGGGAGCCCAGGCTGCGGTGGGTTCCCAGCGGGGCTCGGTGCGGAGGGGCGGCATTGCCGAGCGGCGGGCGGCACTCACCGGCCGCTCTCCCGGCCACACCTGTTTGTTGTCGCTGCTCCTGCGGCCTCCCCGCCTGCCTCTCCCACACCATCCCATTTTCCCCTGCCTGGCTGAAGGAAGGAGCATTCACAGCACACGCCAGGCTCTCGCCTTCCCCTCACCCACCTCCCGGGCTCCCAGCTGCATTCCTAAGCGCACCGGGGGAAGGAGATCTCCATTTTCCCCGGGCTGCGCGGCGCTGCCCGGCCCGACCGCCGCCTCAGCAGCCTCGGGCGCTCAGGTGGGGATGGGTGCCCTCCGCGGGGACCGGGCACAGCCCGCACGGCCCCCGCCGCCTCCCCGCCGCTCCGGGAGCCGCCGCTCCGCGCTGCCGCGCCCGTGTCACGACACACGAGCGGCCCCACACACCGCGGCCCCGACAAAGCGCCCGGGAAGGGCAGCCGGGAGCCGCCGGCACAGCCCTTTGTGTGCCGGCCCCGCGGCCCCCCGGCCCCTGCCCGCCCGCCCGTCCGTCCTACCTGCTGCGGCCCTCGGCGCGGCGGCAGCCGGGCACCGCGCCCCGCCAGCCGGCTCTGCCTGCCCCGCGGGCCGCTCCCGGCGCCCGCCCCGCTCCGCCCCCGCGCCGCAGGTTCCCGACGTCAGGAGGCGGCTCCAGCCCTGCCGGGCCTGGCCGAGGGAGGCGGCGGTGCCGCCGCGGGTCCCGCGCGCGGCCCGAGGGGCACCTGGGCTGGCCTGGCTTTGGGTCGTGTCATCGCTGCAGGGACACAACCGTGGCTTGGGTGGGGTTGGAAGGGGCCGTAAAGGTCATTTACCTTAAAGGTCATCTGCCTTAAAGGTCATTACCTTGCCACCGTGAGTGGGGATGCCAACCACCAGACCAGGTTGCTCAAAGGCGTATCCAGCCTGGCATTGAACATCTCCAGGGATGGGGCATCCACAGCTTCTCCAGGAAGCCTGTGCCAGTGCCGTGCCCTGGTTCAGGGCTCTCGGAGGGGCTCAGTGAATGCCAGCAGAGCCTCTGGCACCTCGCTGAGCAGGGCAGCCATCCTTGACCTGGGAAGGTCCAACATGCAGGCTTGGTGCCATGGGACTGGAGATGCTGCCTCTGTGAGACACTGGGACCAGACCCAACACCAGCCCAAGGGAGATCCAGCGCCAGCCTCTTCTCCCACACAAGTCCCAGCACCAGCTGCTTCTCCAGCCCAAACCCCAGCCCAGCCTCTCCAGCCACCCAAGTGAGCCTCAGCACCGTCTCTCTCACTCTCCAGCAGGCTGCAGGTTGGCATCCATCTCCACATACCCTCCTAACTCTTGCAGGGCAGTACCTAAATGCAGTGGGCAGGACTGAGGTAATCTTGAGCATCTAACCATGGAATAAGAGCTCGAAATGGGTGCTGGGAAAGGACACACCATTTTACGAGTTCTTTTCAGTTGTAGGTAACTAGAAAATTGTGAAGAACAGTAAGTGCAGCGAGTGATGATAACTTTTTCTCCCATTGTGAGGAGCCCTGCATATCATGGCAAAGCTTTCTCAAGAGAGCCCCAGCTGCTGCAGATGTCAGTGGAGCTGCAAAGAGCAGAGGCTGAACACTGGTTCTCTGCCTCCAGCTGACACAGGCTGCTAAAGGAAGACTATAGGAACACACCAAGTTCATAGTGATGTTTCCCCAGGCTGATATTCCAGCTGGAAAGACAGCTTTGCTTTTGTATTCTTTACAGTTGAGTTTGAGAATTGTTTGTCAGTCACCTGCAAAAACTTTTCTTGGTCTGTTCAGTGTTGTGTACATTGGAATTTTGGCTCAGGATGTAATCTCAATAAAGTCTGATGGCATGGAAACCACAGTTCTGGCACACCACTTGCAGGGGTGGCCCTTTAGCCACATCACTTTGTGGGCTCACTCCTGATTTATGCTTTTGCTGCAAGGCTGAGGACCAGGAAGGGCAAAGTGAACTGCAGCAGGAGGGAAGGAAAACAGCATTTCTTCCTTTCCCTCCTCTTTCTGAGAGTAGGACTTTGTTATTATTTAATTAATGGTATTATTGCCTTCCTTAAATCAACATTTGACTTCTTTCTTGGCAGATACGTCATGCCCCAGAGTGATTTCAGGGTATCATTATCTTCAAAGTCTTGGAAGCTGGCTGAGCTGCAGCATCTGTGTTTTATTGAAGTGCTCTTGGTCTCTGCTTGGAGCAGAGCACCACACCCTTGCAGCATGCCATGTCCCTCAGACACCAGGCAGGAGGATGGAGGGAGCAGCTGCCACTGCCAGGGCCCTTTGAAGGCTTTTATGCTGAGTGCTGACATGAAGTAATAGAAATCCTTTATAAATAAAAATGGGTTTCTGCCCTATTTTGCCAGCTCATCCCATCATTGAATGATGTTTTATTATTGATTTAACTGACCTGTAGCTTAAGTTTTTATATATATTATTCACTTGTTTCTGAACTACGTCTCTTTACTGGAGAGGCTGCTCTATGAACTGATCTGTAGAGCATCTCTAAACTCCTCAAAGGAAGTAGGATAATTTACTTCTTTATACAAGCCTGCCATCTAGGCAAATCTTTGTTATAAGTTGCTATAAAAAGGTTCGTGTTTGCTTTAGTCTCTTTTTAAGCCCAGTTTTACCATGCATTTGTCCATGTGTATTTATTTGAGCAGTCAGTCAGAACTTCAGTGTTTATAGGGAAGGAAAAAAGTCCCTGTTCCCACCACATGTCCTCTGACCTGGCTGAAGATAAAGTTTGGGCCAATACCCTGGGCCTGGCTGAATGCTGCATTGCAGCCTCTTTATTTTACTCCAGTGATCTAAAAGGAATAAAAAAGATAATTAGTGATGTCTTTCCTTGTCCTCTCTCCTCACCCCTCCAAAAAGAGTGTGTGGGCAGCATATCCTGGTGCTACACTGTCATCTTTAAATCACACTCAGAGCATGTGTCCATGGGGAAAACAAGCTGTTGCACTGCTGTACTTTGAGTTTTACATTTTTTTTCATATTGAAACAAGCCCTTTTGGCAGGCAGTGAGGCCCTTGGGCTGCTCAACCCCCCAGGCTAGCCAAACACACAACTGTCTTGGAAAATAGAACCCCATAAAAATGACATAAAAGCACTTCTTCCTGCTGGGAGGAGGAAAGGCCAGGGAAAGACCTCACAAAGTTGGGTGTAGCAGCAGCACCATGTGCTCACACTAAATTTGGGGCAAATGTTTCTCATGTAATTCTCTCTACATTCATCTACAGCATTGTTACCTTCAGCTACAGGGGACATGCTCACAGCTGTGTTAGCCTTCATGGCCCACGTGGCAGGAGCTTCACTGCTCTGTATGTTGTGCAGATGCAGAGTAATGACCAGTCCCTGTCCCAGAGCATTCATATTCCCCCTAAACAAGGAAATTGAGGGCAAGGTAAAATGTCCAGGCAAAAGAATAACAGGTCACAGGGCAATCTGTACCCAGAGCTGTTGAATCAGGTCCTCAGCTCCACTGAAATACTTTGTCTGATGTCCTGAACCCACAGCTTGGAGCAGAACCACTTTAGATCCCTGCTTCAAAACAAAGATCCCGCCATCCCCAGAGGAGCTGAGCTAAATCAAGTTCTTGCTGGCAGGCTCTGATGTGAAGGAGATTTTTGACAGAGTTGCCAAACAAGAGCTGCATCGTGCTGCAGAGGAGGCTTCTGTTCCAGAGCAATCCCAGCCTGATCCAGATGTCCTGTTTGGCCTCCCCTCTGAAGGGCAGTTTCCCTGTCCATGAGCTAGATATAAACATGGTGAGCACCTTGTAAATGAAGGCGTGCAGGACTGCTGAGTGAACATGGCCTGATTAACTCTTTGCAGGCTGGCTGAAATCCACTGTGCACAGCTGTATGCACACACATTCATGAGTGTGCAGCTGTATGCACACACATTCATGAGTGCAAGTGCAGCTCGTGAATTCCTGACTGCTTTGCATCCAAGGGCTGTAGAAGTAGTTGTCAGTCACTGTTCCCTGAGATTATTTCATTTGTTCTTTGTTAACTCACTTTGAGAAGCATCAGCAGAGGTTCACAAGTAGGTCACGCAGGCTTTCTTAACCACTTCTTCATTCAAATGGATTCTGCTCCTCAGTGATTACTTTCTTTCCCAGAAAACCAAAATTGGAACCATGCCAGCTCTTTGAGCCCTGCTGCAGGGAGATGTGTGCCTGCAGCATTCTCACTTCAGGTCAGGATTTCTGCCTGGATTTTTGCTGTAACCAGGAAAGATCTGTGGGCTGTCACAAGAGAATGCTGCAGGTCTGGACCTGTGTACTCCACACAGCTAATGGTGCTGTTGGCTGCCAGCAGAAAGGGCAGCACTGAGCCCTTTCCTATGGAGCCTGAAACCAAAGCTTTTCATCACTTTTTCTGGGTATCAGCATGAGCTGGATCAGCATAAAATGCAAATAATCCCCCTTCTGAATATACACCTTCTAAGTGTCAATTCAAAAATATTTCCCTTGATTTTTGTTTGGTTTTTTTGCTTGTTTATTCGTTTCTTGCTGATTGATGATTTTTAAATGACTAAAATTAATTATTTTTAAATGGATGTTTATCTTAATTTTAGTTAGCTTGGTGTTGGAACCTTGCTGAACTGAGTTTGGACCAACAAAAGGAATCTGCCCCTCCTCTCTGTCTAAGCACCAATCCTTCACTCTGCCCAGTACCTCAGCTGTGCTGGTTGCCAACATTCCCCTCTCCTGTATAGCCAGGAACAGGCCCCAACCCTGCCCAGTCAACTGGAAAACAATAAGACCATTCATGTGCATGGTTATTCCCTGGCATAAATGTTTGCAGAGATACAGTCTGACTGGGACAGGCTTCTGTCATTTGGATGGTTCTACAAGATGGCTTTTTGCAATATTTGTGTTTTTAACCTGTTTATGAACCAGCTATAGGGACAGATCCTTAGCTGGAGTGTGGTAGCATTGCCCAAAACAGCTTTAGTTTGGCATCTTTGTTTTACACCAGCTGGAGAATTTTACTTGTATTTTTTTTTTGCCCACAGCATAGTCCTACATACCAAGATTAAATTTAATTTTACTACTATGGAATTTACTAAAATAAAACCCATTTGTGTTAACACTTCTTTTCAGAATGTGCAGTATGGCCTTCTCCAGTGATCCTCTTTTATTCCCCAGCTAACCCACAAAAAATATCCTATTTTTATTATGGAGAGGAATTTGTACAACTATTTTTAATTTATGACCCTCATAACTTGTGGCAGGGGAGCAGGAAGAATTATCAGTGCAATAAAAGAATGGAGCTGGTTTAGTGTGAGCATTGTCAGAATGTCTCATCTAGGATCTGTGTGGTATAAAACTTCGCTGAAAGAATTAAAACATACGCTTAAGTGAGCTCGTTTTAGGGGGGTTTAATTAGTAAAAGCTCAGCAATGCTGATGTCGTGCTGTCTGATGAGATTAGGTCAGATTATACATAGTTGTGTGGTGTGGCATCTTGAATGGGAATCACCTTATGGCAAGTCAGAGCCATTTCAATATCACATTTAAAGAAATAGCTTCTCAGGGAAAGTTGATTGGTTTCATAAGAGAAGCAGCAGGGTTTTGAGGCCTCCTGTGTGGGAGAATGGGAACAACAGGCAGCCTGAGATTGTCTCTATTTCAGGGTTTTTTTCCCTCTTATTCGTTCAATTAATTTTCATATATGTGTGTATTTCTTAAGAGAAAGGCTGCAAGCCTACTTGAACAGAAAAATGATTTCACATGGCCTGGAGAACCCAACACAACACACATGGCCAGAGGGCTGTACTTTGCCCTCCCAACCATGAACAAATTCTTTCTCCTCTTCCTCTGTGGTTGTTATTACAATGCTAAGGCAGGAATATTTGGTTGAATGCCAGAAATGCAGGATTTCCTTAAGCAGTTTTGCTGCAGTAACCTCCTCTATTTATTTTCCTTCCTCTTCCCTAGTACTCCAGTCATGGACTTGCACATTTTCAGACCTGGCCCAAGCTTTATTTTGCAAGTACATTCATTGCAGACTCTGTTCCATGCAGGTGATCCTTTGCTACCCTTTCCCAAGGATCCACGTAGTCAGAAGATTCTTAATAAAATTTCTCCCATTGGTTCAATTTTCTGCATTTTTAGGAAAATCCTCTTCATATTTTGTTCAGTGGGGCTGTTTGATTAAAATTCATGAGGATTATAAAAATCCTAGTTCAAAATGAAATTTAAGTTTACACCAAAGAAAACCAACATTGTCATTCAACAGGATCTCACTGATTTATGAACTATTGAAGGTTGCTCCTTGCCTAAGAGACTTGTTAAGACAAGACTTAGAGACTCAGCAATGGGTAAATGAGAACTTCTGGAAAAGAAGTAATTCCTGTATGATTTGAGCAAATTCATGCATTTTACTGGAAATCCAAGACCAATAAATGTATTTTGCTGATGTTATAAAGAACATTTTAGGTAACAGTAAAGTTTCATCTCTAAAGCAATCATTATTATTGTCTCTGTAAACAAGTGTTTGCTCTGCTGACTGACACTAGATCATCTGTTTTAATGAAAATGTCAATTCTGCTTGAAACTATCTTCTTGGTTTCTTGCATTATCATGTTTGCCTGCAAGATGAAAAGCTTTTATGAAATATTTAATAGGTATATGTAAAAAAAAAATATAGTTCCCTTTAAGTTGAAGAATATGTCTGAAGAATATCCAGTGTAGTGGCAAAGGCCTTTCAGGAAGAGAAGGTTCATAATTTGCTGCCCTGCAGGGAATAATTTATTGAATCACTTGGAGATTCACATATTTTCTGCCCTGTGAAGTTAAAGCCATACTGCACTGGGTTGATCTTTAGTGATGCTCTTTCTTCACTTGAGAAGGGTGGAAGAATGCTGTGAATGTGGAAGAAAAGGTCAGCAGTGTCAGGAGGAGCCAGCCCACTTTGATGGGGTCAACTGTAGGGGCAGCTTTGGTAATTTATAGCACACAAGCCATCAGCTGGAGATTTATATGCTTGTTAGGCATTTTATGAGAGCTCATCAGAATAATATTTATTTCTTTTGGGAAAACAGTAGTATTACCAGGAACCACTGGAGAATAAAAGCCACGAGCAGGAGACCAACAGAGCAGTATTTTTGAGATGTAGTAGTGGCTTCATTACATGCTGGTTCTTAAAAGCTTCAGGATACTTTAGAATAATCTTCTTTAGTCAGCAGGTGCATGAACTGCCATGTGTTCCACATTCATTAAACCATCTTAAAACCCTGAAAAAAAATGCACATTTACTGACTGCACACACATAGCTCAGTGCAGGGTTTGTGAGTAGAAGCTCCATTCATTTCAGGTAAACAGAGTGATCATGACTGAAACAAGCTCTCAGGTAAGCTGGGCACAGATCTCTGTGTCATTGCAACACTCCTGGCAAGGCTCAGGTTCTTGGGTATTTCCATGCTGGTGAAATTAATTCCCAAAAATGAGTTGTGGGAAGTTGAGAGAGTTGATTGAGGAAGGCTAAGTGACATTTGAACAAAAAAGAGAGGTACCACAGTCTTGATTATCTGCCAAGCATGAAGCAACTCTTCACTTCCTAAACACACAGGCTGCTTTGTTTAAATTGTCCAGAAGAGACTCAGAATGCCTCTCACCTCTACTAAGTTTCATCACCTTGCACAATTTTTTGAGATTAATAAAATTCTGGGCCCTTTCAATAGCTCTGCCTATAGGATGGTGCTTGCTGGGGGATAATGGCACCATACAACTCCCTTTGTTAATAATCAGCTTCAGTGTTTGGGGTTGAATTGCATGTTCTGCAGGAAAAGTTTTAGCAGAAACATCTCTGAACTGACCACATCTGGCCACTGCAGGCAGAAGAACCATGTTGTAGCTTTCTGGCCTGATCCAATATGAGGGGGTGCAGGAGCTCTTAGAGGAGGGTCCAGTCACCAGCTTTGACTGATGCCTCTCCTTTCCCTGTGGCAGAGCAGATTTGTGCAGGTTTCTCCTTTTTTCAAAGACCCTTGCAGTGGTTCCAGAGAGAAAAGGAGGTAGATAACACCAGCAAGCAAGGATTTTCTCCAGGAAAAAACAGTGACTGCCACACCCAGTCAGTGCTGGTCACACCTGCCCACAGGCTGGGTACTTAGGGATGAGAACAGATTATACTGCTAAATCTCACTAAAGGATTTTAGCCATCTTTTTTTTTTTTTTTTTTTTTTTGTCCTGGGACATGCAGAATAGGCTCTGCATCACATCAGTGGGCTCAACACAGCCCATCCCCATCTCAGTCATGCCTACCCTCATCCTGCCTTTGCCACTAGCTGCTACAGGTCAGATTTCTGCTCTTGGGATCTTAAGGAAACATCCTAGAGCTTTCCCCTTACACATAATGAGTTAAATTTAAATGCTGAAACATTCATTAGCACTGTAATTTATCTTAATTTCTCATTCATTCCTGAGGGTTATTTTCCCCACTCTACAAGAGGCATTTCTCAGTAGCTGGGCCTGCATATGCATCAGTTTAAACACATGATGGAGAACAGAGGAGCCAGCACAGCAGAGAAATGCCATGAAGAGGTTCTCCAAGTGCTGTGGTTGGGACAGGGTGGTCAGCAAAACTCAAGTGCAAAAGAAAATGCAAGGAGAACAAGAAAAATCCTGTGACAGTACACACAGGTCTTGTAGGAGACTGAGAGGCAGCAACAATGGGTGGGACATAAGAATTGTCCCACTTTACCACTTTGCCTCTTTGCCAAGTAGACCGCAACCATTTTTAATCAGGGACTGTCTTAAATAATGTTTTTGTACTATGCATTGAGCTTCTCAGCACTCCTCTAGTATAAATAATCATTCAACAGAAGCTGGTGTATACCTGGCAAGGCTGTAAATCAGATCTCTTTAAGAGCCAAGGTAAATCAGAGATAATGTCTTACAGGAGTTTATCTAAGACAATAAACTGAGGAGGGGAGAGAATTGGTGAAAATAGTTAAGGCTGATGACATGGTCTATAATTTCATTAAGGTTGATGACATGGTCTATAATTTCTTTCTTTGTTGGACTGGTAATAGCTGAGAAAAATGATCACATTTATAACAAGTTGTCTTATTAGTGCAAGGAGAAGATGAAAAGGAAATCCTGCAGTGTGTGGTTTGACTGGTCCTGTGATGTGTTGTTGAGCCATAAGCTGATTGCTGGGGACACGTCTGGACAAGGAGAGGAGCTGAGGTTAACACACTCTGCAGAGAGCTCTGACAGTGCCCTCTGAGCTCAGCAAACCCTATGCAAATGTCTTTTGCAAGTCTTTCAAGGGAGGGAAATCAGCAATACAATACTGTACTGTGACACAAAAGGACTTTCGAAACTTCCAGTTAATACTTGAAAGCATTTTGAACTCTGCCTAGAGCGTTGGCCAATAATTTGCCAGGTTACTTTGTTCCACCCTGCAGGATAAAGGATCATGCACAAGTATGGCTTAGACTTCCTTGCCCCTATGGATCTGCCTTTGCAAACAGAAATGGGCACAAGGAATGGCATTTCCTGCTTTAAGTAAAAAAAAATTAAAAAAAAAAAAACCTTCCACACCAACCAACCATCCATCAAAAAAAAAAAAAAAAAAAAAACAAAAAAAAACCCACCAAAGTACCCAAACCCCAACCAACCCTCCCAAATAGCTATAGTTTAAAACATTTTATATTTCCTTACAGAAAAGGGGGATGCAGTTGGAGGACCAGAGGGACTGTATCAGTCCTAGTGCCCACTGAGCCCTTTGCACAGGGAATAGCAGGAGAGGTTTTGTGCTGGTGGGCAGCTCTCACAGCAGCAGGAGCTTGAGCCCAGGAGTGCCCAGGAGGAGAGAAGTGTCCCTGATGTAACAGAACCCACAGGAAGGTGTTTCAGTCCCTGCACAGCCCTAGCCACAGGTTAGTCACAGACTTGGATGACAACAGTGATGTCACTGGCCATTGGGCACTTCTTACAGTGCACTTTTGGAGCTCTCTGCCATTTCTGTGCTGTCACAGTTAAGCAATTTTCTTCCCTCTCTGAGCTACAGCTGGTTAATTTTTTTAAACATTAGAAACGCTTAGAAAGGATTGCCCATAGAGGCCAGCTTTTAAAAACATTATATGAAAGGTGCTTGCTGTGGGAAAATAAATTTAAGAATGCCATTGGCTTAATAAAAGTACCATGCTGCCTTTCAGACTAATTTAAAACTTGAATTGTAGCCATTTTTAGCTTTAACAAAATCAATAAGGCCAATTGGTATGCTGTGTCAGTCATTGCCTGTTTTAATATTTTAAGTAATTTTGGCAGCCAATAGCATCTGGGGAGTTGAGTTCACCCCTGAAGATCCTCTAGGATTTTAGTGGGATTTTCATATTGCTGCAGTCTTGAACAATCAAGTCCTAAATCGGTCACAAGTGCATTAAATAGAACAGGGCAATAAGCTGGCATTTGCCTCTGGTTTACATTTAAGATGATGCTCACTTCAAAAACACTTGAACCACATGGTGGAAATGGTAAAATTGTTGATGATGATGTGAAAAGGACTGAGGTGTTCAATAAATATTTTTGTTCTGAATTTGGAAACAAGAAGAATCATGCACAAATGTCATGAGGACAATGCACTTTCCATCCCATTAGTAACCAAGGAGGCTATTAAACAGCATTACTAGAGATAAACATTATTACCTTAACAGGTCCAGGCAACTGTCATCTTCAGAACTAAAATGAATTGGCTCAAAGGATCTTTGACCCACTCCCACTTAATCTTGGAGGACTGCAAATGTTTTAGAGGACTGGTGAAATGCTGCATTTTGGGTAAATTATTAAAAAAATCACTAGGGCAGTGTAAGTAATTCTAAGCCATCCAGCCAGCCATTCTGGGCAAAGTAAGGAAATATTATTATAGAAGTCAGCAATAAAGAATGTCAGTGGATATAGTAGGGGTCAGCACAATTTACAGGAAAAAGGCTTGTGAAAGAAGCTTCATTTTGTCTTTTCCATAAATTATTTGCCTGGTTGATAACAGCTTTAAACTGATATAAAATAGTTGCCTTTTGCAGATTGCTTTATTGTTTGCAATAATTATCACAGTAAGTGATAGCATTAAGGCAGGTGAATTAAGTGACAAATTGGCAAGTCTTAAGTGAAATACAGGCCTCAGTAAAGACTTGGCAAGAAGCAGAATGAACCAGGTTTGGATACTGCAGCCAGCATCACCCTGCTGCTTGTTCTAAGGTGTGTGGTTTGTGTAAAACTGACTCCTGCTAAAAACAGGGGATGTCTTGGTTTGTAGGGGTGCCAGCTGAAGCCAGTTTTGTACCACTGCCTTCCCTGCTACTGGCTATTAAAAATGTCATTGTATAACTGGGCTGCAGCTGTTCCCCCAGGGTTTAGGAAATCTAGAGTGGTGCAGGACAGGAGCTCAGCCCTGGGGGCTCTCTCTGGGCAGTGGCAGAAGGGATGAGGGCTGGTCAGACAGAGAAGCAAGCTGATCTGAACTGCTCCACTCTTGAACCCATGCAGAGCCCCCAGATATCCCTGCAACCCTCTCAGCTCAGGAAATCCCTCACTGGCTGGGTTTGGGTCATGTCCTCCTGTGCATTGCTCTGGAAACTTCCCAGCCCTCTGTGCCTCTCCGTGGACCCACCAGAGTGCAGGAGGCTCGGCACCTGGGAATCTGGTTTTCAGTCATTTAGCACATCTGAGTGTGTGGCATTCACATTCTCTGAACGTGATTCCTTCGCCCAGGGTTTTTCTCCTGGGAAGCTGAGAAGCCTCAAAGAAAAGAAAAACAATTCTTATCTCATTTGCTTCTCCTGTGTTGTGCTCATGTGGAATGTGTTTGGAGATTGTTTACCCACAGGTGATTGTTTGATTGGATCCTGGTGTGAGTTGTTTTGACTCATTGGCCAACTGGGGCCAAGCTGTATCAGAACTCTGGAAAGTCATGAGTTTTCATTATTATTTTTTGGCATTCAGTATCTTTTCTGTATTCTTTAGTATAGTATGGTATAGTATTCTTTAATATAATATAGTATAATAAAGTAATAAATTAGCCTTCTGATAACATGGAGTCTTCCTCATCATTCCTTTCTTCATCAGTGGCCGTGCATTTACAATATGAATATTTACAATTCAGGACATATTCATCTGTGCCCTAAATGATTTTCTTAGTGTAAGAATAAAAAGCCGAGAAGTAAACCTGAAGATGCTGACAGCTTTACACAACACAGTTTCACATCCTTGAGAACACACACTCCAAATTCCTCTTCTGAGGAGGAAGAAGGGCAGGAAAATCTTTGAGCACTCTCATCTAGTAGGAACAGATCCCTCAAAATCTCTTTATGTTAGCTGAGGCTGTGACCACGTCCATTTATTCAGCTCTGTGTAATTATTGCTCTTGCCTTTTGGTGATTATTTTACTATCCACGAAGAATTATAAAGCCATTAACCTGGAAGAGAAAAAGACAAAAGCCTGGGCATGTGAGAAAGACTTTGAACACCAAATTCATTCACCAGCTAGAAACAAAAGTGCGTGTTCAGAAAGTTAATTAACAAAAAGTCTGTCTCAAGGCAACTTCTGCTTACTACTAATGGATATCATGAAAATTCATAAACTCTCTGCTCCCAATGGGAGGATTTGCTGACTGGAGACTGCTGTGTGGGACCACATCTCTCTTTTCCTTTGTGATGGGAAGGTGGGGGATGGCCAGAAAAGCCCCTCTTCCATGTGCAGGGATAAATTCCTGATGAGTTGAGCAAGGAAAGCTTTCACATGGTGTGTTGTTGTCTGTCAGGAACACACATCACCCTGTGCTCAGGGAAGGGTTTAAACTGCAGCCTTTGCTATTTGGAGAAAAACTGAAAGTTCTTGACCCAGAATCAGCACTGCCAGCTGCAGTTGAGGCAGCACTTTCACTTTGCTCCAGATGTGAAGCAGGAAGGTCCAGACTGCAGGAGCTCAGGGACCTGTTCCCACTGAGGGCAGCCATGGGCAGGCAGAGCCTGTGTGTGGTGAGACCCAGGAGATCACAGGTGCTCTGGAAAGTGATGGCTTTCCTATTGATGGCTGTATCCTGTGCCTCCCTGGCCACAAAGTGAATTCCTGGAGGAAAATGCAAAAATCCCGACTTGCCCTGGGTGCAGCCTGGCTGCCAGAGCCTCCCTGAGGTGTGTGTGGTTTCCCTCTTCTAAACAGCTTTTTGTGAGTCTGCCCAGCCTCTCCTTAAACTCACAATCATTTTTATCACTGCAATATCAATTGCACCAAAGGGATATAAGGCACATGGGGCCATGTCCTGCCTTCCTTCACCAGGGCCAGCAGGCTCCCTGATACCAGCAGAGGCAGAGGGGATTTAGGACATTGTATTGGAAGGGCTCAGTGCATTTGGAAGCTGCACAGAGTTATAGATCAGCTTGCACAGAGTTTTTCTTCAGGCCCCTCTGCAATTACTGTGATTTCTTGGCTCTGATCTTTAGTGATTCACCTGAGTGGAGTCATGCACAAGGCAGTGACTCTGGAGGGCTTCCCACCACAATTGGTGTGCTCAGCAAGTCCATCAGCTGAATACAAGGGATCTTGCAACTGCTAAGCCTTCTGGGGTAGGGGGAAAAGACTTAAAAGAGATTAAGTAATTGCCTGCACTAATCAGAACCATAGATTTTACAAGTCAGTCTTGGCTCAGTTGCTGGAGAAAAGCAGCTTCTGGACTTGGAAGGAGATGGCATATCTAGAAGGCTGGTTTTGGGAGACAGGACTGGGTGTTGGGAGGGTAGGATGGATTTCCTAAAAATGACAGAAGCCAAAGAGCCAAAAAGCAACACAGAATTGGCTCCAGAGCCTATCTTCCTGCAGCAGGCTTGGGGCAAAGAGTATAGGCTGGGTGAATGACTAAAAGCCTGGTTAGAAAGACAGAAGAGAAGGCAGAGAGATACCATGAGGCACCAGGGGCAGCATCACTGGGGTCTAGGGAGGAACCTAGCAGTCAGTCAGGAACCACAGCATTCCTCAGCACCCAATCCAGTGCTCATTCCAACCAGGAGCTAAGCTGCTGCTCTTTTCAGCAGGGCATGATGAACAGGGAAGGAAGGTGAAAGGCTTTGCATAATTTCAGCAACACCTCCCCTCACCACTGCCATGCAGCAGTTCTGCTATCCAGAGGATTATTAAGAGGGGTTTTATTCACCAAATGACGCACCATGTGGCCCCACCTGTGTCTGTTCATGCTCTCTGTTTGTTGCAGTGCTTGTACTGTCCATACCATCCCTCTGAGGCCATTGCCAGCACAAACTGGACGTTGCTGGTGTGCTCTCAAGGTGGGATTGCAGTAGGTTACTCAGAGGACACAGGAGCAAGGCAGGGCAGGAAGTGAGCAATCAGCCCTGCATGCCCATGGGCAGATGTCCACACAGACATTCCAACAACCCCAGCTGCAGAAGGGAGGGCATCAGTCAACAAAACTTGTCAACCTGCAATTCAGCACCTTGAATGGGCAAAATCCTTGGTGGCATTAACATTTCTGGTTTGATTTTCAAGATCTGTGCTGCTTCAACTTGTTTATCTCACGTTTAGCTCTATGATCTGATTAAATCACAAGTCAGCAAAAGAAGTAAGCTCAAAATTTTGGGGTATGCCCAGCAGTTCTCTTTAAGGTGTTAGAGTAGAATGGGATAGTTCCAGTTGGAAGGGATCTGCAATGATTATCCTGTCCAGCATCAAAATTTACATCAATAAAAAGCTGTGCCTGTTCTCAAAGCTACCTGCCCTGTCTGGTAGATATGCCCAGTTCCTCCCACAGAGGACCAGACTGTGCAGAACACCCCAGGTGAAGTCTCACCCACCTCTGTTCTATGGCCTTTGTCCTGCCTTCTGTCCGCTGGAAATCCATCCCCACCTGTTCCATGCTAGGAGTGGACTCACCCCTGTCAAGGCCATGGCAGCTGCTGGATCTCAGTCCTGCTCTCAGTGGAGGCACTGATGTGTTCTCCTTCCCAGTCATTCCCCAGTCTTGATGGCAGAAACTCTGTTGTTACTCCATGAGCTCATGCTCACAGCAAATGAATTTCCTCCCTTTCTCCTCCTTTTTCCATCTGGGCTCTACTGGGACCCCCCATCTCCCCTGTGCTGGCAGTGATTTTCCAGTCGTCTTGTGGAATGTCTCCAGCAGTTTCCTCCAAGGAAGCTGCTACTCCCTCCCCCCTGCTACTCACATTGCCCTGGCCAGTTTCTTACCTCACCACAACATTTCTACCACTTCCCATCTGAGGGCATAATTTCCCAAATTGTAATTTATCAATTGCTCTGCAGAGCCAGGCAAGTAGTGGATGGATGCAGCAGATCTTATCTGGAAGATCAGTTCTCTTATCAAAGGAAGCTAACAGGTTAGGCTGGCATGGTGGACTTTGGGTAAGCTGTCTTGGATCTTATCTCATTTTTTGTTTGCTCCCATGTTGGATAAGTACAACAATTCCCTTATCCCTTCAAAGCTTCTTCCAAAGCCTTTCTTCCCACTGAGGTGAGATTACTCCAACCTGTGCCTGTCCTGATCTCACCCTTCCTCTCTACTTCTTCCAAATTTGTGCACAGATGGAGTATGTGACATGTCCTACTATGTGAGCTTCTCCAGGTCAGAGCGTGTGTGGTTTCACTGCAAGCTTTTAGCAACCAGAAACAACCAAAAACAACACAAACATCCTATAGCAGGATGGTTCCAGCACTTCAATAAGGAGAGGAAAGATGAGGGATCAGGGAGTGTAGGGACACCACAAGGGCTAGCAGTTTTAACCTGAAGGAAAGGCAGATTCAGATTAAATATCAGGAAGAAATTCTTTACTGTGAGGGTGGTGAGGCCCTGGCACAGGTTGCTCAGAAAAGTTGTGAGTTCCCCATCCCTGGGGGTGTTCAAAGCCAGGCTGAGCAACTTGGTCTGGTGGAAAGTGTCCCTGCCCATGGCAAAGGGTTTGGAACTGGATGATCTTTAAGGTCCATTCCAACCCAAACCAATCTGTGATTCTGTGATTCTGAGGTGCAGCAAAGTGGGGAAGGAAAGCGTGGCCTCATTTCTCCTGTTCAGGCTTTGGAAGGTAACACTCTGTCATTGGCCATGTGTCCACCCAGCTGCAATAATTATACAGCTCCCCATCATCTTTTAGAAGCACACTCAGCGTAATTAGTTTATCCCCTCCTGAGGCAGTGAAATTAAACTTGTTTTTTCCATTTTACAGCACAAAAAATAAGGCACCGGGGGACTAGATCTGTGTCATATAATACCATAATAGCATAAATACACATAATAGCCACATAATGATTATTTTAAAATCTTTAGTCACACTCTTCATTATTTATCCAGCCTCCTATCTACTGGAGATGCATCCCCTTACACCCTAGGAGTGGAGAATGGCAACTGCTGGATTTCAGTTAATGGAAGCACACTTTTTACAGTGCACTGAAAATCAAAATGTGGTTTTGGTTGCTCAGTGCACAAAAATTGCTTACTGTTACCACAAATATAAAGTAGATTTTCACAGAAAAAGAAAAAAAAAAAACCAAAACCCAGAGCCTCAAAGGTGGTTTCACTTACCTTTTTTAGCAAAATACATTTGCCCTTACAGAAACTATAATCTATAAGTGTAATCTATAAGTGTAATATAGATCTATAAGTGCATAATACACATTTTAAATTATTTTAAGGTGTCTGCCTACAGCAAATCTTTCATTTTTTGTATACCTGTCCACATTTAACATGATGAAATGGTTGGCACTTGGTTTCACAGGCTCAGGCCATGGGGTTTTGGTGCTGTCACCTCCTCCTGGAGAGGGGCCAAGCATCCCTGTCTGTGTTTGCCTTCCCTCCCTCCTGCTGCCTTTCACCACTACCTTGGAGCTGCTTTTTCCCTGCCCTGCTCCCCGGTGCAGTTTTTGGAGGCGAGGTGTGAGTATTCCCTTGCATCCACACTAGAGGATGCTCTTGGGTCAGCAGTGAGAGGCGAGCGCTTCTCTCCCTCCTCAATCCGCTCAGCTTCGAGGCTCACCGAGTGTTCCGAGGCTTAGCCAAGGCTTAGGCGGCGTTTCGAGGCTTAAAAAGATAAGAAGAAAACGTTCACACGTACAAAAGTGTAATGCAAGTGACAAAGTAGCGACAAAAACTACTTACCCTGCTTTTGCAATGCTGTTACTGCTCAATATACATTTAAAACCAGCATGCAGGCAGGCAGGGACTTTGATAAGGCAAATAATTGTTTGCTGGTTGTTGTTGGGTTTTTTTCAGTCACCTATTTGTGATACATTATGTGGGACATAAGAGAAGGCTCCAGGGAGACGCTCCAGTGTCTAAAGGAGAATTCAGGCCAGCTGGAGAGGGGCAAGTAGTGGCTGGACAAGGGGAAATGGCTTTAGACTGAAGGAGGGCAGGTGTAGATGAGATATTAGGAAGAAAATTGTCACTGTGGGAGTGCTGAGGCCCTGGCACAGGTTGGCCAGAGCAGCTGTGGCTGCCCCATCCCTGGGAGTGCTCCGGGCCAGGCTGGATGGGGCTCTGAGCAGCCTGGTCTGGTGGAAGTGTCCCTGCCCATGGAGGGGGTTTGGAAATGGATGGTCTTTAAAGTCCCTTCCGACCCAAACCATCCTGTGATTCTGTGATTTTTACAGCAAATTAAAGGACACTTAGAAATCCTCATGTCCCTTTATCATAGAAAACAAGGAAGGAAATGAGGAAATTGGGGTTGTTATGCATTTCCCCAGCACGGTGCAGATGCACCCACCCCACCACAGCACCCATCTCCCAACAGGCTCAGTGAATATTCTGAATTTCAGCCCCTCCCACTGGAACAAGGGAATTTCTGCAGATCTTAATGTTTGTACCAAACACTTGTTTGTAATGGCAATAGTCTCTTGCTTTGCCATGGTTTTATTTTTCTGGTTTGATAGATTTCCTCTAAAATCCCCCTTTTCTGCAAACTACCTCATTTTTCAGGATGAAACTCATTGTGGCACACAGGAACAAATCCGGTCAAACAAAATACCTGGATGCATGTTGAGACTGTCCAGTGAGATCCAAACTAATAAAAATGGATTTTAAATGAAGGGCTTAATATTTCAGGGGAAGTTGGAAAACCCAGGGGGGGACTTTTTCGGTTTTTAAAAATGGTCCTGGCATTCTCAAAACAAAAGTGAAAGAAAACCCAACCATTCAAAAGCACATTAATTTCAACACAATGTGACTACAGGAGGCTGTGCCCATCAGAACTATACTGAAACTCCAGCTCAGGTGGCTCTTCAGGGGCCCAGCACCTGCAAGGCTGCAGCCAGGAGAAACCTTGCCCAGGAAGAAGGCTTCCTCCAGCCTTCAGCCTTCCAGCCCATCCAGCTGAGTTTATTTCATGCACAAAACTTCCTGTGGTTTGCTCCTGAGTGAAGGGAAGGAGCATTTTGACCTCTCCCACAGCACAAAGTCACCCATCAGCCGGAGGGATGAGGAAAGCCACTAATGCCTTTGCTGCCCACATATGAAATCATCCAGCCCCAAAGTGCTGGTGTGGCCCCAAGGAGGAAGGTAACAAACTGTACCACTGCTGAAACTCCTCTGGTGGGGAAGTTTGGGCTGCTGGGTGAGCTGGTGGTGGGTGGGAGAAGCAATTATGAAAGCAGGTTAGCAGCATAACTGGTAATTGTGATGCTCACTTGGGGCTGACTGCAGGTTGCACTTCAAGACCTTGCTGCAGTCCAGAGAGCATCTTAATCACTCAAATTGAAGCTAAAACTCTTGCTCTGAACTCCAGACCCCTCATTCAAATTTGAACCTTTTTCCTTGGAAAATCTGCTTTCCATATAAATCCCCAGACACCCTTTCCTCCCCCCAAAGACATGTGAAATGTTTGGCCTAAGCAGCTCCATGTGGTAACAAATCCCAAAGGCTAATTGTGTGGAAAAGCATTTCCTTTCATCAGATTTAAATTTTCTGCCTTTTAGCATCGACTGCACCCTTTTTCTTGCATCATGGGAAAGCAATGTTTAATGCACAGGGCTGGAAAGAGCCCAAGACCACCGAGTCGATGCGTGAAGGCCAGTGGGCTGCCAGCAGCTTTGAACAACTGCTGATCATCACCACCACCACCAAATTCCAAACAGATTACCCAAAAAAGGCCAAGGCCAAATCCCTATTTCTAGGCTAGAAAAACAGATTCTTCCAACTGTTGTTATGGTGAGGAATTCAGCTCATTTGCAGATGACAGGCAGAGCGGAGCTGTCACTCAGGCAGGGGAGAACACCCAGGGCTTGGGAAGTTGTACCTTTCTCCTCTGTTTTGCCTGGCTAGTTGCTAACATTGCAAGCAGCTTTTGAGAAGAAAATGCCAAATCAATCCTCTATTATTTTGAAACAAAGCAGAAGTTATTCTGACTTGCCTGAGCAGCATCTCTAGGGAGGGAGATGCTCGGTTCAGAGGAAGTTTTATGAAGAGCTGCTGAGAGAGCTGGGAGTGTTTAGCCTGGATGAAAAGATGCTCAGGGGAGAACTTATCAGTCTCTACAACTTTCAGAAAGGACTCAGGTGAGGGTCAGCCTTTTCTCCCAGGCAGCCAGTGACTGGATGAGAAGAATTGGCCTGAGGCTGCACCAGGGGAGGTTCAGGTTGGACATCAGGAAGAAGTTTTTACTGAAAGGATGGTTAAGCATTGCAATGGGCTGCCCAGGGAGGTGGGGAAGTCACCATCCCTGAAATGCCTGGATGTGGCACTCAGTGCCATGGTGATGTTGGGTTAAAGGCTGAACTCCATGGCCCTGGAGTTCTTTCCCACCCTTGAAGGTTCTGTGGCTCTGGGATGTCTTGGCGACATCAAGAGTTTCCTCCTTCATCCCCAACTTCACCTTGTCCTCCTGAGCATCTGCAGGGCTCCTGGGAAGTCTCCTGCCTTTGCATGAGGGGTTCTGTATTCAGAGGCACTGAATTTGCCCCTGCTGGGAGAGGGACCCAGGTTTGGCTGGAGCAGGCTGAGGATGCCCTGGCACTCCCACCAGGGATGAAATAACTAGCTGATAATCCTAATGAAATTGCAATTAAAAATTAGGCATCACCACCCAAATCCTTTGCTGTAACAATGTGTAGGGCAAGCTTACAGCAGATCAGTTGGCAGCTCTCAGCTATCCCCTATCCCCTATCCATGTGCATAAACCCCACTTTTAAAACACAGCTGTTCCTGTAACCTGCATCCTCAGGTAAATCAGCACTGCTTCGCTCCCTTCTCTGAGAAGATGTGCTGTGCAGGGGGCAAATGCTCATCAGAGGCAAGAAAGCTCTGGGGTAAATCTCCTTTTATTGTCTGTAGATGTAAGCAGAGGGCTGTAAAGAAGTCAGCTCAGAAAATAACCTAGCTCAGAAAACACATGAAAAAGTGTTCGGGGACGTTATCTGAAGGGCAGCAGCCTGCCTAAGGCTCAAATCTTCCTCCATTTAAATCAATAAACATGAATTTCAGCTAAACTGCTTCGCAGAGATTTCTTCCTAGATCCTTCTTTCAAAATATTTGAGTGAAAAAAAGTATGATTATTGTTTTGTGGCCAAGAAAATGTAACCAGGTTATTCGAGTGGAAATAGCATCACTTGTATCACCAAGGGGAAAATCTCAAAGTTGGGGTTGAGGCAGAGATATGAATATGCCATTTTGGGGAAAAGCTAGAAAATACACATTTGACTCTACAATATAGCCAAACATAGGAATAAGTAAATTCGGAAAGTCAGAGTTCTGAGGGTTTTTTTTAAGTTTCAGATGGGTTTTTTGCTATTCCTGTTTGAAAATCGCTAAATTACAGTTTTGAATACGATCTCCTTAATAACTGGTCTGATTTCCTCAAACAAAATTCATCTAGGTTAAAAAAAAACACCTCACCATTTACTTTATCCATCCTCACAGTCATCTCTGATTTTAAAAAGCTTCAACATGAACATCTCTTCTGTGCACATCCTACACACAGTTGGATGGGCTGGTTTGTGTGTTCATCACCTCAGCAGTTAACATTTTGCTTAAAGCAATTTGTCTAAAGAACTCTGGAACAGCCACATTTATTGCCTGCTGTACCCAGGCCTCAGAGCAAGGTCTGTTTGCATTCACATGTCATTAAAGGCAATATTGACAAATTAATGAAAGGTACAAGTGGAAAAAGGCATCAAACGCTTGACAATAACGCAGGGACAATTTTACATTGAAATAGAAGTTTCAATTTAAAATTGAAAAGGAGCTGCTCTACTCCAAAGAAGCAGAGAAGGAAGAGGAAGCAGCAGCAAAAGTGCAGACAAATGCTAAGGCAGCCTCTACATGCAGAGGGGGAGATGGGGGAAGAAACTGAGCTACAGGTTCTGTTTGTTGTCAGCTAAAACCAGCAGAAGACACACAGATAATTTTCCCATCCCAGTTTATTTCCCTTTCTTTATGCTTATGATGCACATACCGATTAACACAATTTTAAACAAATCCTGAACTCTCACAGATAGTTTGGTGGGAAAAAATAAAGATAAGGGTATGAAACCGAAATATTTATACAATTGGTTTCTTTAGGAGGGTGGAGGTGATTTTGCTGTGTTTCTCTCTAACAAAGAGTCAGATTGACATTATTTTTACCTTAAAGGGTAAAAGCTTGGTTTAACAAAGCTTGAAGCAGGGGTAGAACCCACATTCTGACAGCATTCATCTCTGAGGTACCTTCAAAATAATTTCCTTCTGCTTTTTTTGTTGTCTTCCCACTCCCTTTCCCCAACTGCCTCCTATTAAGGGGTCTGTGCTCATGGCATCCCCCTTATGGGGGTGGAGGGGCTCCAAAAACCCTCTAAAAACCCTCTGTCCCTTCTGTGCTGGACTGGGACAGTGCCTTTGATTTAGTTCAGTTTGTTGCACAGTTTTGCATGCTCAGATGATGGAAAATTGCACAACAGGCTGAGTTTGATTTTTTTTTTTAAAGGGATTGAGAGGTGACATGGAAAACAACACGTCAAGAATCCTCTGTGACCCAGGTTTCCTCTCCCACATCCCACGCTGCAAATGTTTCATATCCTCGATTCGGTTTCTGGGTCGCTCTGGCGCCGCTCCCAGCCCAGCCACGAGGAGCTCAGCAGGAACCAGACCCTGCTCCGTCCATCACCCACCCTGCCGAGGCTCCCCTGCCCCACAGGGCTGGGCTGGGAAGGGCTTTCAGCTGGGTGTGCAGCACCAGGCTCCAAGGGCACCCTGCTGCAGGCTACAGCAGAGCTCTCCTCCATCTCACAGGACAAAAGATCTCACCCAAACATTGTTTTCTGTTCTCTGTTCTAGGGAGAGATGGCAGTGCTGCAGAAGTGACTCCAGCAATACTGGCTCTACCACAGCCAAGAGAAAAACCCTTTGTGCTCTTTACCCCTCAAACTCTGGGTAATATTTACAGTGCTGCCCTCAATGCATTAGCAAAGATGTTCCCTCACTTCCACTGCTTGCCAAAAAGCAAGTAAATTTAACTCAGTGATTCAATTCAAAGCAGTTTGAATCATCTCCATCCCTGGCTATGGGTCTCCACACACTGCATCCAGCCACCCATGCTTTAATAAAGACTTAAAACTAGACCTGGAGTAACACACCTGGTCCCAGCTAAGCAGAGACCCGGCAGGGACCACCTCAGCCAGGTGTGCAGTGCAGGTGGTTTCCTGATGCACCTCCAGGTGGTGGTGGCTGGGTGCTCCTGCTCTCCTGGAGCCTGTGGCTGGGAGGGGGCACTGGAGATGCTCTGGCAGTGCCAGTGCTCCTGCCCTGCCTGGGCTTAGGTGCGGACAAACAGAGGATCAATAATTCATCAACTAAAAGGCAGACTTCTATTACAGCAGATGTTTCTCCGAATGTTTGACACTGCCCATTAACTCACCCTTTAATTTTAATTGCTTAACTAATGGCTGCGTTCAAGGTTAAATGAGCTTAAATCTTTATTCTTCTCTTGTGCTGCTTAATATAAAGATACCATTGGACTAACAGGGAAAAGGGAGGGAGAAGGAACCAAACCAAGTAACACCTTTGACCAGACACAAAGAGGCAGCCAGTTTATCCTCCATGTGCCTGCCTAGGGATAGACACAGCACTTGGACATGGTTTTCTCTGAAGCACAGAAATGATGGAAGGATCCCTCAGGCTGAAGGAGTCTGTGGGTTTGTAAAGCCAGGCTGGACCAGAGTGAGGAATGAGGTGTCTTGGGGTGAGCATCCTTCCTGAAGCCAACAGAGAGGGATTCCTGCTCAGGGAGGGGAGAAGTGTTAGAACATGCTGTTTAGGTACCCTCCAAAGCAAGAATTCAGCTTATCAAAGTAATTTAGGTTTGTCAGTCATGGAAGTGATGGCCTGGCATGGCCGGGCTCCTATGCTTCCTCCTTTAAATATTTACAGCCCATGGCAAGAGTGAAGTTTCCTGGCCATCAGGGCAGGAGCTCTGAGGAAAAGATTACCATGGATTTCAGCTCTGCAGCTTGGATCCCTTTGGGAATGAGCAATGTGGGCACTGCTAAGGCCATGAACTAAGTGTGCTCTGTCCCCCACCCGCTCCCCATCCCAGGCACAGGGATGTCCCCTGTTCCTCCCTGCCAGAACCAGTCCCTTCAAGTCACACCAGAGGAAAACAAAAGGATGCATCCTGGAGAGGTCACATCACCAGGCAGGAGGCTTTTCCTCAGCTCAAGCAGGCTCAAAGATACCTTTGGCATCATATCTCTTGACCTAATTCAAGAATGCGTGGCACCATTTTTCTAGCAAGGCCCATGGATTTAGTTTGGATAGTTCAGATCTACCCCTAAAAAATAAATTACCAGTGTTAGTAGGCTCTCAAGACCAGAGCCAGCACTCCTCAGCCCAGTGAGCAGCAGCACCACAGCACCTCCATGCCTGGAGAGGGACTTGATACACATGGTTGAGAAAAACACTTTATTTTCTGTACCTTACCACACTAAGGACACAACGGAAGGAAAGTGGAGGCAGGCAGAAGAGTAAGCTTTTTTTCCCCAGCATAGAAAAGAAAAGGAAGTACACCTCTTTCCTTTCTGGCTTGCTTTCCTTCCTTTTGTCCCTCTCTCAAGAGGTGAAGGAGCAGAGATTAATGCATTCCATTTTCCTAGTTGTTCTTTTCCCTCAGGATATGTTGGTCCAGGTAATTCTTGTCCATTTTGTGAACAATTTGGAGACTGAAAGATGAGCCAGCCCCATGCCAGGGGTAGGGCCTCATCTCTGCTTTGCTGGTGTAAATGTGGCCCAATTCAGCCATTACAGACAAACCAGGCTCTAACACTGTGTTTCTACTGCGATTTTGTAAAATTCTTTTGGTAACACCTCTCAGTCAGATCCAGGAAACCAAATCCCTTGTTTTTGTCTGGGAAACATTGAAGGCCATTTGGGATGGGGCTCTGATCAATCTTACCTAGTTGAAGATCAGATAAAAGGGCACATAGCAATAGGAAAAACAGGAGGTGTGGTTTTAAGCTGACAGAGGACAGGTTTAGATTAGATATTGGGGAGAAATCCTTCACTGTGAGGGCAGTGAAGCATTGGCACAGGCTGCCCAGAGAAACTGAGGCTGCCCCATCCCTGGGTTCTGACTAACCTGGTCTGGCAGAAGGTGCCCCAGCCAATGGCAGTGGGGTTGGAACTCCATGATCTTTAAGGTCCCTTCCAACCTCAACCATTCTCTCATGTTATGAAAACGTCCCTGCTCATTGATGGAGGGTTGGACTGAATGATCTTTAAAGTTACCTTCCAACACAAACTATTCTATGATTTCCCAAGGAGGTTATAACCAGCTGCTTCACTGTCATTGTGTATCAGCCATGGCTATGATTATGCCCAGGGCTGGTTGTCCATGTGGGAAGAGGGAAAACCATTAAAGGACATCAGCCCATCCCCTGTTGCCACCATCAACGTTACACCACTCCTGTCAAGATCAGGGCTGGCCATGGTTAAACATTCCTCTGTGCCCCATGGACAGTTTAACATGAGATGCTCCCTCCTTCCTGACAAAGTCTCTCCTGCTCCAAACCACTACCAAGGAAGACAAAAACCCGTGGCCTTCCAATTCTGCGTGCAGCAGGAACACTTCCCAGCCCTTCTTCTCAGCTAAGCTATCACAAAGTGGAACAACCTTCTTTAGCTCATTTTCTAAACGGAAAAGTTCTTAGTTTAACTTGCCTTTTTTTTCTTTTTTTTTCCTCTCTCCCCCGAGCAGGCTCACAAGGACATCCACTCATTTGATTTTGGCTCTGTCTCAGCAGCGTTCGGTAGTGACAACCATCAATCCTGCCAGACAGCCGATGGCACAGACTGCGGAGTGGGCGATCTCCGTTCCTGTGCAGCTCCTGTGCTGCAGCGTGCCTTGGGCAGGGCTGGGCTGGCGGGCAGCCAGGCGCTCGCCATCCTCCTCCTCCTCCTGCCACCCCCCCAGGTGTCTGTGCAGAGCAAGGTGCCGGGGCTGCGCTGCCAATTCCGCGGCGCCAACCGTGCCAGTCCTGCAAATAGACGCGGCAGCGCGGAGCTGCTAATCCTACACGCTGCAGCGTTGCAAAGTTCAACACACAGAGGAGGCTTTTTTTTTTTAATTCCTCCTCTCCCCATCACACCACCAAGTTCAGCCTGAGTAGTACTAAGCTTAAGTTTAAGCTTAACGCTTGGGTGCAGCCCATTTTTTGGCAGGGAGGGGGAAGGTTGCACCAAGCAGCGGCGATGTCAAGGGCTGGTTGCTGGCTGGCCCCTGCCCTCCAGTGAATATTGGGTTTCTGAGTGCAGAAGTGAGAGTTTCATTCTTTGTTCTTGAACTCATTCTTTCCATCCCAAGGGCCAGTGGAATGTAATCCCTCCAGATGCCAGCACCTCTGAGGAAATTGTAATATAGCAGCTATGCCTTGTAAGTGGCTTATTCATACATGGAGAAAATAATAGTAATATCCTTGGGGGACGGTTTTTAAACAGTGCACAGTGACACAATCCAAGGGACAGGTGGGATTTACTTTAGCTGAAGTCTGTCCCCAAAACCACTCATTTTCAAGAGCACCAGCAGAACTGGCATTTTGTCTTTTAACTCCTATTTTGTTTAAACGCTTTTAAACACTTTCTGTTCAAAACCATCAGTGCTTCCTTCCTGGGGAGGGAGTCAATGCTTTTAGGGTTACTGTAAATAATCAGTCAGCTGGGCAAATTATCCTGTCCACTGGCACTAACAGATTCCACAAGCTACCAGGAACTTGACAAGCTTTTTTCCCCTATCCCTATCGTTATAATAAAACAAAGATTTGCCAGAAGACCCTCTTTGCAGCAAAGTAAAAGAAATGCCTGGTGGATGGAGATTCCAGGGAGCATTCTCAGAACTCTCATTGACCAACTCTGAATTAAGAGGTTTGTCAAAAAGAAAAGGCACACAAGAGAACAAGGGAGCCCGAAGAGCCAACTGACAGATTACCACACGACAAAACTAAAAGGGAACTCCAAACCCTGCCAGTGTGGCTGCCCACAGAGTCTGCCAAGAGCCAGATGCTGCCACAGGGATAATATCCTCCAGGGTTGGGGAGCCAGGCACTTCCCAGCCTTCTGAGCTGAGAACAAGGGGATGGTGGGGCAGCTGTGCGCCCCAAGCCCATCATTTCTACATGAAAAAGCCTCAAGAGGAATAGGCAGGTGGGAATTTTTCAGGGGAAAAAAAAATAAAAAGAAGAAAAACAAAACCCACCAGGGTATCTGCTTCTTACCCAGAAACTCCATTGGGAAAAATAAATAAATAAAAGCTGGGGGAGAAAAAATTGGAGTCCTTCTGGGTAGTGCTTTTCCTCCTGATGCAAAGCAAACTGCCACTGGCAGCAGGGGGAGAGCAAAGAGGTCAGGCAGGGGAAGGAATGACACATAGCCAGGGAATAAGCAATATAGGAATAATTTGCAGAATTAGGAACCAAAGGCACATATTCAGGGGGCCAGCACTCACCCTGCTCCAAGCAGACTTTTATTAGCAACCAATCCCCATGGTCTGCTGAGAGAGATTCTGCCGAGAAAAGGGCGAGTTAACACAGACACGTCGGTAAAGTTAGCAGCATTACCCTCGAATGGAAGTGGCACAAACACAAAATGTTTGTTTCGCTGCTACTGTGCAGCATCTGCTGCCAGCGCCTCGCTCATCCCTCGGGGTTTCAAAGTACAGGGGAAGGAGGGAGAGGCTCGCAGGTACCGGCCCTGCTCAGACACCCGAGCCCGCTCAGCAGCCTCCGATTGCCAAAATTCTGCTCCACCGAGCCGGAGTTTGCCCCCAGCCCCGGCTGAGCCTCCAGGATGCACCAGCAACTCGGGCACTTTGTATTTCTGCAATTCGATACCTCACACGTGAGCCTGCGGGGATGGCAAACCTGCAGAGTTCTAACTGAGAGGCTGCCAATCTACTACTGTCCTTAGCAGATTAAAAAGAAAAAGAAAATTTAAAACAATAAAAATCAGACTTCCACCCATTTTTTGAAACCGACTGCTTTTGCTGCAGTGCCAGGAGCTAGCCATGCAATAAGAGCTCTCACTGCATCTATTTTCCTTCCAGAGAACCCTCTAACACCACACAGTTGTAAAAGCTGAGGGAGTTTGTGCCAGGTCATGATGTGGAGACAGGCTCTCCCAGGGAAAGTCCCAGCACTGACATTTTAGCAAAAGGGCTGTTAGATATGTCAGCTTGAGAGGAGAATTAAGAGATCCAGATATCATGACTGTGCATGAAATCATCCTGGGGGACAAATTCGGGTTTTGTAGTTACATTCCTGATACCTCCCCACACTCCCCTGTGCTCCATCAGCTGTGCACAGCCACACTGCGTACCCTGAAGACCCAGTACACAGAGAAAAACACACACAAAAAGGCATGTTTTGGAAAATAATTTCCAAGATAAATCTCCTAAGTGTCTGTATTCCAAAAGCAGTCGACATTTTTTGTTGGGTTTGAAATAAGCGAAACAAAAATCCAGAATATCTGATTTGAAGATGAACACAAAGCATTGCAAGAACTTGCCAGAATGCTACTGGAGGCGCAGTGAACACCACTGTGCTCATGCCTAACTTCAGAGCAGTGCTCAGTAAGTTTTGCCATCTTTTGATGTTTGAAAATACTGTAGAACAAAGTGTTGTCTGATCTTTTAAATTCTGGTTTTACAAGCATCAAGGCTAAAAAAACCTGAGCCCAATAAAACAGGTGCCTTTTTTTGTTGGAAGTCACGGGTGATTTTTTAGCCTAATATCAGGGAAAAGAAGCTTTTGTGATTCTGCTGATGGTGAGAAGTTAAATGCAGCCTTTGGAAGTATTGCAGCTTCTCTGCCTTGCTGGAATTTGGGAGCCAGAGCCCCTCAGTCCTATTACACAAGCAACAAGAAACAGCAGCACTATCACCATGATTTCAGGGTCAGAGCCCTGTTCTTTGCTCTGAAAATGATCACACCTTTTGTGTTCAAGTCTGCAGCCTCAGACTGTGACCTCTCCTCAAAAAATTGTCCTCATCCAGTGGGTGCAGAGCCCGGCTCTCTTCTCTCTCTCTTTGGACAAGTCTTGTCCTTGCAGGAGGGGAGTTATCCTGGGCAAGGGCTGCTATCCCAGGCTTATTGCACTGAATGGCATTGCTGAGTTCAGCTTCTTCTTTAAAAAGGTCCAGACAAGACCATATCAAGTGCTTGAGGCTGTACCACCTCTGGATGCATGGAGCTGAAGGGAATTCAGTGCTCCACTTTCACAGCACTGAAACTGGGATTGGATTTCAGCTGAGTGGCTCGACAGAGCTCCCTCAGACCTAAAGCAAAGCTCCATCCCCTGGCTAAACTTGAACTTAAGGAAAATTCTCACACTCCCTGAGAGGCATGGAGCTGAAAGTTCTTCTGCCAGGTGTAGGAGAAACACTGGGAGACAAAATGCTGGCCAGAGCAGGGGATGGCTGAGCAGGACTGATCAATCTGCTTCACCCTTCCACCAGCCCGAGGCAGAGCAGAGATTTGGGCACCTGCAGCACCAGGTCTCATGGACCAGGTGTTTCTCTGCACTCCCTCAGCAACCCCAGATCCTTTTCCATCCAGCAGTGAGTTTCCTCACCAAACTCTTGCCAGCTGAAGGATTCAGATCTTACCAGGCCAAAGGCAGGAAGGACCCTCACATTCACTGCCTCATTCACTTGCCAACACCACCCCAGGCTACACAGTCCCACACTGGTGCAGCTCCAGCCCAAAAGGTCTCCCAAAGTTAATAACCCCAGGTGTAACCTGGTCCCTGTCCCCCTTTTCCTAGCATGCTCCATCTGAATAACCTCGTTTTGAATTAATGCAAGAGAAATTACTTTCATTAGTAAGAGGCTAATGAGGTTATTCCTGAAGTCAGAACCAGATGATCAGTTTGAAGGCTACAAGAAAGGGAAGGCAACTCGCTTGGGGTTTCCCCTCTACACCTCTAAAAATTTAAATTGTGTTCATTAAAAAGAGATCAAAATTCCACCTTAAGCAGCAGCCCAAGACAAGGCCCAGAAGAACTCAGCCTGCTGCTGGCCAAGCAGGGGTCAGTCCCTGAGAGTGTCCTGAAGAACAAATGCAGCCTTAATCTTGCATGTTTTACTGAAGGCACTTGTGCAGGCACTGACCCAACAGCCTGCTTCTCATGCTGGCCACCTACAGACAGCAGCTCATGCCCTGGGGCCTCCTGGATCTTCCTGGCTGTGAAATAAAACACCCAGGGGGCTTCAGAATAGGCTTGTTCTGCTGTTCAGCTGCTTTGCCCAAGACTGCATCCAGGTCTAGCTTACAAACTGGGTCAGACCCCCACACAAACCATTTTTACATCTCAGGCATCACACTGACAGCAGAGCCTGCCTCTTTATCCACCTAAAAAGGTAAAACATCAGAGCATATGGCCTGCAGTAGATATTAGGGTGAGAAAAAAGGCTTTCTGAGCTAAGGGAGAGGGGAGCATCATGACAGACTGCCCAAGGAGGTTCCTACAAGCAGGTTGGACACATATTCCTCAGGTAAAACTAATGGCAAGTTGGCCCTCACCAGGAGCAGGGCAGACCAGATCCCAGACAAGGTCTTTTCCCCTCTTGTGCCAAAGATTTTGTGCATATCCTTTGACAGCAACATGGTGAAAGGGTCTGCTTACAAACATTTTCAGAAATAAAACTCTTAGATATATAAAAACTTCTCTGAGGAAATGATTAAAAGGAAAGCAGCTTCTTCTGACAGCTGATTAGATATCAGAAGGGTTGAAACCCCACTCAGTGTGACTACACCTAGTCTACTAAAACTAAGATATTTTATTTAATTTACAGAGCGAGAAAGAGAGCAGCTTCTGCTTCTCCAAATGTCACTGTCCTCCATGAGCTAAAAACACCTTCCAGTACATGAGAAATTTAATGTTCCTGGTCCCCTTTCAGTGCCCATTGCCACAACCTATTGCACAGATGTGATGGATTTTTGAACACAAGATCTATTATGTTTCCTGCCAGAGGCTCAAACGCGCACAGGCACTGCAAACACGTTGCCAGGTAGTTACTTTTTATACTGACTCAGTATTTGCTGGCAGTCCCTGCCAAGCATTTCTTGACTCTTACCAATAGGTTGGAAAGTCAGCGCTGCTAATGAAATTCTTTGTGTTACCTGAAAGATCATCTAAGATCATCTTTCCCCCCATCCCAGGGTAAAATTCGAGTGATTCGATTCTCACACTCAAAGAGAAGGCAAAAGACAAGGCAAATTCTTACCCCCAAGGAATTTGTGATACCCAAGGCAGAACTGGCATCACCCTTTCCGCCCCACACATCATTTGTTCTACAAAATCCTGCTGGGCTGGAGCGGTTTTACAGCCCCACAGGGGAATTATTGCCCCCACCTTTAAAGGAGAGCTTTATCCTCCGGTGCTTTTCAGCCCAGGCCCTCTCAGCACGACCTTGGGAAGGAGAATGGCGCCGTCCCGTTCCCATCCCGTGCCAGCCAGGAAGCCCAGCAGCGCCTGCCCAGCGGCGGCCAGACCCCGCCGCACATCACAAAGTGCAAGGCAAGTTCTCCCCTCGCACGGCCAGAGCAGCCATTCGACAATTAACCGCGGGGCCGAGGCAGACGGGCCCGCAGGAGCGGGCGAGGCCCCGGCGGCGCCCCGGGGGCTGGGGCTGACCCCGGCCCCGCTCCCCGCGCAGACACCGCGGCAGATGTGCCGGGCTTCCCCCCGAGCCTGGCAGATGCCGGCCTCGCTGGGAAAGCGCTAAATGGATTCTGCTGAATCACTGCGGCAGATGGCTCGGAACACCACCTGGATAGCACAGAAGAGAGGGAGAGATAAAGGAGGTTGGGGAACAGAGAGTACCTAGTGTGTGTGGGCTGAGCTGTCCCCGGGGAGAGGTAACCTGTGGGTAAGGTCGGCATGTGAACTTTTGTTTTCCCAAATTCCTGCGTTATGAAGACTGAGGACATCAATTTCCTAGAAATTCTATCCTGACATGTACAACATACATTGTTTAAACCCCCCGCCTTGGGAAAAGCCTTCAAAACCCACTGGGATGGCAGAGCCCACTCTTTGCCACTGGGAGATGCTGGCAGCACTGCCTGGCTCAGGTTGCTTTGCTGGTGGGAGCGTCAGCCTTCATCCATGCCTGAACCAAGCTCCTCCAGCTGGGGTAGTGTACAGACAAGACGGATGTGTTGGAGGCCAAAGAACATTAAGAAGGATTTAGGAGATGTTGTTGGGTTTGTGTTTGTGTTGTTTGAGGGGTTTTTTAGAGCCAGGTTGGCAAATACTTCAGTTTTCTGCAACAGATCATTTTGAAAGGGCAGGGGAGCCAGCTGTGCACAGAAGCGAGCAGCTGTACAAAAGAGAAAAACAAACAGGAAACAGGTAACAATAACCAATGTGTTTGCTCACTCTCCTCCTGTTAAACAGCAATTTTTTATTTTATTTTTTTTTTATTGAGATGAAAAGAGCATGTCAGGAAGAGCGGAGAGCTACAGCACACACAGAGGGTGCCTGCTTGGAAAGCACTTTGCATCCCACCTCTGAAAAGGAAGAACCTGGGATCCCTTGGTCTGATTGTCAGGAGACACGGCTGCACAACCTGCAGCACTTCCAGCTGTGTGGCACATCACACCAAGGTTCTTGAGATAACATTGCTCTCCAGGCAGTCGGTCACAGCTCTGCCCATGATTCCTCCTCCTCCCAGGACAAGGCATTTTCACACACCAACTGCACCGCAGGCTTGACTCCATTTCACTTGAGCCCAGCTTTGTCCTGCATAGGCTGTTTTTGCTGGGTCACACCTGCCATTGATTCCCTCAGAAAACAGCTGCTGTTCACGTTCTGCTGTTCACCTTGCTCAGCACAAAGACACTCGTGGGCAAGCCAGGCTCAGGGTGGCACGAGCTGACCTCGAGCACAGCAGAAACTGGAAGGTGACAGCACTGCCAGCCAGCTGGGCAATAACACAAAGATCCCTCTACTTCTCACGAGGGAACCTCCCTCATTAAATTCATGCAATAATTTAATCAATTTAAGCAATAAATAAGATCCATCCTCACAGTGCTTCCCACAATGTGGAATCCAACAGCACCAGGGACACTTTTATGGGTCAGCATGAACTCTCCTCATGCTTTGGAAGCACTTGGTCCAAACCCAGACCCCACCACCTAAGCCAGGAAAAAGCCATTTCTCTGTGCTCTTCAGCTGCACAGCAGCACTTGGTGACACACGGCCAGATGCACCCAGAGAGCCACAGCCACCTCTGTGCCTACCAGACCACTTCCAGAAGGCACTTAAGACTTCAAAACAAAAGCTAAAAATAAACAAAACCATTTCCCAACACTCATCCCAAGGAGAACCAGGCTGTGCAAGGGCAGCACGAACCCCAGCTGCTGGCAGGGGCACAGCTGACCCCTGCCAACCCAAGGAGCCCATCACGTGCTGTAATCCTGGAAGATGACAGCCCTTGCAGCATGGGATTAGGACAGCAGATGCTCCCGGGGGTCACCCCCTTTGCTGCAGGTTTCAGGATCATTCCCAACGTGGCCAAGAGCTGGCAGGCAGGGAAGCCTGCCCAGAGCAACCCCATTGCTTATTTGGTACATCCACAGCCTGCACACCCCCCTTCCCTGTCTCCACTTAGTGGCCTGGTTTCTTCTCAAAGCTTTTTATATTTCACATTCCTAAGATTTAATTATGTTATCAGAACAACAGGCATCGGGATTTGGAGTGCCAGAATTCACATTAGCAATTGCTATCAACAAAGAAAATGGGCACAGCATGCCCATGCCAGAGGAGATGTGGGCTGCTCTCCTCAATCTACTCACAGTTATTTATAGCCTGTTTGCAAGCCATCCACCTCCCAGGTTTAGCTTCAAGCTTGCTTCTTTCTGAGCACCCTCTCTCTCAAAGAAAAGCCTTTTGCCTCCTCCTTCCCCAGCACCACACTCAGATTTGGGCAAATTTATTTATTTTTGAGGGGGGGCAATATCAAACACCTTTGAATCCACAACAGCAGAAAAGACTGGAAACAAGAGTGCCACAAACAAGCAGCTGCAGGGACACCTAACTCTCAGCGGTAGAAATTAAAAAAAAAAAAAGCCTAAAAAAAATTATATATATTTATAGTTTTTAACACTTCACCACATTGCAGCAGATCACCACGCATCTTCAGCAGCTTTCAGCCCTCCCCACAGATGGGGATGCAGGCACAGGATCTCTGAGGAAGGACACATGCTTGAAGGCAAGAAATACCCACCTATTTTGAGACTATTGCGGAGAAACCGCCCCGTGGTAGCGGGAGGGGAGCGATGGCTGTGCCTCCACACCAGCATTAACCATAACCTGCTCATCCTTTAACCAGCACCACGCTGAGGCAGCCCCACTCTGCCAGCATCTTTTGCTTCCAGATAATTAAGAAGCACAAGACGCAGTGCTCATGGTGCAGGTGCAAACCTCCCCTGAGCAGCTCGTGTGCCTTCTCCCTCCAGTCCCAGCTCCTGCTAAACCCAGCCCAAGGATTGAGGCAGGTGTTAGGAGTGGGTCAGAGCTCAGCTCCCCAGGGCTGGCAGAGATTCTGCACTTGAGAGAACGCCCTCATGCCAGTCAGCCAGCCCTGTGATGGGTCTGCATGAGTGTGCTGGGCTGTCCTCACACACCGTGTCACCCCCGTGCTCTCAGGTTTGTCACCTGGCCAGCACCAGCATCACTGCGGACAGCGCTGGCCCACAGCTCCCCTGGAGCATCCAGGGAACACTGAGCCCCAAAACAGCCCCCAAAACCCTGGTCAAAATGCAGAAGTGGTGCTAGGTTAGGTCCACCCCTGTCACTAAGGAAATGTTCAGTCAGGCTCTGACTGAGACACGGCAGCTCCTTACACGCCTAAAATTCCAGATGGCCCTGAAAAAGAAAGACATTATTAGAGTATTTTGTAACAAATTTTTTTAAAGTGGCAAATTATCAAGTACTTGCAATTAATGTAATCATTATTAATACATCATAAAAAATGGCAAACACCACGCCCCTTCTGCTAAAGGGGGGAGGAAGCTCAAAGCTTACAATTCTAGCAAGTTTTATTTCATGTAAATTTATAAAGACAACAATCCTAGTCACGATTGTCACATTGTACAGCACATACCAATACAGTTGCAAACAGAACTCCACGCAAAACTAAGCGCTAACAGTAGCCTGAATCACTCTTCCTGCGATTGTCGGGTCTAGACTAACAGTATTACACTAACACTGAAGGAAAAATAGTTCACTATAAAACAGTGATAGAACATTTTTATAAAATATATTCCATTCCAATAGCTTTTCTACATACTGTATACTATAAAACTCTCCCACAAAAATTAGTGTCTTTAAATATACATATTTAATCTGAACTGCACCAAGATTAAAAACAATTAAAAATATCAATGATTTTTTTTTTTACATTAACTTCACAGTATTTGTTTGTAGTAGAAGACAAATCCAGTGTTTAAAATGCAGAGCAGGACTGTTCCCTATGGAGACAGCAACTGCCCCACAGAGAAATAGTTTATGAAGAGACAAGCCTTAAGTGTGCCATGTTTCAGTTCTTCTCCGCAGAGCCATGAACCATTTTGAAAACATGCTCCGAGCTATTGCAACTTAAAAATAAGAGACACACAGAGAAATAGCCAAAAAAAAGTCACCTTAAGAACAAAAATAAGTGCAAACATTTCTTTACTTTAGAAATTCAAGCTAAGAGGAGTGGGAACACAAATACCAGACTATGAGAACAGCGTGTTCATGATGTAGTCAAGGATGAGAAAGTCTTTTTTTTTTCTTATTTAAAAAAAAAACAAAACAAAAACAAATTTTGCCCCATATTCACTGCAGCACAGAGCATGCTCATAGCATCAGTTTAATGAATTATTTCTATATTAAGATCAGACAAAAACTTCTTTCAACTTTTCCCTGCTCCATACGCTAATGATGTTCTTATGGCACATCCTATTTTATGATCTTCTAAAAAAAAATAAAAACAAACAGTAATTGAAGACTGAAATGCAAACAAAAGTGTCACAAGAATGCAAAATTAAGATTACCAGCTTCAGTAATGCTGACTCTACATTAAACTCTTTACATGTTGCTCAACATGCAAAACCCATTGTTATAAAATTTAAGTGTAAATTAACTAGTTTTGAAATAGATTAACAGTAATAATTCCACTTCAAAAACAAAACAAAAAAAATCTAATAAATACTATATCAAGTATCTTCAGGAGAAAAAAATAACTTAATTTTAGTAGAAAGAAAAATAACTTAATTTAACTAGATTTTGTTCAGTGCTATTTCCAATCACAGCAAAAATAAAAAAAGGAAAAAAAAAAAGAAAAAAACTGATTAAGTAGAATAAGACCACAGTACCAAAGCCACTTATGTTCAAGATACAGTACTCTCCCACAACTTTCATATGTAACAGGTTCAGCAAAAATATTTTACAGTTGAGAAATTAAACTGAAAACAAACCCCAAAACTATAAATAAAAGCAAAATTTCACATTACATGTACATTCATAGTTTAAGAGATGAATAATAAGAGGCTGTAACAAGTATATCCTGATTTTCCTTAAAGAGGAAGTACTTATATAAAAAAAAAATTCAATCCCATATTATTTATGTAGGTAGTGCTCAGTTTTTGGACCAGAGGGGGAAAGGCATTGGGAAGGTTTTTCTTCATAAGATGCAATACAGTATTTTAAGCACAACTTTTAAAAATAATCTAAATCAGTGCTTCAAATTCATTTCAAAACACACGCTTAAGTTTCACCAAACAACTCCAGGAGTGTCAAGAAAGCTGGTGAAGCAATGCTAATGCAGCAGAAGGACATTCACACCCCTCAGATATTATTATTATTATTATTATATTTCAGTCCCATGTACATGTACCTTCAATGGGTAATTTGACTGGAAGGGAACAAAGTGATATCCACCGACATGCACAGACCAAATGATGATCTAACAGGCAAGAATGTGAATCATCTGGAGTAAAACTGGCTATAGTTACAGGCAGCCTCAGTTTACAAACAAACTAAAAAAAAAAATAAAATTACCCCCAACAGCTTCCCCTGAAAAGGTGGGACCTGGGGAAGAAGTCAGGCCACGCTTTTCCTCCAGCAGTTCATCTTCGTGCTGCCTCTTGGGAACACCAGCAATTGCACACAATTTGGCTCAGAGGGAATTGCCAACTTCATAAAAATAAATTAAAATAAAAAAACAATTTCATGCTGCTGGTTTTAGCACGACAGCAAACTTTTCGGGCAAGACAGCAGGGCATCTCCTAACGCACAAGGCATGAGTTACTCTGAACCAGGAAACCCCAGAAACCTGGTATCAGGAGGGGTATTTGGCCACTTTGCAGCTGCTGTTCCCTCCAAGGGCGATGGGATCAGCCTCTGGATGTCCATATGGGAATGAAAATATTCACATATTATACACTCTTTTTGTATGTCCTAGTGTGCATCCTTCAACATTTCAGGAGTGAACAGGCTGCAGACAGAAAGTGTTTTTCCATCCACAATTTTATGCTCAAAAGCAGCTTTTCAGCAGGTCAGCCCAGTGAGGAGGATGGGTGGGAAGGGAAAATTTACGTCAAGTCCCAAGGCAAAAACTTCTCATTTAGATTTTAGGACCAACTGCAGAACTGTATTAATGGAATAAAGAGAATAAAAAATGACCAGTACCAAAGATGCAGCCAGGAATTCTCAACCCCTTCAAAATTTGGGCCAATTCAATGTCTCATCTAGCTCTATAAAATAAAAGTACATCTGCCCACTCTGCAATGTGTGGACAGGTTTCTCTACACCAAAATGTATTTAAATCATAGTTCATCTCTTCAGATGTTCCTTTGCAACACACAGAGGGCATCTGGGGAACTTAATGGAAGCCAAATTTTTCTCCAGAATGTGCTGATAATCTTTTTTCAAAAAAAAAAAAGAAGTTAAAAAAAAAAAAGGAAAAGAAAACCCAAACCAACAAAATCCTGACCACAAAGCAAGTACTTCCAGTGAGAAAACTGATGCTAAATCATTGCAGAATTACTTAAGATCATTTCACATTAATAATGTAACATGGGTGCACAAGAGAAGACCTAAAGGACCGTGCTGGGAAGGGTGGCAGGGGAAAGGGGGGGAGATGGAGAAGTGGAAGGATTGCATTAAAAGGCCTCTGGAGTGTTTACCGCTGCATCTTTTAAAGATCATATACCTGAAGTGAATATCACCAAAATAAAATAAAGGGAGGAGAAAAACAAAATTAAAATTCAGATGCTGCCTTTTTTTTTTTTCCTGTTTTGTTTTAAAAGAGTTGGAGGGGGGTTGTAGATATATATAAAAAAAAAAAAAACAAAACAAAAAAAAAAACCCAAACGAAACAAAACACAAGTCACACGTCTCAAACAACCAAGGACTTTACAAGGCCACAATGAAATTTGCGGATGTGTCTGTAGAGATCCCCGGACTGCGTGAAGCGTCTCTCGCACCACTTGCACCCGTGGGGTTTCTCCCTGGTGTGCACGACCGCGTGCCGGCTGAGGTTGTGGGAATACTGGAAGCTCTTCCCGCACTGGCCGCAGGTGTAGGGCTTCTCCCCCGAGTGAGTCCTCTCGTGCCTCTTGAGCGTGTACATGCAGGAGAAAGTCTTTCCGCAGAGGGTGCAAGTGGGCACCGACCCGTCGGGGGACAGGCGGGTCCGCGAGCCGTCCTTGTCGCGGAAGTGAGAGCTCAGGTGCAGCTGAAGGATGTGCGGGCTTGGGAACACCTTGCTACAGAGGGGACAAATGCAGATATGCCCAGGAGGCACCAGGACGCCCGAGGAGATGTCCGACGAATCCATGTCGTCCTCGCTCTCGTCTCGCTCTTGATCTATGTCCTCCTCTCGGGCATGAGAGCTGCCATTCCCCGCGAACATGTGTCCTAACCCTGTCACTAGGCTTTTGGCTGAATTCCCAAAATGCTGACTCTCTGGACTCCTGGCTTCGCTGTCCTCCTGATCTGACAGCAAGTCTTGTTCATCTTTAACAAGTGGCTCGGTACCCTGCTGCTGGCTGTCGGAAGCCAGCTGTCCAAAGACATAGGAGGGGTGTAAGGAATCTCTCCCCGGCACGGGCTTGAAAGACAAATCCAGTGCGCAGTCCACATCACTCGAAGCCAGGGGATGGTTAACAGACCTTTGGGACAAAGGTCCTGTGGAACTATTGACATTAGCCTTTGTTTTTCCAGCTGCTGCGGCGCACGGTTCTGCCTCTGTCGGCACAGAGCTGACACTTATATGATCAGAGGACCAGGCGGGGTGACTGCTGACCTTTTCTTTGCCTGCTGCTCTCTCGTATTCTGCAACGCTGAATTTTTGTTTGTTTCCTGGGTCAAACTCGTGGACCAGGGGCACTCCGGCGTCTAGAAAATGCTCCGCTTTCTCCAAACTAGCCGCCTCATCATTAATCTTCTCTTCGGAACATAATTCTTTATCTTTCAACTTGCCCTTGCAGACTTTCACAATGTCATACATGTGAAGGTAGCTCGCCGCAGCCAGCACATCTTCCACTGGGAGACTGTTGAATTCCAGCTTTCCCTCGTACATGAATTCGAGCAGCAGGCTGAAGGCAGGGGCTGTGACAATGTCACTGTTCAGATGCACAATATCCCTTTTGTCTAACTGGTCCCTGTAGAAAAGATGGAAGTACATACTGCAAGAGGCAAGAACGGCTCTGTGAGCTCTGAATTGAGCTTCTCCAACTAAAACAGTACAGTCACACAGGAAGCCCTGGTGACGCTGCTGACTCAGACACTGCAGCAACTGGCGGCTATGGTCTGGAAACTCCATTCTTCCTTCATAACCTGTTCAAAACAGGAAAAACTTGAATGCTACTGTAAACTAAAGCCTCCTAGCAGCTGTAACAAACAGATCGGCTTTTTGGTAACCCAAGCCAAAGAAACAGCCTTGGAGATAACATTTACTGTTAATTGTCTGTAATAGTTTTATTAAGGGGGGAGGAGGGGAAAAAAAAAACCACCAACACAACATGTTTCTCATCCTTTCGCACCTGCTCCGAACAGGAAAAACTTGATTGTAAGTAAACAAAAGCTAGTAAAGCAGCAGCCCCTCCAACCTTTGTTTCTCCCACTAAGCACTTTAATAAAATTATGCAGAGGAGAGCGCACACACACCCCCGAAAAGAAAAAAAAAAAAAGCATCAACTCCCAGGCTGTCTTCCCAGCAACGCTAACTTGGGGCATCTTTTAATAAAGCATATTCCCGCGTCACGCACGCACACACACACGCACATTTAAACTTTATCCTCAGTCGTTATGCACCGAATCACAACAAAACAGCGGCGGCTGGCGCTGGGGGAGCGGCGGCTCTGCGGGGAGGGGGGCGAGAGGCCCCGGCCCCCGCACGCCAAAAGGGCGGGGGGGATAAAGGGGGGAGGGAAAAAAAAAAGTTTCCCTTGAAGTTATTAAAAGGCAAGGAGGGAAATAAGCGGCGGAAGGCCGGCGGGAGGGCAGCACGGAGGCTGCAGCCGGCGGCGTGCCGCGGCCGGGCGCTTACCTTGCGCGGGGCGCGGCGGGGCCGGCCGCGGGCGCGGAGCCGGGCGGGCAGGAGGGAGCGCGGTGCGAGTGCGACCGAGGCGCGGCGGGAGGGAGGGAGGGGGAGAGAGAGAGAGAGAGAGAGAGGCAGGCGGGAGGGAGGAGGAGGGAGGGAAGGAGGAGTGCTCGGTTTGCTAATTACACCGCAAGCTGGAGAGTCAGCTGCTCTGACTTCACTGCGATGGAAATGCTACCTCCAGCTGTGCGCCTTTTAATGCCATATGTTACTCCAAATCTCGCTACCAGCCAACCACAGCTTGCTGCCTTTTAAAGTTCCAGCAGCCCCATTTATAGCCCGCGATTAAATCCCACAAACTTGCCCCGAGCCCGCCCCCCCCTCTCCGACACTCTCGCCACCACCAGCCCCCAGCCCGGACCCCACCTCCCGCCGCAAAGTTGCTCCCCGCAGCCCGCCGCGGTGACCTTCGCCGGTGCCCGGCTCCGCGCAGCGCTGAGGGGCCGCCGAGGGGAAGCACCGCGGAGCCGCTCCCGGGATCTCCCCCTCGCACAGCCGCGCTCCCCAACTTTGCGGGGAGCACTTTCCCCCGCCGGGGTGTGGCGTGGCGGCGAGTTCCCCCCGCGCTGCCCCGCTCCGCGGGTCCCCCCGCGTTACTCACCGGCGGGCGGCAGCGGCGGCGCTCGGCGTCCGCATGTGCGCGGCGGCGGCGGCGCGGGCGCTCCGCGGGCGCGGCGCGGGGCTGTGGCGGAGCAGGTTGTTCGCCGGCCGCTCTCGCGATACTTTGGCCGCTGCGAGCCGCGGGTGCGGTGGCGAGCGGCCGTGTCCCCGTCTGGAGCACACAATGGCCCCGCCGCCCCGGCCAGCCCCGCCGCCGCCGGCCGGTGCGCGCTGCCGGCTGCGCCCTCCCCCTCGCCGCCTCCTCCTCCTCCTCCTCCTCCTCCTCCCGCTGCTGCCGCCGCTGCTGCTGCTGCTGCTGCCGCCCTCCCCTCCCGGCCGCTGCATTGGCAGCGCCGCCGTCCCGCTCCCAACTCCGCTGCGCCGCCGCGGACAGGGCGCGCCCGCCCGGCCGCTGCAGCCCGACGTGCCGCGGAGCGCGGAGCGCGGGGCCGGGGCTGCGCGGCCGCGGGAGATGCGCGGAGCCGGGCCCGCCGCGGGGCTGGGGCGAGGGGCGCGGCGCTGCCCCCCCGAGACACACGCACACACACACACACACACACACACATATACACACAGCCCGGGTTTGTCTGTAGTTGCGCGCCAGCCGATAAATACCAAATGCCGACGGATTTCTCAAGATGACCTTTTCGATAGTTGATTTGAAATTTAAATTTTAATTAGCTGTAATCGCATCAGGAGTGAGCGCCCGGCGAGGAGGGGGCGCGGGGCTCCCGCCGGGGCTCCCAGCCCGCTCGCACCCGGCAGGCGCGGCCGAAAGCGCCGGGAGCTGCCCGAGCCCCGGTGCCGCTGCCCGGGATGCCGCGGCTCTGGCCGGTCCCGGAGCCTCGGGGCTGCAGGGGGCTGTGGATGGAGGCTCCGGGCCGAGGTGGATGTTGGCGTTTTTGAGGGATGGTGGGTGAGGGGGAGTGCAGGGGTGGCGGAGCACCGCGGGCACTTCAGAGCTCCCCAGCGAACGCCGTGCGTGGTGCCAGCTGCAGTCTCCAGACTGTGCTTTAGTCTCCAACAAGTACGGCAGGGAAACTCCTTTCCCTTTCCTTCCTCTAGGTTGCTTTGCCTAGATCGTAATATCTGCAAAATAGCAACTTTTTTTTTTTTTAATTAATCCATTTTCGCCCCACATTTTTCTACAATGCACCTTTTCTACAATTAGCACCTTAAAACATCAGGTTTAATTTGGATTTAATCTAATTTAATTTGGATCTCTGATATATCAAGGCTCTTTGTCGCAGGAGCTGGGGTCTGCATCACCAACACCACTTTTCTTCCACAGACCTCAACTGTTTAACTCCATTGGCAGTGAATGCCAGGATATTTGGGTGGGTTTGAGCATTAATGATTGCATTGTCACAAAGCCCTTCTCAGAGTAGCAGCATTTGGTAATACTGTCAGCTGTAAGGTTCAAACTGGAAAACTCCAGCTCAGAATGTGGAGGTGCCCAGCTTCAGCAAAAGAGTTAAAGGTCCTGGGGTTAAATCAGTCACCATTCAGTAAAGCTGAGAGCTTTATCTGTTTGTCCGCCATGGCAGACAGGACTGGGGAGCTCTGTCTGGTTAAGACAGTGTCATCCTGCAGTCACAGCCTGCACAGGCTCCACCAAAACTGGAGCAATTTCTTCCCCAAAATGCAAGAGCAATCTCCATGAAGTTACCCCGTAGATTTGCTAACTTGTGGTTTTGTTGTCTTTGTACAGTGGAAATGTTAGGCAGAATTTTGTACTCATAAGAATTAGGCTTCTTGGCAGAAATACTTAGTTTTGTGTAAGTAATAATTCATGTTACCCTCTCCCCTTTAATGAATAAATTGGGAAAAGACAAGATTACAAAAAGAACCCAGGTATTAGTTCCTATTTGGGTGCTGTAAGCTCGGTGTAATTGCCTACAATCCAGCAGTGTCTTATTTTTAGGAAGCCAATTACAATTTCACAGTAAGTCCGTGGTCATTATCGGGTTAGAAGTGTCAGAAAATACAACAGCATTCCCATTTCCTCTAAGTACCCATTTGGCATGTTGCTGGCTTGCTTTTTCAGGACCCAGACACACTATACTCACCTTCACACCAAGGCAACGCTGGGTACAATGCAGGTGTTGTACTGATTTAGCCACGGCTGTATAAAATACTGGTAGTACAACTCACTAATGTAAACAAGCACAAAGTCATTACTGGAAGCAAGGCAACAGGAAGAACTGCCCCAGAAACTTTATTCTGAGAGCTCCTGTGCTTCTGACAGCCCTTGTGGGAGCACGACAGGGTGAGCAAAGGATCTGCTTTCCTCTGCCTGGCCCCTGAGCCCTTCTCAGACTGAGGGCTCCCCTCCCACAGGCCCAGAGGAGGCTCTGTTTTCAGCCCTTCCCCAGTGGAGCAGAGCCAGGCAGAGCTGCCCGGCCAGCACTGAGCTTTGTGCTCACAGGAGATCACAGCCACCAAGCAGCAGGATGGCTGAATGGGGATGGGGGCTGATGGAAGCTTTGGGAGTGACTGTGTTCAGCATCCTTGTGCAGCTGTGTGCATTCCTGGGTCTGGCTAAAGCTCTCCTGGGCTCCAGCAAGTCTTTTGCTGCCTATGGAGCTTTCCAGAGTTGAGAGAAAGCCCAGCTTTAGGGCAGAGAGAGTAAAAATCAGTGGTGCTGGCCGGGCTTCCACTTGCCAGGCAAGGCTAGCCCTGCTCCTGGTTGTTTTTGCTGCCTGGACACCAGCCAAAGCCCACAGAAATTAGTAGAAAAACCAACTGGATCAGGTCCATAAAGCCTGGGGACTCGCTTCCATTCTTACCCCTTTGATCCAAGAAGAGTAGGTATTTACTGAGTGGGGCCTCTCTAGCCCTCTTTGTTGGCCAGATGCAGAAGCAGTAGCAACAGGTTTTTCATGCCATTTAATCGTTTTCTCTCTCACCGCATTGGGCAGAAGCCTCTTTGTGTTTGTTCCTACATGATTTCAGTGCTTTTATGTTCCTTTTTATTTTTAATAGGACATCTTCTTTGTGATAGTCCAGTTGTATTTCAGAGGGAGAGTCAGGGCCTGAGACTGTCTAGTACTTGTAAGATTGAAGCTATTTTAAGTGCATTGGTCATAGTGAGGTTTATTTGCAGTTCTTCCAAACTTTTTCAAAGGCTGTTTTATCCCTTGCAGACGGCAGCGAGCATTAGAAGGACCAAATGCTTCATCCTCTCCTGTGAAACAGGGAGGAATTTAACCCCAAAAAATGCAGACCTGCTGGTGGTAAGACAAGGAGCTGCCCTTGGCATCCACGGGACTTCCCCAATTAGCAATCTCCTCCAGCACCTACCCTGCAGTCAAACCCAAGGTCAGCATTTGGGGGTTGCTCAGTTTGCAGCCAAGCCATAAAAGTGGGCACGACTTTCCCAAAGATCTTTTCAAGCATGTCATCCAAGACTCCAGAAAGCATTAACTTGCACTGCTGCCATTCCAGACATTAATCAGAGCATATATTGCAGACAGTCTCCTCAGCAGTGTGCTTATGTGAGTCGTATTTGTTTTATGGCTGTCCTGCTGATTTCTCCCCGATAACGAGACCCTGCGTGTGCTGCAGTGTTTGTGAGAATATATTGGAGCAGCCAGGGCCATTGTCAAATCACCCTAGCAAATGGAGAGGCTGGTGGCACTAAGCTGCATGTATAAATTACATATTGTTCTATTTGCCATAACGTGGCTGTCAATAAGGCTGCATCAATCTAGGAACAGGCATTAAAATCAAAAAGGACTCTGCAGAGGTGCCACTGGCACAGGTCACATTTGACTCTGCAGTGAGAGCTTGCAACATCCCTGTCCAAGCCAGCCAGGCATTTAATATCACACCTGTACCTTGACTCCCCTGTCAGCTTTCACTCAGTTATTCATCTTCATAGTTTCATTCAGCTTGTCTAACCCTTGGTGTCTGGTTGTTTGGGTTTTTTACAGTCTGCTGTATTCTGTTTTTCTGGAAATGGTAAATGAAGGTACCTTTTCAGCCTTTATAAAGCCATTGCTTTTTCAGTAAAGAGAGCATGCTTCTTGCTTTCCAATGGTGAAGGAAATTTGCATGGCATTGACAAGGCACACTCTTCTTTTAGAGGTTTTTTCCTCTTTCACTCTTGTACATCACCCTGGCAACTGTATTTTAACATTGCTTGGGTTTTCTTTGCCAAATTAATTTAAAAATTCAAACAAAATTAAGCAGGTTCCTTCCTTTTTAATATTTGTTTTATTTATTTATCAATGCCCAGGAAGGAATCTGAGAACCCACATTATAAAATAACAGGTGTACAGAAGTTTTTAGCAGGATAAATAGAGAAGGACAGTGAAAGACCAGTGGACAGTAAGAGACAAAATTGGTGTCTGTCAAAATTTATCAAACCCAGACAAAAGTCTTTAAAACAGCTCAATAAGGGTCCAGTGTAGAGTTACTAATTTCTTATTAAAGGAGAGAATTTAATTGGTGTTGCTCTATTTGTAAGCAAATAATGCACCGTGTTAACAATGCACTTTATTTTGGTAACTCCCAGAAGAGACCTTAATACTGCAGAAGTGTTTTGCTAGATTAGGATTGGGAAATCTCAGGATGAAAATACTTGCTAAGCAAAAAATATAACCTAGAATAAAGGGCTTTCATTCTAAAGATGTTCTCACACAATTTTTGCAGCAGTTCCTCAGAAAACACTGCATCCCAGGACAAATCAGTGTTACCACAACTACTGCCCTGAGCTTTGTAAGGCAGAGATCTGGCATATTTATCCCACTATCTGCAAAAGGTCTCTTAAGCAGGATCCATTCCTCTCCTGGGACTTGTGGGGTTGGCAGAATGTGTTCTTGGAACAAGTGTTGGGTTCCTCATTAGATAAATCAGCAATCTCAGGGCATAAAAGACTCTGTCTTTTCTCACATGTGGGGTATATAATATCAGTCCTCTCTTTTGCTTTTCCATGGGGTTTCCGGATCAACCTAGCCTGAGTACAAACAAACAAGCATCCCAGATGCCTGTTAAAATAAGGAAATCCCAAACATCTTGCTTTTCTCCATTGCCCCTATTAAAACCTCCCTGTTACACAGTTCAGGCTGTCCTTGCTACAATGTGATATCCCCTCCTGCCCTCCCAAACACATCCCCATAGCTGCAGCAATCACCTCTACTATTCCCTTATCCTTTTATCAGGTGCTGAATCAAAACCAACCTCTGTAACTTGGGGTGCTCACACTGGTATCATCTGCTAACCCTATTCCTTACCCTCCTGGGATGTTTTCCTCTTCCCTCACCCTTGTATCCTTTTTGTGCTGGCCCCTTCAGCAAAGGCAATTCCTGCTCTTTGCTGTGCCTCAGCCTTGCCTTGGTGTTGCTCACGATGTAGACAGAGGAGCTGGGATAAGGATTTTGGTGATACTGGATACGAAGGATTTTGGGAGCTCTGTGCAGAGAGAAGCTGGGCTCAGTGGGCTGTCTCTGCTTGACTCCTTAGGGAGCCTGAATTCCAAACCTGTGCCTCTGAGAGCAGCCCAGCTCCAGAGAAATGGGAGGCTGGGCATGAGGAGAGCAAGACAGACCATTTTTCTAGTCAAAATGAGCTGCTTTTGTCTCAGGGCTGTACAGTAGCCATCACACTGGTTGCTCCACTTCCCTCTCATGTATTCCAGGTGGAGGGGAAGTCCAGAGAATGTCATGTAAGAAATGCAAATAAAAATGTCTTTCTAGACTTCCTTCTCTTACGTACTGTCTGCCAGAACCTTTGCTCCCCTCTCTTACTGTTTTGCCTATGGATGCATTTGATGCTTTTATGTTGCTCTTCTGGTAAAAGAAGAATTACTTGCTGCGAGTTTACATAACTTGCCTTTTACTGCTCTGGAAATGAATATGGGACTTCAGTCTTAATTACACTTTCAGTGTAAGTCCTGCTTTAATGAATTGCTGAAAGATGTGAATAAAATTAAACTTCAGAATGTGGCTGCAGAGTTGGATACCTGAGGCTGATCACCCCACTGGGTCTGTGGGAGGAGGAGCACTTAGTACCAAGGTGAAGGTGCAGTGAGGGGGAACAGACTCCCTGAAACCTGAGTAAGTTTGAATTTAGATGCAGGTAGACCCCTGCCTGTGGAAGAGTTTTGATTTCAGAGCTTGCACTTGTGTATTCAACACTTTGCTCCTGCATCATGGCTTCACAACACAGCAACAGACTTCACTGCTTCAGGAAGTTCAGGCTGCAGGCTGAGATCCAGGCTATCACATTACCGAGTTCCTCTTGCAACACAGCCACCAGCCTGAGCTCCACCTGCACCCAGGGAGGAGAGGGATTTCAGCAGTTTGCTCTTGGAAATAAAGTGGGAGGGTAGAGATGTCAGAAAATGTAAAAAGCCTTGAGAAAAAATATACCGGCTCGTTAAGATATACCCCCGATGCTTTTGCAAAGTGTCTGTCTCACCTGGTGAGCCTGGTGACACTTCCTAAAGAGCAAAAGACACTCAGCACCACACTCAGGCTGGAGGCCAGCCCACAGCAGTTAATAAGTGAAAGGAAGCACCTGGAATGGTGATCACCTGCCGGGGACCTGCGGGTGTCGCTGGTAGGATGTCACCCGGTCACAGCACGGTGGGATGAACGGAGCACTGCCCTGGAAATGGTGCTGTGACCATCTGTAGGCAAAATGGGGTTTTGTAGAAGCTGGCACCACAATGAAAGGCTCCTTTGCAGAAGACAAGGAAGGGGCCAAACTAAAAGTAAAACTAAATGGACTGGGAGAGTTGCAGAAGTAGCAGTGGGCCAAAACCCCGTGGTTTTTACATCTCCCTTTTTTGCCTGACCTTCATGACCCAGACTTGATGATGTGCCATGGGGGAATGGACCCCTGGGCTGGGGTGACTGTAGGACCCAAGGTTTTTGTAGCCAGCAGTGTACATGGTGTGAGGTGCTGCTGCTCATGCCTGCCTTTAATTCCATAGTCCAAAAGGCTAAGTGCTTTCTTTCAGCTGAGTGAAGCAGAGATGGCCTCCAGCTCTAGTCCAGAGCAACGTTCAAACTACACCTTTGTAATCAGGATATTCTCAGGCTCTCTGCTGCATCTCAGTGATGATTATAGGAGAGGATTTGTGACTATATGAATTTAGACCAGACTCCTAAGAAGGCAGGGACAGAAAAGGAAAGCAGAGGTCCTTTTAAGATCAGTTCTAACAAAAATATAAATTTTTTAAAATTTGGTTATTGAGATTTACTTGAATTTCCCCAGCTCTTTCAGCACTGCATTTGATGTGGAGTCAATACTGAGAAGATCAGCTCCGATGGAGAAGCTGAAATCCAAACAATTTCTCTCTTCTTATTAGGAGATCAGATTGCCCACTTGATTAATGTATACAGGTAAGGTGGGCAAAAGTAGTACAATTTATGTAAAGCAGAGATGAGAAAGAAAGGAATTGTAAGGTAAATGATGTTTGGAATCATAGGGAACTCTGGGGAAATAAGCAAACACAAAGGAACAGGATAAGGATAAGGAACACAAAAGAAACACAAAGGAAAAGGATAAAAATGGCCAAAAAAGCAAGTTTTATTTACTGGAAAAATAAGATGGGTAAAGGCTAAATCCCACTATCCTTTACTCATGCAAGGATTCCTGTTGACTTAAATACTTGTGTAAAACTATTTCTCTGGGTAAAGGATTTGTTGGACTGTGTCCAAACCCGGGTTAAGGTTGATGTTTTCACAGAGGCAGCAGCAGCCTTTCGAATGCCACCCTGGGCAGCAAACCACATCCACGGGACACCTCTCACAGGACACAGCACACAAGTGGGCAAACAACAACAAGAAGCAGCCTCTGCTGAGGTGCCTGGGGTGCTCGGGGTGGCGGGGGCTGGCAGGAAGGTGACTCGGGGCTGCAGGAAGGGTCGGGGGTGCCGGCTCCGCGGACCCTCGGCCGCAGCTCGCGGCTGCCAGCAGCACAAACTCACACAAGCTGTTCTGGCACCTGGCCCAGAACAACACGGGGCTGTTTTTTCCCTTTTGTGCTCAACTCTGTTGCACTGGGACAATGTGAGATTTTTAATTTTATATGCAGAAGGAAGAAAGAATTCGACCTTTTCCTTTTTTTTTTTTTTTTTTAAACTTTTCTGTTTCTCCACTGTACTTATCTTTATGTGCGGTGGTGTTACAAGGCCAGGTCAGCAAATACTTTGTTCCAGTGGCAAGTTTTTTGTGCAAAGGTCATAAGGGGTGGCTATGAGTGATCAGGGCATTTTTAATAGTCACAGACAGATGTGCTGCTCCTGCCTTTAATTTTCTGCTTCTTCTGTGGGCTGCCAGGTCCAACTGTTGCAGAAAGAGGGAGAGAACAACAAGACGAGCAGTAGAAGGGAGGAGTTTGGTGCTTAAAGCCTGACAGACAAATGAGATAAAAAGTCCTGTGTCCCCTGTGCCCTGCTCTTGGCACCAGTGACTCAGGGAGCCACGTAGCAAACCTTGCACTCGTCCAGGTGTGCCTCGATGGAGATGCAGAACTCTGGCCAGCCACGGCTCTTCCCACACCTTCAGCAGAGCCATCAGAGTGAGCCTGCATGTACCTGCCCAGCAGCACCAGCCAAGGCTCCACTCTGCCAGCCTGAGCCCACTCTGAGGGAGAGCTGCTCATCACCCTCATCCTCCTGCAGGAGTTTGCATTAGGCGCCATCAACATGCACAGCCCTGGTGTCACTGAGGCTCCACTCCAGGCAGGTGCTCCCTGGATCAGGACCTAAATGGTTAATTTTCAAGTGGCTTCTTAGAGCAGATGTTCCCATGTGTATCCCCTCCTTCCTTCTTCTGACACATTTCCTACACAAACAGCAGATTGCATTGCTGCTGTCCTTTTGATCTGTGGGAGGGGGAGGAAAATCCCACACAAATGATATTAGTTCTCTTTTCAGGCAGGCTGGTGATGGTGGGTATGGGCATGTGCCTGCCTCCCACCTCTCCCTGCCCAGATGCTTTTTCTGGGACTTTCTTCTTTGGTCCCTGCCCACTTCTGGAGCTGCTTTTGAGGTTGCTTACCTTAAAGTCTGGAAAGAAAGAGGAGGTAAGGATGGGCAAATTGAGGAAAAATTGTTGTTGCAAAACACTGCTGTCTGTCTAAGCATATCCAGAGGCTGGGATACTGTCTGCTCCATCTGCTGCCACCCTGCTGGCTCTTGTGCTTGGCTACCTGCACTCTTTGTGGGCACTGATGAGTTCAGCCACACTGCCTGGGTGAGGCTTAAGTTCTTACCAGTCAGGAGACTCGCTTTGAGCTTGTGTCTAGATCATTCCCAACCCCAAACTTACTGTCCAGCCTAGTAGTCTCAGGTTGCTGGGGGACAGCTCCTGCAGCCTCAGTGAGAGGTGACTCAGGATGGGGTGGCAGCACACTGCAGGGTCAGATTATTATGGGGAGATCAGGCCTTCCCTTCTTCTTCCAGGATAAGAACCAGGACCAGCAGAAAACTCTGCAAGATTGTGGGTTCAGGATGAATAAAGGAGGTGATTCTCTATGGGATTGTAGTTTAGGTGTGCGTCTCCTTGATACAGCACCTCTGGGGTGTCAAGGCTGCATGGGTTTGGAGGACCATGAGGAAATTTCATGGTTAATAAATTCATCAAAAGGTGTTAAATGCAATGCAGAGATTTGGGTTTATAAAGCCACACAGTGCTGACAGCGTGAAGAATATTCTGGGGTAGCATCACTGATTGCTTACCCTGTTCTTACATTCATCTGACCACATCACTGCTGTTCTATTTTGGAGAGAAGGCACCAGACTTGATGTTCCTCTGCTCTGTCCCAGGATGACCTTTGTTTGTACATTATTATCCTGAGACAGAAGAAAGCTTCCTGTCACTCTGCCATGGGTGGCACTTGCAGAAGCCCTCTAGATGTGTGATGGGGATGATGGAGGTAAGGTGTGATGGAGCTGATGGAGTCAGGGTGTGGTGGTCACTAATTTTTCTAGCATCACCCACCTGTGACTTGCCTGGGGTGAACAACACAAACAGTTCTGCCTGAGCTCCTTCCTAGAAAGGCATTGCTGTTCAGGAAGGAGTTTTTGGGATGTCTGGGGGGCTTAGCACTGCAGTGTCCCTGTCCCTGCCACAGCAGCAATGTGGGTGCACTGACACAGGGCAGGATGCACATGTGAAGTAGCCTAGCACTGAGCTGCCTGCTGCTGAGACATCTAAATGTAGCAGTGGAGTTTCAGAAATCAGATTTTTTTTCTTTATTTAATTTTGTCTTTTTTTCTTGCTTTAGCATCATCCTCATTTCTAACCCTCAGCAGTGGGCTTACAGCACCAGTGCTGTGTGCCATGGCCTTTGGAAGCTCCTATAACAAGCACCTGATTATGATGAGGTCGATGATTCTTGAGGCAGGGGATGGGAGGGCTCAGACGTGACACTGTGACCAGCCAAAGCAGCAAGGCAGGGAGTGACTGATTGAAACGCTCTAAATAACAAATTCTTTTAAACCAAAACCAATTCCAAAGAGACTCAGCATATTTTCAGATGTTATTCATATAGAAGGAGAATCAAATATCATCAAATAACCCACTAAGCCTGACTTGCTCACTGGCTTAGATGGGATAAGCTAAGCTTTGCATGTTATTTCACTCGATTTCTTGAGCTTGTAACCAGAACCAGGCAGTTTGCAGCAGTCAGCCCTCACGTTCAATTCAGCTCCTTCTTCTGTTGCTAAATTTATTCAAATTGCCCAAGAGTGTGCACTGGAGCCATCTCCATGTGGCTGTTCCCCAGCATTTCTGCAGAGACATCGAGTACACAGGGATCCTGGGTGTGTGTGAGGGGGAGGATGTGTGCACCACGAGCCTGGCTGGGCACTGCCAGCACCTCTGCCTTCCCAGAACATCTGGGAGAGAGCCAGAACATCTGCCCCTGGCACAGGCCACCGGCCTCAAGCAGTGCTGCTCTTGCAATTGCTCCCACAGCAACAGGCAGCAGCGGGAAAGGGAAGAGCAGGCTTGTTACACTCCTGCAAGGAAAAGTGCAGGTTGCTCTTCTTTCTTTTTGCTTTCTTCTTTTTGCTTTTCTTTCATGGTGTTTCACACACAGTGGCTTTTACAGTTGTGTTTTGGAATGTTTCCTAGATGGTGATTTATGGATATCTCTGGATTTCACAAAGGTCTGATGATTGGTGTTTCACCCTGTCTGAGGGGGAAAAAAATCACCTGCCCAGTTCTTTGTTTTCCACATTTACATTTTTTCATTATTCCTCATTGCAACCCATCAAGTGAGCCCTCAATTCTAAAAGTACAGGGGTAGAAAAGCTACAGTTTGCTCTATTTTCATTTCCCTGAAACTTTTTTGAAATTCATGAAATGATGAGAAGTTAGAGACTGCAAAGAAAAAGCAGCCAGAAAAATGGGGACAGGAGAATCCCTCCCACTTGTCACCCTGGCATCACCCCAACATCTTTCATTTCATTTTGTTCAGCAATAACAATAATAGGAAACAGACTTTTTAATCAAGTTATCAAGTGTCCTTTGTGAATACTCAAAAAGGTAATTGTTTTTTTAGTTTACTACCATAAGCACTGGGCTTCATGGCTCAACAACTGGAAATGGAAAAGTTAAAAAGAAAGGCAGGTTATGGTAGGGACAGTCCCAGTCACCAGGAGCTCAGACTGAGTAAGGGAGACAAGGATTCCCCCACAAGCATCAGAACCCTGAGGTCTGCACAGACCATGAGGGTGCACTTGCTCTTAGACATTCAGTCCATCAGACCATATTGGCTCTGCAATATCAGTAAAAGCTGAAAGCAATTCCTTTGTGCCTTTCCCAAAGTTGCCAGCATCCCCCAGTCGCAGCCAGCATCTGTCCCAAGGTACAAGCTGTCCTTCCCTGATGCTTTCACAGGTTATCCCAGGGCCTTAGGTGGTTATCTTTCCCATCAGGAGACTGTATGATGCATTTCAGCTCTTAAAAATATAAACCTACCAGCTTCATTGCCTTGTGTGTAATATGTTTATGAAGAGTGTGTCCATACAATTTATACCGCTAAATTTTCAATGCTGTGGCAGCCCTTAGTAGCCTCAGATGCATTCAAGAATCAAATTCTTTCCCTTTAACACCAAATTGTTCATTATTATGTGATTTATTCAAAGGCTGCAGCGTGGAAAGTAAGAAATGCCTGTTGTTGCCAATAATATAATCACATGTAGGGCTTAATCCTGTAAACATGCACAAGGAAAGTTACTTACATATCTAAATCTTTGGTGCAAGCAGCCATTTGAATAAACTCCTCGGCCTGAACATGCATCTGTACAGTATTTAACATGTAGGGTTTGAGCCAGCCTGGGGTCTTTGTGCTAAATATATAATAATTATTATAATGAGGGTATTAATGATTTGTTTGTGTGCTCTTCTTACATCTAGTGCCAAATATTATACAGAATGTGAATCTGGGAAGAATTTAGCCCTTCACATTTTATATCTGTAATAATCCATGACTGAATTGCTGGATTCCATCTCATTTGTATATGCCATATTTTTTTCCAGAACATCTGTTTAAACCCACACTGGATAGCTGCCAGATTAGTGGAAAGGATATGGTATAAAGAAGACTTTTGTTTCCTCCGAGCAAGGAGAAAAAATAAGTTACAAGTTGGTGCAGATTGCCGAGAAGAAGCAACTTTTTCTCTCCAGAAGCAGATGTCCTGTAGTGTTTGAAAATGAAATGTTTTTGTGTCTTGCAGGCAAAGGTTCTGTGCTTCAACAATATTGATTGTCAGTTAGTGCAGGCTGTCAGCCTGCCGTGGTTAACCTACCAGTTGTTGGAGAGACAATCACGAGCAATTAAGAATCACATTTCGCAGTTTCAAATGCATCCATATTGCCACTTCATTCAAAATCCTTTTTTTTTTTTTCCATATTGGAAAGTACATTGGTGAGAGAGAGAGAGAGAGAAGGAGTTTTCTTTTTTCCTCCTGCCAACCATATTTTCATTGCTGGCCAAATTAAGAGAGATATATAATGCTCATAAAGTTGCTGCAGTTTCTTGATTAAAATCTTACATCCAGCACTCCCTTCAACATCAATCTATATTAATAAGGAGGGAGCACATTGCATTGCATGTCTCTGTGTTGTGCCTTAGACACAAAGCACCAGGGAAGCACCAAGGAAAACTCAGCTGCAGAACAAGCAGAAGCACAAAGAGGAAAGGACTGTTCTTCATGAGGACGGATCTTTGTGATTTGAAACATGAAAATGGATAGGAAGATTAAAATCAAGAAGAGCCAAGGGCTTAGCAGCTGAAATTACACCAGTGCTGGCTATGCAGCAGCACTGGGAATGGCTGATAGAGGCAAGGTAGCAAAGAGCTGAAATCAACCTGGTACACTGAGAAAAGCAGCCCAGGTGAGATGAAAATGGAGCACTACAGATTCCCAAAATCAGCAGTGCCTGGCAAGCCTGTGGCTCTTGCCACCCCTCTGCCAACCATCCTTCAAGGCTTCAGTAGCTGGTGGCCCTTTAAAGAGGAATATCAGAGACACTGGGTCTGGGCATTCTCTTCCCATAACTCAGTTTGTCACAAAGCCTGTGCCAGGCACAATGCACGTTAATTTGTGACAAACTGTGCAAACTGTCACCTTAGTTGGTGGTTTCAGTCCAAACACCTGGGAACCATCTCAACATCATAAACCAGCATGACTTAGAAGGACTTTAGGCAAAGACAAATCCTGCCTCCTTTTCCAAAACTATTCAATAAAAAATCATTTCCTAAAAGCAGCAAAAAAATCCATCAGTTCTTCCAAGACAGCACACCACTCACAGCCTCAAAAGAGGTTTCTGATCATCAGATGACTCCCACCATGGGGTTTCTCCCCACCCCAAACCTCAAAAGGAGGTGAAATAATACAGTGAAATCTTCAGAAGCCCTTCCTGTGCCTCTGTAACCCACCTCTCACAAAATCCTTGTGTTGTCTGGGTCTATAATGCTCAGGGGAATGGGGCTGGGAGCAGCACTTGCAGGTTTTGTTGGTGAGAATATGGCCCTTGCAGACACATGGGGTTCTGCCTTATACACAGGGAGAGCAAGAAAATGTCAAATCCTAAGCAAACCCATATACATCATTCAGAGATTGTCAGGAGCAACCAGCAGAAAATGTCAGCACATGCTTCACAGCTCAGAGGATCAGAAAAAGAAGTTGGCTGTGACCCTGTCCTTGGGAAGGGTTTTTCCCCCACCCTGCACTCCCTTCCAACAGCATTGTAAGCACAGAGCAGCATCCAAACACACTGAGCCAGCAATGGACTTGAGCTGAGTCCCACCGAGCTGCTGTGGCATTGCAGCACTGATGGGTTAATACAGCGAAATCTTCATGATTTAGGATCTCAGCAGAGGTATTTCAGGAAGGATGGGCAATTTGGGTCAGCAGCACTGCAAATGAAAGATGCTCAAACTGGGGAATCCAAAGAAAAAAGGGAAATTATGCAGCTGAATAATATTGAAAAATCATTTCCTACATGCAAATGCACACAGGTTCTGATACCAAGGCTGATGTGAGTATAGAAGTGAAGAGTTTCATGTTTAGTAAGACTTTGTCAATTCAAAACTTAGATTAAAGGGATTTCTGCACAGTAGCACTCTGACCATCTTCACCTCCTCTCTGTACAAAACACAAGTTTGTGGTTTTACAATCACATTTTCCTATTTTTAAAACATGTTTTCTCTGCTGTCTTGCTCTGTGAGAAAGACATTGAAAGTGCAAGAGAAACTGTCTCAACAGAGGAAACTGAAATGGTTTCGTGCTTGACATGTGAACAAGGGAACAAAGTAAACACCGACAAAAATAGAAAGCAGTGCTTTATTTTCTCTCTGATCTTTCATTTTTAGGGGATATTTGTGATTACAGAGAACTTCCAACATTTCAGGCAAATGGGAAATTTTTAAACAACTGATGTAAAAGCGAGTTTAGGTGCTAGCATGCGATGAAACAATATCTTATTCTTACTGACAGCAGGATACAAAGATTGTTTGTGTTCAGGACTCTTCCTGAACTGAGCGAGAGCAATGGATAAATGGCTTTAAATGGACTGCAGACCTTTGCAGCACACTCCAGAACTCTGATAGCTCTGTCTCTTTGATTCATCTAGGGTTAAGCATCCAAGAAAACTAAACATGATTTTTCCCCCCTTCTCCTATGTCTGTCTTTGAGCTGAGGAGGAGTTTTCTATCAAGCAAGTCAAGCTGTGGAAAAGTACCCTGAGCACCTCACTGCTATTTATGATCCCCAAAATCTTGCTCCTGGTACCAGAGATGAGAAACTTGAGAAAATCACTTGGTCTTATGCTAATCTCGATCAAGCTGTTGACACTGACATTAAGCAAACATACTGAGGTGTAATTACATTTCACACTGATCCATGAAATATTCATGTAATAATAACGAATACATACATGCAATCCTACAATATCATCATCATAAACTGTGGTCAAATATGTATGATATTTGCAATTCTTATACCTTGTTCATATAAATAAATATTCATTAGAACTGAAACTAATTACTGCATGGTTGATGACAGCTGAGAATATTAAGCACCACTACTGAATAATGCCTTCAAAGACAATGAAATGACATTCATTTTTAAGTTGGGTCAGTTTATTTCTCCAGCTATGATAATATTTTTTCCCCAATGGAAAGAATAATGTTTATACTAATTGTCATGAGAATGTTTAAGCATTTTCTGTGACTAGTAATCAAATTAGGGAGCTGCAAGTGTCTGTAAGCACACCAATGTTAGTCTATTTTCATATTTAAAATTGGCCTTTCCCACAGCTCATTCAAGTTTATGTTCTAGCCACATGTCCCACAGATAAATAAACAGATGCTCTATATAAAGAGTTAGATCATATTCTGAATGAGTGAGGAACATATGTCATCATTAAGGGAAGCTTCAGTGCCAACGCTGGCATTAAGGTAGAGGAAAGAAAACAAGGAGGAACTTGAAATAGAGCAACATAATCCCAAGGAAGTTGTCAAAACCAGAAGAGAGGTTATTTGTGCTAGAGTTGGCAAGAAAATGTTGTTCGGCAGTTTTTACAGAAAAACAAAAGAATAGCTAGAGGAAATTTTGATTTTTAATTAAAAAACATCCTCTGTTGTTGGTAGTTCTGGCCTGAAACCAGAGAGTATGTTTTTTTACCTTAACATGCCAAATCCCTATGTTTTGTTTGCACTGAACTTTTTGTGCAGTGTTTGAGGTGCCCAGTTTTCCAGTGAAAACAAGAAAACAAATAAAACTGAATATTCCCAGGAATATTTGTCTTTGTTGGAAATCTAATTTTTTTTTCAAATGAGAAATTTTCATGTAAGTTTTTTTTCACATGCTGCTGATGAAAGGAGGATATCCAGATATAGCTGATGATAGATCTTTGCTGTCTGAATGCAACCAGATGACATTGCCTTTATTGTTACTGTAGTGTTGTGTGCTTCATAAATAGAGACTGGAAAGACAGTTCATGCCCAAGAGATCATTGTAATCTAAATATATGTCTAGAGGCTTTATTTATAAAATGTACAGAATCAGGGGTTTTTAATTGCATGCAGAAATATTGTTCAGAGAAAAGTACTATGCACACATAAAAAGAATTTTAGTTCTGAATTTTGAGAAAATTGTAAGTGAAAGCTCATACTATAAGTGACAATAAAAAAAAATAAAAGAAGAAAAAAGATATTTGCAAATACCTTACGGATTTAACTGCAATTCGATCATAGCAAATGAGCAGAGGACTGACACAGAAAACCTGGAAAAGACCAAAATCCCCCTGAAGAACCAAAAGAGGGAGGCGACGTCTGTGATGGGCAGAGATCATTGATGCAATCAGAGGGTTTATGCAGGATATTGATCCAGGTGATGGTTGATTTCCCTAAATAACAATCTTTCAAAGATACATCCAAAGGTGTGGTGAATAATAATGCACAAGATATTGGAAGGAACAGCAGAGCTGCTGCTACTCCGATTTTTATTGCTAAATTCCCTAAAAAAGGGTCAATTTTTTGGTTTTGGGGTATCCAAGGGTGGGAAGGGAGAGACTGTCTAGAGGAAGAGGAAAGACCCAGTTGACTGCTATCAGCATGGGGGGATGAGGATCAGGAAATTGGGGGCCATTTGGCTGACGGTACATGGAGAGGAGGGACGCTCTGCATCTGCACAGCGCGCACCACCCCCGGGGGAGGCTGCTGCTTTTAGCAGCCACTTTTGGCTGCCACTTGCATTGGTCAGTGGCAGTGTGTAAAGGTTTGGCAGTACACAGCCGGATCTCTGTGAGACTTGGCTGCCTGCACCATCTTTTTATGTACTTGATTTGAGAAATGAGTACACGACAGAAATTTCTCATGGCCTGACGCGACAGAAAACATCCAGTGCTTTGTAAGCTGAAAACCTCCCTTAAAGCCCCAGATCCAGGAAACACCCGCCTGGCACTCTGCATTTGGAAAAGAAACTTTACAGGAAAGTTGTTGAAAGGCTATTTGGGGCAGGATTGTTTATACCAAGAAGCTTTATGGTATTTCTTGTCCATGGTTGTGCAACTGCCCCTCTGTCCAGGTGCCCAGCGTTGCCACAAAATGAATCTACACCAACCAGTCTCTGACAACAGATCCTGACCTCCTGAAAAGGGAGTGGGGAAAAGGGTGGCCTAGACCAGGGTGGCCTCTGTATTCTGAATATTCATTCAGAATACGATCTAGCCATTGTTGTGGCCATGACCATCTGCTCTGGGACCCTTGGATGGGCCAGTCTTCTGAGGCTGACTGGAAGAAGAGCAGAGCCATAGGTTGCCAAGCCCAGTCAACAGGCCCTGGCAGGCAGTTGGCAATCAGGTATGTTCCTACCTTGCTCCAGCTATTTCATTTATGGGACTGTTTGGGGGAAACATCTGGCACAACATCTGACTGACACATATACAGCTACAGAAAGCTGATGAAAACCAAAGCAGCTATCAGGGATAACAAAATGAATTTTTGTGCATCTTAAGCCTCATTCTTTTCTCTCAGCCTCCAGGACTAACTCAGCTGAGGTCAGTGAAGGACAGGCTAAAGATGGTGTGAGTTTTGGTTAAAATGTTCCTGTCTGATGAGACATTCTCTTAACCAAGCCATCCATTTCCCCACTTGCACCATCACTGATTTTGTGTAGGACCTGGGATAGTAATTTTTCTTTCCCACACCTCAGTTTCTCTCTCTAAATGACAGAAACAAAAGGCTGCTTTGGTCATACAACTTGATATCTGCCAGTGCATTCTAGAAGAGCTAAACATAATTACAGCCACTCTGGCTCCATTGATGATTGCATGTAACTTTTGGTGAACATTTAACAAGCAAAGGTAAAACAGGATCAGGAGCTGGAAAGTGAAATACTTGCAGTTTAGCCTGAATGTAAAAAGCACGTCTTCAGGACAAATGATGAACATTTGTCATCATGAACAGAAGCTGTTCACCACTGCAACAGCTTCCCAGCAACCATGGTGGATTCTCCATGCAGAGCATTTACAGGCTGCCTGGCTTTTTTTCTAACATTAAAGACAGAGGATCCAGAGGACTAGAAATGTGCTTTAACATTTAGCTTTCCTGTATCCAAGAGCTGCTGTCCCCAGTACTTTAAATTAAAGATAAGAGGATGATGTGAGGGAAGCCCAGGTCCCCGTGGGGCTCAGATCCAGCTACCGCGAGCGAACAAGCCGCCTCACGTCAGCTGAGATGTGGTAACTCTGTGGGTGCTTGCTCCTACAAGCAATAACAATAGCTCCCTACAGCAACTGCAGGCTGCTGCCTCAGCCCTGTTTCACCACAAGCCAGGGCCATTCTGCTGCTTTTACAGGAGGCAAAGCAGGGCCATGGCTGCAGCAGTCACCCCGCTCGGCTGGGCTGACAGGCAGCAGCTGGTCAGAGGGCAGGAGCTCCACTGAGACCTCTCCAGGGATGTGGTCATCCTTCAGACATCTTAGAAGTGGATTGTGGCTGTGCAGTGGCAAAGTTCAAACAGGAAGCCCACAATCTTCTCCCCAGGTCTACGTGAAGTTCTACGGCTTCACAAGCAGTCGCTGCTGCTGCTGCTGCTGCTATCCAAAAGAAATGCTTAAAATACTTTCTGCTGTTGGAATATGCCAGAACAGCCCTCCTCCCACATCCAGCCCCCATATGGAACGATCTAAATGCAAAAGAAATGACTAAAAGGGTGTTTTTGGAAATAATTAGGTCAATTAGAATGTAACAAGGAGAGTGGTCTAGACATAGAGAGCATTTAAATTAGAAACAAACTACTCCATTTGGGTTCTTCAGTTCAATCAGCTATTTAATCATCAATTCATCTATGTGAATTCCTAGCAAATTAGGGAATTTGCTAATTTAATGTACCCTCAAGGTGGTGACTAAATTATGTATCAATGTCACTGATGCCTGCTCTGTCTAAAGCAGGAGAAACACAGTCAAGCTCTTCAGAGTGGGGCTTTGGTGTCACACACTCTCCAGGGATCACACAAACTGATGTGTTTTAGAAAGGTCTGTAAGGGTAAAAAAGAGACTTTGGTTCTGCATTAGCCACTCTGAATTTTCTTTCATGTTTCCTTGCCCAAACCTGAAGCCCAAGCACAAAACTGCTAATAAATGAGAGGGAATTGAAAGGAATTTGTTTCTCAGCATGTCCTGTACTCTGGAGTGGCAGGTGGCGATTTTTGAAGCCAAAGGTAATAAACAATAATCACTTTTATAACTGATACAGTATGAGCAGGTCTAAAAGTGGAAGGTGATATAGGAAACCACAGCATCCTCTTACATGATGTGTTAAGAAAGTAGTCCTGGGGCATGTACAGCATGTCTCCCAGGCAATAGGAAATGCTTTCAGTGTCTCAGAAAATGCCATCAGTGGAGCTAAGCCTTACCTGGGCGAACCTGGCCCCTGTGCAAAGCCACACAAGAGTTATCCATCACTCAGGTCACTCCTCTAATTGTGACTGACACATTAAAAAAATCTGTTCTGACTCTATAATTGATGCCCTGCCAGAAGCCAAAGTGTCCCTCCTCTGGGGCTCAGATATGATCATCTCACATCCTTTAGGACTGACACAGACTGAAGTCAAGCTCTGAAGAAAACAAGTGTGTGGTGTGTCTCTGAAAGGGACCTTTGCAGAAAACATGGGTGGGGAGGAAATGGAAGACAAGAAAGTTGGGTAGAAAGGAAAACAAAACTGGAATTTTTGAAAAATTTTATTTTGTGCTGCACAATCTGCATGTTTTACCCTCTTTGCCATCCCTTTCATTTAGACTCAGCAATCTGAGGAAGCCCCCACTGTGTAGTCAATAACAGGATTCAATCCTGGGTCCTGCCTAGAGCAAAATGGATGCTATTATTTGTCACACAGTAGCTCTGCTTAAACACCCCATAGAAAAGGGTGTGCTGCTGTGTGCTGAGAGCAGGCTGACAGCCCCAGAGATCCTTTCTGGATGGAGTGGCACCTCTACAGGCAAGAGGCAGCATCCTTCCAGCACGAGGTGCTCTCTGTCAGACACTGTCATCTGCAGGGGTTCCTGAGAGGTGGCACGGTGACGGAGCCAGGCTGAACGTCACAGGGTTCAGATGTTTCTTGAGTGGTGTTCAAATGCCTGGAGATAGAGGGATGGGTGCAGCCTTGGCAAGATCTTAAAAGCAAGATAAGGAGCAAGGAATAATTAGGCATCTGACTGGAGCTGAAAATTCACATCTCTCCTCAGGATTGGTGAACAGCTTTGGCTAAAATAAGATGCAATTTGAATCTCTGCCAGTTGCCTGTATTAAGCTGAACCCTGCTTTTCTTTTCTTTTTTATTTTTTTTCTCCTCAAGATCAGAGATTGCTTTGTTCAATGTTGGAGCACGTCAGAAATTCTTCTGTGATCCTTGGAAGCCTAAGTGGGGGAGAAGAAGGAGTTGCCATATTGCTGCATTTCACACCTGGTGCAACCAAGTGAATGCTGCCTCCAGGTCTGGGTCTGGGATTCAGCAGGGATTTTGTGAAATTGCAGAAGCTGCATAGATACAGTTACCCACTTTGCTACCTCTTTGTGCCTGTTTTTAGGACATTTGTCTTGGTTAAATATACACTCCAAAGAGAGGGATCCACTGCTCATGCTGGGGCTGGCTGTTTTCAGAGATGTTTGCCCTTCAGCCCAGGAGCTTGCACAGAGATCCATAGCTATTCCTTCCATAGCTGTTCCTTCCATAGCTATTTGCTGGCTTTAAAATGACTTGCACTCTTCCCACATGGGCCTGAAATGGCACAGAGCTGGCCTCCCCAGGTCCTTGGGATTCTGAAAGCTTGCAGGCACCATCACTGAAGCCCAGAGCAGACCCAGGAGAGGGGTTTCAAGAAAAATACCCTTTGACTTCAGCAGAAAGTGAGATTATTTGGGCAATACATGAATACACCAAGTATAGACTAATGTGGTCAGATCTGAAATGAAAATAAAGACAATTTTAGCATTCCTTTACAGTGCCTGATTGAAGAATTTGGTCACATGGCAGGAAAGAAGGTCACTGATGAGATCTCTTTTAACAGAAGCTCATTCGTATTTTAAACTGGTCACATGCCTTCTCATTTGTGTCTTCTCTGATGTGAGTCCCCTCTTCCTTCATCTTTATTTACACTAATCTGTTTTCATAATTTGCTTTGAATTGCAAGCAGACTTTTCTCTGTCAGCCAGTTTGAAGGGGCAGCAGAGGCATCCCCCTCGACTCCTGCTTGCCCTGTGCCCAAGAGGAATCGTTTCTCCTAAGGAAAGCATCATGGCAACTGCTCTGACACGATGCATTTCATGCTGACTGGTCAAGATCAATTTTAGAAACAAACTGTAGCAGGCAAGTGTTGCTACTCTTCCATTTGTCCCTGCAGTCAGGCTCACATCAAACACACTCCACGTCACGTCGCAGACCCAAAGAAAAGGTTTGCAGCCAAAGCAGTGGGACACACAGCTAACACTATCAGAAGTGTTCCATAGTGATGGCAAAACACAGATTTCTATCACAGAAACATGGATCATGCTCAGGAGGACAGCAATGTTTGCAAAAGCGTGCAGTACATAATGAGGAGAATTTCACCACGCAGAGCAAGGAGATGTGGCGGCGGCTACAAAGCAATAGATTTAATTCATACCTGCGAATAATTTGATCTTCAATTTTCCTCCACGTTACTTTCAACACCCAAACAGCTTGTACAAGCTATCAACGGGCAGAAATTGTCAAGGAGTTATGGCTTTTTAAGATCTGACTTTCTCAGCAGTTGCAAACGCAAGAGCAGAATGCTGATTAGCCCTAAGATGACATATGCATAAGTAAAAGGACCCCAGGAATATAATAATTCAAGGCTACTTCAAATGGATTGTGTTTTTGTAAACACTACACAAACAGTGATTGGGGGAATCTGAGCCCCGAGCTGAAAGCCAGGCTGAATGCATTTCCAGGGAATGTGCAGTTAGCACCTCGACTGTGCTAGGATTACAAGGAGCATTTTTGACTATTGCTAACTATACATTGGAGCTGTGTGGGTCAGCGTGGTGACTCAGCAATCAAAGTTACTTCATCCTGCTGCAGAGGACTGCAGTTTGGTTTCCAGCACCACATTTAGGATTTCCAGGGGGAGCAGGAGATGAGTCAGGGAATTAGAGCAACCTTGCATTACTTAACTAGTGCTTGTGGCTTGATCAATGGCACTGGGAAGGCTCTGCTGTAGGGAACCCCTGCAACAGTGTCGCAGTGTGCTCGCTGCTACAGAGCGCTGTGGAGGCTGCCAGTGCACTCAGAAACAGGGGGGGAAATAGAGAAGACAAAAAAGATACATACCGTGAGCAAATAATGTGAAAAATTGCTGTAGCATCACATGGCAGGTATTATATACCTTATTGTGCATGAAGTGATGCATACTGTATCCCATCTGCGATGCAGGCAGACACAAAACTTCTAAATAATAATAAAATTACTAAGATAAAAAATACTGCTAAAAAATACTGCTGTTTTATAGGTATAGCCAATTCCTGGAATGTACACAAACCCCACAACATTCCTCAGAGCAGGAGTGTGTCCTCGCTGGTCAGCTGCAACATCGGGCAGGTAATTAACAAATGCCTGGATAAAACGAGCAAGGTCTTGTTTATCAATCAACATCCTATTAATTAGCTCACATGCCAATTTAAATTGAAGTGATTTGTATTAATAATGGTCGTCTGTGCAAGTTGTGTGGCTTACCTGCAGGAATCTGTCCTTGCTCCTGGGCTTAAATTTTGGCACGTATTCCAGCCTAGGAAATACCTTCACAATTTCAGAACACTGATTTTTGAGAGCTAAACAGCTGTGTAACTGATAGCTACTTATTAATAGAACCTTTACATGGGAAACCATCACCTGATAACTACATCTGAAGTGAAAACAGAATAACAGTGTTATGTAAGAAACTCTCTAACTGAAACCATGTCATAAAAAAGCTCCAATGACACACATAAAGGGGTAACATTATTTGCAAATTATAATAATGGCTTTCCACATCTGTTCTCATGAAGAGGGAAAGCTGTGTGGCTGCTGGTATTTTATTTAAGGTTTGGATCCATCCCATATTGCTTTACATTTTGCAAAAAACCCACAAAACTATTACTCTTATTCATTTTACCTTTCCTTATTTTGTTAAAGGCAGTGCTGTAGCTCAGGTTACTCTGAGGTTGTCATCATCCCAAGATCAGGTCAAGTCTCTTCTGGAACTGAATTATCCCAGGTGTGCTTTCAATTTAAAAATGACTCTGTGAGGACAAATATTAGGACAATCACAGCTGCTTCTGTGCTACTGCACGTGATTGTTATTTTATCATTTATAGACTTGTCAGGGCTCTCTGGTGCTGTCTGCTGTCCTCACACTTCACAAGAAGCAATGCCTGCCCCAAGGAACTTATAATCAAAAACCGCAGAGTGGGCTGAGAGAAGGGAATTAATCAATGATTGACTTTCTCTGCATTAAATACAGGAGTATCTGAGGCATGGAGATTCAATGACTTGGCTAGGTTATGCAGAGAGTCTATAAAAGAATTGGGAATTGAAAGTAGCCCTCTTCCATCTAAATCCAGACATGTTGAGTCATCAGTCAATAACAAGACTGATTTCCATGGCAGTGGTGTTTGGAGGCTTTAATCAGGTTTCATGTCCTATTATGCTGGGTACTGTGTAAATATAGAATAACAGATACTCTCTGCCAGCATGTCCTTAAACAGATCCCTGCTGATTTCAGTGGAACTCTACACGTCCAGAAGGATACCCTGGGGTAGATCTGATTTTCTAAATAGGGATGAGGCACAGTAGGTGGGAGTAAAACCTGCAGGATTTATGGGGAATATACCATTATAGGCAATGGGTAGCAACTTATTTGATCCCTTGTTTTATTTTGGAAAAGGTTAAATGAACGAGGGAAAATCATTAACTTTTTCAGTGATAGTCTGGTACCTATACGCTTTGAAGTATCTCAGTAGTGATGTTTTACTGAAATGTAAAAATTTTCTGCCCAAGAATAAATCAAAACCACTTAAAACAACTTTGGCAAAGCTCATGTCCAGTTTTGGACACAGTCTTTAGCAAAGAGCAACCTCATTTCTAGCTGGAAAGGTGGGACTGTGAAAGGTGGATGTAAAATAAAGATGCTATAATGGGAGAGCAGTGAGCACGTTCGGAGGACATCTGCTAAGATGTTATCGGTGGCAGAGAAGCCCTGCCCATTCGGTGACATCATTCCCCACAACTGCCAGCCTGTCCTGGCAGGCTCCGGGGCTGCAGCGGGAAGGGAACGCTGTGTGAGAGCCAGGCTGGATGCGGCAGAGGAACACAGTGGGCTCCATTCCCTCCGGCCTGCCAGGAATAAATGGCTGGGGAGCACTCGCTCCTCCAGCTGAATGCAGATGACAAGGCTGAGGGCGGGGAACACTGCAAGGCCAGTCAGCAGATTGATTTCTTTCACGGTTGCCTTCGTTATTTTAAAAGTTGGTATGTTAGATGAGCTCCAAGAAGCTGCTGCAGAGATAGTGCTCAGCACAGGACATGGACATGTGGAGAGGTGGGTTCTGTCCCACACTATCCCCTGTCCTGACTTACACAGGCTCCTCTTGGATCCAGCTAATGCATGAGCCCTTCTGCTCAAGGCTGGGAAGCTGAGCAGACAGGCAGTGTCCAAGAAAACTGATGCTACGTGCCAAGGATGCTGAGGGGTGGGGTGGGCAACCAAACAGGTACTTGTTACATCAGCACGTGTGCAGGGGCTTTGACCCTGAATTTTGCAGTTCATGTGTCCGATTCTTGCTCCTAATATCTTCTTAAACTTCTCCCTAATATCTACTTTTGGTTTCAATGTCTTACTCTACTAGCGTGCTTGATTCGGGACTGTGTTGTTGAGGCAGACCTCCAGATCACATTGATTTATTGCTGTTAGGTTTGTGTCACAGACCAGTCTGGCAGTGCATGAACTGAGCGCCCTTCCAGTGAACCTAAAGCAGTGTGATCCTGCAGAGCAGTTCACATGAACTCCGGCCTTCAGAGTTATCCCTTATATATGGATCCCATATCCTATATACGACTGGGTATATAGTCCATGGGACCCCATTAAAGCTACCCTGAAACACTCCCTCTTTTCTGAAACACGGGTCTGGAGATGGAGTCCTCAGAAAACCACTCCTCAGAGCCACTACTGCTCACACACACCAAGTGCATTGCAGCTTGTTGCTCTCAGGGAACTTCAGGCTGAGGGTTTGGGCTTGGAGAGGAACCCAGACCCCTCAGAGCAGGATGGACATAACTCACTCTGGCCACAGAGCACAGCAGCCACAAGCCTATCTGTAGGCACAGCTAACAAAACCAGTATATAAGTAGCCAAAGGCTAGAAAAAGCACTCAAAAGTTTTGTGACAAAAAGACATCTTACAGAAAAGGAGAACTCAGTGATTTCACTGAAGGCAAGTGATAGCATAAGCTTAGGCATCAAAGAAACATAGGAGAGAGATGCTCAAACAAACAAACAAATATTTATAATATATAAATTATTACTGCACCTTTCCTTTCACAGGACTGCTTCTTGTATTACAAATAAAGCAGAATCTGAATATAGATTAATATAGATCAGTAAGCACAATTTTGTGGCTGCAGTAGCCAGAGTGTCAGACCAGACTGATGCTGAAACAATCACTTCTCCCCTTAATCTTCCAAACTATATAATTTTGAGCAGGTGATTCAAAGCATAGGAGATTATTGTGCACATGCAGATGCCATTGAAAACACACTGAAGAAATTACAAGCAATCCCCTCTCTTCTGGCATTATTATGAAAATGATAAAAACATGTGCCAGTCCCCCAGGTAAATGTCATAGGTATATACACTTTAAAGAATATGGGAAGTCCCTGTCACCATAATGGTCAAAACCTTAAAAAAGTTGATTGCAACTCTTGCTCTTTAGGAAACTGCAAATATCATGAGGAAGACTGAGCTGCTCTGTGCTGGCTGTCACCTGGAGATCCACGTGGCACAGAACCCACTGCTGTGCCTGTGCCCACATCCAGCAGAGTGGCTGCTGCTCCTTTCACAGAGATCTGTTTGTGGGGATCTGCAGGGGTAATCAAACACTGAAACAGCCCCCAGGTTAATATGCCCACACTGTGTTTGGCTCTGTAATTTTGGGTGAAGAAAATCAGAACTGGGTATGTGAGGATTGGGAATGCAACAGGAACCTGAAAGATTTTGCTTTGCTTTTAGTCTGTGTCTGTAATGTCAGTGTTTCAGTCTCAGAAGATTTGCCTATCTGACTATAGTTAAGATTGTGATGTTGTCTCCCACAGATCATTGAAGTTTAGCTTTTCTGGGTATCTTTCCTGATCTAAGAATTCATGACAAGTCACTTTACAAGGAAGGGGGAAAAACAGTGGTTTGAAGCAGACTTCAGTCCCTTCACATCAAAGCCTCAAATGTTCTGATGTGCCTGCAGTGCCTAACGGTGCCTAGTCCAGACTGAGACTTGTGGTTATTATTGTAACAACAAAAGCAACTGCAGTGGGGTATGGCACACAACTGAATATTTGCCATTTTTGTGTTTTATTCAGTGCCTTTCTATGCAAACCAATTGGGTTCCTGTTTATGCATCAAACTCCCCACAGCACGTTTGCCCCTTGTCATGGCTATCATATTCCTGGTGAAGAGGACTGTACTGCTCTCACTTTGGGGTTAACAGCATGACACCCTGCCATCCTAGGGCTGTCTAGCTTTAGCATCCCAGGAACAGAAGCAGCAAACCAAAGCTAGGTCTCCTGTCCAGCCTGTTCCAGGACTTCCAACAAGCCATGAGGAAGAGCAGCAAGGCCTCATTCAGTGCTGCTCTCCAGCAACCTTACCAGTTCAGCTGACAGCAGTTTTGTAGGAAATTTGTTGGAGAAGCACAGATGCACTCACACATCCATTTAGTCTCAAGATGAATTTCTAAAAAGCAAATGCACAATGTTTCAGCATGACTATATTTATTATTTTTTCCAGAGAACCTGGTATTGTTTTGCTATTGAGAAATATACCTTCAAACATTGGATAGCTCAGTTTTAGAAGCATAACTATGTTTATTATATTTGGCACTGTGAAAAGCACTTCTAATTTCTATTTTTATTGAGCTAGATTTTTCTCTGAGTTGTTTGTTTAAAAGCTAATAATGCCTAGACTGAGATACCAGCTCTGTAATTCTAATAAGATGTCATATAATTTTTTCCTTTGAGTATGTCTGAGTACAGCCCACCTTTTAAAAAGGGAGGAACAAATTCATTGTTGGCCCACAGAGGTCCTGTCATTACTTGAATCATAGAACAGAGCTTGTTCTACTGGGGATTAACTCAGTAATTCCACTTCATTTTACCATGCTAATCTTTCTTCTTATGCCTGACTGGATAATTTTATCCAAATCTTCATAATTTAAAAATTTAGAAATAACTTTTAAAAGTGATGTTGAATTAATTGTTACCTATATATGTGTTAAAAATGGATGGGAACAGGAGTGCCTGCTCCTCTGGTGTGGTATCAATACACTGTCTGGAAATCATCCATTCTTTGCCACTAACTCCTACATGCAGTATTTTCAGGTAATGTAATACCAAGGCTCAGTTGATGCACCTTATCCTGAAGCACTTAATAAACCAGAGTTAACAGATGTGAAACCTGAGGAAGCGCTCAGGGAAATCTAGGGACTTCCCTGAAAATTAGGGTTTATAGACTATAATCCCACTGATGATAGCTGAGTGATAAAACCCACATTGTTTGTATTTATAACAATTCTTGAGTGATTTCATTGTTCTCAAAAAAAAAAAAAAAAAGCTGCTTTTGTTCATTGTTGATACAAAGTCACTCTTGTTGTTGCAGACCAGGCACTTCCTACTTTACCTGGGTATTTTTATCCACAGTACTTTGCTGTGTTTGAGAGATAAGCCCTTTCTCCAGACTCTGAATCACACTTCCCCCTCAGATTTGGGGAATGTCAGATCCAGATCGGGATCCAAACTTTCTAGTTTGGGCCTGTCTTTCATCATGGTAAATCAACAGTCGGCAAATCTAAACAATATGTTCATGTTGAAATCTGGAGGGGTTTTTTTTAATTGTACTTCCTTTCTAGCAAACAACGGACGTTTATTTTCTTCTCTTCAGGACAGAAAACTGTTTACTCTATGATCTTATTTTTTAAACTGCTGCTTCATTTGCAGGGGGAAGTCCTAATGACCTTGCTCACCATGCAGCCTGGGAGCTTATCAGTCAGGAGAGGGTTTGTCAGGAAGGTGAGAAAGCTCTCCTGAAATCAGATCTATTACCAGAGATCCCCCTGCCCCCACTGTCTCATAGCCAGTGAACTCCTATACTTACACACATTCTTTATTTCTAGATGTAACCACAGCCTGAAGGCTCAAAATTAGTTGATAAATTAATTTTGTCCTTGTTTTTGTTAAGTAAAATACATGTCCTCTGAGCTGCCTGCAAGTTTTGCACACTGATGATGAATTTAATTTTAAATATATCTTTAAGGACTACCTACATTTTAATACACACTAAGTATTTTGTAAGTAATACATGGTAGGTCAAAATGTGATCACAAACCCAGATTTTTCTTTTCCATTACCTTTACATCTTAGAGAGTTCCTACAGCCATCTCATTCTGCCCTGGGTAACTGGGCCAGTACCACGGGGCCTGCTTACTCTGCTAAAGTGCCTGAATGGTACATTTTTAAAACTGTGCTGAAATATGCCCCAGTAAACCTAAAGGTGAGGCACAGAAAATCCCACACTGATGTAGCTGCTCTGCCAGCAGGAACTGCTCTGTATGTTGGTGGGAAAGGAGGCATTACTCTTTCTTCACCCTCCATGAAGAAAAGTGAAACATTTCTCCTCTGCCTCATTGTTGGCTCCTCTAGCACACCAGTGTAGCCAAAATCTAGGAATCTATTTGATGCTCAGGAACCTTGATGACAGATATGATCAGTCAGACCTAGCTGATCAAAACGGAAGAAGAAAGTGAATTTCAGTAAACATTTACAATCATCAAATGAGGTAGTAAAAAAGCATCTTATTATATCCAATAGGTTGGTAAAGGCAGAGCTGTATTCCCCAGCTTTAGTGCTGTAAATGCGTTTTATGCACTTTTATGTTGCCAACAGTGCAAAGCTGTGGGAAGATGTGCTGTTTCCTAAATTCCAGGCAGCTTCCGATTGCAGAAATGTGATCATCAGTAATCGTACATTTCTGAAGAAATCCAATCAGTTCTTACAGCCCAGTTAACATTTATGGCACTGTCAGTTTGAGAATAAGCAAGATCTCTTAATGACCGAAGAAGACAAATTTTGATAGTGGGAGGGCGGAGAAATGTTAATCTGTCATTGGTGTTTCCACAACATTGTTTTTTAGAGCAGAATGGCTCTCAAAAACCTTACCAAAAATATTGCCATGCTGTAAGCAACAGTTGAAGCAATTTGTCATGTTTTGAGCCATTCCTACCGTGAAAGCAGGACGGCCTTGAGTGCAACACCCAGAATCACTACCCCAGCCCCTCCACGGGCAGTTCCTTAATTCAGCCTGTCCGATGTGGAAAGGGATATTGGAGTATGCTCCAATGTACTGTGGTACCTCATTAGTTAATCATCTGGTATTTTATGGGAGTGTAGGGGAAAACTCTGAGGGCAGAGAAGCAGAAATGGCACCCCATGCTTTTGGGGGGAGCTTGCTGGAAGCACCCCAAGAGGTTTAAAGGAGCCCGGCCCTTCCTAGAGTCTGAAATCCTGGGGCTGCCTGAGCCTCTCATCTATGTGGGGCAGGGTCCCTCTTTTTTGGGGCTGCCTTTTGTCCAGAGAAGGGCACTAATCTGGTGAAGGGGCTGGAGAACAAGTCTTACAAGGAAGAGCTGAATGAGCTGAGGGTGATTAGCCTGGAAAAAAACAGAGGCTCAAGGGGATTTTATAAATCTCTAGAACTCCGTGACAGGAGGGTGTAGCCAGGTGGAGCTCGGTCTCTCTACCCAGGCAATCAGTGACAGGACCAGAGAACATAGTCTAATGCTGCACCGAGAAAGGTTTAGGCTGGACATTAGCAAGAAATTCTTCCCAGGAAGGGTGTTTTGACATTGGAAATGGGCTGCCCATTTCAGTGAGAGGTGGTGGAGTCACTGCCCCTGGAGGTATTTAAGGAACGACTGGATGTGGCACTTAGTGCCATATCTAGTTGACATGGCGGTGTTCGGTTATAGGTTGGACTCGATGACCTGTCCTTTCCAACCTAACTGATTCTGTGATTCTGTGAAATTGTCCATGCTCCAGGCAGCCGTTCACAGTCCGAGTCAGGGCAGGCCACATCCCTTCGCTCCTGGGGCACAGCGTCCCCAGCGCTCTGCTCCGGGGCCGGGCCGCTGCCAGGGGAAGGGGGAACACCGGGCCGCCCGGGGCCAGGAAACACCGCCCCCGGGGCCTGGGGCCGGGCCGGCGGGTGGGCGGAGGGGGCCGGGCTGGCGGGCGCTGCTCCGCCGCGCTGTGGGAGCTCGGAGGGTGGCGAGGCCACGAACCCCGTCCGGGGAGCGGCGCGGAGCGGGGCGGCCCCTCGGCACGGGCGGGAAGCGGCGGCGGGACCCGGCGGCCGCTCCGCGGAGGGTGCGAGCGAGCGAGCGCCGCGGAGACGCGTGCGGGACGAGCCCGGCGCGGGCGGCAGGAGCGCGGCCCGGGGCTGCGGGGGGAGGCGGCGGCGGAGCGAGGCGAGGCGAGGGGCGGCCTCGCAGGGCGGAGCGGCGGGGAAGGCGAGCCGGCAGCCGGAGCGGGTGTGCGAGCCCCACGGGCCGAGCGCCTACGAGAGGGGGAGGAGGAGCCGCCCCGCCGACCGGGGATGGTGAGGAGGAGGCGGCGGCTGCCGGGAGCCCAGTGAGGCCTTCGCTCGGCGCCCGCCGCAGAGCCCGCCCGCCTCGCCGGCCGCCCCCTTCCCCCGCTCGCTCGCTGGCTCGCTCCCCGCCTTCCCTCCCCTTCCCCTGACTCCCTCCCCGGCTCCCTTCCCCTGCCGCCGCCGCCGCCTCCTCCCCGGGCTCCAGCCATGTAAGTGACCCGCTCCCCGGCTGGGAAGGGCTGGGGGAAGGAAGCGCCGGGGCCGGGGCCTGCTCGGCGCGGCCGCATTGTGCGGGGCCGGGAGGGAAGGGAAGGGCCGGGAAAGGGGGCGGCCGCTCTCCCTTCGCCTTCCCCGGGCGTGGGCTGCCCCGCCGTCCCCCGGGCACGGCCAGGCGGGGTGGGGGGCGAGGAGGCCCGGGCGGTAGGCGGCCCCGGCCGTCGGTCCGTGCTGCCGGCGGGCCCGGAGCGGACAGGAAGCTGTTGGCTCCCCGGGGATGCGGTGGGTGAGAGGGCGGCGGGGCGGGGGTCTCCCCTCGGGCCTGCCCCCGCCCCGGCCCCTGCGCGAGCATCCCCTGGGGAAACGGCGGTGGGGGCGGCTGGGGGGTGCCTTGTGATATTTCTTGTGATATTCCTGAAACAGCGGCGAGCAAAGTAGCCGAGGGCCCCCCATTTTCCCACCTCCCCCGCCCCCATTTTCTCCCCTTGTCTTCTGCGGCCGCGTTGTTCAGCCCAGCTCCGCTTTGCGGACCACTGAGTGTTTGCCGACGGGGGTGTGATTCCCTCCGTGGGCATTTCGCGTGTGTAGGTGGCTGTACAGCGCTTGTGGACTTGATTTTTTTTTTGTCTGTCTTTTTTTTTTTTTTTTGCAGTCGTGTTTTGCAGAGGTGTAGGGAGCTGTCTGCAGAATCCCCCCCGCCCCCCCAGGTGAAGCAGTTGCCGAAATGTTCTTAGAGACTTATAGGACTCGTGTCTATTTCTTTGTAAAACACGTAATCAAGCATATAAACGTTCTGGTACTTTCAATTCATTTTACTGACAGGACGCTACTGATGCAGATACAGCTTGCACCTTATTGGTGGTGTGTGCCTCCCCCCCGGCCGCCCCGGTGGGAAATATTTAACTGTTTTGCTTTGTTTTCCTACCACCTCTATCATGTAAGAAGCAAATCCATGATTTTCACTTGTTTGTTTTATTTATACGACAGGAGGGATGTACATTTCAAAATACAGTTATAAAAGGGAGTTACTAACACTTAATGCTCAAGAGTATTTGTTTGCAGGTAAATAAATTTGACATACTGCATGACTAGTAATTACTTTCATGTAGTAGTTAGTTTCATGGTGACAGCCACAACATTTGTCTGACTTAGCAGATTTAAAGACACTGTGGAACTACCTTTGATTTTTTTTTTAAATAGTAGGGTTTGTGTTGTGTGTGGTGTTTATAGAACTGTTTTTGGTGTGCAGCAGCGGTAAATCAAATTTAAGAATTGATCCAGTGTCCACAAGTCACTTTCAGCTCCAGTATTCACTTAGGGTCTTATAAAAATGTTCTGCAAGTGATTACATTAACGATTAAATAGTTTCACAACTGTCTTATTTCTTTGGGGACTGAACAAAACCTCAGTTACAAATACTTTAAAATGGAATTTGATTAAATATATCTCAGGTTGGTAGCAGAGTTCCGGGCAGCACAGTTCTTAAATTATATGAGCATAAACTGTAAAAAGACTTGTCCTTGTTTGGGAGCATAAAGAAGATTTTGTCTGTGCTGCAGAGGGGCTTATGAAGAAGTCACTTTTCTGCCATCACTCAGTTTGGAAATAGGTAGCTTAGTTTGTCCTATCAAACTGTTGTTGTGTTTGCAGCACAGACAGTGGATGTCGTAACTGTGGCCCCTCACCTGAACAGCATTAACCTCCTGTCTATTGATCAGAGACAGGAGAGCACAAATATTTCAAATTACAGTTTTGTAAACCTAGATTAGGCTAATAGATTGGAGAAAAAAAAAAGGGGGGGGGGGGAGGGGGGATGTGGCTGTAGAGATTTTTGTTTTCCAGTTGCAGTTTTCCCCATAACTTAGTATCTGAGAATCCTTTGTGAACCTTGTGATCTGCTGCACTTGCTGCCATGAAATTCCAGTATGGATGTGGTGTCTTGGACACACAGAGCACACAGTAGCAAATACTGGTGGCCACACCTCAGTCGTGGCCCACAATGCCTTTTTGTAAGGGAAGCTAAGATGGTGGCACAACCTGGTCCTTCTAAGCTTCCTTGAAAGCTGTCTGCCCAGATTTGGTAACTGGGTCATGGTGCGAAGCTGCCGCCGGCTCAGAGGGCCTTGAGCGCGTTGGAATCGCTGCAGCTCCCGTGAAACAGCCGGGGCAGGATTTGCGTAAGGCAGGAGATGTACTTCACTGGTCAAAGCCTGGTGGGAACATCTATCTGTACGCTCCACTTGGAACGCTGGCTGGAGCCCAACTTTGTTGTGTCTGTGCTGTTTTGGTGCAGTTGGCTGTCAGCTGGGAGCCTGCACTGGGGAGAGAGGGAAGGTTGCTCGTGGCATCCCATGTAACGGGCCTGAACGCACCGCCCTGGCCTGGTCCAGCTCCTCATCTGCTCTCATGACAGTGTCATGTGGCCACAGTAGGCAAACTTGGGCAGCTGGATCTTGTTTTGCCTGGTCCTGCTGCTGTGCGTTATGAGAACATGTAAGGATGTGCAGCATGTTGGGCTCGGAGTGTCCTGGGAGAATCAGGACAGTGCCACACCAGGGCAGTGGGCAATGCTGGTGGTGTGACAGGCAGTGTTAGCCCAGGGGAATGCTTTTTTGTAATCTGCTTTCTGATCTGGGCTAACAAGTGCAGCACAGACACAGTGTGATGTGCCAGGACTGAGGCTGGTGGGTCAGTCTCCCTTTAGTCCCTTGCTTGCTCTCCCTCATGAAGATGAGGTGATTACCGTAGGTGCTCCTGCATCCCATAAGCTTAAGCTTCAGCTTAATGGAAGACTTCCTTTTCTTCCTGATCTGCTCTAGGGTGTGAGTGGAAACAAATACAAAACTTTGCACTGAAAAGAGGACAGGAAGTACGGATGAATATTTCTACTTTCTTAGAGAAAAAAGAAAGTGAGGATAATGTATAGAAGAGAACAAGAGAAGGAGCTCTAACATGACTCTCCCAAATACAGGAAAGGTGGTTCTGCTCCACCTTCTGTTGGATACTTGGTTTGACTGACTCCTTAAAGCAGGTTTCATTGCTGCAGTGCCTACAGAAGTGAGTTATCTCATTATTTATGAAGAACTTAATAACCTTTAAGGCATTAATATGTACACAGAACTGGTGTCCCCATGATACAATGCTGATGTCATGCCATTCATGATTTACAGCACTTCAGCTGCGTGAGGACTATTGCAGCGTTTAAAAAAGTATTACAGAAATGCATGTTGAAAAACAAGCAAAGAGAAGACTAAGAGAAAGACCAAGTTGTTTAGCTTTTGACAGTATTCAGTCCTGTGCAGACACAGACTGGAGCAGCCAGGTCATATTTACCTCAGATGCCCTCTCTTCACTGGGAACCATTCCTAGATGGCCATAAATGAGGACTGTAATCATTCCTTTTCTTTTTTTTTTCTTTTTCCCCTCTAAGGATTTTATGGAAAAGGAACTTTTTCTGGTTTACACATCTTCAGTAGTACATTGACCTATAGTTAACTTGCTCTTCTATTCCGAGAAATCACTCTTGCTTGCTGCCACTGTCTTCAATAACATCTCTTACTAAAACAGATGTATTAGGCACAGCTTGAATGTGTGATTTAAAATACAGCAGATAGAGCAGGTTTGCTGCTGCTGGAGCTGTGCCTATGGACATCTTGTTAGACAGTGAGAAGGGATCCCCAGCTCTTCACATTGCAAATTAAAAATAGCTTAAGTTTTTCCATGTGAATAAGTGCTCTGACATGGCTGACTGAAGGACTGAGGTGGGACCCGTGATGCAGGTTGGTGTCAGGAAGTGTTTAATGTTTTTCCACTTTGTTGTGCCATGGCTTCTTTACAAAACTCTCCACCCCCTTCACCACCCCTCTCCCCTGAAAGGAGGTGGGCAGGTAAAGACACATCCCTGAGAGCACGGCTTCAGTAGCAAGTGGGAAATGTTTCTTGGGTAGAAATGGTAGGGAAAAGGCAGTTCAAGCTGCTTGGACACCACAGAGAGTAGAAAAAGTAGTTCCTCTGAACTTAGTATTTCTTTGTTGATCTGCTTCTTTTGGCTCTGTTGTCATTCAAATTCGGATTATTAAATGACAGTTGAGCTGATGACAAGCAGGAAGCTGCCAAGTTGTAATCCTGACAAGTGTTAAAGCAGGAAAACCTGGAGTAAGTTAGCTGCAGATTGGAGAGTTATGGTCTTTCATGCTTTTTTATGTTTTTAATAATAGTATTGCCCTTTCTACAGCCTAGTTTGTCTTGTAGCTTCCATTTTTATGTATGGTTGTTGGAAAGGATATTGATAGCTCAGTGCCTCTAAATGGTTGAATTCAGATGTAGGATGCAGAGGTAGGATTGCACAGTCCCTGCACCGTGTGACACAGAGTTAAAGCGCTAACTTTCACACCTGGGTGTTGCATTTCCATACTCAAGCTGTGATAATCTTGGGGGTTTTGTTCAACACTTTGCAAATTGCTCAAGCCTCTAACTGAGGTCTAGTCTCCTCTTGCCATCAGCAAGCAAGTCTAGCTTGCATGGCTGTTGTGCATTGTGCATGGCCATTTTGAAAGGAGAAAGCCTGCTGTGTTTGTCAGGTTCTATCCTAATTGCTCTGGACCTCAAGGAGTTTGTTCCAAGGTATCTCTGGCAGCTGTGGATTACTGGTCTCTATTCTGCAGCATACAGTGTTCTCATATTTATTTATGAAATTAGGAATTATTACATGTCACTTGTTCCAGTGTAATTTTTTGTGTATCTTCACTCCCTCAGGCAAACATCTGTTTCATGGAGTTGATAATTCTAACTAGTGAGATCAGCAGATTTGTCATTTGGAAAAAAAAAATCCAAACTCACCTTGTTTCTGGGAGAACTTCAACATAAACTGTTAACTGGAAAAGCTGAGGAACAGTAACAAACAGTGTAGGTTTGTAGGCAGAGTGTCAGGGGAGTGACCTCCTTTCTCCATCCATTTCTGCTGACAGTGATGGAACTTGTTCAAATTCCAGCTCTGTGCTTTGAACACTGCCTGTTTCAGATCACTGGGATGTAGTACAAAGCCCTCTGCCCCTGCTGGGGTTTCAGTTCTAGGTTGGATTCATTTTGACCACCTGTTTTCTTCCATCCAGTGTTGTGTCTTAGTGAGTTATGGGGAATTAGTTGCTTTTTAATCTAGTTTCTGATGGATGGCTATCACCTGCAATGCTCAGAGGTAATTGATGCACACGTGCCAAATGCATGCAGAGATGGTATATATTTGTCAGGTGGGAATGGGATGTCTCTGTGGTAGGTGAGAGACTCCAGTAAAAGCTGGGTCTTTGGTGGCAGTTTACAAATGCTGCTGGGTTTTGTTTTATTAAACTTGATGGTTACTGCTGGGAATTTGTCACCAGTTAGGTTTTTTGATCATTCAAATAATACCAAATTGGATGGCAGCATGGACGCTTCAGCGTGCATAGAAGAAATAAAGAAAAACAGGGAATATTTGTACCACAAGGAGAAAAATAATCAGATTCAATTTAGAAAAATAATAAAAGTTAATGCATTTGGGAAGTGATTACATTCAGTGAGGGAGAGAAATGCACAGAATGTTTCTGTGGTAGTCAGCCACCATCAAGGCACATTTTCAATAAGAAATGGCAATCTTGAGCTATTTAGAGAGGAATTTTGTCTCATAAAACAGAGGGGTAAAAGTCCCAAGTTGTGCTTGGGTATATTTCATTGTGAGAAAGGCAGCAGCAAACTGCAGTGCAGTTAAGGAAGAGCAATAAAATTGATCAGGGTGCTGTAAGGGCTGGTTTGGGATAACAGTAAGGTACATGAGCTTATCTGTGGTTGTTTGTATACATCTAGGAGAGGTAGAAATTAGAAATATCAAAGTTAGAGAAGATACTTTTTGGGGAGTCAAGGAGATCTGAGTGGGATTAAGGGGATGATGCTGAAGGTAGGAAAATTGTGAGCAGGACAGGAATATTTACTGTCAGAGGTTTATCTCTAAGACACACTGTGTGCTGGTTAATAGTCTATTATAAGGCTGTAAAGAAACCTTTCAGGAAATGTTCTGGAAGCCTTCCTTACTAGGAAACATTGCAAACTGGTTTTTGTGGTATTTCAGAATTTTTATTGTTGCTAAGAACGAGGTGGTGTTGCAGAGATGGAGGACTACTAGGGAAGGTCTTGAATCCACCTGTAATTCAGACAGCACCTGGTAGTGTTGTGAGTCTGCCCATGATCAGCCTGCTCAGTGAAGAAGCAGGACTTTAGCAAACTTGTATTTTGGCACCTCTACCCGCCAAGATAAATTCTTGTGGAGAGCTAAGCCCTTGCTTAAGATTTGTAGTAATAATAGAACAGAAAAATCCCAAACCAGCAATGCAGCAATGAAAACTACTCCCTGTTGTACACGTTGTTGTACATCTGCGACGTGCTTTGAAATGATGGTGTACTCTTCTTTTGATCCTTTTAGAAATAGCTGGAAAGGAGGAAAACGGAGGAGAAACCCTCATCCCTCTTGTGGAGCCTTCTGCTGGAGTTCAGGAATTTCAGCTGAGTGATCTTTTGCCATAAACTGGTTTTCAAGAGACATTCCTGCCATTATGAATGAAGTAGCGATAGTGAAGGAAGGCTGGCTTCACAAACGAGGTGAGTGACTCTTCCCTTCTGGACAGTGAAATGACTCCAATCCCTCTAATCTGGTGTTTAGCAGCATGTCCTCAAATAATCCATTATTTTCCTGTTCATCCTAGTGGGAAACAGCACATAGGGAGTGTGCCTGACTTTTTTTCAAGTGTTAGAAAATGCATGCATAAGGGGTTTTCTTGTGTGTGTGTGTGTTCATGTGTTCACCAAAAATTGGTGTCAACTGCTTTGAAAATGATGATAAAAGTAGCAAGTGAAGGAGATATTACTTAGAGTGCTAGAGGTTAAACTGTAGTAAATAATTTTGGTTTGTTTGTAGCTTTCCTTTTTATGCTAGAAGGGACAATTAAGATCAATATTTTTGATCAGTGAAAAATATGCCTGTATTTTGTGAGCAGTTCTGTGCTTTTGCAGAGACTTGCTAGAAAATGTGCTATTCTGTGTGTGTCTGAACTGCTCTGGGTACCAGTGTCCTGGACAGGAAAAACAGCCTTGAGTTTCTGCACTCTGTGCATTTTGCTTGTACCATGAACAACATTTGATTTTTATAAGAAGTCTTTATTCTTGACAGAGTGGCAAAACTGGAAAGACAGTCACATGTATGGTTAGGCTTTTGCCTTCTTTTCTTCCCAAAACAGTGTGTTTGGGTTTTTTGGGGAGGTGTTCATTTTCTAGTACCACAGCATAGATCCTATAGGGTATTACCTGTTCCTTTGTACTCTACTATTGTTTCTTGGAAAGGAGAGAGCAGTGTTAGGTACTTTCCATGATAGTGTCTCTTTTTTGGACCAAAACCAGGATCTGTGTGCTCTAGCAGTAGGGAAACTTACATGGTTCTGCAGACTCAGGATATTTCTAGAGGGTTTGCAACAACTTGCCTGAAGGTGCAAAGGTGTATCATAATTATTTGTGGAAGAAATTTGAAATGCATTATCATAACCTTGGTAAAGGCTGGTGGTTCTTTGGCAACAATAAGAAATATCTAGGAATTTAGAAAACATGTTGATCATGTGTATTTAACAGGGTGGAAGTGTACATGTCTAACAATAGGATATGCAGTGTAGTTTAGCAGATTGATCCTTGATGTACAAATGTTTTGTTTAGGTTTTTTTAGAGGAGTGTGTGGGATTTTTTTTGTTCCGGTTTATTTCAGTTGGAAACACCTTTGCACTCGTTAGCTTAAGTAGCTCATTCAGTAATTCTGATGTACCCAGGCTGCTTTGTTCTGACAAAGTATTTGAGAAATATTCTGTGTTTGGATTAAATAGAAGAAAGAAACACAGAATTATACTTCCCATTCCCATTTATGAATGTAGAAACTCTTCAAATCAGAGAATTATTTTTTTGTTTTAGTTTTAAACAATGTTTTCAGGCTGAGGGTTTTTGATCATCTGTTGTTGCAATTCTTCTTATACTTACCTGTAATTTAAAACAAAAGATCTGTTATTTTGAGGAGCACTGCACAAAAATCTGAGGGAGAAACATTTATTTTAAACAGTGTGGAAAAGGCATTGTCAGGATGATTCAGAGGCGCATGTGTCTGAAACTTTTAAACAATCGTGTTGTATTTCAAGTTTGTCTGTGTTTAGTTTTGGGAACTGAATTTTTGTTGTTTCTAGAATTACAATAAAGCTACTTTCGAGTAAGGAGACCTCTGGAGGAGGTCTTAGTAAAAGATGCCCAGATCTCCTGATTTTTTTTTTTTTTTTTTTTTTGTTATTTTAAAATTGCCTTAGAGAAACAGATTATTATCTCTGATGGATTGCTGATAATATTATGATGAGATTACGTGCTGAGCACATTCCAATTTTCAAAATGTTACTCTGCATGTTCCGCATATTTGATGCTGCAAATTTGTGCCTAAACTCCTAAGCTGTTAAACATACCTTGGCATTTTTTGGATGCCAGGTTTCCTAATCTTTTTAACCTGTTTCCCAGTGTCCTTTTGCCCTCTTGGTATGTGCAGGACACCTATTTCATTCCAGTCCATTGGCTTTGCAACTGTTAATTTGGTGTTGTCCTCGTGAGGAGGTTTTTAGAAAGCAATGCTCTATTTTCTCTTCAGCCTGCTGGTGTCAGCCCTGGGAATCTCTTGGTTTTTGTAGCTGTTCAGGGATGAGTTGACAAATTCAGTTCATTTGGCTCTGTCTTTGCTGGGGAGTAACTTACCCACTCTGTGTATGCATGTGTTTTGTTAAACATCTTTTTTTTTTTAATAATCTACATTTATTACCAGACACTATCAGTTTGCTGGCTCTGCTAGATTAAGTGCTTCAACCACAGGATGTTTCCAAAACTGATGTCTGATACGGTGAGCTTCTGAAGTCAAGGCATAAACAATAATTAGTGCAGGGAGGGACTGCTAAAGGGGGGATTTCAGATACAAGAAACATATATGTGTGTGTGTATATGTATATGTGTGTGTGTATGTGTATATATATAATATTTTAGATAATTTATAAAATCAAAATTTGCACTGCATGTGCACTTTAAAGATCCTAAGGTTTTCCACATGCAAATATATTAGGTAGTGACTGGCTAAAATCCAGATTGGGCAATGATGTTCTCTGAGCCTAACATTCCCCATAGCTTTGGTTGGATTTGGTGTCTCTTACAGTTCCTGTCCTGAGCAGTCAGACAGCATGGCTGCGTGCAGTTAAACAGTTGCCACGTCTCACCCCAGCAGTGGCTTAATTTTGGTGGTTTTAATGATTTGTGTATGTATAAATCAGGCTGCAAAGTGCTCTGGAGCCCTTCTGGATGGCAGGTGTAAGTAAGCATAAAGCCATCATTAGCAGGAGCAGGTGTTTCGGCCTGGCAGGGAAGTAGCAGGGCTTTCTAGAACTGTGTAGTTGTTTTCTTCTGTCAGCATGCTTTACATTTATGTTTTTGTTTCCAAGATTAAAAATACAAATGGAGAAATGAAATTCAACATTGCTGCCTGACCGAGAGCTCTTGGCAGTTCTCTAAGTCAGTCACTGAAGGAAGCTCCACTTCCAGTCTGTGCAGGGGCCAGTTGTGTCCATGACATGTCTAACGTCAACCAGGCAGAAATAAAAGAATTCATGAATGAACTTTGCCCTCCCCATCCCTTTCCCCATTGGTGCTGTTACTCAAATCCCAGCAAGGACAGACTCCTGTGTGTATACCTGCATGGCTGGACTGTTCCAGCACACAGGTGGGAGCTGTGAAGGAGCTCAGGCTTGGGTTGGTGCATCCAGCCTGTGTGTGTACATCCAGGGTATGCAGCCCCTGCTTGTGTGACACTGAGGGTTTTGTTTAGTGGGAAAGGATGGGGGAAATGGTTCGATGCAGAGGTGCTGTAATTGTGATTGAATATGAGGAGAGAAGGAGAAAATTATCTGCCCAAATTGCTGCTTGTTGAGCTCTGAGATTATAGGTTTTTCTGAATACATGTCATGAGGATCCTTCATTTTGGTTGTGTGTGGGGAACTTTTTGGAGAACAGAGGTGTACCCAAGTGTATTTTACTTGCTTTACTGATCCATTTTAAAGATCTCATTGGATTTCTTGCATCTTTCTGCTCTTATCCCTGTTTATAAAGGTCCTTCTATTGTTTTCAGTCTTCATCCTGTTTTTTTTTTTTTTTTTTAAGTCTTTCTGCATGGCTAACAAAGAGGGGATTGTGTGTTTTGATACTCTGTCATCTCTGTCCTCCCTAGTATGTCCGGTTTTCTTATTAGGGCATAAACTTGTATGAAAAAAAGGAGTCTTTTGGAGGCAGGGAAAGAGGAGGAGGGAAAAATACACACTGACATTTGAAAAAGGAAATTGAAAAATCTCCATTTCTCAGTCTGAGAAATCAGAAGCAATTATAAGGAGCTGGAGAGACTTGTGTATTCACCCATTAATATTTAGCAGGAAATGCAGAGCTATTTTGTTTTTAAATAGCATATTAACACCACATAGTAATTTTAACCATGAAAACCATAACATGTCCTCCAAATGCCATTTTTTATGGACTTCAGGCAGGTAAAACTATTTGACTGATGGAGTCTGTAGCTTACAAACTGATCAAATCTAATAGAGGCCTTAAAAATGAGAAATAATACATAAGATACCTACTCCACTTCTGGATATAATACTTGTTTTTTTTTTTTTCTTTTGGTTAAAGAATTATTTCTGTAATGAATGGAGTGATACAGACAACCTAATAAATAACAAGTGGCCCATTGTGATTTTTCTTGCTATAGCTTCATTGCATAAAGGGGATGCAAGACCCGTACGTAAAATACAAACCAGGACTAAAATGCTGATTGTTGCTCTTTTAACTTTCCCTAGCAGAATAGCACAGATGGTGAACTTTACCTTTGTTATTTGGAGCACAGGTTCGTACTTCCAGTATTCTGTTAGTGTGAATCAAAAGAGGATTTTACAAGACATGACCAGATGTATTTTTAAGCCAGGGAGTCTCTGGTGTTGCTGTTGTTCTTCACCTCTTCTTTCTTCTCTCTTTTCTGTTCTCACCATGTTCCCTACCTCTTTTTCTCTGTGTATGTGTGTGTGTGTTTTATTTTGGGATGTTTTTTTGTTCTTACCTTGGCTTCTGTCTGTCCCTGGGATGTAGTGATGCACTGTCTTGGTGACCTGTGTAGTCAGAACCTTTGAGGTTCAGATTAGTTCAAGGATCGTCTGCCTTTCATGGCGTTTCAAAGAATGGCTGTGGCACTTGATGCAAAGGATCCTCAGAGCCATCTGAAAAGATGCCAGCTACAGAGGGCACAGCTGCTTCAGGGGGGAATGGAAAGGTAAGAAACAAGATAGGGGCTGAATGAAGAATGGAGTGGGGAAGTTGTGACAGAGGGAAAGAAGCTGATGCTGTTTCTAGAACTGAAGGGCTGGGTTTATAGGGAAATCTGTTGCTCTTCTTGTTGGAAACAAAAGATAAGCTGTGTCAGTTTGTGGTTTTCCTTGTGTGTCTCTTTTTCAACACAAGGGGCAATAGTTTTGCAATTCTAGCTCTTGGTTGCTTTCATTTTGCTTGTCCTGTTCTGGGAAAAGGGGACTGGGGAGGAACCAGGAAATTGTCAACTAATAAATCTGACCTTGGTGGTAGGCAAGATGCTAGAGACATTAAGAAAGGATGAGATCACAAAACATCTGGAGAAAATGAGCTGATAATGGCTAGTCAGCTAGACGTTTGGAGGGTAATCTCATCTGATGGAATTACTTGTGGAGCGATCATAAGAAACAGGCTGGGTCCAGTGTACTGTAAAAAATTTGCTCTGGATGACAGGAGAAGTCAGAAACTGAGAATCAGCTGGTGCAGTGTAACTGTACTGTACTTCATCTTTGAAAGAGCTGGTGTAGCGTAGAAATGGCTCATCTTCCTTTCACAGAGCAGACTACTTGTCTTGGAGTGTTTCTGTACTTTCCAGCAACCTTTCAGAAAACTGTCTTCCAGAACATTTTTGCATGAAACCCTTTCTTTATTATACAGCTTCACATTTTTGAAGGGTGACATCCAAATGTTTCTTTCTTCGGTAAAAATTACTTCCAAAAAGTCTTTATTCTAACATTTTCACAAAACACTTTCAGTTCTTTAGAGAAGTGATGCTGGGTTAGATGTGTTTTTCATTGATTGTAAACTGACTAGAGCTTACTTGGAAGTGAGACTGAGCCCTCTGTCTTTTAATGGCAAAGAGGAAGAGCTGGGATGTTGATGCCCAGGTTATTTATGTCAGTCCTGGAAGTTTACTTTCATATTCTGTTTTATTGCACATCAGAAGCGAAACAAACTAGGTCTCAATTTTATCTCCAAAAGTGGGGTAGCGTCATAGATTAATGTTACTTGTTATTAAAAGGGATTTGAGAATGAGGGATCTAGGACGTTGCAAGCCCTGTAAAAGCAAGCCTAGGAATGCATGATACAGTGGATCATGCAGAAAGTGCCTGTATTGGCTTTGATTTTCTTTTTCATGGTTCCTTCCTTTTCAAAAAGGGAAGGGTAGGCCTCTGAAAAAGAAAAAAAAAGCTCTCCATGTTTTCTGTTCTTTTTTTCTCTCAGTAGGCATATTGAGAAGTCATCAGGTTTGGATGTAGGAAGAAAGAAGTTCTGAGTGAGAATGCTATTTTGAGGTAAAGAGAAAGGAAGAGAGCAAGCTTGCTCATTCCTGCAGAGGTGATTTTAGGCAAGGTGCTGTGCCATGCATTTAAGATTTGGCGCCTTGTCCTCACTTGGAAATGTCTTCCCCTGCAGCCCCTGTGTGGATGCCAGAAGGTTCCTTCCCTTCCAGCTGGTGCTGCTGCCACTGTGTAAGCACTGTCAGCTGCACTCCTTGTCTTTGCCTGTGCCTTCCCCTGCCCAAACTTGCTCCTGGTTATCCCTTGTAGCCTGAGATTCTGCCACCTGAAAAAGCTGGTGAGGACTTTGATGCTCTTAGAGCAGTACATGGTGACATGAGGTCTCTCTCCTTTCATACACTTTCTGTGTCACTGATAATTCTCTTGAAAATTGGAGTGGTGGTTGGTGTCAGATTCGTTTGGGAAACAGACCTTGATATCTGTTGGGGAAAAAGAAAAGGATTTGCTTAATAGCTCAACGTTTAATTTTAATGTGTTTTAAAAGAGAGAGCATTGTAAAAACCAAATACTTGTCAGCTGTTTGGGGTTTTCCCCATTTTACATATTGGAGTAACTGATTTACAAAGAAAAAAATTAGTTAAGCCTTATTTAAAAGTCATCTCTCATGGGGGAAGACAGAGGAGGGATTATTATTTTCAGATGCATTATGTTGTAGGTACAATATGCTTCTTAAAGGGGGAACAAAAACCAGGAAACTATGTGAGGAAAGAGGAAGAAAAAGAATGGAGAAAGAAAAGCACCATATTAGGTGTGAAGTAGTGTGTTTTTGTGAGAAATATTTACTGCAGCTGAAAGGGGGAAATAATGAAGGCTGACTTTGAGTGCAGTTGGTAAGCATGCTACAGACCTCTGGGGTTATTCTCCCACCTCTTCAAGCTGAGCCAAAAATGTGAAAAAGATAGCTAGTCAAATAACATTGTGAAATTTGTTAGTTTATTCAAAAGTGCATGGTCATATTTGAGGACAGCTGAGGTAAACAATCATCACAGACTGTGGGCAGTCAGTTACTGTTTCCCCTGAGCCTCTTGGGTAAGCTGGGAGAGCATGTTTTGAAGTGCTGTCCAAAACCCAGGCCTTTGGTGAACTGCATGTAGAAGTACACTTTGGAGTGAGTGGTTCTGTGCATGGTGCAGTGGTATTTCATGCTCTTAATGAGACTGAGTGCAGCATCTGAGTAATTTATGGGGCTGTCAAATCAGTCTCCTCTGCCTGGGCTTTACTAATGGTCTCCTAATGAGAACCACAGGATAAGCATGCCAGAAAAGTGTGCTTTGTGTTGGTGGTGAACCAGAGCCTTCACAGGAGATACCTGTTTTGGGAGGGAGCTCCAGCCTTGGAATGGTTGGGGTTGGAAGAGGCCTTGGAAGATGATCTAGTCCAGCCCCTGTGTCAGAGGCAGGCACACCTTGCCCTAACTAGACCATGTTGCTCAAAGCCCTACCCAAGCTGGCCTTGGACAGTTTTGGGGATGGGACATTCACAGCTTCACTGGGCTCCCTGTGCCAGTGCCTCACCACCTTCAGAGTGAAGAATTTCTTTATTAAATATTACATAGTCTAAATCTACTCTCCTATATTTTAGAACCGTAACCTGTCTCAATAGGCCCTGATAGAAAGCCTCTCAGTCTTTCTGTCCTCAGTATGTATAAAAAGTGAGCAGTAAGGTCTCTAGAGCATCCTCTTTTCAGGCTGAACAGCCCCAAACTCTCTGAGCCTGTCTCCATAGGAGAGGTCTTCAAGACAAGCATTATTTGCTGATGGAGACTCAAGAGGTTGACACTGGTGTGCCCTGAAGTGAACTGGTGCTGATGGAGGTCAGGCTGCTTACAGCAATTGCTACTAATTCTCAAATTTTAAGTGTAGCCCTTATGTTTATGTTGGCTTTATAAATCAGTTCCCACCTGTAGAAGTCCCAAGGTTTTGAAAGTTTTGCCTGTTTTTCTTCCTGAAGCAGAGAAGTTTGCTAGTCCTCATGATGTTGAGAAAAATTGGAAAAGATAAGCAGAGCCTGCTTCATGGTTTAGAATAAGCAGAACAAAAAGGGCTGTTTAATTACTTGTCAGAAAAAAGCTCAAAAACCAGAGGATTTGAAATAATTTGTAGTGTGTGTTTTTGTTTTTCTGGCCTCCCAGCCTTACCCTGCTATTTCTGCAATTGTGTCAGAGGGTCTGAGGATCACAGAGCACATCCTGATTACACTTCAGAAAGCAGGCAGTATGAAAAAAAAAAAATTCTGATTACCTGCAAGATGCTTGACAGGTCTAATTGTTAATAGAAACATAGAAATGAAACTTTATTTGAACTGCTTATTTTTTTTTCAAATTCCTAAAATAAATCTTAAGATTCAAGAGAAAAAATACTGAGTCAAAATTTTGCTGTATCTTCTGTACAAGCCTTTGTATGTGCCATATTACAAATGACAACATATTGCTGCTTTGTGCAGAGTGCTGTAGTTAAACTGGTGTGGAAAATATTTGCACTGAGTAGGGTTTATGCCCAGAATTACAAGACTGCACACAATTCTGTGTATTTTTGGTTTTATGCCTACATTGGAGCTTCTCAGTTGGAGTATTAGTAAATAGTTACACCCTTGAACAACCTGTTAAGCAGCTCAAAATCCATTGCCAGGCCTCTGCAGAGTGGGAATACAGCTTTTTATTTGCTGGTTGCTTTTCAGGGGCTTCCAGGCATGGATTGTCTGGTCTGGTGTTTTTACATGTCATATGTATCCCTGTGCCTGTCTGTGGTCAATACATCATCTATAAATAGCAATCATTTAAATAACTGAAAGTGTTTTCTTTGTAATGTAGATTTTTCTTTGTCTTGTTTTATTATTTTTAACTTTTGATCATGCAGTCTCTTTGCCTTCCTATGCTCATTAAGCAGAATGAAAATTTGGGAACACTAAGGAATAATTCAGGACTCAAATGTGTAGTTGCATAGATTTAGCTGTATTAAATGTTTATTATTCTACTGGAAGTTTATGCATAGAGCAGTCTGGAATCCAGTTGTGATTATCTGTGGTGACAGTGCTGGTTGTAGGATTTAGAAGTTGTTTTCTAGGTGGACTTTGATTTCTGGGCAGAGGATGTTCACAGCTGCTCTGGGCAGCTCATTCTAGTGCCTCACCACCCTCAGCCTAAGGAATTTCTAACCTAATCTTATCTAAATATTTTCTCTTATTTTGAAACCATTCTCTGTCGTCCTGTCACTGTCTGCCTGTGTAAGAAGTCATTCTCTCTTTAATCTCTCTTAAAAAATGAAATTGATTACTTTAATGCTGTCTTTGGTGTTATTTTTCAGACAGTGGAAGAGTAGTGTACTGTTTGACCTTTTCTGTTTGGAGTTTTCTTTGCATCAGGGATAGCTGTAAATCTGTTCTTCCTTTCTGATGTAGGTATATTTTTACTCTAGCAGGAACATTTGAAAGGTATATAACTGATGTATCTCCTGATGTGGAAGTCAAAGTTGCCTTATCACTTGCATGATAAGAAAAGCATTTATTCTAAATAAGAATTAGGCGAAAATTACGTTTTCATTTGTGGAAAACCACTGCAAACTTCCTGGCAACAACCTCCAGCTGACTTGCAGTATCTCTATATTGCCTATTGAACACTTGTGACAGCTTGTTTCTGTTGTTTCTGCTGAAGTTTAGCCTGTAAAGTCAAGATATCTTGATCTGAGAGATGGGAAGATGGTTAAATTACATCATCATGGAAGAATAGCAGCATACTTAGCTTTAAAGCCATTCACGACTACATTGGCACCCCTTTGTTATACAGTGTAGCTGAAAACGAACTGCAGCAATAATGAACCAATCCATCTAAATCACAGCAGCTGAACAACTGACTGTTCTATCTCAAAATGCAAATGCTTTGTGCAGAATGGATTTAATTGTAAATGTTTGCTTAGTAGGGAATATGAGCCTTTTAGATTGTGACAATAATTGTGAATACAAAGACCCGCAGAATTTTAGGGTTTACATAGCTTGTCCCTGTTCTCATAACAATATTTCAAAGTCACTTTTTTAAAATGTACCATTTGGCTTTTTTCTAGCCAGTGAATAGAACTCTAAATGCCCAATCTCCAAGTGGTGTTTTGGAAACTGAAGGATAAATTTAGCTCTGTGTACTTTGATCAGGCAGAATTTTTTGTTATATTTCTTTCAAATCTATGCTAGAGCTTTTATGTAGCTTCAGATAATAAGAGGGAAAAAATGCTGACTTTCAGAGCTTGAATTTGTTTTGCTGTGCAGAAATGCCAAGTGTAACTTAGAGTATTAAGCATTTTCTTTGAGATTCTAGTAAGGTGCCTCTCAAACAATTAAAAGGTTACTGTGAGGAATTTCTTTTGTAGTCAAACTAACAAGCAAAACCCCTCTGTATTAAAATCTTCATTCTTTGTTAAATTCCTGAAGCCTGACCACTTGAGTGCAGCTCAAGAGGGTGAATCTCTCTCACTGATTTGAATGAATTAAAATAAAAGCAGCATTGTAATTTTGGGAAAGGAAAAAGCTTACTGAGCTTCATCAAAAAAAGCAAGAAAGCAGGAATACCTGCCTCCAGGCTGTTCTTAGTATCTTTGCAAGGAAAAACAGATATAACTTGGAAAACAGACACACAAAATGTGCCTGTTTATGCTTCTGTTGGCATTTTGTGTGTTCTTTAATAGCCTTCACATGTGGATTAGTCCTTGTGAAAAAAAAAGGCAACCAAGCCCCCTGAAGAATAGGCCTTTGTGACACTGGAGAAGTTTACTGTGCCAAAGTTATGGTAAGAATTTGTAAATTTTGGCTGCTGAAGTACTTCCTTCCCCTGCTATGTTTTTATGTTGGAAACTTGTAAGTGTGGAATAGAGGGTGTTTTTTGGTTTGAGTTGTTTTTTCTTTTTTTTTTTAATGACAATGCAAACATTCATTTCACAAACTAAACCGCCCGTTCACATGACACTGCTGCTGTATATAAACACCCTGTTGATCTTGTTCTGCAGAAGTGTTTGTTGGGCTTCCTGAGTCATACGGAAATGCTCCACTGCTCCTCTTGCTGCTGTGCTGTGCACTTGGGCTCTATCTGCTCAGATGTAGTTTCCAAATGTATGTCCCTGAAAGACATGGTTTTTCTGGAACAGGGCCTTCAAAGTTGGGATGTTTTCCTGCACCTCATTTTCTCTCTGTCTTCAAAATTTTTCATTCTGCTATCTCAGGAACAGGTTTTTACTTAATTAAAGTTGGACCTATTGAGAAGATGTTTGGTGCTTTGTAGTTGCAAACCTTTCTTCCTCTTATATGTGATATTGTTTCTTCACACAGATCTTAGTTTGTGGCAGGCAGTAACTCAGGCTGAAGGAGCTGTGCAGAGCACACAGGCCCAAGAGGATGCTGCTGGCTGCACTGCCAGGTGAGCCTTCCTGGCAGCCTGGGATGCAGTGTGCAACACAGTTGACTTCACAGGGGTTCTCTGGAGCAACCAAGGGCAGAATTAGAGTCCAGGGCTAGACTGTCATGGTGACAAAATATTTAGAAAACATTTTCTTGCTTGAAACAAAAGCTTGGATTGTGCAACACAAAGTACTGTCCCAGTGTAATAAACGATGCTGTGTATTTTTAAAGGGTTCTGTGTGTTCCCTGACTGTCAGCTCTTGCCAGATTCAGCATGTTCAGGTAAAATGAGGCATTTTTTCTCCAGACTCTTGCTTTTACAAGCTGGGTTAATTGTCACCCTTTATGCAGTGGGGTTGCAAAGATGTGGCAGCCAAATGTGACCTCACATTTTGAACACAGTGGGACATCCCTGTTAAAGACAGATGCTGTGGAGCAGTGTCCTCCCTTCAGCCATAGTGGCACAGCTGCATTAAGATCTGTTGCTTAAAACTTACACCTTGTAATTGGCCTAGACTGATCTGATTTCTTGTGTGCTCTGTGACTAGACCTGGTGATTGCTTTTATTGGGTTAGAATGTGCTGTTCTTGCTGCAGTAGGAACTTTTTGTTCTGTAGGTGTTTCATCCTTCCGTAATAACTCATGTAACTTTCTTTTTGTTAATGCCTGAGGTTTTGTGATGCCCCAGTCTTACCAATATCTACACTCTGACTTCACTCTGACAACAGAAGCCACAGGTCTAAAGTGTCTGTAAAAGATTGTTCATTGGGAATAATATAAAATGATTTTAAGATGAGCAAACCTATGAGAACAGAATGAAGACTGCTAGCCAGCCATGCACAGTTCAGTTCAGCACACTGCACCATTTGGCATTAATGCATATTTTTCCCAGTCTAGTCTGTGTTTCCTGGGTAATATCAGTTGTAATTTCAAAGAGAGCATGATTTTACATGTATCCCACCTTCTCTGCCTAGAGCAGCAGGTGGCCAGATTTCTTTCTGAAAAATAGTGACTTGTCTCAGCTCTAAGCAGATCAGCTGCAGCGACTTTTTTAATCTTCTAAGTTCCTGTAGTTGTTGGACTGTACTGTTATTCTTGAAAGTGGAAAACAGAAGCAAAACATGGAGGGGGGGAATATACTTTTCTAAGGTTTGCATCATCTTGCATCTTTGTATGCTTGTCATGTAACCGTGTCCCATTCAGAGTGCTGCTCTGAACAGAGCAGAGCTCGTTCTTTAGGCTGCTGCTTTGTCCCTACCACTAGTTCCTCTGTTGCATTGAGCTACAAAACCAGCTGCTTTTGCTTTTCATACCTATTTGTACCATCTCTAATTTGCTATTAAGATGTTAACTTCTGCCTCCCCTTAGCCTAGCATGTGTCTATACTGTGACTGCAACGTAGAGGCAAGCAAGCAGTTTTTCCTGCTTTCTCTTGTGCTACCCTTTCACACTTGGGAATTAGTCCCTGTAAACAGCTGCAGTGCTGCTTTATTATCCTCTTCAAAAGCTCTGGCTCCTTGTGTTGCTTATACAAGGCCCCAGTGAACTTGTAATGTGTGTGTACTGAGACTGCTGTTCCCAGAAATGCCCAGTATCGGTCCCCTTTTTGTGTCTGTCTGTGTCTGGCTTTCCATTGTCCCTGTCCTGTGACAGTCAGCTCCCAGAACAGGGACTGTCTCGTTGTTCCATGTGTACAGCAGGTGGCTCAGATCCAGATGTGTATCTGAAGCTGCTGTGTACTGCAGTAACACAAATCATTATGTTACAGAAAAGCTGCATCTAAAATAGGGGAAAAAATTCAGGTACACTGTAGTAAGTTTTATGTGCTTTTAAGGGTTGGGGTTTGGGTTTGTTTTTTTTATTAATCCTCTGACTTGTTACTGGTAGGATTTTGCAAAAAAATGGGTATATATGAAGTTCTCTTCACATTTTAAGAAACCTTTCCTATGGCCAGAGGAAAGCTTTGTTCTTGGGAGCTGCTCCAGGCTACAAGGAATGGGCTACTTCATAACAGCTCTTGTTGGTTTCTTGGAGAGGTTTGTTTATTCCTGTGAATAGAGTGGGTGTGCTTATGGCAAAACCTCATGTTTCTGGAGACTTTCCTCTTTTCAGGCATTATTTTAGAAATGGAATGACACACAACAGGATGTGTGGTTGTAGATACATGTTCATGCTTCAGGGCCCATGCATACCTTTGTGACCATGTACAATCCTGCGCTTTTTCTCTCATCATTCATGTGGTGAAATAAACCAACGGAGGAACAGTGGATTCATTTCTCCTTTTTATGCCCAGAACACACAGAGAATGTATTGATACTCGTCTTTCTGTTGACTCTTAGAATGCTCAGACCAGTTATTGGAGGTAAGGAGATAAAAATGAGGACACTTGCCCATGCAGGCTTGAGATTTATTCCTCAAATTTGATTTGAAAATTTCAATTTGACAAAATTGCATCTGATCTATTTCTTGTGTTTGTATGGTTTTTCATTCTGAATTACCTACATGCAGTATTAGTGCTAGGAATTCTCTTGCAGCATTCTGAGTGGCTCCACTTTGGGAAGGGTGATCAGACCAGATCACCTCAAATGGCTCTTTTTAACATAAAGTATTCTGTGGTTCTTGACCAGTTCAATACTGGGATATTGGGGATCTCATGCAAAGCTCACCTTGATTTTGAAGGAGAAGAGCAACTTTGTATGTAGAGGTGTTTGGCTTTATGTTTTCATATCCCTTGTGATGGCCATCAAAGAGAAAATAAATAGCAATTCCTCAGTTGTCAACAGGCCTTTTAATGTTTCAGTGCTGGCATGTCTGTTCATATACAGAAGTTGGCATTTTTCAAGGGAAATGTTCAAAACTTGGAATAATAAACAAACTGTGCTTATTTACTACTTTTTGTAAGTGCTCTGGGTCTGAACCCAAAAGTTACTTTTTGCTTTAGTTGCTAGAATTTCTAGTTTACTAAGATTGCTATGTAGCTGTGAAGCTGCTGGAAGTTTTGCTTTCGTTTGTTTATTTGGCTCTTGTTGCTGTGAGGCTTGCTGTCAGAAAGTAGAAATGTTTCTAACCTCATCCCAGCCTTTCTCCTTCCCTTTTTTATAGTCTTGGTATAAAAGAAAGGGGAGAAATTTGGGTGTAGCAGGATGTGTGGTGGAACTAGCTCTGTTTTTTCTGGGCACCTTCAAGCAGTGCTTCTGTTTTGTCACTGGCAGGAGTTAAATTAGGTGCCTGATGGTGCTGCCTTCAGAAGAAGCTGGTTGGCTCCAGCTCCTTCAGACTCTGTGGCAGGGGAGGTGTGATTTAGGTGCATGTTGTGTTGCTGGTGGTTGGAGTTTGCAGCAGCAGCCTGTTGTGAAAGTTGAGGCCTGGGCCCTGAGGTCCAGCTTATCAGCAGCAATTGCCAGAATAGTCCATGGATAGCAGAGGTGGCCTGGAAGCTCATCATGGCTGATCTGGTGTCCTCAGCCACCACCAACTCACAGATTTCTTCCTTTGACCTAATCAGTATAGTGGCTGTGTCATTCATCAAGGCCTGTTCCTGATGGTTTAGTAGCAGTCTTGTCATTTTTTGGCCACTGAGCTGAGCAGTCACCTTTTGGAGTCAGATTTGATAAACCTGATGATCCATGGTGTGATGGATCTCTGCTGTTTGTTCCAGGGTAATAATCACCTCAAACAACTGACATTAAATGCTGCTTTATGAATGCCCTTAAATTGTAGATTATTTCATAACAGGTTCCCTGGATGGTTGCAGCTAGAGTCCCAGAGGACAGAGTAAATTTTGGATCTGATGTGCTGTTTCACTTAAAAAAGAGAGCCTTTGAGGGCAGGGTTGAAGCCTGGCTCAGCCAGGAATGGGAAACCTTGAGTAGTATGCAGCCTCTGGAATTTGTTTTATCTGAGACAGTATTGTGTGAAGTCTGGAGCCAAGGTCTCCATATGAAACTACATTAGGCCTGTGTTTGGATCTGTGTATGAAAGGAGATAGCTGTACTACCAAAGGGACTTTTTTTTTATTTCTTATTGTTGTATAACCTAAACTATCTAGAGCAGGGAGATTCTTGAAGGATGCATGTCTAATACCAGCTTCCTGTTAAACTTTCACTAGTTATTTTAAAATTATACTTAGAATCTGCAGTGGATGTTTTTAATTTTCTGCTTTGAAAACTTGATACGTCTTCCTTCCTTTTCCCACAATACCAGGATAGTGGTGGTTATTTTGGAAATTGTTTTCCTTGTTCAGGTTTGGGGTTTTGCATGCAAACAGCCCTTATGTCTGATACCCTCTTCCATTTTTCTTGGGCTGGAAATGCTGTTGCTAAAAGACATAGCCATTACCCATTCCATGGGGCCCAGAGGAGCTTGGTAGGTCAGTCAGATTGAAGGCAGAGCATCCAGGAGCTGAAGAGGTGTCTGGAGCAGGAGGGTACCATCCTGGAACTGAGAATTGAACCCAGTCTTCCCCTGCTCTGCCACAAACTTCCTCCTTATACAATCACCTCGGACAGGGTTATTTTTCTCTCTGTGTGCCCCAGTTCCCTCTCTGTAAAGTGGTGATAACAGCACTTCCTTGCTTCATGGGGATGTTGTGAGGACAAATGCAGCTCAAGCTGTGGGGGTCTTGGATACTGTGGTAACTGGGAGCACAGATGGAAGAAGGGAAATATTCCACATAAAAGTTTTCTGTTCTTTGAGCCCAGTGATAGATTATGGCACTGATGTGAGTGTGGCTTCCACTGAAGTCGTGGCTTGACTCGTGCTGTGTCTTCCCTTCTAAGGTTTCCTTCCTTGTGTGTGCCAACAGGGAAAGCCCTTGACGTGGATGTGATTGTTTGGGTCCTTGGCTGCAGGCTCTGTGAGCCCAAGAGCCTGGGTGACTATTGCTGTCTGTTTTCCAGCCTGGCCTGCTCACAGTACTGAATGGAGTGTGTGCTTCTGGCACCAGTCACCCAGGGCATTTCACAGACTAACTCACACCCTGGAAGGAGTTAAAAATATGTATGAATGTATTTCCAGTTGTGAAATCCAGACTGCTGTAGCAGTTACTCTGAGCAAGCTCTGGACTGCAGTGTGACCAGAAGAAAGCAATTGTCCCTGACACAACTGGTTAAATTTCATAGAAACCACATCCTTTGTGTTGCCACTGACAACATAACATTCCTTAATGTTTGATTTCAAGCACAGCTTTATTACCCAGCTGTACATGCAAACATACTTTCTTCTAAAGAATTTCTGTCCAGAGTCACCGAGTGAAGCTCTTTCCATTTTAATGTGGACTTTTAGTCTTGTTTATATATAGTACAACCAGGTAAGAGACAGGAAACCTATCTGCTTAATATGTACATTGTGATGTGTCTAAAGGGAAGGAGCCAGTGAGTTGAGTATTTGTTCAATTGAATCTTGTTCATGCAAATAAGTTTTGTTTTGGAAGCTTTTTGGGCCTTGAAGTAGAAGTATATTTCATTTATTGCTTACTCCTTGAAACATGGGGCTCATGTCATCTTTCTTCTTCACCTGCCTTGATAAATTCTATATTTAGTCATCTCTGCCCATCCACTTGAACAGGACAAAAATAACTTCAGTGTAATCCATCCTCTCCTTTCCTCTCCACCCCTTCCCTCCCCTTTCCTGCTGCTAGGTTTAGGGCATTCAGTTGTTTGGGAAGTGGTGTTTGTTTTGCTTTGTTTCCTTACAAGTAGGGTTGGAGGGCAGGAGAAAACATTTATACTCTGGCATAAAGTTGTTGTGAAGAGTATGCAAACTGTCAGAAACACTTCCTCCTCTCTTACAACATTTGCTGAGGGGTCAGAGTGTGTGCAGAGTGTGTGGAGGGAGGTGGAGCAGAGAGGTTGGGAAATTACTTGCATGTGGCATACATCTGTCTGACAAAAAGCCAACCGTGCCAGGGGATAAATGGACAAACAAATAGTGTTTCAGTTCTGAACTCAGAGGTTCAGAACTTAAAGTTTGCACAGGAGCAACTCTTCAGATAAGTTTCCAATTGGACCTTGACTTGTGTTGTGCAAACACATAGTAGCTAGCACAGAGGAGTCTGTCCTCTAAAACCGTGCCTGGGAGAGGATCTGGGCACAGGCTGTGCTTTGCATGGCTTCTCCTGTGTCCTTCAATGGGCATATATATCTATAAAAATATATATATTTGTGTGTGCATATATACATGGCCAAACACAGATCAACACTGGCCAAACCCCCAGAAATATTTAAGCTGTAACCCCTTGCCTTTAGCATGAATTAAGGTGAAGTAGCATTTCTGTTAATTTGGCTGTGAACATTGGCTATTTTTGGGTCGGATAAAGAATGTCCACTGAATTTACCAAAATGCTTGCTGTCTGTGTTATCTGAAATATTATGGTCCTCCACTATTAAGCTGATAGGGATTTAAGGGAAAGGGTATTGTTTTGGTGAAACTGCTTTGAAATACAGCCTGCCAAGTTCTTGTATCTCGAGCTGAGTGTTGGGTATGTTGTTGCTCCTGACAGACACGTTGTCTGGAGATGTAGAGGGACTGATTGTTCCAACAAAAAATGTTGCTTTTTGTAACTCAAGCATTTTTTTTATTAAAGGTGTTAAAGAGGGTGATGTGGAGCAGAAAGATTGAGGGTAAACCTTTTAATTGATGCCTAATAGAATTCAAGCTGTTTTTCATTAAATTTTTCATTTCAGTATCTATTTTTCAAAAGAAAAGAAAGTGAGAAATTTTCCTTTTTTTTTTTTCTTGCTTATTTTTTCATTCATAGAATTGCTGCAGGACAGAAGGAAGAAAGAGTTGGTTTTGAAAATTGGTCACAATTTTAAAGATTAAAATTGTTTGTTCTTCCTCCTCTTTTGCCTGTGTGCCAGCAAAAGCCTGAGCCATGTGGCAGGGTCAGAGTGGTGGCGCAGCCCCATTTTGAGTTGCACCCTGAGTGATGTGGGTGTGAAGGACAACTGATTGGAAGGACACTGATCATGGAGGGTCCTCTTTAGTGTGAGCTGTGTTGGGCAGTGCAGTGGAGCCACTCACCAGACCTGGCTTGCACTCAGGAGCCAGAATCCTGGTTTGAGCCTCCACGCTGTGAATTTGTAGCAGGGCTCGCTACCAGCGCCCGCCTCGCCTCTGTGCGTGGTGCCCGATTCCCTCGGCCCCCTTTTAAAGCTCAGCCCTGCTTTTAAAGCAAAGGGCACTTGAGTTTCTAGGAATGTTAATTCCTTACTTTGCAAGCACAAATACGTGCTCAGAGTGTTTGGAAAGGAGCAGGCCCTGAATTTAGAGCTTACACTCCCAGGCACGGGGTAATCCTGTTAGGAGTCTGGGCTGCTGCGAGGGTCCCGGGCAGGCTGTGCTGCCTCGCAGGCATCTGCTTCTCTCCTGATTGAGTCAAGTCAATATCCTCAAAACTGTAATTTACACTGTAATGATGGATTACACTTGTCATGGTTTACAGAATTTTGTGTTGTGTGTTTAATAAAAGAAAACGCTTTCTAATGCTTATTATTTCTGAAGTCCAACACGTCTGGACTAAGGCTCAGTGTATGCAAGGCAAACTATGCCTTAATTTTACAATTGTCTGATGGGACTTTGCGATTTATTTGTTGTTACTTCCTTAATGATGTTGCAGTCAGAGGCACTGTTTTGCTAAATGTTGTGTAAAAAGTAAATTGTAGCACAGCAGATGTTGGTATTTGGATGGATGTCGGTGCAATGGGGGGACAGCAACAGTCATCTCTGTCAGCTGTCTTCAGGCTCGGCAGGCCTGCTGCGTGGTTACTTTGGTGTGTAAAAACAGCTCGTTTTGCAACTGGGAAGTTTGGCATTACATTTGGCACTGAGCCATGTAGCTGGGTTAACACAAGTGTTTATCCAGTGATTTTCTCAAAATTGGTAACTTGGAGAGAATGTTATTAAACTTCAGTACAAAGAAAGGGGGGATACGGATGGATCTCTTTCTAAAAAAGGCATTGATGTTTATAATCCTAAATTCCATTTAAAAAAAATCCTTTTATTTCCCTCATCCCCGTCTTCTTTGCTTTTTCATCATCATCCTTTTTCCAGCTTGCTGTTTACAGTTTCCTTTTTAAGGATTAAGACATGGAAGCATACCTAATGAAATGCCATAACCACCTTTTTCTCCATCCTGTGTGCTGTCATGAATTAGGTGCAAAGAATAGAGGACTGCAAATGAAGGTGTTTAATTGCCACCACCCAAAATTTGGTAGAAGTTCCAACTGCAGCATGAAATGAGAACCTGCTTGTATGCATATCTGCAGAGCAGTTGATTTCTATAATATAAATTACTGTAAATTTTACCTTTGGGTTAAGTGCAATATTCCTTGCAGGCCATCAATAATTTTTCATAGAACTCCTGTTAGTATTGGATGTATTTTTTTATGGAAGTAGCAATTTAGGCTGCATTTTCAGTGAGGACAGGCAGGAGCATGTAGGTGGTAGTTTTGCAGAGCAGCAGTTTCAATCAGATTTTATACCTGAAATTTGGAACCTGTTGATTTAATGCTCATTGGGAAACTTTATCATAAAGGATTAATTTTTCAAAACCATTTTAATCTTGTATTGCATCTGTGATTAAATATCTAGATTTCTTGGAAAGTATTCCATTTCTTTTGAAATTGGGAAAATGATTACACTAGGAAATTTGGATTCTCTGATGAGGGGAAGAAAAGTGTATAGAAAAACATTTTCTCAAACCAGTGATAGTGACCCAGTAGTGGACTTGTGCTTAGTTAATCTTGTAGTTGAGCTGCAATTTTACCACCAAATAAAATACCAGTACAGTAATTTTCATTTGGGTCCTTTGTTCTCTCTCTTTTTTTTCTTTTTGTCTCTTTTTTAAAGAAGAAGGTGTTACCTGTCTTGTCCAATTTCTGTAGCCGAATGTGTCTTCATTTAGAAAACTGTAATTTGCAATCAGTCTGCCTACAACCAAGGTTCGTTTAGTATGCTGTGGATAAATGAAAATTTTAAGTGTTCAGTGACTGCTTTTTGGAAACATTTTTGTCCCTTAGTTTGATACCCAGGCTGTAATCCTGAAGTTAAAAAGGGGATGCGGAAATAAATGTGCAACATCAGTAAACAGGAGAATAATCTAAACCCTACAGCTTCCCAGCCCAGAGGGTGGTACAGTCTTTGTGGGCAGTGTGACACAGGAAGATTTTCCTGTGTGTTGGCTGTGCCTGTGAAGGAGCAGGGTGAGTGCAGGGACCCTGTGCTCCCAGCCAGGCTCCACGTCAGCTCTGTGGAGCATCCCTGCGTGTCTCTGTGTATCTGAAGGATTCAGCTTTGAGATTCCAGCTTGCTGCATGTCAGCAAGGAGGTGCTGAGTGGGGAGCATACTCTCCCCACAGACTGGGCACAGCCTGTGCTGCAGCTGCCTGTGTTGGTGCTGGGACAGGAGCAGGAGAGGACTGGTGATGGCCACAGGCACAACTGGCATGGCCTGGGGTGGGGGTCAGGCTGCAGCCTCTCCCTGCCCTGCCTGTGCTCTCAGCCCAGTCAGTGCCTTCCCTTCTGCCCACCAGAGACCCAGCTTGTCCCTTTGTCAGCACTGCTCCCATGCAGCTGTTTCAGCCAGAATTGTAACCATGTCTTAACTCATGTCTAGCACAGCTCTCAATTCCCCTCCCACCTTACTGGCAGCTGCAGGGTTTGCAGGGTGGCCTTGCTTGGCTTGACCTTGCTTGGCTTGGCTGAAGTGGCAGAGGAGCCCCCAGCAGCTGCCACCTGAGCTGGAAGCATCAGCTCAGGGACCAGTGGCAGGCAGTGCTGTAAAACAGGGTGTACTAAGCATCAAACAGTGCTTGCATGCAGGCTTTTCTGTACATGTGTCTGTACCTTCCTTGCCAGAAGTCCCTGAGGCACCTGGCTTTCAGGAATGTTACCCCAGGTGACCTGTAGGGCTCTTTCTCTCTCCTTTTTAAAAAAATGAAATTAATAAACAAGAAAATGGAAAATAAACAAGAAAAAGCAAAAAGCTGTCATCTAAACGTTTAAAGTTTAATTTATGGTTTTCTGGTGTTCTCAGAATGTGGCCATCTGACTTTCCTGGAGAGGAGTTGTAGTTGTTGCAAGTTCTACACCTGATGTGTTTCTGTAATGTGGTTAGGTGAGGGATGTGTTTTGGAGTTTCTTTGGCTTCTGTCCTTTGGGGACATTCTAGTGAGAGTGGGAAGGTGGAACTACAGAGAGTGGACTGTGTTCAGTTATGGGATGGGGCTTTCAGGATTAGGGTGGATGGAGGAATGTGAGTTGTGTGGTGTGCTGTGCATGGAAAACCAGGTGTGGAGGAAAGGTGGGGCTGATGTGGCAGTCCCTGACCTCAGAAGATCCAGTGAGGCAAGTACCAGATTTGATGCCCACAGAAACTGGTGTGAGTTCAGGGCAGGCTGGGGGGGATGTTTGTTTTAACACTGCTCATAGGAGCAGTTTGAACAGAAAATGGAATTTTTGCCATGTCCTTCCAAAACAAAAGTAAGAGGCACTGCAGACTAGAAACTGTAATTCAGGCTCCCATCTTCTGTGTCCATCTGCTTTCCACTTCTCTGTGGGATGTACTGTTCATTTTTTATGCTATTTTTAAAATGAAAAGTGACTTTAGCGTAGGAAAATGCTGTTGGCAACAAGAAAATTAATTTTTGGTTGCAGTGTCAAGGTAGGTAGGTCTTTATTGTGTCTTTTTTCAGGTTGATCTTTATTTCATTCATCCTTGTGTAACAGATCTTTGTGTGACTGAAATGCATTCTCTCCTAGAGCTTGGAGCTGTTACAGAGAAGTATAATGAGATTAATATAATAGATAACTTGGAGGTTAAAAAATAGTTGTGATTATATGCATGTGTTTTTATTTGTATTTTAGACGTTTCATTGTCACAGGGCTAAATTGTGGTACCACTGAAATTCAGCATGAATTTTGCTGTTCGATTATTTTAAGACTCAACATTTTTACTGTCTTTTAAAAAAATAAATGAGATGTAATAGTGTGTCTGACTGAGCTTGTGACCCTGTTGAGGCAGCAGTGTGGATTGTGCTCTGCTTTACAGTGACAACACACCTTAGTTTAAGGCACAGAAGTCCTTGGCAGAGTTTCTTGTGCCTGGGTTACTCAGCTAAGCTTAGCACCAGAGCTGCTGTGGCTTTTCTGCTCTTACGCTACTCAGTGGTGAAGTTGCTTTAATAAATTCTCAGCATGCAATTAAGTTACTTTGCAAAATTCCTCTGAAATGAGGCAGCACTCCTGTTATCTGGAGGAGATTTTCATTGCTGAGTTTGGGGTAGTGACTCAGTAAAACTTATCTGTGGAATACTAAATTTGGAGGCGTAACCAGGAGGTTGCCATGATAACAAATATTAAGACTTGCTTTCTGGGAAGTGCTCCTAATTTTTCCATTGATGGCCATTAAATGCCTCAAGATAAATGAAACTTTTTATTAGAACTAACATGGTCTTCTTGTCCTCCTCCAGGATTTTGTAGACTTGCTAGTGACTAAATGAAGAAGGGAAATCCAAATTAGCCCCAGCCCTATAAAGACACCACCTCTTATTTAATGCCATTTCTTATTTTTTCCATTGAAATGTTTGTTTAACTTAGCTTTCATTCATCTTTCTACGAAATATTTATCAGTTTGTATAAACATTTTAAAATTCTACATTGATTTTATTTTCTTGGCACTTTAAAGAAATTTCCTGATGCACAGCATGATCACACAATTACTGGTAGAGCTTTTATTGTAAGTGACCGAAAACAACTCAGTGCATTTATGTTGAAAATTAGGACTCAAACCCAGAAGCTAAAGAGTAACAGTACAATGTGTTAATTTCTTACTCTCCATAAATTGCTTATTTATTAAAATCCGTGTCCTGCAGCTTAGTTTTTACTAAGAGAGCTTTTTTCCCCCTCTTCAGACTGCCTCTGTAGTTGGTTCATATCTATTTAGAAATGCCACTGTTTCCATAAATCTCCCCCTAAGGTCCTTTAACCTTTTTTTTCCCCCCTCCATTTCTTTACAATTCTCTGAGGTTTTGATTCACTTTGTGAATGACACAATGATGTGGTAATGGGAGCCTAGAAGAGCAAGCCAGGGACTCAAGGAGTGGTGGATGAAAACATCCTCAATGTGGATGTTTTCTGTTTTCTTCGAGGCTGTGTCCTGCTTTTTCCCTCCCCTGTTCTTGCTTTCCCATGGGCTCCCACCCCTCCAAGCTACCAGGGTATCTCTCAGCCTCACCAGCTTTGGGATTTTAATGAGGAACCTCTGCTGAGTACTTTCCAGGTTTAATGTTCATAAAACAAATAAATGCATCATAAAAATCACTCTTGCCCGAGTGTTTGACTCACCTAATTTTTTTTAATGGGGCAGAGTGAGAGAAGGGTCCTAAAATAATTTTTAATCAATTCATGGTGCTTTTCCTGAACATCCCCTATGTTTAGGTTGCTTGAGGAATAAAAGTTAAAAACCTGACCTGTGATTTCACCTTGATTTGTCCAGGAAGAGCTTTGGTTTGTGTATGTTTTTTTGCTTTGTCCCCTCAGACGCTCTGCCAGTCTCTAGATGGGATTTACTGAAGAGCAAAACTGGATATGTCATACTCAAATCAGGCATGTGTTCAGATAAGCACAAGTGTCATGCCTAAGGATTCTTAGGCAAAAAGGTAAAATCGTTGAATCAACTTCCAGAAGCTGTCTAGAAAAGCCCATCCTTGTTCAAATACACCAGGGTGTGGTGTGTTTGGTGTTTCTGCTTTAGCTTTTATTTTTCTTTGTATTTGTAATAGACATAAAATCTTTGGAGCACCAAGTCATGCTGTTTGTATAAGTACATGGGGTGTATTTAAGAGCCTGATTAGCAGAAACACTGACCATATTCAGACTGAGTTTGAGGAATAGTTGTAGCTACCTCCTTCCTCTAAGGGAAGGTATTTAAAAACTTGCAGAGGCTCATTAGCTTAAGTGCCTTGTTAGCTGCTTGTGCTATTTTCCATCGTAGTGTCAAGGTAAAAATTACTTGGGGAGAAATAATTGTTCTAAGTATGCTTAATTCAGTTCAGTGAATCTGACACCTCCTCTGTCATTTTTATTTATTTATAAAAATGGGAGAGAGTTGGGCACCTGTCAAAAGCAGAGAAACACATGATGGCACTTTCTGTTACAGGAATGTTTTATTTTGTTAAAATCCTGTAGCTGCTTGCAAGTTTATTTCTAAAGATTTCTCTAATCGTGTTGGACACCTCATGGTAGTTTTCAGTCCTTTTGTTCACACCATGAGGTAGTGAAGATGCAATTCACTCTGAGATTGTTTTCAGTATAGCTTAAGAAATCACTTTATATTTTCCTGTAATTTATGTAGCTATCCTTAAAACTGCTGTTTTTAATGAAATTTCATTTACATCTTCTCCCACTGGAGACAGCTGTAGGTTAGGACTAGCCTGACTAAGCTGTGCCAAAGGTAGGAGTAAGGAGTTTTTTACATGCTGATTAATTCTCTTTTGCTCCTTTGGGAATATCTGGTATTGCTTAAATTGATTGCTGTAAGCAATATGGCAACATTTTTGACCTTCTAAACTGAAATTCAGCAAAAAAAGAAAAAAGAAAAATATAAACCTCCATGTTTCAGTTTTACATAACTATACAGTTGAAGTATAGTGGTAAAAAATACAGGGGTGTCATTTTCTGCAGTGGTGGTGTTGGCTGGTGATCTCAAACCCTTTGGGAGAGATAGAATCTGAGAACGTGGTAGTTGTCCATTCCCTGCCCAGAGAAAGTATTGGGTGAGAATCTGTTTTTCTTTCTCTGTAATCTGGCTTCTCATCTCTCCCATGGCCAGCTTTGTGAATCAGAGCACCCGATGCCTTCCTTAGGTGTCTCCCACCTGCACTGTTGTGTAACTACAGACAGGGGCAGCTTCCAGTACGTTTACTTCTCTACAGAGCTTTGTGGGAAGCCCGAAGCCAAGGCTATGTGCTGCTTTCTGAAGTTAATTTACAGATGTGGGGTGCCAGGTGACCAGGAGTGTCCTCCCACAGCTCCCTTTGTCGCACAGAGACCAGACGGCTCATCCATCACCCTTCACCCCACCTCCGGTGCCCGCCTCCCTCCTCCCCACATTCCCCCAAGATATGGTAATGAAGCAGGTGCCCTGGACTGCAGCTCTCCCTGAGCTTCAGAAGCAGCAGGAGGTTTAGAAAAGCTGAAACCAAGGAGGAGGAGGCAGCACTTCTCCTGAACCTGTTGGCAGTCACGTCAGTCACGGCCGTGCACCCCACAGCCATCGCACTGCCTGCGGGGGAAGAAAGTGAGGAACCGATTTATCACACCCCAGTCACCCCAGTGGGACCGCGGGACCCCTCAATCGGGCCATGGCAGGCACGGAGGAGCTGAGCCGTGCAGGGCTGGCCTGGTTGGTGGTGGCCATGCTCAGAGCTGTTCCCACAGTGGCCGAGGGCCGCGGTGACCTCCCCGCCGGGAGAGCCCCGCCGGAGCCCCAGGCTGCTCATTGAGATTCCAGGCACAGGGAGCGCCTCCGCAGCTGTACGCTGGAGGCCGTGGCCGAGGAGGCATCCAGAGAGGGGCCCCAAAAAATCATCAAAGAAGCGGCCCTTCGCTGCGCCTCTGAATAGGCAGACAAACCAGAGGTCCTCCTCTCTCCGCCAGCGTGTTGGGAAAGACATTAACATAACCTCTTTTTCTTTCCTTTATTTTAATTTCCCCAAGCTACCGAAATGCTACTGTGTTTAAATATCATGTTCTGACAGTTTGCATCGGGGAGCGAAGAGTGGTGCACCAGCCTGGTGGGTGTCTGTGCAGCTATTTTTATAAAAAATGAAACTTACTTGAGCTGAGAGTTTTCATTCAGGTCACCCTAGACTTAATTGTTTGGTGTCAGGTCGTTAAGATCCAGAATTAGCTCCCTGCACTTGGAAAGGGCTTGCTTCCGAGTGCTTTAGAAATGCAAAGGCAAGTTTTCAAGCCCTGCTTTCTTTTTCCAAATCTGTTTTGATTTCAGCTGGTTTTGAAGCGAGTGGACACTTACTCAGTTTACTCAAGCAGCAAGAACTAACTGTAAATCCGCATCCCACTCCTCAGCACGAACGAGATGGCAGCTCCTGAAAGGTTCGCGTCTTTAAGGAAATTGGCGTCTGTTTTCGGAGCCCTTATTAGGCCGACAGGATGCAGACCACTTCTCATGGCCATTGAGGCTCAGAAATGAGTCACTGTGCTTTGATGGGTGGCACATTAGCGTTTCGATTGGCATAACTTTCATGTTCCCTCGGACAGGAACTGGGGCTGTACAAGCAGGGAGTGCCCTACATCATCAGAGCGTGTGGGAATGTACAAAAGGCTTGCATAACTCAAAAGCTCTAATTTTTTGAGTGTTACGCTTAATTGCAATGAAAGGTGCTACTTCTGATGCTCAGAGCAGAAAGTTTAATGCATTATTTATTGGTAGATTTGTGGTAGCCACCTGACTGCATTTCATATAACTGAGACTTTGTTTTCAGTCAGTGCCCCTGGGCTTGTTACTTGGTTACTTTGGGCCATAAGAAAGTTAATAGTCTCTCGGGTGCTTTTGTAAATATCAAGGGTAGCATTGGATGCTGACTTGGTTAACCTAATGATTTTTTTTTTTCAAACCATTGGTATGTATGAGTTGATTAAAACAAAAGCAGAGGCTTCTTAAATATAGTCTGTTCTGAATTAAAGGGTGTGGTGTTGGCTTTGAATGAGCTTGATGCAGCAACAAGCATGCAGCAGTTGGTAAATAAAGATGGATTTTCTTTTGTTCTGCTGGTGCTTGCTGCTCATTATTCTCCACTTACCCCGTGAGCTTCCCAGGGAGTGGCAGCTGTTTCTGATGTTAGACACTCTATCAGTGGTAGACAGCTCCAGATTCGGTGAGATACTGTTGTGGGGAGGAGAGGAAAATAATCTAACCCTGCATTATTGTAAATCCTCAGTAGAATTAACTTTTCATGAGCCAAAGGAGTTTTGTGTATAACTTTTTCTGAAATATTCAGGCATAAGAGTGCTTTGCAGTATGTGTTACAGCAAAAAAGCTTTTCTGGCATGAGATGGATTTACATTCTGAGTGTGTGTTAAGTATTTTAATGTGCAGTGTGTGGGGGCAGGCACAAGGCAATAAAGGGAAATCAGTCTATAACAATCTTTGTGTATGTTTCCAGATATATACAGTTTGGGAATCTTTGCAATTTGGAAATTGCTCGGAGTAAACAGAATGATACATAAAGATTTTAAATAATAAAGCCAGCAAGCTACAGAGGAGTCTGTTTGGTTCCAGGATTTTATATGTAGGATTTATAACCCATGCTTTTGCTTTCCTGTCTCTGCAGTGTTAGCATTCTGTTACTGAAAACAAAGAAGGCTCTGCCAGGGCATTACACAAGCAATGAATCACAGAGGAAAAAATGTTTTGCTTTGTAAATTGTTCACTTTTCCATGGTGGATCATTATTTTTTTTTTAGTGTTGTCTGATAGAATTTGCCACACATGCTTGCATTTACTGTACTCTGTATGATTCTTTCTAGTGTGACTACATAACTGCTAATATTAGTGACTTCAAGTAACTTCTTCTTGTGATTCTTAAAAACAAAACCGCAACAGGAACAAAGAACACAGGGCAAAAATTGAAACAGCTCAGTTCACTCTTGAGGCATGACAGCTTGCTGAGTATATTGGAGGAAGGAAAAGGTGTTGATGTTTTTCAGACAGCTTTGTCCCAGCAGTTCCACATAATTATTTTTTTGTCTGTATTGACAAATTCCTTTTCTGCCTCCAGTACTCAGATTTGCTGTCACCTTTTGATGTGGTCCTCGTGGGCTGTAGGCCATTTATAGTCTTTTAGCTAATCATAAAACTATAAACTCGTTTCTTAAGAATATGCACTTTGTACATCTTTTTGATGACTGTTGGTGAGTCTGTGTTTCCGAGGTTCTGCAGAGGAATGATGGCTTGCTCAGGCTTGAATGTAAAATTATACTTGGAGATCATTTCCTTGGGAAGTCACACACCAGGCAGTGTCTTGCCACTTTTTTGCAGGATGCAGAAGTACAACCTCAGTGTGTTATATAATAAAAGCTTGTACCACAGATGCTGCACTGTGCCTCATACTCTTCTTGGCAAGAACAATAATCAATAATATGTTGGATTGCCATATTACAGTATTCATTAAGCTCCAGACATGTGGAAAAAATTTTAAATAAAATCATGTTACTTATTTGCAAATTAAAAAGGTGGATCAGGAACCATAACCAGCTAAAGCAGTGCTTAAAGGAAGATACAAGTAGAATGATCCCTGCAGAAAGGCTGGTGGTAATGAAATCCTGGATTTTTCACACAGAAGCAGTGAGTGTGGAGGAGGATGCTATATATGTATGGAATGCACAATTTTAAAGACTGTGTGATTAATCCTGTTAGAGGATGTGTTTCTAACAGAGAAGCAGATCGGTGGGATAAAGCTGTAAGGAAGTATGAGAGCCAAACATAAGCATCTAATCTTAGAGAAAGTCTCCTGTGACAGTACAGTGTTATTCAGTTTAAAATTATGTGTACTTTGCTGCAAATAACCAGATAATAATTTCAGAATCTGCAAAAAATTATTGTCCCTTCTGTAAATGCCAGTGGGGAGGATGTGTAGCATAAATGAGGGAGTAAGGGAAGTAAAAATTCTCAGTCTTGTCCCTGTTCAGATATTATTTGTCCCATTCAATCTGGATTTAGTCCTAAGTGCAGGTATGATAAGGGATGTGTGGTGGCCATTAGGTCTCCTGGGTGTGCTTTATGCAAGAGAAGAAAATACCAACGAGTCAGGTATGTAACAGCCCGTTCCAAAATCCTGATGGTCTAGGCAGCCACCTTCCCAGCCTGCTTACCTGGCAAACCTCTAGTCAGGAGCTGGGCTGAGTATGCCAGTGTCTTCTCGTCCCTGTAGTCACATCTGTGGTGTAACAGTAATGAGATTGGAGTAATCTCGCTGATCTGGGCCGAGTTGGACTGATAATTTAAATGTGAAAGGCTTCATAATCTCCTGCTGATCCCAGAAAGTTTTTGGCATTTAATTAAGGTCAGAATTAAAAAGATGATGACAACAAAACCTTCTACATTTACCTCCTTGCCTATAAATGTTAAACCATGACAGGTGAGTTCTGAAATTCCTGGAGCGATGATGACACTTTCGTAAGCACCTTACAGGCTGGTGTAACACTTAGGGCAGTAACAGCCCTCGCTAAAAGGAACAATGAGAAGGTTTGTGCTCCTTTTCCTCTCCTCTTTCTTGCCCCATACCTGTTTCATTAGTTCACATGGATGTTTTCTGCAGACATGGCCACTGCAAAGGTGACTCTGTGTGACTCTCCCTAACAGCTCAGTAGCTCTTAGATTTTTGGTTTAGATGAGGAAATTGAAATCCCAGTGAGGACTAAAGAGGTGAAAGCAGCTGGTGGGGGCTGTGCACACCCCTGTCTGTGTTGTGTGAGTGTTGGGGTTGCTTCTGCTTCTGTGTGCAGGAGGGAGAAGGATGAGTGTCAACGGAGAAGTGACACAGCTGCTGCCCAGACCAGGTTGAAACTGCACCACAGACGGAGAGGAGCTCTGTGGGGACAGGAAGGACACAAAGCAGCTGCAAGGGAGTTCCTGGGGCAGGGTGCACTTTGCTGGGAGAGAAATCACCAGCAGAGGAAAGCTGAGCAATGGGAAAGCATGAGAAGAGCCTTGGAGAACAGCAGAGCAGCAGAAGGTTGCCAGAGCCAGTAAATCTGGTGAGCCTTCTCTCATCTATCTTGGTTGTTTGAAGAGCTTGCCAGCAGGTGAACCTGTGGGCACTGGGCACCAGCCACTGCAGGGCAGCATTACAGGGTGCACAGGCGTGGTCCTGCTGTGGCAGGCTGGAAAGGAGTTCAGCTCTGAGTGTGCTCTGTCATCTTCTCAGTGTTAAACAGACCAGTGAGAAACCATACAGAAGGGAGGAGGGCATGGTTGATGTGTGGCTGTGGGTGCTTTGTAGTTGACCTCTTGCTTTGAAAATTTTTAAATCAGTTTTTGGGGTGAGCAGAATTGGAAAAGTGTGGCCAGTACTGTGTTTAGAATAACACCTTGAATGAGATTTTTGTGACTCAGCTGAGTAGAAACAGGACCTTTTAGGACCTAGAGGGGCAGCTTGACACCATGAAAAGCTATTTGAGATTCTTGAGACTGCCTCAGAAAACAATGATCTGGTAAATGAGCAGAAAACTCAGGCATACTGACAGTCATCCAGAAGAGCCATTGATGGGATTTCTGCTTCCTTCCCTGAAGACCTTAATAAATCCAGTAAACAACTGAGGTTTTGATTAACTCTTTTCTTCTTATTCTGCTGCTGAACATTTTGAATGTGGCTGTAACGCAGTCACGTAAGTGTCACCTGTGCAGGTTACTCAGATGAGCAGTAGCATGGTGTGAGCAGTGGGTGTTTCCTCAGACAAAGAAAGGTGGCATATCTTTCAGAGTAGATGTTTGTTTTCGACTTTGTGGTGGCTATACATCATCCAGTGTTTTCTCCTTCATATTGTGATATATCATCTTGTGTTTCATGCTTGAGATGTTGTGAGAGAAGTGAGTGATGTTATGTAACATAAGCAGAGAATTATCTTCTTATGGTCTGAAAGTGACTGTTGGTTTGATAAAGCAGTTGACTAATTAGTAAATTACCCATTCTTGTTTAAAATACTTGCGCTGCAAAATGTAAATGAAAAAAATTTCTCCACTTGTCAGTATGAAAAATGACAATAGCAAAAATAATACATAGGACATCTGCTCTGATTTTTTTTAAATTTAAAATGCATTTAAGGCAGATGTTGCAGAATTTGAATGGAAATCAAAGTAGATGGAAGAACAAAACATAGCTGTTTACCTTTTGTGAAGTCCCATTTTTATGGCTAACATCGCTATCAGTATGTGACTCAGTGCCTGTGTTTTTCCACTGTTTGTATCAGACTGAACTGAATGTTCTTACAACTGCTGCTGTCGGGATGACATACAGTTCCAATAGTAACAGAAATTATTGGTGTATCAGTATTTTGGGGTGTTTTCTGAGGTTGTTTCCCTTTGTCCATCCTCTCTTTCCAGGAGAATACATCAAAACATGGAGGCCGCGGTATTTTCTCTTGAAGAATGATGGCACCTTCATTGGCTACAAGGAGCGGCCACAGGATGTGGACCAGCGGGAATCACCTTTAAATAACTTCTCAGTAGCTCGTAAGTGTTTCTAGCTGCTTCCTTGTCCACTTTGGGGCTGATGTCTTCTTGTAACATAGCTGGGAAGCTGCATCAGTAACATTCAGATCTGCCCAGAGCACTGTCTAAACACAAAGTGTGTTTATTTGAGCTGATAAATCCCACTGTATTTCTCAGGAATGATTGTAACGTGGAGGTTTGATGCTCTACTTATTTTTCTTGGGTTTTTTTAAGTTTTCTGGTAATTTAGCATTTCTGTTTATTGAATAAAACGGGTTTATTTGTTAATATTTTGTGTATATGTTAGTCAGCAAATTGCTTTAAAGTGAAAATTCACTCAGGTGCATGTACTTGGTGGGTAGGTACAGCAGAAGCATTTCTGCCACCAGATCTGGATTCCAGTGGCATTGACATTGGTCAAAGTTATTTAATTGTCAGCATAAGAGAAAGCAGAGTGAGCACATGTTTTCATGAAGCACACTTGGATTTTCTTAATTTTGAACACAAACCCATAGTTCTTCTATCAAAGCCAACAAAAGGGTTTGGAAATAATAACATCTCCTAACCTCTGCACTCTGTACTATGCAAACATTTCCGACTTTGCTCAGGTGCTGCAGCACAGGATGTGATAGAAGACTCTGAAGATAATTTCCTTTTCTTGCTCATGTTTTTAACTTTTCACTGTATACTTCCAGCTTTTATTTTCTCCTGTTCTTAATCTTTCCTGTCTCGTGATCTGCCTGTGTCTCGTTCCACCACTTAAAAATAGATCATTGTGGCACCTGTTATTTAACAATGATCTGTTCCATGTTCCTGGTGACTGCTGGAAGCAAAGCTCTGCAGAGAGAAGGGTAGGGGCTTTCCCTCTTCATTACAAGGTAGCTCAAAATACAGGGGATTCATCTTTGTAGCTGATCATTAAGCAGGTATTTATTTTGAAACACCTGCTCCTGGAAGAGGGCTGGGCAGCAGTAGGAATTAATGGAAATGTTCATTATTTTTCCTCCAGTAGCAGCACCTACCTGTTGTGAGTGATGAGGGAATGCATAATGGACATGCTGTTTCCTGGTGCCTCTGTGCAGGATTCCAAGAGTGCTTTGGGGCTTTTTGTGTCCTTTGAGAGGGAGAATTCTCAGAGTGTTTTCACTTCAGTAATGACATGGTACTTTCCTCTTTAGACTGGTATCTTCTTACAGATCAAGAAGGTAAAGCAAAGCAGAAGAAAGCCATTAATTTATAAATTAATTCAGTACTTGATCTATAGCCAGAGGCTTTTAACAAATGCACTTTCTGGAGGACACTTCCATCCTCTTGCTGCTGCTAACTGCATTACTTGGGCAGCTCAGTACTAAGGAGTAAAAATGCGTCCATCACCTTTTCTTTGTCTAAGTTGCCTTTAAAATGGGTTAACTTAAATCCGTTTTCTCAACAGCAACATGGTGCTTTTTTGGCAGATTGAGCCCATCAGTCTCAGCATTTATAGATAAACAGGTTTGTTACCATGGCATTGGAGCATTGTCAGAGAAGACACAGCACGTGCCTATAGATAGATGAGTTGTGAGAGTTGCCTGTAAGAGGCACTGGGCTGGTGGTGGGTGGGAGGATGTTCCTAGCAGTGGCTCTTGCCTGGTGGCATCTCAGGAAGGCCTTGAAGATTGGAGTGGGGCCTCCTTGCTAGAAGTCATTATTGTGGATTTGGGCCCACAGAAGCAGCTGTTTCCCCACCAGGATTTAATTTCTCATGTAGGCAGCAGCAGGCAGTGCTGCCAGCACTTCTGTCCCTTCTGGGTGCCCTCCACACTTCCACAGATTGACAGAATATTCTGAGTTGGATGGGACCCACAGGATCATCGAGTCCAACTCTTCATGTAAATGGCCCATATGGGGATTGAACCCACAAACTTGGTGTTATTAGCACCAGGCTCTGACCAGCTGAGCCCATCTCAGGGATCACTTTGGATGTACTTTGCACCACAGGCTTTCCCTTTGAACCTGCTTGCCTGATCCTTTCATTCAGGCAACATCTTGTGTTAGTGTGAATGAATTTGAGCTGTCTCTGGAGGAAGGCTCAGGCCAGAGCACAGGCCTGCAGAAGCCTCCTGCCAGTGAAAGGTGGGGGAAATTATTTTGTAAAAAATGAATTAATTTAAATATCAAGATTAAATATTTCATAAAAATTAATCTTTGTTTTGTTTTTGTCCAAGAGACCATGATAGCCCTGACTTTTTTTGTTAATTAGTGAACCAGATTTTTTTTTTTTAATGAGATGGCAGGCTGTCTCTGTCAGTCTGTTCTTTGGAAGTGGTCCCATGTTTCTGATTAAAATCTTTACCCTCTTCTGCTGTACAAAAATGTAGGCTTTTTTATCTTTGCAAGTAAAAGGAGGTTTTTTTTTAATGGGGGAATTTTATTACTTGTTGTGTAAAATTCATATTGAGTGATTTTGTCAGCACATGAGACGTGGGAAATAATTAATGAGAAAGCTATGACAGAAGATAACAACTAATGGTCACCTGTCTTTTCCTTTAATGGGTATGAAGAAAGGATAAGCAATAAATAGTGTGTGATTTCCATGTGCTTGACAGTCCTTTCTTTCTCCCACAGTGCTTTTTCCTTTTGGTCTGTGAGGGTTTTAATTGTACATTTTTGAAAACTTGTTTCAAAGCCCCTCTAGCTAAAGAGAGGCATACTATTTATTTAAAATAACCTTTTCTCCACCTAATTTTCCTTTTAAAATAACTATATACTGATGTTTGCTGTGCTTAAGGAGTTTATTTTCTCTGGAATCAACCTATTGATGATTTAAAAAAAAAATGACAACAGACAAAAAACAAATACAGAAGACCCCAAAGTAACACTTGTGAAGCATGGTGCCTAAATGTTTGAATTTTATTTGTGTTTTGTGTTCTGTACTTTACTACTAATAAGGTAGAAGGAATAAAAAAGTCTGTACCTAAAAGTTCTGCTCCAGCGCTCCTGCAGATGAATAACCAGTAGAGGCTGAGTTGTAAATCTGTGAGATAAGTAGCCTTCATACCAATTGTAATCTCGGATTATCATGTATGTCTCCCTATTAGGTTATAAGCCTTTAAAACCATATAGCTGAGAAAAGCAGTATATTGTGAAAAACCACATGGAGAGAGAGGCTGTTCCTGTTAGAAAGGGATTATTGCTGCCGGCTGTCAAAAAGGAAGATGGACTGTGGTGGTTTTGTTGTACTGCTGAAAACATAATTGCTCAACAATACGAGAGCTCCTTTTGGGACAGGACTGTGTGTCTGCAGTCCAGCAGTTTTCAGAGGGCACAGGATGGCCAGATTAGTGGTTGGATTTTTTGATTTTTTTTGTGTGCTGCTGCTAAGAGCCACCTTTGTGCAGGTCTGTAACTTGGTGCTCCTGGCCCCTCACTTTTGCCATGCTGAACAGTTCAGAGTTGAATCTATCCAGTGATGTTACAGAAAACAGACACTTCAACATAATATTTGTGTTTGTCTTCCAAGAGTTTTATTTCTTCATCATTCTATTTTCCTTATTTACCTTTTTCCTTTTTTTTTCTGTTTTCTTTTTTCTGTTTCTCCATACCCTTCCTTAAAGAAACCAAAGTAGGAATAGGAAGGATTCTTCCTTGACATTATTGTTTTAAGTGTGATGTCATTATATAGGGAGCAGAGTTTGACACTTTCATCGAAAGTAATCTGCCTTTTAGCTTAAGTGCTGGGAAAGCAAATATTGTGACATTTTAGAAAGTCACTGGGATAATACTAAGTGTCTTTCAAATACAAAATGGTAATTTACATTTGAATGCCTTGGTGTCTATTCCTGTTAGGAACAATTTCTCTGTCCTACTTACTTTAAAAGACCAAACGCCAGGAAAGAATCAAGAGGTTCTTTAGAGAAATTTAAATAATTTTCAACAGGCTGCTGTTTATAGTACCTACTCTAGTGCAAATGGGGAATGCTTTCCTGTTTCACAGGAAAAACTTCCTTCAAAGTTGGTAAGCGACCCTCAGCCCCTATTTGAAATGGAATGTTTTTATAGCAGAATCCCCAAACATGCCATAAATCAGACCTAAAACTAACACAGCATCTCTCTCTGCTCTGCTGGAGTGGTGCACATTGCAGTAATACATTGATGATTAGAGAATGTCAATTTTGGATTTCTCTAACTTCAGCTACAGTGAAGAGCACACAGTTGAGTTTAAAAGTAAGAAAAAAAAATACTATTCATTTGTTTACTGGATAAAATCCACGTGATTATCGTACATGGTGAGAAACAAGTGGTAGTTTCAAACTTCTAGAACCTATGTGGTATGGCATTTTGGTAAAGGAAAGCCTTCTGTATTTCTTGATATGTGTTGTTATGATTGAGCAGGGTAATTAGACAGCATATTGTTCACTAAACAAAACAATTCTGGGTGACATTCCTGAATTATAGTGGTTATTAACTGACAAATCTCTATTATTCATCTTGCTGTATGCCTTAAAGATTGCTGGATCAGCACGCTTAACAAATATCAATGGACAGTGCTGATTTTGGGGAAGAGTGACATGTAATTGGTCCCTGTCTACAACAGGAAAAACCTTGTGTGGTTTATCATGCTGTAATTAAATGGTTAAATCTCAAGTTCTTGGCTAGTTTAAATATCTATACAGCTACTTCAGAATATGAATCTAAAGCGTTTTTAAAATCTAAGCAAAACCTCTGTGGTTATTTCTTTATGATGCTGTACGTTGGGATAAGTATGGGAGAACAGCTCTGGGTTAGGAAATAGCCTGATGTTGTTCTTGAGTCTGCAGCCACATTCGGTGTCTTAGGGCTGCATTGTGCAGGCTCCTGGAGGACAACCTCAGCCTCCCTCTAATGACATTAAGCAGATAAAAACGGGAGGCAGAACAAACAAACAACAAAAAAAGAAGGGCAGCTAAGGAGGTGGGAGGTCTGGAAGCAGGAGTGAGATCTTTGGGGTGGAATTTATCAGCCCCAGGCTCACCCCGGGCAGTTGTGTTTGGCTCTCACAGAGGTGGCTGCCAGCCTGAACCCAGCACGGCCACATCGCTGCGTGGAAGTTGTTTAATCTGAATGAAGGAGTGCCATTTATTGCACTAAAGCCTTTGCATGACTCATTAATAAACTTTCTCTTATCTAATTGGAGTGCTTTAGTAGGACGCAGTATAACCTCAGCGTGCTATTAAAGAAAAATTATATTTTCTTGTAATGAAAAATGCAGAGTTACTAATTGAAAAGCTTATAATTCCAGCAGCAAATGAGGCATGAAATATATTGCCAAAAATACAGTGCTCAAAAACACTGGCAGTAAATATTTTATCTTGGTGCTAATTAAGAGCTTGAACTTAAAACTGAGCATTCTAAATTTACACAATAATGAAATTAACCTAATGGTACCAGTGTAACCTTAGTAATGTGTACTGTTATTCTGGTGGATTCTGTCCTCCACTTGCACATTGCTGATGGTGGAGGAAGTTCATAGCTCTAGCAGTAAACAGAAATTTCTTCTTGTCTTCATAGTGCCTTTTTATTTATTTAGGAGTCTATTTAGAAACTGAAGACCATATAACAGCAAGCTTGTGGTTTCATTAACTGCAAGGAAAAGAGTTTAATGCAAGGGAAAAACTCCTACAATTATTTTTTTTTCCCCTGCTGACTTGGTTTCTTAATTTGACTTTCCTCTGGCAGGATCTGTTTAATTAATTAGCTTTTCTATTAACGTTTATCCAAAAAATGTGGTGGTTTGGCTCCTGTTGTTATTTCATTGATTTTCTTCTGTTTTTCAGATCTCTGTTAGTAGAGCTAAAGCGTACCCTTTATCCAGGAGCATTTTCTGGCCCAAATTTGAAGGATAAACACTTGTAACATCCTAAGAAGCTTAAAGTAAAATTTAAAAATTAAAAAAAAAATAATTTAAAATTTCAACATTAAAAAAAATTTAAAATTAAAAAAAAAAAATTAAAATTACACTCAGGTCTCGACAGAACATTTTGATGAAGGAAGTGGTGGCTTAGCATGTAGCTGTACTTCTGTAACCTTTTTAGGCTGTGCTTAGAGCCTGGCAGGGATGGAAGCTGCTCACACCCGACTGCTGCAGCTCTCCTGAAGGCTTTTGGAGTGGGGTCTTCTCAGGGGGTGCCTTTGCAGTTTGATGTTCCCTCTAGTGTTTGAGGACTGGAAATGCTGAGTCTGATCTTCATCCAGTTGCTGTAAAATGATCAGATGTTCTTCCTGCAGCTCCCTGGAACCCACGGACAGGGTTTTACGTGGGAAAGTCAATAGGAGGGGATGTGGGGGCTTGATTTTAGTTTCAGGGTATGTAATTGCTACATTATCAAATGGCTTTGGCCGTGTGCTGTGCTCTGGATGACCTTTAGAGTATGGGACCTGAGTCTGAATGGTTTCTGTGTTATCACATCGCATTTCTGCTTACCTCTATGGGCAGACCCAATGTGGAGCCTTTCAAAGCAGAATTTGATTTCAGAGCTGCTTAGATGGCTATCTCCCAAGCTATTTATTGGTTTCATCAACACAGTAAATTGTCTCAAGTCTCCTAAAGAAGTACTTACAGAGATTTCTATGGCTGATTAATTGCAACAGTTTGCTAGATAAGAATAAAGACAAATGATTATTTAAACCTGCTTATGTACCATGACTCTTTCTTCCTTGATTGTGGTAGAGTGCCAGCTGATGAAGACAGAGCGACCTAAACCAAACACATTTATCATTAGATGCCTCCAGTGGACCACAGTAATTGAAAGAACATTTCATGTGGAGACTCCAGAGGAGCGGTATGTTTCATTCATATTTAATGCATAAACTCCTTGCAAAAGCAGATGCAAGTGTTCAGCATTAATAGTGAGTCCTCTGCTGAAGCTCTTATTTATCAGATGATGTACGTCTGGACTGAAAAGTGACAAAGAATTTTTGAGTGCCTTCAGTTTTAGTGCATTTTCCAGTATAAAAGCAACCCTAAAGGAGGGTTCCAGAGAGTGGATTTTGAGCAGTGTTTGTAAGTGAATTGTTGCTAGGTTGGGTATCCAAAATGGACAGGTGCAGGTGTGTACCAGCACACAGGTAGTTATTTCTGGAATGTAAGGTTCATTTCTCACTGGAAATGTTGTGGTATGTAAAATGAAGGGTTTCTGACCTGGGAGTTTCTGGAAGGATGAGCACAAATGAAATAGAGATTCAGGCAGAGTTGAGTTGTACCAAAATAGTGGCCTTTTAAAAAGTCTATTTAGACACCCTATTTCTAAAGGAAAAGTTAGTTGTATCATTGCTGATTGCTAATGTTTTATGCAAATTAGATAATAAAGGTGATAGTTATCTGCTGCAGGTGCAGATTGCTGTTTCATCTTTTAGGAAACAAAGCTAAGAGCTACATCCTGTGCTCTCATCACTGGAGAATTGATCTCTTACCTCCAGAGAGAACAGTTTTCCAGCACAGCTATAACACAGCAACTGAGTATTTAAATATTTACTTGCTCTCCAGAAACGGAACTGAAATTATTCCAGTATCATTGCCCTAAAGGAATGGATATCTTAAAAGCCTGGTCCTCCCTAGATATGATCCTAGCACATTTTTATTTTGAAGACCACTAAATTCTACCAAGAATTACTCACTTATTTCTTTCTTAACCTTTGCATGCACTTTGCATGCTCCTTATTATTGTTTTTGTTTCTGTTACAATGATCACAAGAAGGTTTAGTCAAATTAAAAGCAAAGAAAAAGAAACTTGTCCTTGTTTCTTTTAGGAACTTCGTGGTCACTGACCCTAAAGGGAGTGAATAGCAGTTTCCACTTGGGGGAAGATTGTATTTCAGTCTTGTTTTGTTCCCTCCTAGCCAATTAAGTCAGCTTTGTGACACTTCAGGGCTCAGAGTGTTAGTCACCTCTGTTGTGTATACTCTTGAGACATAAAAGCTGAGGGTGAAATTCTGTTCTCTCAGAAATCAAAGATACTCACTTCAGGAGGGCTGAGATCTCAACCAAGTCAGTAACAAAAGAGATATGAAGGTCAATATGCCTTTAGCTTCCTATATGCCTTTAGAACCAACGTTTGCTTTTTTAAAGAAATGGAGAGAGAAAAGTGTGGAAGAAGAAGTTCTTTTTGTAATAATTTTGAATGTAAAAATATGATTAGTAAATAAGGGAATTGTTTAGTGTTAGTGGTGGTGAATAGAGCAGTCTGTGCTGGGAATATAGGGAGAATGTTCTGAGTATTTGACATCACCTTTCTGCCCCATATAAGGCTGGGTGAATTGTGCACAATTCAGGCAAAATCCAAAATAAAAATGCACAAGGCAGGGAAGACCTTGTGTGGTGCAATTTTTATTAAAATCTTGTATTGGATACTTTTTCCCATGGACTTCGCTTCCTCTGGGGAATGATCTGCCTCTTGCATCCATTATAAATGGAAACTCACATGTTCAGATATGATTTAAAGAAAAAAAAAAAAAAAACAGCTTCATAGGACCAGTGAAAAATTGGACATTGATAAGGATGGCACAGCTGCACTGCAGATTGTGCACAGAGTTGTTCAGCATTGGCTGCTGCTGATCCTGCTGTAGTAGCAAAATATTTTACCTGAGATGTCCTTAGGAGTAGAATTTAACCAGTCCCTAGAAACACCAACTAAATCACCACATCCTGTTCCCTGTGTATACAAAAGACAGTAAACATGCAAGTGCATATAGTCCACTGGAGGTGTCTTCAGCCCCTGTGTGTGTCTTTAAAGCCTGTCCTGAGACCCTGGAAGCCCTTATGAGTTGTATTCTTTATGTTCAATAAATTTGCAGTGAAATCGAGTGAAGGCCAAGAACTTTCACTTCAGTAGCTTCAAAGGTGTGAAATCTCCCCAAGGACACTGGAGTGGAAGTTGTCTCCATGGGAGTTGAAGGGGTCACTGTTGGAGCACTGGTTACTGAAACAGCTGTGGAAACTTTATCATAACCAAGACCTGTGCCTAAGATGAAATGTCACTGCTTTTGCTGACATTCTGCTAAAGTTTACACAGCAATTGCTGTACTAATGTCATCATCTTTACAACAGAAGAATAACCTAAGTGTCCTGAGCTTTAAGACCTTTTCCAAGAACATCTCTTGCCACTGCAGCCACTAAAATTCGGGATCCTTGTTTGAAGAGATGCCATAGTGTCCCCAGGAGATGAATGTGTGTTTCAGTGCACCACAGAAATGTAGAAACTGTCTTTAATTGCTTTGTGTAAGCCTTTTGCTTTTTGGTTTTGGCAAGTCTGTTTTGGTTATGTAAACCTCTGTATGACCAGGTCATATCCTGAGCTGTTGACTGACTGCCCATTAGAAATTCTGTTATCCAAAAAGTCTTGTATTATGTCCAGACTGGGAGGACTTCAGTTGTCTCTTGTTTCTAGTATGATTAATAAAGATTTTAAAAATGCATTTTTACAGTGCTTGAAAATGCACATAATTCATCATATCTTCCATTGATTCATGAGAGAGTATTAGTGGCTCTGTATTCCTTGGTGATCCTTGCCATGGCAATGGTAATCTAAAGCCACAAGTAATTAATGCTTTTGCCTATATTTTGCCAGGGAAGAATGGACAAAAGCCATCCAAACAGTAGCAGACAGCCTCAAGAAACAAGAGGAAGAGATGATGGATTTCAGATCTGGCTCTCCCAGTGATAATTCAGGTGCCGAAGAAATGGAAGTTTCTATGACAAAGCCAAAACACAAAGTGGTAAGTGGGTATAACAGGAATGACTCTTTTTTAGGTCTTCTCAAATATAGACAAGAAGTAGCCATCAAGCTGTGTCTGTACCCCTGACAATTACATGACTGGCTGTAGATGCAGCTTCTGGAGGAAACAGTTGTCTCAGCTGAGCAGAGCCTGCCTGGTCTGCCAGAGTTCTGAGTTCACGTGTCCTTACTGGATGGCTTTCAAGGCCAGCTCAGGTCTGGCTTTAGTTTGCCCATTTTCCTGTGGTGCAGAGCCTGAAACCAAAGCTCCTGTTGGACCTTGTGACTCTGTAAACTCCTTGCAGGCTGGTGCAGAAGTATTCTGATGGATTTGCAGGGTTTAGGGTGGGTTCATGGATTTAATTGCTCTGAACTAAGGGTTTAGGCTAACTCCAGTCAACCACTGCAGTGTCTGTCCATAGTGCTCCTACAGCTTGGGATTTTGCATTAGGCACTACCTAGTCTGAATGCAGAGGGCCAGCTAAGGAATGGCCTTCCATGGCATGAGTATGTGCCAGAGGAGATCTTTGTCCTGTTGAGCCTTTTTAGGTGTCTGTCTTCAACTTCCCTTTATTTCTTTCTACCCCATTGTGTTCTCTTTACTATTTAGAAAATAGTATTTCTATTTTCAAAAGTTTTCCCACCTGTTCCTGCAAGAGGGAATTGATAGAACCTTTCCCCATGCAAATCCATTGTCTGTGGATTTTAGGTGGCCAGTTCCTTGTGTCTTCATCTCACCATTGTCATCCTCACCCACTTTCATAAATTTGTTTCCGTTTTGTGAAAACCAATGAAGTTTTTCTATAAAAAGATATCCACCAGGGTCTTCACTAAGCTTGTGTGTTACCCTTGTGTCATGTCAGTGCTTTCAGAGTGATGTGGTTGGCTACTTTAATGCTGCCTGTGTCAGAGCTTGCCAGCAGGCTTCTGGGTCTTTGGCTGAGCAGATCCTGCTCTTGCTGAGGAATCCTTCATAGAAATGCAGGAACCACCTCATTCATCATCAGATGGATACAGTCTTCTGAACACAGTGAAAATCTCTTCCTGGACATGTTAGTGAGGATAACCAAATTATTATCGGGGTCCTGGCATCCACTATATTGAGCAATTTGGCAGAAAATCTCCTCACCCAGCTCTAGGGAAGAATATGGAAGTTTGCTGTTAGGGGCATCTTAAATTTCTTCCCAAACTGAGGCCGCAGCAGCCTCTGGTTGTGTCAGTCTTATTGTTGCCATGCTGGCAATGGTCACTGATCCAATGGTAGAGTCTCTGCTCAGCCTCTGATTCCTCCAGTGTTTTTCCTCATGGTGAAACTAATCAGAGTAAATGGCTGATCTGGGAGGCAGTGTCAGAGACTGGAAAGATGTCTCAAGATATTTTGGGGTGCATGTGTGTGAGGTAAGGGGACAGTCAGGCCTTGCTCTGGTGAGACAGTGAAGTGCCCCACACCCCCCTAGAGCCTGTATCCCAGCCTGGCAGAGCTGCCAGTCACTGACACACCAGAGGCAATGCTCCATTCTCCCTAACCCAGCTCCCGAGAGGCCAAATGAACATGAGTCCCACCTGGGGGAAGGGCCAGTGAAGGCCAAGGGATATTTAGGGTCCAACACGAGGCCATCACCTTGTCTAGACTCTGCCTGTTCTTGGAGTTTCTGTCTGATCACAGCTGGAACCCAGGAGTTGGTAGCTGTATATGTGCTTTTCTAGATCTTTCCTGTAATTTTCTCCTCATTCCCTCTTGTTGGCATACTTTGAGTAACTTACCATCAAATGGATTTAAAGTTTGCTAAGGTGAATGGTCCAAGTTAATATTGTGAGAAGTGTTTTATGTTGATTGGATATTGTAGTAAACCTTTATCCAAAGTTGCCTGATTTTCTAAAGTTTGCCAGGAAGTGTTTTGTGTTGTTTTTGACCTCATGAGAATATCTGGTTGGTATTTCTTCCACACGTCTAGCTCAGAATAAGGAGAAGGTAGTTTTCAGTCAAAACCTGTGTTTGCTGGCAAAAAGGTCCTGGAATCCCAGGTATGGAAGCTTGATCAGACACAGACATGTGGTCTGAGAAAATCTGGCAGAAAACACAGGTATATATTGAAGCTTTGTCAAAAGAAAGGAGGAGTTCCACTTCGGAGTGCTAAATGGCTGCCCAGAAAGATAAAGCAGCACGTGTTGGAAGGGCCAGGGAAAGAGCTGATGAAGTTGCAAATTGCCTCGGAGGCTGAAACAATAGCTCGCCTCAGGGTGGAGTGAGAATTAACAGCCCAAAAGCAACTAGCCCGAAACCTGAGAAACCAGTTAAACAACTTCGTGCGGGAACCAAAGAGCTTTAGAGTTGCAAATTAACACCATTGAGGAAGCTGTGGAGGATGAACCAGGGAATCCAGCCTAGGGGAGGAGTTGTGCCTCCCTGAAGGTGTTTTCAGTTCTCTTTGCTCTTCGGAGGAGTTTGATGCAACAAAGCCAAACCCCTTCCCAAAACATAAACGCCGCCCATCGGTAAAAAATGACGTGGTGGGACTCTCTGAGCCTGATGTCACTGATGTCGCCTCTCTCCGCACCTTGGAGAAGGGGTTTGGCTCAGCAAAGCCAGCCCCCACTGCCCCCCACCCCAAGCCCTGCTATCCAAAGGCAAAGGTGATGGTGATGATATGACACACTGCAACAAAATTGGTTAATTTGCAAGGGAAAATTAGCAGTCCTCCTAAAGAAAATAAAACTGAAAATGTTTTGAAAATTTCACTGATGGGGAGTGAAACAAAGCTTTCTGAGGAGGGAGTGACGTATTGTGCGAAAAGTTTAAACCTGTCGGAGTGTATATTAATTTGTTGGAGGGGAAAGAAGTCATCCCTCTCCCCACTCCAACCTGTGGTAAACTGCTGGAAGAGTATGGCAGGCAGTGGGCTTCCAGCCAGTGCATGGGAAACAACCAGTGCCCTGTTGGCCTTCTCCAGTGTTATTGTTATTTATTGCAAAATTTAAGGATCAAGCCCAAGAAAAAAAACTCTCTGTGCCAGCTCCAAAAAGTGGGAGAGGGTGTTGAATTCAAAGTTTCTCTGTATTTGCAATGAAGCTTTGCAAGCTCCTCCTACCCTGCCTCCTCCTGGCAGCAAGGGGGTGTTGAGCCTTCCCACCACCAGAGGTGGGACTGCAGAATCCGTAACCTCTGGGGGAAATATACTTTTGTCATTGTACAAATTTGTTGTTCTGGTCTTGGTAATAACTCTGCATGTTCAAGTACATCCTGACCAGACAGAAGCCTGGGTGTGTATCTGGAAGTGGAATGAAGAGCTTCTTAAGCAGCAGTGGAAAGGACTCTAACTATACACACAGCTGTGAGATCTGCAGCTGGAGACATCTAAATTATGTGATTAAAGTCAGCTCTGGACAAAGAGGAGCACAGAGGGACTGTATTGAACAATATAGTAAACAGCAAATCCATTGGAGAGAAAGCTGCAGTGAAATCTGAAATCTAAAATGAAATACATTAAATGGTTTATCATCTTTATTTTCAGAACAGTGTCCCCAGTATGCCAGCACTATTGTTTGCTTCTGGTTTAGTTGACCATCCTAGCAGGACATAGTTCCTAACAATTGTAGTAGCAAGTATGGTTTCAAGGTAGTGAGCAAAGAAAGAAAAGAGAATGGTGTCCTTTTCCCTAAGGACCACTGTAACATCACACACATAGAACAAATATATGTTATTGGTTGGCTTTTGGACTGGAGTCCAAATGTGCAAAATTGGATGTAACAGAATATGTAGATCCAATGAAAACTGTTTTGTCTAAAGTGAAAAGGCCTCAAAAGTATGGCTGGCTACTCTAATTCAAGTTGGCGTACATGGGTGAGAATGCTCATCAGTGTTGTTAAGGTACTAGATAACTTAAATTTCATTAGTGATGGTTGCATTTTTTATATGTTCTAAGGTTATTTTCACAGTCTGTTAATTATTCAATTAAACTTTCTATAGCAGAGAACACAAAAGATTGCCAAGTAGATGCTTCCTCTTTTTGAAGTAGGTTGGAGTGGGACCAAGTTTTCTCCTAGAAGTGTTCCATGAGAGAGTGAAGTGATGATAGGACAGAGGAGTTGCTGTTCATTGCTGCATCAAGCGTTTACATGTTTTTATCTTGAAGGGTTTTAAGATATTTATGTTCATATATGTTTGTATAAGTTTGTTGCTGCAGTATTTTGAGATGTTCATATTTTCCCTCTGGTTGCCAGAGTGAGTGGAAAGATTCCTCCCTCCTGTTTAGTTCTGGAGGCTCACCCATAGGATTTCATATGATGATGGAAACAAGTTTGTGTACCTCTTCCTGTCTTCTGAGTGCAGAGTATAAAATTTACTGTATTGAGGGAAGTGTATGTAGTAATGATGAGCAATGTGTGAGGCATGATTGTACAGAAGCAGGGAATGTTGAACTGTTGGTGGCCCTGGAATGAAGGAGAAAAGGGGCTTCCCAGTGGAGCTGGGAAGTTCCAGCTGTAGATGAAGAAGGCATAAGTGATTAAGAGAAAAAAAAATGGGGTTTGAGAATTGCTGAAGAGTCTGGTAAAGTTGGAAAATATCTGGTCCAAACTCAGGACCTTGACTAAAACGATGTGCTGAGGAAGTTGGAATGACTGACTGAATGTTGGTGTGTATTGGACCCCACCCCTGAGGCAATTCAGACAATTAGTAGAATTTTACTGAATGTTTCCCATGGTGCCCACTGACCTCTTCCTCTTTCCCTGGGTGCAGGTTCTGGTAATCCCCCTGAAACCTGCTTGGTGGGAGGGATAACAGTGGCAATTTGGGATGTGTGTATTTGTTCAGGTGGTGCTGATACCTGGATTATCTTGAAGATAATGGACTCCAAAAGACAAAACAACCTAACTATTGATCCTTACAGAGTTTGACAAGGAGTGCAATGTATTGCACTGTCAATAAGTCATAGAGAATCCTAAATTGAACTCACCAAGCTATTTTGGAACCCAGCTTACAGGTCCACCAAGTGCCAAAAATAACTGCATAAAATTGTATAAAACCTCCCAGAAAATGAGTGCTGTCTCAAGAAACACACAGGAAATCATGGACCAAACTTCTGGACTCTTCAGGCACTGCAGCTGAAAGAATGGTTCATGAACTCTTCCCCTGGATCCTGATTTGCATCTCACCTCACCTGCAGTGAGGAGGGAGGGGAGAGCACTGCATAGGAGGATATTAACTAGACTTATGTTTTGGTTATTGGAATAGCAATTGACCATTATATGAGTTTTAGTGTACTTTCCTCTTCTTTCCTTTCTGCTGTCTGCTAGATCAGACCACAGGAGGAAAGGTACCATTACTGTGGTCCTGTCTCGAGGCATGGAATGGTTGTCAGAGACTGGAAAGATGTCTCAAGAAATTTTGGGGTGCATGTGTGTGGGGGAAGATACAGGTGAGGCCTTGCTCTGGTGAGACAGTGAAGTGCCCCACACCCCCCTAGAGCCTGTATCCCAGCCTGGCAGAGCTGCCAGTCACTGACACACCAGAGGCAATGCTCCATTCTCCCTAACCCAGCTCCCGAGAGGCCAAATGAACACAAGTCCCACCTGGGGGAAGGGCCAGTGAAGGCCAAGGGATATTTAGGGTCCAGCACGAGGCCATCACCTTGTCTAGACTCTGCCTGTTCTTGGAGTTTCTGTCTGATCACAGCTGGAACCCAGGAGTTGGTAGCTGTATATGTGCTTTTCTAGATCTTTCCTGTAATTTTCTCCTCATTCCCTCTTGTTGGCATACTTTGAGTAACTTACCATCAAATGGATTTAAAGTTTGCTAAGGTGAATGGTCCAAGTTAATATTGTGAGAAGTGTTTTATGTTGATTGGATATTGTAGTAAACCTTTATCCAAAGTTGCCTGATTTTCTAAAGTTTGCCAGTAAGTGTTTTGTGTTGTTTTTGACCTCATGAGAATATCTGGTTGGGATTTCCCCCATATGTTCAACTCAGAGTGCATGAAGCACTGGAAAGCCCTTTCAAAAGTCCCATTGAGCAAGTAGATAGAGACCTTGCAGGGTGTAATTTTGTCTCTGGTTTTTGGTAGTGCTCAATGAAGCACAAGAAAACTGATCTCCTAGAGAGGTGGGGGACATCAGAAAAAAGGTGTGGGTTTAATCCCTGGAATCAGAGTAACATTTGCCTTTTAATGAATGTCTGCACTGGCTAGGAGGTCAGAATGGCTGTGGATTAATATGTTCAGTGTTACTTGTACAGTTCAGTGTTGAGTCATGCAACAGAGCGTTCAGTTAATTGAAAGCTTATGGTTTTCTGTAGATAGTTTGATTGATTATCTTTGGGAGTGCACTGGCATTCATTTTTGTGGAAGAATCATTTCTGCTCCTGAATTCTACTAAACAAAAGGATTAAAAAACCCACATGTGCAACATATGCGATGCATTCTCACGTGAATGAGAAATTCTAGTCTGAGAATAATACACTTCTTGTTAGATCATGTAATTAATTTCTTCTTTATCTGTATCGTTAACAGACCATGAATGAGTTTGAATACCTTAAGCTACTGGGAAAAGGCACTTTTGGAAAGGTCATTTTAGTTAAAGAAAAAGCAACTGGACGGTATTACGCTATGAAAATTCTGAAGAAGGAAGTTATTGTAGCAAAGGTGAGTAGATGGGAAACTTTGGGATGTGATTTACCCTTGATACAGCCTGTGTCAAAGTCATGGGAAGGATTCTCAGTAGTTGTTAGTAATTGCTCTGTTAGTGTTTGAAATGGACCCCTGATCTGGGGAATCACTTTGCTGATTTCCTTCTGCTTGCGTTTCAGGATGAAGTAGCGCACACGCTGACAGAAAACCGGGTTTTACAGAACTCTCGGCACCCCTTCCTAACAGTAAGCATTTCTGCCTCTGCACAGTGTAACTTGATATCACCACCACCAAGGCTTTCCTTATATTTTGTCTCTTAATGCATCTGAGGTCTGTGTTTACAGAGTGGCTGAGTACTTTTGTAGCCTTCCATTTTAGGGGTGCATAAATGAAAATACTTTTTCAAGTTTTCTGATTCTTGCAGGGCAGGTCCTCAGCACCTCTTGAAGACAATGTTTCAGGCTGTGGTTTGACATTAGGGCTCACCCATTTAATTGCTATCTCAAGAGGAATATCTGCTTTCCTTGCCTTTCAAATGTTTGGTCTCCCCGTTGTGGCAGAGGTCAGGGTGACTCTGCTTTTGTGACAGACAAATTCAGGAAGATATACTGGGCAGAAAAAACTTTGATTTTGTCTTTGTTGTTGTTTTTTTAAGCTCCCAGATACAGCTCACCAGTGGCATCAGAGCACTGGTAATGCCAGCCAAAGGATAGTGGTAGGAGCATGTGGAATGGGAAGGAGAAGAGCAGGACTATGCTTTATCTGCTGCTTTCTTTTTGAATTGTAAAGCCAATCCATACTTTCATTTTAGACCTCCATTGCCAGCAGTGTCTCTGGGCTGAGTTCAGATATCTAAGTTCCATCTCAAGATTTTGTTTGTAATATTTACTACAAGTTGTCCTGAATTTTTTACAACTGCTTAAAGCCTCTAAGAGACTGTGTAGGATCCTGGTTGTTTCATTTGGCCAGGTACAAGGGCTTAGCTCAGGAACTCAGACCTTATAAGCATGACCTCTGGAAGTAAATATTGCTTGTATTGAGTAAACTCAATAGTGTTGACATGTCTAAAACCTGGTCCTTCATTTTTTCCAGAAAAAATATGACTGGTTTAGAAGTGCCACCCTTTGTAATGAAGACCACAATATCATATTCAGTATTTTCTTTTCAATGCTTTTATAAACCAAAGTATCCAGAACAAGGGCTTGAGAGAATCGCTACAAGACTGGGTCTAGCTTGGGTGCTAGGAAAAAGTTCTTACCCACAGAGTAGTTGGACCCTGGAATAGGCTCCCCAGGGAAGTGGTCACAGCACCAGCTTGTTCACCAGAGTTCAGGAAAAATTTGAACAACACTCCGAGGTCCCTTGTGGGATTCTTCGTGTGGTCCTGTGCAGGGCCAAGAGTTTGGCTTGATGATCCTTTTGGGCCCCTTCCAGCTCAGCACATTCTGTGATGAAAAACCTTAATACTATGGCAAACAAGTTGATGTTACTCCAGGAATCCCTGTGGCAGGACTATACACGGGCACCTTGTGTCTCTCCATCACAGCCTCCATCTGGTCTGTTTTTGTGAATTGCTCACAAATTGGTATTGCCAGTGTTGGCCAATCCCCTGGCAGGCTGGCAGCTGCAGCAGGGCAGAGGCCAGGGGGCTGGAGTGTGAAAATATGTGTGTTTCATATAAGAGGTCTTGTAGCCAGTGTGGTGAAACCTTGTGCTCCAGGGTTTGGTTGTGGCCTCTTTTCTGTCAGTTGAACCTGTGGCCAGAGGAGGAAACTACAGTCACTGTTGATGCATTCTGAGTCCCTGTTAATGGGCCAGAACTTTGTTTTGCAGCATTTTAGGTGATGATGATAACTTCTGCAAGGAATTTGTTTAATGTTTTATTAAATTTTTTTAGTGAAATAAGTTGGCAGTTTCCTCAGCGGCAACAGGAAAATAAAAGTACTATATAAGATTTAAGGACAAAACATTCACTAAAATAGAAAATTCCATGTCTGCTTCTGAGAATCTATTAAAAATGCTTTTCTGATTGTCACTATGATCTGTCTTTTAAGTTTTGGTTTAAATCTGTTTCAGGCTTTGAAGTATTCCTTTCAGACACACGATCGCTTGTGTTTTGTTATGGAGTATGCTAATGGAGGGGAGGTAAGGGAAATACAATAATGTTTAATACTTTAGGATTTTCCTGTTCTACTGCTAATTTTGCTTGACATTATTTAGCTAAGGCCCGTTTTTGCAATTCTAATTAATCCAAGTTGTCCCAATTAAACAGAGCTGTTCACAGGTTTAACTAATATAAAGAAGTAAGACTCATAATTTTTTCAACTCCATTTTTAGAACATAGAGGTTTTGGGCATAGGTTCATATTTTACATGACAGCAGTATATTGTAATCTGACATTCAGAAGTTCAAGAAGACAAGGTTGCTTTCTAGTTGCTCTAGCTGTCAGACAAGTTTTAACACTTAATATTGTGAGTATACTTGGAGGGAGAACTAGCAACTGCTGTCTGCTATTACAGTCAGGAAAGAAAAGTTGGAATATTAACATTTCTCTTAAATCATGCATTAGGCTTTAGTTTTAACATGTATTTGTAGTTCAGTCAAAAATAGTTTTATAATTTTCTGACCCTGTAAGACTGTAGTACATGTACTGGTTATCAGTGTGTGTCTGTGAATATGAGACATAATTATCTAATAATTTAATTTATGATGTTTTTTAACACATTTGGGAACTCGGCTGGGTGAGGGCGGGAAGGGGTTTTCTCTTAGTTAATAACATCTTCCAAGGAGGATGGCTTGTGAACTGCAAGGCATAATTCAGACACATTTAAAGGTAACAAATTACTGTTCTTGTAGTTATTTTTCCATCTGTCAAGAGAGCGTGTCTTCTCTGAAGACCGCGCTCGGTTTTATGGGGCTGAGATTGTTTCAGCGCTGGATTACCTGCATTCAGAGAAGAATGTGGTTTATAGAGATTTGAAGGTACGTAGAAAAATCATTTTCAGGCTTTTGGGGTTTGGCTTTTTGTTTGTTGTTAAAAAAAGCAAATGATCCTGAACTATTAAGAAATCCTTTCCTGACTGAACTTTATCCAAACTGTTGCTGCAGCTGTTGGGCTGGACTTTACAGGATGTCTAAAGCCTTTGATAGTCCAAGAAGCTGCATAAGGCATTTATTGTGACTCTGGCAGCATTTCAGAGAACATGAAGGGTTATTGGGCTACAGGGGTTTCATTTTCACTTGCCTGCTTATGTTCTGAGAGAAACTTTTCTGGTGCTTCTGCACGGTGGAACATAATCCTGGTTTTAGCAGAGAGATGGAAGTTCACACTGCATGGATGTTGTGCTTCCTTGCAGTGTGCTCACATCATCTTCATAGTGGCTGCTTGCAGTTAGAAAACTGCCTGTGTTTCAAGTTTCTAATTTGTTTGGAGAGCACAGAAGGGGAAAAGAAACCCCAACCAAGCAAGGTATCTCAGGGCAAACAGACTTGAGAAATTCTTGAGGAAAATGCAACAATAGCATTTTCTTTCTTCCTGAGAAGAGTTTTTAGGACAGGATGAAGGGATCCTGGTAGTTTATTTAGGGGCAGTGTAAAAGGAAGCATGCTCTGTAATGTTCTCAGACTATGTCAGAGTAATTTTGGGATCTCTGTCTCCATATCACTGTGATTCCCCTGTAATGCACTTTATTGATACATTGAGGAAACTGTTCTAATACCTAGGTGACTTTCACAAAAATTAGAGGCTCAGGGTGGGATGAATACCATGTGCTGAGCTGTGAGTAAATGTATATACTGATTCTCATTTAAAGGGTCTCTTTGGAAGTGGTTCCCTAACCTTCCATATGATTTCTGTTTTATTTATTTTATGCTATTACTTACTGGTATAGATTATTTAATAAAATCAGAGCAGGGATGGATGAAGTTGTGTGAGGGGGAATACTTAATATACTTTCTAAAGAACTGGTGTTCTATTGATGATGATACTGTAGAAGCATAAATACAATGTTCATGTTCTGCATTCTTTCTGTATATATGGTTGGTTACTCCAAGACTACAAGTTAGTTACTTTATGTTCCCTAAAGAATTGAGCAAAATGTTACCAATGTATATTTACATTTTACATGCTCTGGCTATGATCCCAGTGAGGATGAGGTTCAAAACTGATCTGCAAAATTCATGTCTTTGATTATCCTGCTCAGAATTAGTGTATGTTACAGGTAATCATGTCTTTTAATTTGGCTTTTCCTCCCAGTTGGAAAATCTTATGCTGGATAAAGATGGACACATAAAAATAACAGACTTTGGACTATGTAAAGAAGGCATCAAGGATGGAGCAACAATGAAGACTTTCTGTGGCACTCCAGAGTATCTTGCACCAGAGGTATGTTTATGTTGGCTGTTGTGTTAAATTGCCTTCTTTCACGCCTTCCGTGGTAGCAGTAGGAGTACAGAATAATTCCTGTGCCATGATGTGCTCATGCACTAACTGCTGTTATATAATTACACATCCTGAGACTCCTTTATTCATCATGATCTGGAACACATCTTTAGCATAATGATACATCATGATTTTTTGGCAGGGTAGTTTCTTCCACTTGACAGAGTATGTACGTTTTACTGGAACAGTGCTTGTTTCTTGTATCAAATACATAATTTTTAAAAAAGCCCTTTTAATCACTTCAAATATTTCATGATAGATTATCTTTTTTGCAGCTTGCTATGTGTTTTCCTATTTGAAAGGTTATCAGTAGGACTTCACTTGAGAAGTAGAAGTATTGTCCAATTCTTTTACTGTTTGAGGGCAGTCAAAGGTGACATGCTTTCAGAAACAGGACAGACCAAGCTGTTTCTGCATTATTTAGCATGGCATGCATTAAAAGTGCTGACTGTTTTATGACTGTAAAAGCACAGGATATTTCTCAGTGTTGATTTGAGCACTCCTGTTTCAGAGGAAATAAATCCAGGCAGGGGATCTCAGTTCCCAAACAGTCTTGGGTAATTTTTTTTGTGGAGATTTTACTTTTTCCTTTCCAAGTGCAAAGTTCAAATACGTGTTTGCAGGTTTGTTCCTGGAAGCACTCAGAGTTGTGCACAGAGGTGGTGTTAGAGCTGGGGGTGAGGTGGGGTGGGTGAGAAGTGGGGTCAGGTTGTAGGGGATGTGTGTACACTCGTTGCTCTGGGCATGTTCTGAGCTGTGTGGGAGCAAACTCCTGGACTCCCAGGGCATGAAGCCCAAGCCAAGGTGGGGTGCCTTGTACAAGGGATGCTTCCCTTGCAGTTGGGCCTTGCTTCCCGTGGCATTTGCATTTCCATCCTGCTCAGAGCATACAGAGAAGCAAGCCTTGGGCTGCCAGCAGGTTATGGATTGTTGGCACAGCTTTCCTCTGAGTTGGGAGACTTGAGCATTGCAAACCTGCCTTGAATTGAACTGTGCATAAGTAACAAAGATGGGAAGCCAGCGTGGAGGAGGAATATTTCTGCTGCGAGCTGATGTCTTTGCTGATCAGCGCCTTTGTGCTCCCTGCTTTCATAGTGGTGGCAGCACGCTCTTGGGTTTTGTTTGGTTTTTGTTGTTTTGTGTTTTTTTTAACTCCCAGCTGCTTTCAAGGGCCTCCAGTCCTTTGTAATAATGAAGAACGTGGGCACCTGTCGAAGTAGCTTGCAGCAAAGAGGTGGAGCCAGTCTCGTGGTGACTGCCAGCTTTTCCATGGATCACCAGAAGTCTTCAGTGAATCTAAATTGGGGTCCATGCACCACAATTTGAGATTTACTGATGCAGAGAGTAATTAGCAGCATGACAGAGTGTTTATTATTCATAAACATGCCTTTTATTTAAGCTTCCCTCTTAAAATCAATTGCTGAACTTCAGTTTCTCATCAAGGATTTTATGAGGATGCTAAAAATATTTATTGTTTTGGTTTTTCCTAACTTGGAATGTGGGGATTCCCTGTGCAGACAGTTGGGCTGTTCTTTCTGTTCTGTTACTTGATATTATTTTTTCTTTTTTAATATTTATGATGAGTTGGCTCATCCAAAAACCCTGAAGGACAAATCCTTTTGATTAACTCAGTTCTCTCTCTTACTTGCAAGTCCCATCTGTGAGTTGGAGTGTTAAATTCTGGGGAGGCTTTTGTCATCTGGCTGATAGCATGCAAAAATCTGGAAATTGTGTGCAAATGATCTTCTGTGCATTTGAGGTCATACATCCTTCAAAGCAGGGGTGTCAGTGCTCCTGTCTGCATTTGTAACTCGAGTGCAGCACAGCAGTGTGTCTGTACATCGTTGTTTTTAGGTTCATACTGGAATCTCATGCATGGATGACAGTGACTGAGCCATGTCAACTTTGATGTGTCAGATGCATCGATGGCTGTGATGTGTACAGCTGTTCTGCCTTCTCTTTTGAATTCTATCTCACAACAGTCTAGAGCTGCTCGTTAAGAAATTATGATCCCTTAATTTAGGTGAAATGACCTTGTTACTTTACTGCTCCCCAGCTATCCAGTGTCTTGCAGTAAATCATGGATGAGTGCAATATTTTTTTTGTTACAGTGCAGTGTTGATACTCACACCATTGCTCTCTTCTACCCAATCACCAATATGATGATATGCTCATTGTGCTAAAGAACTTTGAAGAAATAAGCATTTTATATTCTGTTCAAAATTAATGGAAGTGAAGGAAATCATTGCAGTTAGTAATCTAGTTTATAATACAGAGCATTAATACACTTTTTAAAGTAACACGTGAAGTGTTTGCTGCATTTCAGAAGCACCTGTAACATTAACTACGTGTGCAGCAAAGACCTCTGTGGTTTTCTTTTTCTTTCAGTCTCTCCTATTGCATCTCTTGCAGCACTTTAAAAAACAAAAATACAAATCGGAGGCCGTGTGAGTGTTTTATTTTAGGCAAGCCGAGCGTAGGGGAGTGTGAACAGGAAGCGCTGGTTGAGCGGGGTGACTCAGAGCGGGAACTGCATTGTCACACAAACTCCGGCTGCCGTGCCTCGGGTCGGGACGGACGGGGCCGGCTCCTGGAATCCAGAATTGCATTGTCACACAGTGTCCATTAGCCGAGGGTGCCGTGCCAGGGCCGGCTCCCGGAATCCAGAATTGCATTGTCACACAGTGTCCATGAGCCCAGAGCTGCCGTGCCTCGGGACAGACAGGGCCGGCTCCTGGAATCCAGAATTGCATTGTCGCACAATCCATGAGCCGAGGGTGCCGTGCCGGGGCCAGCTCCTGGAATCCAGAATTGCGTTGTCACACAGTGTCCATGAGCCGAGGGTGCCGTGCCGGGCCGGCTCCTGGAATCCAGAATTGCGTTGTCACACAGTGTCCATGAGCCGAGTGCTGTGCCGGGGCCGGCTCCTGGAATCCAGAATTGCGTTGTCACACAGTGTCCATGAGCCCAGAGCTGCCGTGCCTCGGGACAGACAGGGCCGGCTCCTGGAATCCAGAATTGCATTGTCACACAGTGTCCATGAGCTGAGGGTGCCGTGCCGGGCCGGCTCCTGGAATCCAGAATTGCATTGTCACACAGTGTCCATGAGCCGAGGGTGCCGTGCCTCGGGAAGGACGGGGCCCGTTCCTGGAGTCCCAGAACTGCGTTGTCACACAGTCCATGAGCCGAGGGTGCCGTGCCGGGGCCAGCTCCTGGAATCCCAGCCGGCGGCAGCTGTGCCGGCCGCTCCATGGAGGGGGCAGCTGCAGAGCCAGCTGTCGTTTGGTGTGAATCATCCGGCCGGGGATGCTGGAAATAGACCGACGTGGGGTAATCCAATACCTGGCAGCCTTTTGATTTTTACTGCAGGCCCTCTCCCTCGTTCAGATAATTAAGGGGAATAATTAGTGAATAAAGAGAGGCAGAGTGCAAACAGTTGTTATGTGAAGTGCCTCGATGGTTCTTTTTTATGTGCAAAACCTTTAAATCAAGATTTATAAGATGTAAAGATCTTGCATTTGTTAAACTTGCACTGACTTGGGCTCTTTTACCTTTTTAATTTTGAATGTTAAGTATTCTGAATCTCAGGAATGTAAAGCTCACACAGACGCTGTCCAGTGAGAAAACAGGATGGTGGTGCAGTTGTGGTTCATGCTCTTGGCAAGAGTAAGCAGCTCAGTGCAGGTCCCTGCAAAGAGCAAAGATGATAACTAAAACCTGAGGACAGGGTTTGGAACATGAGATGTTGGTGTCAGCTACGGACAACTGCATAGGAGACACAAAGTCTGGAGAAGTCCTGGTAACATCCACTGCACAGGCCACAAAACACTCCCCACTCCCTTCAGCAACCCTCTGTGCAGCAGATCAGAAATGCACTGTGGCAGGGCTTCTCCGGAGCAAGCAGGAGAGGTGGAGAGCACTGCTGGTGTCCTGAGTCCCTGCACCAGCTCCTGCTTTGCTAGGTGGAAGTACCCAGGGGAAGGGAAGAATGAACTGTGCTGGGCTCCTTTTGCTGTGAGACCTGGCAGAAATCCACCCCACTGACTGTTCCTGTGTTTGCAGCCCTCTGAGCAGAGGCAGAAGAGCCTTTGGAGCGGGGCAGGGGGTTGGAGGGGAAACATGTCCAGACAATTTGGCTGCCATTTTACGGCCTGAGAGCTGGTCAAATGTTAGAAATGTTGTTCTGGCTCTTAGTGTTTAATATAGATTAGTCATTGAGTATTTGTGGGTGGTCTTTTAGGACGTGCAGAGCCACCACTTTGGGGTGCAGGTTGATAAGAAGATGATGGATATGTTTGGCTTTTTGCTTGTGAAGGAACAGGTTCATGGCCTTTTCTCCATGTACTGGCTTCTTGGTGGGTTGGGGTTTTTCTAAAAACTTGGATCCTGTTTGGAACAGTTTGTGATGAATAAGTGAGAGTTTAACAGCTAGCTCTCTAATGTGAGAACAGTTCTTGGCCTTTGGACTTTCAAAGGTTGTGCTTATCATGACTGTAATGTGAGGGAGGATGGGAGAAGGAAGACAAGGAAGCTGCTGTGACACTCCTGCTGCCTCCTTTTCCCCCTCTGCTCACTCAGGGTGGTGAGCATGGATGCCAGTTCTTTTCACATGGTTCTTTTGCAAATACTCTACTGTTAGATATGGCTGTGTGATCAAAGATGGACTTGCTGGGGTAAATTTTGCTTCTTGAGTTCTGTGTTCATGCCTGGTGTTGGGAGTATCTTCTAAAGCCTTTTCCTTGCAATCTGCAGGTTCTGGAGGATAATGACTACGGCCGTGCAGTGGACTGGTGGGGATTAGGAGTTGTGATGTATGAAATGATGTGTGGACGGCTCCCTTTCTACAATCAGGACCATGAAAAGCTCTTTGAACTCATCCTGATGGAGGAGATCAGATTTCCACGCACATTGTCACCTGAAGCAAAATCCCTCTTGTCAGGCTTGCTGAAGAAAGACCCTAAGCAAAGGTGAGGCTGTGCTTAATAGTTGCACTTTTTTAAGGTATTTGAGACAAAATCGTAATTTAATTTTTAATCCATTCAAATTGATTATCCAGCAAGATGCAGCAAGTGGATGTGCTCATTTATTTTTGACTTTTTAAATGAGCTGACAGTGTAAATAGTGACACGAAGCAGCTTTGGTGCTGAACTTCAGAGTATGGTGGCTGCCATTAAAGTAAAACTATAGCCTGGGAGAAAGCAAGTTAACCCTACCTTTGGCTGTAATGAATCCAGTGGCTGCTGTGATGCTCTACCCCAAATGCTTTTGCCTTCAGTTGCAGTTGAGGCTGCTGTCCCTTTCCTGAATTTTTGTCTAGATCTGTGCCAGTGGTTTAGCATCCTGCTTTGGACAGTAGGTGGTGGTGTTTGTACCATGTTTGTAGTGGAGTTTATACCATGCTCAATTGACTTTTCCTATTTCCTCCTTTTATTTTTGTTTTTCTTTTATTGCTGTATTTTTTTAAAAAATAACCCTTGATTTAAAAACAGGAAAAAAAAAAAAAAAAACCATTAAAAAAGCTCCTAATGGCTAACAAACAAAAAATGGAACAAGATCCAAAAAGGATGTTGACTTTGACAGAGATAAACATCAGTGTAAAAACCTGCCATCTTGTCAACCCAGACATTTTTAAAACAAATAATATTGTGACTCTGCCCCTGATCTCCTGTCCTGAACCTTCCACTGTTAATAGGCCCCGGATAGGAAACCTTTCATGTGAGGTGCAAGCAGGGAATTCCGGTTTACTTTCTGGTGTTTGTTTAGTCTCTGTGCTTGTGTGTGCACATAGCAGGAAAATGGGATTGCCACTACCTGGATACTTGTAGAAGGATTTCTGTCATCCCTGTAGGCTATTTTCTTCACTGTTTTTTGATGGAAAATCCTATTGGGAGGTCTCATAATGCAAATGCACAGTTTTTAATGTTGGAGGATTGATCTTGGTGGTGCTGTGGGGAACGTGGCCAGCCCTGTGCAAGGTGGCAACAGCTGCAGCCCCTCCTGAACCCAGTGCCTGTGAGGGGACCTCCAGGAGAAGGTTGTGTAATTGATGAGCAGCCCCCAGGCTCTGCTCTGCAGCCCCTGCCAACAGCATTCCTGCCCAGTAAAGCACTGGGTTAAATGCAATTGTGACCCTTTCATAGCTTATTCAGGTGGGGCCTTTCAATCACTGGGAACACAGGCAGCATCTGCTGCAGTTTGTTCTTAAAGGAGCATCTCTGATGAACCAAAATGCAATTTGTTTACAAACAAAGAATGCCCACTCGTTTCTAATTGCGAGATTTTCCCAATGCCAATAATTACTCCACAATATGCTCACTTCATACAAATAGCCACTTCTTCTCATGGATCTTCTGCAGGCTTGGAAGCAGTGCTGCTCTGATCTGGTGGACAAATGATTTTCATGCTGCTGATAGAAATAACTGTTGACTAGACAAGCCTGCACATGTGCCTTATTGTAATTATGCCTAATTACACTGGTGCTTCCCAAGCTTTTTTGGATCACGGACTGTTCTTAAATACTGGTTTCCCCCCAGTCACTGTTCCCATAACTTCTTACCTGAAGTTGTAGTTCAGCAAATCCACTGCACTTTGTGACATTTCAGGCAGCATGGAGAACTGATCTGGAAGCACTGGAGTGGAAGTCCTGCATCCTGCCCTTGTAGTGTTATGTTCTTTTTTCTGGGTGGTCTGGGTGCTGGGGAGGATGCCTGGCATAACTGGTAGTTGACTCACAGTGTGCTCATGGAGCCATATGGACAAAAAACAGCCAGAGAGCTACTGAAATACATTCACTGAAGAGTTATGTAATGTGTGATAGTCTGTGCTTTGGGGAGCCACTGTGTAATTCAGCAGAAATGCCCTCTGGTGCCAGTGGTGGACAGAAGTTAGTGTCATTGTAATGTTTGTGGCAGAAAGCGTCAGAATTGGCAGCGTAGCTTTGGATGAACTTCAGAGTGAGATGGAGGAGGCAGCCAAAACCATGGGAAAAAGGAAACTGAGAGATGTTGTCACTTCCCCTGAAATCATCAAAAAAACCTGACCAACCCAACAATAAAGGTTGATACAATGAAGCGCAGTGCCAAGGATACTTTAGGTTAAATATCAAGGAGCTAAGTAATTGTGATCTGTATCAGTGAATTAAATCTTAAAAATGACCTGTTGCACTTGAGCTGGATGTACTGAAACTGTTTTAGCGCACTCTGTTCAGTAATACCAGTTCAGCCTCAAACTCCCAGGCATATGGAGAAAATGTGAAGAACAATAAATTGCATTCTGCTTTTAATCATAGCTGTTTTCTCAATTTGGTCATATGAAATCCATTTTGTAAGAGAAAAGGAATTTTGAATTTTCTTTTGGGATTGATAGAAGTTTATTAATCTTGTAATGTGAGTCCTAATTTTCCTAAGAAGGAAAAAATCTATTCTGTAAATATTTCCTGTTAATGTGATCTGAAATTCCCCTTTGCTGCTTTGTGACATGAATCAAATGAAAGAAGGTAATCAGAGCATATTTTCATACATGAAACAACAAATTTTTTACATTTTATTGTTCTTCCTGTGGCTGTGGAGACTGCAATCTGTGAAAGTGAGCATGGATCAGAGCACCCTGTGTAAGCAGGCTAAGTTTAGATGGGTGGGTAGGTTTACAATCAGTGTCTTGCAGGCTCTGAATCTTGGCAGGTTTTTAACTTGAGAGAACTTGAGGATGGTTTAATCTGAAGTGCCTTAGTTCCTTGTCATGGGCCAGGGTTGTTCAGCCTTTCTCAGATGGGGTTTGTCACAGGCTGCTTCACCTGCCTCTGGTGCTGTTGGACCTTGCCATTCAGCAGGAATGAGAGGAAGATGATGCAGCATTTCAAAAACACCTGTTCAAAAATCTGATGCCTTCAAAGAGTTGCAGTTGTGGCTTTGGAGAGCTGAAGCTGCTCCCTGGGACCTGGTGGTCAGTTCTTGCAGTCACAGGGAGATCTGGTACTTCATTCTTCCCTGGCCATGAGGGTTCTCTCCATCTCCAATGAATGTTTGGTCACAGAAGTTCAGGAATGTCAGAGTCAATCAAGCCCTTACTTGTATAACTCCTTGTTTTTTTCCCTAGTGAAAGGAGGAGATTTGTAGAGATTTGTGTGTCTGTGTCCTCTCTGCTGCTCTGCCACAGGAAGCTTAGGTGGCTCTTGAGCACCCTTGCTCTCAGGCACAGGGAGATCTGCAGCCCTCACAGCCACTGCTGGCATTGGAAGAGTTAGAGGTGACACTTGTGGGGACTTCAGGGGCCTGAAGGTGCTCCCAGCTAGCTGTGGCCAGCAGGAGGAGGTAACCTTGAGGAGCTGGTCCTCTTGGAGAGCACACTTGGGTGCCTTGTGGACATGCAGAGTTTTGGAGCCACACATGACAGGTGACTTGGGTTTGCTCTGAAATGCGTGTGCCTTGAGTAGGAAAGTGCTTCTGTCTCCAGGCAGCTTCAGGGTCCTGTGTATCAGCTGAAGTGCAAAATGCTCATGTCTTCATGTTTCACCAGGTGCTTTGAGACAGGCTGAGATTTAGCTGTTGTGTATGATAATTTTAGTCTAAATCAGTTCTGTCCACAGTGATTTAGACAAACTCAAACAGTTCTCCCACAGAGATCTAAATTGAAGCCGAGAAAAACATAAAAGGCAAGTTTACAGGATTTTTTCTCCCAGCTTTCCAGAAATTACTATTTTAGAGACTTCCCAAGCTTCACCAACCTCAAACATGACTCCTCTCGATTACTGATGTGAAGTGGGAGCTTTTCAGGGCTTTTTGGATCTGCCATGTTTGTGTCACATGCATGTGGTTAATGAAGAAGTGGGGAAGTAAAGCTCAGCAGACAGCTGGGAGTTAGCATTAGGCTTTCCAAAAGTTTTAATCTCTGAGCAGGAAAGCACCCAAAGACTCTGTGTACAGGGCTTTGGGAAGATTGTGGCCTTTTCCTTCCAAATATGGAGTCTTCCAATCATGCTATTCTCAAAGCCAAAGACGGCTTCTCCATGCTGATAGTGCCAGTCACGGGAAACTGATGTGGATAGAGCTCCCAAACCCTTCCTGTGGCTATTGGAAGCCTCTGAAGGTAAGGACCATAGTAAAGTAAACTACTGGTGTCCATCCTGACTGTATCAGAGGAGGAGAAGTAGGAGTCTGTGTGCTTGGAGCTGGTGAACACCAACAGCCTTGGCTGGGCTGTTGTTCTTGAGCCTGGAGGAGATGTTTGTGCCATGGTAGAATCAGGTTTGGGGGCAGGGCTGACTCAGAGAAATCATGTGAAGACAGGGCTGGAAAACCAGAAGTGTGCAGGTTTCTTTTTAAAGAGCTGGGAATGGACCTGGGAGCTGAGCGCTGTTTACTTCTACAAGTAAGTGGGCAAGTAGAAATACATTATTTTTCATGTGATTCACTAATTGCAATCTTCCTATGTGTTTACAGACTATATTTATACATATATGTTAAAAATACAGTACAGCAATTTTTAAAAATTATTTCTGTATGATATATCTGTGGAATGATGGCTGACTGCCCTCAGTTTATGGAGCACAGACGTTTGTCATTAAATGGTTAAAGGGACTTTAAAGCAATATGCAATTTCATAAAAATTTAAAATGTGAAAATAATTTCATTTTAATATTGATGTTGCACTTTATTAATAATTTTCACTTTTGGATTTAACTAAAATAAGAAAGTCTCTCAAGTGTAGATAGAAGTTGATTGAATTACCAGAATTGTTTGGTGGTCAGGTTTTGAGGGGTGTTTTTTCTTGGTTTTCGCTAAATTGATTTTGGCTTCCATACTTTCTGTTCTATTTCTTTATATACTGTAAATTTCTGTAGCTTTTGCTTTTCAAGTCCTGTATATACTATTTTTGATTCTGTCTGAGGACTTAAATGTGCAGAATTTAATTTATTATCCAGGAACCTCTTCAGAGCTCTTATTTTTGCTGCATTTTACTTTATTTATTGCATGTCCCTATGAAAGGTAAACCTGCTGCTCTTTACATTCTCACTGGTGCCTAACCATGATTTTTGTGTTAGTTGTCAATTTAATTGTGTTGTCCTTGAGATGGACCTTTTGTAATAATTCTGGAAAACAAAACTGTATTTTGGAATAAATCCATATCCAAAATACGAGGTTTCTGTTGTTTCACCATTCACTTTGACTGGATTTGTGTCATTTTTAAAAGGTAAGTAAAACATCTGGAGTCTTTCTTGGCATTTCCCTGAATATGTGTTTGCCCTTCATGGAACACAGGCTCGCATTAGATAACATATTCTGCAAAGCACTTGTACATGGCTGCAGCCAGCCAGCCTTCCTGCCTGCTTCTGCAGAGCACATTCAGGTGCTTCTTAGCTCAGAGTCACTGCTGAGCTCCTGTGCAGTCTGTTGACATCTGTGGATGAAGAGGATTGACTCCACCCTCTCCATCAGCCATCATCATTGTGCTGTGGAAGCAACAAGGAGTCTGGCAGAGCCTTGGCAAAGCCACTGCACCTGGAGGGAACCAGCCGAGAGATGATTACTCACAGAGTTTGTTTCTGTTCCCAGGCTGCCCTGGAGTTTGTCTCTGTTCCAGGCTGCTCTGCAGCTGTACAAAGTGCTGCCAGGCAGATGGGAGAGCTCTCATCCAGCTTGCTTTGGCCCCTGGGGCTCTGGGGTGGACTTGGGTTGGTCTTAGAGCTCCCCTGGGGAGGAGAGAGTCCCCCAGGTACTGGGAGGCAGGGGAACTGTTCCACTGCACATTTCCAGATGGATGATGGGGAGCAAGCCCCTTAGGTCACTGTGGCATTGTGATGGAAGAGGGCAAGACCTGTGCTGCTGGGTGTCCCTGGTACAGCTGTGGCCTCTGCCAGTTTCCCTTCTCTGAGATGGTGCTGGGGCATGGCTGAGGGCTTGAGTGCCTCAGGATCCATTCCCAGTGAGCACTGAGAACAAAGTGTCACAGTATTTGACTTTTCCATGCTGAGCTGTCATCCAGTGCTGTCCCAACAGCATCGTGCTTTCATGCTGCATTCCAGAGCATGCAGTGTAAAAATACCACTTCAATGGGTTTTAGCACAGCCTTCATATTTTCTCTGATATTTTGAACCAAACCCCTCCCCTCTATTCCCAGATAATCATGAGCTGGGGCATGGGGTTACCACAGGTGGCCCAGAGGACATTCAGGGCCAGATGTTGTGCACAATGGATGAGGCCTGGCCAGGTGCTGGCTCCAGGCCCAGAGAACAGCCCTTGTCCCTGATGTCTGTAACAGTATAACTCTAGCCTGGCTCTTGTAGAGTCATTGCTTCAAGCTCTGGAAATGGGGTCAGTATCTCAGCTTGCCAGTGGCACCAGGCATGGGAGAACAGGCAGATCCTCGAGATCAGCCTGGGTGAGCATGGTAACACCTGAGCATTGTTTTAACCTTGTTACCTGAGTCTCCTGCTGATGACCCAGTATCTGTTTTGTTCTCTCAATGCCTCCTTTGCTTGCAGATGTGGTTCAGTCTTTTAGAGAACATTTTAACCTCCACAGCAAAATTTAAGCATCAGTTAGCTCAACACTGCAGCAAAACTGATTGCATCTATAAGCTGTGTGGACAGTTTTATTTTGGAATAAAAGTGCTTTATCTTGATATACCTCAAGTCAATAAAACACCCTTTGTGCTTTCCTGAAGCCAAGGAAGAGGAAAGATTTGCATATGCTGTGATATTATCACTGCAGTTGTCAACTGTTTTCTTTAATGGAAATTTAAATCGGGTTGCATAAATCAGTTTGCCTTAAAAAGCCTGGTCTCTCTTTCACTTCAAATTCAGTTTTACTGCTGCCATCACTGTGCTCTAGAAGACTGTAAGGGGTAGTTGCATGTTAATACAGAGAGAAGGATTTGTGGCTCAGACCTTTTACTTTACAGGATCTGCTGTGGTCCCCAGGACAGCATCATTCCTGAAGGGCAGCTTTTTTGAACTGTGGTTATTGTTTTTTCTTTGTCTAAGAGAGACATTTTTTTCTAATTCTGTTTGTTAGCCTGTTTTTAAATCTTTTAGTGGAACTGTGTTGAAACCTAAAATAGGCCTTGCACAAAAAACCAAACACACAGCAAATGCTAGAACTGCTCCCAAATGCATTATATAAACTCCAAATTTCTTCAGTACACTGCAATAAAAATTGTATTAGAAAAAAATAACTGTACTCAAACATTTAATTACTTATTTTGCCTCCTACAGGTTAGGTGGGGGTCCTGATGATGCCAAGGAGATTATGCAGCACAAATTCTTTGCTGGCATTGTTTGGCAAGATGTATACGAGAAAAAGGTATTTATACAACTGTTCTCCCGAGGTGAATTGTAGCTGTGGATGTATCAAATGTTTCAAATTTTGTTGCTCTCTAAAGGTACACAGAAACCCTCCACAGAAAAGGTTTGTAGTTGTTTTTAGCAACAACTTAAAATACTGTGATCAGATTACTTCTGGATTTTTATTTTGCAGTGATGGGAGTATCTTTTAATGAGATACGTGGTTTTATGGCTCAATAAATAGGATGTAATCAAAATAGCTTCCAAATTTAGGGAGTATATAAGCTTTTAAAATGGCTTTTTCTATGAACTCTTGCTGCCATTTCTTGCTGTTGACTGAAGCATCCCTTGCAAGCCCAGAGTTGCTGTTGGTTCCTGAGCATCTGAAGCCAAACTTCCTTGAGGGAGTAGTAGAAGATGGGCTCTTCTTTCCCATTGCACTTTTCCTGCCTTTTCAATCTAATGTCAGCATTCAAGACAAGTCCAAAACTGGACTTACATCAATCCAAGGCTAATGCTATTTTTTGTGTGTGACAAAGGACTGATATGATGTGTCTTCACTTGGTGGTATTTCTCATGGGTTTGCTTTGAGACCCACTGGGTTTGTTGGCTTTTCAGTGGGAGCTGAAGTCAGAGAGCCCAGCCCTTCCTGTAAGAATGTGTTTCATCAGTTGTCTGTGCCTCGCTGCCCCGTCTTCTCAGATAACTCTTTCACACCTCCAAGATGCCCTGCTTTGTGCTCTAAGGGTGGTGTGCTGTTGTCCTCTCACGTTCAGTTCTCAGCAGACACATTCTCATAACACTCATGAAATGCAGCCAAACGTGCATCTGCTGATTCAAGGCTCCCATCTACTGGTGCCACATGATCTCACTGAATCCCAGCCTTTCCTGATTTCCCTCCTTCCCCCAGCAGTCCCTCGTGGTATCAGATCTCATTTGATCTCTAAATGCAGTTTGGTTGTCCCTCCAGTTGGTGGGAGCAGGTAAGAAACTTGGCAGAAACTGAGTTCCCATATTGTAGTGCCTGTATTCTGCTACAGAGAGGGCTCTGTTTCCTTCTTTTCTTTCATTTCCTCACAGGTCTGGGTGGCTAAAAGAACTGAGAAATCATAAAACAAGTTTTTGTGCCTTGAAAGTGTGGATAAGACATTAAAACCTCAGTCCTTTCAGAGCATCCCTTGAGGGAGAGCTGCATGCAGTCATGAGGGCAGGAGAGAGTTCCATGGAGTTTATTCAGTATAACATGAAAAGAAGATCTGAATTCTTATTTTAAACAGGAAGTTGTCCCCATTTTCACCCAGCTGACAAACTGAATGCTTGAGGGTTTGCTGGTTTTTTGCAGTTTAAGGTAAAAAGCTGACAATGGGGCTCAGATATTTTGAGTAATTTGTCATTTGGGAGTAGTCCCAGTTCCCTGAACAGAAGAGAAATCACACAAGCTGGAGACAATGTTTTATTTATCTACAGGACTGAGAAAGCCTTCATAAATTGTTCCATAGTGGTAAGGATTCTGAAAACTTATCAGGAAATTCCAGATACTTCCATCTTTAGAGAAAACTGTGTGCTGATTGAGACTATTCCTGACCTTGGCATATCCAAGGAGTCCAGATCCTGGCTTTGCTTGTGTCCCATTAGTGTTTGCATCTGAGGCAGGCACACTGTGCAAATGGAGAGCCTGTGAGTAGATGTCACCTACATTCTGGTGGTCCAAAGGGGGCCTTGCAGCATTTACCCAAAGTGCAGTCCCATGGATTAAAGCTGCATTTTGTCAGCTGCTGAGAGCTGTTTGTGTGCTAAGCCTGGTTCCCCACCATCTCCAGTAATGCTGGGTATTTGTATGAGTATGGGTTTGGGTAATCCAGAACATTTGCTTTGTAATTAAGCTTTTTGCAAACATAGCCTTGCTTTAAATTACAAGGAGCTTTGAATAACTGGAGTTGCCCCCCAGATTTAAAATGTTTATTAGGCTCACTTGGCAGAGTGCTGTCTGTCTCTGGTGCAGAGAAAGGTGCAGCTTAATTTGCAGTATTTTGCCCACCCACAAGCAAAACATACTCAAAGAGATTTTAATCACATGGGTTTTTTTTTCAGGTCCCTTTTCTCTCTTAAACCAGCATGAGCCTGTGGGTACCAATGCAGGTCTGCAGCCGTGGGAGGCTACAGGTGGCACCTCCCTGCCAGTGGAACTGCAGAGCTCTTGCAGTGACAGCTTCCCAGTAAAGTGACATATTTGCTTGTTAAAGGCAGCGTTGGAGCTTTCTGTGGCTTCCCCTCTGTTTCCAGCTTAGCGCTCAGAATTTGACAGCCAGGGGGAAAAGATGTCTTGTGGGTGCATCATAATCTGTCTCAAGTTGCTTTTAACAGATAGTAAAATAAAAAGGAAAATGATCCAGGCAGTGCTAGCCCATTCCACATGTGTGCTGGCTTGGGATTGCTGCTCTGAGTGGCTCCAATGTGCTCAGTTCAGGTGGCTGCTGCAGTGCCCAAGCCCTAAATCACCCCAAGCTGTGCACAGCAAGCAGAGCAACTGGGGGCACTGTGAGTGCCAAAACCACCATTAGCTTAAAAGGACAGATAGAGCTGCACACACACACATGCACAGCCTGTCAAACCCAGGCTGCTTGGGAAGTAGGCAGAAGCTGCTGCAAGGAGAGAGAGGGAATAGAGTTACATGAGGAAGAATCTTCCTGCTCCACAGGGCTTTTATATGTAACATGTTGGTGTGATTTGATTGAGAAGTGTTATTAACATCATAATGTAAAGCATTCCCTCTTCAATAGCTTCAGGGGATGCAAGGCTCAGAGTAACTCCTGACTTTGGGATATCCTATTTCCTGTTCTTTTTTAAATTCAGGACATAAAGACCACTTCTGAGGATCTAATATTTTTTTGTAAGGGTAATGTACCCAGCTCCTTTAAGCCATTCTTGGGCACAGAGAATTGTGAGTAACTGGGAAAAAAAGATGATGAATATATACTATAATTGGGCTCTCTTATAATGAACACAGCTTTTATGCTTGTAAATTTTTAAGCATTGATTTTAAACAGTAAATGTTTCTTCGTATGTGGGAGCACTGGCATATGTATACATTACATTTCTTACTGTCTTTACATTGAAAATGAATGCATTTGATTGGATTGCTGTTTGTAAGACAGGACACTGTTAGGTGCTCTCAAAACAGATCAGAAAGACCATCCTGGTGATAGGGAGATTGAAAGTTGACAAACAAATGATTCTTCACATCCAAGCAGAAGGTAGAGTTGGAGGTGGGGAAGAGGTGTTTTGTGTATTCCAAGATTTGCTGATGTTTTCCAGGTAGTGATTTCTGTTGGCGTCGTTCTTGTTTGTACAAATGCAGGAGTGCATGTCTGGGGTCACTGCATAATTCCAGTTGGAGCAATTTACCATCCACCTTGCTAAACCTCTCCCTGCAGTTTTGGATTGGAAGCTTGAGGCTTCCCCAGTCATGCTCCTGAATTGCTGCCCGGTGTGGCTGTGCGCTATTAAAAGGCGGCCCCGCATAACCCCAGTGGTGGGCGAGCAGGATCCCCGTCCCTGTGCACATCCTGGTTCTGCCCCCATGCAGGGGAAGGTGGGCAGGGTCTGAATCCTTCTCCAGTGCCCTCCAGAGTTGTCCACGTTCCAAGTGTGTGCATCTGTATGCAGCCAGCTCCCCGTCCCGCTTCCCCGGCGCGCTCCTCCTCCAGCCCCAGCCAGGCAGCTCCGCTCCATCTGGAGCTGCTCTCGCCAGAGCTTGCCTAGGTACACATGGAGGATTTCCAGCCTGTCTGCCTGAGTTTCAGGAATAAACCCCAACAAGTGCAGCTCCTGGTGTAGCAAGAGGAGGATGTTCACTGCTGACTGGGCTCAGGTTTTTGTAAGCGCTCCAGGTTTTCGAAGTTCAGAGTTGACATCAAACTGCTTTTGGGGACTGTGGTATTTTCGGGGTCCTCCATGGCAGGAAGGAATGATGAATCTGATTCCATGTTCTTAGAAGGCAAATTTATTATTTTATTATATTATATTCTATTAAAGAATACGATACTAAAACTATACTAAAGAATAGAGAAAGGATACTTACAGAAGGCTTAACAAGATACTAATGAAAACTTGCAACTTTCTCTAGAGTCCTGACACAGCCTGATTGTGATTGGTCATTAAATCAAAGCAATTCACAAGTTGGATGAACAATCTCCAACCACATTCCAAAGCAGCACAACACAGGAGAAGCAAATGGGATAATATTGTTTTCCTTTTTCTCTGAGGCTTCTCAGCTTCCCAGGAGAAGAAATCCTGGTGAAGGGATTTTTCCAGAAAATAGGATAGTGACAGGGGACCAGGAATATTAAAGCTTAGTGTTGCTGTGGCCTTGGCCTAGGTTCTGCTGGGTTGGTCAGACCTCCAGTGTGAGCTGCATGGGCACAGTAGCACTGTAGCTGAAACTTCTTGGTGAATGTTACAGCCCTTGTGGTGACACACAGGATTAGCTGATAAGTTTCATATCACTAAGCATCTTTCTTAAAAATTTTCATCCTCCTTAAGCATAAATCTGACTAGATGAAGTTGACAATTTCCATATAATTATGTGGTGAACTAGTATGTGTTGTTATTTTTAAACACTGGTCAGCATGTTATTACTTGAAGAAATTTTAGGATTCTAAGTTTTCTTGGTGCAGAAAAAAAATGCCTTAAATGCCCCATAAAAAGTAAGTGCATACCTAAGTATTTTTTACTATTTATGCTTCCTTCTTTGTGAACTGGTGTTTTTTCAACATTTTAGGAAGATAGAAAAAGGCACTGTTGCTTATAACTGTGTCAAGTTCTACTTGTTTCAAACAGCACTGCAAGAACCTGTAAAAATGGACACTTTTTTTTTTCTTTCCTTAGCTTGTACCTCCATTCAAGCCACAGGTTACATCTGAAACAGATACAAGATACTTTGATGAAGAATTTACAGCACAGATGATAACAATCACTCCTCCTGACCAAGGTAAAGGTTTTCCAAATGTTTACCACTGTGTTCTCCATACCACCAGAAATAATTTGCTATGATGACTCTCTTCTACCCATATGAAAAATTATCAGTTTAAACTTGAGGGTTTTCCATATGTATTTGACCAAGAAGTTGGTAAAATGAAAAACCTGCTTAATAAGAGTGAAATTATTTGTACTGTGGTCTTTTCCAAATTTGCACACTCCCACTGGAAATCAGTGATAAAAATGTTTGTCTCATATCCATATCCACACACACTGTGTATATGCAAGCACTCAGTTGAGCATGGGCTAATGTCCCATCAAAATATTGTATTTTTGTGGTAACTGAGCATGTTTGATGCTCTAAAATAGCAATTGCCAAAAATTCAGAACAGTGAGTGTGGATTTAAGCAATGCAGCTCCTAGCAATTTTAAATGGACATCTGAACATCTATTTTCTGAAATGACTTTACCATGCATTATCTTATTGTTGATTTGCTGAAAATAAAAAAAAAAAAAGGTAGCAAATGTTACCTAATGTTTTTTATTCCTCTTTCAGATGACAGCATGGATTGTGTAGATAATGAGAGAAGACCTCATTTTCCTCAGTTCTCCTACTCAGCCAGTGGAACCGCTTAATGTTTTGCCATTCAGAAACAAAACAGACTGCATTTTGGGGACCTTACTTCAATGGACACTAGAGAACTTTCTATATTATCAAGTTACAAACTGTGTTTGTATTACGACTTAGATGAATTTGTAGGAAGCCTCACAGATTCTGTATTTAAAATAATTCTTGATGCGTTTTTGAGAAGGAGAACAAATCCATTCTTTAAGTATTATGTCAAGGCTTTTATGCTGAATCACCATAGGTTTTTAAAAATATACACCAAAACTGTTTACTTTAGAAATAATTAAGGTATTCAACATATCAGCAACTCTGACCAGAAAATCCCCTTATTTTATTTATTTCATACAGTTCATTATCTAAATACAGAATCTGCACTCTGATCAATTAGATTTATATAGGAAGATATAAGACTTTAGTAGCTAGTGCAATAATATAAGCAACAAAGTGAACAAACTCTGGAGGGTTAAGGTTCAAACTCATTTTGGACAGCAGTGAAATGTCATCCAACTCCAGAAAACCAACTATAGGAACAGCATTAATGGCCTCAGTGAGGTAAATCAAAAAGCAAAAGTTATTTTTGTTATAACATCTGCTACAAGACATTACATATCAAACTGAATCCGGTGGGATTGCCACGCCGTACAGACGAGTATTTCATTCTAGGCAGTGCATTTAATGATTCCGTTTGCATAGAATCTAGGAATACTTCATAGGATTGGCTTCTCAGAACCTAGAAAACGCTTGATTTACCAATCTAATATGAAAGGCAACAACACAAAATCACCCACTTCCACCACTGTACAGAAATACCGCACAGGTCTAAGTGAGAATCATCCTCATGAGCGAGTCAGCCAGACACGAGTTCATTTGGCACTGAAGTAATGACTTGTTGCCGCTTTTTTTTTTTTTTTACGAAAAGATATATGAATATATATAAACACTTAATGAATTTTTGCATCATGCCAGATCATTTCTTCTTTCTTGAGTGTGCATTAAAGGTATCAACCAACAGTTCATGGTGCCTTCTCACTCTTGAAGATTCAGTTTAACAGTGTTTCCCATGTATAAAAAAAACTAGGTTGAAACTTCATATGTGTTTGAATAATAATGGTGTTCAAAAAGTGAACTCTTTTTTTGTTTTTCATTTTTAATCTTAGTGGGAAATTCCCCACACCCTATTTTTGTTGTATCATGTTTCTTTGTAATTTTCATAAAAGCAGTCTTATTCTGTCTCTGCTGCAAATAAAGTTATTCCATTGTAGGTTGCGTTCTTTAAATTGCGCTTTTTTTTTGTTTTTTCATTCTCTTGACTGTATAAAAAATGATGACATGTATTCCAGTTAAGTAGCATTTAATATTTTTATTTGAAAGGAATTATATTATGAAAACCCTCCCTTCCCCTCTCCATCAGACACTGCTGTGCTTGCACAGAGAGCCCATCATCCTGACTTTTTTTAACAACATTCAACTCTAGTATTTTTACTCATGATATGAAAGTTTCCCTCCAAATACTTAAATAAAATTGCTTTAACGAGTTAGGTTCTTATGTCTTGTGGTAGGAGCCTTCTGAATTTATAGAGATGCAACAACTGCTCCAGTTTCTCAAGTGTGATGTGCATATCACTGAGGGATTCAGGTTGTTCTGTTCCTCCTCAGTTGTTTCATCTCTGTGCTGATCATTATGCAAAGATAATTTTGGAAAACGCTTGTTCAGAGAAAAGCAACCTGTGCCAGGAATAAATTGTCTTGAGGTGAATGAGGACTGGCCTTGTTTTGCTGCCCTCCTGGTGCCAGCAAAAGGCCCTGATCTGCAAAGGTATTTCTGTTCCACCACCCAGGCCAGCCTGTGCTGCACAATCTCCAAGGCTCTCCAGGCACTAATGTTAATCACAGCTGGGAGGTGCTTACAGGAGGCTGGAATGTCCCTTTTCAAACAAGAATACAAAGAACAAGATATGAACATCCAAGAACAACTGCAGTGTGCTTCAGAATAAGCAGCAGGAACTGCAACTGTGGTAAGCCATTGAACATCCAGCACGTTTTTTGGTTCAAAGAATAAGCTGTAATTCCCAGTGCAATTTACTGTGTGTTTGTGCAAGGGGGGAAGGGGAAGAAGAGATGTGTGTCTCTGTAGGACTGGTGCTGGACAGCCTGTCCCATTCAGCAAGTCTGATCTAACTGCTCTCCCTCCTTTGCTTCCAAGCCTTCATCTACATCTCCAGGCAGCCCAGGGACCAAGTCCAAGGAAACTCTTCTGCAAGTCTACAAGTCTTGACAAGTTCTGAACCAACACAGCTTTGTGCATCCAAATATAGGCAACACTACTGAGCAAAGGCTACCATTATCTGCCCCAGGAAAATCTGCTGTGTCAAGTGCAGGAGCAGGCATGGATCAGGTTGTTTTGTTGAGGCTGATTATGTCTCACTGTTTTTCTGCCAGTTGTTGCTAATGGATTGTATTAATTCCCTTATATATTAAAAAAAAAGCAGCTGCCAGAAATCTCTGAATCTTAATATTGTTAGCAACTGAGAGCTGTGAGGGCCACACCTGAATGCTGGACACATTCCCTCATTTTGCCAGTGATTGTTCTAAATGCCTTACTTGTCCATAATTGAATGGTTATGGCTGTTACCAGCTGTATATCTGCAAACATCAAATGTGTTTTTTACATTTTTAACACAGCAAATCCTGCTGCAAAAACCTGTGACCTGTGTCATTCATCTCAGATTCTTTTTGTACCATATATGCAGAGACTGCTTAACTCTTACATGTTTCTTTAGCTCTTTGATTTGAAACCTCAGAACTTTTCTAACAGTTGTCTACAGCCAGAACCTCCCCATTTTTTCTTCTGGCATTGAAAAATGTCATCTTGCTCAGGTGTTGCACATTGCAGCAAAGCTGGTGCATCCCAGGTTTTGAGCACCAGTAGTGGATCTGTGTTAATGCCCAGGAATGTTGTTGTAAATTTGAACTTGGAGAAAAACAGGGAGAAAGCCCCTTGGCAAGAGCACATGGGTAAGTTCTCTGTGTGCCTGTGACTGCAGTGTGGAACTGAGGTCAGCTGGGCAGTGGCTGAAACAGATCCACTCTGAGTGCTGCTTGGGGTTGAGACATGGGCTGGAGCCAGGTAATTCTGCAAATTCCATTTTATACTCCCTGGTGTAACTAAAGCATCCAGTACAATCCCATTAGGATATGACAGGCTGTTCTCCCTTTAAAGTGGATGAAGATAACTCTGGTTCATAGCATTCCAAACTTGGCTCAAACTGTGGCCTCTGCCCCCCACCCCCCCCAGTACAATAAGCAGCTTTTTCTTCATTTTTCTTTCTGCACCATCACTCCTCCAGCAGGTGACCTCCACCTGCTCTCCAGCTCTCATACTTGCCTTGAGTTCTAGCTGTTTTTTGAATTTGTTCACAGCTTTCCACCTGAGAAACAAATTATTATAGTTTTGGAGGTCTGGGGGCAAAACCTTGCCTGGATTGTTTGAATTGGACAGTCTTTGTTTTAACTAGTGGGAAATTTTTGTCTGCTGCTTTGGATTGTGCCCATGTGTTGAAGTGCTCAGTACACCAGCACTGTTTTCATACCCCTGAGTGTTTGTGGGGCCTTCTCAATCTTTGTCAGAGAAAATACCCTTTGCTTCTTAGAGAGCACATGCCAGAACAGATTTTTATCTCCAGTAGCTGGCTGTAGGATGGTGGTCTCAGATCAGAGGTCACAGCCCACAGTGGGCGTGCAAACTCCCAAGGAGAGAGAGGTGCAGAGGGGGAGCCCACACACAGAAAGTGCCCATGCAAGTTGTACAGATGTGCCTGAGAAGTTTGGGCAGTGATGATTTAGCAGGTCCAGTTTATTTCACTTTTTTTTAGAAGAGCTTCAGAGGTAAAAACAAAATTGAAGAAACAGGCGAATGTAAGGGATCCTGTTTCTTCAGCGTCGCAAATGAGTGTTTGTCTTCCACTTCGAGCTCAATTTTTGTAATAACAGGGAGGTTAATAGCCACGAGGAGTAGCAGGCAAGGAACACACAGTGCCTGTAGTGAGCAGGGTTATTGTCCCCCTGCAGCTGAGAGTGCAGCCGTGTGCCCGCTCCCTGCTGCAGCATATGCTGCATTCTAATCAGCTGGTGGCCTCTTGCTCTCTGCCCAAAATCATTTTCAACAAATGCAATTTGTTACAGTAGTTCCTGCTTGACACTTTTTAAATTTTCTGTAACTGATGGTCGCCACCCTGGTTTTGTAAGCGTGGTGGGTTCCTAAGGACCAAATCAAGGTATTCATGTGTAAAAACTCCACTTCCCTCTGTGGTTTTTCAGCCTGCACATAGCTCAGTTCTGTTTCCCGTTTGCTGAAGTGCTGCTTCACATGGGGTTTTTTTGCCTGTAACTGGGTTTTTTTGCCTCCTCCCAAAGATGGGCTTTGTGTTAAATGTTACCCTGTTTTCCACACTTTGTTAATGTGTTTAGTCAGGTTACTGTAACTGCTTGTAATGCTGCATTTCACTGGGGCTTTGAATTTGTTTCCAGAAGATAAATGGCAACGCAGCATTTGCTTTATTTTCTGGATTATGAAGGTCTTTCAAATTCTCTACAAATCATTACATTCATCCTGCAGAAGATATAATTATTTTTATGCTGGAGTCAAAAGTCTTCACAGAGGACACACAAACTCTTCCCAAACACTGTGATCTTTAGTTATTGGTAAACTCCCTGTATCTATTCCTTTGTGCTGCTGTGTCCTTACAGTACTGATGCTGTTACTCAGGAAGTTGTGTAGTACTGAAAAAAATCAATATCAGAACAAAAAATAGTGATTGTGATCTTCAGCAGAGTGCCTGAGAGTTCATAGAAATTGGATTAAAATGAACATGAAATCCATTCTTAAACATGCTGGACTTGATGGTCCTTGTGGGTCCCTTCCAGCTTGGTTTATTCTGGGATTCTGTGCCCCTACTCTGCATTAGGACTTACTGCACTTCAGAGGCTCCTTACTCTTTTTATTTTAATTTATTGGGACACAGACCTGACTGCAGAGAACAATTCCAGCACCATCTCCCACACACAGGACTGGAGTTCATACAGCTTTTGAGTGATTTTTTTTTTCCTAAATAGCTAATGAACTTTTCTCACATACTTGATAAATTGCTCCAGTGACTTTTAAAGGCTTTATAGATGTGCAGGAAGATCAGAACATTAGCCCTTCAATGAACTTCCAGAACAAAAATGGAGTGATATTGTTAGGATGGTTGCAGCACATGGTAAATTTTCCATATGATATCTTTGGCTGTTGTGATTGTTCCTTATTCTGATAAGATTGGGAGAAATGAAACTAAACGGGTAGACAAGAATACCTGGTGCCCATTCAGTAATGAGTGTAGAATGAAACTGAGTAAAAAGCAGAGAGAACAAAGTCTCTTGGAGCAGCTGCAGATTGGAAAGTTGCAGAGGAAAGGAAGTGGAAGAAAGCGGAACAAAATGTACTTATTTATGCAGGTGAGGTCATAAATTTAATGTGTAACTAAGATAAAGGGATTAAACTTAGTATCTCCCTTTACCTGATTGTAAAACTTAGAATCAGGTTACCTCTCCAAAGTTTTACTTTCTGTGGTGACTTGCTCAATGTGAAGGAAGTGGGGATCAAAGGTGGCTGCTTGGTATTTAAAATGATATTTTTTAAAATTCCCGTAAGGGCAAAGGGAGTTGCAATGAGGGCGATGCTTCCTGGACTGCCCAGTGATTTTTCAGGTAACTTTGAGAAACCTCTCAAGCTGTGCCTTGCTTGAGGTGGGAGAGGCATCCCAGCAGTGCAGGAAAGCACCGAGTTTGGCTGGAGGTCAGTGTGTGAGTGGCACGGAGCTGTCTGGGGTTCCCCTCTGCAGAACAGTTGTGTCAGCTTTCTTTTCAGATCACTGACAGTAACTTGGCCTTTATTAGCAATCTCTCCATAATCTCTCCTCACAAGAGAGGAGAAGTCAACAAGGACACCTCAGACAGGGAGAAAACCCTGGCTATAAATCCATGTATTTTCCCAGCGGGTTCAGCTGCAGTTTCTCTGAGCAGCACTGGATCCAGGCACGCAGGCTGGTGGAGCCCCAAGCACCCGAGGCTGCTGCACAGGAAGGCTGGAGCAGCACAAAGAAGCTTCCAACTCCCCATCTGGAAAAGCCCCCACAGGAGCACAGGCAATGGCAATGCCATCTGTCTTCTGCTGAGCAGAGCTCCTCTCCTGGGAGCAGGAAAAGCTGGCACATGGAGGTGGGCTTTCAGCTCCCTGCTGCACAGAGGTTGGACGCAGATTGCTGGGTGGTACCTGTAGACACCAGCCTGCACTAGTGAGTTCCTTTTCCCTGTTTTTCAGGGTTTTTCTTTTTCAGAATTCCAGTTCTCTTTATTTGCCTTTTGCCTTATGACATCATTCTCCTATCTATGCCCAGCAGACAAGGAACAATGGATTCCTTCTTCCTCTTCTCCTTTGCTTTCATTCTTTTTTTGTGCCTTACCCTGTCTCTCATCTTCTGCCTTCTAGAAGGCTGTGTTATCAACTGACAGAATATCTCTTTAAATAATTATTTTCCTCATGCTGGATGTTCCTTGGATCACTGTGGAGACCTCCTCTGACTCCAATCCATAGGAACACTTACACTGTCTGTACAGAGCAGGTCCTCAAGGTTCATCTTGACTGGTGTATCTTGGCATAAAATACTGGCCTAAACAAAGAAAAGAGCAAGTCTCCCATTGAGTTTTAAAGTGATTTCCTATTCCTATTGATATTTTTAATATCAATTCTGCTACAGATAAGAGGAAGAGATAAGTGCCCAGGGCCTTGTGTCACGCACTGTTTCTGCTTTAGTAGAGTTAGAAAGGAATTTGGTTACCTACCCCTTACTGTCTGGCATCCATTTCTGTTACAGGACATACCTAAATTTGTGTGAACCTGATAAATATAAAAAACCTGGGGAAAACAAAACAGAAAATTTGTCTGCCCTTTATCTCACTTTGCTTTGCTTTGTGGTATGAACTATCAAGTATAACCTATCTAGAGTTCTCTAAAAATGTAGAGTTAAGTACCTGATAAGACACTAACTGAAAATTGCTGATGGAAAATATTTACATCTTCTCTTTAAAACTCTTACAAACACTTAAGAACTCATTAAAATGTGGGAAACTAAACCCAAGCTACTTCAGCATCCTCAAGTTCACAGCTTCAGTCTGCAGCCTGTATATCCTGAGACCAATTTACCCACTTTTCTAGGTATGAAAGGCTTGCAGTCCAACTCAACAATATTGATAAATCTCTTGGAACTCGAGACTTAATGCTGTCTTTTCCCATCCTACTGCAGAACCAGGGAAAGCTTCCCCTCTCTGGCAGCCAGCCCACATTATCCCCTGGGTACCCACTGATCTCATCTTCTAAGAGGAACTGAGAGGGAATTCCTGCCAGGCAGCTCTGTGGAAGTTGCCCAAGAAGTTTTAACACCCTATTCCTGGATGATATTGTCCCATCCTATAGTTACCCTGCTTGGCTCCAGCTAGTCTGCAGATGCAGGTTCAAAATAAAATCAACCTCCATCCTGCTCCCTCCCCCCCTTATTTGGGCAGCTAAGTGAAATCCAAACATATGGACTCCATAAATCCTTTGTAAATGGTCTCGTGTGAAACACTCAGCCAAAGCCATGGTTATCATTAAACAAATAATGACACCACTGGAACAGAACACGAATTACACACGGGGCAGACCCTCAGCTGTGCAGCCCAGTTTGCCCAGTGACACCAGGCTCACTGACACTGGTCCCTTGGTGTTGGTGCTGCCTGCTATGAAACCAGCCTGGAAGCCACACAATCCTCCTGCAAAGATTCCAGGGGTGCCCTGCAGTGCCAGGCTCTGAATGAAAGGAGGTTCTGCAGAGTCTGTGGAGCAGCAGGATGTGAACACCGGGACAGGCTGCCCAGGGAGTGGTGGAGTCACCCATCAGCCTGGGGGTGTTTAAAAGCTCTGTGGATGTGGCACTTGGGGACAGGGTTTAGTGCTGGGCTCGGCAGTGCTGGGTGAATTGGATGGATTTGATGTTTTTTACAACCTAAATGATTCTATGGTTTTGTGAGAGCGAATTTTCAATAAACACAGATCGTAATCAAGAATGCATCCACAGCTAGGCAAACCAGAGTAAAACAACTGAAATAAAATACTGCTGGAGAGAGGTTTAAATATAGACTGACTCGAAAACACGTGAAGAGCTGTTCTACTGCTGGGGCAAACTGTCTCTCAGTAATATGAAATGCCACAGGGAATGTGTCAGAATAGTTTGCTACAACAAATAAACACACACACACCCCAACCCACTGAATTTTTTCAGTAATTATAAACTCTTACATGCAATCTAGGTGATCCCAGAACTTTCTGAACAGTTATGAAACTGTGGAGCACGTTGCATTAAAATATGTATCAAAATAATCATCTTAAATTTATTTTACACCTTCCAAGGAGCTCAGTTCATCACACTTTTGCTTGTGTGGCATCTGACCAGATTGTCAAAACCCATTCTTACAGGGTACTGCAGGGTACTATAACTTAAGTGATTCATGCATGCAGCTGTTGGAACTGCTTGTTGGGTTGTGAAAAAGCTTGTGGTGCCAAGTGCTGATCTAGGAGAACTCAGATCTCCATCAGCCGCCTTGGCTCCGAGCTGTTACTGAACAACAGATGGTAGCAGGAGTGAAGCAAACTAAGAAATTATTCTAAGTTAAAGGCCTCACAAGAACTGAAATTCTTGAGAAAATACAGAGAACAAGTGTTAAGGTTGGAACTAGTTTCCATGTCCAAGTGATGTATGCCACTAAACTTTAAAGGGTGCTCTCATTTCTGGCAGCACTTGTTTTGGTGGAAGTTTTCATTTAACTTGGGCAGAGCAGCCATGTATGGAATTAATATATCAGCCATTCAGGGACAGCTCAGAGCCACGATTTCTGCTCATGTAGCTGCACTTGCCACAATGTCTGGCACTAAGGGAAAGAGGAAAGAACCTCAGGTTGTGTTGTCCTACAGTAGATCACAGCAGCAGCAGCAGCAGCAATGGACAGCATCACAAGCACTGATGATTTCTCCAGCAGAACAAGGACAGCACTGCAGCTCACAAATGGGAACTTGTTAGTGCTAAGGGGAACAGAAGTGCACAGGCTCTCACTGTGTCCTTATCAGCAGCAACAGCACAGAAGGGACAAAGCCAGTGCAAGATGTAAGAAAAACTGATCTAGCAATGATCTCTAACACAATAGTGCACAGTGTAAACAGAGTGAAGTCTTGTACCAGGGAAGAAAGGAAGTCCCTCCAGCTCCATGTTCAATAACTTCTAGTTTTTGGTGTCACCAAGACAGCACACTCCAGTATCAGCTAGGTGAGGAACAAGAGGTATTTTCAGGACTTATAGAGTTTGTGTTCAGCAGTGCTGATCCAAAGTCACAGGAATAAAGCAGTTTTCTATAATATTTCTTTACTCCATGTCCTGGCAAGAGCAAGAAAGACCCTGCATTCCTGTGACACATCTCAGAACACAAATTCTTCAAACCAGCTCTGTAAGCAGCAGTACAGGCGACTACACCCAACTGAAACCAAGTTCTCTCATTTTTAGAGAAGTGAGGACTTCCAGAACAACCTGGAGTGAAACCATTCAAGAGAAGAGAAAACAATTTACAAAGGAAATATTCAAACTGGCTTTCTTAACATTTTTGGGAGGAGACCATGAAAATATGCACATTGACTACATATTTTCAACCTTACATTTTACTGTACTTTTAACTCCTTATACTGGTTATCCCAACTGATCCCAGGTTTTATTTTTACTGCATTTAAAAATACTTCAAAATCTCTTTTGGGGCAGTAAATAATCTTGCTATCATGGAAAGCAAAATGAGAACAATCAGATTACTCATTTGGGGAGGTATTACTCAGTGCAAGAAAGCGTGGGAGAACCAAGCTCCAATGAATGCAATGAAACTCACTGGGATGAAATACATAAAAGTGCATTAAATTCTGTATGTAAACTACTTGGTTGAAAATTGAATCATTTCTTTAGGTTCAGAAATCAATATTCAGCAACGTGCTGCACTCTACAGCGCATCCCACCAAAACACCTAAGGATATGAGTAAGTTTGATCATATCAGTAGTTCTAGCAGAGTAAACAGGATGTAAGAGTGGACATACTCATTGCCTTTTACCAGTTCCTCATTTCTGGCAGCAGCAATCAATGCTCAGGAGAGCAGAAGATCTCAGAGTGCTGAAGAGTTTCAACGGCACTATAAACTCCTAAGTGTGTCCACACCTCAACACACAGCCTTGAAGTCCTCAGAAACTCATGAAATCCTCGTGCTTTGGCAGACTCTGAAGAGCACAGATGTGCCCCACGTGTGCCCTGGAAGTCACCAGGCTTCTTGTTCCCCTCTGTGGTTTCTCTGCACTGCAGGGTCTGCAGGGCCACCAAAGCCTGTGTGCAGCAGCAGCAGCTCTGGATCTCTGGCACAGTGGGGTCTGTGCTGTCCCTGCTCCTGCAGCCCAACAGGGTTTGTCTTTCCCCTGGCAAGGACACCTCCATTTCTCTCCTCTCATCCAGTGCTGCTCACCTCATCTCACCAGAAACACCAGTGGCCACATGCAATAGGTCCATGATAAATCTGTGTGACTCTTCCCAATTATGTTCCCACCCTTCCTGTGCCGGGATGTGGAGTTGGACACAGCTTTTGTGAGGATTCACACCATAACATTCCTGAGGGCTGAGGTCACACTGACCAGCCCATCTTCCCCAAAATGCTCTCCTCAAAGACTGGCACAACTCTCACCTTTTTTCCACCACCAGGATGATCCCTGAGGTGCCACTGCTAGTCAGCACCCCACTGCACATTTCCTGCTCCAGATTCACAGTCCTACCCTTGGCATGGACATCACTGTACTCTTTCACATCTTTGTGAGAAGCAAGTTGAGTAGGATATTAATTAAATGCAAATAAGTGTGTAATGTGTAATTTGGTTTGGGTTTTTTTGTTTTTTTTTTTTGGTTTTTTTTTTTTTTGGTGGGGTGGTTTTTTTGTTGTTGTTGGGCTTTTTTTTTTTAAAGAAAAGTGTGACATAACTTACATGTTGGCATATAATCACCCTTATTTGTCATACTGATACATTGGAATTCAAAGAAAAAATGGGATCAATTTATGCATTTGCATCTGATTTACATTTTGCTCTCGTCTTTGCAGGCAGCAAAATGGTCTGGTCTGAATTTCAGGTCAAATTTTATGAATGGTACAAAATATCTGGGATAAAAAAAAACCTATTGTGTAAACATTTGACCTACAGATTAATGAGGGGAATATTTTAAAACACACTTCCTCTCCAAACTAGCAGTCCAGTTACTACAGTATCAATAGAGCAGCGAGGACTTGAGAAGAAACCCAAGAATTTGGGTAACAAAAGGCATAAACCCAACGTCGTGCTGCCACCCTGTGGCTTGAGGATAAAACTTCTGCTGCGAAGCTTGGAGGAGGGATTGTTTTATCTTAAACCTCTAATCAAATCAAAGAGCACTTCTGCACAAGGAGCCGCTGGCAGCTGGTGGAATTCAGTGCAAGTCTGAGAGAATTCGTACAGAACAGATCAGAACAGCACTGGTGCAGGTTACCTGCCCTCAAAACCTTCAACTGGGTCTTTGTCAGGCAAAGAAGAAACAGAAAAACATCTGAATCTTACAGAATAAGTGAGAAGGGGATCATGATTTAAACTATGACACTTGAGCAAAACAATGTAAGAAAATACAATTAAGTAAATCCTAACATTTAAAGTAAATCCTATAACCACAAAATGTTCAAGCAAAAATAAGCTCTGCAAGAGATAAGTAACTTAATGTCTATCATAGGGTTTTAATGCAAATCACAGCCATGAGAATAAAAACTTTTAATAAAAGTGTAACACATAATAACTTGATTCCAGCTGAGGTTTTTTCCCAGAGGAAGAAAACAAAATAACAAAAGCCCAGAATACACACCACCAGCAAATATTAAAGCTTGTATTACAATTGTAGCAGTTCAAAATGCAATCAACTGTAAAAGCTATGGTATTTTAATATCTATCAATATAAAATATCTATACAAAAAAGTTATATATCTGTGTGCATGTGTATTAGCCATTAAAATATACAACATTGTGTGATCACTTTCACCCTATTCCAATTTTAAGAAAGTAAAATAAAAAGTAATTTGGAAGAATTTTATTCCAATTTTCTACCCACAAGTATTTGCCTTTAAATTAAACAGCTCCTACTTATTTCTTAAAGAATCATTTACATTTCCTGAGACTTCTTGGCTGCTTTTAATAGGTTAACCAATTCACCTTACTAAAAACTGTGTTCAAAGCTTTGCTACCTTCCCTTCCCAGTAGTGAAAAACTCTAAAGAGAGTGGAGGAAAGCAGGTACAGGTGATCTTCCTCAGCCTTACCTGTCCTCACTCAGAAGCCTGCTGGGGGCAGGATGCTCTCTGGGAAGAGCCCTCACATCCCTCTCCTTTTCCAAGCTGCCACAGCCCAGGTTGTGCTGCTGCAGCAGTTTTGTCCTGAGTGCTGCTCTTGGGTGGGTTGAGGTTGTCCTCTCCCTCCCTGGACAGCCCCACATGCTCCTGCAGTGGTCTGGATCTAAGCTTAGCCTGACAATCCATGGTAAAGCACTGCAAAGAACAGAGGATGGAGCTGGACAGACACAGAACAAACAGGAGGGGCTCTGCCACACTCTGTCAGCACAGAGGGCTTGGTGTCCAGGCAGTCAGTGCTCCTGGAATCCAGCTGGGAGGTACAGGCAGCACAAAGAGCTTTTAGTTGCAGAATTTGCCATGATGAAACAGTATCACACCTAAGCAAAAGCTACAGAGCAGCAGGAGATGCAAGTTTGTACACATATTCCACAAGTGGGAACTTAATGACAGGTAAGTTTTGCTGGGATTCAATTTTTTAATCCAGTTGGATCCTGTCAAAACCCAAAGCCATCACACCATGACTGGCAGAGAGCATAGTGAGACAGAAGTGTTTATTCCTTGCATGGTGCTGGCATTTGCTGCTGTCTCACCAACCCAGCCAGAGGCCAGTTGAGAGTTTACAAAAGAAAAGAGGCCCAGCAAACCCGGGGACAAAGAAAACTCTTTTCATTTCTACTTCTTGGCTGCACCTCTTCAAAGTAAGATTCAGATTTAAGCCCTTTGCACATTGCTGCCACTTCTGATGGCAGCAAACACAGCACAGAACAAAGCATAAATGCCTTGCCCATACTTGTAAGGAAAAAAGGACATTGTCTCTCACTCTCACCTGCATTATTTGGGTTATGCCCTGCCCTGAGATAAAACACAGCTTCATTTAGTTATCACCTGTTCAGAAAGGAATACCAAAAAAAGCCTATGAACTGAGTACAAGTCAGAGCCCAAATGTGTAGGACACTAAAAAAAAAGGAGGGGAAGAAGCTGAGGTGCTGCTGTATTAAACAAAAGACACACCAATCACAGAATGGAAAGCTAACATTTATTTAATTTTCATGTTGTCTGGATCGCTGTAGGATGGCTCACCTTTCTCTTGGAGGAAAGCAGATTTCTGGACTGAACTGCAAAATATTGAGAATTCCTTTGTGTACAGGACAAATGCTATTGAAGAGACAGCTCAAGTGTATTTGTTCTTCTCAGTGAGCTTTTTTACAATGTTGTGGGTTTGTTCTAATACAGTCTGGAGATTACTGCAGTCATTAACCACCTCAGACTGTCCTTAAATATCTGATGTCTATGAAACCACACATTTCTAGAACTGACTCAGTTAGTAGTCTTAAGAGAAATTGTTTTATCCTGATCAGATCAACTGACTTCCTTTTGGACATAAAGGTCTGCTCTTTGAGACAAATGTCACCAGTAATGACACACAGGCCTCAGAAGTTTCTCATCCATCTGTAAAATCATTACTGCAGGATATTTTTACCCATCAATATGCTGGCTCCTCAGGGGATCTCCTTCCCTTGGAACAGCAGGCAAACTTTGATTTTTGACACTTTGCACTGAGTGGGAGGGGAAGAACATACAATTACAACAAAAAAGCACAGGATTGAACCCAATTTCCTGCTCAGCTAATAAACCAGACAATTTCTCTGGCTCTCATTTACAGTCCTTAGGGGTACCCTGTGTGTTGTATTGTAACAGCTCAATGATCAGTGGCAACAGATAAGTCCTTGTGAGGAGGAGTTAATTAGGCAAAGAGAAAAATCTTTGTACTTCTCACCCAAAGATTCTTCCCTTCACACTGGTTGTTTGTTTTTATTTTTTTCCTGTAGGCATTATAAAGATTTACAAACAGTCTCCAGTCTTACCTCCCATTGTTTATCTGAGAACTGCAGGACTAGAAAAAGAACTTTCCTGAATAATATTTGAGTCTTTTGGTAGACACAGGCAGTTTTGTCACCTTCTGAACCCAGAGAAGCAGATGTGGCAACCACTAAACCCCATTTCTCACATGTAAGAAGGACCTCCCCTCTGCAAGAGTTGGCCACGCTGCTCTGTGCTCCTCCTGCCCTTCCCCCAGCCCTCCTGCTTTTCTTCTCCCAGCTCCTCACCCTGCACTGGGTATCCATCCTAATGCACAGCCATCGTTCAAGCAGCTAGAGGATAACAAATAACAACATTAAGCCATGAAATTTATGTCATTGTTTACAGAGGACAGCTTTCTATGAAATACAGCAGTGACTAAATGAGCCAAAAAACCATTTCTATCACTAGTTTGAAACACAAATCATTTGTAAACAACACATCTCATCTCTCCCAGAGCCTAGAAGCAAAACATTATTTTCAGTCTCTCACCCTCAGGAGAGAGTAAGAAAAAGCAGACACATACTTAAAGGTTTCGTTTAGAAAAATATACTTTACTGAAAAATGCTTTAGTTCACTGCCTAAAGCTTCAAATAAAACACAGCCAAGTTTTTAAACTCTTTCCTAAAAGTAACATCTAAATGCAGTAAACCACAGGTTCTTCCCATCCATAAAACTGATGGATTTTAAGCCAACATTTTGTGGCTTAAAATGATTGTCACAGGAGCAACATTTTTATCTGCCCTGTGACACCAGCTGGGAACTGCACCAGAGATCTGCCACCACCCTGACTTCATCTATTAGAGCTTTGAAAAGACAGATAATGCTATGGAATTCCTGCACATCCCAGCTAATTCTTCCACTACCAAGTCACCTAACTTGAGACTTTTTTGTTTGTTTGTTATGGGAATGAAGATAAGACACATTTCAGAGTTGCTCAAAACAAAGACTGGAGTAAGAACCAGTAAAGTCTCCCATTTTAACTGGCTTCAAAACATGCAGAACAAGAAAACCAGCCAGAACCATCAGCATGTCCAGGCTGGCACAGATGGTCAGTCTAAGCTGGCACAGATGGCTGGGAGTGAAGTGACACCCCTCAGGAAACCCTGGAGTGCTCAAATGCTTTCAAAGTGTGCCTGCACAGTTACACAAAGTGCTACACAGGCCAGAGAGGATGTCATCCTGCACCTCACTGTGGCTGATGCACCCAAAGCCATGACACTGCAGCTATGAAGAGCTGCTCTCCTGCAACAGCCACCCCCACCCTTTGCTAAAACATTTACCATTCTCTTTGGGGAGCTGCAGCATTCTGACAGGCAAACACCCAGAGTGCCTCCAACAGAATGTCAAATAAAGGTGTCCCCACGAGGGAGAAGTCAGGCTCTCAAACTGCACTGCAATGGCCTTTCCATCTCTTCAACAAGAAATGGCTAAAGTGGAGGGAAACAGGTAAAAGCAGGTTACTACACCCAAAACATACTAATTACAGCTGAGAAGACTGGGAAGCATGAGTGGCAGGCTTTGCTTCAGGAGTTCAGGGCAAAGAATTTCAGAAACAGACCATTAGCTGTGCCACAAGGATTTCTTTTCTTGTGTGTGTCAAAACTACTCCTTTTATCCTACAGTCTGAAATCAGCATTTTCCTGAGGTAAAGAGCACTGTAGTTTTCTCTAAGGCATAGGTGATTTGCCAGATGAAAAGTGGCTTTTTTTATAAAACAGAGCAAAATCAGTAAAAGAAAACTACTTTGAGGGGCTGTCCAGTAGTACTTTACTTCACTCTTACAGCACAAACAATACCAAACCTCTGCAGTGATTTGAAAAGAAAATGAGGAATGAGCTGGTTTATGGAGAGGTACCCTTGAGTGCTGACCAATTTTCAGCCCACTTCATGAGCTATTTCTGAGTGGGTATTCAGAACAATATGAAGTTTACAGTGTAGGTGATAAACTCATGCAGATAAGTTGCTCTCAGTGAAGGTACTGGAAAATTCTCATTTACTAATGAGAAAAACTTTCCTGCTCCAAGTCTGGTGTGCTACTGCTCTTTCTATCAAAGTTACCAGAAAGATTAAAACCATTCAAGCTGTCAGTAAACACAAGATGTTCATGATAGCTTAAAAAAAACTTAAACAGAATCAGCAAATTCTGTTATTTGGAAAAGCCCTCAGGCCTGGCTGATTTTCCTAGTAAGCTCACAAAGGAAATGTTGTGTGTCCAGAACGGATTCACACTCACCTGGAAGCACAGAGGGAGCAAATGATTTCTATTCTGATCCCACAAAAGTGTGTCCTAACATGACCAACAAGCGAGGAGAATATTCTGAATCCTGTATCACATCAGGAACACCAGGTAAGAGCACAGAGTGGTCCCTTCCAGACAGGCATAGCACAACTAGGGAAAAGGAGAAAGCCGACTCAAAATAATCTAAAAAGTTTTAAAATATAAATGTTTATTTAGCTACAATATTTAAAAGTACAATATAAAGATATAAAACATAGAAATTCCATAACTAATTCACATGCTAAAAGGAGTATTTGATCAGCTGCAAGGAGAAGACTTCATGAAATTCATGGATGTTTTAGCCACAAGGGTTATTTCATCAAGTTTCAGACTTGAAATACTGAACAACCACTGCAGAGAACTTGCTCTCCCACATCACCATAACTAGGGAAAAAAACAAAAAAAACCAGAAGAAACAAAAGTCAGAGTGCCTACTGTTTCTGGAAAATAACAATGGCACACTATTCCATTATCAACTGCAACCACGGGACTCCCACACAGCACACTCACTATTTCTTTATACCACAGGATTGTTAACAATGAGGGAAAAAAGATTATTCCTTGGAAGTGCATGCATTCAGGACTGGCCAGCATGCTATACTGCTGGTGGGAAAGCAAGAGAAATTTTTGTCTCCTAAAGCATTTAAGCAAGAAGCTGAACTAGACTTGTCCTATGGTTGATTAGAGTGCTTCACACATGCATCTTGGTTTGCACGTTTCAGACAGTTTTACTGCTGCTAAAGCATGGGAAGACTTTAACTCCTTTTTGTGTATGAGCTAGATATCTGCTGCACCCGACTATCAGGCCAATTAAAATTATCAGGTAATATCTGATATTAATACCGACTATCAGGTAATTAAAATAAGCCTCCAAACTCGAGAGGCACTTACTCAGCAGCGGAGCACAAGGAGCAGGTGACCGTGTTACAGCAGCTGCAGAGCCTGCTGCAGCTCTGGCAGACGAGCCGGTCACACTGCGCACACGCCTCCTTCACATCGGCCGCTCTCACACACGACGAGCAGGCTCTGGACGCTCCCAGCGGCGGAACTGCTCGGCAAAGACACGGTAAAGAAGGTAAAGAATGGATGAGCTTTACAGCAAGGCAGAGAAAGCAGCTGGAAGTCTTCGGGGCTGCAGAGCGCGGCGCCGTGCACAGCTACAGGTGGCAGCACTTGGGTAATGCCAAGGGACAGGGAGCGCTGCTTGGAACTTCCTTGGCTCTTTGCTCAGTAGCAAGACTAAGGGATGATAAAACAGAATATACGCACAGCAATTCCGAAATCCGAAAAGCCTTCCTTTAAGGAAAGTCAGTAAAGAAGAACTACACAGCACAACACTACTCATCATCGTACAGACCTCCTTGGGAGGGGAAGCCAAGGAACAGCATCGGTCTCTGCAGTGACCAGGGAAGGAATAAAGGGAATGGTCTCAAGTTGTGCCAGGTGAGGTTTAGATTGGATATTAGGAAAAGGTTTTTCACCCAGAGAGTGGTCTGGCACCGCAACACTCCTCAGGGAAGTGGCCACGGCCGCAACCCCGCCACAGTTTAAGAATCATTCCGACAACGCTCTCAGCCTCACGGCGGGAACGTCGGGGATGTCCTGGGCGGGACAGGAGCTGCACCTCGCTGGGTCCCTTCCAGCTGAGGGCATCGCGCGGTTCCGTGACACGGCCCGGGCACTCACCCCTGTCCGCGGGCCGCCGCCGCAGCTTCCCGTCGTGGCCGATGAGGAGCTGCCCGCTCCAGCGGGACCCCTCGCCCGGCGCCTCCCCGGCCGGCCCCGGCTCCGCCGCACGGGCCGCGGCCGCCGCGCCCTCCATGTACGCCTGGGCACCCCTGAAGAGCAGCCGCCGGGTCCTCTCTGCCGGCCGAGAGGAGAGCAGAGTCAGGGGCGGGCTCCTCATGCCCGCGGGCCGCGGCGGGCCGGCACATCCCCCCGGCGGGGCGGCCGGCCCGGCGCTCCCCCGTCCGCGCCCCGCTCACCGAACACCTCTCGCCGGTACTCCTCGCCCCGCACGCCGCGGCTCAGCTCCCGCAGCCCCACGCGGGTCTTCAGCTGCAGCGGGGCCGCGTCCCCGAAGGGGCAGGAGCGCTTCGGCATGGCCGGACCGACCCGCGCCCGCCCCGCCCCGCCCCGCGCCGCGTCACGGCCGCGCCACCGCCTCCCTCACATCCCGGCCGGGGCACTCGGGAACCGCGGCCGCTCCCTTCTTCCTGCAGGAAAGCGAAAGCTTCGTCCGCAGCGCAAAATTTCCCTTCCCGCTGCGTCCCGAGCGCCCGGCGGGGTTGGCAGAGGCGCCGGCCCGGCCCCGCCGCCCCGCCCGCTGCCACCGCCCCTCAGGCGTCACCTCCGTGCGCCCGGAGCGGCGGCGCGGAGCCGGCGGGGCAAAGCGAAACCGATTTTGGGACTCGCGTTTGTCAATGAACTCAGAATCGTGGATATGCTGGGTTGGGAAGGAACCACGAGAATTGAGTCCAACTCTTGGCCCTGCACAGCACACCCCAGGACGCGCACCATGTGCCTGAGAGCATTGCCCAAACACTGCTGGAACTGTCAGCCGTGGGGCTGTGACCGCTGCCCTGGGGAGCCTGTTCTAGTGCCCGACCACCCTCTGGGTGGAGAACCTTTTCCTAAACCTCCCCTGACACAGCTTGGCCCATTCCCTCACGTCCTGTCGCTGGTGGCCAGAGAGAAGAGATCAATGTCTGCCCCTCCTCTGCCCCTCATGAGGAAGTTGTAATTGCAGGGAGGTTTCCCCTCAGTCTCCTCCAGGCTGAGCAGACCAAGTGCCCTCAGCTACTCCTCATACAGCTTCCCCACCAGACCCTTCACCTTCCTCGTGGCCCACCTCTGGAAGCGCTCTTATAGCTTTAATCCTTCTTTATTTTGTGGCACCCAAAACTGCCCCCAGCACTCGAGGTGAGGCAGCCCCAGAGCAGAGCAGGACATTCCCCTCCCTTACTGGCGATGCTGCTCCTGATGCCCCAGGACAGGATTGTCCCTCCTGGCTGCCATTCACGGCTGACTCACACCCAACTTCCCATCAACCAGGACCCCCAGGTCCCTTTCTTAGCTCCCCAGTCTGTCTCTACATTCAGAGCTGCCCTGTTCCAGGTGCAGAAATCAGCACTTTTCAGTTTCAAACTTCATACAGTTGGTGATTGCCCAGCCCTCTAATTTGTCGAGATCTGTCTGCAAGACCTCTGCCTTCCAGGGAATCAACAGCTCTTCCCAATTTTATCAGTAAACCTACTTCATATCCTTTCCAGTCCTGCATCCAACTCATGAACCCTCTTTTCCTTTCTTAGCAGGCCCCCACACCACACTGGACTCTCAGAGCTCTTTGTGCAGCCTAAAACCCCTGCCCAGGCCTGGGCTGTCTGAATGCTGTGGAACCAACAAAAATGTGCACAAGCTTGAGAATTTCCTTTTTGAAAGACCACCAAGGAGGGGGGAGAATCCCTGTCTGGCCAGGGGGCTCTGCTGGGCTCCTTGGCACCAGCCAACATCAGGAGTGGGTTCACCACTTATGGGCACAATGAGTTTTTGGGCACTGACACCCAGTTTCAGATAAATCTGGAGTTCTCCAAGACCTTCTGCTGTGAAAGGGAATTACTGCAATTAATTTGCTATTTTCAGGTGGGCTCTATGGCCCCCCAGGTGTGGTTACATGGGTTAAAAGTATCAGATGCTGTTTCAAGTGGCAGCCAGTCTGGGTACTATGTATATTTTGAAAATACATTGTTTTCCTCAGGGCAAACAAGTTTAAAACTGATGGAGTTTAGGTGCTATGTTTGTGTCGCTTGAAGGTGATCTGTCAAGACAGTTTTATTTCTTCCAGACACTTTCCTTTCTTCCAGAGGTCTCTGAATTCAAAACTTCCCCTGTATGTACTGTGGACAGAATCACAACCAAGTATAGGAGCGATTTTTCCATGAATGAACTTACAGTCTGCTAAGGACTTGTTCCTGGTTCCTTTGTTTTGTTCTGGTCAAAACCAAGTTATGACTAGTGTTTTTTCCTGAAAAAACCCAAAGAAACAAACAAAAGCTCCAAACACCAAAAACCAAATAATAACAACCTCCTCAAATAGCAGTGACAGAATGAGTATTTTGTAAAAAGGCTTTCATTCAGAAACTCATAGAAACTTCAATGTACTTTTTCAATACTAGCGCAAGATTTAGAATGACATAGATTAGTGTACTGAAAATGGGCCACAGTACCTAATGAACTAACTCTTGTCTGGTTTCATTGCTTGAGTTCTTCCAAAATTGCTGAAACCCCAAGACCAGTGAGCACAGTGCCTGACTATGGCTGGAGGATCACAGGCTATCCTGAGTTGGAAGGGACACACAGGAATCATCAAGCTCTGCATCCTGGCCCTGTCCAGGACAGCCCTAAAAATTACACCAGTGCCTGAGAGCATTGTCCAAACACCAAAATTATGAGAGTGAGTTGCTGAACTGCTGATAGTTTGCAGGTACAAGCACTCTGGTTTCATACAGATTAATATGATTTTAAAATTATTTTCTGTAGAGCTGATGAGCCCAGACTTCTGGTCTGTGGAGCCAAAGCCGTGCTTGTAATTCACAGCAACTCCCAAAAATCCCTTCTGAGCTCCAAAATCTTACTCCTGCCCCTCTTTCTTTATCTGCAAGGATTTCTACTTTGGCTTTTTCTGCACATACCTGCAAATGCATGCTTAAGGATGTTCAGCAGACTTTTCCAAGTGCACACTGAAAACTCATGGCCTTTTCTTTCTGTCTAAAGAAACTATTTTGTAAATATTCACTCTGATGTCCCTAAAGTTCTCTGAGGAATATTGGTTAATCAGAATGTAATTGCAGTGTGAAAGAGCCCTGCCAGGATAGAGGACAGTGGATCATACATGTTTCACTCACATGGCATGGGATAAACAAGGATGGAACTCGGCTGTCTGAGAACTGGATGAAATGCAAAGAAAGAACTAAAAGCACTGTTCCACTTGTGGGGAAGGAGTGCTCTGAAACACTGATCTCAAATATGAAGTAGATTTGAACCAAAGCCCTCCTCTCTATGTGCTTGTAATAAAACTTCCCAATTTTTTCTATTCCTTTATTACTAGGGCATTTAAAAAGATATCAAAGCACATCACATAGAGGTGGGACTCTGCCTCCTACTTTAAATAGGGAGTATCCTTAGGGAGTTGAATTGGTATAAAATGAGTCTTTTTTGGCGAACTCGCTGGGTCTTCTTTAATGTTTTCATGCTAAAATGTTTAAGAAATAATCTGGAAATTCTTTTAAGTGGGAATTATATGATAGTAGCTGATATAGTTGGCCATGTGGCAGCATGCAGTCTGTGTTATGTGGGGTGGGCTATCAGGGTGGGCACACATCCCCTGGCGGCCTAGGGCAAAGCACCACACCCCATGTGCTCAGTGCCACTGCACTGTCCTTTCTCTGCTCTGCTGTATGGATCTGAAGATAAAAGAACCCTCCTTGCATAAAACTGCTTTTACTGGAAGGGCTAGGGGCTGTTTCCTTTCTTCTGTGTCCTTTTCCTAGCACATCAGCCTTAACAGACATGTTTACAGCTGGGATCAGAGGGCTACACCTGGTTCAGACATTATCTGTTCACAAGAGCATGTTGTTTCATGAGGACTTGCTAGCACAGAGTTCATGCCCTCATCTTGACGAGCTCTTGATGAGGTTCATGCATCCAAAACATATTTGACAAGTCAGTGATATGCAGATTAAGGGCTGGCTCTTGAGAAATGCTGCTGTTTAGAGAAGGCTCTGCCATCTTGTCACCCCAGCCAGTGCCTGCTCTTAAATTAGCACAGCATGGTTGAGTTTCAGAGCGTGTTTCGTTCCTGCTCAGCAGATCAGAGCACCCAAGGGTCCCACTCACTAGAGGGCACCCTCAAAACTATAAATTATTTTTGCTGTTACAAAGATGTTATTGTTCTGCTGACAGGGGTTTACAAAAGGGCTGCTTTTCCCAGGTTTTTTTCATGTTGTGGTTGTTGTTGTTCCTCCTATAATGTGCTTTCATTTCTGTTGCACTGTTTTCTTTCAGTTTGCTTCTTTCCAGGTTATTTTAATCTGTCATGAAAAACAGAATATGAACTCTGACAGTGAGAACTGCTATCACTGACCTAACATAGTGCCAAGGGTTCTGTTTTCTTTCTCTGCAGGCAACAGTGTTTTTGATTTAATGCCAGGTGATTGTCCTAGGAAAAAAAAAACAAAAAACCAAAAATCTTTGTCCAAGTAGTGCTGTCCATTATTGAGTGTGGATTTATGTGGGAGAGGCTCTGAGAGGTACCTCTGTCCTTTCACTATCCCTGCACAGTACAACCATCCTCTCCCACACATGGCTTGGGAAGGGATGGGCAAAACCTTCCTCCCTCCACATTGCAGCTGCATCCAGCCCTGCTGTTATTATTTTGTTGTGGAAGTGAACCCTTGTTTGAGACAGCTTGATGTTGTTCCTGGTTTGCTCTCCTCTCTCCATTCCCCAGAGCAGCCGTTCAGCTGGAATAACTCCGGGTGCATCTGCTCAGCTCAAAGGGGCAGTGTCAGTGCAGGCTGGCCAAGAACCCAGCCCTGCACTCACCATGTCTAACAAACCATGCCCAGCAGCAGCCCACAAAGTGTGTTTATTTTAAATGTGTGTGGCTGTGTTGTCAGCCCTGCACAGAGAAGATCTCTGTGCACAGAACAGAAGCTGCACAGAGTCAAGGCAATTCCCTGAACGTTGCCAGGATAACATGCCACAGCTACAGGGACCATCACAACACTAATGTGGAAATTTCCTGAGCACAGCCTTTGCAGATGAAATCCATTTATGCAGGGAAGTCTTGAAGGCACTCATTCTGTGTGCTCTCTGCTGAGCAGTTTGCATGAGTGGTGTGGTATAAGCTATAAAAGTAATGCTCAATCCTAGGCCTACCATCCAGGGTGCCAATTAATAGAACGAGACTTTTTGTGCTGCTGGCATGTTTCCTCTGCATGGAAATCATCAATGCATTTTGCACAGGGCTCAGACTTTTATCAGTACCAGCTTTAGTATTTTAATTACATAGTGTGGGGAAAATCAATGTCTAATAGGCAAAATGCCTTATCCTATTTGTAATGCCTTAACTAGCTAACTTCTTTTATTTTTTTTCACTTGACTTATTTTTCATGTATATTAGAATCTATTATAACTTGTTCTGTGTATTTATGCTCAGTATCTTCTTATCATGTATTTACATTAATGTTTTTGATTTTTTTTCTGCATGAGGATATCAGAGAAGATATTGCAACACAATCCTATCCTTCTTTTTTTCTTTCCTATCTGAAAGATTTAGAAGATCCCCAGATTTTTGGTGAAGGTGTTCAGTGTTGCCTCTGTTTCTTTCACTGATCCATTATTGATACCTAAACTGTAGGAAGGGTTACTTAAATGTACAAATATATCACCAGTGTAACTGGTTCAAATATCAAACTGTGCTACTGGCATTGAATAACTGATGGAATAATGAAGAAGAGTAGCCTGACATTCCTCCTAGCTCTTCAAAATTCACAGCCCCCACCCAGGAATGGATTGTTTTTCAGGCCAGGTCCAGCACCCAGCACATAAGCTTCCTGCCACTTTATTCCATCTTCAGTTATTCTGGCAAAGAAGAGAGATGTTGCTTATTGGAGGTGTTATCTATTCCAGTACCCAATATACACAAGCAGAGATCACTGAAGGCACATTATTTTTTCTGCAGAACATACAGTACTAAAAATCAGTGCACCAAAAACTCAGGGAATGGGTTTGATGTCTTAGTCCCCTTTTCCAATAATCTCCTTTGGAAGCTATAGATAGAAACTTAATGCTGTTTCAGAATGACAAGGCAAGCCTTTTGTGAACTTACTCAGTAAATGTCTTCAAGCTATATTTTATCTCAGACAGACATGACTGAGGCCTTGTTGGTACAGCTACAAACTGCATTCCTGAATTCTGAAAGAGCCCAGCTTCCAATGAAAGCATGAAACACAGATAAGAGTCATTGCCAAGGTCACCACAAGGGCATAGCCTCAATGGCTGCTAGAAATGAAGCAGCAGAAAATTGGAGTACAAAATCTGAACTGTTTTCAGTGCTATGGGGTGGTAACTGAGCAGCAGATCTGTGCCTGTGGTACTGACATACATGTGACTGTGCACTGGGAGCAAAACAAGTCTTATCTATAGCAAGAAAGAGTCTTGAAACTAGAATATCAAATTGTCTTGGCAATTCTCCCTTTCTTCTTCACCCATTTGTTTAGGATGCAAAACATGCCATTACAAGGGATGCAGTGGACATGTAGCAGGAATCTGTGGTACTACTCATCAACATGAGTAATGGGAAACACCTTCCCTGCCTCTCCTGGCCTGCTCCTGGCCAGTATAGCCCAGCAGACCATCTGCTTTATTCAAGATGCAAATGCACTGCTGGCTCATGCTCATCCTGACATCTCATTTAAACCTCAGGTTGCCCTTGGCAGAGCTGCTCCTTAAGCAGGTGCTTCCCAGCCTGTACTGAGACATGAGGAACCTTGGGGCTCTTCCTGAGCTCCAGGAGCTTTCCATGGTCCAACCCCTAAGTTTACCAATTTTTCAGCCATTCTGGAATTCAGAGCTCAAAGGGCAAGTTTCCATTCATGGTGGAGGGCTGCACTATTTTAAGTATCTCAATGGAAACACAGCTCTAATTACTATAGGTCTGACATAGTGAGTTTCCTCTTCAGAAGCAAAGAACACCATGAAAAACCTCTTTATGATCATGACTGGTGATACACTGTATTTCCACGCTTGTCATTTTGTCAGACTCACCAAAAGCTGACTCCAGCACCATGTGCTTGGGAACTTTTCCATTTACAGGCCAGCCAGGCTGACAAACCTCAGTAGCAAACACCATTTCCTCATATTTCAAGAATTAGGCCAAGTTAGCAGGAAAAGTTTTGTCTTCTGTAGCAAAAAATGTACACTGCCACCTCTGCTGGAAGGGCATGTATAGCTGACTGTCCTTAAGACAGTCTTTTGTATATTCTGCAGCCCTTAAGAAAACTTGTCTCCAGCGACTCAGCCCAGGGTATTTTAAGGATTTCAGCAGCCACCTAAACTGTCTGCAGTGCTCTGCCACTCCTCAGGCACTGTAAAGGTATCACCTGAAACCCAACACTGCTGTCCGGGGCTCTATTTACAGCCCTGCAATGTAAACTCTGGTATCTACACTCAGCTCCTGAAAGGCAGTGCCTGTCACAGGAAGGGTGCATTATCCTGAGACTGTGGAGATATTAAAATACATAAGTGTTTGGGGTTTTTCTCCTGACAAAGACATTTTCTTGCCAAACACATTTATTTAGACAGTGTTCAAATTTGTACTGCTTTCATCTACTGAAAAATGCAGCTGTTGGACAAAATTTTTTACATTAATGGAAAATATAAAGTGTATGTTCTTCTCTCCTGTTTTGTTTTTCTTACCATCTCACAGAGCTGATGGGCAAATATTTAATGAACAGTGTCTGCTCCAGAAGTCTACAGATATATTATCTTAGAACAACTAATTTCCTGTATGTACATAAGAGATTAAATGGCAAAATCTTGCAATCATTCTGTAAAACATGCTCATTATCAAAGCTCATTTGTGTTGGACCAGTGCTTTGGGAACAAAAGGATCCAGTTCCCTACCTCCCTGAAGCAGCCTCTACAATCCCACTTTCCCCATGCCATGGATCCATGCAGCACCGTGTCAGCTGAGCAGGCTCCATGCTTCAGGCATCCCCTTTGTCACTGGCAAGCTGGATCTGATAAAGAGACAAAGCAAGCACCGACACACTCATTAGTGACCGCCAAACCACCGGGCTACAGCCCTGATGGACTGCCACAAACAGGCACTTGTAGAAATGAGATGGCCCGAGCTGGGTTTCATTTCTTGCCTGATGCCCAGTTAAAAGGGTAATGTGAGCTCATCATTTGGCCAACTTTAAACCAGCTCTCTGGTGGACAGGACATGTTACTGTACAGGAGGCAAGGCCACTTCCACAGGGAATAATTAGTGGGCTAGAGCTTGACCCGATGTAAAGTATTATTGTCAGAGCTTAGGGGCAGGAATGTATTTTTTTCCTCCATCCCGAACATCAGACACAGCTCTCCAGCTTGAGGTTTTTTGAATTTTTTTTTTTGGGTGTGTGGTTTTTTGGAGGTTGTTTGGTATTTTGACTTTGGCATTGCCAGCCTGACATGAATTTAGATGACACTGCCTAAGATGCTTCAGCTACCAAAGACCATTCTATGTGAAATTATACATATGTGTGTGAATACATGTATATAACTGATGCAAAGGAAATGAAGAAATACAATTAATTAGCAGATCAAGTCTCTCACAGGTATCAGGCATTGACCTGCTGTCATTTACTGGAAAGGACACTTACCTGCTGTTTCTGACTCCTTCTAAAACAGAAGAGAAAAGGAGTGGTTTCTATGGAGGCTTCTGGAAGCCCTAACACACTTGCCTGAAGCCCAGTCAGTTTTAGAGGTGGTAATTGTTTGTCTGAGCCAGTATTGACCTTTGCTTTCTCTCAGTGTTGCTGATAAAGAGTTTCATGGAGTTCCCATCAGTTGTTCTGAACCAACTTTTATTGCAAGAGTTTCTGCATCACTTAGAAAATGTATTTTTCCGTATGAAACCATTGGTGACTCAGGTGAGCTAACTAAAGATGACTAACCACAAACCCCAGTGGTAAAGGTAGATCCCTGCTCAGTCCGTGAATGGGAAAGGGAGACAAAGTTTGTGGAATTTGTGAAAAAAGGCCAAGCACTGAAAATCTATAGACTGAGAGAAAACATACCTTCATTCACTAATGCTGCTACTTATTTTCTAAAATTCATGAAATATTAAACCAGGTTTTGTATGAAGTTTATTTTGTTAAAGAATAAGAGGAATAGAGACCAAGAACTGTTACTTCAAATCTGTTTTAATACATCTTCAAGGACAAAATAAACAGGTGTGGATCAAAAATCATTTGAAAAAATCTGCATAAGGTGTAAGTATAGATTGCACATTACTATGGAAATGCTTCATTTTCTTTCCTGTTATAAACTGCATTATGCCAGAACTGTAAGACCATATATAGCCGAATACAAAAGCTTCAAAATCCTATCCTGAATGTGTTAGGAAGTGTAAATCTCACTAGGAAGGCCCTATTGTAAGTGTCAGAAAATATCTCAAAAACATTACTGTGCAGGAGTGAATCTGTAACTGCTATTTTAAAAAACTGTAATCTTTACCACAAATTATGGATTTTCAGTAAACATTTTCCCTTATTCTTCCATCCAGATATCAAACAGGATGATGCATCAGCCAGTTTTAGCCATTATTATTGAATTTGGCTGGGGAGAAAGAAGTAGTTAAATTAATCACAGTGATTGTTATTAAATGAAATTCCAAACAATACAAAATAACATACATGGAAAACAGCCAAAATTAAAGGAAATTTATGTTAAAATGTTCCTGTTAAGCACTGTGTCTCTCAGTAGATTAAAGAGCTTTTTCATAAAAGCCTGAACTTATTCACATTTAACTCAATGACAGCACATGTAAAATTTAATAGGAGTAGAACTTTTATATAAAATAGCCATGCTATGAAATGAAATGCATGATATTATTATTATGGTAACAGAGTAAGTCATGGGATAATTGCCTGTTACATCATGCTCACGGCAACATCACTGGGTTTTTTGATGAATCCTTGAAATCAAGGACAAGCCATGTGGATTTAATGGATACTTAATGGAAAAATGGAAAATAAAAAGATTAGATGGAAAGCAATCCTGTGAAAATTATGCTATAAAAGCTATTGTCTCCAATATGCCAAATACTCAGTTTGGAGTTGATAATTTAATCCAGTTATTCAGCACACCAAGTGGCTCGTTAGTCACTGTGGACTTTGCCTATAAATCAACCAAAGTTTAAATATAGTGGCCACCTCCCAGCACAAATGCATGAGGAAGATGGGGCCAAGAAAAGGAACAGCTCTAGATCATTCAGAAGGCAAATGTCACAGGGTCAAGCCGCGTGAAAACAAAACTTAATTACTGTATCTCCATGCATCTGTATGCTTCAAGTACCTCATATGAATGAGGCCCACTTCACAGTGCTTGTGATAATTAGCACTTAGCAAGTACCTTTCAGAAGTGCTTGGCAAACATTAAATAAGGTCAGAAATCTCATTGGTCTTTCATCAGAACAGCTATAACTATGATGGGGAGAGCTTCCTCCTCAGTTCAGATCAAGGACTGCAGGGCTTGACCCAGGGAACTCCAAAAGGCAGTATTGAAGAGGTGAGGATGTATTATTGACTGCAATTTTACAGATTGCAAAACCAGCAGCAGTGAGATTAAACAATTTGTCAAAGATGGACAAAGGAGTTAAAACAGAAGTAAGATTCACAGATTTGGGATCTTTTTTGTCGGGTTTTTTAAGAGACAAAAGGTATTTGCTTGTGCATTAAGCCAGACTCCATAATGAACTGGGGCATGGAGAGACTGCACCAGAACTGGATGGTGTAAGAATTCTGCATTACAAGCAGCAAAACATCCAGAAACAGTTGCATTTAGTCCTTTGCACTGGTACTTTTAAAAGTGTTTTTTGACAGAAATGGCTTTGAACATTATTTGCTATTTGATACTGAGTGAGATGAGACAAAGGGGATGAGTATGGCACATTCTCCTGACAGGTTTTACTTTTTTCCCCATTTTTAATGCCAGGTGTCATTGTTTTGTACTGTTGGAGTTACCATGTCAGAAAAGGGCTGTTTTTACACACTGCATAATGGCACCACTGAGGATGTGATGCCATTTCTACACCCCATGGGAATGATACAAAAATATTGTTTTAGCTCTCTGAGACATATATTAAAAAGGAACATCTACTTGGAGAATTTTGCAGTTAGGGAGTAACTCTGTCTCTAGAATGATCTTGTTCTTCTACAAGAGGTAGGCCTTTTTTGAGAGCTCTTGATGCATAACCACTACAAATTAGAAGATCCACAAAGAAGTCCAACTACATTCTTGAAGGTTCTGGGACCTCTCCACAGCTTATACATGTCCCAACCCTGGCTGCCACGAGTCATCCCCTTCTATAAATAGGCATTACATTTTGCTGAGGAAGGTCAAAATGTGTGAGGGGTGTAAATACTGCAGCAGTCATCATTGAGTCATGCATTGATTTATTCTTGGAAACCTCTGAGCTGTGGAAGCCTTACAGAGCCACAAGTCCCAAGTTCCTCAACAGAGTACCACAGGAGAACTTGGGAAACTTCAATCACAGCAGTAGCAGGAAGAAATGTCCCAGGTTTGTGGAGAAAATGCAGTGTGCTGTTTCAGCTCCATTCTTTTCATGTGTTTTGTACCCTGAGGACTCTCCTTCCACCTTCACTCATTCCTTTTTCTACTACATAAAAGGGAGGCCACACACCTGACTGTCTCCAGCCTGTTAGTACTCAGAATAGTTCAAAGAATTATTAAACAGGTCAGATTTCCCCAGTTTGGCCCCTTTACAGATGTTATCTCAGTTACTTGAATAGGCTTTGTGATAAATACATTTTACATTTTAGCTGCTCTCCATTCATTTTAGTAGGCTATCAAAAAACATTATATAAAAATTACACATAATTGTGTTTGCCTTGCTTTGTGCAGTCAAAAATACTCACCTAACTTTGCTGTGTTTTATAAACTGAAAATATTTATAATTCAACCAATTTCAGTGCATGGTATCTATTGTAGTACTGCCAACCCAGATACACAGATATTTTAACATATGAAGAAAAAATCCAAGCTTCACAATTCTAAAGTTACCCAATAATTACCTCATGAGGCTTGATACTGGTTTCAGCAAGGAGAAATACTATATAGGTGTAAAGTACTTTCAAATAGTAACATGGATCAATTGAAAAAAAATATTTCCATATTTTGTTAGGAGTACTTTTTTGATGATGGACACCAAGGAGATTTTACACTGAATTTACTGAGAACTTAAATAAAATGTTACAATACAGAACATATGTTTTTTTTTTTTTTTCTATTTAATTCCTAGAAGAATTTGTTTGTTTTAAATAGCATTTCCATTTCAAGAGGAAGCAGTAAGGAACCGATGAACGCCAAGTTGTGCTTCTCATCACTGAAGTTCTTCATTTGTTTAAAACAGCTGGATCATTGACTCTCTTGATTTCCCAACTCCAACCCATTTCACTAGGGAGGAAAACACATCTGTTAGAACAATTACTGAGAGTAAACACTGTAATCAATGAGCTGGAGTAATTTTCACCTTTCATCATGTTTCACTACAGACTGACCAATTTTAGGGAGGAAGTTTCATTGTCAAAAATCCCTCTACTCCAGCTGCACTACTGGACTAAAAGTGCAGTATACTGAAGCTTGAAAGCATGAAGTAATAATACCATAAACACAAAGCATCAGCATCGCAGGTGGAAGGCCTAATAGAAGGTCAGGAATGTTTGTTGCAGGTTTAAGTGCAATTGTTTTGAGTGACAGGATGTTCAGCTACATCCCTGCAGAGAGGAAGCCAGAGTTATGCCAGACTCTGAAGTCTGCATGATGTGGAACAGGAGATAGTGATGCCTACATACTGTAATATTTTTAAATGTAAGGCTCTAACTATAAACATTACCCAGTGTGAGCAGCCACCCCAAATTCCACACTGTAGCAGTTCCACTGCAGTTTTATTGCCCATGCTATGGAATTGACTGTGGGTAGGTCTCCTTTAGCCATCAAACCTAGCAAGGCATCCTGACTTTGCACAGCAAACCAGAGGAGTAAAGGTAAGGGGAGCTGTATTTACACATCCCTTGTCTGTCCTTGACCACACACAGGCCAGTCTCTGAGCTTCAGTCTCTGCTATCAGATGTTTTCTGACCCATGACTGATACAAGAATTGCCACGGCTGTAACCAGCCTGTACTCCACTGATGTGACCTTTGAGGTGCTTTATGGAAAACAAAAGCACACATGCCAGCTGACTAAGTTTGTTACTGTGGAAATTCTCTTGCAAATGCCACCATTCTTGCCACACCTAGCTCTTGGCACATCGAGAGCTCTAGCAGTTAGGTTTGAAGAAAACTGGGTGGCTTGACCTTTGCAGATTGATGTTAAGATTCTCATTTTTCCAGAGTGGAAGAACTAGGCTAAGCAATCTTGTACCTGTTATGCAACACAACTCCTTGTATGAGTAAGAATGGAAGAAAACAAACCAAAACAAAGACATCTAAGTTCAAACAGGGATGCAGTGCAGGATGCAGAGAGAAAGGGGGAGATGAGGACATCAGCCTCACTACACACTGAAGCACAGTGCACAGACCCCCAAGTTTTCACTGACAGAAGGTGGCCATTTGCCAAGAACAACACATGTTTATCCTTCCTCTGGTTAAATCCTTGCCAGCAGCAGCTTGGAGCTCTCTGCAGCACTGCAGACCTGCCTGCTGAACACCCCCCTTTGCTGCTTCTTGGCAAGCTGTCACCCCCATCAGCCCAACCACTGGCACTTTCATTCCCTCCTGCCCAAATAAAGTGAATCCAACTACCAATTGAGCACTTTCACAGAGCTGTGTCTGTCTGCTGTGGCACCCTCATATGGACACCTACAAAGGAACATACCTGGCACACCAACATGGTTTTCCACACAGCGGATGTAATTCTGGGCCTTGGGTGGGAGGTCCTCCCATTTTCGTGCTCCAGTTGTGTCAGCTTTCCACCCAGGCATTGTTTCATACTCTACTTCTACCTTCTGTAGTATCTCCTGGTTAGCTGTGGAAGGACAACTTTTGTCACATTTGATTTTAGCTGCTCTGCCTGAAGAGAACAGACCTATGGCTCTTGAACAATAAAGTCCTTTGACAGCAAAAATCTGAGAGATGAGGAAATAGTATTTTTACAGGTTTATTCAATCATTCACTCCTTTATTCTTAATTGAGGTTAAGTATTTTTACAGGTTTATTCAATCATTCACTTCTTTATTCTTAATTGAGGTTAAATTCTGACAAATCTGATTCAAGAGGATCCAGGCATGCAGTTTCCTCTTCCAAAAACTGTAGAATGTACTCTCTGCTGTCAAAATGGAGTCAACAACAACATTACAGTTTTATTTTTGAGGAAATAAGAGTTTTTGAGGTTTACAGTACTTCCACTTTTTGTTTCAGATTTGCATAGAATAAAAGAGTAGACAAGGCATTACTGTGTCAGAAAGTTCCATCTCTACACAACAAGGTTAAATCAGTCTTCTGAAAAACTCTGATGTCTACAAGCTTTTCCCCACTGGAATTCTCATAATGTCCACAGCCAGGAACCACCAAGAGTGGTGGGAAAGCTGGCTGCTGCCAATCCACCCTGTGGCTCTGGAATCCCCTATAGCTCAGCAGAACAAACCCCTTTTCTTGGCAGAGACTGTTATGTATATCTTGAAAACATCATTAATGTAAAAACATTATATATCATTACATCTAAAAAGTGAATCATTATTGAGAGGGCAATATATATTTTTATTAATCACAGTGTTGTTGCTGTTAATAAAGCTTAATAAAGCTATCTAGAAGCAGATTTATTCTGCTGGTTTCCATCTCATTTTTGTACAGCTTTTATTTCAATTTTGCTTCATTAAATGCTATTGCCAGTGATGCACAGTCACTGACTTGAGCCTTTCTGACTTTCAGCCTCCTGATTTTGCCAATAAAAAATCTAATGGCACAACACATTAGGGCCTCTCCCCAACAAAAGATTTTATTTGTTCTGAAGTTCTTGTACATTGTACACAGATGCAAAGTAAATGGAAAATTCCAATGTAATGGTACAGCAATCTTTACACAGATACTGCATTTCCATAAATTGCCATAGATAGTCTTGTGAAAAAGAAATCAAGTCTGATTTTAAAAAGCAAAATTAGCTTAACAGGCAGGAAAGACAAAAAGGAACATAGAGGTTTAACAACTTACCTGGAAAATATGGAATTCTTTTTCCACCCAATTTGTAGGCAACACCAATTTTAATTTCATCAAGGACATCAAGAATATCCAGTTTTGTCAATGCCAAACTGCACAAAAAACATCAGTTAGTTACACACATGATGAATCCCCTTTTTAATACTTTCCTTCTTTTTTTTTTTCCCTTTCAAAAATCCAGCTCAAGCAACCCAGCCAGAAGAAAGACACAAATGTATTAAACTGTTGTTAACTGGATTCACACCTCTGGGATGAACACTCGCCTGAGATACCACAAGACATTTCCAAATGCTTGGCTGCTCACACAGGTTCAGCTCAGTGCATGGAAACACACCCTGACTGTGGAAAGGGGCACCTGCTGGGCCTGGTTTAGATGGGTTTGACACATAACATCACTGACAGGGACTATTTCTGTTATTCCTACTCATTCACAACAACTGTCTGACAGATTGAGTGACTGAGTACACTTTTATAACAGAACAAGCATAGTCTGGTTACTAAAACCACATGTGCAGCTCATTAGGAAGGATCCCATCCTGCCTTTCAGTGACTGGGCTGTGCTGTCAGTTTAATGAACCTTATTAATTTTGTGAATGAACACATCAGGAGACAAAAATGGAACCTCGAGAAGAGGCATTATTCCACTGTATTATTCAGTGAATTGAATAAAACTGCAATTTAAAACTAGTCAAATTCTCCAAAACAAAATTCTAGATGTTGCCTGGCACGAATCTGAGCAGCTAAGGATTTAGACAGGTATGTGCATATTATCCAGGCTATATGTGCTCAATAAGTACATGATGAATGAAAAGATTAAGAGACTTTTTGAGAAAGAAGCACCATAGAGCCAGTTCTTCAACTTTTTTTAATCTTCCCATGTTTTTTAGCTATCACAGTTATCAGAGAAGACATAGTTTTGTTGATAGGAGTGCAAAATATAAATAAAAAAAAAATAAATAAATAAAGCAAAATATAAATCCAACTAAAAAAAGCACCAAAGCTAAAAACCCCTTTTGATAAATTAATGAACAAGACCATTGTTCCTTTGTGACATTAGTAGCATAAATGATATTAAATTATGTTTCAGTCTATAATATATTAAAATGTCCAGGGTCATGCATTTGCATATATTTATAGTTTGTCTGAATGCATCAACCAAGGAAGCACATGGTCTCAAAGAAAATAAAACTTGGCCCATTAAAAGCAGAATTTATAACACAGTATTTCACTACACCTTTGTAAATAAATGAACCTGGAATGAAAGCTGTGCCAGTTGCTGTACCCTTGTATCACTCCATTAATTTCACTTATCAAGGCAGTGGCTCCAAATAATGCAGAATTGGTCCTACAAGTAGGATCCATTAGAGTCAGCCAAACTCAAACCCAACAGGTTTTAGACCATGGCACAAGTCAGTATGAAAGCATTGGATCAAAAACACTGCAGTAAACTGTTAGAAAACCAATATATTGATTCAATCTACACTGTTCATCTGATGAAAGCAAAGTGAAAACATGTACCAAAAAAATCACAGCTATCATGTTGCAAAATCACTTAATTTGAAAAACAAAAAAGTAAAAGGAATTAGATTATTATTAGCCTTAAGACAATTCTCAGTTGCCCATTGTGCATCATTGTATTGCTTAAAACGTGACACTTTACTGGACTTATATTAATGTTACCTACATATTTATTCTGCGAAGCACAAAATTATCCCTTCCAAATGTAGCGCAAAATCTGTGATGCTTACGCAGTGAATCCGTTGATCATATGAGCATATTTCAAAATGACCAGATCTAACCAGCCACAGCGCCTCTTTCTGCCCGTAGTTACCCCCCACTCATGGCCACGGGACTGTAAGAGATCTCCAATTTCCTAAAATAAGACAGAGAGAATGCTGATGGTGTTTCACTGAAAGCCTGGCTGGAAAACAAATACAAACAAATACAGACAAAGAGCAAGAAAAATACAATTTTTCCAATTTGAAAGCTTTTTTTTAGGAAAAAAAAATTACTAGGAGAGGACTAAGGCATTTAACAATCCCCTCATGCACAGGATTTTTGTATTGCTAGCATTTCAATTCACATATTTAATATAACTTTTGTGTTCCAAGGAGAGACTTTTCTTCCTTCATCCAATAGGAAGATTTTCTTAACGATTCAGTCCTTTATAAAATTTCGTTTGCGTTTAATTTCTTCATCTGGTTTTTTGACATCTTTTTGGGGTCAAGACTTGGTAAATGCTTGGGACAAGACCAATGCTTGTACAAGGTCTAGGTCAAAACACCTCCTTGCTTCTACCACAGTGTGAGACTGCCAGTTGTTCCATTCAGACTGGCAGTGGCTATACTATGGAAAAAATAAAAAAGGAAGAAACTTTATGTTCATGATTCATAAACCCAAAGGATACCATCAACTCATCTGAGCCATTAAAGAAAGGATTTCAGTGACTAAATCCTTAAATTAGATTCAGAAGACTGCCCTAGAGATTGCTGCTTGCATAGCTCACAATCAATATCCTGAACTTTCTAGTTTCTTGATAATGCAAATAAAGCAGACAGTTTAAAATAACCAAAATCTCCCCCCTTCTTTTTATTGCCCTGTTTGTGCATGACTGGCTGACACACACACCACATTTATTCTATAAATCACACAGAACACAGGCTGTTAAGCACAGAAGTTGTTGTAATTTAAGCTCTTCTGGGATGCACTGACAGTTCCAGTCCACAACAAACTCTCTCCACTGAAATACACCTAATGATGTTACATAAGATGATGACATCTGTTTTCACACTGATCATTACAGCAGAAGTGTGGTCACTGCAATGCAATATCATCACACTCATGTTTCTCATGACAAACACCATAATGTAATTCTCTTCTCTTGATGGGTGTGATTGCTCAGCATTATTATCACCCTGCTTATTTATCAGTGGAAACCCCTTACCCCATTGTGTCAGGACCCAGGACATTCCTCTGGCTGCCCTGGGTGATTTGAGACCCTGGCAAAGGGCTCAGAGACCTTGGCATGGAGTCAAAAACAGCTGTGCCTTTGATTTTAGTCAATGGAAAAAATTACCAACTTTGTGTGAAGAGTTACAAGCCACAAGAATTTGAGTAGAATGATAGTTAATTTGTCACAGGGTGAAAAAGTAGAATTTTGGGATTTTAGAATGGGGGTTCAAGAAGCAAGATGGAGGAATCTGGGCGTGTCCCATCCTTCTTCTCTTTCTTCTTGTCCTCCATCTTCTGCTGGGATGGTGACACTTTTTGATTGATTTTGAGTAGAGACAGAGTGTATAACATAGGTGATAGATATTGGAAAATGATTGTAAATGAAGTATACGTAGTTTGTAGTATAAAAAGTTAACACCACCCCAAGGGCAGTCACATAGATAAGAAAAAACAAACAACCCTGAAAAGCAGAACTGACGAATCTTGACTTCTTCTTTGGTTGCTGGGCTGGGAAAAAAAAGACTTTCTAATAACTCAGAGGTCATCTCAACCACAGAAACCTTTACCCCATTGCGCAGTTACTTGTTGCCAGCTGTGCAGAGCCCATTTTGTAGCCTACAAAAAAAACCTACATTGATCTGCTCGGTGGGGAAGGCGCCGATGCCCACGCGGGTGGTGTAGGCCTTCACCACGCCGTACACATCGCCCACGTGCTGCGGAGGAACGCCCAGCCCGGTGCACACGCCGCCCACGGTGCAGTTCGAGGAGGTCACAAAGGGATACGTGCCTGCCAGGAAAACACAGCAGCACAGCCCTCTGTCAGCAATGGGGAACAAACAAAGGCTGGTTTTTATCCGTTCAAAGAAGGTTTTCGCTTCTATGTTTGGCTTTAAAGCTAAACTGGAACTGCAGCCAAAGAGGGAGGCAAATTCTTTTTATTATGTGTCATTCATCCTTTACATCTTTCACCGAGGATTGCACACAAGGGAGAAATTCAAGAGCATCTCAATATTACCTCCATTAGGCACGGGATCTATTATATGATGCTTCTGCTGTGTAAAGTTTTTTTTTAATGTTCTGTGTATCACAGAAATTATTTCCATTACGTTCATGGAGAGCCTGGTGTAAAGGTCACAGACTGGCATTCCCAATGCTCTGCACAAGTGGCTCTGAGTATTTCCCACAAATTGTCTAAGTCTTAAGAGTTACTTATGATCTCTACACAGTGACTCTGGACTGGAGAATCTCTTGAGTCCTTAATTTTTTCTTCATTGATTTAATTAGACTATTGGTAAGAAAACAGAGCAGAGACCAACTGTAGTGGCAAGATTCAGAGGTTGCTGCACCAGTTTAATCCTCCTCCCATGGCAGAGGAATTACCTAAACTGCACTGCAATGAGTACCTGGATTGTTTGGCAATGTGCACACACATTTAAAAGCAATCAAGACAAGAATATCTGCAGTGAAATTTCAGCTGCACTGGAATAAACTTCAGTAAAAATCAATATTTGAGCACTAAACACTAATCCTGCTAATGATACAATCTCTGTTTTAATGACTTTTACTTCTGGGAGATCTGTTCCTATTAAGGAAAGACTATTTTCTCTATTTTCCTGCTGTTTGCAAAGTCAATATAAATACAAATCAAAACAAAACTGATGTCTTAGGAGTTAAGCTGAGTTCACAATATAACTTACCAAAGTCAATATCAAGTAGTGCTGCATTGGCTCCTTCAACAAGGATCTTCTTTGGGGAGCCATGAAGAGCTTCATACATAAAATACACACCATCTCGAACCATGGGTCTTATTTTTTCAGCATATCCCTGCAAATAGAGTACAAATGTCAGCTTCCCCAGACAATAGCTGCAAGCAGGGAACACTGTGTTCACTTTTGAAAGACAAAACATACAGATAAGTCTAAGCTTCCAGCCTCAATAACTGTGTTTTCCTGAAAAATACAACCATTAGTTTATACTCCTTTCAATCTATTGAACCACTCATATAAGAAAACTTGACTTATTATGGCATTAGAATGCCTTAATTTCTGTGTCATTGCTGTTCACAGAGATGTGGTGTGCCTACTGAATTTTGTTGCTATAGTCTTTAGATAGTGTGTTATAGTCTAGCCACTGAGAATGGGACTTAGAACTAGTCCAAGCACCAAAAGACAAACATATCAGCCCTTTTGAACATTAAAAAATATCCTCAGGGTGTCAGCTCCAAAAACTTATAAGAAAAAACATGGGAAAGGTAAGAGATATTTTTAATATCCTCTTTTCTTACATATCCATTCTTACATATGAAAGCTGTTTTACCTGCGGGTCTTCTGGATTTATTTGCAAAAAGACAATTTTCTTGTAATACCAGGATCATGAAACATGCTTTCAAAAACAATTCTTCAGTAAGCAAGGAAGTCCCACTGACACACTGGACACTAATTGAAATCATCACCCTGCATTCTCTTGACTTCTTTGATACAACAGTCATTTTAAACAACATTCAAAAAGTAAAATATTAGAGGAGAGTTAAATCCTCCACAGAGCTTTAATGCCTACAGTAAGAGAGAACATTCTACTAAAAAGCATAGCTACTGTTTATTAAAGCTTTCATAATAATGAACATATGTATTTTTCATATAAATTAGCTCAATAAGTGGTATGCCTGCTATACTTCATTTTTATCTTTTAAAATTAAAATAAATATTTCAGGTGATAAATCCTTACCTTTAGCTTTTTCAATTGTCCTTCTGTATCAATTTCCAATGAGGGAAACATTGACTTGTACTGTTGTGCCAGGTTTTTAAATCTGTAAAATATTGAAATTGTATCTATGAGGAACACAGTCACAGAATCACAGAACCTTTGGCAAGAACTCAGTTTTTATTATGCACAGTATATAATGAAAGCTATAGGGAGAAAATACTCAGAACTCTGACACCTCAACCAGTGCATTTCCCAATTTTCAAAATTCCAGTTTAAATTATGAGAAACTCTGTGAAGTACAGGAAATACACACACACATTCTTTCCAGTTTTCTTCTCCTTCTAGACAATTTATATACATAATTCAGACACATATTTAAAAACATCTCCTTAAAAGCAAATCTGTCAGGCAAAATGTATCGCTCTTTAACACAATATTTACAAATGAAAATAGTTGTACCTTGAAGAAAATTCATCAAAGTCAGAGAGGAGGTCACAAATCCGAAGGCCTGTTCGTGCAGCTTTGGAAGAATATGTTGGTCCAATCCCCTTTTTTGTTGTGCCAATACTAAGTAAAAAGAAACACCCCCCTCAAAATGTATAAATACAAGCAAAAATACACTTTATGCCAAGTAATTTTGTCAAAGCAAAATCATATAATGGGCAGGATGTCCAAGACATAAAAAGATATTTAAGTTTTATAATAATAAATATATTAACAGCTTTCAGGCTTTGCATAAGTATTGCTAATATTTATGGTATTCAGTAAAGCATGAGGCCTTGAGTCTGGCTGACAGTTTGTTCACTAACATAAGTAAGGACAGAACAGAAGCAAAGAATTATTAACATCAACAAGGCTCTTCAGAGACAAACAGCATTTCTGTTTTCCAAAATTACACTGATTTTCCAAATTTTTGTAACTATTAATGATATGAGGGTGTTGGAAATATTTACTTTTTGCCTTCTTGTGCTTGACGTTGCACTTCCTGGAGCCCATCTACTGCCTGGTGAAAGTCAAACACTGCAGTGGAAAATCAAATGGATATAGTGAGACAACAAAGGAGAAAAATATTCTTGAAATCACAGACATCCATAATTTCAAGACAAAGTGCCTCTGCTGTCATTGACACTGCACAGGCCTCCTCAAGTGAAAACAGAGGGAGAATTCCTTAAACATTGTGAAAACATGTAAAACATCACTCTTCAGTGGACACAGACTCCATTATCATGCTTCAGATTACACAACATAATAAGAAGCTGTGTTAGATCAAATACACAGCTGCTCTGTGGAATAATAATTTAATTTAACCTCATGAGCTAAGCAATCATTTGTGAGGGCTTTTTCCCCTTCACTCTTCACTTACCTATATGTGCTCTATCTGATATAATCAGTCTTTTCTCCCAGTCTTTCAAACCTGTCAAAAGATGAAGAAAGGTAGGGTTTCAGCTGTGCTGATTGGTTGAGCTTTGACATTGACTTTTACTTTTTCTGTCTTTTTGCTAGTTTATATGACTTCTTGTTAAGACAACTGTAGACAAAATGGATAAACCACAAGACAATATCAAATAGCAGCAATGTTTCTGTTGAGGAACTTTTCTCATTTTTGACTTATCAGCTTTCTCATTTTGGTATGGACAAAGATACTTCTTAAATGCCAGAATCCTGTGGCTTACACAAAATTCTTTAAATAAATATTCTTGTTTAATTTGCTACACAACACATCACTTAAACTCTATTTGTGCCTCAGAAAATAGAGAATTTCTATATAGAAACATAAAACAATCTAAGAAGTGAGGATTTTGGAAGTTCATAGGGTCTAAAGCCTTGCTCAAATCAGAACCAACTGAGTTTATATTTGGGCACAGAAATTTTGGGTTAAATCATTCCTATTTGAGGTCAAGGGAAGCTTAGCACACACTTCAGCATTGATTTTCTTTCCAATGTGGCATCAAATGCCACAGAACTCCAAGAAACCCATGAAAAGACTGCTTTTGAAAATACATCTAAAGACTGCCACACATTTCAACATTTTAAATACTGTTTTCTCATTTAAAATGTTATTAGTGCACTGAATACTTATGGTCAGAAAACAGCTTACAAAAACACTCAATGTGGCTGCCAATATAAAGGTAGGTTAAAAATTACTTGATACAAACCTTTCTTTTCATTCTTTTCAGCTTCTTCAAACAGGCCTGGTAAATGTATAACCACTCCATTACCTTTGGGAACATAAATGATTTATTTTAAAGCAAGGAATAAACCACTTATTTTTAGAATGTAAGGCCTGTAAGGCATTTTAGTATCTAAGGCCTCTACTTGCTATGTAAAATTTTATGTAAGAAGTAAAACTAGAGTTCACACAAAGTGATCTTGAGGACTTTTTGGATAAATCCTGATTTGGGGTAGGCAGCTGCTGGGCTGCTAAGCTCAGGGAAAGCAGAGCTGGTTTGTTCCAGGCATGAACACCAGACTGCTGCACAGCCAGCTGAGCTAAGCAGATTCTTGTCTTTGTTCAGGGTGGACTTTGCCCTGCGACTCCAGCCTCAATTGTTCACAGGGAAAAGCTCAAAGAACTCCCTGGCCTTACCACACTGACAGGCCTGTGTGAAAATATTTAAATCTTCTTCAATATTCAGGTCTTTGTCTTAAACTCAGCTCCAACTAGTGCTGTGATACATTAGTAATGCTTTCCCCCTGCTTTTGAGCTACAAAATAGAACCCACGAGCAATAAAGAGCAGTGTGGTGAGACATGGAGGATTAGTGATGCAGTGGGCTGGAAACAGCTGCTGCCTCCTTCTTGGGAATGTCAGAAATATATGCAAGAGCCTGTCTCAGCCTAAATTTAGCATAACTCAAGTTATAGTCGTTACTAATTGATGAGGGAGTAAATAGGAAAGCAAGACAACACACCATATTTAGCTGAGAGAAAAAATGTTTAATAGATTCTAGTTATCCATTTGGAAATTATTATATGGAACAAAACTGAAACTCTATGACTCACTAGAACTTACACTCATTTCTTGAACAGTCTGTACATGATTTCTCTCAGAAATAATCAAAACTTTGGACAAGAGGCTTAAATTTGCCTACCATTTAAATATGAGTTTAATGTCCAGTGAATGCTGCAAATCTTTTTATGATGCCATCTGCACCAAGTATCTTTATAGCACAATACAGCATCACCCTAAACAGCTGGTGATGTGAACAAAAAGGGGACTGGATAATGACCTCCTAAGTAGATCCCTGCATTTTGGGGCCTATTTCTGGAAGTCAGTAAAGAGCTGTGAGAGACAATTTTTATTATTTATTTAGCTAAGTCCTGTCATTTGTGTGCTCAAAGAATAGCACATCTATTTCTGAAAGTATAAAAAGAGAGTGCAAGTAGATGGTGAGGTCCAAATTTTACCATAAAGTATAAGAAGGAACATGATAAGATGTTCTTGCTTTCAGTTTTCTAACAGTGGAAATTAAACTGACACTGAAAGTAGAGTAACTCTTCCTGTTAAAGCAGCAGTGAAATAAAAGGCAAACATCTGAAGCTAAAGCAAATCTGACTGAGAGTTATGTTTTTCTTTCCTTGTTACTGCAAAGTACAGTTCTAGCTATCCACTACACAATGTCATTTTATAGTAATTTCCAAAATGCCTTACCAATAAAAGAAATTGCCTTTGGATTAATGATGCCACTAGGAAATAGGTGAAAATCATATTCTTTCCCATCAACAACGACAGTATGGCCTGCATTATTCCCACCCTGCAAGAGACAGAAACGTGAAGAATAATGGTGTAACCTCTAAGCAGATGATTTGGCAAGAGTATCTTTCTTTTATTTATACATTTCTTTGGTCACTCCTTCCTCCACCTTACAGTTTCTTAACATGCTTTAGCATTGTAAAAAGGGCTCAAACAGGACAGTGAGGGAATTAAAGGAGTTCAGCAGGAGTGCAGAATTGGGAAGCAGAAGGATACCATGAAATCAAGGCAGGGTTGGTGCAGAGCAGAGTTAATACAGGAGTGGTGGCATAAGCTTGGCAAGAACTGAAGCTTTCTGGGAGAAGAAACTGGAGACCACCCTCGGAGTCCTGCCCCTGACATGCCTACACAAACCCAGCCTTTTTAGGCATCTTCTGTGCATGGACATTTCCTTGAGTTTGAGCCCAGTAGTGTCCTTTGAATGGAAGCTCTCCCACCTGCCCAACCACGAACAGCTACTGCTTCTCCTGGGGTTCAAGACAGAGGCTCTCTGTCAGGCCGGAACCATGTGCACACTGAATGACCTTGTCAGCCACAGAATGTCCTGAGGCTGAAGGGACCCACAGGAGTCCAACTCCTAGCCCCACACAGGACCACCCCAAAAATGGTCAAGAGATGATCTTCCCAGTTACCACCACCACCGCTTTATGGAGTCTGCTACAATTCATGACTTACATGACAACCTATCAGCACCAAGAATAGGAGCTGTATTTTCCTTACTAAACTGCTTTTCCACAAACTATTTTAACAAAGAGAATGATGTGGCAACACAGAAACTTAGAAAGAACTGAGCAAATCAAGGTAATGAGTTGATTTGACCTGAAATATTAAGAGTTAAAGGTCCAGATTTCTCAGCAGGCTTAGTGTATTTTCCTGCTGTGCCTTAATGTAAGTTTGTCTCCTGCTGATAAGGTTGAAACCTGACTACTCATGTGCTGTGGTGCTACAGGCCTTCAATTTTCCCAAATGATTACAAATCTTGGTGAGTTTGATATGAGAACTGGATGATTTAATCTGTCTAGAAAGAGGGCAACTACTGGAAGGGGAACTGAGACTGCCACTGGTAATTTGCAGACAATAAAGAGTGTTGGCTGAATGAGTGGAGTTACATGAAAATGCTGAGAAAGAAGAGTCATTTATGAAAATGAATACTAGACTACACTTTAATTCTGAGTTTTAATTCATTCTTCATTTACTCATTTGCCTTTTTGTATGTAACACATAGGAAAATGGCAAGTGAAAATCTTTTCAAAATGTGGATAAATGCTGAAACACAACATTAAGAAAATATACAAAAAGAGAAAGTTTTTTAATCAGTGTGATGGAGAACCTTAGGAAATATGTCTGCAAACATGATAAAAAGAATTTTTATGCTCCGGAACATTTGAGTTCAACAATTACTTTTAAACAGATTACCTGCTAAGGGAGAGCTGAGGAGTTAGAACAGAAATAATAGTACACACAGATTTCATTTGACTTAAAAACTGATGGAGAGCTCATTCTTGGGATGGGAAGGATTCTGAAATGTCTTGCTAATGCAGAGTTATAACTTGTCCAGAGAATCCTGCCTATTTTTCTTGCCTCCCAGATATAATAAACCAGTTGTAGGAATCTGAATCTAATTAAAAGCACTCAATTATCTAGAAGGTTAATTAATCAGGCAGGAGAGTACTTTACATGATATTTAAGAGGTCTGACTCTGGTGGATTGCATTGATGGTTGGTTGAAACACCAGTTTATTTTATTAGCAGGCTGAAAAAAAAGCTAGCAACTTTTGGGACTCCCAGCTTTCCTTTTCTGCTCACCTATAGACAATGGCAAGATGGAAACTTTAAAAGAATTAACTCCATAATTTAACACCAATTTAACCTCTACTACAAGTAACAATTTCCTCTTTTCCTCAGAAAATGGGGAACCAGGCTGCTTCAAAAGTATTTGTTATCACAATGTTATAGTTACACTCTGCTTTTCATAATCAACATGAACAAATGAAGGCAGGCTTGAGGACTCACAATCTGAGATGACAGCATTCCTAAATTATAGCCAAAGGTATTTTCTTGTATCCTAAAATTTCAGAAGGTGGGATACATTAGTATGAGAATGCTTATGAAAGACAGTTTTTGCTTTTGGAAAATTTCCTGAACAACTGACATCCAGACAAATGCTCTTTCTTTAGCAAATGCTTAAAAAAGGGATGCTAATCAAGCAGCTTGTGAAAGTTGGCATACATAAAAAAATGCTGAAGCACAGAAACCCCATCAGATATTGTACATCCTCTAATAGCCAAAATCCCTGATACAGTTCCAGTCCCTCTGGATAGATAACAAGCAACAAAAATACAGTGACAGACCACCTAACACAGAATTTCTCCAATTAAAAACTAGTATTGACATCTCTGGAACTGCATTTTGCACCTCTCCTGTTGGTCTGTGTTTGCTAAACAAGTGTTTTCCAGGTATATTTCTACAGCTCAACTAATTATGCTTTTATAAATATAATTGGAGTGATAGCAGAGCATTGAATTACCCAAGAGACATGACCACACTTGCAAAACATTACACTGGTAATATCTGATGAGATATTTTGTTTATTATCTGGTCATCTCAGTAATTTCTCATGTTCAGTCACATAGATATTCTAACAGCATACTGGCAGCCTAGCAGCTGAGATATTAAAAACATCCACTCCTTTTCTAATTTTACTCCAGTTCTGAGAGTCAATACATGGCTTGTATGAGCCAGTTCTTCTCCTAACAAAATATAAGTGAACCTAAAAATCTTATATGGGGTTTATTTGAAGACTACACATTTGAAGGTGCAGAGGACTGCCTGGTACACTGCAACTGCGTGAGCTCCCCTCTTTCCCCAAATGGGATTTCATTAAAGTGCTGTGAACACTAACACACCAAGTGAGTGTTCTCTGGACCCTCAGGACACTTCCTTCCCCTTGGACCAAAAAAATTTTAGAGCCTCTGCTTGGCCCTTGTTCCAAACACAAGGACATCATAAACTTCCATTTAATAGCCAGACTCTGCCATGCAGCACTGAGCCGACCTGAAATTTATTTCTCTTCAGCCATTTGCAGGTTTCTCTAGGTTTCTCTAGAGATGGTATTTTCTGCAGTTCTTAAAAAATGTCTCCAACCAAGGGAATGTTACGGAAACAACTTCTGATGGATTATTCATCAGTGCCATTTTGGCATGATCTGTATTGTGAAATGATGGTATGGCTAGAAATAAGTTGCTGTGTGGTCTGGGCATCCCCATTAAACCATTCTGCTGTAGGAAATGCCGTTCCCAGGAAGGCACCATGACAGCAGCTGTTCCAGTGGCATCCATACACACTCACACACTTCCTCTGCTCCAGGGTGTGTCCCTTCCACAGGTGCAGTGGGGTCTGGGGTTTATTTAAATAATTTAAAAACTATTACATTGTACTCAGATAAAAATTGATTCTTTTCTGTAAGATTTTGATCTATATTTTCTGAATTTTTATAATCCAAGTGTAAAATTACATATTGTCCCAGTACTAGAAGGAGCTAGAGGAACTAAACTACCCCATGCAACATTGTACAGTCTTTTTTCAGTACAGCACTTTGTTTAAAAAACAAAAAATCAATTTCCAAGCTTTTATGTACTCATCTACTTGTGGTATTGGATTTATGTACTGATGTACATTGATTACAGTTCCAGAGTGCTTGAACACCAGAACTGTATCAATACACTAAACTGAGAAGCTATATTTTACCAGTGGTAACAATTGTAGCTGGCATAAACAGCACCAGGGAACTGATAATTATTATGAACAGGTTGCCAGAGGACAGTCATTGTCTTTGTAGTAGAACTTAAAAAGCCACGAGGAAACAAACCCACCTCGCAAACTGCTTAAAGGCTGCTGCTTTGGCCTGTATTTATTTTTAAAATCTCTTTATTTTCTGCAGCCAAAACATCCCAAGACAGAGAATTTCTCTTGAGAGCAGCAGCGAGGCTGTTCAGTACCTGCAGCAGGAACTCAATTCTCCCAGTTAGCCTAATGAGATGTGCTTGAACAGGAAGGAAATGTGTCCTGATGTAAGCTACAGGTGCTTCTGCCTGCTCTTGCCAGGCAGGTAGTGTGGAGGAATGTTACCAGATGCTCTCCTGGTTGGCACATCCCTCATTTGCTCAGTGCTCCTCACAATGTCTGAACACAATTTCATTAAGTGGATTCATATGAAAAATCATCAGATCACATAAAAACCTTAAAACCAGAGGATTGCTTCAAGCTATAACTAGAGTGTGAACAAGAAACAGGTTTATTTTTGATGGCTCCCACAGTGATGAAGTCTCACCCTCTTCCAGTTAACAATGGGGAAATAACAAACTGGTTACTGAAGATCTGCAGCCAACACCACCACGGTGTGACACACCAGCAGCACACAGAGCTCCTTAGCCACTGCTACATGCAGTGAATGCATGAAATGTCACAACGAGGTTTTGAATACACAAATTAGAAAGGAAAACGTGGTTCAAGGAGATATCTGTGCTAGGAAGCACATGGGGCTATCTGAACACAGTTCCAGGACTGGCTGAGGTGCCTGAGGCAAACCTCGCGTGTATAAATGGGAATATCAAGTAGGAGTAGGAAGATTGTATTACCTCTCCTTTTGGCAGTCGTGCCACTGCCACTAGAATACTGTGTCCTTGGTACAGGGACAAGATTACAAGATGATCCCCTCTGGCATTATTATATGAATTTATAATCTATGAATTGAAATACCAGCCACAAACCAGCAGTTTGGGAAGCCTTCATCTGAAAACAAATGCTGTGACTCCTTTATCTCTCTCTTCATGATAACTGCCACAGTAATACAAATTCCAACCATCAATGGAGCAAAACATTTTCTGAAATTCAACTGTAGCTGCAGGCCAGATACCTCTCTCATCATACTATCAAGCAGGCTACAAAATACTTCTCTTTTGTTACCAGAATTGACTAATTTTGTTCAGTTTGTTATAGCATTTTTAATGTGAATAAACAAGAAGGAACATTCTTACATAAACTGTTTATTCTCTTTACAATTTAATTAACAATGGCTATTTCTAACTTACATCAGCAACTGCCTGGAACTAATTTGAATAAATGTAGCTAATAACTGCTACCAGCAGGACTGGCTCTGACATGAACTTTATAATAATATAGATGCATTGACTTTCATGGGATTTCTTGTTATTTACACCATTGCAAATGAGGTTTGAGCATCATTGGTATTAAAATCATCCAGTTAGACAAGTGCAATACATTAACTGCTTTGTACATGTAGACCCTTCAACAGGATGTCACCGAATCACCTGTGTGCCAACACTTCTGACAATGACTGCAAGTGCTACACATTCCAGCTGGAAAGTTGTTGCCAGAGGTGCCTGTTAGTTTCCATTACTAGACTGTAAAAACTGGAAGGTTTTTTTGCCCTTTTTTTTTTTTTTCCAGTAACATCCTACTCAGATTTCAAGAGGTGAACCATAACTTTGTTTTTTATTTTTTAACTCAACCCATTCAGGAGAGGTGGGTTGGGAATATTCAGAAGTATCCTTAAGACCACAAGAACTGAGGCAGCGCTGATTTTTAAATCTGTGGTGGTGACAAACAACTGGCCTGAGTTTATCTTCAGACCCTAACCACCCTCAGCCAAATCTAGTTTGTTTGGCTCTTCTTTCCCAAGGCTATGTTGCAGTAATGACTTCAAGTACAAACAACTCTGCACAGAACTGCTCTGACTCCTGCCCTGCTCAAGTGTGCCCCTTTGCTGTCTCAAAGAAGGAGCAAAATTCATAGAATCCCACTGTCACAACTAAAATAGCATTCTTTTCAAAAACTCCCAAATTCCCATGGGAGGAGACCTTCTAAAACCTCATGAGATCATTAGTATGATCATAAACACAAACATTCTTGAGAAGAACTGAGTAAGATTTTTGATGCTTTAAAGGAACATGAAATTATTTGTGGCACAAATAAAAACCCCGAAGCTTATATCACATACTGCACCAATAATGTAGTATTATTTCTTTACCACAAAACATGAGTCTAACTTATACAGATACCTTGGTCTTCCTAAGCATCTGAAAAATGCAACTGGAAAAGCCAAGTCTAATTCAACTCAGGTTTCAAACAAACAACAGTGTAGGCAGACTAGACACACACACACTGGTTATTTTCTCTAAATCTGAATTAATTGTTTTGTCAAATCACATCAAAACAACATACCACAACAGACCACTATAACAAAATACATATTTATTCCAGCAACAGATTCAAAGAATATAAATTCAAGGTGTATTGTTAGAAAATGCTACAGTGGAAAAAATATTCTAATGCTAGCACAATACTAAAATAAAGAAAACCAAACATGAAAAAACCTAGATAAGTCTGCTCGTCTTTAATTCTCTCTGCTGAAGAAGCATAGTCACGTCCCTGTGGGAGGTAATATGATCCAAGGATATGAACATAACTTTTCTTATATCTGTAAACAAGTTAAGAACAGGAATGAAATAGAACAGATGTAATTTCAGTTTAATTTTCAGCTGCTTTCTTTTGATGCTTGTAGAGGATAATAAATTCATCAGGCTTTATAAAGGGGATTGAAAATTAAGCTTGCTTTCTTATGGAGATTTGGAAACTTTAAACCTGACCTTCTCATACAGTATTTATAATCCTGGTGGTCCTGAGATGATCTTGCTGATGCCCAAAGGAAAGGCTAGTTTAAAATAGCAGTGTCACCATGTTGTTCTAAAGCTTAAAATGATATAGTGTGGCGTGTAAGTATGTATAAGCATAATGAAAAATAAAACTGGATAAAGTACCTCAGAAGCGACAGATTGCTACAAAACTTTTCCAGTTTGGAAGGGTGGACTACTTCATTGTAGCTAAAGAAACAACTCATTTAAATCCTCTCCTGAGCTGAACAGTGAAATAAAACCTGCTTGTGTTGTTGCAGGGAATCTTGCAAAAAATGACTTAGAAACCTGTATGAGCGTACATGCAAGTGGGATTATCAACCTTCCCAAACATTTGATAACTCAAAAACAACAGTCCTGCAGTCACTGTATGCTCTGACTTCAAGGTCATCAATCTCTTCACTGAAGATCATCAAGCACTAAATCATTAGGAGATTAAAACCTTTCCATGCTACTTTATCCTGTAGGCAAAAATTACACTAAACATCACAGTTAAATCTCATTGAAAGGAGAACAACACATGACACACACACACACAGAGAAAAACAGCAGCAAACAAGCTCCTGTAACTCCACATAATCATCACATAAAACTGCCCTAATTTAATCCCTGCTGCAAACAGTTCCAGTAGTCCATGATCAATAGGGACAAGTCACAACAACGTGTGGCTGCTTCCCCTGCCCTGTCAGCAGCAGCAGGGGAACAAAGGAAACCTCCCCATCTCGCACCTACAGCACCCAGAGAAACTACTGGGCTGCCATTTCTGCCACGCTCGGCTTTTATTGTTCAATTGCTTGCCCACAGTATTTTCCTTTGCATTCCTCAAAGCACTGTTACTGAAACAGATGAAATTTACATGTATTCATTAAAACGCTAACACAAGGAAATAGGGAAACCTACAATAATATACAACAGTTAATTGTATAGAAGCATTGGGCACATCCCTTCACTCTTGCTTAAATTGTTCCTTAATGTTGCAATGCTTCCTCAAACCCAACACATTGCCAGGATTTTCTTACTGGTAAAACCTTCTCAAACTTATTTGTTTACATGCACTACATAGAGAAAATAAGCCACTCCACACCCTTGGTTTATGACCTGGTTAAACCTCAGTCCAAGGAACTCTGAACTAAACCACAAAAGACCTTAACAGTCATTTTTTCTGGCACTCTTTTCAACCTCAGCTGTTCTTCACTATTAACATCAACTGGAAATTTTGTCCCCATGTCTCAAAAGATTAGATGATCTTTGAAAATAAAGCAATTCTTAACCTGAAATCATAGACTTGATAGAAGAAATATTTTAAAAAGCGATTGCATATTTTGTGCAAAACGGAAACTTTAATATGAGAAGCTTAAGAAATCTAATAACAGCTCTTAATGCAATCTTACTTGTACTATTGGTGTTGCTCCTTACAAGTCACTTCTTAAGTGAATGCAGATAACATCAGGCAGATTGTTTCCAGATTTCCAGAAGGCAGAATTGTCACAGGACTGACACATCCAGCATTGTCACGGGCAGACTGGAACAGCAGCACCGAATGACAGCTTGAAAAATTTCTTAAAAATGCCTTGGCCTTGTTGCTGCTGCTGAATCACTGCCACTGGTGCTGGTGTGAAGGGAAGAAAGGCATGCACTGGTGTGGCAGCTGGTTTACACATCTATTCAGTAACCATGATGTGACCTGTGACAGGTAGAGGTGATTATCAAAGGGCCTCTACACACTTAGGAGCAATAGCATTCCTGTCTTTCATCTTAGGCTTTTGGGAAATCTTTCTTTTCCTTTGAATTTCTCAGGTTTATGGGGCATTTTTAGTGAAAAGTTATTATAACAGTGTACCTTCGGTAGTCTCACCTTAAGGAAACAGCTAGAACTGCATGACAAGCAGCTGGCCTCAGTTAACTGAGAACTTATGATGTGTGACTTTTTAGGAACAGCTCTAGTCCAAGCAGGCCCTCTGGAAGCACCACCTTGGCCCCTGGCACTCGTGACAGGTGACTCTCTGATCATACTCCAAAACTGATCTGAGAGATCAGCTAATTAAAACCCTGGTAGCTAACACCAGCCACCAGCTCTGCTTTGAAGGCAGGCACAAAACAAGCAATGAGGTGATGTGAGAAAAGAACATCTGGAATGAGAGCTACCACAGATAAAGCCACAATCTGAAATCAGGTTTTGATCAACACCAAAGCTCTCTTCCTATGTTAGATGTACCCAAATTACTTCATCTGATACTCTGACAATATGCTAAGAGCCTACATAAAAAGTGAACTCCCATCTTTATGTCAGAATATTCTCTCAGTCAAAAGCTTTAAACAAATACGCAAACAATCTTTTTTAAAGAAACATCAAAATGAAATATTTACCACTGAAATCTTTGTTTTTACTCTTTCCTAAAAATATATCAGGGATTAAAAGTATTGCATGGCATTATGTGACAGCTCCATGCCCCAGGAGGCCACCATAAGAGAAATATTGGCCTCTTATTCTTTCCTTCTGAAATTCTTTGCTTGGTGAAAGAGCAGTTTACAGGAAAAAATGTTCTTGATGTTCTCCATTAAATCTACTCAGTTCCTTAACAGCCTGCTGTTATTAGTTAGTTTAGAAATACCTTTTCTGCCTCTTTATATGGCTTTGTGTGCCTGTGTATCTGTATTTTAATGAAAGCAGCCTGTGAAAACTTTTGTACAGCATCATCCATAAGAGCATTCAGAGATCTTTTACCCTTTCTGAAACAACCTCCTTCACAAAGAATGCTACATGTATAAAGGTGAAATGAAATCCATTACCTCTAGCAAACTAATATTTCATATTTAAATTATGTCACATATTTCACTTTCACTGAATGGTGAACTCATTATTTTGAGCTCAGACTGTATAATCTAAGGCCTGGTCAACAAATTAAGTCATCAATTCATGTGAAATTCTGAATGCTCAGGAAAATTACAGAGGCTGGGGTTTTAATGCAGAATTTTCTTTTAATATACTTTAAAGCTTGCCTTGTGCCTGTGATGGACTTGTATTGCCATTCACCTGCTTGCCTTTTATTTTAGGATCCTAGAAAACAGAATTTCATTTCCTCTGCAGCAACCTCTGCAGATGTCACAGATTATTTTTATGCAACCAGCACACTAAAATACTTGAGAAACATTTAATGAAAGTCATTTCCTTTCCTGGAAACATTAGGTAGTTACTGTTTTCTAAAACCCCTCTCAAACTCAAATCTGGTCCTGAATTTAAATCCCTACACAGAGAGGAGGGCAGCCTCACCTTTTTAAAAGTTAGCTTGAAGTGTATCCTATTGGGATGAAGAATTACTCTAGCTGGGACATGATTTCAGAAGACCTGAAAATCTGTTTTTCAGATATTAATTTTCAAGTTTTCTCTACTTCCATTTCACTGAAGACTAAAACAGGCTGTTCAACATCCTTTCCATTAATGTCTCAGAAAATGGAGTGGACAAGATATCAGATAATAAATAATGTTGTCAATCACCATATTCTAACAAAAGAGTCTGGTGCAAATTCTTCTGACATTTTCTGTAAAATCTCTATTAAGTCATTCAGTATTTCTTGTTTAAGAAATTACTTCTAATACACAAGTTCCAAGAAAGTTTTTCTTCCTTTCCAGAACTAATGTGAAGCAACAAGGTTCTGGTCCAAACACTGAGTTTTTTCATGGCACTACACAGCATTAATGAAGTGCTCCTCAAACTGATTACATCTGTAAGTTAATGACCTGCCATTGTCACACTGAGAGAACTCATCAGTACTGCTCACATCCTTAAATATGTGCATATCTTTACTAAACCTTAACAGAGGCAAAAATCATTCACCATTATCTACTTGCATGATTGGGTTTGAAAATAGGAAATATTAAATGATTAAAATGGCACAATTAAAATTACCAAATGCACAAAACACCCATTGAAGTATTAAAAAAACACAGCCCTCTTCAAAGTTACATAATATTTGCCACTCAAAAATAAATCATGACTCATATTTTCTTTTTCAAATGCTTTATAGTTGGCCCTAATCCTGAAGACATCTCCTTCTAACCAGTGTATCAGGAATGCCATTGTAGTCTCACACACACACTGTATTGAGGAAGACACTTTTGAAAAGAGCCCGGTGATTTTCCAGCTCCACCTGCCTTCCATCCATGCTGCAGGAAGACAATCCAAGGTGCCTAGCAGCACATGAAACCATCTCAGCCATCGCACACTGACCCTTGTGGCACGCTCAGACACACTCCTGCATCCTTCACAGCGCATCCTGAGGCTGCACCTGGGGGCCACGCTGCCAAAGTAGCTGCTGGACGGACAGCACATCTGTCCTGAAAGCAGCTTCAGGGCACCCTACAAAACTGAGCCTGAAAAAGAACCAGCATGAGTCCTTGCAATAGTGACAGTAACCCCGTGAGAACTCACTGCTTGAGCATTTAAGAAATGCTCCTCCTCAGCTAAAACTTTTATTTTTTTTTTCTCACCAAAGTAATCCCTAGACCTGAGTTTAAACTCCTAGTAACATATTACTGGGGGAGGCAAGGGGGAAATAAACATGAAAAAAAAAAGGTATGGTCCTGGTAATGCATATTCATTAGCTACCTTTTGCAGAGAGACTTCTCCCCAAGGTGATTCAAGATCTTGGGAGTGTAATGTCCCAAATGAAAATACTTCCTCCACCCTCTAAATATTTAACCTGCATGATAACATTTATTTACATAATATACTTAATTAGAAAAACATCCTTGGAATTATTACCTTGGATTCAAGGATGTCTGTAGCTTTTTAGTAGCTATCACGCATTTTAAAGCGGAATAAATTTCATGGCACATACCAGCTGAGCTGGACTAAACTGACTACTTTTTAATGTGCTCACATAGTTTAAAGGGACAAGAGACAGAATATTAGCTCTATTGGTCTAATATGCTCATAATTAATGTTTGAAAACAGTTCTTTAGAAATTAGTACCTTTACTGATGCCCCATCCCTGGAGGTGTTCAAGGCCAGGTTGGATAGGGCTTTTAAACAACCTGGTCTAGTGGAGGATGTCCCAGCCCATGGTAGGGGGATTGAAACTGGATGATCTTTAAGGTCTTTCCAACCATTCTACAATTCTATTTGGAATCACCCACATGTCTAATTCGTTTATATTATGCACACACATTGTTTTGGGAATCCTTACAATTTATTCAACTCAAAAATAACTATAAACAAAGTCATGCAAGATGCTTCCTGTTTTCATGCAACTCTAAATCCTTATTTTTACATGAATGGTTTTTTCCCCCCTATTTTACTGATGCTCAACTTTATATTTATTTTTTAGAATAAACTCCCAGGCGCTTTGCAGGCAACACAGCCCGCCCATCCAAAACATGCCCTGCAGTAAAACTTTGGCAGACTCCTGAGGTTAATCACGGCTGGCCTTCAGGCCGGCTCATGGCTCTTTTCCCCGGAGCAGCAGCAGCCCGGAGCCAGCCCCGCACAGGCAGAGGAACATCCCCGCAGGCCCTGACCGCACCCCGGCCCGCGGCGCTCGGCTGCCCGGACAGCCCAGGCCCGGAGCGGCTCCTCCCCGGGCCCCCGCCCGCCGGCACCTCGGCATTCAGTGTCGCTTATCGTGAGGGGTCAGCTATTTATATTTATAGCTCAGGGCTTGTTTCTTTCCCAGTGGCATTTGGAGGCCCGGGGGGTGTGTGCGGCACACGGCTCCCGCCCGGGCACGTTCGCGTCCCGCCGCTGGCTGTGGGAGAGCGACGGGGACTGGGGAGAGGGAGCGGGGAGGGAGAGAAGCGGCAGGAGCGAGGAGCGGCAGCTGAAGGAAAGAGCGCTGGAGGGAGGAAAGGCGGAGCAGCGGGGACAGAGGGGACCCGCACGGGCCGAGAGGAACCGGGGGAAAGCGGGAGCCGCAGGGAACGCAGGGTGGGGAAGCGCCGAGGGAGCGGCCGAAGGAGCCGGCTCGGCACCCACCTGGCACCGGCACACAATATCCGACTCGGTGGCCAGCAGGTCGACCACCTTGCCCTTGCCTTCGTCCCCCCACTGCGCCCCCAGCACCACCGTCACTTTGTTACCGCCCGGCTCGCTGCGCGCCCGCTTCAGCCCGCCGGCGGCGGGGTGGCCGCTGCGGTCGTTGGACGCCCGGGTGCCCGACATGCTGGCTGGGAGGGTGGCTGTGGCCGCAGCAGCCGCCGCCTCACGCTGCCTCGCTCCCCGCCGCCGCCGAGCCCTGCGCGCTGCCCGCGCCGCGCCGCCGCCGCCCGCATTTAAGGGCGCCGCCAACGCCGCCCGCCCCGCGCCGCGCTGACGTGCGGGGCCGCTGCCCCCCGGGCTCGGCCTCGGCCGCCTGCCCGGCCGCGCTCGCACGCACGGTCCAGACACACCGACACACAGACACACAGACACACAGACACACACACGCTCTCACAGCACCTCTCACACTCACAGTCCCCTCACACACACACCACACGCTGTACTCCTCACAGACACAGTGCCCTTACATGTGCTCGCGGAGCACCCCACACAAGCACGGTCCCCTCGCATTCACGGTCCCTTGCACACAGGCACAACTGACGGAGGCGGTGGAACTGTGAGGAATACACGGCCCCAGGGCACGCGTGTAATGGGCGCCTCAGAGGGATGCAGGCAGGCCCTTGTCGCCCTCAGGGAGACACACATGGGTCTGAGATGAGCCTGTGGTAGGGACAGACAGATGGACAGACATCAGTCTGTGAGGCTCTCTCATGCAGGGATCTGTGTGTCACTGACAGGGGGCTGCATGGCAGAGTCACAGCACACGGGTGGGTTCAAGGCATGTGGCTGTCACAGCGGCCTGAGGCCTGTGGGGCTGTGTCACGCGGATGTACGGACACGTGTCATACTGAGGTGCATGACTGTCACAGACTGTGACACTCACAAGCACTGACACTGTTACTGAGGTGTCAGGGCCTTGGGCACAGGAGCTGTTGTCCTTGTGAGACACACACACACACAGTCCTGAGGTGCATGACCCTGTGACACAGACAGACAGACAGGCAGGCAGGCAGGCACTGCCCTGAGGAGCACAGGCTGCTGTCACTGCAAGATGGATGCTGCCCTGAGGCATTTGGGGCTGTTGCTGTCAGACAGGTGGGGAATTTCACCCTCAGAGAATCCTGGCATGCGCACAGGTACTCTCAGGGTACCCTGTGGTACGTGACAATCGGAAGGAAAGGGACAGGCGCACACGCTGCTCCAGCGCACAGGGATCATGAGACACAAACATCCACCCGCTGGCCTGAGAAACGCAGGCAGGCGCACTCTGAGTTTGACTGACACACACGTTAGCCTAAAATACATGTGACTGTTGTTACTGCACTGGCACTTACCCTGTTGTCAGGCACATACATAGTCTGTTCCATGGCCTGAGACACTCGAGACTATTTTGGCGAGGCACACATGCACACCCACACATACCCTCACACACTGACCCAAAAAAAGCCCCACAGGGCCCTCCGTTTGAGACAGATAAACAAGGAAGGCATGTGGAGCTGTGTCACAAGGACAGATTTAAGCACCCAGTTCTCTGTTGTGACAGGCGAACAGACCATGCCTGTCACCTATAACCCCTTCCCCATACACGATCACAGGCTAGGTTTGGCTTTTTCTGCAGCACATGCACTGTAGCTCCAGGCATGTTGGCATGGTGTCCTTTATAAGAGTGAGTTGAAATGTGTAAGGTTAACAGACTAGACTGAGGTACATACACCGCTGTTGGTGTGAGGTGTATAAATACATGTATGTACCAGCACACATGCATGGAGGCAAAACAGCAGAACACACCAGGCTGCAGCTTCAGTGCAGGGGGAACTGCACCAGCTGCTGCTTCCATGCTCCTCCTGGCAATTGCGTGCGTGTGATCCCTACCAAGAGAGCAAGGGACAGAAATTCAGCATTTTCCAATGACACATTCCCTCTCTTACACTCTGACTCAGATGAGATGCTGTGATATTTATGAGATTACACAAGCACATAGTTTGTGCAGTGGTAAAAATGCAGAAGGGTAGCTCCACAACCTATTACTCTGGCAGAAGGATGAAAAGAAACTATTGGAATGCTCTAATGAACTCCTGAGAAATAAAAATATCCAGTGTGTACAGCCCACTTCAAACATGCATATTTTTACCTTGTATATGTGCATGTAAATTTCTACCCGTTCCTATAGACATACATGGATGTGTTTATGAATGTGCATGTATAGGTCATAATCCAGACTCCAGCTCCTTGTAGGGATTCATGATGGCAAAAGGAGGAGACAATTGCTTTACTTCAATTTTCCCATTTGCAGTGATTCTTCTATGAAAGAGAGGTAGATAAAATTTAACACTCTGTATGCTTCAGCTGAGTATAGCAGGAAACAGTGGAGGTAATAAATATGGAAGACAGGAAGGGAGGTCCTGATGTTTGAGCCTAGTTCTCTGGCTTCTGCAGTCAGTGAAATCATACAGCACCTCGCTGTTCCTACTGAATAAGTTCCAGAGCTGTTCTAGTTAGAAACCTCTGCTAATTTCCAGCCTTCTGGCTGATTTATATCCATATGTTCTATGCTGATGTTGCCATTTAGTTTAAATACTTCTTCCTTTCCCTTCCCTGTATGTTTATTTATAGACATAATTACACCCAGTCTCCAGCTTTGTTTTGTTCAGCAGAAAGACAAGAATTTTTTTGCTCTTCTCTCAAGGCAGACTCTCAAACTGCTGATCATTCTCACCTGCCAGCCCTGCACCTGTTCTGATTTTTGCTCATGTTTCCTGAATATGGGCAGAGAGAATTGTACACTGTGGTCCATGTCAAGTTCCCTGTTACCTTCTACCAGGCAATTAGTCTTCTCTTTTCACATGGAAACATCTCACCTAAGATATTCCTGGACCTGCCAAGTTTCACATACGTGGTGAGAGTCAGCTCCTTTCTCACACCTCACTGCAGGGCTGGTATCTCACACACTGAAATTCCGCTGACTCTTTCTGCCATTCACACTTCACATGCACAATTCAGCTGCTTGGCATTTCATGCATATATTCACAGCCAGATGCCACATGTGATCTATTGTGGCCTGATGAGACTCCAGCTTGGGCTTTGGAATTTTGTGTTATAGAATTTTAACCTTTATTTTTATCCTGAACATTATTTTGGTTTGAAGGATGTGTGGCGGGCTGACCTTGACTGGAGCCAGTTGCCCCCTGAGCTACTCTATTGCTCCCCTCCTCAGCAGAATGAGGGCAGAGAAAATAAGATGATAAAACCCCTCATGGGTCAAAGTAAAGGCAGTTTTCTGAAGCAAAAACAAGAGTCATGTGCACACAAGCAAAGGAAAAACCAAAAAGATGTGATTGTCTACTTTCCCTCAGCAAACTGTGTTTGACCACTTCCTGGGATGCAGGGCTTCAGCACATTTAGTGGTTGCTCTGGAAGACAAATGGCATAAATAATAAATGGCCCCCTTCCTCCTTTCTCTTTGCTTTACCTGAGTAGAGTCTTTGATCAGTTTGGGTCAGCTGTCCTGGTTATGTTCCCTCCCACAGCCTACTTGTGAAGGGAGGAATGTTGGAGAGATGATGATGTGTGAGCATCACTCAGCAGTAGCCAAAACACTGATGTGTTATCAACACCCAGCTACCATTGCAAAGCACAGCTCTAGGAGGGCTGCTATGGGAAAAATTAATTCCATCTCAGCCAGACCAAATACAGGAATTAGTTACTGTGAATTCTTTTAAGATATTTGATTCCTTCAGTCTAATATGCACCACAACGCCTTGAGCACAGGCTTTATTCTTTGGGCTTCTTGCCCTGGTACCAGGCAGTCTAAAGCTGCCCAACATGAGACCACTTGAGCTTGAACTTGTTCCATCTCACGTGGGAACACCCAGCACTGGCCATTTTCTCTTCCCAGTCACACAGTGACAGCTTGTGGACCTCATCTAAAAATTTCTGCACTGGTCTGTCATTCCCTTAAACATATGCAGCCAGTCTGGTCCTGCTGAGGAACAGAAATTATTGCTAATGACTTTTCTTTAGCTGCCTTTGTAATTGTTCTCAGCCCATACTCTGCACTACATTGAGTATCTTAATGAAGTCCATGTCTACTGCATTTCATCTGGCTTGATAGTTGTCAAAGGGAGCCAGTGCCAGAGTGATCTGGTTTGGCTTTTGCTCTTCCATTTTGGAGTTTACCTTGGTTTCATTCACCTCCAGGCTTTATTTTCTTTCAAAATTTCCTCTAAAGCTTCGCTTATCATTCTGGCATGTTTTGTAGGGTCTTTTGCAACTTAATAACAAAATAATTTTGTCCATAAAGTAATAAAACCTGTGCCATCTCATTATGGAATACATATGTTTCAGGCATTGTGTTTATGGCTCTTTTTACAATTTGAAAACAGGAGCCCCAAGGACAGTGAAATGTAGCAGTACCATCACTTAGTTCCCTCACTGATTCTCCTCTAATTCTCCTCAAAACTGATGACTTACAAGTCAGCTCCACACAGAATACAAAAACATCCTTTGATTCAAAAATACATATTCCTGGTGGTGTTCCTCTGCAGAAGCTGTTTACAGCTACATTTTGGAGTCAGAGAGGATGTTGGTGCTCTATTTATTATTGTTTTTATGGCATTTACCATTGCCATTCTCGCATGTTTGGTTTTTTTCCTCTCTTTATGGTACTCTATACCTAGTAGTATAGAACTCAAATATTTTTCCAGATTAATGTTATTGCTGTTCTTGCATTTGGTTGGGTTTTAGTTACGGTCTGTTTTTTTTAAAAGCAAATCATCCTGATGTGACCACATGTAAATTGGCTGCTTAAGGACAGACTCCAGTCTTTTTGACAGGAGATGACACACTTTTGTGCTGTTTGGTTATGAATACATTTATAACTTTAATATATCTTCCAAAAAGGTACATTCACATTCACTGTCCTTCTGAGATGGCCATAAACTCCAGTTTTATTTTCTTTCTTGTGCCACCAATGCCAAACCTTCTGTTTCTATAAACTGTTTTACTGGTCACTTTGAAAGCAAACTTATCAACCAGGGGAACACTTCTTATTATTAAAATTCAAATGATTTAACTAATCACAGAAATAATACCAAGCAGGTTAATTACCTGAAGTGAGAGACCAAGTGCCACACTTTTAACACCAAGATAGAAGGAAACTTAAGTCCACTGAAATCGATTGATTTAAATACATTTTGGTGTGTGAGATGGAAAAAACAAACAGATCTCCAAGGTTGATTTTGCTCTGTTAAAAGCAAATGTTTGACTTTTAAATTGAGTAAGATATTAACAGTGAGGTCATGTAGAATGCCATGAGACTTGTAAGGGCCACAGGAAGGCAGCAGCCTTGTCCCCTGTGAGTCACCTGGTGCTGGGTGCTGATAAAGAAGGGAATGAACTGGTAATAATCAGAATTGGTTAATAATCAGAATCTCAATAATGAGAATTGGTGTCTCTGTTCCTCAGAGCTCCTCCATCAGAACCAGTTCACCTGGCAACACTTGACCTTTGCAAATTCACAGGAAAAACATCAAGCATTTGCCTTCTCATATGAAAAAATGCAGTGCTTTTTAGTTCTGGGTGACTAATGATAGCAAAATACGTGCACATGATTAAAGCAATGCACTTTAAATTTACTTCAGAATAAATTAACCCAAACTATACTGCTTCTTTTCAGAATTGCACTTTTACCAAACACCTGTTTGTTCACATCCCTGATAAAAATAGTAAAATGGTGCAAGAGCACATGAAGATCTATACTTGGAGAGTAATAAAGAGCTAATTAATTAGATAAAGTATATATCAAATCAGAAAGGCAGTATTTGTGGTTCCACTTTATCTTCCATTTCCATGAAAGACTTGAAGCATACAAAAAAAGTGTATTTATTGAATGTGCAGGTGAATGAAAGTGAAGGCAAAAAGTATCATGCTGGAGAACAAAATGCCTCTGTGAAAAAGGGTCAAAATGTTAACATGGTTGCAGAAGAAGTCAAATATCTTGCTGAAATGGAAGAACAACCTGTAAAATGCAGGCAGGCATCCTTTCACTGTCCTGAGCCTTGCTGAAGATCCAGCACTCCACAGTGGAGAAGATGAGATCCAGTTGAAAAAAATCAGGAAGAGATCCCCAAGTGCATGAACACAGGTGTGGAAAATCCTGAGATGCAAATGCTAGCAAAGCCCTGGGCTGAAAAGCTCTTAGTCCAGTAAAAAGGAGACCACAGGTGACATGATAACAGCCTGCAAATATGTAAAGCCTGCTGCAAATTACAGGGGAGTGGTAATGTGTTTTCTCTGTGGTGTGTAGGATGAAATAAAAAGTGTTTGCATGTTTTATTAGATTAACAAACTAATCTGATAAGAATGGACAGGTGTGTAAAGCTTTAGTAAGCTTGAAACAAAAGCTGTGAATAAGACCATCTTTGCTCCAACACTACTCATAAGGATCAAATTTGAGCAAAGCCAGACTTCTGGATTGCTGTTGTCCTTGGGTGTTTTTGAGAAGAATTTAGGCAGAAATGATTCAACATGAATTGATTTGAGTTAGACCAACTTTGCTAACTGTCTATGTCCCAGAGGTGTAGGTATTTTCTGAAGACTTTGGCCCAAACTTTCCAAAGGCACATTAGAGGTACACCTGTTTAGATGCCCAGGTCAAACAGTTAAGCAACATTTAAGGAGTTATTTACCTGCCACCTAAACCTGCCATCACTTCCATGTCTGTGAGTGTGCTCTCCATTCAGCCATAAGCTCTCTAACCAGGTGGCTTTGCTACCAAATCCCTCCCTCATGAACATTGAATGTATAAACCACAACAAATACCCCACAAAATTGTATTTGGGCTGTCTCTTCCAATTGCCTGAGGATTTAAGGGTTTCAGGTGGGATGTGACAGACAATGCTGCTTTAGATCTCTTTTTGCTGACTAGAAATGTGAACATTATTTTAGTCTCTGGCATCCTAGACTGAAACCTTGAATAGGTGAATGATTTGGGTTGGAAGGGCCCTTAGAGATCACCTCATTCCAACCCCTCTACCATGAGCAGGAACACCTTCTGCCAGACCAGGTTGCTCCAAGCCCCATCCTGCCTGGCCTTGAACACTCCCAAGGACTGGACATTCACAACTTCTTTCTCTCTGCCCAACAAATAATCAAGCTGGTACCAAAACCGGAGGTTTCTTCATGTAATTTCAGCTATTTGAGTAAACGTTACACACAGAAATAAGATTTCATAAAGCCTGTTGAAAGATTTAAAGACACATTTCAATGAAATGAGCTCAACTTGAATCTTTCCAGCCAATAAAGAGGTGGAGATTATGCAGGGGGATGTATATTTTAAAAGAGATTAAAGAAGCATTGCAATTGGTTATGCTCATTTGTGCCTGTGAGAGCATGGCCTGAAGTCTGCCAGGCTCTTGGTAAAAAAAACTGTGGCAAAGTCATTGAACTCTGGGGTACAGAGTGGTACCCAAGAGGGTACAAGATTACAGGTACAGGGTCAAGATTTTTTATTTTTTTATAGAATTTTTGCAGTTTTTCTAGCTCTCACAGGGAATGGGTTTAACTGCTCAGCAGTTTTATATTGCCAGATACAATTAAGAAGCTTTTTTTTTTCTCGTTTATTCACCATCTTCTTGGAGATTAAGGTCCAGATAATCTGGCCTATCATTTGCACTTAAAATAAATAAAATAAAAATACCATTACTGTATTCACTATCAGCACAAGAAAAGCACTTGCTCAGGATCTCACTTGCTAGTAGGTGATTTAAATCTGCAACTAATAAGCCTCACAAATTCAGGTACTTTTGTTTAGCTCTGTTTACTAAAATGAAGATATACAAAAGTAAAATACATCCTGGGTTACAAACACATACTAGAATACAATGCAGTTGTAAGTAAACTCTGCACTGAAAGTTGTGCTTATCCTTCGTACACAGTTTCTAAATCATTATTACATGCTTTATAAAAGCCAAAGCAAGCAATAGAACAGTGACCCAAGTAAGACTTTAGCAGCAGAATATCAGCTGATTACCCCAGCTCTTGGAGACTAGATGCTTTTACTATTGCAAGAGCAATTTGTGTTGGTGACATTTTATCATGTATCAGCTTGTTACTTACAGCCAAACAACTAAGTCCTGTGTAAAAGCAGACAATAAGAATTTTACTAGAGGAAAGCTCTTGTATTTGACCCTGCATATATGAATATATGGAATTGAGTTAGAAATCTGCTTTTGCAGTTGCTTTCTATGTGTAATGATAGCAGTTATGTTGTAGAACTTCTGTACCGTTCATCAAAAATTTACCTGCTCTTTACCTTTTAACAACATTTCATTTTCTGCTGCAGTTACAGTATTATAGTGGCGTATGTAAATTCTCACCAGGTATTTAAATTAATATTCCCATATTTTGTTCTTAAGTGTTCTTCTTCTGTTGCTTACTCTGGTCATTAGCTCTATCTCCAAAATTCCATTAGAAGCAGCTAATTTTTCCACTTGGTTAGTAGCTAAAGAAATCTCCTGGTATATTGTATATATGTTACTGCAAGAGAAATAACATGTTATTTTTCTTAAAATAGCATATATAACATAGTCCTTGCAATTATCTGATAGAATTGTGTAGAAGAATTTAAATGCCAAGTAACGAAAGCTGCTGCAACAGAAGCTGAAGGAAATAAAGCAGGGGAGTTGCTTAAATCACTATGAAGCATGAGGGGGAAAAAAAAAAATCAACATACATACATATATAAACATGTCTAGATGAGGTTAAAAAAAAAAAAACAACCCTAGAATATCTGAGTCCCTGGAATCAGCATGAGCCTGTCACCAAATTATTTTGGAAATGCTGTCTTAAATCTTATTCACATGAAAACTGTTTTCAATATATGGAATCAAGTAAGATATTGCTCAGTTGTCCAAATAGTATCCTCCACTTGGATTTTGGTAGCAGTTTTTGACTCAGCTTTGTTCTCAGCAGCTCAAGTCCTCACTTGTAATCTCTAAATACATGAGCAATGGGTGCTTCTGACTTTAGTCTCCTGTTTGAAATCCAGAGAGCGAGATTATTGCTGGCCCTGAGGGACATTGCTGCTGTGTGCTGTCCCTGGCAGATCTGTCAGCTGCAGAGAAATGATCCTCAGACAACTGGACAAACCAGATATTCACACTGACAGAGCATGTGACTGCACTGAAGGTCAGAGATTCAGAGACTGCAGGACTGGGACCTTTAAAGATCCCTGCACAGGATTGCCCTGTGTGTGCTGTGTGGCACTGGCATTAAAGGAGATCCCTGCAAAGTTAAAGGGTTATTTCATCCTTTGTGGAACCAGGCCTTGACAATCCTGTAAGCACAGGCTGATAGGGGTTCACCAGATTTACTCTTTTCATTCCCTTCTTCAGAAAATAATTCCTCAACTTGCTTATATGATTAGAAAAACCCCAAACCCCCATTTTACATAGAATGAAGAATGTTAAGATGAGCTTCAGCATCCTGCTGTGCCAGATCTGATACCCTCTGTTATTTTGTCACCATACCCCGACTGAGATTAAAATAGATTTTAAAAGTTCCTGATTGTCTTTGTTACCACTGCTATGCACAGTTCTCTAAAATGAGTACTGAAAAATAACTCTAAATGCTCTTTATGTTCAAGTTTATACTCCCCAAGAATTAAATCCACCTCACCTTTGTTATCACAAAGGAACAAAAATGATGACAGTTCCACCCAAACTGTCTCCTGGAAATACAGAAGGTTCTTCTGGTTTGGTGCTCCTTTTCTTCATAGGGCTGAAGCACACCTTTAATTCTTACAGCTGATAAATGTTGCTTCCTGGTTTTATTTTATCATATGTTACGTTACTCTTTTGTATTTATAGCAAAAAGGATTTTTTTTTATTGTAACCTGCAACTTTACATTAAGTGCATTATGATTGCAAAGTATGTAAAACATATTTGTGGTAGAACTTGACAAGACAATATTGAAAACTTTGTTTTGGTCAGTTTTCAATGGACTTCACACATCTTAATCTATTTCTAAAAGTGAATAACTGTGAAAGAGGATCTAAAAGGAGGCCATCTATTTAGACACCAGATACAAGATAAACAACAGTCTTCCAAGGGTTGAGCATCTAGCACAAAATTTACATGAACTCCACTCAGATGGAGTGGCTTCTGATGGCTTCTTTGCAGTGGTGCTCTGAAGAACCAAGAATTGTAACCAAATGTTATTGGCAGAAACCTTCAATAAAAGTGGATGCCAAGTATTAGCCAAAATAAGAATTTAAAATATACACATGCCAATGTTAGCAATGCTTCACACCCAAGGAGGCCCAGCACAGCAAGTGCTTTTCTGCATCAATCAGCACAGACACTTCTTTAAGATCTGACATACCTCCTTCAAGGAATCAGATCTCTGATCAGAAGAAAGCAAATGTTATGATAACAATAACACAGGACCCAATTTGCCTACTGTGCTGCATGGAGTTCAAGTGTTTGCAGCTTTCTATAATCCTAAAAGTCTCCCAAGAACTATTCAGAACAATAGCAGGATATCCTCCACTTCTGAGCAAAGTAAGAGAAACTTGATCATTGGGAGTGGTATTTTTTTCTAACATTCCTATCAGGATTTCTTCCAAGCATTCACTTGCACTCAAAAATTGGTAATTGATGTCTCACTATTCATCTGCTTGATAACTACATCATTTAAGTTACTCTCATTGCATCACATCTGCCAGAGCTAACAGATAAATTCCTTCCAATTAACAAAAGATTAGCTAATAAAAAAAATTAATTGCTAAATGTATGACACTTTCCATACTCTCCCTTTAGCCTCTTTGCATCTTCTCCTTTAAACCATTTCTTCCTTTTCTCAGATTTTGCAGCTTGCTCCTTCCTTTCTTGATTTTCCTGCATTCAGACAGAATGACAAATAAAACAATAAATAAGAGTTTCAGAAGGAAAAGCTTGTTAGGAAACTCTCAGTTTGCAACGAATAGGTATTCTGAACATGACCTGTGTGCACTTAAAACTCTCAGCCGCTGGGGTTTGGGGGTAAACAGCAGAACAGAGCTTCATGGTCAATCCCTTTGGCCTTCTCCATGTGATGATGTTACCAGCAAACTATTTCATCAGCTTGAACTGCAACTTTCAACTATGGACTGAAATGCATTCTTCTTAATTAGTCCCTTTGTCCACAATAGAGAACATTAGTTTAACTTAATTAGCATTCTAGAGATTTATCCCATAGCAACCTTGTTTGTATTCAGGGATTTCTACCAGAATTTTCAGGAGCTGTTCAGCTGTGTTAAACAGCAATTCACAGTTTCTCTTCAGGCTCTCATTAAATTTGCCAGTAGTATTTCTGCACTGCAGTTCAGGGCCAGAGTCCAGGCTGGATGTTTATTGGTACCACTCACACAATTGCCAGAATGGCATAAATCCTGTTGGGATTTATGTAGATAGGCAGGATTCTGGTTTCCACAGAGCTGCTGGTACCAGAATAATAAAATTAATGGAGGAAGAAAAAGGATTGGAATGATTACTGCTAGCAAAAGAAGATGATTATTCAGTGGAAGAGTATTCCTGGCTTTTGATAACTAGCACAACAGTGGGAGAAGGTAGTTCTGAACAACTGAAATAACTATAGTATAACATAAAGATGATAAAATCCATTTTCTTAAATGCTCCTGCAGTTCTTTTTCCAAAGCTGCATTTGTCACCAGAACATTGCCATCTCACCTGGAAGCTTGCCTGCTTTTGATTGCAACCACTGAGTAGTTAATCTACACATTGCAGGTAGATGAGTACTTAAGAGGCTGCTGTGTCATATGACAAAACCTAATAACATCCAGGAAGATGCTGATAATTTGGTGATTTTTGATGAGACATGTGTGGTCTGCTTTGCAGAGAGTTTGAAGCAGAAAATACAATTTCCCATGATAGTGATAAATCTGTTTGATTGCTATGGATCATCTGCCACTATTTCCATAAGATGAGCTGAACAAGTCCAAGAAAATGTGCACAAGTTTATAGAATCAGCCTTTATAGTAAGTAAAAATCTAGGATCAAACAAAGAAAACTTGTGAGCACTAATAGTTAATCTGTTTGAAATATAGGAGCATTAGAAGCTCAACGTTGTGGAAACTGTCACTGGGTGCCTTGAAAAGGAAAAAATCTGTGAACTCTTGACTGAGAAAGAAAATGATCCGTTAGCCCCAAATAGAGGGTGCTTCTGAAAGAATGGGTGAAGTTTTATGAGAGGCTAGAAGATTCCATCAATATAGGGCTCCTATGTGCTTGCCTGATGAATTCCTGCTGTCTTAGCATAACATCTTTGAGATACTATGGCTGCTGGGAGACTTGCAGATTTGTGGGCCCTGGGAGAATGTCTCTATGTAATATGAATGAATGCCATAAGAAATAAAGGAGGCGAATTCAGAGATGTGTTGTTCTGCTTATTGAACAGCACACACAGTAGTGAGAACAAGCTAAAACACATTAGGAATAAATTGATCAATTGAGCAAGCCTGAACCAAATTTTTCTTCAGAAAAACTGTAAAAAAAAACCCCAAACAACATAACAATTCAATGTAAACACACTTCAAGTTTCTTCAACACAAGAAAGCCCCAAAAGGTACAGTGGTAGTAGGGCAGAGGAATGAATACTCACAATCCCTTCTCCACCTTCCTGGATTAGTGAAGGCAGCTGCAGGGATGAGATTTGGTGAAAGAGGGAGTCACTTTGGATTGGCACTTTGTGGGATGTTAGATACTTGCTTGAATTTTGAATTAAAAGATGCTCCAGGACAACTGTTTATCCCCACACTATCTAAAGCACATCCTGTTCCAACACCACATGCACCCTACAGAGGAGCAGCTGCTCCAGTGTGGCTGTCCTAGGGGAGGGACACAGAGGAGCTATCCCTGTGCAGAGCTGTCTGTATAACCTCTGCCATCAACTGAATGCTTCCTAGAGCAGATTCTGTGGAACATTTTTCTCCTTTTCCTGAGATCAGACCATCTCTTGGCTGGGAGATCCCTTCTGTGAACAGCTGCAAATGCTGAGGGAGATCAAATGTTTCCCACAATCCCCTATAATCACACAGTGATTATTTTCCCCACAATTTTACCACTCAGTTCTCAGCAAAACTCCATTTCTGATTTTTTGTCTTTGAGCTGAGGAGCTATTTTCTCCCCGTCTCCTTCCTCCTGCCATCTGCTTCTTTTATTTTTTGAGAACTGGTGAAACAGTCATCAGCCCTGGGTGACAAACCAGCTCCCTTGCTTCCTTGCACTGTGTCAGTTTTGGATATCATTTGGGTATTTGGAAAGGCTTTGTTGATTTGGGCTTTTTTCCTCCAGGTAGATGGAGAGAAAGATGGCAGAGTCTTATTAAAGTAATTCCACTTGTGTAACTCAATTTTTTGTTACCTGAAGGATAAGGGATGAGAAAGAACCCTCAGGGAAGGGAGAAAGATTTTGTTTGAACAAAGTAACAAACCCCAAATCTCTGTAGATAAGCTTAGGAGACATCAAGAATCACTATTTATCGAAACTATTTCCCTTCTTATTTGATGTGGGAATGGAAAGATAGCACTAACAATTTTAGCAGTGTTAAGAGACCTGCTTTACACAGAAGACTCATCTCAAAATAAAAGTTACACCTTAGCAGTAAAGCTTAAAATAAATGGCACTGGGAAGAGATGATGCCTGCGGCTAATTCTTGTGTAAAAATCAAAATCAGAGAATAAAAAGATGCTTTAAAAATTAAAACCTTCAGCTTTTCAGCATGTGGCTGTTTTCAAGTACAAAAAGATACTACAAATAGTATCTTTTTTTGAGGTGACAGTAAGAGGAAGAGGAGATTAATTCTAGGTCTGCAGTGGAGGTGAGGTGCAGACAACATGGCTGATAGCTGTGGTACCTTTGGGGTGAGGTGCTGCTGAGATATGGAATGCAAAATGAGATGAAAAGGAGTTTTCATTTTGGGATATAAAAAGAAGCTTCTTTCTAGTTTCTCTGACCTGGCTGAGAGCAAGAAGCACCCAGAAATGTAGTTTGAGTCTCCTGCAGCTGTACTAGGACACTCATAACCTTTACTGGGACTGCTTCTTGAAAGAGCTGCCATTGCTGAAATTACCCTTCAGTAAATTTCCAGTACAGCTCTCCACAGATGCTGACCCATTATGTTCTTGGCTCTCTTAATTCTTTTCTTCATACCTAGAATTTTAGGAACTTTAAGGATCAAGCCTATTGCCAAAACATCTGTGCTTCATAGGATTAATTTTCCAGACTGTCTGTGGCAGTATCTCATCTTTTCAGAGCCCAGGTAGCTGCATTGCTTGGAAAATTTCAGCTCAGTGCTTTGATGGAGAAGCAGGTAGTGGGAACAGTAGAGGATATATTTTTTGCCTTTCATCTTCTGTAACTTCCTCAGAAACTTGATTGTTTTCATCTGGATCCATGATCTGCCCTGAAGCTCTCTCTTGGCAGCAGAGTTGTCTGTTCTTGCAGTTCTTCTTGCAGCGCAGATGGCTCTCTCTACAGAAGGTTTATCCAGGCTGGGGCTCTCCTGGAGTCAGCACAGGATCTGGTGATTCTTGCTGTTAAATGTGTATGAATGTGAAGCCACTGGCATTAAGAAAACCCTAAAGGAAGGACATTAGTCCAGGTGTGAAGTGTGTGGTAAGGAAAATGAAATAGAGCTTTACTAGAGAGTTTACAAATTGGAAGGTGCTCTAGAAAATTTTTATGGTGAAGTTGCTGCTCTCTTACTCCTCATTGTAAGGAGTAAAGTCCTATAAGTTAAGAAATAGAATCCATTGGGAGATTTGGAAGGGATTTTTGGAACACAAAACACACTCTTGGGAGCTAACTAGTACAATGAAATACCAGCACATAAACACACCTTCTGCCTATTGGAAAATTTACCTTTTGGCTATCACCAAAGTCTATAAACCATGTCAGGTTGCTCATTCTTTCACATGCCACAAAGATCCTATTACACTTAGGTCTGGTTAATAATTGTCAGTGGGAGAAATTACTTAAACTGTTCTCAACAGCAAAAAATCCCAACCTGCCCCCCCCCCCCCAAAAAAAACAAACAAAAACAAACCAAGCAACTAGCAACCAGCCAACAAACCTAAACCCCACAAAAAACCAAAAAAGCCCCAAATTTTATATGTGCCCACAGACTCATTTTCTGCTGCAGTTTGCAAGCACATAAATTTACCTTCGTTTACTTCTGCAACCAGGGTTACATAGCCCAGCTTAGAGTAGAAAAAAATAGAAATTATTGCTTGATTTAATAAATAAAAAGTTCTCAACCTAATTTTAAACAGCCACAAGGGCAAACTACCTGTAAGGTCTTGAGAAAGATCTCTCTGAATGTCTTCATTGTGCTGAATACATCTTCCAAAGACAGTTTTTTTCGGTCTTCACAAAGATAATCTGCAAGTTCTTCCTTCTTCTTTTCAATGGTGGCAAATTCCTTCTGCAGGTCCTTTGAAGCATTGAGGCTGCCCTGAGACACATTTTTTAATATAATTTATGCATATTAAAAAGTAGCATATTCTGAGCTGCCCAGAAGATTTCAGCCACTTAACAGAGAGCAGTCAGTTTTTAAAAAAACTAACAACGAAGACTGGTCCACAATGCGTGATGTTTATTTCTGAATTGAATAATCTGCATTTTCCCTCATTTCATCATACAACCATGTGGAAATGTGGCACAACCTGGGATGACTGAGCAAGGGACATGCAGCACCAGGATTTCTACATTACAGCTTTAGTTAAGTGACCCATTCTGAGTATATGAAAATCTAAGATGGTAGGAAATATAGTTTGGGTGGAGGGGAGGGAAAAGCATATTGCAAATCTGTCCACTTTTTTTTCCCCCACAAAGCACAGTGAGACAAAACATTTCTGTGCTGCACTGTACACGTTTATAGTTGCAGTCTACATTTCATTTTTAGGGCCTTCCTTTCTTTTACCCACAGAAAAATCTGTCTGGTCATCAGCTGTTTCCATATCTCAGTACCACATTAAAATAATTGAGGAAAATCTGGGATACTCTTATCTTTTGGGGCACAGTGGGAGGGTAGTAATTACCCCTTCCCCACAGGGCTTTATGTCCAGTTGTAACCTGAATTACACCGCCTTTAAGAAGAGAGTGCTTAGGAAGAAAGATGGGAAATGTGTCACACTCACATTACCTACTTGCACAGATTTTCCATGCTGTATTTTTAAATCATCCGTTGACAAAAATAAATGTTTCTCTATTTCCAGCAGTTTCTTCAAATTGGCACCTGCCTCGGCCTGCATGGCATCAAAGTGGATTCTGAAAGGTCCACAAAAGGGACAGGACATTGAAGGGGTCAGTCTTTTGTTTGCATCAACTTTAAAGGTTATTATAAACATTATCATCTCTGCAAATGAACATGGAATTAATTGTCCAGCCCAGTTTTTGCAGATAGTTCTTTTCTGTATAAATGCTTTTTTTCATGTGCACAAATCCTCATCTAAGAAAGACTCTGTGCTTTTGCCCTCACTACCTCCCTGGATGGACTGTGGAAGAACCTCACTGTCCTAGCATTCAAAAAACTCCAAGAAAATTCCAGCCTGTTTTTATTCATAGGCAACACAAGCTCATCTCCCCTGTGCCAACACTGTCCTTATGTAGCTGGTTCTTTTCCCTCCTTGCCTTTTCTCTCCAGTCTATTTATAGTCCAAAATTCTATCTCCTCTCTGTGTTACTTTAGCTTGTGTGGAGATCCAAACACAACCACTGCCAAACCAACATCATCTGGAGTTCTGAACTACTCTCTGTGCCAGACAAAATTTACTGAATCAGCAAAACCTGGCTTGGTGTTTCACACTGCATCCAGATGTGAGCAGCATTAGGAGAGCCCCTTGCAGGATTTACACCATGCACAGTTCTCCACAGGTTGGTTAGCAAATCAATTTTGTAAGTTTGAGAGTTTGACTGAAGTAGAGGGCAATTACTTTATACAAAGAGTACATCTATATTCTTGGCCAGCAAGATCTAGTTTCAGTCAAGAAATGTATTTCTGTCATGACACAATCCAAAAAGAAATTAATGATTGAAAACAACATTCAGTTTATCTTCTGCAAAGCTAACTCACAAAACCCACAGGAATTAAATTATGGAATTAAAATACTTTCAAAAATTATGTAGCAGCTACATAATAAATATCAATCCACTGGCAGATTTAAAAGTTACTCCTTTGAGTTACAATGAAATCTAAATCACTACAAGGTTCCTGTGAATCCTCTGAATTCATAACAGGATTAAAAATGTTGATCCTGGTGCTATAAATGTGGATTCTGATTGGTGTAACGGAACATATCTCTATGTGATTCCTTTGAATTAAAGAGAAAAAGAGAAAAAGCTGGTGATAGACCCATGAGGCTTTCTGACACATGGGAGAAAGTCAAAAGTCTCCAGAAACAGGTTTTTTCTTTCTACCCTCATATATTAGAAACACATGCTGATAGTCAACTCAGAGTCCTGAGGTTCCCCCCAGTTGCCACTAAACCACACCAATCATTCCCTTCTTACATAAGCTTTGTACCTTCAGATGGGATTTCACCTAAAAATGACAGAATGTGCTGAATTGGAAGGGAGAATAACAAGTCCAACTCCTGGCCCTGCACAGGACCATCCCCAAGAGTCACATTTTGTATCCCAAAAATATTGCCCAAACACTTCTTGAACTGACTGAGAAACCTCAGGGATGATATGTTTCTATTGCAATATGTAGAAGAAGAATCTGGTCCTTGAAAATGAGGGAATTTTACTATCTACACAGTTTTCCTCTAAAGTAGTACTGGATCCACAGAAAGAAAAATCACACTGAGCCCCACCTAAAAGTCTTAACCAGGCTTAACTATGAAAATTTCAACACTTTGGTGTTGAAGGGAACCACTCTCTCCTACAGCAGAGAAATCCTGTGACCTTATTACAGCACCATAAAATGAGTCAGCTCCTTGCTGGCTTTAAAGAGCTTGGCAATTCATACATGACAAAAACAAACAATAATGTCCTACCCCACTGCCTTGGAAACAAAGTCAAGATCTCTGGGAAGCTGCAGGAGATCTCTGTGTTTTTTTTCAACCTCCTAAAATTGAAGAGAAAAAAATTATTATCTTATACAGACTGTCAAAGAGCATGAAAGGTTTTCAGCTGGACAACATCAGGACTGAAAACTTAACACTTCATTTTCGTTCTTATAAGTGTAGGGATAAATTTAGTCTTGTTCATTCTTTTTCTCTTGTTGGCATCCACAGGGAGTTAAAAAGAAAGGAAGAGACTCATTTAAAGTGCTCAGGCTGACATCCCATGGGCTGCCACAGTGTGCAGGCTGACCTGAGATTTTGTCTTCATACCACAAAAATAAATTTTATTTGACAGATGCATTTGGGATATGTGTCAACACAAGGGAGCAGTTGAAGAAGAGAAAGAAACCAGCAAGCAGACTTGTCAAGTGAACTTGAGGAAGGAAACCTGGTGTTTCCACCCTAAATATTACTGTGTATGGATTGATCTCATCTGCACAGAGAGCTGTGGAAAAGTTTTAATGGTTTTCCCAGCACAGAGCCTCACCCTCCAGGTACCTATAGTGGAGTATTACTGAGGTAAAAGCCCCTCAGCTTCTGGGGAATTAATATTTGAGAATAATGCACACAAAATTAATTTCTCAGTTTTGTTGTACCTCCAAAATGTGGTGAAGCAGAGTAATGTTGTTTTGGTTTGCTTTTGTTTCTGTTAGTTTGAGCAAGGCACTAATTTTAAAACCTTCAGCATCTCCAGTGTGACGCCCCTGGAAGATACAGAAAAAAAATTCTTTCCTTCAGTTTTCAAGTCTTGCATTATTTTCTGTTATCTTTAGAATAAACAAGTAAAGAAATCATTTTACTTACATAGTTCAGAAAGTTTCCAACTTTAAGAATCAATTGGCAGAACACTGGCAGTCGGTGACTGGTAAGAATTGCTAAAAAACAAGAGAGAGACATTTTCAATAAATTAAATTAAATTATCTGAAATAGAATTTTCATTAAGTTTGACAGTGATGGCAACAAAATTTTCATCCAAGATTATATCAAGCCATTATTATGGATTTGGAAAAATACCAGTACAGAAATAAATCAGCTGAATGAAAGTCAAATGAGTAACTTTCTATTGTGATTTTTTCTTTACAAGTAGATGGAAAACTAGTTTTTCCATTAAGTTTGGAGTATAGATGTGTCAACACTGCAGCTGCCTTATGAAGGAGAACCACATACAAGAAAGTGCATAAACTTGTCAAAGTCTATAGTCCTCATTCCCAGCACATATTATGCTAGTTAAGAAAAGGGCTTTGTGCCTTGTTATCATTGTTAGTGAGAATGATAATGAAAAGATGCACATTTTCTCAGGAGAATCTGGGGTAAGAATAAAGTTTTTAGCAGAATTAGAACAGAAACTCTGACCCTCACCATGGGATGGAGGGGGAGCAGAGATGTCAGGGTGGGACTACAGAGAGCTGTTGATTGCACCCCAACAAAGAGTAACCACAGCACTGACATCAGACATCCAGGTATAGCCCTGTTTTGTGTGTGAAGATAAAATTTTTCAGTTTAAGTGTTTAACAGGAGATCAATGACTCTCTGAAACCATTGAACTGAAGCTGGAATGCAAAAGCATCTTCAATAAAGAGACAAAACTAAAATCAGGGCTAATTTTGGGTGGAGGAGACTCCTGAAATCTTGGTGAACATCATCTGGGATGCCCTTTTGTGGCAGCCACATCAGATTCTGGTATGTCACTGTGTCCTGCTCCACCACAGAGCTAAGCATCAGTGCACACTACAGGAAAAACTGAAATTGATCCATTGTTATGGACAAAAATCTCCTCAGCACACAAAAATGTAACTTATCCAAGATCTCCATCTCAGGAGAGACCTTACTGCTGAAAAGTTGCTGTCAGAGGGAGTTCAGCCTCTTCTCCCACTGCCAGGATGAGAGAATTCAAGCTGCACCAGGTGAGGTTCAGGTTGGACATCGGGAGGAATTATTCACAGAAAGAGTGGTTAAGCAGTGGAATGAAGTGCCCAGGGAGGCAGTCACCATTCCTGAAGGTGTTCAAGAAACAACTTGGCACTTAGAGTTAAGGTTTAGTTGGTAAGGTGTTGATGGGTCAAAGGTTGGACCCAGTGATCTTAGAGATCCTTTCCAACCTAAATGATCTGTGAACCCTGGAAGTGTTCAAGGCCAGGTTGAGCAGGGCTCTGAGCAAGCTGGTCTAGTGCAAGGTGTTCCTGACCATGGCAGGGAGGTTGGAATGGGATCATCTTTAAGGCCATTTCCAACCCAAACTATTCTGTGATTTTCTGATGAAGGAAATTTCCTTGTCTCTCTTCAAAACTACTCCTTCAGAGCAGAACAGCACAAACTGCAATTTTTCAGAATGTATTCTAGGAGCAGGAATTTAAGAATCATTTTGATGTTTTCTACACATTCAGCAATTAAAAGGTTAATTTTGATTAGATTATAGCATAGGCTGCCACTGATGGTAATCCAGTAAAGTGGCTGAAGCCAGGCACTGGTGCAGCACTGATGTACTTACTTTCACAGGCTGTCCTGATGGCTTGTGCTTTTGGCCACAGACACTCCAGCAGAATTTTTGTTTCCTCACAAATCAGCATACATTCAATCCTCAGCTGGTAGCTAAAAAGAGATCAGTGGAAAAAACCACAACAAACACCACGAAAAACAAACCCCATGGGCCTGATTAATTGACTTGTGTTCAGTAAGAGCATCATCCATTTTAGGCAAAGCACAGTACCAACATTCTTATGGTCTCCTTAATGCTCTGACATGAGAACTGGATTATAAATAAATCAAAGACAGATATTTCCAAAGATGTCCTAGAAACTATTATCATCTCCTCTTTCAGAAAGCAATGCTGGACTGACATCTGGCAGTGACTACCTTGCATAATGAGACCATAATTTTTTACAATTCCTGGGCAACACTAGCCAGGATTTTTAACTTCACAGTTCTTTTTAACTTCACAAACAAATTTGAAATATTTTGGCAGTGATGTCATTTAATAACATTTATGCTTCATCACGGATTAATATTTTGGAAGGAAAACATTTTATAAAGTAGTTTTAAATCTAGCTAGAAGTTTGAGAAAATGAAAAACCCCATTTTCACCACCACATTTTCAAAAAAGTGTCTCTGGTTGTGTCATGGCAACTGTTCATATTTATGGAGGGCTACTGCTATTAATTATAATATATCAGCATCTTTTTGTGAGCAGCTCTGAGTTCTCTGTGTGCACCTCATTTGACTTGGTAAAAGCTGGGGAGGTGGTGAGAGCACAGGCACTGCTGTGATTCACTCTTGGCTCTGTGGGCTCCCCAGTGGGTGAACTGGGATCTGTAGCCCAGGGGTGGAGTGAATCAGCAGCCTGGTGACAGGATTCAGTCTGCAGCTCCACACAGGAATAGCTGCTCAGCAGTCAAGGGTTTTTTCATACCAAGGTTATTTTAACTGTGGTTTGCCAAAGGTGTCTGAAAGTCTCTCTGGCCTTTAAGAAGGAAAAAAAAAAATCTCATGCAAGGTCTACAAATAGCAGTCAGATGGTTTGTCCTGAAGCCTGGATGTCAGGAACATCCCTCTAGCACAAGAAACAGAGGTCTCAATTTTTATGGACAAGGCTTGTAAGGACCACACTCATGGAAAGAGATAAGAAGGATTTTGCTTACCTGGGAACTTCCAAAAGATGGAGGTAAAACTGATCTGCATTTGCCAGCTGTGATTTTTCTTTTTTGTAAGATTTCAGACTATTTATCTAACAGGGAATAAAAGAGCAAAATAACCACACAATTTAATTTAACAGGGAAAATAACCAACAAACATTTCTGGTTTCTTCTTATAGGCATGAAACTGGATTTTCTGAACTTGCTGTGTGCACAGGCAATGGGAATGAAGCAGATGAACAATAAATTCTACATATGAACTGGTTTGCAAGGGCAAACATGTAGGTTTTGTTTTGACTGGAAGGTTTTTTACCTTTATACAGCATCTCCTAGGATGAATTCCTGACCTGTAGGCAGAGATTCAGGGAGCTATAATGCACAGGCACCCAGAAACCCTTAAAAAAGATGGGTCCTTTCCCTTCCTCCTTTTTGAAACTTGCTCTGAAAGGCTCTCTATTCACCTAAGTCTACAAATCCTACTGTGCTTCATCCACTTAATTAAAATAACAGGACAGAGAGCAGCACTTTGTCTGCACCTGTGTTGAGTCTCCCAACATGTTCTTGCTTAACCTTTGTGTGAAGAGGCCAGACTTGCTGGGATGGACTTCCCACCACTCTGCCTTGGAATTTCATTGACCTAGAGGCTGCAGAAGGGTGTGGGATCCAGTCATAGCTTCTTGCTTTAGCAGTGCAAATATTTCGAGCTGAACTCCACTAGAATGACACGTTAATAGATACCTCCTGGTCTTCAGGCAGCAGTTTAAGCAGCTGTCTCAGTATCTCAGCATCCAGCTTGGATCTGTCCCCTTTCTGAATCATGGCAGCAATCTCTTCATTGGAGCTGCAAGAAGGAGAGAAATGATGGGGAGCACTGGGGGAGTAACATGGCAAAAAACACCTCAATCTCTCTGGTGGCACTCCAGGAGAACTGAAGTAAATCTTACTATACTTGCCTGCCATTATAATTTGGATCTTAGTCCTCAAAAGTACAGTGGAGATGTGAAAATGTGTTTCTTTTAAGCCTAAAGCACTATTCTTTATAATTTATATGTGCTTTTTGGCCTTTGTTCGTATTTACACAACAAACCCCAAAGCTCTGCTTTTACTGTGGGTATCCACTGTCACTGAGAAGGTATTTACATTTGAATTCCTCCACCATTTGCAGCAAAGACAAGGATAAAACCAACGGCTCACAGAAAGTTTTAACTCAAATCCTTGCCTGAAACTTTGGCAGGCAGCAAGTGTTGGAAACGCTTCCAGGTTGCTGAGGAACCTGAGAGCTGGGCTCCCTCAGCCACCAGGGCTAACAGAGGCAGCACCCGGCTCCAGAGCAGCCTCATCCCTCACAAGGGCAGAGGGACTCAGCTCTTTGATCCCAGCTGCTCCCAGGAGAGCTCAAACACTGCCCAGGGAACCATACAGGGAGGGGAAATAGCATCTGCATTAGGCTATGCACCATTCTCCCCCACTGAGAAGGACTTTGTCATGGGAAAAGAATAATAGTAATTAAAAACATCCCTCTGAATGACTCTGGTTTGTTCTTAATGAAAAGGGATTTCTTGGCTGAGTTTCTTCTTGAAATCCTTTTAACATGGGCCATGACACAAGGGCAGAGAGAGAGCAGAACATCCATCATCATCCTGCCATAGTTTCAGGGAATCTGAGAGTAAAGATATTTTCCCAAAAACTAGTACAAATTCCTTTCCTCCCCCACCCCTCCATGAGGGCTGTGACTTAGTAAATTTCCATTTGTCTTGTTATTCAAACAGTTTCCTATTTATAGAAAAACTGCACATAAAAACCATGTATGATTTTGAAACTGAACCCCTGGAAGAGCTTCTTTAAAAGCAATGAAGTGACTTGGAACTTCCATTCAACAATCTTCACTAACAGTTCCTGCCAGAATTTGATATTTATGACAATAATACCAAAGAAAAACGTGTTTCTACATAACTGTACTGTTATTTATGAATATTGTCTCTTTTGGAATCTGTAGTCCATTCTAGATTTAATACCAGTTTGAAAAATTATATTAATTGTCTGAAAAGAGACTGTCACCTATCATTATTTAAAAAAAAATAGAAAAAAGTTGACTTCTCATTAAAGAAAGATAGTACTTGCAAAGTATTACTGCTAAATTAATTTCATTTAATATCTGAATAAACACATAGACACATCAAATCAGTAGTTCAGATGCTATTCTCCAAATCTTACCATTTAAATTGCTTCAGAAATATACTCAGAAGGAGGCTTTTCTTTGGACCTATGAATGTGATCTGTAAAAAGAAAAAAAAAAATCAATCAGCTAGAAAGACATTTACTTTAGATTTAACAGGTTTTCTATAGGTTTTGTTTCTTTATTGGTCGAGATTTATTCTTTTTTGGTAATAATATAATCAATAACCTTCATTGATCAAATCCCAATGACAACAATTCAGCTATTAGATATATTTTAGAAAGAGGCAAAGGCATAAAGAAGGAAATTGAGTTGCTTATTCCAGTTCATAAGAATTAATATTGAAATTGCCATGTCCTCCCTGCCTCAGATGAAGACCTATCCCTCAGCAGAGTTGCTTCAACTTGTTTCATTCTAAACCTCCCCTCTGTTTTTTTAAGGCAGCCTCAGGCAGTGGATCTCAAAATATTTCAAACTTTCTTGTCATAAATGATTGACAACAACAAAGAATTAATAAGCTTTTGACCTCCAACAACTTTGCCAATTTCTACAAAAAGTGGGCAAGTACCTCTTTGGTTTTCTTTATTTTTGGCCCTGTTTTCTCCATAGGGATTCTTGATGGGACAGAGAAAAGGAGCTCCAAGCTTGCATAGTCGGGTTCCACAAGCTCCTTGCTGCTGCTTGGCATCACAGCCCATATGGAGTGGCTTTCTGGAGGAGAATAAAAGCTCAAGATGGACCACAGAGGTTGAGGAGCAGTTTCAAGGTAGTGTGATTTGTAAAAGGGAAAACACTTTTGAGGATGAATGAAATATGATGCTCATTAGCCCTGGACAAATGTGAATTATTTAAGAGTGACAGCTCCCACAGAGAGCATCCCAAAGGTTTGAAGCCTAATTAAACCTGGAAGATTACTGCCACATTCAATTCACTGAGCTGAAGGCAGCAGATGAACTTAATGGGCTGCTCCAAATTGTTTTTGCTATTGCTGACCCATTGACTGTGGTACCAAAACAGGGGATGCTGCATCCAATTAGGTAAACATCTCTTTTTGCAAGAGATAAAGACTCCCAAGCTCAACATTATTACCAGAACCATTGGGACCTATCCAAAAAAAACCAAATAGAACTTCCAAACATGATTTTGTACAACATGGGAACCTTTAAGACAGGATCTCAGCTCCTTTTGGTTTAGGAGAGATTACAACAGTGACACTGAATGCATTGGGGATCAATCTCAGTTTGTGTCTCTGCACAAGAAAAGTGATCCATGGCTCAGGTTTTTCTATATCTGTGTTTATATATTTTATCATAGCAGCAAGTTCTTGCCCCTTATGACCCCTTGTCCTGGAGATAAGCAAGGAAGAGCAACTGAGATCTGTCTTGTGTGAACTGAATATTAAAAACAGCAGCAAAACTGGAGATGTGTTTCCAGCCTCTTTGCTGGAAGTCAAACAAGACCTTCAAGCCCCTTTGCCACATGCTAACCACAGACTCTTAGGGTTATTTTGTGTGTGTGTGTGAAACACCACACAAATTACATGCCTGTAATGAAACTGGGGGCTACCCTGAGGGTACACATTCCTCAGCCCTACCAACAAGAGTTTTCAGCCTTAGATCTTGGCTGATGCACCTTTTGGCTGTGCAAGAACATAAAAAGCAATGTAACACCAGCTCTCAGCTGAGAGTTCACTCACTGGTGATGCACCAGCAATTCATTAAGAAGAACCACAGAACATGAGGACCTTTCCACGCCACACACTCAGAGCATTTTACAAACCTCAATCAGTGCAGACTCACAATATCCCTTTAACAAATAACAGAGATTGAGAGGTTAAGAGAAGGTAACTTCAGCAGCCACAGAGCCTCAGCCCAGAGCTTCTCCCAAACTACCATTTCCTCCACTAATTGTCAGAGGACTGCCTTTCCATATTCATTTTGTGATTATGATTGAGAGCAAGCAATGGGACCACTTGTGTGACCTGACTTATGAATGAAGGTTAATTCCCCCAACATCAGTGCTTTCCTCTGGCTGCAAAGTGCACGAACCCATCAGCCCAGTGTACAAACAAGCACGTACGTCTCACCACGTCACAGGGCAGCTTCTGCCAGTGGAGCACCTTCATCCTCAGTGTCGGTGTCTTCCTAGCCTGGGGCTGCTCCCCACAGCCACAGGCAGGATGGCTGCACCCAGGACTGCTGCATGGCTGAGGAGATGGCAGTGATGGGGCACTCGTGCCAGGTGTGGAAACAGGGGGAAGAGGCACCTTGCCCCCAGGAGGGAGGGGTGGAGGTGGGGGCAGCTGTGGCAGCAGAGCTGGCGTGACAGACTGTTCTGGGGAGGAAGAGGAATCTTTCTGGGTGGGTGATGTGCTCCCTGGAGAATGCTCTGACCGCCTAGAAAGGCTCAGGTCTGCACTGGACTTCTTCTCTTCCAAGTCCATGTTAACCTGAGTGCATTTGTTCACCTTTGGAACAGATCTTCTAGGCACTGTTTTGGGGTGGTTTGAGCAGTGCATGCTTGACAGCAGGCTCTCCATGGTTTGCCCTGGTCCCATTTTCCTGCTCTGCAAGACAACAAGGAGGTGCATGGATTAGCAAAGCTCCTCATGACTGCTCTTTATTTGTAATTCCTACAGAGACACAGAAATAACAGTGGCTTTCACATTAAGGTAAGCAACAGGAATATTTCTAACTGCTTTACAAGTGGCAGTTTGTAGCAGTTTCAGGAGCAAGGCAGTCCTTCTGGCCATAAGGCTCATTTTTGACTTCTCTTGATCCTTCCACGTTCTTGTTATAGCACATAAAAACAGAGCAAATGCTATGAGGATAGTAAACCCTTACCTGGTTGTTTTTCCCCCTGCTGACAGCTGTTTGGTGGATGAACGAAGGGCTGAAGAGATGCCTCCTGGAGAATTTACTGCTCTATAGAGGGGACATCTCAAACAGCAGGGACACAGCCAACCCTGCAAAACCACATTGCCACAATTTACCTTGAGTGCAGGAGGGTGCAGGGCATTTAAAGAGAAACTCTCAAAACAGCCTAATAGAGCAAACAAGCTGCAGCTGAGGAGGAGGAGGATTCAGGTTGAGCTGCTTAGGTACTTGCGACTACACATGGAAATGACTTGTAAGCATTTCAGTAAATAAGATTATCTTTCCTATTTTGCCCTTAAACCAAATTTTATTTGAGGGAAAATCTTTATGTTTATCTTTAGACTCTACAGTTTCTCTCAGAGCTTCTTGGAAAAGACTGCAGAAGTCCCTATCTTGTATATATGCCCAGTTTTTATCATGGAGACACATGATAAAAATGTGTCTACCTAATTTAATAAAGCATTTGCTGGCTCAGGACTTTGCTTTGTTTGCTTGACTGAGCAAACCTTTGCAAACAATTGCATTTCTCGTGGATGAGCAGTGTCCTGGGACACTTACTCTGTGATTTCTCTCTTTATAACCTCTACAGCACTGACCATCAAAAATGGCAGGAGCAGCACGTGCTAAAATGGGAGCAGTGAGCAAAATATCAGTGCTGCAGAAATGACACAGTGGGTGCAGCATTTTTTAGGGACTATATGTAGGCAGAAACAAAGCCCCCTGTCATCACATTATTGAGTAAAACACACATTAATAGCATCAGCAGTTTTAACTAGGTGGGGACTTTCATTTCCAGTGCAGCATGAGATATTTTTTTGGTACATACACCACATTTATGTTCTCAAAGAGCTAGGTTAATACCCATGAATGATGATATATTATGATCTATCATAATACTTATGAACCATTTTCCTCCTGACACAGCAATTTGGGGCAGTTACCAACACAGAAAAAACTCATTAAGGGAGCTGCATTAAAACCTGCAATTGATGGATCTCTAGTCCATAGCATACCTGTAAAGCATCTCCTATAATTTGGAACAGTTTATCTTTGAAACCTAGCAGCTCATAGTGATGACAGTCTCAGCTCCTACAGCCCCAGTAGAATTGTGAACCAATGCATCTAAGGCAAAAGAAAGCAATAAAATTTTGATATATTTTTCAGTCTTAATTTAGTAAGAATAGCTTACACTAGAAACATTAAATGTTAAATCAGCCAGTAAATAACATTTGATTTACATACTAAATGGCACCAGTTAAAATAACTAAGTCAAAGGCCTGTAATAGAAAATTAGTATTAACCACATTTGCAGTTTACTTGAATTAATTTGTTGTTGGTTTCCATATTTCTTTTTGCACAAATAAGCAGTTTCCCCAAAGGTAAATCAGGCTTACATTTAATTTAAGTAAACAACTTAATGCATCCCCTTTAGGACTTCACAATCTTTGTGGTAAACTTGTACATATGTGTGTAATTACCCTAACAGGACAAGTGAAGGATTCAGCCCTATGAAAAAGCCTAATGAGAAATAAACCAATTTTTGCTAGAAGTATTAGGAGTAAAATGAGCTGATTAAAAAAAAAATCTTATTAGAAATGCTCATGTTAAAACTCTGCTGCTTGTTTATTTTAATTAAGCTATAGGGAGAACCAGCAAGACTATTAATTAGGAAGCTCTTTTTCTTTTAATCAGAGTGCTCATCTAAATTGCTACAGGCTTTGTGTAAAGAAAAGTCTTATTTTTAAAAATCCTACTAACAAGTAGAACTGTACAAGAAATGGCTAATATGCTTTGAATGATAAATAGGCTTATAATAATGTATCTCCAAAGATTATACTTTAGAGACTATGTAAAAAACCCCATGCTTTAAAAGGATTAAAGCTTTGGTTTAGCTTCAAGGCAGCTGTAACTTACATTGCTGATAATGTTCAAATGAGCTTGTGGGTATATATTAAAAAGAAATCTCTGTGTGAAATTTCCCCTTGGAAAGTGCAGCCTCCCCTTGCTGGTGACTGCATACATAAATAAACACACATCTCAGTGCAGCCCGATGAGCACCTGCACTGGCACCACTTAGGGCAGGGGACAGAGATGGACTCAATACATCAGCCCAGTTCTGATGATCCTGTTGGATCAGTTAACTTGCAATTAACTGTGAAGCTGTTTTCAGTGCTCTACTACTCCACCTTTTGTTTTATGGGGAAAGCTGATGATGCTTGAGGACCACAACAATACAGGCTTTCCTTTCCACTTTTTTATCTGACTACTGACATGCTAAAAATAGGCACACATCTCATTAGCCTTGAAAGATAAGCTGTATTTTGACAACATAGGGTTTAGAATTTTAAGTCAGATTAAAAAAATATCTTAGCTCTGTAATTTGGATCATGTAAGCACTTCCAATTTTTCACTGCTTGTGCTGCTAATGGACTGATATGGGACTACCTTGTTTTGTAAAACCTGATTTTCTTTGTAATGGGAATTTCATTCATTGGTCACTATTATACTACAAGCAGGGGTGTCAGTGAAGAAACCTGATATTTCCCCTTGAATACTATAAATACCTAAAAGGTTTCTCTTGAGGGGGAAGCTGTTTAAAAACTGTACCCCACACACATTCAAGGTAACCACCAAAAGTGTCAGCACAGAGACAACACCTGCAGCATGAGATAGTTTTGAGGATATGAAGATGTATTCTTACCTAATGGCTGGAGTTGAGCAGCAGGAGGCACAACCCAACTGGGGCCAGGGTTAGTCACTTGTTTATGCAGACAGCTGCTCCCTAACTAGAACAAAGCTGTTGTTCATTAGCTCCCAATGGGCTCCACTTGCTCTGCTTTGGATTCAGGCACTGACTTGCATTAAGATGTTCCTGGTGTAATATTCCTCACTGTTGACTTTGCAACTTATGTAATTTATTTGTGATGATTATGATTCTTACAAGGATAAAAATAAGAAGCAGGAGAAAATAGAAATCTTAATCTTTTATTGCACAAGCAATCTTTTCACTGTAAGATTCACTCCTTTCCTTTCAGATAAATTCCTAGGGGGTTTCAAGTTTTTTCTGCAGCCTAGGGTCAGAGAGGCCTTTGGGGAATAGTAATTCCTTGCAGGTTCCCCTCTTCCTTTTGTTTTGATTCTAGTATGGCTGCAAACAGTAAAGAGAAAAAGGGAATTTTCTTTTTCTCATTGCTAACAATATTTCTGTTGTGGTATTTTTCATCAATATTTGTTAAAGTATTTCAAATTAAGCCCTTACCCCCATTTTAGAGATGGGGAAACTGAGGCACAGGTTCTCTGCTTGCCCACTGCCTCTTAGGGAGCCCGTGGCAAAAAATGAGTAATGCTGGCATTTTATTTCAGTGCTCTGTCTGTCAAAACCCTCTTTAATCTTTGCAGTCCACCCCTCATTAAGATCTAGCTGCTGCTGTGCCTCCATTTGCTCTTATCAAAAAGCTGGAAGCTGTTGGAAACTGGAAGCAGTTGGAAAAAGTTGGAAACAAAGTGAAAGCGTTCACTTTTCCCTCTGTAACTGCCCCTGCTGCTGGCAGGAATGTGGCTGTGAAGTGTGTCTGCTTAAAGCCTGTGGACTCTGCCCCAGGGATGGAGTTAATGGAGAACTCCTCTCAGGGAGCTGGCTCCACTTTTTGGCAGCTGGAGGTAAGGCAGGAACCCCGGGATGTGCTGCACAAGGAGCCTGGGCCAGCAGCAGCAGCTGTGGGTGGCAGATGTTTGGAGCACTGCTGCCGAGACCGTTTTGCTGGAATCTGGGCCCTGCAGCAGTGATGGGGCAGTCCAAGGAACCATGGAAAGGTGTCTGTAGAGCATGGGGACAGACTCTGAGAAGCAGGAGGCTGGGAGGAGATGTGTTGTAGGATCAGCGGAGGAATTTGTAGAGAATCGGGATGAAGTCTTCAAAATTGAAAGAAATGTCAACAGTTACTTCAGCTGGGCCTTGTATAGCTAAAGGGATTAAAGACAGCACATAATAGCTTTAATCTTTGGACATTTGCTAGGTTTGAGATAGGTCATGGTTTGAAGACATTGCTGTGTTCTCTCTCATTTGATCTACATGCATTTGTGCTATGGTTTGCACGCAGAGCTGGGCAGGCAGCTGAGTTTGTCGCAGAATATACCTCATGGAGATGAGGGTCTCTTCTCTGTCCTCTAGACCTCTAGCAAGGTAGAGCAGTTGAAAATATTTGGAGGGAGAAAACCTCCTTCTTGTGTTGTTGTCTCTCCAATTCAGGAGGTGTTTTAGAAAAACAGACCATTGTCTGTGATTCAGGATGGTTTGCAGACTGTTGGTATGGGGAATGCAGTCACTACCCCTGGGCATACTCTTCTGTGTATAACACTGGTTCACTAAAGATGATTAACACACACACCTGAAAGGGTTTCTGGACTCTTATTACTCCTACCTTTTCTACTTCCCTTGTATCTGTTTCTTGCTGAACAGAGAATCATAAAAACATTGTTTGGAAAGGACTCTGGAAATGGTTTTGTCCAAGCTCCCTTTCAGAGGATCACCATCACTGCCTTGGTTTTGCCTGAGCTGTGAAAATCTGAACAAATGGAGGTACAAAACATGGCAAAGTGTACAGCAAAACCCAGGTCTCTAAGGATGAGTCCTGGCAACTGTGGGCTACTGAGGGTTTCATTTAGATTACAAAATCAAGTTGTGGGTTTAAAAGGATTACATGACCAGATTTCATAGACCTGTTGCCCTTTTTGCTTGTGCTGATTCTGCTTCTCTTTCTTCACCTATTCTGACTGGTGGATTTGATCATTAATTGTCACTAATTCATGACTAAACTTACAGCAGATTATGCTGTATGAAGGCACATAAGTGCCAGACAAACACATCAGGTTCTGCATGCCCTGAGCAGGGCAAACCAACCATGACCATAATAATGCAGGTGTCATCAGCAAAGACTGCTGATCTTAGAAAAAACCTACTTTGATAGGCTTGGGAGTGTATCTAAACTGACTTGATAGGAGCTGACTGCCACAGGGTGATTCTTGTCCTCTGACTTTGAGTAATGCAAGCTGAGCCTGCCTGAAATCTCCATTAGGGAAGCACAGGGCTCCTGCTAATTCCTGCAGACACCTGGCTCTGTGTGGATTGTCACACACAGCTCTTGCAGGAGTTGTTTATGCTGCAGCAAAGAGAGCATTAGAGAGTTCCTAATGTGAATTAAGTGCTCGCACAGCATGGATGAAGGGGTGAGTTACTCACAGAGCTGACTGAATATGCTGATTAACTTGCAGTGATCAAATTCTCCCCTGGTATTTCAGGTCTAGTACCTCCTCTGTACTAAGGAATTGGAAACATTTTTCTTTACTATGGACCTAATTTCTGTTGCAAATCATGCAAATCATGTGGTTATTTTGCAAGATTGACAGCATGCAGTAATTGCAAACATCTAGAGAGGTCCTGTCACTATCACTGCCCCATTTTTAACCCTCTGTAGTCACACTTCTAGTAATGGGAAAGCTGTTTATCATATCCTGCCCACTTTCGATTGTGAGGTGACCAAACAAAATGTGGTTTCTTATGGAGTTGGTTTATGACTGTATTTGCTTTCAGACACATTATGGGGACATAACCTCATGACTAACATGTTCACCCATATTTCATGGCCATGACTATTACCACACAGACACGATGAGCCAGGGTTCCTACAGTGCTGATGTTCAGCATTGGTAGGCTTGCATGTTGTACTTGTTTGATCACTGTGTACCAGAAATATGAAGCCATAGATCCAGGCTTTACATTTAGATGGAATGGAAACTGGTTCATTTTCCTAAAACAGGCTTATACATGTTTCTTTTATTTCAATTTATCCTGCCTCTTTCTAACTGGAACAGAAGGCATTTCTCAGCCCCCTTGGCTGCATGGAATGTAGGAGAGGACCAAATCATACACTCAGCCCAAGAGATCCAGGCACAGCTTTGAGATTTCAGCCATGCTCCAAGGAGAGTGCAAAGCTGTGTGGTGCTCATGAACTAGATACAGCTCCATTTATATTCCTCCTTCTTTTCACAGAATCATTAAAATTGGAGAGGGACCTCCAAGATCATCAGGTCCAACCTTTGACCAAACACCTCTGTGCCAACTAAACCACAGCACTAAGTGTCACATCAAGTAGTTTCTTGAACATTTATAGGGATGGTGAAATGTTGTGCAGAGAGAAAATTAGGAAGGCAAAACTTCAGCTAGAATTCAATCTGGCCACTGCTGTTAAAGAAGATAAAAAGTGTTTTTATAAATGTACTGCCAACAAAAGAGGGACAAGGAAAATCTCCATCCTTTATGGGATGTGGAGGGGAACATTATCACCACAGATGAGGAAAAGGCTGCTTTCTTTGCCTGAGTCTTTAAGAACAATTATCCTCAGGGCAACCAGCCCCCTGAGCTGGCAGACAGGGACAGAGAGCAGAATAGGTCCCCAAAATCCAGGGGGACCAATCAGACTCACAAATCCACGGGGCTGGATGGGATCCACCCAAGTGTAGGGGGGATAGAACATGAGTAAATAAAGGTAGTATAGAGAGTAATCTTATCCCCTAAGGAGTTGCAGCTGAGCCAATTATTAAAGATTAGGAGCAGGCCTGATGTTAACAGGCCACACCTGTAACCAATAAGAAGAGTTTTATAAAAGAGTGGATTGGTTGGTTGAGGGGAACTGGAGTCAGTTGGCTGCTGTGAGGACAAGGAAGAGGCAGTGCCTGGAGGAGCAGCCTATGAGAACCATCAAGGAGCTACAAAACTCTGGCAATATGGAACTGTTGCAGTATACGACAACAAATGGGGACTCTGATGTGATTTGGGATTAAACTATATGACCCTGTGGATGTGGGGAAAAAGGATTCAACTATATAACCCCATGGATTCAGGGAAAAGGACTTGAGTACTAAACTATTGTTAAAATATATCAATTGCAGTTATTAGTGTTTGTTAAATATGAGTATAAAAGATTTTGAAGATAAGTACTTTGTAAACTGAGAAAAGCTGCAAAACTGAACCAACACTCAGAAATATATATATTCATACTATAATGTTTTGTCTGAACATTTGTATAACTCTTACTTCTAAATGAAATATACAAATGCGTCATGATGTTAATTTATTTGAACGTGTTCCTTCTAGAAATGCTGCAACTCCGTAATTAAAAGAAAAAGGGGAAATTGTAGAGGGATAGAATGTAAGTAAATAAAGGTAGAATAGAAAGTAATCTTACCCCCTAAAGAGTTGCAGCTGAGCCAATTACTAAGGGTTAGGAGCAGGCCTGATGTTAACAGGCCACACCTGTAACCAGTCAGAAGAATGTTATAAAAGAGTGGATGGGTTGGCTCAGGGGAACTGGAGTCAGTTGGCTGCTGTGAGGACAAGGAAGAGTCTGTGCCTGGAGGAGCTGCCTACAAGAAAATATCAAGGAGTATGAAACTCTGGCAATATGGAACCATTGCAATGTAATGAACAGAACTCTTGCACCATAAGACAACACCCAAGGGAACTGGAAGAGCAAAACAACTTCTAATTATTACTAAGCATATATGACAATTACTTGCATGTATGACAATTATGCTTAGGTGCTTTATATACTATGTGGAAAATATAGGCCTTTGATGGATGAATTCTTGTGAATTATAGGTCTTCCCCATCCCCACCAGAGAAGGGAAACTCACCAAGTATTTATTTTTATTCTAAACTTTGAAATATTTTCAGTACTGGGAAAAAAAACCCAAACAAACCCCACCAAAACTCCCCAAAAACTAAATCTCATTAAACATACCTGATTTTTGATGTGGAATATTTGGAAAGGACTTCTGCTGATTTCTCCTGTACTTCCATTTTATCATATATGCTTAATTACAGAAGATGCATTTATTTGGCAGCAAGAAGCTTGTGGTGGTCACAGCCTGGTTTACATACCTGACTCCATGTGCAGTTGCTGTAATACACCACAAGAATTCTATTTTGAGGTCTGCACTCATGTTTGACTTAAAAGACCAAAGCTCTGTTGAATTGGCCATTATATTCTTTTCACCAACAATTAATTTGGTCTTGCAACCACTGAAAAATCTTCAGGGTCATGAGCTTTATTTCAAGCTTATAAATGGAACAAAACCCCACATCCAAGTTGAATTTCAGTCTTTGACCTGCTCTGATTCTTTTCCTCTGAAATAATCACTGTAATGGAAGCAGAGCTGCTCTGGAGCAATAAATTATAAATGTTGTGCTTGAGGCTGCTGATTGGGATGTGATTGAATAGATAATTTACAGATGACTACTGAACAAAGAGCCTCTGGTGGCTCAAAATAACCCATTTCTTTGTAAACTCTTGAAAGCAGGGGAAAGATAATGCCAAAAGCCCTCTCTGTTAAGGCCAAGGTAAGCACACAGAGTAATAAAACTCTGGCTGTGGAAATGAGCTGCTCCCTCTGGGAGGAAATGAGGGAAGCTGGAAGACCCAGATGGAGAAGTAGACACATGCTGTAGCATCTGAAGTGAGCAGCCAGTGGGGCATCAGCAGGAAAGGTTCCCTAGGTAACACCCAGAGAACCTGTTTGCTCCCCACTCCTGCATCTCCAAATGATGATGTTCCAACTGATCAAACAGTGGGGTGGAGAGGAGGAGCCTCTCTGTGCACAGCCAGCCTGGGCTGCACAGAGCTGGAAATAATGTGTTTAATACTCAGGCTCTTGCAGCTTGGAGTCTAACCTGAGAGCAGCAGAGCTAGACTGAGGAGTGAAAATATGGTGCTTGGGTGATGTGCTCTGAGACTGGAAAAGGGGGGGAAAAAGGGGAGATACCTGTAGATGTGATAGAGACAATGCTGCAAATCAAACCTGGGTGCATGGCTCGCCAGGGAATGCTGGGGGTTCTCCAGGGAATTCTGCCAGCAGGAATGGGTTTTCTGTTGCAACAGGGCTGTGTTACTCTGAGTGCCTCCTGCACTGATCCTGCCCACGTGTCTGTTCTCATCTCTGCTTCTGTTAACCAGTTCTCAATATGCTCATAGTGATGCCTTGGTTAAAGCAAACCAGTGATTTAATTCTTGGTTTCACTTCTAAGTTTTCAGTATTACAAGGACATTACAAGTCCTATTAAGCAGAGCAAAATAAGCTTTAGCCTGCACATTAGTTTAGCCACACTGAGTTACCATATAAATGAACAGTTCTGAAATGTACCCAGCTCTTCCACTGGATTTATGTTTCAGCACATATCACACAATAGATTCAACAAACATAGATCATTTTAAATGGACAGCTATGTACAAAATTATTATACAGTGTTATTACAAAACTTGAGAAATAAAGCTCTGAATTTTGAAAACACAGTACTGCACAGTCCCAGTTTTAAAGCCAAAGTAACATGATTCCACACGTTCTGCAGCTTGGACACAGACTCTCGAGTACAAGCAGCTGATAATGGAAATCAAACCCAGAGATTTACTACAGGATAAACTGAAAATGTGTCCAATAGAACACTGGAAAACCTCTTCCTTTTGCTTTAGTGAGAGAAACCAGAGCCCTGGCTCTCCAAAAATTGATGGTTGCATCAGCAGGTGTGACAAGACTACTTAAGACTACTGATGCACTTCAACTTAATTGCACATAAGCATCATGTAGGAACCAGACACTGCTTATATGGCCATATGCTTAGTAAAATAGAAAATACATTTTCTTTTACTTGCTTTTTCCCCCTGTAACCAATTTCCCTTGCTTTAAGTGATTAAGAGTGAAAATATATTTGTCTAATCTGGGTCTTGGACGTGGTCTGATATAAATCATCAGTGGGCAAGGAGAAGAGGAACTTAACACACCTCCACTTGTGATGGTACATCCACTGCCTAATTTATACCCTTAATTTAGTTGAGGCACTGCTGTTTTTAACACTTCTTCAAGGGCTAACCACTGCAGTCTGTTCTTGGGCCACAGTCAGCTGTCACTTCAAGAGGAGTTTGGCCCAAGAGCAGGTTGAAAGCCTTGGCTTCCAGGACAGTGGGTGACAGGTCTGACCCTTTCACCACCACTATGCACAGAGCCATCCCCTGTCCCACAGGTGCCCAGTGCACAGCCTGAGGGGTCCAAGGTCTCTGGGGAGGCTCTTTAGGTCCTGGGGAGGGGAGTGAAAGGCTGCATGAGGAGAGGCTGTGGGTCTTCATGGGGCAGAAGTTGTCCATGGTGGCATTTCATTGATGCAGAACCTGGAGTCTCAGAAGCTGGCAGCACTCCAGGGACACATGAGAGGTTGTCTCATACCTTCTGCCTTGCCATGACACCTGCAGGAAGAGGGGGAAATGCAAATAATTTGCAACTGTGAGTAAAAGTGGTGTGGTTTTGCATGCATGTGTATGTAATGGTTGAGGTGCTACTAGGGAAATCAGTTTCATCTGTTCCTCAGATAACCTAAAAACAGGTAGTTTGATGGACTTAATAAAAACCTCATGTTTCCAGAACCAATCTTGAAACCCCAGAGTTTGGGCAACTTTGCTTTAAAGTTTAGTTCAATAACACATATCCTTCTAGGTATTAAATTGCTGAGGTAACTAAATCTAGAGGATCTAGCAGGACTGTCAGAAGGATGGGGCAGCACACTGCAGCCTGTCTTCCTCCATAACTGATTCAAATACCATTTCTGAAGGCAGACATGGAGGCAAAGGGCTAGCAGGGAGATGAGCATTAGATCGATGACATTCTCACAGTCTATTTAAAAACTCCCCATAGACAATATGGGTCTGGAGAAGGGGAGGTGAAGCATCTGTCCCTCAAGAATGAAAGGAAAACCTGGACTCTCAATCCCTTCTGTGTCTTTGCAGGGGAAGGTTGATGTGCCATGTGCATGTCACAGCTGCCCTTCTGCCTTTTCCCTCCCTCCTTGCCAGGCTGTGGTCTGTACTCCTGCTTTGGTTTTCTTTTTATTTTCTAGGGAATAAACCAAGCAGATTTGTGAGCAGGGAAATTACTAAAGCCCAATTGCTAAAGCCCAGTTGCTCAAGGACTTGAGCTTTCAAGGCCTTTCTCTCCCCTAACCATTCCAAGTGACACAGAGGGGAGGAAAAGGGGAGCTGCACAAACAGACATGAACATTTGTCTCTAGGAATTCTCTAGGGTTTAGGGCAGGCACACTCAAAGAGCAGCTCTCTTGAGTTCAGGTGTTTGTACAGTCTCTCCTCTCTTTTACTGTCACCTTTATAAAATGATTCTTTAAGCTCTTGCTGGACTTGGCTGGAAATGAGTTGAGATGTTACCAGGGTGCACACAAACAGTGTGACCACCAGTGCCTTGATTCCAGAGGAAAAACACCTAAACCATTTCTTTCAAGACCAGGAAGATAATGTGGAATACCACTCTTTACATGTGAGAGCTCACATTTAAAGACATTATTACAGGAATTGCTGCATAACAAGATATGGTCAAAGTGAGGCAAGAAATCAGTAGCTCATTACAGTCTTTGAGTGCTCTGAAATATTATCACAGAGTCTCAGGCTGTTCCTGCCCTCTGCTGCTGTCAGGAAAGCTCTAAAAACTCATAAGGGCTTTGAGTCTTGATCCCTGCAGCTGGATCTGTACAAGAAGTAAGAAGATTTCTGTGGCTTCATGAGACCCGTTAACTTCCACATCAGCAAATCCACCAGAGAAAGAAATATCCTGTACCAAAAGAGAACTAGTGGGGACCTGAACAGACCATGTATGCTTGGGGAAAAACATAAAATGTAACAAAAATCAGGTGGAAGATCCTAGGAAAAAATACTGATTGCTAACACTCCAGGCTTGTTGAAAGTGTCTTATCAAGAAGTTCTGTCTTATCTGTCTCATCAAGACAGGAGCTGCATTTGGGAGAGGAAGCTGTCTGCAGGAGACTAAGACAAGCAAATGGGTTTTTGCTTCTGCTGCCCTTGCTTTGTGACAGTAGAAGAGGAGAAAGAGAAGTGCAGGTTCCAAGGTGCAGCTCATTGCTGCCCTCCTGACATCAAATCCCAGGTAGGCTCTGCTGGTGCAATGCCTGCCTGACTTCATAAAGGTCCTGTATGCCCATGCATTTGTCTGTGCTGCATTTCTATGTCTGCCCAGGACAAAACAAAACAAAACTGTGTTTCATGTATTTTTTTCAAACATGACTTTTTTTAAGCCTGTATGCTTAAAAAAAAATTTGAGTTAAGCTTAACTGGTGGTTCCAGCTGCCCTTCCAATGCAGCATGTGCTCTGGTCCTGGTGTACTTCTCACCTATGCTCCATTGCTAACATTTTCTGTTCCTGCAGGAAATCTTCCTTAGGATTTTTAAACCAACAGAGCTACTTGCACTTCATGTACTCCTATGGTAGTGCAAGGAAAGGACCAAAAGGAGGGCAGGAGTAGTGAGAACTGTAACTACCCAAAGTATATCCCATTTTCTCTTGCTAGCAGTGATGCTCCAGGTGCAGGAACAAAAGCAGCCCTGTGGGGAAATCCTGCACAGATTCCTCCTGTGTCTGTGCAGGAGCAGGGCTCCCAGCTGGGCTCCCAGCCCCAGGGAATGGGGATGCTGGACAATAAATACATTCCTTTCAGGAAACAAGACAAAGAGATTTGATGATATTGATTTAGTTCATAAGAGATGCTCATCAGCATGGAAAGGACAACGTGTAACTATGCAATTTCAGTACAGTGGGGATTTCACTTGTTTATTTTTCTTGCTTTTCTTTCTACTTACTGTAAAAACGGGAAGTTTTTCAAATGGAAGTCTCATCCTAGAACTCCTTTTGAGGGGCAATTCTATGTTGCTAGCATCAGTGAAGGATGCAGGGATGCAACTCTGGAGATGAATTTAGCTTTGAGTGGGAGCTGGTATCTTGCCCCAGCTAGTAATTACCCCTGGATCCAGTGTTTTATTCCCTTTTCCAGATATCCATATTTAAACAGTGCTATAGAAAGTGGCTACCCACAAGCAAACCAAATGTTCTTTGCTGGAGGTAGGTACTGAAATTGCATTTTTACAGTTTTTGAGAAAATAATGTGATCAAAGCAAGGACTTTGTTCATCACATGAAGTCTGATTGTTTGGTTAGAATAATGGCTTTTAATTATCTGCAGGGAGAAGCAGTTTGGCTGCTGCTGACACAGAGGACAAACATGTGGGCTGTGACCCTGTGTCGAGTGGAGATCAGCACTGACTCCACTCAACACAAGATCAACACCCTGGAGAGTAAAAATCAGAGTAACAAATTCATTTCACATGTGTTTGTGATTAGACACAAAGACAAAAAGCTCAGGTGATATGCTGAATACTGATTAGGTCTGTGAAGTCCCAGTGCTGTGGTTAGTTCACAAAAAAAAATTATCTTTGTGAGTTTACATACCTCATTGTGCCACACAATCTTTTTTTGTTTTATTATCTCCAGAATCAGTCTCAACCTCTGCTTTTGAACAAAAGAGAGACACCAAATATATCTGATCATGGCAAGGCCAAGGTAACAACAGGGAACTTTTCATTATGAAAACACTGTCTAGTAGCAGAGAGGTCCCTAAGAACACAGAATCTTTGACTGGTTTGGGTTGGAAGGGACCTTAAAGATCATCTAGATCCAACCCTCTTGATGCCATCCCTGGATGCCCAGGAAACTCTGTGGCTTTTGCAGGCTGGGGTCAGTTCTTAAGCCAGAAGTCCTAATTTCAGGTGTCAGGAAAGAATTGCCAGGATGGGAGCATGGGATGCTCCCATTGCTGCAGCTTCTGCTCCTCAGATGAAGCAAGTTCAGGAACCAACATTACAGGAAACAACTTCTCATTTGTGGCTTGTTTTTAACCAGTAGCATGTTTAGAAATGTAAATTACTACAACCCTGGGGCATGCTGCATTAAAAGGGTAAGTCCCTCTGTGGTAGCTGCTCAACCTATGCTGTCTTTCTCAGCAATGGGTATTCAAACCCTCCTTTCCTTTCTCCTTGAAAGGAAACACATCAAGCATTGGTAAAAAGAGACTTTCCCATTTGCCTGCCCATTTGTTTACCTCAGGATCTTGCAGGAAAGAGGCTTTGGAAAGGATATTTTGGTAGTTCTAAAGGCTGACAGACCCATCTGTATTCCCCATGAGGCGTCTCCAATTTGGGATTAAGGTACCCACCCAAGGCTGGCAGGATCTACAGGACCTGGACACTCTTCCCAGGTTTGGGACTGGCTGAGGATTTTGGTAAGGAGAGGGGGGCCTGTGTGGCTCCAGGAGCTGAGCTCCCTCCCAGCCCAGCAGGGCAGCCCAATGGAGGATGGATCCTTGGGGGAAGCATCAGCAAGATGCTCCTTTTCAGTGACTGACCTTTCCCCTCCCTCTGCAGAGATGGTTTGAGGGCCTGATGTTTAGAAGCACCTAAAGCACCCCTGGGGCAGGCTGTCAGGCAAAAGTGCTGCTGCAATGAGGGGAAAAACCAAACAAGCCCAAGGCAGCATGGAGGCTGCTGCTTTTATGTGTTTATAAGTAGTTCAGAGGGGTGATTGCTGATTAAGTACCGAGTATTAACTGCTCTTAATCACTGCTCTGGAGCCTAATGGAGCTCTTGTTTGCACATAACCGTGCCTGTAGCTGTCTTTAGCACACTTGACAGATGTGCTTATTGCCATCTTTACTGCATATGTGTAATGGGCTTTTGAATTATTGATTCATCATTACTCCTTTATAAACTACTTATACATGTCACCAGAATGAACTACGCTTGTGTTTTTCTTTTTAAAGCTCTTTCAGGTTTGAAAAATATAATAGCTGCATGAAACAGTGTGACTCCAGGGGCAGGGGGCACTGGGCCTTGAAGTGGAAAGAAACAGGTGTGTACAAATATATCAAGAAGGTTTATACAAATATATCAGGAAGGTTCCCACATTTAAGTCAGTCCCCAAGGGCTATTTATAAAATAGGCTACCTGAGTAGCTTTTGCTGTGCCTCTTCTTCTTCTTCCTTTTCCCTGATGGCCTCTGCTTTTCCCTGTCACTGTGAGGTTGCTCTGGGGTAAGTGTTGCTGAGCAAGAGGAGTCAGTGGCCGGCTCCTCTGAGAAGGACTTGTCTTGAGAGGTGTCCAACAGCGAGTCTGTACCAGGGTCTTCATTCTCCTTTGTCATTTCTTTAGACTCTGCCTGCTGAGCCTCATGGCAGGGAGCAGGCTGAGCACTGTCTGAGCCATCAGCTGGGCACTCCTTGTCCTGGCCTCCTGACATGGCCCTGTTAGCCCAGCTGAGTTGGTCTGGCAGAGCAGGGGCTGCACTGCTGCTCACAAAGCTGATCCTTGAGCCTATGTCAGCCACAGAGAAGCCAAGGGGGCCTCTCTCTGTGCAGGGCTGGAGCCCTTCCACGTTGTTTTTCTGCTCCATCCCAGGGCCCAGCGTGGTCTGAGTGGCTCCATCAGCTTCCACCATGCTCTCTGAGGGGCTTTTGGTCTGGGACTCCAGTGGCAGACTTCCTCCAGCACTGTTTGTAGATAATACCTGGCCTGAAGCTGAAGCATTTGTAACACCTCCACCTGTCTCCATTGGGGCAGTGGATGAGGGAGGAGTGCTTTCTGAGGGATGATCATCCTTGTTTTGCTCAGTCTTGCCATCAATCTGCTTCCCTGCTGCTTGTGGGTCCTTCATGCTCTGTCCTGTGAACAGAAACACACAATCAGCCACAGCTGCAGTCTCACCAGGAATCAGCCAAGATGCACCTACCCTGCAGAGGTTACAGGTCAGCAGCTGCCTGTGGAGGGAGCACTGACCCTAAAGCAGCTCCAATGAAGAGGCAGCACCAATTTATCCTCCCTGCACCTCCCCTCCTCATGCCCCTGTGGTCACCCTGGCTGGACTGCAGGCTCCAGCTCAGCTGTTTGTTTTCAGCAGGTGTTAATGTCTCTGCTACAAAATGGCTGAATTCCACGGAGGCTCCAGGACTTGCAAGGAAACCTTAAAGTCTACAGCAGAAGAGAGACCCTGCCTGTGAGGTCCTGGACCAGGCTGGACTGCTGGCTTGGTGTGTGAGGACTTCAAGGCTGCCCATTAGCCAGCCTCAACCTGCCCTTGCAGAGCAGGCCTAGGAGAGCCACGGACAGACCAATGTCCTTGGATTTGCCTAACTGCACTGACACTGAGGTCAAGAGACCTAAGAAACCCATGAGGCTGTCTCCTCACAAGCACCTAAAGGACTTGGGTACTTCTGCAAATAGGGTTTCTTATCTTTTTTTAAAGGGTTTCTTCAGTCTCCCAAGTGCAGACTAAGATGGGATGCAGCAGTCTGTAAGACAGGAACACACTGTGCTACTGAGACTTGGGAGCATGCAGGGATAACAGCAGTGCCCCATCAGCATGGTGCCATGGCTGACACGTGGGTCAAGCACCTCAGAGGGTTTATCAACACAGATGCAGGGCTATGCTGCTCCAAATTTCTGCTAATTTTGGTACAGACCTGGCTAGCAACAGCTCAAGGCTCTCTGCTCCTCTTCTCCTTGGCACTGGCTGCAAATAAAATGCCCCAAATGCAAACACAAAGGCTTCTGGCTGGTGCATGCTTGGCTCAGAGGCAGATGGGAATGAAGAGCTGCAGGTACAGTCAGGTCTGTGTCCTTACCAGACTGGCTTTCCTCCAGGCTCTCTGCAGATGAGGGTTTAGGAGCTGCCTCTGACTCGTGTCTGTTCTTTGTCTTCCTCAGCGTGAAGCCTTTCCTGATGTCGGCGAGCAGGGTGTCGATGACACACACCTCCTCCTGCTTCATCAGCCCCTTCTTGACTGGGGAGAGATGGGAGTTACCCCTGCCCCTGAGACAGGCCAGCAGCAGCTGCAGGGATGCCACTGCTGGAGGTGCCTCCTGCTGTCCCAGCACAAGCAGCCACTGGCCAGGAGCAAGGCACCCACAGCAGACCTGGGAGCAGCTCCATGATCCCACAGCAGTGCCCCATGATCCTACAGCAGTGCCCATGATCCCACAGCAGTGCCCATGATCCCACAGCAGTGCTCAGTGATCCCACAGCAGTGCTCAGTGATCCCACAGCAGTGTCCATGATCCCACAGCAGTGCCCATGATCCCACAGCAGTGCCCATGATCCCACAGCAGTGCTCCATGATCCCACAGCAGTGCTCAGTGATCCCACAGCAGTGCCCATGATCCCACAGCAGTGCCCATGATCCCACAGCAGTGCTCAGTGATCCCACAGCAGTGCCCATGATCCCACAGCAGTGCCCATGATCCCACAGCAGTGCCCCTGATCCCACAGCAGTGCCCCTTGATCCCACAGCAGTGCCCATGATCCCACAGCAGTGCCCATGATCCCACAGCAGTGCTCAGTGATCCCACAGCAGTGCTCAGTGATCCCACAGCAGTGCCCCATGATCCCACAGCAGTGCCCCATGATCCCACAGCAGTGCCCATGATCCCACAGCAGTGCCCCATGATCCCACAGCAGTGCCCATGATCCCACAGCAGTGCTCAGTGATCCCACAGCAGTGCCCATGATCCCACAGCAGTGCCCATGATCCTACAGCACTGCTCAGTGATCCCACAGCAGTGCCCATGATCCCACAGCAGTGCTCAGTGATCCCACAGCAGTGCTCAGTGATCCCACAGCAGTGCTCCATGATCCCACAGCAGTGCCCCTTGATCCCACAGCAGCCCATCCTGGCTGAACACAAAGGATTTGCTCCCAAGTCTTGGTGCTACAGCCTGGCACAAGTGGCACCAGCTCTGCCTGGGCACATCCCTGGTTGTCCCATGGCCGTGAAATATTCCATTTGTTATCAATGTTGGTGGGAACCTTTTTTTTTTTGGAGGAAAAATAATTCTGATTTTTCTTTCCTCTCTGCTTCATCCAATTGCATTTTTTTAGTCTTTCATTTTCATCCAGCAGAAGGCATATTTAAGCAATATGCAAGATTTTTGGGACAACTGTGGTGAAGAGAAACTATTCAAGTGTATACAAGGACCTTGGATGGTGGATAAGTCAAATGTCTCTTTTTAGATTTGGGATTCAAAAGTTATGTTTAGAAACTGGAAAAGTTAACTGAAATATTTAATTTGTGGTTATTTTATTTCTTCTTTGCTGTTCAGTCAGCAAACCTAAAATTAACTTCTCTGCCCAGCTGCAACTGTGGAAAGTCAATTCTTAGCTAGGGCTGTAAGACACCTAAAAGCCTTTAGTCAGCCAGCACCTAGAAACCTACAAAATAAATTACCACTACTGGTCCATTAAAGCAGGACCACCAAAGAGCCCCTATGGCTCCAGCTCTATTTTTTGAAGCCATTTCAGATACTCACTGACTTTTCCATTTTCTCCCCTCTGTCTCTTGCCCTCTTCCTCTTCTAGCTGCTTTTTCCTCTTCTCTGCTTTGGCAGCTTGCTCCTTTCTGTCCTTGTTTTCCTGCAGGGAGGTAACAATGGCATGAGAAAGTGGGGTAAAGAAGCTGATGAAGAGAAAGGAGATCTATAGATGAAGGAAGAGAAATTCTAGCTTTGTCCTGTGCAATAATTAAATTGGGCATTGGGAATAAGGGCCAAAAATGGTGAGAGAGGACTGGGGGACTGCTGACTTGGCCAGGACTCTGCCAAATCCCAGCTGGAGGTGGCAGTGGTGCTATGCCTCACACAGCTACCTGCAGTGTGCTCACCTGCCTGATCTTGAGCTGAGGTGAAAGTGGGAGACACCGAAGCCACATTTTTTTCCACAAGGTGGCTTTTTTACTACATATCCCCCTTCTGAGCCTGTTTGCTCAGGTTGGAGCAAAGGGTGAAGTTTTTAAGCCCCTTTCCCCACAACTTGCACACTTGGCCTAAAAGCATCTTTGTGATTGACTCTGCAGCTGAAGTTGCAACAGAATCACAAATCCCTGGTGTTTGGGCCAGGCCCAGCAGCACCAGAACCTCCATCCATGAGGATGGATGGAGAAGGGATCAGACACCACTTCAGAGGGAGACCTGATGCCAAGTGCCAAAAGGAGGAGGCTGTAGCCAGGATGCCCGCTGGACTGGGGTGTCCATCCCACCCCTGTCCATTGGAGCAGCTTCCATCTTCCAGGAAGGGATGCTCAGGATCCTGTGTGCAGGTGCCAACCTTCAGGGCTCGGATGAAGAGGTCTCTGAAGGTCTTCATGATGCTAAATATATCTTCTAAGGACAACTTGCTTGGATCTTCACAGAGATAATTTGCAAGTTCTTCTCTCTTCTTTTCAATGGTTTCAAATTCTTCTTCCAGTTTTCTGGAGGCATCAATGCTGTCCTGAAACACATTAAATGCACACTGTAAAACACCATCCAGAGGACAACGAGTGAAGTGCACTCGCAGAGAAGGGATTAGAGCTTAGAGCAGGACTCTGAGTCCTGGCTTTTAACTGCAGCTTTTGGAAAGCAGGTGGGAAGAAATTAAGATTTACAGATGGTCTTCACTCTTGGCAACTGTGCTGTGCCAGTTTACAGGGGTGTCTTAAGCAAGACATGGACAGCTCCGTGCAAAGCTTAATCCCAAGGAAAGGGCCTCACTCTGGTGATCCACAGAGAAGGTGACCATCTTCTCCTAAAGTGAGGAGTCACACAGAAGCATGGACAGAGCAGTTGGGGCAGCATCCTAAGAAATCAGCCTTCCCAAAGGTATCTAAGTTTGGGGTGCAGCTGGCCACTGCATATTTGGGTTGTACAGCATTGCATCTTATTTCCAAATCTGAGAGCATGTCTTGTGGCAATATTTTCTCCCCTCTCATGAGGCTCCTGAGCTGCAGATGTACCATGCAGCACCTCTCTGTGTGTAATGGGGGAGATCCAAGGTAGCTCTGTTACTGACCTGGATGGGTTTCTCATACTGCTGTTTCACATCCTCATTTGATGATAAGACTTTCCGCTGAAGCTCCAGCAACTTCTTTAAATTGGTACCGGACTCCGTGCGTATAATGTCAAGATTAATTCTGAAATCACACAGAACCCTGCCATTAATTCTGAAATCACACAGAACCCTGCCATTAATTCTGAAATCACACAGAACCCTGCCATTAGCTGACACTCCAGCATCTTGAGCTGACCAAGGAGTGGACAAGTCTGAACTGGTGCTTTGGTCACCCCTCTGCTTCCCACCACTTCCCTGAGCTGAACCCTGTGCTGTGAACTCTCTATACAGACCAAGCTCAGGGAAAACAGCTTCCCCCCACAGCACTTATGGAAAGGCTGCCAGGCCTAGCTACAGTTCTGTGTATTGGGTAGATGAGTGCCAAAAAAAGCCCACCCCTTCAAAAGGCTGTTCTCCACCCACCATGCTCAGCATTAGCTCACTTCCCCTGCCTGGAGGGACTTCAGAAATGTCTGGGTAGCTGACCCTCACCAGCTCCTGCCACCACAAAGGCAGTGCACATTTCAGAAAGGTCTGGGAGGCAGCTTTAACTGACTGCTCTGCAAATTTCAGTCCTAAGTGTTGCCAGCTGTAGTAGAATTATTATATATTAAAGGCCTTTCAACATTCATCAACCAAATCTTTCAGTTCAAACTATGTAAGATGCCATCTTGTTAATCTGTATACCAGCTGTGTGTGTCCTAATTTCTGGTACATTGTTGATGTGCATGGCATTTATTTTTGTTTTTAATTCAAAGGAAGTGACACACAATTTTACCCTGCTGCTTTTGAAACATATTCAAGATCCTTTGGCAGTTCCAGTAGGTCCTTGTGGCTGTTTTCTACTTCCTGAAGAGGAAGAGAGAAAGAAGTGTTATTTGGTGTGTGGCAGGAGCCAAGGGGAAGCTGGGGGGAAGACACATGGACAGAAGTGTCCAGGAAGGATGACTGTGCTGTGTTCTGCTATTGCCCCCCTGTCTGTAGTTTGCACATTCAGAGAGGAAAGGCATTTCCCCTGGCTATAAAAACACAGAAGAGAACTTAACTCTCAGAAATACTCATAGTTCAAAGCAAAGCAGAGCTCTTCTTGAGCATAGAGGGAGGCAGCACTGTGGTTTGATGCAATCTGACACTTCCCACAGTCCCAGAAGGATATTAAAAGGCCTTGAGTCTTGCATTCTTTACTTTCACAGCTCTCCTTGCTGAAGCCACTGCCAGCTAAAGTGGGGCTTGAACATGAGCAACTGAAACCAAGGGACATTGATGAATGAAGGTGGCAGAGCAGAGCATGGAGAAAAAAAATGATAAAAACAGCACTGCAGGGAATAGGAGAGCCATGGGGGCCTGGAGAGAAGCATGAAAAGCCTGAGCACAGTCTGGAGGAAGAGGGAAAGTCCATGGAAAGGCAGAAAGGCTGAATGGGTACAGATGAGCCAGGACAGATTTGTGCTCTGTGGTTTGCAGCTGCTGATGTGCAGATTGCACAAATATGAAAGGGAGTTGCAGACACTGGGGGAAAAGATGCTGGAGGGAAGCAGATCAAGTCCTAAAATAAGGAGTAGTGCCCACAAGCAGTCTCCACCAGAGTCACCAAAGTGATTCAAATCCTCCTGACTTGTGACACTCTGGGGTTTGCCAGGGAGGATGTGAGTATGAGCATGTGGCATTAGCCAACAGCAGAGCAGGAGAAATGTTTCATCTGTGATAAAACCCTCCCTCTTCCCTACTCTGCAGGACTTGGCAGTGGTACCTCCAGAATATGGTGGAGCAGGGTAATGCGGGTTTGGTTGGCTTTGGTTTCTGTTAGTTTGAGTAAAGTGCTGATTTTAAAACCATCGGCGTCACCCGTGTGACTTCCCTACAAGAGAGAAAAAAAGCAGATGTGACTCCTGTGTCCATCCAAATTACAACCCTAAAGGAGATCATTCACAGACTGTGATGAGGAAAGGAGAAGACAAAAAAAGTCCTTACGTAGTTCAGGAAGTTTCCAACTTTGAGAATCAGTTGACAAAAGACTGGCAGGCGATGACTGGTCAGAAGATCTGAAAAACATAAGGGACTTTTTAGCAAAAGCTTGTGTTACACCAGAACATTTCCTAAACTGCACTGAAATTGGGATTCTGAATTCCACCAATCAAATCTGGTATTTGGCTTTGCAGCCCAATGCCCAACCAGCAGAGAAACTGATTCCATGCAGATTCAGTTCCACGGGCTCTCAAAGTCTTTGTTGACTTATGTTTCTTTCTTTACATCTGGTCTCTCATTTCCTAATGGCAAATAACCTGCAGTGGGACCCTCCTCACTAACAGCAATCAAGATCCAGCCTTCCTTGCAAGTTTCCCAGAGTGGGCAATGGTAACTCAAATTTGATCTTGCAAACTTTAGCTGTGCTGTGAAGCCAGTTCTGACTGCACTATGATCACCTGCCAGCTGCTAAAACCAGGCATGCTCATGCTCTTCCTGGTCTCTCATGGTAGAGGTGATTATTGACCAGGCATGAAGAGTGCAGTCCCTGTCCTTGCTCTTACAACAGGGTGCTGCAGTGCTGTGCTTTCTGAAGCACTCAGCTTTGAGGCAGGAACAGCTCCAAAAAAACAACTGGGCTGCTGGGAAGTCGCTTCAATTTATCCCAGCAAACAGCTGTAATGCCAGCTGGAGAAACCCCCAGCAGGAGTTGGGGCAACTGGCCCTGTACAACAGGTGACACTTGGCAGTGCCAAGAAGGGCACACTGCTCTCAGAGGAGTGGGACCAAAGGTTTCTGCCACAGGAAGCCAAAATCTACTGCATAAACTTTCTGTGTACTCACCATATTGGAGCATCAGCAATTTATAAACCAAAATAACAACCTTTTTCTTCTGGTTCCATTTCTAGGCAGGGAAATACTAAAGCATTGCTTTTGGGGGAAGTTTTCTGGCAGTAGAGAAAATTGCTGTATTATGAAGTTCTTAATTTGGGAAATAATGCTGGATGGATGAATTAGCTGCAGCAGGGCCAGCTCTGCTGTCTAAATTCAGCTCCTTTGAAAGGGCTGATGAACTTCCAGCACTTCACCATTCAAAGTGTTTCAGGAGAATACATCTGCTGCAGAAAAAGTGAGATGAGGATGACAGAAAATAATCTTTGGTCCTGTTATGGGCTTTGACCATCAGTGGAGATACCTAAAGTTGCATCCCATTTGCAGCAAACCAGTGAATGGATCACATAGGAGTTCTTTGGGGTTTGGGTAGTAATACTGCAGAGCTCCAGGGGAGTTTTGGGGGTAACACTGCAGAGCTCCAGGGGAGTTTTGTGGGGGTTAAAATTCCCTGTCTTAATTCAGAGCCAGGAATAAGCTCAGGTCATGCATACCTTCACAGGCTCTGCGGATGGCTTCAGCTTTGGGCTGAATCATGTCCAGCACGACGGTGGTCTCTTCGCAGATCAGCATACACTCAATGCGCAGCTGGTAGCTGAGGGTGGAGATGGATCTCAGCTAAAGGCACTGGGATCCCAGCCAGCACAGCAGCCCCTTTCCCACATCACCAGCAAGCCCATGCCACCCCACAACACGCCAACCACATCCACACCAAACCACTGGAGTGGCCTTGGAGGGAGGAGAGGTGCTGCTGCTGGCCCTGAGGACCAGCAGGGATGTGGGTTCTGCTGGTGCATTGTGATCATCAAAGGGAAGGGTTTCCCCTTCTTGGCACTGCCTTTCACCCAGTTATGGAGCCTCCTTGGGCAGACCTGACCCTGAGTCTGGGCCAGCTTCAGCTGGTTCAGAGGGAGAGGATGTGCTGGATCAGGAAGAGCCCTAAGGGTAACAGAGAGAGGGATAGCTCCAAGGTGGAAGGGGAAATCCAACAGTTATATCCATCAGTCTTGGTCTGTGAGGCTCCTATAAAGAAACTTAAACTTCCCAGAGGTAAATCAAGAAACAGATTGGGCTGAAGTTTTTGACTAAAAAACCTTACCTGGGAATCTGAAGGAGGAGAAGATAGAACTGATCTGCATTTGCTAGCTTTGATTTCTCTTCTTTGAAGGCCTTCAGGTTTTCTATCTAATGAGAAACAGAGAATCAAGACTGCAGGGCTGCTCTATGTGCTCAGCTCTGTGAACCAAGGGTGGTGTTTTCCTCCTGACCTCATGCTTTTCAGGCAGCAGCTTCAGCAACTGCTTCAGAACCTCAACATCAAACTTGGTCCGGTCCCCATTCTGGATCATGGCAGTCACCTCTTCATTGGAGCTGCAGGGAGAAGGAGCAGAGCCAGCCATCAACCAAAGACCACTTTCCAACCATCACACACTACCAAGAGATTTATCTGTGCAAGCACTCTGTGCTTTCCCTAGTAAAGAATCATAATAATCCAAAGGGAAAGGGATCTCCCCACAATTAACTTAGAATCAGGACCGGGATCCCTGCTATGACCCAAATCTTATTTCTGGCCCTGATCAAATTATTCAAGGACAGAGATGAATCCTGCAACTGAGATCCTGTCTCTGAGCTTTTCTTTAATCTTAAAAGAAAATGGAACTTTTCATTTGTCCATTGGCCCTGATTTGAGGAGGGATCTGACCTCCAGGTGTGTCTCACAGTCTGTGCCACAACTTTATCTGTAAAATAGAGATCTAACTCCTTTGCCAACATATGGGGAAGTTGTATGTAAAAACATAATTAAACCCCTAAATTCAGTATATTAAAGACAGTGTAGGACAAAATTGGTAATGTTCAGATGATTTAGTAGCATGGACCACCAAAGCACATTGCCTAGAAGAGATTTCGTGAGGACCTTCCAGATACTGCAAAACCTGCTCAAAGTTCTGTCAACTGTCACGAGAGCTAGCCATATCTTACCATTTAAATTGCTTCAAAAATATGTTCAAATTGAGACTTTTCTTGGAGTCCAAAAATGTGATCTTCATTAAAGAAAAAGAAGATATCTCATATTAGATGAGCTGTCTGCAGGGATCTTTACTCGAAAAAACGAGGGGCTCTCCTCACCTCCTTCGGCTCTGCCTTCACTGGTGCTGCTGTCTTCTCCTTGGGGGTTGGCTGTGGGAAGCAGAACAGCTGCTCAATGCTGCTGTAGTTGGGCTCTATCACCTCCTCACTGCTGCTGCTCACAGAAGCCCACATGGAGTGGCTCTCTGAAAGAAAGGAAAAGTGTTCAGACTGGCTGCAGGGAGAGCTGAGAGCTCCTGACACCTGGGACAAGGTGAGCTGCTTGCAAGGGACACTCTTCAGGATGTGAATGAAATAAGAAGAGACATATTATTCTCTCAATATGACATATTTATCCATATTAGTGGACAAATGGTCATTACTGAGGAGGGGCAAGTGCCACAGGTGGGATCCAAAGGGGCTGAAGGGCAATGAAACCTGCTAGGGGGAGGCAGCACTGGGCACACAGAGGCTGTGCAGCTCCATCCCTCCCTGTAAAACTCTGCTCTTCTCCATGCTGGGCAAACTGGATCAGCGTGACAAGGACCTCAGACATTTCATTTCTAGTCCCCTGGTTGATATAATTTTTGTTTCCCTGCATCCTAACAGAGGGACTGGGCACAACGTGAACATTTTCTGACTGTGTCTTTCTCCATTTTTCATTTTATACTCAAGTCTCCTTGTATAATGCTGGCTACAAGACTGCTTGAATTAATTTCTACTGCAATTTCTTAAATCTTAAAAAAAAATAAATCATCACTCTAACATGCCTGTAGAAGACTCTACTGCAATAATCCCAACATTTTACTGCTCTTGTGATTGAAGACTTGCTTTATTTAGATTTCACCTCTGCCTACTTTCATGCAGTAGATGCCTTGCTTGTCTAGGACAAAGCTGAAGCTGACACAGCTTCTCCAAGCTTCTTCTCACATTTCATGCTCCACTTTGAATCCACTAGTAGAGGGAAATGTAACCCAAAAATCAAGAGATATGTGATGTGATCCTCACATGCACTCCTACTCATGACTTTAATATACCCAGATACAAGCACAGATGAGCTGGGCAATAAAAGTCTGGGGAGCTCAGATCAGAGCCTGATCTAAGGCACGTCATAGTGATTAGGAAAATATTCCCATCCCTTTCTCTTCTTCTAAGTTCAAAGTATTGTAGTTATAAACAAGCTACTCCATAGTACTAATTCAGTTGGAATAGTTACTGTTATATTAGTAGCTTCACATTATCTTTATATCAGCTCTGTAGGTCAAAAATAACAGAAATCAGGGAAGTTCTATATCTAAACAGAGTCAACCACATCTGACAAACTTTAAGATAGTATTCCTTCCCCTGGGAAGCAAAAGCAGCAGTGACTTTATGCCAGAAGCACCCACCTCTCACCACATTGGAGGGCAGCTTCTGCCAGTTCAGCTTCTTCATTCTCAGCGTTGGTGTCTTCACTGTCTTGTGGGGGGGCCTGCCCAAGCCCAGGGGGCAGCTGAACTGGGAGGCCACCACGGCTTCTATGTGATCTCCTGGCATGCCAGGAAGGAGGGGTGGAGGGGGAGGGATGCCACCCATGCCAGGTAATGGAGGTGGAGGGGGTGGGATACCAACCATGCCAGGTAATGGAGGTGGAGGGGGTGGGATACCAACCATGCCAGGTAATGGAGGTGGAGGTGGTGGGATGCCACCCATGCCAGGCAGTGGAGGTGGAGGAGGTGGGATACCAACCATGCCAGGTAATGGAGGTGGAGGGGGTGGGATACCACCCATGCCAGGCAGTGGAGGTGGAGGAGGAGGAATGCCCCCCATGCCAGGCAATGGGGGGGGAGGAGGAGGAGGGGGTGGAGGGGGAGGGATGCCAGGGAGCGGAGGGGCTGGGGGTGTATTTGTCATGGGGGATGTGGGGGTCATGGCTGCTGTGCCAGAGGGTGCAGGTGGTGTGGCTGGAGGTGCCGGGTTGGGAGCGGTGTTGGAGGGAGGGTTGGATTTCTCTGGCAGGGCACAGCAGGCTGTGAACTGGCAGGATGAGATCTTCTTTTCATTGTCCAGGGGCCCTGAGGGTGTTGCTGGTGCCCTGGTGGGGTTTGCTGACCCCACTGCACACCGAGCTGCCCGTGCACACGGCTCTGGCTCAGCCTGGGCAGCTCCAGCTGCGCTCCCAGACAGGCGGTGCTCAGCTCGCTTCTGCCTGCCGGGATGGTTCTTGATAGACAGCAGCCTCTCAATGACTTCTTCAACTGTGTTCCCTTGGACTAGAGAAGGGAGTCAGGGTCAGGGAAGGGAACAAGGCCCACAGTTCATCCTCTTCAACCCTCTCCAAGATCTGGAGCCATGGAGAGTCCATTTCCTGGTTTCACTTTACACAACTACACTTTTGGCTTCTAGGCAATTTCCTTCCCATGCGCCCAGCCCACAAAACACTTCACAGCACGCCTGCCAGCAAGACAGGCCAGCACCAGTGGCAGGATGCCAGTGAGGACAGATTTCCACTGACTCTCCTGAGCCAAAGCTCAGGGATTAACCATTAAAACAAGACTGGGAATCCCAAGCCCACTGCTAAATGTGGCCACCCACATGGATGAAGCTTATACAGAATGTATAACTTTGTCTCACTCCTGTTCAGCTCTCACCAAGTCCCACAGATTATTTCCTGCACACTGGGGAAAGGCTTTATGGGACAAGGGGAAACAAGAGGAGTGAGCAAGGCTGGATGGATGTGTCACTCTTACTGTCATTGGCGAGTAAAAGGGCTCTGTTCACTACAGCATCCAAGGATTCCCAGAGCAGGAGGCTGGAGTGATGAGAGGGCTCCAGGTGCAGCAGGCTCTGTAGGATGGACAGCAGCTGGACAGAGACTGGAGAGCGGCTCACCTGGAAGACAGAGCAGCTTCTGTCACAGCCAGGCAAAGCGGATTAACTTTGCCATTGTGTGAGGGGCACCCCATGTGAGGGGCAACTTACTTTGTTGAAGAGAGATGAAAAGACCTCATGATGATCATTCATGTTTATGCCATCACATATCCTTAACAACTCCTCATCATCCTCTATTTTGAACTCCTCAAATGTGTCACACTGGATAAGCAGATCCTCCTCCTCGATATCTCTGCAATATTACAGCATTTGTTTTCAGTGGAGAGCCCTTTACTCATTTTCAGATTACTGTTTTTGTTAAATGGCTTTCATCTCTTTGCCTCTCAGACTCAGCCAGTTGGTGTTGAAAGCACCCAACTCTGCCTGATTTATGAAGGAGGAGATGCCGTCAGTGCATCCTTTCTTGAACTGAATGTACCTCTTCCTACAACCAACAGATACAAAGGAATGGGACTTCTCATGGCATAACCTGGCCCAGCACAGGCTTGCTATGGAATTCTCCTCGGAGCTGTAACAACAGTGTGGCATTTTGACCTTTCTGAAACAAGGCCACCTTCTTTATTTTTTTAAAGTCAAGACTAATTGAAAATATTTCAGTGATGTCTCTATTTGAGAAACTTCCTTCTCTGTTATTCAAAACTGGATTAAAAAAACGTGACTTTTTCAGCACTCTCAAGACTACTCAGTCTTAGAATTTTAAAGTTGCTGCTCTAATAAAAGATCTTCTCTTCCCTAATTTTTATGGTGTTGGATGGAGCAATTTCAGTTACATGGATAACTGCAACTCACATAAACTGCATTCTAGAATTTATCACATATGTTTCTGATCGAACATGATTTTTAAATTACACTCAGATATGCATTAGTAAATTGTTTTAGCTGGAGCCTCTGGGACCAACAGCAGCAGTGAAGGGGTGTTGAACAGAGTGAGCTGCTCAGTGAGCCCACAGCACTGCTTCAGATTCAGTCTGGAACAGCCTGAATGAGGACACTGCCACTCCATCTGTGCCCAGAGCCTCTGTGCATGCCATCTGTGCCAACAGCTGTCCCTGTGACACTGTGGTTGGCAAGAGCATCTTAACACTGGCCAAATGCCTCTAGCTCCCATGGAATGGGTGCACAAGCATGGTCCACTCCACCCAAGCACACTGCACTTCACACAACAGAAGGCTGGATAAGTATTAAGTTTCCAAAGCTACTTCACTGTGAATTGCATTAAAAATAATAATAAGTAGAGATCCTTACCTTAGCTTGTCTAAAACATCCAACAGCTGAAGCCCTGGCAGATGAAAAAAATAGATATAGTTGCATTATGACCCACTTGGTACTGAATTGTTCTGATCTTTATATATGTTATGTTCATAAACACTTTTTGTTGAGAGAAGAAGGGAAAATATATTCAGGTGGACCTATCAAAGTGGGTAGAGTCATCTGGTAAATGATGAGACACCATAGCACACATCTGCAGCACCTGTGTGAACCACTGCACAATCCCCCTGGGGTTATTGAGTGACACAGGCACTTTTGAGGCCCAAGTGACCTCAGTCCAAATTAGATATCTAAAGTCAGTCTGCTACTGTCAAATGTTCCTAGATCTCCATGGAGAGAAATGGAGCCCAGGCTCACCAACTCAGATGCACCCAGCACGTGAGGTGAATCCCAACAATGGTACCTAGGAGCCTGGGATTCTAGCAGTTGGAAACTTCTGACCCATGGGAAAGCCTCTGAGTACACACTCAGTGAAGCTGTGTCGCAGACATTTTTTCATGGAAATCCTTTCTTTGGGATTTGTGCATCTTCTGGGAAGCTGAGGCCCCAGAAGGAGAATGTAAACAATGATTATCAGCTGCTGTGACAAGCAATAGGATGCACCTGTGATTGGTTCATGTTCCATGTGTACAATTAAGGGCCAATCACAGGGCAAGCTCTCTGGAACACAGGGACAGAGAACTCTCTTGTTTTTGGATTCTTTTCTATTCTATTCTTAGCTTAGCAAGCCTCTGCAACTTCTCTCCTTATTCTTTTTAGTATAGTAATAATGTATTATATATCATATATCAATAAATCCAGCCTTCTGATCATCAACTTGTCCTTCTTGTCCTTCTCTCACCATGGAGACCTCCTCAGGTCGCAGTAATAAAGCTGTGTGTACTCAACTGAGTACACACAAAGTGAAGAAACTTTATCAAGTCTTATGAGTAATTGCAATATATGGAAATGTGGCCACATAAGATGGTTGGTTATAGAAATGCTCTGAAGAAGCTTAAGTGATACAATGCTGATGGGATTCCAGAAAAGATCAAAGCTATGGGAAATCAGCAAAGTAAAAAAAAATCTGTTGACAGAAAGGCTGTTGAGAATAAAGGTCAAAAGAAAGAAGAAAATTAATATTTGAAGTTTTGCAGTATTGATATTTTGCAAGCTCCCCAGCCTCTTCAGGCACCTTATGGACACATCTGAAAAAACCTCATTTGGTAACTGACTCTCTCCAGGGAAAGGTGTAACAAACATCCTTACCTATGAACTCGTTTCTGATCTGTGTCCTTGTTCTTAGCTCCTCTTTGCCCAGGATGATGGCATTGATGGCACTCAGCAGTGTCACCATGTAGGGCACGTTGTCTGTGTTGGACAGCTCGTTCATGATGATGCTGAACCGGTACTGCTGGTTCTTCACACTCTGAGGGAAACACAACTGAGATTATGACAAGGATGGGCTGAACAGACAGAAATGCCCATGAGTGTGGTGCAGGCTTTCAGGTGGAATTAGCATCTGAAATCCTCAGTTTGTCCCACTGTGCACCGGACAGGAAGACAGGGGTAAAAGCAGCACTCCTCCATTATGGAGCAGGGGCTGGTTGGCACAGAAAGGCATTGAAAACATCTCTTGGATCCCCTTGTGCTTTCTGGTAAATGTACCTGAGCTCGTGGGCAGTGAAACCTGTGGATGTGGCACCATTTATTCTGCTGATCTGGTGGTGCCAGAAAGCACCTTGTGGTTGGCAGTCATCTGTCCACACAAGTCACAGAACAGCACCACAGACCTACACTGACCACAAAAAACTTCCTACAGCTTTCACTTTAAAAACCCCTACTTCTCTTAACCAAAACAATGCAAAATAAACTTTATTCCCACAATTTTCTGTGGTATATGGATCTGTCTGCATGGATCAAGGCTGAGCCATTCCTCCTGCTCCAACCAAACACTTGCCTTGTAATGGTCCAAAGCATCCAGAGCCAAAGAGTGGCCATCTGATGAGTAAATGCACAGTGCAGCCAGGAGCTCAAATATTTGCTTTTTGACCATGACATTAGTTGTGTCAAGTGCTGTGGGAAAAACAGAACAAAACAAATCAGAATGTATAATGACATTAATGTTTTGAATCTCAGCGTCTTCTGCTACATGAATTATGAGCAGTCATAGAAAAGAGACTGAAGAAGGGGACCCAGTACAACGGAAGATGAGAAGAGAAATATCTTAATGTACAGATATCCCATCCCAATAGCATTGCATGATGATAACTTCTAGAGGGAACAGTAAATGCTACTGGTATCCCCTTGGCATTTTGGTGCAGCCTGTGGTTATTCCTCTTTTCCATGTCCCCGTGACATGCTGCAACAGCAGCCAAGATTTTTCCGCACTCACGAAATTTATTTCCCATTTTCACATATGGGTATTTTCTAGAACAGCAGATGAACAATTTGCTTTGATTAATGACATTTATTTTTTGTGCAGAAAAGCTCAATATGCATATGAGTTAGAGCAATTGTTCCAATGGGTCCCATGTATTCCCTTTTTGCGCTACTCTGTCTCTATGAGCCTTGGGAGCTGGGAGGGAATGCATTAGGCTGTCTTGTTTTTCCTATATTAGAGCACAAAGAAGCTCCAACACTGAAAATCCAGGATATCCCCCTGTTTTCACAATACAAAAATGCCAGGTCCATATTTTATATGGACTAAGAAAACACAGGGTGAAAAGGAAAGAAGGGGACATCAAAACAGAAGAGAGAAGCAAGTCAGCTTTCAGACTAAATGCATTTTAAAAAGCTATTGATAAGGGTTTCTGGGAACAGAAGTTATCCTTCCAGCACCATTAAGTGCTGTACAGTAAGTCCTACAAGGTGCCCTAATGAATCTCAAAGGTAATGATGAGCCAAGTGAATGGCAGGAGAATGCAAGTGGTGTTACCCACCATCTTCCAGGAGGAGCAGAGTGAGCAGCACAGAGAGAAGGCTCTCTTGAGTCCAAGCATGCCACTTGCCCTCCTCTTTGCAGGCTACAAGACTCCAAGCCCTTTCAGTTCCTCTCCTCTGCCCTCGGGGCTCTCAAAGATTGAACAGCAAATGTCTGCTGACAACCAAAGGGTTGAAGATTTCTCATGCCTGTATACAGGTAAGGCTGGGTTTATCCCCAGCTTCTCATCAAACTATGGCAATATTTGTAGCACTGGGTGGCAAAGGCAATGTGACTGCATAGAAGTTTTATTTTAAAGAAAAGAACAATCTCATGAATCAGTTGTGACCAACAATTTCCAACTATCCTGGTGCAGGGCGGGAGGATAAGCAACAGGAAAGTGCCCCCCTCAATGCTGCATGTGATGGATGAGGCAGGAAGGTGTCCTCTCACCTTGGAAGAGTTTTCTGACATAGCCCTCGTTGCTCACAATGTATTCTATGCCCTTGTGGGAGTTCATCACTGCTCTCACACAGCTGATGCAGGTGAGCTGAAGCAAGGCATCTGATATCCTGGCCACTCCTCGCCCTGACAGCCTGTCCAGGGCCTCCAGGAGCAGATCCAGCCCAGACAGCTCCAGGAACTGCACCATCCAGGCATCATCACTGTTCTCCAGCCTCTTCCTCAGCCCGGAGTAGTTCACCACGGAGGGCATTTGCAGCAGGCGGATGCACAGCTCTGGCTCTGCATTTTCCAGGTTGGCCTCTGACTGGTCGGTCTCCTGGGGCCCCAGCTTCTCCTTCAGGGCAGCCCACTTCTTGTGGGCACCTTCCTTTTTGATTGACATGGTGAACGGTTTGTTCTGAAAGAAAAAGAAAAGGCAAAGTGAGACATTTGTCTGGACTGACCAAAAACGATCCAGTAGCCCTGCTTTTTAATTAGTAAATTAATTAGTAATTTAATTAGTGTTTAATCAGTAATTGGGATGTAAATTACAGCAGGTAATTTACTACAGCAGGTCTGAGCTCTCCAGCATGTAGCATGTACACTGGAACCAGTCCTCTGTTGAAGAAACTCAATATATGCCCACCTTACCCACACACATTACATTCAGGCTCTGAAGACTCTGTGGAGAGACTTTTAGCACATCCAAGGCAGCAAACACAGCTTTAAAAGTAGCCAATTTGCACCACTCAATTGCCACTACCTGTTTTCATGCAGTGAAAGGAAAAGGTTGGAAGCAGCATTATCAGCTCTGCACTCCTAATGCCCATTAAACCACTTCAAAATCTCACTGTGCTGGAGAGGCTGTGCAGTTTCTAAGCATTTGTAATGGGATGGAGAAATAATTTTGAGCATATCCTGCTCATAAGAGCATATGATTACCCTGTTCCTTTTTTGCTTTCATTTCTTTTGACTGATGTTGACGTTAATTTTATAGCACTCACTTAATCTCTTCCTGTCTGCTGCAATAGCAAATATGTTTGTACACATGGTGTTTATGCCTGATAATGTCAGAGCCTGACAGGCTGAGAGTGCAGGTACAGCAGCAGGAGGCTGGCTACAAAAACAGCAGAGCAGGTTTTAGGACATGGGGAGCAATGGCCCATCTCCCTGGAGGACATGGCCTGGCTGGACAGGAGCAGCAAGGAAGGCCAGGAACTGATCCAGCACCCACAAACTGCAAAGCCAAGTGTAACTCTTGGTGCCAGATTTTATGTTTCTAGGCAGGATTATTATTTTTCAGACTCACAGGGATCAAGCCACACAATGCAGGTCCTTTTCAAGGCTGCATGCAATGATTGTGGCCACTGAGATCAGCTCACTTGGTCAGAGCACCATGCTAATAATGCCAAGGATGTGGATTTGATCCCCATATGGGCCCTTTCACTAAAGAGTTGGATTTGGTGATCCTTGTGGGTCCCTTCCAACTCAGAATATTCTGTGAATCTGTGATTCTGTTTTAAAGCTGAATTACTCCCATAGATGACAGTTTTCCCCACAAAAATTGATGCTACCTCCCCGTCCTGCCACACCACCACCTCTGTTCCCCTGGGCTGCTGCGCCTGCAAAGAGCTCAAAATAACCTGGGGCTGCTTGGCCCCAAAATTCAGCACTTAGGGCACTGAGGGGATTATGGGAGACTCTTATTTTCCCTTCCCAGCTCAAGCACAAGGCATTCTAGAAAACCAAATGGAACCTTTTCTAGAGAAAGGTTCCATCATTTCCGACAAGAAAAAAACCCCTCCCAACAAAACCCCACAAAAAACCCCAAAAAACCCAAAAGCAAAAAAGCAGAAGTGGAGAAATTGGGCTGAAAAGCAGGAAAACCAGCTCTGAGGCTGCACTGTTCCTCTGCAGGCCACATGGACATGAACTTCCAAGATTCTCAGAGAGAGGGCTAAAAGGTTTTCCCCCAGCAAATCAGCCCAATTTTACCCCAATTTTCTAGCAGATGATTTGGTGGTGCTCTGAATAGTAACTACACCAAAATCAAACAGATTACATCAAGAATTAAGAGTTTAGTTCCATGCTAGGTAAAATATAGTGACTAGAAAAAATGCTTGAAAAATATAAACTAAGTAATCTCTGGAAGGTTTTGTTTCCAGAAAGCCAACATAAAGGATGGACGCTTTACACTGGTTGGAAAAAAAATCTCATTTTAAAGCCTGCCCTGTGATTTTTCCTGGGGACTGTGCCATTCAGAAAGGTCCTGGCTCCTTCCCTGTAGCAGAGCTGCATGGCTTCTGTTTTACCCAAAGAGTCATTTTGGCAATCTCCCCTTGGCAAATATACACCCAAAAGATTTGCTCACTGATTAGTGACAGGCATGATATTATAGGCCTAAATATGCCTCTTGGAAAGATGCAAAGTGTGATGGGGTAGGGCACTTGAAAAATTTCCCTGAGAAAATGTGATGGTGGGACTTTCTGGCAGCTCACAGCATCAAAGTCTGCATTGAGAGGTCAGAGGGGTGGGAGAGTTAGCCGGATTTGGTGACAGAAGATCCATTTAGAGAGCTCTGGAGAAGCCCTCTTGCAGAGTTTTCTTTTGCTTCAGTGGGAAAGAAGCTGGCCAAGCACCCAGTTGCTCCCTGTTCTGTTAGCTGAAAAAATGATGGTCACGATCCAAAAACATGAAGTGGCAAATATACCATCTGAGAACACACTGTACAGCTGAAAAGTGATAAAAAGGACCATAAAAAAACCAACCCAACCAATCCCCAAACAATCCTCCTTGCCAAAGCACAGGTTTGAGTTTCCAAGATTTGTCATCACTCCCTGCAGTCCAGAGCCCTTACTCACTCCTGGTAAAATTCTTTTTGGGATTAGTCAACCCCAGTCCCTCCCCTGTATTCAAGTGAAGGAATTTGGGTTAGGCTTGATGCAAAGGAGAGGAGAAATCCTTCCTCACTGGAGGGAGAGAAGCAAAAGTTTCACAGCCCTGGGGATGGGGCAGCACCCTACACCTCTCACCAGCCACGGTGATGGCAAATCTACAGCCATGGGGCTGGAGAGTCCACCTGCAGTCAAATCCTCCTCCACTCTGTGCATGGAGCCCAGACACCTCTCTCCAGTTCTGGGTCAAGCTGGACCTTCAGTGCAGGGCAGTGCTGAGAACCCTCTGACCTGGGTGCTGGTCAGACCCTGGGGCTGCAGAACTGGCCCCACCTGCAAGCTCCTCTTCTCTTGTGTGAGTTCATTTACACTCAGCAAATCACTTTTTTCATTTGAACATGAATAAACATTTCTTATCCGGCCAGAAAACAAAGCAGGCTGACTTTTTGCTCCCAGATGTACAAACGCCTCATTATATTGTATTTGTATTATATTGTATCAAGTCAGAGAAATTACAACAGCATTATTGACCTCAGGCTTAGCTGATTCCTGAAAATTAAGCTCCACCAGTGCAACAGGAGGCAGGAAATACTGAGAGAGCATCCTGTTTACCAGCAGATTTGTTCTGAATTATCCTTCCCTCCCACCTGCTCCGCACAGATGTGAAGAGATGAGAAACAGAAGCGGGCAGCACCTCTCCAAACAGCCCTGGCTTGTGTTTTCATGCACTAAAATGAACAAATTGGACTGATTCAATATTCTTCCCCACAGAGAGTGCACCCTTTTTGCAGGAAAGGATGAAGGTTGCTAATGTATCTAATTGTAAGAAGGGAATAAAATAAACAGGAGCTGTACTATATAAACGGGAAGGAAATTAATATGGAGGAGATGGCAATACAACTCTGCAGATGGTGTGATAAATCTGTTTACAAACACAGATAAGAGTGATATATTGTGAATGCAACATCTTCCCATATTTTCCATGAAGGAAAATGTTGCAAAGATTTTCGGATACATCCTTAAAGGGCTGCTGGTTTTGCCTTTTATCTCTGACCACAGGAGCTTGTTAGCAGGTAAATGATCTCAGCAGAGTGAGACAGACAGGGACTGAAATGGAACACATCTATCTGGCTGCCTCACAGAGGCCATTTAAACTGTGCTGGCCAAGGGAAGGAGAGTGCCCTGACAAAACCAGACAGGACAGCTAATACACCTCACCTTTTGCCAGCAGAAGGCCACAGGGAGCTTTGCTTTTTGTCTCCCAGGGCAGAGAGGGGGCTGTGATGGTGGAAGCAATGTCCCCAATGTCCCCTGTGTCTGACCATGCCTGCAGCCCCCTGCTGTGGGGACACCCATGGCCACAACAAAGAACCACAAAATACTTCAGCTTAGCTTAAAGACCTTTCAGATCATCAAGTCCAACCATTAACCCAGCACCACCAAGCCCACCACTAAACCATGTCCCCAAGTGCCACAGCTACATGCACTAAATGCAATGCTCTCCTCATCTTCTAAGCTGGTTAGCCCTGATGGGGGAATCACAGAATGTTAAGGGGTTTGAATGGACTCTAAAGATCATCTTGTCCCATTCCCTCTACCATGGGCAGGGACATCTCCCACCAGACCAAGTTGCTCAAAGCTTCATCTAGCCTGGCCTGGATGCCAGGGTTGTAACATCCACAACCTCCCTGTGACAGTGTCTAGCAACCCTCTTTCAATCTGTACCCATTACTCCTTGTCCTGTCACTACAGCTCCTGATGGAGAGTCTCTCCCTGGCTTCCCTCTAGGCCCCTTTCAGATATTGGAAGGTTGTTATAAGGTCTAAAGCAGCATCAATGTAAAAGTGCTCTTAATTTTAGGAGATTGCTTTGGGAAACATAAAGGTATCCTGAGAGTTTGTGCTCTTGCACGCGGCAACAGCAACATCACAATTCATGGTGCCAGCTCCTTGGATCACTGGGTTTGCAAAGTTATAATGTTCCCTGCATCCATCCAACCTGGTCTGTAGAATTTTCTCCTCCTTTCTTTCTAAATCAGGTGCTTCCCAGATTCAGTTTTCTGTGCCTCTCTGTCCTTCAAGTCCACTCCTAGGGAGATGACATCTGTGGGAGATAAATCAGGGCACATCAATACTCCCTCCATCCTGTGAAGCTGCAGAGAACAGAGCTGCAGAGCACAGCTTTCACTCTAAATTATTACATGCCTCCAGGATGACACGGATCACAGCAAGGACTGGGGAGGACATGTGAAAAGAGATTTCTCAGGGCAGCTAAGTATAATTGAGTGAGAACAAAAGGGAGAAAAACTGCAGGTCAAAACTATTCTGATTTTTTGGGGGGAGCAGACCCACTGCCTATGCAGAAGAATGGGACTTTGGGGTTGCTGTGTGTGAGGGGGAACAGCAGCTCCCTGCTGCCCTTTGAAGAATTCTGGGAGCATCCCAATCCCACATGCTGCCCTCACAGCCCTCTGCTCCCCTCCACAAGGCTGCCAGGGTGAGGAAAGCTCCTTTATGCTGCTCATTCCCCCCCTTCCATGCCTGTTCCTGGCACTCAGGAGCTGTTCTGCCTGGTTGGCTGCTAATGACAGGTTTCACTTCTGGGGAGCTCCAGTTTTCCCTCTGCTGCTGGGAATATGCCAAGCCTTTGTATTTTGCAACATGTCAGACTACTCAGTCCCTAAAAAGAAACAACATCCTGGCTTTGTGCTTTCCAAAGTCACTCCTGGAAGTGTGATGTGTTTCCTTCACCTCTCGTTTTGCTTTCATTTGTGCTGTTGTTTTCCTATGCAGTGTTGGAAGAGCCCCCCCCACACAAAGGCCAACAAACCATCCTCCCATGCACCAAGATGAGCTGGGGGAAAGCACAGATCTCTGTTTTGGACACCAGCCTGACCCCTTGGTGTGGGCCCATCAGTGTGTGTAGGAGCCAGCAGCATTTTCAGTCTCCCAGGGCAGCTGGGATAAGGGCATGGTGGGAAATTCAGGCAAGCAAACCAAAGGCATGGTTTGCACAACAGACCTTGCCCCAGCAAGTGCTGCTCCATCCTTCTGCTGCCATGGCCAGCAGCCTCAGCAGTCCCCAGATCTACATATTCTCTAGATCACCTGTATCAGAGGCCAGAATGTGTGATTTATGATCAAAAACTGAAAAGGTTTTGGAATGAGTGCCCACTCTTGCTCTTCAGCACTGAGGAAGGTCTCTGGCACACTGTGCTTTGCTTTGGCACAGCCTACAGCAGCTCTCACAACACAGCCCGGGTCAGCTGTGGCCTCAGCAGTGCTGCAAACCATTCTGGGGAATATTTTGAGTTTAGGAAATGAGGGAGCACGGACACACACCCTGCTGCAGCTGTGGGCAGGAACTGTGCCATCCACACTGACTGGGCCTGGCAATGGCTTCTGCAATTTCCCAGAAAAGAACTTCAGTGCACAGACAAAGGGTGGCCATACTGGTATAAATTTGTATGTATTTTGCCAGTATAGCTTATTCTTTCACAAATAAAGGAAAAACATGTTGTTCTGATTCAGTCCCATTCACCACCATCAGGATGCTGTGTGCCAGCACAGCTTTTCTCTCCTGGGCAGCCACAGACTACACTATTGTGTGATGCCTCACAAAATGGCTAAATGTGTCCATTCAATATGTACTGCTAGCACTGGAGTTACACCAGGTTTAACCAAAGGAAAAAAAAAATTTGCCAATGCCTTCTTCCTCAGTAAATAAACACATTTCTCACTGTGCTGCTGCAGGACCACAAACAAATCAAGCTCAAGTTTAAACCAGATTGGTGCAGCTGTCAGATTTTGATTCTGTAATTGCCACTGGGAGGGGGGGGGGGCGGTAAGTGCCTTATCTGTGTGAGTCAGACAAGGCAGTATCAGAGGCTTTCCAAGGTGGGTACAAACCCTGGGCACCCTCAGGTGCTGCCACAGCCCCTGGCAGGCACAGCAGGTCCCACCCTGGAGGGATGGAGGTGGTGCCCAGCTCTGGCCCCCAGTTCTGCACCAATGGGGCCACCAGTGCTGAGCCCCAGTCCTTCCCCACTGCTGCCAGCAGGCCCATGGGAGCCAGAGGGGCATCCTGGCTCCAGCCAGAAAGGAATGGGACTCGGGTCCTGGTCCCGTGGAAACTCTGATGGGAACAAGGAGGGTCTGGAGATTCCCCTGCTCCAGGGCCCACACACTCAGGCAGGGGCAGCAGCTCCATCTGCCAGTGATTTCAGCACCATTCTGCATTTTGGGATGCAGTTTATTATTATTATTATCATTTGGGGTCATGTGAGGAGCAGAAACTGTTACCCAGCAACATGGACAGTGCAGTGGTAACTTTCTAAGACTCCTGGCTTCTGCTCTGTGGGAAGCTGTCACACAAGCAGATACGACAGCCAAAACCCTTTCATAGCTTTTTTATTTGTTGTTGTTGATGTTTTTAAAAACCTCCCCATGATGCCAAGAGGACAGAGAAAACTGTCAGAGGGAAGAATTCCTACCTCAGAGCTGAAGCCAAATGATTCCATTGTCTCTCCCACATGGAAGGATACTCCTCAATCAGTTGTGTGAGCCCTTCCCCAGCCAGATCCTTTTCTCCTTCTCTCATCAAGCAACCTTCCCTCAACACACTGTAAATCCCCAAAGAGTGTCTCTGTAATTCACACACTCTAAGAAAGTTCAACAGGATGTCAGTGTCTGATAGTATGCAAACACCACTCCCCAGAAAGGTGCAAGGAAGTGACTTTTCTGGGGCCTCCAGGGAAGGCATTTGCATGTCATTTGTCACCCTCATTCACCCTGTGCTGGTGGCTGGCTGGTGTCACTTCCCCTGGGCTGGGAAGGTGGGAGCCTTGCCCCCACTCCATGTCTGTGTCCCAACATTAAAAAGCACCACTGGCATGGGGTGACTCAAAGCAGGGAAATGACCAAAGCAGGGCAATGATCTGCAAAGGAAAGGAAAAACAATGAGAAGGACAAAAGAGGATGCAGGGTGGTCAGGGGGTGGGATGGAGATCCCAGCTGTGGGTGGGGACAGCCCCTTGCATCTTGCATCAGCTGAGCTGGGGTTTCTGCCTTTGTGGCAGCAGAGCTTCAAACTGTGCAAGGCCTCAGGGGTCTTTGTAATGCTGGAAGAGTCAGGACAGCTTCAAATATTGAGGATGTCTCTGACCCTAGGAGTGGGGCCAGACAGCAAGGGCTGGGAGCTCAGGCAGTGTCCCCTGGACAGGGTCTCAGTGACAAGAATTCTGCTCTCATTGGGCACCACTGAGGTCCTGCTGAGCTTCAGCCCAGCTTTTATGGGCTGAGCAGGCTCTGAAGACATTAAAAGCTTTTTTTTTTTTACAGAAAATATCTCTGTGCTTTTCTGGCTGATATTTAATGTGAAAGCTAGTTTGTGAGCCACAGCTGCAAAATGCATCCACTCAGCCCCTTGGGAGGTGTTAACTGAAACCCAGTCATTATTAAATTGTGAATATTTCAACATGGCCCATTTCAGCAGAAGCCTCCTGCCTGGCTCAGGGGTAGCAGTAAGGCTTCAAATGTTTATTTCTTACTCTGTGAAGTTCTGCCCTGAACTGAACCTCCCAGATCAAAAGTTGGAACCCACATCAAGAGTCTTCCTGCCTTGGGTGGGAAACTCAAGCCTTGTGTACATGAGCACGACTCCACCAGTATCAGAAATCCACTGATCTGTCTGCCCCTTGGTCCAAATTCAGTTGGCCTTTAAGAGCCCAAACTGCCCACTTGCTTTCTAACTAAAACAGTTTCACCACAACAATGCAATGTCCAAGGAAATGACTCTGCACAATTCCCCATCCTGCCATAGGAAACGCTCTGGGGGTGTGCCCATACAATCCAAGGCTATTGTTAATTCAGGATGGGTTTTACAGCAGCAAATGAATGTCCCTTTACATTTCATGCACTCCTGAAGGGTAATCCCCAAGGCCTCAAAAGATTAGTCACTAATCTGGTTCTTGGGAGCAGGACCAGCCTCACAGCCGGTTTTAGGGGAAAAAAATAAAATTTAAGAGAAAAAAAAAATCCTGCAAAGAAAGGATTGTGATGATGCAAATTTCTGTCCCTGAAAACCATAGAAGCAATGTGAAAGGTTATCAATCAGAGCCCATTGGGTTTCATCTGAAGCTTGGATCCGAGAAATTACAGAAATGTTTCTCCTTTGAGAAAGGTTCCATCATTTCCGACAAGAAAAAAACCCCACCCAACAAAACCCCACAAAAAAACCCCAAAATAACCCAAAAGCAAAAAAAGCAGAAGTGGAGAAATTGGGCTGAAAAGCAGGAAAACCAGCTCTGAGGCTGCACTGTTCCTCTGCAGGCCACATGGAATTGAACTTCCAAGTTTCTCAGAGAGAGGGCTAAATGGTTTTCCCCCAGCAAATCAGCCCAATTTTCTAGCAGATGATTTGGTGGTGCTCTGAATAGTAACTACACCAAAATCAAACAGATGACATCAAGAATTAAGAGTTCAGCTCCATGCTAGGTCAAGCATAGCAGAGACCATCTACTTTTTGAGTATCACTCTGCTGCCTCTGAACCACAGAGCAATTCTTGACTGCCCACATGGCTGGTCCACAAAATGCAGGAATCCAATTAAACAGCCATAAATACAACCCATTTGCCTTAAGGAATTAGATTATTCCTAATTACAGCAATCAGTGTCTTCTCACTGCTCTGTGTTTCTGTGACAAATTCATTTCCATGCCAGTGTCTTTTCATGGAAGTCATGTCAAGGGTTTGGAATGGGAACACCCAGCTCATTTTGGGCTGGCAGGGAGACCTGTGCCAGCCAGAAATCTGCTGCAATGGCTCTTTCTAGGTGATCCTGCCTAAAATGCCTCCTATCACTCCCTTCTAATCACTAAACATCAGCACAGGTGTTATTCAAGAATCCAACATTCACCTCTGCATCTCTGTGATGGGCTTTGTTGGGTACTCTGGCACCCATGGGGCCAGTGATAACAACTACATGTCTATGGGGGAAAATTAGGGAAATAAACTTGGATAATTCAATTTCCCTGCTCATCTTAGAACTGAACTCTGAGTTAGGTAAGCAGAAGGACCTGAAATGGCACTGAAGGGGAATTAGGCATAGATGAGGACATACAAATTTAGGGAGAGAGCAAAGTAAAATTTAAGGGAAGAGTCAAATCTTCCCCCTGCCCACAAGGTTTCTGGCCTCAGCAACATGACCTTGTACACTAGGGACAGCAGGAGATTCCAGAGGAGCTACTGGGATGTAAATGTGGTCAACTAATGATGACCTTCCCAGGTATTGGGACAGCACAGTGACAGCAGCCAGTTTGCTCCCTTGTGGGGAGCAGAGACATCTGAGCATCCTCAGGAAGCCACAGGAGCAAGACAGGACTGCAGAGCTGACTGCTGCTGGCTCTTACAGAATTTCTCTTCTCTCCTTGAAGACTGACATCCCTCCAGCTCTCTTGTCACAGACCAGCTCTCTGATTGCTTTGTGGCTGAATGCATTCACTTTAGAGGATGTTAAAAGGAGGGGGAAAAAAAAGCCTTCTGAAGTAGTCTATATCTGATGAACACTTCAGATAACAAAAATAAAAGATTCTGCTACTGCCAGTAGCATATTTCCGGGAACTTTGTATCTAATGGGGTTGATCAGCTTAAAACATCCTTAACATTTGCTCTGCAGCTCTTTTGGTAAAAAGCTTCTGCAAGAAAGAGACATGGGGAGGGTGCTTTGGGGAGGGTGCCTCCTCCTGAGGAGATTTAACCATGAACTGTGAGGAACCTGGAGTTTAATTTGGAAAGGTGTTGACAAAAATCTCCGCCAAAACCCCAAACTGCACCAGCAGTTCTGCCCAGAGCACAGAGCCATGTGCAGGTTTCTAAAGGATGTATGTGCTGCTAAGCACAGGTAAGAAGCCTAATATTTATTGTTTATTTTTCCTGCACACATCTAGTGCACCCGTGCCAAGGCTGCAGGGGAACTAAGGCACTGCCGGGATGAAGGGTGCCACGGCAGCTGGACTCTGCTCCCTGGTACACATGCTGCTGCTGCAGCAGCAAAAAGATGTAATTACAGAAAAGAGACCTTCTGAGCCCTGCCCCAGAGGGAGAGAGGCAGCAGGTCCTGCCCAGGGTTCAGCTGTATCCCTCCAGCACAAGCACAAACCCTGCACAAGGGGGAGGATCTCCAGGCAGGCAGCAGCTCTTCCCTAAAACCAGTTTGATGCTGGAGGTCCACAGAGGAAAGGGTTGAGGGCATCACTGAGCCACAGAGCCACCCAGACCCACATTTACAGACATCCCCTCTGAGCAGAGCTCCCAACACACCAGCATGGTGCAGAAGGGGAAGTGTTTTTCCAGCTGCTCTCCAAACAGGTTGCAAATGCAATTCCCTTCTCCCAAGATCAGCTTTTCCATTCAGCTGCTGCTGAATCACAGGGGCTGCTACCTCACCTGCTGAACAGCCCAAATGCAAACATCCCGAGTGTTTTTGTTCAGATAAGGCTGACCACAGCCAGGACTCCTAATGGCAGGGCTGAAGCAGTATTGCACACATTAGGGAGAGCAGCCCCAGATGCTGCCAGGTGCTCGCTCCTGTGAATGTGAACATTACCAAGGCTAATGAGAGAACCTGCTCAGCTGCTAATTCAAGAAGTTAAGCATTTGAGCTGTTTAAAAGAAATGCTTGAAGAAGGCTGGCTTAGCATAATTTCAACATTAATCCACTCCAAAGATGCCTTCAGAGTATTTACTGCTGGGTAAAAAAGTTTCAAGAGCCTATTTTGTAACACAGTAATCCTAAAACATTAATGGGTTTAACCTTTCATTTTGCTACAGTACTCATTCCAGTTGTTTTGAGAGGACCTAAAATTGTTCCCCTAGATACAAACTTTCCAGCTCCAACCCAGTCTTTGTATTAATGTGGAAAGATTTTAGTATGGCCCAACCAACTGGGGATCATGGGAAAGGTCTCATGCTTGGTCAAAATTACCTTACTATACAAGCAGGATATCTGATGATTATAATTTTCACCTTTTTCAGTCGTTCCTTATCACTTTAGATACTGTTTTGTTCTTTGCAAAGAAATCAGTTGTTCAATCACATCCTCAGGTTTGCATAGTCCAAAGAGCTGCAGTGCTTTATGCCAGCTGAACATGTGGCTGTCATTAATCTTCAAGAGGAAAATCACTATACTGGTCTGATAAGTTAATATACAGTGAATATTAGGATATAATTTTATAAGTGATTCATCTCTTCACATATGGCTTGCTTTCTTTCACGTGTTATCAGAACAGGGGTTTGGGAATTACAGGCTTGTAAATCAATTTGGCTTTGTGTTAGTCCTTTCCCTTCCTTTTCAGATAAATAGAGGCCTTATTTAAGGCTTGGTAATGTTTGCAGAGGTTCAGTCCATTTCCAGTAATGGAAACAACAAAACCCAAAATTTATCCCCAGGCTTATAAAAGAAGCTTCAGGACTGGGTAAATATAAAATAACTCATGAATATTGGACAGCTTGTTCTGCAATGGGAAACTACAGCCCATCAGTGCATAAACAAGCGAGCAGAGCCAGGCAGGCTTGGAAAGCAGCCTTGCAAGGGAGAAATGGAGCAGCTCAGCCAGTTTCCAGATGAGAGCTACTCAGGGAGCCTGCTGCCACATAGGCATGACACAAACCAGAAAGGAAGCAAGTTATAAAATGTATCAGGGAATAAAAACATTTGTTCCCCGGTTCAACTTCGTGGCAGGCTCACATTTGCACCATTTGTCATATAAGTCAAGAAGAAGACACATTCACAAATACTTTCTAAACAGCAGAGCCCACTGCTGACATGACAGGTAAATATTGCATTCTTACTGTAAGAAGTGTGAACTTTTCTGGCTCAGAGCAGATTTGCTTCACTGCATTGTGCACGCAGTTGAAAGTTAAGCCGACCAATTCTAAAGGATTTATCTTTTTTTTCCCCCCTCTTTTCTAAATAGCAGAAGTAATTAATCTGCTTCAGAGAATGAATCAGCCTTTTCTGAGCTAGAAACACACAGAGGAGATTGTGGCTGTTTCTGGGGCAGGAGGGAGGCTTACTCACACAGCTGATGCAGCCAGCCAGGGCGTGCAGCTGTGGGATGCAAGGGGGGCAAAACCCCAGAGCTGCACCCCAGAACCCCCCAGTGCCACCAAGGGACCTGCTGGGACACAGGGAACGGGCTCAGCACTGCAGTGCTGGTGGAAGAGATGAGCCAGAGCACCAGGAATGGCCCAGGGAGGGCTGTGTGGCTTTGCCTCTCATCCTGCAGCCCCTGGGTGGCACATCCAGCCCCCGAGGGCTGCACCCACTCCTGGCAGTAAATCCTCTGGCAGCAGGGCCATCCTTTTATTTAGGGGAAATACCTTGATCTGGGCCAGGTGGTGGGATGAGTTGATTTGCACAGTTTGACTTCTTGGTAGGCTGTGGGAAGAAAAGCACTGCTCACAAAAAGCTGCTGCCCTGTTCTATGGGAACTTCTGTTTCCATCTGGGGCCTCTGGCAGAAAATACAGCTAATGCTTAGCTCACTGCTTCCAGCCCATGCTCAGCAATGACTTGACAGAAGAGCAGGACAAGCAAAGAGCAGAGAGCTCCCAGAAAGGGGAAGCCAGCAGAACAGAAGCAGCACGGAGATAGCTGCCTCATTAAAAATAATGCAACTTAACCCACGGAGCCAGTGTAACAGTTACGCCTTTGCTGCATCGGCAAAAGCAGAGCTGCTCACCAAAATTATAAATCAATCAATCAGTCAAGATGATGCCAGCCTTATACATTGATCTGGAGAGAGGAGAGGGCTCTGCTGCTGCTGCTTCTCTCCCTTCATCCCCTCTGGCTGTGCAAGGGAAGGGCTGGCCTTGCAGTCCCTTGCTGTCCCTCCCTCTGGGAACACAGGTGCCCATGGCTCCCTGTGCAAACAGGAGTGGAGATCACTGGACCTCTGCACTGCCAAAATCACCAACATTTTCCATCCTAAAGTACAACTAAATATAGAGGTTTTATGGTTGCAGGATGCCTCCTTTCCCACACTTTCCTGGAGTGATCTCCAAATTCCTCTGCTGTCCTTGCTTGTTAAAATGTGACTCAGCTTTCCCATCTGGAAAAATGGAGACCCACATGGCTCCAAGGTGGCCAGCTGCCACCAGTGATGTCCTGTGTTAGTGTTAGCCATCAGCTTGGGAGCAGCAGAGCCAACAGAGGCTTTGCAAGCTGGGTTTGGGGTGAAATCAGTGTCAGAGAGCCTGTAGGTACCCTGTGAGCAGCAGTGCAAACCATCAGCTGAAACCTCCCTCTTGTACCTTGTGGGGAAGTTCTCTCAGCACCAAGGAGTGACTGAGGACACCTGCTCACAGACTGCACTGGAACAGCAGTGCAAAGAGCCAATCCCTCCTCTGGCCTCTAACAGTCCACAAAATTAATCCTGCTCACACCTCAGCTGAATAATGATCCTGGTAAAAATAACAAGTGGGAAGTCAATGCCAAGTAGCACCACCTGGTGATAATTACTCCAACCATGCCAAGTTCAACATGAGGCCTTACCAACTGCAGCATTTGGCAGCTCTGCATTTGTCTGTTCTTGTGATGGAGCAATGTCCCTTCTGAAGTGAGCTGTTTCTTTTGTGGTCATTAAACACTTTGGAATCAGCTGAGTGACTCCAATGCTGGAATGAGGACTTCATCCACTGTCTCTCAGTCCTTTCTGCCTTTGTCTGGTGTCCTTTATCAGCTCAGATGGTTTTTCAGAGACCTTGAAATACACCATTAAATGCTACAGAGCTTTTTGCAAACACTATTGCTTGCTTAAGAGTCTCATTGATCTGTGGCTCCAGCATTCCCAGCACTTTGAAATGTCAGCTCAGGTATTAAAATAGTAGAAACAGCTGAATCCATGAACAATATGTGTTCATTACATCAAACAGAAAACTCACCCTGCTCTCCTGATGCTTCCTGCAGATGTGAAAGGCTGGCTGACAAAGCAGCAACAAATGTTCATCTGCCACATTACACAATCACTAACTTTTAATTTTGGGCACTCCTGTAGATGCCAGACAATGACTCAGGGCCTCATGCTTGAGCCCCACACCCTATTTTCTTCCATATTCAGTCTCATAAAATCACCTCATCTACCACTGACATTATCTGGTAGCAATCATAAAGCTTGGCTGTTGCTCATTATTATTTTTCTCCTAGGAAAAAGGAGCCAGAGGATACCTGCCCTTGACAAGGAATCTGAGAGGCACTGAAAAGTCACTTTCTTTAAGTGTTCCCAATTTGTGCTTCACTCCAGCCCTTAAAGCATTCCTGCAGAACTGGAACCCCTGGAATGGTGTGACAACCCCACACCAGCCCTGTGAGCATGAATCTGCCCTTTGTTAGAAGGAGACAGTCAAACTCAAAATTTGATGTGACTTGTTGCCTTCCCTGAATTTGTTCTTAGCATTTTGACTGGCAGCACAGGACTGGAGAAATCTCAGTAAAATTAAAATTCAGATTGTTTGCTCACTTGGTGCTCTCAGTGCTTTTTCTGGCCATTGGGAGATGAAGGCAGCCTCTGCAAGACCAAGCTCATGAACCTGTATGATGAACTGCTCACAGGCAATGCTGAGAAACACTGGAATAACCCTGAGCTTGGTGGATAATGCCAAAGGGATTATACTATATCAGGTCAGAAGCAGGTAGTCATGCACTGAACACGAGGGGTATCATGCTGCAGGGCTGTGTCTACCTTCTGCAAAATATTTATGTATTTTTCACCTAATTATATAAAAAGCAATGTACAATGTTAATGAATGGAGCAGGGATAACTCCTTATGTTTATCTGAACCTACCAATTGCAGTGTTTTGGACTGAGCAGAGCTGGATTTGTTCAGTGTCACTGTGTGACCCCATGACCTGACTCTGTTGGTTCAGTGGCATTTTCTCTGAATCATTATTGATAGACCTTACTGCAAATATTAAGAGCAAGGATATTCAAGTGGGAGCTTAACCTGAGCTCAGATATGAGCACTGAGCTTGTCTGAAGTTCCTTCAGCTGTTTCAGCTGGATGAACGTTGTTCCCTGCCCAACCTGCAGCATTGTGCTGCTCCCCACTGCTGAATTACACCCATCTTCCCCTCACAGCTGGCTGCAGTACAATTAAACCTCCTCATCAACAGAATGATCACTGCAGAAAAGCCCCACATCTAATAATCAATGCCATGGAAGTAAATCGGGTGGAAAGAAGGACAAAATGCAACTTAGCTTGCTTTGGTAAGAAAAATTTTCTGCTCAGCTACTCTGGGAAAACTATCCAGCATAGCTGGCACACAAGACAGGGATAAAGTTCAGCTTACAACGCATTTGAAGCATTTGCTGTGCAGTCCAGTGAAATCAGAAGTGTGCAAACAGAAGATAAAAATTTGTAATAAGCAGGGCACAGACGTAGAAGGATCAGACAATGAAATGGAAGGGGTCAGTCTGAGTCTAGCAGGGAGGGACTGAGTGCAAGTGAGGGAGACTTCACCCTACTTAACTTCTTCCTTCATCACAGAGCAAGTGGGAGAAAGCTGAGGGAATACTGAACCAGCACAGAACATGGAGATATGCAATAAAAATGGGATTAACAGAATGACTGGAATATGATGAGAGCTGACAGCAGAAAACAAAAGTCATATGGACACCTGGAGAGGAAAATCCCAGCTTCCCACCCCCCATCACAGGACAGGAGGAACCTGAGGAGGAGGTTAACTGCAGCACCTACCTGGTGAGGGATTTATTTCTAGGGGAGGTGTCAGAAAAACATGAGAGGCACAGGACAGACCTCTGAGCCCTGCAGCTCTGCCCATCCACAGGGAACTCGGGGATTAGGAAGCCCAGCTCACAACTGCCAGGGATCAGCAGAAGCTGGAGCCTGCTTCATGAGAGCAGACAGCAGGTTGGAGCTTGTTTGGCATTGCACAGTAAAGAGAAAAGCATGCAACCCCTATTTCTGCACTGATAAGAGAAAAGCACCAGGCAGGGAGAACGAAGCAGTCACAGTGCAAATATAAAGTAAGAGAAAGCCATATATTGGAGAAAGGGTTATAATATCAGTTCTATTAAGGTGTGAAATTTCCTTTTCCCACAAGGCTGGCAATAAATGAATTAGTCGTGTGCAATAAGGCATAATATCATTCTGTGTTTAGATTTGCTGACCTGCCAGGTCTCTTCCTGTCCTACACTTAGATTATCTTTTATACAATGGGTCTTGTACACTGCTTGCATTTTTTCAGCAATATTTTTGGATGACAGCCTAGAATGGGATTATTAACTTATAACAGGACAAAAAAAAAAAATCTCATATCCTCACAGATTCCTGCAATCCCTTCCCCCCTGCCCTCTGGTTTTGGCAGCCTCTGTTTAGTGGAAAAATAAGCTTAAGGGGATGGAAGAGAAACGAGATTAGTGGCCAGACAGCCCAAATTCTGAGCAAGTTCAGTAGGACCACGGCAACATCACTGTAACTCTGCTGACTCCAACTTTCCTTTTCAACTAACTCAAGCCAGAAGTTTCCTTGCAGTCTACCAGGGAGCCTGAGGTGTTTTGCACTGTGTTTACACTGAGAAATTCTTCAGTCTTAAGAATCCCAAAAAAAGAACGTACAGTTCACAGTGCTGATCTGGTACAGGGAGGGACAACCACAAGCACCGTTTTGGGGTATTTCTTCTAAAATCAGTATGTCTGAGCACTCCTTCCCCACCCACGAGCTCTGGAATTCAGCTCTGTATAACTGATGTTGCAAGAAGCCATTTAATCACTGCAGAGTTATTGAGCAAAAGGGAGGATGAGGTTGGAGAGAACTATGTGGGAAAACCGGGCAGGACTTGGGAGATCTTGTCTGAAAACCACTGGATAACAGAACAGAATCCGTCAAAATAAAAGCCTGAAAGTGGCCCAGCGCAGACGCAGGCACGCCATCCATGCGCTCCGCGCTGGGAGATGCTCTGCCAGCCCCAGGCACAGCAGGACCACATCCCGCTGCCATCACACCTGCATCCCGCACCACGTTGCACCTACACGTGCAGCCGGGACCACATCGCACCCATACCCCGAGTGCCTGCAGTGCCGTCCGAAGGACACCCAGCACGGCAATGCCAACACCCGAGCCCTCGCACGGTGCGTCTGGGACCCGCTCCCACCTGTGCGCTCCACTCCCGCACCGGCAATCCGGACTCCATCCCGCCTATGAACGAACACACCGCGCTGTTGCATCCGCAGCCCGGACCGGCTCCCGCTCACAGCGGCGGCGGGGCCCGTCCCGGCGATGCTGCCGCACCTGCAGCCCGAACTGGGTCCCACCTACACCTCCCCGCCGCTGTGGCGCCTCCATCCCCCTGCGCTCAGCATCTCTCACCCGGTGTGAGGGGGCAGCTCCGGCCCGCCGAGCTCCTTCCCCCGCGGACACCGGCCGGTCCCAGCGGTCTGCAGCGGGGCACGGGGGATGCGCAGCCCCGGGAGGGGGTTTAGCCCAACTTCTCCCGACCCGGAGGACCCCGCTCCCGGCGGAGCTTGGCCTTACCGCGGCGGCTTTCCTGCGGCGGGGACCCTCACGGCCCCCGGCCCTGCTGCGGGCAGTGCCCCTCACGGCAGCCCCTCACGGCAGCCCCTCCGCCCGCAGCCGCCGGGCTCTGCCCGCCCGCGGGAGCCGCGCCCGGTTCCGGGGCGGGGCGCGGGCGGGGCGGGGGTCCGGACCGGCCCTGCCGGGGAAGTTTGTCCCCTGCCGGGCGAGGGCTCCGCCGCGCCGCCCCAGAGCTGTGTTCTGCCCGGTGGATTCCCTCAGCAGCCCCGCTGCCGTGTCCCGGTCTCGCCCTGGCGGATCAATCCTGGGGGAAGAGCTCCCCGCGGAGCCAGTGCCGTGTTACCCTCGCTGCAGAGAGCGCTGCCCGTCCCGGGGGGCTCCCCAGTGTGTGCCCCTTCCTCCCGTGTCCCGTGGGCATCCTGGAGGCGAGCGCTGCCCGCTCTGGGGGTGCTCCCCAGTGTGTGCCCCTTCCTCCCGTGTCCCGTGGGCATCCTGGAGGCGAGCGCTGCCCGTCCCGGGGTGCTCCCCAGTGTGTGCCCCTTCCTCCCGTGTCCCGTGGGCATGCTGGAGGCGAGCGCTGCCCGTCCCGGGGTGCTCCCCAGTGTGTGCCCCTTCTCCCGTGTCCCGTGGGCATCCTGGAGGCGAGCGCTGCCCGCTCTGGGGGTGCTCCCCAGTGTGTGCCCCTTCCTCCCGTGTCCCGTGGGCATCCTGGAGGCGAGCGCTGCCCGTCCCGGGGGGCTCCCCAGTGTGTGCCCCTTCTCCCGTGTCCCGTGGGCATGCTGGAGGCGAGCGCTGCCCCAGCCGTCTGACAGCCTGAGCTGCCCCAGTGTGAGGGTGCAGCCCCCGCCCGGCCCGGGGACCCTCTCAGTCCAGCCCTGGCGTTTGGATCCGCGGCCCCGGGCTGGGAGATCCGAGGGGAATCAGGAAAGCTTAGGACAGGCTGCCCAGGCGGTCAGAGACCCAAGGGATCCTGCACCCTCCTCTAGGGACCCGGCACTCCGGTCTCTGCAATGTAAGCACTTCACTTTTAACACAGAATTATGGCATCAGTCCGGTTGGAAAATACCTTTAAGATGATCGAGTCCAAGCATTAGCTCATCATTGCCAAGCCCACCACTAAACCACATCCCCAAGTGCCACATCGACGTGTCTTTTAAATACCTCTAGGGTATGGTGACTCAACCCGCTCTCGGGACAGCCTGTTACAATGTTTGACTCTTGTACTTTGCACTGGGCTAGGAAAGCTAATATTTGAGCATTTTGCACAGATTTTAGTGTATCACCATGTAAACATCTAGTCAGATATGTGTATCACCATGTAAACATCTAGTCAGTGCAAGTTTAACGTCTCATGGTACTTCAGATGAGCACAGTGGGCACCCAACCCAGCAGAAGAGAAGAAATGCCTTTTGCATTAGTAAAACACATCAGCTCTAGAGATGGGCAAAAAAACAGTGGGGTTAAGCTAAATATTGACAGCCAAGTGGAGAGAATTTGGTGGTAAAGAGACCCCCTTTGTGGGTCAGAAGTGCTGTCTCCTATAGGCATTAGGGGCATGAGTCAGTTCTGATTTCAGGCAGAGCCACTCAGCTTTGCCATCCAGAGAAAACCTGGCAGGGAAAATCATGGAGGGGGGAAATAAACTGATGAAGTGTTTTTGCAAAGGACTGCTGCAAGCTGCTGAGAGCCGAGCTGGGACCACTGAGTATGATTACAGGTGACTGGAGGATAGTTACAGGGTGAGAACACAGGGGTAAGTACTTCTGAGACTTCAAATTGGAAAATGAGACCTGAGCTTTCACTGTTTGCTCATAAAACACTCCTCTGTTTTTAGTGGAAGAGAAGACAAATGGAAAAAGACTGCCTCTCTGGGAGATGGCAGTTAACCAGAGTGGCTCATTGCTTCTTCTTTTGCCCAAAACAAATGTTTCTAATTGGTACCTTATGCAATACATACTTAGCTTTACAAATCTACACAGTGGGAAAAATGGATGTGTCCCCTGCAGTCTTTCTCTAAAGGGTTTAAAACTGTTTTTGGAAGAACTATTTATTTTTTAGGAAATAGTACTTGTCTTTGCCTGCTGCTGCTGTTCTTGCTTTAGCCTTTTTTTCCATTCTCTGCAAGTTTTTGCTGCTTTGGTATATGAAGAAGAACAGGGAGACCAAACCTTTCCTGCTTGAGAGCATTTTTCTTCTTCTTTGTGTTTGTCTGCTGCCTCTGTATTCTGGAGTAGTCCTGCCATGTGGAAGTCAGACAGGTAGGACGCCTTGATGTGGCCCATGGGTCTTCCCTTCCTGCTGCCTCATTCATACACTCATTTCAGGCATTTTCAGCACCAGGTTTGTGCCCTCTGTCCCTCATGGTGACCGTGAGTGTTGGGACAGTTGGACTGTAGATCCCTTAATGCACTTTCCTGTTATGTCTGCAGGAGCCTGGGGCAGCAGGGAGTGTGGCCATGGGGCAGCTGGGTCACACACAGGAGACCTGCAGCTCACAGGGCAGCTGAGAGACAGGGAGAGGAGCAAGGGAACTCTTCCTCCCCTGTGTTTCACTGCTTTATTCATTACTCTAATGCTTGGAACTTGTCTGTCCTGCTTGGATGTAGAAGGACAGTACACACTGTAAAAACGTCATATGGAGGATGAATTATAACTGCTGGGCCATACGGGCTCTCATCGTGTAGGAATGAGGGGCAAAGCTCAGAAAACACAAGGCAAAGAGGAAAAATGAAACTCTGTGTAAATGCCCCTCATTTTCACCCAGATCCCTTTTGACCCAAGCAGATATGACTGTGGGGGTGAGCAGTGAGCACACAAGTGCTCCTTTGTTGGGATGCAGCCACGCTGTGCATCCATGTCCAGAGCTGGGTGCACACGCGCTGTGGCCGAGGGGGTGCAGTCGCTGGTTTGCTTCCCCAGACCTATATCTGCAGTGTGCTTTGCACTTTGGAACCTTGCACCCACAAAAATCAGACTGAACTCTCCCTGGGCTCTCCATCTGCCTGCCTGGAGGGGCTGTGATCACTGAATTTGTTGTTGATGTCAGAAATGTGTACATAGAACTCTACCACATGGACCAAATCCTTCTTTGGTTACACCATGAGCCACTATTTGCTCTTTTAACCTCCAGCTGGCCATTTTTTTTTTTTTTTTTTGGTTTGGGCAAAAAGGCTGATAGCAAATTCATTTTTATTCAACAGCATCCCCATGCTTGGCTGCTCAGTCCCACAGTGAAAGGGCTGGAAAGAAATACAACAGCAGCTGGAAGATGGGGCTTTGAAGCTCAGGGGAATTGTTGCCCTGGCTGGATTGAAGTCCTGAAAAGCAACTTTTTCAGTAGACCAAGCTACTTCCAAGTCATTCTTAGCATGTATTGCTTTGTCTTCTCACTACCTATACTTTATTAAATAGAATAGAAGAGAATAGAAAATTTTCAGTTTGAAGGGACCTACAATGACTATCTAATCTAATTGCCAAAAATATGAATCAAAGTTTTTTTTCTTCTGAACTCTTTGTTTTTTTCTTGCTGTCCACACACAGACCTCTGTCAGGTTCTTGATATTTTACCTGCAGTTTTGCCCTGCCCTTCAGGAGGGCTGAAACATTTATTTGGTGTTTTTGACATGAAGGCAGGGCTACAGTAGAGCTCAGGAATGCAGAGACATGAGTGTTTGTGCAGACATTCCTTTTCCTTCTTAGCAGCAGGGTTTTAGACAGAGATCTGCCATGCTGAGAATGTCATTTCTGCACAGCTGCAGGAATTGTTGTCCCAAGGTCTGATGACGAGAGTCGGTTTTGTGTTTCTCCCTGTTCAGATTAAAGTGGGACTCGTTTCCAGTGGTGGTGAAGGTTAAGAGCATGTACTGCACAGAAGGATTCCTGATCTTTTGTTTCTTCACTTAAGCCCTTTGCAATGCTTACAGCGAAGGTCAGAGCACAGAAGAAAAATGCTTTTTGGTTTTGAGTCGCAAAGCAGTTGTCAAAGAGTTGAATTTTCCTGAGGGAGAGGCCCCAAGAGAGTTGAGAACCTTAAAGATAAAGATATTATCTATAATACCAGGTGCAAAATAACCTCTGTGTTTTAGTGTTCCCTGAACCACAGGAGATTGAGTAACAACGCTGAGCAGCAATGTGGAATTTGTAAGTCAGTAATGGTGCATACACACACAAGGATTTAGACACATATTTGCAGTTGTAATGGGAGGAAGATAAACCTTCCCTCTCATTTAAGAAGCCTAGAGACACTGAGTGGATGAAATGCCTCAGGTTGTGTAATTTAGATAAAGACTCAGAGATATCCTACTATGTAATGCACCTAAGCACAGTCAATTTTTCTAAGATGTTTTCAGTCACTTTGCTTCATGTTTTGTTTTGTTAGAGGCTACACTTGGAGAGTTAGAGTCCTTTGTTTCATCAGGGCTCATCTGCTACTCTTGCCTCCTCCCCACTTGACAGTGCTTTTTTCTTCATGTGCCATCATGTTTATTTCCCCAGCAACAGCAACTGCATCCCAAACATGACTTCATAAAGATTAAAGGCTTTCAGAACGAGAGTCCACAGCAGAGACTGAAGTCTTCTTCCCTTCATTGCAATTTAGGATTAATGGCTGTATTTCCCACATAATGGATTTTTAAAGCACTGTGATTTTGGCACTGATTATTCAGCCACACTCAAGGCAGACTAATGGGATGTAATTTTGTACTGATTCAGTGCTCTGGTTTTCTTATAAATCTCCTGCTCCTTGCCCTTCCTGGTATTCTTCCAGGTGCTCAGCAAAGACATGCTTGCTGTCACTTGCTGTGGATGAGGGAATTGGTTACAAACTCAGGAGACAGTATTTATCCAGGTATCCCATTCACTGGTGGGATACACATCTGTCAGCCAGACTGGCTGGACAGGAGATGTGTGGCTCTCTGCTCCTATCTCTTATCCAGGTGATGTAAAGATTTCTAAGTCTTCCAGAGCCTGGAAATGTTTCCAATTCTGTCAGCATTCTGCTTTTATGCCCAAGTTGCTGGAGTTCAGGTTCCCATTGCTAATAACTCACCTAGGAGCATCCTTTGAAATCCTGTGTGTAATTCTCGATAATGTCCAGAATGGTGAATTTAAAGTGGGACAGATGCTGAGAAGGGCGATGCTAGTGGGGTTTTACAGCATGAGATTAAAAGACTTTTGGCTGATAAAGCATAACAAAATGAGGGTTGAGAGGGCATGTGATCATCTCTGAATAACTCAGGAAAGGTGTCAGTGCCATGCAGGAGCAAAATACCCCCTGGTTATTCAAGTGTGTGAACTGTGCTAGCACAAGAACAAATGGCTATTAATGAGAAATAAACCCATTTACACTGGGGAAGAGAAAAAGGGTTTTAATGGTCAGAAAAGTGCTATCTCTGTCAGGAGATGAAAGGCCAAAATTCCAGGCTGAGTTAAAAGGGAGCTTCATTTCTTTATGAAAAGTGATTGAAGAGGGATTTGTCTGCAACAGCAGATGCCAATTTCAGTGACCACAAAGGGGTTTGATCCTAAATTCTCCTTTCCTTTTACTTTAAGCATCTGTTTATAGCTTGAAGGGATGGAGAAAGGCTGTGGTACATAATTTGCCCTCCCATTTTGGCTAGTTATTTAGGACAGCTGCTCTCACAACATGGGGGTGCTTTGAGATAGGTCAGCCCTCCTTTGGCTCCCTCCTTGTTCCTCACATACTCATGTCAGGCTCAGCCTACATCTCTTGGTTGTGGTTGTGGTTCACTGTTGGTTTCCCTTCTCCTTTTGCATCCTGGATGCCTGCAGTGTTCTGTATACTTTGAGGCAGGAGTTTCTGTGTAGGTTTCCCTGAATCTTGTAATGGAAACTCCCTCCATCAGCTTTTGGACGACCTGCCACAGAAAGAAGGACTGAGCAGCTTAAGATGTGTGTAACTGGTTATAACGGAATTACTTAATTAATGGCACAACTATTACTTCTTTACCCTTCCCAGAATATTGGACATGGAGATATGGCAAAAAAATAGTGCCACATTTCTGGGAAAGGATTTTTGCGAGCACTTGGGCCCTGTGATTTGATCCAGCAGAACAGAATCCAGCTATTTTGTGCCTTGTCCAGTAAAGATTTAGAACTTCAGAAAAAAAACCTTCATCCAACTAGAAGAAGACAAGTTTGGGGCAAATAACAAGAGATGATTCCTCACACCAGGTGACATAAGTTGAGAAACTCCCTGCTGCAGGATATTATCAACAGTAAAAATCAGTGGAGACCAATTTGTGGAAGAAAAATAGACAGAGGGCTATGGAGATAATATTTTTGGCTCTGGAAGTTCCTAAGGTGCAAAATGTTGGAGAGGGAGGAGGAGTTATGGGTGGATATGACTATATGCTATAATTAATTATAGCATAATTATTTGTTATTAGCTTGGTATTATTAACTGTTAGACTGGACTAGCAACTATGAAGCATCTTGTTTGGCCACTTGCAGACAATAAATGTGGGTCTAGTTGGATGGAAGCTTTGGTGTGGCCCATTAGAGCTTGTCTCATATTTTGTGCTTTCTTCCAGCCTGCTCCTCACAGGAAGAGGCAGCTCTCCACCACCTGCAGAGCCTGGTTCACTGCCCACTCTTTGATCCAATGCCTGTGAAAGTTTTAGCTGAGGGACTTAGAAATAGACTGATTAAAAGTATGATAGCTGCAAAAAGCTGTCAGATCTTCCCCAGTAGGTCTTTGTTCTGGTTTTGAGCAAGGCATGGGGTTTTGTTTCCAGAGACAGCTTAGTGCTAGGAGTGATTCAGCCTGGGATGGTGGATGGATGGAATTACCATGGCAGGACAAGGCATGGTTCCTTCTCCTCCAAGATCCCTATTTTCACTGCCCTTGCTTCCAGAGAAGCAGCATGTTCTGCATGTTAAGTATCAACATGGCTCCAAGTTTCATGCCCAGCTTTGATAAATAAAATCTGTGTTCTAAGCAAAGGCACCCAGACAAAGCCCCTTTGTGAGAGCAAGACTTAGGCCTAGTGTATGTCTTTGGGAGAAATGCAGAATTAATTTTGGGGAGGGACACTGATATGAACAGCAGGCCATTTTCTTCCACAAAGGCTCTCTTTCAGGGCTGGTACATGCAGCAGAACAAAGGCTGACCCCATAATCTCTACTCAACAATAGCTTGGGATATTTGATTTGATTTTACATGCATACATCATGCCTGGCTGTAAATAAATAGAGCCATGATTTGATGCATTGTGAGGATAAAGTCAGCCTGTTCCCCTTACCACTCTGGTTTCAAGGAAATGCTGATTTTGTCTCTCTGCCTTCTCTTGGCTGAGGGATGTCCATCTTGCCACCAGTGCCAAAAGGTCTCAGTTTAAAGCCCAGTAACAAAGACACAAAATGTTTTGCTACCATTTTATGGGTGCCAAATTGGTTCATCACTTCTTTCTCTAATCCCTGTAACTTCTGGGGTTTTTAAAGGACCTTTTCTTGGCTGAATTCATGGCCAACAAACAAGTAGGCCAAGGAGAACTTGGGTTTTCCAGGTAACTTGAGGCCCATGCTGTGGTAAATTGTTTTATATTTAGACTAACTCTCTACTTGTGTTCCTCATATGTAAAAAGGAGGAAGATTCAACTCACAAAGCCCATCCTTGGATGCCTGAGGTACTCCTACAACAGAAGAATGTCTCCTGCTCAAGCACATAAAGCAGTGGTAGTATGCAGATTAGTGGTAGATTTTATAAATTGTCTACAAAGTTTGTTGGGAATGAAACATATTTGCCCAGCACATTTTTAGGTTGTACTCATAATGCAAGGAAAATTTGGGCTGTTGCTCTGGAAACATAGCAAACCACTGGCCTAAGACACAGTGCGTTGGCAATGTAAACATTTGTGCCCTTGTTTGTATAATTGTCTGTAACTGGAAAACAGAGCAACCATAGTGAGCATCCTGCCTAATCATCAGTTGTTTTACTAGATAAAACAATTTTTACTTGCACATTTTTATTCCACTTGGCTCATTGATTAACATTAGGCAAAAGTTTGTGCAGCAACACTTGTCAGAGCCTGGCATGAATGGCTCCTATGGCATAACATCACATGTAACAACACACAACAACAATTTTCTAATAATGTCAAAGTCTTTGCATATGCTTTAATATTTAGGCCAGGAACACAGAGCTCTGTTTCAGCAGAAGAGCTGATGAAATGTATGACTCAGTACATGGAATTGACTCTAAATACAAAAGCACTTGATTATCATCAGCAATTACCCTGACAATTTGTGACGTTCCTATAAACTGATCTGGTTTTTTTAGCATTTGTTATTTCCATTCATCAAATATTTTAAGACACATAGTGATGAAAGGGCAGATTTTCTGGGGACCTTAATGTCAGAAGAGTACAGGAAGACTATGTGAGGAAACTTCAGATTTTCCTTGGAAAATTGGTAGAAAAGGAAAAACGGACGATTAAACTAGTAGTCAAAGGGGTAAATATGAAGCCACTTCCATGGATTAATGACTGGTTAAGGCATATGTAGTAAAAAAAAATTTCACAGCTGAGGAGGAATGTACTTACATCTGGTTTAGCCTGGAGGAGACTGAGGGGAGAGCTCAAGAAGAATTTGGACAATGCTCTCTGGCATATGATGTGATTTTTGGGGTGTCTGTGCACGAGTTGGACTTGATAATCCATGTGGGTCCCTTCCAGCTCAGGATATTCTGGGTTTCTAGCAGACTGCTATAGAGATTTATCTTGTGTTGCTTTTCTTACATATTCACAAGTGATCTACAAGAGCAGTGAATAAAGAAGTGACAGCAGCTCCGGATGATACAGGGTTGACTGAGGATAAGAAAAATGAAAACTGACAGTAAAGACTTACAGAAGGATCTCACAAAGGTTATTGGATGAATGGGAGAATAGCAGATGCAATTCATTTACTTGAAGAAAACAAGACAATCCTAGCCATGCACAGGTCTAAAATTAGCTATTGCCACTCAGGAAGAAGAACTTCAGCTCATCATGTATAACCCCATGAAAATGTCAATTCAATGCTCAGCAATTAGAAAATGGTAAACCAGATGTTAGGTATTGTTCAAACAGGAAAAGTGCACAAAAAAGGAGAAACATAACAAGCTGCTATAGAAAATGTTTTGCACTCACAGCTGGGAAGCTGCACAGAGCTGTTCTTAACTTTCTTGCTGAAAAAAACCCCCAAAATGAAGTAGAAAAAATGTGGAGAAATCAACAGGAATAGTAATAGGAAGGACCTCTTTTCATAAGAAGACTTTACTGAGTAGGAAGAGGGGTGATTGAAAGGGTCTGTGGTTGAAGCTGCAATGTCATAAGTGCAATAGAGAAGGTGCAATAGTGAACAAAATTATCCACCTTTTTCCTTGTCAAATGAGAGCTTGGGGTCCTAAGATTAACTGTTTTCTTCAGTAACAGGTTTTAAACTAAACCCCTGTTCTTTACAAGGTCAGGCTTTAAACTGTAGAGTTCACGGTACATACTCAAGAGTAAAGTTCTTCAAAAAGTGGCTAGGGAAATTCAAGGGAGAAAAGTCCATTGAGGCCATTAATCACAAAGGTCTGGTGTGGATCAGCAAGTCCAAAAGATGCACATGGATTAGAAGAGTACCTGGATGGAATGCCATGTCCTTATTGCCCAAGTGCTCACTGCTATCCAAGACCACTGCTGTGGTCCCATACATGGGACACAGGTCCCACAGCAAGGGTTCCTGCCTTCTCCCCCAGAGCTGTAAAGAGCTCAGCAAATTTGGTGCCCAACTTCTCTTAAGGATTAGTGTTAGACTTTGAAGCTCTGATTTTTCCAGGGTTACAGAGGAAGATGGCAACACAGTCTGCAAGAGCACTCAAATCTCATGGGATCATGCACCATGGGACAAGGCAGCCTGCCTATGAATGTTCTGCAGTTCTGCTTCTGTTTTTTGCAATTAAGGCACCATTTAATCATTTGCCAACATTTTCAAAACATTTATCCCCCGCCACTGACAGGTTTTGAGCTAACTGTGGTACAGAGAAGCTGCTTTTTTGGAAACATCTGAAGGCACTCACAAGGCTGATGTGGCAGAGTTTCCATAACTTGCTCTTGCTGCACAAAGGTTTGCTTCCTTATGAGTCAGCCACTAATGTGCCTTGGTTACTCATCAGAAAACTGCTTGAAGAATAATTTTGAGCTGAATTTGATTAATACCTGAACAGTGGAGCTGGGGCAGAGACTCAGAGCTGGGCTTAGCAATAGCATGGGGTAAGGAGGACTGACAGCTTTCCACACTTCACTTTCCATAATAAACCCTTTCTCCTTCCAACCCCACCAGAGCTGCACTGAGCCCCAGGGGTTTAGGTTAACCCAGAAACAGTGTTTTTAGTCCTGTAGCCTGCTCAAGGGACCTGCTTGTGTGTTTCTGGATGCACATGGGCTGATGTGTGCCCTCCTACAACAGGCGAGCTTTGTGTGGAGCTCATCACCTCCCCACCCTGTGCCTCTGGGGCCAGGCAGCTGAGCCAGCATGAGAAAGGCTGTTATTTAACATTGCCATGGGCCAGCAGAAAGTGCTTCTTTCAGTTGCAGGAGAAAAACAAAAAGGAAGTGATGATTCTTGGTGAATGTGAGTCATGAGACTTGAAAGGGTTATATAAGGGTAGGGCAGGAAATACCCCTTACTTGATGGAGACCTTCAAATCACTGCCTGGTTCTTCTTTCCTTGCTATTACCAGCCTGTGCTGCCTCGTGCTGGTTTCATTTGCACTGTACTGCCTTGCCCTTGGACTGACTGTTTTGATAAAGAGTGAAAATCATGTTCCTGCCCTTGGTATTGTGCAGTGAATTGCTTCAGGCTGGACAAATCTGTTCTCTCCCCCAAGGCCAGGCTTGGAATGAAGGATGGGCCATTGCAGGGGGCTTTTGTCAGCAGCTGCAAAGCCAAAACAGTGTGGGTGCTTGTGTGCACTGAGAAATTCATCTGTGTCTGGTCCTCTCTACCTGTTCTTTGTAAAATTTTTACTGCTCCCTGTCCCCTACATGTCTGCAGAGAGAGACCAGAGGGGAGCTGAGGCTGGGCAAACACAGGAGGCTGCAGAGGTTGGTCCTTGCCTCACAGGCAGCAGAAGCTGGCAGGAGAGGGAAAGCTGGAAGGGCATTTCCAGTGCTGTCTTTCCACACTTGGGTCTCACACAGGTTTCAGAGGAACCACTGGGGGATTGCAGGTGGCTTCACAGCACTGGAACCTGCTTTCAGGGTTTCTTGTGGCTGAAGCAATCAGGTAAAGATGGCTCGTTGCAGGCTGCCAGAGCTGAAGGATGAGTAGTCCATGTCGTGTCTCCCAGCTGCACAGATCCTGCTGGATCTACAGCACTGCTGGCTGCACTTGGCTGCAGATCTGTAACTCTTTCCGGAGCAGAGGAAGACCTGAATTCCAAAGGCCATCCTGTAGGAAGTCAGACCAAATTCTGTAGGTGCTGCTGAAAGTTGTTGAGAACCTTGAATATTCATGCAGCCAAGAATTGCCTGTTGCTGTGATGCTCTGAGGATGGAATCCACATGAGACACTCAGGGAGGGAGATCTTTTGTTATACTGACTCCAGTTTTCTTTTATTTATTAAGAAATCTGTGCAGGGCTTAGGAAAACTGGTCTTTAAAGCTGTCATCAGCTTTTAAAAGACAAGCACAAAAGCTTTAGCTTACCATTATCTGATGAGCTTGTAAAATAAAAGCTGTGGAGGTGTGTGGGCGCTGAGCTCTGTTTTCCAACTCCATGAATGAAGCTGTAAATGAATGGGGAATGGATAGCTCATGTCTCACACCTGCATCACCACCTCTGCAGGAAGGGACCAGTTTCTCCACTGAGATCACCTTACCAGAGGTAATGAAGCTGGTGTAGGACAATGCCAAGTCACAACAGCAGATTTGTTCCGTCTCACACGCTGGGTATAGGATTGACTCATTTGACTTCTTCTTTCCACTCCCTCCCTGTGGAGGCAGTGTGTTCACAGGCACTGCTGTAGTGTGGTAGTTTTTCTCTGTTGGGATCCCCTGTGTCTGGAGCAGTTGCTTTGCTTGGTCTGTGAATTCCTCTTCAAACACACAGAGTCAATCTCACATGGGAGCACACAGGCAGGGTCCCTAAAGCACCTTGCACTCATTTTCCCTCTAGAAACTCCAGATGAGTTAACACCAGCCATGAAGTGGTTTCTTATAAAACAGCATGTTGTCTTCCCTGAAAATGAAGAGCCTTTTCCCATTTACAGAAGCAGCATGATAAATATTTTGATTTCAGCATGTCTTTTGTTGGGAATCATTTCCATTTAGTTTCTTACCACAGTGACTTGGGGGCTAAGAATAACTAGAGTCTAGCAGTTCCTAGCTGGTGAGACATGTATTTTGAGAGCTAGGTTCAAACTTGCATTACTCATAAGATGTAGAATCTGCTCCTGCACTGTGCTCAGCAACGTGCAGCTACTCCAGTCTCTTTGCACTGAAGGAGCTTGATAACAAGCAGGGCAGGGATAGCTGCCTCCAGCCCTCTGGCTGGGAAGAGCTGATGTTTCCCAGATAGCCACAGCTGGACATACCCACACAGAGCTCATTAGCGCAGCACTTCTGCTCTGGAGGGCTGGAAGATGCTCTGAACACACAGCTGAGTGCAGCCCAGGGCAGCCAGCAGGTTTGCACTGGGGACATGATCTGATCCTCTGCTCAGTGGGGCAGCTGGAGCCTTCCCCCAGCCAGGGAACTGCCTTGGATCCATGGAGAGCTGCCCTGGATGCAGCATTGTGCAAATATCCTGTGTGCTCTGGCTGTCCCTTATCACTGAGCAGTGTGATAAGGGCACAGGGGGCTTGCTCTCCACAGAGCACATGCCAGGTGAAAGGTGTGATCTGGTGGGTGAGCTGCTTCCTCAAATGGCTGGGTTAAAGCTGTCACAGCTCTCTGGACTGGTGTCTCACCTCTGTTTCACAAGGATGAACTACAATTTGTCTCAGAAATCTTTTATGGAAAATCCTTTCCTTAGGATTTTTCCTCCTGAGAAGCTGAGAGGCCTCAAGAACAAAATGTAAACATTGATTATCTGCTGCTGTGGAATGCAACAGGTGCATCTGTGATTGGCCCATGGTGGATGTTTGTAATTAATGGCCAACCACAGTCAGCTGGCTTGGACACAGAGCCCAAGCCACAAACCTTTGTTATCATTCTTTGCTATTCTATTCTTATCTAGCCTTCTGATAAAACCTTTTCTTCTATTCTTTTAATATAGTTTTAATGTAATACATATTATAAAATAATAAATCAAGCCTTCTGAAACATGGAGTCAGATCCTCGTCTCTTCCCTCATCCTAAAACCCCTGTGAACACGGTCACACCAGTTAGGTTCTTGGAGGGTCCTTTTTGTTTTATCCTTTGATGGTCAGAGGAGGGAGAAGGGAGAAAAGGGAAATGCTTTTCAGTCAGAGATGCTCAGCAGGGCTGTGTGCTCTGAGTGCCCAGCACCAACTTTTAAGCAGGCAGTGTAATTTGTGTCCTGGAGCTCCCCAGCTTGGGCATTTGCAGTCCCTTGGGACTGAAGGGAGCAAACGAGGACAGCATGGAAAGGTCTGGGTCGCCTGTAATGTGGGAGGGGAGCAGAAATGCCAGAGGAGTCAGGCACTTGGAATGGGAGGGGGCAGATAAAGCCTGAGGGACTGCCTGGGAGGGGCAGGAGGGAGTGTAGGAGGCTTCACTGCCATGTCAGGGACAGGGGAATTGTAGAGTGTTCCAATTTTCAGCTTGGAGGTGGGATTGAGAGCCTCAGTCCTTCTTGCCTTCTTCAGACCAAAAAAAGAGTTCATTTAAATTATTTTTTCTGGTTGAAATGCAGGTTTTGTGTGAATAGAATATAGAAAAGAGAAGTAATTTGGGTCAAATGAGAAAAGGAAGCAGAAGCAAAGATAAGTGCTGAAGTGTCTGAAATGTGGTGTGAAATGAGTGGCCAGTTGAGGAGTTGCATCTGGCCAAAGGCAGTGTCCTTGCACTGAGGCGAATGAAGTTTATTAGATTTCTCTGCTGTGCATGAGATTACACCCCCGAGAAGCCAAAAAGGAAGCTGTGAATGTTGGCCACTTTTAGAATCACAAATCACAGTATAGAAGAGAGGAGATTTGGGATCTGATTAAAGACAGAGAATCACAGAGTCCCTGTGAGCAAGGACTGATGCAAAGGAAGGTTCAGCTATACAGTGCAGCTGGACCCCTGCCAGTCAGCTCTGGTGCTCTCCAGGAGGGTGCAGGGGGATGCTGATATTGATAAAAAGCAGAGAAGAGTTCAGCTTGCATGAAGGAAGCACTGTCACACTCCCTTGCTGTAGCAGGTATTGGTGTGGAGCATCCACTGGGGACATTATAGGGGCAACCAGGAGGGCCAACATCTGGCCAAATTTCTGGAGAGGGGTGTGACTCCATTTGCAGAACCCATTAAATGTCCAGAGGCCTTTGGAGATGTTTATCTTTGTCCCTGTGTCCTTCCATTGGGCAGATACACCTGATTTGCCTGTGTTAAGTGCTTTGAAAGCTGCTGAGCTGGTAAGTTTAGTGTTGTGATCCTTGCCAGTGTCTCTGTGGGACATGCAAAGGGCTCTTCACAGATGGTGTGCTCACTCTGCTCCAGCCATCCCCAGCCCTGGCAGGATCTGGACATCCCTACCTGCCAAACTGGGCAATCCATACCTGCCAAACTGGGCACTGATGGAAACACAGAGAGGGTGATGAACTTTGGACAAATGACTGACTGTTGTTTGAAGGAAGACATAAAAGGGCTGATGGCAGTCACAAAATGAACAGCTATCAGATGTGGTATCAGGAGGTCTGAGAGGATGCCTGCACAAGTTATTTATCTTTTTTTGGGGTTGCTCACATTAGTAAATACTAGCTGAAGAGGGCTTAAGCCATGCCTTCAGCTTCTGCTCTGTGCAGGTCAGATATGGAGTTGGTGGAATCAGCAGATTCCACTAAATCCTTCTCTGAGGATCAGCCTAAAAGTGGCAGTAACTCCAGCCATAATGACACAAGTCAGGTGGAAATTTCATGCCACAAATGGAAAAGTGAAGTGACAGACCTGGGCCATTGTTTCTTGTCAGAACCCAGGACATTCCTCTGGCTGCTCTGGGTGATTTGAGACCCTGGCAAGGGGCTCAGAGACCTTGGCATGGAGTCGAAAACAGCTGTGCCTTTGATTTTAGCCCATGGAAAAAATTACCAACTTTGTATGAAGATGTACAAGCCACAAGAGTTTGAGTAGAATGATAGCGAATTTATCACTGGGTGAAAATGTAGAATTTTGGGGATTTTAGAATGGTGGTTCAAGAGGCAAGCTGGAGAAATCTGGGCATGTTCTGTCTTTCTCCTTCTTCTTCTTAGCCTCCATCTTGTTTTGGGATGGTGACACTTCTGGATTGATTTAGAGTAGAGGCAGACTGTCTAACATAGGTGATAAGTATTGGAAAATTATTGTAAATAAAGTATATGTAGTTCTTAGTCTAAAAAGGCTGGTCAGTGTGCCTCAACCCGCCCTGCTGGACAGATCTCAGCAGGTCAGAAAGACAGTGTATTAGAAAAGAGCAAATAAACAACCTTGAGAATGAGAGCCAAGGAATTCTGTCTTCTTCTCTGGTCTCAAGGCTGGGAAAAAGAGACTTTCTAACACCTTGGGGTCATCTCGACACCAGAGACCTCATCAGTTTCTATCCAAGACTCAAGCACATGTGCTTATTGTGCCTGTAACTGGATGTGAGCTATCTTTTGGAATTTGGGCTGATTTAGAGGAAAAAAGCCCCTTTCTAGCTGTCCTCAATGAACACAATAAAAGCACTGATTTTGTGCTCTCATGGTACATTCATATGTCATTTTTGGGTCTGGATCTAAGTGGGGCTGAGCTGGAGGTAAGGTCCCTCAGTTGTTTGTGTGGGCTGGCATAGCATACTCAGGGCTCTTGTTCAGCTCAGTAAACCTGGTTCCAGGTTCAGAAACCTCCAGGCAGAGATGTGCAGGTGCTCATTCCCCACTCTCATCCCCACCTGCTCTGCAGTGACCACAGACTGAGTGCTTTGTCTCTACTCCCCATTTTTGCATCGCTGATTTGATTTCTCAGCAGGGCTGCCCTTGCTGGGGGCTGTGGCTGCTCTCACAAGCTCCAGCTGCTGTTCAGGAAGGACACCTGGAGCCAGGGCTGCAGGAGGAGGCTGTGCTTAGGCAGGTGCTGAGAAGGGCTTTGTGCCCTGACTCATTTTTGGGTGAAAACTCTTCCTCCCCATCCTCCAGGATGTACCTTACTCCGAACACCTGCCTGTGATGCTGGCAGCAGGACAGCCCCTTCTGTGTGGCTTGGGGAGAAATGTGTGTTGGCTTTCTCATTAAAATTATGTCACATGGGGTGACATAATTATTAATTATGTTAATAAGCTCAGAGGAGTGCCATGGAAATGATCAGAGGGGCTGGAGCTCCTCTCCTAAAAAGACAGGCTGAGAGAGATGGGGGTGCTCAGCCTGGAGAGCAGAAGGTTCTGGTGAGGACTTACAGCACATTCCATTTCATAAGGGAGCTACAAGAGAGAGGCACTTTTAATGAGGGCATATAGTGATGGAACAAGGCTTAATAGCTTTAAATTGAAAGAGGAGAGATTTAAATTAGAGATTAAGAAGAAATTCCTGTCAGTGAGGGTGGTGAGGCACTGGAACACATTGCCCAGAGAACTTGCAGATGCCCCATCCCTGGAAGTGTTCAAGGCCAGGCAGGAGGGGGCTCTGAGCAGCCTGGTCAGGTGGAAGGTGTCCCTGTCCATGGCAGGGGGGTTGGAATGAGATGAACTTTAAGGTTCCTTCCAACCCAAACCAATCTGTGATTCTGTGAAATTGTTCTTGGCAGCAGGAAAACAATTGTCAAAATTTTGAGCGTCAGATTTCAATCTACATGGAGAGGGAGAGGCTCAGGCATTCAGCTGGGTAAGAAGAAAACCTGGCCCTTTGGGGTCTTCATTCCTCTTTCTGCTCTGAATCATCACTGTCACCCTGGGGCAAAACATGACAAACCAGTCACAGCCCTGTTCAATTTCTCAATTTTCTGAGAACAGACCAAATAAGGTGTCTGACCCTGGGACAAGAGCTGAAAAAGCCCTTTTTTTTTCTCTGTCTCTGCCCTGCTGGGGAAGTTCTCTGCAGACCAGGCTGGGTTTTGGTTTGACTTTCTTCCCTAACACCTGTAATGCTGTGGCTGTGCAGGTGTGAGGAATACCCAGAGGGAGGAGAGCCCCAACCTCACTCACCACTGAGCTGCCTGAACCAAAGAAAAGGAGAATGCCCCTGCAATAGTGCTCAGGATGAACACTGGACTGGAGAGGTCATGAAATCACTGTCTAAATCCCCCCCCACTTGCTATTTGAGCACATAGAGGCTCTGTGGAACAAAATGTGACCTTCAATAAACGTCCCTTGAGTACAAAGTGTGACCTCCAATAAACGTCCCTTCTGGGGACTTTCCTGGGTAAAGCTATCAAATGAGGACATGCCCAAGTGAAGTGTGCCTCAACTTGTCCATCCCTTCTTGGGGTCAACCAGTGAGAGCCTGCACCATGTTCCCCAGTGCCTCTGTCCCTGCTGGTGCAGTGCAGCCGTGGGGCTCACACTGGAGTGCATCTCCCTCTCTCATTTGCAAAGGAGTTATTTATTGCCAGACACTGCAGGATGGTGGAGTGGCTCATGGCAGCCATGTAAAATGCCTTAACAGCTCATTGATTGCCACAGATGAGGAGACAGCAATTACACTGTTTACACCACAGTTGTTTTGTTTTACAGCCTCATTCGCATCCGTGCCCCGTAACAAACTCCGAAGGAAAAGCAGCCCTTCATTGCTGCTACTCATCTGTGTAATTAAACAGCAAGTGCCTGATCTGTCAGAGAGAGAGAGGCTCATTCAGGTTCTGCCTGAAACGTGTTTGCTCAGCTGAAGGGTGGAGTTCCTCAGGATTTGCACAGCCCTGTTAAAAACAGCTCTGTTGAGGATGTGAATGGAGGTCTGGGTACTTACCCAGGCTGCTCTTATGATGGACATGGTGTTAATTTCAGACCACAAGTGCTTTCTTAGATTTTGAGGCTCTATTAGCATCCCAAACTTCCTAGGTTGAGTGGGCTGAGTACTAAAACTGCTTCAGATAAAAGTGGAACCAAGTATGTCCCCCAGCTCCAAGCCCTTTCCCAGGGTATTGGAGAGGATGTGGGGATGACCTCTTCCCTTTTTAAAATCTGAGCATGACGCTTTCCAAATGAGATTATCATTTAACAGCCCTTTACCATCTCTGTCTTTTGCACTGGGCTTGCAAATGGGAAGTGATTGACACTGATGACTCCAGATGCTATTTGATTGTTTGCTTTATAATTGGCTTGCATTTCCAGTTGCCATGTGCTCTTTGCATTTTGCAGGGAAGTGAGGCAGTGGAGCTTTGTGGGCACATCTCTGTCCCAGATCACCCTGCCTGTGCAACATGCTGCATCATCCTGCTCTGACCACCTCTTTTTGGCTTTGTTTGAATTTCAAGCAGGTGCAGTTATGAGGTTCTAGCCATTGCTAGCCTGGCTTGCAGGGGTCATTTATGAGTGTTGGACAAGCTTTACCTGCCTATGTTTCTTTCCTTTACATGGTCTGCATCCTCCACTGAGAGTGAAATTTGTTTTGAACAAGGCTTGAGACATTATTTCTGCCTCTTTTCAGATAGTTTTGTTGCCAGTGAATTCACCACAACCATGAAAGACCTTCTAAAGTCATCCTAATGACCAGAGCAGTGCTCCATCTCACTGCTTTCTCTGACCATTGCTGTCTATGTCTACTTTTCCTGTGCTCCATCCTGTTGCTGGATTTCACCAGACCAAATTCCCTGAAGGACATGAGAAAGGCTGAAGAATGTTTGCACTGGCAGAAGACCAAGCTTTCAGGGGAGGCTGTATAAGCAAGGTTTATCAGATCCAAAGGATGGGCTTTTTTGGGGACAACCGGAGCAGTGAGATTACAGTGAGAGTGTTTGAAATTTTACATTTATGCAGAAATGCTAAATGAATATACATTGAATATGTGGGCCTTCGAAAAAGAAGATTTCCCTCCTAGAATATGAGGAGAGGCATATTAGGTTTTTCCAAAGAGTCCTCACTTCTAGTGGCTCAAGCTTGAGAGTATTTTATGATGAGGCATTGACAATCCTTGACATGGGTGAAGGAGAAGGAGACGTGCGGGGTTCTGCTCTGGGACCTTTGTGAATGAGCCTAGTGACCAGCCTTTGCTGGGGGTCAGCCTGGAGACAAGGTGACACCTTCATATTGCATAGTTCTGGTTTCATGAGATTTTAAAGGTTTTGTTTTTGCTTTTGTTTCTGTTTCTTTTGAGAATAATGTGTCTCGTTCAATGCCCTTTTATGAAATACAGGATTTTAGAGAAGTGATACCTGCTGTTCCTGTGCAGACAACACTGGGGGTAATGGGTAGTGATTCAAAATGGATAAAAATCAGATTGTTCTGCAGTGCTGTGAATTCAGAAAGAGGAAGTAAAACCATCAGAGATGGATCAGACCTCCCAATGTTACCCACACACATCCTCCAAACTTCTGGCACCTTGGCATGAGCTGCTTGCCTTGGGTGTTGCTGGTGAGTCAGGCAAACAAATGCAGTACTCTCCCCATTTAGGTGCCTGTACTCTTAATGTAACAAGTATTTGTACTTCAGGATTTTATACATGTAGATCTCTTTACATTTCTAACCTTTCTACCCAGGCCTGTTTGACAGCAGTAAGGCATTTATTCAGCTGTTGGTTTAGATTCCTAATGAAACACTGTCTTAGGTGCCCACCTTGGGAAAACTAAGCTTTGAGTTACTTAGAGAGCTAATTTTTCATTCAGAAATGGGGATTATTTTGGCAAATAAACTGAAGGGAGACAAGAAAAGTTCTGGTCACTCTGTTGTGGCTAATGACCCCCACTTTGTAGTGACACCTCCCTGTCCCTTTCCTTCTTGGGCACCCCAAACCTCCCAGAGCTGCTTTAGCTGAGGGTGGCAGCTCACCATCAGTGCTTGAGCAATTAATTCCATTCTCCTCCCTGCCCACAGTAATAACATTTCACCATCTCTCTGCCATGTCTCACCTTTGAACAGAAATTGCTCCTAAATTTATTGGTATCTCAGAAGTTTCAAGTCTTTAACCTTCTTTTTTTTTTTTTTTTTTTTTTTTTTTTTTTTTTTTTTTGCTTTCTGGGAACTTTGATTTCATCCACTCAGCAGTGTCTGCAGCTTCAATTGAGGTTGAGGAAGCTCTAGGGGCAAGAAAAGAGCAGTGCTGGGAAAAGGCCAATGATTTTAATGATTTTGAGGTTTTTCCCAGGAAAGGAAGAATCCCACTGAGAGGCAGGACAAGACTTCACAGGCATTACACTGCAACATCAGCCCAGGGATCCTATTATTGCTGATTTTCCCTTCATAACCCAGGCCACTCCATGGTCATCTGGTCATCTTGTGAATCTGAGACCTTAATTTGGGCTGAAATTCTCCCTTCCCCTGCAGTCTGTATGCACCCCTTCAAGCAGCAGCCAAGCCAGGAGGTAACTTGTGAACTGGCTACTCTGGACAGGTTTTCATGCGTCTGGGAAAACCCATATTCATCACCCAGAATTTAGTTCACTGCCTGGTTCCAGGTCTTGTCCCTAAATGACACAAGAAAAAGGAAATTTTGGGTTTTGCATGGGCGAAACATGGTGTCCTCCCCCTTAGCTCAGTTATTGGAAAGGGATGATTTTCTGCCTGGTTTCTGAAATCAAGAGCAGCTTCCCTGATATTCAGCCTAGAATGTGTACACAGTGGATAAAACTTCAGTCAAAACGATAGATATCTGAAAAGATATAGGGTAGAAAACCAAGGTAAATCAAACCCTTTTCAAACCAATCCTACCAAGCTGATCATTCCACAGCAAAATGCTGCCTGCTGTTCTCTCTGGTGTTCCTATGGGCAGCCAGCACTGAATTTATGTGATTAGATAGTCTATATCTGCAAATCCTGCTAAGCACACAGTGAACCAGAGGAGGAGATTTATCTCAGTTCTCAGGCAATCTTGTTCTTTGTGTTCTTATCCCTTATGATTTAAGACATGACAACAGGAAAATAAGCCACTGGAGTTGGGAAATTCCATGTATTATCACTCTGCTGTGATTCTTGAGTAGAGGAAACATGAAAAGATGTGCATATTTCTAAGAAAACACCTCCTCAAAAACTAAAACCAAGGAAGTAGAATCTCCATAAAATACATCATCTCTCTGTTAGTCTCTGCATGTCTGTTGTTAACAAAGTTTTTTGAAGTTGACTCAGCCTCCCACTGAAATCTCCAAAAATATTTATATTCCTCTGAGGGATGTTTGATCCAGGCCCCACACAGAAAATCAAGCAAAATAGTCCAAGAATCAGTGTACGCCCGCAGTATTTGTGTGTCCCTCTCTCTGAGAGGTGTCTGAGTCTGCCCCTCCTGTTTTTAATTGCTGCAGGGTCTTGTGCCACTTGTCCACACTTGCCCTCCTTTGCAGAATTTGTCATACTTGCTGGCACTTTTTTTTTGTGGAAGCAGGGTGTGTTGGCAGAGGGAGGGAAGGGCTGGCACATGCCCACATCCCTCTGATAGCAAACTGGGAAGTGTGTGCCATCTGGGAGCTCCCAGATAACTCAAGCTGGCTTTATCATAAAAAGTACATATCCAAGCCCATTTACTGCCTCTGCCCTGGAATTGAACCAACACAGCCACATTCACTGTGCACCTTACAAACACAACCAGGAAGAGAACATTTCAGGGTGATATTTCCCATAACTGTCCCAGAGTTTATAAAAATACCTGTCATCCTGCTGGAGGAACTTAAGGCAGGAGTGATTTTGCTCAGACTATTCCCAAAGTGCATTTTGGAGGCACACCTGAGCAAAAGGGGTTTTTTGGTGGCTACATCCTGCCCTGTGACCTGCTCACTTCTGCAGCACAGAAGCATTTCAGGGCAGGGAGCTGGAGTGGACCAGCACAACTAGTGGGTTGTGCTGGCACTAAGGCGTCAGGAGAAGGTTCCCTTTTCTCCTTGGCTGCCCACTGTGAGTGCTGGGCTGCTGTAAATACCCAAATTGCTCTTGGGCAGCTCTCAGGCAGCTGTGCCACAGCCTGGGAAGGCAGGTGCTGTGCCTGGCTGTGTGTGACAGTGTTCACAGGGGTCTCAGGTTGAGGGAAGAGATGTAGATCTGATTCCATTTTTCAGAAGGCTTGATTTATTATTTTATTATATATATTACATTAAAACTTTACTAAAAGAATAGAAGAAAAGGTTCTCCTCAGAAGGCTGGCTAAGAATAGAAAAGAATGAATAACAAAGGTTTGTGGCTCGGACAGAGAGTCGAGCCATCTGGGCTGTGATTGGCCATTAATTATAAACATCCAACATGGGCCAGTCACAGATGCGCCTGTTGCATTCCACAGCAGCAGATAATCAATGTTTACATTTTGTTCCTGAGGCCTCTCAGCTTCTCAGGAGGCAAAAAAACTAAGGAAAGGATTTTCATGAAAAGATGTCTGTGACATGGCTGCTCTGCAGCTGAGCCTGACCTGGCAGAGCCGAGGGAGGAGCTGGGCTCAGTCCTGGCAGGCCCAGGCACTGAGGCTGTGCTGGTGCCTTCAAGTGCCAAAGAGGAAAGTCTGGAGGTTTCTGTGGTTATGTAAAAGATAAAAGAAGGCTTTTTTGAACTGTGCCTTTGGCTTTGTACCAAAATTTGGCTTAAATTCTTTGTTGCATCAATTCCTCATTCATGGTCACAGAGCTGCTCCCTGCCCTTACTTCAAGGTGTTTTCACATTGGTGCTTTCACATTGGTGCTTTCACATTGGTGTTTTCATGCTTCTTAGAAGTGCACATTTTTATTTCATTATTTGTCTGACTGTTTGCCTGGGCATTTTTTTGTTCCTTGTTTGGGACCTCCCACTTTGTCCTCTCCTATTCCAGTGTGATGACAGCATGAGTTCTTCTGGTGTGAATGTTTCTGTGAATATAAATTCTCACCAGCTCCTGCAATGCTTCATGTGTGCCAACATCCACGGAAAGTGTAGAGATGGGGTAGCAAATTCTTCCACACAGTCTTCATTTGAACAGAATAATGAAGAAGATTGTGGGAGATGTCTCTATCTGGCTCTAGTTTATCTGAACATCTGCTAGGAGAATGGGACTCTCCAAAAGGAGACATCATTATTAATGGAACTCAGGATTTGTATGTGTTAGCTGAATTTCACAACTCCTTCCAAGTAGTGAGGAAAAATATTTAGGCCTGATAATAAGTAATGAATCTAGATGTTTTAAAAAAACATGAATGTATAGCCACTGGTTGTAGATAAATCTTTTTTTTTAACCAAGCATTTTGAAGAAGAGTACAAATTATTTCAGTAGTTTTGAACTCAGATGCTGTCTGAAATTCTACCTCGCATGTGCTCCAGCAAGGCTCTTGCTTAGAGGATGCAAGAGGCAGCATCCAATGTTTGTTTTTTCTCTGACCTACTGCTGAGTAATTGAATCATCCCAAGCACCAAGCTAATGTTTTTCCTCCCTAGGAGAACATAGTGTTACTGGGAAAAGGAGAAGGGGGAAAAAATCAAAAAGGCATCTGCAAGTATTTGTTCCAAATGCCACACAGTGTGTACCTAAGACTAGGAAAGAACATTTTTGTAGCTGAAGAAAATGTTCAAATATCCAAATAAGCATGGCTGGTGGTGCTGAGCCCCTGACACCTGTGGGGTCTAGGAGGGTGCAGCACTCCTGGCTGATGGCATGTAAATGCAGATTTGAGGCAAACCCAAAAATATAGGACTTCACTTTTGGTATATTTTTTAACACTCCATGGGTAGATATCTGCATTATTGATGTTCAGAGCTGCCAGAGCACCAGTTCAACAAAGTGGCTATTGCAAACAAGATGCTGAAAGAGGACAACCTGGGCTCATCCTGGCTCTTAGTGAGGACCCAAACAAGTATCCATCCCTCAGTGATGTGAATGGGCTAACTGCTTTGGGCCAGGCCCTGCTGTTGGTAAGTTTTTAATTCAATGTCCTGTGGGTAGGCAGAGAAATTAGGCAGAAACTGCTTCTCCACTGTTCTGGGCACAGGATGGCTGCTCACCAATGGATGCCAAGATATCAAAAGGATTTTCTTTGCCAGTCTGTCTTGGTCTGCCTACCCTTAGAAGAATATGAGCACTTACCGAAAGGCAATAATTTTTTCTCCCAGTAGTGTTGTCTCACAAGAGAAGCATCTTTGGGAAAAGTATGGAGAGGAGCTACCAAACCATGGTTGGCTGCATTAGCAAGAGCAGGGGCAGCAGGGGCAGGTTCCCTTCCACATGAGCTCAAGAGACTTGAGTTGTATTGAGTTGTACAGAACACCCCGGAGTGCAGAGAGACAACACTGCCAGGCAGGAAGCCTGGAGACTCCAGTTTCACAGATAGGACATGCCTGTGGCTTTTGCAGCCTATCACATGCACATTGTCCCTTGGAGAATATAGAAGGAAAAGGAAATAAATACAATTAGTTAAATAAAGCAAGAGTTTCCTGCATGTCTGGTGTTTGCTGCTTCCATAGACAAGGTGCGGGGGCCCCAGCAAGCATTTTTTGATTTTGCAAAGAGAAACTGTGTTTTGTACAAAATAGGTGTCTTTTGAATGTCTGGTTTCTGAAAAAAAGATTAAAGTTTGGTTTTTTTGGTTGATATGTCTGTGGGGTTTCGTTGAAGTGCTGCCTTTAGTTTTCCCCATTTTTTTAGCTCCACAAAGGCTTCTTTTTCCAGAATAAAAAGAAATTATATCTGTATTCAGCTGGAGCACTGAGTCAGGCAGGTCAGTGACTGCATTTCACCTGTCTGTTACAATCTGCATCTCTGTTATCAGTGTCACATCAGTGTCCCTGTTCAAAGAAGGAAGAAGAAGCTCTTCACCAGGCAGAGCCAACCTGGTGGCAGCGATGCCATTCTGGGAGGTCCCATGTCACCAAGCTCCTCCACCCCTGACAGTGCTCAGAGGTGATCCAGGTGGCCATGTGTTTGCTTAGCTTAGCTAAAAATATCAGAGTGTCATCTCAGAAGTTGCACTGCTGTGGGCACTGTGGTTTCAGCTGAGCTGCAGTATCCCCTGAAAGCAGCCTTGTCTGGGGGGTGTCAGAGCCCCAGCGCAGAGTGCTGGTGGCAGCTGTGCTGGGATGCAGATTGCTGCCTGCACTGTGTGGGTGAGGAGCAGGAGCAGTCCTGGTGAGGCTGCTGCAGTCACACGAGCACAGCTTGGATCTGAACCCAACCCTGACATTAAACAGCCACAAACACTGAGATTTATTTTAGGATAATGCAATCAGTGCTTTAAATAAGGAGTTTTAATGGGAATACATTGCCAAGGTGCAATTTCCTGCTAGAGGTTGAGAACTGCAAATACAGTTTAGGAGAATCTCTACTTTAGCAGGGGTTTAGCTGTAATTTGTTGGAAACAAACCTGCCTTCCCAACAGGGACACAGGAACTTACCAGTTCTTCAGACCTCTTGTGTACTGTGATTTGATGATACATAAATCCAGCTTAAGGGTTCCCAGCACCAGAACAAAAGTACCAAACCCTATGGCCCAAAGCTGCTATTGCTGCCCAAACTCCCTCTGTTGTCCCAGTGTGCACTGAAGGCACTGCTGGTGCAGTACTGCCCTGAGGAGCTTTGTGGCACATTGGCTGTCACCTGCCTTCCTTGAGCTGCAAAAACAACCAGCCCCGAGTCTGACCAGTGCTTTATGGCCAGGTGGGAGCGTTTGATACCCCTGGCTGCTGCAGGTGCCATTGACACTGCTGAGAGCTGGGGCACAGCCCTGGGGAGCTGCGCCCGGAGCTGCAGAGCTGCCGGAAAGCAGCAGTGCAGCTCCACGCTGTGGGGAAGGAGGGAAGCAGACGGGTTTCTCCATTCTCTGCCACTCGGCAGCTTCCCTTTCTGCTGGGATATGAGGGAGCTTTGCTGACTCCTCTGACCCCCCAGTTTCCCCTTTTCCCTTCTGAGGTATGGGGCTGGGAGATTCCCCCTTCCTCAGGCTGCTTTGCAATCTCCCCTGAGCTCTGCTGTGACTCCTGCCAATTTACATTTTTTCCACTTGCAGGCTTGGAAAACAGCAGCAGGTGAGTTTGGGATGATATAGGATAGGGCACCAACAAAGCCCTGTGGGGGACTTTGCTTTCTTTCTTTAAAGGTGTTTTTCTGCCCACAGGGGGAAAATCCCTGTGCTTCCATGGGGACCAGCCCTAAGGAGGGGTTAATGTGCAGCTGCTTTGCTGCTGCTGCCAAATCACCTCTTTCAGGTGACTGTCCCATCCTTTAGGAGAGGGTGCCCCACTGCTGATGTGGCACACAGAAATCTCCAGTGCTGCCCTGCCAGGGCTGGCTCTGCACTGATCAGCACTCACAAGGTGCTGGTGAGCTCCTGAGCATCCATGGCTCTGGCAGAGCCTCAGCTGGGTGTGGGGTGAAGCCTTTCCTTGGGGCCAGGCAGCCCATGGTGCACAGGCAAGGCCGGTGCTGAAACCAGTGCTGAAACCAGCGCTGAAACCAGGCTGCTGTGCCAGGGCTGCCAGCTGGGGGAGAGGGCTCAGGACTGCCAAAAGACATGGCTGATGCAATATTCCTGGCAAGGGTGATCCCTTGTGGGATCAGTCAGGCTTGGCTTCAGCAGGGATAACTCACAAGACTGATCCAAACAAGTTCCTGCTCCATGTGACCCCTTGAGTGGCAAGTGCTGAGGGTGTTTGGGGCCATCCAGCAGTGGTTTCATCTTGAATGTTTTGCCCTGGTTTGAACTTCTCCCAGGCTGCCATTGGAAGATCACCAAGTGAAGAGTGCAGCAACACAATTTCAGCTTGGTATTGTCAAATGGGCCCAATTGCTTTCCTGTTATTTTGGCTGACAAAGCCAGTTGTACCCTGCCACTGTCACAGCTTCCAGCAGGCTGTCTGTTCATCTCTACCCCTCAATGCCATCAACAGTGACATGGATCCCTGAGAGCCTTGTTAGTGTGTCTTCCTGGCACCATCTCTACTTTTGGTCCCAAATGACAGTCTCAGCCATCTGCACTTGGATCCTGGTACTCCTAACAAGGCAAGAAGAAGTCCACTTTCCTTGCCTAGCAGCTTATGCCAGTCTTCAATATTGCCATCCACCACTGGCAATGCTCTTGTTTCCCTTTTGCCAAGCCAGGCAAGGTTTCTTTGGTGGTAGACACCTGGATGGAATTGTGTTCAGTGCCCCATTTAGCTTGCTTGGATCTGTTCAAGTGCAGCTTGTCTCTGCCCTGTTAAATGTGCAATGGTTGGAGGCTGCCTTGAACTGCCTTTAGTATTTGTTGTGCTTCTTTTGCTATATTTTCTCTTAACATGCTGCATACACATACAGAAGGTGCCTGCTGACTGCTCATGTGCCTGAAAACTGGAGGATTTCAGCAGCAGGGATGTGAGGGGATTGGGGATGTAGTCTGCTTTGGTTGCATGCTTTAATCTGCTTGTGTTTTCACCATTTGAATATTTCATCCCAGGTCTGGTCTCACTTGGATTGCAAAGTTGCACAATTTTACTGAAGCTGTTGTATCCAACACTGGTGGCAGCCCCATTGCCTCTCCTTCCTGTCTCAGGATTGTCAGTCCCAGATCTGGGGCTCAGCTGGGCAGAGTGCTCTGGTGGCAGCTGTGTCCTGCCACCTCTCCAGGCCCCTCTCACCCCTGGGGACATACCCAGCTGTGTCACAGGCTGCCAAAGAAGGCACCTTTAGAAGGCCTGAACATCTTGTGTGTAATTTAGAATCTCCTCGGGGGTATTTGCATCCTGCCAAGCTTTAATTTTGCTTTGCTTAATTGCAGGTTTGTTTTCTGTGTGGTGCTGTGAAATATCTGGGAACTCACCCTGCTTACCTTCAGTCCCTGTGCCTGTTTGCTTTCTGCTTTCTTCTGAATTAATATCACTTCAAATTAGTGCTACCTCTCCCCCCTCTCTTTCTTGAAGCTTTAACATAATTATTTCTCTTGCAGTATTTACTGTTGTTGACCTGTGTGCCATCTGCTGATAAACCCTGCCCTTCACCATTCAGAAGTAAAGCATTTGCAGTGCATTTTTTTCCACCAGATTTTCCTCCTCTGCTTTGTCCTTTGTCCTCCTCTGCATTTCCTTGTAAATAAATTCTGGTGCTGTTTTTCCATGTGTTTCTGGGCCTTTCCAGGCCTGTTTAGCAAAGCAGCTCTGTGTCCATTTCACGCAGACTGGTTTTGGAAAGGGACTTCTTAATCGCATCTGTGCACATTTCCAGCTCTTGTGTGGCAAACAGAGCTCCCTTGGGCATTTCTGGACCCTGCCCTGGCACCTTGGTGCTGTACCTGTTATAATCCATAACCCATTGGATCACCAATAAATTAATCCATAACTCACTGGATCGCCAATAAATCAATCCATAACCCATTGGACCACCAATAAAACAATCCATAAGCTGCTGGATCACCAATAAATAATCTGTAACCCATTGGATCACCAATAAATCAATCCATCAGCCACTGGATCACCAATAAATAATCCATAACCCACTGGATCACCCATAAATAATCCATAAACCACTGGATCACCAATAAATAATCCATAACCCATTGGATCATCAATAAATCAATTCATATGCCATTGGATCACCAAAAATAATCCATAACCCATTGGATCACCCATAAATCAATCCATATGCCACTGGATCACCAATAAATAATTCATAACCCACTGGATCACCAAAAAATAATCCATAAACCACTGGATCATCCAGAAATCAATCCATAAACCACTGTATGACCAATAAATAATCCATAACCCGTTGTATCACAAATAAATCAATCATATGCCACTGGATCACCAATAAATAATCCATAACTCCCTGGATTACCAATAAATAACCCATAACCCATTGGATCACCAATAAATAATCCATAACCCACTGAATCATCCATAAATAATCCACTGGATCTCCTCACTGCTGCCTGTTAAGGACAGGCTCTTTCCCCTCTGCTGTGAGCCCGCAAACAAGTGACCCTCTGAAGCAGGTGACTGCATTTGTCCTGGCTGTGGTGGAGCCCCTGCCTTACCCAGGGGTGCCAGGAGGGGTTTTTGGGGTGCTCCCACGGGGTGCTGGCTCTGTGTGTGTGGGCAGAGGAGCTGCAGTGTCCCTGTGCACGTAGGCACACACAGCTGGCCGCTGCTGCCCCTCCTCCTCCTCCTCCTGGACGTGACTGCAAGGAGCAGCAGCTTTGGGCACTGGCCCCAGGAGAGAGCAGGGGTGGCTGGGGAGGAGCAGGAAGCTCTCCAGAGCACCAGGATGCTGCTGGGAGCAGGGATGCACTGCTGGAGGGTGGCTGTGAAAACAATGGTGGCTGCAGAGATGCTGAGATGTGCAGTCAGGGCTGCAGGGGAGCCTGGAAGCCACTGGTCACTCTGCAGGTGATGGGAGCTGTGCTATGGTGTGTGATGGGACCTGGGCTCAGCTCTGCTGCCACCTTGCTCAGTGTCCTTGGTCTGGTCACTGAGCTCCCCACACTGAAATGTCTCTGCCCATTACATGGGGATTTTGTGTTTTCTTTTTTGGGTTTTTTTTTTGGTTGTTTTCGGTGGTATATTTTAAAATTGTCAAATTGACACCTGTACAAAAGATAAATCTTATTCTTTCATCAGTGTTTCCCTCAGCAGGGCTAACCCTAAGCTAACCACTGATCCAGATGCTCTTGGAACCTACTGGGAGTTTATCCATCAGTTTATCCTTGCTGAAATGCTGTCACATCCAAATTGTGATTTATGCTCTCTGATGCTCTCTCAACACCTTTTTAATTTTTTAATAGATACTTTAGCAAAGTATTCCGCTTCAAGCCCACCATTATTCATGTGTTTAAGATACAAACAGAGTAATTGGTGAAGCAACAGCTTCATTCAATTTAACAGTTTAACAGAGCAGCATGGCTGGGGAAGGAAAGCTGCCTCCTGGAGCTATCCCCAGGTGGCAAGTCAGGAAGGCAGAACAGCAGATTAGTAACTGCTCTGCTGATGTCTTCTTACTACACCAGCATTATATTGGCAAGGAAATTGCAGGCTTCACTCTTTGACATGGTTATGGAGATAAATTAGGTACACAGAAGAACTAATGATGAAATTAAATGGAGTTATGAATATATATAAGATCTCTTTCCCAAGGTCAGCTCTGGATGACACAGCAAAGGCATTACAATAACAACAGGTGAGTGTCAGACAGTGGTGGGCAGCATGTTGCTGGAGCCTAAATGCAAACCTTTGTTCAGGGAATAGGAAGAGAGGAGGAAGAAAGGAGTTTTGAAGTTCATGGTATCTCTCTCTGCTCCCAGAGGAGCCCTGTTTTTAGCAGAAAATTAGAAAATATTTTTGCCACCTGGGTGCTGAGCAAGCCCTGCAACCCCACACAAGGTGCTTTGTCAGGAAGCCATGCAAGACTCAAGAGCTGACATCCTGTGGGGGCAGCCAGTGTTCCAAAGCATGGAATTTGTGCTTTTTGGGTGCTACCCAGCATTTCAGGAGGCAATTCAGTCTACTTGGCCCCTTCCCAATCTCTCCTGTATAACCTGGGGCAAGTGACTTGGGTCCACATTTCTGCTGTGTCTGGTGATTTTTTATTCTTTTTTAAAGCACCTTCATGTTTGATTGTTTAGCTTTGGGCAACTAAACTGGATTCAAGCCAAAGCTGCTAACCTCAGCTCTGCAAGAAGGGCTCTCTAAAGTAGCATAGCCTAAGTACAGGACTCAGAATTGGCAGACACTTCTGAGAAGCCTGGTCTTACATCCTCTGTCTCCCAGTTCTCTGTGGAGCACAAAGAGATAGCAGTGCTTCCTTTGCCTCCAGAAATGCTGAGGGCATGGGCACAGTGAAAGTAGAAGGGCACTCTCAGACTCAATGGATCAAAAAAAATGTCTCAAGTAGATTTAAATTTTTTTTAGATTTAATTCCAAAGTCTTTGTAATTACTTCCATGCAGAAGTCATACAGCTCTGCAGGCTTTGCCCCACAAGTGTCTCCTATGTTATTCCAGAAGAGCTACACACCCTGCAGGAAAACGCTTTGTGAAGTGGTTCTTGAGAGACATCCCTGTGCTTTCTAAGTGATATGAGAAGTTTTATCCGCATTTCACAAATGACCTTGCCCAGAGCTGCAGCTCTGAAGTCCCTGAAACTCTGCAGGTTGTGTGTATGCAGCAGATTTTTTTTCTGTGCCTTTTTTTCTGGTGAGGATGTCCTTTTTTAAGGTGAGGGCATTAAGCTGATCAGTTTTCATTCCACTTTTGTTTGCAGTTTGTAGAATAAATGGAGGGGTGGAGGGGAGCTGTATTTCCTTTCTAACTGGTGAGCAAGTGGGTCTGGTTTCTACTCCACAGCAAAGAGAGGACAGAGTTGTTCTCCCAGAGGAGGGCCTGGGCTGTCCCAGCTCTGCAGGAACTGGGAACTGCTGCTGCTCAGAAAGGAAATAAATGAATTCCAGACTTGTGGGAGTCAGGCATGGGGAGAGCTGGCACTGGGGTGGGACTGACATGCCCTTGCAGATGAGCTCTGCTTCTCCAGGGTGAGACCATGCTGTCCCAGCACTGTGGGCAGGTGGAGCAGGTCCTGCCACTACCCATGGGGACACCGCAGCTCCGTGTGCTGGATTGGACCCTGACCCTGTTTGTGTTCTCCTTATCCTGAGAAATTTATGGGGAATGATCCAAGATGTGGGGATTTTTATTCCCCTTCGTTTCCAGCCCTTGGGAAGAGTTTTCTGGTGGGAATGTGGCTCTCTAAGTCTGTCACTTGGGTTGCTGCGGTCTCTGTCCTGGGTGCAGTGACAGCTGTGGTAGCAGTGGTGGCAGTAGTGACAGCAGTGGCAGCCCTGGCAGCAGTGGCAGCAGTGGCAGTGGTGGCAGCAGTGACAGAAGTGACAGCAGTGACAGCATTGTCAATGGTGGCGGCAGCAGCAGCAGTGGCAGTAGCAGTGACAGCAGTGGTGGCAGCAGTGGCAGCGGCGGCAGCAGTGACAGCAGCAGTGACAGCAGCAGTGGCAGTAGCAGTGACAGCAGCAGTGACAGCAGCAGTGACAGCAGTGGTGGCAGCAGCGGTGACAGCAGTGACAGCAGCAGTGACAGCAGCAGTAGCCGGCTCGTGGCAGCAGAGGGAGACGCAAGCCTGGCCACGGGCCGGGGCTCCGCTATCTCCTAAGGCACAAACCAGCAGCAGCGCGCAGGGAGTGTGATGGGAGGATGTGGCTGATTTTTCAGGCATGAACTGCCTCTGTCTCCAGTGCCAAGCACCAGGAACGCAGCACTTTCACCAGCCGGGGAAACGCAATATTAACATCCTTATGTACAGTTTTTGAAATTCCCATCTCGGTGGGAGGCAAGTTCTGAGACAGACGAGATTTTCAGCATGCTATTTCCAGGAGAGAGATAGAGAGAGGAAGAAAAAAAAAAGAAGAAAAAAAGAAAAATGAAAAAAAAAATAGAGAGAAAAGTAGTATCAAGAAGGCAGTAGCTTCTGATTAAAACCTCAGCATAACTGAGAAAGCACAGCCTTGTAGGGCTGGCTTTGGACTCAGGCAGGAACAAGGTGCCTTGGTGTTTTCTGCCTTCTCCCCTGTCCCCCAGTGAGAGTTTTGCAGCTGCCCCAAGGCTCCAGCCAGCAGGTGCATGGTGCTGCAGCTGGAGCAGCCCCTGTCATTGGAGCATGCTGCTGGTGTGAGATGGGGGAAGCTGGAACCATTGTCAGCCCACAGAAATCCCAGAGAAATGGGGATTTCTGCAGTAATGAGGATATTACTTTCAATGGCTCAATAACACTAGAGTTCTGCTATCTCCTACACCATAATATATAAACTCTTTCATGGATCTAGATGGAATTTCTTCGACATTTCCTCAAATTGCATTGTTTTAAGGTACCTTTGCATTTTTATTGGCAACCCAGTTGTAATAGATGGAATCCATATAGCATTGATGCTGCTTTCTAGGACATGCCTGGTAGCTGTGAAATATAAACCAATAAGGCCTTGGACTGTAGCTTAATCTTATCAGCAGAATTCAGGTAGTGTGGGACTGAAATTGTGCTGCTAACAAGTGTTTCCAGCCATCACTGCTGTGATGAAATGGGATGGAAAAATCAGGAAATAGAGCTGTGTCTGGATCCACACAGCTCCTGAGAGCAGCAGCACAGAGAAAGGAGCTGGCTGTGCCTGGCAGCAGCCTTGTGATTAAAATAAACAGTTCTGTGCTGCAACCCCAACCCTGCCTCTGTGAGTCTCCCAAGCCAGGAGACATAAATCCTCTTCAACTACAGAGACAAACTGCAAGTGATCACAAGAAAATGTGGATAGTGTACTGATATTTTTAGGAACTCCTCTCTGTCTGGGTTAAGAATGAAGTGAGGGCTGTCAGTGCCTAGGGGATTGCTGTGGGTATAAGCCAGCACCTCAATTTATTTCAGTTCCTCTAGGAGCAGAGATGCATCATTGTAGCTGCTGGGATCTTGATCTGGATGTGCAAAATCCACCCTAAAGGCTTGCCAATATAATCTCTTAATGCCACCATCTCTCCTGTCTAATGTTCTACCCCATGGTGCTGTGTTATTATTAGGCAGCTTATACAGTGTACGTTAAACTGGAAAAACCTCTGTTTCTTAGCAATTTATAGTCCCCAGTTATTGGGGTCTTAAGGTGACACAAGCCTATGTGCATAAGCCAGCTCTTTGGTGACTGCTTGGAAATTACTGCTTTTAGCTCAGAAATTTAGCTCAGAAAGGACAGCAGGGAGATGCTTAAAGGACACAATGCTTGAAGCAGGACTGTCACAGACATCTTTTATGAAAAATCCTTTCCTGAGGATTTTTCCTCTTGAGAAGCTGAGAAGCCTCAAGAACAAAATGTAAACAATGGTTATCTGCTGCTGTGGAATGCAACAGGTGGATCTGTGATCGGCCCATGTTGGTTGTTTCTAATTAATGGCAAATCACAGTGAGCTGGCTCGGACAGAGAATCCAAGCCACAAACTTTTGTTATCATTCTTTCTTTTTCTATTCTTAGCTAGCTTTCTGATAAAATATTTTCTTCTATTCTTTTAGTATAGTTTTAATGTAATATATATCATAAAATAATAAACCAAGCCTTCTGAAACATGGAGTCAGATCCTCGTCTCTTCCCTCATCCTAAGACCCCTATGAACATCATCACACAGGTCAGCTGGAAAAACTTAAGATGTATGTAGCCCCATTGCTTCCTCTGACATTTTGAGGGTTGAGTTGTGTTCACTTCACTTGTCTGGCTCTAAACAGCTGCCATAATAGTCATGGCCAGATATCCATGCTGAGGGAAGCCAAATCTGCTGGTTTTCAGTACCTAAAGGGTTTTGCCTTCTTGCCTGACATTGGTGCATCTTTGACCCTAAAATTTCCTCACACCCCAGTCCCATAGAGCCAGGCTGCAGCAGTTCTTCAATCCCAGATCCAGCAAGGAGGGAGGCAATGCACACATGTGCAGAAATTTTCTCCCAGATATTGGCTCCAAACCTCTTGTCCAAGCCTTTTTGTGCTGCACTGCTGTTGAGCCAACATCCCTGCTGTCCAGATGTACGTAAGATGTACGTGCCACGGCACTGCTCCTCTGCTCCTCACGTGGTCCTGGTGCTGTGGGATGAGGTCAGCAGTGTCACTGGGGCACTTGTACATCCCTTGCATCGTTATTTGTTCCCAAGGATTGTTCTCTAACTGTTTAATTAGTCCCTTCAGTAATGAACCATCTACCATTTGTTCTCTTTCAGCTGATATTTACCCTGTAGGAACCAGGGCTCCTGAGAGCTGTCACACATCACAGTGTTATGGGGACCCTGGGGAGAGGAATCATGTGTGGGCTTTGGTAATGGCCCAGGCAAGCAGGGCAATAAACCAGCCCCAAATGCCTGCTTTTAAATACTGAGGGAGAGACACTGGAGCTGGTCTATGACCCTGGAGCTGGTTTGTGATTGTGTTTTTAGCTGCTGCTCCTCTCCCTCCATCCAGCGATGCCAGGACCTGTGCATGCACCTTCCCTCAGCTGTCACAGCTGCCAGACCAAGCACAGCAAGAGCTGTTTGCCAAAACCTGTCCAGCCAGAGGCAGCAGGAGGGTGGAGAGGGGACAGCCAAAGCCCCACAACCAGAAGCAATGCCTCCCTGTGCAGGGGCTGAGGCTGGGCTGCAGCACATGTGTGGCACTTGGGATGATGGACTGTTCTCAGCAGCCTGAATTTCCCAGTCAGGTATTTCTGGGATGAGAAGGCCTTGAATTTTTTGATGGCTTGCCAGAAATTAATAGCAAACTAACCCCTATGAAGGTGCTCCTTTGATGTTTTTGTTGCTTGAAATTCAGAAGCTTGCTGTGACGTCAGTCCTTGAATTTTCCCCTAACCCAAACGTTGGAGCAAGTGAAGCACCCCTGACCTCAGTGTGAGGGTGGATGCAGGAGCTCCTTCACTGGCCAAAAGAACAATATAAAGGTGATTTTTCTGCTCAGGTGCTGCATATTGCTCTCAACTTGTACCATTACATACCTAAAGAAATGCTGCTTCTTGCAGACTGATGGATTTGAACATGCCAGCATTGCTAAACACTCTGTTTAGGATTTTTAAACGTTTAATTTGTAGCGATGGAGACTAAATTGAGAATTAAAACCATGCACATCAGTCCCAAGGGAGTTTCCCTCTTCCCTCCCACTCCATCTGGAATGAAGAGAAGTTGGAATTATAAATGAATTAATGAATAAGTAATAGAGAGTCACACAAATAAATTACAGATGCAAGGATTTTTTTTTTAAATCATCCACAAGTTAATATTTATTTATGTAACTTGCAGAATTCCAGCCAATGGCTGCATAAATATTAATTACTAATTAAATTTTAATAGCAAAGCAAAACCCCTGTATTTGCTAAATGTGTGCATTAAAGCCATCATTATTTGTTTGGACAATTAGGTTTGTTTGTGACTTTGGTCAAGCAGTGACCAGAATACAATTTTAGAGCAGCGGACAACCTGGATTAATCGCGCTTTTCCCTTTGATTGCAATTGCTCAAAGAGAAGATGAATTAATTATTTTTTTACATCCCATGAGGAGATTATAGCAAATTTAAAAAGAGCCCTCAGCAAAACAGGGGCATTGCTGGACTCCCAGTTGTGCATCCCTGCTACATATTTGACAGATTTCCAATACAAAGAGGAGGAGGAGGAGGATGGCTTCTCAGCCATCAGCCTGCAGTGGCTGTCCTCATTTAGAGCAGCTGATTGTCTGGCCTGTGGTGGCACTTTTCCATTCATGTGTCTCCTGGCAGCCCAAAGGCTCCCCTGCAATTGCTGCTTTTGCAGGTTACTGTGGGTCGTTTTGCATCATTGTCCCTGTGTATCACTTTTTGATGCACATTGCTAAACCCGCCTGGGAAGGAAGTTCTCTGGGATGAGCTTTCCTTTTCTGCAAAACAAGGGAGAATGGAAAGATGGTGAGTCCTGGCAGTGCCATGGCTCAGATCTGAGGCTGCCCTGCGTTTTCTCACGCTGCTTCACTGCTTGCTCCAGTTCTGCTGTTTCCTCTGTGTGTTGTCCTACTGCTCTGGGGAACTTTGAGGGTTTGTGGTTGAGCTGTTCCCTCTGATCCAGGCTGGCTGAAACCCTCCTGGTTCCCAAGTGGCTCTTGATGCCTTGCCATGGTTTGAGCCCCTGGGCTGTGACTCAGGCTCAGGAGAGGCAAACAGGTGAAGGAAATGTGAGTGCCAGAGCCCTGAGACTAAAGAGCTTGGCTGGTGGTACAGCTGGAAAAGGGTGGTTTTGCTGAGCTGTTGCTCCAGCAGCACTTGAGCTTGGGTGGTGGTGTAACATGAGGTGAAAATTCCATGTGGTGCCACAAACATCTGTGGGGTAAATTGTTCTAAAGAGACTCTGAGAACTGAACACACCAATGGGTAAAAGGTGGTTTATAGGTATCTATGAATTTCTAAAGGAAAAAGAAAATATTCCAGCCAAAATGGGACCACTGCTGCGTAATCTCATGCAAAGAGCTGAGCTCCTGCCTGTGGTGCACCCCTGCTCTGGGGCAGTCAGGGAGGTGCAGCTGCCCTGTGGTTTGGGTTTGGATTTGTGCTTCGCATCTTTTTTCTTTTAAGTCAGTAACTATGGACTTAAGCTCATGATGCAAACCTGGAGTAAAGCAAATCAATCAGTTTCACCCTGGTGGGGAGCCAGGGTCTGCCTCCCAGTTCTATCCCACTGTGATTCACCAGCCCAAGGTGTGTGGCAGGTAAGGAAATAAAAAAGGTGAGACCCAGTGCTCCCTGGGACATACCTGGAAAATCCTTTGAAGGCTCAGGGCTTTAATAAGGATGGAGAGCAGATAAAACATTTATTGCAGTGCTTTTTAATTTGGCCTCATTTAATTACAGGGACACTACTGGTTAAAGAATTTATTAAGCAATTTTCTTACCCACTTTGAGATTGATGGAGCATACAAAGACATGAGTTGATTAAACCCAGCCAGGTTTCACCCAACTTTCTGAAATTAGCAATCTCTAAGGTCTGAAAAGACAAGACATGACTCAGGGTTCTGTGCAACAGCCCCAGGTACCTCCCCAGTGAACTCTCCTGGATCCTGTGTTTGGTTCAATAAAAGTGGATGGCCATTGAGCATGTCCATTTTAAGTGGAAGGAAGAAACAGAGATAGGAAATAAATTAAGCCGGTTACAAGCACAATAAAACAAAGTGCACAAATTTAAATGTAAAACACTGAAAATGTACCAGAAGTAATAAAGACAAACCAGAGATAGGAGTCTGAACTGAAGCCCTGGCTAATTCTGTACTGCAAAGATAGAAAAGAAAATCAATATTAAAAAAATGGGACCTTTATCACAGAACCTGTTAAATGGTGTATGCAACAATTTAAAGGAAATTACTTGGGAGTTAGAAGTGCAGCAAAGAAACATCTAAATAATTGACATTTAAAGAATTAACATAAAATTATTCCAAGATAGTGAGGGGAACAGTCAAGCACTCTTCTAATGCTCATGTAAAACCAGGCAGCTTTTACAGTGCACCCTCAACCTTGAATGCATCTGCTTAACCATTAGCCTCCTGTCCCAGCTCTCTATGGGCAATATTAGCATTCACTAATGCATGGAGCAGACTGTTAGATGAGGGTTTTTTTGTCTTGTCCTTGACCTCACTGTTAGGTGATGGAATGACAGGCCAGCATGGGGCTGGCTCCATCTCTGCTCCTCCTGAGACCATGGGCAAAATTCCTGATGGACAGAGAATTAAATTAGCATCCCCTGAGTAAGGCAGTGCTCCTTTGGAAAATGGATTTCTCTGTCAGTGGTTGACATCAACAAATGCAAGATGTTGTGGCATTGCCATGCATCTTTCATTGATCAAATGCTTATTTCAGTATGGTGCTCCCCTTTTAATGGGATGTTGCAGATGTTCATTAAACAAATATTCATTATTTAAACAAGACAAAGTCTGTCCTTAATTTCTTCTCAGTTAACTCTTCTTTCTGCAGCTACTGCAGGTAAAATTCAGGAGACCATACCGATTCTGCTGTGCAAAATTCAAAATATTTTGGTGTCTTGTGCTGGATTTTGGGCTCCCCAGGCAGTTTTGGACTGGCAGAACCCAACAAGGACCTTTGAACAGATAATAAATGAAGGTCCTTGGCACTGATGGTCAAGCTGATGCCTGTGCAGCCAGGCCAGCTGGCAGCTGGTGCTCACAGACCCAGCCCTCAGTCCTTCAGGCAGTGGGATTAAGGCTCTCTCTTTGCTGTGTGACCCCCAGCAAGGCTCAGAGCAATGGCAGCACTGCCAGCTTCTGCTGCCTCCTTCCCTGCCTGCTTGAGGGGTAGTTGGCTGCGGCTGACACAGGAGGTCCAGGGATCCCAGGGTGGGAACACCTTTTAGTTGCTTTGGGCTGTGTGAAAGAAGTTTTGTCCCTTGCTCGGAGGGAGATTCCCAAGTGGCTGAGGCTTAACATCCATGAGATCTTCTCTCTCTTTAATAAAAACATAGACACACACACACCTAGATCCTGTCTGGGTGTTTAACTCTGCAGGCAGCACAACATCTGAGCATGGAGCATACCCAAGAATCAGCTCCTGACATTTGGGATTCAGGCTGTTTGCAAACTCTGGCATGCCTCAAGGACTCTTACACAGGCTGCACATTCCCAGAGTCGTCTTCAGAATTAGTGGGGTGTCACTAGCCAGGAGATGGGGGTTTATTACAGCTCTGTGGAGCAAGGCTGAAAGCTGATTGCCACAAATCCTGCACCCAATCATGCCTGAACCAAATTGCCTCTCTCACATGGGTTATGTGGCTTCTCCATGAGCTCAGATGTCACTGACACAATTTATGAAAACCCTTTTGCTAGGATTTTTCTCCTGAGAAGCCTCAGAAAAGAAATGTAAACAATAATTATCTGATGGCTGTGGAATGTGGTCTGGAGAGGGTTTACCAACTGGTGCATCTTTGATTGGTCTCATGTGGATTGTTTTTACTTGATGACCAATCATGGTCCAGCTGTGTCGAGGCTCTGAGCATCACACGGTTTTATTATTCATTCCTTTCTAGACTTCTGATGTCTCCTTTCTAGCCTTCTGATGTCTCCTTTCTCTTTCTTTAGTATAGTTTTAATATATTAATATAATATAATATAATATAATATAATATAATATAATATAATATAATATAATATAATATAATATAATATAATATAATATAATATAATATAATATAATATAATATAATATAATATAATATAATATAATATAATATAAATATATTATATAATATCTGCCTTCTGAAACATGAAGTCAAGATTCTCATCTCTTCCCTCGTCCTGGGGACCCACAAACACTGCCACACTCAGACTTCAGCCTTTGCATTTGGGACACATCACCTCTCTTTTCTTTGCTTCTCCTTGTATTTTCCATGACAATTGCAGGAACTTGCATTTTTTTTTTTTGAGATCTCTATGAAATGTAAACTTGGCTCTGGGGTTTAGAGGCTACCAGAAGACCCATATGCAGTGGTAGGATTACAAGTGCCCTGATTCTGGAAGAAACCAGGCTAGAAAGGAGCTCAGGAGCACAGTGATCCCTAGAGGAGCCAGGAAAGGTCCCACAGTTTTGCTCACATGTGGAGGAGTGTTGAAGTCTGGAGAGAGCCACATGCTGGAGCCTGGATTTGTGCCCTGCTCTGAGCTGGGGCTGCACTCGGAGGAACAAAGCCCAGGCACAGCCCTGGTGTGAGGAGTGGGGCTGGAAAATCCCAAACCATGAGCACTCTACTTCATTTTCCATTTCTTAGAACTCAGATAACATATTCAAAGAGGTTCATACGAATATTTTTGTCCACTTCCATTTCCTTTTTTTTCCCCCCATCTCCAATATGATACATATTCAGGGGTAATTTTCCCCCCTGGTATGAGTTTTTTCTCCCCTCTTTTTCTTTTTAGAAGTGCAGTTTCTCTTATGATATTTTAAAACAAGATAGATTTATCCATATCTTCAGTTTTACTCCATTTTACTTGAAGTTTTGTGTGTGCTAGTTCTCTATGTTACTGTATAGCTAACTTGGGGGCAGGGATGTGTTAATTATTCAATGATTTAAAATGAAATATCAAAGGAGTTTTTATTGATTTGCATATAAAAGTTATGAAACGAAATATATGGCACAACAGACAAATTAGTAGGCCATAAAAAGCATGAGTGAATTAGTGTTTTATTAAAGCTTTAAGATAACATGCTATAGTATCTGAAAAGAAAGGTCAAAAGGAAGAAAAAAAGAGGAAAATTTAAATGTGTGCACATTAATGGACTGGGGAATGTGGCTTTACTAATAACTTCTGTGCATAAAAATTTATATTTTTCAACACAGCAATCATTTCTTTCACACTGTTGGGTATTTTAAATGTGCTCCTGTGTATATAATATTAATTTAGTCATAAAATAAAAGGCAGTAATTCAGACAGTAGCCCATGTGAGCTATTAAATTCAAAGTACCGTGTGAAGTATTTGTGGTTATGGTTCCTCGCAGTTCTGTGTGAGACACAAACAAACCACTCCTGACAAGATGAAAGTGTTTGTTTCAACATACCTGTCTGGGCTCAGTTTAGGTTCCTGTGCTTCCTTATTGACACCTGACACCATCTCCGATTAGACAGTTTTGGTATAAATATAAGAATATTCCTTGGAAAAAAAAAAGGCACAATTGTGCAATAGCGAAGCCTTTAAAAGGGGATTGTACATTCTGTGAGTCTATCTAAACTAGCCAATGTTACAGTTCACTTCTTTTTATGCCTGACCAGTGAGCTTTGCTGCCTTAGGAGGTAAAAAGATGTTTTTACTTGTCCTGCTCATTCACTAATGTGGGGCTGAAAGTAAACCAGCAGCAAATGGGCTGGACTGTGAGGCTGGTGAGTGCTATGTGAAGCATTTCTGTGCTGTCTGTCTCTGAAAAGCTCGAAGCAAATATTCCATCCACTGTAGAAGCAAATAAATACATGGCAATTAATCAGAATTCTTCTCACTTGGTTTCCCTGTGCATGTGCTCTTGCATTATGCCTTGGAGTGCCTGGTTGCTCTCCTGTTAAATGTGTCTGTGCCGAGACCCAACACAAGCACTTCTCAGCAAGAGGAAATGAAGCCCAGACCTGGATGAATCCTTCAGACACTTGGCTCAGTGCCTGCAGCTCAGCTCATGTGTCAGTGTCCACCCTTAATGGCAGTGGTACAAACACTCAGAGACTGGTAAAATGTGTGCTAAAATGACTGGTAAATACTGAGAGATGGTAAAACCATCTCTATGGATTCTCTCTGTGTTAGGCTATATCACCAGGCAGCATTTCAAAGCCTTTTAATACAAAGCATTTTGTCCTGGTTTAGGGCAAATCTGGGAGAGAATCTCCAAAGGGGCCCCTCCAGAAATCAAACCCACACGGCCCCTTCCCCCAACCGGTCTGGGAAGGATTCCTTGGAGAGAAGTGGAAAGAACCTGTTTATTTAACAGGCCCAGCACCCCTAGCACACAATGAACAATATGAACAATACTGGGTGACACCAGGATTTCCCTTCAGTAGGAGCATCTTTCAAGGTGCTCCTACTTGAGGAACCTCTCAGCTTCTTGAGGCTGAGAGGTTCCTTATCACATCAGATAGTCATTAAATGAATTGTGAATATGTGCAGTGAAAGTGTGAAATGATACAAAGCATTGATTGTGCTTATATAATGCTTTAGACATAAATTGTTGACAAAGCACGGATCCATCTGCACACAGACTCTCATTTGAGAAGCTGTTTGCAGCACAAGGGGGTCCTTTCTGAACCTCATGATGTGATGGGAGTACATGACAGCTTTATCTGACCCTGCCCTCTGGGCAGTAAATGATCAACTGTACCTTGCCATCGAATTTTGTTAAACTCCTGTTGCATTTACCATTGAACTATATTTATATGAATAAAATATGTTTTTGTTCCTCTCCTGAGAGTAAAGTGCCTGATTCCACCCACAGCTAAAAGGAAGCAGATACTTCTCTGTGGAGGATGCAGCCTCTGGGGTTTCTCAGTGCTCAGCAAAGTGAAGATGAGTCAGGTCTGAAACAGGTGCACATCCCTTCAGGCACGTTGTGTTCCTGTGGAGATGTTCTCGGTCAGGCTCCAAGTGACATATTTCCTTGCCACTTCACTTTTTTCACAGGATTAAAATAATTCCTGCTGTGGATCTGTCGTGATCCTTCTGGCTTCCCCCAGAGCCGTTGCCTGAAGTGGCAGGAGGAAGGTCTGGTTGCTTTACAGGTCAGAGCCTGCACCTTCAGCAAGCTCCCAGACAGCCCGGGAATGCTGTGTAATTCTATCCTCCTCTCTTGGGTGTGCAAAATGTGCCAGAGGCGTTAGAAGCTGGTCCCAAAGGCAGGATGGTGGGAGCTTGGTGCAGGAGTTAGGATGGCTGGAAGAGCCAGGGGGGAAGCAGGGGCTGTTTGAGGGGCTGCCTGTCAGACAGAGCTGCCCAGACACAGCAGGGGCACTCTTGGCATTGAGGTGCAGATAATTGTCAGGAAATCATACCAGAAAAGTGGCAAATACAGGAATGTGCCTTTCAGAACCCCTGCCTACATGGAAAGGGAATTAAATCAGAGAGCAAGGAGGTGCTAGCCTTGTCTTGTGTCCAGAGGGGAAGGGAAGATGAGACTGGGAGGTTAGGAGGGAGACCAAGATAATTCCTTTATCCCTGGATCATGAAGTTTAACTAGAAATCCTTTGAAAACATTTTTCAGAGTTCAAGTCCATTGGTGATTTCTACCTCTTCTGTGAAACTCTCACTCTGTCACTTTGGACAAAGTACCATAAAAAGACCATATTGGTGGAAAGTTTCAGCCTGTGTAGAAATGCTCACCAGTAAAAAGGAATGAGAAAACTGGTTGCCAGTATTGATCACCGTGCACCTAAAATTTTGCAGATCCCTGATGAGTCTGTCCACCCATGATCTCATCCGACAGTGGGCTTTTGGCAACAATAACTGTTTGTCTTGATTCTGTGACTTCATTTTGTGCACATTATGTTTGGTAGCACCAGAGCAAGCAGAGTGTAAAATGCATCTTTTCCCACCTGAGAAGCTCAAGTCACCCATTTCATGTAGATTTAAAATGATGGTGTACAGTCAGCACGGTGAAGAATGCTCTGAAAACCCATCACCCCAATAAGTGGATCTCTTCAAGTAAGAGAATGAAAATAGAAGTGTGTTTTCTAAGTGCTGAGACCTCTCAGGAGAACAAACAGGAGGAGTGGTGGATGGAAGGCAGCTCATTTCAGTGGGAGTGGAGTGAATTGGTGTCTGGTGCTCTGAAAAATTCTGACCAAAGGTGGGAATATCAACACATCGCCCTGTAGCAGCAGGAACCAGGGTCTGTCCAGTGCAGACACCCCTGCAGAATAGAGACAGGAGCAGGTATGCTGAGGGATGCTGGGTTTATGGCTCCAGAAAGGGATGTTGATTTCCTTGGGGCTGGGTTGTGATGCCCATTCCTGTTCACTCTGTGTGCACCAGCTGGGGCTCGGGGGAGCTGATGGACTTCTCAGCATGTCCATGCACAAAAAAGAGTGGCACTGCTCTGCAGGATGCCAGAGGAACCACGGATGAAATGTTCCTTTCCTATCCCTCCCCTAGGTACTGAGCTTGCTGGTTTGTACAAAAAAATAATTTAAAAGCGCCAAAATTTGCCAGTGGTTGCATAAACTTCCCAACTCTTCTTGGAGCCAACTCATCCAATCCATTGTGCTGTGGGGCTTTTTCTGGGTGTGCTGGGGTGACCAGTGCTGTCTCTGGGGCTGGCTGGAGATGGTGGGGAGGGCTGGGAGCAGCAGAGCAGAGCCTGTCACGCCGCTTGCAGCCCTTGGGTAACCACATCACACAGCCCCATCTCACATCTGCATAATCCATCACTCCTAAAGACGTTCCCTTATATGGGTTAATATAAAATGTTGCTCATTGTGTCAGCCAGCAGGAGGTTTCATAGGTCCTTTAGGCAACTTAAACAGTGATTAATCAAAAAAAAGCCTCCACCTTCTTCGCACTGTTAATGTTGTTGTTAGGTTGCAGGCAGCATAATTTATGGCATTTTCTGATCCTGTTAGCTAGGATGTCTGATTAATTTTGGCTCTGGGATTAAGTCAGCAAAAGAAATTTGACTTCCACAAGCAAGTGATATATATCATCCACCCGAGTGTGGGAGGGACACAACACTATCTTTCTGCCAGCACTTTTATAGTGTCCTCGACTACATCCAGGAGGTGGCATTATGTACTCATTTTATTACTGCTGCTGGCTGGGGACTGAATAGATTTTAAAGTCCAGGACATGGTCAGCTTCCTGATCTTGACAAGAAAGGAAGACCACTATCAAGAGGTGCTGGAGACCCTGCCCCTGCTCCCCAACATGGAGCACAATGTGCAAACTGGCACGTTTCTCATCCTTTCTCCTCCTGGATTATTCAGAAAATGACATATTAATGACTTAATTATTAGCCAGAATTTTGGTTTTCACTCATTTTTCATTCTTGGTACTCAGGTGGCTTTTTGATGCTTGTTACATTTTGTCTTATATCTTCATTTTGTCTGCTTATATCTTGCCTGTGCTTCTTGGGGCTACAGAGCAAAGTTGGGGGATAATACAAAATATTCAGTTTATCTCTGCTTTTCTTTTAATTAGAGAGCTTTTCTTTCATTTTGTTTTTTTCCTTATTATGGAATCCTTTATCAAGAAGGCATAAGGTCCTTTAGTAGCTCTGGGAATTTTTCAGCTGATGAAACAATCTTGTCTAGGTAGGTTTCTATTTAAGCTACCCTCAAATACAGATACAGCAGGAGTGCCTTCATTTAGGAGCATTTGGTCTTGTTAGTTGGGATCCTTGCCTGGGAGGCCTGGCAGCAGCCATGCTGCTGTCCATGGGTACAAACAAGGCATGGTAATTAAAAACACCACCTTTCTTCCCCTTTCCATGCCTGTCACCTCCATGCCTTCACTTTGGGTAACAACGTGCAGTTCATAGACTAAATATCTCTTCCTAATTTCTGCAAGATGAAACAAAAGGGGGAAAGTCAGACAAGCCTAGACAAGCCTCAGGTTGCTGCAGGTGATTCAGCCTTTTGATGGAAGGTTCAAGAAGAAATCTCTGCCCCACCTTGGCCTGGCAGTCCCCAAGGAAAGGCAATTCCACATCACAGCTGGGGATGTGACTGCAGCCTGGAGAAAAGCAGCAGAGATCTGGGTCTGGAACTGTCAGGGGTCACTATTGAGAGGTGGCTGTAACCCTAAGTTGCTGCAGTTTATATTCTTGCTCCATTAACTCTGACAACAGACTCCAGAGACCAGAGTTTTCTCAACCTGGTTTATAAATCATGCTGGTAAAATGGCACTGGGATTTACTTGTGCATAGCAGGGAGCTCTGCAAGTAAAATTAACCCTTTGAACAAGAACTGAGGTGAGTGTGAAGCAGAAGCTTGGCACCTATGTGAGGCTGCTCAAGTTTTGGGCTGGGTTTGTGGAAGCCCAAGGGTGGATACTGCACACCTTGAGCTTCAGATATTCATCTTTTCCCCAGCCAGACCCAGAGAGCTGATGTCACAGACATGTTTTATGAAAAAGCCTTTCCTTAGGATTTTTCCTCCTGAGAAGCTGAGAGGCCTCAGGAACAAAATGTAAACAATGATTATCTGCTGCTGTGGAATGCAACAGGTGGATCTGTGATTGGTCTCATAGAGTTGTTTCTAATTAATGGCCAATCACAGTCCAGCTGTCTCGGACTCTCAGTCAGACACAAGCCTTTGTTATGATTCCAATTCCTTTCTTTCATTTCAAGCTTTCTGATGAAATCCCTTCTTCTATTCTTTTAGTATAGTTTTAATGCAGTATATATCATAAAATAATAAATCAAGCCTTCTGAAACATGGAGTCAGATCCTCGTCTCTTCCGTCTTCCTGGGCCCCCTGTGAACACCACCACAAGCCAAGAGGGCAGAGCTGGTGGGAAGGGACCAGCCCCAGCCTGGAAGCTGTTCCAGGCGTATTCTGTAACAGGATGGTCCAGTGCTGGTCCAATGCTGGGCCATCCCCTTTGCTTCCCAGCACCCAGTGATGTGCAGCAGCTCCCAAGCATCAGGCTGGGCTTACCCCAACCTGCTCAGAGTGGTGGAGCTGAATAGTTTTTGTACCCAAAGATTTCCTCTGCTTTGGAAAGATCTTCCTTCCAGATCCTACCAAAACCTTCAGGTTCTCTGTGAAAATACAAGCCTTTAAAAATTGCTCAACTGCTCACCCAGGCAGAGACCCACTTGAAGTCATGAGCTGTTTTTCAAAACCTTGACCTAATCTCTGAAAGGATGCTGCCTTTTGCATAGCCCAGGCAGTCCTGGCAGGTCTGTGGGGTGGAAGCTGTGCCTGTGCACACAGAGCTGTGTGTGGCACTGTGGGACAGGGTCACAGTGGCTCTGCAAGAGGGAGCTGGGTCACTCCTCACTCATGCATCAGCAGCAAAACTGGGAGCTCAGTGCTGGTGGCAGGACCTTTATCAGCAGTGATGAATGGCAGGGGGGATTTTCATCTCTTTGATTAATTTTGCTGGGCTGACAGAAAGATCACATCTCAGCTCCTGCGCCAGGAGATTGAGTGAGGGAAGGGCTGGATGAACCAACTTTACTTCTGCAATCCCAAAACCTCAAGCCCACACAGCTCCTGCATGCCTGAGGGTGGGAAGTGCTGGTGGGCTTGGGGAAGCAACACTTGTGCTATCAGGCTGGGAAGAGAAACAGTGCTGGGTTAGGAGTCATTGTGTTTGTAAAGGAAACACTGAGGCAGGAACAATCCATTTGCTCACAGGAAGAATATCCCTTCCTTCTGTGGATGTTTGGAAAATAAAGGCAGGGTGAATTTGACCTGTTTTGCTTGATATTTACCTATTTGAGAGATGGAGGTTGGCAATCCAGGGCTGCAGGGGCTATTCTGTGGCTGGGGAGGAGGGAGTCGGACTGCAGCAGCTGGAGAGTGTCACAAGTGCCACAGGGGGCATGAACCTTCCTGGACAGAGGCTCAGGGTGAGAGTTTTAAGCAGCTGGAGCTTTTCCTTTGCTCATCACCTCTTTCTTTCTGCCATGGTTCATTCATTCTCCTCACCTCTCCCCCAACACTGCTTCTGACCATCTCTGTCCTCAGTGACCTGAGTCACCTATAGAGGGCAATTCCTTGCTTTTCCTTTGTCAAAACCAGTTATTCCTTACTCAGCTGATTCCTGTCTCACCCTCATGCTCTCCTGTACAGCCACAATAAGGATCTGGATACCTTCTCTTGAGATAGCTACCTACAGTCTGAGTCTGAACATTTTTTTATTAGGGCAATGCAAATCTAATGTTGGCTCACTGCTCAAGAGAAAACTCGTTCCTACCTCCCTTACAGCACTGTGATCTGCTTCCTCATGCTCCAAGGGCATAATATGTGATATTTCAGCTGTGACCATGAACTCGACAGATGAAGGGACCTCCAGCAGTTCCAAAACCACAGAATATTTTTCTCCACATTACTGTTACAAACAGTGCAGCATGATAAGCAAAGGATGGAATATGCTGATTTTTTTCTCCAGTCCCATGGGATGCTATAGTCTCCCTATGGGTCTTGAGACACTGAGTGATCTTGCACTTAATCTATTATTAAACTGTGGAGTCCCAGGCACAAATCCTAAAGAGGGCAGCAGAATCAAACCCAGACCTTTGCCTATGGCCAGGGGAAGCAGTGCTGGTGCTGCTGAAGCAATGCTGGTGCTGCTAATTGAATGTGCTTTATGTGCAGGAGCAGTTCAGCACACACCCAGAACATGCTGCACATCCTTTGGTGATGTACAAACCGACTGGGACAATTTACAATGGTGATTTTTCCACTGACGGGTGAATTAATGCTCTCTATTATAGGCATTTAATCAATGCCAGCTCCCTAAGTCTCTGAGCAGGCCACCAAGATGGAAGATTGATTGGCCTGAATGCATCATATATAAAACAGGGATACTTCATAAGAGCATAAATGAGGTGTTTGTTTCCCAAAGCCACAAAGACAGCTCTGTGGTAGGGAGTGTTGACAGCCACTTGCTGAGACACAGTGAAGGGACAAGACCTGGGTTAATGTGGAGCTTTTGTCTTGGTTTTGTCTTGGGTTTTGTCAAGGCAAGGCTGAAATTACCTAGAGATGGGGAGGAAGTTCCTTCCAGCTCTGCACATGGGTGAGGCTGTTTGCTTGGAAGGAATCCTGGGGATCCCTGCACTGCCTGTGTGGTTTATGGAATGCTGCTGACCTTTGCAACAAAATTTGCAGTTAATCACAAAGTGCTAAAATTTGACTTCATATTTACACAAGTGGATAAAACTTTAGAGGAGTTGATCCCCCACCCCATCCCCTTTTCAATGTAATTTTTCATTTTATTCAGAGCAATATAATGATTTCTTCTTAGCTCAGCCAGGAGGCTTAGCCTCATTTCCAAGCTGTGGTTAGGATACCCAGGGGTGTGGAAAGGATATTGCTGGGATCATGGGAATCCAGGGTCTGTCTGAGTGTGTCCATGCTCTTAACTGGGACAAATCTCAAATAAAATATATGAACACAGGTCCCCCTGAAGGATATATTAAGTGTCTGATTGTATCTCACATGAGAAATGGGTTAAAGCACACAGAGGGTCAGTTTGCTTTACTTCTAACCTTTGCAAAGTCATCAAGCTGAAGTACTAAGCACTGATTTGATTTGGAAACTGAGAATCATCCTAAATCAATGGGATAAAGTATACCTTTTATTAATATGGCTAAACAAACCCCTGGCTGCATAAGTTAAGGGGGAACACATACTGTGATGGTCACTGTCAGGGTCCTGAACCCCAACTGCCTGTGAGGCTGGAGAGGCTCAGACACTTAAACCTTAAATGGGATTTAACTGTCTATGTGCCTTAAAATTACATTTCCTTTGAATTCTGTCAGGTCTGTGAGACTGTGATTAGAAAATCAGTCTAACTTCACAGCTGGAAAGATTGTCACCATATTCCTCCCAGATGGATGGCCAGGGCCACTCAGATTCTGATGGAAAAACAGAGAGCACAATAAATAAATTCTGGAATGCTGAAACTTCATGACTTTACTTCCAGAGTATTTTGGGTATACCACTGAAAAAAAGCATAAATCAGGAGTTTGTGATAATGTTTCTGGGGCAACAGGGAAGCAGTAGCATCCTTTTAATGCCTTCTGACTCTGTGGTCCAGAGTTCAGTCCAGGGATCAGTGCAGGTTTTTATCCTTAGTGCTGAAAAGTTCTGCTTTGTGAGCTGGTTTATCTTCTCAATAAGACACACAAGGGTATAATTTAAAGCCCAATAAATTCATACTTCCCACACTCAGTGGCACTTGGTCTTTAGGCTCCCAGTTAAGAACTCACAAGCATGAGGTGCTGTGCTGTAAGTTACACTCTTTCACAGCTCCTGAGTGAATTAAAAATCACTAAAAATGTGAAATAACAAAAATAATCACTGTAATAAACTAGTGAAGTGAAATATGTTTTGCTGAAATTAAAGAAGTTGAGAAATCCAAACATTAACCTGTGTAGGGGGACTAATTACAGTGTGAGGTATGGGATGGTAATGGTGACTTCTGCTGTGCTGCTCTGTTTCTGAGGTCAGATCCTAATTGCATGAGGAATAAAAAAAGTCCTTATTTGTATAACACTTCCAACAAGTTTATTTGTCTCTGTGAAATGTGAAATTCCCCACTGCTGTGGGATATTAGCCCAGTTGGATTGAACTTCAGTGGTCCTGTGGATCCCTTCCATCTCAGGATATTTTAAAATGTTAGAATTTTATGATTCTGTTTACAGTGAGCCAGACCTGGGAAAATCGGAATACTACATGGAAAGTCTCCTGTTGTGTGGGGAGAGGATCCAGTGGAGGGCAACAAAGATGCTGAAGGGACTGGAGCATTTCTCTTATGGGGAAAGGCTGAGGGAGCTGGGCTTGTCCAGCCTGGAGAGGAGATGGCTGAGAGGGAACCTCATCAGTGTCTGTCAGTGCCTGAAGGGAGGTGCCAGAGCATGGACCAGGCTCTGCTCTGTGGTGCCCAGCAACAGGGCAAGAGGCAAGGGGCATAAACTGATGCACAGGAGCTCCCACTGAATATGAGGAAGAACTTTCCTGTGCAGGTGACTGTGCATGGGAACAGACTGCCCAAAGAGAGTGTGAATTCTTCTTCATTGGAGAGATCCCAGAACACAGATCAGGACACAATCCTGTGCCATGTGCTCTGGGATGTCCCTGCTTGAACAGAGGCTGGACCAGATGACCTCCTGTAGTCTCCTCCAACCTGATCCAGCCTGTGATTCTGTGATTCTGCATCACCACTCCAACACTCCCAGCTGTCTCATCCTCTTCTGTTGTGTTCTTGGGGCGAGCCATGTGCTGTGGATGTGGATCTGAGCCATGTGCTGTGGATGTGGATCCAAGCTCTGCAGTGATGGTGACTGTGGGGTGACACTGACATCTTTTTATGAAAATCCTTTCCTTAGGACTTTTTCCTTCTGAGAAGCTGAGAAGCCTCAGGAACAAAAGGTAAACAATGCTTATCTGCTTCTGTGGAATGCAACAGGTGCATCTGTGATTGGCCCATGGTGGATGTTTGTAATTAATGGTCAATTGCAGCCCAGCTGGCTCAGACAGAGAGTCTGGGACAGCTGCCTTTCTTATTCATTCCTTTCTATTCTTAGCTTAGCTAGCCTTCTGAGATGAAAGCTTTTCTTCTATTCTTTTAGTATAGTTTTAATGTAACATATATCTTAAAATAATAAATCAAGCCTTCTGAAACATGGAGTCAGATCCTCATCTCTTCCCTCATCCTAAGACCCCTGTGAACACCGTCACAGTGGGGCACCATGTGGGACCTTTCCCCAAGTCACTTGTAGCACGTGCTGCAGGTGTCATCCCTGTCACTGTAAGGCCACAGGAGGAGCTCCATGCAGAGAGCCCCCATCCACCTCGCAAGGACCTGCTCCTGTAGGAGCCATGTGGGGCTTGTGAGTTGGTCAGTGCTGCCTCTGCTACAATGTGAACTCGAATGGGAAATATTCAGGTGTGTTGGAGACAGTGATGATTTCTATATAGGAACCATGAAATGCAGTTTCCTTCTGCCTTTTAGTCCTTTGTTTTGTGAAGGGGACACCTATGTGAACTGTTTTGTTCCACCTCTCATACCCCTGCAAAGGCTGGAGAGTTGGCAAAAGGAGGGAATGGGAAATATGGCTGTGTATGCAAAGACACCATGGACACCCAGGCACCTGAAATGCTTTTATTTGTTTAAGTTTTTTGGTTTATTTTGGCGTTTGTTTGTTTGTGTTTGCTGTTGTTATTGTTTTTGTTTTATTTGGGGTTTTTTTGTGTCTTTGAAAAACAGGCCTTAATACATCGGTTTCATGCATTTGACTTGTAAAAATCAGTGTTTAGACTTCTGAAATTGGCACCTGTTAGAGCAAGAAAATAGCATGCTTGGTGTCTCTTCTGCATGCACTGGATGTATTATAAATGTAATGAGGACAGCAGTTTTCACTGATAATGCAGCCAGGCAGAGTCAGATTTGCCTTGCTGACAGGAGCTAATGTATCTGGGGAAACAAAGGCACCAGCTGACAGGGCACTGGCCATTTCCTTCCACGAGGTGTGTCCTGAAGAAACATAAATTGGATCTGTAACATGCAAATCCTGCCTTTAAAACCACACTTAGAAGTGCCTGTGGCATCAACCTGTTTGTTAAAATTGCATTTGGAGCAATATCCCCATGTCTCCCCAGTAAAAAATCCAAAATTTACAGCACTGGGCAATAGGCAGCTCTACAGGACTGTGGCCTTAACTGGAAAAACACCAAGAGCAGAAATAATTCCATTATCTGTCCTCTGACAGACCCACTGCAACAGTGCTTGGTAATTTTTAATACTGCTCTTCATGGATATTAAACTTTTTTCCATAGGATTTTTGTGTTTTTAAGTGTCACACATGATCTCAGCTGTCAGGTCCCAGTTCATCCACCACAGGGGGAACTTGTGCTTTTCCCTTGGTGTTACCTGGCTATTAAATGGCATCTGGGCATGGCAGCTACTCACCAGTCTGTGAAACCAAGAATGAGAATTGTGTTTAATGGGCCTGTTCAGAAATGCCTGCAGTCAGGATTTCACAGTGTGTGGGGTTGTTGCTGATTGTGGGCTGCCATGCAGGGAACTGTGATTTGCAAAGGTGCCCAATTGTTGTCAGGATTGGCTCTTGCTATTATTCTTGTTTGTAAAAATACATTTACAGTAAGAGCAGGCATTTTAATTAAGGGAAAAGCTTCAGAGTTTTTTCCTGCTCTCATTCTTCACCACTGAATTTAAAATAAGTTAAAGCCACCAGTTTCTATACCAGGTTTCAGCACAGGACTGGGTTAATGAGAAAGCAAATGTTTGACAGCACTAATGCCCTGGTAAGGTCCATGAGCACATCTCTGCTAAACCTGGACTGGGGGGAGCAGAATTCAATGTGTGTCTGGTTTCCATCCCTGCTCACTTGCACCCTCTGAATGCCTGCAACAGTGGGTCTCCACTGCAGAATAAGTCTGGATGTAGTTTGTGCTTAATTCCACTGTTCCTTACAGTCTGGGCATGGGTTCATTGAGGAGAGAGCACATTGACTTACTCCCACCCATGGTACCCAGGACTCAGAGAAAGGAAAGGTTTTGTAAATATTCCAGAGGCTTTTATGGAGTCTCCACATCAATCGTGTCTTTCCTGGGTTTACTTTGGCAGAAGTCTTCACCCTGGATCCTCTCTGAAGCTTCCAATAGGATAAAACTCTGTAGTGTGAAAAAAAACCCCTTGGGGACCAAGAGTGCCTCTCCATATGTCCTAGGATGTTAAAATGGTGTAGGTTGAAGGGAGGTTGAAGGTTTTAATTCCAGCCCACTTGCCATGTCCAGGGACACCTCATACCTGACCAGATTCCTCAAAGCCCCATCCAGCCTGACCTTGAGTATTTCCAGGGATGGGGCACCAAAGCTTCTCTAGGAAAAATCTGTCACTTTCTCACCACCCTTACAGCAAAGAATTTTTTTCCTACTGTCAAATCTAAACTCTTTCAGTTTAAAGCATTACCTCTTGTCCTTTTAGTCCATGTCCTTGCCAAAAGTCTCTCTGGTTGTTTTTTAGCCCCTCCAGTTATGGGAAGGCTGCTGGAAGTGTCACCTTGTAGGAGGCAGCCCTGCTGCAGCTGTGTCCAGCTGTGTGCTCTCTGGGAGGTGCTGAAGGAGAGGTCCAGGTGTAGCTGGCAGCATTTGCCCAAAACTGCAGATTGTCCTTTAGGGTCATGTTAGAGGCTGGCACTTGCCCTTGCACAGATAAAAAGAAATTTCATGTTTAGGATTATCAGATTTCCAGCTACTCTGCAGAAACAGCTGTCAGCAAGTCTGTGGCAGCAGATGCTGGGATGTTGTTCAGTGTGCTCTGGGCTAATCTGCTGCTCTGCCCTCCCCAATTACAGTCGGTTTTTGCTATCACAGGAGGAAGCTTGGACAAATGCTGTGATAAGAATGTGCATCAAAGTTGCCTGGGTCCTTCCAGAGTGAGGAGCCTGAGGCAGATACTCACTTTTCCAGTCAATTGACTCTATTTAAAGAGTTCTGTCAAGACAATCCATGCTTTGCTTTCCCACTACTCCCTGGGCATTGTCAGGGTGGATTGCCTCAAAAGAGCAGGCAAGAAACCTTGCGGGGGAGACAGAGGCTGCTTAGAGGTGACAGCAAAAGGAACACACAGCCTGAACTGCACTCCAGAAATCTCCACCTACCTGGGCCTCCAGCTTGCTGGGAGATTGGCGTGAATTGTGGCATAACTTGCAAATACCATATTTTTGTATGTGCATTATGCTTTTAGTTATATGAGAAAGGATCTGCCAGCCAATCCACAGGGCTAGCTGCTCCTGAGATCCTTTGGCATCCCAGCTAGAATTTTAGATACAGCAACTATGAATGCTCAGCCACTAAAACTCAGACTCAGAAGCAGCACCTACTATAGTCCAGTTTTATGTGGCTTTCTCAGCAGCTGTGCTGGTTGGAGCAGATCTCCCAATCCAGGCTTTGAAAGTTAAAAAGTCACCATTTGTACGGGCATCTTCTCTCCTTCCTATCTGGAAATATACAGAGCTGGCCTTGCTGAGAGGAACTCACAGCTGGTCTTTGGGACTAATGCCCCCTTGGACATGATGCCCCCTTGTTTCTCTGTGAGATGGATGCAATTCCTGACTGAAATCATACAAGGACAAACCCAACACAACTTCTGCTTGCTGACCTGTAACCACAGCATTGGGACAGTCTGAATTTGAGAACAAACCATCTTAAAAACCTCAGATTATTTTTATGTCCTCATTTTTGAATAAAAGCCAAAATGAGCAGAAAGAAAAGTAGTTATGGATTTTTACCAAATTAATGTCCTGTATTGTGGGAAACCCAGCCATTAGAGAACTGACATGACAGATGCGAAATCAGAAGCAAAAATGAAGCTGGTTCCTGGATTTTCTCTGTCCAGTAAAGACTCCTAGAAAAGGTTCTCTGACACCTGGCCTGTAATGCCTGAGTCTTCCTCAGAGCTGTCATGCAAAGTCACAGTGAATGGAAAGAAGATCTTGAAGACAAATATTCATATAATCTATTTTAGAACAAGATGAGTGATGTCTTAAAAATGTTTCTGTGCCTGTAGAAAGAGTCAAGGTTACTTGCTTAGATACCATATTCACATTGCTGACTTTCTTTGGCAAGAACAATCCTGTTTGTGGTGATGATATGACTGGATTTAGAAAAATATTGTAGCAAAACACAAACCAGAGAAGGAAAGGCTGCATTTATATTGAACTGCATTTTGTGGTCAGTTATTATTAAAGGCAAATGCATGTTCTGAAAAGCAGTTCAGGTCTCTCAAAAGAATCATCTGTGTGAGCTGACAGGAAAGGTTTACAGAGCAGCATTTCATCATGTTTTCATTGTGTCTGGTGAGGATGCTGTGCAAATTCATTGTTTGCCTTGATCTGCAAAGACCTGCCCCTGGAGAGGAAGAGGAGGAAGCAAGACACAATAACTATGGTTTCTGAGAAACTTTGCAAGGAAATGAAACAATAGCAGAGTAGAAGGCTCAACAATTCTTGGTAAAAAAAATGTCAATATGTTGATTTTACATATATATGGGAATTTTCATCTGTATGTTATTAAGGTCCCACAGCTAATGCTGTGATTTGTTTTCTCCTTTCAAATCAAGGTAAAGATTAGCTGTAGTGTCTGTGGAAGGCATTGATCAGAATTCCCATATTAAATACAAAAATATGATTCTCATGGTGACAGTCTGGATAGAAAGTTAATTTCTTTTCAATTTCCATGTGCAAACATGCCAACATGATTATTTTTGTTTTGGTAACACCTGGGATAAGTCTATACCACAGAGCAAAGCTGTTTGCTACCCTAAAACAAACTCCTTTACTTTTTGGTGTAACTACTGCACTTTTGCTGACTCTTGCAGTTTTTTCCCCACATTCTTTCATGTTTTCCTTGATTCAAAAAGTTTTCAGGTCCAGTGGAAAACAAAAAATCTGTAGTTTCAGTTTCTACCCCCTTCCTGTTTTGTGATCACTGTGGCCAAAATGGTGATTTCCTGCTTGGTTTCTACCCTGGTAGAATTTAGGACTGGAAAAATAGTTTTGCTGAGGCCATAAACAGATGTTGCTCTGCTGCATCAGGGTTTTCATGGTCCTGACCACCTCCTGTTTCAGAGACGGGCATCGAGTTGCAATCCCATCCCTCTAGGATAGGATGTGAGCCTCCAACAAATGATCATCCCAGCTCATGAATGCACAGAGTGCTCATAAAATAAGAGCTGGAATACCTAAATTTGCCATAGGTGGTCCCCAGACTGTTGCAATGTGCTGGTCTGTCTGCTGTCATGGATGCACTCTCTAAACCTCTCTCTCCCCCTGGCCAGACAATCAGTTCTTCCAGGATCCACAGAGCAGCACTTACACTGAAATTTGTTCTATTTCATTCTGTTAAACTCACTCGATGCTCTCTCTTGCACAGAATGCAAGATTACCCTGAAGAATAAAATAAAGGAATTAATTGACATTTTAATTAATTGCAAGTTTTAATTAATATTCACCAGAGTGACAAGTGTTCTGGAATGCAAAACAGGAGTAATTTCTGAGGAAGAGAGGAAAAGGCCCAGCAGTTTCTGTTCAGGTTAAATGAAGACCTTGTAGCTGAATATATATCAGGTGTCTGCTGACTCCATTCAACACCTGAAGTTTCACTCATTTTGAAACAGCACAGACAGATCTTTGTTAACAATACCAGGGGCTGTGAGCAGGGCTCAGGGATGGAGGACACTGAGTAGAAAGCACAATCTGTAACTTGGCCAGCTCATGTTTAATACCCTTGGTTGAGCTCAGGCAGCACAGAGAGCAGGGTCAGGGAATGGACATGGCAGATGTCAGGTCCATTTTCTGTTTTCTCCCACTTTTTGCAGCCTGTCTTCTCCCATGGGCTGAAGTTGTTCCAGGTAGGAACCTCCAGGAGACCTGGAGCCTGTTGATGACTCTGCAGGAGCTGAGGCTCTCATTAAGTGTTGCATGGATGTGCTGTGTTTTATTTGCATAGTGAGGGTCCCTTTCCTGAATTGCTATAAAAACTGGCCTGTAGTTTTCTCCCAGGCATGAACTATAGCCTTTGACAAACTTGTGAAAAATGGGCTCCTTTTACTCACTGTTGGTAAAGAGGGGGGAATGGAAATTATCCCTCTATGTAACTTAATATTCACTTTGTAATGCAGTTTTTATGTTAGCAATACTCCCCTGATTTCAAGGGATTTTGTGCCTAGAGCCTGTGATCTTAAAGGATGGAACAAGAATGTACTACAAGCAGGATCAAAAGTTTGACAAAATAAAGAAACCAATATTTTCTTTTTTTTCCCCCCTGGATTTTAAGCAGCTGTAGATCTTCCTGAAAAGAGATGAAGTAAGAGCAGTGAAGAGTTCCCCATTCTGCCTTTACAGCATAAATATCTGTACCTTTTGCAGAAATAATAGAGTATTCCCCAAAATTATCTTACTGCTACAACACAGTTCTTAGCTCATTTGACTTCACAGTAGATTTGAAATCATGAAGGTGGAAAAGACTTTGCATTCCTTGGCTGTTCCCTGAAACAGAAATTTCCCTTCCCCAATGGAAGGCATGATCCCACATCACATCAAGCTGACCCAATTATTAATTTTCACTAATAAGAGACCTCTCCCTCCTTCCTTTCTTCCTCTTTTTGTTTTCTCCTCACCCCTACCTGCAGCCCAGCAGCAGACCTGGTCTGCCAGCCTGACCTTTGCATGAGCCAATGTAGATTTTTTGCTGCATTAATTTTCTGCCAGGATGGTGAATTCACTCAGTCCAACAAGGAAATCCACCCCAGTCACAAAGAAGAGGAACACATAGCTGGGAGAATGGGAAAAAGGAGACAGGATGCAATGACCAACAGAATCAGACTGAGATACTATAACATTTTATCTGGAAAAACTCTCCTGGGTTGCAAATGATCTGTTGGAGCACCAGAGCAGTCCTGGCAGAGGCTGAGCCTGCTCCTTTGTTCGGTTATGCTCTCTCATTGATGGTGGTGATACCTTCCAAGATGCCAGGGAATTTTCCCAGTCCTCTGGTGACCTCTGGGTGATGAGAACCCTCTTTGTTTTGAGTTAGGGCTACACCTAAGTGCTTTGGATTCTGCTTGGAGGAACCTGGGGACCATCCTTGGGTTTCTCTGTTGTTGGTTGTGTGTTGTTACAGGAGAGGAGGAGTAGCTGGAGTGGGATTTCTCTGTCCATCTGGCAGCTAAGCTGTAGGCTACACTCTGAGGCAAAGAAGACTTGACTCTTCCACCGTGAGGAAAAGATGAAGCTGAAATCACTGAGGAGGAGAACAAGCAAAACAGTCACCAAACCAGATCTTTTGGCCACTACAGCACTCCAGAAATCAAGAAAACAAACTGACTTCAAGCATATTTTCCTCTGTGCATCATCTATGTAAAACCAGACCCTAAACAGCAAAAGAATTTACTGTAATCCCATAGTTGCCAATTAAGTGTCTTCTGCTTCTAAATGGAAAGAAACTTCAATGTTAATTTTAAAATATTGCTGGCATTTATCATAGTAATTACTTTAGCCATGTAAAACTCCAGACACCATAAATACAGTTGATACTATAGATTAAATGCTCCCAAGGCACGTGTTACTGATGCTACAAAATGCACAAGGAGACAAGGATATTCTCCAAGCTCAGCATTTGTTGGGCTCTTGCAAAGCCATTTGAGCACACAGTTGCCTCATCAGATTTCTGAAAATGACTGATGTTCCCTGTCAGAAGCCATCCATCTTTATCAGTGACTATTTTGGAGGAGCACACCTGGGCAAACACACTCACGAGCTCTGATATGAACACATGCCTCACTGCAATTACATTTTCCAATCAGTAACTTTTAAAGATGGGAAAAGTTTATTTCAGGGACATTGAATTGCCATGATCTTCACTTTCCAAATTCTCAGGCTCTAAAAATCACATCTCTTTGATCTCTTATAGGTATTGTGGGTATACAACCTGTAAATGAATCAAGCAGAATTGCAAATCAGCTTAGAAAATGTCCATCCTAATCTACTGCTGTGGACCTCTGCACCCAAAAGCAATGAATGATGTCTGTGTAGGTAGGAAAAAAAGAGTCTTGATCAGACACATTGCTCCAATGGACAGGCTTGGAAAGCTGGAGAGGGTGAGAATTTAGGGATATCAGCAATCAAACTGTGAGGTACTTGAAACCAGAAATTGGCCAAGTTTACAGAGGTAAAGTGTGACCATTTTTGTAACAATCTGATGTGAATATTATTTTTAACACTACTGATTATAGGCATGCCTGACAGGGAAAGCTTTGCTGCCTTTCTGTGAATATTACCAAAGGGTAATATCTTCAAAGACGTGAATGATTTCTGTTAATTTGGCTGTGGTCTCTCCCTGTAGAGAACCTGCCCCTTCAGCAGGTGATGGCACTGACAAAGGGGTTTTGGGGTTATGCTTCCAGCAGGTTTTCCTGCTGACAGGAGGAGGCTGAGTGGAGCCTGCATGAAGCAGGAGCTGGCTGAGCCCTTGGAAGCAGCAAGACACATGCACAGTGATGTGTATTGAGTAAAACACACATTTATCACTCCATTGCTTTTTATTAATAGGAGGAAAGATACTAAAAAATAACTCAACCCCAAGACACAGAATGGAGATAAAGCTGTTTTATAGCAGCTGAAAGCATGTGGAAAAATTGTTGCATAGCTGGAACTTATTTGGCACTAGGGAAAATGTTTGTTGAGCTGCCAGTAAAAGTGCAGAAGAGGAAATGCTTATAAGAAGGGATCTAAACAAGCACTGAGCTTCCTTCCCATGAAAATCAATGTCAAATAGAGCATTTGAAATCATTAGAAATAAGTGAAAGAACAGATCATATTGTCACTGGAATGACTCAGACAACAATTGGAAATTCAATGTTTGTTGTAGTAATCACATTTGTAAGGACCCAAAAACTTTCTGCCACTCATGGAACTGCCCAGGATTTATTTCTTGAGCATTCTGATTCTCATGGCTGGGGCAGAGTTCCCAAAATTCAACTGGTGTGGCCTGAAGGGTGAGCTGTGCCTGCAGTAGTGCCACTCTTGCTCATATTTAACCCAAGGGGATATTTCCCTGCCCACCACCCTCCATCCAGGAGATGTGGCAGCATGCTCTGGCACAGCCCTGGCCAGCTGCTGCAATGCAGGGCACTGGAAGACTCTATGGCTAATCTGGCTGCTTTAAAGGATGCATCTTCTGCTGAAGAAAACTGCATCCAATTTGCTTTCATGTGGAAGCACTGGCTCAGCATAAGCACTTTGTGTCCTGTGGCTGCAGTGATTTTTTCCTGAGTGTAACACACAAACCCAGCTGCTGAGAACATTGATATAGAAAGTATTCAGTGGCAGTGGGAAATCCCAGGCAGTCAGTGCACTAGAAAGTTGACTGTTGTAGGCTGCTTTTGATTTTCACTAGAGTTACACTGGGGTGTTTTCAGATGACAAGCTGACTTCAGGAACAGAGAAAAAGCTCTATATATTTTGGCATTATTTGAAACCTTCTTTTATTTTGTATTGCATTTCACACAAGAGAAATAAGAGGTTTCTTTCTTGTTTTCAAAGCAAAATATTCATTTTGCTCTGTTTCCATGGGCTCTAACTAAGAGTCTTGTGTGATCATCTTTTGCAGACAGTGTGTTGCTGGTTTTTTAAGAACTTGTGGTCATTATGGAAGATAAATGACAGTCCTTGGAGCCCATGGCTGAAGCACACATTAGTCACTAGTAAATGATGTATAAAAAATATTCAGCTTGCAAAAAGATAATGGTGGTTCCTGTTTGAAAATGCAGAAAAATGCACATATCTGGAGCACAAAAGTGTCTCATCAATATCTCTGTGGGTAGAAAACTAACCTGTCAAGAAGAAAATGTTGAAAAGATGGGGATATTTATGCACTTGCAGCACTAGATCGTAATGATCTAAAGGACTATTAAAGCAAACTTAAAACATTAGATACTGGAGGTAGACCACATAATTGTTTTTTTCCATGCAGCCTAGGAATGCTCTAAAAAAATTCAGTAAGGAATTGCTCATTCCACATCTTTGACCTCCAGTGATCCTGCCTTTCTCCATTTCATTGTTATCTGTAAATTTAATGGCCCTTCCTGATGTGACCTTTTACTGACAGCAAGGTCCTTCAGCCCCTGCAGTGCTGGAGCTCAGCACTGGGGCAGGGAGGGAGCCCAGGTGTCAGCAGCCTGTCCTGGTGGCTCTGGCCAGGGCTGTGGCAGAGGCCACAGTGCAGGGCTGGGGTGGCCTCGTGGCTGCTCTGTCCCCTGGCCCTCTTCCCCACATGGCAGCTCCCAGATGAGCCACCAGCCCTGCATTACACAGAAAACCTCATTGCTTTCCCAGAACAGGGAGTTCTGCCTTTTCCCCTGGTGGGGTGTCAGGATCTCTGCTTGGTCAGAGTGACCCCAAGAAAAGTTGGAAAGTCTCTTTTCCCAGCCTGGCTTGAAGAAGGAGTCAGAGCTCTTCATTTCTCGGTCTCAAGGTTGTTTATTGTTCCTTATCTATAAAAAAATTTCTCCTGTCCAGCTGAGGTCTGCTCAGCAGGACAGTTCCAGGCACTCTGCCTGCCCCTGGGGAAGTGTTATGTCTTTATACTAAAAACTACCTATACAATGTTTACAATTACTTCCCAATACCTATCACCTATGTTAGACAGTGAGCTTCTACTCTAAACCAATCTAAAAGTGCCAACATCACAGCAGAAGATGGAGGCCAAGGAGAAGAAGGAGAAAGTCCCCTCCATCTTGCCTCCTGAACCCCCATACAAAAACCCCAAAATCTACTTTTTCACCTCGTGATAACTTCACTATTATTCTACCTAAATTGTTGTGGCTTGCTGATTTTCATATAAGGTTGGTAACTTGCTCCACGGGTCCTAATCAAACCCACAGGTGTTTTGGGCTCTGTGCCAGGGTCTCTGAGCCCCCTGGCAGGGGTCCTGGCTGCTCAGGACAGCCAGAGGGATGTTCTTGGTTCTGACAGTGGGGAATTTGGTGCATTTATCCCAGTGCAGGGCTCCAGCCTCCAGGCTGGGCTGAGTGAGTCACACACAGGGCCAGGAGGTTGGGGTGTGGTGCAAGGGGGAGCTGCCTGCCAAGAGTAGGGAATCCACTTTTAGCCAGTGCTTTATATCCTTGTGAACCTGTTTTTCTCACCTCCTACTCCTGTCTCTGTAAACCAACCTGAGGGAGAACCTTTTCTCTGTGGGTTACCAGTAGGATTGAACTGGCTGGCTGCTGTTGTTGCTGTTGCTGCTGCTGGTAGACCCAGAGCTTGATCCACTCATCCAGAAAACTCCAAATATTGATGTATATCTATAAATTACCCAGCTTGATTTTCTGCTTGTTGTGTGAGATCAGCAAGAGATCCTCCCTGGAGCAGGAGAAAGGAGTCATGGGGTAGACATTGCAGGATCACCCCTTCCCAAGTCAGTGAACCACTGATGCAGCCCATCTGTGCTTTTGAACTATTTCTTACCCACTTGGAGGGCTGGAACTCAGACCTAGATGGAAAAGTCAATCAATCAGGTTATATTTAATTTTCTTTTCCATTAGTAACTACAAAATCTGCAGAAAAGGAGAAAAATGGCAATACAAACTCCTTCACAAGAGACCTTTCTGCATGGGCAATGCTCTCTGGTCACTCTATGCCTCTACTGACTGATCGTAGAGATAAATATTCACCTTTAGCTCCTTCCTGGCACACTCTGCTGTGAAGGGGGTGATACAACACTGTCACAGACATCTTTTATGAAAAATCCTTTCCTTAGGATTTTTCCTCCTGACAAGCTGAGAGGCCTCAGGAACAAAATGTAAACTATGGTTATCTGCTGCTGTGGAATGCAACAGGTGCATCTGTGATTGGCCCATGTTGGATGTTTGTAATTAATGGCCAATCACAGTCAGCTGGCTCAGAGAGAGAGTCCGAGACGCAAGTCTTTGTTATCATTCTTTCTTTTTCTATTCTTAGCTAGCCTTCTGATGAAATCCTTTCTTCTATCCTTTTAGTATAGTTTTAAGAAATAATAAATCAAGCCTTCTGAAACATGGAGTCAGATCCTCGTCTCTTCCCTCAACCTGAACACCATCACACAACACCACAACCTGAAGGGTTATATATTCCTCCTTTTACAGGAAAAGCCTGTAGGGTGCAAAAGAAAAATCATTCAGTGGCTCTGGACATCAGTAAATGATGTGTGTCAGTCAGTCAGGTGCTGCCCAATGCTCAGAACAGGACCTGGGGTCTCTCAGCTGTGCTTGAGGAGTCTGTCACAGCTGTCCTGTTGCAGCAGAGATAACCCTGACTCTCTCTGAGTGCTTCTCTTCATCCTTTACAGCTGGAAAGGCTCCCAGACCTTTGAAATTTTGATCTTCAGTCCTTTTTTCCAACTTTCATAACCCATGGAAATGAGGGGATATTCTGTGTGAAGGGAGGTTTGCAGAATTCACCTTTCTCCTGCCAAAGGTGCCCTGTGTGGTCTGCACTGGGGGGGTTGAAGGTTTAACTCTCAGCAGAGCTGGAAGAAGCTCTTTGGCATCACACAGCAAAACAACAAATTGAACCTGCCCACCCTCTGACCTGTGCAGCTCTGCTGGAATGAGAAGCAGTCAAATTCAGCATGCTGCAACTTTATTATCAGAAAACAGAACGAAATCTCTTTAGCAACACATTATTTACTTCAGAAATAACCTTGAGTTGTCAGCTGGGGAGAAATATGCTGCTTTTCTGTATCCACTTCACATTTCCCTGGCTTCCAAGGTTCAAATCTGAGGCAGTTTCTGCTGCTGTGGGAGAAACAATAGCCTGTGCTGAGTGCCTGGTAAAGGTATTTATAGGTGTACATTATAGTCAAAGAAAGTGCTGTAGCATTATGTTTTCTAGACACAAAGAACAGCTCCATGTTTTCAGCTAAAATGTTTTTTATTTGAAATGAAGACAGCATCATAAAAAGTACAAAAATACAACTCACACTAAGGAAGCTTGCAGAGCATTTTTCTTGTGAGCTCTGCTGCAGGAACAATGACAGCAAAATTGTTTCTTTGCCAGGAGTACAGGGAGGCACTTTAGGAATTCAGTCCCCAGCTAGCAAAGGTAGTTACCTCATGGCTGCTTGTTAGAGCAGGTTGGAAAAGATGCTTGCTGTCATCCATGACATTTCTATTTCAAAAGAGTAGGTAACAAAATATCCTGAAGTTTTCACTGAAAATGGGGGAGATGGGAGGGATTCTGAAAGTGCCATCCTCTTGTTCACATCTCTTCCCCTCCTCTGTCTCCCTGCTGCCACTGCTGGGGTATCTGGGGTGGAAATAACCTTCCGGGCTGTCTTACTTTGCATGAAAGGTTTTGTATTTGTGCCCTGCATCCTACAGAGTAAGGAAGATTTATACAAAGAAAAGGAGAGTAGAAAAACAACTAAATAGACTGGAATCTGCCTGGATTGCTTTATGTAAAACAAACAAAACCCCATATGTGTCAATTGGGAATATTCTAAATTCAATGCATCCTTATGTGGTTTGAGTAAAGTCAACACAAACAGTTGACTATGGAGATTAAAACTTATAAAACACAAACCTCAGCTAGCAGAAATCATCACAACATTATTTTAAATGCTTCATATGTGGGGCTGAAGTGCAGCCATCTACTGTTATGGAGAAAATAAAAACACTGTGAGGCAGGATGCTGGGGGAAGCCTAGCAAGGTTTTATAGCTTCTCTATATGGACAATATGATTTTATGAGGCAAATTTTCCATTGCACATCTCAGCAAGTTGCCCCTTAGCCACTGACAGTCCTTGTACCTTATATATTTTTCTCTCCATCCACTTTCTTCCCCTCTAGGGAGAAGAAAATGTGACCTCTGAGCAGTTTAGTTGAGAACAGAACTTTTGGGATGCTGAGAGGCAGCCTTGTGGTGGAGTTGTTTTGATGGCCAAGGAAATGCACTGGGAGAAGAGACTTTACTGAGCCTTGTGGCCCTTTCCAGTCCTGGTGAATCTCTCCTGGAAGTGCTTGGAAGGGAAGAACAAACTGTGCCCTAAGGGGCTGTATGGGACCAATCTGCCCAATATTCACTAGATACACTGGGGGAAAGTCAAAGTTTCTGAGCTCAGGCAAATGGTTTCTAGCCTATGATCATTGCCTGGAAATTAAAAGGTTACAAGACAAACAGTGGCTTTTGGAAAATAATGTCCTGTTAAATACTAAAAATTTGGGCTAATTAAAGCTACACCATCCTTTGGGAATGGGTCATTTGTATGTTTGTTCCAAGACTAAATTTGGATTTTGGTGGCTGTTTGCCAGCAGTGATGAGTAGGTTTTATATTTGTTTTAAAACATCTCCAGGATTTCAGCTCACAAATGGAAATGGAGAAAAGAGGCAGATTTTACTGGAATAAATAAAACCCTGTGGCCTAATGTGACATTTGAATAAATTACATTAATTACATAATGTCTTGGAATTTTTTTGTGCTGGGTTTTGACAGGGTTGGCCTCCAAATGATAAACTACACTGGAAAAGTTATCACTAGATTGAAGACCCTGAGTCACATCAGCAAAGCAACATTACCAGCATCACATTTTTGTTAATTTCTGGTGCAAAGTCAAACAAAGCAGTAAAATTGCAGCATGGCAGGGGAAAGAAAGGCAATGGGAACAATCTCTGCAGTACTCACAGTGTCCATTTAGAAAAATACCTTTGGGGAAGTGGGAGGCGTTTGCCATGCCAGGTAATTCTTTTTCCAGTGGTCAGGAATTGACACAAGAGCAATGAAGTGCAGGGTGTTTTAATTCAGTCAAACATCTCAAAAAACTCAATGCTCTCAGCTTTCAGGCATCCCATTCCCTCCTCCTCAGAGGCAGCACAGCCCCTGCCATGGAGCAGGCAATCCCACTACTGGCTGGGCATCCAACACCTCCCTCACACTGCCTGGATCACTGAACATTGCTCCTTTAGGACCCTCTCTTGGTTTCTGTCTTGGTTTGGAAAGACAGGAGTCTGCTAAGGAAGGCAGGAGCCTCCCCTGAAATGGAGAATGTAAACCCTCCCCACCCCTCCCAATTGCTATAAATTTCAAATTAAGACCTCTCAGGTAAAAATATGGGAGTAGAAATAACAGTTCTTTAATAGGGAAGGAAAAAAAATAAAAGGATAAAATAAACAATGCAGTACACTAGAATAACACTGACAGAGTCAGAACCCAACCTGACACCCTGTGGGGTGTTGGTGGCAGTCCCATTGGAATTGTGGCTGCAGCCCTCCTGCAGTGTCAGGGGTGGTTCTGTTGGAGCAGGGGGTCCTGTAGAGAAGGATGGATTCTTCCTCTGAAGATCCAGTGGAAGGAGAGACTGCTGCTGTTCCTCTGGGGAATCCCGTGGAGAAAACCACGCTGGTGTCTCAAAAACCTCTGGATTATATCTGGGTAGCAATGCTTGGCTCCTCCCTCTGGGCAGAGCATCTCACAATGGGATGCTGTAGTTCTTATCAGTCATGCAGTGACATTCAATAGCTGTTATCAGCAAATGTCCCCTCCCGAGGGAGGTGTGAATGTGGTCACTCAAAGAGAGAGATAAAGCAAACTGCCCACTTGACAAAGGTAATCTGCCATACAGATGGTAATTGAAAACATCTTGCATTGCAATCTTCAACAATTTCTTTCCAAAAAAAGTATCCACAACCTGAAATCCTGAATCGCTTTAGCAGGACAGGAAGGAAGGTGAGGCTGCCTTGGTTTGAAGCTGCTCTCCTGGTGCACTGTGGGGAGCAGAGGGAAACTCATGCAGTGAGAGCATCCTCACCCACAGAGCTCTCAGAGAGCAGAGAGGCTGAATTAGAGAATCCTAGTTGCAAAGTGTCATCAAATATCCACTGACCTGGGCCTGTTTTATGCTTGCCATCTCTTCAGAGTTTCCTGCCTCCATGCTGGCAGCAGAGGGGTGATGGTGCTGAGAGCTGGCACGTGCTGGGACACTGGCAGCCAGCTCTGGGAGGGGAGCTGGCAGCATCCTCCCTGCTCCAGGGTGATGAGGCTGGAGTCCTTGTCATGGGATAAATAAAATATTCACGTCTTTGAGAGATGTATTTCTCTCACACTTGGGCACTGCAGGTCAGAGCTTGTTCTCAGTGGTGAGGCACAAATCCCAAACAGCTGCTTTGCCTGTGAATGTGTGCATGAGATTCTTTTTGCATCAGTGTGAGGGGTACCAGGGAATCTGATGCCTTCTACAAACTGTTTGGAAGCTGTTGATTCAAGAGGAGAACCATTGCCAGGCTTTAGGGATTGCTGTTTATACATGTATTTTAAATAGCAGTTGTTCTTGGAAAATCTGATTTAAAAATAGCATTATGCCTTTGTATTCCTCTGATTGCCAGATGAGATGCTCTGTGTTCCCAAGGATTTGTTTGGGTTTACTCCTCTCTAAGTGCCAACACTAGAAATTCAATCTCAGTTCTGAGAGCAAACCACGTCCTTCTCACATATCCTCAGCAGTAATAAAATCCTAAAGATCAAAGCATGCCCTTGGTGGCACCTCTGCAACCTCTTTATTTGCAGTGATCAGCTCTCAGCTGGAATCCTGTCAGCACTTCTGTCCTGGGTGCCTGAGCAAGGGCAGGACCCAGATTGCTCCTTGTGTTTTGTCTTCCTCGACAGCCAAAGAAAACCAAGTGCAAGACAATATCAAAAGGATGGGGATGTGACTACACGTGCTATACCTCACTGTTACTGGGTGTAATATTACGTCAGTGTTGTTGACCTGCTGAGAAAGTGCTGATTTTGTCTTTAGGGAAAAATTTTGCATTTTAGTGCACCTTTAGTGAACTGACAAATGCCAAAAGTTGCTGTTCCCAACAATTGTCATTTAAGCCCAGGGAGCAGAGGAAACAAACTCTGAAGCCTCTAATCCATGGCTTTAAACCCGAGGAATTCAAACTCCAGTGACACTCCCTTAGGCTGTAGCTCATTCTCTCCCCTCACACCACTTTCCTGGCCCCAGAAGGACACCCCTGATGCTGTGGAGTCAGGGATGGCAACAAAAGACTCCAGTCTTCAGAAGGTAAATCAGAAGGCTTTAATGAAAAGTAGCACATCTTTTTATAATGTGACTCACTAAGGTGAGACTTGATTGGCCTCAAAGTAAAAACCTCTCACACTATTGGTGAACCATGAACTCTGGAGAATCATATCTATCAACAATGGCTACAGAAAGAGAGATAATAATTGTTTTAATTCTTTTCTCTAAGTTTCCCAAGCTTGGCCTGGGAGAAATTATCTCTGTTTCTTTGACTGAACTGAGAATATCCACACACCCCTGTGGTGGTGTTCACAGGGGTCTCAGGAAGAGGGAAGAGATGAGGATCTGACTCCATGTTTCAGAAGGCTTGATTTATTATTTTATGTTGTATATTATATTAAAACTATAATAAAAGAATAGAAGAAAAGATTTCATCAGAAGGCTAGCTAAGAATAGAAAAAGAATGATAACAAAATTCTGTGACTGACTGAGACAGTCTGGACGGCTGGACTGTGATTGGCTATTAATTAGAAACAACCACATAAGGCCAATGACAGATCCACCTGTTGCATTCCACAGCAGCAGATAACCATTATTTACATTTTGTTCCTGAGGCCTCTCAGCTTCTTAGGAGAAAAAATCCCAAGGAAAGGATTTTTCATAAAACATGTCTGTGACACACCCCCACAGAAAACAGACTGAGACACCCCATTACACAGACTGCTCAAGCAGTTCATGAGCATTTCAGACATGACATGCTCAAATTTAATAACTTATTGAAACAGGTTCTGCTGGCATCCAGGTTGTGCTTTCTGCCCTGGGGGTGGCAGGGAGGGCTTGCAGTGCCCCGTGGCCCCGAGCCATGCCTGGGGAGCCCTGCAGCTCACAAGGATGCCCGTGCTGTGCTGGCTGCAGCTTCCAGCCCTCATCTTGCTGGCACCAAAGCTGTGCCCAGCCTGGGATGTAAATTGAATCTTGTTGGGAGCTAATGGAGTGAGGAATTTGACACACCTTTTCCTTCTCTCTAGATGGGAGCCATATGGCTCCTGACTCTTACAGCGCTCCTCAGACTGAAGATGAATGAGCATTAACATATGTTCCCTGGAGTAATTAAAAATGTGATCATAAACAGAGCCTGACTCACTGAAGGCAGATTGTTGTTATCAGGGAAAAACTGAATTGAGGGCAGTGCTTCAGAGGTGAGCACCTACCTGGGATCCCAGGTGCAGGTAAGGGTGCAAGAGTTTGCATTCAGCATCAGTAATAAAGACACTGGGAAAAAGGAGGGAGATGTGTTTGATGTAAAACCCATCAGCTTAAAGCACTCTCAAGGAAATCTGAATTAAAGCATTTCAAGGGTTTGGGCAGATGTGGCTGGTGCAGCTTAGTTTGGTGAGGCAACTCATTGAGCCAGAGGATTTTAGTTCTGTGCCCAAGTCTTAAGAAATTCCAGCTGCTAAATTTGAGGGATGTTTGAGAATTTCCCTGGAATGCACCTGAGGAGACAGAGAAGCAATCTCTAATGCTGGGGGAAGAGGTTTTATGTGTCTCCGAAATGAGCTGTATTCCACAGCCTGTCTCTATCAGCAATAGAGACACAGAAATATTCAAGGGAAATTCAAGTAACCCATCATGGAAAGCTCTCTGAAAAAGGAAGAAGTTTCCTGTTTTCCATCTCTCCTGAGAGGAAGAAGTGACTGGGTGTGAGGAGAAACCAAAATAGTTAATGGCTTAAACACTGTTAAGGTCATTGGAAGACTTTAGAGCAGAGGACAAATTTTAGGAAACCAAACTATGAAAGGCTAATCTGACCCCAAGGAGAGGTTTGGCAGTGCTGGGTTAATGGTTGGGCTTCATGAATTTAGAGATCTTTCCCACCTAAACTGTTCTATGATTTTGTGAAGGTGGTAGGAAAACTAATAATATCAAATGTAGGAGAATTTCACCTCAGGAAATACAATACTAATAAGGGTATAGGGTATTTTAGAGGTTTCAAAGTGAAAATTTTCAGTTGGTGTTCAGGAATATTGCAAAACAGATGTTCTTCAACTGATTCAAGATTCTCCTTGCTTATGACTGGGAAATTATAGACAAGGTGTGTTGACTTCTCCAAATCAATGAGATCTATTAACAGGAAAAAAATAAAAAAGAAAGAAACAGGCTATTAAAACCAAGATAACATCAATAACCCCACCATGATCAAATATATATCTTTGAATTCAATGCTTTATCTGATGGCACCAGCTACTTTATTTCCTGTTTTAGAGAGCAGACATTTTTATTTGAATTACTTTTGTAGAGAATTTCCAAATGTATCATAGGTCAAAAGGCAAGCAGAATAAAAGGCAAATTTGATATAAATAATTTATTGTAAATACTTTGCTTAGTGAATGATGAACCAGAATAACAGAATGGATTTAGATCTTCTGCCCTTCTAGGTCATGATTTATTACTGCCTGCAGGTCTTTTCTCATTCTTCACCCACTCATGTCTCCATAAAATGTCTTGAAAAAAAAGTGAATAATATCCCAAGTCCTGTTGTCCAGGGACTGTCAAATGGGTGGAGAAAAAAATGCATCAAATGTAAATGTAAACTCCACTCTGCAATGTAATGGTAGGGCATGATTTGCATAAATATTGTTTGCAAAGAGCAATTAGCACTTCATTTACATTCAGTGAAGTAGCAATTTGCACATTTTCAGGAAACAATTTCTTTACCCATATGTGCAAATTTTGTGCACTGCAATTGACACGCTAATAAAAAGATCTTAATAGACCAATTTTTTTTTATTTTACATCAGAGTGTTCTGAAATATTGATTCACCCTTCTGAAATATTGATTCGGTCGGCTATTTGTAAAAACAGAAAAATGCAGATTTGAATTTTTAAAACTTGCTTTCTAGAAAAAAAATCAGAATTAATTTCAGATGTCTGCAATCTTCATGCTCTTTAAGTGGTATTTTAATGGGTATCTTTGTCAGAGAAATATAATAAGCATTATTAAAAAGAATTAGCAAATTCAGTCTCCTAATCTGCAATAACAATGAGTGTATTTGCATATTGCAGTATGGAAATAATACAGTCCATTTCCTAGTGTCAATATCAAACTCAATTCTCCATTAAATGTTAATAAAAATATTTCACATTTTCTCCAGAATGAAGAAACTTCCTAATTAAGAGACAAATTTCATACTTACAGCAAATGCAGAGAATTTTTATAAACAAAAATTTACTGGAAGTTGGACATGAAAAGAGCAACACAGTGAGTTCAGCCAGCTGTTGTCAATGGCCATTTCTGGCCTCTGCAGCAGGAGAAATTGATGTTAAGTGATTTATTTAGACCTCCTGCAGCTGTGTCACTAACAATTGCCCTGTTTGTACAGTTTCCTTCACTATTTTGTCATTTCTCCTATAGATGCACATTTGGAGAGAGGTAGGGATTGGGGTTCCCACAGAAGTTGGGTTGTGCTGTGCTTGGTAGCTTTTGGAGGAGAGAAATCTTTTGGGCCAAGATTGCTGATATTTGGAACATTGCATTTTTCCATTCTCAGTCTGAGTTTCCTAGAAGGGTTTATTTTTGGAGGTTGTTCAGTTGCCCATTCTGGAAGGGTAAGCATGAGGACACAGCAGCAGAGGATGCAGATGTTCATGGATTTCCCTGCCAAGCAGGCTGGACACAGGCTGCTCCTGCTCTACAAGCCTTGTCCCAACATGTCCTGGATGGCAGGTCCTAGCAGGAGACCCTCAAATGGAAATATTTGCTAAATTTGCCCTAGTTATGAGTTCAGGCAGTCAAATGCTCAAAATTCTGCCTGTTACTCTTCAGAGGCAGTGCAAGAGAAACATCCAAACATCACAGGGCACCTTTGAAAACCTTCCTCATACTGTGCATTTTAATAAAAGGCATTATGTATCAATCTTTGAAAATCACAAGGAGAATGAATAGCAAATATGACAACAAACAGCAAAGCCTCCACTAAGTCCCAGTTTTACGTGCTTATTAAAGTAATTGTTACAATAATGATCTTGTATTCTTTGCCTTTTCATCTCTGTCACAAGAGAAGGGATCATTATGGTTGCACCCAGGAGTGTGACATCCAGATCTATTTTGAGGTCTCATTATTGTTGGTGTTGTCTTTTTACTTCACAAATCACATATTTATATTTCATCTCCTGTGTCAGGTATTCAAAGCTCTGCTTTGATCAGTGTAAATTGCATGTGCCCCTCACATAAGGTGGGACCTCTGTTTGAACCTACAGAGTAGTTAATTTTGAGATATCATGTGAATCTCTGAGTTACTCATCATTGGTTTACTCTATTTTTATTGATCCTTTTTTTCTTTTTTCTGTTTTTTCCTATTTTTCTTCTTCTTCCTCCTATCTTTATTTGTCTTATTTTTTTTTCTAACATTCTGCAGAGCCTCTGAGACCTTTGGCAATATTAACTCCTAATGCAGTCGTGTCCCAGCCATGCAGTAACTTCTGGGGTGCTCAGGATTTACCCAAGCAGTGGGTGTTTTCCTCCCTGTACAGACCTTTAAACTAAAAGTCCACCACATCATTTTGTACATTACAGACAAAAAACACCCTAATGAGAAGGGGCATAAATACCTGAATCTTTAATGTTTCTACAGCCTCAGTGGGACTACATTTTTCAAATTCCTCATAACACTACAAGAGAGGCTAATGATAAGAATGCAGTAATGACTCAAGAAATTTATGGGTCCTCTGACCTTCAGCAAGCCCATGGGTTTATTGTTTGCAAAACAAATAGATTTATCCAATTTTCTGTTGATTAACAATAACTAAATCAAGTGACAGCAACTGATCCATGAGCAGGAACAGCTGTGGCCAGCCTGTGTGGGTACCTGGCAGGTAGCTGGGGCTTGGGCTGAAAGATGGAAATTGATCTCTGCAAAACCACCTGGATTTTGTGGTTTCATCTGCTGAGTTGAAAACTGCACCAAGCCAAGAATGTGATGATCTGGGGCTATTTAAAAAGAAATAAAAATAAATTTCCCCTTCTTTCTCAGTAGCCTTGAGAGATGATGCTCCAGGTCAGACCTGCTGGCTGTTTTAAGTTGGTACCAGCACCTTCAGCTGGGAAGCTGAGCTGAGGAACGTCTGTCTCCATCTCCCATGTGAGCAATGTCACTAGTGAAGCCACCATACAAGACAGAGCTGTTTGAGGGCCACACCCATCTGATTTCCCACTAAATCTTTGTATCTGCTGTTTTACTGGGGCTGGCTCTCAGCTTCCACAGCCACCTGCCTAATGTGCATTTTGGTGGTGGGACTGAAGTTGAAAGTCTTTAAAATGCTGAGTGTGGGCTGTGACATGATTGCATGATAAGGAAGCCACAAGACCCTTGTACTTCACCCTTTAGCTATGGTTCCAGAATCAGTTTAAATCTGGTTTTCCCCATTACAGCTGCAGTGCCCCATCTACAACCAGTAGAAAAACCACAGTTTAATGTTCTGGGTTTTTTCTTGCCGCCTCATCAGAAGTAAACAGCCACCATGAAGTTCCTCCTGTCTCCAGGAATTAAGGATGTGCTTCTGTCCTGATTTATTCACTTTTGAGACAGAGTTTAATTTTGCAAAATGTCTCTCTCCTCAGTCTTTGCATTTATTTTTGGCAGGAGCAGTTGCCTGCGGCACGAGCACCGAAGACTGGCTCAGTGTTAATAGTTGTCAGGGAAAATGAAGAGGCTATTTCTCACAGCAGACTTTCACCCTGCATGACAAATGCTGGTATGAGCAGATTAAAAATCAGTGCATGGTACAATATGTCACACATAAAGCAGCTCCATGTTATTAATTGGCATGCTACCCATTAGCTGCCCTCAGTGTGTGCCTCTGTGAGTGGAACAGGAGCTGCTGAAATCAGGTGGGTCAGAACATCCTCTGGTATGAAGGTTTGCAGCACTGATGGAACTAATTGAGGTGTTCTGATTCATAGCACCCAGTTGCTTGGATAAGGGTTAGAGATGCTTTCCCCCACCTAAAATGTGATTCAAGCTGCATTGTTACAATGAACAGCAGAGATACTCTGTGATATGTGTTCCCCTGAACCCTAAACCCTTTTTAACCACAATGGGCCATTTAAAACCGTGATGTGATTTAGACAGGTTTTTTTTTTTTTTTCTGCTGTTTTGTGACAAATCCTAATTATTGAACTTGAAAATTTCCCAAGGAAGTTATTTGGTCTTAGGACACAAATTAGTTGCTACACATAAAAACGGGTTTACAAAGCAAAGCAAATCAGCAAAGACTGAAGCTCATTTTCCAAGTCATATTAGGGCTGGGAATTTTTTCAATAATCTTCAGGAAAAACCCCAAAAGCTAGAACATCATTTTCAACAGGTTCAGAGTTGGAGTAGCAGTCTTGCAAGTGCTGGGCACCCCCCACACCAGACTTGGGGCCAGCCTCCCTTCTGCCAAGTTTCCATCACAAGTAGAGGCCTCAGGATAAAACAGCTTGGAGGTCTAACCTAGCATTGCTCCTAGGGTTCTGCATGCTGGGAGAGTTACCCTGGTTAAGGAAACTTTTCCGTGAGGGGGGATCAGGGACAGCCCAAGGGACTCTGTAGCCCTTTGTGTGGCTGGTGAGGCACAGCCTCGCCTGCCCCTTCTGCTCCGTGCCTCTCAGAGCAGCAGGGACATTGCAAAGGGGCACAGCACAGCCCTTTTACCAGGGAAAATAATCCCTTCCAGTGATTGCACAGGTAGGAAACAGCAGTTCAGATAGAGCAGGATACTGGAACAATCTTCGGTGCAGCACACAGGGGCCTTTTGGGGTGAATGTCTGCAGCTACACAAGGCACAAGCTCTGAAGAGTTTTGAGCAGACACAGGGCTGCTCAGACACGAGACCTCAGTGACTGCTTGACTTGTGGTTGTGGTGATGTTGGAGTCCTTGGCAGTCACAGGTTAAGCTGCAGATGTAGGATGTTGATGTCAATATGTAATGACCCCATTTAATCTGAAGTGGGGCAGAGTTGTATTTACCCTCAGGCTGGGTTTTATTGCTATGGGTTCCTAATCTGCTGATCTCTCTTCTGCCTTCTTTCCTCCCCCCCACTCATTCCTTTTATTCTTTTAAACAGTCTCCAACTTTCCCTTGCTTCTCTAACATCTCCTTGGTGCCAGAAGAAAATTCACATTCACTCCTGAAACCTGTTTTTCTGATGCACTCCTCACCTGTGCAGAATGTGGATCAGAACCTTACTAGAGTTTGTCCTACCCTTGTCATTACCTCTATCATCCTCCAGAGAACAGCAGAGGCAGCATGACCAACTCATGTACCCTTTTGGGGACACATTCCTGCCAGATACCACAGCTCTCACAGGCTGTAGGGTGCTGTGGAGTCTGACATGCACAAGTCACTCAGATTTGCATTAATAATGCGCTGAAAATCTCAAGCACCCTTTTTTATTATTATTATTACTATTATTTATTATTACTATTATTTTATTTAATTTTAATTTAATTTAATTCATTATTATTATTATTTTATTTAATTTTATTATTATTACTACTAATTTTAAATTTTATTATTATTTTATTTAATTTTTTAAATTTATGTCTTAGCCACAGCCTGGGCTTGCTCAGTTCAGAATGTGAATATGTTTGTTTATCCTTGGCTATCAAAATAGAGAGGTTATTCTGTCTGGACACATTCATGATAGTCAGTTGTTTCCTGATAACTGCTCCATTAACATCTGTCAGCATGGCCCCCTCTGCTCATAACCTCCACACAGACCAGACAGCTTTCCTAGCAGAAGGGACATACAAGAAAATAAAAGGCAAAATGTCAGCATGTTCCCAAATGAGGTGCCCTGGGAGATTCATGACACAGTGGTAGCTGTGAAGAAATGCAGATGTGACAGGCGGCTGACAGTTTGCTACTTTGTCTATAATCCTTCTGAACTAGTGGCAGAGATTTTCTTAAATACAGTGATTACCATGAGAAACCTCTCCCCAAAAGTGTTGTTTACATCAACAATCATAAGATGATAAGTGACAGGCCTGGGTCCTTTCCATTATTTTCAGAGGACAAATACCATGGGTCAAGACTTTTGGAGGAATAATAATAATAATAATAATAATAATAATAATAATAATAATAATAACAACAATAACAATCAGCAATGGATTAATATAATAATAAAACAGACCAGCAAGCCTGAATAAAATAGAACAGAGTCTGAATAAAACAGACTCCAAGCCTGGGGCAAACTGCATTTGCTAAACCATTTGGTAAAATGGGCTGCAGCAGATATTTGTGCTAAAGTAAATCAGGCAGAAGTTGCCTTTGAGTGATTGAAGGACAGGCTCAAAAGCATTTGGACTGCCCAGAATACAGACATATTGCTCCCTGGGCATCCTTCTGCAGAGGAACTGCTGTGGCTCTGTGCTTCTCTGCAGAAATAAGCAGAGCATTACTGGTAGCAAGGTGGTAGCTGCCTTCTAGACATGCTGCTGCTATTTTTCTTGGACCACAGAAATGATATATCCAAGGTAGAGTAAATATAAAAACAAATAAAACTGCTCTCAAAAATGTTTTTGTCTCAATAATTAATTCCTCAGCAAATTTTCTCATCATAAAACATGTCCTAATGAGCTACCAGGAGGAGAGGAAATTCATCACTTACCTCACAAATATCAACTTGAGAGCACTGCTCATGTCAGATGGCATAATTAATGACTTGAGAGGGAGCATGGAGCAGCACAGCCAAAAACACCATCCCCATCAGTCATTCCACATCAGCCCAACTCATCCATGATACTTGATCTACAGAGGATTAGCCAGGCAGCTAGAAGGAGATATGGGGCTGAAGGGAATGCAGGCAAATGTGGTATATCTAATCTTGATTTATCCTGGCTGGTTTCCTGCTTATCACCGAGGTGCCATGGAAGTTGGTCGTGCATTGTGTTTTCTTTTTGTGGTTTTTCTTTTTTTTCCCAGAGAAATAAGATTTACAAACTTTGAACTTCACCCTCCCTGATGCTGAGCAAGCCATCTTCAGCCCCCTGTCAGAACAAGGTCCTCTTGGGGTTCAGCTCCTGTTCAGCAGGCCTGGGGGGTGCACAGAGCACAGAGCAGGTGAGACCTCTCTGTGCTGTGGTGAGAGTGTCACAGACATCTTTTGTGAAAAATCCTTTCTTTAGGATTTTTCCCTCTTCTGGGAACCTGAGGCCCCAGAGAAAGAATGTAAACAATGGTTATCTGCTGCTGTGGAACGCAACAGGTGCCCCTGTGATTGACCCATGTTGCGTGTGTACAACTAAGGGCCAATCAAAGACCAAGCTCTCTCTGAGAGAATCAGAGAGAGCTCCTTTGTTGATTGATTCCTTTTCTATTCTTAGCTTAGCAGCTTCTGAACTTCTCTCTCTATTCCTTTTAGTATAGTCTTAATGTAACATATATCATAAATTAATAAATCCAGCCTTCTGATCATGGAGTCAAGATTCTCGTCTATCTCTTCACCCCCGAGGAACCCTTGCAAGCCCGGCAACAGTGAGAGGGGATGCTGTGGTCAGGTGGATCACAGAATGCCAGGATTTCTAGGTTGGAAGAGACCTTTAAGATCATCGAGTCCAACCCATGTTCTAACACCTCGACTAGATCAGGGCACCAAGTGCCACATCCAGTCTTTTTTTAAACTCTTTGAGGGATGGTGACTCCACTACCTCCCTGGGTAGATGATTACAGTACTTGACCACTCTTTCTGTGAAAAGCTTCCTCCTTAATTCTAGCCTGTATCTCCCTTGGTGCAGCTTGAGACTGTGTCCTCTTGTTCTGTCTGTTGTTGGCCGGAGAAAGAGGCCGACCCCCAGCTCGGGGGGGTCGGCCGACAGCCACCCTTCAGGGAGTTGTAGAGAGTGATAAGGTCACCCCTGAGTCTCCTTTTCTCCAGGCTGAACAACCCCAGCTCCCTCAGTCGTTCTTCATACGGCTTGTGCTCCAAGCCTCTCACCAGCCTCGTTGCTCTCCTTTGGAGACTCTCAAGCATCTCAACGTCCCTCCTAAAGTGAGGGGCCCAGAACTGGATGCAATCAGGGGGATGGTCATGGGGGGCTGCAGCAGGAGCACATCTGAACTGTTCTTCCTGTGGTGGCACCACCAGAGCTGGGGGAATGTGTAGCCTCCTCTCATCATGCTCATTGCTTCTCCCAGTGCTGTGCAGCTGCAAGAACTGCCCCACTGACTCCTGCAGTGTCTGCTCTGGGGCAGGTCCCTCCTGAGGGCATTCACAGGAGCCAGGGTGTGGGGGATGCTTTGGGGGAACAGCTCTCCCCACTTGGATGGGAAGCTGAGACACCAGGCTGGGGCTGCCAGTGTTGTAATGAGAGCCTGAACTGCCAAAGGGGGTCAGACCAAGGGGTGATCTCCTTGGGGATCCTATCTCCAAGGCTGCCAGGAGCAGCTGCTTGCTTTAGGGAACAATAGAGGATGCTGGAGATGTAGAGGGATCATTTTGTGACTCCACCTTCCCAGCAACCTGCTTTGAGGGAATCCTGAGCTGAAGTTTAATTCACCACTGTCACAGGGGCTCTTGGATGAGGGGAGAGACGAGAATGTTGACTCATGTTCAGAAGGCTTGATTTATTATTTTATGATATATATATTACATTATAGCTAACTAAAAAGAATAGAAGGAAAGGTTTTCTCTCAGAAGGCTGGCTAAGCATAGAATAGAAAAGATGATAACAAAGGCAGCTGGCTTGGACAGAGAGCGAGAGTCAGCTCTGCCGTGACTGGTCACCAAATCCAAAAATCCACAGGAGACCAATCACAGATGCACCTGTTGCATTCCACAGCAGCAGATAACCATTGTTTACATTTTGTTTCTGAGGCTTCAGCTCTTCAGAAGGGAAAAAATCCTAAGAAAGGATTTTCAGTGAAAAGATGTCTGTGACATTCCCCAGCTCTGCATTTCTCAGGTCTTTATGGAACTCTTTTTACCATTTATTTATCTAATATCTTTTGGCACCAGCATTTATTTTTTGCCCTCTGCAGTGTCCCATGATGTGTGCCACAGAACAATTATTGAAGTGAGAAAAATGTGCATCTTTTCCTGTGTTTCAGAGTTTCTGCTTGGCCAGTATATGTGGTGATGTTTGTAGGGGTCTCAGGACTAGGGAGGAGATGAGAATTTGACTCCATATTTCAGAAGGTTGATTTATTATTTCATGATATATATATATTACATTAAAACTATATTAAAAGAATAGAAGAAAGGATTTCATCAGAAGGCTTGAAAGGAAAGGAAAAGAATGGAAGGATCACAAAATCTTGTGACTGACCAGCGAGTCTGAGACAGCTGGACTGTGATTGACTATTAATTGAAAACAACTACATGAGACCAATCAAAGATCTACTTGCTGCATTCCACAGCATCAGATAATCATTGTTTACATTTTGTTCCTGAGGCCTCTCAGCTTCTCAGGAGAAAAAATCCCAAGGAAAGGATTTTTCATAAAACATGTCTGTGACAAGTATATCTCATGTTCTCCATTCCCTGTGATAAAAGAATGAATGAATGAATCATCATTCACCTTGCCTTTCTCCCTCAGTTTCACCATGCTGAGAAACGTAAGCCTATCAAATTTACTCCACTGAAATAACTCCATGTTTCTGAAACCAATTGCAGCCTAGCAGGATTTTTTTTAGGATTTACATGAGAGGCAGCTCCAAAGTGAAGGCTGACAGGTTTTATCTCCATCCCTTTGCTCACTCCAGTGTGTGCTCACTGCTTAAAACCAATCTCCAGTAGCTGTCAGCCTGCTAAGTGCAGCTGTTTTACATGTCTGCTCACATTTGTAAATGCCTGGCTGTGCTTTCTGAAACTCTCCAATAAATGCTCTCTTGAGCTAGTTCATCAGCCAAGACAACTTTATCTGCTCTAGAAGTGGCCCCACATTCCCCTGTGCAAGCACCCTGGTGCAGCAGAGCCCTGTGGCTGCTGCTGGCAAGATCTGAGCACGGGGCTTGCCCCAGGCAAAGAGCCCTGGGTGCCTGCTGGCCCCTTCTCTGGGCTCCAGTGTAAGCAGTAACTGGGCTTTTATGTCGGTGCTGACCTCCCAAGTTAAGTTCAGAAAACATTATCTGGCAAATCTGATGTGTCACATTTCAAAGGAAAGAGTTTCCCACCTCAATCCAGGTCTGATTTCTTTACAGGTAAAGGATAAAACCCTTTGGGAACCAAGCGCTTCTTGAAAGCAAGGTTAAGAGCAATAAACTTTCCTCCTTACCAATAGACTGAAATATCTTTTCTGTTAGGAGCACACATCTATCCCCACAGGGCCAGGTCAGTGCTCTATAACTCATCTTACAAAACTGAAATACAATTTTTGATGATGAGAGCTGGGTAAGGATCAGAAAACTGGCCTGACACATTTCATTTCTACTGACAAAAGTTTTTATTGAAGACATGTGGCATTCACAAAGAAATGCTTTCCCTGCACAGATAGGGTGAGATTTCAAGATAATATGCATGACAAATGATTTGTAATGAAGCTGTGAATTAATGTCTTTTCTGAGAATTCCCCCAGTGCCCTCCTCTGTATCTGGACTGTATCTGTGACCTCTTACCAGCACACAGAAATAATTTTTGGTTGCCCAATGGAAACACCAGCCTGAATTCCCATGTGCATTATGTTTGGGGTCTCTGTCACTCATCTGCTTCTCTAAACACTGCCTGGGAAGTGGCACACTGATAAAATGAGCATAAACAGCCCTGGGATTGAGCAGTGATTTGAGACCTGCAGCTGATCTCAGATTGGATGTGGTTGGGAAATTAAATTAGGAAATTACCTGGAACTGGACATTAATTGTGGTGTCTTGTGCTGGACAGAGGATTCATGCCAAGATGGAAAAATGAAATTGGGATTGTGGGGAAACTATAACTTGAGGACAGTTTAATTTGGATTTCTGTGCCAGAGTGATCTGAGCACAACTCACATTCCCCTTTTTTGTGCCTTTGGCTTTCTGGCATCCTGGCCTTGCAGTTTTGGGCCCTACAGCAGAGGGGCTGCTCTGGTGTCTTCCCAAGCATGGTATGGGGCAGGCAGCTGCCCAGCCCCAGGAATGAAATGCCATCTGTTCCTGCCATGTATTGGACAGCAATGTCCCCTTGCTGTGCTGCTCTGTTCTCAGCTTGATGCCCAGCAGGAACCTGCTTAAGGTTATTTTCTTCCAGCCCTGCTCCTTCTGCCAGCCAGGGGATAACAGAGCTGATCCCAACCCCAGGCAGCCCCTAAATGACTTTTCCAAGGCTCAGGAAAAGTTATTCCAGTTCTGGTGAGCCTTTGGTCCCCTTGCAATAGCTTGGTAGGGGTGTGACAGCCTGGGCTAGGAACAAACCCACTGGGTCTGTAGGGGCTGGATGGAGTGGCTGTGCACCCTGTCTATTATTGCCACCATTTGAGGCTGCTGGCCAGATGTTTACAAACTTGGGTCGAAATTTCCGGGGATCCAGCAGCTAGGATGAGGCCAGTCTGCTGGTTTGGGGTATTTGTGTGTGTGTGATGGCAATCAACAGGGTGTTGACATCAGTGACATCAGTGTCCTGTGTCATTTGGGGGATCCCCCGCTGGCGGTCCCGGCCCTGCTGGAGACGCACGGACTGATTTAACCCCCTGGGCGCCAGAGGGTAGTGACAGCCAGATTTTCCCGAAGAGAAAACACAACAGCTGTTCCTCTCTCCTCTCTTCTCCTCTCTTCCCCTACAAGCCCTGAAACCATTCACAGGGGCAGCTCGGGCTGCGGGCGAGGGAGCAGCCGTGTCCGGAGGAGGCATCGGACCGCACCGCAATCCATTGCATTGCACTGCGCATCCTCCCTCCCTCCTTCCCTCCCCACCGCCTACTGCTGCAGCCTGCCTTCCTCCCTCCATCCCTCCATCCTCCCCGCTTCCCACCTCACATCGCTCCCTCGTGTATCCCTCCTCCTACATCCCTCCCTCCTGCATCTCTCCCTCCTGCATCCTTCCTCCAGCATCCCTCTCTCCACTCCTCCCTCCTGCATCCCTCCCTCCTACATCGCTCCCTCGTGTATCCCTCCTCCAGCATCCCTCCCTTCTGCATCCCTCTTTCCACCCCTCCCTCCTGCATCCCTCTTTCCACCCCTCCCTCCTGCATCCCTCCTCCTCCATCCCTCTCTCCACCCTTCCCTCCTCCCTCTGCCTGCGCAGAGCCGCGGACATGGCGCTCAGCAATTTCCTCTTCGCTCAGTGCATCTGCTATTTCCTGGCCTTCCTCTTCAGCTTCATCGTGGTGGTGCCACTCTCCGAGAATGGCAACGACTTCCACGGCCGCTGCCTGCTCTTCACCGAGGGCATGTGGCTCAACGCCAACCTGACGGTGGAGCGGCAGCGCTTCACGGTGCAGGAGTGGGGGCCCGAGGCCGCCTGCCGCTTCAGCATCTTCACCGGGCTCCTGTCCCTGCTGCTGGCCACAGTGCAGGCCTGGAGGACCCTCTTCTTCCTCTGCAAAGGGCACGAGGAGTGAGTATCCCTGGGGCTCAGCCCGTCGCTGCCACAGCCTGGGGCATGTGGGAGCAGCCCGGGGGTGAAGCGCTGGGGTTTTCACCATCCAGGTCATCGGGCTGCCCAGAGGGGTTTGGGGAGAGCTGGTGTATCACCCGTGTCTGTCTGTCTGTCTGTCTGTCTGTCACACACCAGGCACTCTCCCAGCCGTGTCCCGGACCTTCACCATGGGATGCTTCTGTGGGGTGAGGGGTCAGACCCACCCACAGGCCTTTGGCAGTCCAGTGTGGGCACCCAGCTGCAGTGGGCCTGGGAGGATTTGGGGGCTGTGGGGAGTGGGTCTGGGAGGATTTGGGAGCTGTGGGGAGTGGGCCTGGGAGGATTTGGGAGCTGTGGGGAGTGGGCCTGGGAGGATTTGGGAGCTGTGGGGAGTGGGTCTGGGAGGATTTGGGGGCTGTGGGGTGATGCTGGAGGCTGGGGCTCACAGGGGCCTCTTGACCACGGTCCCACAACACACCCGTGCCAAAGGAGGCCCTCCCCAGGTGTGCACTGGGCCTGTGAAAAACCTTGAAACAACATGGTTGTGTGTGGGGGGCCATGAGGGAGAAGTTGGTGCCTCCCCTCTCATTTTGGTGCTGCTTTTTCTGTGTACATGGCAGCTACTGCACACAACAACTATTGCTTGGTTACAGCACGAGAGCAGTGCTGAGAGCTCCTGCAGCAGCTCAGGGTGGCACTGAGGGCTGGCTCCTGTGTCACACAAGCCAAGGGACAATCCTGTAGCAGTGTGGGGAAGGATTCCACAGCATCCCACCCCAGCAGGTGTGCTCAGAGGCTTGGTGGACCAGGCAGCAGCTCAGGAGCGCTGTGATGTTCTGTGCTTGCCTCTCTGGTGGCCTGAGAGTCCTGATGTTCTGTGCTTGCCTCTCTGGTGGCCTGAGAGGGCAGAGACCCTGGTGCAGGTAATCCAGGTGCTGCAGGGCCAGGGCTGGACAATGCACTGGTGCCTGTCTAAACTAGGAAAATATTTTCCCCATGGTTTAGGAACCATGCCAAGGGTTAATCATTCCCATCCAGGTCTATTTGGACTAGAGGTTTCTTGAGTTAAGGGACTGTTACATCTGGGCTTGGTAACCCTGGAGACTGGGCAGCAGTGTTGTCTTTCTGGCTCTTTCCAACCACTCTCAACCTGTCTAATACTCAAACATGCTGCCGTAACTGAGGACCAGAAACTTATTCCATATTAAAACATACCTTACACTAAATACAAGCACATAGTTCTTAATATCTTTGAATTCAGGTTCCTCAGGTGATCCAATATCTGTAGAGGGTTAATTGAACCTCAGTGCTTTGCAGGTCAGAGCTAGCTGACTTTTAGAAGAAACCAGCAGTGAAAACCCTGTTATGGTGACATTTGGATTAGATGTTTGGCCTGCTTCCAAAAGTGGCTGTTATCTTCAAAACTGTTGGGCAGGCCCCTGAAAAGTGTCCCTTCAGGAGCTCCTTCAGGCTCCTTTGAGAGTTGTATAGCACTGTTCAAATCTGCTCCAGGCAAGAAAGGCAGAGGGATCTGGGGTCATGGGGAGCAAAGATGGAGCAGGTTGGGACGATGAGAAAACCACAGAAGGCCACAGGATGGTACAACATGGCAAGATGCTTGGGGACAGCATTTTCTTGGTAAGAAGGAAAGTCTGTCCTGTTCCACATCAGCCACCATATGAAAAGCAGGCCAGGCTCACACTGTCCTGATTTTAGACAGCCGTTTGTTAACAGTTCAAATGGGTGCAAAACCATTTCTGTTTGGATGGAGGGATAAATGTGAGCTCCTCACCACCCATGAAAATTGTCTGTTCTGATTAGAGGTAGCTGAGGGAGAGCCAGAATGCCATAACTGGTGATCCTGTTGAGGAGGATCACTGCTCCTGGGCCAGCTCCAGGGTGAGCCAGCCAAGGCAGTCAGGGTTAGTTAGCACCCTTTGCATCTTCCATGTCCAATGGCTTTGAATGATTGCTGACATGCAATCTAGCAGTTATGACTGCTAAAAAACCTTAAAAGGGTCTCAGCACCCCTTGCCTCAGCAGCCTGGGACTCTTCAGCTCAGTTGGAGGATAGAAGAACAACTCAGATACTTCATTGCTAGGATTGCAAAGCAACTTCAGGTGTAAACATTCATTATTAAAGGGCATTCACGCAATCTGTAATGCACAGCTTGAAGTTCTAATCTAAGGAGGAAAAATCAGGTAATCTAGAGATCCAAATAAGCAGTCTGTCAGGATGCCCTGGCACTGGTGATGGCTTTTCTTGCCAGATGCAAATCAGGTGCAAGGCTTAGCCCTGCTTTGTCAGTGTGAGGTCAGATCCTGGGCCATGGAACCTCTCTTGCTGCAGGGTAGGAAACAGAGGGAGAACTGCAGATCCTGGGCTCTGATGACCCACTGAACAGTCCTGGTTACTGCTCCTTCTCTAGAGCTGTTACTAATTCTGGTGCACTTCTGTTTTAAAACAATTTTGTTTTATTCTGTGAACAGCTCAAGTCTTTTCTGCCTCCCAGGCCAGCATTCCATGTTAAGGTGCACACAGAGGATATGATCTGACTTCAGCAATGCTTGGGATGAAATCCAGGCTAGGTGGAAGTCAGGGCAGAGAACATGCAGAATTCTGGAAACTTAAGCAGCTCTCACTGTATGGGTGACCTCAGCACACAGCAGAGCTGAGCTGATCTACTTCACCAAGCCCAGCTAAACCAGAGCAGGATTCAGCTTATTGTTCATCCAGAAGTCAGGTGTCCTGGCATCCATCACCCATTACAGTCTCTAGGGACACTTCTTGAAGGTGGTTTATTTCACTTTTCTATCAGTCTTGGGGTGGAACAACTGTTACTTTGGAGAGAGCCTAGACAGTCCCTCTAGGGCCTCATCAACCCAGAGCAAACATCCTAACTCTGCTGATAGTTGCTTCCTCATCTCATTTTAAAGAAGCTCCCCTGAGGTCACAAGTGTATGATGTATAACCTGTAGAAATTAGGATTGTCCAGCCCAGAACCTTCCAGGACTCAGGCACTCATTTAAAAAGCCTCTTGGCTTTTCATTTGATGAGCAACCAGGGAAAAGAAATGACTGAGGGGTTTTTTTCTTCTCTAGGGTAAGTAGAATCATTCTATCACCAGCACAATGGTGAGAAATTTGTCATATTCATCTTTACCACTCACTGAATAGGTTGACCTGCCTCCTGGAGCTGCCAGCCTTTCCCCAGCCTGGAGCAGATGCCCAGTTTTTACATAATGTCACATTCCAAGGTGTCCTATTGTAAACAGCCACTTAGAGAAGTTTCAAGTAGAGAAGGGCTTTGCTGGGTGACTGGGATTAGAAACTTTTCACAGCTAAAATTCAGGTGAGGAGTTAAAGAGTGAAAATGAGTGAGAGATTCCATGGCCTTATGGGAAATCTGTAAGCATCCCACCCATCCCTTTCCAAACACTGCTTGTGCTGAGGGCAGGCCCTGCTGGGGCAGATTTAATGGGGCTGAGATGATAAGTTGATATTCAGCAGGCAGACACAGCATACTGACACCAAAGCCAGAGAAATCCTGGGAGAATCTGGCCTGCTCTGCAAATTGCCCATAAAACTGAGATTCGTGTCCTATGATGGCAGTACCTTGTGTTACATTGCTTAAAGTGATTGTAGCTATCAGTTCTGTGTTTTTTATTTTTAGTTTCTCTCTTCTAGGCAATTTTTGTCCCAATTATCACTTAAGTCATGTAATAATTTTAGCTGCAGTTACTACATAACTTGAGCTAATGACATTTATTTTAACAATGGTGATTTTCATCATTACAGCTAATGAAAGCCACATTGTGTATGAACAATCACCACTCATTATACAAAGTCACATCTTCTTATGTTTAAAAAAGAAATCAAAATCAAAAGCATTTGCAAGCAAAGGTAGTGTGACTCAAAATCGAGCCCATAGTGTTTCAGTGTATTAGGTGTTGTTAATTAAAGATGTGTTTTAAATGGAAACTGATATCTTTGAGCCCACTCTGTGCTGCTTACAGAGACTGCTGATGTTGTGTTTCAGCTGTTTATGAGTTACATTTTTCTTCCTTTTTATTACAGCTCTTTCTTTTACGCCTTCCTGAATCTGCTGATCAGCGCCTTTGTGGTGTTCATCACATTTATTGCCAGCACTATAGTGAGTGTAGGATTTAACATGTGGTGTGATGCAATTACTGAAAAAGGAAGCATGCCAAATAGGTTAGTATTGAAGAATACATTTTATTCCTTTTATTTTTTTTTCATATAGGCACAATTGAGCTGTGCTGTTACAAAATGTAGTTATTACACGCAAGGTGGGCAAGGGGGAGAAGTCATCTGTAATATGAAAATCCAGAGTTTTTTCATGTGGAACAAAACAAAGCAAATCAAACTTCTTTTTGTTTGTTTATTTAGAAGCCCACAAAGAAAAATGTGTTTCCATCATATTTTGTGGTCATGATAACATGAAAAACAAATCCATTGTGTTAAATTTTTTTGTTTCCAGAGGAATGCTAGACTTAAGAGTTTTTCTAAGAATAGGGGGAGTGTGGCCTTGTGAGCAGGGCAGGGGGCTGGAGGCCAGGATTCCTGGCTTGCAGTCTTGGTTCTGCCCCCAACCCACTGTGTGACACCAGGCAAGTCACTTATCCTGCCTGTGCCACAGCTCATCATCAGACAAAACATTTGGGGTAGAGTTCCTTGCCTTGTAGTGATGCTGTGGATGCCCTGAGAGACACAGGATGGAAAGCACATTGTAAGTGCCAAGTACAGATGGCTGATGCTTTGTTACAGTCACAAAATGCACAGCTCCTAAAATGGCCCAGTGTATCCCACAATGCTTATGCTCCTTATAGGGAACATGATAAGCCAAAGAAGATTTGCTCCTGTCAAAGAAATAATGATGAAAAGAGAGGAAAATGTGACATTTTATGTCATATGATATTGAATAAATGTACTACTTGAAGCATACATTTATGTTGCTGCACATTGTCATATGTTGTAAAATGCCATAGTGAATGTTCTGTTTAGGGCTGCAACGATTAATCGAATTACTCGAATATTCGGTTAAAAATTCAATTCCAAAAAGCATCTAATCGAATATTCGGGTAAGAACCCGAGATGACCGACAGCACTGAAAAGGAGAGAGAAGAGGCTGCAGAAATCAACCAAGAGGTAGAATGACAATCTCAAAATCCTGGGATATTTTTCACACCAATAATGGTCCAAGTTACTTGTAAAATCTGTAGGCAGCCCCTATCTTACCATCAGAGTATCGTCTCCTTGCTGGAGCATCCGAAACAAAAACACAATTCCTTCTTCTGAGGCTTTTCCTGATGAAGTCAAAAGGTAACAGAGGATCATACACTTCGTTTCATTGAGGGGTGAAACAACCAACCTGGGGTGATGCCAGGGGCAAATCTGTGGGAGGCGAGGGGGCAGTGGGAAAGAGGGGATTAAGGATGCTGTTCATAATAACTATCACAATTCCACTTATGAAAGATTTGTGTTATCACTTACAAGATTTTTTTTTTTTTTTGTAAAGGAAAGTAATTCTTATCTTAGTTTTAGAGAAGATCAGCAAACGACCTGATGATTGCAATAACTTAATCATCTTTTGATAGAATGTGCCATTGTGGCTGTTCAAAATATATTTAATATGTTTTTTCATTTTATATTTGGTTTACCTAGAATATTTTAAATTTTTTTCTTTTGTTTTTCCCTTCCAAATGCCTTTCTGAGTAGCTGTGAAGAGTTGCAGGATATAGATCTTGAGCTGAACTTGGAAAACTCTGCTTTCTATGACCAGTTTGCTATTGCACAGGTAGGTCAGACTAAGTCATGGTTCTGTTCCTGTTAATTTGCCATTTGCTTATTGACCTGGGATTGCTGGAGCTGAACTACCATTCTCAGAAATCAATGGGAATGTTTCCACTGACTTCAGTAAGTGCTGAATCAGAATGATAGTGATGGGCACATTTGCCTTTTAAATTCAAAACAGACAGTTTTGAATACAGGTGTGTTAAAGCTTCGCCCTACCACTAATCTTTGTTAATCATGACAGAAAATTCATTGTTCATCCAAAGGATGAGATCTGCAAGAGTTGCAGCACTTTGGTGTCCTGAGTCTCTCAATTACTGTTCAAAATAACTTCTGACCTGCACCACATTGTTGGGTTCCTAGTTTTACCTTCCTTGACTTTGAGATCACGTAAGCTCTATAAATATCAGACCATTGAAAATAATCAAAGATTTATTCATTCAGATAGGGCTGTTTTCTGATGGATCCATGAGAATTAGACCCCTAAGGCTGTCAGACCTTTCTATTGAATATTCTAGCTCCAAGCCAATGATCAGCCAGTGAACACTGGGACATGAGCACATACTAATTTTGCAGGGATGACAGGCCCATCCTTGCAGGGCTGTACCCTTACAAAAGCTTATGTTATCCCACATGGACAGAGGCATTAGCCTGTCTGGAACATTCCTTGTAGGTAACCCTGCCTCTTGGGCATGAGCCAGTTTTTTGTCTTTGTTGCCAACATTGGCATCTAGATGCCCAGCGCAGGCATAACTGCATTTAGGAATGAAATATGCCTTTGTATGAAGAACCCAGGACTCCCAGGATTTAGCTTGGCATGACTCCATGGGTTTTGGTGCAGCTGAGTTTTGCATAATCACCTGGACAGCTGACTTTGTTTCCACAATACTGTGGAAACACAATACTGTACTGACCTCTTTATGATTTCTTTGCTTCTCCAGTTTGGTCTCTGGGCTGCCTGGCTGACTTGGCTGGCAATTACCATCCTGGCTTTCCTGAAGGTTTATCACAACTACAGGCAGGAGGATCTGCTAGACAGCCTGATCCATGAGAAGGAGCTGCTGCTAGGAAGATCCCCTTCACGATCCTCTTTGCAAGATGACAAAAGTGGCATGATCTAAAGTGTAAGCAAATTTCCAGGGCAGGATCTAGATTTTATTATTCAGTAATGTGAGCTGAAGTTGAGTCAGGGTATTGAGTGTGTGAGATCTTTTCTTTTCCTGAAATGAAACGTAATTGTGAATTACTCACTTCCCCCATGAGAAATTGTTGGCAGAAATACTGATATTAAGATAAAGAGAATGAACTACCCTATGTGCCTGTGACACAGCAAAATTTCTGTCCTGTGCAGGCAAAATTTGTAACCTGCCCTTGTCAGCAGAGCTCCCACGTGCCATCGCTGGCTTTTGGGACATTTCTGAGGACTGAGCTGGCAAGACCAGGCTACAGCATCCAGGCTATTTCTTCAAACCATTCTTCAACAATAGATGTAACTGGAGCTGCATTCAGTCCCTGCTCTCTCCCTCTCCTCCCTTTTGCCAGTGGAGCTGCCCCTTGTGGTGTTTTTATCCTGGGAAGCTGCAGCTCTGGTTGGGATGCTCTCACTGTCTCTGCTTTTGCCATGTGTGGATACAGTGCTGACAAACATGTTGCTCCTGCTCTGATTTTATTTCAAACATAGAGACCTATGTTCCAGACTTGATATTTAATATTGGACAGTGTTAATGAATTCCATGAAACCTGTGTATTACTATAGCACCTGTCAAAAACTGTGTATAATATGGAAGGATGAAGGAGAACATTTTTGTCTGGTTGTGGCTTTGTTTCTTCTTAGATTTTGGCATGAGCAGCATTTATTATGACTCCTGAAGTGAACTGTAGCTAGAAATTGCTGAAGCTTGCATACTAAGAAATTAAGCTGAATAGATAGTAATAATGCTTGTGCATTTATAAATGTAACTTGGTCCCTAACATTGTATACTATTCTGTTTTGAATATTAGAATTTATTTGTGATATTTATTTCATATAGGGTGTGCAAAATTACTGTAAGCATTTGCATTGTAGGTTTCTATATATAAACATAGCAAGGAGTTCAAAGAGCTGAGTTATTTTATTGATAGTTCAGTGCTGAATGAGTCCATTCTCCCCACTCATGGGCAGGAGTTCCAGGGCAGATAAATTTTGCTGTGAAAAGGATAAAGAATTGCTGTTTACACAAAGCTCACTGGTGACTGTGTTGTTGCTTTCAGTTTTATTTGGCCAGTGCTTCAACAAATCAGGTGGATTGTTGAGATCAGAGGTAGCTCTGATAATTAAGAAGAGTCACTCAGAGGAGTGTGGGATTTGCATGGCAGAGAAGTAAAGCTGTGCTAGGATTAAGCATTTATCCCCAGGTACCATTGCACAGAAGGCCCCAAATCAGCAGAAAACTTAGGCAAACAACTAAGTTTGGACTGAAGATTTTTTTGGGAGTACACTGACACTGCCTGTGGTACCTGTGTTTGAGTTGAGACTGAATTTATTGTAACAGAAGTGCAAACCACACATGATTATATGACCTGGTAAATCAGAATGAGGGGAGAGAGGACAGCAGGCTTCTCCCACAGCAGAGCTCAAGCCTGGGGTTAGCACAACCATGCAGATTTACTGTTGGCTTCTAGGGACTCTCTGATGCTTAGCTAAGTACCAACTTAAGCATTTCATTGCAACAGAATTTCATGTCATGACAAATCCCTCAATTATGAAGCATTTTAGGGCATAAAATCTGACATTGTATTTAAGTGCCAAAATGTTCTCATAGGTTTAGAGAAAAAACCCTCCATGGGCCCTAAGCAGTAATCCAGCCCTGTGAATATTGCTTACAGCCCCAGCTGAACACTGCTTATAGCCACAGCTCTCTGTAGAGAGGCCTTGTTCTTCAGCATGATTTCTGCCCTCAAGAGAATGCAATTCCTCTGAAAGCTTTGCAGCAGTGGCATATTTTTATTATTTTTTTTTGTAGTTGGGAGTTGACATCAGAGGAGGACTCTTGGAGAGGGAATCAGAGATCAAGTTAATTATTTGCCAGTTTAAAATTCGGATATCAGGACTGTCAGAGTGCCTTTTTAAAAATTCATTTTGTCTAATAATTTGGATATTAAGAAAAGTCTCTTCACTGAAAGGGTTGTCAAGCACTGGAACAGGCTGCCCGGGGAAGTGGTGGAGTCACCATCCCTGGGTGTATTTAAAGGAAAGGTGGATGTGGTACTGAGGGACATGTTTCAGTGCTGGCCTTTGCAGTGCCAGGTTAATGGTTTGACTGGATGATCCTAGAGGTCTTTTTCAACCTAAATTACTCTGTCTCTAGTAGGAGATACACTCTTGTAAGTACCTGAGTCCCTTGCCAGGGAATGTTCTTCTTCATACCCTGAAGAAGAGCTTGGGTCTTGCAAGTTAGCCTGTTTTCCCAGTTTCCCCAGTTGCCCCAGTTTTTCCAGCTGTGAAAGACAGTCTCACTTTCACTCAGCAGTGATGGCTCTTGCCACAAATTACCTCCATGCATGCCTTACTCCTTGTGTGGAACCATGATGCTGCTTTGTATAATATATTTTATGAATATGCCAAATCAGACTTAAGCTGAAGTGAGGGGTGGGTTGAGACCACTGTTCCTGGTGTTTCCTGAGGGTTTGAAGAACCATGAGACAGAAGATAACAGGTGTCTTCTTGTGGTTCTTGCTCTGAGGTACCAAGGCCCAAACTTTGCTTCTGAAAGAGAGGATGCTGCTTGTGGGTGAGGCTGTCTGGAGCTTGTGCTCTCTTCTACCTCTCCTGTCCCAAGGTCTTTTTCCTCCTTTCCACTTCCCTGAGGAACAGCAAATGCTGGTCCTGGGTTTGGAGTTGCCATGCAAAATGGAAAGAGGCTGAAGCTCTCCTATGAGTCCCATGTGAATGGGGCTGTTTTTCACAGCTTTCCCATACCAGTCTGGTTTTCACAGCTTCCCTGCCTTCACCAGAGCTGGTACCTCCTGACAAGATCAGTGATGCTTAAAAGCAGAACTGTTTTTGATGGAAGCACCTGTGTGAGTCAGAAGGCCGAGCATGTAGTGAGAAGGCTGACCCAAAGGGAGGAAGGGTATCTTGCAACTCCCAGTTTTTGGACACACTTGGTGTTTTTTTATTTGCACTAAGTTTTCTGCAACATCTTCTCCTAAAGCTTAGGCACTCAGGCCAAGCTGGTGGTGCCAAGCTGGAAATGTGTAAGAATTGTGGTGTAATTTATACACAAACACATACCTACCTGTGTTATAATTTATGCACACATCCATACCTACCTGTGGTATAATTTATGCATACACACATACCTACCTGTGTTATAATTTGTGCACACATCCATACCTACCTGTGGTATAATTTATGCATACACACATACCTACCTGTGCTCTCTCTCATGCACTTCTCTCTTTTGTACATTTCTGACGCCTGATTTTAGTCACCCATTGCCAGTCAGCATATCGTGGGGCTGAATCAAATTTTGCATTTCTGTGACATTTCAATACCTTTAATTTGCCATGTCCAAAGGCAGGGAACACTCTAGCAAGAGTTGTATTCAAAGAACTAGAACACTGTATGGTACTTATACTGTATTTATTTATTTATTGTCACATGGTGCAAGGGGAAAAAGCTTTGTGGCCTTTCCAAGGCACTGGGCTGTTGCCACACTATTACTCTGTTGTACCAAATAAATTTTCTGGCTATCATCTGCGGTTAAATTCCCCACCAATTCCCTGCCAACAGTCCTCATTGGGCTGGGAGAATCTGAACTAACAAGTATCATCTGAGCTTTTAGACTAATGCTGTTTCTTATTATTTTTTATAATGGAGAAACAATTGGAGCCATCTTTTGGAACAGAACTTCCTCATGAGTGCATTCATGCTCAAAACATCTTATACCACTAACTCATGAGGCATCTTTGAGCTGGGAAATTTCAGTGGGAATCACAAAAATAAGAGCATGATGATTTACTGTAAAAACTGCAGGACACATTTGTACTATATCAGTGATTCTATGGCCCCTTAAAAAAGGAGGTGTTATAAAAACCAGTGATGAATGATTGAGTGTACAGACCTTGTCATGAAAGCATTCTCAGTGTGTGTACAATGTACACAGATAAATGCCAGTTCCACTGCTCTTCTGTGATGTGGATACAAGTTCTTCTCTGAACAAGCAGCTTTGGCTGGACTAGTTGTTAGAATGCCTTAAATTTCTACATTTCCTTTTACTCAGCACTGGGACTTGTGCAATGACAATGAAAAAGATGACAATAGTTATTATGATACCCAGAGGTGGAATTGATGTGGGCAGAGTAGGAGAGCACTGGCCAATGCATAACCTGCCAAAGGCTGAGATGAGTTTCTAATGCAGGTTTGCAGGTGTTTTAATTCTTCCCTTTTATCTGAATAACATCCTGCTGCTAGTCTAAATTAGTCCAGGTGGGAACAAAGTCAGATTTCCCTTCAAGGCCTTCACTCCCCAGCATGGAACATTGCTGATTTAACCTGTGTAGTGTTCAGGATGGAAGCAGAGTTGCAAGGAAGAGGAGCTGACACTTCACAGTCATGTTGCACACAAACCTGGTATTGGGTATATGTGGGTTTTGTCATCTCCCTTTTTCAAAGCCTTCTCAAACATATTGTATGTAAAATCACTTTTACCATTTAAATTATAACTTTAGCAAAAATTCAGGCAGTAATTTATACTGGAAAGACTGTCAGTACCTTGTGAAAAACCAATCTGGATTATGGCAAAATTTTGGGTTTTTTTCTGTATCAATGGCCTGAGTATCCTTGAGTGAATGAGCATCCTGGCTGTGTCCAGATCCTAAATCTGTGCCTCAGATCATTTCCTTTGCTGATGGAAAGAGCCCATTTTTATCTCTTGGAATCTTTGCTTAGGAGACCACAAATATCCTTTCCTTCTGGTTAGGCAATCTGGGAAAAGAGGAAGGCTTTACCTGTAGTGACAAAATACTCATGTAACTTCTTAAGCACAGAAATTTTTTTCAGACTATTTCTGTTCATGGCACTAGTGCCTTGAATTACATATTTCTATTTTTGTCCTCCATAAGAAGGAGGAAAACTATCCTGAGTTGTATTTTAGTACTCACATACATGCACCTAAATGTTTGATTTTTTTAAATGACAAAATTCAACCCTGTGATTTATGAAGTTAAGAACTGCACAGAAAACAGGACTTTGATGCTCTCTTGATGTAGAAGGGAACTGCACTCTCTCAGAAAAACTATCTTTGTTTCTGAACAAACAGGAGGTTAGAACTAGAATTTACTTAAGATATTGTAAATACTGCTTTATTTCAGTGCAGGTACTTTATGAATAATGTCTTTGCATCCTGTTGTTGGGAAGAGTATTAGCATAGCCATGCTTTCTCTTTAGTTTTTTTTTTTTGTCCATGCCAAAGAGTGTAATTGAACTGCTATTGCAAACATAAATTAATGTGAATGTATGCACCCCAGTGCTTAAAGGTCTCTACCTCTCACAGCTACTGAAACTGCTTGAAAAAAAAGAAAAAAAACCCTGAATCCATGTGAGAGTTTAAATCCTATTTCCATAGACAGCTAAAGGATTTAGGATTTCATGCTTATTAGCTTGCTGTAAAATCCTCATTGCTAAAAACCAGGCATAAGTACCTGAGAAGTGCTTGTGAATAGCACTTTGCATTGGTCAAATAATGATATAATTTTAGTTTGGGATTTTTTAATTTTTTTTTTCTCACCAAAATAAAAAGACATCAACAGCAATTTGTTAGATGTGACAGGCTATCCTTGATCCCCCTTGAATCCTCCTGCTGGAGCTCTTCTACTTGGAATGAAATTCCTAAATAACAATTATTTAAAGTGCTGGCTCTGGTGTTTATCAGGGAGATAAACTACTTGGAAGCAAGAGCTGCTCACTGAAATAGCTGGAATTATTTGTATGTGGTGGAAACCCAACGTGAGAAGGTTTTGTTCCCCCTTGCCACTTGACTGTGTTGTAAAGTGAGGGTTGAGCCAACCTGCCAGGAGGTGAGAATGATGATTTGTAAGTACTGTTGGCATCTTGGATGATTTCTCACACAAGTGGGTAAACTGTCCTGAGACTAAACTACTCTTTATCTCCTCCTTATTTTCTCCTTGTTTCCCCCTAGATTTGGGCAAATTTGACTCCACTGTGGATACAGACTCTGAAGTGTATTTATGAATGTGAGAAAAATCGCAGTCTCTGTGGAAAATTTTGTCAAAAAATTAAGAAAAGCAGTCAAGGATTTTCCCTGTTCTCATTCAACCTCTCTGGATTGTGCCACTGAACCCTTCCCTTTACATAAGCCAGGCCTGATTTGGGTGGTGTGTTGCCTTGGGAGGTGTCCAAGGCTGGTGCCACCAGTCTCTCCAGGAACCTGGTGGAATTAAATGAGTGCTATGTTAAACCATAAAAAAACTGTTTGAAAACTGTCATGGTATCCCACATTACACAGTCCAGACCTCTTCAGCCCATCTCTCCTGCAGCAGAGAGAATTTCTTCTCCCAATTAACACTGAAATCCAGCAGTCTGTGTCTGAAACACAGCACATCTTCCTGGAACACGCAGGATCTGGGTTGCATCAGTGAATCCATTCTATTTTCTAGGCTGCTGCAACACTTTTAGCCATGGTTATTGAAACAGGGTTCAGCATTTGCCTTCATAAGCTTCTGGCAGCCTCCTTATTAAACCCCATTCTTTGAGAGCAGCAGGCAGCCCCTTTGCTCTGGGGTGCTGAGAAATTTTGTACTCAACAGAATCCTTCTGGGGGGCACCACTCCACTGGGGTCCACAGCCAGTGCACACTGATGGCATCAGAGCAACTCTGGTCAAACACACTCTAATTAAAACAGCCCAAGCTACACAACTGAGGAATCAATATATGATGATCTGAAGTACACTCCAGAGAGGTTTTTGAATGTTTATAACCAAAATAAAAATAACAAAACACCCCAACAGTTCCACTGAACTTTCCTCCCTCTGCATCCTTAAATCTTCAAAAACATTTCTGCAAACTTCAGAGAGGATTTTATTGCTATCAAGCTGATTGGGTCTTGTCTCTCACATCCCTTCCTAACAGAGGTATGACACGACAGTGGCATCAGTCTGTACAGTGCATTTCCTGTGAGGGATTTCAGCTTTTGGGCTGTGACAGGAGGGAGTGGTATTGACACTTTTTTCAGCCTCTGCTTGGCCTGCTCAGCCCCTACCTGCTTGTGTGGCCTCACAAACTGCAGAGCATCCTCTTGAAGCATGTGCTGACCTTAAGTCAGCTTCTGGAGAGAGCCAGCTGTGCCAGCTGTGCAGGTATCTGGTGTGAAGGTGCTGACATTGCCACCAGGTTTGGAGGAAAGCAGATCCAGATACCCTGCTGCCCTTTGTCCAGTGCAGCTCGTGATTTGCACAGGGAAGCGCTGACGGTTCCCAAATCTCTGTAGAGTTGGCATTTGTGAGGACAGCTCATTAGCTCCCATAATTTTAAAAGGTTTAGTGGTTTTGTGTGTACCACCTGCAAAGATCTGAAGCAGATCTTTCTTGCTTGTAAGTCAGTTCAGAGCCTGAAAGCATTTCAGCCTCTCTGAAATATGCATCCTCTGATGTATGAACTCAAGAGCTCCTGTCTCTTACAGCCACCTGGGAAAAGCTTTGTAAGAGTCTAGATGATCCAATTTTAAATGTTTAAATTTTTTTTTTAATGCTGCTTAAGAAGTTCCTACAGTGGGTATTTGGGGAGAAAACAGAACACTTTTTCATAATTTGTTTAACCACTGAAAGCAGTTGAGGAGCAGATCCCTCACCAGTGTACATAGATTATCCTGTGAGCAGCTACACCAGTCCACAGAAGCTGAGGGTAGAGCCTGGCCTGTTTTGAATATTATCTCTATTTGTATGGTGTTTTGCAGTGTAATGACTGCTTTAATTGCATGTGTTTGACAAAACCAGAAAGGGAGTGAGGTTTATTATTGTTTTGATACAGTCTCAAAAGGGAAGCTTTTTACTAGCATTTTAATACAGCCCTTTGTAAACACCCAGCAAAGAAAAATACTGAATCCAATCCTTCTGCTAGTGCAGTCACTGAGTTTCCTGTGGCTTTAGTAGGAGCTGGGCTGGGTTCAGTGTATGTGGTACTCTCCAGCATTACTGATGATGAGTTAATGTGTTTTATATATTGATGCTTTTTGCTGAACAGTGCATCGGCTTTTTATGATTTGGTGAAATATAAAAATAAATTATTTGAAAATTCATTGTTTCTGTGCCTGTTCTTGAAGGTGAGTTTAAATTGTTATAATATTAAAAAAATGTTCTCAAAGTCAGTGGTAGAGTCTTTGTAGTCATTCCTCAGCCTCTCCATGCCACAACTTGTGTAGTTAAGGGTACGTCCAACCATCCTCAGCTGCCTGAGCCCTTTTGGATCCTCTTCCAGCAGTTCACCCTAATGCCATTGGAGACAAGGAGAAAATGGTCCTGTGTCAACACACAGCTGGTTTGTTACCAAATGTAAGGGGAGACCACAGACTGCATGGTCAGGCCATTTTTCCAAATGCCAGCTGGTTAATTTCCTTCATGTAGCATCAGTCTTTCTCTTCAGAGGTGGGCATAAAGGTTCCCAACAGCTATCTTGGAGCAAAGAATTAACAAGAAACAAGTCCACACTATTATCTTAGAGGTTCCTGAGTTATTCCTTGAGGGCAGTTATAGTCGCATTTATAGTCACAAGCTGCCAGCACTTCTGCTTGTTTCTAAGTGACAAAAGGCAGAAATGACAATTACAATTGCTGCTGTGGGCTCATTTCCAGACTATCAGGGTTGGAGAGATGAAGGGAAGGAAGGGGACTCGAGGCAATCTTTGGGACTGCCTTTCACTGGTGCTAATGCTGAGTGCATCAAAAGGTTAATGCAAAACCATCCAGTGTCATCTCCCTGTGTCTTTTTCTGTCTCCTCTGATCCTGTGGGTATGGATCCTGCTGCTGCTGCAATCAGGTGCTGTTGATGTGCCTGGAGAGGGTGTTGGCAGCTGCCCTCCATCCGTTCACACTGCAGGAATGTGCTGAACACTGTCAAAACAACACTTACCCTTCTTCTGCTGTGGTCTGCTTGTTTCTGCTGTGTGTTAGTTACATACTCTCTGCATCAGGGGATTTAAGCAGCACTTCTACCCCTAGGGACTGCAATTAGTCCATTGTCATGCACAGACCTGCTGCCCTTCCCTGGCCTTTTTTGTCTACTGCCACCCTGACACTGCTCCTGGGAATGCCTCTACCACTGTCTGCTTCAAAAACTGCACCACAGGTCCTGTCCTACATCACTCACTCTTTCAGCCCTTTCTATCTAAAACACAGCCGTTTACAATTCATATATTTACAGTGCAATTGCATTCATTATACAATTGCCCAGAGCTGGTTGGCTGCAGCACTTTTGACTTCTGAAGCAATTCACCAGGGTGGCTCCAGTGTGAATTCAGGTGAGCATCTCCACCTTTTGCAATAAATTATGAACTCTCTATCTTTTTTACCCTCTATTGGGAAATTCTCAGGAGTTGTACTGAAGGCAAATATTGCCCAGCATGGCCAGCAAGGGGATTATTACCCAACACAGATAATTTTATTTAACTTTAGAGAGCCAAACTCCCAAAGGTGTCATACCCAAAAAAACCATTGTTTAACAAGAATAAGGAGAGATCACATCCAGCTCACAGTGGTGAGGATAAAGCTGTGATGGCTAAAGAATGAAGGTGCAGAGAGGGAAAGGGGGTTATGTGTGTTTATACAGTATGGATGAATGGAAAAAGAGCTTCAGTGTGAGAAGGAAATAAAAGAGGTAAGTCCACAGTGAAGTTGTGCAGCAGTAAAGAAATGCAGGCCCAGGAATGGAATTTTTTTCTCCAATTCTCAGTCATGTTATTGACCCACTTCATTCACTCCCACATGCAATGGCTTTCTTAACTTCAGTTTCTTCACCTACAAGATGCCACTGCTCTGCCAGAAACAGGTTTTAGCCTTCATTTATTTCAAACCTTCTGGCTTCAAGGCAATTTTAGTTTGGCTTTCTGCTGCCTGCCAAGTATCTGACTGAGCACAGTAAACAATCCTGACCCAGGAGACCTTGTAAAGCCATGGTGAGACCTCAGCAGTGGTCTCAAGATAACTCGAGTGCTGCCTTTTCCCATGCCCAAAACCGTCCCAAACAGAGCCAACACAAAAGCCAAAATTAGCTGTTCCTCTGCTGAATATCCCTGACAGCCCAGATGTGATAGCAGTTCTCCCTCCCACCAACAAATTGTGCTCCAACAAGAAGAATGTGGACATTTTCCTTTTATAGCAGGCTCAGTGTAAATGTGGTCCTCTCTCCATGCACTGGGGAGCTGTGCAGGAAGGTGAGCACATGGATGGTCCTCACACCACCTCCATGTTTTCCCTCACAGTCCTAAGAGGAGTCAGCCCAGACCCAGAAAGAAACACCACTGATTTGCCAAAGAGTTTCAACCTGGACATTAAAAAGATCACAAATATTCCAAAAATGCGAACAGAAGTCGAAATCACTCCCCTGCTCCATGCAGGTACCAATCTAAACCTTTTCCCCAGAGATTCACCAGCACACAGGTTTAGAACCTTTCTTCTTTATTACCTAAACAGCAGGGCTGAGGCAGGGTAGAAGGGAGGGAGGCAGGGGTGGGATTCACCCTCTGAGCTGGGGTACCTGAGTGATCTGCACACAGCCCACGAGCCAAACCCTGCTCCTCCTGCAGCACCCTCTGCTTCCCTGGCCAGAGCAATCCCTGCTTCCCAGGCCAGCTGTGCCCAATGCCTGCCTGGGGCTTTGACGGCTTAGGAGGGGCAGGAGAGCAGTCACTGAAGGCATTTCTTTCTTTCTGTCTTGGCTGCAATTTTTCTGACTTGTTTCAATCAAGCTGCTGCCCCCTCTGCTCCTGAGAGGAGGTTGCAGGTTGTGCTCCTGTTTATCCTCTCTTGGTTAAAGTTCTTGGACTGCTTGGGAGAAGGTGGCTGGGGCAGATGTATGGCCCTCAGTTAAAAAAAAAAACAACCTAGAAATAAAGCACCATTTTTTCTTTTTGATGGTTGCAATGGCAGGGGGAATATAAGCCAAGGTCTTGCAGACATCTCTTCATCTTCTCTGCAGTGTTCCCCCCCACACTTTTTTTCCCTTTTTCTTTTACTTACAGGTTCTGATGTCAATCTCACTATACAAAATAACCCCAAGCACACATCAGGTGCTAGCTGAGCAGAATCTAAGATCTAAAAAGCTGGTCGAGCTGGTTCTTTGAAGCTCATGAACTTGCAGTCATTTGTTCTCCTCTCAGATACCCAGAGCAGCGTTTCACATGATCTCCATTAAAAGGATTCCTTCCAGAGAAATGCATAGTATGGTGGGACAATGATAAAGGAACTGTGCATCCAACACCTTCATAAGCAGTCCATATTATCATGACATAAGGCCTTGGATACTCAGGCATAGCCTCTGTCTGAATACAAGCACTGTCATAAACCTTGCATGTCACCCTGTGGGGTTTATGGACTGAATCAAACCCAGAGGATTAAACTGCTGTTGTGATTAACCTGGGTTTCAATGCTGCTATTTATTATGTTAGGCAAATAAACTATTTTCTGTTTAAATGAGTTTCCATGTTCTTTTCAACACCTGGGAGTCAAGTGAAGCATTAAGAACCAGCTTTTGCCCACGGATGAATAAAATGCGTGAAAGGAAACAAGAAAGCCATTTGCTGGGATTTTACAAATAATCATTTCAGGTGTATAAATATAGCAGCTTGCCAAGCCTTTGGCCACCAGAGCAGTGTCTGTGCAATGGCTCAGCTTTATTTTAATCTTTGCAGAGTAATTCTTTGGAGACTTGAGGAGAAAGATGGTTTGGTATCTAAAGTCTTGACCCAGAAGAATTTTTGTCTGAGTTTGCTGCTGCCGGCACAGATCAATTTATTCCTCTTTCTGCTTTTGCTCCTCATATCAGCAGCTTATAAACTCTGGGTAACCAAATCCAGATACTTGTTTGCTGTTCAGGGTGGATGGAGCACGAGCTTGGTGGGACCTCAAGGCATTAGTTTGAATGTTCATTGATGTGAAACAAAGAAAAACAACAAAGAAGGAAAAAGGAGAACAAGTGTTTGCTGGATGGTGCACAGCAGGGCTGATTTCCTTGCTCTTTGAGGTGGATGCTCATGTGTTCCTTGCATGTGGCTGCAGTAGGCTGGGAGCTTTGCATTGATGCTTCTCAGCAGTGCCAGGCTGCAGGATGCTGCTACTGCCTCAGAAACCAAGTCCAGCACCTCTGAGCAACGTGTCTTATGTGCAGAAAGAAGATGACAAGTCGGGATTGAAATTCCTCCAGGACTGTGACATCCTGCTTCATGCTGGTGTAGTAGAGACTCACAGCAAGGATCAGCAGTGCACAAAGCAAGAGCCACAGGAGCACAGGCAATCCAGATGATGTCCTGTCATCTGCTGAACGGTGATGAGAAGAAAAAAAGGAAGCAGCATTATTTTAGTGCCATCTTAAATGCTTCCCAAATTTGATCCCCTGCTGATGCCTTTGTCCCAGTTTTGTGGCAGCAGCAGGGTACAGAGGGCTCTGGTGGTGAGCACTTCTCTAGGCATCAGTTAAGTGATAGTGAGTCACACCTCCTCATGGAAGGTGGTGAGTATGAAAGATATCATCTAATGGAGCATTTAGAGAGTTTAATTATATACAATAAGAACAGGATTAGCATAGCTAATGCATGATCTCAACTTCCCCTACAGCAATTATTTTTATACCTTTACCCTAAATGTTAAGTTGAATGATAGGAGAATATGAAGCTACTTGGTCTAATTATTTAATGTTCACAAATGCCCCATAAAAGAGAGAAGCTATAGATTTCTGTCCTTTTCCCTGGTAAGTCAGCTTGTTCGGGACTCCTGCTAATTCTGGGAAGAACCCAAACGTGGCTCCATTAACCAAGAGGCATGTTCAGAAAACTCTGGCAGTTTGAACCACTGTGTTTGAGTGCTATGTGTGCTAATTACACCACAACATCCTCTGCACTTCCTCTTCAGCAAGAGGACGCTGTGAAGATTTTTCCTGCCTTCAAAATATTTTTCAAACGTGTTTAAAGGTTGGGCACAGCACACATGTGGAAACCAGAGGGCTGCATTCAACCTGCTGACTGCTGTGTCCCAGCCCTTGCCTGTGTATCCATCCCTGGGCCTTGGGGACCCAGTTTTGATTCAGCCCTGGCTGCTCTGTCTGACTGCATGGCCATTGCACACTCGGCGCTATTTCATAAAGCACTTAGAGTATTAAACATGCAGTATAAAGCCAAATTCATGCCTGAATAAAACCCATAGTGTGCAGCTATTTTCTTGCCATATGCACATAATCAATAAGGAGATAAAAATGTGGAGTGTATTATTATGGGTAAAGGGCCAACATTAGCTGTAACATATTTAAATTAGCTTCCACTCCGAGCCCTGGAATACACACCAGTCAATTAAACTGTCACACAGATGTACAGAGAGGAAGGTAAAAGTCATAAAACCAAGCCAGAAACACATAATAATGTATCAAAAAGTGTATGGGGAAAAGGTAAAATGTTAATAGGCAGTCATTTTATAGCTAACCAGAAACCAAATCAATGTCCCATAATAGACCTGAGTGAATTATTTGCAGCAAGTAATTTATTCATTTGAATTTAGCCCTTCTTTCTGTTTTCAAATTATCCATGTGCAGGCTTCAGATTTTATAAATTTGTTTATTTGGCATTACTCTATGCAGGGTTGATATGAAGGTGTTTAGCCAGGGAATTGCTCACCACTTTCTGGATTTGCAGAGATTTGTGAGTTGGGAATTGGTGTTTCCCTTTGTGAGATTTCCCACACCACAGGCTGCAGCTCCTGACTGGGCGCCCCACCTGCCTTTTCCAATGTGGGGCTTGGTTGATGAGCACATGTGGGAGCAGGGAAACCTTCCTGGGGAAGCTGAACAGCTTTTCACATCAACCCTTTCATATGAAGTGCTTGTAACCTGTTTCAACTTTTTAAAAGTTACTTTCCATGTGAGATTTCTGGGCAATCTCAAATGTAAAATTGGGTTTTCCATATATCCTCTCAGTCATGAAATATGTTCTATCTATGAACGGAAGAAAATAATGCAGAAGGATAATTCCACTTGCAAAATTGTGATGAGTTAAGCTCACAACAGCTTCAGCCCATCACTACATTTAGATGTTGAAAATCAAATTTGCTTTTCTAGATTACAATTAGAAATTTAATGCTTAAATTTGTTAGTTAATTGCTTGTTGGAAGAGCACAGATCTGTGCCCAGTCTCATGGCAACTCATCTGAGAGGAGCACTGGACCTGAATACGGGAGATTTTGTTTCAGTTCCTGCCTTGGGTACACATTTCTGCCGTGCCCTGAAGAATATTTGATATTTGCTTTCCCCCAGGCCCTTTCTGGCTGTAGTACCCTGATTCCAGCCCAATAACAACCCTAGATGATGCCACCATTGTCATGAACACACAGCCCCCATTTCTGGACAAGAGCAAAAGCTGAGGGATATGGGGACATCTCCCTGAGAGGATTTTTGTCCTCCCAAAAGTACAGCTCTGTGTATGTATATATACATGTTATAGGTGCCCCTCTCCCCTTCACTGCCTACAGCAAGGGCTACATGTTGCCCAGGCCCTCTAGAAATTATCACCATCATCAGAATATCCACATACACTCATCTTGGGGGTCTGTGAGGCTGCCAGGCCTCAAAACCCGATTATTTTTGTTATTTCTACCCTGCTGTTAGCATATAAATGAATTGTCTCTTCCCCTCATACAAAGCTCAGCAGGGAGAGCTATTGTTTAGCTTGGGGTGCTTTTCTTGCATATCTTAGTGAGAAACCTGCACCTATTCCAATGCCATAAAATATATTAATTATATTTAAATTAAAAATAGCTTCAGGGATTTAATTTTTGTTTCCACTATTTGTCTTACTAGATGTCTTGTTTAAAAATGCACCAGACCTCATCAGCACCTTGTGCTGCTTATGCTGAGAAGAAAAAGCAGCAACCACTGACAGCACAAACTGCTGTGCATATGGAGGGTGTATTTGCACAGTGCATCCCACCAGCTGCAAAAGCAAACTCAGGTTAATGCTATGGATGGCTCACAGTTATAATGTGAAAAATTCAACTTACCCACTACGTAGTCACAGCAGGAAATTACTGGAAAACAAAAGGAAAATGTTTTTACTTGTCTGGAAAGGTCTCTTGGCAGCGGGTGAACAAGAAAAGCCAGGACCAAGCAGTGTATCTGAAATTGCTGCCACCTTGGAGATGCTGGGCAACCTCTTACACCACTTTTGGCTCTGGGTGAGCACCTACCCAATCCATGCAAACATGCAGATGCACTTCAGGAAAGTGAGGAAAAATTATTGTGTGAGAGAATTCAGAGGCAGGATTGCTGCTGTTGCAGAGAGGTCACGAAACAGCTCTGCTAAAACCCCTCCCTATTCCACATAATTCCTAGAAAGGAAAGGATTTAGACCAGCAGGCTGAAAGAATGAAAGTTAAGAAAGCACTGTCAGGCTAACTTTCATCAACAATATCCTGGAAATGTGTCTGCTTGGCAGCCAGGCCCAGACACAATCCAGGATGAAAAGTCCTGGATTGGAAACGGAAAAATTTCAGTGGTGCCAGAAACCTTCATTTTACCAGCCTTAATGTGAGTAATATTGTGTGGACAAACAGCAAACAATCTCAATCACAGACTGTTTGCAACACAGAATACTAATTATGGGTTGGAACATTTCTCCTGTCTCCATGAAAAGGAGTCTCAGAGTTTTCTCCATGCTCACAGCTCCCTGCATGAGCTCCAGCGTGGCTTTGCTGAGCTCAGAGCCAGGGGGACACCAACCTGGTCCCCTGGACTGACTGCAGGATTCCCAGTGCTGATGTGGGGCATGGACTCTGGCACAGAGCTGAGGGAGTTATTATTCCCATCAGAATCCTGCTCTTGAGCACTCAGATGAGCTTTGAGGAATTTAAGGCTGACTCACTGAGTCTCTCCAGGAGCTCAATTTTGATGGGAAAGCCCAGGCCATGTCAACAAGCTCATCAAGAAACAGCTTCCCCTTCATGCATCAGGAGGCATCCCAAACAATGCATTGCCAAACAAGTGAGAGTTCTGTTTATAGACACAGCAGATGCCAAGCCTTATTTTCAGAAGCTGCAGCAGTCCAAACAGGTGGCTGACAGAAATTTTACCATTCTGTCACCTGTGTTTTGACCAACTGACATATCAAACCCATATAATTTTAGTTCTCTACCAATAAATACAATTTTCTTGGCTGGATGGGTTTGGGAAAGTCAGAAGGTAACACCAATTATTATTTGGTATGGCATACAGCACGTGCAGAGGTGCAAACTGGATCCTTGTGCCAGACCTCTGCTGAAGGTCACTCCCAGCTGACCTAATTGCAATATTTTGGCTCATGAATGAAAGGTTTTGTTAGCTGTGTCAGTCCTTGGTTGCCTCTGTTGGCAGAAGTTATTACATCCTGGCTGCTAGGCTCAGACCTCTGCTGCTGTATTCTGTGGCATCCTCATTATACACAGTGACATAATTATGTTTAAATTTGGTCTGAGTGGAAACATTGTTCTGGGGAAGCCCTGGGGCCCAGCCAGGCCCAGAGTGCACAATGACCCCTGTGGGGGCTGGCTCAGGAGTCACTGTGACAGCAGCTGAGGGTGAGGCAGGAGTCTGTCCATCCCAGGGCAGGCAGGCAAATGGACCAGATGCAGTTCTGCAGAGCACAGAGCAAACATCATCCATCCTCTGCTCTGTGCTGAGCTGAAAATCACAAATTATCACAGGGGGAAGCTGATGTGGACAGACAGGCTGGATGTTAAAAGCTGGAAAGGTCATGCCAAAATTCCTGATAGCTTGAGCATACCATGTTCAATGACTTCTTCTGGCTCACGAAACCGAACCCTGCGCTCTGCTCTCCGCTTCTCCCCCACAGCTGGGTCCACAGGTGGCCTTTTCCTCAGTATGGAAGGAGGAGAGCTGCTGTCATCTGCCTAAAGAGTTGATCAAAACACAAAACATGTCACCATCCAAACAGGGTGAAGCATTTGGGTGAAGTTTTGATCTTTGGTGGATGTGTTACTGTGTCCCTTGAAGGATACGATGTGTAACACCTCTTCTTGGACAGACCACTGTCATATTTACAGCCAAACAAAAGGGATATTTCTACATTGCCATAGATCTGCAGTACTTAAAGCTGTATTCTTAGGGAAAAGGATAGGTAAAGCAATGGACAGCAAAATGTTCAGAAAGGATTTCTCCTAAATTGTAACAAATATTTGCTGAAGGTGGCTGCTCAACAGCCTTGGGCTCTTCTTAGAAGAACATAAATGTGATATGAAATATATGAACCATATCATTTGGAGCACCTTTGAAATGTTCTGAGCTAAGCAGTTCTACTCAGAATGCAGCATTACAATTTCAACAACTGGGACTGTGCTGACTTGGGTTTAGACACTCCTGATGGGTACAAGAAGGTAATTTATTTGCATTTCAATATAACAATTATGATGTTGCTCTGGTTTTTGCTTGGAAACCACATTTAGTCTTTGACAACAGAATCATAATGCTGTGGATTCTTTGAAATTACAATAAACAGAGCTGCAATAACATTAATAACTCACTGTTCTGCATGGGAGTGCTCCCACAGTCAACTGCCCAAAGTGAATCCAAAGAAACTTGATTCAGACACCCACTGTCCTCTGGCAGTAGAGAGCAGATGGCAAATTTTCTGCTTTTCAAAGTGAGGGCTAGAGATTCTTAACATTTTATTTTAAGACTGAAGTAATCTTCTCTAGCTCTTTCCATCTCTCCCCTCTGTTCCTGTGCTAGATAAAGGTTATTATTTCCTCTGGATTTCTCTCTGCTCCCTTTTTCCCCACTTTGTAGTTTGTTCCCCCACTCAGTGAATGCATGCTCCTTACTTTAATTCTTCTCCTTGCTTTAATCTTTCTACTCCTCAATTATCTACTTTTATCCTTTTTTTGACCCAAATGCCATTTCCTTTCCTTCTTGTTGGATGCTTTCCCCATGCTCACCATTTCACACACCCACTCCTTGGGCTGCAGGAGCAGGATTAGGTCCCAGTGACTGCAATTCGGGGGTGTCAGACCCCAGAGTAAAGGGGATAAATAGGTTTTCTTACACATCACATTCTGGATAACCTCAAAAGACATATTGCATAGCTAGCAGGAACTGCCATGGGGTGAGCAATGTCTTTGATCCCTTCTCCTAAGAGATTCATAAATCCAACCTCATCACTGATAAGGATGATTTCTCTGATCCAGAGGTCATATCACCTCTGTCTCATGACTGGGTACAGTGTGTGTTGGAGCTCTGTGTTTTTCATTCAGCAGCTAAGAGTCTGGAAGCTCCATTCAGGTTATGGGAAACCTGGATTTCACTTCTTTCTGAGTCCAAAGAAATACAAAGCTATGTCTATATACACGCCTTCATCATCAGGGTTATGGTGCACACATGGGAGCAGGGAATCTCAGTCTCTGCCACTGGAGCTGTCTTGTTTGGCCTTGAATAATTAAATATTCATTGAGCTAAAGAAAGAAAGAAAGAATGACTTTACAGCCTCGTGTTTGGGTGCTCCCTTGGGGGTGGCAGAAGCCTGCTCCTATCCTTGCTCCAATGAATACTTAATATGTGATACTTAAATATTCATTGGAGCGGTCACTGGGAACAGGGTCTCTCATCTGCCAGGTGAACACCCCAATCCCTCTGCAACAGCCACACACACACATTACTCACATAATGAATATTTGATTATTCTGTGTAAAATGAAGCAGGTTTAGGGAGACACAGCCTAGCTCAGGCTGGGGGTGGTTATAGCTATAAGGGCTTCTCCTGTGGCACGACCAAGGAAACTGAACCTTGTATTTGAAGAAATTTATAACTCCAAGTGCAGCTGTTGCCCATATGAGCTTTTCCAAACACTTAGCAGTGACAGAACATCAGAAGAGAAAAACATGAAACAGCTGGCTGGTTGGATAGTACCTAGCCAAGGCAGACCTTAAAAAGGAAGTGATTTCATGATATTCACTACTTTAATAGCTTACAGAAATCAAAGCTACGCATTGTCAGAATGAACAGAACACTGCCCCCTCAGACAGAAATCTGGTGTTAGCATAGTGTGACAAGAGTTAGAAACCTACCAAAGTGATAGCTGGGCAGTTTTATGACCCTAAAAACAACCCATCTGTAACAAGCTGTGGGCACTGCACACAGGGACCTCATCCCCCATGAGAAGATGACTTACCTGCAGCTCTTTGGCACTAGGATCAGGAAGTGAGGCTGGACATACTTGGGACATGTACTCTGGATGCCAACATGAAGCCTCCCACATGAAGATTTGGATGGAAAGCCTCTTGCCCAGAAAGAGAGGGAGCAGGGAAAAGCTTCAGGAGCCCCTTGAGCAGGGGGATGGAGCCAGCAGTGACACCGCGCAGACGGGAGCGGAGAGGAGGATGAGGAGGGGGAAGAGGAGTTTGTGTCCTTTGTACCAGGGCTGGCGTGGGAAGGATGAGATGTACTCAGGAGCCAAAAATAGCACCCAGTGATAACACTGGCTGTGCAGCTGGAAGCAGGGCTGCTCTGGCAGCGGGAGAGGGCCTGAATGGAGCAAGTCACAGATAAACACCTACGTGTTTGTTCTGCCGGAATGTGAATTGGGGGTGGTTTTTTAATAGCAATTGCTGCATTTCTGTGATTATGTTGGATTCCTTTCCAGAATCCATTCCCAATCACAAAAACCTTGCAAGTGGGATTGCTTTTAATCCTTCTTCTGTTCAAAAGATGTGGGTAAAGTCACCAGCAAATTATACAAATATAGTGGGAAGACAGATATCTCCCTCCAGAACAATTATGGCCTCACTTTATATGTTTTACAAATTAAATCCATTATTATAGTAATAAAGTGGGATTTAAACATTTGACATTTCTACTCATATTATAATAAGATTATTGATAGAAAGAGAGGTGATTTACTGTTCAAGAGACTTTAACAGTCCCTTGTCAAATACTGGAGGCTGGGCATCATCAAATATACAATTTCTAGTTAGAAATACCTGCCATGATTGCTGATATATACTGGTTTGTTGTCCCTGCAAGCACAACCTTGTGTTTTTATTTTGTTCTTTTTCTGGAGCTATTTATTTGCAGTGCCATGTGTAATGGACATGGTTTGGTTTTATAGCAGGTGGTTGGATGGATATTTCCATGTCATGTTGAGGCTGGCCCTTGCTCTGCAGGGCAGAGAGGGTGGCAAGATGCTCATACTGGCACTGGGAACCAGAGGGCACAGCTGCTCTGTGGGTTTTACTACTCACTCACTTTCTTTCAGGGATTTGGGGAATGGGTGAGTAGATGGAAAGAGTTGGGATCCTCCTCCAGAGAAAACTGGGCCAGAGCAGCAGAGGTGGTTTCTGAGGCTGCTGTGGGGTCAGCAAACCCCTCAGGACTTGCTGCCCTCCTGCAGCTCAGCCTCTGCATGGGTGCAGTCCTCAAACCTGTCCTTGATGACATCAGCATCCACGTGGAGAGGAATACATTTTGCTGGTCTAGGGCTCTCCACTGAATGCACCACATTAAAAAGTCCCCTGAAGAAAGTTACCTTACCTTCTCTTTCCTGTGCATTGGGGTGATGGAGGGCTTTTCCTCATGCTGAAACCAGCTCACAGCTGCAAGCCTTGTGAAATGCTTCCAAAATCCCCTCTCTGCTGTGTCCTGCAAGTGTTCCACAGAAGTTATTTCAGGAAATCTTTTGGTGGGGAAAAGACAGTCTTTTAAATTTTGTTCATAGTATATCCTAGACAGAAAGGTGACAAAACCTGTCAAACCATGGTCCCTGGCTTCTCTGGCTCCTCCTTCCTCCTGTTGTGATAATCACCTACTACTAATTCATGTAAGAAGGAATTTACCTGCCTGCTTTGGCCAGCAAAACTGATGAAGGTGTGGTTAGGGAAGTCAAAGTCTAGTAATCATCTAGCTCTGGCTTTGTCCCTGGGAATTGTCTCATTTATTTTATTAGTGTCACCCAGCAAGGCACATAAGAAGGTCTTGTGCAGCCTCTTATTCTGCAGAGTGGGACAATGCATTTGTCAGCTTTTACATCTGAATAAAAAACCTTGTTCATGTCTTCTTCACTGAACCTGACTTTGTTCAAAGCAAGGTTTTACAGTTTTCTAAGTATTTGGTCAAAGATATTTTGGTAATTAAAAAAAAAACCACAAAAACACAAAAAAACCCCAAATGGGATTTACTGTATTCAAGAAATGGACATAGGGAGACAACATTTATAATTTTTCATGCCAGAAATAATTTCTTTTCAGTTCTAGATTCCCCTTAAATGTAAACATTTTTTTTTTGTTCATTTGATTGAAAAATAATTGGGCAGCTTATAAATGTTTTCATGAAAGATTGCTATTTAAATGCCAGGGATGATAATTTCATCATGGCATTTTCACTTTTATCTCAAGATGTGCTAATTATATTGATAGTAATGGTTGTAAATGCTTGAATAATTAGTAGTTACCTGGGCACTCAAGTTTCAGTGGATAAAGATGTCAGGAGTTCAAATCTCATGACAGGGACAGTTCCATTCCTACTAAGTGCTTTTGATTGTAGTTTAACAACCTAAAATTGGATATATGTTAGGAATAAAACACAGCCCAAATGCCTAAAGTAAAAGAATCCAGGAAAATAACTTCTCTAGCCTCTGAAATCACTGATAATAAATAATAGTTACTATAGTGGGATGATTTCTGCATTAAAAGCTGTAAGAATTTCCTTTAATATTGCCCTTCTTTTTAAAGTAATTTTTCATCTAAGATTTGATCTCATTTCATGCAAAGTACGTCAGAAACAAAGCTGGACAAATAATTCATAAATGAATTATTTAGCTTGTGAGTGTCACCTCTATTTCTTTCAGCTAATTGTTCACAAATAGATAGTGACTTTTGTCAATGTATTCATTATTCAGATTTATTCAGTGGATAATTGCTGGGAGTAATTCTTTGTCCGTAGATTGCTTGGAATCATTTTGCTGTGAACATTTAATAGTAAAAATCTATCCAGGCTTTCAATAAAAGACAAACTAAAATTATCTATAACTACTGATGTAGCCCCTAAACACGAACAATATAATGCAGTTTTAAAGAGCAACACCAACATTTTAATCAAGAAATCCACTACTTCCCATGCTACATAGGAGAGAAAGCAAAAACATTTAAACTCTTTGTGTAGCACTGACATTGAATGGTGCACATTGTATATGCAAATAAGTTTTTACAAGAAAAGGGAAGCTTAAGTGTTTGCTCAGCAGAAAAACAAAACATGCCTAAACAAAACATGATTGACTTCCCAGAGAATAAATATGAACAGTCCACGCAAAGGAATTAACTGCACAGCCAGTATATTTTTCTGCAATACCTCAGTGGAAGATGTCTAGGAAATAAACATAACATGATAAAACAATTTTGCACTCAGAGGATAGCCGTGTAACCATATGAACTCTTTTTCCATTTCCTTCTGTGGGAATAAATATTTTAGACAAGCAAAGTACTTTGTAAATGATGCCTTTGTGGGGATTCGTCTGGCCTGGTTCAATTATTCTGAAACCCGGCAATTTTCTCATATCATTGAATCTGCTTTTATTGCAAATAGGGTCATAGAAATAGTCACTCATTGCAATAATGGACTTCGTTTATCTTAACTATTAACACTTGCAGTAGGTTTACACACACACACGCGTATATATTCAATATTTATGGATATGCACAGTGCATATATATTAATAATGAAGTAACTTTATCTCCAACAATCTGAAAACAAAATCACGTAATCCCATACAGTGTGGGGTGCAGTGGTAACTGGAAGCAGCATATCAGGATAACAGAACAGAAAGGAATAAATAAATTAGAGGGGAGTCTTCCATATCTTCCTCAACTTCCAGGGTGTCAATTGAGCCTTTGTTCAGTATTCCACCTTTCGCGGTTCTGTGTACTCTTGATTAATAATTTAGAGGTGCACCTTTTGGAAGCAGGGTAAATTTTGTGTTTGCCAAGAGTGATTTTCCACTAGTCAGCGAGTACATCAGGAAATAAAACAGCAAATTGCCCCACAAAGTATAATTGGCTGTTGCCTCCTTCCTTTTTCTGCCTCTGGAGAAACAGATTTACTGCTGAGAGTTCTGGGACACCCATGAGATATCATACAGCACCATTTCTTCTCCTCAACCTTCCAGTAAAGAAAGCACTGTGTAAATCCCAGCCTCAAGACAAAAATCAGTTCTTTGGATTGCATGTTTCCATTCCACGTCCAGAAGGATCATGATTAATCTGTTGTCTGTTGGTCAATCCAAAATGGGTTTTTTTCATGGAGTTGGTGAAAAAAAAATCAACAGCAAAGCATAATGGAAACAGAGCACTGAATGGGAAGATGATCTGGTAACACTTGGTGTGTGTAGCCAGCCAGGATGAAAGCAATCAGTTTTGCTTCCTGTATATCTGCTAGTTCCTGTGATGGCCAGAGAGCTGTGAATCCAGGAGTGTTTTTTCCCAGGGAAGTGCAGTTGTGATCAGTGCAAAGTGCAGCACCAACAATCCCTGTGGTGCTCCATGAAGGACCCACAGGATTACCCTCCCAGTGGGACCTTTTTGCCCTTCAGTTATTACTGCTCTGTGCTGGAAGTTTTCATGTTCTGTAAGTACCCCTTGGATGGAGGTGGGCAGACCTGGGCCATTCACCCAGGACGTGTGGGCTTGGATTGCTGAAGTTTGTAAAAATTGGGTTGGAGCCGTGGTACTGCATGTGGCCATCTGATCCATCACAGCAGAACTCACTTCTGAAGGCAGAGTCATGGCCCTATTTGCAGATGTAGCATCTCAGGATAGTTTTGGTTGGAAAAGATCTTTAAGGTCAGTGAGTACAAGTGTTAACCCAGCCCTGCCAAGGCCACCACTAAACCACATCCCCAAGTGCCACATCAAAATGTCTTTGAAATATCTTCAGGGACTGTGACCCAACAGCTTCTGTGGGCAGTCTATTCCAGTGTTTAACAACCTTTTTGGTGAAGAAATTTTTCCTTATATCCAATCTAAACCTTCCCTGGTGCAATCTGAGGCCTTTTCCTCTTGTTCTATTTGTTGTTAATTGGGAGAAGAGGCCAACACCCCCCATCTACAATATTTTTCCAGGTAGTTGTAGGGTGTGAGATGGTTTCCCCTGAGCCTAATTTTCTCCAGTCAAAACTGGAGCTGCTTCCTCAGCATAAATCTTGTGCTCCAGACCCCTCCTCAGCTCCATTGTCCTTCTCTGGACCTGTTCCAGCACCTCAATGCCTTTCTTGTAGTGAGGGGCCTAAAACTGAAACAGGATTCACGGTGTAGCCTTACCAGCCCTGAGTACAGGGGGACCATGTAGCAAATTCTTCAAAGTGATGATCATGCTCCTGGAGCTGTGGCACCAGTTTAAAATCCATATTGTGCACAGGTTTTTCCTTGTTTTAAACTGGGCTCTTTTTTAAGACAAAGATAGAAGCACTGAGGAGAAGTGTTGCAGGGTTTTGCATTATGGTGAGAACATCCCTGCTGCAGGGCAGAGCAAACTCTGCTTTATTTGGACTGACTGGAAGTGATTTAACTCTGTTGAGGAATTTGGTCTCAATTTATTCCTGGCATGAGTTCATTGACTTATAAAAGGCATGAATCTGTCTCCATTTCTTAAAATTACCTCTCTTATTCATGTGTCTTTCCAGGTAGATGTTACAAATAACCACAGAGGACTTGTGATGATGTATATTAAACATAGAGAGAATTTCTGGCTGCTGAAATGAACTTTCTAAATAATTACAGAATGATTCCACATCCATTTCATAATTAGACTCCTGAGATTGCAGCCAAGCTATTATTTGTGATTCAACGTGCATTTTTATTTTAGAAATGTCCCACAGCCATTAGGTTTATTCCACCTGAGATTTTCTAATTTGTTCTGATCATCCTGTCACTGGGACCTAAAATGTAAAATATGTATTGATCGAGTAAGAGTTACCAAGGAACAAAATGCTAATTTCTGCTGTTGTCTCACTGATTCCAAATCAATCAGTCCTGTTGATGTGGGATGTGGGAGATGAACAGGGCTGGAGTGAGTGAGGTCATTCTTAGTCAGCTTTTGTTACACACTCTTTGTATTTTAGGAATGAAATCTAGTGGAGCTGTAACTTCTGCCCACAGCATTTGGGCTGCTGTTGATGGCAGGGCTGCCATCAGCCATGAGATGAATTAGGAGAAACCACTGCCAGCAGGAGGACATCTGAGCTGGCATGAAAGAGAAAAGGCATGCAAAGAAAACTCCTTAAAAACAGGGAAAGTGGAATTATCTTCAGGAGTTGTATTTTAGCAGTAATCACTCTGTGCTTGATGTTGTGTTCACTGCCCACATTCCTTGGTGAGCTTTGACCTGAGGAGAAATCCAGCAAGGATGACTGCAGGTTACAGCCTGAAAAGGGGATTAGTGGTTTTGTCTTAATCCCAGGTATCAAAAGACTCCAATTGACTTCTGTGAGCCACCGTGCCTCCCCTAAAAAGGATTTTAGAAACCTGGCAGCCATTAATGCCAAACTGTCCCTAAGAGGGGCAACAAGCAGGGCTGACAGCAATGGGAAGGGAAGGAGCCAAGGGAATCACAAAGCACCAAGACACAGGCAACTGCACAACATGATTTGAGGGCACTGATGTAAATGCACTTGAGCTCCATTTGTAGTGTCACCTTGGAAGAGGATTAGATTAGATTAATGACATGAAAGAGCAGAAAAATGGAGAAAAGAGCAGATTGAAGTGTAACGAAACCCCAAATGAGTAAAAAACCCCCGTGAATTGGAAAGCATTTGGATGATGATATTGGATGATAAAAATTATAAAAAGAAAGTGGCAAATTCCTCTGTCATTGGCAGCTGCTTTACATTAATGTTAAGTCTATTAATGATGATATTTGTTTTTCTAATTAGCATGTAAATCTCTCTTCTCCACCTCTCCAAGCCCTGGAGACTGGTGATTTCAGAGAAAAACAAATAGGTTTAACAAAAAGTAATTGGTACAATTTTCAAAACTGGCTGAGAGCTTCTGGAGTTTATATTCAATTTCGTTTCAGTTTAAGCTGAGGCAAAGAAAATAAGCAAGGGAAAATTCAGGCAGAACATCAAAGTGCACTTGTTGGCATCAGGTTATACAGATAAGTCAGGTTGAAAGCCAGTTATGTTTTGCAGAGGCAAACTGAATATTTAAGTTGTGCTTTCATCCCAAAGCAGAGCATCCTTTGGCATCCCTGCAAGAGATTGTAGGATCCTGCTCACACCAAGACAATTTGTGTCTTACAATGGGGTAGCTGAGAGCAGGATGTGCTTTGAGAGCGGAGTGGTCCAGCTTTGACCCCTGGCAGATTTGAATCAGAACCTTCAAGTGCAATGCCCCTAAGATGCAGTTTCTTATTAGCTGCCTGCTAACAGCTCAGCTGTCTCTCTCTTTGCCCCATTCCCTCCTTCATTCTTATCAGAAATTTGGTCCAGGACCAGGAAACCTCTCAGCTTAAATTAATATGCTGCTCAGAATCATCTCTGCCTCAACAAATGCATATTTTTTTCTAATGTGGAGCATTTTCATGGCTATATTTTTCATCATCTCAAATGTACGAGCCCTTAAATCAGTCTCCTCAATGAAACAATGGAAATTGCTTTTTCTTTTAAAGGCAGAGAAATGCAAAGGCAAGGAATGAAGCTTCATGGGGCTGCTGTGGAGATGCTGAAATCATGGTGTCTGAAGGGAGAAGCATGGAAGCAGAGCTCTTGTTCTATTATATGATTCTGACTACATGGCTGTTCCCTGACAAAGACAAAACTTCTGGGTACACTGAGCTGGCGCAGTGTCTTGCATTCTCTCTTTCATGCATTATACCCACTCCAGCAAGTGTTTCTGGGAGAAGTTTTGAGACTGGAGTGTTCTTATACTTCCAGCCTGTAGTTGGAAGCATTTCTTCCTATGTTTGGAAATCTGGGAAAATATTGGATTCTTTCCAGAGCGTACTGGGCCAAAATGCTCTTTGAAACTTAAAAGTGAAGATGATGGAGAAGTGACACCACCACTCCTTCTTCCCAGAAGTTCTCTCCTGCCTTTGTGACACCTCTGTAGATATGAAACACATTTTCCTGACACTCCTGCTTTTGGCAAGGTTTGTTACTTGCTGTGTGGATAATGCCAGAACTGGGAAATACTATTAGTTTCTTCAGTGGTACATTTGACAGACCAAACCAAAAGGTTATTTGCAAGGGATGCTCCAGGAGCCACCACTGTCCTGTCTTTCAGGAGGATCCAGTGTGAGCCAGCATCAGTGTCAGAGATTTAGACTAAGAAGTGCCAGGTTAATCAAAGCTGGTGGGTTTGCTCTTTTCTGTGCTCTCCATTGCCATTTCAGAAAGGAGACCTTCAGCTCTTTTGCCTTTACCAGATACAAATCAAATAACTGCAAGGCAGCAAAATGACACCATGACACTCCTTTTTTTTTTTCTTTTTTTTTTTCCTATGAAATATAATTTTTAAAATATGAAAAATAAATTAAAAATACAGAGGACGAAAAAGTGAATTTGGAGAATTTAGAGCAGGTGGCATTGGTAACTGCCACCTTTACTTGTCAGTTCAGAGTTTGATTTTGGGGCAGCATGTGGTAGAAATGGGCTGGCACTGGAGAGAAGTTAGTGCTCCATGTAGCAAACACCTCACAGCACTCCAAGCTATCTACTTTTCTCTTTTACAAAACCAAGGCTGAAAATGTCTTGGGGATGATTTCTTCTAAATCTTGGCACTGTCCCAGCTCATGCAGTGGTAGTTCTGGCCTCTCTATCTGAAATCTTTACTTTATTTGTTCCCCAAAAGGTAAAGTAGCTGCTCCAGGATGAATATCTAGAACTTTGTAAATTCAGATACTTCTCAAAATCTTTTATTGCAAAACATGCTCATCTGAATCATGATCCATTCATTCTAGGTACTTTATCTGAGCAAAATAGAGTTTAATTTCCAGGTTTGGGTATGCCATTAGGAAGGGAACATGGAGCTTTCCTGATCCGCACCATGTTAAGCAGATCAAACCTCCTTTCTGGAGGAAAAATGAGTTATTTGGGATTTGAAATGCTAGTAATCTTCTTTTCAACATTCATGAAAAAAACAGGCTCCAGAGAAACTGATTACCATATTGCTTTTATACTGATTCAACTCTAAAAATCTGATGAGTTATTTTATTGCAGCTCCTAACAAGGGTTACTGTTGTTCATAAATAATTTGCTCAATTTCATCAGCCTTGTTTAAGACCAGAGCTGTACAAGAGCTGCAGACACTGGCAAAGAGGCTGCTCCTACTCTGCAGTCTGTATAAACTGAAGGAGCAATGCCACATTTTTTTTTACACCAGCACAAAGATCTGGCCCACAGCTTTCAGAGAGGCTGAATATAGAACATTAGGGAAAAGAAGTCAAGAAGCTGCAGTGTTTTGACAGGAAGAGGTTAAGCAGTTCAACAACAGAGGCTCTCTCTACACTGGCCTGTGCAGCCTAGAACACACAACCTTTTTTGGACGTACCTGTTGGTCAGGATGAAAAATGTAGGCAGCATCTCACACTGACGTGTCTGGCTTGGGAGGCCTGCTCAGAAAAATCCCTCATCAGGGCAGCAGCTGTCTTCTTCCCCAGGGCAAATTCCTTTAAAGCTGTCAAAGATGCTGTAATCAGACTAGGTCATCAAAACCGGTCCTCCTGAGGACTGGAAATAAGATCCAGAGATGAGCATTCAGCTCCATGGGCAAGGTCTAAAACACTAAAGTTTCCATTGAAATTAAATGAAGAGACTGTAATTGCTGTGAAAGAAAAGAGAGGCAATCATTGGGAGAGCCAGAAAGCTTTCAGAGCACCTCCTGAAACGATGCTTGCTGGAAAGGAGGGATCTGTGTACTGGATAACAGAATCTGATAACTGAGCACTGCTTTTACAGGGAAACAACTTTCATAACTGCTGGAGCATTTGGCTCTGTGGCTCCTGGAGAGGCAAATTTTAATTGAGATTTCACCACACAGCTGAGTAGTTTTATTATCAGGTTAAATAAAAAAGGTTAATAAAGGAATAAATATGGATTCTTTGGATTCTTGGCTTCAAAACACGGAGCCATGGTCAATATGCTTAATAATTTGTAAATAGAGTGAAACAAAGCACAAATAGCCATGGTGACCATGGAGAGGGGATTGCTGTGAGCTGGTACCCTCCCTTGCACTTTTGCTTGCATTAGCAGTGTTTCAGTTTCCATAAATAAGGTAAGGTAAAGCAAATGAACTGAGTTCCTCTCTATCCAATGTTTACTGCTGTTACTGGAGTTACATCTGGGACAAATTTGTCTTGGATTTGACTAAACCCTATCTTGGATAAAATAAAAGTGTATCAGTGTATTTGATTTTAGCTATATTAACTGTAAATTATTTACAGTGTCTCTGATTTTAAGTGATTGATCCCTGCCTGAGGAATAGTATCATAGCAAACAGATCAAAGCAGATCAAAACTTGTCCTTTATGCTTCTCCGGTGCTCTGGCATTACACCAGATACTGGCTGTCAGCTTTTTCCTACTTTTTAAATGTAAAAAAAGCAACAAAAAAACACCACCATACATGATGTGAGTGTTCATGTAACTACAGAAAAAAATGGGAAATAAACAACCTCTCTGCTGAGCAGGAATAGCTGAGGGAAATCACTGACTGAGCTACCCATGGGGGAGCAGGCAGGGCCTTGGCTGCTGTGGTGGGCACGGGAGAGGGGATGGGGAGCTGCAGGAGCTGAAGTAATTAACAGGAGGGATCCCAGGAGAAGGGGAGAAAGAAAATGGAGGTAATATGCTCCACTTGTGAAGAAAGATAGTTGGAGGAGAGGTTGCTGAAGCACAGGAGAGGTGCCAGGGAGGCACGAGGATCTCTGAGATGGGAGAGCTGGAACAGCAAGGCATGGAAAGCTGGGGCAGACAGGCAGGCAGCAGTCCCAGGGGTGGATTGGGAGTGATGTCATGGAATCTATTTCCCATTTCTGATTGCTGTATTGGTCAGAGTGCCCAAGAATATGTTATGCCTCTGTACTGATTTTTCCATCTGTCTGAATGGGAAGCAGAGGCACCAGGTTGCAAAGTGACCCTTCCTCTCAAAAAGGCAAGAGCAGAGCTGAGTGCTGGGGTCAGTTTACTGCTCATCCCACCTCCCAAACCTCCCCTGCTGCCAGGGGCAGTGACTGCTCTGAGACACTTCAAGCAAAGGCTTCTGCAGGCTCTGCAGCTCACAACTATCCAGGGAAAGCACCCTAAGAATAACCAGATCATAAAACCTGTGGGAAATGCTGCTGTGACTCCTGTAACACTGAAGAGCATCCCTGTGAAAATTTTGCAGAGCAGAGTGTGGAGCAGGAGCAAAGAGGAGTAGTGCAATAGATATAAAGCCATGTACTTGCCTGAGCACTCACCAAAGGCTCTGTGTGAGTGAGCAGCAGGGCTTCCTCAGCTGTTTATGCTGCTGAAGGATATTTAACTACCCAGTCAACTGGCTGGAGCTCAGCTGGAAACACACAGTGCCAAAAGCACAGGAGATGGAGCCAGTGCAATAAACACAAGGCTGCCTTGATTTTTTTTTTCCCTGTCTAATTATATATCTATGTTCAGTGTTCCTGGGACTGAATTATAACCTTAAATTTGCTTTTCCTTCCTCAAAGGTTTTGTCCCTGAGTTAAGCGACCAAGAACAAAACAAGAAGTGTCTTTACTCTGCAATCTCCTTGTTGCATTATTCCCATATCAAACCTGGCAGCTTCCAGCCCTCCCAACACTATAATTAGAGCATCTCTAGCCATTGGAATAGCCCTGACCCTGCCTGCTTTGCAGCTCTCATCTGTCACACAGCAGCTCCTTCCACACACAAAGCAAGTGTGTGCAGGGGACAGGGATTTTGCATTTTGGCACCCTGAGCCTGCACATCATCCTGCACACCCTGCCCTGTGTTAGGGCGAGCTGTGCCCCAGTTCGCCACTGAAATGGGGGAGCTGGAGGAATTAAATTTGACATTTGACATCTCTTCAACCAGGCTGCTTCTTGAATTAGTGCATGAAATTCAGCTCTTCTGTCAGCATTTCGTTCTTGTTTGATATATAGGAACATGCAAGCAGGCTGTGGCTGGCTGTACAGACTGCTGATGTAGGGAGAGCTGAGACTCCAGGATAAATTAACACAGCCTGGTTTTCTTCAGTCTGTTCTGTTTGTTGGGCTTCCAGCTCCACACTCTCAGACTCCCTGCAAGGTCTGGGATAAGAGGAAAGAGCAGAGGGTTTCCCCATCCAGCAAGCATTGCCATCTTGTGTGTGGATGGGCTAAATTTGCCCTCAATCTGCTTTCTCCAGGGGGCATTCAGAGTGCTCTCAGTATTTTGCTGAGTTTCATTTAGAGGCATTTATCCTCCTTAGCAGATGGAATAATCAGCCAGGAGAGGTGCTGGCAGTCACAGAGAGCACCATGCTCATCCCATTCCCAGAGCTGTAAACCAGATGAGCTGATAACCCCTGCCCTGGGCTAGCGGGGAGCTAAAAGCTTTCTGCAGGGAGCCACCATGTCTGCCTTGGGTCAAATATCCAAGTTTTATGGAACTGAGAGCACACATGGGCTGGGTTCCACTCTGAGTGGGAATGGGCCAGAGCAGGAGCCAGGGTCAGGGGTTTCACTGCTGGGCTCACACTGTTCAGCTGCCTTGGGGACTGCAGGCTGTGAGAGTTCCAGTGCTCTGCTGAAATGGCCAGGACTTCTGCATCTTTCCCAAAATTCTTAACCCAAATGAGCTCTCATGCCTTAAGCACATGTCCTAGGGTGACATTATGATGCTTGTATCCCTATTCATGTGCTCTGTTTACGCTGGATATTATGTTCTGTGCTTTTAAGACTGGCTCTGAAGAGTGAAAGTTTTGTTTGGGTTTTCTTATCAGCCTGGCGAAACACAGAGACAGGGCAGTACATGGGGCTGCTTTTGCTTTTAGGTTTGCTCTCTTGCTCTTGCTTCTGCTTGCTCTTGCTTCTGCTCATTAGCTAGTTTAGCTAAACAGTCCAAATTTCTTCCTGGACTGTTTTACCTTTCCTTTTTTTGGAACTACTCGAGCCTGCTCCGGGCTGGGCCCTGGCAAACCCCGAGAGTTTGCACCTTGTGGCCCAGCGGGGCCTACTCTGGGCAGCAGCTGCCCCAGCGCTGAGGGACTGAGAACAGAGCGAGCACCCCCAGAGAGACTTTCTGAATTTGTCATCTTTTTCAGAGTGGTGTCACCCAGTATTGTTCATTTTGTGTGCTGGGGGTGCTGTGCCTGTTAAATAAACAGGTTCTTTCCACTTCTCTCCGAGGAATCTTTCCCAAACTGGTTGTGGGGAGGAGCCGTGCGGGTTTGCTTACTGGAAGGGCCCCTTTGGAGATTCTCTACCAAAGCCAGGACAGCACAGCACCCCCTTCCTTTCTCTCCTGATTCTTCCCAGCAAAAAGTGGAAAAGATGCCAAAAGAAAGTGCGGCTCCCCTTCATATCAGCTGATTGGCAAATCCTTGCTCATGTGGATGGAGCAAAAACAGGAGTACCTGCACCCTGTGTGGGATTTCCCTGCCCCAGGAAACGCTTTGTCTCACTGACTGGAAGGTCAGGACTCAGCTGCTCAGATATCTGCTGCCATGCAGGTGCCCCACAGCTCAGAACATCACCCCAGACTGCAGTCAAGGGAGACAAACAAGACTTTTAGGGGCAATTCATCCACACTAATTAAAAACCCTAAAATAAATAAGCTGTGGGTGAATCCTATCCTGCAGGTGCCTTTTCCTCTCTCCATAGCAGGGAGGACTGGCTCTGATGCTGATGTCTCCATCCAGAATGGTGGATCAAACCTGCCCTGCACTAAGACAGAGAAAAATGCTTTTCCTGAAGGCCAGAATGACATTTTAATACATATTGCTTGAGGCAGGGGAGGGGGAGATCTCCCCAGGGTGACCTTGCACTGAATGTGAGCTCTCTGTGGTGTCTTCTGGGCTGCAAGGGGAGAGGCAAGGAGGGGTTACCAAAGGGAAAATTGACCCCAAACTAAAGCCTCAGTGCAGAACTACCCAGGTGAGCTGATGTGCCCTGCACCAGCACCTCTTTCTGTTTCTATGTCTCTGTTACTGTGTTTCAGAGAGTTAATTTTAAATGTAAACCAAGGCTTTTACCCCCATTCTGAAGTCTTTCTTTGTGTGTCACAACATAACTTACATTTTCTTTTACTTTTACGGGAGGTTTGCATTTCCACATATGTCAGCAGTGCACAGAACCAACATCTGAGTGGGTGAAGTGGAATCTTGATTTATTGGAGGAGAGTGCATTATCAGTAAATTCAAGAGACTAAATCTGCCATGGAGAGGACTTCTTTTGTTTCCATCATCAAGTCAGACATTATATCCTGTCAAACATCCCAGGGGGCACTTTTGCTCCAGGCACCAGAGGTAATAACTCAGCTCAGAAATGTATGCTGTGTGCTGAGCCCTTCCTCTTACCAAGCATCCAACTCTTGTTAAAATGCAGGACACAAGTGAAAGAGAATAAAAATAGGAATTAATCCTTAGTCATACCAGCTCAGTGATATCTCTGCTTTTTTCAGTGCAGACTGTGAAGTTCTTAATCTGAACTTCTTCTCCTGGTATGACCCATGGCCGAGGGTGGTGTTGTGTGGTGAAATTTTTAGGTTTGGATGAACTGTCACAGCATGGCAAACATCATCTGGCAGTGTCTTGTCACTACTGGGATGACTTTATCACCTGCCAGGCCTCAGAGCAGCTACAATGCTTGCAATTAAAAGATGGATGGGTTCTCCTTCTTGCTTTTATCCCCTTGCCTGATAGTGATGAAATGGAGAGGTGGCCTCTTGCTCTCATGCTCCTTGGCATTGCCCCTGGTCCTTGCACAGAGGGAGGTCATGGTCAGATCCCCTGTCCCAGTCTCTGTTTCAGTGACACCAGTGCTGACTACAGCACCCACACCATGCGGGCCCCTTGTGCTGTGATAGAACATTTGTTCTGTTCAATACTGTTCTGTATTGAGCATTAGCTCAATAAGCTCAGCTCTGGTGGCATCTGTGGACAGCCACCAGGTCACCTCTGCAGCTCATCTTCACCAGAATGTTCCTTTGCCAAAAGCATCCTTTATTTCCTTTTTTTTTTTTTTTTTTTTGTTTAAAGAAGTCAATGGGACCTGTGGTGCAGGAAAATACCAAAATACCTCAGATATCAGCATTTTGCAGCATGCAACAAACACAGTTGAGTTTTAACCCTTCTGCTTCTTCTAATGCCTCTATGGAGCCATTCTGCTCTTGACAGGTGTCTGGTGACCAGCAGCAAAATTTAGTGATAGAATTTTGACCCTATTTCAGGCTTCACAGGTCACTGAGTCACAGAAAGGCTTGGGTTGGAAGAGACCTTAAACCCCATATAATTTCCACCTCTCCATCATGGGTAGTGGTCCCTTCCACCAACCTTCCAGGTTGTTCAGAGCCCCATCCAACCTGGCCTCACACACTTGCAGGGCTTGACATTCACAGCTTCTCTGGGCAACCTGTTCAACAGCCTCACCACCCCCTGAGTAAAGAACTCCCTCCTAAAATCTAATCTGAATGGTGACCCGGTGCTGGCTCACTGAATGAAGCTCACAGCAGCTCATACAGGGATTGTTTAGTGCAAATTGACTGAGGAAATATATGGTTTAGTGAATTCCACAAAGCAGAGGGAGACTCACTGAACAGCCAGCTATTTATGAATAAATATATCTATTCAGAGGGGGAATCTCATAAAACAATGGGCTGGCAGTGGCTGGTAATTTAAAATGCAGCAGGCAGCCTGTTGCTGGCATTAGTAACCTGAAAGACACATAGTTTAAATAGCACAATCAACACCAACCAGCTCCTTGGGAATTACTGAACCATTTGTGCTTCTGTGCCTCTACTTATTCTTAGAGAAACTTGCTCTTCAGTCTCTATTGCATCTGTTTTCTTTATTTACATAAACTTGCTAACTTTATGTGACTATGGTTTCCTTTAAACCATATGCTATTATTATACAGAAAGCCACATTTAGTCAACCCTCAGTATTACTTACTTTGGGTTCTTGGTAGGATAATAATATTTAATAGTGCAGTACTATGCAATTTGTTTATTTTTGTAATTTCTTTTCATCTTTGAAGTGCATCATATACTTCTCACCTCCAAATTTGCAGCTACACTCTATGCATCTCCCATGAATTGTTTGTGCCTTTTCCTAATCATTTCATATTATAACATTTCCTTGATTTTTACAAATACCATCTGCTGTACCACAGACACTGTAATGATGGGCTGTGTTTATCTGGTGGCCTTTTCTCTACCAAAGGGCTGTGAGGAACATGGAGGTGAGGCCATATGTTTGATGTGAGAGGTGGATTTTTGAGTAGCAGCTCTGTAGATCCTCACCTGGCCTCAACTCTAAATGGAATTAGCTCTGCTAAATGCAATGAAAGGTGCTGATTTGGCCCAAGTTGTCCAAGCATGAACTTGGATAGGATCATAAAGCAGAATAATCATTGCTGGGATCACCACTGGTGATGTTGATCCTGCTCAGCCTTTCCTTTCTTTCCATAAATTGTTCACTCACACTTTTTCCATCAACTATATCAGGCTGAGTTGAGCTGAAAAATAGCAAAAACAACAATAACAAAGCAGGAGTTCACCCAAGTGAAAGAAAAAGAAGTAAAAGCTTGTTTTAGTTCTGGTCCTCAAACATTTTAGTGACCTTTTTTCCCTTGTTTTACCAGACAAGATATTGACATCATTAATGGAGATTGTATTGTCTCAAAATGACAGTCCTTAAAATCAACAATGAAGAAATGAATTTAGGGACTTTCTAAATGCTGACTGAGAAGGAAAAAGATGCAGTAGGCATTAAGTCCAGTCCCCTATTACAGGCAATCATATCATACAATTCCATTTCTAAATGTGCTAGACTTCACACAGTGGAGCAACTCTCAGTGCCCAGAGTCCTTCAGAAGCCCTTTTCAGACTTTCCTGCATCCTAATCATCATGTTTAAAGTTATTGATGGCTAATTTATAGTAATTTATTCTCATGACAACATCCTTTAGCTTCCACGACTACTCCACAAAAAAAAAAAACCTGCAGCGCCATTTTACTTTAATTTTTAATTATTCACATTAGAAATAAATGCAGTTAAGTGCTAAAGATCAGGATGAGACCTAATGTGTAGCTGTGAAGGGGGAAATCATTCCCAGATATCCTGCTGAGCCCATATGGTAATTTCTATGTTTGGGAATGCTTGTAAATGTCTGATTCAGCATCATGGGGGAGTGACAAAGTACTGAGGGAACAAGAGAAAAGACATTGCTGAAGATATTTTCCCTCCCTCCCTCCCTCCCTCCCCCTTGGCTCTCCTCCTCTGAACAGGGAGCCTCTTGCACGCCACCCTTCAGCAGTAATAGCTGGAACTGAGATTTTTATCTCCCGAGGCATCATTTCAGAAAGTCCCTCTGCTGCACTCTGGGCAGCCCCTGTGATGTGCCAGCAGACAAAGGTGCTGTGGCAGCTCTTGCTCACCAGCCCAGCTCCATCCCAGCCCATCCCAGAAGTTGAGACAGAAGCTGATTTTACTGCTTCTTCCACATCCAATTTCATCTCACTCTTGTGAGTGACAAGGCTTAGGATATGTTCATTATGCAAAACTGAATTTGTGCTCCAGCCTGCTTTTTTGGAGAGGGTTTGGCCAATACAGAGTCTTTGTGGTCCAGGAATTTTCACACTGGCTCTCTTATTCCACACAAGGCTGCTGTAAATGATGATTCCTCAATTTCACTTTCCTCAGTAAATGGATGCTTAGATATTTAATTAGGAAGCAAACCATATAATCAACCTTCTGCAGATAGAGCTGCACACTGTAATCAGTCCTGTTCAGCTTCTTTGCATGCTGCTGGAGTACCAGCAGCTCCTGAATTTATCAACACTGAGGCTTGAGTGGCAATTTGCCCAAGCATTTCTCAATTAATAAATATGAAGCAGCAGGGAGTTTGAGCATTACACAGGCTATGCTGCACATCTAACATCGTGGTTTCACTCTATTTTTGCTGGGAAAAACAACTCTAAAAAAAAAAAAAAATCAGGCAGAAACAGAAGTTGCATAATAGCAAGCTGTGTTTATCATATTGTGGTTTGTTTTTTTATTTTCGGTACTATTTCATCTTCCAATTCTCCCAAAATGCTTGTCTCAGTGCTCTCTAAGTTATCTCAGCTAGCATACAAGGCTATCACATTCTTGGTGAATGGTCCAGAGCCTGCATGCTAGGCAGGTAAAAATATGGAAAACAACAGCAGGATGCATGGCAGACATCAGACATGCAGCAGAGATAGAGATTGCCCATGTCAAACTCAGCCCATGGCTCCACAGGTCTAAGACCAAGGAGTAAAAAGAAGTAAGTCTGGGTCAAAGCTGATGCAGGATGGAAGTAGAATTCCTGTCAGGGTGGTGAACTGGAGGGAACAGGAATGGATGAGCATTTCTGTATGCTCAGACTGGAAATTTCTTTTTCTGGTACTTCCCATGTAAGCATGGAAGGAAAGGGTTGAATTCCGAGGGTGAATTGAATTGAAGATGTCTTCTGAATAAAACCTTCCTTCTCCTTAGCAGCTTATGGATGAATACTGACCTCTAGCAAGTGCCAGTGCTGGGTCTCTGAGCTCCCAGCAAAAGTGTCCAAATTTGCAATCTGTGACTGTCCAGGGAGTGCAGACACTCCAGCAGTGGGATAGTCTGGATTCTCATGCTGAAGGCCACCAAATCACTGATACCCACCACACTTGTGTCCTGCTAAAGTCTAAAACCACAAAAGGTGTGTTCTGTGCTAATATGCTCAGCACCATTTATTTTCTTTGCAATGGTGCAGCAGCAGAAATGTCTCTGATCTGACCAAATCAGCTGGTTTTGAATAAAATGCCTGCAGGATCCATCCCAAATCTCCTCCTGTCCCAGGCCAGAGAGGTTGTTGCAGAGGAGCCTGCTCTCCACTGGCTGCTGCAGTTAGTGAGGAGCTGCACATCTGTCAGAGCAATGCATCAGAGGAGCCTTCACAGACACTTTCTTGTTATTTTGGTTTTGTCAGCCCTCAGACCCTTCATGCCACAACCATTTTAACCACTGACACACTAATCCTTTTTGACACTTCCACTTCTTTCTGCAGTCAGGCTCCAATGAAACATGAAGTGCCTCCCATGTTCCCACCTCAGCCTGCCCAGAAGTACTTGCTGATGTCCTGGAGGAGGCAGAGCTGCTCCATCTCTGCAGGAGAATGCTCTGAAGCATCTGGGCTTTGTGCACCTGTGTGACACCAGCATGGGCAGCAGTGGGACAAACTGGGACAACCTCCCGTGGCTCCTTGCCACCCAAGGGATGTTTGGTGCAGGAAACTAAGGGCAGTAGATGATGCAAAGGGCTCAGATAAACCATGCAACTCTGAGAGTATAAGAAGTGATTGCACATCAGCAGGTCCAGAGCAAACTGGAGCCTGCGTGTGCTCACACTGATCATGGCAAATGGGTGGGATTCAATTTATCACAGAATCAAAGAATGGCGTGGGTTGTAAGGGGCTTTAAAGACTCTCTGGTTCCAACCCCTTGCCATGGGCAGGGGCACCTTCTACCCAGACCAGCTTGCTCAAAGCCCCATCCAGCCTGGCCTTGAACACTTCCAAAGATGGAGCATCCAAAACTTCTCTGGGCAACCTGCGCCATGGTCTCACCACCCTCACAGTAAAGACTTCTTTCTAACATCTCACTTAAATCTCACCTCTTTTAGCTTAAGATTATTTTCCCTAGTCCTGTCACTATTTAACCATGTAAAATGTCACTCTCCTATTGGATGCTGCTCTGAGAGATCCACACTATTGTCCTTTTTTCTGCCAGTTAGGAACACTTATTTTAAATTGCTACCAGAGTGCCCCTGATCTGCAGTAGGTTTTTTAGATGTAATTGAAGTGCACATATATCTGTGTAGCTCTGGAATACAGAAGGATTAATTAAGTTTACATGTTCGATGGAAAAAAGAGCTGGACACTGACTTTGAAAGCAGGCAAACTACACACTGAAAAGTCTGCATTGAATTTGATGTCCAGGGCTATGCCTGAACACTCACAACAACATGACTTTTCCAGCCAGATGATGTTCAGGCTGTGTAATAAGCCAATGACTTTTTTTTGGCTTTGACTCAGAAATGGAGGCTTAGAGATTGATAGAGTTTTTAAGCCCAGAAAAATTCATATTATTTGATTACCTCCATAACACTGACTCACACTGAGCAAATATGTAGTGTTTGACCAAAACATGATTTCCCAAAAGGTGCCTGTACATCATTTGCAACAGAAAATAATTGAAAAGTCCCAAGGCCCAATTCCCCACTGCTATGTAATTACTGATGCCTATGTAATACACTATTGATTTGCCCATGTTTTCCTACACTCATTTTGCAGTTGCTAATGACTTACAAAACATAAAATGTTGACAAAAACACCCCCAAAGTCTTAGCAATAATAAATCACAGTTCAGAGGCCCTTAATTCCCTTTTTTTTTTTTTTTTTTTTTTTTTTGTGGTCTGCATCCCTCAGCAGTCACCTTGAGGTTAAAGTGACCTGAGCATGGTAATGTTCCCTGTTTATGGCCTTTCACCTGTAAATGTAGTCCCACACCCTTCCTTGCTTGCTGCCAGCAGTTTTCCTGCTGTTTTTGTGGACCAAAAACAACAAACAATGTCTGCTGCTCTGGAGATCGGGAATGCAGGGATTCTTCATGACTTCACAGCCCTTTTAAGGATCCCAGTGGTCCTGGCAATCAATGTTTACTTTTAATGAGCCCAATTAAGTGCATCTCTCCAGTGCAGGATTATGAGGATTAGAAAAGGGTCAATTTGTAATTGTTCTTGTGGTGGTCACTGCTACTTGCCACATTAATGAAGATTTATTAAATTAACAACACATGTTTTTTTCAGCAATTCAAAGTTCACACACACACACAGAGAGTTAATTAGTGTTGGATTCTATACATGCACCAACTTGGTGAGCTGCTTGTACCTTATTTGTGCAGAATTTATTAGCTCTGCTCTTGGAAAATACATCCAGAACTTTTGCTATACCTGTTTATCATTTGTTTTGTTCCTCACAGAACTATTTGAAATCCACTGGAGTGCTGCCTTATTTTAACCAGAGACTCCCACAAAATGTTTTTTTCTCAGCATATTGCAGAGTTTTCAGAAAGTAGGTAAGGTTGCTGCAGAAAGGTCTGGATGGGAAATTGATTTATTTTTTTAACATTTCCTTTCCCCTCCTCAAATTTCTAATTAATGCATAAGACAATATTCAACAACTTCAACAAAATCACTGAGGTATTAAGAGAAGAAATGTCACCACAATACTTCAGGGAGGACTATTCATGTAACTAACCAGCCCATTAATTTTTTGCTCACATTTTATCACCTTAAACAATATCACTCGGTCAAGGAGACCGAAGTATTTTTGGGACAATCAAGGTTAGCTTCAAGGGAAATGTTCAGGCCAGATTTGTGATCTGGATGGGATATCTAGTAAATATTTAATCATTAAAAATCAGTCTTAATTCAGCAAGGAGAATTCAAAACATCTGACACAAGAGTTTTGGACTTCTTATCTCCAAATGGAAATGGATGGGAGTTTGTCTAGTCCTGCTCAGGTGCAGGAGGTGCCCAGGTATTTTGGAAGCTTTGAGAACTATTCTCCAATTTATTGACAATTTTCCTTCTGTCCTGGGCAAGCTGCTGTCTCCACTCAGCCAGAGGGGGATTAGGGTTGTGTAAATAGATTTAATCTGGTTTGGTGGCCCTAGCAGAACGGGCTGGACTAATCACATTCCTGCTGGAAAGGAGACTCTTCCAACATTCATCCAGCTAAGATATTTCCATGCTTCTCGCATTACTGGCATTACATCCAAGCATAAATCTTAATGTATTTTCCACCTGGAGTACTGGGTAGGCTTTCAGTAAATAAAATCTAAATAAAATCCTCCACATCTGAGATTATAGTTATAAGTGTCTGATTTAGAAAATTCAGACTTGCTTGTGTGTTGAATTGGTTGCTGGAGACATACTCTAATATCTTTTATCCTTGGTGTCCTTCCCCTGAAACAGGGCATAATTAAACACCTTAACCTGGCTGATATATGGACAAATAAATACATGAAAGATCATGAGGCTTCTCAGTTACTGTTACAATGGATTCCAGGCAAATAATTGAGATGGACACCCAGCCACTCTGCCACGGCACTGTATGCAAACCATGACAGCAGCTCCTGCCTAGGGGTTAAGGTGGCTCTGGTGTCCCATTAGATGGGTGCTCTGCTGCCTTTCATTTATAGGAATGAGGAGCTGGACTCCTGTTTCAGGTTTGACCCACTGAACCTGTTCCCCCTGTCCCCTGTGCCCCCCTGCCCCGGGAGTTGCTTCACATTAAAAACCAGATGCTCCCAGAAGAGTGGCAAGGCGGGAACGTGGCAAGGCCAGCCTGGCAATGCATGGCTCTGGGAAAGTTGGGAAGAGACTCTTTAAAATAATGGTGACAAATGCTGACAATCCTGAAATTTCCTCTGTTTCCCCAGAATTCCACACAAGCAAAAATGTTAACTGGGCAAAAAGAGATCATCAGTTGTGATGGTGTTCACAGGGGTACGAGGACGAGGGAAGAGACCAGGATCTGACTCCATGTTTCAGAAGGCTTGATTTATTATTTTAAGATATATATTATATTGAAACTATACCAAAAGAATAGAAGAAAGGACTTCATCAAAAGGCTAGCTAAGAAAAGAATAGGAAAAAATGATAACAAAGGCTTTTGGCTCAGCTCTGTCCAAGCCAGCTGACTGTGATTGGCCATTAATTAGAAGCAACCACATGAGACCAATCACAGATGCACCTGTTGCATTCCACAGCAGCAGATAACCATTGTTTACATTTTGTTCCTGAGGCCTCTCAGATTCTCAGGAGGAAAAATCCTAAGGAAAGGATTTTTCATAAAAAATGTCTGTGACAGTCTTTGATTAAAACAATTGGCAATATTTGTACTGCTTCAATTCTGGGTATCTCCAGCAGTAAAGTAAATTCCATATCCCCTCTCCTCCACACTGGAGCATTTTGCTAACCCTGCCTTCTGAAGATGGTTTGGTGGACAGGACACTGACCTGGAGCCTGGCACTGGGCTGAGTGATGGCTCCCACAGAGACTCCAGGCCATGCTGAGGCCTGGAGAAGTTGCGTCCATCTACAGCTACAAGTGTGCTCAGCTCCCTGACTTCCACTTGAGAAAATAAGTCCCACTGATGTCCCTATGCTGATGGTATTTTATTTGCCATCTCTGGGAATTAGCTGTAAGGTTTAATGGTTTGAAATGGCTTTGGTAAATAAAAAACTTTGTTTCTTGTGCTTGGTCTTCTAATGGGAATAATAATATTGTCACACCTCACTGGCCTATTGTAAGAAGTCTTAGAGATTATAAGATGCTCACAGGCTGTTGTTATGAGACATCTGAAAGCATTGGGGGGAGATGAAGTGATACCATTGTGAAAAAGGGAAGAAAGATAAAGAATTAGCTGATTGATTTTTTTTTTGTCTTGTAATAATGCACACAATCAGTGCTGATCAAACAATGAAGATGTGGAAACTGACCAGGAGTTCAATATTTTTACAGTGCAACTCTGATATAAAGGATTGATCCAAAAATGGATCCTTTCATTAGTGCATAAAAGTTGAGGGTCTGTGTTTAAGAACTTGTGCTGCTTCCAGCATCCTGTGTGGCTGTTCTCAAGGCATTCTGGCCTCTCTGTGGCCTGCATGGTATTATATGGGACCAGTGAGGGTGAAAATACTGAAGGACTTCATAATCTATTGCAGAATAAACTCTGCAGAGGGATCTCAATCCTGTTGTGCTTGTTCTGAGGTATCAGAGTTGGATGACACAGCACAGTGTGGACTGTGACTGGCTGAACCAGGGAGAGGTTGTGGTCTCTGTGCCTTCCTGTCAGTCAGAAGTGATGAGAAGATGCATTTTTAGCAGGGGATGTCTTTTTTACCTGGTTTGCCCAGCAGTGTGCAGCCACAGCATGGGGGGGGTGACACATCTTGGGCACATCTTTGGTGCTGCTGGAGCCAAGGAAGCCATTGCAAGTGACAAAGGTTTCACAGGGTATTTCACAGGGCATTTCTTTGCCTGTGCTTGTCTCTTTCCCATCCGCAGGTGCATGAGAGACTGGGCTTTGCCCTGGTGAGGGCAGGGATCATGGACCTGCGGCTTTTCTGCACCCCTGGCCAGGCTGTGGAGGTGTGGGGCCAGGGCTGGGGCTGGGGCTGCTCTGTCCCCATGGGGGCCAAGTGAGCTGCTTCTGTGGAAGGACAGAGGGACACAGGGTGGCCCTGCACTGCTGTGTGTGGCTGTACACCCGCCCCAAAGCCCTGCATCATTTGGAGGGAAGAATTTGAGCTATGTGACCCACTGTCCCACTGTGTGCACCAGGAGCATTTCCAGCATTCAGGAGTAACAGAAGCTCTCCTCTGTTTGTGCATGGGGTGCTGGGGATATTTGAGGAGATGATATCTGATTGTCACCCTCCCAGCATGAGCTTTCCATTTAGAAAGAGAATTGGGAAGTCAGAAATGCAGGAAACAAAACTTAAATCTCATTGTTTTTAGCTACAATTAAACTGCTGTCAAATGCCTGTGCAAGAATGAGTCTGTGTGCAAACCAGAGGCTTTCTTTTTGGAGAAGAAAACAAGCAAACAAACCCTGACCTTGTCAGTGGTTGGAAAGTGGTAGGAAAGTGCTTTGGAACAGCCTCATCTCCCCTTGCTGGTGTTTGACAGCTACTGCAGCCTGGCTTTGTGTCTGTGTTCAGAGTGAGCACCGCTTCCAGCTGCAGGTTTGCAGGATTTCCCAAGCATTGCCAGAGAAAGAATGAGATTTTATGTGTAAATTTTCATGAAGCTAGAATTGAGCTTGCTTCTTTTGATGAGGTTCAGCTAAATAAATAGACTTTTTTGTTCCCTTAAAGTCCTTCATTCATCCTTAGCAGCTGTATTCAGACTTGCTGCAGGGCAGTTCCAGCAGACCTGCAGCTGCCAGGGGCAAAAGGGAAATATTTCATTAGAAAATAAAAAACTGAAGAAAACCACCAACCAACACTTGAACCAAAGCAGACCTGCAAAAACGTTGAATTCATTACAAACAAAACTTTTAGGCCATTATGGTCAAGGATTATGATGATAAATTATTATATCACCTGGGAAGAAGTAGCAGAAGTGGTGGCACAGGAGCAAATGGAATATGAATACACTCAACTTGGAAATAGCAGGAGGATTTCTTGCCATCAGAAAAATGGAACAGCTTGGTAATAAAAACAGAGTTCTGCAGAGCCAAAGTGGATTTGTACCAGCTGATGAGGGATCTTCAGGAACCAGCTGTGACCATTCTGGAGGCAGTTTCCAGTCCCTAAGAGGGTGGTCAGACTTTGGAACAGAGAGGCTGCAGAGTCTCCATCCTTGGAGGTTTTGAGTGTAGATGGCCCTGAGCACCCTCCTGTAACTGACTGGGCTCTGATCAGGGGACTCAGACAGGATAATCTTCTGAGGTGGTTAAATATATAACCCAGTGACAGGAAAGCAGATATCCACCTGTCTTTATTTTTACATTTGCTCTTTATGAGTAAATACTCTTTTATTCCTCTCTTGTATTTATCCCCAAGCTGTACCTCATCTTGCAGGAGTAAGTGAAATGTGAGTGGGAGCAAGGGTGAACTTTTGTTCTGAAATTTAAGATCAACCAAGATTAATGGACTTTTTTTAACAAAACTCAGCACTGTTGTGCTGTATATGACAGGAAGGTTCAAACCCTCACACAAAAACCCAGAGAAAGAGCTAACTTAAAGCTTTGCCTAGAGCAAAGGGCTCAGGAATATGTGTGGGTCAGCTATTCCAATGGGCTACATTTTGCTTTATTCTTCTTTCTCCCTGTGATCTTCTTTTTCTTTGCTTAGAGGTTTTATTCACAGAGGAAGAATCCCTGATGTTGCTAATTCACGTACTTCAGCTCAGCACTGATTTGGGGATGGAAGCCATTTACTCTTTCAGGTAAAGAAGATTTCCTCTCTGCCCAGGATGATGCAGGTGTGTGGAGCCAGAGCCATGTCAGGGGCTGAGCTGACTGATGGCCAGGGCTGTGCCTGGCCCCTGCCTCACATCCACATCCCAGAGCTTGTTCAGAGCTGCGTCCATATCTGTCAGCCTCATGAGGGCTGCAACCTCCACATCTAGGCAGTTTTTTTCCTATTTATCTCTGAATAAGCTTTGGAAATGACTTTCCTCCCCTTTAAATTATTTTTTTTTGGCACAAGATCCATGCTTCTGGCTCTACTGGTTAAAGAGCCATGGCTGGATTTACTGCCCTCCCTGACTTTAACCTGCTGTTCAAGGCTACAGTGATTGAACACTGCCTTGCAAACCCAACTCCTATATTTTTAATACCATATAACTTTTGCTGGTATTTCCCTAATGGCCTGAGAATGTGAATCATTTCTTTTTTCCCTGTGAAATAACCACCCATTTATATATTTCTCTTGAGAGACAGCATGATCTGACATTGCATTTAACCCACAGCAAGGTATTTAATTTGTTGAACGGGTGCTAGGAGGAGAAAAACTTATGCAGCACAGTCCATAACAGACAGTCATTTACCAGGTAAAATACTGCTCATATTGAAAATACAGCAGGGTTGAAACAATGGCATTTTCATTCCCTTTTTTCTCCTTTTCTCCTCATAACCTTTTTACACAATTTATACGAATTTACATAATATAGCAGCTAAACCTTATAATTAACAAATTAGCATGAGGCAAAACCAATAAATAAATGGGGTTTTTTTGTGCTGTATGGGGAATGAAACAAAGGACAGAGTTAAAACATGTCTGTGCAATGAGGAAAGGCACAATCACACATAGATAAAAGCAGACTCACCTTGCTGGAATCAGGATTACAGCCAGGATTTAATCTTCTGCTGATCTTAGAATGCTTGGCATGGAAGGGACCTGAGGGATCACTCAGTTCCAGCCCCTCTCACCATGGGCAGGGACACCTTCCTCCACACCAGCTTGTTCAAAGCCCCATCCAGTGTGACCTGGGATGGAAGCCTCTCTGGGCAACCTGTTCTACTGCCTCACCACTCCCTGAGCACAGAATTGCTTCCTAATATCAAATCTGTCAGTTCAAAAACCATTACCCTTTGTCCTGGTAAGGACCAAATGAGCACAGAAGTATGTACAGAAACCTGAAAATCCCTGTCAGTGCTTGCCTGGGTCAGGTGTGTGGTTCTCAGTGTTGCTGTCACTCTTTCCTCTGTCACACCTTGCAGCCCTTTGTGAGACTGATGTCCCAGAAGCTGTGGAGCTCCCCAGAGCCCTCATGGTAGCCCCAGTGTATCAACCCCCCAGTATCCCACCATTGTGCAGGGTTAGGGCTCCCAAGTGTGAGCTAAAAGCCACTGAAATCAATCACCAGAATATTCCTGCTCGTGTCAGTGCAGCAGCTTGCTCTTGGATTGAAATCTCCCACTAATGTAATTATTCTCTGCTAAGGGAGGAAAATGGAAAAGTGAAGATGGCATTTTGTACATCAAGGTCACACACACCATCCAGCTCTCAGAATCTTAAATGGGCCTGTATGGAGCTTTTATTCTTTTCCAGACAGAAAGATGTGTGAAGGGCATCACAGCACTGCCTCCTTCCTGCCACTCAAGGTGGGTTTTGATGGAGAGCTGAGAGAAGAGGCTTTGTGCCTCAGGCAGAAGGGCCATTGGGGCACATGGGGGATGAGCACCACATCTGACCTGAGCAGAATTAGGGGCAGGGGATAGAAATTGGGAAGGCTTTGCTGGGCTGACCCCATGACAGGTTTCAAACATCACAATGGTTCCCCTGACCCTGCTCTGACCACACATAATCTTTATTATGAACTCTCACCCTCATAATCCTCCTCATTCTTACATTGATCCAGCAGAAAGCACTTTCACAATCAAAAAATATTTATTTGTTTTTGTAATGATTCTTTTCTTAATTTTTAGGAATTGAATCATCTTTGTTCTGATTAGAGGCATGAGAAAATCTATATCATAAATTTGTGCTTGTGCTCCGAATGAAATTATGGTTGATCAGTTTCAGTCAAGTTAGCTCAAATAACCCTGGAGAGAATGGTTTTTGAAAAGGATATAAAACATTAAAACCACCCTGTTTCTTGTCCAAAACTTTCCATCCATAGAAGATTTGTATAGAAAGTTGAGTTTCCTTTAAAACTCTTCAGGAGAATACCTGCTTTGACTATGGCTTATCTATTTATTGATCACATGAATCATTCAGCTGCTAAAAAGTCAATCCTCTCTGCTCTCCTCCACCCTAATTATGGACGGAAGTCAAGGTGAATCTTTCCATTAACTCCTGTGATCTTTGGATCAAACACTGACACAGGATCCTGCGAGCTGGGCATCGCTAATGAGCCAGGCACAGGGAGGTTATCTCTGCTCTCTGCTCCAAGTATCCCAGTACGAGGGCAAAACCAGGGCAATGAGACACAGACAGTGAATTTGGGCCAGACACTGCATATGTGAGCTTAAAAATGCTTGTTTTATGGTCTTAAGGGAGATTTGCACCATGAAGAACCTTAAGGATGAGTTGCACCTTGCCTTCCTATAAACAAACAGCAGCTTCTTAATTGTGTCACATCATCACTCAATAATAGAATGATTTAAAAGTTTGGCTACAGCAAACAGGAATTTCTGTTTTGCACCAGACCACTTAGAAAGCTTTGTCTTTTTGTAGAGCATCAGGACCTTTCCATGTCACATTCTATTTCCGTCTCTTATTAAGAGAGAAATTGATTTGGTGTGCCAGGGGCTTTCCATTTGCATTTCAATTACAGATTTCACTGGCTTCTTAGACTTTCCAGACTTTTAAAGGACTAGTATTTCCTACAATATATTCTGAAGAAAAAAATTTAGGGTTTGAGGTGGAATGAAGTTCATTAAAAATAAAGCTTATCACAAGGACTGCCATACCCACAGTCAAACTCATTGATAATTGCTTATATTTCCATTGTTTATTGAATAGATAAAGAAGAACTCATTACTCAGAACTGAAAACCACTATATGTGAATACATGACTTCCATGATTTTCCACACCTTAAAGACTTCATTTAAGCCAGTTTAGCAGTGCTGTAACAGAATCTGAGGGGTTGTCTGGAAAGGGGTAAAGAAGGTGATAAGGGCAATAGAGTCCAGCTGGGGATGTGGGAATTTGGGCTCCCAGCACTGCAGAGGTGAGCAAGGAGCCAGGAAAATTTCCTTCAGGCTCAAATTCACAGAGCCTCACCTTTGCTGGGATTCCCAGGAGCAGAGCCGCAAAACTGAGGTAGAAAACTCCCTAATTGTGCTCTATGGTTCAATTGCATTAGTAAAATTTTAAAATAAACTGTTGGTAAGGTTTTGAAAGCAAATTGAAGAAAGTCTTCTCTCCCTACCCTTACCCCCATCTCTCTTACACTGAGCACATTCTGGATAGAAGCTCTGTGTGCAAATCTCACACTGGGAGTTTTCTCTACACTCTTCTGTAAAAGGGGAGGGGGCTTTACTCACAGAGTAAAAGGTAAAGGTGAGCAGTTTAACACCTTTTTAAAAGTTGTTTAACACAGAATTAAATCACATTTCATCACTTCATCTTTTTTGGAACACAGCAAACTTTTTATCAGTCATTTACTTCTCTCTAGAAGGGATTTTTTATCCACACTTTTTTTTTTTTTTTTTTTTTTTTTTTTTTTTTTGGTGCACTGTGGGGACTCCTGGCCACGCTGCCATCAGTTTTCTTCATGCCACACACTCTCCCAGGCAGGTCCTTGTGGACCAGCTCTCCCCACTCCCTCTACATCCCCTCTGGCAGAGGAAATGCAGGAAATACAGCCTCCTGCATAGCAGGAAGGGATTTCCATCCAGTCCATAATTCATTCTGCTTTTTCCATGTACTGCACATGCCCTTTCCTACCGTTGGGAAGGAAATTAAATAATTACACTGCCTGCAAGAAGCATGCTTTATGGCTTACGTTTATGATAAAATTATGGAGCTGTTGCAATGAAATATTCCATCAATACATTAAAACAAAGCAAAATCAGCGTGGCAATAAAAAACTCTTATTGTCCCTGTTTCATTCCTGGTTTTCTTTTGTTTGGTTTATTTAGTGCCTTTATTAAAATATTTCTGTTATAATACTGGTTTTAATGCTCTATTGTTTTTATAATGGCATGATTTTTATTGTAACATCACCTCCAATTTAATATGTCTTTCCATTATATTTGAATTGCCACTAAAATGGAATTGCTCTTGTTATGAATATTATACCCTTGTAGAAAGTTTTAAGAGCCACTTCTCCTACATAATTACAAAAGAAAAGCCAGGAAATGGCGTGAGGAAGAGGGAAATCTTACATGTCCCAATGTGAAAATCTAAATCTGGGGAACACTGAACTGGTAGTACAGCTGTCCCAAAAAAATGGGAACCTTTACCCAAAAAGCTTGGCCTAACTTTACTGAAGTACTTCTAGCTATAGACTTAGATACTGAATCTGAGGCTGTCATATTTAACAGTAGCTTCTGCTATCAAATGTGCCACGTTTAAGTGAAATAATAATAATAAAATAAATCGATGGGCTTTAAAGTTCCACAGATCAACAGATAAGACATGGATGCATTTTATTTCTCATGCGACATTTTGAGGGAGGAATAAAACCCCTTATGTTCACACAGTTCTCTTTTAAATCATTGAAACATATGGTAGCAGATTTATGGCAGTTTATCAGAAGATTTGTACATACATAGATACAAACTAAATATGCATGTAAAACTGTAGCTGGCTCTTTTGCTCTCTAGCTGAAATTTATCTCAGGGTGGATCTGCAATTTCCAGAGAGTGAATTATAGTCTGAATTCTGAGTGACAGCACTCACTGCATTGGTTTTCTAAAGATAATGCATTTTAATCTCAGCATCTCTCCAGGGTGGTGCAAATTAAAAAAAAGAAAAAGAAAAAGACTCAAAAAGACAACACATGCACACACACAAACCCCTGAAGCCAGTTTGATGAATTTCTATGATCTTATCTCTGCAGAGCATTTTCTTTTAGGCAGGGTAGAGTTTTTTTGCTTCAGAGGATAATACAGGAATTCAATCATTGTTTTCCAAAGAAGATATTATTTGCAATGGTGTGGTCTGGGCGATTGCCTTTCTCAAAGAGGAGGACAATATTTCAGCTAACAGGGTGGAAATCAATAGCAAAAGATTAAAGCTCAAAGGATGAACAAGTGCACGTGAACCAAGGGAGAAAGTGACAGTGAGAGCTGCCTTTAAGGGATAGCAGGTGCTCCCCCAGCCAGGAGGAGGAGAGGGGGAGATGCTTCAATTAACTCATCCCCGTGCTCCCGACAGAGCCTGCTTTGTTCTTGGCTTTGAAGGGTTCTTTCCTTTCTTCTGATAGGTCTGCAACTCCCCACCAATTTCTGGTTGCTGCTTGATCCCATATTCCAGCCGAGCCCTGGTCAGTCTGTTTTCCTGCTTGGTGACTTTGCTAACTACATCCTGGCTGAAAATCAGTTTAGCTGCCTGAGTTTCACAGAATAATTCCATGTCTGCCCCCTTCCACTGCCAAGGCTCACATACCTGATGGCAATGCCAAGGGGCTTTGTTGCACCCCTTACCACAAAATCTTAGCTCTCCACAAATACTAGGACACAATAATCAGATTATCATTATTATCAAATAAACAACCAGCTAGAAATTATAAGGAAGAAAAGAGAACTAATGATATGCTGACACATGCTGAGTTCTGTGTGCACTTTGACTCTACTCATCTCTAAAAGAGAGAGAAGGAAAAAGGCAGAACAAATGCCCAGATGTGTGGGGAAGGAATGGCTGCATAGATTAGGATGCTAGAGTTCAGAGAAGATTTGGTTTAGGTAGGATATGATTAGAGGTTACAAAACCAGGAATGGCATGCACAGGGCAACTAGGAATGAACTTCTCTTTGCTTCTCCCAGTTGGGGAGCTGGGGAGCAGCAGTTAGATTAACAGGTTTGAAAAATGAAGAAAAAAATTAATTGCCAGTGTGCATTTAAACTGAGAAACTCCTATTGCAAGACATTGAGGAAGCTGAAATAAGCTGAATACTTTGAGCTTGCCCTCACTAGGAGTTTGCATAGAGATAATTTCTGGGCATCTGCTGGTGCACAGGAAATTGCTAAGATGTACTAAGGTCATTATACACCTGAGTATGTAGAGAAGGAGAGAGGGAGAGAAGAGGGAGGAAGAGGGAGGAAGGGAGAAGGATGGGTGATTTTGGCCACTGGCATGTTTTCATGGAAACACAGGGTTCTCAGAGTCTTGACAGCTTTACTCACTTTTGGGCTGGGCTGAACAATTACCTTGACAAATAGGGCTTGGCTAACTGAAATAAAGGCACTTTTGCCTGTTCCTGCCATGGCACTGTCCTGCACTGCCCCATCCCAGTCTCACTGACTGCCCTTCACTGGCACTGAGTTACTGTCAGTCCTGTCTGGGAAAGTGAAAATACACCAGCATTCATCCTGTGTGTGCTCATAACACTTCAGACTCCCAAAGAGAACAGAAAATTTTAACCCTTAATTAAATTGCATTTGGTGCAAGTTTGGGGGCCATCTCTTACCTTAGGTGCAAGCACCTTTTCCCAGAGTTCAGTCCCTCTCTGCTGTGCGGGCTGGGAGCAGAACAGGGTTCCCAACATGCCCCATTTCAGTGGGAATCAGCTGAGGTTCTGCCTGTGAGCAAGGCTCTGACTGTGATGGCAGAGATTTTGTCTGGACTGAAACTGTGGATTACTTTTAAGGATGCAAAAAAGTAAATCTTGGTACTTGTCATAGATTTGATTCTGTTGCAAAGGTTGAGAATAAACATATTTATTCTAAAATGATGACAATTCTGCATTCTGGGGATTTGGGGAATAAAAAGGAAATATTAATGTCCAGAACATCCCCTCTGTCACTTCAGGTGACAGGTAGGTTACTTGGTCCTTGCTCTAGTTCCTTCTGTAAATGGATAACAATTCCTGAAAGAATTTCCTTACACTCCTACCTGGGTGACTGCTCTGCTTTCCTGAGCCATGCAAAGCAGGCAGGCAGAAAACTCCAGGCTGAGATGTCTAAAACTGCTGAAGAACTGGGGATAAATCCCTGAGTCTATGCAACATTTGGTGGAAAATAAACTGGGGTGAGACTGAGGATAAGAATGACTGGTTTTGACAGCCCTTTCCAAGCTTAAGCTCTACAAACTCAGCCTACATGAAATTCCTTTGGAAATGCAAAGCTAGAAATGCTCCAGTAGCAGAGTGATGGGCTTGTCAGAGTACTCTGAGCCTCAGCTAAAACCAGAGGCAAGGTAAATATCTTGGGCAAGTTGCCATTCCCAGACAGAGTGGTAGAGGTGTGTCATTTTCTTCCAGGGGAAGCCACTTGGATGAATTTTTTTCTCAAGATAAATCCACAATTACTATGTCAAGGACAGCAACATAAAATAAATCCTCTTTTTCCACCCACAAGAGAGAAGCACCTGTGAGCAGAAACCCACAAATGCCAGGTGGCTTAGCACCCTCTTTAACTTCTGGGGTTTTATGACCAAAACAAGATTCATGGTTTTCTATTCCCAGTTAGCTTTACAGAAGCAGAAGTGAAAGGTTGATGTTTCCAATAAATGGCACTAACACCCATTGCACATCAATGATACAGAAATGGAGGCCATGGTAAAAAAATTGAAGGGCTGAAAGGAAATAAGGCTGCAGCTTAAAAAAGGGGCAAAGTGCAGCCACAGAGAGCACACAGATGTAAAAACCAGTCCGTTTTTTCTCTGCAAATCATGAACTGGTGCAATGATGCCACAGAAATTTTGGGGTGCATCTGGCCTTCAGGCATTTTAGTTCTATTCCTGTAGTTTTGGCTCTGTAAAATCATAACAGCAGTTGTGTAGAAATATTTGCTGACACTATGTGCAAGGAGTAAAGAGTAGGAGGAGAGTCACACTCACAGTCTGTTTTCTCATGTTACTGTCTCCCACCTGTCCCAAAATGCAATTTTATGACATAAATTCAAAGTTGAAAATTTTTGACTGGCATATGATATAAAAATTCAGGAACTAAAAATAATGACAAGTAAATCAAATTATGATTGGTGGGGCATTTTTGGTGTTTTTTTTGTAGGGGGTGTGTTTGTTTTGTTTTGTTTTGTTTGTTTTTTTCCTTCAAAATTCTTCTAGGTGGGATCTTTCTCTAAAATTTTCAGGGATTGGAATATGTTTGTATTTCTCATTATGTGCAACATTCCCACCATGTCTTTTCTGACCCAATATATATTTACTTATATTTCATTGACATAGAGTAGCATTGACTGATAAGCTCTTCTAAAGGTCCCAGGCACTGGCTGAAGGAAGAAAAGTAGCGTAACTGCCAGGATTTGGATTACAAAATCACCTCCTTGGGGACTGAGGAATCACAGTCTCATTTGTGTGAGAGGACAAATGCTGATGTCACTCTACTTTGGCACCTGATGTAGTTTGTAAGGTCAGAGTTTCCTGCTCAGAGGTCTCCCTCACTAACATGAGACCATTCCTCATTTGCTTCTGGGGGTTGTGCTGGACACAGCTCCCTTTAAGTGTCACAAACCCTTGGAGTCACTGCTCCCAGTACTTCACATTGGGGTGAATGTCCTGGAGAACTTAACTACTGCTGGACATAACTAAAATGCAGCAATTTCCACCCCAACAGCAGCTCCTCCTTAGGAAAGGGAAAACACAACATGCATAAGAAATGTTGCCCTGCTGGGTATTTGAATATTCACCAGCCTGGAGACACAGCGAAGTCTCTCTAATTTTCTGATACCACAAATGGCAGCACCGACCTCACATGGCACAAATTGCACCTGCAGCATGGCTCAGGTCACTGCTCTCACCCTGTTTTCCTTCCTGCAGAACCTCCCTGCTCATAACCCAGCAGCAGCAGCAGGTGAATTCACAGCCCAGAAGCAGAGGCTCACATCCAGCAACCTGGAGAACAAAACATGCCACTGGTATTTATTAACATAGCCTTGTAAATCAAACCAGCCTGCCTGTCTGGTGTCTTGTCCAGAAATTATTGCCTCATTCATCTTAGCCATATTAAGCAGGCCACATTTATCAAGGTTGCATAAAAAGAGATGTATAAAGACCATTCCTGGGCAGTATTTACATGCAGGTATCATGCCTACAGCAACTGCCCATTTTGCAGGGATGCACAAGCTGTTTGACATTGCCAGGTTGTAGAGAAAGAGAGGGAAAAGGTGCTTATCTGTGTGTGAGTGTACAGGCAGGAATATAAAAAACTCAGAGAAACTTCAAAACTTAAAAGCACAGGCTGAAATATGTTAACCTCAAAGACTTTCTTATGATTGTGTGAATAATTTGGTAAAGATGTGCAACTTCATCAGGTAACAGCAATGTCCTCTCTGTGCTCCCAGTATCTTACTGGGAACAGGGAGACATTGTCACAAACACCTTTACATTTTGCCATTCATTTTTTTGCTAAAGCCATCATCATCATCAGTGTTTTATTTGGATAAATTTCCAGCAGGACAGAAGCTGCATTTCCCTGGAGCCAGCTGCCAGGCACTTTCCCATTCCTGGCAAGATGCCTCAGGAATCTTTTCATCTCCTTGAATGAGGACATGGATATTTTTTCCCACTGACCACTTTGCCATAGTCAGTAGGTCCAGGGCAATTATTTGAAGCTATCTGTTCCCTTTTGCCATTCAGGATTTATCTTCCCAATCAAATGCAAGCAAATGTTAAATGGTCCACATTAAGTCCATGAAGCGGAGTTATATTTTTTTCCTGTGATTGCTATAAGGTCTAGTACATAGCTGGAATCTGTCAGAGTGGAATATTACTGTGCTGGGCAGTGCACAGACACCCAAAGAGTCCCTGCCTTTGGGAGTTCCCACACTGAGAGACAACCTTTTATTCAAAGAATTTATAGTCTAATCAGAAAAAAAAAGAGGGAGGTTGGGAAAATGGGGGTAGCAGCTTTCCATGAACACATATCAATAGAGCTTCTTCACAGAGAAAATCTGTGAAACTGCTTACATTGGTTTTTTATTAAAAAGAGATATGAAATTAGTGTTTTAAAAATAGATGTTCTAGAAAAAATGATTGTTTTAAAAATTCATCTTTTTTATCTACTTTATGGAAAAAATTATACAGGAGGCAGTGCAATTGCCTCTGGGAAAACTAACTTTTTTTTTTAAACACCACCATGAAAATCACAGTATAAAACTTCTCATTTCCAAGACGGTCAAAATCACACATGCAAAAAGATATGTGGGTGAGTATTTATAAATACAATATTTGGAATTTTTTCCTTTAGACTTTTAGGATATTTTTACTGGTTCTTTTTTTTTTTTTTTTTTTTTACCCACTTCACTATCTGTAACCCCAATTTGACTTCGTCACTACCTGTATGTTTCAGATGACAGAATAAATGTTAAAACCCTTTACTTCTCCAGCAATAGATTTTCCATACATCACTGTCATAACCTTAAGGCCTGAGAGCCAGCAAACCTCTGGAGCTTTCTGGAGACAGTTAAATCATTAGAAATCTAAACATGCCAGACCCCCAAGACAGGTGTTTCTGGTGATGTGGTAGAGCTATTACACCTTCAACCACTCCCTGCTCCATGCTCAGACAATGCTCACATGAATGATCAAAGCAGAGCAATTTGGGGAACAGATTACAGCACAAAGGCACTGTGGTTTATGTGTGCTGTTTTGGGACATTCCTGTGAACTGGATTATTCCTGAAAGGAAAATTCCACTTCAGCAAGAGATGTTGATGTTTTATGATATTTTCTGTATTAAACTGAGAACCAGATATTAAAATTGCATGTGTGTGTGTTGCTAAGTGTAGGACAGAGGGACCTACACTGAAAGCTGATATTCCCAGACAGAGGATGCAGGAGATTCAGGGTCAGCTCCTTGCTCTGAGCCTGCAGAGATTCCACTCCACACCCCTGGCTGGAGAGCCAGCCTTGCCCGTGGATCTTGTGGTGGTTTTCTCAGCCAGGAATTCCCAGGAAAGGCCAAGAGTTATCCCTGTAGGCCTTTTGCTGTGTTGTGGCTGTGCTGGTACCTCCATGTCCCCCTGCGTCACTGTGGTGAGGTGCTGGCAATGTTTGCCAGCACACTGAAACCTGCAGGTGTGCACTCACCAGGGGAATGGGGACAAAGACATGACAAGAGAAAGCTTAGAAAAGAGGAGGAATTCATTAGGTCCTAACTGTTCCGCTGCATGAAATACACATATTGCATACAATGTATAGAAACATGGTATATTCATAATGCTGGCTAGCTGCTGCCCATGGCCACTACTAACAACCAGATGAGATGAATAAAGGAATGGTGTTAAATGGAGGGAGGGCAAAACACCTGAATGGGCTGCTGGGACCTGTGCAGTCTCTTTTGCAGAAGAGGTTAAAATATGGGCAGAGCAAACATTTTATGTAGGATTTTCAGACACTCTTTTCAACAGCAGACCTCTCCAGAGGATCTCCTGAAGCTCCCTCTGACACATCATTTCTACATCTTGAGATTTTGGTTCTTTAGAAAACCTGCCATCCCAGCCAGCAGTATGAGTTTCCAGATCAGCCCAGCTTTTGCCCGGAGTGCAGAGAGGAGATGCCAAATCCCAGCAGAGCTGTGGGGTGCAGTGTGCCACCAAAGAGCTCCTGGCCTGGGCTGAGCTGACCTGGGGCTGTGCCATGGGGATGTGTCGCAGACATCTTTTGTGAAAATCCTTTCTTAGGATTTTTCCTGCTGAGAAGCTGAGAAGTTTCAGCAACAAAACGTAAACAATGGTTATCTGCTGCTGTGGAATGCAACAGGTGCATCTGTGATTGGCTCATCTTGGATGTTTATAATTAATGGCCAATCAAGGCCGAGCTATCTCGGATAGAGTCTGAGACAGCTGGCTTTTGTTATCATGCTTTTCTATTCTATTCTTAGCTTAGCTAGCCTTCTGAGAGGAAACCTTTCCTTCTATTCTTATTAGTTAGTTATAATGTAATATATATATCATAAAATAATAAATCAAGTCTTCTGAACATGGAGTCAACATTCTCCTCTCTCCCCTCACCTGAAGACCTCTGTGACCACTGTCACCTTGATTTGGTGTCCCTGCACTGTATCCACTTCCTTCAGTGATGTTACATTGCATGCAAGAGGGGAAGGAAGCAGCAAATCTGTTTTCCAGTTGTGTCCACAGGAAATAAATCACCGTGTATGAATTATGGAGTGAGATGGGTACACAGCATGATACTGCTGTTATAAATGCTGGGGTTATTAGTTATGCTGGGAGGCTGGAGGAGACAAATCAGTGTGGATGGAGTGTGGATGTGCAGCACAAAGATTAGGGATGATGGATTGCTGTTGCCTGTCTCTGGGATGGCAGCACTGTCTGAGATCTGTGTGTGGTCAGGCAGCCCCAGAGGCAGAGGGGCAAAACTCCCTGGTGGGGCAGCGGAGATCTGGTGCTGTTATGTGGGTGGGCATGTTGGGATGCACAGAAACCAGGGCTCACCCTTATTTCTTATTTCCTGCTGCTTATTTCTTATTTCCTGCTGCTCCTGAGCAACAAATGGGATTGAAAATGCAAGCCTGTGCAGCAGCAGCTCTCTCAGGGGTGTCTGTGAGGAAGTGACAGGTATAAATTGCAGCCCCTGCCAGCAGTTAGGGGGCCTGTGGGAATTGGAGGTATCATAACACGAAAATGAAGGTCAGCTGCAATGCCATGAACATGGACTGATCACCCAGTATATTACAAGGTCTTTAAGATGCAGCAGAAGGACTCAGTCTTTTGCAGCCCTCAGGGGTCAGAGGGCTGCTCAGTGATGCCCATGAGAGCCAGGGATGTCTGCAGCATGGGGCAGAGCCACAAGCCCCCTCCAGGGATTGGTGTCTCTGTAGCTGTCAGGCAGGAGCCATTGGCTTTGGGCTTTTTCCACTGCAGTACAGCTCTCTGGGATTTAACAAACATGGAGCAGGAGAGTTGGAGGGAAATATTGAATCTCCCCCAGCAATTAAAGCCCAGTCTTTCTGTGATGCTTCTATTCAAATTGCGGTAAAAATAAAAAAATCATCTTTATAATGACCAAAACACAGCTCATTTTCACTAAAATATTATTGGAATTTCACTAAAATATATTGGAATAAAAATAATAAAAAAAAAACAAACAGAAAAGGCAACAAAGCATTTACATAGATCTTATTGCAAGAAACACAGCCTGATTTTCAGCCACAGAGATCCACATTTTACTTTGTTTTTAGTTGTTTCTGTGCTCAAAGAAGAAAAAGACAACTTTGAGGAGGAGATTTTACCCATTTTTCCAAACTGTCCAAACTTTCTGGGATTTAACAAACATGGAACAGGAGAGTTGGAGGGTAATGGTGAATATTCCCCATCAATTAAAACCCAGTTTTCTGTGATGCTTCTATTCAAATTGTGGTACAAATAAAAAAATATATATCTTTATAATGACCCAAACACAGCTTATTTTTACCAATTTATTTCACTAAAATATATTAGATTAAAAATACAAAACCAGAAAAAGCATTTACATAGATCTTATTGCCAAAAACACAGTCTGATTTTCAGCCACAGAGATCCACATTTTACTTTCTTTTTAGTTGTTTCTGTGCTCAAAGAAGAAAAAAACATGGGTAATGTCTCCTCTTTGAGAGGAGACATTAAAACATTCAGAACTGTATGAATGACTCAGGTAAAACATTCAGAGCTGTATGAATGACTTAGAAAATTCCTATTTTCCCTTCAGAAGGGACATGGTTTGTTTGGCAGTTACAACCAGGCATTTAATGGGTAATAAAACTACCTGCAACAATTTCAGAGCAAAAACAAAACTGGATCAGGACAGAGCAAGGTCCATCAGAGACTTTTTTACTGGCTGGGACAGGGAATCCAAAGCCACCAGCATGCACCTGGAGCATTGTGGACCCTGTTTGTGTGCCTTGAGCAGAGGCTGTGGGCTCCCAGGCAGGTGTGGCGCACAGCATTTGCCTCTGGGCAGTTCCTCACCTTTCACTGCCTCCAATTCCCATCTAGGCAGAGGTGGGAGGCTTGGGAGATGAGCTGCCCTGAGCCCTCCCCTGCTCCTAATGGATGCTGTCTGCATGCCAAGAGTGCCTCGTGCCCAGGGACAGATACCTGGCGTGGCACAGCTGCTAAAATGAGCTTTAGTTGCAGATGTAATGGACTGCATGGATGGAGTCCAAATGGGGAGCTGTAACAGCCACTCAGCAGTGAAATATATCCCCAAACCCCAATCTGATGTGTAAGGACACTCCTCACAGCTGCAGATGAAGAGCCTTCTGGTAACTGCCTCAGTCTCTGGGAAATCCTGCAGGGATTTTGTGGGCTCTGATCCCTGCTGTACCCCAATTTCCATTGTCCACTAGGACTCTTATGTGGGAAAGTCTGGTTTAGTTTTCAGTCCAAACCGTGCAAAAGGCAAATCCTCATCAGCCCCTAACAGATGTGATGGGCTGATCATTATTGAAGATGATGTATTTGGGATTTGTAATTAAAATTAAAGCTATTTTCCATAGAACATGTAGAATTTAATTTCTCTCATTAGATATCTTAGGCTAATTGTTGTATCCAGCAGGGAGCAAATAGCATTGTAATTGCTTGATATCTCATGCTGGTTTGATTAGAAGATGATAGGAATGGGAAAAAAGAGAGATAACTCCAAGAAGAGCTTTGTCTTTCTTTCTTTGACTTCTTCTTGGTGCCAAGCATTTCTAAAATAAAATTAAAATTTTCATACTGACTTTCTCTTGCTGTCTCAGTGAGAAGGTTATTGGTCTGAGGAGGGAAATGCTGGTTTTGCTCACTCCTGTAGAGGTACTGGGTTGAATGGTGCTGTTTCAGGGATGTGCTCAGAAGGCACTCACTGGTCATACAGAGGATTTCTCATCATTGTCCTTTCCATCCTTCTGTCAGGGAAACTGAGGAACTGAAAGGCAAAGTGGCAGGTCTCATGGCACATAACACCAAGGCTGGCCCCAAAGACCTTCCCATTCCTTCTAGGATATAAAATTGGGCAAATGACCCTGTGAAGCTCAGAAAGGAGCTGGCTCAGGAAGCTGCCCTTGGCTCCCTGTATGGCACAAGGCAATGAGCCATGGCTGGGCACCTGTGGCTCACAGTGGAGCACCAAAGTGGAGGAATGTGAGGGGAAGAAGTGAGGTGAGCACACAAGCCTGACAGGATTTGAATTATTAACGGGAATTTGAAGACTCGCTGTGGAAACCCAAGGCACTGGGAATATTTCTCTGTCTGCTCTGGGGTGCCCTGACCCCCAGGGTAGCACTGACTTTGACCCTCATTCATGGAGAAAGTTTCCCAGACTTCAAGATAGACTGGAATCCACAAAAGTGTGAAATAGATTATAGAGAGCAATGTAGGTGTATCACTTGGTGAGAAATTTGGGTTTTGGGGTTTTTAGTATGTTGTGGATGGAAGCAAGATGGAGGGCACAGGGTGTTGTCCTGGGTTTCTTCTTCATGCTTCTTCTTCCTCCTTCTTCATGGGTTTGGGTGGCATTTTGTAATTGGGCAGAAAAGTCCCCATTGCAGCTCTTTGGGATCCGTTTTTGGGTTAAAAAGGGAAATAATCTAGAAATAATCTAGGTGTCAGCTCTTAATTGGATCTAAAAAAAGAGTCTTAAAAGACCTTGTACCAAAGGACTGTTGGCCATTTTGGGCCTTCTAAAGAAAAGCTGCCCAACTCAAGGTTGTGAGACTGTTCTACTGATAAGAAATAATAAACACCTGAGTCCCAACATGAAATACCATCTCAGGTGCCTTCAATCCAGACCCAGAGCAACCAATAGCTCACCAGAGAGGGAAAACTTTCCATGGAAGACAGAAAATGAAAATCAGGGGAGCTGTCTTTGTGTCAGGCAGTCACAGGCCTTGGGAAAGTGAAAACAGCAGCCTCTACAGCCTCTCCTTTCAGTCTATAACATGAGATTTTCCACATTCCCCTGGTACAATAATTGATACAATTACAGTTGGTGGGCCCAGCTCAGCCACTGCCTGCCACTCCATCCTCAACAGTGTGCAGCCCAAAGCCTGCACAGGAAACTTCAGCCCCCAGCAATGACCCTCTCATTAAAAAGCTGGCTGTGCATAGCCCTGCCACAATGCAAGAGGCAGGTCACACATCAGTCTTTTAAAGGTGTTTTTATGGTACTTGCTGCTTCAGACTCTGAGCACTTCGTAATCTTTATTAACATCCTCTTCTCAGCCTTTCTACAAGGTAAGAAAATGCCATTGCCTTGATTTTTGCAGGTGAGGAAAGGAGGTTGATTCACCCCATCCTTCAGGCGCTACAGATATTTCCTGACCCTACACCATAACTCATGTATCCCTGCAAGCACCCAAGTTTTGCACCTCAGATCATCTCAGGTTCCAGGAGTTAACGTAATTCCTAGCCAAGGCTGAAACCAGCTCTGTAAGAACTCCAGAAAACTGATATTTAACCAGAAAAGGTCCTGGAGGCAGGATCATGGTGCATACTTGGAGAACAGTGACTCCCAGAGCAGTCAGGCTGGAGCTGCTGTGCAGGGATGCTCCGATCCCCAGCTGCACCCTGCGAGTGGAGCTGTGACACAGGATGTGTGGTGGCACAGGGTGAAAGCAGGGTCTGGGAAGGGATCTCTTCTGCCCCCACCACTGTGCTAGAACTGGGCTTTTTTGATGGGCTTCAGGAACTTTGGGAGTGGGGGAAATTTTCCTTTGTCTCTCTGAATATTTGATTTTTTTTTTCTTTTTCTGCCCTCATTTTTAGTTTACAAAGAGAATTGCCACTGGGTATTTCCAGCCCTTCCTATGTGGTGACAATCTCTTATTAGAGGTTTTTTCCATCTGTGCTACCAGCTATGACTGGCTCTGCTAATAGAGGTATGCAGGCACCTTCTGTGCCTTCTGCTTTTAACTGTTTTAAATAATCTCCCCATACACACACATTAAATAAGCTTCCTGTACGTGAGTTTTGTCCATGATAAACGTGGCTTTTAAGTCCAAACCCCAAACCTGCTCTGCACCAGGCTATATTAAGCCCATCTAAGCAAGACTTTTCCTAGTGAGCAGAAGGGGGAAAAGTCTCTGTGGCTGCCGCACTGTCAGCCTTCCTATCCAATTTAATTAGTTCTGTGAAGCTCCTTGACTAAATTTGCATATAATTTATTCTCCCCTCCCTTTCCTTGTTATGTGTGTTAATTATTTTCGTGCAGAACCCTCGGGGCTGCAGAGGAAGGCAGATCTGGGTGAACATCTCTGCCTGCAGCAGGTGCCCACCCCAGGGAGGCACAGCCCTGAAAGGGACAGGAGGAGGTTCTGGGTGATAAATCCAAAGTTAGCAGGGCTGAAAGGCAGCCATGGAGCAGTGGGACACTGCTGGCAGTCTGTGTCTTCTGTGGGTTTCTGCATACTTATACAGAGGTTGATGGGAAGTGGCTTTATGAAACCACATCCTGCTACTGGTTTAAGGGTCAATCCTGTGTCAATCCCCTCAGGATTCCAGGCTGGAGAACAAAGATTAGACTTTAAGAGAAATAAAACTGTAGCTCTACATTAAAGTGGTTTTTAGGGGTGCTTATGGGGAGTGCCAAGCCATTGCCTGGGTACAGCCTGTGCTGGGGACAGTGGAACAAGATGTCACCACCAAAGACAGTGACAGGGACAAAATCAGCAGCAGGCTGAAGACTGATGCTCCTGTCATTTCTGTTGGGGCTGCTGGAGCAATAACAACCCTCCCTCAAAACCCAGGGGCTGAGGAGAAACCTGCAGAAACCAGTTTTGTTTATTTGTTAGATAGAGACACATGAAGTGAAAAGCTGGCTGTTTTATACCCGTGTCTAAAGCACACAGGTCATCAATCAGGACTGAGTTTCACAAGCAGTCATCTCCTTTGGAAAGAGGAGAGTGCTACTGCCTGGCCACAGGGCAGGGCCAGCAGTGACCACAGGCTCACAGATCCCCCTGCTGCTTCTTTCCTTGTGAGAAAGTGAAAAACTAAAATCAAATTTAAAAAATCTGCCTACATGCTGACAGAATAGCAGATTTCCCCCGCTAGCTTGATTGCAAAACCTAGGTTTATCTCTACCTTTCCCTTCACATTTATTAACTTGCTTACAGGGACATGGAGGAATTCAGATCAGCACCCTCTTTCTCTGTGTGGTGGAGCCCTGGCTTGACAAGACAAGGAAGGAGACTGCTCACTGCTCTGCTGTGCATCCAAATGAAGACAGCAGCAATCTAGTTCTGCATGATAAGCATAAAAATTGGTCATTTTATGCTAGATCATCTCCTGTTGTGCAAGGTAAAATGGTTTCACATATCTGTATGCCAGAGGCAGAAACACTTAAACACAGTCCAGAGGAATATTTCAGTATCCCCCTAAGTAATGACATTACTGATAACTACCAACTAGCAGCCTATCTTTGGCCAGCGGTTTCTACTAAATTTATCAGTGGAGAAACAGTTTGTGGGAGCTATTGCATCTTGATTTTTTTATTAATCCATCTGTACAGCTCTGTTCTCCCTCCGTGGTGAATGTCAGCTATGGGAATTTCAGAGTGGACAGAGGAAACACCAGGTCTGGAAGGCACAGATTGCTGGCTAAATAAACCTTCCCCAGGAAAGCATTTGGGTAATCATGGAATCATAGAAGGGCTTAAGTTGGAAGGGACCTTAAAGTTCCAATCCCTAATGGGAGCAGGGTTAGAGGAAAGGGAAAATCTGCTTCCAGACACAAAGAGAATTTAGTTTAAATTCCTCAGGCAATGGAGCAGAGATTTTTAACATGTGACATGAGAAAATGATTTTTTTTTTTGAGTGATTTGTTTACTGCATAATTTAAAGGAAATTTTTTGTCACCCTTTGCTACATAATTGAATTTTTATAGTGCTGTTAATAAAAATGTACATCAAATGTGACAATTATTATTCTTCAATGGATTTTTATATTATTTCAGTCAGAGAGAGATACAAGAAAGAATTAAGGATAACTAAAGATGTATTCTGAAATAATTTCCATTATTTAATACTCCTTAAAATTGGCGAAATAGTTGGATGTCTTCACTACTTCTGTGAAGTAATTCTGGATTTTCAGAGAGTTGATGTATTTTAACAATGGTAAAAGAGGGGCCAATCCTGCAGTCACATTCAGGTAAAAATTCCATTTGTTTCCAGAGGAGTTTTGTCAGCTTGGGGAGACAGCTGCATCAAGATGCATAAATGTATGTAAAAAAATGTCAGTTCCAGTATGTCATTTGTTTGAGTGTTCAAAACAGCATTATCTTTTCATGTACCATAGAGTGAGGCAGTAAATCATTTTTAAAAGGTTTGGAGTCACAGAAAAATACATTTGACCCTTTGTGCTTGAACCTGGCCCCTTACCTAAGTCCCTGCCCAGGTTTCTGGGAACATGCCCCAGAAAAAGCTGCAGAATTTCCTTGTAACCATGAATGCAACAGTGCAAATCTCTACAACTTGCCTTTATACTTCATGAGATATAAACTGATGGGGCTCAAAATATTTTTTCTTTGTTATTTGTGGGGAAAGAACGGACACATTAAATATCTGACATTAGATTTATTAGGGACAGTAGTAGTTTCCAGCTGAAGCTTTTCTTGAAAGTATATTTATCCTTTGAAGAAGAAACAGCATTATTTCTGGAAGGCAGAAAACAATGATTTAAATATGTTTTCAGATAATGGAACCACTTTGTTAATGAACAGTAATTTTCTCACTACCTCTGGAGGAATTAAGCCCATGGATTATATAATACATCTGTGAAAGCTTATCTGATCGCCCAGTAATTGTGACCTCATTGTGAGTTGTGCAATTAGGCATTAAGCCACTATTTGGCACCACAATTAATTGTGTTTTACTTTTCTGATACGCTTGTTGACGACAGGGAGGAAAATCACTGCTGGCAGCAGAGGGCTGGAGGGGTGGCACAGTCTGAGCGTTGTCCCCATGCAGCACTGCAGGTGCCCCTCTCCAGTGTGGAGGAGATAACTGAGCAGGCAAAGAGCTAATGACAGCAGGGAGACTCTCACATCCACTGTGAAGGGTTCTGGGATGGGCACCAAAGCCCCCCTGCTTCCAAACCCATGTGTAGTGATGAAAGGGGCAGATGGGTTCAACATGCGAGGGAAAATCTGAGGATTTGTCTTTAGGATACAGCTTTCCGTGTATAAGTGGTTGTCTGGAAATGTGCAAGGCAACAACATGTTAGAAAAAATTATTGGGAAATTGTGACAAAAATACAGATCTTAGCCAAGTTGAAGATAGTTTTGGGGACCTATTGAGAAAGATAAGAACAAGATAAGCAAAAAAGCAATGCATACAAAGTCAAATAACTCCTCACTTGGAAGGGTTCTTAACACTTCTGACCCTCTAATGTGACAAAATCTTCAGCTGGCCAAGAGCCAGGACATGCATACCTGGAGCCTCAGAGAAAGCAGGGATTTGGCAATTGTTCATGGCAGGAACCCATGTGGTCACAGCATTAATTGCACTGCAGGGATTCACATGTGGCTCTCCTGTAGGGCAATTCATTTTAGGCATCTTTGCGGATCCACGGAATTTTCTTGTCCTTCCCATTGAGGACTTGTGCTGTGCATTGCTGCCTGCCCTGGCAGTGCCATCCTGCTTGCTGCACAACCTGGCTGAGCCTGTAAGTCAGCTCTGAACTGAAGAAAAGCCACAGGTCCCCCTACATTAATGTGCAAGGACCAGAATGAGCAACAGGATGGAAAAAAAGAGATTAATTTTTTGGTTCCTTCATGCTGAGAGAAGCAAGAAGCGTAAGTATCCACCGTGACTGATTTCATTAATGCAAGTAGGGAAGTATCAAAGGCTTTTTATTGTGGTGCAGTCATCCTTTCTCAATTAAACATGCTTCCTCTTGGACCTCCTCCCTGTTGGACTCTGCCATCTTTTGGGTAGTACATCAACAGCACACTCTTTTCTGTCGTGATCTATTGTACCCGTATATCTTCAGAGTGAGCTTTCTTTCTAATGATCTATTAGTGAAATGCATCATTTCAGTGAGGATGATGATGATGATATACTACTCCATGGATGATGCCATCGAAAGGAAAGAAAAGGTCAAACAACAAATTCAATAGAGTTATTGGATTAAAGTCAGGCAACACATCATCTCCAAGGCTGCCTTCCTAATGCCAAAGAGGATTGCTGATACAGGCAGTGCATTCTAGGGACCATTTCTTTTATGACTGTGCCTGAACTGATCCCTGAACCAAGTGAGGGCAGTACTTTGTATCATCTCAGTTGAGGAAATACAAAAGTATTTTTGTGTTTGAGACTTTTCATGTGGCAGGTTAAACATGAAGTCCCCAGCACTGTGTATCTTCTGCTCCACTGGACAGACTTCTGCCTTCTGGGTGCACATTCCCAAACACTGCATGTGTCTCTCTGCCTTGGCTTCTAGAAGCTGCACCTGTGTGGATCCTGATCATTTGGTTCACTGCAATCATATAAGGTGCTAGAAAATAAGGTTTTTTCGTGAGTTGAAATTACCAGTGTAGGGTTATAGAATAGCACCTACAAAACTCTTGTGTGACCGTGTTCGCAGGGGTCTCAGGTTGAGGGAAGAGACGAGGATCTGACTCCATGTTTCAGAAGGCTTGATTTATTGTTTTATGATGTATATTACATTAAAATTATACTAAAAGAATAGAAGAAAGGATTTCATCAGAAGGCTAGCTAAGAATAGAATAGGAAAGAATGATAACAAAGGCAGCTGTCTCAGACTCTCTGTCTGAGCCTGCTGACTGTGATTGGCCATTAATTACAAACATCCAACATGGGCCAATCTCAGATGCACCTGTTGCATTCCACAGCAGCAGATAATCAATGTTTACATTTTGTTCCTGAGGCCTCTCAGCTTCTCCGGAGGAAAAATCCTAGGGAAAGGATTTTCCATAAAAGATGTCTGTGACACTCTTGCTTTATTGTGATCATTTCCCTCATGAAGTCTGAAAATGTATTTTACTCACTCTGCCTCTTTTCCACAGCATTCAAAACCCTGCTATGCTCAGGTTGAGCCAGAAGTATTTGCTGTACCTTAGAGTGAATTTTAAAAACATGATATGGTTTTTTCTTGTCTCATGGATCGTATTTATTTTCTTGAAGTCCTAGAATTTTTCTATGGAAGGACACTGAGAGACAGTGTCCTAAATAATGTGCAGAGCTGTATCCCAAAATGGCTTAATTGTTTAATGTCTACTGAAATGTAAATGAAGCTTATGAGAGCACTAAGAGATTCATCTATCCATCCAAGGTCAATATATTGAGTAAGGTGCAATTTGCTAAGAGGGGGAGGGGAGGGCTCTTCCAATGAATAATCTTTATTTTCAGAAAAAGGCTTCAGGCTTGTTACCCCTTTCAAGTCCCCATATTTGCATTTGCTGATAATGATGAATGGTTTTGTAGTGCCAAGATGTGACATCTGACTGCTTGATTTTGCCATTTCATGTGTGAGACTGACATGCAATGCAGCTGCTCAGACAGTGGGAATGTGACCTGGCACTGGCCTTGGAAAATCAGAAAGGACGCTTTTGAAGCTGCGGGAGTTCTGCACTGTATGTATGGACATTTCAAGAAGCTGAGGGTGGTTGGTGCCAGCAACTGAACCATTAACACTCCATTTTCTATACAGCTTGGCATGTACTGGCAGCTCTGTCTTTACAAGGGTGGTCAGACATGTCCCAGTTGGAGTCTGTGTGTGGGGAGTGCTGCAGGATAAATTCAAAGCAAATTGCATGCACTTCATCTGTTTCACCAGGCTTTCTCCATTTGGGTTTGTTTATTTTTCTCCATTATTTTCCATTATTTACACAAAAGAATGACTATTATTAGAGAAATTGTACAGTTCCCTGGAAATCTTTGCACTCCCAATTCTCTGCCACCCAGCCTAAGCCTACTATGAGCCCCGTGGAAATTTGGTGCTTTCTCCACCAGGTCTACAAGACTGTGATCACCACTTTAACCAACAGACACTGAAATTGCAACTACCAAGTCTCGTCTCACAGGTGGTGAGGCATTTTCTAACCTTATCCTTTCTTCCCTTCTCTCTCTTTTCCTTATTCATTTTCCTAAGTGCTATTTTGATGCTTTTGGATTACTATATTACTGTAGATAATAATAACCATAATGGCTGCACACCTGCTTTCCATAGCTATCAGATTGTTCTAAAATAAATCCTACACACATATATATATTTGTAAACACTGATCATTCAGAGTCACTTCACTGTAATCCACCCCAAGGGATATAAACAGGAACCTGGGTTACCCTCACCTTCATTGGGAGAGCTCATAACAAGGAGAAGGTAGAAAAAAATTCAACCTGTCTTCAGCTTCCTGAAAGATGCAATGGCCATCTAATGGCCAGGAACAACAGTTTTGAGACCTCCAATTCTTGTGTTCTAGTCAGAGGTAGCAGAAAGAGCACTGAATGGGAATTCCAAGAAATTTATTACAACTCAGAGGGAAGTAGGAATGTAAGGCAGCAAAGTCACAGAAATTTGCCAGACACAGAATAATTCCTGCAGAAGAAGCTTAGAGACTCTTTTAGCACTTTTGCCAAATTCCATAATCTTCATGTCACTTTCTTTTGTTTCAAGAAATGTATGTTCAGGAATGCTGCTGCTTCCTAATTGAAGCTGTTTTAAACAAGTAGAACTGCTTCAGAGTAAAGTATGATTTTTCTGAGTTGAGTTTGGGCATTTAGCAAGATAGAAAAATGAGAAGTCAGAAGGTTTGCTTGGTTTTAAAAGTTTGATCAATTTTCTGATAATGGCATGTCAAACTTGTAAAATTACACAATTCTGTTTTATGACAGTATTTTCAGCCATTCCAGGGTTGATTCTAGTTAGAATGAAAGTGAGAACCAGTTTAACACATAGAGATGTATTTCCACAAATCACAGAGCTAGTCCTAGGAAGTATGGGTCTACACATTCACAGCAGCAAAAGCTGGTATAAATGCAACTACAAAATAAACACTGGAAATATATGGATGTATGGATAATAAAACAAAAGATCCTATACCACAGGCAAGCAAACTCTAAGCATGTCTATGGTTTTCTGGTGGATATATTATCTATTTCACTAAATGCTTTTTTGAACAGCCACAATACACCAATTAACCCTTTAAGAGACCCAAACACACATCCCTATACTATACAGTTGTAAAAATTTCCTAAGAGCAAAACAAAGGCTCATAATTATCAGAGAACACTTCCAGTATAACGAATTAATAACACCTTGGTATGAAACATTTGTAGATGCATTTATCTCAGTTTAACCATCTCCTAACAGTGCAGTGACTCACTCCACATTGCCAGTGTCTGCCCATCCCAGAGCCTGTGAGATGCAGCATCAGCTCATTGCACCTGTAGCCTGATTTTGCAGTTTGGCAAACTTTCTCTTTAAAAATAAATAAAAAAATGAATGGAAGAAGTGTCATCTTGTCACTTATGGTATTTGCGTCACTTTGCAGCTGTGTTGACTTTTAAGTGAGCAGCCAGTGATTTTTGAGTTAGCTAGGTGAAGTGGAAAAATGATGATGGATCCAGCAGTCTTTTGTCACTTTTGGGCCTGAATTTTCCTGATGTCTCTGTGAGTGCTGGCTGTGTATTCCCTGTCTGTAGTGAAAAATAGATTCCAGTTCAGGTCCTGCTGGAAGAAAAAATCTGGGCCATTTAGTTTCACATCATTTCCCCTCAATTCCCCTTTATAATGAGTGTTAATAAATAACTTGGGAAAAAGGGTTCATGATCTTTTATCACTCAAATGTGCAACAATGAAAATTAAAATGGAGGAGAAACCGATAAAAATCCTAATACCTCATAAACATTCTTTATCTAAAACAATGCATAATAGGAAATAGAAGCAGCCCTTAATGGGAAGATTTGGAGGTTTGAGACCAGTCTTGATTAGGCTTTTTTGCCCTAATTTGTTGTACAGCTTATAACATTTCTTTCAAGGCAGAATAATATAGGTCAATAGTTGACTTAAAAATCTTTAAGAAGTGGGATGATTAGTGATTGAGCAAGAGCCATTAGCCAGTGCACAAACTCGTGCTCTTTCAGACATGAGCTTGTCTTTGGGCAAGGAGCATAAATCTAAAGCTTCAAACTCCATTGTTTGCATAAAATAGATCAATACTCAGCTCTACTGAGAGATGCATCGATTTGGTCCAAAGGAAGGAGGGACTGAGGGCTGCAGGCTCTTTTTTGATCTGGTTTTCTCTAGGAAATGCTGTTTATTGTATTGTGTGTGCCTGCCTCCCAATTTTAACCAGATTTGAGAAAGATTTCAGCCAGTGTGGAGGATGTTAAAGATATTGGGGTCTGACAATTTCTGTGAAAACAAGAGGTGTAGTTTGGAAGCATGAGTGAGGATACCAGGTACTATCTGCTTGCAGAACAGAAACTTCTCCAAGGTTCTTGGGGCACATTTTCTGATTTGTCCATCCATGGAGAGCTGCTCACAGCCCTTGTTTGGCTTGAGCTCAGGCCATTGCTCAGCCTAAGTTTTCATTTCATGCAATACTAGGCAATAATGAGCATGAGAAGTTGACTGCTCAAGGTCCTAACATTCCTTTTGTAATCAAAGGAGAAAATTCCGTTTTCCTGTCCTGTCTTGCTCGTTTTGGGTCTAAGCAATTTGGAGATTTTTTGCTACAGTATTAAGGCCAAGGAACTCTACACTGGCTGAAGTGTTGGGATGCCATGGAAATATGGATAATGTGTGTTCATGTACTCTCCTGTTTACTCATGTCCTTCTCTCCACCTCCAAGAAGAAAGGAAACTCCACCTCTTTACTTCACATAATCCAAGAGCAGACAGCATTTCTCCCCTTCTGGCCAAAATGAAAAATGAAATGGGTAACCATAATTCTATCCCTGCAGAATTGTCCCAGCTTTCCCAATGAGTAGATGACTTGAAGCAAAGCTCTCTTTGGCAAGCAGTGACTTCCCACGACCTGTGTTTTCCTGCAAACCATCAATCCATGAGCTTTTGGACAGAGGAAAATATATACACAAGACAAAGCAAAGTATATAAGGTGCTGCAATTGGCTTTTTAGGACCATTTAAAGGCAGCACCCGGGTGGAAGAAAGGTGTGGGGGATGCTGAAGTGTAACGTTTTGTGTTAATAATCACTCACAGTTTTCTTCTGCAATCTTCCTCCTGCAGTTTCAGTCATTAAACGTGAAATTGGGCAAAAAGATTTTGATGTTGCTTTCATCTGCACGTGGTGGGAAAGGCAGTGGGAGGAGAGACAGCTCAGATCTAGACTGGAGCACCTCTCCTGCCATGCATACTGGGGAGGCAGGCAGGAAGATGCTCACAATTAGCAATGAACATTACCATCAGGCAATTGATTTATAAATATTCCATGAAACAGGGCCCTGGATTGCACAAGCAACAGCAAATATTGTAGCAGATTTATTAGTGGAGCATGAAACATTTATATTTTTCAGATGACAGGACAGATGATGACTGTGTTATGCTAGCAGGCAGGATGAACCTCATTCGAAAAGTGCCTCGTAGGTGATGGGTGGATATGACAACAAGATGAATTAAGGTCTTTGAGCATCAAGGTGGTGTGATAGACCCTGGGAATTGAAAGCTAAATACCAGTGGTATCCTTCAGAAAGCTCAGCTGAGCTTTCTTTGTGTAAGTTGAGGTACAGCCTTGATAATTGTGCTGCCCCAGTGACATTGGCAGGGACTGAATTTTCCTGTCATCTTTCAGTGGGGTGGTTTACCGGAATAAAGGTTTAGTGCTACAAATTAGGGAAGAGATTGAGAGAAACTTGTGTTCCCTAAAGATCTGGACTTCACAAAAGGGCTACCTTGAAAGGGTTTCGAGACAGTGACAACTTCCTTTTCTGCTGTTCATTAAATGCACTGCAGCCCAAACATGTCAAAGAGCTGCACTGTGGTGGCTTCTGTACAAAAAGCTGATGGGAGGGAATTGCTGAATAAGATCTGACTTGGAGCTGCAGTCCAGGTAGCACTAAAGAAGTAAGTAATTATAGAAAGTACATCACTTAAAGATCTTTGGAGTTACTGGTGCTTAATTACACCATGTCAGTCCTCAGAGGGACAGGAAAAGGCCATGGAGTAGAATCAAACAGGACTTTCCCCTCAGCCATCAGCTGCTCAGAGGGAGAGACTGGCATCTTTATCTCTTCTGCACTTTGTATCCCCTTCTAGATTTTGCCATTTTGAGCTGACACCTTTTGTGATATAAGCACATTTCCAGATGACAGATCTTCCTACCTTTCATTCTGTTACCACATTTAAATACATTTCCTTGAAGCAGCCCAGTATGTGAATGAATTTCATGGCTCCTTTCAAATGGATATGCAGGTGGCTCAAAACAGTGCTTGAGATGGCAGCTAGGCTGACTTATACCCTGGGAATGTGTCCCCTGTGAAACTTCACTCTATACATCAACATCATCTACCTTTCTCATTCAGATACTTTGAACTCAGCCACATGCTGACAAATCGCAGTGTCTCTTTCCCACAGAGAAGGGAGGAGGAGGTGGTGCACCTAGATGCACTTTTTCTATTTTTTCTCAAACATCAAACAAATTTTGTCTTTTTTTGTAGTATTCACTAATTATAAAAACTATAGAGTTTTTATAGAGTTCACTAACTCTGCAAAATAAAAAATAAAATAAAATCCAAAGCCAAAATTTGATGTTTTCCCCCTTTTTTTTTGCAGTATATAAAATTGTCCATTGTTGTTTTAGTCAGGCTTGAACTAATTCATGCCAGTGTCTGACCTTCTTTCCATTTCACTGAAGAATGAGTTGCTGTTATACACTATAGTTAGTCAATTCAAATTTGTCTAGTTCCACTGAGACACTCATTTATCTCCCCTCCTAGAAGCCGCAATCATTCATAACCAGCACTAAAGGGTTGTATCTTCATTTTACCAATGATCTGAGCTTCATGATGAATATTCTTATTGCTGGGAGACTTGAGGAGATAATGGGAAGCCTGCAGGACTTGAGCAGACTCCCTATCCTTCACCACTACTACACAGAGGCTGTGTTGGCTGCAAGCAAGCTGTGAGCCCTTGAGATTTAGCCTATTTCCATTTCCAGGCTTGTTGGCTCCAGCTGCAAGCACTGCTGAACTAGTAGGAGGAAAAAAAATATGGGAAAATGTTAGAAAAATCTGTGTTCCAGGTTAAGAATGGGACAAAGGTTTAGTCTCTACAAGCTCATGAGGATTAAAAAAAAATGAAAAAATTTGAAATTATGACTTAAAATAATTTGTTCACCCCTGAGAGGTCATGCAGGCAAGGCTGTCCCTTGGCACAGAGCTTCTCCCTGCTATGCCTGCTGTCCTGGAGCACCTTTGGCATTCTGCAGTGTCCTCCCTCTGGAGTCTGTCCCCATTGCTCTGGCTGACCACTGCAAGGAGACCTGAGCAGAGCTAAAGAGTTCCCCAGGAGAAATTGTCTTTCACCTTTGTGACTACTAACAGGCAATACTTCTCCTCCTTTGAGCAAACCTGGAATTTCTGGCACAGAAGAACAATATTTCTTGGGTTTTATTTTAGGTCTATTATGTATTATATCATCCTGTGGTTTTGGGCCTGTGCCCTCCCTCCTCACTCAAGATATGAGGATCCCATGCTTGTCCTACATTTCTTAGTCAAACTAAAGGTTATAGGAAGAAATAACTTCTCTTAATTTTGAACATTTGGGAGAATTGGAAGAAAAGCAATGAACTTTTGGTGTTCATTTCCCCGTGGAGAGTGTGGCATTGTGAGTAATGCTTATGGATTCATTTATGTGGCTTAATTCATCCCCCTGGACAATGGATGTAATCCTGATTTCAGTCATTTTTTCATCAAGATGTAAAATAATTTTGTGTGTTTTTAAGGAGTGTTTAAACAATTGGATGAAAGGGCACTGATGGCTAAAATGGGTTTGCTTGAATCTGCTAGTGCAGGATGCTCAGTGCAATCTCAATTGCCTTTTGTGCCCGGCACAATGCACTCCCTGTTTATTTGCTCATACCGGGAAATCTGGGACTAGAAGTTACATGTTTGGCAACAAGTAGGTCTCACAGGAGTTTGGATGTCAGAGCAGAGTGGGCTTTCATTGAGTAATGGAGAGGAAAAAGGGAATGAAGTCCTAAAAAGGTATTTTATGAAATTCTTCCCATGAACATTGTGTTATTAGAGTAGCTAGTGAGTTAAAACAACATTTGAAATCCCAACAAGCCAAGGAAGATCATAAAACTGCAAGGAGCAGGCTAAACAGCACACAGCACACAAACACTGTAAATTAAGACAAAGCAAATGACTGTAAATGCCAGCAGTCCCTAAAACATTAGGGGCTAATTTCTAACAAACCATTAGCTGCACAGGGAATTGTCAAACATTATTAAATATAATCTGCTGCATCTGCTTTATTATAGAATTCATTTGGCACATATGCTATTTATGCTGTACACTACTCTTTTTTTGCTATATGTAGCGCTTTTTTCTTTAATCCTTACACGCCACCCCAGCACGGTACAGCAAGTGAATTTGGATTTATTTCACTTCTGCTGTAGGAACTCAGTTTGTGTGTTCTCATTCACACATATGTGGACCAGTTTCCCTCCTGCCCTAGACCTCCTCCCACAAGCAGCTGCACTTGAATGTTTCTGCAGTACAATCAGCATCCAGCCCTCAGAAATGCTCTTTCAGCTGCCTAATGCTGTGAATGCATGTGTGGAGAACATGGTTTGCAGCTTTGCAGGAACACTGTTCCCATCAATATCATTGTGCCATTAATATTTAAATGGACCCATGCTCTGAATTGTACTGGGGGTTTCTTTTGAGCTAATATTCAAGGAGTAGGTGATGTCCTGTAAGCACTGCTATCAACCACATCAGCCAGCCAATGCTGTAATCTGGATCAAAAATAATAATGTCATCCATAATGCTGTAAAGATTTATTAGTTGTGACAGATCTATACATTAGCAAATCACTACATGGCCCTGAATGCCAAGTAAACAGAGCCAGTCTCATAAGGAACAGTGCAACCTTTTGGGAAACCTATTAGGGAGTGTTTCACACAGGACAAATTTGCTCTGAAAAGAATCCAGGTGTTGGTGTGTGTTCACAAGTGATGGATGGCTGTCTGTCCACTCTTTGTCTTCCCAAGTCAGGGTGGGGATGGCTGGTAAACCAGAATGGGCACTCTAAGTGTTTTCTGGTGCAGTTCTGAATCGTGTTCTGCTGTAGCTTGAATTTGTTCTGATTTGGTTCCTCCTTTTCTTCTACAGAGAACTTCAGGATAACTCACATTGCAATGCTTTGGGAAGATGTCCCAGTTAGGACAACTTTTCAGCTTAATTTGACCCCTCCACTACAATTTTTTATAATTTCCTATCTTGGCAGTAAGGTGATCCATTCCTACCTTGGCAGTAAGGTGATCTTTCCTGATACTCATTTTGACAGCTTTTACCAGTTGGATGTACAACACATAAAGTCAGAATTTTCTTTGTCATTATAAAGTTTTAAAAATATGATTAAACTAATGAAAAATACAGGCTTAGATTATCCATTCATGCTCATCTCTTTCTCTAGATGATCCCTAGACACTGGCCTTCACTTGCCAAAGTTTTAAACAAGGTTCATACTCTTTTCCTCAAGCTCAGGGTGAACTTACTGTGAATATACACCAACATTTATCCCTTTCCCATACTCTAAATGGATCTTTGTCTGTCTGAGAGCCATCATAATCCCAACAGTGTATGACTGTGGGAGGAATAAGGTAGAACTGAGGGTTTATCCCTGGACTTTTCATTTTTAGTCACTAAGCTGGTGCCAGGATATGGAAGTCTCAAATCATCAGCTACCAGTTTGTGAACAGCTGATTTTGTATGGTCTTCAGGGAGTATCAGCCTTTGCCAAACATTTGTGCAGGAAGTGGAAAAGTAAAAAAGCTGAGGATCATCTGGTGATCCAATTTGTCAAAGATTCAAAAAATTGATTTTGACTAATTTCATACTTTGGAGAGAACAAGATGCAATTCCTATTCACTGATGTCCTGTTTTGTCTTTTAAAATACTATAAAAGGTTTTATTAAAAACAAACAAACAAAAAAGCTTAGATATGTGTGAAGAACACTGAAATGCTCTCCCTCCATTTTTTGAATGTGAGTTTAATAAGATGTTTGAGATTTTGGGTTGGACTTGAGCTGAGACAGAAGGTGAAGTATTGAGTCCTCCATGCTCTGCAGACTGAGGGATCTGTTTTCTTCCTGGGAAAAAGTTTCATTGTCAAAGTCATCACTCTCCTGGTGGTCTATTGATCCAGGCTGACCATGTCCTGGACAGCTTGAAAAATACAACAGGAGCAGATGAACAGGTTTACAGCCTACTCTTTCTCCTGAAACATGCAATTTCTGGAGCTTTAATGGAAAATATGTTAGGAAAATATTTTTTGTAGTACTTGTAGGTATAGAGCCCCTGATGTTTTGGGGGGAATGTATCATAAGTTATGAATTGCACCTCTGAGGCAAAATCCAAGCACTAAAATCCTCTTTTTAAATATGAGAAAATGAGATCAGGTTTTATGTAAGGACATCTGTCTGCCCAGTGATGGAGCTCAGGACTGAACCTTGTCTGCTGTTCACACTCCAGGTACAGAGCTGCCTTTTCTACCTGTCCTACACACAGACAGAATCCTACCAGGGTTTGGGAACCTTAATTGATGTCACATGTAACAATTGACAAATTTCCTACTTGCCAGTGGAATATGAGAATATAGAGGAGTGTTGAATATCTTTAGCATCTTTATTAACTGTGTATTAAAATATATAAAGAGTTGACAAATTGTATCTACAAGTAATTCTAATTGAGATAGGAAGATTTTTTTTTTTTAGAGGATGTTATTGTCTAAAATACCCCCGGAGCACTTCTGTGTCCCAGGTTGGCCTCATGGTTGGAGTGAGCCCCAATGCCATGGGATAAGTGGGACAGTTGATGCAGCTGTGGGATGAGACCAGCTTGCTCAAGGTTTCATCTAGTCATGATTGAAAACCTCTAAGGGACAGCACAGCCTCTTCAGGGTAACCTGTTGCTGTGGAGAGCAAATTACAGCAACAGGTTACCTGAAGAGGCTGTGCTGTCCTTAGAGGTTTTCAATCATGACTAGATGAAACCTTGAGCAAGCTGGTCTCATCCCACAGCTGCCTCAACTGTCCCATTATCCCATGGAAATGGGGCTCACTCCAACCAAGAGGCCAACCTGGGACACAGAAGTGTGGGGGTATTTTTCAACAGGAGAGTGAGGATGTGACAGGAATTATTCAGCAACTTCACAACAGAGCTAGGATGCAAGTAAAGAAACCATGACTGGGACTTTGCTGATCAGCTTGTCAATATTACAAAAAACAATCTTTGTTTTCCCTCCAGAGAGACTTCAGGCTAAAGAAAACCTTTTTGCTTTGCTTTGTCATTCTCTTGCTATACTAAAAGCAGGGCAACCCTGACAGGGAGGAGAAAAGACGAGGAGGACTCCATAATATCAGAAGGCTAATTAATGACTTTATCATACTACATTATTCTATACTATATTACACTGGATTTGCACAAGCACTCAACTCAACTGAACTGCACAGAATCTTGTGACTGTCTGCTGACTGCACACGTGCCTGGCCCTGCTAGGCCAAGGAAACAAAACACCATCACTCTGGGTAAATAATTTCCATATTGCATTCTACTTTTGCACAAACACAGGCGCAGCAAATGAGATAAGAATTGTTTTTTCTTCCTCTGAGGTTCTTCACTGCGATTCCCAGAAATGTCCTTGGGAAGTTGTGCCTTGCTTTTCTTTATGAAGAAAAATGTGGCCGCGTCTTTCCCCTCCTGTTGTGAAGAGCCAAGAGAGCAGGATGTCAGCTGTGTTTTGAATTAGAAGAAGGTGCTCATATACCAGCTCATAGACCAGCACACACATTTCTAGATACATTCTTCTATACCAGGCCTTTGTATCTTGCTTCCAAGCACTGCTTGCTCTGCAAGCAGGGTGAGGTTGATACTGTACCAATATCCCCCCATGGCAGCCTCTATGGCTGGACCATCAAATCAGTGACACAGCACCAGTAAAAAGTCATTAATCTGTCTCCACAGTGACACATCTCCCACCAAGATACCTGGGCAAGGCACTGCTGAGAATCAAAGTTACAGAAGGTGGGGTTTTTGTCGCAGACATCTTCTATGGAAAATCCTTTCCTTAGGATTTTTCCTCCTGAGAAGCTGAGAGGCCTCAGGAACAAAATGTAAACAATGATTATCTGCTGCTGTGGAATGCAACAGGTGGATCTGTGATTGGCCCATCTTGGATGTTTATAATTAATGGCCAATCACAGTGAGCTGGCTTGGACTCTGTCTGAGACACAAGCTTTTGTTATCATTCTTTGCTATTCTATTCTTAGCTATCCTTCTGATGAAATCCTTTTTTCTATTCTTTTAGTATAGTTTTAATATAATATATATCATAAAATAATAAATCAAGCCTTCTGAAACATGGAGTCAATTCCTTGTCTCTTCCCTCAACCTGAGACCCCTGTGAACACGGTCACAGGTTTTATGCTGCAGTTGCTGTTTATGTTTGCTTTTTATACTTTTTTTTTGATGGTTTGTGGTTTTGTTTGATTTTTATTTTTAAAACCGGTTTTGCTGTCACATATGCTTAGATTATTATTTTGCTCTTTTGTGCACTGGTTCATAGAATTGTGGAATCATAGATGGTTTGGGTTGTAAGGAACCTTAAAGATCATCCAGCTCATCTTCCACCAAACCAGATTGCTCAGAGCCCCATTGAGCCTGGCCTTGAGCACCTCCATGGATGGAGCAGTCACAGCTCCTCTGGAAAACATGTGCCAGGGCCCCAGCACCCACACAGTAAAGAATTTCTTCCTTACATCCAACTGAAAAATTCAGTATTTCAGTTTACAGCTGTTATCTCGTGTCCCTCTTGTAAAATATATCTCTGGAAACAGATAATGGGTTAGGACTGAAAAAGAAAACCTTTAAAGCCTGGATGCAAGGTAACAAAAATGGTACTTACACATTCCTATAATGGGGTCATTTCATGAGAAATCCCCCAGCTCCAAACTCCCAGGAGAACTGTTTGTAGCCAGGGCTGAAATCCAGATCTGACTTCTCCACTCGGAGCTCACCTCTAATTATTAACAATCCTTTGCTGGATTAATAAACATGCCAGTGCAGGAATCTTGTTCTCATTGTACTTATTTTCTGACCTGTCTGTTTTAGCACATAACTTGAAAAAAAAAAAAATTCTAGCTTTACTTATTGTAGTATTTGAAAGTTCTGAAAAATTGCCTGCCACTAGAGGTTATTCAAATTCTGGTCTTGATGTATTAGCCTAGACAGTTTTAAAGCCATATCTACAGCGAGTAGTTAGCCATACTGCTGAACAGACATTTTTTTAAATGAACTACAAAGAATAGTCTATTGTGGTTAGCTTATTTTATTTACAGCATTTCACATGGTGTGAACATTAAAAATTTACAGAGTAATATTGATTTGCAACTTCATCAAACCATTTCTACCCAAACTACAGACCCGAACTGTTTCAGGAAAGGTGCCTCATTCAAATGGTTATTTGTGCTGCTCTGAGGGCTCTGTTCTGCCAGGCAGCCATAAATTCATCTCCTGGCAGAAAGTTAAAGAGGAGGCTCAGAAAGTAAATAATTGCCAGGAAGCATCAGGAAAGGAGTCTGCTAGTGGATGTGGGAGAGGAGGAGGAAACTGGTGTGGCTGGGAAGGGTTTAATGAATGAGTTTTCAGTGGGTCCCCCAGCCTGCAGGGACACAGGGTGGCACTGTTGTCAGCCACATGGCTGGCTCCAGAGCATCACCCATCCGCAGCTGGTGAGAAAGAATTTTTGTCATTTCTGTCACTCTCCAGGTTAAAAAAAAAATGCTAACAAATTTGAATAGACCAGAAAACCAAATGGCGCTGGGTAAGTGGCACACAGTTTTTTGCACTGACACTTCTGCCTGACAAGTGAATCACAAAATAAGAAAAGGGAAAAAACAAACAAAAAAAACCCTCTAAAAATCCAGAAAGCCAAGGAAATCCAAGTAACAAACAAAAAAATCCCACAAAAACAAAAATGTGAGTGATGGAAGTAAAGATGCCCTTCTCAACCCCATTAATGGGAACTTAATTAGGAGTAAAATTTATGAAAGACATAGGAAATGTGATCTGTTATCCCATTGGAGAAAACTCGGCTGCTTCAAATCTGTGGGAGAGCTAGGTGAGATTTGTGTGTAAAAAGATACATCTCCATCAGGAAAGATATATTGAAAACATCTGGTGAAGTTCTTTGGTCAGTAATCTGTATGTCTTGAAAAATTATATGTAGAACCCTTTTGGTCCCCTTTGTGGAATTAAATTGTTTTTCATGCCAATGTAGTAAACCAGGTTATCCAGCTTTCAGTCCCTCTGCTCACAAGTTCTGCTCAAGCTTTGGAGCTCAACATCCAGAATTTTAAAAGGAATTGAAGTTTCAGGATGACCAGACTTCACTTGTCAAGACAAAGGAGATGAAGTTCCAGATATTTTGGAAGTACTAAACCTAATTCTGCTGCTGCTAGCCTGAGTTGGATTTGTTTGTGGGGTTTTTGTTTCGTTTTTATTTTTGTTTGTTTGCTTGGTTGGTTTGGGTTTTTTTCCATGCTACTATAACCCAAACAATTTTACAGTAAAACTTTCAGATTTTCACCAAGGTAAGTTACAGCAGGATTGAATTTATCCTATTTAACCCACTACTCATACTAATTTACCAGTATAGCAAGGGCCAGAGTTACACTTAATTCACTTGAAACCATCCAGAGCAGGAGGGGTGAAAAAATGAAGAGAGGATTTGGTATCTCAGTCTAATACTGCTGAAAAAAAGCACATTAAAAGAAAATCTGGTAAGAGCAGACAAAACGTAGCTTGAAGTCTGTGGGTCAAATCCAACAAAGACCTGGACGACTGTGAAAGCTACACTGCAAGCTGTGAGGGGCTGAAGAGAAATTTCTGAGTAATTTTCAGCCATCTGAATGCATGGATTTCTCCCTGGAAGGACAAGTAGCAACAAGAACAGGCAAAGACAGTGTCTGGTCTCTGTGGCATCAGCTCCCCTTCATGGGCTGGCTGTGGGGGGCTCAGCACGGGGGGCTCTGTGCTGGGGGCTGTGAGAGAGGCAGCCAGCAGGAGAACATGTCAGTGCTGGTTTACAGCAGCCTCTTGCTCTGTTTTGAGGCCTTTGTCCACTGTCTAAATTACTCATGTGGGTTACTCAGCAGCTTGTGGGCAGATCTGAGGACACTCAGGCTCTTCAAGTAAATGCAGGTGATCGAGCCCATCAGTATAATCCATTACCTTCCCCAGCCTCATCTTTTAAGTCTCTGGTAATTTTTTTTTTTTTCATTGGCAAAGTAACTCCAGCACCCACAGTTTTGCTCTAGGGGATATATACAAGGAAGGAAAATTGTTCTTGTGAACACAGAATTGCTTTGGTCCATAAAATGGGGCATCCCAGAAAGGATTCATTATTTGTAATGGTCTTATAAGTGATAGTGAGATAAAAGCAATGTGAGATTTGAAACAACATGAGTGTTTTAAGGAGAGATCTGAGTGACAGGAGATAGTGAGAATACCTTCCTTCCCTTGCTGGCATTTCAGTGTGTTCATTGAATCAAAAGCATATTTACACTGGGGAGAGAAAAAAGGGAAGAAGAGGGAGAGGGAGAGGGAGAGGAAAGGAAAGGAAAGGAAAGGAAAGGAAAGGAAAGGAAAGGAAAGGAAAGGAAAGGAAAGGAAAGGAAAGGAAAGGAAAGGAAAGGAAAGGAAAGGAAAGGAAAGGAAAGGAAAGGAAAGGAAAGGAAAGGAAAGGAAAGGAAAGGAAAGGAAAGGAAAGGAAAGGAAAGGAAAGGAAAGGAAAGGAAAGGAAAGGAAAGGAAAGGAAAGGAAAGGAAAGGAAAGGAAAGGAAAGGAAAGGAAAGGAAAGGAAAGGAGAAAAAAATTGGTCATAATCTAGCTAACTGCTGTCAAAATTAATGGCAAAGATCCTGTTCAATGTTATCAGGCAGAATCAACCTTCTAGTGAGAGTATGCTATGGACCTGAGGTTGCCTGCAGTCCCACTCCCAAAGATGTAAAGTGGGGCTGCTTAACGAAAATGCAGGTCATATCACTGGGAAAATTATGCAGGAGGCAGTTGCATCTCTTCCCAATTCCAGTTCTTTATATTTTACAGAGATCTTTCTAAATGGTGCAGTTCTTTGCTACCTTGTCATACAAACTGCTAAAGGAGGGAGGGGGAAGAAGACAGTTCATTCTACAGAAGTAGGTCCACTGGAGAAGTATTTAGGTTTTATAAATAGGTCTATAAATAATACATTTCTATTTCTGCTGCTTTTATTGCTATTGATATGCAATATACTCCTCTGGGCTTAAATCTGCAGATATTTTTTTATTACTAGAGGTCGTTACCATGTTGCATTGTACAAACAGCACACTGCGTTCACCTCAGCAAATGTTTATTTTTGCACGCCTCAGTGCCTGCCTTGAAACAGCAGTGCATTGGGTGTTATCCGTCTCTTCTACCTGTCCTTAGATTTTGCTAAGTGCATACTTTTATGGATCAGTTGAAAAGCCCCAATCACTCTGTAATTTAAGATTTTATGCCTGAATGCTGGATGTCATCTTAATAAGTGTGGTGGCGTGTGTGTGAGTGTCAGGAGGTATAAAAGGAAATCATGCTTTGTTTCTGTGATGGATTTCTGTGACTATTTCATGATACTGTCTGTACTTTGCTAATTGAATAAGGATTATTTTGGAATGAGGAAATCTGTAGCTGCGGAATAAAATTCAGTCAATGCAATTAAAATGTTAACATGGATTGCTGCTAAAGATGCAATTTACTTTTTCTCATTGTGTGTAGAAAGGGCTGGGGTGGGTGGGTGGTCAGCTGCTGGGTTTTATTCTCTTCCAGTTTACAGCCTGGCATACCACTAAGTCTTCAATAATTACCTTTCTGGAGCTTGTTTTAATTGTATTGTTATACATGTCAAATCACTAAATGAGACACAAGGCTGCTTGCCTGCTGCTGTGTAACTACCCAGCACAAACTTGCAGCCTTCCCTAAGATATTCATGTGCTGGTTTCTGAATTTTGCCATGTGCTGCCTAATACATGCACAAACAGCCATGCTGCAAAATTGCTCTGAAGGTACAGAACTTGGATGTTTGTGGGACAGCAAAATCATGCTCTGTGTTCCTCCAGGTGTTGAGTCTGAACCAGGTGGAAGTTGGAGTGCAAACCAGGAGGCATTGGGCATCCCAAACTATTGTGGCATCACAGAAACAGAGAGCAAAGCTGTGGTTGCGTCCAAATCTATCTAGTGTTTGTGTCTGGAAGGTGGTGGAAACCAAAGAGATGTGCCAATGCGGCCATGAAGCCCTGAGACTACACCACCACTTCCAAGCAGGGTCTAATGACATGAAAAGTGCTTCCCTTCTCCCTTTTCATCACCTCTGTCACATCATCCTGCAGAGATCAACCCCTCGCTCACAGAAAGGTTTTCTCCTAAAATGTATTAACCTCATCTCTCTCTCGTGTCAGCACTCTAATTGAGACTTAATGTATTTACCTCTGCTTTTGTCACCCTCCTCCCTCTCCCCTTTTATGGGTACTGTGTTGGATTAGCATCCATAAGCACGGTGCCCTTTCCTGCCCATGTCAGACGGGCAGAGCGCTGTCAGTGAGACCCATCATTTAACCACTGGTGTTCTGGATCATTAGCACAGTGCCACAGCTTCACCCTCCATCCTGGTGCTTCCCTTTAAGTAGATTTCCCTGCATAAGTCTCATTTTCAAAATGATGGCTTAAGTGCACATGTTAATTGCGAGATTTAATTATACGGTGGCGGAGTTGTGAAATTTTCCTCCTAATTAACAAGGGAAAACTTGGCTCAGGAGAAAGAGTATAATGGGGAAATGCCTTTTGCATTTCATCATCACCAGTTCCTACACGTGGCTGTCGCAGTGGTGCATGCCCTGCATCATTGGCTCCCCTGGGTGAGGATGGATCAGGTGCAGGTGAAGGCACTGACAGGTACCTGCAAGCAAAGCAATGGTGCCAGAGCTGGAGGTGAGCACAGCCTTGGCACTACAAAGGACAAATATCCAGAGAGCTTCTGGGAGCTTCTTTTCACAGCCATGTTGACCTGAAGCAAGCAGGGTGAGGCCAAATCAATTTTACACTGAGGTTTCTTTCCAAATTGGCATCAAGAGATTCAGTTCATATTCATATCCAGGCTTCAGGAACTACATCCCAGCATTAGATAGGAATTAGAGACTCAGACAAAAAGATGCTTCTCCCATATGATGAGACTCTATTTCCACAGATCTGCCTGCCTCCTAATGAGCTTTTCTAAGGTGGGACAACATGCTTTCCCTCATCCTCTTTTTTTCTGTTTCTGTTTTCTTTTCAATTTTCTAGTTCCAGGAGTCAGCTGAAATATTTAGCCTTTCTGTTAACTCTCTTTTCTCTTTCCTTTCCCCAGGGCAGACTCTCAGAGAAGCTGTTCTGGCTGGGAGAATGAGCAGAGCAAACGTCAGTCTCAGTGAATGCAAATGAAAGAATATGAGGTGGTTAATGCCTTCCTTTGGGTAAGGCTCTCTCACAAGCCCATCCTAATCAAGCTGAAGGGGTACAAAGGTTCACATCAAGACAACCTCTCCCCTCTGCCTATTGCTTGTTCTCCCTTCCTTTACCCTTTGTCATTGCATTACGCCATGGGTTTTTATTTACCCTGATTGCCTCTGGTGCTAAATGGCTGATGCCCTCAGGCATTTGAAGCACTCGGCTCTTCCCAGCAGCTTTGGCTCCTTCTGCCCATGTCACTCCTCCCAGGGCTCCAGAATCCCACTTGTCAGTAGAAGAGACTTCTCAGGCCTGGCAATCACCTTTCAGCAAAGGAAGAGTGCCTCTGGGAATTCCTGGGAGACCAGGAAGGAGGAGCGTTGTGGCGACAGCCTACAGCTCTTTTGCAGAAGCTCAGTGTGATGGAATTCATCTTGTGTAATTTTGGAGACCCCATACAAGTTGAAATTGCCATGTTTCAGGATTTCCAGATAACTGGTTTGAACACAACTGAAAACTCACTCTTCTAACATATAAAAACATGTTAGTTTTGTTTTGTGTTTGTTTTAAATCAGAAATTGCATTGTAGTGTATAATACAACGTCCTTCATAAAACTAGCATTTAAATCTTTGATTTTGACCTGACCCAAAAAATTTGGATTTTTTTTTTTCTCTGACCTTTTGACAAATTCAAAGCACACCCAGGGAAAGTCCTGAGAGTAGTGGTGCATTCTTTTCATTCATCATGCAGTCACCTTATCTGACATTAGAATTTCATGTGCTTTTTCTTTAAGGCACACTGCTGGAATACATAATTCTGTATTCTCCAACTTCAGATAATGAATAATCATTTTCATGGATCAACCTAATTGGGTAGCTGAGAGTGTTGCCTACAACAGAGTGAAGAAATGTATGTATTCACAGTCAGACAACTGTTCATTAGGGGCCTGACCTTGGAGCCATTATACATACTGAGTGCTACTCACTAGAGGAGATACTCCTATTGTCTTCAGCACGCATATTACTACATAAAATATCATCTGCCAATGTTATGACTTCCTTAACATCCCAATATTTTCCACCTACAATGACACCTGGTGTAAATTATGCATGCAAATTTTTGACGGGAAGGCAGCGCTGGCAGAGGTGCTGCGCATTTTATCACATCTGCAGGAAAAATCCCTCCTGATGCAGCCGGCCCATTCCCACCCTGGAACTCAGATAATCACTACTGGCCTTGGGTATTCTCCCAGTCTGTTGCTGTGTGATTTAAAGTTTGTTTGCTTTAACCCCCTTGGGGAAACCTGTCTGCCCTTGCGCTGCAGGAGGAAATGGCCTGGCCACGCTGCAGCTGCCGGGGCAGGTACAGCAGCTGGGGGCTGTTAACACATTAAAATGCACTAATGCAATTGCAAGCAGTTGTTTCACCAGCCCCTCAGGGATGGATGGATTTGAATTGCAGATTCTTGTTTTCTCCTCTGGGTCTCTCTGTGGTTTTTTTCTGCCCATTTTTCCTCCTCTTATCCAGGACATGAAAGTCCCTCTCCCGCCCAGCCTGGTCAGTCTGAGCTCTGTGTGTGTCCTGCACACTGGCCACATGTCACATAACCCTGAGTAAGTAAAAATACCTGGAAAGGGATAGTTGGGAGCAAGCTGGTGCTTCCAGGCCAGTTCATGCACACATTTATACTCTTTCCTGTGGGAATTGACAGGGACTGGGCTGCATTATTGGGTCGCCTCCCTCCTTGCTGTGTTGGTAGTCAGTCACTCTTCTGCTGCAGCAGAGAACAAACAAAAGCTGTTTATCACCAGACACCCATGTAGCAGATCAACACATCATTTTTGTATTTCCCAGTGAATCCTTTCAATGGTAGGAGTGCTGGAGGCTCCTTTCTCACAGACCACACCAAGGTGAGAGGTCAGTCTAACATGGAACAAGAAGTTGTGTTTCAGGGATAGATAATCCTTTGAAGGGCTGGGATATTCAGGTTTTCTCTTCATTTTGCCACAGACTGCCTCCAGGACCTTAAATAAATCACTGATCTCCTGCCCTGCCTTAGTGCCGTATGACATGCTTGAGACCTGTATGCCCTGACAGAATATTTCCTGCTCTATCTCTGCTCTGTCTTGCCCTTTTCCATGGTTCAACCCAGCTGGAAATGAAGTACTTTGCAATTGCATGCTCACTCCCCTCCTCTGTAGTGGGATAGAGAGAAGAATCTAAAAAAGATAAAAGGTGGGCTGAGATAGAGAAGAAATAAAGTAAAATACAACCATCTCCATCATTAGCAGCACAGTAATGAAAAGGTGAGAGTAATAAGACCCAAAAGAAACAAGTGATGCACCATACAACAGCTCATTCCCTTCTGGCAGAAGCTCAGCTCATCCCTGAGCAGCATTTTTCCCCCTTTCTAGTGAACTCCTCCCAGTTTATATACTGGACATGATATCCTATGGCATGGAGTACCCCTTGGGCTGTTTCAGGTCAGCTGTCCCAGCTGTGCTCCCTCCCAGATTTTTGGGCAGCTCCTCGCTGACAGGGCATGAAACACTGAAAATTCCTAATAGTCAAGGAAGATAGTTACAAATGTCACTACTTAGCAGCAAATAAAACAGCAGTCTTTTATCAACATTATTCTCATACTAAATCTAAAGCACAGCTGCTGAGAAGAAAACTGACCCTATCCCAGCCAAAATGAGGACACTTTTTAGAAGGAGCCTGTGCTAACTCAACTGCTGCTCTGCAACCAGTGCTGGGATGGCCAGGCCCCTGCCTTGCCTTGCTCTGCTGTGCCCCAGACAGCAATAACCAGGCAGGCCCTGTATTTGCTTAATGCTTTGCTGTGTGACAGCTTTTCGATAGAGGGAAGCTTCGCGGGAGCAGCGGAGGTAATGAGCTCGTGTATTGGCTTAATATATCAGGGAAGAACATTCCCCAGTACAAGGCACCTTCTAACCGTGAGCCATTTGTGAGTGCTGGAGATGCTATCTGCTGCCAGCAAAGTGGGCTGGGGTTTAATATGTGAGGCATGTGCTGCTGTCAGGTTTTGTCAAAGAAAGGATGGCTTATCTTATCTTGTGATCGGGCAGCTCTGAATGAAGCCATGGCACAGAGCGGTGACATTGACACTGGAGGTGAGCTCCAGACTGTAGGGGGATAGAACATAAGTAAATAAAGGTGGTGTAGAAAGTAATCTTACACCCCTAAAGAGTTGCAGCTGAGCCAATTACTAAGGATTCGGAGCAGGCCTGATGTTAACAGGCCGCAGCTGTAGCCAATGAGAAGAGTTTTATAAAAGAGTGGATTGGTTGGCTCGGAGGAACTGGAGTCAGTTGGCTGCTGTGAGGACAAGGAAGTGTCAGTGCCTAGAGGAGATGACTATGAGAAACATCAAGGAGTTATGAAACTGGCAATATGGAACTGTTGCAATGTAATGACAATAGAACCCTTGCACTATAATGATAACACCAGACAGTCTTTCCAGGGAGAGCAGCTGCAAGGGGTTTGTGTCCAGCAGATCCTCTCCCCTCTCTTCTTTCTCCAGCGAGGAGCTGCCCAAGGAAATATGTTAAAACTGTTTTTACTGTGGTTATGTACAGGATCTAGTACCATTGAGTGTGTGTGTGTAGGTGCAGGGTGACCAGGTGTAGAAACCCAGAGCACTGGGAATATTTCTCTGTTCTGGGGTGCCCTGACCCCCAAGGGAGCACTGACTGACCTTCACTCATGGACAAAGTTTTCCAGAGTTCAAGATAGACCAGAATCCACAAAAGTGTGAAATAGATTATGGAAAGTAGTGTAGGTGTTATCACTTGGTGAGAAATTGAGGTTTTGGGATTTTCAGTATATTGTGGATGGCACCAAGATGGAGGGCACAGGGTGTTATCCTGGGTTTCTTCTTCATGCTTCTTCTTCCTTCTTCATGGGTTTGGGTGACACTCTGTAACTGGGTAGAAAAGCCTGCATTGCTGCTCTTTGGGATCAGTTATTGGGTTAAAAGAGAAAATAATCTAGATGTCAGTTCTTAATTGGATAGTTTAGTATTAAAAGACCTTGTAACAAGAGATTGTTTGCCATTTTTTGCCTTCTAATAAAAAGCTGAAGAACTCACAGCAGTGAGAGTGTTTCACAGACAAGAAATAATAAACACCTGCGTCTCAACATGAAATACCATCTCAAGTGCCTTCAATCCAGACCCAGAGAAAGCCACAACTGGTACAGCCACAGTCAGATAGCAGGTAAGAGGCCCTGTGGCCAAAGAGGGGTAACACTGGACCAGCTCCCAGGCCCCAGTGAAGCTCTCACTAGCTGCTGGTGTCATTCAGGTTTCTGCCGTGTCTGATGAGAGCAAGACCAGAAACATATTCCCACAGTCCAGGAATTATACTGGAAGGGCTTTCAAGCCCATCAATGTCTATGTTATTTCTAGAAGCTTGGGCTTAAGCATTCCTCTCCTGGCTTTTGCCAAAATCAGTACAGTGCTCTAAACTCTATTTCATGGGGAATCAGGTGAAGCTTTTGAGCCTGATGTTTGTAGAAGATCTGACTAAACTGGAAGTGATCAGCAGGTCAATAACATATTGGTATACTGTTAAAATCCATCTGGTCTGGATGGGTCAGGCATCTATTCAGATATTCTCTGAGGCACTGGAAATCTACATTTTATTTGAGAGCATCAGGCTATCAGGTGCAGCTTATCCTGGCTGGGATCCTGCTGCTGTCCCCCTCTCTGGAGTCACACAGATCTTGTGTAATGCGATACCCTCAGTATCTTCTCTCTTGTAGTTCTTCTCTCTTTTAAAGGCTTTCTCCTCTCTGAAACGCAGGTTTATCTGAACTTTACCCCAGGATAGGACCTCGATATCCTCCTTTTGGGTACAGAAGCTCAAGGGCAGCCCAGCACTCTGTTCCCAGCTGCCCCTCTCTGCCATGCAGCCTCTGCTGCACCCATCACTGGGGCTGAGCTCTCAGCAGCTTTCAGATGCTCCTTTCTCATGCTGAGGGTGAGACAGAAAGTGATTGTGAGAATTATCTCAGCCCCATTCATCTGAGAAGGGCTCTCTGTCAGGGTTGTGATTTTCCTGATTCCTTTCCCATAGTGCTGGCAGTGATACAAAAGAGGAAAAACCACAGACCAGCTCTGAGTCTAAAAAGAGCTGTTGCTGTACAGCAGCCCTGTGATGACTTACTGCCAACAGACATGTGAGTTTACCATAGATCTACTGTAGGTCAAAAGTGCAAAAACATATCTCGTTAATATTTAAAGATGCTTAGCACAAAAGCATGCATAATTAAACAGCACATCAGAGCTGATAATTCCAAATAATCTGTCTTCTGAAAAGGGATTTTTGTAATTTGTTAACTGGTTTGAAATCTGCAGCTCAGCAGCAGGAGTATGTTTGCATTACAAAATGAATAATTTTAAATGTTGGGCTGTGTCCACTCTATCTGAGAAAAAAAAGAGACATAGCATGAGAGAGGATTTTTAAACAGGCACATAAGTGTGGATTCAGCATTGCCCAAAGCTCTCTGTCTGCCTGAGATATATGTCTCATTTTTTAAAAGCAAAACTATATTCCTACCAGGTGTTGCATTGCTTTCTGTCCCAGGATATTTTCATAGTCCACAAGGAGCTCATTGATATTAGCCATGTATTTCTCCAGATAACTCAATGGTGAAGTAGTGACTATAAAAATAATGATCTATTAGTTAGTGGAAAAGGTGACATACAAGACAAATATGAAAATATTAATGGTGTCAGGTACAAAATGCTATATGCTGTGAGATTTTCATTACATCCAAAAGACTATCGGAGCACATTTTCTGCCTGGGTGCTAAAAATCTATGAGGAAAGAAAATGTGCTTATGATCCTTTGCAAATCATGCTTTTCAGAATGGCTTTTCAAAATACAAATTGGTATGTAATCACACCTCTAGTTTAATGTAAGATCAAAAAATGTCAAGTGTTAAGGGTGCATGCAGATCGTTGATCACACAGGAGGTTTATTCACAAGGCAAATCTAAAAACCCCCTATTTTATATGTTTCACTGAAGTTGTTTCTGGAAGTTACTGAAGTTGTCACAGTCTTGTTTACATGAGACAATGCTGGGACAGCAAATCCCAAAAGGCACAGCTTTCCTGTGGTGAGGCTGCATCAGCTGTTATAAACCCAGGACCTGGAGCTTTGCCTTAAATCCATGCTACAATTGTTGTTTTTTTTTCTCTTTAGGCTGGTTGGGGAAGGTCAGGGACATTCATTGGGAACTGTCACATAAAAGTGTCCTGCTCAGTGCTGTGGTTTGTGTACCCATCCAGCACCTCATTGTCATAAGGAGCTGAATTGAAGGCTAAACTGGATGTGCTGAGTTCTGCTATGATGTGGCCAACACTGGTAATGGAGAGAGAAAGGAAGGAGACAGTGGGGGTTTGCTCTCATAACTGGAGAATGCAGTTATGAGAGCAGAGAGGTGTATTCATGATCTCTGTCCTGGAAGTGGTGGCATCCAGAGTGAATTTACAATCAATGCAGGTATCTAAATGCATCTGACCACAGGTGAATGTCTGGCAGGGCTGCTGTACTCAAATTTAACAGGCAGTCAGGGAAGAGACATGAGCAGCCACATCACAGCTGTCTGTGAGGGCTGACTGGTGTCACACCTGGCTCTTCTCTGGCTGTATTGGGAGGCCTCAGTACAAAAAGGTCATAATTTTCTTGAACTTAAATGTTCCAGCTATCTATCTGAATATAGCCCAGAGGAACATTAAGGCTAAGTTATGAAGAGTTAGTTAAATAACTAGTACTTGCATGTATAATTTAAAAAAAGAAAAAAGAGGCTAATTTGTCTGTCTTGGCTTGTTTGGAACCAGAAGAAGAGTAGATCAAGGCAGCTGGTGCTGAGGCCCCTGTAATTGTGCTGCATTTGTTCCAGGGGTTTATTTTGTACTAGATTTTGTCTGGTTCCCAGTGGCTCAACATCCTCAACAGACTTGAGATTCAGGGCTCCCCAAAAGACTATGTGGAAGCCAAGATGTTCCCATTATGGAGCGCATCAGTAGCACACATGGAAGGCAGCTTTCCTCCCGAAAGGAACTTATGTGAATGAATCCAAACTGCTTTGTGAACTGGATCAGCCCAGAGTACACAGGGCCAAACAGGGCATTCATTTCAAAAGATGAAGCTCCAATTGCTTGGAGCTCATCACAGATGCAGACACAGACTGGTGCCTCACCTTCAGTGGATTGTGCATGGGTGGTGATGAAGCCCATGTGACTCAATGTGAAACTTTTGACTCTGCCACAAAACTGCAGTGGTCCCAAATGTACACCATCCAAGTTTAAATTATGGAGAATATGCATTTTATAGACTGGCTGTGAGGAAGAGACAAGCCTTTCCATCCAGCCACTGTAATTTATTTTTCCTCTAATTCCTTGTCTGTTGTCTCTCTGAGTTGGATGCTCTGGAAAGCCAATGACTAGTCTGACTGCTAATAATAAGGCCCTTCAGACTGGCCACAGAGGGATAATCAGAGGCTGCATAATGTGACATGTACCTCTTCTCTCTCAGAGCTGCTGCTGCTGCTATTTTCCCATTAGCAAGTCACAGAGTGCTGATGAAGGACGAGGAGGACCCAGGGAGCTGCAGCCTGTCAGCTTGACTACGGTGTTTGGCAAGGCCATGGAGCAGATTATCTTGAGTGCCATCACATAGTACCTACTGATGCCTAAGGAGGCTACTTGGAACGGAGGCTAGAGAGTGTTAAAGGAATAAAGTAGGTATTTATTAAAAAGGCCTTCAAAGGATACACCTTGGGCAGTACAAGAGCCCAGCTGATGCTCTATCCAAGATGGACCCAAGATGGATGACTGGTCATGAATTTTCGCACTTTCATAAGTTTTGGTCCATTTACATATTGGGATTAATTGTCCAATTACAGCTTCAGGTTATGAAGTCCCATCCTCCCAGTTTGCTCTCCTCAATTCACTGTTTATACTTTTCAGGCTTGAAGCTGCAACAGCATCCTTGGTTGTCGGGCTGGAAAAGGATTGCCTTATCTAATTAAGATGTGAAGAGGATTTACTAATACATTATATGAAGTTCAGAATAGCGTCCTCATGCACTACAGAATCTGGAGAATATGAAAGCTAAAACTTAAGGCATCACTACAGGACAACTGTGGGTGAGGGTCTGTAGTGACACCCAGGCAGGTGCAAAGGAGAGCAGCTTCATTGCAAAAACCAGGCCTTTATAAGCTGTTAGGCCTTCATCAGTTACACAGTTTTAAATCATAACAAACATGATTCAGCCAACCATCAAACACCCATCATACACCATGATGTGAACATGTAATGGTGATATAACTTATTTTTCTACCTTTAAGTCCCTTTCCCATGGAGCTTTTCTACTTAGCCAAAGTAACAGGCCTGAGCTGTGATTTTACAAGGCCTTCCTTTCATAAGGTTTTACCTATTGCAACAGACAGCCATGGGATAAGACCCAGCCAGCAAGGCTTTAGGAAAGGCAGGTGTTGCCTGTCCAACCAGTTTTCCAAAACATTCCCTGGAGAAGCTGCAGCCCATGGCTTGGGCAGGTTTGCTCTCAGCTGGATTCAGAACTGACTGGAGAGCCAGAGAGGGGTGGTGAATGGTGCTCCATCCAGTTTGTGCCTGATCACTGGAGGTGTCTCCCAGGATCAGTGTGGCCCAGTCCTGTTTAACATCTGTTTTGGTGACTTAGATGAGGAGATTGAGTCACCATTAGCAAATTCACAGCCTACACCAAGCTGGGCAGGAGTGCTGATCTGCTGGGGGGTAGGAAGGCTCTGCAGAGGGATTTGGACATATCACACATAATACATGTCTTCTAATCTAGATGGTGCTTTCAGCCTGCTGTCAAAATTTACTTCCCATGGTGCAGTGAACTTCAGCTCCAAGATTGTAAAAACTCCCGCTCTGGGCTGCTGTGACCCTCTCCTCCTCACTGAAATGTGCTGCGTGATTCAATTAACAAAGCACCAAGAAAGAATACTACAGGTTGCAGTGAGTTTTAGTCCAGAGTTTACCTATCTAAAATGATTAATGCATTCTTCATAACTTCAAAGATTTCCCATCTCTTCAGAAGGAGGGGGTTTCTTCAAAGCTTTCAGGCAGATATTCTCTCTTTTGAGTTGATGAAGGAATGGTCCCAGTGGAGATTTTACATTGCCAGTATGTACCCCTTCAAAGATTTCACTGTTGGCATGCTGTATTTGAAGATTTCCTGCCCTTTGTTACCCATTCATTTCATTTTACAAAAAAAAAAAAAAAAAGCAAGCATATCTTTGGGGTCTCCTTCAAAGAAATTTACATCACACCCCTGAACCCTGGAGAAGAACAGCAAACACCACATTTTGGGGTTTGCTGTAGTGTAATTAGCATCTCTAAGGAAAAGAGCTGCCCTTTACTAGAAGATTTGTTTTTCTTACTGGGAATTGTCTTTGATGTGCTTTGATTCAATTGCCAGATAATTTTTTCAGATTAAATGCTGAACAATGACTCCTCAGCAAGTTCATCATTCAACTGGAAGGTTTTTAGATCAAGGAGACACCCACCCATAAGTCTAGAAGGATTTAAAAATGTTTGCAAGAATATCAGAGAAAACTCTTTTAGGATTTTTAGATGCAAAAAGAAATGTTCCTCAGATGGAGAGACTGCAGGAACAGTGCATAAGTTGTTGCCTAACTGTTTGTGGAAAAAGATGTACAACAATATATTAACTCCTGGAGAGCATATTTTAAAAGTTTGCAAGGAGTGCAAAAATTTATAGCTTCTTCATTTCCACTTCTCAGTCCTATCGATATAGTTCAAAGTAGACCTGAGAAAGATAGAATTCTTCTAATGGTTTAATCAATTTATGAACACTGTTTTTACTCCTATTTCTCCCTGTGGAATAAATTGTTAATTAATGTGAGTCAGAAATACGTGAAAAAAAGAGTCCCAGCCTCCATAGGCTGCTAATAAAAGGAGGTAAATTTTGAAAATGTACATAGTCTATGGAAACAGGTAGAGTTGAGACTCTGGAGCATAATCAGAGGTGCTACACCCCAACAAGCAGTAATGCTCTGTTGTTTTGAATTCCTTTTCTTTCTAGTTGTCCTTTGCGTTGCCCAGTGAGTGCATTCATCAGCTCTTCATGGCTCAGTAATTCATGAAATTCTCTTTCCATTAAAAATAAATATGGCATTTTATATCCTCGAGATGGACCCCATATTTGATTGTCTTTTCCATGGCTGTGTATATTGAAAACTATAAAATTATAATACAACTATTAATCCCCTGTATCTGCTTGTACCTAATTTTTATTAAAAATGTATTGTGCTCCAGCTGGCTCATAAATTACAATGCGGTAAAAAGGCTCCAGTTGGATTACTTCTGAAGGAGAACATATTGAAATAAAGAAAGGCTTACTGATTAATATTTTGACTTTATATACAGTGTTACTAAGGTACCAGCTTGATTACCATAGAAAAGAATTTGTAGTTAACTATATTGCAGATCTGGTGAACGTAACAATGTGAAGCTTGAGGAAAGTGGCATTTACCAAAGAAAACACATTATCATCACTGATCAAATCTTTCAAGTCATCTTCTCCTTTTATGAATGACATAAAAAAACTTACTTTGTTTCAGCAGTAAATTAATGCATTTATAGGAATGTGGCAGAACCTGGAATCACATACCATCTGTTCCCTGTCTCTCAATTGCTACCGCTGATTGGTTTTGATAGCCTCTCTAAAAAAGGCCTAGAAATAGCTGAAATAGCTTTGTCTTTAGTTTTAATACCATGAGAAGCAAAACTGCTTAATTATGTCTCATTTGGGAAGTAATGGGAAAGGAGAAATGAGAATATTTGGCTTAGAAGCAGCTAGGGGCCTCCTTTCCCATTTTGTAGCCTTAACAGTCAGCACAATTTTGGGGGTAAAATTTGTAGACTAAAAAACACACCATGGAGATGAACTGAGAAATTTCAGTTGAGAGCTTAATTATTCCAATTCCCACTTGCTGCCAAAACCAAGAACACAAGTTAAACTCATAGAGTGCACCCAGTCCTGTAACTGGAGTCTGTGACTACTCATAGGGGAAGGAGGTCACTTGAAAAATGAGCTGCTGTCTATAGGTAATTGGGGACACAGCCCCCATGAGGCTTGGTAGTTTCATTTTCCATCCCGAAAGTTTGGTTTCAAACTTTTATTTTACATAAAAAATCCTCTAAAGTTGTTTTCTGAACCAGCCCTTTGCTTTTTTTTTTTGTCTATCTGTCTCACATCTTCCCCCACTCTTTCTCACACATGCACTCCAGGCTATGCTCCACTTTCATCAATAAGACAACAGAGAAGGTGAATTTTTTCTTACATTGTGAGTTAAATGAGAATAAACCCCCATTATTGTCTGAAGTAATTTATCCCTGAAGTTTTGCCAATAATATTGTTGGCTTTATTAGCTGTGTAGGATTGAAGATGCTGTCACGGTGTCAGACCACATACCAAGATGCAGGACTGCAGATGTTTTGAATTTTCCAGTTAATTGTCTTGTCCTTTCTGGTCAGCCAAAGACTCATGAGAACACCATCAAACAATGAAAAATAAATGAAGTATTGGAAACAACAGTGGCAGCTGCATAACCTAGAAAGAAAAGCTTATTTAATGTCTGCTTTCCACAATGTTTTGGGGAAGCCAAACCAGGAGATTTACATATGCTCTCTAAAGATGTCAGTGTAGGAACATAAGCATTATCTTTGATGTACCATAATGCTGACAGACAAGATATACACATGATAACACTACTTTAGAGAGTAAAGTGGTGTGCTTTTTGATCACAGGTATTTACTGCCAGATGTAAAGCCCAATTCATTCCCTTCTTTATCTGATAACAAAGAAGTAGCACACAGGGTTTAATACAGTGTGAATACTGAGTAGTGAAACAAATAAAAATAATATTATAATATTTTGATGCCTTGCAGTATTCCTGACCTTTCTGCCCCCTTAAGCTGACCTGTACGTGTGACACCTGGGTTAAATACACAACACAGAATATGGCCTCACACCACATCTGAGTTGGAAAAAGTAATTTATTTGCATTTGTGAGTATCTTCCATTTTTTTACTCATTGTGTTCTATTTTTACAGGCAAATCCTCTGCAGTTTCTGTCCTTGGTTGCTAAGAGTGTCTGAACAATAACTGGCTATGGCATCTTGCTCACGTCTGCTCACAGCTCTTTCTGGTCCTGGGACTGTGGAAAATGGAGAGCAAACAGACATGCATCAATTAATATGAGAGCCTGCCACTGCAACAAATCCAGCTGAGTGGGGCTATTAGAGGAAAACATTAAGAAAACAATTCCAGTGATTGGACCATTTAGTTTTTGATTCCTTTCAGAATTTTCACTGCAATGCCTCCCTCCTGCCTATACTTTGGGTTTTTTTTTCTCTGTACAAAAGTGAAACACAAGACATGGAGAACTCAGCTCCTTTGAGAAAAGAGAGTTATGAGTAAAGGCTAAAAGTACTTTTATTCCTAAGGAACAGAGTGGGAAAGATATCCCACACTAAGAGGATACATCTTGGGGTTTAAATCCTCTTGGAGTTTAAAATTCACTTTAGATTTGGATTTTAATTTTTATATATAATTTTCTTGAAATTGAGAATTTGCTGCAATGAACAAAAAGGAGACTAAGTCTCCTAATTCTGTGACTTCTGTGAATGAACAAAAGGGAGACTAGCTTCAGCTGAATATTTATTACTTTGGAATTTTTTGAATGACTACTAAGAAAACTATTTCATGAAAACTGTGGGAAAGATAATGATACACTCAGCTGAGGAAATTCCCATCAAAGACCTCTGAGGGTGCAGATTTTAATTATTTATTATATATTTATTCTTAGTAGTTATTATTTATATTATTTATTGCTGTCAGTGTTTTCTAGTGTACTCTCATCTTCATAAGTCAGCAAAGGCATGGCACAGATACAGGGCTTGGGATTCTTACACCCCTTTACCAGTTTATTCTTCCTGGACATCACCAAATTTTCTGGTTAATTCCCACATGCTGTACAGCAACACTAGGCCACTGTCCTGGGAGGGCGCTGAACTCTATTAAAGAACCACCAAGAGAAGTTTCTTCAGCATAATCCACTTTACTCACTAAGCAGCATCATCCTGTAGGCAGATGTGGCACCTACCATTTACTTGTGCTGGGATTTGAGGCACTTTGATGTGTCTAACTGAATAATCAGCATTGTCTTGGCTTGTGGGGACACTCTTTTTTCTTCTCCCCAAAATTAATTTTACAGCAGTTAGATATCAAGGCCAGAAGTTCCCTGTATTCGATGCTTTTCAACATATCCAAGCCTGCAAATGTGTAATGAAATATGGCACCAGTGGAATTTGTAGCAGTATTAAAAAGGGTGAAATATTAAACAGGAGAAAGAAATCAGTAGATCTGTGCATTCATTATTGCTTTACTAAAAAGTGTCCTAAGGGATTTCAAGCATGGAATTCTAGATCTGTGTGGATGAGTAATCTCTGAGGACAGAGGCTGAATGATTTCCAAATATGCTGGAATCTTGCAATCAACTCTTTCATTGATTCACTGTCGGGATGGGCCAGGCTCACTCTGGAGGAGCCTTGCTGGGTGATCTGCAGCTAAAGGGTCTCTGGGAGATTTGGGACAGTACCTTTTAACTCCTGTTATTGTGCTTTGGAGGTGCACAAAGGATGAGCACACTCAGAGCTTCCTGAAGCACCTTGGGCTGTGTTGGGCCCACCTGGATTGATGGAGCCATTAGGGCCTGAATGGACAGACTGTGATGATTCCATTCTGACCGACCCCATTTCAATGACATTGTCTCTTACAATTCCAGTAACATCAGAGCTGTTACAACCTCAGTGACAGATTATTATTTCTTTTAAAAAAGGAAAAGGAAATTAACAGAATATATTGAATTGCCCTGAATTGAGACAATAAATAATGGAATGTACCAGACACTAACCTATTCCTTCTGTAATTCCAGGAGGAAAAATAGACATATTTACCACAAAGCTGATGACATATGTAGCACTTACATTAAAATATGTGGCAAATCCTTATAACATATGGGTAGAATTATAAAACTGGATAGGTTTCATATTGACTGCAATTTAACTTCAGGTGTAGAATCAGACAGAATGTATCTGTCTACATCTATCTAGCAATGCTCATTGCTGTAGTCACTGAGAAAAACACACTCCTAAGTCCTCTATAATGGAAGAAACAAATTTAAATAGCTAAGTTTTTCAGAAGACACACACAACCAGTGGCAAAATGAAGTGCGACCTCTACATGAATATTTGTGTGGATAGAGGAAGGGCTGCTTGAGGGAATAACCTGAGCAGCTCTATTCCCCAAATGAAACATGCCATACTGGAAGGTCTTCCAGGAAAATATTTTTTTTCTCCAAAAAAGATTTGCTTTGACTAAGTTTTTTTTTATTATAAATCACAGTCTCTGACAGATCCACACCCCTGATTCATCTGATCCTGATGGGAATCTGCATAGCTCCATTGCAATTAAGTAGTAGGGTCTGTGCTTATGTGTGCAATTTGTGTTTGAAGAGTTTGATGCTAAAACCAGCACGATGGTCCTTGAACTGCCTTGCTGGGCTCAGCTTCAGAATGACTGTAGTGAACTTGGATGGTTCAGTTTGAAGTAGGTATTCCCATTTGGTATCCAGAACCTCAAGACACATTTCTTGAATGCACAAGCACACATTTGTGCAATGATACCAAGAGGGACTTTGACTTCCCCTGGTTTTTCAGCCCTTTGACTACTTCCTGTGCATTTGTGCTGTGGCAGATTGCTATCTGCTGTTTGCATTCAGAGATGGTGAGGCTCTTTTTCTTCAAGTTCCTCATTTCCAGTGTGCAGTGCTTTGGAAATCAGTGGATCTGTTGCAATTCCCTGTCCTTTACAGTAAGAAATCAGAAAAAGGAATAACAAGGACATTCCTACAACATTAAGGGGAATTCAAAACCTGTTACATAATCCCCTTTTTCTTCAGTGGAGATATCTGCTTACTGCAGTGCCAGAGAACAGACAATCAGATGTGGCTTTGGGCCTGACAGCACCAGATATGATGGAAATGTGACAGAAGTCCCCATCTTTTTCAACCCTCCCTTGTTAACAGATTTTCTGATTGAATGACTGTCCCCAAAGTAAGTTCTATGGACCTTGAGTCTTTGACTCTTAACACTTTCTGCAGATATTTTCTTTATGCTGGTGGATGGATGCTCAGGGAAGTTTCCTCTGCAAATATCTCACTCTCAAGTCCAGCATTTCTGTGTCTGAAGCCAGAGTCCATCCAGCTTCTCACAATGCCAGAACATTTGCACACCCTGGAAGTGGATCCGTTTAAAATGTGATTAGGCTCATAATGGGAAGTGAGTTTAAGCTTTAATTAGAATGAAAGAAATTCTTTTCTTTCTAATCTTTCAGGAGTGCTCTGGGCAGCTCTGCCTATCTGCACATGTATCTGTTCCCCTTTGTTTGCTGTAAATCTGCACAGAGACTGCACAGAGTTGTGGGTACCAGAGGGGAAATCAGTGTGATGCAGTGAGAGAGGGCAGCAGACATTCCCTGCTCCCAGCTCTGGTATCCCCAGTGCCATCATGAAATCCATCATGAGCAGGAGGGAGCAGGGTGGGACAAGGCAGGAGCCTGAAGGGAGAAGTGATGGCAATTCTGGTGGAATTCAAGTGCTGTCACCCATGAGGTGTTAACACAAAGCTAAAGCAACAGCCTGATATTTCACAAGAGCAAAGTTTGATCCTGAGGGGGAAAAAACAACAGTAGCACAGAGTTACCATTCTGTCTTCAACCTGCTCATATCTGCATTTTGTCTTTACTGTTTCCACAGATTCATCTCTGCAGCTGTGGAAATAATTAAAATTACTGGAATGCTTGTGGATGGCTGCTTTCCTCATAGTGTCTGTAGGCTGCAGTCGAGTCTTACCACAGAGACAGCAGTGGAGTTAGTGTTGGCTATAGATCTGCAAAGCCTTTCTTTGCAATATTCACCTTTGATACTCTTAAGCTGCCTTTGTAGAACCTTTGCTGCTGTTGTATAATCTCAGAAGTGGTCCATTGCACACTAAGACCATTATTTTAGGCTCCTCAGGTACTACAAATAGCAATGGGAGTTTTCCCCATCCCTTAATTCACACAGTGGAGGAGTTTTGTTTTACTGTAAATTGTCTTTTTCATAGGTTGGATGATTTTGCGGCATTATCAGGATACAAGACATATCACTAAGAAAAGCTCCAGCAATAGAAATTAAAAATCCCAAGCATGAGGAGAGATGACACACTGAGTTCTGATCAGCAGGGATCTTCACAAATTCACCTTGCCTTGAGGGAAAAAGAGATTCACCATCTTCACTTTCCCTTGTGATCTGACCCCATTTGGCTCCTGCCAGGATGAGCTTCCAACTGCTCACCAGAGCTTGTGTTTTGGACCAAGCACTAAGCTTGTGTTTACTAATAAACACATAAAACATTCTGATTTTGAAACAATTTCATCCAACTACCAGAATTTTTAATAAGATTTAGACACAATAAGCATTTGAATTTCACTTTAGATCACTTCAAAAGGAGGAGTTTTGTAACATATCCTGTTAGCTTTACAGAGTGTGTTTTTATGTGTTTGTAAAGTTGATTTTATAGCTGATTTTGTAATCAAACACAGGGGTGGGAGAGAAATAATCAGGTTCCATCAGTGTAACTGATCAATTTAAGTATTTCCACTTATAAAGAAATTGGCACATTCATTTATACATATTGTTAATTATCTTCGCTGTGGTGATCTAAATATTCCTCACAGCTAAATAACTGCAGCATCGTGGATTATCCTGAATTTGAAGAAAAAAAATAAAAATGGAAAAAGACATGCACAAAACATAATGAGATTCTCATGGGTTTAAAAATGTTTCTGCATATTCTATGCTTCTCTGAAGCCATTTAAATGAAAGAACCATTGGGGGAAAAAAAAAATAAAAACTCCTTGCCTTAAAGATGCACACAGACATTAAAACTTATTCCCCATGGAAATTGTGCCTCTAAATGACAATTCACTTTTATGAACAGTTTTATTACAATATAGATTTCCTGCAGCTAATTTCATCAGTTGTCCCATTCTGCTGTTACTTTCCACTGCCTCTCTAACTTCTTGTTATCTAAGTACAGGTACATTAATTGCTCTATGATGTAAGAGAGTGGGCTGCATGCCAGAGCCATAAGCAAGGAAGCAGGAAAGCATTCTGCCTGGCAGGTCTCCCTGCTGATGCCTGCACCCAGCTGACTGTGTAGCAGTATTTAAGCAATATTTCCATGTGATGGATTAAGTGTCATTGATGGATGTGGGTAATGGAATCTCCTGAGTGTCATTTTAACAAGACATATATGTTGTTGGACGTATTTCACAAGTCTCTGCAATAATGCATTAGTCTCACTGAGAAGGAATAGGTGATTAGTAGCACTAATTAGAAAGTTCTTGGAGACAGACTTTGGTTGATGAAGTATGGTGGGAGCTTTCAGTCATTAACAATACTGCAATGAGCTCAAGGTAGAATCAATCTAGGAGGGTGATCGCACAGATGACATTAAAAATTATACATTCCTTATTAATATATTGATTTGCATTCTAAATTAAGTGATGGCATTTAATAAAGAAGAAAAAGGAGAAAGGAATTGTTTTTTTCTATTTTATTTGCTGTGTGAGTGATGTGTAGTTCAGTTTCCAAGTGAGGAGTTTAATCTTCTGTTATCTGCAGCAAGATGTGCATTTATGGTAAAAGAAAAAGAGGAGCACAACAGAGGGAATTACCCAGGAAAGCTCATTATCTTGGATCTGGGTGGGCTGGGAAGCCTTTCACACACATTGCCAGTCATTTCTTTTCTTTCCATGTGGCAAAAGTGAAGAAGAAATCAATTTCTCATTCTGCAATTTCCATTTGCAATTACCAAAGCTGAGGGAATCTTGGAAATGGATGAGAAATGGATAATATTTATGGTTCCATTCAAAATGTTCACCCATCTGGACCAGTCCTTGCTGGGAAATAGCCCTGAACACAGCCATCAGGAGACCACATGCTGTCTTTGCAGAATTGGGCTGGAGGCAATAGCTTGCTATCTCTGCTTCCAGTCCCATGTGTAAGTGTTGAGTGGCTCAACAACCATTTCATCCAATTAAACCACTCAGACAGTTGTTGAAGCCCCTGCATAGAAGGAAGGGAGGTTGGGATCTGTGGAACCATCCAGCAGCAAAAGCACTTTCTCTCATTTCAGTCCTTGCCCAAACTTGCCATGGGAAAGCCCTTAAACCTTTGGTATTCCAGGGTCGTATCTTAGTACAGAGCTGCTCCTAGGCTGCCACCCATATGAGCAGCTATTCCTGCCCTGGAACTGGGGATTTTGGGTCAGTGCCTCCACTGAAGGAAAAAAAAAATAATTCACCAACAAAAGAAGGAAAAAAAAAAAAAAAAAGAAGATGTCAGGATCCTCAGAATGGAGATGCACCGCAAAGGAACACTGCGTGGTCAAGCTTCCTGCATGTGCTTGACTGCCCAAGGCAGAGACACTCACTGGGCAAGTGCTTTCACCCCTTCTTATAGACCTGCTGGTTTCTGTGTGCCAAAGCCATCCCACAGGTGAATAGCATGAGGTTATGAAATATTTTTCTTCTTTATTGATCAAAAAAATCCCTTTGTGAAGTTTTTGAGTTATCAACTCCATCACAAAGAAGACAACCCTGACACTCAGAATGCAAACCAGAGCAGGGCACAGCAGCAAAGGTGTGGGGGATGTATTTTCACTTCACAAATGGGCAGGAAGGATTACAGTAAAGGCTTGAGCAATTTCCCTGCCTAGAGATGTTGGTGGAGAAGATGCCAGTGATCCAGGAGTGCACAGTCTGTGTGTGTCTCCAAGCTGGGCAAAAAAAATGAAACCACAAAAGGGTAATACAGCTGTCAGCAGCACCAGAACTTCAGGCAGGAGGTAATTCCTGTATGCTCTGTGTGCAGAGCTGTGGGTACCATCAGCAGGGAGCAGTGGGCACCCCATGGGATTGGCTCCTGCTGAGAAGCATCTCTGTTGCACCTCAGAAAATCCTTTGAGACTTGCATCTGCATCGTTTTCAGCCACCTAAGTCCAAACTGCACAAGAAGTCAGAGGATCCCCATTGCCTGAAGAAAGGGAGTAGAGGAAGTAGAACTCCTGCTGGCAGTAACACGTGGTGCTAAGAAAAGGTCTCTCCAGTATGGTGTCACCTCACCTCAAGCCTTTGGCATCTGGGAGCTGATCCAGACTTCATATCTTCAGCTGATCCTTCAGCAGCCTCAGGTGATCCATGACTTCATATCTTCAATGATGCCACAAAAGCTCCCCAGCTGCCTCAGTAAAGTGCATTTAGGGAGACATCCATCCCCTGTATCTAGCCTGTGCTCTACTTGCTTACTAAAATACAGAGTTAGACTCACAGATACAGTATCAAAAGCATTTTTAATTATGATATGGCTATGCTTTTGCAGTACTATCCTGCTTATGCAGCTTGGGACTAATTCTTAAGAAAGGTCTCTTCTGTCTGCCCCTCCTTTTGGAGGTTCAGCTCCTTTTTCTCTTTTGTCTTACTGGGCTTAGTTGTATCTAACTATTATATAAAATTGTATCAAACTATTGTTTAAATTATCCTCCGAGATTTGGATAGAAGTAGATCAGGCACATGCAAAGTGAAGACAGCTCATTTGTGGCCTCCATGCCCCCAAATGTGCAGTAACTCCATGTTCAAGTACTTTCCCAGCAAGCCAGCGTAACTTAACTTCAGACAACATGTGCACATAGAAGGGGACACATGGGCTGCAGGCAGAATCCTTCAGGTGTGATTCCTTCCTCTGGCAGCAAATTTGGGAACTGATGCAGCCTCAGATCTCAGGCAGAAGCCAAGTTTGGATGTGGCTGGGAGACAATACATGTGGGATTTCATAAGCTCACCCACAGTGTCTCACTCTAGGCAGAGTAGGATGTGCTGGAAAGGGCTGCTCTAGGTCAGCAGCAGAACTTGGTACATCAAAACACAAAGGCTGTGGGACTGACGCCTGACTCCCCCTTTAGTCTATCTCTGTGTCATGCACACATCTATCACATATATTAGCTCACATTCCATCCTTAAAATCATGTTTGGAGAGGGGGATAAACAGATAACCTTCAGCTCCCTAGAGAAAATTGTGTTTTGGGATAGGTCCTTATTGCCATTATAGCACAAAAGTTCTATTATCATTACATTGCAAGGGTTCCATATTGCTAGAGTGTCATATCTCCTTGATGTTTCTTGTAGGCAGCTCCTCTAGGCACTGACTCTTCCTTATACTCACAGCAGCCAACTGACTCCAGTTCCTCTCTTAATAAACCAACCTACTCTTTTATAACACTCTTTTCATTGGTTATAGGTATGGCCTGGTAAAATCAGGCATGCTCCTAATCCTTAATAATTGGCTCAGCTGCAAATCCTTAATGGGGTAAGATTACTTTCTATACTACTTTTATTTACTTATATCTTATCCGCCTGCACGTTCTCCCTTAAGCTTCCTTCTTGAAGAAAGCTTCTCAGCAGACCATGTATTACCTGCTAAGATAATAAGAACTCCCAGTGGCACAGGACATCTGGGTCTACAGGCAGGAAAGTGGTAAGCTGGGAAAACAGGTGTCCAGAGCTGAAGCTGAGCCTTTCAAGAATTACATTTTTAGCAGATGTAGAGCACTGAGTTCTGCCAGTTGATAATTAGCAGGATGGGCATGAGAAACCTGCCCCATCCATGAGTGCCTTTTGAAGATTCTGCATTTGTGATGAGTTATTCAGATCATTTTGAGACATGACTTTCTTTTTACTGGTTAAAAAAAAAAAAAAGAAGAAGCAGATGGTTCCTGTTACAAAAAACCCACACCAAAAAACATCTGCTTAGGGAATTTTTGGAGCCTGTCCCTTGAGTGCCTGACTGCAGACCTGGCATGCTTTGGTTTTGATGTCTGAAGTTTATGCCATGGTAGGGCACAGAGGTTTAACAACTTACCTTGTGTGCTAGGGAGAAATTAGAGTGCACCCTGCAAGGCAGAAACAGGGTCACTAAGTGTTAGTAAATCCTCTTAAGAAAGCTGAGTCAGAAATGAAAAGCCTCTCTTTAATCAAAAGATTGCTCCAAATCTTGTCTTGTCCTGAAGATTAGACAGAAATAAAGAGTCTCTGAGGAATTTATCTTATTTTAAACTAGAATTCTGCTAAATTCTGGATGCCAGCCCACGCTTAAAAATTAGGAAGCTAATTTCAAGTATCTTTTTAGATATTTTTGTGAGAAATAGAGATGTTTACAGGAACACATGTGCATGAGAGGCCTTGTTAAAGGAAGAAAAATATATTTTCTGAATGCTTTCAAGCATTAAAAAGGAAGGACACAAAATGTGTAGGAAGTAATGGGAGCTACAAAAAACTTTTATGTCTGAACATAAAGAAGTTATGAGCTTGTTTTACTTAATGGGTGGTGGTCAGAAGATAAATCATTAAAACCTTGGGTAGAGGGAATTTCATAGTGAATTTGTTTGTTTCATTGTGTTTATTCTTCTATCATTCTGTGCAGGAAGGTCAGAAAGGATTTTGGGCAACTTAAGACAGGTTTTTGTCTCTGCTAATTGCTGCTATTTGGCCCTTGAACAGAACTTGATTTTACATGGAGATCCATAATGTATTTTGGAATAAAAGTTATGATGCCCTTATTAATTCATGAATATATGTACTCCATCAAAACAATACCTTTTGCAAAAAAAAGAAAGAGATACTTGGAAAAGTAACATTCCTTACCAGGATGTTCAACCACTACAGGTGTGAATCTGAAACAGGCTGGGATAATTTCCATAGCCAACAGTGATCTATTTCTCTTTGGTTTTGTTTCATACCATACCAAACCAAACACTGAAGAAAGATCAGAGAAGTTGCATCCTCTTAACTGTGAGAACTCCTTGTTGGCTATAAAGGGTTTCAGGCTGGTGACTGGCTCAGACTTGTGCATCTCATTTTTACCTAACTAAAGCTGGAAGATGTAATTCCAGGCTGTGCTGTGTGAGCCTGGCTCTGCATGCTGGCAGTTTGAAAGGTGACAGGGACAGATGCTGATGCAATGTGTAGCATGTGTAACACAATGTATAACAACAAGTCCATCACCAAGATAGGAAGAAGTGAGATTTTTTACTTGATCTTCTTGTGGAGGGGCTCCTTTCTGCCTTTGATGGACCCCAGCTTTCTGGCATTACAGTCAAGGCTGTCATTAACATTTTGATCCTGACTCCTATGCATATTCTTTAGCTTTTTTCTTTTTTTCGTTTTGGATGAGGCTGTTCTTTTGAAGCACATAATCTGATTTTTTTCCTACTTACCACACTTTGGCTGATGTTCCATAGCAGTCTTGAAGCACACAAATTGGATTTCTTTTTGGCTGAAAATAGACTGGAAGATGCTTTCCAGATGTGCACCAGTAAGCAGCTTCTGAAGGGAAATCTATGCAAGGGCTGCTCAGGATTGAAGCCCCTTACACCACATAATGTGGGAATGGGGGCTCAGCACCAGAGGCTTCATTCCCCTCCTGCCAGAGCTCAATCTGCAACTTGACCAGGTGTATTCCTCAACAAAAAGGTAAAAGAGAAGAGATCCAGGCATGGCTTTACCAGGCAGGACTGATGCTGTTGAGGAGCTGTATCCCCTCTAAAGCTCCTACAGTTTACAAACACAGTTTATCTGATAGGACCTGTCATGTTTGAGAAGCAGTGAGCCTGTAGTTTACTGAAATCCATCACAGCCAAGACCTTTGCTTTCAGGCAGCATGTGAGCAGAGTTTTCTGTGTCATTTTGACAAAGATCCACTTTTTTGAAAAGCAAGGAGCTGGTTTTTGACAGCACAAGGCGTGTGGAAAGGTTGGTATACTTCTCCTTGAGTGGAACCTGCTTGCACACTTGATATAAATTTAATCGTTAAACATGCCATTCTTTTTTATTAAAATAATAACATCTTCCAGGCAATTAAGCTGAGTTTCTTGAAACTCAGCAGTTTTATCAGTTTATTTATGGTGACATCAAAGTAGGGGCACTGTCATTACAGTCTGTAAATAACCAGGGTTATGTCCTTGATGGGTGAAATATTAGAGTGTTGTATGAGTGGGAGTGTCTGGCTGTTACTCATGGGAGGCTATAAATGGCACAGAAAATAATTATCTTTTTTTTATTTTAAATTTTAGTATTTGTGATAATACAGTCATCCTTTACTGATGGGGTATATATCAAGATATATGCACTCCATCAAAACAGCACCTTTTGCAAAAACCAGACAGAGATACTTGGAAAAGTAGCATTCCTTACCTGGATGTTCAACCACTGCAGGTGTGAATCTGAAACAGGCTGGTCTTTGGTATTGTCTTCCATAATTCCTCAAACAGAAACTGAAGAAGTCATCAGCCTGCTCAGCCTGGTGGTTCTCTGCATGTTTAATCCCTCAAACAAGTCCATGCAGAGCAGAAGGACAAAACACAGCATTTTCAAGCAGTAAGTGCTGGAGAAAGGGTGTCAGGAAACAAAATAAGGGTTTGCTGGTGAAGCCCTTCTGAATTCTACTTCAGTTCAACCCTTCTAGTGCTTTGCCACCCAGTGACAGAGCAAAAAGCTTTTGCCCATGAGGGGTGTGTAGAAAGGAGGCATTCAAAGGTGACAGCTAGCAGTGGTAGCTCTGCAATTGCTCACTTCTCTGAGCCCAACGTGTATTTGCAGTGGCTGCCACACCTGCAAGGGATGGAGATTTCACTGCATAACTGAGATCAAGTTGAAAAGGAAGTTCTGCATGAAAACCAAAAAATGGTGAGGGAAGCTTTTTAATCAACCTGAGAATGTGGATCTCTGTTGGAGCTGTTCCGCAGGCGCTGCTGGCACCCACACAAACAAAGACATAAAATCCACCCTGAGTATCTACAACTGCATCTCTAGGACAGAAAACTGTTCCTATGTGGTAACACAAATGGAGCAAAGCAAAATTTCAATTACTGGCCTTGTGCTGATGTGATCTGCCACCGGTATCTGTGGTCACCATGGAACTGTGTGAAGCTCATCTACTCCTCCTGTGCACCACACGTGTGCAGGAGCACTTGTGCTCTCCATCACCTCATCTGCAAGGATGAGGAGTCTTAACAACATGCATTACTTGGCCAGACTCAATAACTAGGCCTCACATTTGCAATTGTTCATCATTTTGGTATTTACTCATTTTTCATCATTTACCTGTGGAGATGAGATGTAAGGTGTGGGAATGTGAAATCCATTTGGCAAAATATTCATCCTGCCAACACAGTGTCTGTGATATTTACACCTATGATGCACTGATGAGTAAAACTGAGATTTTTTGTGTGGGAGATGTTCATGGACAAAGGCTTGGGTAGGTGGGAGAGCTTTTCCAGGCAATGGGATACGAGATTTCTGCCAGTCCTTAGCAGACCACTAGCCCATTGTGTGAATATTTGTTTGTGTGAATATTTGTTTGTCCTCTATCCGCAGTTGTACCTGTCGTGAGTGCTTCATTTTAGCATTTCTCCAAATACTAAATGTCCTGAGCAAATGGCACTGACACAGCTGAGCCTGCCACAGAATCGCCTGCACTTTGCAGAGGTTTGTAAATTGCTTGTGTTATTATTCCTTCCTTTCTGACCTCTTTCCCTATATTTTTGTTCTCATTCAGCTGTTCTTGCACAATGACATGTGCTAAGTGTTCCCTTCAGCATGTGAATGTCAGGATAACCTGAGGTTAAATTATAGCTTGCTAAAGGGGAGCCTTGAACCATGACTTTGTGTTTCCATTTCTCCCTTGCTGGGGTGGGGGTAAGGGGCAGAGGGAGGAGGAAGAGGTTTCGTTTATTTTGCATTTAGCAACATTATCCACATTCCAGCTTTGTGATTTTGCTCTTTATTCACACTCCCACTTAAGGTGTATGCCATGCTTGTGTGTGTGTTAAACAACATCTGAAGAAGTTGGAATACATTAGCATTTTAAGTACCGTGAAAATGTACAGGGGACCATCTGGGACTCTGCAAATTGTAATATGAAGAAACAAGTTGTATTTAAAAGCTGCACTTAATGTTTGGAATAAAATCTGTGTTTTCTTAACAGCTGAGAACAAAACATTTTCTAGAGCAAGGCTGAGCTGCCTGGGCTCTCCCCAGCGGCCCAGGGCTGTGTTAAACAGGGCAGGAGGGTCCCACTTTACATAGATTTCCTCCCTCGATGGGAAGAAAAGTCTTGATGGCTCTTTTTGTTTGCTTATTTTCTCACTCTGGAGGCAATGCTAAGAACTCATGTGCTGTGCTACAGAAAAACCCCAAAAAGCCCAAAACAACAAAAAAATGAGTTTCAGAGTAATATATCTGAAAACTCTCAGTACTGTTAATTCCTTTTTTAAGGTTCACTTGGCCATGGCTGCTCATCAAGCCTCTCCACCCTGTCCAGCACATCTGAGGAGTGGGTGCTCTCCTGTGTGCATCCCACTGCTCTCAGAAAATCACTTCTCTGTGCTAGGGATTGATTTTGTCCTGATTTTACTTACCTGCCAAATGAGTGTTTTGCTACTTCCCTCAGAGTTCCAAGCACGGAAATTGCAGTATTAGGAAAAAAAAAAAAAAAAAAAAGACAAGTGAATATTAGACCAGGGTAATGAAGATATTTTTTGCTCCAGTGTTTCCTTATGAGCTTTGCCAAAGCTGCATTTCAGGGTAGCTGCTAAGGATCCATTATCCAGCTTGCCTTGGCTGATGTCAGGATGAGTTCAGCAACACTGGAGAGTGTAATGCCCAGATTAATTTAGGATAGGCTGTTCTGCTCATGGTGTTAGATTTACACACAGCTTGGACTATTAACAGACAGAGCATGCTGGAGATAATTGTCTGACACTGAATATGATGAGTGGGGGCTCTGAACATGTTCCTTGTTTCACTCACAGTTGATCCCCACAGCGTATGCTGTGGGAATGGAGCTAAGCATGCTGTAGTGCCCTGATAAACTTAATCCCAATAAATTCCCAAGGAATTCCTAAGAAACCTGTAGCACACAGCACATGGCAAGATGGTGAAGCAAGAAAGTTTTATTACCAGCCCATAGAGAGCCAAAATAGGTCTTGCAGCTGTTGATATGGCTCTAGCCAAAGAAAAACTTTGTACCATGGAGCACCACTGTATGGTCTTGTACACATCAAGGTGTGCACAGTGCTCCCCTTGCTTTGGATGGATCTGCCCTTGCAAGGGAAGAATTGAGCCTTCTGAAATGGGATCTGTGCTATCCAACAGAGCGAGCAGCTGGGAGGGAAGAGGGGAGATGGACTGACTGTTTCTGACCTGTTTTCCCAGGGCTGAGCTGGTCTAGACACAAATCTAGCCCTGAGGAAGCCTCCAAAAAACACCCTCTTCTGTTCCCTTGTGTAGGAAGGGAACTTAACTACTGTGCTAGTTAAATCTGTGGGGTATAGTTTTGTACCAGAAAGATGGATACAGGATTGCCAAGAGTAGATCAGGAAATGACAAGATGTGTTTTCCTGCAGGCTCCTCTTTCTCTTCTAGCTAACAACTGGCTACATGTGATAGGGAAATCAAGGGTCTTGTTGCTTTAAAGCAGAAGAACAGTGCATTCAGGACTACAAACCCTAAATAATGAATAATAAGAATAATGTTATTGAACAGCTGCAGCACTGCAGCGAGTACTTAAACGTCAGCTTTAAAAACCTATATGCCAAATATATCTTCTCTCAGAGAGAATATTTACCTTAATGTTCTCTAATGAAAAATATAGCTAAAAGATTTATAATTACAGTGGCACACTTAGAAAAGATTTACAAGTATCAATGTATCTACTCAGCTGAAAGAAAATCCATTAAGTTTTGTCCCCTAGAAATGGTTGCTGCCTTCCCTGTTCCCAAATAAAATAATATGAGTAGATGTTTTTCCTGTGAGCATTCCTTAAATGCTCATCAGGCATAATCTAAGTGACAGCAGAGCTTCAAGACACAAATCACTCTCATGCACCCTCACACTGGATCATTAATTTAAATATGTACGTGTCTCTTCTTTTCTCTTTTTATAATGATGCCTTTCTGTTGCAAGAAGAGATGTTTGATTGTTCTTTACAGGTAAAAAAATTTTACTCCTTTTTAAAAAATCATTAGCATAATAGAAGAGTGACATTTCTCCACTTAAATTATGCACTAATAAGACAGACAATTTTAAAATACATTTTTGTTCTTTTTCTTTTAATGGAAATGTTTTTTTAAAACAAACTGCCTGAACTTAAAGAATGTTATTGCCTCCCTTCCCTAAAAAACCTTCTCTTTACAAGGAAAACTTGAATACAAATGAAATCCTTTAGTCTACAGAGAATAGAGAAAAATAGATGCATTGAATGAAAATGGGCTGTTAAAGGAAATTAGGAGCATATGCTGCCTTTTGGAAAAGTCTCATGCATTAGTTGTAAGTCTTTTAAATTGGCTGATTGTTAGGAGAAGAATGAAATGATGTAGGACCAAGATGCAGAGAGTACACTCCAAATGCATTGCTATATTCACCAAGTTGGACTTGAAGGGAATAGCAAGGCTTATCCTAAATGGAAAACGAGGCAGGAAGGAGCATTTACATGGTCTCGTGCAGAAGAAAAGATGGTATAAATTCTGCTTAGAGGTTAGCCTGTCATTGCCTTAATAACCCAGTTGCTTGGTGAAAGGGAGAGAGGTGTTTTGGCAAACTCTCCACACGCCCATTGCTCTCAGGAGGATGGGATGAAAAGCCACAGGAGACTTTTCTCTGAAATGGGAGCAACTAATCAATGACTCCATTGCTTGAATGATGTCAGTCACTGTGACCGTGTTCACAGGGGCCCCAGGCTGAGGGAAGAGATGAGGATCTGACTCCATGTTTCAGAAGGCTGGTTTATTATTTTATGATGTATATTACATTAAAACTATACTAAAAGAATAGAAGAAAAGGTTTAATCTCAGAAGGCTAGAATAGAATCAGAAAGAATGATAACAAAGGCAGCTGTCTCAGACTCTCTGTCCGAGCTAGCTGGGCTGTGATTTGCCATTAATTACAAACATCCAACATGGGCCAATCACAGATGCACCTGTTGCATTCCACAGCAGCAGATAATCAGTGTTTACATTTTGTTCCTGAGGCCTCTCAGCTTCTCAGGAGGAAAAAATCTGAAGGAAAGCATTTTCATGAAAAGATGTCTGTGACAAGTCACCGATGCAGCACATACATTATCATGCTTGCACAGATGCTGTTGTTAATGTGCTCAATGGAGTTATTAAATGCTGAAGAGAGCCTGCCCTAGCAGTGGATACCTGGCTGGGACTCCTCAGCATATCTTGGCTGTCTCCTCATCCATGTGCCCCCCTGGAGCAATGACAAAGCAGCAGGGTGGCAAAGTGGCAAAGCCCCCTGCCTGCTCCAAGGACTGCTTGGTGTGGAGAAAAAATTCCTTGTATAGGAAGGAAGAAAATGTGGGCAGCCTCTAACTTGATGATTTGTATGAAGGCAGCTAAGGCCCCTGCAGAGACAGAGCTGCTGAGCTGTGGACTAGTCTAGAGTCACTGTGATTAGATACTGAAGACAGTTATATCCATATTTATACACACCAGATTACAGGTGCCTATATCCCACTGGTCCCTCACTCTATTTTGCATCCATCTTCAATTCTTCCCCTCAGGGAGGAGTGCTACATGAGCAAAGCACACAAATCAAAGTTCCCAATGTCTTTCTTTGCATTCACTTGCTCTCCTGATAGCAGCTTTTTCCCTCTCCATGGATCACTTTACTATAATTTAAAGTCATCATACACCATCATCTATTTGCATTCCTGCAGTTTAGTGTCTTTCAGAGGTTGTGTGTAAAGCAGCTTCAATTCACAGGTGTAGTTTAAACAGTTATGGATCAGATCCAACTCTCAGGGACATCCATGGGGACATTTCTGCAAGCTCAATTCATTCTGCAAAAGGCAAATTGCATGGTCAAGAGGAGGGGATGCTGAATGTGATGATTTACCTGTCACTGACCTCAGGACCAAGATATCAGTCTTTATTTTCTTATCTGATGTGGAAACTCTCAGGAGAATTCTGTGATCATCATGATTCTATTCACTTCTTGAAACATGCCACATTAACTTGCAAAGAAGGTACGTGGGCTGGAGATTAAAATGAATTTATAAGGCATCCATACAATATTCGCAGTGGAGGGCACAGTTCTGCTTCTAGTTCAATGACAGCAAAGCTGAGCCCAGTGGGATTATGCTTCAGCCCTTCAATATACAAAGAAGATATACCTAAAATATTTAAAAGTGTTAGTCTAGATTCTGCAGCAAACAGGAGTGATTTTATCCAGAGGTTTGCTACTTGGGAGAAACCCATCTCCCTGTTCCAAGAAGAAGCAGTATCTTATAATTAGAAAGCAGCTGACACTGTCTGTCTAGAAGAGCTAATGTGGTACAACAGCATTTCTGATTGCTTCAGAAGACAGCCAGCAGGATGAGCAGTGAGGTGAGAGCCGGAGCCGTCTGGCTCTCTGCAGAGCCAGTCTTTCCTGCAGTGGGAGTGTGAACACAGCCTGGTGTCCTCAGCCTTTTCTGCTCATTCCTGCAGGATTCCCTGTGCCTGAGGGGCCAGCTGCCCTCTGACTGTGCCCCAGGATTGTTAACATGGTTTGTGGATGCAGACCAGTGACACAGTTAATGCAGTAACTTAATACAGAAAGTGCTTCCCAAGCTGGTCTGTACACAAGCTGCATCACTGTTCTTGGGCTTCAGCATGAATTGCTTCTCCTGTTTATCACTTTTGGTGTCTGATTTCCTCACACTGAGCAGTGTGCTGCAAGGACAAAGCTTACAGTCCTTTTCGATGGTTTCAGCTGCCTGTACCCCAAACCCCACCTGCACAGTGGAAAAGAAAATATTTCCTGACTCAAAAGTTGCAAGATGATGTAGCCAGCAGCCTATATCCTTTAGTTAATGCAGCTATTTCCTTTAGTTAAGAGGTTTATAAAGAGTAGATTCTCATAGCAAAATATGCTGGTTTTCTGCAGATTAAATTACACCATACTGGAATATGTTGAGGTCTTTATGCACAAGGTGATGAATCTGTCTGCCCTTCCATAAAAATTGAAATAGTGGTACAGGGACTAAATTCTTTTAATTGGATGTTCTCCATATTTGCTAACAGTTGTCTATTGTTGTTTTTTTTTAATCCTTGAGAGATCAAGTGTTCCTCAAACATGCTGATTAAAAGGTATTTATCCATCATGGCCCCTCTTTTCCACAGACAGGATTTGCAGTAGCTGCAGCATAGCTCAAGAGCATTTTCTGTCAGCCTGGTACTGAGATTTATTACACTGGTGCCTGGATCTGCACTTGCACAGCCTGGCAGAGAATCAATATGTGCAACCCACCAGCTAGTCATTCCAGTAATTATGATAACCCTGTAGGCCAATAAAGTGGGAAGTGTTTTGCTGTTATTGTTTTCTGAGGCACCAGAACACATCCTCATCTTTAACGGTGTTTTACAATTATTTGAATAATCAGGAGACTTCCCTGAGAAAGGGCCTGGGAGGAGCACAAAGCAGCCCTGCAGGCTGTGAAGCTCCATGGCTGCACAAGTGGGGTCAGCTCACAGCACAACAGCAAAGCCCTGCAGCTCATTTCTGCAAAGCTTCCAACAATGCCCTTGACAGTGGGCAAGCAGCTGCTGTGCAAACTGTAATCCCATCACTGTGCCTTGTGCCTCCTTGCCTGTCTGACACACTCTCCTAGTTAGTCCCTTTTGCCTGAGATGCAGTCATGCTCTCTCTTTGTCCATGCTGGAGCAGAGGGACATGTCCAGGTTGGGCTTGTGAGGAATTGGAATTCTCTCAGTAATGACACTGCTGCTTGCTAAAATCCCCTGTTCCAGGGGTGATTGATTCACGCTGTGACTCACATGGGAAAGGAGGTTCAGATACGTCCTCTGCTGAGCTCTCAGTGCAGCTGGGCTGATAAACTCTGCAGAGCCATGGGGTATTCACCGGGACTGAGATCTGTGCTGCTGGTGCTGCATCCATGGCCTGTGCAGGCAGGGGCTGGTCTGCATTGACTGTCTTAGCACAGACTAAGTCCTAGGACTGATGGGAACAAATCAGCAAGATCCCACTGAAATTTGGGAGCTGGTGCAGCCTCTGATAAAGTGTTGATGGGACTGAGGGGCAGTAATAACTGGAGTTATTACTCAAGGATGGGAGTGCCTAAAAAGATCTGTGAAAGAACACAAAATGTTGGGAGCAGAGAGGAAAGCCCAGCCTCTCCAGAGGCTGTGGGAGATAGATGAAAGGGCCAGCTTGACCTGTGTGATCTGCAGGATTTTTTCTCCAGAAGAGTGAGAAAGAGGGATGGGCTGGTAGAACTCCTCCAGCACACAGACAAATAGCCTTGCTTGGCAATACTACACCCAAGATGACAGAGCTTGAAGTGCTAAGATAAAACACAGGAACAAGCAACTGTGGAACATGTTGCATTAAAATATCAAACTCCAGTGACAAGTCAGGTGTACTTCAGTGTCTTCTTGGCCTTTTGATGCACTGTAATTATTGCACAGGGAAGATAAAAGCATTGCTCAATGGCTGGGGAACAAATGTCTATGAGGCAAGAAATGACACTTCTGCCTTTGGGCCATATTCTTTGCTGCTTCAAGAGGTGAAACATGGTTGAGATAACGGAATCTCCATCTGTTTCTCCCAACGTATTAATCATTTGGCATCTTTGTGAGTACTTTCTCAGGTTTTGGAATTTGCTTCTTCCTTCTCTGTACCCCAGAAAAAAAAAAAAAAAAAAAAAAGAAAGAAAGAGAAAGTGGCATCTCACTAGGCAGCAAACAGCACAAAACAGTCTGTGCAGCTGTGAGAGCTGGCTGGGGGAGGATTTGATACCTTCAAGGTAGACTATTGATTTGATGCCTGAATAAACAGAAAAAAAAAAAAAAAAAAAAAAAAGAGGTTTGTAACTTTTAATTATCATTTCTAGAGGTATTGAATTGTGAAACCAGTGCTGTTTTGCAGTACTGAAAACACACCCTCCCCTCAAAGTGAAATTTCTTGGAGAAGCTATTTGATTGGAATGGCACTGGAACAGCCCTGGAACAGCCAGAGAAATAATTATCAACCCTTTTTATTCACTTACAATGACTACAGTAAGTTAAAAAGTTGATATTGGTGTTGGTCTCAAGAAGTGTGTATGACTTTATATATATATATATATAACCTTATAATCGAATGTAATATGTATATTATTTCTTTTGACAAATATTTGGTAATAATTTTTTTATTGCATTGAAATTTTAAACAAGACCATGGTAGATTATTTTATTGACTGATATTTTTTTACCTCCTCTAGTATTCTTTCCATTAGGCAAACAAAACAGATACCTAAGCCACTGAAATTTATGTTTTTTTGTGGTTGTGCCTTTTTCTCCAGCACAGACAGTATCAACCCAAATTAGTTTTCATTCTCTAATCCCTGGTGAGCTTTTTATACCTGATGAGACAAATTGCAGGGTATTTTCTCTTCTCCTGCTGGATGAGCAAATAAATACCTCAAGAGCAATATGAGGTTTGCTTTAAAACTTGCCTTACAGGCAAAAGCCACTGAGCTTTTATATCAGCATTTGTCGGGAGAAAGAAATCATTGCCTGGCATTTCTATCACTTCTCACCCAGCTTCATCCCCATTTCCAAAAGTGAGAGCCCATTCTCCCTTTGTCTTTTGATGTGGTCAAAACTATTTTCCCATCTTCATCCTCAAAAAATCCCCTGGGCTGTGAGCTCAATTCTTGTCTTGTGTGTGGCTGTTCTTGCCCTACAGACTGCCATTGATGCCAACTTTCCTTTATAAATCCCTCCACACCTAAGTGAGGGCACCCCTTGCTCCAAGACAGCTCTTTCCCAGTGCCCCCCTGTGCATTCCCCTGGATTGGGCAGGGATCACATCCTCTCAGAGCTGCATCCCTGAGGTTTGGTTGAGGCTCTGCATCTCCATCTCAACTAAAGATGCATAAGTTTTAAGCATAGAGTCCCTTCAGGAGTGGGGTAGTGGGAAGAGACTTCTTGGGACCTCTGCCACAAGGCAGTTTTATTGCATCTTTAACTGAAGCAAATTGTTTTCTTCTCATTCCATTTGACTGATGGACATATCAGTGGATAAGCTGACTCTCTATCAAAGCTCTTTGTTTTCAAACATCTCATGGATTTTCACTTCTCAATAAGCTTTTGTCCTCTTTCCTGGACAGATCATATTCCACTTCTACAGGCTGCCCAGGACTGGGTGGATTAGCAATTGAAAATTCTGCTCCAGAACTCAGGAAGGCATATTCTGGGATGAACCCAGGGGTGCAGATGTAACAGATTCCATCCCATTCCCTCCCATCCCAATCCAGGCAAAGACTTTGTCCTACACAGTGTGCACAGGCACCAGCTCTTGTGACAGCAGTGAGAGCTTCTCCCTCCATTCCCTTTTATCAGTGTGAAAGAATTGGTCAGAAAACTTTCTTCTAGGGAGATTCAGCATGTCAGTGCAAGTGTGCTGGCTCCTCCACAGATGGAGTCTGAAGTCATCAATCCTTGTGCTGTTAATCAGAGGGATTTTGCTGGAACTGTTACACCCAGTGACTGTGAGATGCTATATCCAGTGAAAAGCTAAGTTTCTAGTTCTCCCTTAATGAAAAGCAAGCAGTGTGTAATGGCAGTATAAAAAAAGTGCTGAGGGCTGCTCTTTATTATTGCTGACTTGGTGTTTTTATGTGCAAGGCCCAGTAAAAGCTACTGACCATGGCCATGGACCCTTCTGGTCAGTTCAGCTGAGGGCCCACTGGAACAATCATGACAGGAATAACAGGGTGGCAGCAAAAACCCCCAAAAAACAGCTGAGAAGTCACAAATCCCAACTGCCACCTTCTGTAAGATTTCTGTACCACAGAACAAACTCAGATCAAGCTGGATGTGCCTCTTCATGAATAGATATGTGAAATGGGAGTTTTCTTGTAAATTGGTGTCAGCAGCCTTGGAAATAACCGGAGCTTACAACAGAACGAGCTCATACCAGGTGTTTTCAAGGGAAATCAGTCTACAGATTGATGGATGAGTTTGGGGAGGATAAATTCTCAAGCTTGTGAAGATGAAAGTCTCTATTTGCACAGGTACAAAGTTTAAGTAGCTTTTTTTTTGATTCACAATTTTGAACTGCAAAACAGCGGCGTGCATTGTGCTACGTGTAACCTAATAATCTGCTTTAAAACAAATGTAAGGCAACACCAATTAGGGCCATGTTTTTTAATGAATAGCTGCTCAGCCAGGTAAAAAAACACCATGTAGCATATTGTGCCATCCATTTTAAGCAGAACTTCATGCAGCCCTTCAAAAGCAGGCTCTGCCTAACAAATGGAAGGAGCCATGTATCTCTATTTTACAAGGCAAAAGGGAATAGTGTGGGCAGTGCATGGTGTGTGTGCGTGCTCGCAGTGCTGAAAGCACCAGATTATGCTGAACTGATTAAACAAGCTTACAATTGCATTACAGCAGACACTGTGATGGGAGCCAAAATATGATTGGCAAAATATACATGACATATTGTAAAACAGATAAAATGATAACAGCTTTTTGCCGAGGAGCATCTGCTATTCAGTTGGGAAATTAGGGTGGAATGCAACTGTTCTGATAAATCATAAAATGGCGTTGCCATCATCAAGAATTTCCTGTCATAATTTTTTAAAGTGTGATATAGTTGTTGCTCTTGCTTGTGTGACAGAAAGTTAGACTTCAATTTTTTTCTCTGAGCATGTTAGAGAGAAAAAAATTCCTTTAACTGCCCTTTAGCATTAAGTTCTTTAAACCTTGTGCTCATTGGAAAGTTTGAGGGTTAAAGCAGATCAAATGAATAACATGACCAGACATTAGGGGTTTTGATTTTGTTCAGAGGAACTGCAGAAGGAGGGAGAGCAACTCTGATTATTCTGATGTTAGCCAAGCCTCCTTGCCTTCCTGCTGTAGTGGTTTGCCATTTGTTCTGCAGGGGAGGCTGCACACACAGATTGTGTTGTTCTGTGTGTTGATCTGCTGGGATTAGACATACTCTGACTGAACGCAGTGACCTTCAGATGCTGCCATGGAAGAAGGTCTGTTTCTTAAGACAAATAATTAACCACTTCTGCATGGATGTTGCCTCACTATCTATTGAATTGCTTCCACAGGGTGTAATGACTCACTGCTTAATTGCTATGTAATTTTATTATTATCTGTAAAATGGTTTTCAGAAAGGAAAGGAATGATTGCAAACGGTCTGATGTAAACTGCCCCAGCTTTACTGACATCCAGCCATCATGTGTTAGGTCCCTGGTGGGTATAAATTTATAGCTTGAAAGAGCTGTCCTGCTGTAAGTAGCCTGCCATGCAATTCCTTTATGAGAGCAAAACACAGGAGAGAGTGTGAGACACCCAGTGCTCTTTGTGGTCTCATCTCCGATTTCATGGTGCCAGAGTAAACCATATTCAATTTTTTGTTGTGCTGACATCTTTCCAATCTATTCTGACTGTTCTGCTGCCTGCCAGGTCATGTAGTGGACACTCATTTTGTTGTCTACCATCTGCAGTCAAAATAAATCTTGATATATTCCCTCAAACCCACATGTTGCTAGATCTACCTGCCCCACACTGCATCTGCTTCAATTTACTGGCTGCTGAATATTCATTATCTTTTTTTTTTTCTTTCTTCTACCTGGATCAGCTTAGGAAACACCTGTGTATATGAAGATTTTTATAGGATCATACAGAAAGAAGAGAATCTGCCATGTAACTGGGCTGGTCTGGCAATTCTGTTTGTACCAGAGGTTTGTACACTCAGCCTTGGCACAGTGTCCTTACATCACACACCATTTTAACCTTGAACTCCCGTGCAGGTAGGGGTCATTCTTGATTTCTCTCACAATAATATGTAAACATATCCTGTGGATGCACAAAATACAGCTTTTTTGTCTGAAAGAACTGTTTCTTTTGTCTAGTACTTGTTAGCCTGCACATCTGTCAAAGGTTGCACTCTGCATCATCTTGTGTCAACATGTGTGTTTAAATGGATTTAGCACATGTTGGGCAGCAAATCATTCTGATCAAGGATCCCCCCCAAACACTTCTCCCTTTTTACTGGTGCTTACCCTGTGGTAAGCATTTCAAAATGCTTCTCTCTCCATTTAAAAGTTGCTGCATCTAAAGGCTCAACTGAGACCAAACAACAATTGGCAATTCTTGTGCCATCTCCTGTTCTGGCAAAACTCAGGGGCACTGTCAGGTATCGCTTTTCTGAGAGCTGACCTGGGCTTTGTTTTCAAGGTTCCTTTTTTGTCACCAGTCCTTTCCTAGTCATTTCTCAGGTCTAATAGATGGTATTAGGCTGGATAGCTGGATAGTGAAACTGGGACAATCTGGCCACAAAGCTGTTTGCAGCTAACTGCAAAAAGTAGAGAAAGAACTTACCTTAGATTCCACTGTTTCCATAGCCAAGATCTTCATGGGCCAGAAGAGGCCTTGTATTTTGCTATGTGAGCCTTAAAGCACACGAGGTGTTGCCCTTGGGACTCATCCTCAGCAATAGTTGCCCTGGGGAGAGATGACTGAGAGCTGAAATGGACGTGAGCATCTTCCCAGGCTTGTGAGAAACTGTGTGCCCAGGCAGCAAAACCAGCCATCAGCATCCAGGCCTGTACCAACAGAGGAAATAGTTCAAGGAAAGTGATTATCCATTCTGCTTGGCACTTGTTAAAGCATATCTAAATAGCTTATTTAGTCTGGGCATCCAAATATGAAGAAGATATTGTAAAAGTCTAGCAAATTCAGGATAGAGCCGACAGGATACTCAGGTTGGGAACCTTTTCTCCTTTGAGGAGATCTGAGGGACCTGGAGCTGCTCAGCCTGGAGGAGGTGTGGATTCAAGGTACCTAATAGCTTCAGCCTCCTGGTAACTAAGAGAAGATCATTGAAAAATCAGAGCCTGGCTTTTCATAGTGGAGTATGGTAGATCATGAGGAAAAAAAGGGCATAAAATGAAATAAGAAATTGCATGTAAAGATTATAAAGATTGCATGTGTAGAGGAACTTTCTAAACATGAGAACAGTTAAGATATAGAGCAGGTTTCTCACAGAGGTTTTTCTGTCTTCATCCTTGGTAGTTTTCAAGAATCAACTGGATGACACCTTGAGCAACCTTTTATGATCTCACAGCAGACCCTGCTTTGAGCAGGGATCTTCTAAGGCCCTAACCAGGCCATATTATCTGGTGATTGTGTGGTACTTATAGACCTGTTTAATTAAAAGCTCAAAATTTCTTCAAAACTCTTAGCTGTGCCCCTGTGCACTGAGGGCTCTTTTCCAATTTTGAAAACTCACTCATTGCTGTGACCTACTCTCCTCAATTCAACTTCTTCAAAGCCTCCAAGTTTCTCACATTCCTTCTATTAGTATCAGCTTGTCATGGTGATTGATTCACTAACTGTCCCTACTGTCCTTCAAAGACACTTGTAGCGATTGCTCAGATCTGCAGTATTTTCTAAAATCCTCTCCAGTTATACTCACATTTTGCTCACTTCTGCAGATTTCATGGAGGTTTTTGTTAGACTTTGCCATGTGTCCCTTCTTGGGGAAGACCCCTTACATGACCCATGTGCCATCACACTTTGAAACAGAAATGCATTTCACCCTCCCTCTGATGGAGACCTGAAAGACCTAAGCTTAATTTAAACCTAAAATTACCTTCCAGTGCTTCACAAATTGTTCTTATACAAACAAGAGCAAAAGTCTGTGGATTGCTTTTGTCTTATAATTTTTATTACACATTATTAAAGAGTTCAGGAGCAGTCAGTAAGTTGAACTAGAACCAATTCTCATCTGTTGTTATGGTTACCAGGAGTAGAAAATAATTTCCTGTAATTTATCTTAAGATCATTTATGTCAGATACAAACACAGATTAAGCGGAATACCACGGTAATTTCTTCTTCAATTGTGTTAGGAACCATAAGACATTCATTTTTACTTCATAAATAAGGGTTACAGTATGTCATGCTCAGTCAAAGAAGATAAAATGAATCTAATTAAGTGCCATCAGAAGATCACTTTGCTGTTTTTATTGCAGCAATAAAAGTGCCCTTACCTTCTTATTCTTAGAGAAATGACAGAGATTATTATGGAAATAGGATGAGATCAAGTAAGTCTTGCTTGACCTAGACTTGGATACAACAATATCCTTGTGTCAGTGATTGTTGAAGTGAATAAGCAGTTTACGAAATCTGATGGGCTAAAGCTCATAAGAGATGCACTTCCTTTATTAGAATGAATGAAACCATATGTAAGCCTCAGACAGGGCTTGTTTATTGGGTTTTATATAAACAATATCATCTTTTTATTGATCTGTAGGCCTCAGTGGTGATGATGGCAAACAAGGCTTTCAGATTGATGACTGCAGGTCCCTTATGTTGATTAGTTGATGTGTGCACGAGTGAAAAGAACCATTTAGCATTAGTGGTATGTGTATACCAGTATAATAATCTGGAGCTTGCTCCAGGGCACAGAAGAGCTCTGCATGGAAATAAGAACAGTGGAGAGCCCTGAGAGAGCACAGGTTAAGTGAAAGGCTGTTAAACAATATTTCAAAGACATTTTTATCAAGTTGTCACAGTCTTTAAAATGCCAGCAGGGAGTTTACAAAAAAATAAATAACTGAGGTATGTTAAAAGTCTGCTCTAAACCCTGCCATGTTTGAGGAATCTCACTGCCTGTAACGTAAAAGAGAGTTAAGGTGACTTGTGGTAAAACACCTGACCCATGTGTTTGGAGTTTTGATGGATAATAAATCCAGCCTCCTGTGTGTTTTCAAAATAAAAAACCCAAAAAAACAAACAAAAACCTCACAAAACAAACAAACTAATAAAAAAATGCCCCCAAAACCAACCCAACCCAACACACAAACCCAAAAAAGCACCAGAGCCCCCAAAAACTAGTGTATGAAACCAAAGTTATCTAAGCAGAGATAAAAAAACAAAATAAAACAAAAAACACACAAAGAAGATGAGTTAGAGTTTCCTTCACATACATATAATTTATTTCAGGTTGTTTTGATCTGAATCTTTGTATGACATATCCTCTTCCATGATCATGCCTTTTTACAACACATTTTTGAAAATTCTCAGGACTTTTTCTGCTCTGGAAAAGGTCCTGTACGTTTCTGTGTGTCTGATGCTACTTTTTTTTTTTTTTTGGTGCCTCCAGGACTGCACCTGAAAGGCTGAAAGGCTCTCCCATATTTTCATATTAAGACAGCATATTTTAGCACACAGGATTAAATATGCTCCCAATCTTGTTTGACTTGGTAGGGAGCTGTCAGTTTGAACAGTGCGACCAGTGGAAGGTACAGAATGCAGCGGGAATAGTAAACATTGAAATCATTGAAATATGGTAAAAATTGAATTATTGGTGTGGTAAAAGCAACTAAACTCTGTATCTCCACTGAGAAACCCTAGGAAGTTTTTTACTCAGAATAAATGTGCTGGTTTTGGCTGGGGTAGAATCAATTCTTTTCACAGAGGCTGGTATGGGGCTGTTTTGGGTTTGTGCTGAACACAGAGTTGTTAAGACAGAGATGTTTTTGTTATTGCTGAGCAATAAGAAATCAAAAAGAGTCCAGACCTTTTCTGCTTTTTGTAAGCAAGAAATCTGGGGGGGCATGAGAGGCTGGGAAGTGTCACAGCCAGGACAGGTGACCCGAAGTGACCACAGGGATATTCCAGATCATAGGGTGCCATGATCAGGAGGAAGGGGGGAATGTTTGGAGTGGTGGTGTTTGTGTTCCCAAGTCACTGTTACACTGGATGGAGTGTTTTCTTTCCTTATTAAACTGTCTTTATCTCAACCCATGAGTTTTCTACCTTTTACCTTTTACCCTTCCCCCAGATCCTCTCTGACCCTGCTGGTGTAGGAGGGAGTGAGCAGCTTGTGGGGCTTGGCTGCTGGCTGGGGTGAAGCCATGACAGCAAATCATCCAGGTCAGCAGTTTCTCCATGCAAGAGACAATGCATCTACAAGTTTATATTTTCGTATGGGCTCAGGGCCCAAGTAGAGACATCATCTCATTCAGGAGAATGCTGTCCTTGCCATTTTCACTTTAGCTGATCTAGCAGAGATGTAAAGCACCACAAAAATCCAATAATGCTAATTTATTTAATTTCCTGAGCTGGAAGTGACAAGGAGCCAAGTGCACGCTATCCTGCTCACATGAAAGCTGATGTGCAAGTTGAAAATCAAAAGTATTGCCAAGGAGACCACAACTTGCATGGAGTTAACCCAGCTCAAATGAAAGCTTCTGAAATCCTTAACCTGCTTCAATAAATGACATTTCAATGCTAATAAGGAGCGAGGAAATCAGGAGAAATATTTAAAGGAAACATATTGCAGCTGCAATTGCTGAGCCAGATCCCCTGCTATAAACACTGTTGAAGCAAATACAAGACATAATGATTAGCATCAGCTAGGAATGCCCCTTAGCACTATGCCATTAAAGTTCCTGAGAGTGGGAGTTAACAAAGGCAGTTTAAAGTGTATTGGAAAATGATTTTTCATTCCATTTTAAAAACTCATTTCATGCATTGTTGTGTCATCTACTTTTAAAATTACAGTACAAGCAGAAAGACCAAAACATGATACTGATCTTTTAAATCATGATCCCCAGGGCAGAAGTACAGGATTGACCTGTAGTTATTTGTTAGATCTTTCTAGGCCATTCAGCAGAATAGTATGCAGCAGAGTCATATGAGCCCCTACCTAAAGAGTAAAAGGTATTTGATTGAGAACTATATTAGAGTGAATAAATAGCAGTGAGATGGCTCACGCTGTGAAGTTGTGACTGAAACTCAAATAGCCATTTCTGCTGCCTTGATGTAATTGGTGACCCACTGCAGCCAGCTCTTTGTTGGTAATCTATATCAATGCTTGGACAATGGTACCTTTCAATTCATCATTTCCCAAGAGATTTAAAGCAGTCATAGAAACATTTTCTTTTGCTGCACACCATTTATTTCTTTGAAGGATGGAGCAGTCTCTTCTAAACACCCACTGCGCATTAAATATTATAAATTAAAATAAACTACTCCCTGACTAAATAAAACAGTAGCCACAGAAGTGGGCTGGTATCAGCTTATTTTGTAACATTTTTCTCAATTAAGGAGAAAGACTTTTAGTAACTGGAATATAACAAAATGTTGCTTCTTACTCTCAGAAAACATATGTATGCATAGGTAAAAAATACAGTTCCTGAAAATGAGAATTAATTGTATTCCAATACAGACAGTGGATGGGGAACACCGTGCAACTTCTTATTCCTAGCTTTATTACTTCATCATACTTTCTGAGCTGGAAATGCCTCTTGTGTATGTATTGAAGATAATTAGACTTGCAGCAAGATATTGACTGGAAAAATTACAATTTATGAGTAATGAGCATTTGTTGATTTCTTTTTTCTTGTGGATGAATAGAGAGAGCTGGCCAAATCTGAATTTCTCTCTTGCTGTTCATATCACATATTGGGAAAGATGTCCTAAGCCATGAATCTAACTGTGTTAATGTAAGACTTCTTTGTAGTATAAAACTTTAGTTTTCTCCTTTCTATCCATCTTAACACATTTTATTTCACTAGGAACAAAAGAAAATCCTGCATGAGAGATTTCTGTCCATGTTCAGAGTCTGCTCCTTTGATCAAACTCCTGGATTCAACCCATACTTTGGGATTCTGCCAAGTCGAGCATGCATGAACCACAGAAAACTCCTTTTGCTTTATTTGAATAAAGACTGTCTGTCTGCTTCCCCAGTTCCTGATATCCTTCACTATTTTCTCCTGAAAAGAGACTCTGACATATTAAGAGGGTTATTGACTTTGGCTTACACTGTCCTCTTTTAAATTTAATTTTAATTTTAGCAAGCTGCTCTCCTGTGGACGAGCAGAGAGAGAATGGATGGGAAACACAGATGGGAACCACTAGCCCGTCTTTTTTTTTAATGACTGTTTTTGACCAATATTTTCTGTAAAGATATTTGGAGATTTTATCTGTTTTGAGAAAACACCTACACTTTAGCTCTCCAGGCTTTCAACAGCCCCAAAGTCTAATTAAATTTCACCCCATCCCTGCCAAAACTCTTTATTACATGGACAGGATATCTTTTCCCTATGAAACACATATTATTCCAAGCACTAATAAACATGGGCACACACAACATTAAGCCTGATTTGACACTCTAATGTTAACTGTTATGTTTATTTGCCATTACAGATGATAACTGTTATGTTTATTTGCTATTACAGATGATAGTAGCTCGTAGCCACAACTGAAGCTTGAGTGTCAAGGCATGAAGCAGTGCAGCAGAACAAATAGCAAGAACACAGCCTGGCTTGGAGTTCAGAGGGAAAACCAAGGCATGTAGGGGTGAGCTGTCCTGCCTAAAGGCAGAGCAGGGCAATATTTGAAACCAGTGTAGCCACAGCAGCTCCCTGCTCAGTGCTGTGACTGCTGGAATGTGCTGTTAACTCAATTTCCACCTCTGCTTTGTGGGTCTCAGCACCCTGCAGAATCAGCACAATCCTCACTGCGAGCACAGGGAGGGAAAAAGCTCCATGTTTGCGTGTCTCCAGGCTGAATCTCTGTGTCCAGAGAGCAAAAATGCATCCCTCTGAATTATGATTGGATTTCTTCTCTGCTATGGGATTTCTGTTTGTTTTCAGTGTGAGGCAACAAATGCCTGATTGCAGATTAGGGGCAGGTTCTGTAATCATGAAATATTGTGTCTTCTGTAGCCCAGAGCATTCTCTGGGGTAAAGATCCCCAATTAGATGAAAGAATATGTCTGAGGTGAAGAAGTCAGGGTAGCATCACTTCCAAGTAAATTCTTTCCCATGTCTTTCAACCAAGGCGATTTTGAAACGAGGAATAAAAAGAAAAGACAGTAAATATGAATATTTCATCAGTTTGAGGTTCAGATAGCCCTTTATTTTCTTTTCTCATGCAATGGGCAAAGAAGGTGCAGTAAAAGGCAATAATGATGTGTAGCATGGGTTACTTTTCCATACCCTGTGTGTACAACAGGTAACACACAAACCAAACAGTGCAACCTGAGCTCTGCGGGGGTGGTTCTTTGAAAAGTCTCCTTTTTGAAAAGTCTGCTTCCATTTATAGCTCAGTTACTAGTCACATGTGTTAGATATTAGCCAGATCTGTGATTTATATTTTCCTAGAGTGTAATCAGAGTTATGGGGTGGCCTTTCACAACTGTTCACAACACTTCAAGCTGGGATAGAGCAAACTTGCAGAGCAGAGTGTACAAATTCCAACTGAGGGGAGAGAGGGGATAGGCATCCACTATCTGTTGTCTCTTGCAATGCAATAATTACATGGGACTTAATGAAGCTGGCAGGAGCAAAGTACAAACCAAGCAAATTAGGACAGAGCTTGCACACTGCAGCAGATCTGTGGGGGTTTTCCACAGCTTGCATTGGCCCCAAAACTCATCTCTGCTGTTGGGTGGGGCATCTGAACTTCTGAACAGCTTGTACACACATTGCCTTCCTCGCTGACTCTTTCCCACCCATTGAACATCTTCAGAACCATTCTACATATTAAAGTTTCCCTTGAATCAAAAAGGTCAGGGAAATTTTAGTGAATTCCATCCTTTCCTCCAATCCTCCATGTCATCCTTTCCTCCAACTCAGTGTGATTTTGCTTTTGAGGTACAGCCACTCTGTGAGTCTGTCCCTTCCCCTTATGAAACCTGTAACTGATTTATTTTCATCAGACACTGTTTCAAAACTGATACCCATAAGCACAGTCAGGACCTGTTTGAAAGAAGGTCATCATAAATCTTCAACCTCTGAAGTTCTTGGCTTTTGTAATAAAACTCACCTCCTCGTGCTTAAACATATTTTTCCACCTTTAAATAGGCGACACCTACACTTTAGAAAAACACAAAAGTGAATATAGATTAAATACCAGGCAGAGGTTACATGACACAGGTGTGAACAAATAGGCTTTTACCATCCTAAATAGACCCTAAAGCTGCTTTCATCTGTGCTTCCTTCACTTCCTCTGTTGAAATTGATTCATTGAAAAAATTGGTCATTTAGATTCAAAAGCCTTGGTTCCTTTCAGTATTCTCCATCAGTTTATATCTATGTTGCTGCAGATGTGTTGTTAAACATCCTTTTAGGGCTCTTTAAACTCTGATATATTTCTAGAAGAATAGATTTGAAGTACCTGTGATTTGTACTAAACGCAAGAAATTATCTATACCTCTGAAAAAAACTGGGTTTTTTAAACATTCTGCTACTTACCTTGATTTAACCACATAATTGAGCGTTTTAATGCATTTTCCTCGGTGACAATTGGAAGGCAATGCACCCAGGGCTGGCTGATGGAGGCACACTGGGGTGGGGGTAGTTGGATATCACAAAGGAACCTCTGGGAATTCAGCAATGTCCCCAGACAATATCATCAATCCAGCTGCAGGTATTTTAATGCAGAAATAGGGGAAAGCTTTTAGTACAGGATGCAGAGAAAGCTGAGTGGGGATGACAGCAAATTTAGGAACCCAAAGGGTGCAGCATCAGTCAGAAATCAGCTTTCTGATTCACACTTCATCCAAGCACAGTCAAAAGCAATCCCCACAAATCATCTAAGCAGGACTGATTCTACATTAATCTGTACATAGAGACTTCATTAATGAACCTGATGTAGAGAGAATCTCTGATACTGTCATGGCAGGAGATTCTGTTTTAATTATTATATGTGGTTTTGTAATTTTAATTGTATAATTATTACAACATTAAAAGATGCAATTATATTTTAAATCTTCTTAAGACCTCAATTTTATTACATTTTCATTACTTTGTAATGGTATGATATTTTATTATTCAAAATTAGAAATTATTAGAAATAATTTTACGATTACACTCTTTTAAAATATGATCTTTTTATTCTTTCATCACTTTATCTTACAACCATCCTACACACCCAGTGGAAAGTGAAAGGCTGCAAGCATTTTGAGATGATAAGACATCAAAGATGGTGCTGAAATTTTTTCACTTTAGCTGCAGCCTGCCTTACACAATTAATGAAGCAGCTTCTGATGACAGAAGTTAGTTCAAAGCAAAACTCAAGTTATGAAAACAGCTTTTGTGGAGGGCTCACGCTTAGGATGAGCTGTGTCACAACTGTCTGTGAGATCAGGAACCGTGTGAGAGGAGGTGCTGAAGTTGTCTGGTGCTAATTGTTCCATTTGCTCATAGCAACCTGAATCAGAGGCAATCCTGTTGAAATCAGAGGCAACACTTCTGTTATGGAGATCTGAGGCAGGTTTCAAACCTGAGCAAGCCTCACTGTCACCCATTTTGCAGCACCCAGGGAAGCAGAAGTTTTTCTAAATACAAGTGAAATTGTCCATGCTGCATATCAGAGCTTGAGCCACCTTAAATGCCCTCATTTCCTCTTCTATTTTTTATGTTTGTATTTACAATTTGCTTTTATGTGTTTTCCTCTGTGTTTTTATTACACAGAGTGCCCTTGTTGAGTTACATTAACATTTTCCATTGTTCTTCACACTTTGATATTATACATAACAACATCCATCCTTTGTCTCAACTCGCTCCTGAACCCTGTTACAAACAAAACCATAAGAAATCACACTTTGATCTGCAGTTAATAGAAATGCAAAGGCAGGGAAGCAGGGTGGGTAGGGATGTTTCCACCCTGCCCTAAAGAGCTGCTAACCTGAAAGACAGAGTGAGTAATTTTAACCACTGCACTGCCTGAAGTGTGTAGTAGTCACACACTTTGTGATCAAGAAGAGGATGTTCTTTCTGCTCTGTGAGACACAGCAGCAAGGACAGGATTAATTCTCAGTGAGGAAGTGTCTGCATTCATAGTTTGGTCTCACATTCAAGGGTTCTTAGCAGAAAGGGGACTTGTATCCCAATGCCTCCAGCAGTGTTTTATCAACAGTTTGATGTCCCACTGTACAATCATACCCCACATCCAAACTGTGGGACAAGACAGACAGATTTTTACACAGACAACCCTGACCCTAAACTATAAGCCATCACAAAAATAAAATCTTAATTAAAATCCAGGGTAATATTATATTCTGAAGGGCACACTTTGCTTGTCCCAGGTGCAAACTATCAAGTTCAAAATTTAAGCAATTGTTTGCTCCCGTTTTTCTCTCCAGTGTTTTCAAATCTGTGTTTTCAATCATGGCTTTACCTCCTTTATAGAAAACTAGAGAACAAACTTCAGTGGATCCTGCTGTTTTTATAAAAGCTTAGGTAATATTTTGTCTGCACAAATGTCACAAACTCTTTTCATTTGGAACAGATGAAAGGGAAGTATTCTATCAAAATTATTAGAAACAAAAAGAAAGCACACTGATTTGTGAATTGTAGAGACTGCATTAAGGTTGTGTCTGTACAGAGCACACAGATGCTAGAATTGCCCCGATTTTGCTTCTCTGTAGTTTTTAACTGGCTGAAAATATAACTTCTATATATTAATTTCCTCGTAGCAATGTTGTAGTGTGTCTCAGAATGGTATCTGAAGTTGTGCAGTGTAGTGCAGTACATCAGGGAGCATGAATACTTTGCAGGGAAGCTCACATCACAGTGTGCAGTCAAGAGTCACACTTCATCTCCTGCCATCCTTTCACAGCAAATGAGAATTTACACATCAGGACCTGATATGCTGAGATGCTTTCTCTATTTAGTGTCACAGCTGACATACATTGGAGGGCAGGAGTGCTCACATTCATCAGAGCCATGCTTAAAAAGCAGAGAGATTTTAGCATTGTCTGTCACTGCTTTTGATCCCAGCACAGGCCAATTACCTCTCTGTCCTGCTCTTCCTTTCTTTTCCTTGGGTGATGATGGAAGTATCCCATGCTGAAGAGGTTTGCCAAGCTGAAAGTGAAAAATTAAAACCTCTTCTGCTGCAATAGTATCGGCACTTGCATCAGTACTTTTTTTGAAAGCTGATTACGTTGCTTTTAAGGGATAATTCGTTACTCAAGCAACAACTCTATTTGCTACCCTGAAAGGAAAGAAATTTCTGTATCCTGAGAACAGCAGCAATGTGTGGAAGTGTAGACACTGTATTTTTCTTCAGTGCAGGTGATGCGAAGATTTTGTCTTTGATTAAAGGCAATACTCTTTTCTCACCTGTTGGCTTTCTGAGAGGGGGTATGGAGGAGAGGCGAGCTGAACTCCTGAAAGAACAGCCTGAAAGCCCTTGGGAGGACTCTTGGGCACCTCTGCCTTGAGCACACAGCTCCCACTCATCACCCAGGGACTGTGTGTGGGTGATTTTTGGATGACAGGAGTGCTCTGCCCGCACACATGCCCATAAACACACCCAGACACAGATTTACACACGCTTGGCTCCATCCCAGTGCCTGCAGCTGGGTCAGAGTGTGCTCACTGGAGCCAAAGGGGCAGCCCATAAATTGACTGCACTAAGTGCTGAACCAAGTGGTCGGAGAGGGCTCAGGATATATTGCACACACAGGCAGAGCTGAATTCCTGAGGAATTTACTGTCAGCAGCACGGGTCATCTGATCACACCCAGTGTCACTTCTTCTGCAGGGAGCAAAATGAAAGAAACCAACCCCTAATCCCATGCCACCTGCAAGTTGTTTTCCCACATCCCTACTAATTCCATGTAGAGAAACCAAATAAAACAAACGCTGAGTTTTGAATAAACAATGATTCACCTCAGGGAAATTATCTAACAATACTCACAATTTCTTTCCAGATCAATCAACTGAAGTTATGGGTCAGATCTTCTTGCTGCTAGGAGCACTTTGGTTTTTGGCAGAGAAAGCCATTGGTTTGTATTTTTAAAAAGATGGACTTTTGATTTTGACCAATTTAGTATGATTAAAACTGTGAATTGCTTGGGGATTGCAGTCCAAATCTGATTCATTTCATGCTTAATTATGTTTCTAAATTGGGAGTGTTGCCAGTGATTGTCTTTATGTAAACAGAAGCCTATATGTTTTGAAAAACTGAATGAAAACACCACCAGTACAGAAAGATCAATAAAGCTCTCTTTTCCTGATATTCTGAAGTCCACATCTTTGTTATAATTGAGTGTAAGGGCCAAAGTTTTAATTGATAAAAGTCAGTGCGGTTCTTGGGACTTATGAGAAGCTCCAGGAATTCAGATATTTGTGAGGAAAAAAAAAAGGACTTAAATGGCTGATTTCAGGTATTATTTGCCATATTCTCCCTGACCCTCTACGTACAGGGATTTCAGCAGCTACTCTTCAGCTTGCTGATATCAATAAAATTGCAAGAATTAAACATGAATAGCCAGGGGATTGTGAATTGCAGGTTTGTATGGTGATAAAAAGAAGTGCTCATCTGCCTACCTGGTGGTGTGATTATATATAGTCTTGAACAAAATCATGGTCCGGAGCTCCCTTCTTCAGCAGAGCAGGTAGAAATCTGAGGAAGGGATGAGGTAGGAAGGTGATTTGAGCAGTTCATATGCTCATTTTCAGATTTATTTCAGTGTCCCACGGTATGAAACAAGGGGCTTTTTCCTTTCAAAACAGGCGTAATTGAGACATAAAATGGATCCTTGAGGGAACAGGAGGCCTGTGTTGTAATGGCTGGATCTGAGGGGATCCTGGCTTTCCAGTTCTCCTGACACCCACCCTGTGCATTTGTGGCTGTGGTCCAGATCCTAAGGAACTGCTGTGTCCCTCAGAGAAGAAAATTATTCATTAATTTAAGAAAAAAAATAATGCTTCTAAAAAGGATTTTGATCTGTTGGAGTTAGCTTTTGTTCCAAATTGGGGTGACAACTGAATGCATCACAAAGCTCCACAGAATGAGCTGTAACAGCATTTCTGCTCAGTGAGCTGTGACAGCCTTGTGGTCCCCAGAGCCTGACCAGTCCCTGGGATGCTGGGATCCAGTCACAGATCCAAGAAATATGGGGGCCACATGTTGAGTCACCTTTCTTGCTATATCCAGCATCTCCTGTTCATCACAAACCTCAGCTGGGGATTGTAGCAAAGAAATTGGGCGCTTTACTAAAATGGGTGCTGGCACAGGGGAAGCACAACTTCCAACATGTTGTGAGAATACTGTGAGAACACCACTGGGTGTGCTGGCATGTCTCCATGTCTGCAGGCAGCAATCATGGCTGCTCATGTCTGCTTGTGTTTTCCAAACACCTCTTCAAAACATTTAGATGCAGATTAAGTTGAATTTCCCATGATAAAAAAATGCTGCCTTGGTGTTTTTTAAATCAGATTTTGAAGTCACTTTCACCTGGAAGTCAGAAAAAATAATGAAAAAGAAAGGTAATGAAATTGTCCTATGCTCTGTGTGAGGGAAACTTGGTTTCCCAGTTACTCAAGTGCCATTGTGTTGTACAAAAGTCTATTTTCTCAATATTCCTGGTCTGGCCAGAAGCAGAAATGAATTGAAATTACATAAGGCCCCTCATTCTCATGACATTTAAAGACCATCTTTGAAAGCTGATTAATATACAGTGAGTGCCCTGCTGTTAAAGTTCACTGTATTATGATATTGATGGTCTACTGTTGTATTTTGAGACCAAACATTGATTTGGGGAGCTTAATAGCTTATAACAACCTGTACTGCCTTTGGTGGGAATCACAGATTTCTGTTTCTTTAATGGACTGGAGGAAAGCTTGTTCATTTACAGACCCCGTTCTTTTTAAAGGGAGAATACAAAAATTAAATTTTTTGGTAAATAGCCTAATTTTACACCTTTCAAATAGAGAGATAGATGGTCTTTCTGCTTTGCCATATTAATTGGGTGAGTGGTTCAGTAACTCCTCTGGTCCTAAGCTGAGTGATTCTCCTATAATTTACTTTGCTGTGTCCACAGACTAATCTAGAGGAGCTGTAGCTGTAAACACAATGTACCTTTCTGTTCTTCTTTCCACAATTGCAACACATTGCTCCTCTATCCTTTTCACTCAAATGAATAGTTTACAGCAATCAATAATAATACTTTCATCTATCTTTTTTTTTTTTTCCTACAGCAATATCATTATAATTTCCTCTTTCAAGTCAGGGAAATAAATGTGAAATAATCTCAAGCTTCCTCTCCCTAATGTATTTTTTTTCTAATTTTCCAAATGAATCCCTGTTTCTGGTCAAAGACTAACACAGTGTGATGAGTTCATTAGTTTGCTGCTGTGCATTCTCTGACTCACATTAAAGCACTAAAGGTCTTTGAGTTAGCAATAATTAGATGAGGTCATTAAAGCTACAATGAGATCACAATTGCCAGAAATGGCCTCACATTGTACAAAGTAAGGTCAAATCAGCTATAACCATTACTCATTCTGGATTTTTAATTCATTACATATGCATTAAGTAACAGTAGTGGGTGATCCACAGCCTGGAGTGAGTGAAAAGCCCTACAACCTGCCATATACTCAGTATTGTGCACTGAGGGGAGAGTTGCATGGTGAAATCTTTTATATAAGTGATGCCTCACACACAGGAATCCCCACAGGGACTAAACAAGTCTGGATCAAAAGAAATGGCAGCAGGTGCCAGGGATGTTTTGAAGGAGAAGCGAGGCAGGAGCATAGGCTGCCCTGTGGAAAGTCAGCAGGAGCATTTTCCCAGGAAGATTCAAACTAAAAGGAAGCAAACAAGGCTCCCAAGCAAGAGAGGCTGAGCTGTTCCTCAGGCCTAAAGCTGATGTGAAAGCCATGGCTCCATGGAATCCCCACAGCACAGAGCAAGCCAGGCCCTGTGCTCACCTTGGCAGAAGGCAGCAATTTTACCTGAGCAATATGAGAAACCCATGCTCTCCTCACATTTGCCTTTGTCCCATAAACACCTCTCCAGGAAAAGTGATGAGTCAGTCCAGCTGGCAAAATGGATGGATGAGTTTTCCTTCTTATGAGTGACATTTCCATTCCTTAGGTGTTAATTATAAGCACATAATAACCTGGTGAGGGAAGGCAGAACTCCTTCCATTTTTTCTCATTTTCTGCACTGCCACAAAGCAGCTTTAAAGCAAGCCTCTCCATGGCAATAGATAACCCAAATCAAGCTGAACAAAGAGTTAAGTGGGACAATAGCCAGAAGGGGGGAAAATCAATATACTAATGAAAGCAGCAATTGCTTCCAGATGTGTCTATCATAGAAAGCTGAGCTGGTTTTTATGTGGTTTCTGGTTATTTCTCTCCTCCTCTTCCTCACACTCTGCTGATTACCGGCAGAGTGGAGAAATGACTCTTCCAGCACCAACACATCCCATTCCTCCAGCACTGTGCAGCAATGTCCAGGGAGAGCCAGGGAGGCACAGGAGCTCCATGCTCACCTCTGATGCACTAAAGCTGCAGGAAATGTCTCTGTCTCACCTGCTTTCCCTGTGAAACACCTCCTCCCTGCAGGGCAAGGGACAGCCTCACCTGCATGTCAAGGCTGGGAAGACATGTGAAATTCCACATCTGTAGGAGGATAGAACATAGAATGGAATCTTACCCCCTAAAGAGTTGCAGCTGAGCCAGTTACTGAGGGTTAGGAGCAGGCCTGATGTTAACAGGCCGCAGCTGTAGCCAATTAGCAGAGTGTTATAAAAGAGTGGATTGGTGGCAACTGCAGTCAGGTGGCTGCTGTGAGGACAAGGGACAGTCAGTGCCTAGAGGAGTTGCTGATGAGAAATGTCAAAGAGGTATGAAACTCTGGCAATATGGAACCCTTGCAATGTAGTGACAATAGAACTCTTGTAATATAATGACAAAACACATCTATTCTGGGCTGTGCCAGAGGAGGAAAAGTGGCCTCTTTGACAACTACAGTCCAGACCAGAGCCTCTGCCTGAAATCCAAATTGCTTATGGCCAGGAGCATGAGCATGGTGTCCAAGTGACCCCTAACAAGTTGCTGTCTGCAACTTCTCCCATCCTCTGGAAAGATTTCCTTCCAGGAGAGGCTGGGCTCTGCTGGCTGGCTGTAAACGTGCACAAACCCAGGTTCTGCTTTCAGGCAATTTCTATTTGCATTGTTCTTGTAACCAAAGTAATTAATAAGCCTAACTAGCAGCAACATCTGAATTTCCTTACAGTCATACCTGTGTTATGAACAATATTAACAGTTACTAAAGAGCTCTTGATTTGCAGAGGTTCTTCTGTCTGGGTACAGAAACTCTCTGAATGACTGGGGGAAGTTGCAGAGCTCTCTTCAGCTTGCAAAATGTTGTCCTCACCCTAACCCCCTCTTTTTACTTGCTATTTTTGGGGAGGAGCAGAGTCTTTTTCTGAAAATATTGAGACTGTTGCATACAGGTTCTAGAGTATGAAATGACTTTTGAATGCATCACCTGGGGATGCTGGAGAACCTGAGACCCTTCAGTATCACCTCCAGAGACCAGACCCTCTGAGTCAGCTTCCACGCAATCCACCAGTGTCCCTGCAGAGATGGAAATGGAGTTTTACCACCTATAATATGAAAAGATGCTTCACAAATCTGTGCCTTGCAGTTTTCCCTTTTTATTTCCAAACTTGCTTGACTGGTAATGAGAAAAAGACATGGCAATGAAATTGCAAATGGAGGAGACTGTAGATTTGGCATGCTAATGCTTTTCTGACATTTCAGCTGCCCTGAGGATCTACTTCTTTATGTTATGGAGCCAAGGGTTGATTTTCTCTTCACAGAGTTTTCCTTTCAGAGAAGAGGTAAGTCATTAATGTTAATAGATCCTAAAATATCCACAGTGATGGAAAAAATGTTTTGCTTTAATGTGTGCAGTAGAACTTATGTGCAAATAAATAAAGCATCCAGGTTCATTAGCATTGATGTGTTAGCCTGAAAGGGAAAAAGAGAATATAAGCAGCTAATGTTGTTTGTCCTGCAATCCATCTTCCATGTCACTGAGGGGAAAGAAACCCTTCTTAAATTTCCAATCAATCTTCCTGACCTTTTTACATCATTTGCATCTTTAAACAGATTTTTTTGTTGTGAACTTTCCCCTTGATATTTCACTTAAATTTAAAAAAAAGCTTTCCCTCAGAAATCTCTGCTTCCAAATGCCTCAGCTCAGACATGGGTCCTCATAGCCCCAACAAGAATACCCAGCATTTGCTATTTTACCCACAAAGCAGAAATCCAAGGCTCAATTTAAAGTGAACCTCAAGTGATGTCTTGGGGTCAAACACATTGTTCATTCAGGCTGATGGAGAAGCAGGGGCCAGGGGAGCTGATGGACCCACCCTGAGCCATTTACTCAGTTTTCTTTCCTTACACAGCTCGAGTAACTTTTGGAGACACAAGTCTTAGCCCTCTGCAGAATTGACTTTCCTGTTTTATCTAGTCTGGGGCTTTTTGCAGAGCTGCATCCTATTTGCACAGTTAATAGTAGACAGACCATGTCATAACACCTTTACCCTACATTAAAGATAGACCAGGCACACAGTAGTAGAGCAAACAGAGGTAGTTGATATAATGGAAAACACAAACACATTAGACATTCAGCATTCATGTGCTGCCAATTACAAATTGTGCACAGATTCTGACGGCCCAGAAAATTCTTCATGTATTTATTTGAGAGTGTAAGAGAATAAGGGCAAGTTAAAGAGGCTCAAAAGTTTCTTTGTCAGCTGTGGAACCTGTCTGCTGTTGCCAGGGGCAATGTGAATAATATCAGTAAATCAGGCTATTGCAAGAATTGTTTTAAATGATACACTGGACAAAACTGCCAAGCTTACTACTAGTAGTCAAGAAGCAAATCTGGCAAAAAGGTAAATAATACAAACCAGTAACCATTGCATTTTATACAACAAGCCCACTACATTTCTCTGTTTCTAGAAAAATATAAGCCTATCTTTCACCCTTTCATACCAGTTTCCATTCCTGCAGTGAATTTTTTCAGGAAGACAGAGACCGGTTCCTCAACTGAGCTACATGAAACAGCACATGAGTCTTCTGAGGAGGGAAAGCACTTTGGCTTGAAAGCTTTATGACTGGCTTTGAGGATTTCACACTAACAAATAGCTGTACTCAGATTTTTTTTTTTTAATCTCCATTCTGCTTGTACACTGTTGGCTGCAATCCTCACCCTGCTACCCAACAAAGGGTTCATCTGAGTCCATCTGAATTGTGTTTGTGGCTGTAATTAATGGGGAGGGAGAGAAGTGCAGAACTGCCCATAAAAAACGGCTCTAAAAATTACGCCCCACTGTGACAGTGTTCACAGGGGTCTGAGGATGAGGGATAAGGATCTGACTCCATGTTTCAGAAGGCTTGATTTATTATTTTATGCTATACATTACATTAAAACTATACTAAAAGAATAGAAGAAAGGATTTCATCAGAAGGCTAGCTGAGAATAGAAAAAGAAAGAATGAGAACAAAGCCTTGTGGCTTGGACTCTGTCTGAGCCAGCTGACTGTGATTGGCCATTAATTAGAAACAACCAACGTGGGCCAATCACAGATGCACCTGTTGCATTCCAAAGCAGCAGATAATCAAAGTTTATGTTTTGTTCCTGAGGCCTCTCAGCTTCTCAGGAGGAAAAATCCTAAGGAAAGGATTTTACATAAAAGATGTCTGCAACACGCCACAGAACAGTACAAGCTGACTGTGGATTCACAGGGCACGAATGAGGTGAGTCATTAAATCATTCTTGACGCAAATTTCTGTAGGAAGCTGCAAAAACAAAAGTTTTGCCAGTTTTAGACCTTAGGTTTCAGAAGAGTGGGAGGCAGCTTACTGACACGCAAAAGAAGAAGAATTTGCTGTATTTGGGATTGCTGTCATGACATTGACTCAGCATTCAGTTGGTGGCATTAAAGGGGATGGAATTGGGCAAGGGGGCCTTCCCAAGCACAGCTGCTGCTCCTGCTCCTGCTCATCTCTCTGACTTCCTGAGCAAGAGAGGAGACCTGGGGAGTGGCTTTAAAGACCTGGCCTGCAAAAATGCGTCCCATGTGAGGGTGTGCTGTGGGAAATGATCATCAGTAGCATCCTACATGCTGTACAGCATCCCCCAAAGCAGTTAAAGAGCCAGGAGAATATGAAACTGTCATTACTCTGTCTCCCTCCCTCTGCTTTGGAGCATAAACCTCTGCCAGACACTCAGGCAGAACAAAACACTTAATCAGTGTTAAGGATGCATCTGGTCCCCTCAGAGAGATGAGCTGTTCATTTATGCTTGTTTACAATATGTTTATAAACATTAGTGGACAGGAATAGATTACCCCAGTTTACTGCCACATAAAGAAGTCAGCTGCTCACGTTTCCCATCATATCTAGGTGCTTTTCTTTTACATTACTGACATGGTACCTTATGGCAAGTAATCTTTGTGAATTAGGCCAGAAATCAGGAGTGTCCCTGCAGAATTTATGCTATTTTCCCTGTCATTATCTCCAAAGTATTACTTTTGGATCAAACCCTTATCCACAATGTCTAATTTTCCTTGCCATCTCAATTGCTCTACTTAATTTTACCTTTTTTTCCCTTGTGGTCCACGAAGGAATGGCATTGGGTTTATATTTGAGATGAAAAGCATATTGTTTGGGCAGTAATGGAAAAAGTGGTATTGTGATGACACTTCCCCCTATGTCAAATGCTCATAACCAGCTAAAGAAATGTCTCTGTAAAGGAGTTTTTAAATTTTTGTTCCTCTTTAAAAGCAGATTTTCCACACGTGCTCAGTCTGATTTACAAGTTAGGACTTAACAGAGCAGTAGCAAAAGAGAGACTAACTGTGCAGCTCAGGTCGTGTACCAAACCAGTGTCCTGTGAATTGGGGTGAAGACATGGAGGTGCCCCAAATCCTGGGAAAAGCCCTGCACTGTCATTTTACATTTCACTCTCCCTGTTGGTTCTCCCTCTTTCTCTCCATCCTCAGTTTGGCTATGACATTTTTAGGACTGAGTTGTTTTATTTTAAGCCTTTGAATTGCACATCATGAGCCTTGATTTTAGTTTAATAATCATAGAATCATAGATGGTGGAATGGTTTGGGTTGGAAGGGACCTTAATGACCAGTTCATTCCAACCCCTTTGTTATGGGCAGGGACACCTCCCACTAGACCAGCTTGCCCAAAGCCCCACCCAACATGGCCTTGAACACTTCCAGGGATGAGACATCCAAAACTTCCCTGGGAAACCTGTTCCACTCTCACAGTAAAGAATTTCTTCCCAATATCTAATCGAAATCTACCCTCCTTCAGGTTGGGGATATTTCCCCTTGTGCTATCATTACATGTCCTTTGAAAAGTGCCTCTCCAGATTTCTTGTATGCCTCCTTTAGATAGGGAGGTGCTATAGGACCTCCATGAACCTTTCTCTTCTCCAGGTTGAACTCTCTCAGGTTGTCTTCATAGGAAAAGTGCTCCAGCCCTGTGATTAACTCAGTGGCCCTCTTTTGGACTGGTCCCAAGAGTTCCACATCTTTCTGCTGTTGGGGAGCCCAGAGCTGGACATGTCACTGCAAACTGGGCATCACAGGAGCAGAGGAGAGGGGGAGAATGACTTCCCCCAATGTGCTGGCCATGCTCCTCTCAGGGCAGCTCAGGATGGGGTTGATCTGGCTGCAAGCAAAGGCTGACTGGTCAATAAACACATTCAGGGTAAGAACACCTGTGGTTGAGAAACACTGATGTAATGAAGGAGAAAAAGATTGAAAGAAGAACAGTGGAACAGATTTCACAGAGAGGAGATGTGATGGGCCAGGTGACCAGCTGGTTATGAATGAACACAGACCAATTGCTCTGGGTGAGGATCTACTTAATTGATGAAAGGTTTTAGCACCAAATATTTGACTTAAGGTTGCTGTGCGCAAACCCACTTAAAAACCTGGAAAGAAAAGTTGTAGCCACCTGTAGCATCTTCTCTCTGATCAGCTATTGGTCACATTTGGCACTTCCAGGATAAAGTGATGACTTTCATTTTGTTGGCTAAAGATGAGGTATTGTAAGGAGTATGGTCACACCTTTTATTAGATCAGCATTATAAATGATCCAACAATCCCACCAATCAATGGATATGTGAAAAATGTCCATGTGCCTTCTCTCCTCTCATGGGATTCCCCGAGATCCCATCAGGTAGGACTTGCTAAACAAATCAGACCTGAGAGTGAGACTCATTAATGCAAACCCAAATGTATCAAACTAGAGAATGAGGCTGTGGACCATTTGGAAAAGGCAACCCAAGCAAAAGGCACAATGAAATGGGCAGCAGAATCCTCTCTCACACACTTGCACACACACAGAGACAGTTCTGGATCACCAATATTTGCACATGGACAACTCTCCTTCCAATAAAGTGCACTGGTACCCTGGAAGGCAGATTTTTTTACTTTCCTATCATGAAGCTGCCTGTACTGCTCACTATTTGTGTCCTTCATGTCAAAAATCAAAGCCAATGCAAGGTCAAACAAAGGAATTTCCTGGCCTGTTTCCCGTGACAGCAGGAGACAGGGTTCCCCAGGCCAATGGAAGAGCCTTCAACATCCATATCCTCGTTATTCTCTGCATTACTGTTCTGAGTGGTAGACAACCTCCTTTCCTTCATTAAGTCCTCCTTCTTCAGGTAGGAGGTTGAGAAAATTATATTTGTTTGCACCTGCTTCTTGAGGGCTCTATTCTCCAAAGAATAAAACAAGCATTAGGGAGAACAAATATTCCTATATCAAACCATACTATACACATGCAAATTGATCTGTTTGCAAGGTAAAATAGTGCGTAGACAAGATTAATTCAAAAAAGTGTGTGGAAAGATTCTTGATTTATTGTTATTATACAGCACTAATATGTATGCAAAATAAGTTAGGCTGAGTAATGCAGTACTTCAGTTCTGACTCACGACCAAGATTTGCACTAAAAGAAGCTAAATAACCTTTCAAACAGATTATTTCTTCCTAAAATACTCCAGTGCTCCATTTCACAACAGTAGAAATAAAATAGAGAAAAAAGGCACTTGAGATATAAAACAAATTTATTTCAGATACATTGGCAAATTTCAAAAGGTTAAGGTACCAATATGAAATTTTAAAAAAGGACAGAATAATGTTGGAGACCTTTCCTTGGAATCTCATTTTGCATGACCAGTATTTGTAGAAGAGACTATTAAAACTGAAAAGATCAAAATTTGTGGTGCTCTCCACCTGAAGCATATCTATGGGAGATGGCAGTTTTTACATTGGGCCCCAGGCTTTACAATTCAGATACATCTTAGAAGCAGTCCTTGCCACATTATCAGAACAAATGAGTGCTAACACATTCTTGCTTTGTAAGCAGAAGTGTCTGCCACTCTTCATTTAGAGGCAGCTCCATTGATTTTGCTTTCAAATTTCATACATAAGAGTGGCAGGATCCAGCTCTGAAGTTTGTGTGTTTCTTTTGCACAGGCTCACCCTGATAAAATTTTCAGTCGACTCATGGACACTTTTTCAAAACATGATCAGTTGGGCTAGAACTTATCATCCTGGAAAAGAGACAGAGGAATATAAAGGTCCAGAAAAGCCTGAGTGGCTGGAAAACCTTGTCAGAGACTTTTCACTGCCCTTTCTGTACTGGGCAACCAAAGAAAACTACTGAGAACCAGGGCCAAAGCAAACAAAAGCATGTGGTTGTTCCTGAGGTCAGTGATAGATGTGTGAGCTCTTTCTAGGAGTCACTGTGAATGCAAAATGTACTTGGAAGAGAGTTTTGTGTGGATTTACTAAATAGAGAGAGCACCATTTTAACCCTAGGAAGTCCTAGGAGCTGAAAGCAGCTTGAGGCTGAAAGATGAGACAGCAGCCCATCTTCTTACAGGTCAGATTGTGAACCTGGTGAAGAAAGGAAAGAGCAGTAGGTGAATCCTTCATCCAAACAACACAGCTCTTCCTAGGGTTCCTTGCTCTGGTACCCAGCTCCTTGCTTTTGCAGATGATGATGCCATATACTTCCTCTGAGGAAGCCATGAGACCTATCCTAAAACCAGCTCTGCTCTTTGCCCACCTGTCCCTACCCCTGCTCAAAACCATCACACCCTGATGTCAAGAAATCTCCATGTATTATCCATCCATAATTCACCAAGGGAGAATTTAATCATGGCATTTGTCACAGTCCTCTTTTTTCAAAAATGTTTTAACCAGTGACTGTCTATGGAGTAAAATAGAGATTTTCAGCATCACCACAACAAATGGTTTAAGAGGATAAGCCCCACCCAGCTATTACAAGAAAGGATGAGCTTGGAGAGGCTTTTCTAGCAGAGTGCCAAGGGATCCTCAGGTGCTGTTGTGTGTAGTGTCCTGCATCCAGAGAGAGGCAGCAGCTCCCTATACATTGTGTTCCCTGGTGGCCGCTCCAGGCTGCTTCCTAGGCATTCTGATACCTTTTTTCCTTTTTCCTTTTTTTTTAATATCTGTTACTCTGGAGCTGTCTAACTAACAGTGAGTTATCTCCAGTAAGCATATGGAAAACCAGAACCCTCTGAATCAATACCCTTTACCAAAGGTTCTAACTCTGGGGAGCTCTCAAGCTTTTACCAGAGGGTTGGCAGGTCCAGTGAGGAAATTCACATCTCCCAAATGCTGCTTCTGAAACTAATTTGAAATATGCAGGCTTAGCTGGGAATTCTAGTTTTGAAGAACTGTGTTAGTTTGACACAGGTTTTTTTTTTTAATTAAGAAGTAAAAAAAGTTTGAAACATTTTAATTATAGTAACCTGCTTCATGCAGTGTGCAGATAATTCAGGCAATTGAACTACCTAATGAGTAAGTCATTAATTCTTAAAAACAGCTTACACATTCCAATCATAGCATCAACCATTAAAAAAAAAATCCATACTCCTGTGTTTGCTCTTATTTTCATCTAATAATAGCAATGGCCACCCCAGCACAGGGCATTCTCAGGGATTAATGACCAGCTGGGACTAATGGCACCCTTGGCTATACCTCTGGCCATAAATGCTTGTCAGACTGCTATCAATCCTCAGAAAATGCCCTGTGCCCAGATCGTTACTACTTAACCAGGAGTCAGAATGGAAATGAAAAGCAAATGTAGGGAGAGTTGTCAAGAATTTTCACATGGGAGAGTTTGTCACTGTCAGAAATCTTTGTGTTGGGGTTTCTGTGGTTACTCCTTGTGCAGCTGTGCCCCTCAAGCACATTTTCTGAGGCAGGAGATGTGAGGATTCAGGCTCACAAGTGTCCCAGCCCTGTTCCTCGTGGGGCTGGTCATTGAGCAACACCAGCTTTGGAGCTATCACTGACTCCTGTCCAAAACATTCTGCATGATCCATCCTGCATCACCCAGAACAGAGCCTGTTCATCCCCACCTTCTCAGGATGGCCAAAACTGAGAGCCCCAGCCTGGGCAAATCATCCAAATGCTGTGGAATTTGCAGCACCACTCTCATTTAGGGAACACCAACAGGAGGAGCAGCATTGGTTCATGCTGGTGGTCAATTTAGTTTCATATTTACTTCACACTGGCACTCAGAGGAGGCGCATATTGAAGGTTTGACCCAAGATCTCTCTTCCGGCTGTGCAAATTTTCAGCCAATAGCAGCAAAAGCAACACAAACCACGTGCCACTGAATTGCTGGAAATGCCAAATGTTTGTGAAGGCAAGTAAGGAAACATGGATGTGATTTGACTGACAACCAACTGCTGCCATTTTTACTTTTTTTGCTGACAGAATGACCCCAGGAAATATTTGTGCTGGCAAAACTGTAGGTGCAAAATGGGAAAATGAATTGAAGCTAAAGCTGGCAGGAAACTGCTTTCCCCCCACCCCTTAGGTATATGTGGGTGTTCACATATTTAGAAACTTAATTAATAGCTCTGAGGGACTTTCCCTGGCTATTTTTCAATGAAAAATATTTCCAGTTGGTTGGGGTTGTTCTTTAATTTTTGCATTTCTATATCCCTAATTAAAACCAATAGATCTGACCTGGAAATCATCAAATAGGGGAAAAAAAATATTTTTCAGATAGCCATTACCAGAAGACAGCTGAAGGTAGTAAAAATGGTGTACATTTTACTTTCTGAGGAAGCTCATTTCACTGGTATCTTCCTGAGATTCTTTCACAAACCAGCAGTGTCCATCTGACCAATGCTTTTACCTTTAACCCGCTGCTCCTTTCACTGGGAGAAGGAATATCTCTCTATTGCATTTATCTTCTGGTTATTTAAAATTTCTTCTGTTTTCATATCACTGGGAGTCTTTTTCTTCCTTGCCTATAGATTTTTTCCTTGTCTATACATTTCCTACTGTGTGAAGGAAAGGGGATATTTTTCTAAACATTCATCCTAGTATAAATTCTTCATTTTGTCATTCTGATAAATGTTAAATACAAATGAGAGGGTGTGGGATGACATGAGAGACCAGTGCAGAGCAAGTACAGAAGCTCTTTTTGAGGTGCACAAGGAGCATTCTAGATAAATCTGTCCAAACCCCTCTGAATAGGAGTCCATCATCTCCATAATTTGAATTAATTCATCTTTTCCTTTTGTGGCAAAGAAAAAGCTATCTAAATCAGTGGGATTAAGCAGTATTTTGCCAATTTACACTAACACCTGGCTTCTTTAAGATAAGGCCCAAATGAACATTAGCTCATGCCAAAGAACAGGCTCAGACTGTTGACCTAACTGTTTAAGTTATCATTCCTGAGATTTGGAAGAACAAATGCTGGAACTAATCCTGTCTATTGCATGTAACCTTATTCCCAGGGAGGCATTCATGAAATGCTATCAACATCATGTGTCAAATGACTTTTATATGTATTTTTATTATTATTTTTAAAGGAGAAACCAGAAATGAATATCAATTGATCCAATCATAAGTGAAAGTATTGCATCCTAGGTACATGACAGATCCTTACTGGTCATAAAACTGATGTAAGCATTATATTATTCAAGGAGCAGAAAACTCTAGGGAGAACAAAATATGCAAAAATACCCCGGAAAATAAAGTAGTATTCAATGACAGGGGGAAAATTGGCACATGGCAACCTACTATAGTAAGCTTTGCTGTGCCTTGGGAACTCTCTAATATGAACACCATAAGTAGCCATTTACATAGAAAATGTGAAATAAATGCACCTGATCCTTTGGTCTTGCAATTGGGGCCCTTTGAGAGCAACATGAGAAGTTCAAGGCTCAGTCCTGCAACTTCTCCCCAGCCAGGAGGCTGCAACATCAGCATAAAATCAGCATAGCCCTCACCAGCTCCACTTCATCCTCTTCTAATCTGTGCTGGCTGGGCATACAGAGACGTCCTAATGCCCAGGTTGCAGTCTCTCCCTGAGTAACACTGAACCAGAACACCCATATCCTTAAATCACAATAGATTATGGCTGCTTTGAATTGATTGGGATTCTGTCCAAGCAGGTGACAGCCAAAGGGATGGTGAATCACATTTGTGTCTATGAATAGCCTGCAGTGGGGACTGGGAGTGTGCAAGGGAAAACAGGGGATATAGAATAACCCCCATAGCTTATTGTTAAATAAATATAAAATAAATAAAAAATAAATAAAACCAAGAGTAGTGTTAGCAGTCAGTGAGTGTTTGTCCAGTGCTTTTATTCTTTACAGCACTATACAATCCATGGTCAGCTCATGGATGGTCTGGAAGTAAATTTGCCTTCCTCCTGGTTCCCTTGCCTACTCCCTGTGGTTGGGTTTGTTCCAGAGTGTGTGGGCTTGGAAAGACAGGAGGCTGCTAATGAAGGCAGGAGCCTCCCCTGAAATGGAGAATATAAACCTTCCCCATCCCTCTGAATTGCTATAAATTTTAAATTAAGGGGGCTCTCAGGCAAAAATATGGGAGCAGGAAATAACAGTTCTTTAATAGGGAAAAGAAAAACAAATAAAGGATAAAAAAACCCAATGCAGTACACTAGAACACTGACAGGGTCAGAACCCAACCTGACACCCTGTGGGTCAGGGTGTTGGTGGCAGTCCCATTGGAATTGTGGCTGCAGCCTTCCTGCAGTGTTGGGGGTAGTTCTGTTGGAGCAGGGGATCTGTAGAGAAGGATGTATGCTTCCTCTGAAGATCCAGTGGAAGGAGAGACTGCTGCTGTTCCTCTGGGGAATCCCGTGGGGAAAGCTGTGCTGGTGTCTCAAAAACCTCTGGATTATATCTGGGTAGCAATGCTTGGCTCCTCCCTCTGGGCTCACATCTCCCAATGGGATGCTGTAGTTCTTATCAGTCATGCAGTGACATTGAATAGCTGTTATCAGCAGATGTCCCCTTCCCAGGGAGGTGTGAATGTGGTCACTCAGAGAGATAAAGCAAACTGCCCACTTGACAAAGGTAATCTGCTTTACAGAGGGTAATTGAAAACAACTTGCATTGCAATCTTCAACACTGGGAGAAGTTGCTATCACAGCCAGGGCAGGATAGCACAGAAATGGTCAGAACTTCACAGAAATTTGCCCCCTTTTATTTAATTACTCCTGCCAATGTGGGGTTTGCCCAGAGTGGCTCTACTGTAGGAATAAAAGCCCTAGTCCCTCTCAATCAGATGGCATGGTCTCATCAAGCTGGTTCTCTCACTGAGCAGCTGCACCTCAATTAGAAACTAGTACCCATGAAGAAAGCACCATTGGCTAATTATGCTAATTAGATAATAACCACCACCTCTTCATATGGCAGGCTTGTCACATCTCTCACTGGTATCTTGTTTTATTGCAAACTGCACTGAGGAGAATTTTTACTTTCCTGCCCTGTCTCTCATGGGAGTGCAACGCTTACCTGATTATAAAATCTGATTTCAAAGTCCAATCCTGATGAGTTTTGGAAAGTTCACACTCAGGACTTGGTTTATCACAACTTAAGGAGATTATTTGACAGGAACTTTTAAAAGAAAATTGAAGAAAAACTTCTTTTCTGAGTCTGGCTTACAAGCCACTGGAAGCCCCACTGCCTAAAACCCAGTGAGAACACCATTTATTCAAAAGAATTATTTCATGTTCAGAGGGAAGAACTGATGCTGCTCTTTATGCTAAAGAGTCCATTTTCATGTAATTCATACAAGAGTAATTTAGAGCTGTAACTTATAGATTTTATGTCTTATTTGTTGGGAAGTGGTCTTCAAAAAGTGCTTTGAATCTTGTTGGACTCCATAGCAATTTGTTACCATTGATTAAAATAACAATTCCTCATCATTAACCCTTTTAGAATTTAAGTGTGATTAGAGTGGGTTTCTGCTCAAATCAAGTAGGATGCTGGTACACTGAAAATGAAGTGAATATCAGGAAGGATGATAAAGCCCCTCCTTATTTCCTTATTACAATGTCGACATCCAAGTTACACCAAGAAAAGATAATTTCAGACACTTTTTCATTTGATTGCGCTCTTCAACTTCACAGGCTGTCTGCAGAGGATAACAGTTTGCATTTTTAGGGTGATGTCCACAGGGGGATCAGAGCAGCCTGCTGTGGGGTCAGAGCCTCCACAGGGCACAGCAGCCCTGCCCTGGCTGGGGAAAGCAACACAGCTCATCTGGAGCCCCTTGGTACTGCTCAGCTTCCAAAAGGAAAAAAGGAAAAAGCCAAAAGCTACAAAAAGCCAAAGCTCAGCAGGGCTCTGCTGAGCTTCTCTGCCATGGCACATGTTTGGTGGTCCACATGAGAAAGGTGTGAAAGGTGTTTATTATTGTTGCTGTTTTGTTGGGATCAAAAATATCTTGTAGGCGCTGATTAAAGTAACTATTCCTCTTTAACTTGTTTCAGAATTGCACACATTTTTCAGGAATTAACAATGAGTATTTCTGTTCACTTTGTCTTCATAAGAGTCTTACAGCAAATGCTAGTTTTGTTAAAGTTTTTACAATTTTTGATAACTTTTAAGCACATTTTGGTTTTCCTGTTCCCAAATGGCTATTATTTTTATTTTATTTGTGGTGTTTTAACTATGCTGTATGAAAAGAGACAACCATTTCTTTCAGAGCCACAGGTCACCATTGCTACTTGACAGTCTAATTCCTGTTTAGGTGATAACTTTCCCAGTTATTTAGCAAGTTGTGAGCTATGTAAAACTCCAAACTGTGTGGGCTTTATTCCAAATTAAGAGGCAAAGAAAGGGGATTTTCCAAAGCACTGAGACAGGGTGAGAGCTGTATGACACCCAACATTGTGCCCACCACAACCTCTCCTAAGCAGCATGGTCTGCAAGATGTGAGTGTTGCATTTGCACCATGAACAGGATGTGCAGAAATCAGCCCTTCAGAAGAATGCAGTGCTGCAAATCTCCCTGCTGACATGTCTGAAACCCTGGTGGCACAGGGGATCAGAGACAGGAGGCACCTGGAGCTGAACCAGCCCACAATGCAGAGGTGAAATTCCTCAGTGTCACTGGGATGTGGGCAGAGCAGCTCTGAGAAAAAGGCCTGATGGAAAAAACCTGTTCAAAGCCCAGTTCAGTCACAGTATTAAAAAAGAATGGAGGAGAGAGTCTGTCCTTGTGCCTGGCTTCAGTCATGAGGCACAGCACTGTCCATGTGATTTCATTTACCTGCAAGTTCAAAGAGTAGCATGATAATGAAGCTATCTCTTTTTAATATTCACTTTTCCATTGAGTCCAAGCATTTATGAAATGCTTTCTGCTGAAATCTGAACACCACTGTTTCTAAGTGCAATGCTTTCAAACCTTCTGAGTAAGCTACACTGCAGTGTCCAACTGTACTGTAAATAGAACAAAATTATTTCTAAAGTTAATTGAAAAAAGAAAACCTACCTCTATTTGCATTCATAAAAAGCTAACCTGACATCCCAAAAGCAGCTATTATATGTCAGCATGTCATGTGCATTGGGAATATCTGATCCAATGCGCAGCTCATAAATGTCTAATTAAAAAAATATATATACAACAATTTTAATTGGTTCATTGCATCATTTGTTTTTATTACAGTTTTAAACTCTTGCACAATAGTCCAGGCTAAAACTCTCTCAATTTGCAGGGAAAAAAGAACTATGAAGAAGGATATTGAGCAAAGATAAGCAGGAATTCAATAATCACCATATGTGCAGGTATAGATATATGGCTGAGTGTTGGTTAGAACATAAATCTGAGGTTTAATAAATCACAAAGTAGTTTGGACCTATCTGTGACAGGTTTTTGAAATGCCAGAAGAGTCAGTATAGAATTAAAAAGTAGAGTCAAGTTTTACGTTCACACAAAACTCCAAGCTGAAGACTGTAATAGATATATATGTGAGAGCACAATGCATCTGGTTTAAAAAAGACAGAGAAATCAGAAAATTACTCTTATTGTTGGTTTTATCACTGTTGGGTTTTAGAATGCTGCAGCAAAGAAAGTTAAAGCAGAGGTATCTTATGGCTAACTCAGTTTTTATCTGATATTTGATAAAGAAAATTCAATTCATAATTATTTATGAACCAACATCAAGGAGTTTACTACTCTGATTACTCACTAATCATTTCCCGTAAATGCAGTGACCTAAAAATCCCATATAATCAATAAAGTAGTAAGTTTCAGATTTAAATCACTGTACCTTGTATTCTTGAGTAAACCTTTGGGTAATTTACAAAGGCTGTTGAATTTTATAGTAAGTGTTTTTCAAACCAAGCTGGATTCTAAACAATAATGACTTTTTAATGTGGATCTGTGATTACATTGTCATAGTGAAATACGAGAGTCTTTGACTGCATTCGAAATGAGGCAGAGGGTGAATTACTCCGAAGGCACAGATTACCATAGCCTCAGGTAAAGCAATCTTCATAAATTAAACTCCAATCTAAAGTGACCTGTCACTACAAACCTGTTGCTACTCCCAGTAACTTAAATTTCAGTGTACAATTTGTAAACAAGTTCTTTTCCTATTACCACAATGTGGGAGAGTTACTTTGTTAAAGTGCTTTAAAACGAATGTGAGGGAGGAGAATTATACAGAGCATTTTATGGGTTTCTTTTCCACAATTTCAAAAAGCTGTTAGTTTAGGAAATGCAACTTGTTGTCTGCTAAAATGTTTATGCTTTTAAGATCTCTAAAGCTGTCAGCTGAAGGAGCCTTTGGAATAAAAAGAAACTGGAGCACTCTCCTAACTCATTTTAGACACACTGAGCATCTTTGACTCTCATACTCAGCAAGAACATCTACAGTTCAATGGTATTCAAAATTTTTCGTACATTTAGATGTTCAGCTGCCATTTTACCAAAGGGTTTTCTGGTTTTGCCATACCTCAGTCTGGGGAAATATAGTTTATAAATGTCTTTTCCAGAGATGCCAGAGCAGCTGTCTTCTGAAAATCATATGGCTTGTGTGGTAACTGAAAGCTGAGGGCTTTGCTCAGGGCTGGCTTTGGACATGCACAGCAGAAATAGCAGACAGTCATCCTGCTGTAGGGATCCTGTAAGCATGGAAGTCCTGACCCTTGGGAGTTTTCACCCAGCCCACTCACATCCCAGCTTTTGTCCTACACATCTGTTGGCCCAACAACTGCTCTTCCAGTACTCGCTGTGCCACCACTCAAAGTTTGTAAAAAATTGAAAGGTTACCCCATGAAGAGCTGAAATAATTCATTGGAGTTGCACATTTTGATTTTCAGAAAGCAAGAACAAAATATGCCTCCTTGTTAAGAAGATTGATATATAACTTTTTTTACTACATTTGCTGCAAAGAAGAAAGTTTTGAAGTCAGGAATGGAAAGTGAAACACATAGTTTTGCTGACACAAAAACCAAAATGAAACATTTTATGAAAATATTTTCAACTTCTTTTAGGCTTACTTTCAAAGCCTAGAAATTAGTCCCATGATGCTTGGGAAAACCTAATATTTATTGCAACTACCTAAAAGAACAACAGTTGATGGTTAACAACTGCAAGTTCAATTTGTTTTGAGCAATACCTTCATATTCACAGATCATGTGTCTGTTTTTTTTCCCACTGGTTTGCTTTTTAGTTTAACAAAAGTCTCAGTCAGCTTCCCATACACAACAAACATGATGGTCTCACAGTTCTTAGCTCCCTACAATGACTGGTTTATACATAGGAAAGTAAAAGGAACGTTTCTCTGTTCTTCCCCCTCTGGAGGGTGAAGAATTCCTTGCTTAGAATGACAGGTCTGGGCCATGAAGACATTTCTGAGCACCTGAGCAGAACAGGTTGAAGAGGACCAGATTTAGCATGTACCAAATCTCTCTCAATATCAAATTTTCAGGCTTCCTTTAGGATGATCATCTTCCTGAGCCTATTTGGATATTAATATTATGTCCACTTCCTAAATTCTTCATCCTTATTTCAACCATTATCTCATCATAATCATTGAGAATGCCTTAAGAAAACAGGTTTTGTACAGACATTTTATATCTGCCAGGCTGTTTGCATCACATGCCCACTTACCTTGCAGCTAGTGACCAATTTCAACCAAACTTGATGTCTAAAGAGATCCTATTTTTGTATGAGTTGTGTGAACTCTTCTCTGTATATCTTTCCACACAAAGACCCTGCAGATGCTAGAAAATCTACCTTAAGGTGGTTGAAAGGAAGAAGCAAGCCTAAAATAGAAAGCTGGCCAAGCTAGATTATTAATCTCGTAGTGCATTTTGAGGAAACTCAGCTGAAACAATCAGAAAAAAAAAAAAAGAAAAACAAAAACTCACACCAAAATAGAAACTCATAAATAAAAACCATTTTTCAGTTCTCACATTGTCTGTATTTTTAAGGATGCATAAAGATGCCTCTAGGATTTTTTGCATTTGGTATTTTGTCTAGACATAAGTGCAGCTGCAAACATTCAGATCCTGCTGAGTAGTTCAATTTGTAGTTCATGCCACATCCTATCAGATTTCCAAATATTGAGCTTCTTCACAGATTTTTCCCCACTAATTTTGTCACAAAGACCAAATGTAGCAGCTAGAAGAAGCATGCTCCATCGTGCAGGAAAACACAGCTGTATCTCCTGTACTACCAGCATTTCCTCAGGGCCATGGCTGGAAGCACTGGCTCAGCACAAAGATCTCTCATTCCACATCTCCCTTTACCTGCTTGCACAAAATTAATTTACTCCTTTTACAATGGTCTCTTTAAGTGAAAGACTTAATTCCCCAGTACATCCTGCTTTTTTCACTGCACCTCAGCCTTCAGGGAATGTCTGCTGAAATCAGTGCCCACACTGATTTGGTAAGGAGCAGGTAAGAAGCTCCCACCTGTGCATGGAAGCGTTGCTATTGAGCCTGTTGAGAGAGTCGGACTGCAGGCACTGGCTTATTTGCTCTGCTGCCAAGAATATCAATTGGATACTACACTTGCTATTGATCCAAAGGAAGATTTTGTTGTTGTTGTTGTTGTAAAAAATGTGAATGCATTATGCAATGTCATGTAACACTCTAAAGCAAAATAAAAGGTACAGAAGGGAAAGAAAGCAGCAGAACAGAAAGACAGCAGCATTAGCTCTGCAGATTTTCCAGCCTATAATGGTGTGTTTTGGCAGATGGGCAAAAAAATCCATGGCATATCTATGGGTGCCTGAGTCTGGAGATGATTCAGGTCCTCTCTGCTCTGCCTTGATAGGCTTGTCTGTGATGACTAAAAGTACAATCAGGCTGGCTGAAATCATATTTGTAACACCTTAACTGAGAAATAAACATACCTGGAGCAGGACAGAATGCTCAAATATTAATCTGAAGGATGGGATCTTTGTCCTCCCGGCCTGAGATCTGCACACCAGGGAAAGAGCTGTAGGATGCTGCAAGGGTCTTTGAGCCCTTTGTTCTCCTCATCTCTTTTCCCTGCTTCTCAATGGGAAATCTCCTCTGTGTTCACAGTGGGCCCATGAATACTGGGGGAGAGACCCCACCACATGTGGTGCAATGAGGGACCCACAAAGCAGTGAAAGATATCAGGGAATGGAGGCTGGGCTCCTGCTCTCCCTGCCTGCTGACAGAGCTCTTCTCCCAAGGGTTGCAACAGCTCTCTGGGCAGATTTCATTGTGTTTTGCACTGACAGGTGTCTCATGCTGAGATGAAGGCCATGAAGGTCAAGTTTCTGCATTTTGAGGTGGTTCCTAGACATTCATGAGCCAATCTCTCACGGGTCTGGTTGTATTTCTCTGACACCACTTCTGTGGCTGCTCTGTCACATTTAGCAGACCTACCTAAGGTGCTCAAGAGTTCTGATTTTCATGTGCTAGTTTGCAGCTCAAAGCTGTAGGTTTGTGCCAGAGATCTAACTGCTCCTTCCTTGGCCACAGCAGGGAAACAGCAGAGAAATCATGACACCTGTGACATCTTGGTATCTGTGCTAGTGACTAAGTGGGAAGGTGGGTTAGTTGGATGCTAATTTGCAGGGGATGCAACTCTTAACCCTGGATCTGTGAGCTCCTGTTCTGCCCATGATCACAGTACCCTGCAGCACTGTCTGCCTGCACATTTAGCAATATGCCCTGAGCAAGGGCTCTTTGTCTGCTGCCCACCTGGAAAAGGAGTCAGGTTCAGTCTGTGTGGCCCACAAGCTCCCAGTAGTTAATTTTGTCATTTCTTCTGACTTCTCACGTGGATATTTTGTGTTTATGAAGTCCTTGAAGGGATATATAGCTACAGAAACAAATCACACTTTTGGCACAGCAAGAAACACAGCAATGTGGATAAAAGAAAATATAGCTCATATTCCTGCCTCGTTTTTCTTCTAGTGCTCTTAAATTTTCTTCTCCTTAAAGCAGGGCCTCCTGAGTTTGGGATGCCCTACAGGAATTCTCAATTTCTGCTGTGAACATGGAGCTTTTACTTCTCTGTCTCATAAAATCAGCTTCCTTTTGTCTTAGCTGTTGCACTGTTGCCCTCCCCAAAAACTCATTTTTTTCCTTTGAATGGGTGGACCTTTTGTATTGGGTTCATGTGGCCAGGTTTTGGTATCAGGGAAACTACAGGGGTGGTTCTGTCAGAAGCTTCTGGAAGCTTCCTCCATGTCCAGCAGAGCCAATGCCAGGCTCCTCCAGGACATCCCCACTGCTGGCCAAGGCTGGGCCGATTAGAAAAGTTGGCACACCTCTGTGATAACATACTTAAGCAGAAGAAAAAAGTTATTGCACAGCTGTAATTGCAGCTGGTCCTCTCCAACTCAGAGTATTCTGTGATCTCTGCCAGCTCTCCCTGACCAGGGTCAGGAGAAACACGTGATGAACTGACCATATGATAAATTGACCATAACTCCCATTCCTTGGGGTGGAGGAGGTACAGCTGGGAAGGAGCTGGGGGTGGGGAGAAGTTGTTTTTAAGGTCTTAATTTTACTTCTCATTATCCTGCTCTGATTTTGTTAGTAATAAATTCAATTAATATCTCTAATTTGAGTCTGTTCTGCCCATGACAGTAATTGGTGGGTGATGTCTCCCTCTCCTTATCATAACTCATGAACCCTTTGTTATATTTTTTCTCTCCAGCTACAGAGGGGAGTGATGGAGAGGCTTTGGTGGGTGCCTGGCATCCAGCCAGGGCCAACCCTCTGCACCTTTCCATTCATTTTTTTTCAGGGAAATGCAAACAATCCTTAGGCCATCTGACTATACCTGTAATATGTGCATGGCAAAACTTAGAGATGACAGAGTGATACGTTGCCCACTGAATGGAAAATAAATCTAAACACTCACCAGCTTATATTTAGCATAAGAATCAATCAGTGTGTTCCAGTGGATCTGCTCCAACATACCCCACTGTGGATTCAAGCCAAAATCTGAGCAGCAACAAACAGCCCATTATCAATCCATTAGTCCTCGCTGACTGAGCTATACACATAAAATCTTGTTTTACATGCATACTCCTGCCATTCCCCAGCAGAGATAATGAGATTACATGTGCTGTATCACTCAGCCCAGAAACTTGTCACATTCTAATGAGTTTCTTCACTCTGCCCACAGACACAAATAAAATACCTGCTTTTTCTGTTGTTTGCTAAGAGGTACCCAGCAGCCAGACACTTGCTTGAGAAAATGTAGGGACACCCTGCAGCACACATGGGATGATTATTGCCAGTTTTGTCTGTCACTTTGCATCACAAGGAGACAGAAAAGCACAGGTTGTGGCTCCCACAACAGTGTTACAAGCTGGGAAATTGAAAGTGGAGCATCCCTCATTCCCCCCTTTTCAATACAAAAAAAAGAGCCTCCTTTCCTTTCCTTTCCTTTCCTTTCCTTTCCTTTCCTTTCCTTTCCTTTCCTTTCCTTTCCTTTCCTTTCCTTTCCTTTCCTTTCCTTTCCTTTCCTTCTCCTTCTCCTTCTCCTTCTCCTTCTCCTTCTCCTTCTCCTTCTCCTTCTCCTTCTCCTTCTCCTTCTCCTTCTCCTTCTCCTTCTCCTTCTCCTTCTCCTTCTCCTTCTCCTTCTCCTTCTCCTTCTCCTTCTCCTTCTCCTTCTCCTTCTCCTTCTCCCCTTCCCACAGGACTGCTTCATATTTTATGTTGTCTGCTCATTATATAGAGCTGGGGGAGGAGAAGGAAGGAGGGGAACGTTTGGAATTGTGGTGTTTGTCTTCCCCAGTCACTGTTGGTTACGATGCAGCCCAGCTTTCCTGGGGATGGCTGAATATCTGCCTGTCCATGAGGAATGATGAATTCCTCATTTTGCTTTGCTTGCATGGGCAGCTTTTCCTTGTTAAACTGTCCTTATCTCAGCCCACAAGTTTTATCATTTTACTCTTCCATTTCTCTCCCCTCTCCCACTGCAGGTGTCTGAGGGAGAAGCTGTATGAGGCTGAGTTGGCAGCTGGGGTTAAACCAGAAAGCTTTACCTTTCTAACCTGTGAGTATTCTGTAAAACAACTAATTAGGTGCTCATTCCTTCTCGTAACACAGAGTAATGCCCTTCACAAGCAGACAGCCATAGCTGAATGTGGCCAGCCTCAGAGAGCACCTGGAAGAAGTTTCCCCACCCAAAATGCCACTTTCAAAAAATCTTTTTGGGAGGGACATGTCTTTGTCTTTTCTACAGTAGCCTTATCTCCTACCAAGTAGTGGGTCCACTAGTGATTCACCCAGGAAACCTCATCCCTTGGATATTGATGTGACAGTGCCACACAGGAAGAAGTTTCCTGGGTGTCCCCCAGTGCTCCCGCAGCACTACAGTTCACAGTGTTCCATTTCAGGGTGTCCAAGTGCAGTGTAAGTGGTGCACGTGCCTTCTGCCACTGCTGTTTGGAATAAGGTTGCTTTTTGTGAAAAAGGGAGAAAAGATGCCTTTGTAGAAGTCCCTGTACTAAAATTCTGCTTTGAGATATTGATCTGCAAATGGCTTCCTTTGTTTTAGCAGGAAAAACCCTGTTATAAATAAAAGAAGAATCTAGATGCTCATTTTTACTTTTTGATACTGGATAGGCCTCCATTTTGCTGAAGAGCTGGAAAGGTAAAAAATATGTACAAAGGATGGCCAATTTATGCCCTAGATTTTAAAGCAGAATAGCTCATTGATCTTGTCTGGTAGATTTGCTTAAAATTCAGTGGTACAATATGTCTTAGAGCCTGAAGAGATGAGTGAGGATCTGTATAGCTTGCGTGAGCTGAGGAGAAAAAGAAAAAAAATCTCCCATTACTGTATAGAGTGGTTGTCTTTTCAATTATGGATGAAAAGATGAGTATAACCCTGAGGGGTTGGATTCAAACAGAATGCAAGGGGGGAAGAGCCCTAAAAACAAGCAAAATCTTTACTAAGAGATGATTAAAAGGGAACATAAATGTCTGGAAGTGTTTTGAAGAAGGAAGTGCAATGGAGTGGGGGAAAATGGTTATGGTGGAATATGGAGTAATGGTATTAAATTAACAAAAGGAAAGGGTCTGTTGAATATCAATAGAATCCTTTCTGTTTTCCTGTGGCATCGCCTCCCAAGGGAAGTTGCAGAAGCTCCATCATTTGAGTCCTGGCAAATGACTTGGGACAAACCACAAGAAATTGAGGTTTAAGGCGCATTACTGAGATGTTCAGGGATGGAGTTCCTGACCTAGTGGCTCATTTCTCCCTCCCCCCTTCCCTGGGAAGAGACAGCATTAATGAAAAAAAAGGAAAAAAAAAAAGTCACCGGGGCGGAGTAGAGCTCCTGTTTATGCATGAGTGGCAGTGCTACAGCAGCAGGAGAAAGAAGCACAAAGATGTGTCCAAACAGATTGAAGATACCGGTGATAGGGGAGGGAGATACACAGGAAAACTAAATGGCATGAGGAGTGGGAAAGAGCAGGTGAATGGGGTGGCCAGAGGCTGGCAGTGCCCCTGGACAGGGACAACAGAGCTGCATAAAGGCACTTGTGCCCTGGCAAGATTTCTTCTGCAAGGGACTGCTTTTGGACACTCTCTGCTTCTGTCACAGAAATGTGTTCCTAGTAATTCATGAAGAAAGTGGTTTTTGCAGAATGTGGTCAGAGAATACAGAGCATCAGGCAGGGTAGGAGATGCCACTTGTACCTTCCCAGGCCACTTATTCCATGTCTCCCATCACCTGGCAGAGCTTATAACAGGTTCCTTTGAAAGGAAGGTCCATGCAGGCTTCATAATGCCCATTTTGCACCTATATTTAATTACCCTCTTGAAGGATCTTAAATATATCCTGAAGCATTCCTTGGCTAAGCCCCTGGTGCTGCAGAGGAGAGTGGCCTTTTCCAAGAGATGGAATGGGATATGGTTCAAGCAAGGCCATGAAACATCAGATCTGGAATCACAAATGCTGCTCATGAGCTCCCAGGCTGTTGCTGAAAGCCCACATTTGGCCTTGAATCCCTGTTTTCCCACAAACTTTATGAACATGCCCCACCTCTGCTGCTTAAAGTTAAGCATGAGCTCTGAAGGGTTTCTTGAACAGACCATCTAACTAGAGTATGGCATAAGATATTCCATCCAGATGGCTTAATAATTATTTCAATTATTCGATTATTTCAATCCTTTCATGTGTAGAGTCCCTCAGCACCAAATTAGAACAACCTGGAGTCTGGGCTTTGAGAGGACACACTGTTAGGAATCTGACCATTTTGTTTTCCTTTAAATTCACCTGAAACGTTTAATGCTGCACTGAGTCACTTGTCTGCAAGAACAAGTGTCAGAGGAGGCACTAAGGGAAAAGGCAACTGAACAAAGTTTCTCTTCTTTCCTGAGAAGACCCTTTAATATTAACATAAATTTTGTCACAGAAGTGTGTCCAATAGCTAAAAAAAAAAAAAAAATCCACTCACAAAAGCAAGAAGTCATTGTTTTAAAATTAAAATAAAATAGTCATAGGGCAAATTGCCCCTCATCAGGACAGCAGATAAAACTAATTTTATTTCTATAACATAAGACAACAATGATTATTAAGTTTCATGAAAATAAATTCAACCATCTTAAGAGTAGGCTATAAATGGTAAGTATATTGTGTCAAAAATTAACACATGAACTTCAAATTTGTGCACCAATTCAAAAATTCAAAATCAGATTTAACAAGCAGCAGTTATTAAAGTCAATTGATGAGAATTCCATTATAAAACCAAATGAAATCTTAACTCTACATGAAATAAATATTTTTTCAAAGCCTAAGCAGAATGCATTAACATGCAATGATCCCAATTATGTATTAAACTCAATTATTTTCATTATTACTTTTCTATTAAGTTGACATTATTAACTCCATTTTTATTAGTCTCAATTCCAATCCTAACTGTGTCTCAACTTTGGTATCTTCTTGCGTGGAATTTGTTCGCAGAGTTATTGTAAATAAGCCTGCTCCCCAGAGGTCTGTAAAGGGAGGTGTTTTGTGAAAAATAAAACAGCACTGTGGTTTAACAAGCAAGTTGGTGAAGGGATGCTTTCCATCAGCTTTGGCAGAATTTTGAATGGAAGAGTCCGAGTATCAAGTGTCAAGAACTCAGTTGTTTTGTTCTTATCCAAGTTAATCTCATGGCTGTGTTTTTGAAATGAACACTTTGTTTTTTCGCTTTTTCCTTCTTAACCAAAGATCTGACCCAGTTTGAAATGAAGAAGCTTCTTCTAACATGACCTGGACTCCAAATCATCTTCACCCAACCCAGCAAAGGATATGTGATTAACATTAACATCTACAATCATTGCACTAATTCAATGAGTTCATGCAGCAAGATTTTCAAAAATATTATTTTATTATAACACCATATTCATGCATGTGGAAATCAAAATTAATGGCTCTGATTTTGAAGTAATTTATCTGTGTGGGTTTTGAATCTTAAAGTATTCATCATTCTTCACATATTCCTTTTTCTAGTGTAATTTCTGACAGCCAGAAGTTGTCTTCAGCATTTATAGATTTTCTAATGCTAGCAAGATGTGAGAGTTCCTTGGGAAAGTGTTTTTAATCCTAGTGAGTCATGAAAGGAGACTTCACCAGCTCAGCACCTCTCTGGTGGTTTTTCAGTAACTGAAAACGGGCCTTACAAAATTTTTGAAAGATGTAGTATGCCCATCCTGAAAAACAAATACAAAAGTCAGAAATGTTAGTCAGAGCTATTCTCATTTTCACTGGGGAACCTTTGCTACATTCCTAGGAAAAGCTTTGAGCTTTGGCTTGAATGAGCACTCCTGGATTTGATGCACTCTCCCCCTCACACAGGGCTCCTGTCTGAAAAATCAAGAACATCAACACCGATCCAAAATCCCAGCCTTCATTGACTCAGTGTGATGTTTGCACCCCATGCCTATCTTGGAAAGTTTCCTTCCAACCCAAAACTTTCCATGATTCCATGATTCTATGATTCTATGATATTGTGTCTGTGCCTCAGCAAAAGCTTTTTGTTTATTAATTTGATTAATTTCTTTGAGTTTAAAGAAAGGAATTAATTTCACTTATTTCTTTATGTGATCATTAGAAAAGCTTTTAATGAACATAGTAAAACCCAACTAATTATCACAATGGCATTTAACTCTAAATAAAATTGACAGGAAGCAAGAATATGATACATATAATTTTGCACAGTTTATTAAAACACATTTATCAATTTTTTTCCTCCTAAAGCAACCTGATCATATTATTCCATGATAATTTAGCTAATATTTTTTCTGTGCATTTAATATTTAAGTGGCTTTTACTGATATTAAAGTCATAATGCATTTTATGGAAATTACCTTGCATTCTAATTACTTTTCTTGGTGAGGAATGGTAAACAGAATTATCTCGTTATGCTTGTTGTAGATGAAAGCAAAGAAATATTTAATGAGAAGAGACTGCTAAAGGAAAATAGAAAAATCCATATTCAGATGGGTTTTTTTTCAAATGAGTCCGTTTTGCCATCAATTCAGAGACACAGGACTCCTGGAACCAAAGCATGCACGTGAACAACAAAAGGCTCTGAATGACAAGCTGGATGCTTTTAACATCAGCAGTTCCCTTTTTTTCTGTGGCCTGTCCAAATGTAAGCTGAGGAGAACTGGGAGGAAGATAATGTGCTACCACAAGAAAGCAAGAAACACAAACAACTGTGTCCTTGAGCCCGAGCTGTCCCATGCTTTTAGTAAATGAATTTTCTGTTGGAAAGCTATGAATTGTAGCTACAAAAATGGAGAGGTCAAGGCCTGTGCAAAAGTTAACCCCTTGTCCTTTATTTCCCCAGTTCTTTATATGAAATATACTTTCTTCACTGGAAAAATAAAGGAATTAATTGTGGAGAAATCAAGTTTTCCAGCTAACTCTTCTCTCAGCTACTGGAGCCTAAGTGGAGTCAAAAACTCCAAAATCCAAGGCTGGATTACTGTCTTTGAAAACAAAATCATATATTATTTTTAATGAGCCTTTATGAAGATGAATATGTGCTTTAGCACTATCTGAATGAGGTCTCCTCTCTTTCATAAGCCATCTTTGGGAGGTATGAGATGGAGTTTGACTCCACAGAACTCATGGTTCACTGGCCATTTTGTGTCTGGACATATCTCTGAAAATCAAAATGCACCATGGCTCTTGCTTAGTTGGCATGACTTTGTAACAGCTGAAGAGCTGCCACCAGAGCAGCTGAATGGAAAGTACAGTATGTAGCAGAAATAAGTAGAAAAGGAGGAATAAGTGAACAGTAACACCAAGAAATGAAATTCCAGGTGTTGTTTCTATGGGGATCTGCAAATTTCTCTGGATTTGCATTTTTCCTTTCTTTTGCACTGGCACAGGGTTTCCTGTCCACCCACCAAGACTTACACACATGGCAGCAATGGTTATACCATAGGTGATATATTTTACAATTATATTATCACATATATATATATATATATATATATATAAATTTTATATAAAGGACATCCCTGAGGCTTTCATTTAGTTTAAAAATTTCATCACATTTCTCCTCCACATTTTCCTAATTTCAAGGGTCAGTATTTTCTGTTTGCATTTCCAAACTCCCCAGTAAGAAAAATATTGTAAGATTGTTGTTGCTAGCACTTATTTATTTTCAACCTTCCCATTCTGGTAGCTTTTGAGCATCAGGTGTTAAAGGCAAGTGGATGGAAAATGTAGAGTTAAGCTTTAAGTCACACTGAAATTTCAAATTCAATTTAATTGAAATGTTCTGTGAATTTCTGTCTACACTAAGCAAATTTTTCTATTTAGGGGAGGGAGACTAGAAAGTTCTATGAATACTGCCTATTTTGCAATTTTCTAAGCTTTCTTTCCGCTAGAAATGACCTTTAAATAAACTGGTTTTAATTTGCTTTTCAGCTCATTCTTTCTATTTTTTGATCAGCAAGCAAAACAAGCAAAGAAGACCTTTAGTACCCTGTCATCACTGAAAACATCACTGTAAGCTCTAATGCACTAGTCCAACCCACTGATCTATTTATTCCTTTTTAGCCAAAACATCTTCTGCAACCCCTCCCATAGTTCTGCAAACAATAATTGCAATTATATTTCACCATTGTATTAAAGATCAAGTTATCTGTGTAAAATATTTAGAAAGGTCAGTGTCTCATATGTAACTTATAGGCAAAAATAAAATTACCAGTGAATGTCATTGATATTTATTGCAAATGCTCTATAACATTCCGAGTTTGCCATACACATTTCTCCCTGTAATAGAACATGTTTCTAAAATGGATTAAATCCTGATTTGATTTTAGTACTCTACATATTACAAATGCATTTAATTTTAAGTGACAAAATAAAATGTAGCAGATGACATACTGATCTGATGTATAGCAGCTTCACCAGCAATTCCCTGTGAGATACATCTTTTTTTAGTAAAAAATGTCAGTGTTGCTTGAGTTAGCTCAACAGGGCCTTGTGTTCAATCAGCACCGCACTTCAGTGTCTTCTCTTAACTAAATCTTACCAAAACTGAAGGGGTCTCAGCAAGAGAGACAAAAAGCAAGGTGAAGGAGATTTATTTCCTTTACTAGGCACAAAGAGCACTCCCTGTTGCTGTGCTCCAGCTTATTTGAATAGACAGCAAAGACAAATGCAGTCAGCACTTTTAAAGGTCCACTGGAAGACTTACCATTGGATTTTAAAGACTCAGGATCAGCACAGACAGAACAAATGTGATGTGTCCGTGTGTCAAAGACACAGTCTTGTTTTGGAGGTCACTGGGTATCTCACTGATGGAAAACAAATAAATGAGTAATAACATTAACTGAATGATTGGGTTATGGGCATTATTTTCTCCAGAATCCTTCAGAGGCTTCAATGTGTTGACTTCAGCAAGGCAAAATCCTCTCAGGGCATCATGACCATTATGACCTCTCTTCTTTCAAATTATGTTAGTTCTGAATAACAATTATGGAAATTAACTTATTAGTGCAAATTGATACATGATGCTGGGCCAGCAGAATTGACTATTCTGTATTATTTTATTTATTTAGGCTGCAGTACCGGTTATAGTGCAATAAATGGAGACTGACTCTATCATTAATGTAGAAGGATATTTAAGTTATGGGTATTACAAGAAATTCACTTATGTGAAATTTACCTCAGAAACATCAAACAATATTCTGATATTATCTGCAATTTGCTGTGGTTGGAAAATAAAAGAAAGGGCTAGCATAACATTGTCTAAGAATTAAGAAATTATATTTGTTCTTTGAGCATCAACAAGAAATCTTTGTTTCTTTAAAACCATTTGTGCCATCTTAGAAGAGGAACACATTTTTTTGTCTTGCATACTTGTTCATGTCTTCTCTCATTTACCCCTTTTCCATCACATTTTGTGGGAAGTGCAAATTGGACATAAAACTGAGCCCTTGTCCCGAGGCTGCCGGTGGTGCTGAGACCTCATTAGGATCTCATGAGGACCACATGGATGCCTCCCCATGCTAATGCAGGAGGAATCCCATCTGCCCAGACACAGGGAAACCCCTCATCTCTCCAGGAGGACATTAGGGAAAGCTCTGCAAGTGCCAAGCCCCACCCCAGCAGGCCCCCTGACATGGAGGAAAGCCCATGTGCATAAACACCTAATGCAGTCTCTGCTGGGTTTTGGGGTATCCCCAGTGGGCTGCAGTGGGTCTGGATATTGCAGTCCTGTTCAGCACAGCCTGTCCGAGCTCCCAGGCACCTCCCAGCCACAGGCCACCCCAGCAAGCTCAGCTCTTAAGTGATTATCATAATTTTGTGATTTCAGATCTGTGAGAACCCAGAACATTCCTCTGGCAGTCCAGGACAGCCAGGACCCCTGCCAGGGGGCTCAGAAGCCCTGGCATGAAGCCCCAAACACCTGTGGGTTTGATTATGACCCGTGGAGAAAATTACCAACCTTATATGAAGAACTGCAAGCCACAAAAGTTTAAGTAGAAAAATAGTGAAGTTATCACAGGGTGAAAAAGTAGATTTTGGGATTTCTGGTATGGAGGTTGAGGAGGCAAGATGGCGGGAACTGGGCGTGTCCAGCCTTTCTCCTTCTTCTTGGCCTCCTCTTCTGCTGTGATGTTGGCACTTTTAGATTGGTTTAGAGTAGAAGCTCACTGTCTAACACAGGTGATAGGTATTGGGAAGTTATTGTAAACATTGTACATTTAGGTTTTAGTATAAAGACAATACCGCCCTGAGGGCAGGCAGAGTGCCTGGAACTGCCCTGCTGAATGGAGCAGGGCAGGAGAAAATTTTTTGTAGATAAGACACAATAAACAACCGAGAAATTAAGAGCCCTGACTCCTTCTTTGAGTGCCTGGCTGGGAAAAGAGACTTTTGAACTTTTCTTGGAGTCAGTGTGAGAAGCTAGAGATCCCAACAAGCTCTTTGCTTGCTAACTGCCTCACAGGGAGAGGAGAGCTGTGTGAGGTTCCACAGGAGTGTCTTTATTGATCTTCTGCAAAGGTTGTCAGGTACAGCTCTTCTGCCAAGCTGGGCAAAAGTAGGGGTTTTTATAGGGTACAGGAGTTTTAGAAATTGTCCAGTAGTAGGGGTGGAGGGGAATGTGCCGTATAATCTTACAGAGAGATAAACACCTTCTGAAGGTGGAAAAAGGGGCTTCTGTAAGCTCCAGTCATCATGACTCGACATTTCTTATCTTAGGCCGCCATGGAGGCCTTGCAGGCCCCGTGTCTGCTACAAACACCTGTGGAGGGATAGAATGTAAGAAAATAGTGCAGAAGGCAGTCCCACACCTGAGGACTTGCAGCTGTACTAATCACCAAAGATTAGGAACAGGCCTGCCCTTCATAGGCCACAGCTGTGTCCAATAAGGAGACGAGTGCTACAAAAGAGTGGGTTTGCTGGGTGAGGAGAGTGTTGGAGTTTGTTGGCTGTGCTGTGAGGAGAGATGGAGTTTGTTGGTTGTGCTGTGACGAAGGAGTCAGTGCTGTGAGGAGATGTCCATGAGAAATCACTGAGAAGATATGGGACTTTTGAAATAAGATGACAACAAACACCCGCCTCATACGAGCGCAACCCAAACCCCAGTGGGACCTCCCACAGACACAGGCGGTAACTCTCTGCTGCTGCACTATCCACCGGAAAGTCCATGAGGAAAATCTGAAGTGGAATAAACCTTTCAGTGTGGCTGGCTGCATTCAGATGCAAATTGTTTGTAAAGCTGGAGATTATCACAGTGCCATGGGACCAGAGTGACCTGTCCTGAGCCTCGTGTAGGACACCTCAAATCAGCTTTGCCACTGCCTGTGCCAGGCGGGCACTGAGCCTTTCTAATCTGCCCTCTGTTGCTTCAATTAACTGGGGACAGCCCCTGAGGCTTTAGTGTGTTTGCATCAACAGCCTGAGCATCACGCATAATGAGGAGAAAAATAAAACCATCCCACATAATGAGGAAAAAAAGAAAATTTAGCGTGTGTTTACATGGAAGCTAATTTTCTCGGGAAAAGGTAAAGATTATTTTTTCACCTTTCTTCATACTGCTGCAGGGAAGTACAGTAGCAGCAGTTGTAAAGCAAATTTTAATGATATGCCTGAATGTCACGGTTAAATCTCTGACAAGTTTTTACAATGGCAGCATTTTGATCTTTTTTTCCTTTCTTCTTATTTGACCCTCGAGATTACAATCAAAAGCTTTTCTTTTTTTCTTTTTTTTTCTTCACATTAAAACATTCAAACTTAACATTAAATCTATCTGGAAATTGACAAAGCCTGTGATTCAAAATGAAACAGGGAGATTACAAATACTGACACCATTTGAGGAAAAAAAGTTTTTTAAAATTTAATTATCTTTTAATTTTTTGTATTTGCATATATCATAGAGTGTTTGGAGGAAGTCTCATTCTTTGCAATTTTACCTGCTTATCTGTGTAATGACACCTGACTGTGCAGCTCCCACTGGTCATTTAAGTCATCAGCAAGAATTTGAGTGCAAGGATGTTCTGTGAATGCTCATTTTCCCCTGGCTGTTTTAAAGGCACTTGGGAGAAAGTGGGGAATTTCCAAGAAGGGCTGGCTGTACCAACTGCCCAAGCAACATTTGCAGCAGGGGCAGTGACAAAGCTCAGAGAACAGGACCCTGTATGTTTGCATCAGGATTAAACCAGAAACCTCCAGAGCAAAATCAAAGCATGAAGGAGCCGGGGGGTGCTGGTTGGAGTACAACAGATTCAGAGCCTTGGAGCACAAGGCAAAGAGGCAGAGATGCAAAATAAACTCTGGCTGGGAAGATACCCAGTGGTATAAAAGGTCCCCATCTTTGTCTTGCATAGTACAGACATGAAAAGGCACAGAGGTTTGGAAGAGTTCGTGGAAAACAGTGAGCAGCTGCTCAGTGCCATGTGTGGACAAGGAGTGCCCTGGGTGCCCCACGGGGCCAGCAGAAGGACAGGGGATCCCACTGTGCCCAAGGCCAGGCCTGCTCCTGGGGCAGATGGGGCAGCCATGGCCCAGGAGAGTGTGGGGAACAGGCTGGAATGCTGTCAGCTCACTAAACCATTCCCTTAAAACAGACTCCTTCCATACAATCTGCTTAGAGAAATATCCAGAACAGGGCAGGTACTCTCTGCCTGCATTTTTTGTGCTAAACTCAGAGGAGAATTATCTTCAAAATTCACCCAACAGCCCCAGTGAGGAGTTTTACCTGCTCAGTGAGATCCCTTCTGCTTGCTTGAAAGGGGCATGGGAGGGATAGGGAGGAAGGGAGAGCATTTCATCCTGCTCAAAAGCTGCACAAAGCAGTGTGGTGCTCTGAGCCCTCACACCCAAACAGGGCAATGCAGGACCAGTAGGAGCTCTGAGAGCAGCTCTTGGGCAGCTCTCACTCCTGTCTGTTTTGTCACAGTAAAGGAAAAATAAGGATAATGATATCCATAACTCTTCATGAGCACTTTAAACCTGAAGCTATCTTGGTGCAGCTTAAATCAATATAATATCTGAAATTTTCCCTTCTGAACCCTTTCTTTTTCTTCTTAAATGGCAGCTTCCTGAATAATTTTCAGCTGTCAGAAAAAAGAAAAAAAACTCAAACAGCACCATAGTTCTTCCTTTCTCAGTCCTGATAAATAGATGTGAGTCTGCTGACAAGGAATTCCAGTCAGCTTAGATGTTTGTTATACTTGCATTTTACTCCTCCTAATATCTCAAAGACTTCTTTGCCCTTTCTGATCTTGGCTGAAACTCAGCCAGGGTCCATTAATAAAAAATAGCAGCATAAATTGAAAGTTTTCCAGAATTCCTTGTTGTGGCCTTAAGTACAAAAGTATCTGTTCTTCTTCAAAGAGATTTCTCAAAGTTTCATAAAACTATCAGTCTTATCCATTGAAGTGTTCCTTTCAAAAATCCCTGTTGCTGTTGAAAGTCCATGGCATCACTTTAGTTTAATCACAGAGTTTTCTAGAGAGGTCTATGGTTCTGTGTCCTTCCTTCACCTGCAGATTCTGAGGTCTGTCTGTTGTAATTTTACCTGCACCACTGCAATTCAATAAAATATGTGGGAGAGGCATGTAATGTGCAGGCTAGGTTAAATTTTTAGTCTTATTCCATGCAAGAATTCATTTCAGGGCCATATAATACTGACACTGTATTTCTCTATGTTTTTAAGGATGTAGAGAAAGTTGGTTCAGTTCAGTTGGTTCAGTTCTCTGGGATTTTAATTGCTGACCATATATCACCCCAGTATTATAACAAAGCAAAATCTAACAGGACAGCAGATATGGATTAATTTGGGAGGCAGAGCTCATGATCATTCATTTTCCCTTTATTACTGATGCCATTTAGCCCATATCAGGAGATCACACAGTGATGTTGCTGCCAGCACACCTTGCTGTATGGCAGCAGGGGCTCCTGAGATAGGGGAAAAGAGCTGAGAAGTTGGAAAATGTGAGTTCTGACCCAAGGACCTGACACCAGTTAATAGATTTAGTACTAAATGTAAATTATTGCTAATATAAGAAAGTGGAAGACAATTTTAGCTGTTAATGAGAACAAGTATGAAGTAATTATTTCTTGCCAGTTTTAATGAGAGACAGCAAAGAATGTACCCATGGATTATCACTTTATGCCTCTGTCTTCACTGGAATGAAGCTCCATGTTGGATCACAAAAGATAATACAGGCAAGATGGAAAAATAACCTAAAAAGCACTGCTGTGAGAACATCTGTAAAAGTCAAATGCTAAATGAATTCAAGCTCTGCAAATGTTGGCATTGGCTTTATTTATGCATTTTTAACACATCCAACATGATCTTGATTTGAGAAGGAACAATAATGTTATACCAAGTAATTTGTTGATAATAAGTTCTGTCTGGTTTTTGTAATTAAAAAAGTGATTAAGAAAGGCTAAGTCATTAATGCTTAAACTGCTGCTGCTGGGATATGCACAGTAACACACAATTTATAAACTTTTGGCAGAGGGATTTATTTACTGATGCTTTTTCAAGAAACTTCTTTCTTTATGGTATTTATAGAATGTGAGAAATAATAGACTCTGATTATGAGCAGAAAAGAGCAATCATCCTGATAAATGCCAGTGAATTGTAAAACTAGACCAATTACTAGACCATTGCATAAGGATACAACTGCTGAATCTTGCAGCTCAGCTACTTTGTCTTTGCATATTCATTATCTCAAGGATAGATGATCAGGTTTGGCAGGTGGTATGGGGAGCATTGGAGAAGGCACAGCTTCTATGGCAAACCCAATGCTCAAGTTCTCAGTCTCAGAAAATGGTCATTTTTTCATCGAGTGGTTTAGTTTTGTTTGGGTTTTTTTTTTTTGTTTTGTTGGATTTTTTTGGGGTGGAGTTGTTTTTTTTTTTTTTTTTGTTTTGTTTTGGTTTTTTTTTGTTTTTTTTTTGTGTATCTATTTTCCAGTTCTCAGCAAAGGCAGAAACAGAAGGGAATGGAGCAGGTCCACTGACATAAACAGAAGAAGAAATCATAGGATGTCCTTTCACCCTATGTCACAGGAAGGCACAGACTGGTGTCTCAACACTCCAAATACAACAGAATACTTGAGGAAATTTTTAATATCACATCTAGTGCCGAGTAAATGAGTAAAATGTATCTCATTGTCAAGTGGGATGTGTGTACCAGCCTGGGCTGTGAGTCTCTAAAAGGGTCTGTAAAATGCATCCCCTTCTCTGCTTGTGGGATGGAAGCCAGAACCCCAAGCCAGCTGCAGCAGTTTTGGTGAAGAAATGCTGATTCAAAAAATTATTTGCCCACAGCAGACCACCCCTCTTTGAAATTCACGTGGTTTATGGTTTGGAGAAAACCCTTTCAAAATAAATTTTTAAATTTTATCACAAGTGTCACAAGGTTCCTTTCTCAATTGCTTTGTCTTTCATTGCAATGCATGAAATAAGGGTAAAAGTCTGCACTGCTTTTACAAAGAGTAAACAGCCAGGGTAAAACAGACCTTTCTCTCTCTATGGATATTTAAGTAGATGTAGATATTTCATGTATTACAGATGTTTCTATCATAAACCCATCTGTCTGAGTGCATTATCATTAAGGACCAAACCACATATCTTTTGAGAAAGCAAAGATTTTTAAATCTAGTGTAGGTAGTAATAGATTTAGGCTCAGGACTGTATTATGTTGGAATCAACACTGTAGTTCTCTATACCTACCTTCAGAGCAATTTGGTGCAGACTTTTTCATGAACTGGAGATAAAATGTGTTCTCTGCTACAGTAAAATCTATTAAGATCTATCAAACTTCAGCAAATCACTTTCTGCTTGGTAATGCCACCTAAGAACAGCCAGAGGCTTTTAAATTTATTATGGCCCTTGCTGAGCAGCAGCATGGATCCTAGATTACTCTTGTAAAAATTATGAAATTATGTCAATACAGTTCTTATATTTTCCTGCACAAGGACAGTATAGGAGATAATGAGAGAATACCAGGAATCAAAGCTTTTGCTTTAGAAAGATTTACAGCTGCAGCTTCATACCATAAGTCAACACTGAATAATTAAAAGGCTTGTAATTAAAGGCTAATTCAGTATTGATTGTGTCCTAGAGCAAGGGGGCCAGTTCACTGCTCTCTCACCGTCCTGTGTGAGCTTCATCAGCCAGACAGCAAGAGTTCAATTATCCTAAGCAGCCTTCAGCAGTGGGATGACATCTCCTGCAGCCCATTCTGGTGGGCTGTGGGGGCACAGTGGTTATCTCACAAGGTCCTCAGTATCACACATCCCCCCAGACCATTCCGTGCTCCAAAAGAAACCATCAAGTCTGTTTCATTTGGGAAAGTGAGGGCATGGACTCTTCAGTTCAGTTGTGTTTCTGGTTCTCTGCTCCCTCTCTTCATGGTTCCTGTGATGGCCCATTTTGGGATGAGCGCCTTTTTCAGGGCCTCTGGTTGCTGCCTCCAGTGCTTTTCATAAGCATGTTCAGAGCTGCTGTCTGATTAGGGGAATAAATGAACAAGGGAGGGTCATGGGCACCTGTTATCCAGTCTGCAGACCCATCAGCACCTCTGCAGCCATGCACAAAATTTACTTTCAGACTTTCTGAAAGGGGAAGACTTCAGTTTGGTGGTGCACACACAGAACTTACTCACCATTGCCCTGATGAACAGGGAGAGACAATGTGTCTTTGATGGCTTCAGTATGGCAAAGGTGGCTTCGATATGGCAGAGGTGGCTGTCAAAATTCAGGAAGTTCCCTTTCTCTCTATGACACCTTGATGATTCTCTGATTAAATTTCACTGGCCCTTAAGTAGTCTATCCCCACCAATCAATTGATTTTTTTTTTTACCTTACAGGATCTCATATGCCTCCTGTATGCATTATATATCATAGAAATTAGGTCATATTTAATATACTGAATCATAAACATTAGAGATGGAAAATCTCACTGAGCCATCAAATTCATTCCTTTGTCAGTGGAAAAAGGTTCCCATGTAGAATAGAATTTAATTTTTAACATATAATATGTTCAGTCCTAAAATGTTTCTTTTTTTAGTTGTTATTCCACAAAACTCATTTAGTCCTAGCTACCAGGGATTTTTATGATTATGTGAATTTTCTTTTAGAAACTTCACTCTGCAACTTTTAATTATATCTCCACATTGCTCTATCTCCAGAAAATAGCATTTGCAGGTAATAATCATATGCCTTCTTTCCAGTACTATTCAAAATATGAAAAGATGGGACTAAATATGGAAACAATCCTGTAATAGCTATTTGCAAAGATACCTAAATGCCGTGCATTTTGTTTGCTAGCCATGATTTTTTTTTCTTCTTCACAGTTTCGGAAACTGAAATAACCACTTTTCATTTGAAAACCAACTTTTTCTTAATAGAATTGTTAATTACTTTTCAGTTCTTATTATCATGAAAAAGTCTAAGACTGTTTTTTTATAAAATCTGTCCTTATTTAGCTAAGATTATGAACAAGTTTAGGTATTTGGACAAATATGTGTTTGGGACTCTTTCATGCATTACAAATCAAATTCTTTTAGCTGACCTGATGGTTTTGCATCAGATCAAAATATCAAACAACTTTGGCAGCAGGAAGCATTCCATTAGATATTCCTGCTTTTGAGGGCAAAAGAAACAAAAATCTCTCTGAAAGACCCTTTGTGGTTTTTCTTCTCCCATTGAGCACAAAGCCCAAGAAGAACCTTACTGCCAGAGTGTATTAAGGTGGGGGCAAAATATTTTTTAATTCATATTTTAACTAGAGTGCACCAAAATGGGACAGTGCTGGATCACTGGGTGGGACTGATCATGCTGTGTTTTTTCTGTCACTGGGGAACACCTGGGGACAGAGACAGGAGACAGAGCCATATCTGATAAACCTCGTGTTCTTCATCTGATGTTAGATAGCTTATTTTCTGGTATCATTGGGTACTAAAATAATGTAAAACTCAGAAAAAAAAAAAAAGAGAAAATACAGATCACAGGATCACAGAGAGGTTACAGGTGTAAGGGACCTCTGGAAGCCATCTGGTCCCACTATCCTGCTCAGGTGGGGTCCCCTGGAACTTGCTGTCCAGGATTGTGCTCTGATGACTTTTGAATCAGTCTGAAGTGAGATTCCACAACCATTTTTGGTAACCTGCTCCACTTCTCACCATCACAGTAAAAGAATCTTTTCCTGATGCTCAGAATGCAACTCCTGTATTTCAACTTGTGCCCTCTGGTCCAGTCACTGGACAGCACTGAAAAGGGCCAAACTCTGTCCTCTTTGTACCCTATAAATCAGATATTCATAGGCACTTACAAGATCCCCCTGAACCTTCCAGCATGACCCCCTCAGCCACTCCTCCCAGCTCTGTGTCCTTTGCAGACTTGGTGAGGGTACCCTGATGGATGCAGATAACCTTTCAGGCTTTTACAGAGTATTTGGAGCATAAAGAATGTGGCCAGAGAGGATGGCCTATTTATGAATTTTGATAACATAGATTGCTTCCTCTTAAGGCTTCCCACCAACTTATTAGAACCTTTGGCTGCCAGACAAAGGGTAATTCCTGACCAGTTTTGCTAATTTTCCCACTTGCAGCAATGTCACCATCCTGCTTGACCTTTCAAATCGATTCATCTTGAGAGACATTATTGACTAATTTCCTGAAATTCAGGTGAAATGTGCCCATTTTTAACCTTGTCCTTCCTTAGGTACAGAAATTACCTTATCCTCTGGTACTAGCATGGCCATTAGTAAGCAATCAAAATTCTTCTCCAAAGGCTTTTCGATTTTATTTGCTCTTTCCACACTGATTTCAGTGATGTATTTCATCTAATCCTGGTGCTTTGTCAACTTTTTAATAGTACTGAGAGCTTTAATTGCCTTATTATCTTCTCTTCTGCAGTGAGGGCTTTTTCTTTAGCATTTCTATTCCCCTCAAGGAAAGCATGGACTCTGGAATATTATAGATCCTCCATTTCCTGGGATGAAGAAATTGCCCAGACCCTTAAGGATATCTACTTCATCTCTCAGCAACATTTAATCTATCATGGCCCCTCTTTATCTTCCTAATAAATTTCTTTCTCAGGCAGCAAAGACTTCATCATCCATGCTCTTCAGGCACAGCAGTGTCCTGCTGCTTGGTGTCCTTTTCTTCTATTGTGCTGCCAGGAAACCCAAAATTCCCAGGGCTAAAAACTCAGTGAGATTTTTTGGGTCAGGACTAAGATTAGGGGTGACATTCAGCTAGGAAAAAATGAACCATGGGCCTTGCTGCTTGTTTTTCACAGAAAAGCTGAGAAAAGAAGAAACCTGCCCAGCCCAGAAGGATTTGACAGCATAGCAAAGTGAAGTGCCTGTCAGTGTTCCCATGGATGGCTGGCACTGGGGAACAGGACAAAAAGGTGCCTCCTTTCCCAATTCCAGACTGTTTTCCACAAAGCTTAGATTTGGGTGCTTCATTATGTTGTCCTCTGGAGTAAAGGCACAAAGTGGGTTTGGATAACATGGAACAGGATGGATGCTTAAGCAGTGCATCTCTGCATTACTGTGTTTGCTGCAGCCTCATTTTAGATGGCAAAGGCTCTCCTGGCTCTTCCCCAGTGCCCATTACTGGGATCAGTGGCAGGCCCAGCCATCAGTGTCCTAATGCCTCCCAGCTGTGTGCCCTGACCTGCCTTTGCTCTTGCTTTGTCAAACCTCAATGAGCTCAGTGTGTGATGGGTGATTACCCCCCAGACCAGACACAGCAAACATGGCACACAGGGAACTGGAGGAATAATGTGAGAAATTCAGGATTAAAATCCTCTACTATATTGCAAATGGATGTTGTTTTATTTACCTGGCTTTCCTATCATGCACTCCAGATTGTACACTTGCTCTGCGTGTCACCTGCAGACAGATCTGCTGAACTGAGAATAAAGAGATGAATAATGTCACTGCCAGAACATAGCCATGAAAATCATAAATAAAAGAAAAAACATATTCCTGCTCAGAGGTATATTAACTGGAACTTTTATGTTATTTATGTTTTGCCTCAGATACACACATATACCAGGAGAAAAAAAATCTAGTACTTAGAGTAAATCTACTGCACTTTGTTGTAAGCTTGGAAAAAAAAGTGTGTTGATTGATTTCCTTGTCTGAGTTATTTAGAAAGAGCTGAAAGCTGGAGGGCTGTTAGATTCTGGTAAAGTGAGTACATTTCCCCCTGAATAAAAACATTTAAAGGCTCTCAGTGTTTGTGCCTGTATTCGTGTTCCAACACAGGAATTAAATGTCAGCAGAGCCAGACCTTCAGCTACATTTGATGGCAATACTGAAGTCAGTGCAGCCACATTGATTTATGCCACCTGAGGAACTGACCCAGAGTTGTTACTTTTCACTGGACATCACATAAGAGCTATAAATGGATTTCTGAGTGCACAGAAAAGAAAATGCAATATGGAAAGTGACTTGAAACCAGAAGCTTTGTCGGAAAGGAGTGCTCTGCCTTGGGGTTGCAAACACACCAACCTCTATCAGACACTTCCAGTGGAAATGGTGTGATCTGGGCATCCAATGTCCCCCTGAATTCCAAAGCGAAGCTGAAAAAAATCCTATCGCTTCAAAGACTGGGCTTGTCTTGAAAATTGCTCTCTTACCCCTATTACAAGTGATATCTACAATTGCAGTAGCAAGAATTTCCATTTTCCTGACAGCAGCTTTACTGTGGCTTGCAGAACAGTTTCTGTGCATTGCCCTGCAGCTACCTAGGGCTCAATAAGTGATACAACTAATTTAAGGTTTTTTCAGTAGATTTTCTGTGCAATGGCAACCAATACAAGTACTGTGGCAGTGAAAAGACTATGGGTTAAAACCTAAAAACACCCCATGCTGTGAAGCATTTAAATTCTTAAACTCGATTTAAGGCTTATAGTTCAAATCTGGGTTGGAATGGATGTATTTATATGGATTCTAGCAGAGTCTCTGTGGCTTGTAGCTGCAGGGGATTTGGTCCAGCTCAATTTGGTGAAATGCAAGTTTTCTAGTGAAACACTGAGATTTGACTGTCTCATTTTGCAGTAGCATTAAATAATCCAAAGACATTTGTTTGCCTTCCTGTCTCCACTAAATGTACAAACAGTTTAAGCCTGATTTTTGACTCATAAAAACCCTTAGTTAGATGGAAAGGCTCACACCTGGACACACTCAGGCTAAATCCAAAAGGAAACACTAAGGTGGAAGTACTGTACCTCCATTTCTGGTGAATTGCTTTACAAATAACCTTCTTTCATAACACAATCCTTTTTCTTTGGATTGACTCATTATTTTGCAGAATAATCCAGACTGGTGGGAATCATCTTTCTCACACAGAAATAGTCATGGTGGAGAATTTCTGAGTGTGTGCTGCTGCTTCAGAGAGACAGGTTTTGGTTATTACCCTTACACACAAGGTGTGCTGTGCAATCTGCTCTCAGTTTTACTTCCTCTGATAAATAAGGAATAACATCCTTCAGTACATATTTTCCTGAATAAACAATAATTCATGCTGAAATGCACCAAACTTTTGGGATTAATGAATAGTCCTAGAGATATCCTAGAGGTATCTGAGTATGTGTAAACAATATGACCAGCAAGCAGGGGTTTAAAGCAAACCAAACTCAATGAAAAATTTTCACAAACAATTATTTCAGTAATAAACAAGTTGTGGTCCTTATCCAGTGCAACAAGCACTCATTCCAAATTAAAGGCAGTGCTTTTGCCGCATCATTCAGCAACTCACTCATGGCTGCTGGGAACTGATAGCTGGGAACCAATATTAAGACTTGACCCACTTTAATGTATGAAACACATCACCTCCAGGAATTCTGCATGGCATTTAACTTGCTCTTTGAAAGTCACAATTGATGTCTAATCTGCAGCTGGGAACCAGGCTCACTGTTGTGGTATGTGAGTGCTTTAACAGATTGTCTCTGTGTGTGTGTGTGTTGAAATTTTGGTGAGCCCAGCTGATCCAATCAGTGTTTTCACAGGCAGCAAAGAGCAACACGTTATGCAACTCCAGATTCCTTATCATCCTCCATGGGAATTACCTTTAAGGCACCAAGAATTGCTGTTAAATAGAGGGGCAGTGACACTGGTGAGCAGACAGAAAACATGTTTACTGCTTCAGATGAAAGTGTGATGGCTAATGAGAGAGGCAATGACATCCACTCAAGGCTTTGCATCTCTCAATGATGCGTCACCATACAAAGGGCATTGCAGATGTCAGCTGATAAGGGAAGCCTAAGTAGAACTGACATAATATTAGAGTGAAAGAACACAGAAAGTGGCTGGGCTGTCATATTCTGATGAGATAAACCACCAGAGTTTCCTTTCCTCAGACACCTATTGCACAAGTGCATGCCAGGGATAGCCCCACCTCTCAACACCCTGCAGACAGAAGAAGGGTAGAAAAAAAGGGGGTTTGAGCTTTGACATTTTCTGAAGTTTTGGTTTTCTGAAGTACCAGGAGGAATAAAGAATTGGATGCAAAATTTTAGATTTCTGGATTAAATATTTTTGTGTGAATTTTAGCCATGATGTTTCTGAGCTATCTTTAGTTCAGGTACCAGATGTTCCTACTTGCCTTGGAATCAGTATCCTGTTAGTCCAAATCATTCACTCAGGTTCCTACTGTTAACATAACAACAGTCAGTAAATTCAGGGGGTAGGAACACGGTTCATGAAAGCACAGTTTTGTTAGCTTTGTGGGTGTCTTGGTTTTGAGACAAATTAGGAGGAAATTAGTTTACTTTGGTTTGAAGTCTTGAATTTAGAATGGAGATTTCACCAATAAAATTCAACAAATATTCAACAAGGCAGCTAAGTGACAGGAGCACAGCCAAAGCAGACTGCAAGAGCAATATTCTAGTGAAGTATAAGGGCAGGAGAATGGGAACACCTCTCCTCCCATCTAAAAGGGGCAGAGGAGCTTCAGAAACTCAAGTTTTGTAAGAGACTCTGTTCTTCATTCCTATCTACAAGAAAGTGTGATAGGATTTGTCACTAGGTATGGTGACTCTGTAACCACAGATGTCACAACCAGAAAACTAATCCAGGGTGTCAAATAACTTGGGAAAATATCATCTTGAGGACAAAATGGACTAGTTCTGTTTTTCTTTGTCTCATTTTGTCTCCTATGACCCCAAGCTTCAAGATATGCCCCAGTGAAGACAGACAAGTAGAAAACACCCTGTTCAGCAGAGTCATCTGGAGCTGCCTGTTGCCTTCTCACACAGAGTGCAGCTCACATCACAGTTCTCTTTAAACTCTCCACTTATCCAGTGCTGAATTACAGCTGTACAGTTCATCCTGGCTGAGCTAAATAGGATAGCTGCACACACTGCAGCCTGTCTGTCTCAGGTCATCATGATGGTATTAATGACCATCTGTAAGCAAAGTGCATGGGCAGGGTATGATTAGTGCAAGCAATTTAGCCACTATGCTTTTGTCAGCATGAATGCAGTTTAAATTAAACTGCAGTTGGCTGCAGCTGAAGAAGCTTTTACTTAGCTCATTATGAGCAGATTCCAGTTTTCTCACAAAATCCTTTTCTTCAATAACTCCTCACAAGATGCTTGCAGAGTTGCAAAGTCTCTGTGCCTACATTTTCTATTTCTGCTCTCTTGGCTGGGGAAACTCAGCAGGTTCCAGATCTGACTTTTCCCTTTTTCCTTTCCTGAGAGTGAAATACAATTTTTCTGTAAATCGAAGCTCTTTCATTTCACCATTTAAATTTTTTTCTCTTCTAAAGCCAAAGTGAAAGCCTGGGTTTTTAAAGCTGAAAACCTGATTACTGGAATAGAGTTCTCCCACAGCAGTGCAAATTAGTCATCCATTGTGCAGTTTTGCAGCCAAGGGAAGACATAAGACTGTCTTAGAGCCAATCTCTAGGGATGCAGCACTCCAATTCATCCTGCTGTTTGTATCTCAGAAATCCTCCAGGGTGCAATTCAATGACCATTGAAGCCAACTGGCATTGAACTCTTTCATAAATCCAGAGCTCATGATGGACAGGGTTTAAAAATCCCTTGACATGGGAAAACTGCGGAGGATTCTGCTGCAGTGGCAGAAAGGTCTAAGAGGAGCCATGGCTCAGGAGGAGAGAGGTGGGAGCAAAGGGGAGGTTTTACCTCTACTTCTGGCACTGGTCAGGCTAACTCAAAGGACAAGGTATCCTTCTGAGATCTGTGACTTAGAGATAGCACTGGAAAGCCAGACAGGGCAACAGAAGCAGGGCAATAACTTAAGAATGATACAGGAATGATGAGCTACTAGGGCAAGCAGAGTGCCCACTGCATCAGGACAAACCTGGACGCCTTTGCTGAGCATAGGATTTAGCAGAGGGATGCAAAGAGCACCTGGAACCTGTGTAGGGGGTGAGCCAGTTTTATGCCTTGGATTTAAATTCTGTGACTCTGAGAGCCTTCAGCAGCAATAACCCTATTTTCCCAGCTTTCTGAGCAAATAGTATTCTGATTGAACTCAAGAGAGCTTGCTTGCACAGAAGCAATGAGACAGCTGAGTTCAGTTACAGGAGTATTGCCCTGAAGGGAATTTGGTGAGGTTGTTAATAGGCCTCTGGGGTGCTTGCTAGAATATCATAAGGAGCTGGAGTTTTTTTTTAAAGAATTTTAAAAAATATGCTGGACAGAGCAAATATTTGGGGCGGGGGGGGGGGGGGGGTTACATGATGTAGTTCAAGGAGTGTAGGCCAATACTGGCTTTTAATTTTTTTTCATGTTTTCTTTTCTTCTTTTCTTTTCCATTTCTTTGTCTTTTTTTCTTTTTTTTTTTTTTTTTTTTTGTCTTTTTTTTTTGGACTTCTTGTCACACTACTTTTTCCATTTATTTCATTTGCTGTTCCCAGCCTGCTTACTTGGATTGATGCTGATGTGGAGGGTTTACACCAGCTTACAATTGTCCTCTTTCTTGCCTTAGCATTTAGTCCTGGCCATTCCTGAAGACACTATTGGGCTGGGTGGATTTTTATTTTGACTTGCTATGGACGTTCCTGTGCTGTCATGCTGTTGACATATGCACTATGGAATTTCTGAAGTCCACAAGACATTGAGGATTCCCATATTTCTTACCTAGAGAAATACTTTGAAAATTTATTCTCTGTTACTCTGAAGACTTTCTTTCTAGCATCTCAATGTTAAGCACAATAGGCAAAATATTGTTTGTGCCATTGTTACATTAAAAGTCCATAATTTATATTCAAAATCTAAATATGTGTTGCTACCATTGTACTAAATAAGAAAGACTTAAATGCAGCCAAATATTTCCATACAGAATACAGAGGGAAATTATGAATCTTCTCATTATGAAATTCCTTTATTCTCTGACCAGCTGGCTGGAATTTTTTGGAAAGAGCAAACAGATTATTTCTGGTGTTTGACCAGCACTGCCACATATTAGAGACACTTATCATAAAGTGGACCCAGCGGGACAGCTGTTAGAAAGCTTCCAAAATAAATGTTGCCTGGATTTCTGGCCAACAGCTCAGTTTGACCATGATCAAATCCCTTCTTATTTGACATTGCTGAGCATGTGTGCCACAAGTCTGTTTGCTTGGTATTACTGCTCTGGAATACTTATTCTCTAAGCAATAGTAATGTTTGCCTTTACATGTGGAAACATATTAATGAGTGAAGTAGAACATAAGCTGGTTATTATGTTAGGTGCTTGCCTTGTATTGCTTATTCTTCTTGTATCTAGAAGTCTGAGATGTCTAATTGAGCAGTGGGGGCTGTTCTTAGGTAATCAGCTACATACCCTAAATAATTAACAGGAAATAGCTCATGATCAGTTTGTGGAGGAAATCTAGGCTGGTACTTGTGCATATGGCAATGTATGACAGCACATTAGCAGAAATCAGGACTAGCTCTGATTGGCATTTTCAATGCCATCTGGCTTTTAAGTGACACATTATCCCATTCTCCCTAATTTGAGAATAGCTTCTTTTGCACAAGGCTGCTCTCAACAAACATCTTACACTGGGATGGGAGGGGAAGGAAGGCTGTGGTATTTGATGTTCCCTCTCCTGGTAAGTCCAGATGCCCTGAAACCTCCCGGCCCAAAGCTCACTGTTATATGGACTCCTCCAGTGCTTAGGGAATTCAGATTTTAGAGACTGTCAGGGTAAGAAGGAATTTCATACTCACTGAAAACAATGAAACTTGTGTGGCCCTTAACCACAGTATCACCACATCGTTGTTTCAAAGCCTCACATCCCAAAATTTCTTCCCTTTTGCTTATTCTAGCCACATAAGGAGAAGTTTGTGGGAGCACAGAGTTGCAAAGTGTAAAGAGAAAGCAGGGTTTGCCATCCCAAAATACAACACAATTTAGAATCCTTGCTCAGAAGATCAAACTCTAAGTAAATTCAACAGCAGATGCACACAGCAGCCTGTATCAGCATATTGTTACAGAGGTTAAAGCTTCTTAATAGTAGATAAAATGAAATTGTTCATGGTTCATTGGTGTTAGCATTGTCCTTTAGCTAAAATCACCCTTTTCTCTGGAATTTGCATCACCATGCTACTGGCCTCTGTATCTCCCTGACTGTGAAGTTACTCCCTTTACTATTCTGTTTTGGTTTATATAAATTTGCAAAAGGAAGGGTAAGACTTTCAATCTCCTCTCATAAAATATATTCTCCTTTATCTGACCCAATCAGTGCATCTACTCCTTGAATCCAGTCTTCAGACTGAGTTCTTGTCAGTGCCTTGCACAATGGCACGCATACTTCCTCCTTAATGTTGGGAATATCTTAGCAGATACAATCTATTATTTCAGCTGCTCCTCTTACTCAGTTCACAACACATTAATGCCTCATTGAAGAATGTTTTTTTTCTTCTGAAATCCCTGAGCATTTTCCTCTTTGCTGTGTCCAGCTCATGAACTCTCTAATCAGCTCTCCCATCAGTCTCCATGTGTGACATGCACCTTGGCTATGAAACCACATTACATTGCTAGTATTTTCATAGAACTACAATTCTTTCTTTGTTTCCCAATGTCTTAGTGACAACTCTCAACCCTGTGTCATCAGCAAAGTCTTACACTTTTAGAGCCAGACCACCTAGTGAAAAGTGGTCCCAAGACTTATCCTTCTGGAGCTTCACTAAAAACTTCCTCTAATCCATTGCCATATCCTCTTCAGTCAGTTCCTTGCTAATTAAATTATTTGCTTTCACCTCTGGCTTGCTCAGTTTAACTATTAATTTCCCAGGTACTGAGCTGGAGGGACATTTCATCCTAAGGAAAAAACTTACTGAGTGACAAGTCTGGGTTTGAAGCAACTAACCTTCAATAATACTTTTTCTTTGTTTCATTTTGGTTTTCCTCCCTTCAGAATTTCTTTTTAAGCATTTTACAAACTAGATCAGAATGTGTGGCCTCTAGGTATTAGATTTTTATTCCTCACTCCCTCTTTCTTTATATATGGAGACTCCCAATCATAAAGATGCATTAGCTATACATTTTGATATTTGTTCTCAAAACTTCATAGTTCAGTTCTTTGAATTCCAGCACAAGAGAGCACTCATCTCACCCAAATTACATCTCCAGACATTGTCATTTCCTTTAGCTCAGCCCTACCTCTTTAGAACATCTTTAATTTTACTTGATGAAATCACAGAACTGGAAGGCAAGGTTCATAATGTAATGACCTGAGCAAATCATACATTGTTGCATTGATTTTAACACTTGATTGTCCAGCTTACCTGTGAGCATTATTTTGAAGATTCGATAACATTTCCAGACAATATGTTTGAGAGTTTGTTTGTCCTTACCATTAAAATTTCCCTTGTGTCTAACAGGAAGTTTCCTCATCTGAAAATTAAACTCATTAGTTCTGGTTCCAGCCATCATGGACATGGAAAGCAGACCATATCTTATCATATCTCTATCATCTCTATCTCTGACAGCCTTTGGTCTTCTTCAGTGCTGAAGTTCTTCTTCAGTAACACAAAGAGCCCCGGTTCTTTGCTCACACACAACTGCCTGTGTTGGTGCAGATCGTGACCACTCTTGCTGCTGTTTTTTGGACAGGATCTTTCTCAGCACACTGTGCTCCAATGAAGCAAAAGTCTCACAGAGTCAGATACATTGATTACTTAATGTGCTTTCTTGCAGCACTCCTGCCTGAGCTAGAAATGACATCACTGGCTCATGGCCACCTTTGATCTGCTATAACCCCAAGGTCTTTGTGCATAAAATTATTGCCAAGCCCATTTATGCCCGGTTCAGATAGGTGTAGTTGGTCATTCCTGTCCAAATATTATTTACTTAGCTTTTTCTCCCTAACAAACTTCATTCTATTCATCTTCCTGCTAATTTTCAGAATGTTCCTTCAATAGACAAGTTCATTTTGAATTTTCAATGAGCCTGTAGTCCCTTCTTGCTCCATATCCTCTGCAAATTTAATAAACATACTTCCTATTCCATCATCCCTGCTAATGAAAATATTGAATAAATGCAGACTTAGGACAGACTCCTGCAGAATGTCACTCAATACCCCCTTCCATTTGGATAATGAACCATTGATAAGTACTTGGTATGTATAGATTTCCAATCACTTTTTCACCCCTCTCACACCAATTTCATTAAGAGAGTATTTGCCCAGCCTGCTAATGAGAATGTCATGTGAGCTAGTGTCAAAAGCCCTATTCAGGTCAAATATGCCTGTTGCTTGTCCCTCACTCACACAGCCCTCAGTCTGCTCAGAGAAAGTTGGATAGATGTGACACAGCTGGCTCATGACAAATCTTCAGCATGGGCTGCATATCCACTCTTGTCTTCCAGGGGACAGCTTGTTCCAGACTTGTGCTAGGAATCAAAATGAAGATTGGTGGCCTATCTCCTTCACAGGATTTCTGGTTTTTTCTTCCTTAATAACCTGAAATCCCCTGGCTCCACTTCCTTTTACACACTCATACTTGGCTGTTACTGTTTTGTGCACTCTGTGTACCTTTTATTGCCTACTTTCTCTTTTATCACGTTTGAAAAGATCAGGCAGTGTGTTTATTAGTTGCAAGGCTCCTTCTTCTATTTTCTCTCTTCCATGGAAAATATTTCAATATTTTTAATTAGCTCTGTGTTTTCCTTTCTTTTCTGTTCTGTGAGGTTTCACTACCTCTGGCTTTATAAAGGAAAAGGAGGGTAAGAGGAAATCTAGGGCAGGGGCCAGGTTCTCCAACACAGTGGTTTTTCTTTGCTTCTGGAAGCATCCACCATGCACAGGAATGACCTAAGCAGGTCATTCTGAAGATTATTCTGAAGATAAGCATCTTCAGAACAGAGAATGTGCCCTTCTGGCACTGCTTATTTTGTCCTTAAAACACACTGCAAAACAACAGCACATGACTGCAGGGGATTTGTCCCTGTTAAAGTTTTTGCAGTCTTCTGAGCTCCAAAGTTTTTGCAGTCTTCTGGTTGTCAGCCCAGAGACCACTTTCTAAGTTTTCTGCTCTATTAAGCAAATCTATCCACATTTGCTGTATTTTAGAGTGTTTAGACTCCCCAAACATGGTTTATTACACCATTGAAATCCTCTCATTCATTTTTAAAGGTCAGACAAAATCAATCAAAACAAATCAATTTACATTTTAAAAATTGTGTTAATGTGGCACTGTTATGGTAACGGAGATCAAGGAAGCCTTGGTTTCACAGGTAAATTAAAACAGATCTAGCAAAATAAATGAACTGCTGCTATTGTGAAGACTAAGAGCAGAAGTGATTCATCAAGTGTTGGAAAAGGGATTTGGGGCTGGGTCTGAATCTGATGTAACTCTAGGGGGTGATGCTGATTTTAAACCATATGAGAACTGGTCCAGAACCATTAATTGAACAGCATAATTAGTTTCTGTGGGCATATCTTTTAGATTTTTTTCCCCTAACCACTCTCTAGCAGGGTTATTAACAGTATATACATCTCCCAGCTGAAACTTATCTCCGTCTTAAATATCCAGTGTGAAAAATGGCTGAACATATTAGTGAACTTTATTGTCTCCAAGTGACATGTTTGCTAAATTTCAAATCATTAAAATGCCTGACAATATTGGTCACTAATTCCTGTTTAAAATTCAGAAGTTCAGACAATACTACAAGCCATGCTAGTAGACTTGCACAGCCCTTGCCTGAGTCAAAACATAGCAGAGCATTTGGAGGCTGAACACAGGGAGAAGAAATCATCTGTCAGTTGAACTTTTCTGCTCTTTGCAAGTTCTAAGGAAACTTGGGTGAGGCAGCTCAACAATTCCATGGCATCTCAAAAATGTAAGGTCTTCCTGCAGTTTTTTCCTGCTTCTTTCCCTGTCTGCTTAAGAGGTTCAGCAACCCTCTAATTGCTGAGCTGGTAATGAATTCCAGTATTTTGGCCAGAATTTTGGGCACAAGTGGCCAGCTAAGTACTGACCTTTCAACATGTGTCAGTGTTTTTATGACTTTCTTCTTTTGAATCATTATCTAATCACACTCAGTCCTGTTTATAATATTAAAGGATGTGAATGGGTTTTTTCACACTCCCTCCAATATCAGACTATATCTCCATTTTCTCTTTTCAAAGGAAATGAACTCTATTTCATGCAGAAGTTAGAGAGGAAAAAAAAAACAAACCAAACCCCCCATTTTTTTTCCTATTATATTTCCAAGTTCCATCTGGATGAGCTTCAGCTGAAGTATCCAAGGGGAGAGTAGTGGCACCAGTCTGGAGCAGGATCCAGCTCAGCAGCTGAGGATAGCAGCCCATTAATGTAAGGACAGGGCTGAACAAACTGCTTGGAACAAAATAGCCTGGATCCTTCTGTTCAGTTTTAGAAGCCAAAGCAACTTCAGCACTTTAAGGAACTGTTGGAAAGTCCAGAAAAAAGTACCTCTTTATTTACTGCTTTTTACATTTACAAGATCTACTTAGGACTAGGACCAGAAATGCTGATATTTTTGATAAAAATTGCTTTAAATTTTGGTTGGGATTAAGAGATTTGCCAAAAGTCTCATTAACAGACTCTGCTTTTGTCAGTTTTACAGCCCAATTGCAGTGGCTTCAGAGCCGTGGATACACCTCACCCTCTGAAGTTGCAGATGCTTTTCCTCACCAAGTCCATATCTTTAAAATTGCTCGTTAATCAAGGCCTCCTTAAATCCTTCAGCAGATAGTAATCAATAGCAGCCTCAGTAAAATTTAACTGCCTAAAGGTTTTGGCAGTAGAAAATACTCTATTTACTTCTTAAAGTGAGCATTTCTGAGTTAAAAATCCTTATAAGCATAAAGAGTGAAAAAACTCATCTTGGAACTAAATTAATAGTAAATGATGCATATTTGCTCTGGTGACAGCTTGGAAAGCTTTGTGAGCAGCAGGGCTGCATGGCAAAGGCAGAACCAATTCTGCAGTCCTTTCTCAGAAGAAAAAAACCCAAAACCTTCTGCTGTGTCTCAGGAGGAAGGGAAGCCTAGGGAAATGGCACTGGATGGGGTGTCATGAGACCAGGTCTTCCTGGCTGACCTTTTGGCTGCTCACTTAATCTCCCCATATTGCAATTAACAGGCCCATCGCTGGGGAGAGCGCTCCTCCTATCTCCTGCTCTTTCATCACATCTGTCACATTTGTTTTACTCTTTGGGTGACAAACTTTCTCTCTGGTAGTGCCCTTTTACAATTTCCTTTTAAAATCCTCCAAGCCTTGTCCCAGGCTGCTTTAAAAAGCTGATAAAAGTGTTTTGGTTCTGAACAGTGAAGATGAAGATCTGCCTCAGAAGTTTGGTATCTGGACAACCTGTGCAGTGATTTATTGGCAGTGCAGTGATTTTGTGGCCACAGCAGAACAGTTCTTGAGAGGGAGGAAAAATCATGGGAATAAGGTGGGTAAGGAGTGGGGAGATGCAGCTTCTCCCTCTTTGTTTGCCTCTATTTTTTTTTACCTCTTTTGGTACAAAGCACACAGTCCCTTTATGCTGGGCACTATATTGCCTATACCATGAGCTGGCTGTGACAGAAAATTTCCAACCATTTTTTATTTTCAGAAGTCTGCAGCTCCCTTTGCTAGTGGAAAGAAAACAGAGCCCTGATGTTGCTCTAATGGGTGGGGTTTCCCCCTCTCCTTTCTGCCTTCAACCCTCCTAAAATAGCCATCTCAGTTGTGGTCATCAGTCCTTCAAGGGGAAGTTATGCTAGGGAATGGAAAACTTTTTTTAATGCCAAGTTTTAGCAATTATTTTGTCAGGTTCCAAACCTCTGGAAAATGGGGTTTCCTAATGGAAACTGACCCTTCTCTCACCCAGATAACACTGCCACTGTAGCTAATATCATGTGTCTCGTGATACTGACTGTCAGCTTAAATTGATTACCCAGGATGTTCCCCCCACACCCTGCTGTAAGATGTCACTGCTCATATTTATAACTGGCCTCTATCTGCATGCCTAACAGTCTCTATGTGCAAAAACCTTGTCCTCATGCTCTCCATAAATGTTTATTGAAAAGAAAAATACAGTGTTCAAGATTTCTTTGCCCTCTCCCATTATTTATGGTATGAAAGAAATTTATTCATATAATGGAATAATTTGTATATTTGAAAATCAGTTCTAGGTTTCTGAACTTCACCTCAGCTCCACACTACCACATTATATAAGTATTTATTTATGACCTGTGTAGATTTAATAAAAATAACACAAAAACTCAGCTGTATTCAAGTGTCAATTGGTACTTAACACCCAGGGTTCATTTATTGTAAAGGTTTTCTTGAATGCTAGAGGGATGAAATATGGAAACCCTTAGTTCCAGGAATTGCATTTTTTATGGTTCCTGGAGATGACTCCCCAAGGACCCAGAGCATGATGGCGTACTTTGGTAAGGAAATAAAGCCCAGATACTTAATAAGCAGTCTGTTCCATCATATTTTAAGATATTTAAACAGTATTTGCATTTCCCAGACTGGTACAACTTCTGACAACATCTCAAGCCATCAGGTAAATAAGAGAAATGAATGTTCCCTTACTTCATGAGAAAGGTGTTTTTTGATGTTTAAAGCACCATATTCCATTTCATTATGGCAGTGCTGGACAGACTTAATGAATGTTTTACTTTGATCCTTGAGATTTGATGTCAGGAATATCAGATCTCGAGAAAAGCAGTAGGATTTGGATCTGTATTCATCACGTGTTTGTGAAAGGAATGGAGGATGAATAGCTGTGCCTTTGAAGGAGAGGAGCTGAAGAAGAAAAAGATGCATATTTTAACTAGCAGTCCTTTGGTAAAACATGAGCACATGTTAATGGAACAGACACAGCCATTCCAGCTGCCATGTTCCACCAGTGCTGAGCTCAGCAGATGGATCTGCAGAGACTTGGATCAGCCTTCAGAAACAAAATTGACCTCAGCTCCAATGTACAAACTTTCTGCATCTCATAGGCTCCCCTTCCCAGGCACTGTGTTTTCCTGCTTGAGGAGGGAAGATGTTTTTCCTGCTCTGGAAAGTCACTCATTCTGCAGTGAAGTATTTTTAATATTTTGACAAAGAAGCTGGATGGTTCAACACAAGAGATATTTTCTTGTTCCTTCATTAGAGTGTGCAGCTGAATGAATGGAGTGGGGTGGACTATGATAGGAGTGTACCTATCATAATATTCTCTGCTGATTTATTTTCAAGAAAAGTCTAAAATGTTCAGTCCCTTCAGATGTGGTGCATTGTCTCACAAGTAACTTGATAATCAGGGTTGCTTAGATGGTTTTACCTTTTGTGCCTTGTCAAATCAAATTACTTACAGTGTATCTACATGTATAGAAAATTATTTTTAAAATTTTAGTGCCGGAGAGCAAGGAGGTTTCATTAAAAATTGAAATAATTTATTGTATTTCACAATAAAACAATAATGCCCAGGAAATTGAACCTTTAAGAATGTTATTATTTTAGTATCTTTTCATGTTGACTGCTGAAATAGTCTAGCTTCACACAAACCTCCTCACCAAAAAAAAAGTCAGCCCTTAAATTACTGTTAGCTGTGTACACAGAACTTCATCACACACTGTTTTAATAGGAAGATCTCAAAAGCAAGCAGACACTGAAGCTGATAATAGCAGTTAATTACTTTGAATGGAATAAAATATATTCCTGTTGTGAAGAGGATCAGCTTTGGAACATGGCAAAGAGTTGTGGGAAAATTATGTTTTCTTCTTGGGGTTTCATCTGCCATCTTTGGGCACCTTTCTACCACATTTATATGTCTCCCAGAATGGGGTCACCTGGGGGCTTTCTTCAATACTTCTATTTTTATCTCATTTAGCATGGGGGGAGTAGGTGGGGCAATGCCTTCTTTATCAGGTTCTTATCTTCAGGATGCCCCATCAGATTTTTTTTTTTTACATTCCTAGAGGAAAGAAGCAGATATGTAAACAAATATATATTGATCTATTTGTGGAAGATTATTCAGTTGTGATCATAAAAAGCCTGGAAATGGTCAAATCAGTGCTCATTGCTGGAGGTATGTTTCCGTAATAGGATATGCCATACTATTTGTACTCCATCCAGCTGGCCCGTTGGAACATAGTATTTTATGTAATTATTGCATAAATTTTAAAAGATAAAACATGTAAATGAACCTGAGTGGTAGTAATAGATGATTTTAATTACCCAGACATAGACAAGATTGCATTAAGTAGAGGAAATATATTTCTAAATCTGGAATGAGAGTGCTTTCTAATTCAATCTGAACATCAGCTGACAGCCAAAGAAACAAGGCTGGGTTTGACTGTAACTTGGAAAGAAGGTTGACAAAATAATATTAGAGGACAATTTGGGCTTCAGTATATTAGTTGGGGTCACAAATACACTACAGAAGGAATTAAAATGACAGTCAAAGCTACAAAGGAAGCAAAAAAGAGGACCCTAACCATCAGGTTCAAAATAGCAAACAGGGATACCATGGAAAGCAAATTAAATAAAGCATTAAAGAAAAAGATTATAGAAAACAAGAAAGCTAAAATAAACACAGACTATTCTGTGATAAACACGCTTGACAAATGGCTTATTTTACAACCACTTGGTTGTATTCTCATCTGTCATGAGCTAGGCAAATAATCCCTTCTTCAAATGTGTTGCAGTGTGTTGTGATTCTTATTCCAATACAAATGTAAGATCAAACTCCTCTGTGCTGTTTAAAACTCATAGATTTACTGGTCACAGAAGGCAGTAGAAAATCCACACATTGTTGTGACACTCTATAAAGACTGACCTCCTTCTGCCCCTTTGTTTGCAGTTAGATTCATACTTGGAGGAGTTCTTCAGATTGCCTCTCAGTGTTTGGTTCTAATTTATTTAATTTCCTGTGCCTGCTCCTTTTCCCTTGTTCGTGTTCACTTCACATTTCAGCAGTGCAGGTGCTATAGATGAGTAATAATATAAAACCCATGAACTATTGGTGGATACTTGAGCCAGACATGGAAGGGATCATGTAGGATGCCAAGTCACATCTTTACTAGGATTGCTGACATGAACACACACAAAAAAAAGCCAAGGAAATTAAGGCTAAAACCCTTATTTCTCTGTCCCAAGAAACCTGAAGAAAACAGTGAGGTAATGAGGCTATCCAGATATTAAAGAGAATGACTGAAAAGTTAGAGGCACTTGAGTTGAAATGTTTCTAACAATCTGAATGGTTCCTTCCCTTCAGCATTGACAAAAGGACCTCAAGGTCAAATTTCTGTGCATAGGATGCATTTTCCTTGGAGGGGGTGGAAGTGAAATGTTAAAAGGCTCCATGATTGTACCAGAGAAGATAGGCAATTAAAAGCTGACAGGCAGCAGGTTTTTATTAATTATATCTCAGAATTCAACAAGAAGTAGCAATGGAGATAACAAAGACCTTTTGCTGCTGAGCTTCGATAGCTCACCACAGACAAGAACAGAGGGTAAGAACAGCAAAAGGCAGGGTAAATGCAACAACACTGAACAAAAATTGTCTGGGGGAAAGAAAGAAGTAAGCCAGGTCTGTGTTTGGCTTGGGCAGGAGGTGTAGTAAGTGCTGTCCGTGGATTTTCGAAAGCAGCAAAGAATCTGGTGGTCTTGGGCCTGTAATGGAAAGATTAAAGTGCCAAAAGAAAGAGGAAAGCACAGGAGCTGGGGAAGTAGTGAAGAGGAGTCAAGCCAATGAGCAGCTTATGTTTTCCTGTCCTATTCATCCCACTCAATCCCTGGACATCCTGCCTCTCTGGGCATCCCAGCAGGAGGATGGTTTTCCCAAAGCACAGCCTGCAATTCAGAAATGGCCCTTACAGAAGGAATAAAACAAATCCCTGGCCTCTTCTTGCCACTGCTGCCCATGGCCTCTGTGCTGTGCTCGTCCTCCCTGCTCCTGAAACCCCCTAATCTAAAAGGGAATTGAAGCACAGGCCGCTTCAGCTGGCCTTAATGCTGGATACACAACTTCCATGTCTGAAAATACATTACACCCTAAGAATCCTGGGGGGCCACTGGGTTAGGGGAGAGAGAATTTTGTTCCCCTGGGAGAGCAGGGAAAGGCTCTGCCAGCATTTCCTGGCACTGCCTCTGTTTGAGAGTTATTTGGAAGAATGACAGTTGTGGTAAGAGCAGAGAATGGAATTGATGCAATTAAACATGCTGCCACAGATGATCTTATGGAGAGGAATCATCTCTTTCCCAGCATTAATTACAAATAGTACAGGGGATAATGACCAGTCCTTTAGGCCTCTTTCTACTGTAATATATAGTGTTTGATGCCTTGACCTTTCTGTTATCTTCCCCTTCTAAAAATCCCATTTTTGCTGTGTTACAGCAGCACAAAAAGGCTCGGCCAAGACAGCAGGTTCTGTAAAAGCAAACAGGAAATATGTTGTCTTGCAGGCTGGGTGGACAAAATGGGGAGAAAATGGGTCCTCAAGCATAAAACAAGGATATGTGAGGCACAGAGAGAAAGTGAATTGTGCATTTCATGAAGGGAGTTAATAAAGGAGAGTCAGATTGTGTAGGGATGGGCAGAAGAGCTAATTTCAATGCCTTATTCAGCAATGGGCTTCAGGCTTATCCAAAACCTCCATGAATAACTAAGACAAATACTGTGATAAATAACAATGATGAATAAAGCTATGCAGCAATTTATGGAGATATTTTTCCCATTTGCATTTTGATGGGAAAGTGATGATTTTTTATTAAAGGAAAATAAAAATTTCAAGAAAATTCTGAAGTGCATTTTGTTTATTTGGAGATCAAAACAAAAAAGCTATGAGCAAGAGCTGAGCAGTTAAACTGCTCTTAAGCCAAGAGAATCCTTCATTCTAGGCCTACCTGAAGAACTTTGTGAGTTTGTGTAAAGTCATCTGATTTCCTCATAACTCCACCAACCCTAAGGAAAAATAGGGGAAAAAGTCAGGATCTCATTTAGAATCAGGTTTCACATCTGATCTGTTTTCCCTTCAAAAGTGAACTATGGAAATAAGAAAGATGGCTATTGTTTAAATACTGGGAAAAATATGGAAACAAGATGAAATAAGGGAAATGGCTGCATTCTGTAACCCACTGTGACAATGATCCAAGAATAAACAAACCCCAGGTACCCAGCAAGAGTGAGCAGGGCCATTATGAGCTTAAACAATGGGCACAGTTGTGCTCATTGCTACCCTTGTGTAAGTCTGGTTTTCACTCCAGATTTTCACAGCAATTGTCCTGAGGAGAGACAAACCAAAGATCTCAAAAGTGTGAGCCAGCACAGCCTGGCTGCAAGGTGCTAAAAATCCAACTACTTGAGCTGAATTCAGGTTCTGCACTTGACGTGCTTTGTTAGGAGAAAATTTTGCCTCAATTTCCCTGTTAATTTTTTTTTTTAATTTGTGTAATGTAATTTTAAAGGATTTTTTTTTTGTTATCTTTTTTTTTTTTTTTTCTTTTGGAAAAAGCACTTACAGTGCTTACTTTAATGAAGTACTGATCTTCTCAGATAGCTTTTTACACTTTACTTTAGGAAGAGATGTCTATTTTCTACATTTCTAATATGTCTATTACTCTTCCGCATGTGATTCTGTAAAGACCCAGGAAAACCTGAACTCTAAAGAAACTGCCCTAGGAACCTGCCCAGGAGTTTTGCATACACTGCACAGCAAGACCAGATAAAACCACACTAATTTATTTTATTTTATTGAAAAATTATTATTTTATGCTTTGGTCAGTCTAAAAGGCTGAAAAATACTGTAAATACAACCATTGAAAATGCTGTAGAACTCCCTGATAAACAATAGATTCACCTGGGAATTTGAGGAAGATATTTTGACTAATTCTATATTTCAAAAGAATTAGGTATTAAAACACACTTTATTTGGACTAAGAAGCAGGGCAAACCCAAGTGAAATTCTCACAATTTTACTATCATTTTCACCCAATTAGTGTTTTCTTAACACAAAATTAAATATTTTTTAAAATTTTAATTTATTTTTTATAAATAAATTTAATTGAATTTTATTTTTAATTTTTTAATTTTAATGTGTTAATCATCAGCTAAAAGGAAACAAATTATTTAATTTTTTTTTGCCTTACTTACATGGTTACATAATTGATCTGATGACAGCAACACAACTATTTCCCACCATTTTGTTTATAAATTTTAGCAAAACCAGTAATATTATTTTTTTTTGCAGTTTTGTGTCAGGAGCAGCCTCTCTAAGAACAGCAATAAGTGTATGAACTTTCCACTGCTGAGTGTCAGCCCTCAACACAAAAAACAGATCTAACTCTGATTCTGCCAGGTGACATTTCCCATCCTTTGTTATATCTAACAGTAGGAAAGTCTCTTGGTTTAAGACTTGGTAGTGCTCAAGAAAATAGGGTCAAGCAAGAATTTCTAGAGTGATTGATTGTGCAGCTTCACTGTTAAACGCTTTTCTGAGTTACTCCTAAGTGACAGTCAATGTGGATAGTTTGTTTTATTTTTATTTTTCTTCACAAGTCAGTGAACTGGAAAACATCCAGTGAAACTTAATATCAACCTAACCATACCTTAGCTAAAATTCCACAATTCTCAGAATTAAGTCTGGACAGGAGGATTTATAATTTTCCATTTAATACTCAGATTGGTCTTTGAGAATTCACTGAAATTCTCAGAGAATCTGGCCTGAATTTTGAAGTGGAGGAAAAAATCCCAAATTATATTCCTCATAATATGAAACAACATTCAGCAAAGCTTTTGCTAAACATATGCAAAAAATTAATAATTGCCCCTTTTATTTATATATCCTGCTTTGTTTGTCTCACTTTGCCTGCATATGATGTTAAGTTATTGTGGATACTGCTGCTTCCTAGGCCACTGCTTTTATTTCCTGAGGAGATGCATGGCTAGCTCAGCTTGAGAAGGTGTAGAACAGCTTTGCTTGTGGATTCTGGATCAACCCTTCCTCCTTCCTGCTGCATTTGCCAAGAATTGCACAGGCAAAAACGTCACTCGCATTGTCAACAGGGAAACAGGGACAATCCAGTGGCAACTGTAGAGGAGGAAAAAAGCTGCTTGCTTTTCTTCACATCTATTTGTCAGCATAGAAATATCACAGAATGTTTCCTTCCTGACCCCAGTATTGAGGTTTGGTGCTATTGTTCACAGCCAAAAAAAGATGCTCAGGTTTGGCATGGGAGTGTAGAATGCATGACTGGAGCTCCTGTTGCCATTGAACCCTCTCAAAGTGAGGGTGATGGACCCAGACCCCAGTGAGGCTCTCTGGAGCTGGCTACAGAACTTTTATCTGAGGCCAAGCTGGATGGGAGCCTTGGGCAACCTCATCTCATCTCATCTCATCTCATCTCATCTCATCTCATCTCATCTCATCTCATCTCATCTCATCTCATCTCATCTCATCTCATCTCATCTCATCTCATCTCATCTCATCTCATCGGTGGCATCCCTGCCCATGGTGGGGTGGTTGAAATGAGATGATTTTTATAGTCAAATCCCCACCAAGATATTTTGTGATTATATGATCCTGTGATACCACCCCAGCATCACTGGATATGAGGAACATAAGAGCCATGATGTCATCACAACACTAATTTATTACACTTTGCCAGAAGCCAGACCCAGTTTTCAGGGTACAGTTGCAGCCTGCTCTGTGCCATTGTTAATGTTTCTGCATCAATGCCACCAAAATGCTCAAGCCAAGGACAAGGCCACAGCCTCACCTCCCTGCAGGCTGTGCTGGGGTGTGCACAGCCATCCTCCACCAGTGTGGCAGGACAAATCAGTCACATATACATGTATTTATGCAACCATTTCCAGCCATCACCTGTCTCTCCATTTCAGATGGAAAACCAAGAGTCTTGACAGCCTAAGCTACCAGTTTTTAAAATTTCAGTCTTTGTAATGCCCATAGCTTGGATTAAAATTCTATATCAAGGACTCTTGAAAATTGATAACTCAATATCCCCTTCATAACCTTTATTATTCAGGATTTAGCTGGAAAAATGCTGGTGCTGTGCATTATTCTGTAGTTTCATCATGTAGCTTCTTGTTTTACCAGCCTGTGGTCTGTGATTCCACAGAAAGCTTAGGAGCTTGCTTAGACATGGGAATAAACTGCACAGTCTTCACTGGCAAATGTGAAGTGGTGCTCAGTGGTGCTCAGTGGTGCTCAGTGGTGCTCAGTGGTGTTCAGATGCTCCTGTCTGGGATGTCCCTGTTCATGGAGAACCTCAGCCCAGCTGGAGCAGAGCCTGGGGCTGAGGGCTGCTCCTGTAGCTACAGCATTTTATCATTTTATGTTTCTTCAGAGGCCATGGTTGCTGTTTCTGCAGAAATGTAGCTGCATGCGTTAAAATAAAACAAAACAAAACAAAACAATAAACAAGAAAAGGAGGCAAGTCTGATAATAAATCAAACCAAACAAATATGCTGGGAGCAAGAGTTTCCTATGGTGATCAGCTTGTCAATGAATCACAGAAAACTCCACACTGAGATGCTCCAAACCTCCTGCCCCAGCCACAGCTCACTCTGCAGCTCCCTGGGAGCAGCAGCACACACTTGTGTGCTTACAACCTGGCCCCCCTAACACAGGTCCTCTTGCTGCTGGTCCTGCCACAAATCTGAAACGCTGAGCCTTGCTAAAAAAATGCAGATAAATCAGTCTGCAGTCCTCTGAGCTTCAGAGCACAGCCCATTACAGACTGAAAGACTGGAGAAAGACATAAAATATGGGTTTGTTTGCCCATATCAATTGCCTTTTTATCTCCTGTCTTCTAGGCACAAAGGAATTTGAAGTGAGGAGATGTCAGTTTTGGTTTGTATGTTCACAGTTTCATTGTAATAAATTATGTCTTTGACACATTTTTGTAAAGAAGGCAGGGAAAGAAACAAACCCTGCCCAAACCCTTGTAGTCTCAGGTACAGAGAGATCACATGCAGGCTGATGATGATTTTTGACATTGAGAGAAATGAAGCAACTCAAGAGTGTTGAATGAGATGTCAGAAGCAGTGTCAGAGGCCCCGTGCCGTGCCACGCTGCTTTGCCCCAAGCTGGAGGGCTCTGTCCTGCTCTGTCCCACCTGGGAACCCACAGCCACACCTGGGGAGGGGGATGGAGAGGCTGGGGCTTGCAGGAGCTCATGGACACACCAGGACCACTCACAGCTCCTGCCCTGGCCGTGGGGGTCAGCAAACGCAGAGAGAGAGGTAAAGAGCCCACTGCCACATGAACATGAAATCATTGGCTTTGCTGCCTTGGATAAATTGCAATATGCAATTTATGAGCTGAGAAAAGGCAGCAGGAAAGCTGAGCAGGCAGGGCACTGCTGCTGTCTCTGCCCTGCTGCTTGTGAGAGGCAATTGGAGCCACTCTGCCTCTGCCCCTCCTCTGCTGCCAAAGGAGTCCATCAGTGCTGCTCTCACTGGGAGATTAATTAAAGTTTGTAAAGCACTTGGGCTATACTCAGATGGAATATCACATGATATTTAATCCTTTGATAATATTTATTTGGCTGATGCCTGCACTAGAAGGGGAAGGAAAACCAGGGCACATGTCTGTTTAAAAACATCCTTTCTCATTAAAAAGAGCCTAGCTAAATTAAAAGGTTTGTGGAATGTATTTCCTGTCAAACCTCCAGCCTGGGGGGAAAGTACTGGAGAGGCATTTGTGGCTGCAGTTGATGTGTCCATCTGAGCACAACTGCAGGGCTTTGTATGACTTGTGAGATTGAGGGCTGACTTATTCCATTATCTTGTAATATTTCATGCTCTTAATTCCTGCATTACTATCTCATTCAGTACAGCTACAGCAGGTATTAATTGCCTATCCAGACAAAACTAGTTTAAGCTATTTTTGGTTTAATTTTTCAGACTTGAGTAGAAGCTGGTGAAGCTTCATTTGACTTTTTTTGTTTTAATTTTTTAACTTGAGTAGAAGATTTATTCAATTCTCCAAGACCCAGACGGAATCTTTTCTGAAAGCCCTGGTAAAAAAGTGTGTGTATTTTGTTTCATTATCTAAAAATCTTTAATCTTTCAAAACTGACATAAAATACATAGTTATTCCTCTCACTCCATTAATTTTAATTTGTTTTGATCCCATATTTGCTGTTTTAAGAATCCTCCCAATCTAACTTGAAGATTCAAAGCCATACAAACAGCATATGGTACAAACTTCACATCTGTATCGTGTTACACTTGGCAAGGGAGATAGGAGCACTCATTTACTGGAGCTCAGCATGGGGTGAGAGTTCAGAGGTTATCATTCCTGATGGCTTACAACTTTACAGATGTTTTCCCTTTATGAGCAACAGAACCTCTTGTCAGTCACAGCCCAAACCTAAAAACCAGACGCTTATACCTTCTTTTCATAATTTTTTCCATGTTTGGCATTCTCTTTTTAGGGTTCAGTAGTAGGGAAATGATTACAGATTAACAGTTGCAAAAGATTAGTTAACATTTTAAATGTGTGGGGAATATGGCAAACTAAAATAATACTGAAAAATAAAATCATAGTCAAAACATATGTGAAACCTAATCTGCAATAATCTTGAATTAATATTAAAGCTTATATCACATTTTTCCAGTCTTGCCACAGTGGGAATACTGAGTGCACACATGTAATATACATTTCTATAGAATTGATCATCTAGGTGTTATATTGCAGTAAAACCTAAATTTGAGTGGACCAGATTTTACATACATGATTCATTAGAATTGTGACCTTTAGGGTAGTCATGGCTTGGATTCTCTAGTCATCTACAAAACACCTGAAGAACAACACCTGGGTAATTAAAAATGCCATCTGACAGAGGGAAACTATGACCAGAGTATAGGTGATTCACCAAAATCTCATAGGATCCCTCTGAGAGAATAAAGAAATTAACCAATCCAAATTGGCCCAATATATTTTTTTCCTCTCATGCAGTGAAAGACACTTCAAATTTGTATTACAAATCCAGCCTCAATCTAAAGAACCATATAATCCTAGAATTATTAAGATTGAAAAAACCTCTAAGATCATCCAGTGCTTCCAGGTAGTTGTAGACTAAACACCCCCAGCTCCCTCAGCTGCTCCTCCTAAGATTTGTGCTCCAGAACCTTCACCAGCTTCTGCAGTAATTTTCATCCAAGAGATGAAAATTTGTTTTAAGCTTTGCAAACTTCCATTTAGGTGAGTTGTGGTCACTGGGAAATTTCCAGGTGTTTGGAAAAACACAAACACTGCGTCAGATGGCAATGAGCAGGTCACAAAAATCAAATTATTTAAAGGGTTGCCCCTCTCTGACTAATCTTCAGTAACTAACTATGTGTGAACTCCTTGTCAACTGGAGCACAAGCCAGATCATTGGTGTGAATTTTACACAAAGTGGATATTACTTTACAGAGCAACTGATGTGGAAGTCACACAGGACCACTTACCACACCTTAGCTAGGGGGAAATAAATCACAGAACACTATCTGATCAGTCCTTAGCTAATATTAAATTTAGCTCTTCCATTTTATAGTTTCACAGTCATCTCTTCTTTTTTTTTTTTTTTTTTTTGTAATCCTAGAAAGAAATACAGTTTCTGTCCACCTATGCTTTTCAAATTCTAGCTGTGATTATATATGCATAAGTTCTTTATAATAAAGAGTACTACAGTGACATATATTTGAAATCTGCATTATGCATCTGGAAAGACTGAGTGGGGATGGGTGACTTGTCACAGGCAATAAAAAATGTCAGTGGCACATGTTTGTGTGTAGTCTGTGAATGCTGTTTGATGTACTTATCAGTTTCTTCCTACAATATGCTATAGTTACTGAACAGCACAGCTTGGCTATTGATGGGTAAAAGAAGTAGAAGATAAGAGAATAGGCAGACAGTGATTTGGATTCTGCAGATGATATTTTGCAGGTTGGAAAGGACAAAGACAATCTGCAAGCACCAGCAGCTGATATACTCTCAATAGGAAATAATTCTGGGCTTGGAGACAGAGAAAAAAACATATGCACAGTAAATCATGCAAATCGAGTCTTAATGGTGGTGCATTTGACAATAAGGCAGAAAATTATGGAGTTGGAGGTTGTTTCTTTTTTTTGTTGTAGGGATTTTTTTTAGCTTCAATTTTATAATAAACTTCTAGTTGGACTGGTCAGCTATTAACCTCTTAGCATGCAAAAGACTGGGATAATAGCAAAATTGCACTGGGGAGATGGAGGATTGAATAATCATCCCTCTAGGTCCTTACTGACTTCACTGGTTCCCTTGAGAAAATCCCAAGTGGTTAAGAAACAGCCAATTGGTCAGAGGAAATGGGGGCAATTTCCAGTATCTAAAGGTGAGATGTTATTTTTTACACTTCATTATTTCCAGCAAACTGTTCATTCTGTGAATATTTAAATCTTTTAAAAAAACCAACTAAATAAACGAACAAACAAAACCAACCCAAGAACAGTGAGACTGTTTCATTCCTGCTTGCCTCTGTAAAATCCCTGGAGCACTTCCCTTGGAGAGGAGGATGCTGGCCAGATGAGGAAAGCCAAAGGGAGCTGCTGGCAGTTCCTTTGTCACTGCAACATCTTGCAGGAGAGCCTGATACTTGGGGATAGAGCTAACGACCCACTGTGGCACCATGCCATGGAACTGTCAAATTATCTGGAGAGAGGATGGTAATGAATGTGCATCACTGCTACATACAATTTGCTTTTAAGCAGGTAGGTAGGGCTGTGACTGAACAGAAGCCATTAAATTATGAACAGAAGGAGAGGGATCCAATTTTCTGCCTTGCTAAGGATATGAATAGTTTTAATGATAGCTGAAGACTTCGAGTTTGCCCTTCCTTTTGTAATCTTCAATTGTTTCCTTCAAGTACAGCAAATCTAATTCTCTAGTTCATACCACCAATGTTGCACTGCTCTAATTTCATGGATGTTTTTTGAAGAGGCAGCTTTGTTTTAGCGCAATGGAAGGAAAAATGGAGTTCATTGTTCAAAAGCTCCTTTGGCAATGAGATTAATGGAACATCTCATTTTACCTCTCTTCTGTTGCATTACTGCAATGTTTTCTGCAAAAGGAACTTGGGTAGTCTGTGCTGCATCTAGGCAGCAAATAAAAGAACAGTGGGACCCAGAGCTTGCTGAGTGCAAAGTGCAAAAACTACACTAATTATCAGGAGGTTCTGTCACCCACCAGAACTGCAAACACTTTTAGTCTAATCTTAGTGACAAAGTTGTAAGTGGCCTGGATTTTGGTCTCTATAAAATCATATTTTAGGCAAGAAAGGCCTGTGTCCAAATGTATTTTTAGTAAAAAAGCCCGCAGTATACATTTTAGAGTCAGATAAGTTCAAATAAGGTGAAAGACTGTTTAAAGTGGGTTCTGTCTGCCAGTATTTACCTTCTCTGCATTGCTGAGCTCTTTCTCCATTCTGTTGATATAATTGAAAAATTTATGTATATTAATTTTTTACAAGGAGGGCTTTCTGCTATTGCAAACTGACCTTAAACTCTGTACCTTAAAAAGTAGAGTTAAAACGTGTGTGCATTAAAGACACTTTCAATGCATAGTGTGTCTTCAGAATAGCTTTTATCTAGTTATGATTAAAAACATTTCACCACCAAGACAACTTGATGGTTTTATGACTTATTGACTACCCTGTTACTGTGTAACATAGTTAATTGGCTCTCTGCTTGCTTTAATCTTGGATGTTTGATTCTGCTAAATCTTTAAAACACGTTTTTGACTACATAATCCTGTAAGTATTTAAAATAAATGCCCCTCAAATGCATTTTTTGCAGTTTTAATAAGTTATCTTTAACAAATAAATGGGGGAAGGAATGGAGACAAGGGAGAATACATGAAATATTAATAAAGGCCAATATGATGGAGTCAATAGATGGAGGTTGTTAAGATAAAAGCTTGGTTTTCAAAGCATTCAAGTTTGGATTCTCAGCTGGGACAGTCTGAAATAGCTCAGTGTAGATCACACTTTCCTTTTCCTCTTTCCCCTGTTTTGACATATGCAGAGCCAGCAGGTGGGAAAAATTCTCCCTTTTTGCCTGTTGTCTGTCTGCAGTGGTGGGGAGGAACTATTCCTTCCTGGAGACCTGCATGCTGACTTTGGATGCTAGAACACCCTTTGGAAGAGGTGGATAAAATGTGGATAGGGCCACCATAATATGGGGTACCTTCTGTGGGGAGCTGTAATTCCCTCAAGGGTCATGCCACTGGTCTGAGCAGGGATGGTGGGGATACTGTGGGGATGGAGAGAGGTGAATGGCATGTGACAGTCACAAATGCTTATTTGTAAAAAAAATGTTAATATTAATGTGTGTGTGTGTCCAGCTCCTCCATCAGAGGAGCTTTAAAAACCTAGCCTAAGCCATTGCCATGTGCTTTTTGGGGTGTCTGTCACACACAGACCCTCCTGGGGAGCGCTGAGAGGTGGGGAAGGACTTGGGCTTTTAAAAGTCATTTAAAAATTACTTTTTTAATTGTCAGGAGACAGAACTGAAATCCTGACAGAATTTAAAGGTGTGCTGTGAAGGCAATGGAAAGTTGTGAAGGACAGTAAAAGGATATCCCTCAAGCTGTTTGTTTATATACTTTTGAATCAAAAGGACATCGTCTTGGGAGAGTTTTCCTGTTCAACCATGTAAGGGGTTTCTTGTCACTAATATACTTCTGGTGATTTTTGTGAAAATTTTGCAGAAAAATGAAGCCTTGGATAAAATATTCTGTGGAGTGAGATGTCTGCATGGTTTTGTGTCTCTTGAAAGCCTGCTTTTTGTGTAGGACAGTGTCAATTAGAGCCATTCCTGTAGCATGTCGCTAGAGGGACATGAAAACATGGACCAGATTAGCTCCTGTTGTTCTTAGTCACTGCTCTTTAATGTGAAAAAGCACAACAGGGATGACTTAGGGCTTTCTGTTCTCTGACTGAATGAAAGAGCTTTAAAATATGATCTTTGAGCTGTTTGTTGAAAAAAAACTGAACACATACTAGTGCTGAAGATAGTGCAATAGTATAGAGGTACACCAGCAAATATTCAAATAAAATGCAAAGGAAATCTTCAAGCATAAGATACAAAGAAATAGTGTCTTCTACAGTTCTCAGCAAATTAACTTGTTTATATTAGGTATTTATATTAAGCTTAGCCCCACACTTGCTCATATTCATTTCAATAGCGGAGATGAACTGTGTTAGATCTGCTTTCAATCTAGGGTGTGAATTAAAGCCATGAAAGTTTCAGCATCTCCTCTGAGCTGTGTTTGGCAGCTGTAGGGGAGAAAAAAGAGAAGGAAGCTCTTCCATGGGCCTTTTCCACAGAAAAGCTGCAGTGCACAGCAGGGAGGGAGCAGTGGAGCTGCTCCTTAGCTCTGTGAGCAGCTCTCCTCCACCCTTGTCCAGCATCAAGCCACAAAAGCCCAGCTTCAGTCCCAGACTGGAAAAGGACCATCCTGGGGCTGCTCTGAGCTGGGAGGCAGCAGCTGCCATGACTGTCCCCATGTGCTGGACACCTGCTGCCTCCCAGCTGAGCCCTGTGGTGCCTGCTGCAGCCCAGGCAGGAGTCCACCCCTGCCTGGTGGGATGCCAGGGGTGCCCCAGGCCACCATCTGTGCCTCAGGTTTGCAAACACACAGCAATGACACAGCACAGGGAATCGCGCTGCTTTAAGCTTAATAATGTTCTTAAAATTTCTCTTGAAATAATCTTGTGGGCACACAAGATCTGTGTAATCAAAAATCAGCAGCGACCAGGTTTTAGCTACAAGTGATTTGCAGGGAAGCAAATGTGACACCAGTCCCTAAAATCTCTTTTTTTGAGAAAGCTGTTAAGAAAGCACAGCTGAGGCATACCATCTCTTGGCCAGCCTGGCTTGCAGACTGCTCCAAGCAGGCTTTGATTTTTTCTGGCTCATACACACAGGGCTTGCAGTCATTTTGCATCACCCCCTGCCTCTCCTCCAAGTCTCCACCTGGCTTTGGCTGCCTGAAGGTGCCTCCAGCTCTCCCCTCACTCCAGTTCTCCATATAGGGAGGAATTTTGGTGCCCAAATGGGATAAGAGCATTTCTGCTTCTACACTGGAGACAGGAGGAGCCTGCTGCTGACAATTCTGTCCCCTGACTCTGTTCCAAGTGGGGGATTTTACTTACACCCCATTTGTCCACAGCAACTGCAAGGGTGCTCAGAACTGTTTTCCTTTCCGAAAGACTCCTTGGGTGGCTTTTGTTTTGCATGGAGTAATTAAGGAGAGGAAGCTGAACCCTTTCCCTTCATGCCTTTGTTTCTCCTGTGTATCACATTACAGGTGCAGGGGTCAAAGTGTGACCATGCTAAAGACTGGTGGCAATAAATAGCTGCAGAAGAGGATTTGTGTTACTGCTGATCTGGTGGAAAAGCAGAGAGATGCTGGACTCTTTTCTTGCTTCTAAATATCTATCTATCTATCTATCTATCTATCTATCTATCTATCTATCTATCTATCTATCTATCTATCTATCTATCTATCTATCTATCTATCTACCTACCTACCTACCTACCTACCTACCTACCTACCTACCTACCTATATCTTCTGACTGTGTGTTTATTGTATTTTTAAAGAATGCAAAGGCTCAGGAGAGCTTTTAGTTCTAGTTTGTCCCTCATTAGCTTTTGAACTGTTACTCATGCAGTGTGATTAGTCACATGTTGTACCTGTCACTGCCTCTGCCCTTTGTTCAGGCTAGCTAAAATATAGTAGTACCTCATTCCAGTGATAGACTTGACCTAGAGTAAAATGTGCAAATTCTTACAGAAAGTGCAATAATTGCAATTGATTTATTCTTCTATGGGGAAATAATGTCTGTCTCAAACAATAACATCAGCTTTCTCTTAATTGCATTACATTAATATCATATTATTCTGTATTCATATCCACATCCAAAGCTGTGAAACATGTCTGGGTTGTGTTGGGTTTTTTCCCCTGCCCTTATGACACACACAACTCTCAGAATGAGTTACCAAATATAGGAAGCCCCTTTTTGCCCATTCTATAGAAGAAAGACAAAAGGGAATAAAAAGAACTTTAAATAATACACTGATTTATAAGCAGGGAAGCTGCATCTCACCAACCACAGCCCCATGTTTATCTCTGTTGTTAATCCAGTCGTGATTATGCTGTATTAATGATGTGTGGGAGCTCCAGACTATTTCTTATTCCTGGCTCGCAGCATCTGCTTTCAACAAATGTCTTTTGTGCACATATGTGACCTTTTGGCTCCCTACACTTCAGTCCACCTGTCAGGATGGCACTGTGCCTGCTCATGAGTGGGGTACAGAGGAAACCAGCCTCTGTGGCCCTGTAAATGCTCCTTTATGGCAGAACACCTCCCTCTTCTCCCAGCCTCATGGTGCACATGGCTCCTGGCTTTGGGGAGCCACCAGCCACCTGATTTCCAGAGGACACCAGCCTTGGGCAGCTGGCTGGGGCTCCTGGTGGGACATGAGGGCAGATCTGAGCTGGCATCAAGCAAGAGAGGCACAGGAGCCCCTCTGGCCACGGGGTCCCTGCAGGCTCCAGGCACAGTGAGCATCATCCAGTGCAAAACAACAACTAAATAAACTATTTACTGCCATTCAACAAGTGAGCTCAGGCTCATTTGCAGCAGGAATTTGGGACACAGTTGTAAATCCAGCCCTTTTCTGTGGCTGGATTTACCCAGCCTGTAAATGCAGCCCTTTTCTGTGACACCCAGCCTGTAAATCCAGCCCTCTTCATCAGGGCAGAGTCATGGATAAAATCCAAGTCACTTTTCTCCCTCCTGAGATCAACCTATGCAAGATGTGGCACCTCATGAGAAAGATTTTACCAGCATGGTTTCCTTCAAAATAGCTGTATTTTGTGAATGTTGCCTGATTTTTATTTAGAGGGGATGAAACTTCAGTTCAAAGGCAAAATTCCCAAAGTGTCTAATATTGTCAAAACATCAAATTTCACAGTGTACTATTTGGCACTAAGACTTTTTTTTTTTCCTCCTTTTTCCCCCCTGATTTTCACTGTGAGATGCCTGTTTGAAAGGCAGGGTTTGTTTTTCAACTTTAGTGCTATTTGCTTACTTGGAACGCAGTAACATGGAGCTCTCCAAAGTCACTTTGGGTTTAATTTTGGCAAAAATTACACCTGTTCTGTTTTTTCAAACTGGAAAAGAAGTCAAAATGGCAGGATTTCCCATGAAGTGATAAGTCTCATTTCTCTTCTGCTTTGGCTGGGTTCAAATCACCACAGGGAGAATTTTCCAAGAAGGTTATTTATAACCTTTAGAATATGGAAACATTTCAGTGTTTTCAACCTGCAGCATGTGGAAATAATCAGGGGGAGGAAAAAAAACATTTCCGTGGTTTTTGATAACTGAAACAACAGGTGCTAGGTCCAGGAATAGAGGAAGAGGAATGGGAATTGATGCATTTTTCAGTGTATAACACTCAAGGTGGAAATGCCCAGAGAGGGGTTGACCCAAACACAAAGGAGAACTTTGCACACCCTGCACTAATTACATTGAGGAGCCTTTTAACACAGGACATTGTGGAGGCCAAAATTGTAAAAATTGTAAATGAGTTCAAACTGGGAGCAAGAGATTTGATGTAGGAAGCCTATCAGGGGCAATTGTGATATTCCAGATGTTACTCCCAGCAAGTCCTTGAGCAACAGACTGCTGGAAGAATTCCTCTATTTCCTCTGCTTCCTATAGATTTTCCTTAATTGTCTGCTGCTGTTGGAGGAAGAATAACAGGCTGGGGGGTCCTTGGTGCCATCTTGTCCTTGTGTTACTGGCTTGTCAGAGAGCTTGGACAGCAGCCATGGCAAATGGAGGATGGAACAAGGGACTCCAAATGAAATAAAATAAAACAACAAAAAGTACATTTTCTTTGGTTTGGATTTCTTTGAAAATTGATTTCAGACAACCCTGTTTTCAGCCTCATGGTGTCTCAATAGCTGCAGGACACTAAGCAGGGAGTCATCCACCATAGAGACCCTGTTAGGAAAGTGCAAACTGCACATCCAGAGCAGACAGAGAGCAGGAGAAAAGGAAGATGAAGGTTTAGAGATGGTGAGAACAGAGGGCCCTATTTGGCAGCTCTTTAATGCTTATCTTAGTATTGTATTTGGCACCCAGTTACCGTGGTGATGTGATTGGCAGCTGATTGACAGGATTACGTAATGGAGCTGTCTCTCTTGAGCAGGAGCCATATTCTCAGAGGAAAAATATCACTCTGCTGTGGGGATGGGACCAATGCACAGCCTGCTTGGATCAGCTGAGGGTTTGGAACAGAATTTTCTCTTTAAGCAACTAAATAATAACAACTTTACAGTGAAATGTGAGTGAAATAGCCATCAGGATTTCAGGGGTGTCCAGACATCTCATCATCCTGCTGACCATCTGACAGACCCCGGCAGCACTGAGTGCCTGTGGACATAGCAAGGGGGCACCCCAGCCTCAGGGAACTACTGCTTCAGTGCAGCCCTAAATCCAGCACTTTCAGAAATGACACAAGAGAAAAAGCTGCAAATAAGGACAGTGGTAAAAAAATACAGTACAAGAATTGGTGGATATGACAGCAATTTTCCTCCTGGATATTTAAAATACGCTGGTTTTAGTACCTGGGGCACAGTGGTTGGCATGAGCCAGCCTGGTTTGTGTTTGAAGGGCAAGAGAATTGGTTGCCAGTTTAACCACAGGACACCTCAGTAAGGAGTATCTCAATCCCACCAGTGATTTTTCTTACCTGGAACTTTCTTGATTTTTGAGAATGTGGGGCTTGTCCCTGATCATAATTCTGGGATTTGCTCACACATCACTGGGATTCCTGTGCAGTGAGGGAGCTTTGTTAAACTGTTAGACAGCAAATGAGCTCCTGCAGGGACTGAGTCCACAGACAATGTGGCTGGGGTTCTCCTGATGGCATCCCTTTAGGAGATGCTCCTTTGTTTCCAGGGAGAAGTGATCTCTGATCCTGAACTGACTATAAAGGGTGAGCAGAGAGTGATGCCCAAATTCCCAATCCCCTGGTTCAGGGCAGGTCAGACAGGAGCTCACTCTTACCTGGAAAACCTCAGACCCACACAATAATGTCCTTTCTGTCTGTGGATGTGGGACCCTGGTTGGCCACACTGAGAGAAGGTGTGAGAGGTTTGTCATTGCCCTACCCCAGGGACCTCAGCTGCCGTGGGGAGAAGCAAAACTCACCTCCTCCTCCTCCCAGCTGCCCTCTGCAGAGGCTGTGGTCAGTCCTCTTTAGCCCCAGGGACAGGCTCCACACTGGATTTATTTGTGGCAGTGCTAGCCTGTGATGGAACAGATATCCTGCTCCCACACTTTATGAAGAAGTATGTCTTTTCTCTTTTCCAGACCATAATTAAACACTAATTATGTACAGATGAGCATTCAGGGTGTTGCAGAGCCAGGGAAGATCCCACTGCAGGAGTTTGCAGTGCAGAGAGCACCGTGTGGATGCACATGTGGATGGGCGTGTGCTCATGAGTGCACATGTGGATGGGTGTGTGCTCCTGTGGAACCCAGCCCAGGTGTGCTCTGCACTGCAGGCAGGGGTGCTGCAGGTGCTGGGCAGCTCCTGGCTCTGCTCTGGGCTTGTGTTCATTCCTCAGCTCTGTGAAAGGCCCTCCTCATCTGCAACAACTGTGCTCTGCAGCTCTTGGCAAGCCAAAGAGCTGCTTCTGGCTGCCCTTGGAGCATCACTGAGCAACTTCTGGAAGCAGTGAGCTCTTTCTCTGTGAGCACAGCATGGAGCTCTCTGCTCTGCACATGGGAGAAGGGGCTCCCAGTGATTCTCTTGACAGTGCCACAGCACTCATGCAGGGTGTGGGAGGGCTGGGAAAGCTCCTGCCTCTGCCAAGCAGGCTGGAGGACAGGAGCAGCTCATGGGGCTGGAATATCCTGGCCCCAAAGAATCACTGAACACGCCAGGGGAATGAGGGGGATTTGATTTCACTAGCTAGCAAATTGAGTTTCTGTAACCCCTGTCCAAAATTCATACTATCAGCTGGAAATAATACATTTAACTGGTTTCATATGGCTTTGAAACATCCCATAAACAAAAATTTAGGTTTCAGTTTCTAGGTTTCCTTCTATTCACCACTGATTCTCTCTCTTTCAGCAGGACTTGGAGAAAAAATCCTACTAAAGCCCAGGCAAAGACTCCCATTGAGTTCAATGAGAGCTGAACCTGACCCCTTATAGGATATCTTTATAGATCTGTGTGCTCAGAGAGCTGTAGTTTTTGAGTAGGAGTTCTGGACCACATGGCACAGAGTGTTTCCTTATAAAGATGCTTTCCTTTGGACATGCAGCAGTGACAACAGCACCTGTGTGCTCACACACAGAGGCACAACAGCCACACAGACTCATCCATCTTAGGAAACATGCTATGCCTTTTAAGTGTTTCTGTATCAAAGACTGATAAATAAAACATGGGTTTAGTGTTAAAAGGAAAAAAGAGCCTTTTTAACAGATTAAAGTGCTCACAGTGCCTGACACTGTGAAATAGGAGTGTGGAGCAGCAGGGCAGTTCAGAGAAAGGACTGGCTCTGCTGACAGGTACAAACTGTTGTGTGTCTTGCAGCAGTCACTGGCTGAAAATAAGCCCAAAATCTACTTTCCCAGCAAAGCCTTCCTGGAAGGTAACAAACTGAACATCTATAGCTAAACTTCTCTATGTTCTCCATCTGAGTGTCATGAGAAGAAGCTTTCCTTACTGAAGGAAAAGAGAAGAGTTTTTAAGCCCATCAAAATAAATAATCAAACAAAATCAGCATCCTCTCAATTGTTATAATGGTTTTTTCCAGCAGACTGAAAGCCCTGTCGGGTTTTGCAACTTTTTTTTTTTCCCTCAGCATCCTGATTCTTCTTAAAGCCCAGCACACTGAGTTGGTTCCTTAACTGATTTCCATTTGTTCCTCAGCAGTTGCAAAAGCAGTGATAAAGCCTCATGCCTTTTCTCATCCCTTTACAACTGTGAACAGAGAGCCCAGGACACCTAAAGGCTGTATTTGTACAGACAGGGACCTTTCCCCATTCAAAGGAGCATTAACTAATTACATTTATTTGGCTGATCAGAAAAGCTGATGATTAAAACTGATTTCCTTTCACTCTTCCTTTCTGAACCTGTGTTACCTTGGTGGAGGGGAGCCTTACAGCAGAGGTCACTGAAAATCCTCCTGAATATTTTATCAGTTCTGCTCCTTGTGGCTTAGTGTACAAAGACAAACCCTTATGTGTGAAGGGCACAGAGCTGAGACAGGGGAGTAGGGATAAACCAGTGCCTGCCCCTGCTTTGCTCTCTGACCAAAACACAGAGCATGCTGCCTGTGGAAATGGGAAATGGAATTTGTGCACCATTAGGATCCCACATGATATGGACTCTTGCTTTTAATAGCTGAAAAGAGCCCCAATTAATGTGAATGAGAGCCAGATGATTTTGCTGTCAGGCTGGTAAGGAGCAGCTTTATGGTGCCAGCTGGCATCTCATCACCTTTTAGGACAAACTTGCCAACTGCTCTCATGGATCTGAAATATTGCAGCAAACATCAGGCCCAGGTTAGAGCACAGCCAGGCAAATCTGAGATGCTCTGTCCCTAACCCAGCCAAGCTACTGCCTCTGCCATCTGAGAATCCCCTACACTGTCCTATAAACCATTCCCAAAATGCCCCAGCCAGCAAGACACATGGCCAAAGGCAAGTGGGGGGGAACCTATAAAATTAAATTGCACTATTTATTGGAGAGATCTGAGCTCTATCTTGCCCCAGGGTGTCATTATGCACCTCTACTCTATGCTGGTAACAGTCATCTGCACTCTGATAATGACTTTGATACCTTTCAAAAATGATGATAATTGAACACCTCTGTGAATGACACCTCTTCTAGACATGCTGGCACCCCTTGCAGACCATGGTGCTCCTGCAGGGACTGAGAGGGACCAGAGCCTGGAAACCACACTTGATTTCCCCTCAGCAAGGCAGAGCTGACTCTGTCAGCAAAGGGACGCTGCCCATGGAAGCTGCTTGTGTTGGATTTGGGGTTGGGCATGGTAGCTGGTGTTAGATGGGGGCAGAAGGAAGGTGAATACCAACACCACAACCATATAGAATTGTTATAGATACTGTCCCTTTGCTCCATTCAGCAGGAGAGAAGGAGGCAGTTTTGCGTCTGGCAGGCTAGCTCACCGTATGTTCAGTAGGCCTTATTTAATATTAAATCCCATGGGAATTTTCTATTTATCTTCCATGTATCTCCTGTCACTCATAATGAGCATCCTGCCAGCCTGAGCAGGTCAGAGCCCCTAACACTATTCCCCTGTATTTCAAAACTGATGGGATGAAGTAATGGGGGAAAATGCTTCTGCCCACAGGAGGCCATTCTGATTTTGCTTTTTAAATGAGTATTTTGTCCCAGATCCTGGAAGAAGCTTACACTTTGGTCAGAAATTCTTGGATTTTCTGTGGTACTGTTTAGCTCAATAGCATTTCCCATGCCCTCACGAGGCAATGGCTTTGGTGAAACCCTTCTGCCATTGTAGGCCTGTGGAGAGCTCTAAAGCAGCCTGGGACTTTTCACTTTTTAGTTTTATATAGTTTATTTGCTCATTTATTGCAGAATTGGCAGCCTGTGGTTGATGGCTGAGGTTTGCCCAGCCAATATCTGCTGCAGGGCTCTGTGAGCATTCACTGGGATTTTCTGCCCTCCTCCCTCAGCCCTGACACTGTGAGCATCTCACTGCTCCTGCTGACACTGCCAATTAGCACCAATCACACCAGCAGTTTTGTAGGGTGAATATTTGCCCACTGGGACCCTGAGAGAGACCTGCTCACTTCACAGAGCTGCCTGATGCCTGTTGGATAAGAATGATTTATGGCCTGCAGCTGGGCTCCAGCAGGGGACAGAGGTGTCATCAGTCTGCCCTGACACCTTCAGCCTGGTGAACTTGGGCCTTTTGAAGGAGTTAATGCCACCCAGCATGGAGATCATTCCTTCCCTGGTTTAAAAACTGCTAGGAAAATTGGGGTTTAATCCTCCCTTTGCCCTGCCAAGGGAGAGGAGCAGAATGGACTGTCAGATCCACACCTTGTGGAAATTTCCCTTCCTCTGCTGCACCTCCCAGTGCTGCCAAGTAATTTGTTGGGGCTTTTAAACCTAAGAGAGGATGTCTGCTCTGTTGCACATAGCAAAGCACTACAGAGCAAAGCAGGCAATCTCCATTATCCCTTCTTGGATCTGTTCCTGAACTCTGAAGGGTTTTTTTTTTGAAGTCTGCCATGTAGCTGCCATCTCAGTCCAGCCAGAAGAGGCAGGTGTGGCAGAAGAAAAGGGTGTAAACAGGTGTGACAGTGGAAAAGAAACACTTTTAATGAGAAATGATGCTGAAACCAGCTAAAACAATGCCCTCATTCCTCTGAATTTCTGTTTCCTGTAGCCATTTTCCCTGCATGACTGCCCTTCCTATCCTCTCATTACCAATAAACGCTGTTGTCTGTGGCATGCTATTAACTTTTTTAATACCCTATTTTAAAAATTAATTTATTTTTAATAAAATGTCCCAACTGAACATGCAAAGAAAATTATCACTTAAGATGTGCAGTACATACTGGTGCAAACTGTAACTTTCTGACATCTTCCAGCATCCACTGCTGGGCGGAAATTTCTGTTCAAAAAATAATGTTTCCTTTGTCAGCTGGATCCTCACTTACTGATGTTGACATGAATTATAGCAGAAATACACACAATGGTGACATTGTGCTGTGTAATTGACTATTTTAGGCCTAAGCTGGAGTGTTTTACATATTCTTATGATAACAATATTGTTTCCTTGCTTTTCCTTTAGATAAGAGTTGTTTTGGGGTGACTTCCTTTAACCCCCTTCACTCAATAATGAACACATTTATGTTCACTGCTAACAATTTTAGCCACTGAAAAGTTTCTACTGAATGCTGGAAGTTCAGCAATTCCTGCAGTTTCTCATAGTCTCATATCTCATCGTTTGATATTCTGAACTCTCCTCTTTTTGCCTTGTTTTGCACCTATTTGGTGAAAGGAAGCACAAAATGTGTTGATATTTGTGTCAAGGCTGAGGCCCCATTTTTCAGCTGCTTCAAAAAGAATTCAGAGGCAATGAAACTTTTTTGATCTCAGAACTGTGATTCAAGCCACCCAATAAACTTCTCCCCAACAAATGCTTTTTCTCTAGCACTTCTATGTCAGACAAATGGCAGAAACCCCCCTCCTACCATAAAATACCCCAGTATCTCTATTTTAAAGGGAAGAAAGTGTGGGTAGATGAAAGAAAGAACTGTGTTATATGAGAGGAGCATTTTTGCCTCAAAAAGGAGCTGTAGACAATGACTCAGAACATCGTTCTGACCCACCTCAGTGGCACTAAAGCACTCTGATACCAGTTTCCTTCTCTCTTTTGTTCTTTTGATTAAAATTTGAGCATTTCCATTATTTTACAAAACTCATCCTTTTTGTTCTTACCATTCAGAAAACTAATTTCTCTTGCTTGTGGATTTTCCCCTAGACTGAGCAAACTGAAATTCATTCCAATTAACCAATTCTGAAATTAAAGAAACACCACTTAAGCATTATTCCTAAATCTTTTGGAAAGGGAAAAAAAATGAGGAGGAGGGGAAAACGACAAACCCAAGATTTTTATCTTTGCTTTAAGAAAAATGGGTGATGCATGAAATTGAAACTAGCTTTGCTGGATGAGGTGATGAGTAGAGATGAAGCATTCCTTTGTTTTCTGAGGCAGATCAGTGAGACTGACCCCTTGGCCTCCTAGGCTGCTAGTAAAGGTGCCCTGCCAATATCTTCTTTTTCTGCACAGAGATTTCTCTGTCTCATGCTGGATTCACAATCCTCCCCAGGTCACTGGGAAGCAGCAAAGCCCTGTTTGATTGACTGTACAAATGAGGGGTGCCTGAGCCTGGGGTTCCACCCCTGTTCTGATTGTCATTGACCAAATGCCAGACCACCTCTCCTGGGCATTTTCATGCTCTGGCGGCTTTTTGGGGTTTTATTTAGCTCTTTGCCCTGTGGAATGTCCCTTACCATGTCATTATACTGTGTTGGGAAGTACTGAACAGATTTCAGATGGGTGTCTCCTGATATTTACAATGCTGAAAATAACAGACTTACATTGGCCTCCCCCCATATCCTCAGATATTTGTGTCTTCTGATGGGCTGTCCTGTGTTGCATAATGATGGTGCATTAGAGGAAGCTCTGGAGATTCCTCTCTAATCAACCCAGCTAAACCCTTTCAGGGGTCATTCTTTGAAGCTTGTTTTGTGTTGTCATTGGCAGATTTTCTCAAAACAGCCCAAGGAAAATCCCAGATCTTGTGATTTCCTGAAAGGACATTTTCAGAAGCTCAGGGAAAAAAAGTCTCAGCAGGCTGGGCAGGAGCCTTCTTGCAAATTCTAGCTATAGACTTTTAATGTGGTCCCAAGTTACCTTGAAAAACTAAAAAAATCTCACAAACTGATGGGCATTTTCTGAATTTTAGGTTAAAAATAGTTTATTTCAATAAACTATCGAAACTTAAAAAAAAATAATGTGAGAAATACGCTGAGATGACTAACACTAAAACTCTCTCCTAGTATTGTGCTCCTTTTGAGAAACTGCTCAGTGATACTGCATGCAATAGTGAAAACATGAACTAACTCAGCAGTCAGAATTGATTCTGAATATCAGCTGTGTATTAGACAAAAAAAAGTAGTTTATTCTACTTTGATTATGGGTGGTTTTAGATTGATCCTTTGACATTTTCCTGAAGGGGAGTCCAGAGCACCTAAAGTTTGTGTGTATTCAGAACTTGCAGCCAGGAGGGCAGGAGTCTGATGGTTTCATCTAGTGTTAGTTTAGAGACCAATTTAGGCTGGACATTGGGATAAAATTCTTCACAGAAAGAGTGACTGGGCATTGGAATGGGCTGCCCAGGAGGTGGTGGAGTCACCTTTCCTGGAGGTGTCTGAAGCAGACTGGATGTGGCCCTTAGTGCCCTGGTTTAGCTGATGAGGTGGTGTTAGGTCATAGATTGTACTTGGTGACCTCAGAGGTGTTTTCCAGCCTTGTTAATTCTGTGATTCTCTGGCAATGTGCCATAGGCATGTAACCCAAGCCCCTGGATTTGCAATAGGAGTGGATATCCTGGCAGGATTGATAGCCTAGAGTAGCCCTCAATGCCTGTGCTGAGCTCCATGAGCCATTCCCTATGGATCTTTCCATCAGCCCCAAGGGAGCTCACAAGATGCCCAAAATCTCTGAAGGGATACAGCAGGGCCTCTCACAAACAGCTGAATTTGTAAAAATGTGTTAAAATGAAGTTAGTTCTGGCTGGCCTAAGCCACAATGGATTTTCCATTAATTGAGATTTTTTACAATAAATAGTAAAACATGGAGATCCTCTGTTGACTGGTAAGTGATATTTTTATTTACATCAGTCAGAGGTGCGACCAGCTTAGGCCTGAGAGCAATGTTGGTGATTTTGCTCAGCTTCAGTCACTAGCTGACATGGTTGTACTGCTTCCAGAGCTGTCATTGCAAGACTTTCCTTATTTCTTCCACCCTTAAGGCAGCTTTCCCCAAGGCAGAGCCCTGCCCTGCCCTTGGGGGTACAGGCTGTCTGAAGTGGAGTCCCCCTGGTCCCCACCAGTGCCTGTCCATGAAAATTAAACCAGAACTCTGAAGTTAAACCAGATTAAACTGGAACAACCCTGAACTTGTTCTTTTCAGGTGTCTGGAAAGAGGAAATTTTCTTTCCTTAGAGAAGTTTATTTGTCAATATACTTGTATTTCCTCAATAAAGGCATTTTATATACCAAGGGAAGGTTAGCTCCCCCTCCTCTTCTCATTTAAGGGCTAATTCATACGCCAGCTAATTTGTTCTGGCTATTATCACAATTTATTTCCGTTGCTACAGGGCAGCCAATAACTTTAATAAAGGAGGTTCCAGTTACCCAATCTTCCCAGTTAATAATCTGCATTGAAATACACAGAATGAATTGTCTCCCACATGCTACAAATACAGAAAATTACCATGCTGTAGTGTTATCACTACCACCCAGGTACAATTAAATGTGTGTTATGCATGGAACTGCACAGAACACTACCAGTAATGTCAAATGCAATTAAAAAGGAACTATTGTGTGGCTCCATCTGAAAAATCAGCCTGTTTGTATGTACTTTACACAGGATTACTCACTGGATAGGGCAATATTGAATCACTTGATGTTTGGGATTCATGGAGAGAGCTGAGCAAACAAAGGAGCACAGCCTGCCACAGGGGCTGTTCACAGTGAGGAGCTGAGGCCTTCCACCTTAAGAAAAGCATGAGATATTTATTTCCTGCATCACTGGAACACTGTTTGTTCATTAATGGTGACCTTATTGGGCGTAGGCACTGTTCAGGGGGTTGCAGGTTTTGCTCAGCCATGTGCACTATCCTTCTCCTACAGAAGTGACAGTTTTATACAAGTCCCCTGCTCTCTTTAATAGATCATCTTTCCAGCTCGTTATGCTCTAGTTCTTCTCCCTTTATCTTTAAATCTCAAAGTCTTGACCTTCTTTTTATACCCCTGTCAGCGTGAAGACACCCCAGATCCAGGCAATCACTGCATTAAAACTGTTCCCATCTTCCCTTGACTCAGCTCTTGGAAATAAAATCATCTCTTAAGACCCGTGACTATATTAAATAAATATGAGCTTAGTGTTCTGATTGCTTTTATTTGGTGGTTTCTTTTGCTTACAGTGCAGAACTGCAATATCCTTGGACCAAATTCCGTGGTGACTGAAAGCTGAACAAAGTTCTGCTAAGTGTCTGTCAGCTGCACTAATCATCCTCATCCCCATGTGTGGGGACTTACCAAGCAGGACAGCATTTGGGAGGGAACCTCTCAATTATGGGCATTTTAAAACAGAAAAGGGGTTACTTCTTGATTAAATTTATTACCTTAATTCACTATCCACTTAATTGAGGATGCTAGTGGGAAAATATTTTTAATTTTTTTGAAGGTAACAGGATAAGCAGAGGAACCCTGGTTGAGAGAACTCCTGGGGCTCTGGGTGCTGTTCAGAGCACTGCAGTTATCACACCTCAGCATGGCACTGACCCAATTGCAGTGTGCTTTGTGGGTACTGCCCCTGGCAAAGCCAAGGGAGTCCAGGAACAGATGTTACCCCATGTGTTTTTATTAGTCCTGGGTGCTTTTTTCTACCCCTTTTCAATTATTTGATTTAGGCACTCAAATAAACATCAAACTTTCAAGAAGGAATTAAAAGCACTGGCTGAAAATGCTGCATTTCACTTTGGTGCCAGGCTTTTCCAAAGAGAAGCATAAAGTGCAATATTTCCTTGGATAGAGCAAATCTTCCAGCTCCACCCAGACCACAGGAGCTGCAGCATCTCACCCCTATCAATGCTGAGCTTGTATTTTTATTCCTTCATTGCAATGCTCGAAACAATTGAAATTGTGGCCTAAATAACAGCTATTCCATTAAATTATTTTGAAATTGTTCCTCTAAGGGGAATTTGAGTGTTGTCTCTCTCAGAACTGCTGAGGTCTACAGTTCTGGCTCCCTGGGAAACACTCCCAGAACTGGAACAACCCTTTCTGGATGTAAGTTTTGTGGTAATCTTGTGTTGGAACTGTCAACCAAAATTCAGACTCAGAGCACATCAGCTCATCCCAGGGCCAGTGTGTTCCTGTGTAGCTGTTGTAGCTTTTGGAAAGCAGTGCCCTCTGTAAAGTGAATGAGCTGTGGAGGGCAAATGCAGCATGTGAGAGGGCTTGATGTGGCACAGCTCAGGCCAACATGCTTAAAATGTCATAGCTACTGTGGAGTTACAGTCTCATTGAGTGCAGGGCATGCCATAATATTGGTGGGAGAAATTGCAGCCTAATTGCTGCCTTCCTTTCCCTGCCTCCCTCCTGACCCAAGTTCATGTGCATGTGTTATCCTGTGGGTGAAAGCTAATATAATATGAATTAAAGAAAATTGCACTACTCCTAATGTCCAAATCACACAGATTGATTTGCATTTACTTGTAACTGAAAACACATGGCTAGCCACAGTTTAGAAAAATAAAAAGGATTACAGCAGCCCCAGACCATGACTGAAAGGAGTTATTGAGCCCTTGCATTGTATCATTTAGCTTCACAGTGGAGCAGATACCTAATCTCACATACAACAGGCCATCTATAATCAAAGAGTTTGCTGCTCCCTGGCTCTGTCCTTGAATGATCACTTAAGCATTTGTCTTGACAGATACCCAAGGATCCTTTGGCAAGGGGAAAGCAGCACCAAAGGAAAAACCCTGGTAGGAAAACCTTGAGGAGACTGATTGAAATTGCAGGTGACAAGGGGATTGATGGCAATGCAATTAGGCAGACCCAGGGAAGTAGATAAGTGTTAGAGATACAAAAGCTTGGTTCTGCATGTGATGGCACACTTCATCCCTGGTCCAGAGAGTGACCTGCCCTCCTCTCAGGGTGGCAGAGTGATTTCCAGCAGGGCTCTGCCTCTGCACCTCATTGTAATTCAAGGAAGGCCAGCACAGAATATTCTCACTGTTCTCATACCCTGATGAGATTGTTCTGCCACGACACAGTCAGTACAGTGCCTGAGAAAATTACTTTATGAAACGCTGGGCTTCAAACCATTACTGAAGTAAAATCCTTAGGCTGAATTTAAAGCATAATGTGATGCACGTGCTCGTCTCTCGTTTTTCCTTTCCTTTTCCTTTCTTTTTCCTTTCCTTTTTCCTTTCATTTTCCTTTCCTTTTTTTCCTTCCTTTTCTTCCTTTTTTCCTTCTTTTTCCTTTCCTTTTTCCTTTCCTTTTTCCTTTCCTTTTTCCTTTCCTTTTTCCTTTCCTTTTTCCTTCCTTCCCTTCCCTTCCCTTCCTTCTTCCCTTCCCTTCCCTTTCCTTCCCTTCCCTTCCCTCCTTCCCTTCCCTTCACTTCCCTTTCCCTTCCCTCTCCTTCCCTTCCCTTCCTCCTTTTCCTTTTCCTTTTCCTTTTCCCTTTTCCTTTTCCTTTTCCTTTTCCTTTTCCTTCCTTTCCTTTTTCCTTTTCCTTTTCTTTTCCTTTTCCTTTTCCTTTTCCTTTGAAATTCTTTCATATTGGGTATTGTTTGTTTTCCATAGTTCTGGGATCATCAAATTGGTGGATAACTCTAAGTAATGAATCCCATGACTGCACTATTGAAATTATCTCAACCACCAAAATGTCTGCTTAATCTACATCAGAGCCACTGCACCCCTTTGGTGCCCAGATAAATCAGCTAAGCATAACAAAGTACCTCCAACACTCATTTCCAAAGATCTGAAAAGTGGTTGGCTGGTCTTGAGTGTAGTTCTACAGCTGGCAGCTGTCTGGGAGTGTTTCTGATGTAAATAAAAGATGGGGGGAAACATGGGAGGAAGCTTCTCTCTCTGAAAAAAAAGAGTGATTTTATTAAAATTTGAGTTCTGGAGGTTTTTCTTGTTTTGTTTTAATTTCTAGTGCCAGCAAGTTAATATTCTCACTGAAGGAAGTAAAAGATGCTTTTAGGAAAAAACATGTCTGTTTTCCTGTTCTTTAATTATCCTTTCTTTTTGAGTGGCTATTGGTATCTATTGAGGCACCCAGAACCCCACTAACAGGGGCAAACTTCCATCTTTCTGAAGTGATGCCCAAACAAGAAGAAGCAGTGTGAGAGCAATGTCACTCCTGGTGCCCACACTCATTCTTTCATGAGGTCATGCTCTGATCCAGTCCATTTCTGGAATCAAATTTCCAGCTGTGGCTTGCAGGGGAGGACAGCCCAGGCTCCCAGGGAACATCCCCTCAGTGAGGCTGAGCTGAAGCTTAGGGAGAGTCCTTGGTGCAGTAGTGCTGGCATTTGGGCTTCAGGTTCACCCAAAATGATGAAATTTGACTTGGCCCCTGGACTCCACCAGGGGAAGGAGTGAGGAACCCAAGGGGAGTGGGACTCTGCCTGGACAGGGGTGATCCAGCACCAGCTGAGCAGGGGCTCCTGAGCCCTGTGGATCTGACAGGGCCATTTCATGGGGCTCACATCCATCCTCATCCTCACCCTCACCATCCATCCTCATCCTCATCCTCATCCTCATCCTCATCCTCATCCTCATCCTCATCCTCATCCTCATCCTCATCCTCATCCTCATCCTCATCCTCATCGTCACCATCCATCCTCATCGTCCATCCTCATCCTCACCGTCCATACTCATCCTCACCATCCATACTCACCCTCACCATCCATCCTCATGCCCCAGCTGCCTCCTCGACGTGTCACCTTTTAATCCTTCCAGGGTACTTAGTGGAACTAATAACAATCTTAAACTGGTTTCCATCAGAAAGTTGTCTGGATCTATATTTCTGGATTCCATTACTAATCTTCAAGAAGAAGAAAAAAAAAGTAAAAATCCAAACAATGTTTTTTCTGCCTTTTATTCCTTGAGACAATGATCCCATTGCAATTGTCAGTCATTAAACAAAACTCTCTGTGCAGAATATAAAGGAACCACAAATACTGACATCCCCAAATGAAGAGATTCATTAATCACAAACACAATGAGTAATTATTTTTAAAAGAGGAAGCACAAAAGGCCTCAGGACTCAGAGCCTGCATGGTGGGATGTAGCATCTGGGAGTATTGCAGCCCTACCAGTGGTGCCTGCCCCACTCAGAACAATCTTTCCCAGAATATGTCCTGTTGGGCTTTCTGTTTGTTTCAATATACTGTTTGTTTGTTTGCCACTTAGAGCAGTCCAACTGGCTGCATTACTCAGTAGGGAGCTAATAAAATTTAATAGCAAACCTTAAAAAATGTTTATTTAAATGTAGCATAGAAATGTTTCATGAAAGAAAAAAATTTTCCCTCCATATCCGTATGGTTTCTGTTTGAAGTGCTTTTGGACTGGGCTCAAGGCATTTGGGAGTTTGCCAGGAAGGGGTGTAAACAAGGGAGGCGTGGAACTTTTATTCTCAGAGAATGTATGGCACATCCAGGGTGCAGCAGTGCCAGGATGTTTGTGCTTTAAATTCAAATCAGATACACAAAAAAACCCAAACAAAAAGCCACTACTTTGACTCAAGAACGAAATGTGCTGGGGTCACCTTGTTGAAGAATTTAGATAAGAAAGGATTTATTAATTTCTGTGGTTCATCTGCCTGCCAGAACAAGTTTTTCTAGAATATCATTTGCTATGTGTAAGTATCTGATTATTAGGAAGAATTTATTTTATAGAGGAAAAAACATTTCTGATTTTCTGTACCGCTTTTATAAGTATTTACATTGAACTTATATTTGACAAAATCCATTTTGATCAAGATGCGTCTTACTGTCAAGAAATAGGGCTGGAAGGTCCCATTTGAGATTGTTTGAGCCCTGGCATTTGAGCCCCGGCATTTGAGATTGTTCATTCTGTTTCTGTACCCCCAAAACAGGATCAACGCACTTCTTTTGTTTACCTTATTCATGGAAACCTCAAATGATGGAAGTTCCACCATATTTCATGGAAATTTCCCAACTATTTATCATCTACAGCTTTTCCCTGATGTTTATCCCTACATCTCCTTTCCTGCAAATTAGGCAATAACCCATTAATCTTTCTCCAAACCATAGAGGACAAGGAGAACAATTCCTTCTGTCTTCCTTCGGTCTTCCTTCTGTCTTTGTAGCAACTTTTGACACCCTTGGGGTCTGCTATCTTCTTTTTTTTTTCTTTTTTTTATTTTTTCTAGCTGAAGCTACCCAGTTCTTCCAAAAGGGACTGATTTTCCAGACTGTTGAATGTTTTTGTGCTCTCCATTTGATGCCCTTCCATTGGCCCACCTCTGTTTCTAATGCACTGCCAAGGACATCTGGTGAGGAGCAGTCTCTGCGTGGCCTCATGGAACGATTACTTCACAGGACCTTCATGTGCAGCTCCCCTGTTTACACAGCCCACTCTAATATTTGTTTTTTGCAGTCGTGTGACCATGTTGACTCAAGCCCAGCCTGTGAACCTTGGCAACCCTCGGATCCTGTTTCGCAGGGCTGATGCCCAGCAGACGTTTTGCATCCGCTGTTTGTGCGGTTCATTATCTCCACTCAGAAGCGTCCACTTCTCTCTCTGTTTTCATTGAACCACGTCCAGTTTTTTCTCAGCTCATTTCACCCATTTGTCAAGAGGATTTTAAATTCTAATCCAGTCTCTCAAAATGATTGCTATTCCTCTGTGCTTGATATTCACCCATTAAAGACCAGCCACCCTGCCTCAAATTAGGGGGTAATCCTCCTAACCTGCAAACCCTTTAACAAAGTGTATGTCCAAGAGCTAAAAGACATCTGTCACATGCCTTGGAAAGCTGAGAAGAAGGTCAGCTTCAATCATGGCTCACTCAGGTTCTTGAGAAGCCCAGTATTTCATTATCCAGATGGCTTTGGGCACAGAGAACAGGGCAGCATGGCCCAGACCCAGGGCTGTCAACATTTTATCTAGCTTTAAGGAACTTTTGTTACCCAGAAATCATCATGTCATCACAATGAGGTGCTGGTCACCCCACAAAGACACAGAGAGGAAGCTGCAAGCTGTGTTAATGAGCCATTTGGTGTACAAGCATTGCTTGGCAACTGCCATGCATATATGTGAACAAAATCTGGCGTGAGCGTGCACTCAAAGATTTTGTTAAAGTCAAGTATGCCTGTATATGTTACATATTATACATGTATTTATTACAGATATACATCTTTTACACTGTAGAAAAGAAAGAGAAATCCCTGCTCATTTTGGCTTACACTGATGATCTTTAACTGCTGCAAAGGAATCCATGGTATAAGGTGCTCTCCTCACTCCAGCCAAATGCATATTGCATCTCCCTCTAGTGGCTTAACCCACATGTCCAGCCTCCAACATCAACTCTATGTATTGTACTAATTCCATTTGTCATGGACCAGAACATAATTAACTCAGGACAGGAGATGAGCTCATTTATGAACACATCTTTATTTTGAGGTATCCCCTGTTTCTGTATTTCTGATTAAAATATGCTTGAATTTTGTACCAAAGTCTGGTTTTGCATGTAGAAAATCATGATATACATAAGGAGGGAAATGTGGATTTCCAGTTTAAAATTACTTTGGTGGTAAGCTAGCAGAAACAATGAGACAGAGGCCAAAATTCAAGTCTGTCAGACAGCTCTGTAGTTAATATCTTCATTTTTCTTTAAAAGAGTTGAAACGGCTCAGAAAACAAAGCATGTTTTGGGCACCAGACATGCTGGGAAGCTTTCAGAGTTACAGCCAGAACTGCCTCTCTGTTGCACACACCCCATTTACAGTCAAAACCAGAGTTTGGAGTGGTGGACAATGCCCAGAGAAGTGTCTAAATCACTCCCACTCAAGCCTCTTGTTTTCAGACTTGCAGGTAAGTCATCACCTAGCTAATCAGCTATAAAATGAGGCAGTCATGGCTCTGAGCAGTATTTCCCTTCCATCACTGAAAAGTGCCATATGCCTCTGAGCACACACGACCATCCCAGCTGAAAGCCAACAACTTAACTACCCTCTGTGTTCATTAGCAATTCCGTGCCTCTCTCCAGCCCCGTGTCCTTCCTCCAGAAGACACATAAAAACAAGGTCTTGGGCACTTGTGTTAATTAACATTCCCCCAGACCTTTCTGCAAAACTGGAGATAATAGTCCTGGTGTGCTGGCCAACTTCCAGTGTGCAAATTGCATTCGGCTCAGTTTAAATTCCCCTGGCAGCTGGAGGTGGCTGAGGTATTTGGATGGTCCCTGTCCTCTGCTGTGCTGTGCACACAGAATGAGCCAGGCTGGGAGCTGGGATACAGGAGGATGGGAAAAGCTCCGCTTCTGGATAAGGCAACAGCTAAAGGTGCAGTCAGAGATGAACGCAAATACAAGGAGCTCATCCACTGCTCACATGGAAAGAAAAGAGTTTATTTACTTCCCACTGACTAGTTTCTGGCAATAAATTAGCAAGTTTTCTCATTTTTCTTCTTTTTTTTTCATTACACAGCTGCTCTTATAAATCTCTAGCTATAAATCTGAGAGAGGAGTCCGTAACAAAGCCATAATTAAGTCTTAAAATGAAGGTGTCATTTTATGAGTTTCTGGGTCCGTATTCACATTCTCCATGGTCATAAACAGTGGTCTTTTTCTTCTTCAAAAGTCTCCTGTATAGCTAGTTGAAAACCCAATGTACTTATTAAAACCTTTTTTTTTAATAAAGGTTAAGTACTTGCAACAAAGCCTTTTCAGCTTTGGTATCAATACAAATTCTGTTTATGATATTCACTTTGGACCTAAAAATGTAATTAAAGCCTTTTCACAGAGAACCTATTTATCTTCAAGTGAGAAACACTGGGTCAAAATTTTGCCAAATACTTATTTTAGCGTAGCTTTTCCTAGTCTGCTTCTACTCCATCATAAATTACTATTTCTACTGAGGCTGAAGAGAGAATTTGTTGTAGACTCTGTGATATTGGTTGGGCACTGGCACTGATTGCCCATGGGTATTGTGGGGCCTCCATCCTTGGAGATATTTAAAATCACAATTTGGGAACCTGCTCTAGGTGGCCCAGGTAAACAGGGCAGCTGGACCAGATGATCTGCAGAGATCCCTTTCAACTCCAACATTCAGTGATTCTGAGAATTTTCACTCATTTCATTCTGCTGAAGCTTAGAGACCAGCAGCATGACCCAAATGTAAGGCTGCCAATGAGCTGGCAGGAGACAGCTTCAGGTGGACAACCTGATTATTTGCTAACTCAAAAGAGAAAGATGAATGTGGGCCAGCATCTCTGGGTCATATCAAATGTTCATGTTTTATCCAGCTCAGCCTAGTGTGATGGTGCTGATGCATTAGGAGGAGATAATAAGGAAGTGAATTTAACCTCTTCCCTCTTCAGTCTGGAGATTCCATGGTTGGCAGGATCCAGCTGAGGGGAAAGGAGAGCAGCATAAGGGACAGCAGAATATGAGAAAAATCACATTTCCATCCAGTTCAATCAGTTGGAACCCTAACGCTACATTTGATCTGAAAAGTATTGCCCAACAAGTAAAACCACCATGTAAAAATATAAATAATAATAATAACTCAACTATCCAAAATTTCTCTAAAAACAGAAAATCCACAGTTCAACATGAAATTACTCTGCAAGAAATCAGACTGAATATTTCAGATTACCCTGAGCTATTCTGAGGCCCATGTCTCTATCAAAATCGTGGAGTCCTCTTGATTCAGTTGCAACAATTTGATCCAAATGCTAAACTATTCTGATAGGATTTTTAGATCAAGAAGTGAAATTATTGGGTTCTAAAGGACAAAAAAGACATTTCTCAGTGAGACCCCTGAAACTTCCTCACTTGATGGTCAATTCTTTCATTAGAATCTTATCTTACATCTTTTTTTTTAGAAGCTGGAAGGACAGAACAGGACAGGACACCCTTATCATGGTTTTGGTTTGTTGATTAGGCCATCAATGAGGACTAGTATTGCTGTCCTTGAAGTTTTAGATCACTGCTTATTTCAAGCTAAAATGGAGTTGTCAATCCCTGGTATTAGCTTTTCAAACAAACTAAGTGATATTTATGATAGTCTTGTATATTTATCTTCAAGATGACTTTATTTGTCCTAGGTTGTAGATCCCTGCTTGATCTTAGATTATTATGATTTGTTTGTTTTATCTGCTTCTCAATGATTTATATTCTCAAACTCCTCCAGTGGCATTAACAAAGGTTTGATAACTCAAGTGATAAACCAGTTCTGCTTTTAGGTTTCTTATAAAACTTCATTACAAGTGAAATTAATCACTGTAGATTTTAATGTGAAGAGAGGACAGGGGCTGTTATTTGATGGCCTGTGTTCAAAAAGCTGGGTAAGCTTTATATCACTCTTTATGATAATAAAAAATTATGGTGTAAGACCAAGGTCATCCCACAACACATGAACGATAGCCCAGGGTGCTCCTGATGCACTGGCAGAGGAAGCTGGTTCAGCTTTATGGCTCATGCTGAAACCTTCCTCCACTCCTCATACATTTGCAGTTCAGCTCCTATTGAAAATGAACAATATTTTAGGAATAAATGATTTTATTTAGCTCCTGTTTACTCAAGAAAAGCCTGACATACACCTACATGAATGTCCCGGATCTGTGTTCAGCTGAAGTGATGATGCAGTTATTTGAACATATTATCATTTATATCCTTTTTTGTCTGTCTTGCTCAATGCTTTGAAATGCCTTGAAAGCTCCAGAAATAAAGTAGATTCTGCAGGCAAAAGGGAATGGCATGGTTTGCTATGTTCCAAAATCCTCCATCAATGGGAAAGAGTAAGCATATTGAGAAGCTGTTCTGCTCATTCGAAATGAATATATAACTTTTTTTTTTTATTTTTTTTTTTTTAATTGAGAGCAGCAAAGTGTTTAACACAATATTTGCAGCTTGCACCTATTGGTGCATGAAAAGCTGTAATACAGGCTTTTCTGTAATGATCTTAAAGAAGAATGTGTCCAACTGCAGCTCCAAGGCAGTGAAAGGGAATTGCTAAACAATGTCCCCAGCCCCATTCCTGCTTTCCCATGGAGTGCCCAAGCACAGAGTCACTTACATTTTCACTTAGTCATCCTCTGCTTTATTCTGCCTTGCAATCCTGAGACCTGAGCAGAGCTTTCTTAACCCAGTGAGCAGAAACCTTTGGACCATAAACATAAACAGATGTTTGCAGATGTGTGTGAATTCCTCAGAGTACCTAGCTGGGCTTGGATATGTAGTTTATAAATATCTAGGGGATGAAATTATGAAATTACAGTAGGAAATTATCTCCAATTCTGCCAAAAGGCAACTTGCTTTTTGTAATTTTTGAGGTCTTATCTTGTTATGCTAATGCTAAGTTAAGACTACACTAAAAGCAACCATTATTTCACCCACTTAATAACTGAATTATCAAATAGATGATGCAATGGAACAAGCACAGTGAACAAGAAGTGTTCTGTCCCTTCCAACATTGTCACAAGAGGCAGAATCTAAGCAGCTGGATCTAAACTGTAGCTCTGTGACTACACCACTCTGCCACAGCAAAGCCTGGCCTCTCAATGCTGTGGAAATGCAGTGGGAATCAGCAATTAGAGGCAAATTAAATTGTGATCAGGTGATTTGATGCAACACACATAGTGTATTTCATCTCCTCCAGTAAAATGAGAACAGATTTGAAGGTTTTAGTCATAAAACAGGAATTTAAGTGATAAAAATATTCCGACGTGAGCAGCACCAAAGGAAGTCAATACAGCTGCTTTGCAGAGTAATTTCATGCAGCCATGGGTGAATGTGATACTTTTCTCCTGAACCTGAAGGAGGGGATGACTGATTTAAGTGCTTCATGTGATTAAGTAGACAAGGTGGCCATTCTTATTCATTTATGCAGAAGCAATAAAAATGTGTGGTCATGCACCAAATCCTAGGGTCAAAACTGCAGTTACTGCTTAAGCAAAACTCCCGTTGGCATCTCCAGTTTTTATTGAATGTGGGCAGTGAGCTTTCTACCAGCTCCTAGCCTGTCCCCTCATGTTCTTAAATAACACCATCAGGTGGCTAAGAGAGGGAGGAAAAGAAACCCAGATTCACAGAGTCATTTGAGTGCCTAAAAACCATGGCTGTTCCTTGTTGCACCCCCAAACCCATGAGGATCCACCAGAGGAGTCGAGAGGGCATCAGGACAGTCACACCCATGAGCTGGAGGCTCTCAGCAGGATTTCTGTTGAGACAAACCACTCTGCTGGGGATTGATGGCATTCTGTGAAGTTTTGGGTCTGTTTACATTTTTGACCCCCATTTGGGGTTTAAATCCCAAATTTAGCTCAGCATAGTGTGAAGGGGTAAAGACTGAATCTTCATATGAGCATCCTAAAAGACAAAGATGTGTTCTGGTGTGTGCCTGCCCATGGCTGATGCTTGAACAACATTAGCCCCTTGTGTTCTGTTTCATGATGGAATTAAGCTGGATTGGCTCTATTAGAATCTTTTGATATCTGAAATAATTTATTCATATACAGCCTGTTCTCACAAGGGTCATAAGGACTTTCTCAGTCTCCCCACCAGAGAGCAGGGAGACAGAAATGTACTCTGAGCCAAATGTACCCTTTTCTCCATGGAGCCTAGCACTTCTAACCAACTCTTTAGAGTCTAAAGAAGCCTCACACCAAAATACTGCACGTTGCTGTAAGGCTGCCAGTGCTTGCACTGCCTGATTTCTGACTCGAATAATAACAATGAAACATGATTGAACTGCTTGACATTTACAAAAAGGTGCTTGTTAAAAACAGTTCCTCCCAACTTAATTAACACTAAAACCCTTTAGGTGTTCCTCCAAGTACATATTAAAACAGCTGTCCTTTTCCCTGAAATGGAAGTAAACTACAAGTGAGCTTCAATAAAACCAATGGACTATGACTTCTCCCAAGCACAACTGTAATGAAATGTTACTGCTGTAATATCCAGCTAAATAAAGAGTGGTGAGCTGGCTGGGCCAGCTGCAGTGGCAGATGCAGACAGGATCATGGGCTTTAAACAATGCTATCGCTGAACAAACACAGACGAGGAGATAACATTTCTACACCTCCCCAGTTTCCATGAAATTAGCTTTTGTTATTCTAAATCCAAAAAAGCTGATAATCCTCCCAGTATAAAACGAACATCAGTAATTGTTCCATACATGGTATCATAAACTGCCATTAGTCATTGGTCAGGAATATTTGGAATTATGTGTCTGTAAATTGCACTGCATATTTGAGGAGACTTGATGCTTTGCTGGTGAGAGAGATCAGCCACAGGTTTATATATGTGTGCTGCACTTTCCTTCATAAGAAACTTAATGCATGACCTAAAGGCCACATCCAAACTGGAATCTTTCCTTATGGAAATACCCCTGAAATTCTTAAGAACTGACTAAAGGAGTAAATTGAACAATTCAATAGAAATACGGGTTTTCTGTGTTAGATGTGGTCAAAAAGGTAAAATGTACATAATTTAAAATTTACTGAGATTTTGAAATTAAACACTATCCCAAACTGAGGTCGAAGTTTAAAAATTTCTCCAATTTCGTTATTGCATATCACGTCATTTGAAAGTATCAAAAACCCAGAATTTTTTAAATGGCAACAATATCAACTAAGCTTTTTTGAAATTGCTGTATTCATGTGAAACGTTTAAATATTACCAGCATTTTCCAAAGGGAAAAAAGTACTATTTAGTGTTGTCAGTCACTTTTCAAGGCAAATGCAGTAGTCAATAAATGCTAAATAAGTAAAACAATAAATCTTGCCTCTCAATCTAAGTGTTGAAGGGTATAATGGTCCAAGCTCAGAATCTTACTGTATTCTACAGGGCCACTGGTGCTCATGCACTGGGTTTGGAGGCATATTTGATCCTTGCTGCATTTGTTTTCTTTTATCCTCCCTAAAATTGAACTTTTCGCCCCTTTAAAATTGGCTTGGTCAGATAAGAATCTGTGTGGTTATAGGATGTAATAACGTATTTAATAATGATGGGAATGATTTGCTCCTATTAAATAACAGCATTTTACCCAACAAGAAGTTCTACTGGAGTCAAAAGGCCACTTGACACTTGGGTAATAAAGTGCTCCCATGCCATAAAGGAGATTACTCAGTCCTGTTCCTAAGCATTTTATTGGGCAGCATTTGAACAGATTAAGTACTACTATTGTGGAAGATAAATCATCACAAACTCACCATGTCATCTCAGCTCATTTTTATTGTATTTGCAGGGAAGCAGCTTTAAGCTCAGATAAATATTGAATTTGACACTTTCACTGAAAAATAACCAGTCACTGGGAAATAAATGAAATGTGCATAGATACTGCTTTTAAAGATAAAACTTGGTTCCCAGGTTTTTAAGGGCACACTGACAATAAAAAAATAAAATAAAACTTGGTTTATCTTGCAGGAATTCATATGGAACCCATGAAAGTGCTGTGAAAATTTGTGTGTGCCCATGGGGCTTTCAAGCTTCCTCAGAAGCCAGTGGTCAGGCTCCTCAGCCAAGAGCAGGAGCAGGCTGCAAGTGAGAGAAATGCTGCCTAATTCTCCCTGTTGCTGTTTCATATCCCTCCTTTTCTCCTTCTGTGTTTGCCACAAAGAAACTTTATCTAGCTGTAATATCCCCATCATTTTTCTGGGGGAATGGCAAAAGTTCTGGGAAGCATTAATGTCTTTTTATATAAATGAATAGGAGAAAGCAATAGAGAAGCAGAAGATATCCCATCATTTAACATAACTATCCTATAGCAATCACTTTGGGAGAGCAGGCCCTGACACTTGAAGGGTAAATATATTTTATTACCCTTTGGGCCAGACACCACAGTTTATCTTTTAAGAACAACTCAAGGGAACATTTCCTTCCCTCCCTAGCATCCTATTACCGTATTTTAAGAGGAGGGGGTGGTTGTTTACCATTGTTATAACATGTCACCAAACAATTAAGCCTCCTTCAGCTAACATGATGGATTGGTAATTAATTTGCTCAGCAAGGTAATTCATGCATAAAAGCTCACCAGATATCAGTTACCTGTTTCACAAGAACCAGGGCAACCCTCAATAAAAAGGGTCCAGACTGTCGTCAATTTAGAGGCCTGTATTTCTACTTAGGCAGGTTTTAGTAGAAGAATATAGAGACACCAAAAAAAAGTACAGTCAGACTTCTCACAGAAGCGCAGGATGGTTTAAAACTTCTAAAGTCCATTTATTCCATTAGTTCATGCTATAAAAATCCTTAGTTGCTTGATCATATAACAAAATTATAACTCTCAATAGCAACATCACAGTTTTTCACGACAGAAATGGATACATGACCTTACAAATTCCTTCTTGTAGGCTGAAAAACAAGTGACAATTCCTTAACCACAGTTTTCCTAAAGAGATATCAGCTATGTCAAGAGCAGTGATTAATAACCACACAAATACAATAAACAGTTATTTCATTTTCATCCACTATTAGTCAATCCACCATTTCCAGGGAAAGGTGATCAGGTATTGAAGAGGTCAGCTTAAACAACAGATAGATTTGCTTTTTGGCTCTTTCTCCCTGATTCCAAACTTGTAGCTGAACACTTTTTGGTTTGAGTTGGGTTGGGTTTTTCCCTTAATCAATGAACAGAATTAGTTACAAATAAAGAAAACCCCATCAATTTATGTTAAACAACCCTAGTGGTATTTCAGCATCCAGAACTAGAAGTGTTGTTTTCCCTGCACTGCTAATACTGCCTGTTTCTAGTCAAGAAGAAGTACTACTAGTAATTTATTTCCATACATATATATATATACATATATATATATATATATATGTATATATATACATACACACACACACATATATACATATACATATATGTATATATAGAGAGATAGATATATCTGTTAAATTCAGACAGTTTGGGGTTGTTTTCATGTGTGCATTACCTGAGAGGGCAGAGGGCAGATTTTTACCCACAGCTGTGCACACATATATCCTCACAGCTCAGAGCAGGGTGAGAGGATAATCTGCCTCTGACACACACTGGTATAACCATGTTGATATGCTGAGAACCCCTGAACAGATTTGCTAACTAGAGGTTTGTAAATCACAGGTTATCCTGCTTCTTCCAAATTACATCAAGGAGTGATGCAGAGTTGCTTTCATGCAGGTTTGAGAGCAGACCACATTCTGTTATATACTCCCTACATTGCTGATAAAATCTGAAAACGTTTGCTCTCTGGTTAGACCATAATCATGTTGGGGGTTTTGATCATTTTTCAATTTTCATAATTCTTTTCAGCAATTTATCAGAGTTGCAATTTTTTCTGCTTTGTCTTTATGCACAGATTGACTGTTCCTCCCAAGGACATTTCCCTCACTGTCAGACAATGACTGGATCAAACAAGGGGGGTTTAGACCCTTTTGCTTCTTTTCAATTAGTGAACAGACTGAAAATGGAAACAAAGCATGTTATTTATGCCTTTCTTTCCTCCATTACAGCAGCTTTCAGGCAAGCCAAATGAAGTATTTTTTTACACTTTACATAATTATCTTTGAGCTTAATGAAATTATGGAAATTTGTTAAAGAGCTGGCTGTCTCTGGCTAGGGTAGCTCACAGGGAAGTGGGGAGCAGCCACAAACAAAGGGAGAGTTTGCACAAAAGCTGCTGTTCTCTATTAGGCACCTCTGTGCTGGGACCAATTTCAAAAGGCAGTCAGGCTAGATGTTGCAAGTGTTCAGGAAGGATCTGAAAGCATTTAATAGATCATTTGTGCACCATCTGAGTAGAATTTGAAGAAGTCTCGGCATCCTTTGAATTTATATTTTTGGAATATCAAACCCATTGCTGATGCAGTTTCCGTGCGACTTGAGCTGCTGGCCAGAAAAGTCATTTTGCAAAGATGTGGATGTGTGCAAGTGTTCATCCATCTATAGCTTGTGTTGGGGTGAAAATACCACAGAGAGTCAGAGAGCAGCAATGGGAAACAGCAGTTTTTGGCTTATGGAATGGATATTATATATTATATATTGCAGGAACATTGCTGTTGAGTTGAAGCCAACAGCTGGAAAATTTGGACTCAGTATGCCCAAACCTGCCTTTGCCTCCCAGCATGGAAAAACCCCAAAACCATCCTGTTACACAAATGAGAGCTGCTGAAACCTCCTTTCCATCTTTCCTTCCTTCACCCTGTGCCCTCTCAGATGTGCTACTTGGGCATATGTGAGTAGCACACCAGAATGTAACAGAAAGTGAATTTATTTCTATCTGATGCTCCTGAGACAATATCAGCAATCCTTCTCTTTCATATTTATTTCACTGGTGGTGTGTTTTTTTATATTTAAGTTGCCATTGTCTGCTCAGAGAAGAATGGAAGAGCTCATCTCTCATAAAATAAGTAAAATTATGGCTGTGCTTTCCTTCTGCTGTCCCTCCTAATGGGACTGTTTGCCATTTTGAATAATGAACCTCTTCTTTGATTCCTCCTTCTTTTCTGCAACCATGGAAGAAACTTGACTATAAATCACTCAGAAAAATAAATAACTTTTTTTTTTCCTGTTATGCCTGATTAAGTGTTCTTTATGTTTATGCACTTCTCAGGAAAAATAAAAAATAAAATCTAGATTAATGCTTTATCCAAGTCCATTTTTTGTTTTAATTTGAAAAGTCATGGAAAGAAAGGGTTATTGAAGAAGTAGCCAAATACCCTTGGAGGAGGGACAGGCAGCAGGCTCCTCCAGTCCAGTAATTCTGCTAAACATGACCAGAAGCCAGTCAAAAGTCAAGCACTCAGACAACAGTTCTGAGACATATTTTTCAATTCAGTATGATCAATGGATAATATCACAGAGAAAACACCTCCCCTAAAAAAGAAATGAGCAAATAAGCACACAAAACATGGAAAACTGATTAATATGAAGGCAAAGCTCTACAGTTGTGCTTCAAATCATCTGTGAAAAGTTGCTTGGGGGAAAAAAAGAAGAGTGAATATTTATAAAAGACAGCTCATCTACATACAGATACACTCATCTATTCAAATTTTCAATCTTTGTAAAAAAGTTATTGCAGTAAAAAGGAAACAGCTGATTGCTGCCTTAGACCAGCAGCAAGTTTCTGTTTTAAGGTGGATATGAAACCCTGATTTTCAAGAACTCAGGAAGCAGCCTTTAAAGAAAAAAGAAAAAAGAGGGAGAAGGCACAAGTTTGCTGTTTTGAGCGAGCTCTCATTCCTGAGATGTTTCTTTTACGAGTTCTGTGTCTGATTTTGTCTTAACTTTGAGAGATTCAGCCAGTCTGTGATCATTATTAAGCTATTCTGTGCAAAATACAGGATGTTTTTGACGTTTCCCATAGCTGCTGAGACATCTGCTAAAACATGCAATGAGTTTTGACAGTCATGCACTCCAATATTTACCCACTTGTCCACATATCTGCTTGAATGTCCCTATGCTCTGCTCTCTTTATCTCCAGGCATGTTTGTTAAGCAGGACACACTGCTGTGCAGATGTAATATTCCATCATCTGCAAAACACATTAAAGATGGAAGGTTTAAACCATGGGTTAATGAATAGCTGTAAACTCTGAGAGTCAATTCAGGAGCTCAGAAGGAAACCTTTGGCCGCCTGGCTGAGTTCATGTCTAAAGGGAAATGAAGACCAAGAAACCTTAAGTCTGCATTAAAAGTCCTAGTTAAAGGGCATTGCTGTTGTTTGCACTTAAAACCATCCAGTGGAAGCTGTAATTTTCCTCAGATTTTAGGATTTTAATTTAGTGATGAAAGAAGCTCCTTTTTTAGTCACTGCTCTGCTCACATTAAGTACAGTTAAATTTTAAGCAGTCACTAAGTGCACGGAGGATTCACTGGGTCTTATTCCAGGCAACAAATATAAAGAAATGCTTGAATATATCCTAAATACAGGAAGAGGTTATTTATCAAACACACCTAGCTAGTCACCCCAAGTAATAAGACCTAGGACTTTCAATGAATATGTTCATTTTCCTGGACCTAAAGACAGTGCTGTTCTAGTAAATACTATTCACTGATATTTCTGATCTTTTTCTCTTCATTCGTTCATTTTCTAGGAAAAAAAAATTGTGTATGTGGATTAAATTTCTAAAAGCATTTTTATAATACATAAGAAACTTGAACTGAAATGGAAAAGGTGAGGGGTGAATAGAGAAATTATAATGTGGATAAGGAAGAGGCCAATGAGAAAGAGAGAAAAAGAGAGAGAGAGAGAGGGGGAGACAGGGAGACAGGAGTTACTGTAATGAAAAGAAGTTGCCAGTGACATTTCTGAAAGAAAGACTTTGGGACAAATTTGACTTGATATTTTCCTTGAAATGTTGCCATAAAATTACAACTGAATCTGGTATTTGCTGGTATTAGGTTGACTCTTAATACCAGACAGAAGATTTTTGTGGTCTTCAGAACATATCCCAGCCTGTCAGGGAGTGAGAAAAATTACAAAAATACAGAGGGCAAATGCCTGTGTTGAAGCACAATTAGAAGAATTTCTACAGCAAGCTGGGAACTCCTTACAAAATAGTAAGAAAAAAGTTGGATATGCAGAAATGGTAAAAAAAGTTGGATAAATAAGGAGTGTAACAGAAGGGCAGATGTATAAGAAGAATCAATATTGGAGAGTTGCTAGAAATGGGAAATGTTGGGCACCAAATACTACTCCTTGTCTCAAGCAGAAGCAGCAAACAAGAAGCAAGAAGTCTATGTCAGAATTACTAAAAACAAAAGTAGAAATCCAAATGTCTGAGATTACAAGAATCTCTTGAACCAGCTCTGTCATCAGATCAATTAAGACATGAAACTACACCCATCTATTATCCCTCCCAGACAGATCAGTCATGAATAACCACACAGGCCTTCAGTGTAGTGCAGCTGTGAAGAAATAAATTCACTACATTCACTGTGTCTCAGGAAGAGTCTTTAAAGACTGTAGTTTGCTGTTACTTTATAAAGAAATATTCTGATTTCATCTGGAATAAAATTTGTAACTGGGGATCAAGAAAGAAATTTAATCTGAATTAAGTGGTTAGAATTGCTAAAATGATATGGTGAAGTCCATCCTAAGGAAAAACATGGTTAGTGTACCAAAACAAAGGCTGAGAAGAGCTAGAATTTTTCACTGAAATAATACTGGGAAAGTAAATTCTAGGAAGGGAAGGAAGTGATTTAAGACTATGGAGTATTTGCACAAAAATCAGGAAATGGAAAGAAGCAGCATAAACACAAGTCTCAAAACTTACAATTCCTCATCTCTCCAAGAAACCAACAGCTATGTAGTGGGATGAGTTAGGGTAACCCTGAACCCCAGTGTGCTGCCTGAGCTCTGGACTGAGATTCACAGATGCAATATCTGAAAGTTCGGAAGATGGACCCAGTGATCCAAATATATTTATACAGTTATGCTCCTGAGTTTTTGTCCACCACAAAACTTCTTAAGGCTGCTCATGTTTACAGGGGATGGGGCAGAGGTTGTGGGCATGAATACAATGAGAGAACAAAGTTATTTAAGCCATCAAACCCACAGCACCAGTATTGAATACTTGCACAAAGACTCAGAGGAAATGGGGTTTGTATCAGCTACCTATGCAAATGTGGCCCATGAAAGATTCACCTGGCAGTGGCAAAAAAGTTAGGTGGATCTTTTAAAAAGTCACCTTAAAACTGCAAATTTACTGAGTAAATTATTCAGTGTGGATTGTTCATGCAATTCTTCTTGTGATATGTGAGAAGAATGAATTTAACTATTTTGCAACCATATACGTGCTCCTTTTTCAGTCAGTGACATTCCAGAGATAATAGAATTTATTCATGAAATTTACATTGCAGTGGTGTAAGAAGATATTACCAAAATCACAAATGCAAAACCACAGAATATATTGAAGCAAGCAGTGGCCTGTAATTCAACTGAAAATTTTATTTACATATTCAGCCACCACAAACTCAGTGGCATGGGGTAGCATTTGGACCCACACTGACATTTTGGTATTTTACAGAATGGCTGCTGAAATCACTGCCCTTGGGATCCCCCTTTAAAAGGTTGGCCCATAGATGAGTGAAAAGGATGGAAAAGCTCTGTCAAATTCCCATGGGCTTTGAACAGGGCCTTTCATATTATATAGAGGTTGAAGCAATTTAATTCAATTTCAGAAATGATGTTCCCTTCCACAGCAAGCTGAAGATGCAGGAGTTGCTCTTATTTAATATTTGAAGAAAAAAAACCCAAACATCTGACACCCCAGGCAGGCTTCAGAGATTATGGAACAAAGGGTAGCTTGCAGTCTTACCTTGGGCAGAACACTGAGCAGGGATCTTCTTGCTCGACTCTGTCCTTTAGAGAGATTCGATTAAATTTTTTTATTTTGGTGAGAGTCAAGAACAAGCTATTCAAGTTGTTACAGTGAATAATTCACTCTCTCATCATATCCCTTATCTCAAGTTTATCTAGTATCTACCTAGTTTACAAGAGTATTCCTAACATTTCAATAATCTCCAGTTACTCTGTGCACCCAGACTGGCACTGCCCTCTCCCTCCTGCCATGGCCTCTCCTGCTGTCACAAGGTAATTTGTTATAATCATGGAGCCATTTTTAAAGATCCTTTCCCACTGTTGAAACAGAACCTTCATTCTTCACAGCTGAATGTCTGGTTTTCTCCTTGTCTGTATCAAATCACATTGCTTTTTTTGCTGCAATCCAGATCATTCCCTGTCAGCAATTTGTCTTCTTTTTTATTCATCATGTTCCAACTCAATGTGTCATCTCCAAATTCCATCAGCCAGGACTTTAAGTTCTCTTTCAGATCATCAGCAATGTTCCAGAGTTTAGGAAGATGAACAGCTCTCAGCAGTTTCTCACCAGAAATTTATATACTTCATATATGCCATTTATATCCATTTGAGGTGTATCAGGTGGATTTTAATCATCCTTTTCACTTATCACATGACACACAAGCCAAATAATTTGTGCAGTCTCAGTTCCTAATACCCAACCATGCCCTGATGCAGCCATGCTAGGAAGAGGTGATTGCAGTAATTTTGTAATTACCACATAACATGTTTGGCTGTGTTACTGGGGGATCTACAGCAAGCCTATGGTCCTTCAAACATCTAGATTATATCAACGTCACATTCGTCAACCAAGTTTATAGAGTAATGAGTTTTTGTCAGTTTGACAACATTCCAGATGATGCAGCCTTGTTATTTTAGCCTCCCTTCTTTCCAAGTTAATTGAAACCAATGCTAGATGGCCATTATTTTGTTGGGGAAGAATGTCAGGGTCATATCACCTATTCTATTCCAAATAATAGACTAGCATGAGTTTCCTTTCTGCCTTCTGGATCATCTCAATCAAGAATAAAAGAGGCTCTTCAGACAAGTCTTCCAAGGTTTTTGCTTGAGAATTATCCAGATGAGTATTCAACTTTATTTTAATCTAATGCCTTTTATATTAATCGACAGAAAAGTCATTCCTTCTCATTGAATAAGATTATCCTTTCTCTCTTTTCTATTTAGTGAAATAGCAGCACCATCATTAGTATTTCCTTTGCTCTTTTCTTCTTATTTGCCTGTTATTATTAGTCTGAATTCTGCAGGCTAAGATTGTGCATTCCCTCTTTTTCTAAGTTCTTATTTTTTTAAAAGTTTCTAATTTTTTACTATTTCTAGTATATCCTCAACATTTTCATCTGTTATAAAAATCATTTTATTAGGAGATATATTTGTCTGGCAACCAATAGACTGCTTTGATTTTTCAGTAGAGGGCCTGCATTGTGCTGTGTGTTACATAAACATTTGGAAACCAGTTTCCACTTTAAAATAATGGGTTTCTCAGGCTTTTTTACAGGTCCTCTGCAAAGGGTACCTTCCCTTGAACTGGGAAGCAGCACAGTGGGACACCAGGGGTGTGCTGAGCTGACCTGCTAATCCTTCTAAGCCATAAGGCTGCAGTAATTTCTCCATCACATCGTCCTGCCCCAGCCAATTCCTTCTGGTCCCATTCCTGCTTGGTTCCCTGTAGCAAATGTCCCCCAAATGTCCTCAGACAGAGCCACTTTTGATTTAGCATGCTGCACCATACGAAAGGACAGAGGTTCTCCCAAGGTACTTCCTCACCACTGGGAATCGTTCAAAGCCAATCACAGAGCTAAGCACAGCTTAAATTCATGTGACTCGAGGCTTAAGGAAACATTAGCACAAATCTCTGCAAAAGCCAGCCACCATGATTTGTAGGTGAGCTCTCCCAGCTGCCTGTAGGAGAGCAAGTTTTATGGCCAGCTTGGTTTTCCTTTGTGCAGGAGGAGGTTTCTCTCCCCTTCTCCTCCTCCAGATTGCCCCAGCAGAGAGAGACATTGTCTGGGTCTCTGGGGAAGGAGAGACCTGTGGGCACAAGGGCAGCTGGAGTGCAGATATGATGTCAGATGTGCTTAACACAGCTGGCAGAACGCTATAAAGCAGGATTTTTAGTGTTTGAGGGATTTGCATGAATTCCAGATGTTCATTGTATGATCAATCTTGCTATGTGCACAAGAAGCATGTCCCCATGCACGTGTAAAACAAAGCCTGCCTAACCCAGGGAGTGAATGAGGGCATGCTTGCCTTCCTGGAAGGCTTTTGTTTGCTTTTTTGTTCAGATTTCACGTCAGGTCATCCACCGTTTCTGTCAGCCTCATGAGATTAATACAGGGCTTTATGGCTGCTGTGATGTAATACCTTGATTTCACTGAAATTGAAGAATCTGTGTGAAAGAAAATGGATTTTAAATTACAACAACTTAAAGTTACCTGTCTGAGCTTATAGAGATGGACACAGTGTTTGAAGGCACAAAACAGCCTTTGAACTGAAGATTGGGAAGGAGTCTTCTCTGCAGGCAGGTCATGCTGTAATTTTTTCTAAAACCTTTCTTGTCACATCCTCTAATGAAACTGCTGCTGGCCAGGGTCAGAGACACTGCTGCAAGAGCTGCATCCCTGCCTTGAAATGGTGCAGCAATGCCTGAGTTCCTGTCAGTCACTATGAATTTACTCCATTATAAATTGAATTGGGATCAGACCCTTACCGGAAAGCAACAGTTCCACTCTTTCCAAAAGCACCAGCATTTTAGTGTTAAAAAAGCCTATTCCCCCATATAACCCCAAAAAACTGTGCAGGACGACTATTCTGTGCAGACTAAGCCTATATTTGTATTCTCCACAAGAGATTTTACAGCTTAAAGCTACTTACAATAGAAAGGTGACTAATAAATGATGCAGAAACTGGGAGCTGGAAAGTACCAGGATTAAAGCAATGTCCAAACCCTAAATCTTAGGTGGAAGGTTTCAGGAAGCCAAAGCTGGCAGATTTGATTTGTTTTGTCTCACTGACTCTGAAGATGAAGCAGAGAGGAGGAGGGCATTGGATTTGTTGCTCACCCCCGGCAGTAATTGCACTTGAAACTGAAAGACTTTCAAGCCAAATATTCCAACTGAGTGTTGAAGACTCAGCGCTCAAAAGGATCTCCACTGCCTCCAGCCATGGTCATTTATTGAAACCACACCCTTGCCTCATTGCATTACAGTAAATATTATCACCAAAGACTGGAAATGGGTGGGCCCTGTTTGGGACCATGATCCACTGAGGAGCACAAAAAATGGGAAGTTTTCACCTACCTTTCAGACCCAGTGTGGGCAGAAGTTCTGGAATCCGACATCTCCTCTGCCACGAAGCCCATGGTGCTCCCCAGATGTCTCCAAGGTGGCCAGGGCAGTGTTGGGCTGGGAATGCAGTGTCCAATCTGGAACAAATGCCACAGTCCTTGCTTGAGCTCCCTCGCTGGTCTGCAGCCCCACACCTGCCCAGCCCAGCTGCTCCTGGTGCCCTGGGTACAGACAGGTGTGCCGTCCCCCACTGAGTGCCAGCTGCTGAAGGTCTGACCCCAATTTCACTCCCCTGGGGGGCCAGAAAAGCAAAAAGCAGCCAACTGAACCCAAGGACCAGGAATTAGGATTCTTGTACTTATTTGTGATTTCATCATGGCTTGGGTTAACTCGCTGAACTAGCATGATTCAAATTACTCAACAATAAAATGCAAATAACTGTTCCTCACGGGAGTGTAATGAGATTCCACTCACCCTTTTCTACTGCTTTGCAATCCTCACATTAAGGCATTTATTTCTGTGCAGGTGCTTTCTGGGTGGTTATTGTCTGAATGAGATGGAAGCTAGATTTGTTTTGTTTAACATTCACTGTCACACTATTTGAAAATCTCAGTCTGGTTTTACCAACCAGCTATTTTTAATCTTCCCACAAGAAGAACATCCTGAATACCAAATAATCCGTGAAGTGTGTTTAAGCACAGTATTACTGGAGCAAGATTGCTGCATCATTTGTGAACTTTCCCATGGGGAAACAAAAAGGCAAAGCTGCAATAAATCTCCAGGTAAATCTTGCTATAGGGGCGATCAGTCAGAGGCATCCTTCATTCAGAGGCAACTAATTTATTCCTAAACCAAATAGAAAATATTGCCATCAGTGTCAGGATTTTCCAGAGGTTGTGAAAATTGCTAGAGTCGAATGAAAGAATATTTTCAGCACTCTAATGGCAAAATAAAATTGCAATTGTGCTTTTCTTGGTTGCAAGGGAAACAGTAAGAAAGTGAGACCGTGGTGTGTCTATAAGGGAAAAATATTCCTTATTTTAGGAGGATGTACGTGATTCCATGTAGTGACAAGGAGGGGAGTCCTATGGATAGGAACTCATGGGGTGACACCTTGATGGTCTGTCCCCACAGTGACTACTTGAGTAGTGGGGTTTAGCAATGAGATAGGGGCTCAGTGTTTATTACTGAATTATGCCCTGAAGGAGGAAGGTCTGTATTTGATGAGGTTTTATGGTGGATTTTTTTACCATAAGTGATCCTGAATGACTCACTTTTTTGAAACTCATGAACCAAAAAGCTGTGATTCCCAAATCACAAACAAAATAGAAAACAAAAATAGAGGGCACTGCTGTTCTTTGGACTTCCATGAGGAGCTAGCTCTGCTACACTTTCTACCAGCTGTGGTTGCAAAGAGAGCTCATGGTTCAGCTCATCTCTTTGTGGGTGTATTACAGATGGCTGCACCACCCCTGGTTTTCAGTTCAGCCAAGGAGGGTTGCAAGTGGCTCGGCTCACCCCAAAAAAGGCACTGCTTTTCACTAGGAACCATACCTAAACTCTCCTGAATATATCAGGAAAAAGTTGTGCCCTGTGAGGGTGCTGAGGCCCTGGCACAGGTTTCCCAGAGCATGGAAAGTGGCTGCCCCATCCATGGAAGTGCTCAAGGCCAGGCTGAAGGGGGCTCTGAGCATCCTGGGATGGTGGGAGGTGTCCCTGCCCATGGCAGGGGGTTGGAGCTGGATGAACTTTAATTCCCCTTCCAACCCAAACCAGCCTGATTTGGTGATATTGACCAAGATTTATTCGGCTGCAAGGAGGGCTCAGGATGATGCTCTTAGGTCAGGCACCTTCATTGCAGTGACATAGATTTCAGCAAGGTGGATTTCAGAAAACCCGAACAAATACAGCGTGCGCAAGGCCAGGTCTGCAATCCCCACGTGTGCCTCAGGTCAGGTCTCCATGTGGGCCCCTACCCTGCTCATGCCCTTTGTGGCTCTGAAAGAACACTTCACCTGCTGTGGTACAACAAATTCCAGCAGCTGCTCAATGTGTGCAGCTCAATTCCAGGGAAAAATGTACCATCTACTCTGGGAAAACACCAAAACCAGCATGTTGTGAATATTTCCAGGGTGGAGGGGAAAGATGAAATATAAAGAAGTTAGATGGGTTTTTAAAAATTATTTATTATATTTTCATGCAAAGGTCTGCATTTTCTGTGGGGTTTTGGAATGAAATCCTCTGGTGTGGATCCCTTTAAGCAGGGGGGAGTGTGGGGTGAGGAGGGAATTAAGAGACAGAATTGCAGCTGAATCAGAAAAGCCAGTTCTTTTCCTCCGTGGGCTCTCTTGCCTTCTCCTCCTTTAAGAAACAGACATAATAAGCCTCAAATTGTCATAATTATGTTCTTTCACATTGTCTTACAATTTAATTATTATAAAGAACCCATTTGGATATCAGTTACGACAGTCTATATCCAGTTTGGCTTCTCCAATGTCAATGACATTGCAATGGTATAAGACTGCAGTGAGCTTGAAATGAGCCCTGAAGCCTTCATTATTCTCTGTGAAAAAAAAAAAAAAAAAAAAAAAAAAAAGAAAAAGTAATTTCTACTCATTTATCTCATTCTGAATTTCAATGAAGCCCTTAGTAATATCTCTCAATTCCAGTTTTAAGTATTGATAGTAACCTGCTGTGTGACACATATAACATCCAGCATTGCCTATTGCACCACATGAATCTGCTTCCAGTAAATAAGAATGAGCCTGAGGTAATCTTTGAAAGTGTATATTCAGTTGTGCTAGAGGGCTCTTTGTGGTTAATGGTTGTAACTGTCATAGTCTTGGATTCAAATCCAAATAAATTCTCCTCCATCCCAATTCCTTTGGTAATTTGCCTGTATCATAAGGCATCAGTGCAATGTCTTATGATGCACACAATGAGGACAGTCCAGAATGCAAGTGATTTATAGAAATGGTGAATTGGGCAACTATCCAAACTTAATTCTTTTCAGGGTTTGCTCTTGACTTCCACTGCTGTAACACTGAGGCACTTGGGCTGTTCCCCTGCTCTTCTGTTGTGCTTTCATGAGAGAAGCAGCTGTGTGGGAGGTTTGGATGCAAAGAGCTTAGAGATCAAGCCTTGACTTGGTGTGGAGTTGTTAAAAATGCTCAGGGCCATATTCAGATCAGCTGTTGAGAGTTGCAACTCCATTAGTGTAATTTAAGGATGTACTCAAAAGTAGAAAAAAGTCTTCTCTTTGGATCACCTTTTTAACCCAATGTCTTGATTTTAAACACTGTTTTTGAAGAACTGTAAGTGAATCCACATCCAGAATTACATTGCCAGTAGCAACTCTCAGAAATGTCAGTAAAGATAAATTTGAATCTGACATATTGTTAAGTTTGGATCACTCCCTTGTCAGTGAGACAACTTCTCTGCACAGCATCATTAGCTCATGTCTCCTCTAGGCAGAAGCAGTGAGAATTTTATATTTAGACGAGAAAAAAAAAAAGAAAACAGTAGTAATGACTAGGAGCATCTGTAGAATGAAACACCCTTCTGTGTTTACAGTCAGGTACACAAACTCCCATAGTAACACAATCCTTTAGAGATTGTGAGACATTTAGAGACATTCGCCCTCCTCAGACAAGGCCAGTACTGAAGACATTGAGTAGAAATTTGTGGAGTTTGTGTATTTTGGCATATCAGTTCTGATTCCCTTCTGTTGCATTGAACAGATCTCTGCCTATCAAAGACAAGGTGGGAAAAAGTGCTGTGTAACCTCTGCACAAATTCAAACAGCATCATTAGACCAGACTAGCAAGTGCACAGAGCTGTCACCTCTGCAGATTACTGAAAATGAGAAGAGAGAGAGAGAGAGAGAAAAGGAGGGAGGGAGGGAGGGAGGGAGGAAGGAAGGGAGGAAGGAAGGGAGGAAGGGAGGAAGGGAGGAAGGGAGGAAGGAAGGAAGGAAGGAAGGAAGGAAGGAAGGAAGGAAGGAAGGAAGGAAGGAAGGAAGGAAGGAAGGAAGGAAGGAAGGAAGGAAGGAAGGAAGGAAGGAAGGAAGGAAGGAAGGAAGGAAGGAAGGAAGGAAGGAAGGAAGGAAGGAAGGAAGGAAGGAAGGAAGGAAGGAAGGAAGGAAGGAAGGAAGGAAGGAAGGAAGGAAGGAAGGAAGGAAGGAAGGAAGGAAGGAAGGAAGGGGCAAGCAATCAAAAAACAGAGAAATAAAAAGAAAATATGCCTCTACCTCTCTGCTTTTAACATTTTTAAATTCAAAAAATTCTTCAATCCCAAATCTGTCAGTTTGTATCCTACAATTACTGCCAGCCATATCTGTTCAAGCAGACATTATTCTAAATGGATAAGCATAAAGAGTCTGATGCTCTTGGTGACCAAAAGAGGAATATCATTATCTGTTGATTTATATTTACCATTCCTTGTCCAGGTGCTTTCCTCCTCTTTTAAGTACACTGAAGATCATGTGCAAAATTGCACAACTCAATGGGCAGAAGAAGTTTGATGGCACTAAACTTTGTTTTTCTGGGTTCCTCCTGCAGGTGATCTGTTGACGTTCACAAAGGTCTATTCTAATAAACAAATTGTAGAAGTTCTAAACTTTGCACACTCCTTGGTAGCAAGGGCAATTTTACAATTTTTAGAAAAGTTAAAGAAGGAAAATTTTTATTGTTAATATTTTTATATGGAAATAGAAGCCTAGAAGTTTCTCTTTCTGTTTGATTCAACCAAACAACTGGAGTGCTAATGGCCTTGGTTGAGGGCTATTCAAACTCACAGTCAACAGTTCAGAGCAAATCCAGATCCCAATAAAGTTACTGCAAAGACTCATTTAAATCAGAATCATAGGGTGGTGGGACTGTAACTATCCAGACCAATGGTATCTGGTAAGAAAATTTAAGAAATTACCATAAATGGCTTGCACCCTTGTAACCTGCCTGGGTAGAAAGGTAAAATACATCATGAATCTCTTTTGATCATCTGTAAAGGAACTGCAGGAGACTCTGCTCAGAGGATGAGCAGTATCCCATCACACATCTGCAGTTCAGCTGCTCTTACTGATGTACTGAAATCCCAGATCCTCTTTAGCTGCTATTTTCAAGCCATTTATTTTCTTTGGGTTGCCCAGTGGCTGGATGGAGCTTCATTTTCACTCCTATGCCTTAACTCCAGGACTGGTCACTGATTTTTGTCCAGTGAAAGCACTAAAGCAAAGCTGCATAGGAAGTCTAAGTAGGCTGTGGTTAAATTCAGGGCTGCTTTGTGGAGGAGCAGGGACAGGTGGACACAATCACTGAGTGGTTCAGCCTCCTGGAATCAATGACAAGTACTCACAGAAAAGAAATTAAAGCCAGGGTCCAAAAGGGATCCAAATATAACCACATTATCTCATGTCTCTGTGTTTCTGGTGCTGTGTCAGTGAGCTGTGATGTGTTGCATCAGATTGCCACATCCCAAGTACTGGATGTCATATCAAACAAGTGAAATACTGCCTTAAACACACAGCAAACACCAGACTTAACATGATTCATCACCCTGAATAATCAGTATGTTGAAACCCTCTGTAATCTGTGCTTAGAAATATGCAGTGGTATTTTTTTTTTCCTCTAATCTATAGCTGTAGAATGGAAACCATAAGGTCAGATGTGAAATATGTTGGAGATAAGCCAGCTGGTGAATGGGGGAGAAAAAAGAGTTTTAAAATAAATAAACTCACAGAGTTTCTTTACTCCTTAGGAGTAAAATTTAAGTATCTTTCCAGGTGGAAGGATAAAATTACATGTCAGCTGCATCAGTAAAGTGGAAGGAAATGTTAATTCCCTCTTCTCCACAAACATCTCATGTGTGCCTCAGTTTTCCCCAAATGGTAATATTTTAATGTGCCATGAAGAGACAAGGAAAATAAATATGTTAGTGAATGTGAAGCACTTGAATGCTGTGTCAAAGAATGCACAGAAAAATGAGCAGAAATTCATGTGGAAGACTGGACATGTGTGTCTTAGTGCTTTTCTTACTGAAATGCAGATTATAAAATAAACAAACAAAAAAACCCCATAAATTGACACTTGGTTGGTGTGTTTTCTGTTGAGCTTGAGAAGTCAGTCAGTCAGTCTTTGTCTCTTCAACCAGGGCCAAACTTGTGGGGTTTGAGTGTTTCGAGAGTAGCATCAGCTCCAGCCAAGATGTTTCCCCTTCCTGAGGCTGTAGAGCCTCGAAATTCTGTCTTTACCAGAAACCATTCTTTTGCCAAGGAGAAAATCAATTGAGTGTAAAAGGGCCTGCAGTGCTCCCTGTTTGCCAAGAAACCTCTTCAGCAGTGTTGGAATTACAAATGGAAGTTGCTAAGTATTTATTTGAATTACAATGTCACTTGAATCTGATACTAGGACAGGTTTTGGGACTACAAAGGATGCAGAGATGTCTTTATCTCTTGACTTTTGTTTCAAAGAGCTGATAGAATGTGCTTTTACAATGGTCCCACAGCATGTACTGACACCTATTTTCACTATTAGCCTGGATTAATAATTCATTAATGAATGGAATTAATTTCTTAATGATTTGCTACTCTGAAATCCTGCACATTTTAAAATTAGGAAAAAAGGCCAAGCTCAATGAAGGGTTTGGAATCAGTTGGCATAAAGCTAAATTAAATTGTGTGCTGCCGAGAGCTGCAACCGTGATTTGAAGTCAGAATGAAAGGGAAAGAAATCAGAAATTATTTCCTGATTCTCACAGTGTATCAAATCATGAATGATCAAGATTTGCTAGTATATTTTAATTAAGAGTAATTTCAAAGAATACAAGTCCTGAAAGGGATCTAAGCTATCTCCTAGTGCTTAAAGTGCATGAAGGAAACACTGCACTCTGTTGCCCTTGCTGTGTGATGCAGCCCATGCTGAAGAGCTGCCCAACATCTCATCTGGCATTCTGTCCCCATGGAAAGGACACTCTCAGTCACTGTCGCAGACATCTTTCAATGAAAATCCTTTCCTTAGGATTTTCCTTCCTGAGAAGCTGAGAGGCCTCAGGAACAAAATGTAAGCAATGATTATCTGCTGCTGTGGAATGCAGCGGGTGCATCTGTGATTGGTCTCATGTTGGATGTTTGTAATTAATGGCCAATCCCAGCCCACTTAGCTTGGACCCTCTGTCCGAGCCACAGTCCTTTGTTTTCATTCCTTTCTATTCTTAGCTTAGCCTTCTGAGATGAAACTTTTCCTTCTGTTCTTTTTACTATAGTTATAATGTAATATATATATCATAAAATAATAAATCAAGCCTTCTGAAATATGGAGTCAAATCCTCATCTTTTCCCTCATCCAAAGACCCCTGTGACCACTGTCACAAGTCACCTCAGCACCTGCAGAAAAGTGCAGGTCCAGAGGAGGGAATTGCCCTTCAACACTGACCCCAAAGCGCCCTTTGGCTGTTTTTGCACAGGTGTAGGGACAGGCCAGGGGTTTGGTACACATGAGGGCACTAGACAGAAGCAAGGGATGAGAGTCTGAGCTGTTTGATGCTCAGGGATGAGAGTCACAGATGTCTCTGTCATGACTTTGTGCTCCAGATATGTGGATGAGACCTTGTGTGAGGTTTGTGAACTCAGCTGCCCTGCAGCCCTTGGGGACAGCATGGCTGTGAAGGTGACAAGGCATTCCCTGCAGAGGCACAGAACAAACCACAGGGCTTGGGCTGCTCTCACTGGGTCTGCTTGTGAGCTGCAAAATAACAACCTGAGTCCATCTAGAAACCACGGCTGGATTGCAAACAATGTCATTAAACAAACAACAGCAGCATCATCAAATCTGCTCTCTGAAAACTCTTCCCTTGTGCTGGGATAGTGCACAAGGGAGACACAGCACACATATTAATGATTTTGGGCAACATGTTGCTCTTACAGTAATTGCTTTTACTGTTATCTTGGAGACTTTGAAATGACTGAAGCAGATGTATTTTGTGGTGCACTCTGGTACAGTAGTGCTTCCATTTATTATTTATCTCTATTTGGCTCTCTTTCACTTTTTTTTTTGGTGTGTTTTAATGTCTGCTTTATCTTGGTTTCAGAGGGCCTGTTCCTGGTTTTGGAAGGCACTAGATTGCTAATTTGACCTCAGGCCAGGTTCTTCCTTGCTATTAGCTTTATAAATAAAAATAGGATCAAAAAATCATAAAATAATTTAGTTTGGATGGGACCTCTGTTGGTTTACTGTTTTGATCTCCTGCTCAAAATAGGTCCAAGTTTGAAGGTAGATTCAGCTGTCATGGTAGTTCAGGCTGCTTAGGGCTTTTCTCTGACTAATTTTTTTAGGATATTTAATCGTGGACATATCACATCCTCTCGGGGTTACTGTTTCAGTGGGTAATCAAACTTCACATTAAAAAAAATTTAAAAAATAATCCCAGTATCTAATCATTGTTGCCCTTGTAACAAAATATGAGTGTTGCATGGTGTTCCTCAGCTGTGCTCTCCTGAGAAAGGTCAGCTGCGTATTTTCCATAACCTCCTATCAGGGAATTTAAGGCAGAAATAAGAAACCCCCTTAACCTTCTCTTCCTAAGGCTGAGCAAACCTGGTTCATACCCCCTCTCCTAACATAACCTGTGCCTTTGTGAGAAACAACTCTCACTTTTAAAATTTGAAAAGAAAAGGTTTATTAAACCTTGACAAAAATTACAACAAAGAACTGAATAAGGTAAAATCACAATGCTGGGAGCCCCCATGACTACCAGCCACGTAGCTTATCTACAAAATGGATGCTCTGCCTTTTATATTATTAGCTCTTCTGAAAGTCTTGTCAACTCTTTCTCGGCCATCCATTGGTGGAAATTACTTTTTACATCTTGCTTGGAGGTCAGGTATTGTTGTGCCACACCTCCTGGTTGACTACTAAAGCTGATACAAGGGGGGGAGGGAGAGAAAACTATGGAATGACATATTACAATAACATTATTATACATCTATATAATGTCTATCTCTTAATTGTGAGAGCCAACTATTACATTACTTAGCTATAACACCTTGTAGTTTTAATGACCTTGTTCTGGGCTCACCAAAACCTCTCAATGCCTGTTCTGTACCTGTAGCCTCAAACTAGCGATGTGTTTGGTAAGCATTACTCTGGCAACCCTGAACTCCCAATGTTTCCTGTCAAAGTAGGTCCAGAGTGAAGCTGGAACTCAAGAAACATAGGTACAAAATGAGAGGCTTTAGTATCTGGGGAGGTGCAAAAGAATCTGTGCTAGGAATCAGCATGACTTCTCTAGTCTTTCCTTCCTGAAACCAAAGGTCTCAGCCCTGTATGGGCTTAAGAATGCAATTTAGGCTGTAGAAATTTGAGCCTCTCTGCATTTAAGCAGAGAAGGAAGGGATCAGGTAAGTACCAGGTAAGTACCAGCTCACTGTGATTGTTTCATTCTCCAACGTTGACTGTTCAGAATTGGTTTAGCTTTTGTAAACTTACTGCCAATTTGCCACATTATGCTTTCCTTGTCCCCACAATCAGTGCAGACAGATACAAGCAGATCTATCTCCAAAAGGCAGGGTCACCTTCCTGTGAAAGGCACGTTTAAAATGCAGCAGCAAAATGCAGTTACACAAACACAGCTGTGCAGGATCCTGGGACTCAGAGGGAGAGGGAGGGCAGCCAGAGGAGCTGAGAGCCACAAGGAGCCCCAGTTCCCATTCTCCTCCAGAGCACAGAGATCCCAAACACACCCCAGCAGCCCAGAGAGCATCCTGGGGCTTAGGCATTCTCAAGGAAAATTAAAACACCAATCCTCAATCAGATATAAGTGGCTGAATGATGAAAGGCTCAATTGCAAGACTAGAAGACCCATTAGCATTGGGCAGCTCCTGGAGCTCATCTGGTTTAGTTTTGCCTGAAGGGAGTTTGGTTTGCATGCCCCAGCACCCCTCTGGTGTGAAAACTAGAAGACACTTAGAGGGGAAGAGGGGCCTGTTCACCTCAAAATGCTCCTCTGGTCTGAGCTGAAGTGCTCATGTAGAAGCATTAAACTCTTATTTCCATTTCACCTCCAGTCCAAGGATATTAAACTAAGTAGATGCATCTTCCTGTTCTGTTATGGACATATTTATTTGACAGCAAATAGCATGGAAAGGAAGAAAGTGTGTTTTGAGGCCTCATCAAATTTTTCTAATCAGATTTTAGTGTGCAATTTAAATCTGGTTTTGCAGTAAACCAGATTATGTAAAAGATGTCCAAATCTATTATTTCCATTGTACACATCCCTTTGCCTTTGGGATCAAGTGTAAAATGTGCCTTACCAATTTCACTTGCAATTGGGGTCAACATCTGGGGTCTATATATTTGCACAGTACATATTAAACATCACTACTCTTCACAAAGTGGTTTTTCCAAGCATGAAATGTTATTATTCTATGATTCCATGATTTGTCTAAATTGCCCACCATTCATTAAGATGATGATCTCTAAATACTGCTAGGAGGTTGAATCGTGCTCCTGTTGTTGGAATTTATTGAGTATGACTCTAGTTTCCTCCGTGTGAAACACTGTAATAAAACCATACAGCAATGCATCAGAGCTGTGATATAAAGGACACACTTTTTATGATCAGATACTGTACCTGTTATGGGGAATATCTGTTCAGAACGGATGTGACAGACTCCAGAGACAGTGAATCACTGAGCTCTGCACTCCTCCCAGTCTCTCTGCTGGATGCTCAGATGCACCTGTACAGACTTGTAAATATCTTTGACATCAATTCACTTCTCCTCAGCAACAGGGAGAAAAAAAGAGTGAGGACAAATGTCATGGAACTGCAGTTATCACTAAGGAAGTACCAAGCCAGGGAAAAATTTGCTCTTATTTCCTTTCCAGAAATGGAGGAATACATTCACCACCAGCAATTTCTGATTCTCTCAAATGTTTTCATTCCACTAGACAGAAAATAACATCTGTGAATAACCCTCATTGAAAATCAGGAGTTCACTGTGTTTCAGCTGCTTTGTGGGTCAGATGCTGCCTTTGTGCATCCTCAGTTCCAAAAGTTTTCCCTCTGCAGATGCCACCACCAGCAGTGCCTGTGTTGAGTTTCAGGATGCCTCCAGCTGATGTAAGGGGATTACTAATACACTGTAAATCCTGCCCACAGAGCTCAGTGCTGCCTGCAAGTGAGCAGAAGCCCCAGGCTTTGGCTGTGGTGTCCCTGGGAGCTGCCCTGGGGTTTGTCACAGTCCCTGGAGTGCTGGGGTACCCAGCAGCTGAGCTGCTTCCCCCATGGCATTGCCACCTGTCCCACATCACCTGGCAGGGTGACCCCAGTGGTGGCCTTAGTACCAATGTGCCACTGGTGCTGTTTCTCTGGGTGGATGCTAAGTTTGGGAGTCGGACAGAATTAAGTCTAGAATTCATATAAGAAAGAGAATTATTGTGTTTCATAAAGCTTAAAAAAGCAATAATGCAAAGATGTCAAACTAGGAGCAAGATCCAAGTAAAAAGCTGCCTTTGAGCAGAGATTCTTGGGGTTTACCTGTTGGCCAGCTTCCTCTACTTTAATAGTTTTCTATTGCTATTGTGGAATCAACTGAATATATTGCACTGGTTTCTGTAGCTATCACAGGAATGGCAGGTGGTTTTACTCCTTGGGGATGATATTAATTCTTCTGTCTGTCTCTTAGTGCACTAATACAGCTCCATTCATACTGTGCCTTGCAATCTTTAGTGTAGTTCCTCTTACAACATCCCTGAGAGGTAAGCAAGTACAGGAAGGTGAGGAAGTGCTTTCTCCATTTTGTAGGACAAATGAGACAGGAAAGACATACAAGAAAGCTGAGGTTATACAGCACATCAGCATCTATTTCTCATTTAGAAGAAAAATAAAACCTCTGCAGAATCTTCTATGATTCATGCAGTGTGGGAGGCAGGGGAGGTGAACCCCAACATCCCAATATCCCACCTTCAGCCTCCAGAGTGGGCTTCTCCTGGGAACCCCACAACCCTTCCTCTCCAGACAGGGGAGTTCAGCCCTAAGGGGTAATGATATGGTTTTACCCTAAGGGGTAATTAAATGGTTTTCCATTTCACCTTGGCACATCATCTACAACAAACCTCTAACACAAGGAATTCCTCCTACAGGGTCCACTTACTTTCTTTTCCAAATAAATCAGCACTGATGTTTCAGATAGGATTGCCTTCTCTAGGTAAAACATGGTAATGAAGAAAATAAATGCACTGAAGAAAGAAGTCTAGGAAAAATGTGCAAAAGACATACAGAAGTAATCAACAGCATTTAGTTTTCAGGGCAGCCTAACTAGGTTCATTCTGTTTTGCAAAAAGGTTTGGATTTAATGTTCAGACAATCCATAGATGTCTGACTTAGAAATATTTCCTTAGATTAGCTATTCATGTTTATCTTTAGATAAAAAGATATACTTGGCTAAAAAAAAAAAAGGAAAATATAAGGGCCAGTAAAAAATATTCTACATTCCTACTTCAGCAGCAGAACATGTGAGGCTTTAGAAAATAAAGCTTCCTGTGGAAGAATCAAACATTTTTCTCTCAAGTAGGGAAGTCATTTTGATAGACTGAATCATTCAATTTATCAGCACAAAGCCCTTTGTTTCAGTTCAAATTGTGTTGCGTAGCACTAATGATGACATCATGCTAAGAGAAGCAGGAAGATAATAAAACAGATGGAGTGCAGGAATCCTGCATTCCAGCTTTGCAGACTTTTCTTCTTGGTTTAGGGTTTGTTTTGATCAAGATATGAACAAGTATTGGACTGAAAGCATTTTCCACTCCACAGTAAAACCTTGATTTACAACAGCCTTGACTTACAACATTAGGGAAGGGGTTTATTCTTCTTTGACAATTGTCTTATCATTTAAGTTTGCTTCTGAGGATGTAATTTTTAAATAAGTATAAGTGAACCCAGAGCAGGATTATATACTAAATAAAATTCTTTCTGGGATAGAATTTCAAGTTTGCATCTTTCTCAAAGAGCAATTTTAAACTTCTCTCTTCTCTAGAATTGCTTCTAGATGTGTGGACTCCAGCCATGTTGTCCCTTCTACCCACCTGTCTAAGTGACTGTCAGCCTGTGACTGTGATGGATCTCTACATCCTGACTCTGGCCCCAAATGTACCTTGGAGATAACCATCAGGTAAGAAAGAAAGAAAGCGCTCTGTTCTCTCACACATAGGATAACCTGGCAGCTTGGTGGAGGTTTGTCAGAATTCAGGACATCCCCTGCCTGTCCTGGATTGCCAGGACCCCTGCCAGGGGGCTCAGAGACCCTGGCACAGAGCCCAAGGCACCTGTGACTTAAATTATGACCCATAGAAAAAATTACCAACCTCATATGAAGATCTGCAAGCCACAAAAGTATAAGTACAATAATAATCAGTTTGTTATGAAGTGAAAAATAGAGTTTTTGGAGTTTTTAGAATGGGGATTCAGAGAGCAAGATGGAAGAATCTGGGAATGTCCAGCCTTTCTCCTTCTTCTTCTTGGCCTCCATCTTCTGCTGTGATGTTGGCACTTTTGGATTGGTTTAGAGTAGAAGCTCACTGTCTAACATAGGTGATAACTATTAGAAAGTAATTGTAAATATTGTACACGTAGTTTTTAGTATAAAAAGATAACACCTCCTGGGGGATGGCCAGAGTGTCTCTGACTGTCTTGCTGAGCAAACCTCGGCAGGACAGGAGAAAGAATTTTATAGATACGAAACAATAAACAACCTTGAGACGGAAAACTGAAGAGCTCTGATTCCTTCTTCAACCACCAGTCTGGGAAAAGAGACTTTCCAACTTATCTCAGAGTCACTCTGAGCAGCTAAAGCCCTGAGAGAGGTTTTGCCAATGCTTTCAATTTCATCCCAGCTCATCCAGGTATGAGAGAGCAGTGTTTCACTCAATGGCAGCCCAGTAAAGCCTTGCAGAGCTGCACAGATCCCTTGGGACAGTTCTGGGTTTGTGGGTAGATGGTGCCATTGCTGTGTGCATCTTTCTCATCTAAACCAGCAACAGTGCCCCTGCAAACGCAAAATCCGTGACTGTTTTCCAGCCAAAAAGAAATAGTGATGCAATGTGTCTCATTCTTATGTTCTGTTATGCCAGACTGGTAATAATGTTTGAAGGTAACAGCCAAAATCTCTTTCCAATTCAAAGTCAGGACCCAACTTGGGTAAACACTACTGCTCAGAAAGTTTGTGAACTCTTGAATTTTTAACCCAATTAAGGTGCTTCCATTTGTCTGCACTCCTTCAACAGCTTGTATTATTCCACTATTCCTTGTATTATAAGGAAACAGCATGGAGCAATTGTTTTCCCAGAGGTTTTGTACTCCAAACAGGTAACAAGGAATAAAGAAATTATTTTCCACAGATTCCTAAGGGAACACTGATCTTTGCATTAAGTGACTTTACCAAATGAATAAAGGGGCAGGGGAAGGTCAGGAGGAAGTTACTTTTGTGAGACAAATTAAACAGATCTAACTTTGTTCCTTAATTCCCATATCAATTATTCTTGAACACTTAAGCAATTACTTTGCTGCAGCACAGAACACCAAACCAGTGCATATTAAGTGTGTATTAGATCATAACCAAAGAAAATGAACTTGAGGTGCTTGCTATGCATTTGGATCACTGCCTGTAGTTAAGGCTGCCTGACAAATTCCATTAAAAGATCTTTTTTTCACCTTTCAGAGGAAACAAGTTCAGGATGCAATTTCTCTTGCCAAAGGTGCCCTTAGGCTGATTTTTCTCTCCCCCCCCCCCTTTTTTTTTGGTTTTTTTTTTTTTTTTTGGTTTTTTTTTTTTTGGTTTTTTTTTTTTTGAGAAAGTTTTAGCTAAGAATAGTTGTTACATTTCTGTGAACAAAGGGGAAGGTAAAACATACTTTAATTTTGCCTCTGGGTGAAAAAAAAAAAAAATACATTTGGCAAACTGCTATACCACAACAAGAGACTTGAAAATTAGGCTGGTTCCTCCACTGTCAAAAGCACACCTTTTATTTACCTGGTGACCATTGATTTTTTTAATTAAGTCAATATGTGCTCATAAAGGACTTGTTAGAATTTGGAAGATGAAGTGCTTGAAGAGCCCATCTGCCCTAAGCTTAGCCCACTCTTTAATCTGGCAGATAAATGCACATGCGGTTCCACAGAGTAACTGAGTGCTGTTATCTTGGCTGTGATGGCTGAGCAGAATTTCCCTGCAATTTGTTTCAGCTCACAGCTGGATACGACTGAGGGAGAAAGCTCAGAAATTCTGAGAAAGGAGATCTGTGTTCTTTACTGCCGGTGATGCCCGTGCTGTACAGAAGGAGAAGGAAAATTCAAGCACACATGGGGAATTAGGGATGTTGTGCAGGAAATTTATGAAAAAGAAAGAAAAGAGAAAAAAGAAAAGCTGATGTGCGGCTAGGACAGGAATTCACTCCTGTGTAGAACTGATATGGCTTTTCCTGATGTGTTCATGTGTTATGCACAACAGGACACAGGAGGATCCCAAAGGCATGTTCCATCCAAATACTCGATTGCAATGTTAACACTTGTTCAGTAAATTGCTTGGCTTTATCCTTCTTCAGCACAAAAAAAAAAAAAAAAATTATCTTCAAACAAAAATTCAGATGCTGACAATGTCTAAGAAAATCTTCTTGTATGTTTAGTTCTGAGTACAGAATAGAAATAAATGCATTCTCAGGATCAACCATTTACAGAACTATCTGGGGGGTTATTTCCAGCAGAAATGTAAATTCCATAATTTAACTTTCCTGTTAGCCAACTCATTGCTTGTTCTTGCTGGACCAGTTGAATGGATGGCTCTTCCGAGACACTCAGTAGTTCCATGGTAAGAGTTTTTAAGCTACACAACAGGCCCTAACCAAAAGAGCTGTCTTAAATAACAATAATTCATAAAATCTCAGTGCCTGTGGTGCAGGATCAGCTGCATCCCAAAGTGGTAAGAATCAGGGGATAGAATTGCAAATTGTGATTCAGGGAGATCAATAAACTACAAAGGAAAATCCAGAGTTACCTGAACCTCTTCAGCAGTTTTGTTATTAGTCCATGGGGATGTTTTCTCTCCCCAGAACTTGGCCACTTTCCTACCATTTTTCTTTAAAATTCCAATCTGCCCTTCTCCTAAAGAGTTGATGTACAACAGCATTTTCTCATTCTCAAGCCACATCTGTCCTTGAAAACAATGCTCACTGAAATCACTCTGTTTTGTCTTGCAGTAGGATAACTTTCTTTTTTCTATTTTTTGACCTGCTCTGCAGATGTGGAGTAAAATTCATTATGGATGTTGACATTTTCCTTCCAGTTCCATATTCACAAATAAACATTTCATTACAGTCAGTATGAAATACCTTGCAAAAGGTGATTTTACATGATCAGATGCAGCTCATTCATGTTGGAGGGTAAAGCAGGCTGATGATGGAAATGTGGGTCTGTTGTTTTGAGGTAACACCATATTGGAGCTGAACCACACAGATTGCCATCTGATTAATAGGCCCTCCCACCCAGAGCTGCTCAGATAAAATAGATGGCAGATTTTTGTTATTTTGGGCACACATTTCTCCACATGACAAGGCTGTGTCAGCCAGCACAGTGTGTGCTCACACACACTGTTTACATTACTTGATCCACGCTACCTGTCTAGGTTTCCAAAACGAAATTTTTTCCTTTACTGATGGCAACAATGTGTATGAACGTAGAGGAAGCTTTTATTAATTAGATTTCAGGACCTTCTTGTTATTTTTCATGTGTTTAAACCAGCAGCTTATGCTATGCATATCCCAGTTTGTCCCATCCTCATATTCAAAAGCTCCAGAGCACAACACCCAGTGTAATAACAAGATTTCTTTTCTCTTGTTGCTTTGCCCTGAGTTTTAAAATTCATGTCTGTACTTTCAAACACCCATTTTAACCATTTACTGCAAACACACATACGCAACTGTGTGAAATCTCCACGAAATTGCCTGGCAAAACCCAACTAGGCACTTCCCTGGATTACATGGCTGTGCTGCAGCCAGCTGCTCCAGGCTAGATGTACATCCAAGGGGCACTGCTTTAAATTTCAAAGCCCTCATACAGCTTTCCCTGAAACTGCTTAATGCAGCCAACCAGCTACAGACCCAGGAAATGCTGTCAGCTGCTACTCACTGTAAATCCTCCCCTCAGCATCCTTTCTGCTTTTTGCTACTTCTGGACAACTCCACACTCATCCATCCTAACTTAAAGAAACGTATCTGAAAAACTGGCTTGACTATAGCAGCATCTCTTATGCTTTTGTCAGTTTGTATGCATCACAAAGGACAGAAAACACCAGTGATGCTGAGCAGGAACAACAATGGATCAATCCTTTGATTGATCACTACTTATTCTCCTAGAATAGGAGAATATTAGGGTTTCTAATTATTCTCCTAGAAAGATAGACCAGAATCCTGATGGTCACCTTTCCACCTTGGCCTTTGTAGGTTAGATTTTGGAGGCTGGTCACTTGCTGTGATTCCCAGGCTTCATCAAGGCTGTGTGCCACATAACACTCTCCTCTTAATTTAACAGGGAAATCAAGATATATGATGGCTAAATGGATGTTCGGTTGCTTTGTGTGGATGAGGCTTGGGTTCATCTTCCCTTAAGGCCACCACAAGAAATGCAGATAATTTTCACTTATGACAGCTTGTCATATCAGCCATTTTTAAGAGAATGGCTCATTGCTCCAATTTCTGCAGCAGATTTCAAGGTACATCATCTACTGCTGCCTCCTCCCACATGATGTACACTGTAATTCTGGGAGGATCACAGGGCTGTGGGAGCCAGTCTCCTGAGTGTTTAATGTCTGTAGTTTATATTTTTTATTCTCTTGACTCCAACCCAAGAACTGGAGAGGATATGTGCAGTTACTTGGATCTTCAGCAACATGAAAATTGTACCTCAAGTATTCCTTGGTGTTGATCTGGTCACTGCTGCTGAGCAGATGTGAAGTATCCCCCAGTACCCTTGATTTTCACCCACTGGTGAAATTTGGATATCCTCTGATTGTTCAGTTTATCCATTTTTGAGAAGAAGAAATTTCTGCTTTTTGAGAGCATATTTATCATTTTGTGGCTGAAGCACCATGGGAACTGAGATGAGCGATCAATAATGACAACACCTTTCCTTTTCCTTACCTCCAGTTCCAGTCACATTGTGCCATGCCTTGCTCTGGGGATGCAATCAGGAGCGTGATGGATCATTCTGTCTCTGAGGTGAGCAAGCCTCTGTGGTGCATCACCTCCAAAGAGGGGGAAAAATGCCAACTGCTATCAATCTCAGGCCTGGGATCCTTCTTCTTGAGGACAAAAAGCTGTTCCATTCATGGATAATAGATTTTTCCACAGCCGCCTTTCAGTTGCTGTCATCCAAGGAGATGAGGGTGGTCTAATACATATTTGACCTCTGGTGCAAGGAATGAATTCTGAATTTGCAGGTTTCATGGCTCATCCAAACCCTCCAGCCAAAATCTGAGCTCAAAAGTAAGGTCTGGTTTCAAAGTCCCATCTACTGATTCATCCACATGCCTAACTAATTCTCTGGCTCCTCTCAGGCATGTTTAGTCTTTTGTGCCTAGTTTTCATCTCTCACAGTTGTTAAATGTGTTAAAAACTTCTTGATGTGAAATCCACATCCCTCCTTGGCTTGCATTTCCAGACCACAGAGTCTGCAACCAGACCCTGCAGCCCGAGGCTGTTGCTTGTTGGAACTCAGGATTTACCTAAAAGGTGCAGATCCTCAAACGCCAGGGGTGTGATGCTATTCCTGCCACATGAACTGTCCTGTTCAGCCTCCAGCTGCACAACTGAGACAATCAGAAGCCACCCTGGCAGTGTTTTACCCTGACATGCCAAGCCAGCCTTAGCCCATCTGACAGGGAATCACCACAGGGACAGGCACAAGGATCTCTTCCAGTCGTGGGTGATGTCTGCTTGCCAGCATCTCTCACTTGTTCAGGGCCTGTGGGCAGGGAATCAGGGCAGGACAGCTTTGCTCAGTGCTCTCTGGAATCCTTCATTTACAAGCTATGGAATTATAGCAGGGCTCTTTTCTCTTGCATATTTTCGATTACTTTCTCGGCCAATTTTGTCTCAGATTATCTCCATGGTTCTTTCTTTTAAGTTTAACTTGGCCAGAAAAAGTATAATAGTGGTTTTTCACCTTCCTAAAGGGTTTAACAGACCTTTAGTGTTTAAGGGATTTTGCTCATATATATATACACACAGAATATATATACATACACAAACCTCTTCCATATTTTACAGGATTATTGCCTTTAATTTACTTGTTTAAAGTTATTGGATTCATAGGAATATTCTCCTTACTGCCCATTTCTTCACCCAGTGGCAGTCCAGGTTTCACTTTGTCGTGGCCAGCTCCCTTTTCTTGCTGGTGGTGGAGAAGAGTTCCCATAGGAAAACTGAGATATCAGAAGTAGGATGGAGAACCACGAGTCTTCAGTCTGGCTATCCTGGTGCCCAGTCATGGAGAACATTCATTTTTCTGAGCTTTCTAATTTTTGTTTTTCTGGCCCTCTATCTTGCACTCCTAAATGTCTTTCTGATGGGTCACTTCTATTTTGGCATCCTTTGCTATGCAAAAACATGCAAACTAGCTTATTCTGAGCAGATGAGTTATGGCTGACATCCAAAAGAGATCAGAACACTTCAAGTCATGGCATAACATTGTAAGCCCTGCACAAACATGAGATTTGAGTATTTTGAATGGCACAAAACAAGATCTGGTCGGATAAACAAAGACAGAGAAAGTGAAAGACAGGCAGAGACCTAGGTGGCAATGTTTCCTTCTATAGAGGGAATTTTAAACAAGAGCCTTTGACTAATGTTTCCAGAGATGAGACTGGTTGAATGCCAAAACACAGTTTTCATAACCTTTAAACCTGAACTATGAAATTGTTGCATGAATCAAAAGAAAAAACAGTGACAGGTATGAACAAAGGAAATCTGTCAATCATGTGGAAAGGGGAAAGATTTATGCTGCAAGTAAGACAGCAAAAGGAGTTGGGGAAATTAGAATGAAGGAAAAAAACCCAGTAACATTGAAATTAAACTATTTCCCCAGGTTGAAAAGAAATTTCAGTTATAATTAAAAAGCCTACACGCATGTGACTTGCTGTCATCTAGAAACAATTATAATCCTGCAGTGGCTGAGAAAACAGATGCAGTCCCTCTGAAAAGCTAAATTAAACCCAGTTCTCTCTCCCCTTTGATAAGGCATCCCAAAGTGAGCCAGAGCACAGCTATTACACACTAATTAGTGAGACAAGGCACAGCCTCACTTTACCAAGGAACCAAGCGGGCACTCAGCTGCAGCCCTGTCCTTCCTCCTGTCTGTCTGTCCCTCCAGCTTTGCAGGGCTCCAGCAGAGTCATGCAACGGGGCACCAGCAGCCACGGTGGTCTGAAGGGTCACATTTCATAGGGAGAAGCAGTGTCTTTATATATCTTTATACATCTGAAAAAACTGAGCCAACTTCAGGCTCTTTAATCTTTCCCAAAGGCTTGCCTAACATCTTGTCCTTTTTCCCAGCTATGCCTGTTACTTTAATAAAAGATTTGGTCCCTTCGCACAGCCTTAACATCAGAGACAGGACAGTCTGAGACCATTCACTTTTTGCTTAATCCATGGGGTAAAAGCAATTATTCTACAATTTTAGGAACTGATATGACAGGAGGAAAAGAGCCAAACTGCCACTCCACATACACTGCATTTCAAATGTAAATGTCTTGCTGAGCTCTGGCAATATTAAAATAGCCTCTTGGCTGTCAGAGGCTGCCCACAGGACTATCATTCTCTAGCACAGAGTGAAAGTGAAACGAGATAACCCTGTGATGGGAACTGGGGCCTGAAGTCATTTCTCTTACACCATAAAGCTGCTGAAAAGATTAGTAATTGGAAACTGCTCTTAGAGGGGTCTAATAGGATTCACCTCTCTAACCAGTGAGGTAGCTGGTAGGGTTACCTCTGAGGTCATTAATTAGTCACTACTTTAAATGAGCCTCTTTCCCTGTAACTTTATCCCTCTAAACTTTGTAACTTCAGTGCAGTCTCCATTCCAGGCATATGGTTTTCCCTCAATGAGACTGTTAGCATGGTAATTCCCCCCTTGCCAACAGCAATCAAGAAGTAATAAAACAATCTGGAATCTTTATTCATGCATTAGATTTTCCTATCCAATAGATATATTTACATCTTAAATGTAGATTATTAAAAAGCTGATGATTTTAGTACTCTGTCAAATTTAGTGAAGAACACAGTGTGTTTACTTCTAAGGCTCATCTCTGCTTTTCTTTTTTTCCAGAGGCTTAGAAAGACAGAGTCTCCTAATGAACCTTTGTTAATATGCACATTTATATGATCTGATTGGCCCCTGCAGCAGCTTAGGAAAACCTGTGAAAAGGCAGCTGACAGAGTTACCAAAACCCCCCGCTAATTGGAATTATTAATTGTTTATAGATGCATTTACCAGAAAGAGAAGAAATAAAAGCCAGTGACAGAAAACCATTCAATTTTTCCAGCAAGACAGTCAGCTAGCAAAATGGGAGTGAGAACATGGAACATGTCACTGTTAAATGGCATATAATCAAGTTTAATTATGTGTCTCTTTGTTAATATGAGTCCTACAGGTAAGATCAAAGTCTGTAACTTCGAGATCTGCTGTCTGCTCCAGGAGCCCTTTCTGCCACAGGTAGCAGAGCACCTGCAGAGGCTGCAGCCCAGTCAGACACCACAGCACATGGCTGGTGCCAGGGGTGTTTTAGCTTGTGCTAGACCCACCTTTGAGTGCTTTGCTGACCTGGCTAGGGGTCACTGGAAAGGAGCTGGCACAGACTCAGAGCCAGCAGTGCAGCTGGGAACTGCATCCCGGGCTGGAAAACTCCTTCAGTAAATTGCCCTTCCCTCCACTGTCAGCCCTTGCTACCCAAAGCACAGGATGATCAATTTCTGCATGAAAAAGGAAAAGCTGATGAAGAAATACACAGAAGAATTGTAAAAAGCTTGGGTATTCTCTTGTGGAGCAGGGCACTTGGGCTCCAGCTGGATCCAGAGGATAGACAGGAGATGCTCTGAACTGCCACACTGGGATGAGATTGAGGACTGAGAGGAAGCCTCTGCCCCCTGGAAGGGCTGCCTGAGGGAAGGATTGAGTGTTTTGCATTGCTTTTGAACAGGGGGACCCAAACTTGAGCTTGCTAAGGGCGATTTGCCAAGAGCCCGAGGGCTGCCCCTGCTCTGTATAGGCATTTGCATTAAGTGGTTTTTGTTGGGATTTCTGGGGTTTGGGGCTTGTTTCGAATTCTTGGAAATGCTCTTGGTATGTCGGCATGGCTTTATGTGACAAACACTCTCAGCAGAACTCATACATCTGACCCTGAGAGGAAAAAACACCAGCATTCTCATCCAGTGCCTGCTCTGGTTCAGCTCTCCTCAGGGAGAAAAGCCTTTGTGTACCCAAAAGGGGGAACCTTCTGGTCTCTAGCACTCATTCTCATGGGGGATTTCTCCCTACCATGTGCTAGAAATACAATGGAGCAGAGAGGAACCAGTCTGAAAGGTTCCTGAGGGTGTGGAAGAAAACTTACACAGCTGGAGAGGAGTCAGCTGGGCAAGGTGTCCCTTAGACCTGTTTGGGAACACAGAGGGGATTGTGGGTGATGTGATGGCTGGAAGCCACCTCTGGCTTCCAAAGATCATGAAATGATAATTTTTGGTTCAGCAGAGGACAGCAGAAACAGCCTGTCTGATATGAGAGCTTTGGCTTCCACTCAGAAAAAATATTGAGGGTTTAAGAGCTTTGGAGGAAGGGGCAAGCAACATAGGAGAAGCAAAGGACATTGTGAGGCTGGGCAGAAGGAAAGTTAGAAGGGTTAATTCCCTTAAATCCAACTTCAACTTAATCTGGTTACTGTCATAAAAGACAATAAAAATGTTTCTACAAATACATTCACAGCAAAAGAAAGACTAATGAGAAGCTCCATCTTTTACACATGTGGAGGGAAACATAGTAAAGACATAAAAAAGGATGAAGAAGAGGTTGAGGTATTTATTAGTGCCTTCTTTGCCTCAGTCTTTAGTGGCAAGACCAGAGATGCTCCCCAGTGTTTAGTACTGGGGCAGGTCCTCATTAATAACTTCATCAATGGTCTTGATGAAGGAATCAAATACATGCTCAGGAAGGTGATGCAGCACACCCTGGAATGGTAAACCCTGGTCTCCAAATTTATGGCAAAGCTTGTGGGACCGAGGAGATGTTGAGATATCATGGCCAGGGAAGAGGTCACAGCCTGACAGAGTTCAGGAGGTGTTTGGAAAATACTTTTGGGCACATGGTGTGAATCTTGGGGATGGTGCTGTGCAGGGCCAGGGGTTGGACTTGATGATCCTTGAAGGTCCCTTCCCATTCAGCTTATTCTGGTTTTTTGTGATTTCAGGTGTTTTGTCTGTTTCTAGCCTGTATATTTTGAATGCTTTTGTGCCTTAAAGGAAGAAGAATGCTTCTCAGTATTTCCACGCTCCTTAGAAATGTCCCAGCATATAAATCAGCTGTTCTGGCTGTTTGCTGGAGATAGGACTTGTCTATTTCCCTTTATTTGTTTTATCTTCCAGAAGAGATGATTAGAAACTGCTTGTTGATTGAATGTTTAGATGAACAGCTTTCTCCTCACTATGTAATACAGGGAGCAGTTCAGGAAAATTGCCTCATGAACTTTAAATACTGGGCAAAATATGATGTTATGTCTGCAGGATTCATTGGAGTGTGATAAGCACACTGTAGGAAGTCCCATATCGCTGAGATCTACTCAGGCTCTGCTGAAGTCAAAATAAGCCTTCATTTCCAGTTCCTTACTGCAACTGGGCATTTTCAGGCCTGCAAGGTAATGGCAAGTGTGACTGAGTGGGCAGGAAATAGGGCTGGGGAGAGCCATTGCACTTCATTCTCAGTTCTGCTGTGGATTTATTCTATGCATTTGAAAAGGCTCCTGTAATCCTTGAAAATTGTCACCTCCATAAAAACCACCCATCTTCCCTCAGGTTCCTGCAGCTTCTGGTAGAGAGTATAAAGGACTTTCTGCATGGCAAGGACCCTTTCCTGCAAAGGATGAGTGAGGCAAAAGGACATTTCTGGGTGAGGTGTTGGCACTGGAGAGCTTGGCAGAAATGGGAATGAGGGGAAATGTGACCTGGCAAACTTCAGAGACAAACCACATCCTTGCCTCTCAAGCAGTACTGGAAATTCTCCCTCCCTTTAAGCTGCAGCCCAAAGGCATTGTGGTTTTCTTGTGTGTGGCCAGAGGAAGAGGTTTGAACAAGGCAAGGCTTCAGTGCACAAACCATAAAATCTCAGTAGCCACCCAAATAAAAAGTGGAAATGAGCAAATGAAGGAAAATCCACCACTGTGCATATTTCAATGTCATGTTTAGGGCCCTTTCATACTTGAAGGAAAGCAGGAGGATGACTAATGGCGAGTAAAGACTTGAGGCTGGCAACACTAAGACCTTTTGTTTGTTTAGGAAATGAATTTCAAAGTCATCCTCCCTCCACTGCTTTTGCACAGTGGTATGTCCAGGCTGCAATCTGCCCCAGCTGTGACACACAGGAGCCCTGTGGATTGTCTGACCTCGCCTGAGGAGAACCTCAGAGTGCAGGGCAGTAGGGCACAGCTGCCTGAGGAGGCTCCTGTGGCCAGAGCAGCTCCACCATCCCTGCCAGGAGGATGAGCTGATGGCACCTCCAGCAGCAGATGATGTCTCTGCTGAGCAGAGCCGTGACGGTGTTCACAGGGGTCTGAGGAAGAGGGAAGAGCCGAGGATTTGACTCTATGTTTTAGAAGGCTTGATTTATAATTTTATCATATATATTACATTAAAACTATACTAAAAGAATAGAAGAAAAGATTTCATCAGAAGGCTAGCTAAGAATAGAATAGGAAGGAATGATAACTAAGGTTAGTGGCTTGGACTTTCTGTTTGAGCCAGCTGACTGTGATTGGCCATTAATTAGAAACAACCACATGGGCCAATCACAGATGCACCTGTTGCATTCCACAGCAGCAGATAATCAATGTTTACATTTTGTTCCTGAGGCCTCCAGCTTCTCAGGAGGAAAAATCCTAAGGAAAGGATTTTTCATGAAAGATGTCTGTGACAGAGACCTGCAGGCTGTGGGTCAGGAATTTGTGCCTTTCTGATTTTTGTGGAGGCTGTGAATGTTGCACACTCAAATCATGACTGAATTCCAGGCTCAAAACTCTGCTGAAGTGACCTCACCAAACAGTGCCAGCCATAATTGTGGGGTTTATGCTGCAGGTGGTCATCCAGTGGGAGCAGATCTGAAAGTCCTGCTTTCATTTTGAGTTGGATGATCTTACAGATTGTTTCAATGCAGGCTTGGGTTCAGCTCTTCTTATATTAAACCATAATCTTTTCATCTTTCCCAAATGTGATGCTTTGGTTGTTGCGGTTCTTGTGACTCAAAACAAGTAGAACAAAAATGCATTACACACAGCCCCAGGGGAAGGCACTGAGACCCCCCCTCATTCTGCAAACCCCCCAGAAACTCTTCAGTCTGACAGTGCTCCCTGGGTATATTCAAGGCCAGATATATTAGAAATTAAATCTCTCTCCTTACATCAGCGATCCTATAGAAATGCACAGCTAAAACTATTTTGACTGCAGTTTCAGGAAGTCTGGGATTCAGACTGGGTCTAAAAAAGGATTCAACATCTGGCATGAGAACATACAGACGAGGAAATGCATCTTTGACATGTATATCCATTGTGTGTACATCTCTTCTAAAAGGCTATTTTACAACTGTCTTGGAATGAAAGTGCTGGGGCAGCCCAGAGATGGTCACCAGCAGCTCTAGAGGCCACAAAACTCATGTTCCTGGCACATGTGGCCAGTCTAGTTCTCTCCTCTCTGCTGGCACAAAACTGGTGTGCATGAAGCAAGGCATTGCACATAGACAAAAATGACACCATGAGTCTGAAAATCTGGGGCTAACATAATTTTGGATTATTTTACCAGTGAGTGTTTTTTTTTGTGGGTTTTGGGGGTTTTTGTTTGTTTTGCTTTTTAGTTTGTCTGTTTGGGGTTTTTTGTTGTTGGTGTTGGTTTTTTGTTGTTGTTTTTTTAGTTGACTTTACTAGAGATCAGATGGGCCTGAGAGATCTTTGTGAACTTCCATCATTCATGGCTTTTCAACCCTTGGAAGTCTGCCTTCATCACACTGTTGTTGTCTGAGGTGTTCCTCTCTGAGGAGTTATTCCATCTGAAGGCAGATGTCCCAGTCCATCTCTCAGACTCACACAGCTCTGGTGCAGGTGGGATGGGGCTGTCTGGGGGTTGCAAGGGAAGATATAATTATTTCAGGTGAATTCCATGAACCCATTCTCAGCAATAAGCCTTCCTGTGCAAGCTACACATATATTCAGCTTTAAAACTACAAGCAGGGATCACCTGTCTATAGCTTCTCCAGCCCTAGAGAGGTTTAAAAACCCATCTTGGTTAACTCAAGACAGAGGCTGATAAGGACAGGAACTCACTTAGCCTGTTGTTTTCACTGAGTGTAATGATGCCTGTGACTCCTGCAAACTTGCCATTCCTTGTTTTTTAGCTCCTTAAAATAACTATTACCTCATCAGATTACCTGCCAGATCCCTTCCTTATCTGGCACAGGGTCTCTTTTGCTCTTCACCTCCCTCTGTCTGAACTGGGAGCTGCCTGCCGGTCTTTCTCACTGATAAAAACATCCTTATCTTTATTGGCGTGCCTTGTTTTCCTAGACAAACTGGGGCCTACACCCCTACAGATAAGTCCATGTCTTGTTTACTGCTTCCCATCTATTCCTTTCCTGCAAGTGTCCTGGTCATCCCAGCTGGCTCTTCTGTGCCTACCTGGCTCTTGGCAGTGTGGAACAGGATTTAGCCTTAACAACACACATCCTATCAGGCTCTAAATCCTATCAAGGATAATATTCCATCTACAACCACAATATGCCATTAAGCACACAATTACAGGTTGTCTTCTTTGCGAATTAGCAATGCAACACCATGGTCTGTGTGTAAATCAGCAGCAGATTTATTAGCCACCCACCTTGCCTTAGATTGTAATGACTCTGATCTCATTGTTGGAAGCCCAAAAGGATAAATCACAGATGTCTTGCAGGTTGTGACTTCAGGTTTTCACTGCATTTAGGGGGTGAAACAGATTTATGAATACTTCAGCAAGGCAGATTAAAAGCTGGAATTCATTGGCAGTAAGTGCTGGTCTGTTGTATAAGGCTGTAATGATCATTGGTATTGATTAGGGAGCTGCACAGTATCTGTATTCTTTCCCATATGTTTTAGCAGAAATATACAGTACATCTCTATAAATATACTATGATATCTTTCTCATCATATTAATAATACATTAGATTCCGAGAATGAACATTTACTGCACTTTACTAGGTAAGTGCCTGCAGATTTTAAGCCTCTCAATTTGAGAGCGGGGATGATTGACTCCTGGAAGAAACAACATATGGTTTATTGCAGTAAAGCATAACACTGTGGGTTGCTATTGGGAGGAACTTTTCAACCCTTTAAATTGTATGCTAGAGGAGCTGCTTTGAATCCCTCACCCCATTTAAAGAGAAACTGATGTCTGATTTATTATCTGGCATCTGCACGCACAATGTCAATCACAAAGTCCACCAGTGAGAAAAGCTTGTTCCTACCCTAAACTGCTTTAGTATACTCATTATTTCCTCTAATGTAGTCAAAACATTCTACAGTCCCCACAATCTCAGATTCAAACACCCCTTCAGAAATAATAGTTTCCTCACCAAAACTTAAAGTTGTCACCCAGTCAAAGAATCCAGGAAAATCAATGAAAAGTGACAATGAGAGCCTTCACAATCAGACCCCAGTGTGAGGGACAGACTGCCTGGTGGGAACATCATTCCCTCCAAGTGCAACAAGAGATGTTTCAGGGTCTCCTGCAAGAATGAAGCAGTGGAATGGCTCCAGCTTTCCTCTATCTGAGTGATTTGAGGTCAGCATCGCTTCAGCAAGCACAAGCAGCACTGACTGCAGTCCTGTCACACTGTCCCAACATGGCTTTTAAGGAATGTCTGCATTTACCTTGTGCTTCCAACTCTGTCTTGCTGGCCTCTCAGTCCCAGCTTTAGAATAGAGACTTTTATGGTAGCTGGCAGACTGGTAAAGAAAATTATATTATGGCTCGGAATGTTTTCAAATACTTTTGACCAGAAAGAGATCCCTCAGGAAGAAGTTATGTTTGCTTTGAAGTGTATTATTCAGCACCATAATTCTTTCCTTTCCCCATCTCTGAACAAGAAAAGGGTAGGCACTGTGGTGTAGTATTCTGAACACATCTGAAAAATCTTCTCACCATCACAATCCTAAATGATTAAATGGTATTCTTCCCAAGTGGATATGTGAGATTTTAACTACTCAAGAGATGGAAACCCTAATCCCAGTAAAAGTGAAAGGAAGTAGAGTGAGAAGATTCATGACTGTTAATAGTGCTTGTGTGGGCAGTCATTCAGCTTTCATTGATAGAGCTGAATCAACCTTGTGAAGCCATCTTTTGTTGCTAAATCAGAGTAACCTTTTCATGTTATTGCCACCTTCAATGTGCTTGTGACATTTACATAGTGGCTGTACCCCATATGCATTTTCTGTTTAATATTCTCTTGTCACAGTGTCACTCAGGGGGTGGGAGGGTGGAGAGGTGATCAGTCACATGCTCACCCATGGTATTGGGGTGAGGAGAACAGTCTGGCAGTATTTTGTACAGCATTGAGATCCTGGCTGGTGCTGCCCTGACAGGGAGAAAAGCAGCTCTAGGCTTGGACTCCGGTTCTGCAAATTCTTGTCACAGATGCAGAGAACAGGGCTGGTAAAACTCACCCAGTGAATCCCCCTGCCTCAGGACAGGGATAATTGCACCTCAGTCACTTCTGATAGCTGTTTGTCTCATCCACCCTTAAAGACATCCAGTGCTGGAGACTACACAATCTTGTCAGACAATCTCTTGTGTGCCTCACAGTCCTTGCCACTGAAAACATTATATTATCTACTAGACATTTCCCAGGGGATGGTTTCTTCCAGTCTTTATCTTTCATTCAGGACATGGGTCAGGGTTGAGAAGTTCATCCCAAAATGTTCATTCCCAAATATTCTGTGTGCTGTTCTGCTGCACCTTGGTGAAGCTGCACATATGCTGCTCATTCTGTGAACTCTCACCGACATCACAGGAAGAGCAACAGCCCACTCTGTGAGCAGAGCCTCTGGTCTCTTCCAAACATTGCACAAATGAGCCTTGAAGAACTAGAAAAATTAGCAGGCTGGGATTATTTCTACAGTGTCCCTTGCTAAGCATGGCAAACCAGGCTCCTCCTCACTCTTCTGTGTCTGGCACCAGATCCCTTTTCCTCAGGATGGCAGTTCCACCTCACCAAGAGGCTGCAGTTGCTCTTCTGTATTGTTCCTGCTCTGCACAAACCTTTTCTGCCAAGAGTACATCTTTGACCTCACACAGTTCTGCAGTTCTCCCATGTGAAGCTACCTGACAGCTCTGCTGACTGTGTTCTAAGGTTTTGGCTGGAGGAAAGTTATAGTGCCCCTAATTCTCTCTTGAACTAAGGCTCAGGCTCATGCATGAATAGAGGGATAAACCACACTGGGACATGTGAGCACAACTGAGGGGGATTGAGAGGATGACACGCTAAGAGCAGGTCGTTTGCTCAGTATGCAAAATGCTGCAAACATTAAATTGTATCTGCAGTTGTGGATAATTCAGCCTCTTTATGCTCAGCACGGGAGGAACACCAGTTTTTCTTGCTGTAAGACATTGTTCCACATTTGTAAGTCAATGACTGTTTGACCCTTCAGTTGTCAGAAGACAGGAAAATAGCCTTGGAAGCTTGACAAGACATAAATACCTTCCTCTTTGTCCAGAATTACTAGGATTATATGCAGGGTTGTGCAGGAAGGATTATCACATGAATGGCTCTGAATTTTGCTGGCTCCATGTGCAATTCTGTCATTTCTCTTCCTGGAATAGAACTGAAATTCTTACAAAAGTGTCAAGAGTTTAGAGGTCATAATAAGCAACTGAAAGGTAAAAATCATTTAAAGCCTGTTTCAAAATGCCATGGATGTCATATGACTCAAAAAAATCCTCTTCTATTTTCGTTTCCCAGCAGAGGGGAGGGGGGTATTAAATTATGTAAATCAATCACAAATTGCTTAACCTTTCCATGAGTGCAGTGTAACTGGGGAGGGTTAAATAAGCCCATTATCAGCCACAGAGCAGTAAGCTCTTTTGGGGAGCTCCAGTTGATTCTGCTCACCCCCTCCAGTGCTGCTGTGGAAATTGCTGTTTGGGAACTGCGTCTTTCTCAGCTCAGCTCTTCTCATCCCAGGGCTAAACATCCAAAATGCTTCAAAGACAGCAGTGTGGAAAGCACCATATTTCCAGATTCTGTCGCTGCGTTAGTGATAACTGATGACAGCCAATAAAATCAAATAAGTACATGTGCAAATGGTAATGGAGGAAAATAAAACTAAATAATGCCTTAGCAGGCCCTGATTACCTTGATTTTAGCTTGCTGTCACGCTAGTTTGTCCTCATTGGGGAAAAGACATGAAGTTCTACAATCTCTTCAGCAGAAAAGATAGGCATGAAGGGGTTTTCACAGGTAATTATTTACAAATTCTCTGCAACCATGCTGCCTCTGTTGTTTTTATTAACCTAATAAAATATATTATCTGGAGAAAAGCTTGGTGCATATAGCAGTTAAATTTATATGTGTTATTCTAGTATGACAAATATTTTGTTATAGTTTGCTAGCAATTATTCAGAATAACACAAACAGCTTGGTATGATTGTAGCCTTGCGAATTGACATTTGAAATATTTATAAGTACAGCCATCCCGCCATATGGGCCCTCCTTGGAGTTATCAGTCACTGCTTCTGCAGCTCCACATCCTCGCTCTGCCTGCTTCTGCAGCTCCACGGAGCAGAGTCCTGGGCTGCACAGCATTGCCATCCCTCAGCCACAGCTGCCAGCCCTGGCAGAGGGGATGGAGGCTGGTGGAGCGTGCTGCAAACAGAACCGTGTAACACCACGTGCTGGGTGCAGCACAACGGATCCCTCTGGAAGTGAGCTCTAAATACAAAAACACCCCTCACTGATTGTTCACTTCTGAATGGTGTCATTATAGATCGAGGAAATGGAGGGATCTCTCCTTGGCCTACTGGTTTGCAGGGTGTCTCCTCATCATGTAATGGCACAGACACATTTTCTGAAAAATCCTTTCCTTAGGATTTTTCCTCCTGACAAGCTGAGAGGCCTCAGGAACAAAATGTAAACAATGATTATCTGCTGCTGTGGAATGCAACAGGTGCATCTGTGATTGGTCTCATGCAGTTGTTTCTAATTAATGGCCAATCACAGTCAGCTGGCTTGGACTCTCTTTCCGAGACAGAAGCTTTTGTTATCATTCCTTCCTTTTCTATTCTCAGCTAGCCTTCTGATGAAATCCTTTCTTCTATTCTTTTAGTATAGTTTTAATGTAATATATATCATAAAATAATAAATCAAGCCTTCTGAAACATGGAGTCAGATCCTCATCTCTTCCCTCATTCTCAGACCCCTGTGAGCACCATCTCAATGTAAAATGCATGTGATGGCCTGGCTAGCAAAAGCAGGACATGTCACAGCTTTTTCCCCTAAAATGAATCTTTCCTCTCTCACATCCAATAGCTTATGAACAAGTAGCTGGTATTTACCCTTTTAACAGAGACTCACATCTGTGCAAAACTCTTACTGCCCTCACTGAAATTCCACTCAAAGGGATGATGACAGGGAACGTCCCGAGCACAACCAGGCACTAAAACATGTAATGATGCATTCTTTCTTTGACCAATTAGTTGTATGTACTGAATCTCCTGCATCAAAGAATGAGGTGGAAATTCCTCCTGGTTAATTCATTAAAGTCTTGGTTTCAGTCCTGGGAATTTCAATCAAGTGCAAGGATCACTGGAAACTCAGGAGAAGAAAAAAAAGTTAAAAATATTTCTACACACATAAAGACTATTGCCATTTTAAAATTGTGTTAACTTAGCTGAGACTGGTGCATTTTTTGTGTGTGTAGAAAAAGAAATCCCAGAGGCTTCCCAGACCTGGTGTATCTACAAAAGAGACAAAATGTGTAGGAAAAGAATTTTTTCCAGCTCTTGGGAATTGCTGCAGCTAAACCAGGTGAACAGCTCAGAGAATTAAGCTCCCAAAAGTGCATTTTCTCCTCTGAATGCAAAGGACTTTACCAAGCAAGTGGCAACTTCATGTCTTCCTCCACCATGTCTGCGTGGTGTCCAAAAAAGCACAGAAAAAAAAAGGATCAGTGAAAGAGAGACAACTTCCTAAGTGAGACAAGGGAAGTAGATGAAAAATGCTTCTTTGTTTGACAACAAATTCTCCTCAAGGTGAGAGGCACAATGAAAGCCTGATCAAAATGTCTTCAGCCAGAGGGAGCAGACCTACCATGAGCCAGATCCTCTGTCCTTCTCTTTGCTCCCACTTTGCTGGTCACCTTACACTCAGTGTTCAAAATAGCCTTGGTGAAAAGTCTCCAAAAATTGCCCAAGAAGGGTCCCATTAGACCACAAAGGCCAGGAATGTTTGCTTTTCAGAATTCATCTTGAGACAAATAATTCAGAAAAGCTTCTGTTGTTATCTGTGGTTTTGGCCTTTGCCCATACTTTGTTAGATGCTTTTACAATTTCTCCACCTCTAATTAAACACAGGCTGAACTGAGGGCAGTGAAAGAAAGCAGAGAGGATCTTGTCTTCAGGGAGGCTCTCCAGTCTCTCTGGCTAAGCTACAAATCGGAAAGGCCCTGAGCATGTCTCCTGAAATAGAGGAGACAAATGAGAAATATGGGCTTTGTTCAGAATAAAAAGCAGATGAGGCTCAAAGGCACCAAGGCACAAAAGGATTAGGACACAGCACAGCCTTTCATTTGTCATGTGCAGCTCAGCTGGGACCCAAACAACACCTTCAATGCCTCCTGCTCTTTGTCTTAAAGGAAAATCCAGAGACTCCCTCCAATTCATACATAAAATGATGTTGACAGAGAGCCATGTTTGGAGACATAGTGGCTTTTTGTTCCAGATAATTAATCCCCTTGTACAGGCTGACTGCCACCAGAGAAAGGATAAATTGGGCCACGGTGCCTCTTCTGTCCAGGCAAAAGGATCCACTACTTGGATAGGATGCTGGAGGGTTAAGGATAGATGGCATGATGGGACAGGGAAAAGGTAAAATGGTGTTGGGTCTGGCTAAATTTCTTCTGTAAATGGCTCTGTTGTGCTGCTGTAAGTCAGAGAGGGTTGTTTGAGTTAAGAACTCCTTTTACAATTCCCCCTTGCTTTCCTAAATGAGTGCACGTGTCAGCCAGCCAGCAGCACCAGGGCTCTGCAAACACCAGGGAAGCTCCTGCATGGCTCAGACCCTCAGACTGCCCATTCTGCCCAGCTCCTGGACAATAAAGACTTCTGGTGCTCATTTCACTGGCCAGCCAGCGTGTTCTGTTCTGGTTACAGATGCACAAAGCATCTTAGTAAAGGAGCATCCCAGGAGGTAATTTTTATAGAAGTGAATCAATCAACAACCTCTAGAAAGATTTTAACCTGGTGTAAACCAGCATTTGCCCTGATGACAGAAAAGCAATTTCTTCCATTTTTATGTGCTGGGGATTGATCCCTTTAGTCAGTTATATTTTCATATCATACAACATGCACAGGAGTTCACAAAGCCTATATTTATTAATTGCTCCCCAGACTGTTTAGACAGAAAGGTCTTGATTTTCACCTTGGTTCTCTGCTGCAGGACTGGAGCACTCCCTAAGAAGCAGGTGAAATTCCAGTGGTGTAAAAGTGGTGGAAGCCAAAGCAGAATTGAGAATCAAGAACTCTCATTGATCATTGCTCACAGTGATCTTTCAGCTACCTTTATCAAATATTAAAAATAATGATTTATTTATATAGCACCAACTGAGAGCTAGGTGCAAGAGGATAGGCGTAAGTCCCAGAGAACTAACAAACTAAATAATAAATACATATCAATCTAGAATAATAAATAATAAATCCCATATTCCAGAGTCACTTCATTTTTTTTTCTTCAGAGATGTTTGCCCTCACTTTCTCTGATCAGCAGGAGGACTTGGTTAAAAAGACAAGATTAGAAATTAATCTCTTTGATGTTTACAAAGGCAATAGGGCTTTCACACCTTTCTAAGTGCAATCCAGCTGCAGGTAAAGAATTCTGCAGCTTGTGGAAGTGCTAATTAAAGCCAGTAATAACATAATTCACCTTCAACCCTGCTCTGAAACGCCCAGTGGTTTTTTGCCGGAAGGAGAGCTCTATCTCCAGGGCACTACTTTTGAGGAGCTCTCTTGTTTCAGGGATCTGCAATGTAGCAACCATACAGGCTAGAAAGAGAGGAAGCCAAGTTGTTTAAATCAATCCTTGTCATAGGATCCCACTGTTTATTGATATCCTGGAGGTGAAAGGTTAATGCTTTACTCAGGAAACCACTCATCCTCCAAAATACTATTATTGTTTATCTTGCTGAAATCTATTTTTATATTTCCCAAGACATTTTTATTTAATTTCTGTTCCAGGTTGTCTTAACTGTGTTTTCATAGTATCACTGTGCAGACTTAATCCTTTTCCAATCTGATACTGCAAGTTGTGATGGAAAATGCCAAGTGTCTGGTATTTTTTGAAATAGAAAGATTAGCAGAAAGAAAAATTATTAACTTGAGGCTACTTGTTTTATCCCAACATGAGTTATCAGGGGCTCCAATCAAGCACTGGAGTTGAAAGTAACAGATCAACTAGAATAAACATTTGTCCCCAGGAATAATATGTCTTGTCACTTTAGTAGCTTGGAACATGTTCTCATTTATCCAGCCATTTTCTTGCCAGAGCAATTATAAATGGCCAGTTTGAAATGAGATCTGTTTCCATTGATTTTATTCTCAACCTTTTTTTTTTTTTTAAAGTCTTTGTACTTTCTGGTTAATAAAAGAGCAAGGAAGTGAAAGGTACATAAATCTGCAGCGTACACAAATAGCATTTCATGTGCACAGCTTGGCCTGTGAAATTCAACATGAAAGAACTTCAGGTGGAATATTGACTACCTGGACTGTAAATAACTACTAACATGCATGATAATACCAGTAACTGGATGTGTTGCCTCACAACAGGATGGTGTCTGTGATGCAGATCCAGAAATAATTGTCATGTTCTCCTTTTCTCAGCATTTAGGATCTTCCTCTCCTCAGGGATGGAAATTGGTATTAGTTAATAGTTAATAGTTAATAAATTTGTGGTCTGATGCAGGTTAGCAAATACTACATACTCATTAACCTGGAATTAAAATAATATAGTGAAAGGAATCAGAGAACTTGAAGAACATGCTTTCTTAGTTAGGACTGACATAAATCATATGCTGTTAAAACCATAGAAAGTACCAAGGTCCAACTATAACCACTGAGAAGTTATGGAGAGACTTTCTTTGTATGACCATTTTTATATCATTGTCATAGCTGAAAAAAAATTGCTTCATTTTTCAATGCCTGCTGATTTCCCATGTACTAAAGTGGAGTCTGCAAATGTTGTTCTAATCAACTAGCAAAGCTCCTTCTCAATAGAACTGTTCATTCAACATGAAAAAACTCCTTGCACCCTGAGTGGTGTTTCTTCCCCATGGTTTAGAGGGAACACAGGATCTACTGCTTGACCTTGTCCCCATCAGGACAGCCAAGAGTGGCTTTACCACAACAAGGTACATTTCCACATTCAGCCCCAGAGACCTGCCAGACCTCCTGGGAAAGCCTGAGTACTCTGCAGTGTGTTTTGCCTGGACAGAACTATCTGGGAAACTCACAGCTCGGACCTCTTTTCATTCAGCACTTTCTTCTTCCTTAATCTGCTCACTCCTTGTTCTTTCCTCCTTCCCTTGTTGGGAAAGCCATGGTCTGCGTGCAGGGATGTCAGTACTCACCTTCCTGCACACAGTAAATCCTCTCAAAGCAGCCTGCAACATGTCCACCTTCCAACAGTGACAGCAGGCAAGGATGTCTTCAGTTTGGGTGCAAAAATGTGGAAGGGAAGGAAAATAAATTTTATTTGCCAAAGGGAAAATTTTGCCTTCAAGTCACTGGCCCTGAAATGAAGATTTATGGAGGGCAGGAATGAAGTGATTTAGTCCTTGAACCACATCCTGTTGGCCCCCAGGGTCCCAAAGGTGAGGGCCATTTTCTGGAACTCCAAGTTTTCCATTGGATGGCTTTGCTGACAGGCTATAGCATCCCATGGAAGCCATGCAGGCAATGGTTGGACCATTTTCCTACTGGCAAGTGCAGTCTTTGATGAGTTATTCATTAATTTCCACTGCTGAGAGTTGGCCATTAGCTCTCCTTTCCTGCAACGTTAGCAATTAAACTTTGCCATTCCTATTTGCATCTTCCCAGTGGTTCTCAGACACTTCCCACTGGGGGCAATTCTGTTGTGTGAGGCAGATTCGTGCTGCTGTGAATGCAAACCCCCATCCAAGGCAGACCTGGGAAAAACATCTGTTAAAATGAGAGATGCTTTCCATACTCGTGAGCTGCAAATCCTCCTGCTGCTCCTTCTTGCTCCCAGAGCCTGTGCCATGTTTTTCTCAGTTCAACCAAAGCTCTTGCACCTCTTCCTCCTGCTCATCCTCACATCTGGATGTGTGACACCTGGCCCCAGGTGCCTTCCCACAGAGCTGAGTGTCAGTAAGGCCAGGTTTAGCATATGCTGCTGGACACTCTCCTGGCAGAAATGGCCCTGCCAAAACCCACAGAGATCCTTTAAAGGAGGGTAGAAATTTTTACCTTGTTTGAGGCTCGATTTTAAATATCTTGTTCCTTTTGATTCTCATTCAGTGACATCTCACGGGCAGAAAGAAAATGCCTGCATCATTGATCCTTATTAGACACAAGATTTGCTCTCTGTCCTGAGTGAGGCTTCAATCTGCAAAACATTCAAATATTAATGGAATAGACAAGGAGGCAGAGACCCTGAGCTACATGCTTTGTCTGTGTTTTGGGAATTTCTCATTTAAGCCTTTCCTTATGAAAAATCCCAATCACTTTCCACTTCCTCCCTCCATCCACACTGCTGGTCTTTCTCATTTACTCCTAAATCTCTCAGTCGCATCACAACCTACCTCTCAGCATTTCTTTTCATTTCCAAATGGCAGCTCCAAAGGCAGGTTTCCAAATGTTGGATTATTTCAAGAAGGCAAACATGTGCACACATTTTCTCATTAGAGAACTAAAAAGGTAACGATCAGCTCCTAAATGCCACACACAGTTGCTGCTCCAATTCAAGCACAGCATGTAATACAAGAGGCTGTGGTAGGCTATAACATTATAAATGACACCCCATTGGTGATGGAGACAAATCAGATTATGTGTGAGTAGGTTATTGATTGTGCTTAGATTTCTTAATCTCTTAAATCAATGAAAGAATAGTAAATAGCAGAGACAATGTGTGCTTGGATAGCAAAGCATCTTTTAATACTTAGGTTTTAATGAGCATTTTTTAATGCTCAGTAATATCCTAACTGGAAAGATGCTTAGCCAGCTCAAAGTATAGGTTACTATTTATTACCAAGATGCCTCAGTCTAGATTTCCTCTCTGTTTATACCAGACATCAATTCTGATTTACCTCTTGTTGAGTTAATGAAAACATGTTATGCAGTTTTATTAAAGAAAATAAAGTCTTCAATTGACTGCCTCTGAAACAGTACAACAAATTCTGAGGAGATTAGCATAAGGATTAAACATACAGATTTTGTTGCAGGAGTTGTTTTCATGAATACATTCTTAATTGATTGTAGCAAAACAAATACGCACTTTGGTAATGCATGCTGAGTCTCCAATTCAGCATTATTTTAATTAAGTCTTTTGAATGATGAATTTCAGTAGAGCAGATGTTCTTGAGTATTCAGGTATATAAATACAACCAGTGTCAGCATCTGATAAGCCTACAATTTGAGAGTTTAAGCACATATGAAACTCGGCCAATTGTCAAGAGCTGAAAATGGAAGGAATTTGCTAAACCACTGCTTGCACCTGTTTTGAATTATGATGTTGTTTCCTCCACACTAACATTGGGGGAAAGAAGGGAAGAGTTTTGTGTGCAGTGCCAGAACACGGGGAAGGAGATGTGCTCACTCCCCATTTGTAGTTTCTCATTAACCAACTGTAGCAGCTGATCTTTGGGAAGAGGGAATTCCAGCAAATTTTAAGTACATTTAAAAAATGCCAAACCCTGTGATGAGGTGATTTTCAAGTTAAAATTGTGTCTCCTCACAAATAAATATATCTTCTGTATGCTAGGAAGTCATTTGTCTTTCAAATAAAATCTGCTTCAACAGAGAGTGTGTAATGAATTTAAAAATGTTTGATATCACCTTGAGCTTTAAATGAGACAATAAACATTATTGGTCATCAAAGTTTTTGGGTGTGTTCTCATTAAATTTTCACATAGGCTTTTAATTAATGAATACACTTCTGTGCATGGGGCTCCTGAGCCTTAGCTCCAGGCTGTTCAGAGCCATCACCCTTTTGCTGTGGGAAATAAGTTGATAAATGGGCTTGGCTTTCTTTGGTAACTTGACATTTTTATTGCTCTCTGCCTTTAAAGACATATAGGCAGAAAAACTCTCCCTGTTTGGAGCCGTTCCAGGCTTCCATGGAAAATCAGCAGAGTCTCTCAGCTGTATGTAAGAGACTGAGGAAATGCGAGGGTGAAAAAGAAAAACTCAAAAGATTCAAAGGTCTCCTATGGAATAATATCTGCTTTCAGAGAGCACTTCTCTATCCAGAAAACCTTTGGGCTCTGACACTTGCAAATAAAGATGATTTCAAGTCACCAGCTAATGCAGGCATTTGTGGGGCAGAAATATATCTTAGAGCAGAATCATGTAACACGGAAAGAGTATGAGGGGGAAAGTCAGGGAAGATGCTGTCTCTGAGTCACAGTAGGAAGGCAGGATGTCAGACTGGAGTTTAAGCTGAATTGGATGTAATTGTTCCCAGGTGTTTGGTCTGGCACCTAATGGGTGACTCCAGGAATTGCCAACCTAGGCTAAGGCCATGAGGAAGAAAATCACCTCAGCTGTCACCAGCACTGCCACATTCAATGCCTTGCATTGCCCAGACAAATTTCTGTGAGCCAAACATTGCCCATGAGATATTAGAGAGAACCTAGTGTGAATTCTGGACACTGAGCCTATTCCCTGCCCTTCTGCCCCTTTCTTTGTCCCCTTCAATATCCTAGCCCCAGGCTATATTTAGGGAAGCCTGGTGGTGTGTTTGATCAAAAGGAACAGCTCTTGACACTTTTCCATGATCCAGAATCCACATTGGCAAGGATTGAGACAAATGTCCTGGTGCAGCTTGGTGAGAGTTCCCCAGCCTGGGCTCTCCCCAGGGCTCACATCTGGCTCAGGCCAAGATAGGGAGACCATGGCTGTCTTTTCCAGGGCACCAAAGTCATGAAACCAAACCAACCCAACAGCCCCTCAGATTCACAGATTAATACACACCTTCCATATTTCACTAGAAACACTTCAATGCCTTATTTTATATTTATGTCCTCCTTCAGGATGAATTTCAGTACAAGTTCTATGTGTGTCTGAAAATCTTTCTTTTCAAGATTCAATATTCACTTTCATACCTCTCTTCCTCCTTTGGTCCCTTTCATTCTCCTCCTGAGCTTTGCTGCCTCTGGAAGCCAAAGACACCCATCCATCACAGCTTGTTTGACACAAAGTCCATTTGCAGTCTCTCAGCTCCTGGCATGTGGACAAATGTGTTGCAGTAATACCTAACATTTAAATAATGATTCACCATTGAATATTATGAGAAATTGGCTGACAATTTCAAGGTAATGCCCTTCCAAAGATATACAGTATTCATTCTTTACTACCATATAACTGTACATTCACTTGGAGAATCTTAAATAAAGTTTACACTTTGCAATTAATTTAGTGAAATTCTGAGTTAAATTGCTAGCTATAAAAATATTAAACATATTACAACTGTCTGTACATGGCCTTCTAAATGAAAGGGAAGTTTAATTATTTTAGAAGAGAAATATAAACAGTGTCAAGATTTAACCGCTGCTCAATTTAATGTAACTTCTGCCTAATTTTACAAATCATTATTTATACAGTTAACATGCATAAAAAATTAATAAATGACCTCCATAAGATGGCTTTTGGTATAGTTAGCAGTGTAGGCAATTATTACAGTAATGTTGCAAAAAAACACAGGGGAAATCTGTAGTTGCTTCCCAAACACAAAAATCATGTACAGAGGAAGAGAAAGAGAGGGAAAAGGTACAAAAATGAACTTCACTGAGCAAAGCTTATCCATGAAGTCAATTTTGCATCTCTCCTCCAAAGAGTGGGGAGAGAACTTGAAAGCAAGGCTTTGAGACAGTGATTTGCAGGATTTTGAGAGAGTGATTTGAGACAGGGATTTGCAAGCAGAAATAGAGAAGGGTGAAGATTTCTGCCACCTTCCTGCCACCACAAAGAGCAGCTCCAGGATGGAAGGAGGGCGGGAATCTGCTCCCAGCCCTACTTGCTGCACTTGTGGTGGTGAAGCCTCCTGGGCACTGAGAGTTCTGGCCAAAACCCAGCCCAAGCATTAGTACTACACAATGTCTTACAATGGGTGGTGGCATGGGAGGAAGCACCAGAGACCATCAAATTTCCTTTCTGCCTGGGAAGTTTCCATCAGGAGCCATCTGGCATCCCCAGAGAAGTGCAGGCAGTGCACAGGAAGGACTGGGATACAGAAACTCTTGCTCCCTATTACCATATTCCTGTGGTTTCAATGTGGTCCATGGGCTGTTCCTAAGGGTATGAGAAAGCTAATTCAGAACATCAAGGCTGTTGGTAGCAGACTTGCAAATATTCTGAATATCGCAAATATCTGAATATCCTTTACTGCAGGGATCCAGAAATTGAGCATGCAATGGTAAAAAAAAAAAAAAAAAAAAAAAAAAAAAAAAAAACTTTATTAGAGAAATAAGTCTTGCAAGAAGGCTTCAAAGGCAGCTTGCTTGTGTCCAGGGGCTTTATGGCATGGACTGTAAAGGTTTTACCAGGCCACTGATTGGGCCAGATATATCCAAATATTATGGAGGTAAGCTCAGCCCTCCTGAAGTTAGTGGAAAATCCAGCAAGAGCATGTCCCTCAAGCTTTGTTCTGAAATGCACACTAGATTTTCAAATAGAATGAATTTTCAAGTGTTTATTGCACTTAAAACCTTGGCTTCTGCCAGAGTGCTATCTTCCCATTCTTCCTTCCTGCTGACCTTTCCCCACCCTTACATCTGGAAGTGTGAGCTCCAATACTGGGAGGCACCTACAGCACAGTAATTACTGAATTCCTTTCCAGAAAGAAAGGAAGAAGGCAGCAGGACTGAATGCAGATAACATTTCTAATGTTCCATTGCAGCAGCACGCTCAAGTGATCTGTTCCCACCCTTATTCCCAACAAGAAATTGAGGAAAAGAAGGGGATAAACCTGTTGTACCTCCTTCTGAAGCATGATGTAAAATACAACTTATCAGGAGAGGGTATTGAGCTACCACAGGGGCTGCTTCAATACCCCAGTGCTTCAAGGATGCTTGTTTGTCAGAGCCCTGGGTGGCACTTCTCTGTGTTTGCAGGATGAACTCAGCCAATAAAACAACTGTGCAGCACTCTTTTTGTCCTTTATTAAAAGGCTTCTGGCAGATAATAGAAAATTATCTCTTCAGATACTGCAAAGGGGTTTTACTGCACTAAACAATATAATAAAAGATATTAATTCTTCTGTAAAATTATTGAGGGTATTTTTTAAGCAGTCTTTTGGAAGGTCAGCAGGCTGAGTCCCCAGAACATCCCTCAGCAGTGTTATATGCAGATTCACCTCCAAGTCATTTTCAAAAGAGGAAAAACTCTCCACACCCTTTAATATAGAAAAGATTTAAATTATTTCCTCAGGGAAAAGAAAATCAAGGCTGTTATTTGGCCTCTACTCTGCAGGTCTGTGCTATGGTGACTGTTTTGTTGGCTGAATGATCTGGACAGACTTGCTGAGTTATCTCAGGAGCCAGAGCACTGGAGAGGGATGGGGAGAGGGAGAAGAAGAAATGGGAAAACAGAGAGTTTGAAATCTCATTTTGAATCAATAGATGCTTTACCGTTGGTCTTCATGGAGGACAAGAGTGTCAGAAAGAAAAATCAAGAAGGTTCAAAGTCCAGGAATTTCACAGTTCTCTATGGAGAAAAACAAATTATGAAAGTCCCTGATTTCCCTCCTTTCTGTCCTTTGCCTGATATTAAGTTCTCTGACCCACTCACTTGTATTGCTCTTCACTTTTTCTTCATTACTGAACGCAGGGGAGAAAATCAAGTTGCACTTGCAAGTGTGGATTAGTGAGATTCATCAGGGCTTTTCTTTATTTTACCAGGGATTCAGGCACATGCTGGGCTGTGCCAATTAAGATCCAGACATTACTCTTAATGGCACCTGGCAATGACATACCAGGATATGATGCCTTCCCTCCTGTGTGTGCACATGAGAAAGAGCATTTCCTTTAGAAAACTACTGTGCAAATGCCAATCATCAGCAGAAGAAATTTATGCACCAAAAAGCCTGTTAGCCTGGAAAACCACAGCTACATGTGGTTTCTCTCTCTGTGCAAGCCTTATATTTCAGCTCAGAAAGATGCACCATGATTTAGTGAATTGCCTGGTCTCTGGGAAGACCAATATCTCTTTACACTCTAAGTTCAGGAGGGTATTTAATCATTGTAGTTTGTCAGTGCTTTGCATCATGCTATACAATAAGCCAGCTTAACGTGATATTTTCTCTCCTGCCTCTCACACTTCCCGGCACTACAAAGTCTGACACAAAGCCCTGGATCCAGCACGTTTGTGTGACTTGGAATCCAGCTCAGCTCTGCATTATACAATTAATCTCTCACGTCTCAAATAGCTCAAAGCAGAACCACAGATCCTCTTAACCCATAAGCCTTGGTGTGCTTCGAATCCAGATCTTGACCAGGGTGCCAAGACTGTGAGCTGGATGAGTCACATATGAGGCACAGCCTGAGAAACCTGGTGGGTGTTGTTAAGGTTATTAGGGGTCCTTCAAATCATTTGAGAGCCAGAGACCATCTGGGTTCATGATATTGAATAAATCCTGCCAAAAAGGTGCCAGCTGGACATACTTGCTCTGGACTATTACTGTAATGATAGTTTGTAACTAAGCATCTTATTCTTTTCTTAGCTCCAATAGTGATTTTTTTTTTTGTGCTATTCCACATTGTATTGAGTTTCCATGGCAAGGTTTCAGTTATGAAGAGGCTACAAGGATGGCTTCTGTGAGAAGCTGCTGGAAGCTTCAAATACAATTGAGCCAATGTCCAGTATTGTATTTGCAGGGCACCCTTGACAAAGGAAGGAATGATGCATTTGACTCCATGTTCTCAGAAGGCTAATTTATTACTTTATGATAATATATTATATTAAAGAATACTATACTATACTAAAGAATACAGAAAAGATACTTACTAGATGCTAAAAAGATAATAATGAAAACTCGTGACTCTTTCCAGTCCCAACACAGCTTGGCCCCAATTGGCCAATGAGTCAAAACAACTCACACCAGAATCCAATCAGGCAATCAGCTTTAGGTAAACAATCTCCAAACATGAGCACAACACAGGAGAAGCAAATGAGATAAGAATTGTTTTCCTTTTCTTGGAGGCCTCTCAGCTTCCCAGGAGAAAATCCTGGGTGAAGGGATTTTTCAGAAAATGTGAATGCCACAGTCCAGGTGCAAGATGGACCCAGTGCTGGCCAAGGCTGAGCCCATCAGGGATGGAGGCAGTGCCACTCAGGTAATGCATTTAAGAAGAGGGGGAAAGCTGCACAAAAGCAACTGAGGTTGGAGAGAGGAGAGAGTGATCTCACTTGGGAGAAGTTCATGGAGGACTGTGTCCAGTGGGATGGACTCATGCTGGAGCAGAGGAGGAATGTGAGAACACCTCCCCTGTCAAGGAAGTAGCAACAGAGACAACTGTGATGAACTGACCACAGCCCCCCTTCCCCATCCACTGGGAGAGAGGAGGGGGAAAAATGAGGAGTAAGGTTAAGCCTGGGCAGAAGGGATGGGTGGGGGAAAGTGTTTCAAGAATTAGTTTTTATTTCTCACTATCCTACTCTGATTTGATTGGTTATAAGTTTATTTTTCCACAAGTTGTCTTTTGCCCTTGACCTTGTCCTGACCCATTGCAAGCCTTTCATTGTATTTTCTCTCCCCTGTGCAGCTGAGGAGGAATGACAAAGCAGCTTTGGTGGCAACTGCTGTCCTGCCACATTCCACCCACAACATCTATAATGGAAATGAATATAACTACCAAGTTTAACATGTAACAGAATATGACTACCAAGTTTTAACATGGACTCAGAAATGGTATCCTTAAAGCTTCCAAGATCATTGCTATAGAAGTATCTGATTTTTTGGATGCAAAAAAAATAAAATACAGCAATAACAAATGAACCTTCTCTGGCATGGTCCGTCCACAGCATTTGTCTTAAATGCGTTATCAAATGCTAATAGCAATGCAGACTCTGAGTCTGGAGGGTGTGGGTTACAGTCCCATCTGCTTTGGATGTTCATGCTTTGGCTGTCTTGAAGAGAAAGGGATTGAAAGAGCTGACCCCAGTGGTCTCTTATACTTCCATGTTCTTTATTTCAAAGTTCTCTCTAATCCATGTGTCCTGGAGGAGCCATTTGTTCCAGGAGTGTTCTTCCTAAGGACACAACTATTTTCTGCCCAATATTTTCCCTAGTTTGAGATTCCTTTTTTCTTTTTTTTTTCCCCTGAAATCTCCATGTGTGGAAAACCAGATTTTCTGTTTGATCTTGGTGCTTATTCTTGCTCCCTCTACAGCTGACTTGAAGGCTTCAGCTTGTGCAGGCTGCTGATAAATGATGACGTAGGCTGGCATTTCTAAGAAGGCAGAAATGTCTGATGTATGAAAAGCCACAGGAGAGTGCACAGAGCAGGTCTGTGTGTGTATGTGCCTACTGGCATGGGAATTCAGATTTGTCTGCACATGTAAGTGCGAGGATTTGCAGACAGAAGGAATGCAGGAGCCTTTGGGGTACAACTGTCTTATTCTCATCTTCTGTTGCTACCAGTCTGGCCAAGACTTGAACTCAGGAATAAGCAATGAAGGGTAAGAGTAGTGAAGCAACCCCTCTCCCACAGTAAAATTACTTTGGCCTTAACTTGTCAACGTTGTATAATTTGTATTGCCACATCACCAGCCAAGTCACAAACAGACCTTCCAAACTATGAGCTCAGCCCCCAAATCACACTCATTAGGGCTTCAAATTTTTTCAGAGTACCAAAAAAAAATGAACTTTTTAACTTCATTTATGCCCGTGTCTGAAATCTCTGCAATTCAGTCATTGTTCCAAAAGTTCTCGGGCAGACTGCAGATGTTGGCACCTTTGCTATCCTAAATGAATCATTGAGGATAAAATCTTTATTAAGCTTATACATCTTGGCTCTAAAGTAGCAGTGCTGTGTGTAAAATCAAGGTCTCAGAAAGTAGCAGCACTGTTTTACTGGCTCCGGCATGATCCAGGTGGAAAGGGTGATCACAATGCAAATAATGTACTTCAGCAATGGCAAAATAAAGAGGAGTCAAAGGAGTTTTAATCTTTAGGAGAGCACATGGCACTATCTCCCCCAGTCAAAAACATTACAAATTCAATGTTTTATTAAACAGGTTTCTGCAGGGGAAGATGCTGCGCTGCTAATTTGGAATGAAATATTAACACAGTGCAAGCAAGCTTAGTATAAGTTTCCAAATTCACACTTGCCTGGTAGGAAAGGTTACTTAAAGGATGATAAGTCCAAAGACTGATTAGGTGTGTAATCATGGTGTTATTATGCTAATGATGGATTTGTTTGTTGTCGTGTTATCAACAAAAGATTAAGCAAATCCCTACATGAAAGCTTGAGGTGAAACAGTTGGCTAGAGAAGGGGCTGGGCAGCAAATCTGCTCATTAGCATCACTTCTTTGTGGGGTAATTATTGCTGTACGGGGTGCTTTTCTCTCAGTTCTCACAGGTGGCAAACCCACAGACTTTGCTGAGCAATTTTGCTCCCAGTTGTGTTGCTCCTTGGACTGGCTTGGTTTCCCTAGGGTGGGTACTTTGGTGGGGCTCCAGCACTTAATCCACTGATGGGGCAGCCAGGACGTCATCTTTTCACACAGAAAGGCACCTCTGGATAAAGAAACAGCCAGTGGCTATGTAAACTTTTTCTTAATATTTCAAGCCTGGAAGCTCTCCCAAGTGCGCTCCTCTTGTGCTGGATTTGATTGAGCTGTGTGTCTGGGCACATTCTGCACTGATCCTGCCTGGGAGCATCTCTGCTGTGCCACGGGCATCCTACCCCTGCCAGCAGCCCAGGCAGCTGGGCTCAGCCTGAGCCTCCCAAACAGGCCGTGGAAACGAGGTGGGTGGCCAGAGGGTCTCTGCAATGAATTTTCTCTGCCATATCAGCATGTGGTCGATAACTCAGTCGTGTCTGTGCATCAGCATGCACCGGGCAGAAATGTGGTTTGCATTCTGATGCAAATGCCCCACTCGGGCTCTGGCTGTGTCTTGCGAACACTGATGGCTTGTGCCTGTTCCATCCTGATATGATCCACTGGAATTCCTCAGGGGTTTGGATTTTTCCTTTTTGTTTGAAACCTTCAGCTTTTATTTTACATATTCCTTGCAGAATACTTCCTGCAGAGTTCTGGCTAAGCAGACCTGAGCTGAACATGTCAGTCTACAATGACATAGCTTGTATGGGGTGGGGCTTGTTCAGTCAGTTTCCCTAAAGAGCTGAAGGAAGATGTGGACTCTGGCTGTATAAACTCTATCAGCTTTCTTGAAATCCACACAGGGCCAAATTTTTCAAGATCTGAATCTGATCCTCTGTGCTTACAGTCTAGGCAGAAAAACAACATCCCACATGACAGTGTTTGGAGTTGGTCATAGATATTTGAGAGTCATGTCACTGTAATGGAGTTTTCCTTAAGGGAGGCTTCACCATTTCATTCTGGGAAAACAACAACAAAAATTTGGTTTCATTTTAATTTTTCAATGTAGGTATATTTTAGAAAATTTGAGGTCCTCATTATAAAATTCATTTCAGTTTCAAAATGTTTTCTGTTTTTCTTTCAAAAAATTCTTGGTCTATAATATTTTTTTCCTAGAAGACGAGAAGCTAAAGCATTTGTGAAACAAATACCAAGTGACACAAATACCAAGTGAAGCAAATGCCAAAATTACAGCTGGCCCCTGACAGAATACTAGCTCAATACATACCAAAGACCTCATTTGTTTATCATGATATGAGAGAGAAGCAGATCTATGTAGAGATCACAAACGCTGAAATAATGATGAAACCAATTATGTTACCTCAGTGGGACATAAATGTTTCTAACTTTAAGCATGCTATCTAAGGGCTTTGCTGACTAGGCAAACTGAGTAGATTGATGGATATCTGCAAGCTGTAAATAAAGTAACAGCATATTGTAAAGTGTGATGGCATGACTGAGACCCACTGAAACCTTATCACTGGAGCAGTAGTGCTAACCACAGTATGTTTTGTTTTTCCTTGTCAATAACAGTAATAACTTGAGGGTCTCACAGATTAATGAACACTGTATTTAGCATGGAATTATCTATAGTGAGCTTAATTTCCAGTCTTTTTCCTGTTCACATCTGTGTTCTAATGAGGTTCTTGTCAGCTCAAGCTGAAAAACATTTTGGGCATGGTTTGCATGGATTTTGCTGGATCTAATGAAAAGTCAACCATCAGTTTTGCCCCCTATAGGAATACCAGATATGCAGGGGTGAATTCTGGCTGCCAAACTTGGAAGGTGGACAAGAAGATTTGCAAAGGTTGGCTCTGCCACCAGGACAAGCCAGCCCCAGACCTCTGGGGAAAATCTGAAGAACAGTGCCAAGTGCACTGTGGCTTTTAGTCATCATAATTGCATTTACAAAGCTACCAGGCCACCTGCTCAAGTGCTTGAGCTGCTGCTCAGCCGATTAAAGCACAGTAGCCAGGTCATAAAATATGTATTAGAAGAACCAGACGACATGTTAACTGGTGGCACAGAGAGGCAGCAAGACTCACCCTTGAGCAAACACAAACACAGAAGCTAGAGACTGCCCCAAAATGTGGCCTGGGGATGCCAAATCAAAGGGTGAGCTGGGGCTGTGGGTGAGCAGAGCTCTCAGATGGTGTCTGCCAGGGGCTGCCAGCCCTCGGGCACTGCTCCAGGGCTCTCCTTGAGCACAGCTTTGGCCCTGGTGTTCTGCACTTGCTGTGGAAGGTCTCCTGACACCCCCACCACCAACAGGATTGCAGGATGTGTGTGCTGCTCTGCCTCAAAATGGTAACATCTGATCATTTTCCCCAGTCACCATAGTTACCTTTGCATCTGAAGGAAGGAAACTGTGCTGCTCGGGATTTTTTTGTCTGTGGTTGTTTTGGTTTGGTTTGGTTTTTTTTCGAAGAAAAAGCAATCAAGACGAAGCACTGGTTCAGTTCTGAATCAAACACATCTTCCCTATGCTTCATTAACAGCTTTTCTTTGTATATTTAAGTAGCTGAAAACTGGAACAGGTATTCAGATACAGTGAAGTCTGGAAGTGTTTTCACAAGGTGCCATAAGTGCAGGGACAGTTGTTCACCAATCTTTCCCCAGTAACTAAATGCCTGTTTTACCAGAAAAGAGTATCTTAATAATCCCACATCTACTCTAAGGTCAGAATCAACAATATCCCTCTGCAGACTGAGCACTGGCCTTACACTTTATTTATTGCAAACATTGGCCAGTATAGAAAATCTGACAATAAATTTTAAAAACTGTTAGAACATAAAAAAACACAAGTAAACAAAAATAAAAACATTTACATTATTAGGTGCTTTGGGTTTCTTACTTCCTGGGAGCAATCATTCTGAAAAAAAAAAATAGAATTCTTGCAAGGGAGTAGCTCTGCTCAGCTTTTGAAGCAGGTGAGAATATTGAGAAGGGAAAAGGATATTAAGACTTAAATATAATTAGGAAAGTTAATTATTCATGGTAATAAATAGGAATCTTCCTGTTCAAAGAGAAATACTTAACATTCATATAAAGGAAAGCAACTTATAGAAACAACAGAGCTTATCTCAGAAAACATGAAAAATGTGCTATAAAAGTAACTCTTCTATGGAAGAGGATTGCTTTTGGAAAGTGTATGGGACTCAGTAAGCCAATATCTGGTATTGTCCTGTGCCCTTTGCTTTGGCAAACCCAGCAAGAGCCACCAGGAAATTTCTCTTACATCAGAACTCCCCCGGAAGCAGAAGGGTGAAACCAGACCCTCTGTACCCATTCCATACCTGTCCTCCTCTGGGATGAGGGAATGAGGGGATGCAAAACCATCAAATCTGGGCTGGCAACATAATCCCTGGGATCCAGCTGAGCCTGGCATCATTTACAGTGCCCCTGAGGCTTCTCTCATGCATGTGACCAACTCCCTCAAAACCTTGTTTGCCACCTTTTTCCCAAGTATTTCTGTGTTATGCCACTAAACCAGCCCCAGGAAAAGGCAATGGGGTGGGGGGAATGATTTCCATAAGAGAAAATAAAAGGAAAGCATTTTGGCTTTCTACTCAGCAGCATTTTGTTCAATGGTAGTATTACAGCAACCTGATGAGGTCTTCCAGGGTGAGAGAAGTGGACGAAATCTTGGTTGATGATCAGAAGGCTGGATTTATTGATATATGATATATAATACATTATAACTACACTAAAAAGAATAAGGAGAGAGGTTGCAGAGGCTGCTAACCTAAGAATAGCATAGAAAAGAATAAATAACAAAGTTCTGTGTTCAGCAGAAAGCAAGGACAAACTCTCCTGTGAGTGGTTAGCAAATCCAAACACTCACAGAAGCCCAATCACCGCTGCACCTGTTGCATTCCACACCAGCCGATAACAATTGTTTACAGTCTTCTTCTGGGGCCTCAGCTTCCCAGAAGATGAACAAATCCCAAAGAAAGGATTTCTATGAAGAAATGTCTGCGACATGGTAGCACCCTAGTCTTACCTAGGAGGCCACAAGGACGGTATCACAAAATTCAGAGCAGTAGCAGCAAAGCCTCACTCCAGCTGAAGTGAGCCCTCCTTACACCTCCAGCCAGCTGTTCCACCTTTCCCAACCAGAGCATTTGGCCCCCACACTGAATACAGCACTTAGAAAACAAATGGTGAAGTTTTGGTCCGGTTCAGAGCAGCTCCAGATGAGGCAGGGTCACATCAAGCACCTTGAACCAGAACAATTTGTTCCTTAAGACCACTTGCAGGAGCCAGAGGAAGGGAGGTGTTGGACAAATCACTCACCAGCCCAGAGAAATGTGATATTTGGGCATCTGTAAGAGTTTCCTACATACCAGTATAGTGATCTTCCTCCTCAGCTTGGTTTGATGGTTCTGGTCCTTACATATATATACACACATATACATATACATATACATATACATATACATATACATATACATATACATATACATATACATATACATACACATATACATACACATATACATGTACATGTACATATACATATGTGTGTGTATACATACATACCTACATATATATATATATATATATATGGCATCCCATTTCAAACTTATCAGAAGTTTCTTGAAATGCAAATATTTACTCTTTAAAGATCTCCTTGCCTCTTTTTTTCTAAAATCATTGTCCTGAAGCAGGACAAGACTTCCCAGTGGAGGTGATCTGTTCCTGAACTTCCTGAACTTGGAGCTTTCATGCAAGCATTTATTGTAAACCTGAAACATTTGATATAAATTACTGCCAGCTCTGAGCTGGTCCATTTGTGGCAGGGACATTGACAGTGCACACCCAGATCATGCACATGGTCATTCTGCCAGACATCTGTGATTTATGGTTCCAGGAAGGATCAGCCCCTCTCCCTGTAAGTGAATAATGTGCTCCCAGGTCAGAAGTTAGATACCTAACCCTTACACTCAAAGTCCTAGGGAATACAAACAAAGGTGGTGCTTCTGCCATATACCATCTTGCTTTTCTGTAACATCCTTTTACAAGGTGGAATTGAAATGCTCAGGCAGTTTGCCTACCTTTCTGCTAATAATAATAGGAAAACAAAACAAAAGAGAAAACTTAACCTTCTTTCACCAGAACAAGATAGGAATAATATGTGGTTTCACACTTCTGGCTTTTTATTTACATGGCTATCTCATGCACTTCATTGTGCAAAGCTGTTTTTGTATTTTGCCATGATGTTGATAACTATCATTTTCATATTAAAGGCCCTTTTTCTCTGACAGGTTACTTTTCCCAAGCCAGCTGCAGAGCCATCAATGTACTGGTTAATGGATGAGATATCCAGCCCCTCAAAAACGCAGACTGATTTGGATCTTGCCCTGCAAGAACAGAAAATAAATCCCAAATATGTAGAAATTCTTCTGAGTCTCTTCCTCTATTACAAATAAAGAACCACTTGAGGAACATTCATGTATAAGCACATCTGTTCACTCACATGCTTTATTATGCACAATACAAATAACTGGGGAAAAAATCTATTACTCAAGTAGATTTTTTTTTCTGTTAAATTGTAGCTGGAATGTATTGCAGCATTTTGATTTGCAGTATGCTAAGCAGAGTATAGAATCATGTTGCATATAGAGTTGAATTCAAACCAGAGATTTTTTCCACTGAATAATATAATCAGAATTGCAAGAGTGAAATGGTGGAGCTTTTTGCCCAAAGAGGCTGTGACACCTCAGTCTGTTGAGGCTTTCAAGACCTGTTTGGACCAAACAACCTGGTCTGATCTCAGAGCTGACTCTGATTTAAGTGTGATGTAGGATTGGACTCCTTTCCAATCTGGATTATTCTACAATCCCATGACATGAGATATCTGAAAAGAGTATCAAAGAGGGTGCAGAGACTGGATAACAAAGGAGGCAGAGCTGGAAAACAAGCTGTGTAGGAGACTGTTTAAATACTATTTTAAAGAGGAAGGGATTCAATTCATCATGACAACCAGGTGGCACTAATACCCAGTGGTGCCACTTACTGCTTACAGTTGGCTAGGAAGTCGTTTGCAGAAATGTTCTTGTAAATAAGAGGAAAAATTTTGGAAAAAAAAAAAAAGATCAGTCAGTATGTGATTATATAAATATTCGAAACTGGAAACACAAATCTTAGCAACAGAGGAACATAAACTTCTAAACTAGGAATGATGATTGCTCCGGGATTATTCTGCTCATTTCCATGGTTATTAAACCTGGTTCTTTATTCTCTGAGATAATTCCATAAAACTATTAGGCTGCTAGACATACATGACGCTGCATCTGCCTTTACCCTAAGCAACTCGATTGTTTGTTTTTCAACTATAAAAGTGGTAAAGAAACTGTACAAGTATTCCTTAATGTAATTTACTATCCTACCACCATCTGCTGCTTTTGGCACTGAACGTGTAGCTGAAAACCCTTTTCTAAGAGTGCCCTGAACCAGGAAGCCCATTCAGACCAGCACCAATTAACATTCCCAGCCTCTCCCAAGGCACGCAGCGGCAGAACCGCGCACGCTGATGGTGCCTGGGTTTTACAGGGGTTTATGTTTTGTGAGCATGAATATGTTGAGTGTTGTAGATGGATAATTAGATGATTGACTCTTGTAATTAAAAGATAACTATTGCGTGAATATTAGAAAAGCTTTAGTGATGCATAGTTATGTTGTTGTTTAGATGCCCTCTGTTCTCCCCATAGTTCCCTTTCCCCCCTGTATTGTGAACATCAGACGGCCAGGGTGGTGTAGGACAGGTAAAAAGAGCGTGTGTACATGTGTCCCTTGCATGGGGCAGTGGGGAATGGAAAAGCTTGGTGCTTGGGGGGTGCAGCATGTCAACACCTGACCTCCAATCAAGCTACAAGAAAGCAGTCTGCACTGATAAATGGCAAAGAAGAGCTGACTGACAGACTTTGGGAGGGGCCAGGGCTGGCTGATTCAACCCCCAGGGGTATAAAAGACTGAGCATCCATCTTAAAGATGAACTGGCCACGTGGTGTGCATGAGGGGCAGTTCCCAGCACTGCAGCTGTTGTATTTTTGTTAAGGTTTAATAAACCTTTTTAAAATTTTCAAAGTGAGTAGTTGTTTCTCTCATTGAGGAACCTGTTTCAGGTACAGCAGCTCTGTCCATTCTGCCCATCCCTGGCACCAGCAATGAGGGGGGAGTGGAGCGAGTCATGCAGGGAACACACAGCTGCTCTCTCGTGGCCAGTCGGAGCGGATGGAGCAGCAGCTCCATGGCAGAGTGAGTCCCTGTGCCTTGCACAAATGCTGCCCATTGCTGCACCTGAGTGTGAGCCAGACCTCGGGTGAGCACTAAAGGGTTGGTTTAGGATCAAGGCTGGATCTCCAGCTGCTGCAAATCAATGTGGCTCTCCTGTTTCTTACAGCTCTGCCCCTCCACCTCAGCAGTGCCCTGATGGGTGATGGGGTTTGCCAAGCTCTGCTCTGCTCTGTGGAGCACTCGGCAGCCGTGCCCAGCTGATGGCACCTGGGACGTCACAAAATCCATGAATCATGCTTTTGGCAAGTACTTCTAATGAAACCATAAATGAAAGCATATGAATGGGCAGCCACAAACTCACTCCAGCTCCAGTTGTCTTCTGAGTGGTGTGTGAAAGGGGTTCAGGCTCTGGTGTGGCCCTTTGACAGAGAAAATCAGAAAATCTCCTGCTTTCTTGGAGATTTGTTGGAAATTTCTCCTGAGCCTGTGACATGAAAGTTGGGAATCTCCCCTGAGGCTGTGGGATGAAAGCAGAAAAACACAGAGTTTGTGATGTGATTCCAAAAAATCTTCTGCTGTAAGTCATGCTCCAAACTCCTCTGGATGAGACCAAGGGCTGACTCAACATATACAGGAGGTCAGTGATAACATGGTGATTAAGAGAATCAGTGGCACCATTATTTTGTTTTTAATCTTCTTGACAGATATTTTGGTTTGGGTCTTTTTTTCAGTTCTGCCATACAGTGGCTTATCACCAGTGAATAGGCTTTAGAGTTCTGTCAATTAAATAATTACACCTGGGAACTACACCACTTTATGAGAGGCGAATATCTATTATTGGGACAAGAATAAAGGAACCAGAGGGAATATTATTGTTGAAAAAAAAATAATAATGCGCAGCTCTCCTATTCAACAATCAGCATCAGGGCAGAAAGCCAAGATCTTTTCCATCTGCTGATCTGAAAGGAGAAGAAATATTAAGAACAACAGTGATCAAGCCTAAAAACACCAGAGGCCAAAAAAAAGTGTTAACAAAGAAAAGCTGTATTCACATGCTTAGGAGGAGGCATTGACAACAGAGGGCAGCCTCAATAGCCCAAGTGATTAAATACAGAATTATCACTGTGGATACTGCACAGCTTTTGGGGAGGGAGGAGGGCTGTCAGGTGTATGAGATATTATGATCTAGACAAAAACCACTACAAAGCTGATACACAAATGCTTGAAAAGCCTTAGGTAAGGAGTAGTCACCAATAGTCTGCTGTCAAACTTGGAGGTCACACCATAGAACTGTCCTCTGTCCATTGTTATTCAATATTTTTGTTAAGTATTTAGATCATGGGATGGAGAGTACACATTACAAAATTGGGGATGACACTTTACTGTAAATCTCATGAGAACACAGGATTAGACTTCAAAGCAATCACAATAAATTGGATAAATTACTTGAAATCAATAAGATTAAATTCAATACACATGCTGTATTTAGGAAGGAAAATTAGGAGACTGTCTCTTAGAGGATATTATGGCAGTAAGGAATCTGAAGGTTTTAGGTGATCACAAAATTGAAAATTACCAGCAAACTGGAGATCCTGGAAGAGTAGTAATGTTTTACAGAGCACTAGTGGTGTCTCATCAGATCAGTCTGGGTCCTGCATGTAAACAACACCAGAGACCAAGAACAAAAATGACAAGCAGATAAAAAAGCATCATCCCTATAGAAAACAATCGGATCTTGGGTGTTTTTTAACCAAGAAAAGAGAAATATGAGGCCTATAGGGGGATAGTGGAAATAAAAGGTATGCAACAGCTTATCATAACAGAAAGCATTATTCTGGAAGGGGTAGAAATCAGTTGTTTTTGCAGATCTCTGCAAGATAAGGGTAGAACAGTCAGTACAAGATATCCTCAAAAGTGGTAATTGCTAAAGGAAAGAAAAAGTTATTTGCACTGGGAGGGAAGGGAGTTACCTGTTGCTATTTTTGCTCCTGTCTATTCCATCCTAATATAAATGCTGTAATTAGGATTCTACTGCTGATTTTTGCCTTGCCATTTTAAGAGCAGCATCTCCATGCATTTCCAAGGGTTTGTGTTGTTTCACACTGGTGGAGCATGGAGTGATAGCTTGGCCCAAGTTTGTGCAGTAAAGTGACCACCTCTGACTGCAGGTGGGCTACCAAGCGTCCCTGTGCTTTGCTCAGCCACTCACAAAGGTGAGACGCAGATTTCTGCAGGGTCTGGTTACCAGGGAACTTGCTGTATGGATTTGCTGTTCACGGCACTTCACCATCTCTGCTGAACTGACACTGAAATCTCCCTTAGCTCCTTGGATTAATGAGACCCAGACATTTTATCTGACCTCATTATCCACCTATTCTCCACCCAGCAGCCTCCTTTGCTCATTCTTTTATTTTCCTGCATCATGTCTACTCTAATAAATGAGATGCCTTGAATAGGCACTCACCAATTTAGGCACAACTGGCTTTTCCAATATGTAGAGTTTTGTATGTTTATGGGGTGTGGATAAACATTGATAACCATCCCATTGTTCAGTTGTTTGGAGGGAGCATTGATTACTGAGATTTATTATCTCATGAATTAAAGGAGTGAATACAGTTTGTCAAATGTTTTTATCTGGTAAGGGCATCACAGTTTTACCTGTAGTCCTTTGTGCTGAAAAGCTTCCTGCTCCCATTTCTCCTGCTGCAGTCAGGAATCAAATCCTAAGATTTATTCCTGAAGTCAATCACCTGAACATCAAAGAGGTTTGGAAGACAACTTAGCCTAAATTGGTATAATGTGTTCTGTACCTTTACATTGCTTTATCAATATTTTCATCTTACTCTTAATATTTTGTATGCAACCCTTTAAACTTTGGTTTAGTACTCAAGAGCAGTGGGAACTGAGACATCACTGTCTATTTTAATTTAGGCAGTAGCTCTGAAAGCAATGAAGGCATTTACAGCAGAGATCAAGAGTAATGAGAAGGGTCAGAAGGTAGGGAACATACCATGATTACTTTTAGCATATATGCTCAAACCTGAAAACTCCTGAATTCCTCCTTATGCACTGTATAAACTTGGCTCAACCTCAGATCAGAAAGGGCACAGGGCACCACCCCTTCACTTGGACTTTGCCCTAACTCATCTTATCATCCCCATCAGCCTAATTACATCAGCTCTCCCCCTGCATTTCAAAAGCCCTCTCTCAAAAGAGTGAAGTTACTTTCCTGTAACAGAAATACAATGGGGAAAATGATAGTTCTGTTTGTAATATTTTCAATCTATCCACTCCTTTACTCCCTAGTGCAAGCATCATAAAGGAATAATATAAATGTGCACATGCAGAGAACAGAATTGTCATTTCAATATCCAGCCTAGCTCTATATTTTCAGTTGTTAAGAAAAGAGAAAAAAGGCAATGCTTTAGAGGCCAGTACAAAGAAAAGGATTGTAAAGACTCATTGCTTCAAACAACTTATGACAGCAAACTTTATTATAAATACCCTGTTATTCCTTCAAAGGGGAGAGAGAAAAAGAAGCTTGTTCTCCTCTAAAAAAAGTAAGAATACTTGCAAAGACATTGTGCAAAGGATGAGTTTTAGGGGCTGTCATTTTAAAAAAGGGTGGTTTTGGCTTTTATCTGAGTGACACTGGTGGCAGGACTTCTGTGATTTTGACGATACTCAAATTAGGCCAGAGGCAAGGGCTTTGCAAAATGTCACCTGAAGGATTGTTCAGTTTGCTGATTTTCAGAAGTAGGGAAATGCTGCTGAAGGCAGCTCACTTCAAGGCAGATGAAACTCTCATTCACCAGGGATGCTGAGCAATACCAGCAAAGCTGGGCAGTTTGCAGTACAGGTACCTGCATACAAGATAAAGAGCTGATCAGGTCACTGTGGGTTGGGCTATTGAAGGGCACAGACACTGAGCAGTGTGTGAACCAAGAACACTTTAATTCCCTCTTCAAAAAGCAAGAAAAGTTGTTTCTTGTCTGGATAAAGACTGTCTCTCAGAAGTGAAATGCATTCAGTCCAAATTCAGGATCCAAGCTCTATAAAAGTCTGGTCTGTAAGCAGAAGCCAAGCTTGAAGTATGGAAGGAATCTCACACAAGTACCTGAAATTAAAATTCTTGCTTAAAACTAGGTCTCTTCCAAACCACCTGGCAAGGAAAGCTTTAATATCCAAGCCCAAGAGGCTGAGCAGCATCCTGAGACCTCCACTCTCCTTGGCCTCACCAGAGATGCCAAACCATTCTTCAGGGTTTCAGCACCATTTCCTTGGGGCTGAATTCCTGGTTCCTGTGAATATTCTGTTGGTCTCTGCAGACACTCAGGCTGAGATTGGTCCAATACCTGGTTACCTGGCTAGATTTGTGCCTATCATACACCAGGCACCATTCCTTTCCATCTGTAAGGCATATATTACATTGCTCACACTTTATTATGAAATGTGATTCTGAAACTGTGGAGGTTTTTTTGTTAGAGGATTGCTTACTATATTCCAATTACCATAAAATACACAGTCCCCTTACTAGATTTCCACAGTTGCAGCTTACTGAATAATTTCAGTTAATGTGCTTCATTTGCTTCAGATTTATTTTATGATCCAGTTGAATGTTTTAATGATATTATGAAGTCTTTGTGACAATCCAAATAGCTGGCCACAGAAAGAATTGAACAAGATCATGCTCAGTGTGTAAAGAAAATAATTGTTTAAGGAATGAGTTCACACGCTGTGATGAACACTGAAAATTGAAGTGAGTGGATGGAGTTACCATATTATTTTCAGTAGGATTATTCTGGTTTATATCTGCTGAGGAATTTCACTGAAACAACTTAATAAATGTAATCAATGACACTGCATGAGAATGGAGGTAGTGACAACTTATTGCTTCCACTACTGCTCAGTCCTTCCACAGTCTCTTGTGCTTTGTTTTAGAAGGTTCCAAACTCTGGAGAGAGGAGGAAAGTCAGATTCTCATCAGGTGTAAATCAGCACAGCTCTGCTAAAGTTGACAGAGGCTGCACCAGCTGAAAACCTGACCAGTTATGTTAAGCATGTCTGATGGCTTTAATATCCCTCATCTTGAAGTGAGGTTTATGGCCACTTTGTGATATAAAGTATAAATGGAAGTTTTCTCAGCTGCATGCTATGAATCTCACACAATGACAGTGCTGTTGAGCTGCACTATTGTCTTTTACTGCATACATAAGGCAGGGGATTGCTGTAAGTAATTTGTTTTGGAAGGCTGGCAACCCTAATAGGGCACGCTTGATAGTCTTCAAAGGTTCTGATTAGGCACAGTACCCAGAGATGTTCTTTCAACTTGAATCTCCAAAGAAAAAGGCTTAATTTTTAACAAATCACTCTCCTCACAGCTTCATCAATTTGGTTTCTTTGAAACTCAGTAGTAAGATGTATCAAAGGAACAGATTGTTTGCCCAAAGCCTATCAAAAAATGTTTTTTGCCTGAACTCAATATACCTAATCTATTTTCACAACTCATTTAGAAATGATCCTGTAAGGGCTATTATTGCTAGAAGGGTTTGTGAAGCCCCAAGAAATCAGCAAAGTGCCTCTGTGCAGCTGAGATGATATGAGTGTGTCCTGGACAGCTCTTCCACAAGGATTAAGGGGGAAGGAGGCTCTGGAGAGGGGAGCCCTGGCTGCTCCTGCTGGCTGGGACAGAGTGGTGGAGATCCTGCTGGAGCTGATCTGCTTTTCCGTGATGCCATTGACTTTCTGTCAACCATAACATCGCCTCTCCCTCACCCCCCACAATAATCCAGAAATTCACAGTTACCCAGCACTTCACCTGAGCAAATAAAAGCACTGAGGTGGCTTCTTGTCTGGTTTCACAGCATGGACAAAGCATTAGAGGGCATTAACTGTACCAGATCGAAATAAGGGGGGACCTTTCTGCTGTTAAATCTGTCATTAATCTCCCCAATACTTCCCACTCCCAGAGAGCCAAATCAGGAGAGACGACAGCTGGAAATAGCTTTAAAAGGATATTATCACATTGATTTACAAAAGAGAGAGCTTTTAGCAAGAATATTGTCCTTTCTATGTGCTCAGGCTCCATCTTTAATGTTTATTCATTTGGCTGCTTCACGGGGGAATGCAAATCAGAGGAATGCAGGAGCTCCACAGGAGTGTGCAAAATGAACACCACACAGCATTCCAGGCTTCATCCCCTCCTAGCCCAGCTTCTGAGGCACGGAGCTTTGTGTGCTGAGGATCTTGGGAAGAAAAAAGCAGCATAGCAGGATTATAATAGCCCCTTTTCAGGGAGAAGATGGAATTCATGTGATTTCCTGGGATTTGTGCTTGCGCCACTGCTGTCCATGTGTTTGTTTGTGAGAGAATCTGGCAAAATAATTTATTTATAGTCACTTTGAGAAGCTTCTGCAAGGCAATGCCCCTGACCTTTCTTTTTGAGCCATTGATACTTGTAGGGGAAATCTGTGAACCTTCAAAGCTCTAGTCTACTGTTAGACTTAAACTTTCTTTGATAAATAAATTGGAGAAGTACCTTTAGGAAAGATCCAAGATTAAGCATTTACAAACTGGGAAATTAGTTATCCAGAACTTCCTTGTGCAATTGCTCATCTAGAAAGAGCTGGAAACTGCACCACAACAGGGAAATTCTTCTCTCTCAGCATCAAAATGAGACTTTGGTCAGTGGAAGGAGATCAGCACCACAGGAGGTTTGCTCCCATCTCTGTTGGTTTGTGAGGCAGGTTGGATTTATCATCCTCTCAAGGCAGACCAGCCCAGGGGAGGCAAGTCCCTCCCAAAAGGAAGGCTCCAAAGGCAGTCCCTTGGCACTGCATTTCACAGGTATGTGCACTTACCAAAGTGCAAAGACTCATTGCTCTGTCAGCCTCCACTGCTATTAACTTCCATCTGTCAGTTCAGGTTGCAGAAAAACTGAACAAGTTCCAAAACCAGACATTACCTGCAAAATGATGAAGCCTTTGGCTATTAAACCAAGCATAGCTGGCCAGCAGTAGTTGTATGGTCAAGTAAATAGGTAATTGTTATGCATTAGACTATTTGGCCATTTATTGTATTTCTAACACACTGGCACAAAAGATTTAAACCAATTTATCAGAGCAAATAGGGAAATTATATTTTCAAGAGGAATTTTAAGGAATGAGAAAAAGGCTCTGTTTTGTCCAAAAAGAGTTACATGCAAGTTGTGGTTGATGAATTTATCGTTACTTTGTGCCAGTTGAGGACTGTGACGATGTTCACAGGGGTTCTTGGACTGGGGAAGAGACGAGGACCTGACTCCATGTTTCAGAAGCCTTGATTTATTATTTTATGATAAATAATATCATAAAATGATATTATGATATGATATATATTACATTAAACTATGCTAAAAGAATAGAAGAAAGGATTTCATCAGAAGGCTAGCTAAGAATAGAAAAAGAAGGAATGATAACAAAGGCTTGGTCTTGGACTCTCTGTCCAAGCCAGCTGACTGTGATTGGCCAGTAATTAGAAACATCCAACATGGACTAACCATAGATCCACCTGTTGCATTCCACAGCAGCAGATAATCAATGTTTACATTTTGTTCCTGAGGCCTCTCAGCTTCTCAGGAGGAAAAATCCTAAGAAAGGATATTTCATAAAAGATGTCTGTGACAGAGGACACAGAGCCAAGGTCCTCCAAGTGCCAAATGTTCCTCTCCACTCTCCCTCCTTGGACCCACATGCAGGGGGGTGACTGAGGTGGTGTCTGCCCCTGCCAGTTTTGTGTTTGTTGGGCATTTCCTTTTACCCAAGGGATCCCCTGCTCCGAGTTTGTGGATGCAATTTATTCCAGTCCATGTACTTGAGTGGCAGATCTGGGCTAAAAACCAAGGTCAAAGCCTATGGTGGTTTTACCTACGGGTAAAAAAAAATAACATAAATGCATATTTTGTTACAAGGTCAAAAGACTGTTTAAGGTATTGAAACAAAATACTACAGGAACAAATACTCCGTGAAGTCAAACGTGGTCAGTGGGAGGCCCTGGGTACCAAACTACTGATGTTGGTTCCAGGTTAATTCAGTATTTTCATCACTTAAGTGAAATAAGGAAGTAGAGGATGTGTTAATTAAACTTGGAATTGGACACTTCACTAGGAGGTGTCAGAAATACCAAAGAGGACCACAATAAGAGGGCTTGAAGAAGCTGAAGAGGGATGAAACAGGATTTAGCTGAGAAAAAAGCATGTGCTGATGGCTGAAAGAAAAAGTAATAAAATCTAAAAGGAATGATGCCAAAATAGGTGTATTATTATGGTGCTAGAGAGCTCTGCAGCTCTAATCTCAGAGTGTAGCTTAGATCAAGTGGAAAATTGCCATTTGAGAGAGCTAATTGAGTTGGGCTCTACATACAAAGGGTTTTACCTTAATTTCACAAATTAGAGAAGAATCTATTTCAAAATGAGCAAAAGCATATCTTAGATGCCAGCCTCCTTTTTAAAGGCAAACCGGTTTAAAAATGAGATTTATATTGTAGAATTACTCTAAAATATGAGCATGTGAGGGCTCTTTTCAAATTACCTGATGGCTAAAGCGCTCCCTTACATGGCTGGAGAGTTTATCTTTAGTCCCTTACCTGTCACTGAACTTTTAATGAGGGGACACATTGCAGAACAGTGGAGTTTCTCAGCCTTTTATGCTTTAAATACCACTAAATACCAGTAAAACTCATTAATGGCATTTTAAAAATACCCATTTCTTAAAAAAATGCTGACAGTGGGGCCATGCACATGCAATGGCTTAGACACAGCCACCAGGGGCACTGAATAAAGCAAGTAATTCACATTCTGAGACTGGTCTTGCTGGTTTTTATCACACTTTTCATATCAGCACTGCTAGCTTCAGCCCACTTGTAACACTCTCATTAATCTTAATTCATCCTCCATCTACCTTAAAATGTGCCTTGAAGTAATTTTTTCCCCAGCCCTTTTAAACCATGCTCAGTCTCCCAGGCTAAAGACAAATTTGTCAACCTTGTGCCGCAAAGTCCAGTGTCCAGGAATATTTCAGCCTTTTGAGAAATTCTCTTTGGGTCTTCACATGGCTCCTTCTTCAGCCTTGTGTTTCCAGCATTCTCCCCAAAACCCAGGATTGTTTCATTAATTACCAGCATTGCCACCACTGCAATACAAATCTCCAGACATGAGGGCTAAGTACAATTGCTTTAGAAAAGATGACTTTTCTTTGCACAGACTATGTCACTTCCTCATTCATCACCCTCAAGTGATCACAACTGAATTACTCCTCACCACTGCCACTCATTTTTCAGGCCTCTTGCTAATTCAAGGGGGCTTGTTAAAATGCTGCAAGCAAAGGTGCCCTTCTGATCTTTCCAAACATTCACTAAATGGTTTCAATTTATTCATTGGACTGAGCTCATCCTGGATCATGTCTCTTTTTTGTGTCTGTCTCATTGACTTTTAAATTTCCATTAAGGCTGCAGTGTCTTTTTGTTTGAAGCCAGATCTGTTGAGGAAAGTTACTGCTTTGAAGGGAAAGGGGTGGAAAAAATCTACACTAAATTGCCACAGCAGAAACAAAACATGACAAACAAGCAATTAGCTTTGCACAAAGCCATCAGCATCTTGGACTAGCAGGAGCTTGAATTTGGTCATAGAAGCATTTGGGGAGCAGCTGGTTCCCCTTGAAAGCAGAGGGGATGATTCCAGAGACAGGGTTCCAATAGCAAGACCTGCCACTTTAACTTGACCTGTGTTTTAAATTCAACCCAAAGAGCATTTTCAGATGAATGACAAAAATAAACCCACAGCTCATGATGATGTGTCACAAAGTTCCCACCTGACAACACCTGATTAGTTCAGCCTTCGAAGCCTTCTTGCATTCCTGTTTCTCATAGATTGAATTTCAGAGCCATGAGACTGAAGGGAGTCAGAGGAGGAAATGAAGAGGTCTCACAAGTCAATGGGGGTTAGGGCAGATGCCAGCTGATGGAAGGGCTGACACAGAACCTGCCTCCACCATGGTGGAGATGAGACTTTCAAAGCCAGTGACTTAAAGCAAACAGTAACAGGACCAAGCTCCTCCTTTCCCTGACCTTGTCACACTCCCCTCCTGTCATGGTGAAATTGGGAGCTATAATGTTCAATCATCCATCCCAGAAATACAAGCAACTGAGAAAATCCAGATGTCCCACTGGGAAAGAAAGTTTTCTCATCTTCAGCATTGTTCTGACAGTCTTTCCTCATCTTGTGTTGCTGCTTGGAAATTATAAACACCTGCCTGGCAATGAAGGGCCATAAGCAACAAAGGCAGCAGGCAGAAAACAGCATCTGAACCCCCCAGACCACTATATATTTTTTAAGTTTTTTTAATAGTTGATGTTTTGGGCATTTTGCTGCTCTTTCAAAGTAATACAAAAATTAAACAAATGCCCATGCTCAACAGCTTTTGTTAGCTCAGCTTTTCATGGCTAAGAGGAGAATATTTATAGCAAGTGCTTGCATGCTATAGTGCCAGCCAAAAGCCTTATGTGTCTGACAAACATTTCTAATTAAGCAGGCCAGTTAAAATTGGGTTTTCAGGATCTAATTTGTGAGCTGAACCAAAATTGCTGGGGTATGAGCATTGAAGCTCTCCTAAAATCCCACCTCAGCATCCCTGGTTAAGATGTGTCAAGGTGTGCTGTGGTACCCAGCCCCTCCAGACAATCTCAGTGATGGATTGCAGAGCCATTTCCAGGGATCTTCTGTTATCTGCCCTGCAGAAAGCAGATCCACCTGGCTTTGAACAGGGTCCCATCCTTCCTAGGCACACTGAGCACTGTTAGAGATGAAAGGATTACAGCAATGTCCCTATGAAAAAGGGAGTAGCTTCTTTTACCACTGTGTTAGATACAAGCCCCAGCTGGGAATAGAGGAGGAAAGTTTGGTATACAAACACACTGTGGGGTTTTTGATTTTGGAAGCTTGTCATTGTTGAGCACCCAGAATTCTGGTCCTAAATGAAGTTGGAAACTGGCAGGTTCTGAAAGTCTGATAATTTCTCATCAAATTAAAAGTTTCAAAGCCTTTTGCCTTTTGTAAATAAGAGTAAGGTCTGCTAACACCAACTCTAGAGCACTGAAACTTGACTAAGCACCAAACCCTTCTCAGGAATGGCACTGCCTTGGAAAGAATCTAATAATTAAACCAGTGACATTTCCAATGTGAGAAGTCAGAGTGATTTTCCATCTTTGACTGTGTCCCTTTTTAATTCAATATTTATTTAGGTGACATTCCTCTGAGTTAAACAAGAGGATTGCTTTAGGATCCTTTCTCTTCTCCAGGGTAAAAAAGTCAAGACCTGCTCTAACCTCTTTGAACATTCATGCAGTGTTTATAATATGCAAACACACCCTTATTCCATTATTTGGCACTAACAATGTTTCTACAGCTCATTATTTCCTGCATGAAATAATGCTTAATTAGTGCTGAATTACAAGGGAATTGCTGTGGAACTACATAAGCCATCCTTGCAAATCCTCTAATTAATTCAATGTGATTGCTGCTATTGCATTGAATTCTAAATGGATTCATAATGATTAGAAACCCGAGGCATACCTGCCTCTTATTGATCAGTGTGTGACAACAGGATTTCTTTATAGAGAGATCATGTGGCCAGTATATTGATGCCAGTATCTGAAGATTTTTAGTGCCTCTTGGGAGAAAGCTGGTGGATGTGGCATTTAAATCCAAGGCTACAGTGATAAATGAATCAAATCTCATCAGTTTTCCCCAGTCCTTCTGGGGTTGCAAAGTTACTAACCCTGCTGAGTGCACAAATAAATTGAATTTAGGTTTTGGTGCTGAAGACTATAAATTCAGGTGATCCTGAATTTAATCAGAGAGACACAACACCTGGGTTCTCAGCTCAGGTACAGTGCATGTGTTCACAGGGCTGTATTTCCATGAGTGTCATCCATCTGCCATAGAAAGTTTCCCCCTGGTTTTGCTGAGTGTTGGGGAAGATCCTACATTCACAAAGTTGCTCTGTAGACCTGACTTCAATCCCTGAGATGGGAACAACTCTGCATTTCCTCATTGCCACCCTAAACTGGAATGTGCGGAACAGGGGTGCCTCAATCCCCCACCATTCAGCCCCAGCTCCCACCCCTGCACCAGGGATTTCTACAAGCCTGGGGATGCCTGGAGAAGCAGCACCAATCCCACAGTTTGGACATCTGCCTTCAGTGTAAACTGGGAAGGAATTTGGCCTGCTGTTTCAATATTCTCATTCCTTATTTGTCCAGTTGTGTTTATGATCTTGGGGGGAAGCATGTTGGGACTCAGCTCTGCCTTCTTTCACTGGCAGTTTATTAGCTTCTCCTTTCTAAAATCCCAGTTATCACAGTCTCCCATGCATTGAATCCTGCACCCCTGGAAGGCAATGCCAAAACCACTGATTTCAGTAGGAGCACTTTCAGGCACATTTGGTGGGTTATTTTACTTTTACCTTTTATTTTTTTTTTTTTTGCCTGTCTTGTAACAGATCCTCCCAGTTTGTAGTATCTTTCAGACTCTGACATTTGGAACAGGTTAGGCTGACACAAGCATTTCACTTTTATACCCCCTGTGCAAGATTTATTCTCACAGAATTATATTGGTCAGTGTTCAAATTAGCAGTGGTTCCAGGCAGTCTGCTTCCTTGGGCTATGCTGGCATAAATCTACTGGCTTCGGGGGAGTTACTTTTGATTTTCACTGATAAATACAAGAAGGAACTCAGCACTCTCCACCTAAAAGGCTTAGATTAGATTCCTCCTGGCCCCATTAATATTGCCACTGGTATTCTTTCTGTATTTCTTTCTCTATGTACGTCAGTAAGTGCTTTCTCCTCACCTTTAAAATTCCTGTAACTATTAAGATAACTGAAACTCCTTTCCTTAAAGAGTTCCTAACTGATCTCTCAGTCTGAGATACACTTGAATGCACCTTGGCAAAATCTCTCTGTTCCTGAACTACATTAAATGCTGGAGTTAGAGAGGACAGTCTGGGTCATTGAGTCTCATTCTTCACAATCTCAGCAAAACATGTAAGGGATGCTTAGTCCAGACTGGCCTCAGAACATCCCCTCCCAACAGATCCCAAACTGAGAGAAGGTTTTCTATTTAAAAATGAACAGAGGATCATTAATGAACCACTTATTTCCACACAGTGAAATCTACCTGAATTATTATAAACATCAGAGGATACGGGGAGACACATTTTGTGCTCACAAGGCACTGTACTTTAGTGGAGCAGTGCTGCAGGAATTGGACCCATGGATATTTAACACACCAGTGTGTGCTGCTGTGGTGACAGCCTCAGAGGCAGTGCATGGCTGCCTGCCATCCATCACAGGGACAGGGGGCAACAATGGGGACAAAGTTCCTAAACAATGGGGACAAAGTTCCTTCACCTCCTCTGTCACCCTTGCATGAGGAATTTCCAATAGGATCTCAAGCAAATAAAACTCCCCCACGCCTCCTGGCTGTAAAGTTGGAACTGGGCCTTGAATTTCAGTGCTGTAGGACTATCTCTGTTTATAATCCACACTCCCAGCTCTGGGCTGTGTTTGCACTGGTTGGCCTTGGCAAGATGCAGATGGCAATCTCCCTGGCTTCATATGGGAACTTGCACCTGACTTGCAATTGTGAGAACCAGCAGCTGGGTGAAGAATCCCTTCCATTCACTTGAACCAGGCTGAGATGCAGACATGTGCTGTGTGTCCCCACAGGCAAAGTTTGAGGCAATCACACTCCCATGTAACTTCTGGAGGATTTGATCTGTTCCTCAGCCTCATTAAAAATGTTTGCTTCAGACATTTTCTGGTTTGCACTGAGTATTTGGTACTTTAATAACCTGGTGGAATATCCTTCCCACAAGATACTCCCCTCTCCTTCCAAGAGATGTAATCTGAGGCTGAGACCAGGAAGCATTCTGTGCCTCCTGAGCACCCTGCTGCCCAGTCCACATGCCCAGCAGCACCAGACACGTCCTGTAACCAGGCACATCTCAGAGATAAGCTCTGAAGACATCAGGAACTCTGCAGCATTTCACACAGAGTGCTGCCACTCTCTTGCTCTGCTGCAGATGCTGCTGCTCCCTCCTTGGCAGCACTGAGTGTTTGACCCTTCTCAAATGGCTCTGCACATTTGACCCTCCCATGAGAGGTGGAAAAGGTTGAAAATTCGAGTCTAATCCTTCACTGTGCCACTGAGTCTCAGCAATGGCAGGCAGTGACTTTAAGTGGCACGCATGCAAAATGTTCAGCCACATTAACCAGTCAGGCAAGGCAGCAGAGACATTTCCTGAGGTGGGAAATATATTGAAATACTAATAGGCCCCGGCAGGTATTGTGTGTCCTTTGGGGAAAGATACCTAGGAGGAACTTCTTAATTGTATGTTCACCAGCTCCTTTCAACAGATCAAAAGAGAGTACTGATATGAGCAAATAAACTTTGATATCTGCCTTTCACTATTGGTACTAATTGGAAGGAAATTCCCTGGCCTGTGGACCAAGGCCTAATTTAAAAACATTGGAAATGTTAATTGAATAAGGGGGCAAGGTTGATTAGAAGCATGACCTCATGTCTAAAATGTTAATGAGGGCTCTTGACATGTGAACAACAAAAGGTCATGATAGTATAAACAATGAGATGAGAGAGAACCACCAGCTAGAGCCTGACAGTGACACATGAGTCTGGTGTGAGAAAGAGCTTTGGGCAGAGAGGAAATGCCAGCTTCAGAGTTGAGATAGATGCAACACAAACTAAAACACAAAACCCATATTCTATACTCATAGACTGCCACTCACCTTTATTAGTTTCAGGGCTACAATTCAGGCAGAGTTTTGGCCTAAGTGCTCAGTTTTCTCTTCATCAAGGACCACTGGGTCCTTTCTTGTGTAACCTTGGACCTGATTTACTGGGCAATGTGCAGGTCAGAGAAGATTACCCCATGATGAGGAGTTAGGGAGGCTGGCAGATAACCCTTGGATAACTGTCTAGAAAGGGTTTGCAGAGGTATGGCATCTTTTCCTGCTAAGAAAAGGTCATTCCTTTGCCTTCAGCAAGGAGAGTCACACAATTAGGTCAATAGCAGGATTTCTGCTCCTGGGAGAACAAGACTTGGGGGTATATCTCATCTCCTTGACAGATTGTAGTTTGTGTCTTGTACACCAACATGCAGCTGGAGAAAATCTGAAAGAAGACAAAACAGAGAATCACAGAATCATGGAATATCCTGAGTTAGAAAGAACCCACAAGGATCATCAAATCCAACTCTTAGTCCTGCACAGGACATTCCCAATACTCACTTCATTTTTGGAGATAATTTTCTGCATAGAACTTCTTTGCAAAGTGGTGAATTTGTATCTTTTTAGATTTCACGTTTAGATTTCTCCTTAGGTATTTCTGTTAAACTATTTAGAGAACATGTTTATAATAGATAAAAAAAAGGTCATGTGGGAATATGGTTTTGGGGTTTTTGGCTCAAAAAATGGTTCCAAGACCAGGCAAGGGCTGTATCCTAAATGTCAAGATTTGCTGTAATTTCTTTTTCTTTATTTTTTATTGTTGGGACATGTATGAATAACCATAGAAACTCAAACAGGATCAAAGAGGAGAAAAGGATATAACTTATATCTCAGCATTATTCCACCTGGAGAGTTTGTCTGTGAGGTGACAAGTTTATATGAATCCAATACCCCTGGATTTTCCAGTCTCATTTTCAGTGCTGAAGGAGCAATCCAGTGTTGTGAGAGGAAGGTTCACTAAGTGGAGAGATGATATATGGACGTGCTTTGAGAATTTGTGTTTGGTTAGTAATTTCCCACACAGATTATGTTTGCAAACTGCTGAACCTCTATTGGGTATATATTCCCTCTCTTCTGAAGTCTCTGTTATTATATTCTCAATCCTGTTTGCAGTCTTCAGGTTCTATTTACAAATTCTGCCAACCTCCTTCCTCCTTTATTCCCAAACCCTATTAATATCTGACCTAGAGTGCATTTAAGTCTCATTTTTTCCTTTATACACACCTTAGCATCATGGCTTTTCAATCTGGTGACTATGCAAGAAAGTTTTCTTATCTGCCTTACTTTTCTTTATGCAGTCAATCAAACTACTTCCCCTGATAATTCTGGTTTACTGTTGCATTCAGTTAAGATTATTTGTTTGGTTGTTTTTTTTGTTGTCTCTATTCCAATGATCCATAGTCCTGCATTGCCAACACCTCTCCTATTTCTTGCCAGGTTGCTGTGTATATAGAATTAATTTCACAAAATACACTGCCTGCCCCCGATTCTTTTTCAAAAAGCAAAAAGAGAGAGGAAGGAGTGAGGAAAACTAGAAGGAATTTGATTAAATGTGACATCAGATACACTTAGAGTAATCAGCCTATAAAGCTTAGTACAACTGTCCTCTTTCTTTCTTATCTTCCTTAGAATAGCATATGTCATTGGGGCATATTATTTTAATAGGGGAAAAAAAAGAAAAAGGTATTCTGCTTTTGTAACCCCTGTGGAATCCCAGAGAGCTCAACAGTTTCCCAATGCAGAACACCCTGAAGGACAGCGTTGTTTAGAGAGGCTCCATGACTCATTTTCAAGCTGGACCCATGCTGGTTTATATTTGATCCCCAAAGCTACAGCAGGCAGCCAAAGTGGGGTCACAGCTGTGCATTGTCAGCAGGAAATCTGTCACTCACATGTCAGAGCTGAGACAGCCAGGAGATGCTGTCCCAGCATTGATGTCCCACTCACACAAGTGCCTAGCAGTCCCTCATGTGAATTTGGATAATCTGGGAAAATGGAAGGAATGAGCAAAATAGAGCAGAATGAGCAGTGACATCAGACAATTAGCACTGTCAATATCTCTCTGTGCCATTTTGGCTCCTAATTGAATTGCCACATCTTAAAAATGTAATTGCTGAGAGTACCTGTGCCATGGATGTATGTTTAAATTATTGCACTCAACAAAGGTGTTAGCAGAGAGCTGTTCATGTAGCCACTGGAAACTGCCCTAATATGATGAGATGAGAGTGGGAACAATGCTGTGAAAATAGATATCTTGACCCTCTCTCCTCATGGGTCTGGACTCTTTGGGTATGGTATATTTCAAAGGATGCCAAATGCCAGAATTCCTAGTTTATTTTAGAAGACTTGAAGAACAGAGGACTCAAGACTTCATGCTTTATAATAATAATTGTAATAAAACAAGCATTTCCAAGTGGGTAAAGGCTGTCTTAGAAGAGGGATGATTTGTTTGAACTAAAAACTAAAAGTAGGCTGGGTTTCCTTGTGGAATGGCATTTTGTTTTTCACCCACCCATTCAATCTCATGCCATACTGCCCTTCTGCAAAAACTAGATACCAAATCTGATACTGGACAGGAAACAACTCCATGCTCAGCTGGGTGTGGATGTGGATGCCCAGTTCTGAGCTGAGCTGAGATGATGGGGCAGCATGACACTGTAACACCCTTGAAAAGAGGAAAGCAGAATCAGGAAAACACATTCATGATCAATTTTCCGAGATGTCAACTCCTACTTTTGTTTCAATGCAAAAAAAGCCAAGAAATCTGGTCTAGACAGTTCCAGACAGTGTTTTCCTTTCAAACTCATGATGGCAGTTGTGACTGTGACATCTTGCTGATGATAGTCATTGACAACTGCCAGTTCCATTTAGGAGATTTTTCTGCTAAGGATCACTCAATGCTGCAGCTATATTAGTCAGCCACAGGTGGAGGTGGAGCTGCCCTCCTTAACATGTCCCAAACCCAACAGCAGTGCTACCTGAACCCCACCAAGCTGCCTGAACCCCTCTCCTCCTCCTTTGCCCCTGTAAATCTGAACTAGCACTGGGGAAATAACCATGCTGAGCTCTCTTTTCAGCTGCTGAAATAGCTCAGTCACCACCAAACCCTTCACACAGTGGGGAGGACCCCCTTGGCACATCAGCCCTACAACCCCCAGAGGACTTTGAGAGGATCCCATTTGCACACAACAAATCCTTCCAGTGGGAAGGATGCTGCTGATGTTCCTCAGCAATGCTGATGTTATCATCTCCTTCCTCCCTTCAGCACTTCCAAACAATCTGGTCTTTTTACTCCTTAGCCTGTCCCCGATAATCAGCTGACATTTTTACAAGAAAACTTTCCTGCTGACTTTTGTGATAAGGTTCTCTCTCTCCAGGGAGAGTGACATTGGGGAGATGTTTAAAATTAGACAGTAGACTGTTCAATGTACAAATAAGGAGGAATTCTTGTCCCAGCATGAAAATGGGTTAAATTATGGAAAATCTTCTGCCTGTAACTTCTCCAAATCTGCCCGGTGCTCTGTTCCCCTAGACAGTGCATCCCCCCAGATGGTGATCAGACTCAAATCTGCAAAATGGATTAACAAAGCTCTTAAATTATTTTTGTCTCTCAGATTACTCACTGCTTTGTAAAAGACTGAGTGGGGAATTACATTAAAAGTTAGGGCAATCCAGCCTCTTCCAGAACATTTCATGAGGTAGGAGCATTTGCAAATAACTGCAACCACAAAAAACCCCAAAACAACAACCCGTTATGGGTTTGGGGAAGTCCCAAATATATTCCTTTTGCCCTCATGATCTGCATCATCTTCACACTTCTTTGTTCTGGTTTTCCTTTCAGTGGTCTCCAGGATCTCTGTGCTGACATGCCCTGTGGCAGGGAAGGGAGGCACAGAGCAGGAAGGGGGAGGATTTCTGAGGAGCCTCTGTGCTCATTATGGGCTGGCTCTTCAGCAGCAATGACTGCAAAGGGTAATGACTCCAAAAGTATTGGAGTGACACTGCAAAAGCAGCAAAGATCCTGAATGGCCATCAGAAGCTTTTTGCTTTGTTTAAATAAATTGCTTTGGCTTAATATTACCATACACATTCAAGTATTTTCCTTCAAAGAAGAAGTAAATTCCATTAGGAAATTAGCCCAGGTGCCAATCACATCATCTTTCTTGTTGACTTGGTTATGCTTGGCTTCATCTTTACCTAACCAGTCTTTGGTGATTTACCATTGGTTAGATACTATATCACCTTACGATTTCATTGCAGCTCAGCACAAGAATCCATCCTGTACACCACAGGCTGTTTCTGCCTTACATGCATTTTAATGGCTCTTCCAGTTCCATGGCTTGGACTCTGCAGCCCGTCCCACCAGACATGAGCACGTTTTGACCTCAATTTGAGAGGAAACAAAGTGCTGCAAATGACTTTTCCATGAGTGAAGCACCAGATAAGGTTTTACAAATGGAAAGGTGAGCGACAGACCACCATCTATGTTAACCCTCTGTTTAAAAGAAGAAAAAAGAAAAGGAAACAGCCAGCTGTCCTATCCCTTCTGACACAGTCAGACATTGCTTTGCAGGATTCACCTTCTTCCAGAGGTAATGATTAAAATTTACCACTCAGTCTCTTCAGATGACACAGTAAAAAAAAGCAGCTGATACATCACAGAGGATATTCTCAGCAGCTGTCAGCCAGGATTTCTGTGTAGTTGAACGATTCTTCATACACAACCACTGTGTTGCAGCCATCCCAAACTCACAGGCTGCCTTTTCCTAGACACAAATTAACATTAATCTTATTCCTCCTGCGGTTTTGCCACTGACATCATGCACAGCTGAGTCCAGAAGCAGGACCATTTTCCTGTTGGTGGCAGTTTTGGAGGCTGTACTTAAAACTGAACAGATTTGACAACTTGTGTGGACATTTATATTCACAGCAAATCCAAAGATATTCCCAGGAGGAGCAATAGTTAGCTCCAGTGTCCTTGACAAGTATGAGCAACAGCATGTTTGTGGCAGGGTAAAATTCTCCCTGTGGCATTCTCTGCTTCCAGTCCTCCCGTGTTGTGTAGTCTGACTTGTTCTCCATTAAAGTGGAGTCAGGCAACAAATTCAGAACTTCTTAAGATTTTTATTATTTTTCCTCTTCATTAACTGAAATATTTGTAAATTTTCTGTTGAAAACAAGAGAGTGAAAATAGACCTGTCATAATACTTTGTTCTTATTCACATTCTGGCTTTTAATCTTGAGATCCAATTTAGTTTCTCACTTGTTGAAAGGATGTTGTACCAAGATTGGGGCAGTCTTTGTTCTACATGGCAGGAAATGGCTTCAAGTTTTGCCAAGGCAGGTTTAGAGTTTAGAGGATATGAGGAACAGTTTTTCCATGGAAAATGTGGTCAAGCATTGTAACAGGCTGTCCAGGGAAGCAGTGGAGTCACCATCCCAGGTATTTAAAAGATGTCTAGATGTGGAACTTAGGGACATGGTTTATTGGTGACCTTAGCAATGCTGGACTAATGGTTGTTTGTGATGATCTTAAGGTTTTTTTCCAGCCTAAATTATTCTATGATTCTTTTGCCAAGTAAGATCATGTCCTCCTGAAAAACTTTCAGAGGGAAAATTTCATCAAATCTTGCATGTGCCTGTAAAAAGAAGCTTCAGTGAGTTTGAATTTTCATCAGAGGCACCCTTCAACAAGAAGTAAAATGGTGTTCCATTGTGTTTTTTAAAGCTTGTACAGCAATTATACAGATTTTGGATTTATGATGCTTTCAAAAATCTAAAGTACCATTCTTTCATGATTTCTAGGTGACAAATTCAGGGAATTCTCCACTTGTTTGTCAGCTGTAGTAAATAATTTGCTATGAATGAATCACATTTTATGTGTTCTAAGTGCTAACATCCAACCAAATGTGAATGCAAGAGTTAAATTTCTATTCTAGAGAGGCTTTTTCCCCCTTAGATTTCAAGAAAAAAAATCAATTTCAGACTATGCAAAGGTCAGTTTGCTTAAGTTTTTGTCAAAGTACAAGACAAGACTGGATAATGATCACTGGATTTGGGTGGATGTGGCCTGGCTTGTCTCACTGCTGACAATCGCTCCACTACTTTGGCTTTGGATTTGCAATTCTTTGCTAAAGAAAGAAACTGAAGAAACCCCCAGGCCTCCATTGCTCACTATTGTTCTCCCAAGCCAGCAATGAATGCAAAACTTCAAAGCTCTATAAATCTGGTATTAGTTAAGAAGATAATGATAATCATGAATATTCCAGAAGTGCCTGTGGGATGATTCTGAGTGGCCTGACACTGCTGTGGAGCAGCAGATGGCCACAGCCTTGGAAAGCCTGTAGCCCAAGTTGGCGTCAGAAAACCACATTGTTATTGTAAGCTTTCTTTGGAGATGTGTCTTTGTGTTAAGAAGTAAATCAATCATTGCAGGGGCTGCTTCTGAACCAAGAGTATAGGACAGGCAGCCACGAGTACATCCAGGTTTTTGAGGTAAAATTCAAGCTTTGTGGGGTAACATTTTTTTTCCTGAGACAATGCAGATTAACAAAGCTTTCTGGGCTTGATGAACTTTGGTCAAGTCCTGTTTTTGCTAGGGTTCTGGCAGCCCATTCTTGTGTAACCGTTACAGAAGGGAGAATCAAATGCCCCACATTACCTGCTCCATGCTGCCCGCTGATGCATCACACTCACATCAGAGACATGGATAATCTCTCTGAAGCTGCCTTCACCCATCTTGTTTTGGTGCTTCAAGGCTCATGAGTGGTTTTTATTTGATGTTTTTTAACTTCAATCTGATTCAAAATGCAAGGAAAAAGCACTGGTTTTCTATTCACCCTAGCCATGAACTCTGCTGAAGAAGTTGAGGCAGCAGCTGCTTCTGGCAGATCCTAATGCAAAAAACAAACCTCTGCAAATGACAACACATCAGACAATGTTTATTCACCATCCTGAATCAAAATGGACACAAGCATATGCTGTCATTCTTCTTGAAGAAATGTATTCTTATTTAAGAACCTAGGGAAAAAAAATCCACAATTCTATAGGCATTTGCTATTCACATCTAGAGCCAAATCCAGTGGTTGGACTCTGAGTCATCTGTAATTTATCCATAGTAGCCTGAAGCAATTTGTTTCATTTGAAATACATGAGGATGTTTCTCTCTGGCTATAATAGAGGTGAGGTACCTGAGTCAGAATGAAGATTATCCAGGTCAGGAAAAAGGAGGAGTAGTGACAGGAGGGGACTGAAGGCGAACAGGACTCTGCTATCTCTCCTGGTTTGTTTACAAGTCTTGCAATCTCTCATCAGTGCCTGAAGCCAGAGAAGCGTGGGCTTCACCCAGCTCTTTAAAGTGTAGATTGAGTTACTCCTGTTGTTGATGCTCGATGTGGATCATTTAATTCATTCTGCAGAAAATGTGAAAATCATGTGGCTGCAGCAACTTAGCCCAGGAGCAAGATGTCTTGGGAGCTTAGTTTTCTCTCTTTTATTAGGAAGCACTGGAACATATCCCAGTGGCTACATCAGTGGCCCCACTAACATTTCTGGCAGAAAAGGAGTAACTGGTGCTTCATGCTGCAGGGGTTTCAGATGGTATATTCAGTCGTTCCAGATGAGACACAGATGACACCCAGCCTGTCTGTGAAAGTGCTCAGAGGCACTCAATGCCAAGTAAAAATAAATGCTTATCACTATTTTTACATGCAGTTTAAGAAATTTAACCATTCTGTCAGGAGATTAGGTTTACAGCTGGTATTGCCCAATGTGGCTTGAATGACTTAAGTATATATATCAAAGTCCTCCTGTTAAAACAGTTCCATCTCTCCTCCCCCAAACCAGCTAAAGATCCATTCAAAACAAGGAATTTGAATCATATTCACAACAAACATGTTTTTTACCAGAAGAAAGAAAAAGACTTTACTACTTCCTCTCCTTCATTCAGATGCCAGAGGATTGACATCATTTGTGCTCTTGATTCATCTGTCAAAGAGCTTCAGCGCAGCAGTGGAGTGCCCAGGGTCACCTCTGCAGCAAAGGAATGACAGGAGATGGGGCTAATTGGGAAGGTAAAGCCCTTCTAGGGCCTATGGCAAGGAACAGGACATGGGTCTACAAGGACAACAAGGAATCACTTCAGCCTGTGCTAAAGTTATTTCCTTTTGGCAAAGGAGATGAATAAAGATATGTCACCCTGACCCTCAATGGGGAATTCAATACTCTCAGCACGGTGTTCTGATATATCACACACAGTACACGCTCTTCCAAATTTCAGGTAGGCTCTCATTCAGATTTATTTTCCTGCTTCAATGCAAAGGTCAATCTGAGTTACAGAGATTCTGGAGTTCTCACCTCCATGTGCACTTGGTCTAGCATATTATCAATATTTGTTGGTCTAGCAAAATGGGCTGTCCAGCATTAGGGGAAAAAATAAGAGGGTTCCAGCACTACCATCTAATAAGTTCCCAGATGCTAAAAAATAGTATGAAAATCCTTGTTTTGTACCCTGGATTCCATTTTCTGGTGGAAAATAACATTAAATTATCATTTTTGTGGAATAGGGAAAGTTCCACCTGCCGTACACGTGTTATGTTATTGAGGAAAAGGGAAATCCCTGATACTGTTTACAGAGACAGACAGCTTGTTTGTTCAGCATTGGCTAGAGCTGGCCAACCAACCTTAAAATAAAACTGCATGTGAAATGCTTGCAGGAACCAAAATTATTTACTGTCAAAAATATCCACTCATTCAACGAGTTCAGCTAAACCTTCCTTTTACAGCCTGCAGTTTGGTTAATGGAAGAAACTAGAGAACTTTGCTTTAGCTGGGATTCAGGATATTGCTGAGCACTTATTTTTGGTGAATGGGAAGGATGGGATGCCTGTTCCACAGGAGGAGAAGCAAAGCACCCTCTTTGGTAGTTCCATAATGGAGTTACCTTCCATCCTCTTTGGGTGTTCCAGAACATCCAGGACAGGGCTTGGTCATTTCTGGTGTGACACTAAATTGAGGTCTGCTGCTTTCAACAAACTCAGTAACTTCACACCTGTGGAAGGTAGAGAGCAGCATTAATTTGATTTTACAGCTAGCCAGAACTCTGCTGTCAGGTTATAGGAACTGACAACCAGAGCACATGAACTCTCACGGACTCTGCTGGAGTCACCCGCCTAAGGTTTCATCTCACAAAACATTTAGCTTTGCTTTATGACTGTCACATCTAACATTCCTAAGAAGGAGGTTCTTCTTACTTTGATTTTTGAAATCTCTCCTTCTCTCCCTTGTTTTAATATCCTCTTCATACTCTTCTCATCCATTCAAAACTTTTAGCTGTAAGTGTCCTTCAGTGACCCTTTTCACTTGGCCACATGCCTTCCATTTGGTGTTTCAAGATCCCATGAAAGGGGGGAGCTATCTCACCTTTTTACTTATTTATCTTTTTTTTTTTTCTTGAGAAAACCAAAACAAAACTGACACAGTCTCAAGGTGTTAGGCAATTTTTCAGTTTAAATCATCATTTAACCTCAATATGCTTCAGAGTTGTCCGGACCAGAGCAAGATACTCTTGAAATCCTCAATACTCTGGTGCAGCATTCATAATCTGGCCTTTATAAATAAACATGTATTGAAAAAAAAAATCAAGGTTGATGTGGGACCATTATTTGCCAGGTTTGGAAAGATAAAGACTAGAAAATTGAGCTTGCTCCAGCACTGGACAATCCTGCTGGCAGAGTGTAAAGTTGCTTTACTTTTGCTCCTTAGAAATTTCGTCTTTGTAAGGGAGACTAAAGAGAATTTGAATCTCTGAAGTATTGCAGAGTTTTTTTAGTTGTTTAGGATTTTTTTTCTTTCTGCCTGACCTAGTGAAAAAGCCTCGAGTGAATTTTTCCTTTGCTGCTTCCCTGTTGGAAGCAGCCAGTGGAGGAGCTTTACACAGACCCCACTAACAGATGGCAGAGTGGCTTGTAGGATTAACACACAATTCATTAAAAAAAGTGTTCTGCCCTGTGTTTAGCATGCAGAAAGAGTGTGCATTGTACACTCAGCAGTTGTTCATGGGCTTTTTGTGACTCAGTAAATAGGCAGGCTACACATGAGCTACCCACCCAAAATACCTCAGGTTAATGTTCTCCATTTCTGGCAACCCAGAAAGACTCAGCCCCTGGCATGCCTGTCCATATACCACAGCTGAGTTCAAAGGGTGTGATGTCTCATATTTTGGGGGCTAGAGCCAATTTTTTTGTTGTTATGGAGTATTTGTGTCAGCTGGGATTTTCATCAGCAGCCAGTCAAGGGCAGAGCAGGTCCCCATAGCAATTGCCTAAACAGCTCTAACTCAAAAACTTTGTCATTTTTATATTTCTTGTGTTTCCCTCTGTGTTCTTGCGTTTAAATCTTGCTGAAGACTCTTTCCAGGCTCTGAATGGGCTTCTCTGCTGGTGCAAAGCCCAACATTGCCAAGGTCTGGCTGCTCAGGAGGCAGCATCAGCTCCTGGGCAGATGCAGGTGCCCCAAGAGAGCAAGTTTTCTTTATGCCAGGCTGGTTGCTGAGGGAGAATTTGGATGTGCTGGTGTGCAGGCTACTCTGGGAGGCAAAGGGATGCCCAATCTCTTCATGTCTGTCTCCTGCTCATAAAAGTGATCTCTCTCTTTGGCCTTTCCCATCACCAAAGCATCTCTTAGGGCAGAAAAACTGTTTTGCCTCCATCCCTGAACAGCTCAGGTCAAGTTTTGCCCTCAGGCTACCAACGGGAGCGAATCAGGCACCTCCTGAAGTTGAATTGCTGGTCAAGGCACTCTCTGGCAGTCATTCTCCCAGCACTGATCCCAGCCAGCCTGAGTAATTCTGAGCAATTCTGTGCGTACTCAGCAAGTCAGCTGTAGTTGCAGAAGGAAATCATCTTTGTGCCATTGTTTTCAAGATCCAGCTACAAAATCTGCTGGTGCTGTCATTGGTCACCCAAGAGCAGCAGTGGGCAGAGTGGTCTGATTCTTACACACAGTCCATGCACTTTTAACAAATTGCAAGTTTCCTGTTATCTGCTAGCAACTGATAACTCATTCCTCCCATATCTGTCTCTGAAAGAGCATTGTAATAGTTGCAGTGCCAATCTCCAGCCAAGATGCAGGGAAGGACAAAGCAGCTAGGCTCCAGATATTTCTCTCATGGCAATTGCCTTGTAAGGATTGTGAAACAATCAGCATTTCCACCTGGAAGTCAAAATGCTGGATTTTTCTTCAAAAGTAAAGATGCTAGATATTTAGGAAGGTTAAAGAGGCGATGGGCAGTGTAAAAGTCTCTCTGCAATATCACACAAGGAACTTCTGACTGCAATTGTTTCACTGTGAGAGGTGAATGGCAAGAGTTTACACTGTTGTTTTTCTCCTTGACTGTGCCAAGAAGTGTCATGTGAGGTGTAAATACCTGAGATCTGACTTTGTGCTCCTTGCTCAGCAGAAACTCCCACAGAAGCAGTGCAACAGGAGCACTGCCCTAGCTAAGAACTTTGTGTTGAATTTCAGAAGCTGGAGCTTGCTGCTGCTGACTGATTGTGAAGCAGGAACTCTGCAGGTCTCCCTGTGAGAAAGGTGAGCTCTGACACCTCTATTTCACAGGTGTGGAAGAATGACAGAAAGCAAGTTTCTCTGTTCTACAAACAGATAACATGTTTGTAGTGGCAAGTGCTGGTGCAAGCCAAGTATCAAAATCCTTACTAAAGCCCCCATCCTTGGGAGATCCATCTGGAAAGGAAGAATGCAGTAACACCACAAACCCTCCTGCAAATCCCATTCTGGAAAGAGTGGGCACTATTAGGATCATGCCTTCCGCAGCAGGCGTTAATATAAAAGCATACATCAGAGCCATCTTTTCAAATTAGTATTTCATTCCTAAATGCCCTTTAGCTCACTACATCACAGAGATGACATTTCTCTCCTTGTAAATGTGCTGCACTCTTCTAATCAGGATGTGTTGTGTTGGTGTTACGGGCTGCTAACACAGCCTGGCCTGCTACAGCAATCCCATTTGGAAAATCTTGGGAATATTTTGCCATCTCTGTGGCCAGCCTAGAGCCTTTCAAACAGGGCTGTATTGATGAGGAAGGATGTCCTAAGGCTGACGTTATGATGCTTGTATCCCTATTCATGTGCTCTATTTATGCTGGATATTATGTTCTGTGCCTTTGAGACTGGCTCTGAAGAGTGAAAGTTTTGTTTGGGTTTTCTTATCAGCCTGGTGAGACACAGAAACAGGGCAGTACATGGTGCTGTTTTTGCCTTTTTTTTTTTTTGCTTTGGCTTTTTCACTTTGCTCTCTCACTCTTGCTTCTGCTTTGCTTCTGCTTGCTTTTTGCTTCTGCTCATTAACTAGTTTAGCTAAACAGTCCAAATTTCTTCCTGGACTGTTTTACCTTTCCTTTTTTGAACCAACTCGAGCCTGCTCCAGGCTGGGCCCTGGCAAACCCCGAGAGTTTGCACCTTGTGGCCCAGCGGGGCCTACTCTGGGCAGCAGCTGCCCCAGCGCCGGAGGGACTGAGAACAGAGCGAGCACCCCCAGAGAGACTTTCTGAATTTGTCATCTTTTTCAGATCAGTGAAAGAGTGTTGTCATCCAGTATTGTTCACTTTGTGCGCTGGGGTGCTGTGCCTGTTAAATAAAAGGTTGTTTACACTCCTTTCCGAGGAATTGTTCCTGAACCGATTGTGGGGAGGACCGTGTGGGTTTGCTTTCTGGAGGGGTCCTCCTTTGGAGATTCTCTACCAAATTTGCCCTAAACCAGGACAAAGGACTATCTGCTAAATGTGCCATCTATCAAGCACAACTGAAATACAACATATAGCAGGGACTAGAAACAGCTTTTAACTGGACAATGCACTGTCCACATGTACAGACAAAACTCTGTGTTGTGTTCATTTAAAATCTCATTCATCCCACAGCCTCTGTAGTACCAAGGGTAATGTAGCTGATGACTTCATTCCTTTGCCATCCCTCACACTTCAGTGCAGAATTTCCCTCACCCTGCTAGGTTTTGGAGCAGTACAGGAAAGCACACAAGTGAAACAGGTTAACTTGGACCCTACTCTGATGCAAATACCAGAAGAAAATGGTTTTCAGTGTCTCAGTTATCCCAGGTGGGTGTATAAGAAGTGAATCCACCATTTGTATAAGAAAGGAATGACTCACTGTGTTCAGACCACAAGCCAAGGGAGATTTCAGTGGCTTGCATTAGGATCTAGAAACAGCTTGGAATCTGGGATTGTGCAGGATGAGGTGAGGCCTGTGCATTACCTGGATTTGTATGAAAATTAGAGGGCCCACATTGGACTATTTGGGATTTTGCTCATCAGCTGAAGCTCCAGGTACCAGGTCAAGGATGGCTGCAAACAAGGAGTTCTATGGGAAAGCTGTGGTAAAACATCTGCTGCATCTAAACATGTTTCACCATCTGGAGTTGGACAAGGAGGCTTACAGCTTTCAGATATGTAAATATGTCAAATTATTGATGTTGCAGATGGTTTATGAGTTTCTTGAACAACCTGCCTGAACTTGTTCAGTTCTGAGATTCACCTCAATTTTTTAATGAATTCTCTACAGCAACTGATCTTCAATGCTCTGACCTTTTCCTCCCTCTCTGTTCTCCAGAGAATAAGATAGTATAGATGTGAATGGGTAAGAGGGCTAAAATAGAAGTCAAAATGCAACAATAAAAGGAAAAAATATAGAGCATGCAGAAAAATATTTTTATATTGAAATGAAAGAAAATACTACAAAGCCAAAGAAGTTCGGTACCACTAATTTCTCATAACAATTTCCACATGCTTGCCATATATATGTGCAATCTGCAGCACTCCAGTTTGGCAATAAAAAATATAAACATTTATAGTGACCACAGCAGTCTTTTTGAGACCTGACAGAGGTACCCAAGAGACCAGAAACTTTAGGGTATAAGCCAAAACTGGTGCAAGTCCATCTCGGTAGTGAAAGATATACAGAGGCTTAAGTGTGGCTTCCTGTTGCAGTAACTTGATTGTCTCAGGTCCCCTGTGACTGCCTTGGAAATATCCACCAGCAGCTTACAGGGCTGACAAGGAATTTGAGCTTGTGTAGTGACATTTCTGAAGGCTGGCAGGGAACATAATAGTAAATGGTTGGCCATTCTGACATGAGTTTACTTGCCAGAGAGGTAGTATTACATCAGCTCAAACCTTCTGGAAAAAATACTGAGTTCAGGATCTCCTTCAGTCTAAGCTAAATGTGCCACATGGGGGAATTAAAAGCCTTGGTATACTCAGACTTTCAAATTGGCTCCATGTGTATTCAAAAATCTGGATTTAGAGCCTGTTACATAGTTTTGATGAAGCAGCCCTGAAATCAGTGAGTCAGTATAGGAAGTTATTTGGGTTTGAATTTATTTCTATTATGAAGTACAAAAAACCTACATTTTATTGCTGCTTAGAAATGTATCTTGGTCAAAAGATTATAACTTATTCTTTGCCTTCCCATCCTAAATTGACCAGAAAGATCCTAGGGTGAGACCATAAGCTGGGTCACTGGAGCAATATTTTATGTATGTTTTGCAGCAGTACAGGAAGATCATTTCCTCATTGCAGTAAGAAGAAGAGGGGTGGCTGTCTCATCCACTGATGAGAGCTTTTGAATGAGACAGAAGATTTGCACTGCACTACAGATTATCTTTTGGGAAGTTACCACAGTTCTTTTATAGTGCAAGACAAATGTCCTTTCTATAAGTGCTTTAATAACCCAACTTGGAAGCAGCAATAAGAGCATCACAGTATAAAAAAAAAAAGTGTCTGAGCAAGAAGTCAGTAGCTGTGATCCTCCTACAATGCAGTTTCCAGCAATACACTAGGCTGCTGGTTAGCACTGGCTTACAGTGTTATTTAAGAGCTGAGCCCAGTGCCTGTGTTTGCTCACTTTGTCAGAACAGAGATTTATAGTGCATGTTCTTCCACTAGAGTGAGAGATCCAAGACTTCCCTGCAGACTGACTTTCCCTGGAGGGTTTCAAATCCAAGCACATCCTGACCTTACTCCCTGTCTGACAAAAATACTGCTTGTGGAGCTTTGTTTCCATGACATGTCTTGAGAAATGCTGTTATAAAATCAACATTTCAGGCAGTGTGGATTGCTAAGCCTCTTAATTTCTTTTATTATAACAACTGAAAGAGTTCTCCTCTATATTCTGCATGCCTTTTTCCACAAATAGCCAGTTTGTTGTACTTTTTATCAACAGAGAAAGGATTTTGTCCAAGTTTACACCTGACATTTTGTTACTGGGTCTTTATGGAGGGTTACCCCACCCAGCTGCATTAGTAGACTAAATATGTAAGACCTTGCTAGCCCAAAAATCTATACCTGTTGTGCAGGTGCACAAAAGAAGGTTTTTGCCTTTAGCAGACTGTCATGAATATATGGCAAAATTTGTTTTAATTTACATTTTCTGTTTTCCGTAACTTTTCATCTGTCATTATTGCAGTTTGTAGCTGGTTTGTTTTTTTTTTTTTTTCATTTCCAGTCTTTTGTTTAAAGTATAGCACTTTTACAGACTCTCCATTATTGTGAACATATTTCTAAGAACATGCAAGGAAAGGTTGAGTTTTCTTTGAAGTAATTGAATAAATGCCAGGGCCAAGGAGAGTTTTATTTGGGGGAGCCCTGATCTGACTAGTCATGGAACCTCCTCAGCAGGGAAAAGAGATGGCCTGCAAGCCTTCCAGCCCAAACCATTCTATGATTCTCTGATTCTACAATTTTATGATTTTATGGCAATTCTTGTGCAAGCCATGGGACCACAATAAAGTTGAGTACTAAACTAATGTCCATTCATATTATCTTTGCTTAGATGTAATATATTGGCAGAGGTTCTTCATTCTGGTGAAATTCCACCTTCAGAGTCAAAATACCCTCTGGCTTCAGCAGGGCCAAGATGTCATGAGTCTGCTTTCATGGGACATGGACTACACACCTTTGATGGGAGTGAAAATTTCAACAGAGTTGCAGGCACAGTATTCCACCTAGGGTAAAGGTACAAAGAATTTCCTTTCCATAGATTATTCTAGCAAGATTTATAAATAGTTCATAAGTCTCTGGAAGTGCTGAGTACGCTTCCTGTTTTCAACAATCAAGCCTCAGGTCATCCAACTCAGGTTAGTCTTATACTGTAAAGGAAAAAACATCCTTAACCACCAGCATGGACTTACTAAATTGATGATAAAGCTGCTTCTTGGCAGTGTAACAGACCCCTTTTCCATACCAGGACTGAGTGCTACATCTTCCACCATCTTGTTCACTTCCAGGCTAAGTTCTGTCTTGTTTCTTGTCAGGATAAACCTCACATAATTCCAACAAAGACAATGAAGCAATTCCAGATTTACCAGGATGCCATGGAGAGCAGATTCTGGTCCTCTGCTTTTATAGTTGAGATAAATGAGACCACAGACAATGCCTTCATCTTGGAAGGGAAAACTGGAGTCTAACACTTGCTGGTCTCTAAAGGCTTGGTCTCCTCGAAACAGCAAACAGAGGGAGGCTGTGTGAGAATTATATAAAGTGAGCCAATGCCTCAGTTTTTGATAGAGTCATCTGTTCATTCTGCACAGTCTAGCTAAGCCCTGTCCCACTTGTGACTCATTTTTGTTATTGATATGAGGTGCTGAGAGACAAAACCACAATAAGAGACTGCAGAGAACATCAATAAGAGGCAGAGAACAAACTAGGAAGAAGATGTTTAAAATTTTGAGTGGAAAGGGGAAAATAAAAAGCTTGCCCATGTGCTTGCCCTGGAAATGTGTATAAAAGGAAAATGGCACTGCAAAAATAGAGACAGTAGATAAAGGAGAGAAAAAAAGTCTTAAAAGCAAATGAAGAGACTGGTGAAAGAAAATCAGATGTTGTAAAAATTCTATTTGAGCCTATTTTGCCTGCTGAACTTTTTTTCAACAGTGAGTTTGTGAGGCAATCCATATTCTTAAGCAAAGAAGAAAATCATTCCACTGCAATCTAGATAATTTCCCACTCCATTTGATGATATAATGCACTAAGAGCAAACTGCCCTAAATCATCTAGAATAACCTACCAGTCTCACTTTTCAGCAGAAAAGGATAAACTTTGTTCTAAACAGCTTTATTCTCAGAATCAATGCCTCTTACATCCCCCACTGGATATTCTGTACATACTGCGCTCCTCCCACCTGGAGCTGCTGAGGAAGTGCTTCTCACAGGTGTAATTGTTCCAACAGGGCTCTGCCTATGCACACCACAGAGCAGTTTCTCCTTTCCAGAGCCCCCTCAAGACTGCTTCAGTCATGATGGGCATAAGCAAATAAAAGGAAACAGAGATTTTATTAAATTCTCTGGCTGTGCTAAGCAATGGGTTTGAACATCATGCGGTACTTTTCCTGCAGTAGCAAGTTGCTGCTGTAGGGTTTTTCCTCCCCTTTACAGAATGCTAAATCCAGCCAGAAAGCTGTTATGAAAAAATACCCAAGGGAAGTGTGATGGAGGTTTTTCTTCACTGATTTCTCTTCTTACATTGTTTCCTTCCTTCCTCCCCTCTCCACCCTGCGGACTTAATCCTCAGCCTATTGATGTAAAAGGAAAAACTCACACTGACCTCATGTGGCTCTGGATCACGCTCCCATTCCTGGGCCATTTGTTTTTATAAGTGAGTTAACAGGAGCACTGAAATATCCTGTCAGAGGAGCTCTGAAAGTGCCATCCACTGCCATAATGCCTCGTGTGAGTTTTCAATGCAACTGCATTGTTTGAACCCACGATAATATTTTACCTTCAATCCACATCATTATGAATTCATTTGACTTTCAGTGTTCAGTAATAACAATGAATTTGCTGGATATTGAATGTCACATACCTTTGCCAATACGGCATTTCATTGTAATGCACGGCAGCATTAGTTTAACGATGCCAGGCTTTTTCCAGAATCCTCTCTCTGCATTTCACACACACACACACACACACACACACACACTCCCTTCTTTCTCCAGGAGAACAATAAATACTCCTTAGCATTGTCTAAGAAAAATAAAATCATACTTTGCTTTTGAAAAGAAATGTGATCTATATGCAGGCCTCTAGTGAGCTGAACACCAAATGCTTCCTGGGACAATGTGAGTGTGAATTTGTGCACAGAGGCTTTTTATAACCATAACATGGATGGCCTGGAATACTAATCAGTGTTTGTTCCATTTTGTTTTGTTTTGGTTTTTTTTTGGTTGTTTGGTTTAGTTTGTTATTTTTTTACTTAATTCCAGAGTGCAAAAGAAAGTAACCTTGCTCTTTGGAAAAAAAGATGTGAAATTCATGGCCAAAGACTATCTCTGTTTCCTGTTTATCCATAGGAGTTGAACAGGTCACACTGCAAGAGTGTGGTGAGCTGGGCTGCATCCCTCTGCTGGTGCAGTAAGGGGCAGGGGGCTGAGGGAGGAGAGGGATTGCCAAGGGCTACAGCAAGGGAAAGCACATGGTTTTCTGTGACAGTGGTTACAGAGGTCTTAGGATGAGGGAAGAGGCATAGATCAGACTCCATGCTACAGAAGGCCTTATTTATTATTTTATGATATATATATTACATTAAAACTACACTTAAAAGAATAGAAGGAAAAGTTTCTCAGAAGGCTAGCTAAGCTAAGAATAGAATAGCAAAGAATGATAACAAAGGCAGGTGCCTCAGACTCTCTGTCTGTCAGCTGTGCTGTGATTGGCCATTAATTAGAAACAAGCAGATGAGACCAATCACAGATCCACCTGTTGCATTCCACAGCAGCAGATAACCAATGTTGACATTTTGTTCCTGAGGCCTCTCAGCTTCTCAGAAGGAAAAATCCTAAGAAAGGATTATTAATGAAAAGATGTCTGCGACAGTTTTCATCCAGCATTAGGGAGAACCAGTGACAAGGAGTGCCTGCAATCGCCTTAGACCTGTGACCAAGCCACCACCTTTGTGAAGAGGATGTCATCCCTGAATTATCTGTGCCAGAGTTCACCCCATGACTTCAGCTGGGGTGATCAGTTGGATATTTTGATCTGGGGAAATTCACAATTGTGCACCCATCTGGTTTTTATAGTGAGCACATTCCCATGCAAGTGCTGTGCTGGATGAGTGAAACCATGCCACTTATCTGCTAACTTTGTGAGGTGGCCAGCTGGTCTCATTTCTACACATTGGTGCTAAAGCTTTCTCAGTATTGTCACAAGGTTCCCAGGATGGCAACCTGGCACCTCATCCTCCTCAGAAGACAAAGTAAGTTGGGTGCAGAGTGGATTTCTTGACTGCCTGCTGGTTTTACAAGTTATGCAGAAAAAAAAAAAAAGGAAACAATGTAAAAAGCAAAAAAAAAATGAAAAAAGAGAGAAATTACACAGAACTCATCTTTTATTGCAGAAGGAATGGGCATATAAATGCATTTTTTTCCAAGCTGTTTTTGTATAAATTATTTGGGTATGCAGTGTCCATAAATGTCCATGTAGAAATCCAGGTAAACCTGGATTAAGTAAGCTATTTTCAAAGCATTATTTGTTGTCATTTTAAGAGGAAAGCTAGTAATATTTCTGATAACAAAGTGAACACTGACATCAGCTGAACTGTTAATAATGTAAAGCCCTTTAAGACTTTTTTCTGGCTTTGATTATTTGATTACATGGGAAGACTTTGATTATTGACCAATGTTTTGCTGAACTCTGCTGAATCACAGATAAATCTATTGTTTCTATAAATGCTCCTTCAGCAAGACAAGAAGACATCCAGAGTGACAAAATATGGCAAGACTTGATTGAGAAAGATCCCTTCCTGGGCATGTGGAAGTCCAAGGAATAAGAGTAGCCTGCAATTAGTATGTTTTAATGTGGTTTTCTGTAACATGACTGTGCCAGTCTAATCTTTATTCAAAAAGATCTTGTAGCTACAATTTTTGAAGCTATCTCTTCAGCTTTATGTTTGCTTGTTTGTATATTAGTTTTCATCTGAGAGCACAGAGGCAGTTTCCAAGGCAAGGTGCCCTTCAATGTGAAATACAGAATATATTAAACACTGAAATGAGTAAGGCAGCAACTGTAACTATTGTAGCTAATGCTACATCCCCCACGTTTGCACAGAAAGAGTTGAATTTACACAATTATTTGCAATGAATTTGCTGCAGTAGACCAATCAGCATTTTGAATGAAAGAGAACCTGAGGGAAAAATTGCTCATCTCAGCTAAAATAATGAAGACAATGATCAGTGGGATAAGGCAAAATGGATGGCAAAAGCTGCTAAATGGCAAAATATGTTAAATACTTCAAACCTGTACAACAATAGAGAAGAACAGTATCAGAAATGTGGCACTGTTATGTCACCTTATCCAGGCAACAATTTTTTCCCCCACTTATCTCCTAGGGCCACTACTTTATCCCTAATTCTGTTGAGGACTTTCAGACAGCTGACTACATAGGGTGGTTTTGGAGAAGGTTGCGTTAGGAATAAGAAAGTCTGAAATCTTTTTTTCTTGTACCTAATAACTGATGTGATATTTGTAAATCCAGACCTCAAACCACACAATGGCCAAGAAAAAAATTTCCCCATAATTAGATCCTATTGATGAAATGCTGCAGACAAAAGGTCTCTTTGTGGGAGATGAAATGGGCTTGCCTCAGGTATTTGTTGGCCACTTATTGAAGACATTGATTGATAATTTACCAATCTCTTCATTGCTTTTTGTAGTGCAAATACACCAGTATGTTGGGATATATAAACAGATAAAAGACAAGTGGAAGAGACCATGATCAATCCAAGCAGACAAGTGTTCCTACGAAGAATTACAAACAGGTAAGAGATTCCAGACAGCACACAAAAGGAGAAGGTTCAGATCAAACCACCTGAATAAACGGGGACTTGAAAGAGCTCAAAGCAAAGCACAGGGGTGTCCCAGGAGGATTTGTGTGTTTTACCTGTCTATTCATACAACTGCCTGTTAGATCAAATCAAGTATTTCTCTTGTAGAGTGCATGCAGTGATAAAGCACGGGCAGGTTTTGATGTGTCAGCATGTCAGTGCAGACACACTGCACACATGATGTTGCTCTCACTATGAGCTTTTGTCTCAGGTGCTTCTTGGCAGCAGTGAGAGAGCAGCAGAGCTGCTGGGCTGTACTACCTGGCTAATGCAGCCACCAGCTTTGAACCAAACCAGCTCAAAGGACAAGCAAGAGGAGTGCAAAACCAGACATTCTTCACAATCATTCCTCAGTATGTTACCCTTCTCCTCCCCAAAGCGCTTCAAAGAGCCAGAGCAGGGGCTGTTTCAGGCACTGCTGGAAGCATTAACAGCACAGGGCAACTCTGCCTGAGAGCTTCAGGTCAGAGCAGAAGACCAACCCACCCAATTGAGAGAGTGAGGCACTCAAACAGGCAGTGATCTTTCAGCATGCAATGCAAAGAGGATTCTTATCCTTACTCTCTCATGAAAAGGGCAGTTTAATGCTTTGTGAGCACTGGTTACAGAGACTTGAGTTTTACATCTTTGCTGATGGCCCAGAAAGCCAAACCTGTTAACTCCATGACTTAGAGGATGCCCAATTTTATGTTAGAGGAAAGATTAGCCATATCACTTCTAGCGATTTAGAAGTCTTACAGACCCTGAACTTTTACTTATGAGATATGACACGATAACAACTTTAAGTGAGGCAGCTGCTCCTTATAATCAGAAGGAATCTGGGCATTAATCTATAACATTCATCACTATTTACTTCCTCTTTTAATAAAAAATATGAATGCCACATACATTCCATACAGATATCTTCATCAGCTGCCTGAACATACAAACCCATAGATTTTTAATTTTCCTCAAATACTATGTTATGTTGTGACCCTTTGAATCCACAATTAAGCTCTCTTAGATTCCTAGAAAGAAAATCCATCATGAGCTATGTGTGATAATTTCAGCACCTTTCCCTGTGTCCTTTAACATAACTCTTACTCTAGTAATCTGCATTTTGAAGAGGCATATTTAGCCACATGCAGCTTCCAACTTCAGAAATATCTTCATGATATTTCCGTTTAGAGAATCAAAACACTTGTGAGGGGAGATGTGACATTTCTGTTGAGCCCTTTACAGAAGCTGGAAAACACTTAAAGACTCAAGCCAGATTGAAAGGAGATAAATGAAAGCATGAGTTTGTGTTACTGAGATGTTTGAATATTTTCCTGGACTTTGTCCTGTACAATTAAACAAGGTATTTAGGGACATGTCTAAATTAAAATATCTCTAGCTTAACCTCATTTCCTTCCACAGAGTTTATTTCTACAATCTTGCTTGTGCACACTTCCCTTTGTTCTCTTCCTCACTGTTTCTTTTCCTTTCAGGAGCCTTATTTCAAAAAAAAGTTGCACTGTGCTCACCCAACCTGTGCTTCAGCCCCTGAAGCAGACCGGAAAGTTTTAAATTGCTTTCAGAGAGCAAAGTCTGATTAAGTGCTGTGACATCACCTCACCAGTAATGTCCAATCCCAAATTAAATCTTTGGCTGTTTTGATTTTGTATGCGCATGTTTTCTTTCAGCAGCTAATGACAAGTCTTGAAATATCTGAAACATATCTCCATTTCTCCACTCAGCCACAACCCATAAATAATTATTCTGCATTGGACCCAGTTTTGCTACTCCCATACCCAAATTTGGTACCTCCTACGTTTTATTACTGATACAGTTATCTATTTACTGCTGGACTTAAAAGATTTGGCCCACTCAAAATCTCATTTATTCCATTTCTTGGTGAAGTTCCATTGTTTCTTGCACAGCTTCCCCTTAACTGCCTGTACAATCAGCCATCCCCCATGGACCAGTCCATAACTTCTGTCACCTTCTGACATTGCTCTTGTCATATCCAGCAATTTCTCATGTCATGTGCAGCAGTTTTCCTGTTCAGCTGTCTAAATCTCAGTCCAGGCAGCACTTGGGCATCTGCCTGCTGCCCTAACACTTTGCTTGAAAGAGCTGCACCAGCCAAAGATCTGTCTTCTGAGTCCCTGTTACCTCTGTCATGTGTGCACAGGGCTCAGTGAAATTCTCTGTTTCCATGCAGCTGCCTGGTTCTTTCTTCATGATATTTCAGTGATTGTTTCTTTTTTTTTTTTTAAACCCCATGTTTTGTTAAGTAAACCATCCCAATCCCTTCGCAAAAAAAACAATTTACCAAAATAAACTCACTTGCAATGCTGATATCCCCTACCATATGTACAACTTGATTTAAAGTCTAATAAAACAGAATGACTTTCAGTCCTTATTCGGTTTTACAGAGCATTTTTCAGTTATTTATTTTCAGTTCAGATTGCTGCATTATTTTTGCCTTCAAGCCTCATGTTGTAAGATGAAAAGCAGAGGAATTCACTTTGGCTTCTTTATCATCACTTCACTTTCCTGCAAATTATATGGCCAGTTTTACTCAGAATGGAGCAGTTTGCTGCACAAAGGCAACAGATTTAAACCATCCAGCTCCTCCTGCTTGTAAGATCACTCGCAACGTGCAGGATTTTGCTGTTTAGAGGCAGTTGGAGAAAAATTCAGGCCTTTTTATCAACAGTGGATATGTCCCACCATGCTCTGGCTCAGTGATTGCTCCAACCTGCACCAAGAATGGTTCCAGGCTCCCTTGTCGCAGACATCTTTTATGGAAAATCCTTTCCTTAGGATTTTTCCTTCTGACAAGCTGAGAGGCCTCAGGAACAAAATGCAAACATTGATTATCTGCTGGTGTGGAATGCAACAGGTGCATCTGTGATTGGACTCATGTGGTTGTTTGTAATTAATGGCCAATCACAGTCAGCTGGCTTGGACTCTCTGTCCAAGACAGAAACTTTTGTTATCATACCTTTCTATTCTTAGCTGGCCTTCTGATGAGATCCTTTTCTTCTATTCTTTTAGTATATTTTTAATGTAATATACATCATAAAATAATAAATCAAGCCTTCTGAAACATGGAGTCAGATCGTCGTCTCTTCCCTAATCCCAGAACCCCTGTGAACGCTGTCACACTGCCTCTCCCCAGGCTTGTGACAAGTGGCATTTCTACCCCACTGTCACCACTATTCTTGGTCTTTTCCTCTCCTTTCACCCACAAAGCCTCCTCTCCAAACCAAGGCATGGCAGAAATGCCTGAGGCAAGTGGCAGCAGCAGCTCAGGAGTAAACACCTCCCAGGAAAGGCTGACACAGCCAGAACATGGAGCTGCCCCTGCTCTGTGCTCTGTCCATTGGTCACGACTGGTGTGTACAGAGCAAATCCACGCCAGGCAGCAAGCTAATGACTAAATATGGACAGAAATGTTCCTTAGGCATAGCTGTGGAGATTAGGGGAAGAGAAATATTCTTTAACTTCTTATTATTTTCTTTGATGGGAAGACTCCTATCCTATCCAAATATTTTATTATTATTATTATTATTATTATTACTATTACTATTACTATTACTATTACTATTACTATTATTATTGGATTAATAATAATAAATTCCTTTCTCTACAAAGCAGGTCCTTGGTATTTGGATTATTATTATATTATATTTGGATCATATTACTATATTTTTACAGTTCACATGGTGACTTGCTTCCTTTCTCTACAAAGTAGGTCCTTGGTATTTGGATATTATTATTATTATTATTATTATTATTATTATTATTATTATTATTATTATTATTATTATTATTATTATTATTATTATTATTATTATTGTATTTTTACAGTTCAGATGGTGACTTCCTTCCTTTCTCTACAAAGCAGGTCCTTGGTAGCAAGAGTTGGCAATATTAACAGAAAACCTAGAGAAAAGCAAGTAGATTTCTCCATTTCACTAGTGAAGATTTAGAAAAAAAATGAGAACTCAAAACTATTTATTGTTTTATCAGTGGTTTTTACAGCTAAAAACCACTTTGTAACTGGGAGAAAAAATGGGCATAAATAGGGAGAACAACAGTAAAAATGAGTGACAGTTTGTCAGTTCTGTGTACAAATGCTGAGGCAGGGAACAGCTCCCATCAGCTACCACAACTATCACAGAACATTTGATATTCTGCTCCAAGTAATTTTTTGTCAGCACCTGTCCAGTCATCGTGAAAATTTCTCAATTTTATACCAAGCATTTTATCAGTTCAATATTACAGTACATTCTTTCTGAGCTTAACAGCATCAGCAAAATAAAGGATGCAAATAATGTCCCTGATCTAGAAACAGCAGCAGCCAGATAAATCACTGTCCCTTTCCATTTAAAATGAATATTTATGTGTTGAATTTTAAATATCATCTTTCTATCACTTTTCAAGAAATTCATTTCTTTCTCTAACCCAAAATGTCTTGAGCTGTGACCACACAATTATTGGTGTTATAAGGATGGTCTCATTTCCAACCACAGATTATTTATTTAAGGATGGCCCAGTCATGTCACACAAGCTTCAGCTGGCCAGAGAAGTCACTGTTTTGCCAAGAGATAATAATGCTGACAAAATTCTGTTTGCTAGATGACCTTTATTTATCATTGTGTACTGGTTAAGACTTAAGCTGAAAGCAGGTCCAGGGAAGAGCTTTTAAAACACAACTAGAACCACAGATCTTGCACTACATTAAAATCAGTAAGAAGATTTAAGTGAAAAATGTAATTATTCTAACGCTGCCTTGGGGTAATTGCAGTGAGCAGGATACACAAATAATGTGATCTAGATTCATTCCACTGTCCCATCTATTCTACCAATCTTGTACACACAGACATTTTCAGGAGACTTTAAACCAGGTCTTCAGGAGACACGAGCACTGAAAGGATCTGAAAGCCACCACCAAGAACATATCCAGTCCTTGAGCTTAACAACTGGCTAAGCTATTTGAAACACTTCCTCTCATTTCCACTTGTGTGCTCCTCCTCTGCCACTTGTGTATTGATTATTACAATACTGTTATTAAGATCAGAATGACCATAACTTCGGCTGTCATTGTTTTTTTCCCTCTTCAACTTCACAAAATCACAATAAAGCAGCAAGGTTCAGGAAATAAAGAAACCATTGAGGAATTGCACCTAACCTAGAAGGCTCTTTTCCTGCTGCTCTGTCCCTAGAAAAGTGGAAGAAGGCAGGAAAGTTATCCAGGAGAGCATTGCCAGTGGAGACAGAGTCCATCCATGCAGGCACAGGAGGGGAAGATGACGGAGAGGATCTTGGCAGGTGATGTGGGCACAGTCCTCAAGATCTGGCACGAGGAGCAGAATTCACTGAGCGGTGACTGAGCCAGGCTGAAACACAAAGGTTACAGCACAGTGACTCTGAGCTCAGGGAGGGCTTCCTCTTCAATGTGATTAAAGAATTAATAGCAATAAAACCATTGTACTATTCCTGAGGATTCCACAAAGGATGATGCAGGAGAGCTCACTCAGTTTATGGTTCACCTGCCAGAAAAAATTTAGGGCATGAAAAGAAATGAGAAGTTACTGAGTGAAGTCTGTCTGGCTAGAGGGGAGGAAGCAGGCAGGCACATTGGCAGACTTGCAGGAGACTGTGAACTTCCTTGGGTAACGAGGCAATGGTCAAGCCTCTGCCACCTCATTTTCACTCCTGTGCTACCTGAGGGAGCTGCACAATGGAGCTCATCCCAAAAAGCCTTCTGGGGAAAGCACTGGCAAGTATAACCTTCTCTTCCTAAAGGAAGATATGGTCACATTCTTGGTTGACATCAGGAGATGCTGTTAAAGGAATTTGTATCAGAAATTATGTTGCTCCAGGGTTCCCATGCATTTCATTGTACAATCATACTCTTTCATTGTGCAGGTTGCAAATGAATTCATGGCTCCTCCCAATCAATCCATAAAAAACCAGCTCCCCTTTGTGGACTGGCACTCAGGTGTGATTCTGGATCTAAATCAAAGCCAAGCACTGGCTTTGGTGGGAGTCCTTACAGAGAGGAGGTCAAAACAATTGTGTTTCTATATTGATAAAAGCATTTTGAAATGTTTCACTGTTTGAATCCCAGGCACAATAATAAATATGTGGTTTGAATAAATTCAAGGAGATTATTTCCATAGAACTTAATAAAATCTTACATAGTTTACAAAACAAAACCCAGGTTGGTTGGAGACAGAAAAATTCATTTTGGTTACATTTCCAAGAGATTCAGTTTAGCAGGATTAAAATTGCTGCACTGGAATTATTCAAATGGAATTTTTTGGCTTTGCAACAAAGTTGCCTTATCTTTATTTAACTTCCCTGTTTGATCATCTGCGTCCTGTTTTCTGCTTCATTTAAAATTCTGTTCACACCTAATCAGATAACATTAAATTCTAGATTGAAGGTTAATCCAACAAAAGCTTACGTGTGGGGCACTCCATGTGCTGGGCATCATTAAGGTATTTTCAGCATTCACATGACATTTTACAGCTGGAAGAGACTTCATAATTTTGCTTTTAATTGTGAAAAATCTCCCCCAGTATTGTCAGCTCTGTATAGAATCTGGCAAAGGTTCTTTTAAAATAATGAAATTCAGGCCACTGAGTTTAATAAATGTTTCACCAAAAAGATGCATGTCTAAAATGAGCAGAAAAGGTTTAAAAAATTCAGTCAGTCACAATTAGAAGTCAGAGGTTTAAGGCCACAAAAGAAGAATTTAGCCTAGTCTCGCACATTTAGAGACTTTTAAACTGGAAATATATTCTTCCAGATACTTGCCCCATAAAATAGATCCCTGTGGAATATCACTGAATTGCACACACTTGAATAATTTATTTAATTAGTCACATGGGAAGTTTATTTTTAAAAATGAGTGCTTCCTTTTCCAGCTATAGAAAGGAAGCCATAAATGTTTGTGTGTGTAAATTAGAAATCTACTTTTTCATTGAGGATATTCTTTAAATTTCACTGGAGCTTTTACTACAGCAAACTTGTAGAGCTGCTGGATTCTCTCATACATCCTGCAGCTCCCCCAAGCCCAGTGTATGCAGGAGTGCAGGACACTGAAACTTCATTTCAAATCCCATACTTCATATCTAGTTCACATGGTTTGAGGAAATTCATAGAAAATGAAACACATAATGACTTTATCTAAAACCTCATTAAATCAATGGGGAAAAAAATTAACTAGGGAGCCCCTGGGTAGAGGTTAGAATCTCACTCTGAGATAGACCTGATCAGAATTTCTCCTTTTGATGGTCATGTCTCATTGCCAGTAGTTTGTAAAGATTGTTCTCCATTAACTTTTACTGTCTTAACATAAACCACATACCCCAGCTTGGCCACTTATGATTTCTTCTATACAGGAGAGAAGGACTTCCAATTCCAAAAGAGATTTCAAAGATTATTAGGGGGAAAAACCTCTTTTCTGGGCATCTGTCCCTTTTCTGGAAAGTTCTTTAGACATCAAAATTTCCAATAGCTATTTTGAGAAGAAGATTTCACCCAGGTGAGACTAGTGCCTAAAGCAAGAAATATTATTTTAGCTGCTCAGAGGAAAGAAAAAAATAGGAAAGAAAAAGAATCAAAATGTAATAAAGCTTGGGTAGAAAAGAAAGAAAATATTGTCTTCTTCGTGAGAAAGGAGAAAGTCCCACAATAAGACATATTTTAATGGGAGGTTCCAAGTGTGGTGTTCAGCTCTAGATGGAGGAACCCAGCACTGGGTGCCTGCCTTCTCCTACCTGCAGAGCTGTGCATTTCCTGAAGTAAATACATTTGAAAGACATCTCATACAGTACATTTTGAAGTTGTTTTCCCTCCCTTAGACTACTTCTAAGAGCTCATGGATTGAGGTTTGATATAATAAAACATAAACCTGGTTGCTACATAATTAACTCAAAATTTAATGAGCAATAAAAATACCATTATGCTCTTGTAATGCATTAAGCTTAAACTCCTGCTTAATCCATTTAAAAGGGCTCTCTAGGTGTTCACTTGGCAAAAAACAAAATAAGGCAAGTCAGAAATTACACTTATTAAATGTAAATGTGTATCTTTAGCAATTGATATCTAACGTCATAGGACAAACTTGCCAAACTTAATTAAACGGATAAATGTGATTATGCCCTTAATATCTCCTTAATTACAAAGCTTAATTATCTTTTACATGCCATGCTGTCAGCTCAATGGCTGCCTGTTACCTCACCAAAACAGCTGCAGTGAGCACCAAGGCTTGTCTAAGCTGGGCTCCTGCTGTAGCTGGAATTCTCTGCAATGTGTCACAATCTTTAACTTTACATAGATTTAATACTTCTTTAGCCAGCTACCAGGCTTATTATAGCAGCATGCACATTTTAAAATTAAATTTGACTATATAAGGGGAAAATAAATAGTAGTTTAAATTCTATAACTATGCTGTGAGGTCTTTCAGCTTTTGGAATTATTTGTTACTGTATTGTATTTTCATATAGTGGAGGAACAGGAACATTGCAGGAACTTTACCTCATGGATGAAGAACAAACCTGTTCTTCTCTGGGTACCTCTGGGTGGTGTCACAAGGGTCTGCTTTCAGCAGGAATTAATTTCAGCTCTAGATCTGGCTCTTAAAGGCCACCATGACCTACATGTCCCTTGAGTGTCCCAGAAGGGGACAGGACTGCAGGACTGGCAATTTCTCTCCCCAAAATGCCAGAGATGTTACAGCCAGCCATGTTCCAGGCCAGTCTCACCCAGGTGTGAGCTGGAATGAGACACCTTGCTCCAGAGACCAGGGCTCATCAGGGACACCTGCAGAAATGCTCAACAGTTTCCTCCTTTTCTCAAAGGGCAAATGAGATGTTGCAAGAACACATCTTGTGCCATGGTAACATCAGAAAACAACAGCAGTCCAAAATCCAAGCTCAATTCATACCAATCTTATTTTACTACCTCTAAAAAAGAGTAATACTGAAAGAAACATCTCACCTGTTGAAGGGACATCAGCTACAGCTCCAGAAAAGACTTCACCTAAGACAAATGTTTCATTTACAACTTTCAGTGTTTTGTGTTTCAATGTTTTATGTTCCCCAAATATAAAGTACCAATAACCTGTAATGTTCACAAGATTTTCAGAGATAGCCAAACCTGGTTTGCTCTACTCTCACACTGTCCTGCCCCAATAAAACTCAATGGGAATTTATCAGTGGTGTTCACTTCCTAAGTAACAAGAACTGGGTATTTTATTTTTATTATTATTCTGTTTCTCCATTACATCTTTATCAAATCAAATGCTGAACTACAAATGAAGCTTTTCAACCTTCCCTAAACAAAGTACTTCAATGAAGTCTTTTGATATTTCCAAATGCATGGTTTTAATAAATGTCATTCTTTTGTGCTAAATTTTGCACTTTTCATTCCTTGATTTAGGACAAAAGAAATGTCGAAATATTTCAGTTTCTTCTGTAAAAGCAATTCCAAATTTTGACCAGTTCTATAAACTAGGCTAGCCTTCAATTCCATTTTAAATGCAGGATAGGTAAAGGGCACTGAGAATTTGAACTGCACTTTGAAAGACAACTCTGCAATATTTTACTCTCATCATCACTGTGAGTCATGGTACAGCAAGGACAGCTCTGAACTTTTAAAACACATCCAGAGAAGTTGTTGTGCTTTAAAAATAAAAATAAAAAACAAAAACCACATATTTTCAGCATAGAAGTGCTTGAGAACCATCAAAAGCCTTTTCTGATTGTGTTTTACTATGACTACTGAAAATTATTTATTGCCTTTTTCTCTGTTTTTCCAGGAACCTTTAGAAATTTTCCTCCTACTAAGCTGACTGTTTTATCTTACATTAAAGGCAAAATAATCAAAATGCAAAACAGAGAAGGTTGTCTATTTGTTGCACTGGAGTGCATCAGAGATTTGCAGAATTGTTAACAGAGGCCAACAATTAGTGACAAATGGAGGCTCCTTTCAGGAGATTCTTTTTGAAATGCTTTTTTCATTAAGGAGAAAAGAAAGTTTCCAAAGTCTCTCCTGAGTGATATTATGCAGTAGCATTTAGGGATTCTTTTCTTAAACCAGGAAATTGTACAATGTGCTTTGATACAGCTAAGTTGTGCATTTGTATTCTAAAAAAAATTATTCTTAAAGAAGAATCCTTGAAAAACTGCCACAAAATACAATTAAAATCTATCAAGACTGATCACAATTTACACTGGATATTTTATATAATTTTATAGTATATAAGGGACCTACCAGCAAAGTTAAAGTACATTTGCACTTGGTTCAAGTGTTATAAATGTGAATGTTATGTATGGATTTTTAGCAATATTGAAGTCAGGTTGTGTGTTAAGACTACTGACACTGTATTCATAAATCCCCTGTGGGCACAGCCTGTTAGGTCAGTGCATCCTCACTGTTATTTAGCTGCTGCATCACCGAAAGGAGATTTAGCCAGGTTGTAATTCCAGACAGAATTTGACTCCCAGAAGGAGAAAATTAGTCAATTGTAACTAAATCCTGAAGATTCAAATGACATTTATCTCTGAAAACAGCTCAAGATGGTGAAAGCTTTGGCTTGGGGATCCCCTTATGTGTGAAGGAAAGTACATGACAGCTTCTCTGCTAACTTTTCTTGGGTACTAAATACTGCCCATATTGAAATCCCTTTTCTGTTATTCTGTATGGAGCTCTTCAGCTGAGGTCCTTGTCATGCATTTTTGTTGTACCTTTGGGAATTGATGTGCTGTACTCTGCAAGGAAATATAAACTGAGGGAAAACCTTTTATTTCACTTCTGTCTCAGCTGAATTCAATGAGATTCCACTACAAGGAAAAGCTGGCTAAGGATAAAATCAGGAATGACCTTTTGGGTCTCTGCAAGGCACCTCCTGAACCCTGTGCTATGGACAAGGATGCCCAGCAGGGATGGATAAGGAGAAGGATATCATCACAAATGGTGCTGGGACACCTTCCCAAAACACCTTCATGGTCAGGGAAATGCAGTTATGGCTCCCCATTCCCCATAGATTGTACTGTCAGTGTCCAGCCACTGATGAACTTTGGATTTTTCAGTCATGGAGTATTTGTTTTATAGATCTTGGTCACAGAAAGATTTTAGGATCTGGCTTGGATTCATAGGTCCTGATAAATGTACCCCCCATATATCCTCAGTGCCTCAGGCACTAAAGGTCCCTCTGCTCTCCCTTGGTTCTCTCAAACATCCTGGAGTTACTCCTGCCACACACAAATAAAGGTTCCCAAACCAGAGTATGAAAATGAAACAAAATTTTACATTTACAAGCGCAGAATTTGGCAAGTGACCTGACTTTTGAGTTATAAAAAGGGTGTAGAGATATCTCTGTCCTATTTTCTACTTTCCTTCTCAGATTTATGCATTATGTCTTCTCCCTATTTAAAGCTGCAAAAAAGTCTTTGTGAACCCCAGAAAGTGGCTTGTGCTGCATTAGTCTTCCATACAATGTCCACAAGACCTCAGGATCCCTCAAATACTTCTACAAGATTTATAGATGGTAGCTAAGAAAAGCAGACTTAAGAGGTTAAATTTACTTTACCTGTGGAACAATTATTAAGACTTTCCAAGCTGAAGCAAAGCTGATGCTCTCTGTTGTGCTAGCTGTGAATATTGTGGCTGGGAGGAGAAGGATGTTCAGGAGATGACTGGGGTCTCAGGGAGCAGGAGCTTAATTCTAAACTCATCTGCAAGTGAATCAACCTATTGTCTCAGCTTACCATTTCCAAAAATTGAAAATGGTACATCTCTTCCCCAAATGAGATTCAGAAGATAATTTCACCAATGTTATGAAATGTGCATGTATAGTTTAATGAAAATCCTAGAATATAAACATATCCCCAAGCTATGACCAAAACTAAACAAAAAAAAGTATAATTAGGAAAAAAATTACCCTACTTGGAAATTACTTGTGATTTCATTTTTTCACACATGACCCATTTGTTCAAAACAGAGAAATCCACTATGGAAAGAGAAATATAGCAGGTGAAATTTTAATCAAGCTGTCAAGCTTCATTCTAATTCTCAGGCAGTCTTCGTGGAGGACAGAAAGGCAGAGGAAACATTAAAACCGATTCTCCTAAAGAGATGGAGAGACAGAGAGCAACAAGCTGTGCTGATATATTAATCATCTATTTATAATATGTAATCTTTTCAACTTCTGTCATGTTAAAATCAACAAAGAATTTAGCTGGAGACAGCCACAAAATGAACTGGTTACAGCTTGTGCATAGCAGCGATGAAAGAGCAGATACACAGAGCTATGCAAATGTGCAATGGAACATGACAGGGAGCACAGCCAGTGAGAGAGCACACGGTAATTGCTGGGCTCTGCAGCTCTCCAGCCAAAACGCCCCTCTGATCATTCCTTTGTTCTCTAACTGGCACATTTTTGGCAGGGAGGAGGGAGGGGGAGGAAGCAAGCTGGGAGTGAACTCGTGAAAGAAAGCTGCTGCAAGTGTGTGGAGTGCCAGAGCAATGGAAGGGCTTCAAAGTGCCCCCATGGCCAGTCCATTCCTCCCAGCAACTGGAGGAATCTGTCAATAACTTCATGCAGACAGTGCTTAAAGGCTGACATTTGCCCTTCTAATTCCACTGGAAATCCTCCATGGAGGCAACACAGAGAAAGCCTGATACCACCCACTGGATTTAATATGGGAAGATCCCTCACACCGTGAAACTGCCTGGGGTCAGGACCAAATCTGAAAGCTCTCTGGGTAGCAAATAAGACAGATCATTTAATGCACATATTTGCATGAAAAAGGAGCACATTAGCAGTTTCATGAAAGTCCACAGTAGACCCAGGGCAGTGGTGCAAGTCAGTTTGGAAAACAAAGGCCTGAATCCAAAAGATAACCTTCAAAAGTATCACTCTCCTCCCTCTTTTGTGCCATTTTCCAAGCATTACAGCTACACCTGTAACAGCATTTTACTATCATTTAGTTCAACAAAATTTAGAAACTGGCCCTTCTGTGCAAGAATGGGGTCTTGTCAGTGAGGCATCACCTTCCTTCACCATCCCCTCTTAGCTTCCCTCTGGTCCCTGGTCCATACTCCTCATTTGTCATGATCCCCTCACTCTTCTCTGTTCAGTATTAAGCATCTAACCAGCATGGGAACTGAGGGGAGCATAATAAAATACTGGTTTGATACCACAACACACTACATCCCTAACTTAGGCCCATGCAATTAAAAATTGTTACAGCCTCAGCAACCTCATTGTGTAGAGCTAGGCCCAGCATAAATTAACAGTGATTTGTAACTTGGATAAGTCAACATTAAATGTGTGTCAGGGCCTCTCAGAATTATTGAACCATCATTGTGGCTAGACAAGACCTTTAAAATCATCAGGTCCAGCCATTAACCCGGCACTGCCACATCCACCACTAAACCATGTCTCTAAGTGCCCTCTCTACACATCTCTTAATTATCTCCAGGGATGGTGACTTGAGCACTTCCCTAGGCAGCCTGTTCCGATGCTTGACAACTCTTAAGGTGAAGATATTTTTTTGTAATATCAAATCTAAACTTCCCCTGGTACAACTTGAGGCCATTCTCATGGTTCCATCGCTTGTTACTTGGGAAAAGATACAGACCCTTAAACGACTGCTGCCTCCTTTCAGGGAGTTGTAGAGTGGTAAGGTCCTTCCTGAGTCTCCTTTCCTCCAGACTAAACACACCCACCTCCCTCATCTGCTTCTTATAAAACCTGTGCTCCAGACCCTTCACCAGCTCTGGCCCCCTCTCTGGACACACTCAGCACCTCAATATTCCTGCAGAATTGAGGGGCCCAGAACTGGGCACAGCACAGGAGCTGTGGCCTCACCAGGGTGGAGAACAGAAGGAAGATCAGGTTGCAAACCATAGGCTGTATTTACAGCTGATTGTTTTTATAATTCCTTCACAGTAACTCTTCTTCAGTGCTTGATTCTTTATTTATTATGAGGTGTCTATTACACATTGCAGTTGTGAGACTTCTGTACTGTGCTCAGTATGCACATTTTGGTATATTTTTTTTTATGATTTGCTCAGTATTCGCCTATCTTTTGTTCCTTCCATTTTCCTGCGGCTCCAGTGTAGTTAGGCACTCCTGACCATGCCGAGCTTTTGGAACATCAGCTAAGCCACTGCAATGGGGCCAGCCTCATCCTCAAAGGTCAGCTTCACTCAAAGAAATTAGTCACAGATTTTACTCTATGAAGTCAAAAGTAGGGAATTAACTTAAGTATAACTCATTTTTCCTCCAGCATAAAGCTGAGCATGTACCCCATGCTTTGGTAGATGGGAAATTTTAGAGGTTGGTTCAGTAGGGGGGAGGTTATTGATTTCTGGGATGAAGGGAATTTTTTAAGGTTTGGGGGAAAATAATATGTCCAAATTGAAATGATGAATTATTAATTTTTTTATATTCAGAAATCTCTGGGACTTTTTTAGCTTTAAGACAAAAATTTCTATAGGACAAAGCTAGAGAGTTCTGTTCCTTTGGGATGTCCTGAATAAAAGCAGAAGTTGTGTGTTTTTGCTGCTGTATTTTGCACCCCATCTGGTAGAGTCAGATATCAAACCCAGACTGTCTTTGATTTCAGTGGGAGAAAGTAAGAAGAAAATAGCCTTTGGCAGAGAAATCAGATCTGTAACTTCTTAAATATTTCCCAGAAATATAAGACACAGAATTTCACATCTCCTAGAGGAGGGATGTGAGCTGAGATTTTGTATATCCCAGATAGATGCTATAATCTCTGCCTTACAGACAAATGTAGTGGAAACTGTTTTTAGGGTGATACTTCTTAATTTTTTTAAAATAAACTTCAACTTACTTGTCTTTTTTTGTGAATCAATATGACCAAAACAAGTTGTAATATCATGAGCAACTTTTAGTGAGATCTAAAAATTAATAACCTTAAGAGTTCATATACTTTTTTTTCAAATGTTGAAAGCACCACAATATATTATCTGGATTCACTACTATGTAAATACACATGTATCACCTTGTTTATTTCTTTGATTTCTTTTTTTCTAAATAAATTCCCATATCTATGGGGAGAATTGAAAGGACTTCTGTATTCCTTTGCTGTCACCTGAAAGAATAAATCAATTCCTAGTTTCCCCTAATTCAGGAAATAAATATCTCTTTCACAAAAATAGATTTATTTTTCACCCAAAACCTATGTTTTGCCAGCATTTCCACTGTAGACAGATGGAAACAGGGCTCATGTTGCTGCCAGAGGCATCTGCTAGAGGGCTACACTTGGGGTGCAGAACTCAGCTGTTCTGAAATGAAAGATTATTACATCAACCCAGTGGACAACCTATCATTGCCTTGTTTTTTTCTTTATTCTTTATTTATTTCTTGCTTCTTTATTTCAGCTGGAAATTTTTATGTCACAATCCTGTCTTTCTATTAGTCTATTACGAATAACCCTTTGTTAGACAAATATCAAATTAATGTGAAAGAAACTGATCAATAACTTTCTGCCTAATTCATTTGGTTCAAACTCTATTTTCCCAAGCCTTTTCAGACACTGCAAGTCCCTCCAACCAGCATCTGCTGAGAACAGCTTTTTACCAAACTTGACTATCTGACCATTTAATTTGAAGGTCCTCACCTGCAAGTTAGCTCACATCACAGAGAGGGGGCCCAGTGTGACCTGAGAGTTAATCTTGCATTAGCAGATATCCACTGATGGTGCTACCCAGAGAAAGGAGACTGAAATATGGCACAATCAGATCATCAGTGTGGCTCTAAATGTCTGGGGCAAGGTTGCTAAAGGACTCTCACATTCAGCTGAATCCAAACTCCTCCACTTTCCTGCATCCTTCACATGCTGCTGTTTAACTTTCTTCCTTAGGGGAGGAATTTTCCAGTGCATGGCTTGCAGATGCTTTTCCACTTCTAAACTCTTCCCCTGTGCAAGGTTTTGGTTTTTCTCAGTATTGACATTTCCATGCTTTCAGGGCTGGCCATACAAGATTTGCAGTGTGGGATCCGATGAATTGCCAGTCTCATCAGCATCCTGATTCCTGAAGGAATGAGGTGCACTGGGCAGTAACTCAATAATCTCAGAGAAGAAGGGCTGTGTGTTTTGTTCTTTAGGGTGGAAAGTAGGGGAGCTGTAAACTTTCTCTCCGCCTGATAGTGCCTGACAAACTTGATTCATGTGGATCACATTGATTTTTATCTTATGACAGTTTTTAGTTTCATACAAACATACATTGTTCCTGTGGGGTTTTCCTTGTTTGTTTGGGTTTTAGTTTGGCTTATTTTTTGTTTTGTATTTAATTTGACTTTAACAAAATGAAACACAGAAAATGGGCAAACAGGCATGTCCTTGAAGATCTGAAAGCTCTTTGAAGTAACTTGGCTGACTTTGCATGTTAACAAGGCTCAGCTGTGAAGGCAATCTCAAGTAAACAGAAAGCAGTAATATCTTGAATGACTGTCTAGAGGGCAAGTACTTGCACCAAGGTAAACCAAGCATGTACCACACAAACTCTAAATTCATCCATTTCTCCCTCCTGATATTAACAGCCGAATCTTAAAGTCTTTCCCCCAGCCTTTAGTCCTTCTTGATTTTCACATTTGTTTAAAACCTACTTTTCTGAATAGACTTTCTGTTTCTCATTTTTGTTATAAAAAATTAAAATAAGTACAGACCTTTGAGGAATGAGTAAACTGTTATTAGACATAAGTGGAAAACAAATAGGTTGTTGTAATAATAACTGCTTATAGAGAGCAGATTGCCTAAGTATGCAAGAGGAAATGAAATGAAAGATAACAAGATTGTTTGATTGCAACTGACTTCAAAACTGACATATGAAGAAAAGGAATCTTCATCAACCTACATGATAACCAAATCACACCATCCCTTCATTTTCAAGTGCTTATCAGCCCATTAAATCACCATGGGAAGGTTATAGATTGCAGAATTACCGTGTTACTTCACAGTATTTTTGACCATTTCTCCTCAACCTGGGAGTTGGCATTTTATGGGATTTCAATGTGTGACTTTCACTTCTGTGAAAAGGCTTAGGGCCATGGGTTGTGTGGTGGCTTGACCTGGGCTGGATGCCAGGTGCTTCTCCATCACTCCCCTGCTCAACAGGACAGGAGAGAGAAAACACAACAAAAACTCATGAATTGAGATAAGGATGGGAGAGATAACTCACCATTTTTCATCACAGGCAAAACAGACTCCACTTGGATAAAATAATTTAATTAATTACTAATCAAAATCAGAGTAGGTCTATGGGAAGTAAAAACAATCCTACAAAACACCTCCCCACTATCCCTCCCTCCTTCCCAGTCTTAACTTTATTTCTGGATCTCTACCTCCTGCCTCTCCCTGCCCTGAGCAAGTGGAGGCAAGGAGGAAGGAATGGGGGTTATGATCACTTCATTTTATGTTCTTTCTGGTGCTGTTCCTTCCTCAGGGTGAGAAGCCCTTTCCTGTGCAGCAGGATGTTCTGGCTGGAATATAACTCACACACTGTCCTATTTTCAAAGCTATCAGTGGTGGGATGAGAGAGGCTGTGTCAGGCTGGTTTGGTGTTGAATTATGCCAAAACCAGTCTGACTCATTAACCCCAAACTTAAACATCCACATATTGAGGTAAAGATGTGGCAGATATGGTAAAATATCCTGATATAAAAATGCCCAGATGACACAGCTGACCTGGAGATATGTGATTGACAGTCAACCATGATAAAAGTCCAGACCCACAGTCCCATTTTAAATCAGTCCCTTCTAAAATATCCCTTCCTGGAGTGTGCATGAAGATTCCTGCCTTGGCTGGGGATGCTCCTCCAGATCCCTCTGGTGACCATCTCTGATCACCTCAGCCTCAGTCAGCAGCAGCTCCTGGAGCTGCCTGGCATTGACCCTGTTGGACAAGGGGGAAATTCCAGCACCTTCTCACAGAATCCCCCACTGTAGCCCCTTCACTACCAGAACCTGAAATAGAATCTGTGTTTTGACACCAAATTCAGATTTCAGGGGAAAAAAATCTCCACGAAGCAGTCAGAAACCATACCTTGTTACCAGCATAATACAGTCTTCATAAAGAAGATGGGGTGCACCTTCTGCTTCAATTTACCTTGATATAGGTGTGTGGAGGGACAGTCTATAATCCCTTTAGTGTACGAGACTGGTTAAGGCACTCACTCAGGAAAAGGGAGATGAACATTTTAAACTCTCCTATCTCATCACTTGACAAGAAAGATATCAGTACCAGAGTAGTCACTACCAGAGTAGTCATGGGAAAGAATATGATTTCTCCAGCTCAAGCAAATAATAGGGACAGAAATAAGCTTATTTTGTACTTTTATGTTTAGGAAAAGTGAATTTAAAAAACCCAAACAGTTTTTTATTTAAGTTTCCATTTCCCAGCTGAGCATCTTAGCTGTGAGCAGATTCCTTCTTTGTTCTCCGAGCCAGGAAAGGCTTTCCAAGATAAAAGTGGGCAATCATTGGGGCTGGCACCATGCTGCAGGTGATGAGCACAGGAGGATGATCTGGAGAGTTCTGAAGCCAGCCCATGCCCTGCAGGGTCTGCTCAGGTAGGTCTCCCCAGCTCCTGAGGCTCAGGAGTGCAGGTTGTGAGTGACTGTCACACGCTGCTGGCCGCCTTCAGCTGTGAGAGAGACACGTAACCCAGATCTGAACGTGCCCTGCAGGCACCATTCCTCTTCATTTTGTTATTGCTTCTACTTTTAAGTGCATATCATTAAGCACTGAGTCTCCAGAGAGCTGTAGTTAGTATTTCTATTTTTTTTTCTTTAAATCAAATTATCTCCTAACTGCTGTATCATGAAATTACAGAGCGCCACAAAATAGAGAGGTAGCTTGTGCAATAGACATTTTTAAGAAAGAAAAATGATTAAGGAAGAAGTAGAGCTGCAATCATTTCCCATCCACCTAATGATGGTGTTGTGCTTTCCCAAGGGCTCTTGTCACCTGTTCTAATTCACTAACTCTGACACTTTGTGTGCAACCACAAACAACTAAAATCAATGGGAAATGGAAATGTCCTGACAAGGCCAAATTGAGCCCACCTAGGCTGTCAATGATTTCTTCACCCTTATTAATGTTGTGTGAATGTTCCTGGGTGTACCATGGTCAATCACACAAAAGCAGGACAATGCAGAGCAATGCAATGTGTCTGGTCTCCAATGCAGAGCCCTGGGGTCAGGCATCCTGCAGCACATCAGGGGAGCAAAGGACCCAGGAATGGGATCTAATCCATGCTAATGCTAATAAAAGAATTAATAATTTTAATAGCTAATAATTATTATTTCTAAGAAATATTTCAAGAATTAAAGCATGTAAAAATTTAATGCTGTCTATGATCCTATATCAAGAGCTTGGCTGCAGAGACTGTCTTGCCATTCAAGATGTCACTGAAGACATGGGAGTACCTTGTACATTATTTATAAACAACCAGCTAGCCTCTCTCTCTGCACCCTACTACAAATATTCATTTAAAACTAATTTAACTTTTCATTGTAGTCTTTTAATGTGCTGTTATTGTATGTAGGGTTTCTATGAGAATCCACAACAGAAGTGGGTATTCCTCACTTTATTTTATTCAGGTAAGTCTCAAGCCCTGTGAAACATAGTCATTTAGGAAGGTAGGCCTTGGGTCTCCTCTTCATTGTGCCAAATGGAATCTCCATATTCATATTTTGGAAAATCTAAACTTACTAATTTGCCTTTTAGATTTTTCCTAATTAAAAAATAATATGTTTTAAAAATCAGCTCTTTTACACTTCTCTAATTAAATTTCCACAAGATATTTTTTGGTGGGAGAATTCAATTAGGTTTTAATTTTAGTAATCAAAAAAGCATTGGTGCTTTGAGTATTTGATTTTTAATTTAAAAATTTGACATGGCATTCCAATTAAAATGTTCAACAGTTGCATTGTAGCATAAAAAGTCTATTACATCTGGTAATCAGGAGAATCCAATGACCATAAAAAATGCAAACAGTATTTCAAGCCCCCTCAGGTAATAACCATATTTAGCAAAGACTAAATACTTCAATTACAGCTGCCTATAGCAGCTCTGATCACTCAGAACCCATGGCAGCAAGTGGAAGCAACTTTTTACCTATCTCACCTTTGGATAAGGTTATACCTTGAAAAGGCCACCTGAATTTAGGTCCAGCAATATAACCAAACCTGCCAGAAGCAGCATCAAAAAGGAAGCGTTGACTCTGCTTCTCATTCCTCAAGCTCACATAAACCCACAAGAAAATAAGAAACCATATCCATGCTAATAAGATGAATCTGTAATTTTCAAGCTAATAATTATTAATTCTAAGAAATATTTTAAGAATTACAGCACCTACATGTAAAAAATTAATACTATTTATTATCCCACATCAAGAGGTGCACAGCCTTTCAGACAACTGAAATGCAGAAGCTTGAATGTGCCAAATCTACAAAATGAAGAAGGCAAACAGATTATGTAGAGTCAAAGTGAGTTAGGAATACAAAAATACTGTTTCAGTTTTCGCCAGGTAGATAATTTATATAAAAAATAAACCAGTGCCTTGCCAGTGCCTAGAACAGGCTGGGCTTATCACCCTTGTATACAAAGCAACCCCAGGAATATTTTGGTCCCCAGGGGCTCAGTCATTGTCATAATGGATCACAATTGGCTCCATCTAGTCTAGTGACCTGCCTCTGACAGTGACAAATGCCACTGAAAGAATCCAATATTTTCATTGCTCCCAACAAATGTATGGCATTTTAGAAGAATTGTATCTGTCTGTCTTGGCTTTCGTTTGTCCTCCATCACCAAACAACATAATGTTCCTGTGTTAAATTTTTTCCATTTTCCTTTAAATGTCAACTTCACCATGTATTTCTCATCAATCACATGATTATTACACTTTCATTTTGGAGCTCCTGTGCTGCATGTGACATTGCATGGCACAGACAGCAAGGCACGAGGTCAGGTGCACCCACATGCTTAAACCCGTGCTATGGTGCAGTGGGGAAAAAACACAGCCAATACACTTCTCAAGATGGTCCATTTTTGTTCTTTTTTTTTAAACACTGCTATCATGCACTGAGAAGGGAACTGTGATTCAAATCATGTCAACAGCTGAATTCAGAATCTAACCTTGAACCCACCCAGGATATGTAAAGATGGTGCCTGCTGTGGGTGTGCATGACTTTGCTGAAGACACTGAAGAGGCAGCTGAGAAAAGGTGTTAGATTAGCTTTTTGGTGGTTAATAGAGGAAATTCAAAAGGAAAAAAAATAAAAGAGGAGTTAAGATGAAAATAATAGAAAACACAGAGCCTGGTGGCACTTCTCGTCTGCAGTTCTTTGCAAAACGGTGAACACCACAGGGGCAGACTTGGGGGAATGAAGAGAGTTATAGCAATGATAGCAAGAAGGCAAATTTTACTTTTTTCAGATCTAAAAACTATTTGAAATGAAGAAGGAAAGGTTTTCAGGAAAGCAAATAGATCCAAAGACTGAAAAGATATGCGAAAAGAGTAAATGGAATTTTAATTAAAATAAATATGACACAAATCTAAACAAGCCCTGATGAGGTGGTCACCCAAGGACAAACAGGCTCAGTGCTTTCCTGGGAGTGCTCACAGACTGGGATAGTGCCTGGAGCCAGTCCATTTAGAGCAGGATGGAGTAATTTCTAGGGAATGAGTCCTTGTCCCTTGTGTTACACTGCTGCGGCTCAGGAGGGACGGGAGGACAAGGCAAAGGGGCTGCAGAGGGATCAGTGCTGAGAGCCCAGGAGCCCCCAGGTGTCTGCAGCCCAGGTGACACCAAGCACACCCTGCAGCTCACACCAATGAGCACAGGGCACCCCTGCCAGCACAGCCCAGGGTGGATCCACCAGAGATGCCAGCAGGGAGGGCTGGCAGGAATGGGAGCTGAGAGGAAACGTCTGTGTCCAAAACCTGCTGTGTGATACCTCCCACGGGGCTCCTAGAGGGATGCACTGCCTGAGTGTCCCCCACATTTCATACCCTTGTGCCTATTTCTACTTATTACAACCACAGCTGTCATGGGGGAAAAGGCTAAAGCCCACCCAGCCCCTGCCCTTGGCACCTGAGAAAGCTCCATCAGAATTAACAACCCATATTATGCTGGAGGAGCAGCTCTGTTTCTCTGCTCTCACCCTCTGCAGCAGACAGAGAAAAAGAGCAGCTGGCATTTTAAGGAGTGAATATGAAAAGGGATAAGCTTAAAAGTCTAACTCAAAATTTAATACCAAAGAAGAAAAAAGCCACCAAGAAGATTAAACAAAAGTTGAAAACAGGCTTAAAAATAAAGGAGCAAGCAAAGGAGTAATTTACAAACCAAGTGAAGAGGGGAATAGATAAGATAAATTCTGAATATTAATAAGCAATCAGAAATGGGGGGGGGGGGGGGGGGGAAGAGAAGCTGCTAAAATAGGTCTATTTTACCACAGGCAAAATAATGTACAATGTTTCAATCTCCACAGTTAAATTATAGAATAAAAAGGAACCTTAATAAAATATCAGTGTGTAAATCTCTCTCCAAACCACCCACATGCTGACTACTGCTGGAGATAAATAGATACAATAACAGGTAGAAGGCAAAATGCCACTGCCACAATTGCAGTCAGGTTGATTGCTTTTCTGTGGACAGTAGAGAAGGTATTTTAATAAACACAAACCAGGAAAATTAGTGCAGCTGAGCTGACCAGCAGAGCAATTTTCTAGAAAGTGAGATTACACTCGGCACAACTCAGACCCTGAGGGGTTGGATATGTGTAGAGAAGATGCTAAATAGGCTTGCTGAAGTGTTCTTATATTTCCAGTCAGGAAACTCTCAGTTGCTGATGGCACAGAAGGGTGCTTGATGCATTCAGAGTCCAGGCTAGAAAAGCCACACTTTCCTACATAATTATGGCAGAGAGATGCCTAAGAGGGAATGGGACCCAAAAAAAAAATTTTTCCCCTTTCATCATTTTGTTTGGGTTGGGTTACATTATTTAAGGGTGTCCTGGGGACTTTTGGGGCCTCTGGGTAGTTCCTGCTGTAAACAATGTTTCTCTCTTTTGTTCCAGGGCTGGAGCAAACCTAGAGCTTCACATGTAAACTCCTCATGAGGCATTCTGCAGCTCTGCTTGTTGTATCCTCGGGGCACCATACACACTAATAAGGGAGAGCAAGAGAAGGACCTGTGTGGAAAGGCTTTGATGTCTTGTGCCCAGACTCCACGTACAATCTGATATGTTAATCATGGCATTAGTCATTATGAAGTGAGGAAAAAAAAATTATTCCTAGTCTAATGAATATATAGCTTCCTTGGAAGTGGCTGCACAGCCCAGGCTTTTCTCCTGGCTCACTCAGTCCTATCAGAGCCATGCTGCTGTAATTTGTCTCACTGGGCAGCCTGCTTATTCCTCACGCTGCGAAATCAGGACTCTCCCTCCTCTGCTGGCAGAACAGCACTCTGGAAATAAAAAGTGTTGTCAAAGGCTGCTGGCATCTTAAGTTCAAAGATCCTCCTACTGCAAAAAAAAAAATTCCCAGGATTTCTCATTGCCAGCATATCCCTGTCTAGTGCCCTGCAATTTGTCAGGGAGCAGGGCAAAGCTTTGAACTTCAGCCTTCCTCTCCCGAGCACAGCTTCTGCAGCCTGAACCCAATGAGAGATGACACTGGCTCTGCTTTTTTTCTCTTGTTGCTTTCCAAAAATAATTCTCATGAAAGGTCACGGGTGAATGTCTAGGAGAAAATACTGCCCAGATCTGCAGTGAAATTTTCCCAGCTTCTGGCAGCCAAAGTCTGGCTCTGGTGAGCTCTGGCGTCTCCCCAGTCCTGGACAGCCCTGAGATTTTCTGGTGTTCAAGGGTGTCCCAGTACTCCCACTGAGAAGTCTAGTCATTTTTGTCCCCTCTGGAATCCTTTTAGCCATAAGAAAGAGGAAAATAACAACTCATGAAGGTGTCATCCAGGGCCTGAGAGTTCACATGTTCAGATGGCTTCTCCCTAAATATTGAGAAGCATCCTCTATTAGTTTCTTGTAGACCAAGTAATACAAGATAAGTAACACAGAAAATAATCCTGCAGAGGATAAGGGACTAATCACCGTATACTGAGTACTGAAAAAGAAATATTTTCATTCTTTTTATCATCCTGAAATTGTCTTTTGAAGACTTCAGCTCCAAAGAGACACTGCCTTCTTGCTCAAGGGAATTTCAAATTAGCAGTCAGTTAAACTCTAAGAGCTGTTTCTCCTGGGAATAAACATTTGTTTTGTTTATCTCCAGCCAGCAGCTAATAGCACAATAATGATCCAATCCCCAGATCCCTTTGGCTGGAAACTGATACCTTAATCTCTGTATTGCAAGTCTTATCAGCCTTTGCTCCTATGCAGTTTGAACATTTCCTTTGTACCTTCCATGCCCCCTGCAATGAAAGACTGTCACAGATTCTGGTTATCTTTACCAGAGTTACCTTTCCCTGACCCCATTCACTGCTTTCTCACAAATATCACCTTTGAACTCTTTTCTTCTGGCTGTTACTGAAGCCCAGTGTTACTGTTAATTTTGCTTAACTTTCCCTGCTGTTCACTATCCCAGTGGAATGGCTTTATGTTTGATTCAATGATCAAGACAAACCAGCCCTGCTCTTACCCTGCTTTTACCCAGTTGCAATCAACAGAAATGTGTAAAGCAAGCACAGAGTGGGCATTTCTTTTGAATCTCAAAGCACATGGAACTCCCCCATATTACTGGTTAGATCCAATAGTACCACAATGAAAGAGAAAATTAATATTCCTGAGGGTGGCCTCCTGGCATCCCTAGGTGGTACCATTTCTTTAGATTAGCAGTCCAGACATGTTGGGTAAGGATCCAGTATGTTCTAGTCACATTTAGGGAATCCTTAGCAGAACTGAAGCAAAATTAAACTTCCCGTCAAGGTTTACTCATCACCCCATCACACATATCAAAGCATGGAAGTAATACTGTGAAACAGTGAAAGCTCACATAAAGAAAAAATACTATATAATAGCATTTTAAAATAATAAATATAGTATTTTTAAATAATAATAAATATATTATTTTAAATACCATAGAAATAAATATAGTATAATAATAAATATAGTATTTTAAATAATAGTATTTAAAAATAATTATATAAATATTATTTTTTAATTTAAAATTTAAAAATCAATACATCTATTAGAAAATATCCTCCATTCTTCTCTGCATACAGACCTAACTACTTATTTATCCTACACATCTTACACAGCTTTAACACTGCCTTTATACAGAAAAGTCTCTTACAGGGACCATTCTTCTCTCATCTATCCTCCTTCTGCACTCTCAGATGTTGCAGGTGTTTGATCTGGTAACATGATGCATAAAGGATAAACAACATGGGATAAAATAAAAACAGTATTTTGCCTTCCTCAAGATACCTCACCAGTTTGTTTTACAGACACACCACTAATTTGACCATCTAATTAGAGTTGGCTTGTTAAATAAACAAAGGTTAGTGATTTTTACTTTATTCTATACGCCTCTACTTTAAAATATATACTGCTGTATCCATGGTCATTCAGAAGTCATAATGCAAATATTATTTAAATTAATAACAAGGATTTTCTTTTCTATTTAAGCTCTGTTTGTTTCTCAGTAAGTTTAGAGTTTCCCAGTATCTATCTCAGTAATAAAAGTACAGACAGACAGATATGGCCACATTTCTCCTACAGTATTCTATCATTCCATTTATGTCATATGGCTCCTAAAAACTGAAGTCCACTGGAGCCTAATATTGTCTAAAATAAAGCAGATTGAGAAGAGGCCTCTAATGGAAGCATACAGCTTCACAGAGACCATAAATGAGTCACACAGCAAACAGTGACATTGCCCAGGAATGCAGATAGCTGCATGATAAAAGGTTGCAGTGCATTCCTCATTGTTTTACCTCAAAAGGAAATGTACTCAGAAATGAGAGTCAAGATCACAGAAACCTGATGCAAAACTAATGCCAGATTTCTTAAAATGCAAACCAAGCCTCAGCATACCTGACCAGGAAAGTGCCATTTCTAGTAACAAGTTTAGGACTTTTGGACCAGATATTTTCTGGGGTTGGAGGAGAAAAAAAGTGCATGGGAAGAATACAATGAGCCTCTATTTTTTCTTTGTTTAAAGTGAAAAAATTGATCTACCACATTCTCTTGAACTGGTTGCACATTTGTTCACCTGAGGAGAAAGAAGCAGCTCTGTTGGACCAGATAGAGTTTAACTATGCTGATTGACACTTTTAAAATTATTTATTTCTGCCTTTTGGAGAGGAAAAATATCCAAGTGTGTTGCTAGAAGCCATTTTGGTCCAAAATTCTTTGTAAAATATAGGAACAGCAGGAATAGTTTGAGAATTTTAACATTCCCAGCTCTCCCTTTCTTTTCCTCCTTGTTTTTCCTTTCCTTATTTGCAGTTATTGCTGGTTTGAGCCCAAGAGCCCAGCAGAGCACCCTGCCTGGAAATCAGCCCTGAATAAAAGTGAACCCGACTGTCTATTTCAACAGCCCAGCCTGAGAGAATTGCAAAGGATATAGAGCAACTCAGCTAATGGAAAATAAATCAGTCGTTTAAAGCCCCTCCTGTTTTAGGCACTACAAGTGCTACCCATCAGTGACATGGCTGAGGGCATTCTTTTTAACAGCACTATGTCCTTGCAGCAGTTTGCCAGATTCTGAGGTGATTCTGAGCATTCTGAGGTGATTCTGGGCTGGCTCCTTTGCCACACTCAATGGTTTTCTGCCATTCACACCAGTGGAACTACAGCAAATTGGTGGAAAATGCCACCAGCTTCAAGTAGGGAGCAATCCAAACTGGCTCACTCTCTGGAGAAGAGTGTGTGATGAAGACTTGCCTTGCATTTGTGTTTTAGGCAGCTCAAGATGCTTGGCCTCAGTGGGCTTGCTCAGGCCTGTAATGGGATTAAGTGACAGGGGTCCCAGGATGAGGGAAGAGAGGAGGATCTGACTCCATGTTTCAGAAGGCTGATTTATTATTTTATGATATATATTACATTAAAACTACACTAAAAGAATAGAAAAAAGGATTTCATCAGAAGGCTAGCTAAGAATAGAATAATAAGGAATGATAAGAAAAGCTTCTGTCTCGGACTGTCTGTCCCAGCTAGTTGGGCTGTGATTGGCCATTAGAAACATCCGACATGGGACAATCACAGATGCACCTGTTGCATTCCAAAGCAGCAGATAATCAATGTTTACATTTTGTTTCTGAGGTCTCTCAGCTTCTCAGGAGGAAAAACCCTAAGGAAAGGATTTTTCATAAAAGATGTCTGTGACGTTAAGCTCCTATTTACACTGCGCACACAGTGAGCCTCTGGATATCTGAGGTGGCTCCAGATGAGCTGCCCAAGGGTCAGGCTGAGAGGAAGGGGGAAGCAGCCTCTGATGGATGGCCACCAGCTCAGCCTGGCAGCCCCCAGCCCTGCCCCACACTTGGGGATGCTCAGGGACCCCTCCCTGCAGAGCTGCCTTGGCCTGGCTGGGACAGGACAGCTCAAACAGGGCTGGCCTGGGGTGGTGCAAAAGCCAAACAGCAGATTTCCTGCCTTATCCACAGGCTTTTCCTCTCGTGGACAACACAGAGCCCCACTGCTGAGAGCATTTTCAATGAAGGGCTTTGCCCCATCCAAATAAACCCAGCCTGACACGTGTTCAGTGAGGGTGTGGGCAGGGAGAGACCTGGGAGGGAAAGGTGGGAGGTGGAGGAAATGGAAAAAATGGGGCAACAGCAGGAGAATTTGAGGGCAGAGACATGAAAGCAGAGCCAGTGCCTGCTGGGCAGAGTGAGGTGTGGTGGGTCCCTGAGGGGTCACGGGGGTCGTGCTGCCTGACAGCTTGTCCTGTGGAGAGCAGCACTGCTGGGACAATGCAGCTTTGATCTGCAGGATGCTGAGGTGGCAGAGAAACAAGGAAACATGGCCAGATCCTGCTCTGCTGCTCTCCCACGGAGCACTGATCTAGCAGTGGAATGTGTCTCACTTCACAGTGACTGAGAAATTGAAATGTGGCCTACTGCAGGCATTGCAAAATGCTCACACAGGAATGTTGTGCTGGGTTTGCCTGGGGTAGAGTTAATTCTCTTCCCAGTGGCTGGTATGGAGCTGTGTTTTGGATTTTTGCAGAACACAGAGTTGGTTATACAGAGATGTTTTTGTTATTGCTGAGCAGGGCTTACACAGAGCCAAGGCCCTTTCTGCTCTCTGTACTGCCACGCTGGAGAGGAGATTGGGGCTGCCTGGGAGGGGACACAGCCAGCACAGGTGACCCAAAGGGACCACAGGGATAGTCCAGATCATATCACATGCTCAGTATGTAAGGTGGAGGAAAGAAGGAAGAAGAAAGGGACATTTGGAGTGATGGTGTTTGTCATCCCAAGTAACTACTGCACAAGATAGGATCCTCCTCTCTCAGAGCTGAACACTTCCCTGCCCATGGGAAGGAATGAATGAATTCCTTGTTTGGCTTTGCTTGCATGTGCAGCTTTTGCTTTCCATTTTAAACTTTCTTTATCTCAACCCAAGTGTTTTCTACCTTTGACCCTCATGATTCTCTCCCCAGTCCCACTGGTGGGGAAGTGAGAGAGTGGCTGTGTGGGGCTTGGCTGCTGGCTGGGGTTAAACAATGAGGAAAAACAGGGGCAGAGCAGCAGTCTTGATCTTCATCTGCTGGTCAAGGCTAGGATGCAGCTTTATATCAGTGGGAGATGGTGCAGGAGTATGGAAGGAGGTGAATTAAAATGCCTCAGTCCAGTTAAAGTGTTGAATTTGACCTTTGCTTCAGACTAGTGCAGTTTCTTAGGGAACTCAGCTGTACACAGCTCCTGTTCAAGCAGACAGGGAAAGCAGAGGTGTCTGAAAGTCCACTGTGACTCAATTACAGCAAAGGATGTGGCTGAGCCATGGTGGTCCAGTGGGCTCTCTTGCCCCAGTGCCTAGGGACTCCATAGGGCTCAGTGCAGGGAGGAGGGAAGCACAAAAAAGCCAATTTCTCTGCAAAAAGCTCCAGCTCAGAGCAAGGAAGTGAGGTGCAGAGTAATACCTTTGTTTTAAAAAGAGTGAATGAATTCAGAGTTCTCTTTCCCAAAGCAAGTGGATTTCTTCCTATGCTCATTTGAGTCTGTACCTGCATTGCAAGCAAGACAGCAGAAAGATCTCATGTGCTACCAACAGGACCTGTCCTGGTTTTGCGGTGCTCTATCTTTGGAATGAAACTGCCTGAGAGATGATTTATCAGCAGGAGTTTTACATTAATTGCTTGGCCACTTGAGCATACAACAAACCATGCCTCTGACTCCTTGAATGAGAGGGACACAGGAGGTCAGATGGTAACTGGAGTGCCTGGACCACATTCCTTCCCCATTTCTGAGACAATGCAGCTGCTCTCACTGCCCTGCCTTGACACTGGCTATATCTTGCAATTCTATCCCTGGTCTGAGTTTCTATTCCTGGCATTTGTTGGTTTTTTTGGGTTTTTTTAATTGTTTTTTTCTGTCAGAACTTACAAACAAATGTTATCTGTCCATCACTCTGCAGAATCTAACTTTAAACGTGAGTTTCTGGAGCATCTTCCCCAAATGTGTAGTTGTGCCTTCTTGACACAACCCCCACCAACTCAGTCAAGCAATTTAGCAATAAGTTACAATTTCTGCAAGCTTCCAACACTGCATCTGCTGGATCAATGTCCTGTGGGAGAAGAATGTCAATAACTAGAATTAAGGTTTGATTTGTAAACACAGCTTTAAGGTTTGTTGAAAAATAGGCTTTGGCTGGAATTCCTAAATCTTTCCACCATAAGTTGTCCAACAAGCTCAGACTTTATTTCGAGCACTGAACATTTTTGGGGAAGACTGTTCCTCTCTAAAAATGTGGCACTCTTGCCTTCTTGTTTAAGCATGACTTTTCCTGTATTTCATATGCCACAATATAATCCCTCTCTTTGGGAGAAAGGAGGCAAGGAAGTTGGACAGAGACAGATTTCATTTGGATGGGAACTTGAGCCTGAGGTGGCTATTTGATCTGGACATTTTCCTCCACAATTCTTCTTGGTTTGTGATATACCCAAGTCTTTTCTCTTGGGGAAGAAAAGTGATGCATTATGGATTGCATATTCTAATTAAGAAACATAGCTCAGAGACACAAAGGATCACCAAATAACTGATAAATTTAATTGTATAAGACAGTAATAATTTCCAAGTAACCAAATTATCTGGGGCTTTGGATACATAGCTGTTCAAGAACATTTCAAAAATTTTCATGGCAAATAGAAAACTTTCTGTATTATAACATGGAAATATAAGATTAATTTCCATCAGAATTCTAGCCAAAGAAAAAGAAAAGGAAAAAAAAGGAAAAAAAAAAAAAAGCTGGCAACCTTCATAGTCTCCTTATATGTTAAATCAAGAAATATCTAAGTTCTGCACAGGTAAATTGGAAGCATTTTGTGGAGAGACTATTGAAATGCTAATGTTAGGGATACAATAAAACTGTTGCCTCCCTCAAAACAGAATCTGGCATGAGTAGTGGATAAAAGGGATTATTACACTATAGTTACAAATACAGCTGTTTCACAGATAGTTGTCTGTAGTAGAGAAATGAATTGATACACTGAAATGTGGTAACACAGGTCTGAAATGGAATCAGCTCCTTCCCCTTGATGGAGTAATGGAAAAGGTATCTTTCCTTTATAGAAGGGAAAATGAACCAGAATTAGTCACAGAAATATTCCATTTCTGCTCTGGGATGGTGCCAGAGCAGACTGGGGCCCTCTGGTGCATTTGTTCATTCTTTTACACCAGGGCAGGGTGCTGACGGTGTGTCAGACACGCTGCCCTGAGCAAAGTGTGATGGCTGCAGATTTTATAGGTGGAGAGTGAAGTGCAGGCAGGGAGAAAGCAAATAGGTTTAGAGCACAGAGTAACAAATCTTTCCAAAAGTTAGTAAAGGATTTGGTTTTAATCAGTAACAAGTTAGGTATGACTGAAATTATTTGTGTTTTTAATTAGGGCAACAATTTGGGATTAAAACAAGCACTCTAACAATTTCTTTAACTCTAAATAGAAATTATCTTTGTTACATTTTTTTGTAGCAGCTGCAGCTGCTGAGACTTTGAGTATTGAGCTGACAGAAAAAGACTTCTGAAGGAAATTTGTTAGGATCAGGCTGTAAACAGAAGCAAGAAGGATAATTTTTTCATTTCTCAAGCAGAGAAACACCAAACTGTGGTTCGCTGGCAGAGTGAATGGAATGTCGTGGAAATGGAAAGCACATTGGAGTTGTCATTTAAACTTGGCGTTCAGGGGCTGTTTTGGTTTTTTAATATATGCTTAAAACTGACAACATCCCCAGAAAGATCAAAACTAGCATTGTGTTCAGTCCCAGGCGCAGTTCAGCCGCTGGGACTCTGCAAGCCCAGATGTGTTTCACTGAAGCAAAGTCAATGTGACTTAAGTGCTTTGCTGAACTGGAGCCATAACTGGAGCCGAGTCAGAGACCCATCAGCCTCACATCCTGGAGCACTCCCACAGCTCACAGAAACCCCCTTTCCCTGTGTAACACTACCTGTCCTGGCAGAGAGGTGTGTGAGTCCTGCAGGGACCTCAAATAAAGGGGTTCCCAGGGAGGGTCTGTCTCCCCATGTGTGCTGATCATGCACAAAGCTGCTCTTACATAGCTCACATTCTCTTGTTTCTTTGTGATCTTTATACCTTGTGAATAAATTATTTGTTTTATGGAGCTGTAGCATATGGCAGCAAAGAATCACTCTGTTATGAGGAACTCCCAGGTGACAGAAAGAAAATGAATAACTAATTTCTTCTTGCTGTGAATGTCTGAGTACTCTCTGATATTGGGTCCCAGGTCTCATATGAGTGCATTTCAGTCCAAAGACAAAAGTGGAGGAAGAGCTGTCAGACCAGCATAAAATATGAGACAAAGGACTGGTTGAGTGCAATCATCTGAGGGGTCATTTCTATTGTTCTTCCATGCAATAAGAAGGACTAGAATATTTCAATTACAAAAACAGAGATGGAATAAATCACATAAGCAGTTGAGTATCTATCTCCAGATTATTTTATTCTGTTGTCCTACATATTGAAGACACCAACTACAAGGTTCACCACCTCTTACAGACAGCACTTTGTGAGGTTGTTCTAGTTTTGTTCTCCGTAGAGAGAAAATCAAACTAGGACATGAAGTTTGAAATCTCATGCATCTTGAAATCTGCCTTTGATTTGGACTAACCTTTTACTAGGTCAGGACAAAAGGTTTTTGTTTTTACAATATACTCACCAAGGATGCATTCTGTGTATAAACCAATCTCACATTTAACCATTAAGTAATGGAACATATTTCATTAGCTGCACCTCACAAGTGTTTTGGTGTCAGGTTGTTCCTAAGCTGCTGATGCAGGTGTTGGGTAGATAATTGTCATAAAAGACAGCAGAAAATGTTCCTGAGGTTATATGACTTGCTGGTTATTTTTTAAAAAGCTATTGATATACATGAGCCCTCAGTATTTATTTAGTGTCAAAAATATGGCACATTTGCACCAAAGTGTTCCCCAACCCTGAACAATAACAATCGAACAGAGAGGCACAGGGGAGTCATTGTATGCTGGAAAATCCAGCTGAAATCTTGTATGAAAAGACTTGATTTTTGGTTTAAACTCCCTACTTGTAAGTCTTGTAGTGCTGCCCCATGAGTGTCATGAAGGACAGATCATGGTGACTGCCTTTATAATGCCAAATGGCTCATAAAGTGCAGACATGTGATGGGAAAACTTCTGAATGAGGGATTGCTTTCCTCTGGCATTAATACTTTAATACATGGAACATGAGTATGAAAATAGGATCCTGTGTTCAAGAGCTGCTTATTCCCTCACCCTCACCTCTGATGCTTTCCCCAGACACTCAGAGACACAGCAGGAGCTGATGACTCCGGATTTTTGGGCAATTAGGCTGTAAGGGGAAAAAAGCCCAGGATTTCCTTTGTCCTTCAGGGTCCCTCCTCAGAGGCACCCAGCTCCAACTGTGGTTCCATTGTTGCACCATGGTTAAATTATTTTAAGGATTCAGATATCTGAGGCTGAGACTCACTGGAGCCACCTGCTGCAAAGGGGCTTTGGTCCTACCCCAGGTGTGCTGAGATGCCTTTCAGACTTTCTAAACCTAACTTCCAGCTGAAGTTTGGTCTGAAACAGAATACAAAACCAGCAGTGTTTGGAGAGAAAGTTTTTCTAGAGCTTTGAACAAAATTCATGTTTATACATGGAAGGTTCTTTTTCGTGAAGCTGCTCTTGGTGCTTTGTGATTTAAATTCCCATTCTCCCCAGGGGCTCTTAGCAGGGAAAATTTATTAACTGGCAGAGTGGCAATGGTAGAAGGGTTGTAGCCATAACAGTGCAAGAACATGCTGTCAGCAACCTCTGCTTCAGTCTCTTCAGATATAAAATGGGGCTCACGTGCCTGCAAGAGCATTTGTTGGTTTGTTTGTTTTTCTCCAGCAGGCTAATACCTGTGCTTACAAGCCCTGCCCTGGCTATTTGACATTCTCACCACAGTGTGCAGAGACAGAAAGTGCTGCCTGCATTCAGTATTAGGCAGACAGATTTAATGGTCTCAAAGGTTGGACCTGTGCTCCCGTGGCCAGCTTCACTGCAGTTTCTGTATTTCAGTGGCTTCCCAGCTCTTTCTGCTCTCTTTCCCTCTGCCTTAGCCACATAAACCTCTGACCCCAGAGATCATAAGCACATTGCAAAGGTCTCCAGTGCTCAGTCCCAATTGCTGCTGTCACAAACATTCAGGACAAGCCTCATGTTCTTGCTATTCAATACACAGAACAGAAGAGAATAGCTTCAAAGGATATTTTAGTCAAACCAAAAACTGACAGGTGATTTTTCTGTAGGCTCAGTGCTATTCCTCTCTAAAAATGATTTTTAAAATCACATTTCTGGTAGTCTGGGTTCAAGAAGGGACAGGAAAAATCCATGGGAACTAAAAAATGTACTGGTTTTTCTGTTATTAGTTCCATCCTCTCTGCCTTAGGGAGGCCCTTGGACACAGACCACTGGAAGAATATTCTGCAGAGTGGCACAAGGTGCTTGTTTTGGTTTTACACAGTTCATTAGGAATCTGCTCACTTTTGGACACTGTATTTATTATACAGGATACAGAGCTGGGATGTCCACAGTGCCTGTTCCCCCACTTCTAGGTAAGGAGGAAAAAGCAACTTGCAACATTAGTAGGGTAGAAGTTTTCCTAGCAGGAGGAAAAAAAGAAAATGGGGAAAGATGAACTGGATTATAGATTTTGTAAAGAGATTGAAACCTGGAAAGGTTTTATCAATGGAATAGAACACAAAGACTTGAGGAAATACTAAAAGAAAAAAAAAGAAAAGAATCAGCAAAAATAGAAAATGTAGGCCTATGAAAGATTGCCATGATCATTCCTAGTGAAACTATTAGAAAAGGGTTTGTGCAGATGCTGAATAATCTCATGCTGGTTGCTCTGAGATATCTGAAGATTGAATTCTGTCAGATCAATATAAGAAATGTGCTTTCAATTCAATTCAATGCCAACACTCATTGTAATGGACAGCAAAATGCTGCATCCACATCTAGCTCTGTATTGTCATTTCAGATTTGAGTTCAAGTACCTAAGACATTTTATGATGTCCCACAGGAGAGGGAGACAGCATGCTCTGCAGCAGAGAGTATTTTCTCTCTTACACATAATGCAGCCTACTCCGCCCTTTGTTTTTAAAATTACATGCAAATAAAATGCAAAGAAAACAGAAATTTTAAGGCCCTATTTTCCCTGTCTGACATATTTTCAAAAACCTTGAACTGAACTCCTGTAACCCAGCAATTCCAGAAACAGGCACTGCAAGCCTGGCACAAAGGGATTCCCTGCCTGCCCAGAGCATTTGCTCTAACAGGAATGGATGTCTCCTCTCTTCAAATCTGGAATGACAGAAAAACTGTCAAAAGAAAGCAAAGATGAACCAAATTAATTTTATCTCCATTATTTACAAAGTTATTTTCAAGACAAAAAATGAGTAGGCTTCATGTGTTGGATGACTTACTGTCACTCTGTGTCAAGTTTAAAAGTCCACATTACATCTGTATCAGGTGCTTTTCTTAACAAAGTTGGCCATTCTAAAATCTAACTTAATCTTAGCAGCCCACAAACACTGAGAAGCCCTTATAAGACAGGTTCTACTCTGAAAAATAAAAGCAGAATGTCAGCAGATTTTATTATTATAGCTCTAGGGAAGTAAATTGGAATTTTTTAAGGTAAAGGCATCAGACCATTAAAGCGTATCTGTTTATGGTTATAGAAAATGGAATAGAAGATCTTTAGCATATACTGTATTCCTAGTGTCATCAAAATGTTCATTTCAGGTCTGGAAGGTTTATTAAGTTGCCTTTATGAGTTGAGGGTGGAGGAGCAGGTTTCAGACACAAGGTCATTCCAGAAGCCAAGCTGCCATGTAAGGGAATGGATGCCCTCCAAACCCAGTTTTTAACGTGATTTTTAACAGCATTTAATGTTTCTCTGGTCACATATCAGTGACTCAGAGAGATGTCTTTTTTCATGGATATAAATTCACACTACTTCCAAATACAGTTAGCACTTTTCAGCAAAGCTCTGCCTTATTCAACAGGGAGCTCATTTATCTTCCTATTCAAAAGAAGGGGATCTCACTTTTCTTCTTTTTTTTTCTTTTGTTTCAGCCTTCATATTCTGTATTGGAGACCAGGGAATTATTAGGTCAGGAAATGGAGTCAGAGCTACAGATTAATCAATCATGCCTCGTGTCCTCATATTGCAACACACAGAGTGATGTCACTGGGGATTGATGAATGCCACATCTGCATGTACAACTCACAGGCACTGCTGGGAACTCATTCTGCAGCTATTTTGTGGTTACCTTCAACTCTGATTTATACCATCTCCTCTCTGCTTCCTCCTGCAGTCTCCAGTGCTCTGTGAAGCAAAGGAACTTATTCCTGAAACTCCAGTCTCACTAAGAGATTGGAGTTTCAGCTTTCTCTTGCAAACTCCTGTGAAACTGGGTTCAAGAGAAAAAAAAAAAAAAAAAAGTTGACATTTAAGATCTCAATTTTGCCCAAATTCAGCAGTATTTCCTGAGACAATTTTGATTTGACACATTTCTCCTTTGCTCAGGGTACCCAAGAGCTTGTCAGGGTCCACATTCCACAGGAGGTGATTAATGCTCTGCTTGCCTTGTCTGGAGAGTGAATGCTTGCTCATCCAACATGGGCAAATCAAGAACAAAGGACCACACGCACGAAACCACCAGACATACTGCTAGACAAGAGTTCACTGCAAAAAAATACCCCATTCAGATGAGGGATGGGAGGAAAAAAGCCAAATGTAAACCAGCCTTCCTAAAATAATATGCAATCTGAAAATTATGTCAAAAATTAAAATCAAATGGAACAGCTTGTGAAAAAAAATACATCTGACTAATAATTGTAATTTTCCTTTAACATGATGAAATTTTCTGTCACTTCAGGTGAGAAAAGATTTCATCATTTGCTGAAAAAAATCTTTCATTATTTCATAAAAGTCCTATTCATTCCTGATGATGAGTGCTTTAAGTGGTGACCTGAGCACAAAGATGCTGAGAACAGTTAGGCCATGATCCTCTTTTCCCCTTGTCATGCAGACTTCCAGGAGAAAGCTTGGTACCATTGCACTCCAAACAGGAGACCTTCATCTAGCCCCTGAACATGTGCATTGAAATTTTAATTTAATTTTAAAGATGTAAAATGAAGCCATCTTCACTGCATGGTGGATTTAATTGCGTCCATGTGCTGAGGCTCAGGGTGCAAGTCAGTTCATGTCATTGTGATACCTGGAAGGGCCACAGCATAAAACACTTTCCTTGGCACCACAAGGAAATTAGGCAGGCCCTGAGCTCACAGGAAAATTAATCCAGCAAGCAGCACATTTATTTCATGTATCCAATGGGCTCTCAGGGAAAATGGCAATCAGAAACGTGTTCAAAAGTATTAATGAGAAGAGCACCAAATGTCTGAAGGCCAAATATTTACTCCTCAGCAGCATGATGTGTTTTGGAATCCAGAGTAGCTTTGGATACGATGCCCAGCTCTACAGTAAAATTACTAGACATGCTTTGAAGGATGGGGAGAGAGGAATCACCTCAGGGAATTGAGCACTGTGACAGGTCTGTGGTTCAGAGCTTACTGAATTTTACGAGAGACAACTAATTTTAATTACTGCTCTCCCAAACTAATTTCAAACATTTCTCCAAAATACACAGGCTGCTACAGAGGCTCATGTGCATAATGAACATCTGTAGTAAAACTGCTTTATTATGGGTTGTTTGATACTGTTTATTGCATACCCATTGGTTTTTGGAATGGCATTAGTGAGCAGCATTTTGAAGATGGATGCTAAATTTTGCTGTGGCAAATTAGTGTCAACCAAGAACATATTAGCAAATAAAAGAGTGCATCTGCTCCGAACAATGGTTTTTCTTTGCATCATGATGATGATTGAAAGGCTATAATAAAGAAATGATACATGTACTCTATCTCCCAAACTACATTAAAAAGCTGTTGCAGGCAATCAGCAGTGCAGCAGGATAGAGAACTGTGTTGCATGTGGGCAGTGGAGGAGCTGATGCAGCTTGCCTTGGTTCATAAGGAGAACACCACCCTCAGTACCAAAATGCAGGGCAGAGCGTTTGCTGTCTCCCATGCCAGCAGCCTTTGTTGCAACTTTCTCTCCTCTGTCCTTATTTCCTGGATATCTCTTTGTCTGGGTTTGTCTCCCTTCCCTCCCCTCTAGATTAATATCAATTCCAGGCCAGGGCATGGAAACTCCCTCGATGATCATTGCCGTAAAACTTCAAGAAAAGTCTTTCTGAGATATGGAGAGCAACATATGGGGACAGTTTGCTTTATGTCTCATTTTTCATACTAATGTGGTTATTTTATAGGACTGCATCTCATCTCCTGTCTGACTAATGCCTGAGCTCTGTCTCATTTAAATGAGAGGCTCCTCAGGTTCACTAAAGCACAGGAGGTTTGAAACTTTATCATGCAGCCAATGCTGTGGTGAGTATTTGCTTAACATTGCTCAGCAGTGAATAACTCCTCTCTTCAACATCCTGAATTTTGCCCTCTCGTAGGCAGTTCAGTCAGAACAGAAGTGCTATGGTATGAACTTGAATTTATTTTTCCTTAGACATGAGGAAACTGTGGTTCAAATCACTCATGTGGTTTAGGTTCCCCTAGAGCAACTCCAACGCGTGATGCTCACAGTCACTTGGCAGACTCCTTGCGGGTGTCAAAAATGTTCTTGGCTCGAACCAAATGTCTGAGCAAGTACATTTCCTTGAGGGCAGTGCTAGACACAGTAAAAATGTCCTCCAGAGCAACTACTTAAGAGAGATAAACTTTTTAAATGGGGGCTTTGGGGCGAAATTTCTGTTTCTAATTACTGGAGCAGAGGGAATCGTGAGGGATGAGGATGGAAAGAGAGGAAACATCCATTAGGAATTTCAAAAACAAAGGGTTCTTTTGTCTTTAGAATTCTCACTTTAAATTACTTTAAATTTTGAAATGCAGGTTTATTTTTAGGAAAAAAAGCTTTCAAAAGGATAAGTTAGACGTTCGAGCGAAATATCTTAAAACCATTCATGTGAAATATTTCAGTAATTCACATTTGTATTTGGGGACATGATTTCAGATTAAGCACATTTGCAAGATTTCAACTTTGTCTTGCCTTGAGTCTGGAAATGTTTGTTGTTGGTTTTGTTTTGTTTTATTGTAGATTTTGTTGGAAGAGGAAGCTGGATTTGTGCCCAAATACATGTCCAAGAAACAGTTCACATTAGAAATATTTTCATGTCCATAGAAAGTGCAGTTCTGTTAGCAAAGCTTGTCCAGGGAATGAATGCTGGAATAAATGCTGGGGGCATTACAACAGTAATTAAAAAAAGGTGAAGTTTAGAGAGTCAATGTATTGTGAATCCTCTTCTCTTACAGAGCTTGAAGTAGCACTCCAGGAGCTCACATGTTAAGGGATTAGAGTTTGGAATTTTTATGTCCTGCCTGCCAGCTCTGATGACAAGGATGAAGTCTCAGGGGACAGCTGGTGGCTGGCTGGTTCAGCCGGAGCACTCAGGACCAGGGAAGCTCCTGCCCAGGGCTGTGTCTTAACCCCTCTTAATCACCCCAACAGGACTGGGGAAGCACATTTGAAACCCGTATTAAAAAAATTTCTGAAAAAGGCAAAGATCCCACGCAGCCAAATGCAGGAAATGTGTGTCTCACTTTTTGGTAACTTCTGGAGCAGCAGGCATTAAATAAAATGTTTATTTTTTATTTTAAATATTGCCTCATGTTTACAGTGCTGTAAAGGAAGAGTAATCTATTAACCCAAAAAAACCAACTTGGCACCTAAAAGGACCGGGTTATACACCCCAGCTTTACATAGATACTGAATTAATACCTAGGTGTAGACATCCAAATCCCGAAGAAACACTGGATTTCAGTCCCTACCAGTTGGTAGGGACTCATGGAACTTCATGATAGGCAAGGAGAAGGTCAGCAGGGAAAAATGCATTAACCTGCTGAATTTATCCCATGTGCAAATGTGGTGGAGGTCCTCTGCCCCACATGGAATACACCAAGACACTCACTGACACTGATTGCTGTTGCTGACAAAAGTTTGTATGAATTAAAAGCGCATTAAGATAAATTCATCAATGAGGAGGTACTGAGCAAAGAGATGGCACCACTGATACGCTGGAAGCTGTGGACTGGGTGATTGCATCAGGAACACACCAGTGTACCCCTGTCTCATTTACATCTCTAAGCCCCTGATAGAGTGCACTGGTTGAAGCAGGGTATAGGAAAAGCTTTGATTTGCTGATGTTCCAGCTTGCCTGCCCTTCTGGGTCTTATCTTTAAATGCCACTCCTTTGAATTTAAAACAGAAGACATCTTTTCTCACAGATTTCACCTTTCTTGAGCACTGCTGGCTGTGTGTGACAAGGACATCAACTCTTGGACTCAGGAGCATAAGAATTTGGTGTGTGCTGTGATGCAGACTTCACTGTCTGAGCAGAACATGGCTCAGACCATTGAGTTTTACTCTTTCTTTTGAATCTGAATTAGCTCATAAAATCACTTGTTCATGACCTGCTAGTGATTTTAATGACAAAAATCACTGACAATCCTAAATGCCACTAGTCAATGTCTGTTTTACATACTCAGCTGTAAATTGCAATAAGAATAATTCCTTTTTCTCATGCTTCACTTTTCTCATTTTAAAAATGAAAACTTCTTAGAGTCTTTGTGTTCCTATCTGTGTGAACTTGGAATCATGTACAATACAAGCATGAATAATACAAATTTTATCTACCACATGGAAGCAGACAGTCAGCTGCTGATTTTTGGTGGTGTGCAGAGTAGTCCCTGATGTGGGATAAGCTTCTCTCCTATCGATAAAGACCTCATTTTCCCTCAAAAAATCTTCTCATGTGAGAGTCCAACCTATATGTTTTCATTTCTCTCTTTCTTTTTAACCCAGGAGAGCTTGAGAACCAAAATATCATATTTTCTTAAGCTGAGTGAAGCTGACACATCGCTAGGGAAGGGTTAAAGAAAAACAAACTCCCCTCAAGATGTTCCTGGAAAACCCAAGCAGATAAACACATGGGAAGCTCAGACAGCCGGCCTTCTGTTAAGTGTGTGAGAGAAATTTCCCATCTTGAGGTAAGGAAGACAGAGGCACTGTTAAATTATGTTTCCCGTGAGTGTTACTAAAGCATACTTACACATATTATATGAGGTAGAAAATTAGTACTTTGAATTGTTATGGTTACATTCGCAGTAAAGTGTAAGTGTTTGCAGTTTTTCAGAAGTTTGCCTATGGTTCATCATGCAGTTCACCCACTGAGAGGAAAATTTACTCGCTGTAAAATAGCAGAACAGATCAACAGCTACAAGGGAACGACTGCAAACCCTACAGAGTCCTGTTTCTGGAAGAGGTGATTATTCTAGAGATGAAAAGACTGAAATGACAGCTCCAGGCTTCACATTTATCCACAGCTCACCTTTGGAAAGGTTTAGGCCTGATCCTCAGTGCACACTCAGCAGCAATTTTGGAGATCTTAAACACATTGGCATCAGTCTCTGACCCTGGGGATGTGAGTGGACTCATGAATCAAGGCTCAGTGTTACAGCACAGCTTGAATAAGTTCAGGATTTCTCTGATAGTGACAGGTGTCTCTAGCATTGTTAGGAAAGTTGTGGTACCCAGGTCTCAGAATTTTTTTGATACATATGTATGTAACTATGTATATACTTAAATATTTTATTTATGTGTGTATCTATATTTATACATTTATATGCATATGTATATATATAATGTAGATAATGTATATATACAATGCTATATACTTAATATATACTAAAATGCTATATACTTAATTCAGGTAGCCTCAGTACTGTGAGAAGTGGGAAGAAAGCTGAGCTCTGGCAGCCCTGGGCAGTGGTGATATGAATTGCTCCCTTTTCTCTCTCTTAAATGTAGATAACAGAGGCACCTTCCACAGACAGGCTGAGCACAGCCCAATAGCAATTGCAAGGGATTTTGAATTGGATAATCAGCTCTCATGCATGCAATAAATTACACGCTTTTCATGTATCTACAGAGCACACATGTCAGGAAGGGAAAAAAAAAAGAGAATAAATTAAATCAAAATCTCTGACTGAGGGAAAGTGTTTCCTATTTCTTAGTCCACGCAGCAGAGACTGCTAACCCCATCCTCACCCTGACTCGTGACCAAGGACTAATTCAGGGGAACTAAACATCTCCTGAGGGTTTGGCACTTTGCTGTCACTGAACAAGACACAGCACCACAAACTCATTTCAGTCCCTGTTCTCTTTCCTGCCAAGGAAGGAAGGAAAGCAGAGGAGCTCTCTGGTACCTCTACTGCACCAGCAGGAGCATTCAGTCCCTTTCCTGGGTGCTGATCATCCATAAATGCTTTATCAGTGCACCATAAACTAGGACAAAGCCCAGGAATGTCAAATTAAGGCGTCTAAGGCCACACTGAAGTCTGGATCACAACAGAGCACTTAATTTCTGTGACTCTAAATTGTCGTGATCCTTTCTTTCCCTAATTGCAGTCCTGAGCAAAATCACTTGAATATCTTGGGCTGTCAGGTAAGGTACATTGGTGTGCACTTGTCCATGAGAATAAACTGCCAACAGACTGTCACTTTATTTTCAGTGTCCCCACTGTGGGATGGAGTTTGATGTCACCATACAGCAATATATCAAAATATTCCGTGGCAAAAAGAAAAAAGACAAAGCAAGAGCTTTGGCCTTTGAATTCTGAGGTCAGTCTGACTGAAAGCAGAGTTCCAACCCTCAGCTCAATCAATCTTTAACTTTGTTGGCTTTACTAGCAGTGGTTTTGTCCCTGATGAACATCATGAGCACCCATTTCAGCCAAGATTCTTCCATTTCTGTTGAAATATCCTGTGCAAAGTTATATGCAATTGCTTCAAAGGGAAATTTCTTTTCAGTGGTCAGTATGGGAACTGATTTCTTAAAATGAGTAAGTGCTTTTGTGTGGTAAACCTCTGTCTAGATTTACTAGTCATTTGCTCTTTGAAGATGCTCTACATATCCAGAGGCAGGACCAGCTGAGTAATATCAACTAAAGATACAGAGAAAAATCACCAAAAAAAAACCTATTTAATTTTTATCAATGACTCATAAGAGTCTTTAAATTTGTAAGTGTAAGGCAAATGTGGAAGTATTGAATTTTTCCGATTTATATTAAGCACTCACTCCTTACTGAATGTCATAAGAAGCCATGTATCCTGCATCAAATGCTGAAAACATTCAGAGCAGGATGCTCTGTGGAGTGAAGTAAAATATAGAAGAGCAAGGTGAGAAGTCAGTACCTTATTTCCACAATCAAAAAAAAGAAAAAAGGTCTGGAAATATGCAAAAAAACACATTAATGAGACAACAATGCCTGGGAGCATAGAGGCAGTTTGAGGACAGAGGAGAGGTACTGAGCTCCACTGTTGCCAAGTATTCAGCAGAAAATGGCCCAAGATTGAACGTGTCCTTTTATGGCAGTGGGAAGAGAGCAAAACCATCACAGGGAGAGGGAACAGAGATGAGGGGAACTGATTTAACAGTTTTGCCTTCTTGGCTTTCTTCTTCCTGAACAAGCTACTTGTTCACCTCTAAACTCATCACCTTCCACCACAAATGGTCACCTCATTAGGGCTTCTGCAATAAACACTGATGCTTTAAATTCAATCAGAACTTTTACATACAGCACGCTGGGGCTGCACCATTAGTTAAAAACAAAGGTCACCCTTTTCTCTTTGTTGTCTGCTAATATAATTTGGAATATTACTGCTTTGCAGCTACTACTGTTTACACTGGGTGATTGGCTAGACTCATTAAAGTGAATGAATGCCAGGAGATGACACAATTTACATTTAATTGTCTTGTTTCTCAACAAAGTCTCTACAGTTATTTTAATAAAGGGCAGGGAACACAAAGGCTACATTTGCATTATCTAAGCAGCTTTTGACAAGGGTTTAGGATGTTGTTGACATTTATTGTTTACAAATGAGATAATCAAATAATTTTTTGTTTTGCAACTGTTGCTCTTTTTTTTTTTTTTCAGTAAGCTATAGTTTTTTAATTACTGTTATTACTCCTGAATGTTAATGAACAGATACTCACTTTCAACTTACTAGCAGACTCCTTCCAGGATTCAGAACAACTGATACATGTTCAGCTTGCTCAAATTCCTCTTGCTTGCTCAAATTCCTAAAGCACCAACTTCGCTATAACTAGAACAAGACTTTAAACATAGCCATAAGCTGCAGACTTTTGTGAACTGGGGCATTCCAGCTTCAGAAATCATGTGGTCAGTATTTTCTGGGAGAGTTGTCCATTTGCCTGTCTAAGATTTCCAGACAATGTAAATAAAACATACAATATCTTGCTGATTTTTCACCTTTTTTTGTAGTTCCATATTTGACTAAAAGACAAATTGTGTGATGGGCCGGTATGTGCAGACATGATCATCCTTCCTCTTGTGACCTCACAGTAGAACTATGTCAGCTCTTGGCTCAAAAATCTCCTGCTCCAAAGTTTCCCCATCATGTCTCAGTCACAGCTCATTTTTCCTCTAATTTTTTACCCCCAAAGTCCCTTGGGATTGCAGCTGTGCTAACTTCTTTTTGCATTTAGCCCAAAATACTAACTTTATCCGCTACTAAGCCAAACATGCCGTTGCCATCCGTGGTTCCTATTTCATATTTGATTTATAATTCTGTCTTCAAGGAGTTGTTCTGTGGACAAAGATATCTGAGCCTCTTTCCCTGTCCATGGTGAGGAGGCAAGTGCCTGGCTTCCTCCAGAGCAGGTCTGCAGAGTGTTTTGCTTTTTGGTGCACTGTGTATCTGTCCAATAATGTGTATCCTCTCAGATGCTGCTGTTTGGTGAAAAAAGCTGGTATTAGATGTACACAAGAGAGAGAAGAAAATTCTAAAAACTTCTAAACTATTCAGACAGTGACACTGACAACAGACTCTGGGTTTGTGTGATGTCTGAGATACAGATACATAAAGGATGGTGGCTGCCTATTTAAGCCTAACCTTTCAGGAGTCAGGATGTGGTCATGGCAGCCCCTCCTTTTCACCATCAACTGTAATCTGGAGCTGGAGTCCAGAAGACACTCTGACCTGCTCACAAATATTTTGGATTTTGGATTTAGGTATCCTAAGACATGTCTGAGTCCATCTTAGGTTTCCACAGGGGCAGGCAGGGTTGAGTAACACCAGTAAATTCTTTGTACGCTTTCCAGACTTCTCAAGCACTTTCTTTCAAATTTGAATATAAAGGAAAAAGAGCTTTCTTTCATCCTAAATTAAAAGAAAAAAAAAAAAAAAAAAAAAAAAGAGAGAAAATCTAAGTCTTATCCAGTCTCTGCAAGGGACCAGTCCACAATCATTTTGTACACCAGCCCACAATCATTTTGTGTGCTTCAGTCTACGGATTTCATCTGTTCTGCTGAGAAGCCCAAGGCTATAGTGGAATAACCTGCTGGTTACATCCATGCCTGTATTTAATGTAGGTGAGAATGCACTGGTTTGAAGCACTGCTTCCACCAAGAGTATGGATGGCAATTTCTATTCAATTGGCAATAAGCATTTTGGACCTAATTCTCTGTTCCAACTTTACACTGATGTAGATTCAGTGGAATTACACAGATTTTCAGTCCATATGAGACAACACAAATCAATTCTTTTGTTTGTAACAGGAGCTAAATTCAATTATATATGTTGTATATTTTTATAATTTTTTCCTGTTAAAGAACAAACAAAAAGCCCTAATAAAATCTATTGTGTTGTTTGTAACTGGTGAGTTAAACCAATTTCCAGATTACCACAGAGCTATTCCCAGTGGGCCTCTATATTTGGGGTAACCTTAAAATAGCCCACCATTTCTTAGTGGGTATTATGAAACAGTCGCAAGAAAAATAAGCAGAGTACTGCTTCACTTTTGTCTAATTACTCTGGCAGATGAAGGTGAAAACTTATTAGCCAGTAACATATGGGCTTGAGCTTGGAGAAGTTCCCAGCAAGATTCCTTTTCGTTCCTGGCATATTTTATCATTTAATTTAAGGGCATTAATCCATGGGTGAGCCTCTGCCTGCCACTCTGTCACTTGCTTTCTCACACTTACCAAACATATTCCTAATCTCAGTCGTGCTTTCCTCTGCTTCCTTGCAGTGCAAACGACCCCCTAGCCTGATGCTGATGACACTGATGGGTCAGGAGCTGCACTGGGATGTGATCCTGATCTTCACATGACAGCCATAAAACTGAGAATTTACTGTTTGGGTGCAATAAGGGGACTTAACAATGCTGATGGTATCTACCAGTCCCGTAATGAAGAGAAGATGTCCTTTGCTTCCTCTGAGAAACTCATTTCTCAGTGCTGTGAACAGGACTGTGTCAATAATGCTGTGACTTCAGCACTGAAGCAGCATTTCAACCTGCTAAATATAGGGAGGCACACCCACACAAGCACCATTTTTCCACTTCTACTTTAGTCCCAACACTCCCCAGTTAGTTACATTTAGCTCACATTGGAGATGCCCAAAATACTCACATTAAAACAAGCCCGTGTTCTTCTCAGGCAGCTCGTCAAGCTCACAAACAATAATTGCATCCCTTGCTGTAATAATGCACAACTTTGCATGTGCTCATTCATTTAATCCCCCAGCACTCTGCCTGGGCTGACTGCAGCTCCACAGCCAGCAGATAACAATGTCAGGAGTAAAGAGACAGGGTTTCAGTTTTCAAACACGGGAAACTTAATCCCTAATCTGGATGCTCCAAATTGCCATTTAGACATGTAAATGTCGATTTTATGCACCTAAGTGCCAATTTGAGTGTCCAAATGCCTGACTTGGACATCTCATTAAGGCACCCATTGGGTTATATTGCTTGTTTTACCTATCTGAGTGCACATTATGTGCTGTAAGCAATTATGGTTTGTACCATACAAGTAAATCAATTCATTCAAGTGGCTTTGCAAAAGAAAGTGATTTCAGCACAGCAGAAAATATTAAAAACAAGTAGCTCGTCACGTGTCAGTGTCACACACACCTAGGTCCTCTCTCCATTCCCCATCACCCAGTGCCTGAGAGCCTCCATTTACTGCAATTTCTAAAAAGTATCTCAATCTGAGCATGGCCATTTGGGCCCCCTGCTCCTGCTGCTGCATTGCAATCTGCCTGCTGTGTTCCTTGAGCTCAGTGAATTATGTGGGGCACTCCTGAGCCAGCAAGGTGGGAGCTGAGCCGTGCTCATACAGCCAGGGCTGCCAGGGAATCCAGACACTCCTCGCTTCACACATTCCAGGGCACTAATGGACATCTTAAAATAGGATTCTGGGTGTCATTGTGTCCATCCTCCCTTTCAAAACAGTGTTTAAGTGGCCTTGAGAAAATGAGACTAAATAATACCCACCATGCTTTTCCCTGAGATGCCTTAAAATGCTGCAGGCAGAAAAGCACAGGCCAAGGCCACTTTACCCCAACCTTTTCTGAGCAACAATGTCTAATATCTCTTTCACATCACAGCACAGATTGTAAAATGAGGTGCAATTTGCAGCTTTAAGAGGATGAGGAAAAGAGCAGCCAAAATCTGGCAGTGCATTCTCTTAACAGTAAAGGACTGTCCAGTGTGTTATCAGTTTATTTTTTTCACTCTTTGCCTGACCAAAATGACCATTTCAAAATTTCTGAGGAAAGAGAAGGAGCACCTCAAAATTACTCCTGGAACAAGCCCATACTCTTTGTCTGGGGATTTGCTTGGTTTTAATGGGTAATTTCTTTGTCTTGACTGCTTTCTGCAGGCAGGGCATTGTTAAAGATGTACTCACACTGTCACCCTCACAAAGAGGGCTGACATGGAAAATGAGAAATACTACCCAGTAGATGCAAGGCTGCTGTCAGTGCCAGGGACACTGCTCTCAGTGTGCAAACCCTCACAGCTTTGTGAGGAAACAGCTCCAGTTCCTGCAGCTGTGAGGCATGAATGTCCTGAGCACGGGCAATAACTTCCAACCCCTTGCTGGGGTTTGGGGAGGCTTTGAAGTGGGAGATCTCAGCCCACTATTGATGCCCCCTAAGCTCCCAGTGATGCTTTTAATACTTTCAAACCACATGTGGGCTAAAAGTGCTCACTTCTGGGAGTTCACTGTACTGACACCAAGCTCCTCTCATAAAGAGGACCCAGCCAACAAATTTCTCAAATTTTGTGTTGCATCTGTTGCATCCAGACCCCAGACAGTGGGTCTGGTCCTGGAAAAGCATGGCATCTACTGGAAGGTTACTCCTGTGGAAATGGAGTGAGGAAATGAGCCAAAAAAGAGGCTGACTGGGCTCCCTCACACAGAAACCAGCACAGAGACAAAGAATTTGTGTTCACTGCCATGCAAGAAGTCTGCAGACCACAGAATGCAGCAATGATCTCAGCACATTTTGGGAAAGGGAACCATGACAATTAACATCTCTTCATAATACAGCTTCTAGGATTCTTCAGCAAAGTCCAGACAATGACAAGGCCATGCACAGCAAATTATAGCTGCTCATGCATTTGTGATTACTTGCTATGTGCAAGTAATATGAGGGAATGTAATATATGTATTATATAAGGAAATAGAAGGGGCTCAAATTCCATGTCCATGCTTGTCAGCCAATAATTCTTTACATCACCTGATTTTTATTTCCTGCTGCACAAACCAAAAAGGAAAACATAGTGAGTGAGGCACCATTCCCAAGCCCTGTTTTACTTCCTATCTTTCCTCAGAGCTTCGGGGTCTTTGGCCATTAAAATTCTCTTCCTTGCATGTGCTTCTCCAGTACACATATGGAATCAATAGGATACAAATGCTGTGACCTATCAGAACAAACAGTTCAAACTCTCATTATCAGATATTTGTGGCGACCGATTTTTAGGTCAATAATCTGTGAAAGGACAGTGGAAAAATGCTATGCATAAAATTGAAGATATTCTATTTTTTTAATGAAAAATTCTAAATACAGAGAGAATAAACTTACCTAGGAACCTCTTCTCTACCCAATACTCTCACCTACTAACATAGAACTGTGGACAGTAAGTAAAAATGAGATTATTTACATGTACTGAAATTACAGTGGCAGAACCCACTGTATCTTTGTGTCCTTCCACTCTCACAGGAAGCAATAGAGAAGTAGAGGTCTACTGAGGTATTCTGCATAAAACAAAAAATTCAGAAGTCTGTAACAGCTGGGATGGGGAAAGGGGTTCTCTTCTTCAGTACTTTGTATTGAGAGGCAGATAATCAGGTGGGGCAGGTTACCGAAGGGAGCTGGCAAGGCACATGCATCTTTTGCCAGCCAAAGTCTTGACTTTCTGTACATTTGTTGTATTTTACATTGTTATATTTTTATATTATATACTAAGAATGCATGCTTCTTCCTTCAAAATAAGGTTTAGCTTAGAGACCAAACTCAGGAGTCTTCAACCCTGAACAAATGGCCATAATCCCTCAGAGAGACTTTAACAAAGTTTTATTATGCTCAGATAACTCTGAACTCTTACAAAGAGAGATCTGAATTTCTACAAATTTAGCTTAGCAGTTCAAGTTTAATTACTAATAAGGCTTATGCTGGCACTTCATGAAGAAATTTCAGTGTGACATCATCTGGTATTTTCTTGAGTACTGTGGAGAATTTGGTAGTTGCTGTCATTTCTGCAAGGCTTTGCTGGGGAAACAATGGACACCAATAAGAAGTGGTAATACAAAATAGGTATAACAACAATTTCTAATGATTTTGAGCTACACAGGGCTTTTAGAAGTTAATGTATAGAAAAGGATGAAATTATACATGGAATATATGTGCAGAGGCTTTCAAACATACAAATGAATGTCAGTCCAGATCTCAGGGGCCAGAGCCCTTTTTTCCCTTTGAAAAACTGGACCACTCATTAATGTGTTTAAAGCCAAAAATTAGTCATTGAGTAAATTAAATTAAATCCATTTGAAATAGAATTAAAATGATGGAAAAGTGCTGAATATAGTTTTTGTAACAATTAGAGTTGCTCTACAAAAATTAATGAAAAGCTCCATCTTAATCAAGTCATAGTCCTGTCAGCATCCCTCTTTGTCATTCTCCATTGTCATTTAAATAGCTAATCTCTCTCTTTTCCTTGCCACAGTTTCTACCTTTCATATCAGCTAGAGTTGGTTTGCCTCCAAGTTCCATGATAGTTAATTTAAAAGTTAGGAAAACCACCTAATTTAGGCTTCCTGTGGCTGAAGGAAAGCAGATACACTCATCAGGAAGAAAAAAAGATTCAAATGAGTTATAATATTTTTGTATAATTGTGGAAGATAGAGATGAAAACTGCCTCTTAGATCAAATAGTTCAACTCTCTACTAGGGCAGACACATTTCCAACAGGAAGCTTTTATGTTTTAACCAATCTAGGTTTGAAGATCCCAAATAATGAGTATTTCATAACACTGCCAATTTACTCTGATTACTCCTTTCATAAACTGTATCCAAAAACACTCCTCCTTTTTGCAATTTTTTAGTTTTTGTTCTTGTTGCAAATACCATAATGTTATTTATACTTTTTATTATTTTTATTTTAGCAGAAAACAGTCTGTGTGAATTACAAACATTGTGTTGGGTGAAAACATGCTTTCAAATGTGAACATTGGAGATTCCCGAGCCATCCATCAACATATGTCACACCTCATAGATTCTTTACCTTTGCCCTCCATGACTGCCATTGAGGTATTCAGAGAGAGCTTTGTCACAAAAAAACCAATTGCATGAATGATCCAATTAGTGGGGATCTCTCCAGGCTTCTGTAGGAAACTAATCTGTGCTGATCTGCCACAGAAATGTATGGATAAAAATAAAGATACACACAGGCTGACAACACATTGTCCAAGTTACCGTTATCCACAAGCTGGTAAGTTGGTGCTCTTTTTTAGGTACAAGAGTAAGGGAAGGATGCTGGAAGAAGGGACTGAGCCTTTCCAACAATAAAAAGAGACATTATTTAATAATTTTCCCCAAAACTTCAGGAAGAAAAGATGTTTTATCTGCTTTAGATGACATTTATTTAAAAATCATAAAATATAAATAATGCACTTCCTAAAATATCCATAATGCAGAAGATGTTTTGATGCTTTGCTGGTAAAGGAGCAGGGCAAAAATAGGACAGGATTCCTAGCAAGGGGCCAGCAACTGTCATAGCCCCCAAATAAAAACCCAACCCTTTCACAGCTCTTGCAGTTTGTCAGAACTGCAATGTAAGCCTGAAGTCCAGAAGTAATTTCCTTACTGGGAAATAGTATTTTTACTCAGCAATGAAAGTGATAAAAAACCTGGCTTCAGGGAAATTCCAAAGTCTCTCCCATCCAAGATAATGTCTGCACAATACTCAACATCAGAAAGGACCAAGCAGTTAATTCACACTAGTCCTACTCACTCCACACCAAAGGACACCCACTGATGGCAACTGATACACACATACCAGTCCTGAGAAGTGAATGTTTTTAATGAGGACTGTGGTGTCTTTAAATAGATGGTCCAGGTCTTTGAAAGTCACAGGAGTGGGCCAGATTAAACATTCCACTTGTAAGCAATATTTTTCTTAGCCAGAGGATGTAGCAGATGTGTTAAAGTGCATTCATTATTGCAATGATTTTCAGCTGAGCACAACCTTGCTTTTTGCAGCCAGGATTTTTCATTTTCAGACACTGACCCTGCAGTTTGCTGCTGATAGAAATAGCAAATTAGTGCTTGTTTTCCTTGTAAAAGTGATTAGTCAGGACAGCTGGAGACAACCCCATGGAATCATTTTGCTTGTTTCCAGTATAAATTCCAAGGAAAGAGCTCAAGGAGATTTGGACAGGCCCATTCTGAGTTATTTCCATCTTTCCCAGCACTGCACATTATCAGCTCTTTTTTCCAGTTTTCTTTCAAATTTTCCTTCAAACTTTTGCTTCTTTTTATTTGCTCTCTGGCCATAAAACTTTTGTTCCCTTTTCAGGGTGTTTCTTACTAAGAACTTGGGCAGATAAAGTTAAAACAGAGACAGTCTTCATCACAGTCACAATGATCCAGAGATCAGACATGCAGTGCTATTGTCTCTCCTAGATGTGTCTGATTCTGAAAAATTCTACATGGGCTTCTGTGTTTTGTTCAAATGTATCCTTGTGATTTTTTTCCCCCTAGAAGTCTTTTATGTATCCAATTGATTTGTTATGCTTCAAATATATGATTACAAACCCCTGAAAACTAAGCAGTGAATATCAGTAATTTGAATCCATGAAGCACATCAGTCAATACATTCACACTGAAACCCCCGTGACATGCTCATAACAATGCGTCATTTTTATCAGCTTCCTTCCAGATCAATATTTATAGTATCATTCAAACATTTATTATGATAGAACAGTAATGCTCAGGATCCAAATAAGAAGGGAAAAGAAAGCATTAAATGCAGGGCACACTTTCAACAGCTTGCAGGTCTGTGAGTTTTCACTCATTTGCTTTGCTTTGAGTTCAGACTAGAAGGCCCTGGTCCTTCCAACACAAGCTGAGAGAACAGCTTCCTAAATCAAGACAGCAAACTCTTTTCTGATCATTACAATCCCCACGCTCAGGGTGGGCTCCTGTGCGGTGCTGGTGGGTGAGGAGAGGCTGCACAACCACCAGGCTCTCCCCCAGCATCCCTGAACTGCTGTGACTGCCATGGCTCACTCTTGGCTGTGAGGGGTGCTAAACCTTGACACCCCTTCCCCTCCAACCCTGGCTGTTCCCTGCATTCTCATACATCTTAGGATCCCAAAGCCACTATGTAGGGGGATATAGTATGAAAGAGGTATAGAATGCAATCTTATCCCCCAAGGAGTTGCAGCTGAACCAATTACTAAAGATTAGGAGCAGGCCTGATCTTAACAGGCCACATCTGTAGCCAATAAGAACAAGTGGTATAAAAGAGTGGATTGGTGGGATCAGGAGTTAGAGGACTATTGTGAGGACTGTGAAGAGTAAGTGCTTAAAGGAGCTGCCTGTGAGAAACATTGAGGTGGTATGAAGCCCTGATGATATGGAATCCTTGCACTATAATGATAATAGAACTCTTCATTTATATATATATATAAGATGACAGGCCTTCTTCATAGCACAAATGTGAGGGTGAAAGGACAAGAATAGGGAGCACAGCACACTATGGGACAGGCCTCAATCCTTCCTCATCTCTCCTCATAACCTTGTTGCTCCCTCACCCCACCCACAGCAGAGCTCTGGTTCAGTGTGAGTGAGGAAGCTGAACTGCTCAAAATTGGCCTTTTTTGCCCCCTGTAGTTAGACAGTTTGTGGTAACAGGGAGTGGGGCTGGGCCCAGCCTCATCCCTAATGGGCACAGCTGTGAAAAGCAGGTGGGCAGCGCTGACAGCAATGAGACATGGAGTGCCCAGGGGCACTGACCAACCACCAAAGGGAACAGAGGGCACACATGTGCAGTGAATGAACATGAGGGGATAAAAGGTTGGGCTAATAAACAAAATGCTTGCAGGTTTCTGAAGTGATGTGATGTTGCCCTGTATGGGCAGACACCTGAGGCCTGTTGCTCTGGATGGGGAGATACCTGAAGTGGTGTGTGTTGTTACTCTGTATGGGTTGAAGCTTTCTGATATTGTATGATGATACTCTGTGTATCATGGCCACCTCAGCTGTGATATTTCCCCACAATTTCTATATGTGATGCTTGAGGCCTGGGAATTTTCAGTGAGAAGGATTAAACACTAGTAAAGCTGTGAGTATCCAAATGCAGGCTCTAACAAGAGGAAGGCAGGCAGCATTAATAGGCTGTGCTGCCAGCCCTGCCTATAGCATATTTCTCTGTTTATTGAGGGGTGATGTATAATTATGGTGAGTGATGCAGTCTGCTCACTAGCCAGAGCTGTCACAACTTGGCTGTCTGTACAGTGAGGGAAAGAGGATCATAATAACTTCTAAATGTGACTGATAATGTGATTTACATTTCCCACATTGTTAGCTCATGTACACTGGGATTTCTGGCTGGTAGGGAATAGATAACATTTCTATTACTTTTTGGGCCTGGTTTTATGTCAGCCTTTAACAGTTGGTTGGCTTTGGATGGGTGACATTAGCAGCATCCTGGCATTCTTTGTGTGTCTGGCACTTTTCTGGTTTTATTCCTGGACGCTAAACCAAAGATATAAACTGGCATGTATTCTTTACCTTTTACACATCAATGTATGTCTAAATAGAGACATTGCAATAGTCATAGCTGTTACTGCTAGGGAACCAAAGTAGGTGCCAATTTTCAGAGTTTATAGTTATGAGGCAGTGGAAAGAATCCCTTTTATTTGACCTCTGATGTACAGGCAATTGCAAACAAGTAACTTCAACTGCTCTTGGAGTTCATGGATCCCATTTTAACAGCCTTCCATGGGGAAAGATGAAGTGGTTTCAATGGCATTCCCCTATTTCAAGGGAGCTTTAAAAAAAGTGGTCTTCAGAGTAGTTAGAAGAGTTTCAAAGCTGGTATACCCTTCTCTCTTAACAGAGAAGAGGGATTAGATTTAACTCAGGAAGCCTGTGTTCATTGCTTCTGTTAGCAATCTGAACATGACAGGAGCTCAGAGAAAAGACACAATACATCTGACACAGATGTTCTTCCTGCTCTGTCCAAGACACGTTTTCAAGACTTGTCTTTCAAGACTATGTTTGTGCTGAAAAACTTAGAAGTAGACCCAGTTCTTTGCCTTAAAATAACTTCCAAGGCAAGTATTTTCTAGATTTGTGGCATTAAATATAAATATTCCTGAAGGATGACTCCTGGAAAGAAAGGCATTTTTTTATACACAAACCTGGCAGAGCAGAGGAAGACAGGCAGACTGGAAGGGTCCTCAGGGATGCAGTCCCCACCTATTTCACATCATGTGACCCTTTGAAAACCTTAAGGTTTTTTTCTGTCTGTGATCAAGAAGCTGTTTCAAAATCTGTTTGCTGAGTTGGTCAGATACAATCTTCTGATCCCAAAGTGTGTTCCCATGTGGCTTATACTAAGAATCTCCTTCACCTTGAAAAGAGGTTTGCTGTCCTCAGGCTGAACCCACAAATGCATCTGTACAGCAGCCACCACCATTCTTTGTGTCACTAAGATAAACAATCCAAGTGTTTTGGTCTCCTCTTAGGAAGTAGGTGCTGCTTTTCCCAGCCCTGCTGCCTGCCTTCCCTGTCCCTCCAGCAGTCAGAAATCATCTCTCCTGATGGTGAGCATACAAAGCACAAGGGCTTTGCACAGTTTTCTTGTGCCTCCCTCTCACTTTAAGAAACACTTCTGCCCTTATGTATTTAGAGTGAATTTGACCACTCTACTGCTGTATTATGGTAATATTCTTCTTTTTTGCCCCACGGTAATTTCCAAATTATGAACTCCTAATGTGCAGCAGAATTACTATTCCCTTATCATGGCCTTGATTTCAAGCCTTTGAATATAATTCTGAGGCCAGTCCAGCTTCTGCATGCCAGCTGACTCCTTCTCTCCACTGAGAGTGCCTCCCAGCACCTTGGCATCAGGAAGTTGGTTTGATATTAATTTCCTAATAGTCCTGCCAAGCTCATTAATAAAAATAGGGAGCAGAATTATCACCAGACCTTATCCTTAAGGAACTCTGCAAATGAATCTTCAACCTTATATTTCCCCTTTAACCCTCTGTTGCTCTCTCCCTGGAAGCCAGGTCCTACCATTTATTTGTATTTCCCTGTGAATCCCATCATGTTTGTTAATCTGTATTTCCCACATGATGGTACAACAAATACCCTTCTCTGACTCAAGACAGACAAGATCTAAAATATTATTTTAACAGAGAAAGTCATTGATTAGCCTGGTATGAGCTCCCATTTGACAAAATCAATGCACATTTTAATCCCCTTTTTCTCTGACATCTGCCTTTTAGATACTTTCAAAATCCATGTTGAAATTATGATCCACTATTCAGAGCAGATAAATCCAGGTCATTTTCCAATATCTGTCTCAAAATATCAGCAATACAGATGCTGCTGGTTGTCACCTGGTGTGATCAGGCATATGCCAGGTTTGTTTGTCTTACTTGCACACAGACTGGAATGCATCATATAAATTCCAGTTCACTGAGGTGAGATGGAGAATACCTGTATCCTCTGTCTTCCCAAGAACCAGGCTTTGACAAATCTATGGCTTCATTTGGAAAAACAGTTTTGATTTTGTGCTTTTAGTTTGGTGAGGTTTATTTATTTCTACTTTTTTGCAGCACAGCCAGATTTTTATACAAAACTCTTGCTGTTCTGACCACGACCACCTTATGCACCCTCCCAAGGCCAAGTAAAAGCAGTTATGTTTCACTATTAGGAAACTCCTCTGCTTATCATTTTATTTCTGATCCTGAAATGTCTGAGGGCATCACTCAGAATATTCAAGAAAAATTTAAGATGGAGAGTTGCAAAAAGGAGAATGTGTGCAAAGGTATATTTGTTTTAAATGTTTGAACTGTTTGAAACTGTAATGAGTTGGCAATGCCAGAAGCAGTTGATACAGGTGAAAGACTGACAGGTTTCCTGCATCTGGACTAGTTCTGGGAAGAGGCCAAGTGATCTGGGGGTGCCTCAGTGCTGGAGGTGGCAAAGCAGCCATGGGGCCACTGCTCCAAGAGCCAAGAGGAAATATTCACCTGCTCCTCTCCCCACTCTCCCAACACACAGAGAAGCAGCTGTGCACTTAGGTAAATATCATCAGAGTTTCTCCACAGCCCTCTAGCACTGCTTCACCTCCTTATCTTCCCAATTTCTCCCCTGGTAGAAGAGACAAGATCCTCTACTCCAACCTTAAGTTGCAAGTGCAGTTTTTGATGTGCTGTCAGGAAGCCTTCAACAATACAATTGTTCTGCTTCCAATCATCTTGTAAATGCAGTGCACCACATAGGAAGCATCCTGATAATTGATATGCATACACATATGGGTAAAGAAATAAAATTTTCATTTTTCATGTATAATTACACATACAGTGGTACATATATATGTGTATATATATGGTATTTCTGTTAGTAAAAGGAATTGCTGCAAATTTACTTCCCTGCACTTAACTTAAGCATCTCTTAATCTTCATAGACTAAATCCTAGTAAACACTAATTGGCAATGCCTGTCTTATCAGAAATAAACTAGTCCTATTGGGGAATAATTCTTTTCCAAGAAGTTTTTTATAGTCAGGCCAGTAAAAATGAGTTAAATGCAATTTTGACTCATCCATAATAATCTGTTTATAGGTCTGATGGTTATTTCTGTTTTCCACAGGAGCAATCACTTGCTAGATAGAACAGAACTGCAATCTTAATTTATCACATACATTTTTTGGTAGCAGCCAGAGGACTGCAGTAAATATTCCAGTCAGAACAAAGGTGCAAATAATCAATACATCTGTTCAATTTACACCAATAATGGCACAGAGTGAGATTTATGGGCCTCAGTATAAAGGAGGTGCACTACTCTGCTGATTACTCTTCAATTGCTGACATGCATTTGAGTTTCACTTGTGGGAAAATATGACAAGAGACAAACCATTCATGGAAAATGAATGTACAACCAACACCCTCTCAGACAGAGTTTTCCCCTCCTTTTTTTTTTTTTTTTTTTTTTTTTTTTTAATGAAATTCTCGTGGTTAAAAAAAATGTTGTTTCCCTTCTATGGGAGGAAATATCAATTAGTTGCCTGCCTACATTCCCACCCCACAGCAGACAGGCCTCATTTTAATTCAAACCCAGATGTATTGTTCGCTGCTGTAAGGAATCATGGCTCGTGATGGCAAAGTTTGCTTCAGCTGTCTAAAATTGCTCAGAACATTAAGGGCTCTATTATCTAAATGCTGATTTGATTATCAATACTTTAATCTGAGAAAAAGACTGTCACTGCTTGGAAGCTGAGTAGGCTGACTGGAGAAAATTTATGATGAAGAGAGCCCTAAGAGCAGGGATCTGCTAAAAGGGAACAGAATTAAGAGCTTGTTAATGAAAATACTTTCTATAAACTCTCTTTTGACATCAGGTGCTACATTAAAAACCTATCAACTCTCTAAAAATTAGGTCAGTAAGAGTATAAGGCCCACTTTGGAGGAATGGAGAACTTGTTCTCCATCTTTTCATGTACTGTTTGTATCAGGTGCCAAGTCCAGGAATGTTCTCTTTTTGCCACAGAAAGGTAAAATGCTGTAAGATGAACAGCCATTCAAGGATGGCAGGCTGACAAGATGCCACTGAGCATTATGTGTTTGCATATGCTTTTATTTTGCTAGCAGCTGACAAACTGCAGTAAATAACTGCTGGGACAAGGGTGAAAATGGCCAATGGATTTATTCTGTTTAAGTCAATAAAATCATTTCTTATACATCAGGATGACATGATGCACATTGACAAGGTCCTCGGGATGCTCCTCCTTCACATCTTCTAGGATAATGATCTATTCAGCATTTTCTAAGTTTCATTTGCCTTTATTGGTCCTCCAAACTTTCCCAAATTAAGACACTCATTAGCTGGCTTTGGGAATCTTAGCCCAAGGCTCAGTGCTGATCCCCGGTGCAGAAAGATAAAGCTACATTGGGGTCTGTTGTAGTGTCAGTGACAAAGAGCAGGAGAACAGGAGACAGTGCTTTGGGTCAAGTCTGAGGCCACATCCCAGTGGCCAAAGCAAATGGAGTGAGGCCCTGGTGAGCCAGGGCTGGAAAAATTATGGAAAGAAGGAATTTAAAATCTTGTGTTCTCTTTCCATACCTTTGCTGTCTCAGGTCTGCAAATAAGACTTCCAGGTGTCTTCTCTCTTCTCTCTGCCCCACACATGGAGCTCACAAGGTGGGTAGAAGGGGAATAACTGAACAGCACAGCCTGCAGGAAGATGATTGAGCAGGCAGATGTGCTCCAGAAATTACTGTAGTGAACTCACACCTGTGCTGTCATCACCAAACCCCAGCAGGTGACATAATAGGGCTTGGTTATGGCTTGTGTAACAGTCCCAGGGCAACTCACAACAACTAACAACCCTCAGCATAATCTGAGTAGGAGGCAGGTGCCCAAATTCTCCTTTCATCCAAGCTGTGATACATCTAGGTGTGCACAGTAGCAGAATTATGAAGATGTTTCACCATAATCTTGATGAATCCTATGATAGGATTTAAAGTCCAGGAAAAGGGGCAGTCTGATGGTCCAGTCTTCCTGTACCTCCTTTGTACTCAACAGAGAAAAAGATTTATTCAGCTCCTACTTCATCAGCTTCTATATGCACATTGTTGCCAGTGGTAGCCTCTCATTGCTTTAAAAAAAGCTGGAATAATTATATACAGTGGCATATACCCAGAACTGTGCAAAAGAAGACTGATTTAGATGGCGCTCAAATATTAGGAAATGTCAGATTTCTGGGCTCCCAAAATTTTTCTTCTGAATAAAATAGTCCTAATGAAAGCATGTATCATCTCAAAATAAGCATGAAGTTAAAGCTTTATGGGCCACTGGATAATATGCCTTCACTTAAATTTGAAAGCCTTTGATTTTGTGAAACTGCTTTAAAGACTTGGCTGGGAGGCCCTTTATCCTTGATGAGTCTGGACCCTGCCACTGAATCCACTCCAACTATCCACACACAGCACACGCTCCCAGCATGAGACTTCACTGAAAACATGCACTTTAAAAGCCCCAATTTAGCGTTTACTCACTCAGATTTCTTTCTAAATCCATATCTTCCTCTTTTAACTCTAAGATCCTGCTTGTACAGATGTTGCTATGTGTGTCCCAAAAGCAAATAAGAATACTTGCATAAAATGTCTGAAAAACATTTCATCTATAGATCTAAAATGAAACAGAGCTGGTTCATCACCTTCCTGGTTCTTTACAGCAGTAATCAATACTGGCCATCTGAATATAACAATGGAAGAAAGGAATCTCATGGCATGGGGAAGCCAGAGGCACAGCTTTAGCTCAGTGCTCAGGCTCAGTCTTCCATGCTTTTGCCAGAGAGATTAGCCTGCCTCTGATCACAGTTTTGATAAGCCTGGCAGGCCTTTTGGATTAATCAGCTCCCACTACACATGTAACAGGCACCTATCAGGCAACAACAAATTATTTTCTGTGAAGTTATGCACAGTTCAGCTGCAGGTTCAGCTTGCCCTGCCAGAGCACTCAGTCCTCCTTGGAGAAGACCAGGGCCTGAGCCTAATGTGATCTGTGCTGCCTGTGGAGCTGTAAACCAAATTTCTCAGGGAAGGAACATCTGATGATTGCTATCTGCAGAGTTACATGCTGGCCAGCCTGATTAATATGAATGTAGTGGGATAGAGAAAGAGCCTCCCAACCTTTGAATACATTTATTCCTGAGTGAAGCAGAATGTCTGACAAGAGCTCTCAGAAATGTAAAGGTTTATTGTCTCATAATGGAATAAAGGGATTAATTCAGAATAGGTCTGTAGCCACTTGTAAAATGTTTCATTTTAATAATTTATACTAATGGAATAGATGATCTATGGAGGGGGAGCATATGGGTTGCTCCTGGGCAGTTTTTGACAAGGCAAGTGTGGCTAGGGAGAACTGGGCTGGACTGTTACTTGCTTGTCCCTGGTGGACTTTTAGGATGTTAAAAAGAGAGAGAATAACAACAAGCAGCAGACAAAGCCTTTAATTCATGTACTCTTCATGTAAATGCAGAGTGCTCATCAGACAACAGAGCTGATCAGCTCAGCAGGTTCCTAAAACATTCACAAGGAGAAAAAACTTCAGCTTTTATCTCTGTAATGAAACCTAATTTCCCTTTCTAACAAGAAAAAATTAGCCTTCTTGTGTGAGCCAGAAGGGCTCAGTAACAGAAACAATCACAGCTCCAAGAGGCATGCAGAGATTGAGGGGTCACAGATGCTGCTGTGGGTCTGAGTCTCAGAGCTGTGGCTGCAGGAAAAGCCAGATGTGATAGGCAAGAATTATGCAGGCAGCACAGAAAGAGGGTTGTATCTCCTTCCACACATGTGCTGTAAGTCTGTTATCTCCCTTTACCCATCTGAACTGTGTCTGTGATTGATACTTCTGTCCAAAATCTGAGAAAGGACTTTGGGAGCTCAGCATTGCCCAGGGATTCTTAACTGAGAGATCTGCAGAAATTTCTCAGTTCTGTTTCATCTGTCTCCTGTTTTATAAGCCCATCTGCTCCCTGACAGTATCACGCAGAGTCCAGTGGCTCAGCAAGACACTTCCTTCAACCCCTCTCCAGGACTGCTAAGGCCACCTAGGAGAAGGCATCACATATGTATTTTTCCACTTTTTCTGTCAGTATCAATAAATCAGAATCAACAGAAGCTATTCTCATTTCTCACCAAAAAAAGTCACACAGAAATTCGTGATTGATTGGTTCTCTTTTATCTGACAGTGTAGAAAAACACAGAACTTTATCCTACCTTTGCCTCATTTTTAAGCATCAAAACTTGACCTCTGCTTTCTGCCTACTTCCCAAGCTTTGCTTTTGTCAAGCTGCAAATATTTTTCTTTCATAACAATTTACATATGTAATTACTACAAGTACTTCAGGAATTGTTTGCTAAGGGCTCCATGTAAATACTAATTATCAGTAATTAAAAATCCACAGCTATTAGGAAGACACTGATAGGGAGAAAATACTGCTTAGGAAGCAACTAGCATTTGTCTAGGCAAAATTAAACATCAAATAACTTTCTATCTATGTAATTATACAATATGATTCATCATCTGCTGCATAAATGGAAGTGCAAATGGGACAAAGGTGTCCCCACACACACATTCACATGTACAGCCCCCTTCCAGCCTTCTCACAAACTGTGCATCTTCAACATTGCAAACCCACTCTGTGTTGGGAGGAGAGAACATTCAAAGGTCTCACAGAACAGTTGCAGAAATATAACAGCTGTGTTGAATGTTTCCCATCCTAAAATCAGGTGCTTCCATGCTGATGATAAGCAAACTTAATTTTCCAGGTCATAAAATGCACTGGGATTCTCTTGTGTTAAGTTAGGAAAGTTATTCTGCATAAAGACTACAAACAAAATGCAGGAACAATTGGCATCTGCTTAATTTTTTACAGAAATGTTTTAATGTTTTTCACCCTCCTTGGTTTTTAGTGTTTTTTTTTTCTTTTTTTTTTTTAGGGGGGGGTGTTTTTGTTTTTGGGTTTGTTTTTTTTTTTTAACTGCTAATACATATGCTCCTTCATTAACTGTGGTTCAGCATGCATGTACTTGAAGCAGGATTTTGGCCTGTCTACAGATGTCAAAGGGCATTTTGTCATTGTTATAAGTGAAATTATATTTTCATTTCAGTGATTTATTACAGATTTCAGCAGACTTTGAATCAGCCTTAGTCCATCTAAAGTTAATCAACTTTCTGAGCCTGGTGGGAAAAATAAGCAGGCGATCTATGTGGGTTAGCAGCAATCTCAAAGTTTGTTCACTGCTGTACCTACTCCTGATGGAGCGGGGAAAAAACCATTAAGCAAGCAGACAGGCAGAGGGGCAGCAATTTTACAAGGGAACCAAACCAGATTTCTGCTCCCTGAGCGCAGCTACATCTCACTGATACCTGTCCTGGTAATGGGGCAGTGGGAACGCGCCTGGAGCACAGGGCTGCTGATGGGGCTCACCTCTGATTCGGAGATGGGGCAGCTTAGAGAAAGCCTCTCATCCCATAATAATGCTCAGCCTTGGTGCTCTCAGTGCCTGCAGCCACGTTGCCAAAGGCAGGGAAAGCCACACAGCTGGACTGAGCTGCCTCCAGAATTCATTTTCAAGTATAGTTCTATTCACTTCTGTAAAGTTTATTTTTCCCTTTCTGGCTCTGCCTTTTTAGGCTCAGATTCAATTCAGGGAAACATTTCAATTATCTCTGGATCAGGCCCTCAGTTTGTATTGTGGTTGAGGCTTTGAAAATTGCTGCTATCGAAACTATCAGCAGACTCGCCCGTGCTATTTTGAGCTGGAGTGAAAAGGGCTTGATGGGACATTGAGCCACTCACAAACCACAAGTCAGGCAAGAATAACAGGACTTTCATTATCAGGTTTTAACTTTCAGCTTTCAAAAGGGTTTCTCAGCCATCCTGCTCCCTCTCAGTGAGCTGCCAGAGCCAAACTCTCCTGAGCCTAAGGCCAAGGTATGACAGAAAGTGAGAAAGGGCCATGTTTGTGCTGAGTCCAAATCTGTCTTGGCTTGGTTTGCTCCTTGCCAAGAGGACAGCACCAGCTTGGTGTTGGGGGCTTTTCCTTCCTGGGATGTGAGACTCACACCACACCAGCTCAGGGGGCAGCTCCAGTAAAACCCTGGTCTATCTGCCACCAACTGGTGATGAGGGACAGAAAAAAGTAGTGGCCAACCCCTGTGTCTCTCTGCAGAAATATAAAGCATGGGAACTCCCTGACATCTGGAAAAGCTTAGCTGTCATGCAGCTCCCTTAAACAGAGTATTCTAGCATCAAAGTAGCAGTGGCTTCCTAAAGTCAGTCAATAACTGACTTTTTGATCAATATTTTGTTAATTTATAGCATTTCCTCAATCTTTACCAGGCATTTTTATTCTTCCCCCTCATGCTTTCACTTCCCTTTTTTTCTTCTCTTTAGCTTCAACAAAGCATGAAATCACTGTTTGTCAAAAGATAATCTGCCCTCTGCTATTTCTGTTGGTATCTAATAGTATTTTCTGCAGTCTTCTAGATTTCTGGGGAGACATGTAACTGGATTTGAGATCACTCAGCCCCATTGCTGTGCTTGCAGGTTACAATCAGGTACATGCCAATGAGACCCCCTTGGCCTTTTTGTTTGTTTGTTTGTTTGTTTGTTTGTTGAGGTTTTTGTTTGTTTGTTTTTGTTTCATTTCCTGAAAAGGGTAAATGCAGCTTCCCAGACAGACAGAGAGCCCTCCCTCCCACCAGTCCCTCTCCTCCCCAGCATCAGCTGGTCTGCTATGGATGGAGAACAGAACAAAAAATATATATACATAGTGACAAATAAGGAACAGTTTAAGATTTTAGTCACCCACC